>NC_090935.1:702103949-704603949 GCF_040938575.1 Ambystoma mexicanum | reverse complement strand
CAAGATGGATGCCTAGCCTTTCAGCTCCGTGCGGCCTCGGCATTCATCTGCTCCCATCTGCGGTTCCCGATATTGTGAAGGACTATCGGCTGGCCGAGCTGTTTCTGCCACTGCACTGAACATTTTGTGCGATTTTGGTCTCGATCGGCCCACCTGGGACCTGGCTGATGGCCCTGTCGGATTTGGGCCTAGTACTCCACCCGGCCCCGGCGGTTGCCTAACATCTGGCCCTCCCACCTGGCCTGCCTGACTCCCGACTTCCGGGTCCCCTTCACGCTCCCGCTTCCCGCCGCTCTGTGAAATCGCGGTGGGTGCCTGGGGGTCCTGCTGCGGATGCCGCCACACTGCGGATGCCACCTGTTGCGTCAGTGATCATCGCAACCTCCCCGGTGCCGAAAACACGGAAGATCCTATCGCCCCGCTGCCGCGGCGGACCAGGTGAGCGGGGGCTGGAGTGGTGGGCGTCGAGACCTCTGCCCGCTGTCTGCTATATTATGGGCCTGTACTGTCATAAGGAAGCGGCCCTCACCATACTGTCTGCCCACTTTCCCGCTGACAGTGTCGCCGCCTCTGCCCGCGCCCTCCTAAGAAAGATCCCGCTGGCACCCCCAGGCAACCTGCACACATAAGGAGGCCGCGATCGCTCGCCATCACAGCCTTGCCGCTCCACCGCTAACTCTCTGCTACCCACGGTGGTCCCCCACCTGCCCTCAACCACCTACCACCACCGAAGGACACTGCGTTTGAGCCTGCCGGCCCCAGCCCGTCTCAGCTCTCCATCCTACCCATAAGTGGGCCCTCGCTGCAACCGGGCCGACCACAACGACAATGCCTAGCAGAAATAAGGCGGGGGCCCAAGGAGGTACAATGGACAAGTACACTAAAGCGGTCCCTCGAGATGAGTCAGCCAGCACATCATCGCCACAGGACGAGCCAGACTTAACCCTGCACCGAGCGGTCGAGGCTCCTGACCTCACCCTACTAATGGAATCCATAGCTAAAAACTTTGCCTCCTTCCATGAAAGATTATACGACATCAATGCTAATGTCGACTCGCTTAAGGCTCGAGTGGACCAGGCGGGATCGAGGATCACTGAGGCTGAAAATAGGATCTCGGTGAACGAAGATGGCATCACCATGCTCCAGGACACTGTGGCCTCCCTAACACGCGACATGAAAGGTGTCAAGGCGAAGTGTGACGATCTGGAGTCGCGCTCCCATAGGAACAACTTGCGCATCATCGGGGTCCCTGAAAATGCCCTCAAGGGGCGGATGGAGGATGCAGTGGAGAAACTCCTCAAGGACCTACTGGACGACCCAGCCCTCTCTCTGTATTTCATGGTCGAGAGGGCTCGTCGGGCCCTGTCTCCATGCCCCAGACCCGGTGACATCCCCAGACCCTTTATCGCCCAGATTCTCAACTACTGCGACAGAGATCTCATCCTCCACCTGTCGCGGGAAAAGGTAGACCTGTGATTTGAAGCCCATACGGTTAGAATCTTCTTGGACTTCTCGCTGGCGGTGCAGCAGGAAAGGCGCCAGTTCTTAGGCGTCAAAAAGCTGCTCAGGGAATGCAACGTCCCCTATGCCATCCTGTTCCCGGCACGACTAAAGATTACCCATGATGGTAAGATCTTCTTCTTCACTGACCCTGGCGAAGCGGTGAAATTCATTGAATTACATATACCTCTTCCCGGGCCGCGAGCCGACCATACGCCATAGACTACACAGCCTACGATGTTATAAAAATGTCCACGGATCCATGACTTTTGATGTGTTGATGGCAACCCCACCATGTCCACCCAATAACTGCGGCCTCTTGCCATGTGTGTGCAGGCCACGGGCTAGCTCCTAAACTGCTTCTTTGCCTTCTTCCTCACTTGGCCCCTGGAGCTATCCCCGTGCCCTGCTCTCTCTTGCAATGTCATCTTGCCAGAGGGTCCTCTCCTGTCTCGGAGGCTGTCTATGATACCTGTTTTACCGCAACAACACACTCGGGACAGCATCTGCTGCCCCACATCAAGCCACAAATGCCGGCCGCACGGCACCAGCGCCCCTCGTTGCAGTTGCAATGTTTGCTTTCACTTTTCTTTTGTTCTTTCTATTGACTGGCCCCTGTTGGGCTAGGATGTGGCCCTATCCACATTGGATCTGGCTCTCTGACCTTTGGTTTCCGGTCGGAGCAGGCCCGAGGGGCTTTGGGTGTATTTTGGGGTGGGAGATCTGCACTGCATGTTTGGGTTGGGCAGTGAGGGTGGGGGGTGGCATAATTGGGGTTGTGTTAACAGTTAAAAACATGGCTGAGAGACGCATGACTTCAACTCAACACTACTGCGCACACGGCAAGTGTATAAAGAAAAATCCTTACGAAGACTACTACTGGGATGTTCAATAATATATTGCTATGGCTCTGAACATTGTCACATGGAATAATCGTGGCCTAAGCAATTTCACTAAGGCCTGCAGGATAACTGCCTATGCCCCGCGACATGGCGCCAAAATCCTCTTTCTCCAAGAAACTCACGCTCTCGGGCGCCTAGCAGCATGTCTCGCCCCCACATGGGGAAACAACAGATTCTATACGAAGTACTCCACCCAATCCAGGGGGGTCCTTACTCTGATCCATAAGTCAGTCCAGTTTTCCCTGCACTCCAGCCATATTGACACTGAGGGTAGATACGTGATCCTCCATTGCTCACTCGCTAATATGGAATGCCTCCTAGTGAACACATATGCCCCGAACTTTGATGCCCCTGAGTTCTTTGATGCCATCACCACCACGCTTCTGAAATATATTGGGATTCCCATCATTTGGGGCGGGGACATGAATTTGATCCTAGACAAAGACCTGGATAGGTCCGGGACGGCCCGCAGAGCCCCATCACGCACAGCCCATAGATTACACGCCCATATTGACACACTAGATCTCAGAGATGCATGGAGAGCTCTCAACCCACAGGTTAGAGAGTACACTTTTTACTCATCGGTACATGACAGCCTCTCTAGTATCAACCTTTTCCTCATATCAAGCTGCAGGATGGGCAAGATATTACCGCGCACACTATCGGACCATTCACCGGTAACACTTCAGATAACACTGGGACACGACCAGCCCCCACGCTCCTCTTGGAGATTTAAGTCGGAGGCCCTGCTAGACATAGGGCCTCATTACGACCCTGGCAGAATGGGTTAAACGGCGCCGTAAAAGCTGACGGCACCGTTCAACCCATTCCGCCACATTACGATGTTCCCTCGTGGGACACGTTAAGCATGCCTGGGAAAACCAGGCGTGCTTACCGGATCACGAGAGGGGAAGAGGGAGCAAACAACGGGCCATCTAGTTATGGCCCGTTGTTTGGTCCCTCTCCCATTCCCATTCAGCCCTATGGGGGCTGAAATGGGAATGGGGAAGGACCGTGCCCGGGTCCTTGAGGGAGGAATTACCGGGCCATCCGAACTCGGAATGGCCCGGTAAGTCCTCATTCCGAGGACCCGGACACGGATGCCATTTCGGCGGCAGCCATGCAGCCAATAGCGGCATGGCTACCGGCCGAACTCGTAACGAGGGCCATAGTCTTTAAAGCTGATATTTTAGCTGACATCAACACCTTCTTCGAGTGCAAAAACAGGCATGACACCTCCGAAGGAGTGCGCTGGGAGGCATTCAAGGTCTTCATGAGAGGGATGTGCATATCTAGAGAGGCCTGGGACCTCAAGGCCATAAAAAATAGCTTGCAACAGTCAGAAGCGAAATTAAAAGAGCTTGAGAGGGCATATGCCACCTCCCCTTCCCCGACCGCACTGGCACAGATTAGAGCGGAATTAGAAACGTTCGAGTGTCACGCCCTAAGAGAAGTTCGGTACTTCGCCCGCCCTGTGGCGGCCAGGAAATATGGTGAGGGGGATATGCCGGGTAGGACACTGTCCAGACTGGTCCGAACTGAGGAGGGCAGAAACCGCATTGATTGCGTCAAGGACACACGAGGCACCATATGCTGGTCCGACCAGGATATCCTCGGGACATTCACCACATTCTATACGACCCTGTATGGCCCCCAGCAAGAACACAGCCTGCAAGACACCGACGCCCTGTTAGATCAGATCCCCATGACCCTCCTCTCCCGCGCGACCAGCGACCTCCTTGTGGCCCCTATCACCCTGGATGAAATAACTACGGTCATCTCGAACTGCCCTAGGGGCAAAGCGCCAGGCCCGGACGGCTTCACCTCGGAGTTTTATCGGGAGCATGTAGCCATTCTGGCACCCAGACTCCTGGAAAAGTGGAACGAATCCCTAGAGTCAAACATCCTACCCCAATCCATGCGTGAGGCGCTTGTAACTGTATTACCCAAGCCAGGTAAACCGTTGGACGAATGTGGGTCTTATAGGCCCCTTTCTCTGATCAACACTGACACGAAAATATTTGCCAAGATCATTGCCAATAGGTTTCTCCCCATTATGCCCCACTTAGTCCACCCCGACCAGAGTGGCTTCATGCCCGGCAGATCCACCGCCCTTAATATCCGTCGCCTGTTCAATGTTCTGGCTAGAATTGACCTCAACGCACAGGCCGTGGCGGTCACCCTCGATGCCCAGAAGGCATTTGATATGGTGCCCTGGCAATACATGTGGGCGGTGCTCCACAAAATGGTAATTGCCACACGCATGAGGTTGTACATCAAACTCCTCTATACAAGCCCTCTAGCCAGAGTCCTGGTCAACTCCAGGGCCTCGGCCCCCTTTGCTCTCCACAGAGGTACCCGCCAGGGCTGTCCGTTTTCTCCGATACTCTTTGCGCTCGCCATAGAGCCCCTCGCTGATAACGTAAGGGACAAACATACGCGTAAAGGTATACGTCTCGGTGATACTCCTATATAATAGAGACCCGGCTGCCCACCTAGACCAGATATTGAGAGACAAAACCAAAATTGACACTTTTTCGGGCTTCACCATAAATTATTCCAAATCTGAAATCTTCCCGCTCACCCCGTCCACTACACAACCGTTCTGCGAATTCCCCCTCCGATGGTCACCGAGAGGCATCAGGTATCTTGGAGTGCAGGTGTCCCTCACTAAAGATTCACTGTTGGCTGACAACTATGCGGCTGTGGCGCAGCTTGCTGAGGCTCAAATGTTGAAATGGCGCAGTCTCCCACTCTCTTTGTCGGGTAGACTATCTCTAATCAAAGTGATTATGGTCCCTAAATTCCTCTACGTCTTCACAAATTTGCCGATCTGGCCGGAAAGCGATATTTCAGGAACTTACACGCTGCGTGTGCCCAATTTCTGTGGCACTCGGGCGCAGTTCGTAAGATATGGCAACACATGACTCTTCCCTATGGTAACGGGGGTTTTACCATCGCCAATTTTGCCAAATATTAGACAGCTGCGCTGGCCCAACACACCACATATTGGTACACGTTCTCCGACCCCCCCCACATGTGAAGCTCGAGAAACTAGCGAGCGAGAGCGTTAACACCCTCTCCCTCATTCTCCATCACACATATTACGCCGACGCCCCGGCAGACCCTGTAGCGGCCACTGTTAGGGCCTGGAAATATATCTTGCAGATACAACCTGACCACCACCTGTACTACAAATGGCTGCCCATCTGGCAGTTCCCGGGCCTCAGCCCTACACATGATAAGCTTTTAATGAAACACTGGCATGATCTGGGCTATCGGGCCCTGACCGACTTTTACCCTGACGGGAAGTTTATCACTCCGCAGACGTGGCGCCCCGGACACCTAGGTACTGCATTGGAACTGCTACAATACTACAGGCTGAGGGTGGCGTTCCGCGCCTGGTGGCCCTCATACCCAGATGAGCCCCCAGACTCACCTGGGATCCAGTATATATCCAACTCGGCTGGTGCTAGGGGGATAGTGTCCGCGCTGTACAAATTGTTGATGGCCGACCCCACAGACGTGCCAGTCAAGGCGCGAGATACGTGGAGTGAGGAGCTGGGCCTCCCCATCCCGGGCGCAATGTGGGGGAAAATGTGCACACACACTCAAACCACCTCTCTGAATGCCAGGCCCAGGTGCAAGCAATACAAACTCCTTAACAGACTATATTACACACCTCAAAGACTGGACAAGTTTGCACGCACCCAGGCCCGCACCTGCCCTAAGTGCGGTTCTCCTGCCGCAGATCATACTCATATGTTCTGGTCCTGTGACGCGCTGGGCCCATACTGGAAGGCCATAATTGAAGCTCTCTCAGACATCACAGCGTCCCGTATGCCTGCTGAACCCCTTGCTGTATTGTTCGGCCTGTGGGATAGCCCGGAGTTGAGGAAAATGTCTAGGTTTCTCAATGTTGCCACCATAATAGCCAATAAATGCATACTATAATGTTGGAAGCGCCGATCCCTCCCCTCGTTTGAGATGTGGATGAGGGCCCTCACCTGGACTCAAACGTGCGAGGAGGACTACATCAATACCCTCCCACTGACCCCCTGCCCCAGGAATGTGTGGACGGAATTTTGTACATATTTAAATAACAAGGACGACTTAGAACTATTGTACTTCCCTCCTCCTGGTGATGTAAACTAATCCACTGCTGTGCCGCTTGGATCCGGGCAATGGCCCCACCGGTACCTGCCTAACATTCCCATGTATTGCACTACTATGTATGTATCTGTTACTTTCGCTATGCTGTACAATGTGTTGATTGTCTGTTCTCTCACCATGCCAATAAAGAAAAGTTTTAAAAATAAAATAATGTACTGGACCGAGCACTTGAAAATGAATGGATATCAGAGAAAACAAGATCATTTCTTACTAATGAATATCCAATCACGCCCATTTTTTATGGGTTGCCTAAAATCCACAAAGCATTGACAACACCACCTATGAGACCCATAGTAGCTGGCATGGGCAGTATTTTCAATCCTCTTGCAACATATGTAGACAAAGCCCTACAACCAATAGTCCAGAATACCAGTGCCTAGTTGAAAGACACTACAGACTTTTTAAATCATGTGATAACTCTAACAACCATCAAGGAGGACGATTTACTTGTTTCGTTTGTTGTACAACGTCAGTATATATCAATTCCGCATCGGGATGGACTTTAGGCACTTGAGTGGTCTCTGTTGAACAACAGTTGTGAAGCAAATACAATTTTCATTTTGGAGTTGAGCAAGATTATACTTGTTAACAATTATTTCAGAAATAAATCACAGTTTTATCTACAAGCATTGGGAACATCGATGGGATCGTCAATGGCCCCAGTTTATGCCAATTTATTTATGTTTCATCTTGAGAGCATGCACATATTGAATGCACAACAATGGCAAAATAACTTGATAACATGAAAAAGATACATAGATGACATTTTTCTGGAGGGGATCGAAGGAAGAGTTTAGTGCATTTCTGGACTTCATAAATCACTTACACAACCGCATTAAATTCACAATGGAAGTGGGAGAATCAAAATTGCACTTCTTGGATGTGGAATTACAAATTGGACAAGGAGGCAGACTAATTACCAATATTTACCATAAACCAACAGAAGTTAATAATTCATTACATTAATTAACCATCATCCTAACCACTTAACGAACAACTTACCATATTCACAATTTCTAACGATAAAGAGGATAACATCCGATACAACAACAGCAAAGCAAGAGAACCAATTACTAACAGAGAAATACCAAAAAAGAGGTTACCCCATTGATATCATTGAAAAGGCCAAGTCCAAAGTTGAACAACTAGAAAGAAAGGATCTGCTTATCAACACGACAAAATATAAGGATATTCCTTTTCTTTATGCTTTAAGATACTCCGCACAAAGTCACCATATCACAAGAATAATTAAGAAAAATTGGGGAATTATCAAATTGGATCCACAACCGGATAAATTATTCTCAAAACCTCCACTTATTGCACATAAGAGAGGTAGAAACTTCAAAGATCAATTAGTAAAAGCAGAAAGGACAAGGATTGACACTCAAAAAATATTGATAAAGAAGAAAAACAGGCACATACCCGTGCCTAAATTGCTGTAACTGCAACAATGTGATAAAAGTGAGACATCCCCAAAGTGAACAAAACATCAAGTTAAGGACTACACTACATGTGACACAAAATCAGTCATATATGGTTTAAGTTGCCCTTGTGGCCTTTTCTACGTGGGCCAAACTGCCAGGAAGGCTAAGGAAAGGTGGAATGAACACAAAAGCAGCATACATACCAAAAATATCAAGTCTCCAGTCGCAAGACATTTTTCCGCAAATAAACACACAATTGCACAACTTAAGGTGATCATTCTGGAAGAGGTGAAAAAATCCACCAGAGGAGGGGATCATGGCAGACACATGAGCCAGAGGGAATTATACTGGATTGAGAAATTGAACAGTTTTGCCCCTAATGGAATGAACGAAGAGTATAATCTGGGTTGTTTTCTATGAGATTTCTATCAAAGCAATTCCTAACTGCCCAACATGTTCAATAACATATTTTCCTAATGCCCAACACAAGGACATTTGATTTGTCATCCAAACCATGCTAAATTAGACATGTTAACATACAAGTGGATAGTGATATACACATTAGGAAATTTGTACAAAAGAAACAGGTTCTTAAAAATCAGTGAAAATGAACACATTGTTCTTAGACACAACCAGAGGGAACCAATACAACAAGGGAGTAAAGTGAAGTTGTTTCTATCTTAATAATGTGTAAAACCTTCCCCTTTGTCTTAAAAGTTTTGTTCATTATCAAATTGATCTGTAAACAGCAAATTGTGACAAAAGTATAAGTATTTGTTGATACAGGGTGAGTGTCTTGGTATATTCCAGATTGTGAGCATAACTGGACTTCTTCATTAATTACCAGTGGGGTATCTGATTTAGTAGTACCCAAATAAACTAGGTTATTAAGGGAATCTACTATCCCTTAAGATATTTATTACTTCTGACACAGATCCGGATATTATATCCACTTGATACCCTATTTACACGCCCCTAAATTAGCTACTTAGCGAAAGGTAAACAAATTGACGTCATTGCGTTTTTACGCGATGATGTCATCACGGTACGCAATTATACAGCGCTGTTTTCGCGTATCACTCGAGCGTTTTTGCTGATGAAAGCTCCCGCTCAGGTAAGCCCTATTATTTTGAGATGGAATGGATCTTTATGTCCATATTAAAACCAATACAGTTAGAAGGTATTTTCGTTTGAATAACACAGTAGGCTCAACATTTAATTATATTTACAGATGGTACCTTAAAGATGAGCATGCACCCGCTTTTGAAGGCCCATATATTATGTTAGGAGAGTACTAGCATAGGTAAGTTCTTTGCCATTTTATTACAATGTTGTAATCTCTATTGAGCTTAACAATTATATACAGTAGAGAAATATTTAAAACAACACAATGATCCGAACAGATGTCCTTAGAATGCTTAAATTTTTTTTGCAGATTTTGAATTTCCATATAATAAATCTAATGAGATTCAGAGTTTTCTACGTGACACCACATTAAAATACACCATGCATTAATTGTAAAATGTAATTATTCTAATAGGGCATCACTTGGAGAACCCTATACACAAATTAATATAGTTCTTATTTAAACTAGATAAGAATAGCAATACAGGCCTTTTTTTCAATTTTCAATTTTACAGGTATAGATCCGCTAGTTTAAGTGCCTTCATGACCATCTAAAGGTTGAAAGATTATCTTTAGCTGCACATATTTTTGAAGTTTTATCATGCATCCTGACTTGGCTACACCTAATCCATTCTTCAGGTAATCTATCTTTCTATTTTTCTATCTAATCCATTGAGGTATTATTTTGTGTTTGAGTAGTTAAAATATGAATACCACCCCCTTCTTTTCACCTGCGACTTACACTTAGGGCCTCACATTACACAGACGGCGGTGGACCAAGGTGCTATTAGCACCTTGGTCCATGCCGGTAAAATACCGGCACCGACTTGGTGGAAAGGGGAATTACCGCCCTATTCCAAGGTTGGTGGGGTGGTAATTCCCCCTTCCCCCATTGCCCTTCCCCATTCCCATTTTTGCCCCATAGGGCATAATCATACATCCTGATTAAAATACCGGTACCGGTAAACCCTTACCGCCGTCCGTGTAATGAGGCCCTTAGTCTTTTTTACCCGTTTTAGGAATGACAGCGCTATATGAATCAAATTGATACTAGAGCATTAAATTAAGACAAGTGAAAGATAAAAACAGGTGATTATTGAAGAACAACAGTTATGACAGATGGATAGTATATTTTTGTCAAGGATACTAACAAGATACCGTTTACTTTTTATTTAAGATTTTTTATAGAGTAATGGACAAAAGATAAACTTTGGTAGACACCTTCTGAAGAAGGGGAGACACTTCCCCAAAACGCGTTAAGGGTATTGCACTTTTTTGAAAAAACTTTTGGAACATCTTACATCACAGAAAAAGTACTTTGGAGTGCAAATGTCTATCTATGTTCTACAAGTTGAATTTTGAGGGATTGGTTTAATTTAACTATGAGGGAATAGTTACAATTTGAATCACTAATTATGTCAAGAAAGATTTGTCCACAGTGTAATCATTTTGTTATAAGTGTATATAACTGTCATGTTGAATTGTTTATCTGTATTTAAAAATCCCATTCGGGGGTAATACAAATTACCGGTGACTAGATCACCAGCTTTAATGCTTTAACACTTGAAATTATAGAAGAATTTGGTTGTGATTGCAACATTAGGGTGTGCAGGGGACGGGAGTGATCCACAAGTTTGTGGACACCTGCTGTTTTCACATACCAGGTGGCAATCAATGATGAGAAAGGGACAGTTAATTGTCACAACCTTACCACCTTGAGAATGTGTCCAGGGAAGTGCCACATTGTGTGCATCCCTAGCTACTTAAACACAACCAATCCTGTGTGACCAAAAGGAACACATGCAAGGTGCATATCCCACCCACCCCCTGCAAAACAGGGCATGAAAGTACTGGTATGACACCCAATCCCTCTCAACCCCCATGACCCCTGTTTGCCAAACCATGCCATGGTATGCAATGGCAAAACATCGAACCAAATGCACAGCACATGACACAATCGTCAGGAAGTGCCACGTGACAAATGTAAATAGGCACCAGACAATGACACCTGACATGGAATCTGAAGAAATGTCTGACCAAAACCTAACACCCTGAAAACTGTTGCACAAATGCATGCCACCAGTGGAACAAGCTACAAAACTCAGAATGCCTGTTTCCATGCACATTGGACAATAGCAAATTGGCATTACAGACACTGTGTGCTGCATGTGTGTCCCCTGCAACACACTGCTCACGGGACAGCACAGTGAGTGTGCATTGTGTTGGGGAAAACCCTTAAGCATCATTAAAAATAAGTACATCAACCAAAAGTGATGCATGTACACGATCAATTAATTGAAAGTAAACATGGATTGTAGATACACAGCATGCCTGACAAGGAAATCTGGGTGCATGTGTGTGCATGGTGTCGTAGTAGGTGTGGGGGTGCGTTGGCTAAGTGTTTGTATCAGTAGGGACATGCATTGAATATATGCATGTGAAATGATGCGGGCCTCAGTGTCCTGTACACAGCACATGGAACATTGCCCTCAAAGACCCCCCTGTGCGTTAAAGAACACCAATCCCCTGACACCTCAAAATCAAACCCAACATTGGATCAGCCATTGACCAGCAGCACATATCATGTACAGAGTACCCCACATCGACAATGGCAGACAGTGAGCAATCACTGATTGATTGATTGATTGATTGTAAATCCGTATACGGCCTACACACAAAGTACATCAACGCACCTCAAGGAGGGAGGGAACAAGGAAGAATAACAGTACATTCCTGCAAGTCCCTTAAACAGTCCAGAATGTAAAAAATAACAATCAAATCAAAATAGATAGTACAAGTGCTTGTAACAATAAGGGAGAGTCTAGGGAGGGATTGTGGGAAAACAAAACTAGCATCAACATTGCTATGCCTGACGGCAATAGTTGCAGTGCAAGAGTCACATAAGGAGGGGGTTGAGGGAAGAAAAGGGAAGAGGTGAGGAGAGTAACAAAACAAGTGACAAACAATGGAAGGTCGATGAATAATCAAGATAGTGCTGGGGAGGGGGAGAAGAAACACAGAAGGGAAAGGGGGAACAGACGAGCTTTAATCAGTGGTGGACGGACTGATGATAAAAGTAAGTGCCAAAATTAAACTCAAAAAGGTGAAGGTGGGGGGTGGATGGACGGAGGCAGAGGGGGAAGTGTCTGCAAAGAAGAAGCAGCTAAGTATCACCATGCCTGATGGCAATTGGGGTAGTGCCGGAAAAAGACAGACAGAGGACAAGGAGGAGGGGAAAGGGTGGTGGAGAGGGGGAGGGAGGAGAGAAGGGAGGAGAGAAGGGAGGAGAGGGCCAATGTGTAAAGGCAGGAAGGGGGAGAGGGGGAAAGAAAGCACACACATGGGGCAGAGGGAAAAAGGAGGGTGCATAAGAGTAGGGGGTGCGACGGTGAAGGGGAGACTGGCGGGGGAGGGGGATACTGGCGGACAATCAAGGGACCCAGAAGGGTGGGGTACCGTGGTGGACAGGGTAGACAGGGCCTCCGTTGTGGGCCATGGGCGTGGTGGCTGGTGTTAGGAGAGATTTCATATTTTAATGTAATTTCCCACCATGTGTCAACCCCCAAACTTTTTGCTGCTGTTTAAACCCCCTGAACTAAACCTTTTCAGAGAAGCACAGCCCTAAACTGCACTCCTCTGGGCTTTCGCTCACTTTTTATGGGGAAACTGACATGCCCTTAAGACAGTCAGTACTGGGAGACTGTGTTTCCCTTTGTCCTTTCCTCATGTTGCAACCTTTGTGCAACATGGATAAAGTGTGCAATGTAACTTACCTTATAGCACACTTGAGTCTCTAGTCATTCTAAAGACCCTCGAAACTCTCGCTGGACTTTTTATGAACTGTGAAGATACGTCAGGGACAGGACTGGTGGCAGCTATCATTTTCGTATATTTGTAACGCTTTCTTGCCATGTTAACCACGCTTACTGTGTTTGGCACGAATAGGTGGCCTGGCTCCAAAATGGCCATGCCACAAGGTTTTTTGTCCTGTCCTTTGGCCATCCTGCCCCTTCACCTTCCCCAGGTTGAGTCAACCGGGTCAGTCCTTATTTGGGCATGCACTTTCCCATGAAACCCAATGCTTTTGCGGGCTTCTGCATGTCTTGTGTGTGTGCCTCCAGGATATGGGCTGGGATGTCTGTTCCCAATACACAGCCTGGGTGCCAGAGAGTCTGGAGTGGCCTGAATGCCTGGGACGACTGTAGTCCATGATTGGTCCACGTATGGAGTGAGTGTTTGTGAGCAGATCTCCCATTGGGTCCTCTCCGTTTTGGCGCAAAAGGAACTTTGGATAAGAGGAGGCTGGAAACACCATTACCATGTCGATCTCCTGAGTTCACACGAACAAAGGATAAGGAGCCAAGTATCCTGCAACAAGAAGCCAAGTCGAGGAACTGCTGGTGACCCGCTGGAAGGTTTGGCACCCTGAGCCTGCTGTTGTCCCTTGGGACCCCTCTGCATCTGATCGTCCTAGAAGGTCTGCGAAGACGCTTCGACCCATTGGAATAGTGGGATCAACTATTCTCGGCACCTTCAACAAACCCTGCAAGTAAGCCTCTTGTGAAGTGTCCCTGGGCCGACCAGTGGGCTGACCAGCTTACATGGGACTTTTGCTCTGTTAGCACGCTGTTTCAAGGAGGCCCTCGAAACTTGGTATACTGTTTGCACTGTGTCCATGACACCCTCACACCGAATTTCGTACATTTCCAGATCTGAAGTGAGACGAGTGCTCCCGGACCAGAGTAAACGCGGTTACCGTGTTGCCCTGCTGTGGCAACGACCTGTGCAAGTTCGCTGCATTTGTGACCCCCTTGCCCCTGAAGCCGGCTGCATTGGAATTGGGCTGATTCCTCCTCCTGGAGCAGGGAAATCACCACTGTCCCGTTTGGGAATCCTCGCTGCATCTCGGGAACTATACAGTGTCGAGACGTCCTGATTGTTGCATTCGAACCTGCCAGCGAAGTGGACTGTACTGGTGAAGTTTGGGTCTGCCCGCGTCGGGGACCGGTGAGTAGTCCGTACCCCAACTGGTGGCCCTTAGCGCAGCAGCCCACTTTTACGCACAAAGTGGCCCTTGAGGGCCCCTTTCCTTTCCACAGCTATTGCGACTCCATCCCACACTCTCAAACTGCCTCTGCCTTCAAGTGGAGGTCCTGCTTGAATAGTGGGAACTTGTTCTTCATTGACTTATCCACCTTCCTGAGCTGCTAGAGACCCTTGAAGAGACCCTATCTTGTCCATTGGCACAAGCACGTGCATGTACTATTGAGCATAAGGCTTCTCTCTTCGTAGGGCCTTCTAGCTAGGTGTATTCTTGATGTTGAACTGGGTCTACAGATTACTTGCACTGCCTGTTTTCCTCCCCATCTAGGTGGCCTACATATCTTGTGCTTTTAACCCCTTAGACCCTACTGGTCTTGTATATATATTGTATTGATTGTGATGTATTGGTTTAATCTAGTGTTACAGTGATTTGTTGTTATGGTCTATGTTACAAAGGCCTTGTAATAAATATGTCTATATTTTTAATATAACACTTGTCTGGAGTAATTTGTAAGTGTCCTTGCTTTGTGTGGTCATTGAGGTCTGTCAGTCACCCTCACCCCTCTTGAGACTTAGTCTTGACCGCCTGCCATAGCTACCCTGATTGGTCTGGCTCGTCTGGAGGTTACCCTGTTCCAAGAAACTAGGTTGGCCTTCTGAATCCCTCTTAACAAATTCAGTGTTGCACACTAGTAAACGCATTTCAAGTTATTTCTACCAGGACACATAGTGAATTGTTGTAGTATAACTTTTTAAAGGCCATAGTCCTATCTAACAGTATGGAAACAAGTACCTTGTTAACTTTAAATGCTTTGAAATCCGACACATCAAGAAAGATGTGTGCTGAGAGAGGTGTCTCCTCTCAAGGCACAAAAGTAGAATTGATCCAGAGAATCATGGACTGGCAAGAAGCTCAGCTTAGAGCTATAGCTTCTGAGGACAGTGCAGAAGGAGGTGAGGCTTCTCTCACTGGTAGAACTGATGGTTCTGCCGCTGCACTGATCATCAGCAACCATGAGGACATGGAGGATGTAATGTCGAATGTTTCCTCTGCCAGTGCTGATGGGGAGGCTATACTTGAATTCAAGAAGAAAGAACTGCTGATTAGGCAGAAGGAGTGTGAGTTCAATATGGCCAAACTAAAGATAGAGCAGGCAGAAAAACAAAAAGACAGGGATCACCAGTTGAAACTGGCCAACCTTCAAGATGACAATGGACCCAAGGGTCCTGGACATGGGTCTGGGGCCTCCTCTCATCTAAGGTTTCCAAAAGATCTGCTCAGTATGTGTGAGGAAAAGAATGACATTATGGACCGGCTGAATACATTTGAGTATGCATGTGAAGTTCAACAAGTTGACAATGCTGAGCATAAACTGAATATTAATTTGTACATACAAAATCACGTAAATAGGTGAAGTTAAATGATGACTGATATTCTGCACTATCCGTAATGCTTGCACCCAAAAATGTTATGTATGTTACTCTGTACGTGTAGTTTACAATAATGATGATAGCTTGTGCATGTTCTATCAGGCATGTATATTGCATTGTGTGTAGCAACCATCTTTCTGGATCTGGTTGTCGGACCTAAACTGCCTAGGTCTCATCCTTGCACCACTTTTCTTTTTATGTATCCACAACTGTCATTTAGCCACAATAGATATGTCCATGTTGGTGCCCCCCCATCCTTTTACATAAACACTAGCATGTTTATAAGAAACATGCCCAGTTTATCTCTTCATTCATTCCTCTCGGGGTGAGACACCCCAGCGTTTCAATCCAATAACATTCCCTTCTATCTAATTTGTTTTGTATGTTTTCATGAGGATCATTACTCCAGACAACCTCCAGCACCATGAATCGAATCTGTGTCAAGTTATGTCTCTCTTTGATCCAGTGTCTTGCGACCGCAGAGTTTAGATTTTTGTTCCGTATACACGAGCGATGCTCGTTCCATCGGAGTTTCGCTTTTCTTTGAGACTGTCCCACATAAAACTGTCCACAGGGACAATTAATACCGTAAATAATGTTAGTGGTGTCACAAGTTGCAAATGATTTCAGCATGATTTTTCTTCCTGTATGTGGATGGTTGATAGTTGATCCTTTTTGCACATAGCTACAGTTACTACATTGTAGACACGGAAACGTTCCAACACGTTTCGTCTCAGGTCGTTTCTTGCGTTGTCTTGTCTGTACCAAACTGTCACGAAAGTTCCTGCATTGTTGGTAAGCAAATATAGGTGGTTCTTTGAAAAGATCCTCGGTCTTCTGATCGCAAGATAATGCTTGCCAATGTTTTTTGATAATTGATTTGATGCGGCCACTTTGTGTTGAAAACCGTTTGACGAATACCAATGATGGTTCTGTTTTCGCTTTCCTTGCTGCTGTAAGTAATTCATTCCTGTTTTTTTGCTCTACCTTGTGTTTGGCTTTTCTAATTTCCTCCTCCTTGTATCCACGTTTCAAGAACTTTTCGCCCATTTCGTGAAGTTCTTTATCATAGTCTCTCGGATCACTGATAATGCGCTTCACTCTAAGCATCTGACTGTACGGTAAGTTCCTGATCAAGCTAGGTTCGTGGAAACTCATTCTATGGAGCAGATTATTGCGATCCGTTGTCTTTGTGTATATATTAGTTTTGAATTCTTGTTTCATGGACTCCACATTCACGTCAAGGAAATGAATGCTTTTTCTAGAGAACTCATAGGTGAACTGAATTTTTTCACTAATTGTGTTGAGGTATGCGAAAAATTCCAATAGATCTGTCTCAGTACCTGTCCAAATTCCAAATATGTCGTCTATGAAACGAACCCAAATAGCCAAATGTGCCTTCCATCTTTGCTGACTTAATATATGGTGTGACTCAAATTTGTGCATAAATGTGTTGGCGTATGCGGGAGCCATCGTGGCTCCCATAGCAGTTCCTGTAATTTGCATGTAGAATTGGTTCCTATATTTAAAGTAGGAATTTGTTGAAATAAATGTAATAGAATAATGATGAATTCCTTGTTAGCTTCGATCTCCCCTGTGTTTAAAAGTAACCATTCTATTGCTTCAATTCCTAGGTCATGAGGAATAGACGTATATAAATTCTTTACGTCGACAGTAAACAGAATATGTGACGATGAATGTGGTACTGTTGCTAGTAATTGCAGGAAATGGGTTGTGTCCTTGATATACGTTGTAGTCTTCTGGATGAGGGGTTGTAAAAAGTAATCAATGTATTTTCCGATTTGCTGCAATACACTGTTCACCCCAGCCACTATGGGTCTTCCGGGAGGATTAGTGAGATCTTTGTGAATTTTAGGCATCATATATAGGTTAGGGATGCGTGGATTCCTATTCATCAAAAATTTGTGTGTATGATGATTTATCCATCCATTCTCTTCTGCTTCATCCAATAAGGTTTCCAGATTTTGTTTGATTCTTATTGTGGGATCATTGCCTAGTTCTTTGTATGTGATGGTATCTGCGAGTTGTCGTTTACATTCTTTGTCATAATCCTCTGTGTCCATTATAACTAATGCTCCCCCTTTATCAGCAGGTCTGATTGTTCTTGATGTGTCACTGTAGAGATCCTTCAGTAGTTTGAATTCATGAGGTTTTAAGTTTTTATGTTTTGTGCACTTGAAATTGATCTTCTTTAAGTCTTTCAAGACTTGTTTCTCAAAAACCTCCACTGCAGATATGTTGATCTGTGGTATAAATTTGCTTTTGTTGTTTGAATTCCTTGTAAGGAGACCCTTCTTGTGGGCCTTGTGGTATTTCTGTTTCACTAAAAAAGGCTTTAAGTTTCATTTTCCTCACCAATCTGTATAGTTCTACCTTCGTTTCAAATAATGAAGTGTCGAACGTAGGCACAAAACTCAATCCCTTCTGTAGTGTATCTGTCTCTGTTGTAGTTAGAACTCTAGATGATAAATTGATCACTAGGTTCTCCTTTGTTGGAGGCGTGTCTGTTGACCTCCTCGACCTTTTTCTTTTGCTCCTGCGGGTTCTTTTCCTCTTCCTAAAAAACCACCACTGACTGATGGTCCTGGTCTAGTGTCTGATGGTTCTGAGCTTGTTGCTGGTGGACTTGCTTCTGTTGGCCGAGTGTCGCTGGCTTCTGAATCTGAGCTAGTTGGGGTATTTGAGTTGTTCTGTCGTGGTTTCCTGCCTGTGGGAGTGTATTTCTCCATCCAGGTATATACTTCATCATTCACATAATCATAAGTGTCTCGTTTGAATTTCCTAATTTTTTTGTTTTCTAGCTCTGTTCTATATTCCGTCAATTTAAGATAAATGTCCACCAATATTTCCTCTATTTCTTCTTTCTTCAGTTTGCATGAATTTGATAACTCTTTTTCTATCTCTTTGATCTCTTTATTGATGGTATGAAGTTCCAAACTTTTATTTGCTTCTTCTGTAGAAAAGCCAAGTGTTTCCGCTCTCTTTGTCGTGAGTGATTCTATATCTTCATATGACATATTTTGTTAAGCAGTGATAAATATTCTGGTCGTGACCTTTTGTTCAAATATACATAGAGGTGTGCCTTCGCCTTAGGGGTGTCCAAGAACAAGTCTGTTTAGAGAAAGCAAGCAAAAAAAGGCGGGCACTACCTATGTGAATCAATTGTACTTTACACGTTAAGTATCTTTCACTGTTTTGGAGCTGCCAGACCACAGTAGGGTCCTATGGCACCTGGTCCCTTTTTCAATACACCTTATGAGAAAAAGTTGGATGAACACATCCAGCTAAGTCCGGCGCTATCCGTTGGAGCTCTTCTGGAGCTCACTGTTCAGATTGTGTTTGTTTTAATGTTTAATAAGCTTAGAGTTCATCGCTCATGGATATCTAAAATCGTATTTAGAGCCACTTAGAAGAATTTCAAGAGTATAATCCTGAATCTGAGGAGCATCAACAGCTGGGTGTTTTGCTAAATAAGAAGCAGACTTGTTTCATTTTGTGTGCGGATGTTTTAATGCCAATGCATTTTGGAGCGTATCTCCTTCTTCAGGGCGTTAACCATACCGCTTATTGTAAATTCTTACATAATTATAATACGAGAATAAATGAAAATGTTACAATCCACATCATGTGAAAATTCCAAATAAAAAGAAGATTATAATTCCAATCAATAGTTTGAGAGTAAATAACCAATATTAACATAGTTCACCATAGTTGAGTACACAAATCAACAAATGCATAAAATGAATAATTGAAAAACATACATACCCAGTAAAGGTAATTCGTTAAAGATGGAAGATTAGATGGTGGGGGGGAAGAAAACAACAACATACAGCCCTTGTTAGGTAAAAGTAGGTACATGTTTGCGCACATTCATTTCTAAATCCAAAATAAATCCCATACATGACTATCATGTTTTCAAAATTACCTCAATCATTTTCCTGTGGTGTCTAGCACCCTTCTTTAAAGAACAACTTCTTACGCACAGCACTCCAGCCGTCTGTATTCTAAATTTAAAGAAAAGTAATACTAACAATGATGTATACTGTAATCATTGTTCTATATGTTTACACACGTTATGAGCTTCTGTCTAACGCTTCACTCGCGCTCTGTCTGTGTTGCATATACGCTGGTCCACGGGGAGCCGCGTTCCAAGCAAAAAAGGTGAAAAATGGCTTCTAAGTGGTTGCTGAGGTAACCACGTACGTTGTGCGTGGTCACCTGACCACTATTCAGTGCTATGTCGTCACGCGTCCCGTGTTTCCATGGAAACTAGAAAGCCAGACGATAAATATACAGAAAAAGTGCCGGCGCATACGGCACTGCTGTCAGGTATTTCAAATAACGATTGCTGCGTGCAGGTTTCAATGGAGACTTATAGTGACTCGGTGATGCTATTAAACAAAAAACAATGTAACTGCCCCATTGAGCGTACGCTCGCGCCTGGCTGATGGCCTGTGTGGCGACGCCTTGGGTCCCGTGTCCTCATGGAGGCGGGGAGACAGGATATTGGGGGTAATTACATTCAATTATACCGCTGCATATATGCTTATGTTTCCCATACGATTACTTATTAACCGATGTCATTACGTAAGCCTCAGACGTACTAAGTTATATTCTAACTTCTGTCTACATGTTCGTTAAGAGTATGTTACACTAAGCATAAACCGGATATTAATTCGTACATACAAAATAACGTAAACATACCACACACATACAGATCACAACATTGACAGCCAACACATGAAGCAGATAAGTCACACGCAACTCAAACCCCAACATGCATCCAGTGGCATTGCAATGCAAGGGTATCCTGAAAGCAGAAAAGGATGTGTGCAAAATGTGAAGTCAACACATGCACTGCATGTTGTACATCACCTGCATCACACACAACCTCTAGCAGGCACATATCCAAAGCAGAAATGAGAGTTGGCAACAAAGAGATGGCACGTAGCATAAGCATGGGGGAAAACTCAATTAGCCACAGCTGGCAATCAAACCAAACACACCATTATACATGTAACATGCATGTTCATGTGCAGCACTCAACAACCATTGACTATGCAGAGTACATGTGTCACAGGAGGCGCCTATGCTAGTGCGTTTCTATACAGTGAAAGGAGGGACATGGGTACATACATGCCAGGTCACTATCACACACAGTATGGTGTAGGCATGTTAAAGGGCTGATCTTGGCACAGGAGTGAGTGTGTGCGGTGCAGTGCATGTGTACCTTCTCAACTTCCAACATCAACACGTACGTAGTGATGTCAATCTCCAAAAATGACGTCAGTGTAAGGACAATTGTAGCCATCATGTGCAACTGGCATGCCCTATGTAGCATGGATACTGTGAAACCCCCACCCTCTGGGGAATAGCGGGAGGCACTGCATGGAAATGAAAGGTTCACCACAGAACGGTGCATTGGCAGACAGGGTTGGCTTGCGTCTATTGCATATCGTCAGTCAAATGTCACCACAGCCGATGAGAAGTGGACATGGTGCCGGACAGATGAGGAACCATCAGTAGTACATCCATGCATGCAGAAGATACAACACCAGTTGAACAGAGGCAGGGGGCCTGTAACAGGGGGAGCCATGTCCATTACACAGATGTGGACACCCTAAAGTTGTGCGTGATGACACACAGACCCACAGTGAGCATGAAATGGCTGTCCAAATAACATGACACTTGGATCATCCTGGAGACATACTACAATGAGCAGGTGGACAAGGACACCTAGGGGCATACATGGAATGCACATGGTGCATGATTGTGCTCACATATGCACGGGGAGCCACTGCCATCAGCACAGTCAGAGTGAGACACACTGCACCAACGACAAAGGATGTATATAACATGATATGATATCTCATCAAGATTGCTCTTGTACACAAGTGGTCCAGAGCGCAAACAAGCAAAGAGAGGGGAAAAAGGGAGAAAAGAAAATGAAAACAACAATCTTACTGGGCACAGTGATATTGAGAACATGCAAGTGCATGGAGAAAGGAAAAAGGGGTAAAGTCTCTGGAAGGGGGAGAAGTGGAAAGTGCAGAACAGAGGAGAGTAAAGAATGAAAATTAAGTCTTATGATAGAATGGGCATTGAAAAGGTGGTAGTCCAGCCATCAAGTGGCAAGTGAAAGATCATTGGGATAGGGCAAATCTGATAAGTGCAGAAGAAGAGTGGGGGACTGTATGGGTACACGTACAGGACCCATTGCAAAGGGAGGCCTGGTGGCAGTGCAGCAGGGAGGCAGGGTGAGCAGGTACCTGGGCCTGAAGTCCAGAGGGTGTCCAGGTTCACAGTGCCAAGAGAGAAAACAGTTCAGCTAGGGAGAAGAGAGGCTAATGCAGGAGCAAATAGGAAGGTCTTGAGGTGCTTTCGGAAGCAGAGATGTTTCTCCTCAAGTTTCAACATGGCAGGTGGGCTGTTCCAAAGAGAGGTCCCAGCCGTAGACACAAATCTGCCCCCAGCTTTTTTTTTCTCCATAAACGACTGACCCGGAGGGAGTGTGAGGTAGAGGACAAAAAGGACTCGAGATGGGAGGTATTGGCAGAGGGATAGTTGAAGGTATATTGGACCCGAGCCCCAGAAATCCTTGTGCACAATGCAGAGGGTCTAAAATGTAATCATTGCATCCACTGGTAGCCAATAAAGGGATTTCAGAGCTGGAGAGATAGGATCCCAGGGCTTGAGGCGAAGGACAAGTCTCGCAGTCCTGTACTGGAATAGTGATAGAGGGCGGAGAGTGGAGTCAGGTAGAATTTTGAAAGAGGCTGTCACCGTAGTCCAACCTTGGTACAACCAGAGCCTGATAGACAGTGAGCTTGTAGTTGAATGAGAGGAAAGGCAGAGTAACCCTGAGGAGGTTAAGCAAGTAGTTAAAATCTCAAGAGACGTCGGAAATGTGTGCGGAGAAGGAATGTGTGGAGTGAAAGGTGACCCCGAGGTTGTTGGCCTTGCAGGTGGGTGTAGGAGGAGGACCAAGGGAGGCCCGCCAGAGAGTGAGGGGAAGGATGGTGAAGGTGTGCTGATGAGGAGGATGTCAGTCTTGCTGGCATTTAAACAGAGATTGTTGGCAGTACACCAATTTCAAATGGCAATGAGGCAATCAGAAATGAGGGAGGGAGAAGAGGTGGACGAGGGCGGCCAGAAAATGAGTGTCATCAGCATAACACTGGAAGTTGTAGTAAAAAATGTAAATGCAGTAGGCGAGAGCTGGCAGGTGCTGTTTGAAAAGCCAGGGTGGGAGGTCAGACCCCTGGTGAACACCACAGGTAGAGAGGGAGATTGATGAAAGGAAGGACCCAAATTGTAGCTGGGAGGGTCACACACGCCAAAAACACATGTCATTGAGTAACACGCATCAATACTCACCGGATGATGCTTCATAATCCATCCTCTCTCCCACTCCACTGATATGTTCTGCCTGGATGAACTCTGCAGCAATCTCCTCGTGCTGAGTGAGTTCATCCTCCTCTGGTGCTGGCCCACCGCCATTCACCTGAGACATGGCATAATTGGAGGCACGCTTTTGTTTTGCACAGCGTCAGAGGTCATTCCAACACTTGTAGCAGTCCTGAGCCGTGCGTACCTGGAATCCCATGGCTGTCACACCATCCGCAATATGCTGCCAGTGGACCCAATGCTGGGGAGGTGTTGTATGGCACTGCGGGCCGACAAGCATATCGCATTTGTGTGCCGACGCGTAGTCCACAAGGAAGTCCAGTTCGTGCTTGCCGAAAGGCTTCTTCCTCGACGTGCCAGAGGCCGGAGGCCCGTCTGGCGTTTCAGCCTCTTGCGCAGAAGCACACTTCCTCCTTTTGGGCGGTGGTACTGACCCTGAGTGGCCAACGTGGCCCTGATCAGTGGGAGCAGTGGCGCTGGTGGACTGGTCCAAGGGAGTGGGTGTTGGAATGAAGACAGAAGGTCTGGCTTGGGTCTGACTCACTGCCGGGGTGGTGTTGGCTGCATCTGCCCATGCAGTTACCAGCAACTGGCTGCTTGGGGCAGCAGATGTCATAACAGCGCCAGGTACGTGTGCCCCAGTCACAGCTACACTGGACACACTTGACCCGCACCTCCTGACAAGATGGAAATCGTCATGGGAGTCCTCACGCAACACAACATGCTCTGCCCGACCCCGAGCCTGAGTGGTGGTCCCCACAGCTGCACCTGCAGCTACCACCACTGGTGGGCCCGTGACAGCAGATGAAAGTTTTTGTTGGGTCATATGGGTGCTAGGTTGTGATGCAACAGCTGCATCTGCAGGAGCCACAGGGGCTGGTGGCATGTCTGCACCAGCACGTGTCTGGGCATCCTGCCCTAGTGGGGCCCCCCTGCCTCTTCCTCTGTAACCACCTTGGCCACCCTGGACTCCCTAGTCTCCGCGCCCACGTGCTCGACCACGAATACCCATGGGAGGACACCCAACTTTGTCGCCCTTACCCTTTGGTGGCCTCCCAACCATGGCACAGAGGGTTAAGAGCCGATGGGAGGTGCACTTAACAATTGTCCTGGGCAATTGGGTTGAAGGGGGCAGGGTACTGGATGGAATAGGTACCTCTGTGCTCCTGCAAGGCTGTCTGTGATCCCTGGGGGAAAACGATGGGTCACACAATGCTCAGGCATCCCTCAAAAATATATAATTAATAATTAAAAAGAGGAAAAATAAAAATATAATAAAAATAGATAAAAAATAATTAATGAAAAATGTGCATGCGACCCCGGTAGCTCACGTGCATGGAATAAACCTCCTGCAGTAGTGGCACCCAGGGACACAAAAAACACATATGCGTGGAACACGCCGGCTACTATGACCTTGAAAACAGTACGCGATGCACAGGGGGAACCACAGTGGGAAAAATAGCGTGCGCGACTCACCGTCTGCCTTGCGTGGAAAAGAAAAAGAAATACACATGTGCTTGTGCACGTAGGCAACACCCCGCCAAAATAAGAGGTACGAACTTCAAACGCTATGAAGTAATCGCGTGTGAATCCAGAAGAGTAAACAGATACGATGGTCACCATGAAAATCACGTACAACAAACTTCTTCCCTGCTGGACCTTTAACCCGTGCTGAAGGCAACGCCCGCATGTGTAATGTCACTGGCGCGCTTACGCGCTAAGGCCCTTTCCTCGAATTACACACTGACTTGCTGTTTTGTCATGTGAGGATTCACTCTGCATCAAGCTGGCCATGCGACAACACAGGGAAGACGACGCTCCTGCCCAGAAGGCCATTTTTCTGCCCCCCAAAGCCCTGAGCAGCCTCCTACATGCCACCTGCTGCTGCCTGCTTGCCTGCTGCCAACATGCCCTGCTATTTAGGATTCTGTACCTAAGACCACCTCTGCTGACCCAGAAGACTCCCAACAGGTGTACCATTGCTCCACAGCCCAGCCCCAGGACCATGTTGCCCACCCACACCTGCCTCTGGGGTTGCCATGTCTGACTCAACACCATCTGGGGCCAGTGGCAACCCCCAGTCAGAGAGGCAGAGGGCTGCCAGCTTCACATAAAAATGAAGTTGGCATCCTGGTGAAGCGAGTCCTGGCGAATTATGAGGCCCTCTTCTCACGTTTATGCCTCAACAGGGTTGGACGGAGGAGGATCTGGAAGGACATTGTGGGTGTAGTCAACGCGGAGGGGGTGGCATCCGGCAACTATGACCGTGTCCTGAAGCACCAGAGGACTTCTAGTCCAGGGCCCTCAGGAAGGCCTGGCACCTCGTTGATCCACGTGGAGAAGTGGGCGCCGGGACCAGCTGACCAACAATCAGATGAGGGTCTTGGAGCGCATTAACCCACGATTCACCACCAGGCCCTCCAGATGCAGACCAGTCTGGAGTCGAGTGGTAAGTGTCCATGTGTTCATCTACAGCATAGTGAATGTTGAGGTGTGTCAGCTGTGTGCACCTTGGACGTATGTCTGGCATGCCCCATGTATGGATGACTGTGTACAGGGACATGACAGTGAAGCATGTGAGTCCCGGTAAGCGTGTGCAACGACAATGGTGTGGGTGTGGCTATGCATGATGTGCACTTGCATGTGATGATGCACACATGTTTGCATGCCTGTGTCTGTTTTGTGAATCATGGATGCTGATGTCACCCTCATGGACATGCATGGTGTACATGTGCATGTTACAGAGTGGTGTGTGTGTGACTTGGAAACGGCATGGATGCATGACATATGCACATCTCGATGCATTCATTGACTGTTGTGGACTAGCTGTCCATGATTGCACTGTGATGGGAGGTGGACACGGACGGATGCATGACTGTGCGGTGGTGTATGTGCATCTGTGTTGCTTGCAAGGACCTGTGTGTCATGGAAGGTGATGGTGGCTATGACATATGACAGTGCCACTCATGTGCATTTGCTTTGTGTCTGGCAGACTTACCTTCAGTCACTTGATGCTTGTCTTCAATATTTCCCTTTCCACAGTGGCGAGTGAAAAGGAGGGCGGAGACAGCGCTGCGGAGCAGAGTGGGGGGATGCCTCCACCGGCCGGAGACGCAGGGCCCAGTCACCCTCCCAGGTTATGCCATCTTCCGGGAGCGAGGGGACTGGTGCCACGTCCGCCACTACAGCTGCTGAGGGGAGGCCCAAGAAGCCAAGGTTGGGAGTGAGCTCCTCTGCAGTGGAAGGGGCAGGTGAGCCCCCAGAGGGGCAGGACAATGCAGAAGACAGTGCAGAGGCATCCAGGTTGATGGTGGCTGAGGTGGCTGAGGAGGAGGCCGCTTTAGACCCACACTTGGGGCCTGGTGGGGATGATTCCACTGGTGCAGGTGGTGCAGTCCAGGGGCAGGAGGCAGCACAGGTCGCCGTGGAGGTGCTTGTACATAATCCTGTCCCTGATTCTGTGACTGCATCACTCTGCACCAGCAGGGATGCCTCATTCAAGGCCCGTCTGCAGGTAGCGGATGTGTCCACATCAACTGACCTTCCTCTACCTGCAGACAAGCTAATCCGTTGCAGGGTTCAGCCTGTCCTAGTCGGTGTCTCAATGCGCAAATGCGTGATTCGTGATGATGTGCGTTATTCCAGGAAGAACGCACATCATCACAAGCAGCTGTGTGCCATCTTGAACTGGCTAAAACGGCTCATTGTCACTGGGTTCCTCCATGTGCTGGCCATTCTTGCAACCCTCTCCTCCTTTGCACCCACTATGCGCCAGTCGTCCTCCATGCTGTCTTCCAGCCCAGATGCCACCAGTGGCCAGGTCTGGCATGCCCCATCCACCTCATCCACCGTGGCCAGGCTGGTGGAGATCCCATCCCTGCCACAGTCGGCAGTCGGAGGTTCAGCAGAGGTGGTCACCCAAGAAACAGGATCCCTGGCAATGGAGGATGTGCAGGCAATTTACAGCAGGGCACGTCCACAACAGGCCTGGGGGTCATCAGCATCCCTGAGCCAGTCCTGGTGGCACAGGCAGATGACATCAAGCCAGCAGCACCAGGCTTGGCATAGGAGGCATCTGGACTCAGGGCATTCAACATCACAGGGGCAGGCATTGGCCGAAGGGCAGGAGGACCCTGGACTATGTGTGTCTTCCATGTGGCAGCGGATGGGCCAGCAAATGGATACAGAGTGGCGACGGGCAGAGAGGGCACGGCTCACCATGGTCAGGGAAGGGAACTCCATGGGGCGGGCATTGAGCTGGGCAAAGATTCGTGAGGAGACTCGCAGGAAGTTGGAGGAGACCATATCGGTGTCCCTGCGAGCCCTCGAGGACAGATCCCAGTCCCGGCTCCAGGACATAGACACGGAGTTCGATGATGCCCTGGCCAAGACTCTTGGTAAGAACGGTGAGCCGTAGGACTAGCCTGCTGCCATTGTACATAGTTAATTAGGCTTAGGTTTCCTTTTGTTTTATTTTTATTTTGAAGTCCATGGGCATTGCTCCACTTTTGTACATAGTTGTATTTTTGTAGGATTTTTTATAGGTTTCATTTGGTTGTGGGATCATGGACCCAAAGAACTTACATTGTAAATATTTCTGGAACTGTGAACTTTATTATTTTGATTTTTTGAACCACATGATGGAATTTTTTTTTTTTATTCAACCTTTGGAATCTGCATTTTGTTTTCGAGACATGGAACACTGTAAGCTAGTCCTCTTGTTGTTTTGATCACATTTGTTTTTTTATTTTGTATTTCAGTTCAGTTCACATTCATTTATTTTTCCTTGTCAAGGTTGTTTTTCATTTGGGAGATTTCTGTTTTTTAATTAATTTTCATCAGTTCACATATTTGTGTTGTGTGCTCTCATTGGTTTGGTCCATGTGTCAGTCGTCATTGCCTCATTCATGTGTCGCTGCTGTGCAGCAATGTTGGGCATGTCTTTGGGTGCATGCATGTATGCTTCTGTGCATAACATGCCATGGGGCTTATACTGGGAAGTGGGGACAAAGGATGGGTGTGGAGTTGCACTGTGGGGGGGGCAGCGTGGGGTGGAATGTGGGTGGACATTTGCTACATGCATGTATGATGTGATAATATGTAGGTTGGGTGGACATGAGTCGGGGCCTGCTGGCAGGTTGCCGTCACTGGGAGGGGGAGGGGGGACATGAGTCCCGGCCTGCTGGCAGGTTGCCGTCACTTGAGGGGAGGGAGGGACATGCGTCAGGGCATGCTGAAAGTCCTCACGCACCCCCGGAATAGGCGTACCCCACTCGCACCAGCCGTATCGCATGTGAAAGTCCTTGCGCACCCTCAGAATATGCATACCCCACTCGCGCCACCAGAATCGCATGAAAAGCACACTCGCGTACTCCCATATACGCACACCCGTGTGGTGCGGGGCCACATGCCCCCCCCTGCAGGCAGCCCACACCACAGAGGAGCCCCCTACAACCTTGAACATGCCCCACAGACATCCCATCCACCCTCCCTATGCCCTGCAGACAGCCATCCACCGTGACCATGCCCCGCAGGCAGCCCATCCACCCTACCCATGCCCCGCAGGCAGCCCATCCTCCCTGACCATGCCCCGCAGGCAGCCCATCCACCCTCCCCATGCCCCACAGGCAGCCCATCCACCCTCCCTATGCCCCACAGGCAGCCTATCCCACCTGACCATGCCCCGCAGGCAGCCCATCCACCCTCCCCATGCCCCACAGGCAGCCCATCCACCCTCCCCATGCCCCGCAATTAGCCCATCCACCCTGACCATGCCCTGCAGGTTGCGTCACTGGGGGTGGTGTGGGGGGACATGAGTCAGGGCCTGCTGGCAGGTTGCCATCACTGAGGGGGGAGACATGAGTCAGGGCATGCTGGCAGGTTGCCATCACACAGGGTGGTGTAGGGGGACATGAGTTGAGGCCTGCTGGCAGGTTGACATCACTGGGGGGGACATGAGTCGGGGCATGCTGGCATGTTGCCGTCACTGGGAGTGGGGTGGGGGACATGAGTCGTGGCCTGTTGGCAGGTTGCTGTTACGGGGGTGAGGTGGGGGGACATGAGTCGGGGCTTGCTGGCAGGTTGCCATCACTGGGGGTGGGGTGGGGGGACATGAGTCGGGGCATGCTGGCAGGTTGCCATCACAGGGGGTAGGGTGGGGGGAACATGAGTTGGGGCCTGCTGTCAGGTTGCCATCACTGGGGGTGGGATGGGGTTACATGAGTCAGGGCCTGCTGGCAGGTTGCTGTCACTGGGGGTGGGGTGGGGGGACATGAGTCGGGCCTGCTGGCAGGTTGCCATCACTGAGGGTGAGGGGGACATGTGTTGGGGCTCCCAAGTGCATGGTGCCATGTGGCCTGCCTGCAGTGCATGGTCAGCGGTTGTAGGGGTGTCCCCTGTAGTGTGGCCTGCCTTCAGGACATGGTCAGGAGTTCTAGGGGTGTCCCATGTGGTGTAGGCTACCTGCGGGGCATGGGGAGGGGGGGCACACCCGGGAGGGCCAACACTGTCAAATCACATGTAAAAGTCCTTGCGATACACGTACCCCGCTCTCGCCAGCCCTATCGCGCGTGAAAGTCCTCACGCACCCCCGGAATACTCGTATCCCACTCGCACCAGCCGTATCGCATGTGAAAGTCCTTGCGCACCCCCAGAATATGCATAGCCCACTCGCGCCAGCGGAATCGCATGAAAAGCACACTCGCGTACTCCCATATACGCACAACCATGTGGTGCGGGGTCACATGCCCCCCCTGCAGGCAGCCCACACCACAGAGGAGCCACCTACAACCTTGAACATGCCCCACGGACATCCCATCCACCCTCCCTATGCCCTGCAGCCAGCCCATCCACCCTGACCATGCCCTACAGGCAGCCCATCCACCTTACCCATGCCCCACAGGCAGCCCATCCACCCTCCCCATGCCCCGCAGGCAGCCCACCCACCCTAACTATGCACCAAAGGCAGCCCATCCACCCTCACCATGCCCCGCAGGCAGCCCCTCCACTCTCCCTATGCCCCGCAGGCAGCCCATCCACCCTGACCATGCCCTGCAGGCAGCCCATCCACCCTTCCCATGCCCTGCAGGCAGCCCATCATCTCTGACCATGCCCCACAAGCAGCCCATCCACCATACCACGTCCTGCAGGCAGCCCATCCACCCTCCCCATGCCCCGCAGGCAGTCCATCCACTGTGACCATGCCCCGCAGGTAGCCCATCTACCCTGACCATGCCCCACAGGCAGGCCATCCACCCTACCCATGCCCCACAGGAAGACCATTCACCCTACCCATGCCTCACAGGCAGCCATCCACCCTCCCCATGCCCCGCAGGCAGCCAATCCACCCTCCCCATGCCCTGCAGGCAGCCCATCCACCCTCCCCATGCCCCGCAGGAAGCCCGTCCATGCTGACCATGCCCCGCAGGCAGCCCATCATCTCTGACCATGACCCACAAGCAGCCCATCCACCATACTCATGTCCCGCAGGCAGCCCATCCACCCTCCCCATGCCCCGCAGGGAGTCCATCCACTGTGACCATGCCCCGCAGGTAGCCCATCTACCCTGACCATGCCGCACAGGCAGACCATCCACCCTACCCATGCCGCACAGGCAGCCATCCACCCTCCCATGCCCCGCAGGCAGCCCATCCACCCTCGCCATGCCCTGCAGGCAGCCCATCCACCCTCCACATGCCCCGCAGGAAGCCCATCCACGCTGACCATGCCACGCAGGCAGCCCATACACCCTCCCCATCCCCTGCAGGCAGCCCATCCACCCTGACCATGCCCTGCAGGCAGTCCATCCACTGTACCCATGCACCAAAGGCAGCCCATCCACCCTCCCCATGGCCCGCAGGCAGCCCATCCACCCTGACCATGCCCTGCAGGCAGCCCATCCACCCTCCCCATCCCCGCAGGCAGCCCATCAACCCTGACCAAGCCCTGCAGGCAGCCGATCCACTGTACCCACGCACCAAAGGCAGCCCATCCAACCTGACCATGCCCTGCAGGCAGCCCATCCACCCTAACCATGCCCCGCAGGCAGCCCATCCACCCGACCCATGCCCCGCAGACAGCCATTCACCCTCCCCATGCCCCGCAGGCAGCCCATCCACCCTGACCATCCCCGCAGGCAGCCCATCCATCCTCCCCATGCCCCGCAGGTACCCCATCCACCCTGAACATGCCCCACAGGCAGCCCATCCACCTTCCCCATGCCCTGTAGGCAGCCCATCCACCCTGACCTGCCATGCAGGCAGCCTATCCACCCTAACCATGCCCCGCAGGCAGCCCATCCACCCTACCCATGCCCCGCAGGCAGCCCATCCTCCCTGACCATGCCCCGCAGGCAGCCCATCCACCCTCCCCATGCCCCACAGGCAGCCCATCCACCCTCCCCATGCCCCACAGACAGCCTATCCTACCTGACCATGCCCCGCAGGCAGCCCATCCACCCTCCCCATGCCCTGCAGGCAGCCCATCCACCCTACCCATGTCCCGCAGGCAGCCATCCAACCTCCCCATGCCCCGCAGGCAGCCCATCCACCTTGACCATGCCCCGCAGGCAGCCCATCCATCCTGATCATGCCCTGCAGGCAGCCCATCCACCCTCCCCATGCCCCGCAGGCACCCCATCCACCCTGACCATGAAACGCAGCCAGCCCACACCACAGGGGGGACTTTTCCCATGCAATTTGCCTTGTGCGAGCGAGGTACGCATATTCCGAGGGGTGCGCAGGGAGTTTTTCACGCGATTAGGCTGACGCGAGCGCAGTACGCATATTCCGAGTGGTGCGCGGGGAGTTTTACACGCAATTGGCATGGCGCGAGCACAGTACTCATATTCTGAGGGGTGTGTGGGGAGTTTTACATGCGATTGGCCTGGCACGAGCGAGGTACGCGTATTCCGAGGGGTGCGCAGGGAGTTTTACATGAGATTGGCCTGCCGTGAGCAGGGCATGCGTAGTCTGATTGGTGCACAGGGAGTTTTCCATGCAATTGGCCTGGCGCGAGCAGGGTACGCGTATTCCGAGGGGTGCACAGGGAGTTTTCCACACGATTGGCCTGGCGCGAGCGGGGTACACATATTCTGAGGGGTGCCCAGGGAGTTTTCCATGCCATTGCCCTGACGCGAGCAAGGAAGGCATATTCCGAGGGGTGCGCATGGAGTTTTATACGCGATTAGGTTGTCGCGTGAGGGCTGAGTGCTGTTTTTAGCACAATTTCATGGTTGGGAGGCTATATGCTGGTCCACTGGCCTTTGCGCCATGTAGGGATTTGTGCAGATGTTTTTTTCGCACAGGGCGGGGTTGGGGGCGTAACTGGCGCTGCTGCAGGGATGCAGCGCCGCGCTGCGCTTCAGCTGGATATGGATGTTTGAATCCATGATTATGCAGTGCGTGAAAATGGATTTTGGCGCACATGGATAGCGCAAGCTTGAATCCATTAATTACCCTCTAAATGTAATAATAAATAAGAAGTGGAAACTATATATGTAAGACATTAACCATCCATTTAAATAACATATGCACCAGAATGGAATATACCAAAAAAAAATATATATGCCTCCAACATAATTACCTCACAGAAACTGCACAGCAAAAAGAAACAGCAGACCTACACAACAGTAACAACAAAACTTACCAAAAACTAGTAAGCAAACTTCATTTTTCTTATATATTTGTAAACTTTCTGTATTAGGTACACTAAAAGTGTACACAGAAATGTCCAGTACTTTGGAATGGCTGGAAGAAAATTCCCCACGGGATGAAATGAGACAAGACATGATACTAATGGTAGACACAACACTTCTCTATATAAGCCAAATTTATGTGTACTTAACACTTTTTTTTTTTTTAACGGACCATACAAACAGTGAAAATAATATACCAAGAGAGACATTAGAAAATGCTCTGTAGCGAATGGAACAAAAAATGGATATGCTAATGAAAAATGTCAATCTTTTAAAGCATTTTATTGAGGATCACATAAAAGAAAACATTAAATATCAGTATCCCACATGTACCGATTCACGTTCTCCATGTCACAGTCAACTATCCCCAAACCCTCACAACCAAGAATAACATTATGATGAGACTTACATCCCTTCATCCCCACCCATCCATCATCTCCAAACCCGTAATTCCCCTGTATTTGTTTCAGTTTCTGCTTCCCCCTCTCTTTCATATATTTTATATTTGTATACAATAATAAAATATTATGTGTGTTGTTACTTTATTCCTCTGTGTCTTATTTTTTTTAAAAGGCAGTTAGGATGTCTGCGGACAGAGTGGGTGTCTGGAATGTCCGTAATTAAACAAAATGGAGGTGTCCTAAGGACATTATAGCTGTCCGTACTGTCCGCAATCAAAATGAAACTGTTCTTAGAACACACCGATGTCCGCAATTAACCAACATGGAGGTGTCCTAAGGACACTGTATCTGTCCGTACTGTCCGCAATCAAAATGGAACTGTTCTTAGAACACACTCGATGTCCGGGATGTCTGCAATTAACCAAAATGAAGGAGTCCTAAGGACATTATGCCTGTCCGCAATCAAAATGGAACTGTTCTTAGAACACACTAGATGTCCGGGATGTCCTACGAATATCGTGCCTGTCCGTAACTGACTGGCGCACATGTGTCGCATTTGTGATTAGTTCGGGGACTAGAACGCTGTCCATAGATCAGCCGCACGCATGCGCACAACTGATCATGCACATTTGGTGTCCTACAGACAGCCGTCCCATTCGCGAACGTGTCCGCAACATCATCATGTGACCGCACCCACGCTGAGCGTGTGTCCTTATGTGAGGACACTGTCCAGGTCGCCCACCATTTCAAAAGTGCTTTATAGGACAATCCAACGTATTTTACAGTAAAATGTATATACTTTTTGGAACTTTTTCAGCCTTTTTTTGGTGTTTGATCCATCTGCGGCAGCGCAGGTGTCCACGGAGTGCGCACCAGCACCCCTATAAAAGGCCACGCCCTAGAATTGCTCCTCATTGTGCTTCTGGCTACCTGACAGAGCATTGCTTCTGACCTGCATTCACTGCATTGCTGCTGACCTCTGCCTGCTATCCTCCAGATGGCAACCGTGGCTGCTTCGGCTTCATCACCACCCCAAACCCCTCCACCACCACCACCTCCCCAAGGACCTGCAGAGGGGAACAGGCATGAGGATGCAGTGGAGACAGATGAAGAGGATGAAGTAGTGGAAGTCCCTTCTACCAGCACTCGCCGTGAGTCTTGGGTGTGGCGGTTATTTACCACTCTTGATGGAGTGCCAAAAGCTCATGCAAAAAGGTGATCTGCAATCAGTGCCAAATGGTGCTGATTCGTAGAAGGCCTGGTTCGTATAGCTTTGATACGACATCAATGAAGCGACACCTGAAGTCGTTCCACGGTGGGGCTATTCGTAAAGTTATACCTTGCGATAAACATAGTAGGTTGAATTCCCCTGCAGAATCCTCTGTTTTCGCTCCTGCCACCACAAGAGACAATCCTGTGGGACATTGCATCTCTCCATCTGCCTCGCAAACCATTCATGATGCTGTTCACCCTTACCTTTCGAGGGTCACTGTATTGTGTATGTACTGTGACGCAGTACTCTGCAGGGGGGAGCATCTTCGGAGTGCTTTCGAGACTGCGGTCAAGGAGCACAAGAAAAACTGCGCACTACCTGAATAAGGCTCACCCTACATCTTCCTCTCTGCACCTGCCCTTTCTTATCCCCGTGGTTGGTGTCCCTTCCTTACCATCATTCCCCTCCTTTCCTTGTGTGTCATGTTTAAAAAAAACAAAAAAATATAAAACAACAAAAACAAAACAAAAAAGGCTCTTTTCAGAGCCACCTTTCACAGTTTAAAAATAGAAGTAACAAATAAATAGTGCAGGGCCCTGTGCATTTTTTTTGAAGTCCGCGGACATTAACATTTTTGAGGGGCTGCCCTATTAGACCTATTGCATGTTTCTCTGAAAGGAAGTGGTGGCTCTGAAAAGAGCCTTTTGGTGGTGTTTTTTTGTGTTTCAAAAACATGGGGGGGGGGCACCTACTGCAAAATGTATTCATGTAATTCCAAAAAAGGTTGCAATGCATTTTCTATATTTTGCAGAAAAATCTGATTGCCAGCATAAGTAAGATGTACTCCATCTCTGCAAAAAATACGAAACATAATATTTCATTGTGAAAAGAGGACATGCCAACATCTCTTAAAAAGGCACAAACATCCTTATTGACATTGCGCTTCGCTTTCTCCATTTGTGGACCAAATGAAGAAGAACGCAGCCACATTTGTCTCTGTGCAATATGGGAAAAAATTACTTGGGAATTTGGAAACATGTCCATGACCTTCCCAAGTCCTTCTTTCATTGCAATTTGCAAAGAAATTCCAGACAGGTGTCCTAAACTGTTCCCTCCACAATGAATAATAATAATGTCTGGATGACACTGTGTCACCAAAGTAGCACAAAGATGTACCAAATCCAGCCTCTTCATTACACGCACGCCATGCCATTGCACTTCCACATGAGGCAATCTAAGATGTGCAGCCACTCCACAGTGTTCTGCATGTACCTCCAACAAATTTATCCATGAGTCTCCCGAAATCCAGATAATCTGTTTTCTGAAACACACAGCCATAGCTATCTGTTCTTCTCTCAGGAAAAAGACTTTCTGACAAACTCTATCCTTACACAACACACCCAGTAAACCTTATTGACCAATCCCTTGCTCTGCTCAGTCTCATTTGATATCAACACATCATTCAACTGTAAGAAATCTGGTCCATAAACTGTACTATGCTAAAAGTCCTGCTTTAGCACGAGCCAATTTAAATAACAATCTTCTACATGGTACAGCCAAAGAACTACTCGAAGAAATAGAGCATATCCAGAGAAAATATTTTGGAAGTGAAAGCCACTTACAAAATGCAATAGCTTTACAACAGACTAGCAACAATTGTACAGATGGCAACCTTCTACTACACACATACAAAAAAGAAATACTAACATTTAAAAGTGCATCCGCTGAAGTACCAAACCATGTGTGTGTGTGTTGCTGCAGAACTTTTTATAAAAGTAGCACAAAAACTGTAGACATAACGTACAAAATGGACATTGAAAATTCCAAATGGTTTGAATTAGCTCTCTACCTTATAGCAGAAAACAAATACGAAATTACTGACCCCTTAATACTTTGCAGTTACTGCACTGCAAAACTTGACCTCAAACAAACTCCTTCACATGCTAGCACAAAACCGCTGTAACAACTCAATTTATATGAGAGCATCATAATTCAAACAGTGCACCCATTCCAAGCAATGATACGCCTTCAACCAAAAACAGCAAAATTACCTCCCTCTGAATTAGTGAAAGGCATTTGTGGCAAAGTAGTTTATTTACCATTAGATCTGAAAGAAAATGTACACACTCTGGGAGTGCAACGTCCAATAGATCAATCTTTAATTGTCTTTGTAAATGGTGTACCTAAAAAAGGCAACAAAATTTGGCAACAACTCATGGACTTACCTAAAGTTGCAATATCTAAAAGACAACAATGAATACTACAAAGAAATTAATATTGAAGAAAACCTGAGAGAAACCATTGAAATAATTCAAGAGTCACCAGAAACTGTTCAATTTCAACTTCTAGATCCTGCTACAGTATCCAATATTTTAGACCATTATACAATTCATCCATTACACTCTAAAGACACCATAGATGAGGCACTGCAAACGTACCAAATGCGACAAGCCAAAGGATCACCAATCAGCACATGGGAAAAAGGTATAGCAGCACGTGCCTCTCCTCAACTCTTTCCTACTGGAAAAGGAGGACGGTACGATGATAGAGCGACACAAATAAGAGCATCAGAATACCGCTCTTTCTAAATGCATTATGAAGATCCCAGATTAAGACAAAATGTGGAATACATATTCCACCTTCTCTTTGAAAGTGAACTAGCAACTCTATGCTACAGAGATGCACACATTGAAATCAGGTACCCATTTTCAAAATATGTCAGCTACGCAATTACTAAAAAAAGTGCAAGAAAAAGATGAGGTTCTACAATCAAGCATTACACATCTTTTGGCAAGCATGCGTGGTACAAAAGAATACTGGTTCCGACATCACAGAGATGTACGCTGTATTATAAGAAACCTTAGCCCACCCTCTTGGTTTGTTAAATTAAGTTGTGCAGAATATGCATGGGAGGATTTACATGATTTCCTACGCATAGCAAACAAAAACAAAACAAACATAGATATAATAACACCTGGAGAACTCTGCTATCTAGATCCTGTTAATGTTTCAAGATATTTCCATCATCGCTTCATTGCTATGCTACACTTTATTTCTAATAAAACTGTTCCTCCCCTCGGAGAAGTGCAACACTTCTTTTGGAGAAAAGAATACCAAGCCAGTGGAGCACCACATATCCACATGCTTTTATGGATTAAAGATGCTCCTAAATTTGGTCAAGACAGTGATGCCACTGTTTTACAGTTTATCGAAAGGGATGTCACGTGTGAAATTCCTTCACAAACAACACATAGTGGCCTTCATGCACACATTTTACAATTTCAAAGACACAAATGTGGGAAATGTTGTTGCAAATATAAAAACAAAGGGAAATATTACACCAAATGCCACTTTGGTTTCCCTAGACCAGTTACAAAAACAGGTCAAGTAAACAACTTCATATCTTCAGTTAGACATAGTGGGTCATTACGACTTGGGCGGTAAGGGATACCGGGTACCGGTAAGGAGACCGGTGCCAGTAATCCCTTACCACCTTATTCCAATTCCCTTGGCAGGGACCGTAAGTAACGTGTGGTCTGACCACACGTCCTTTACAGGTCCCGCTAAGGGACCAGGGCACTAATAACGGGCTTGCAAGTCGCAAACCTGTTATTAGCGCCCTCCCCATTGAGCCCTATTGGGGCTCAAATGGGAATGGGGAATGGTTTGTTCAATGGGGACTTACCGGTCCCACCAGGGTCAGACTGCACCGGTAAGTCCCCTTTGAACAAGACAGGTGCCGGTCCCAGTATTGGAGGCAGCCATGGCGCAAATAGCGCCATAGCTACCTCCAATCTCGGAATGAGGCCCATGGTGTCAAAGGTAAATCACCTAAGAACACATACTACATAAACCGACAGAAGAAGCAAAATATATCATTGATTACAATGCAACCATTGCCCTCTTATGGAATACAAACATAGATGTGCAGTACACTGCAGACAATTCCACTCCAGTTGCACAATATGTTGATATTTCATAGCCTGCTTAACCAAAGCAGATAGAAACAGAGCTTCAAGACCTCTGGGACGACTCATCATGTGAGAAAACACTGTCACAGAAATTAGACAGTTTAGGCATAAAAATGCTTTCTCATAGTGAATGTGGCTGCTATGAAGCTGCAAACCATTTCATCGGTACTGCTTTGTATGGTAAAATCTGAAAATATAGTATGGCTAAGTCTTGGTCCTGCTAAATCTAGATAAAAAGTTCTCAAATCATATGAGGACATAGAAACTATAGCCAAAAAAGATCTCAACAGCCAAGACATTTTGAAAAACAATTTACTTGACACATACTACCCAAACAGGAGTACCACTTTGGAAAACATGTGTCTATACCACATGGCCCAAAACTTCACATACAAAAATAATATAAAACCAGATGAAAAGAAAAGTAGATACAGAGTGACAAATTGTGAAGGCAGCTTAGTGAAACTTACCAAACAAAGCTTAATTAATCATATCAAATTGTCATTCAAAACCCCTCAACATAAAGAACTATATTACATTTCCCTGCTACAACTTTTTAAACCATGGAGAAAAGAAGAAGAGCTACTAGCTATCAATGACTCCTATGAAGACGCTTTTAAAGCAAATGAAAGTACTATAACAGATGTAAACTTTACACAGTACAAAACAATGTTGCAACATGAACAGCAACACGAAGAAGAACTCCATGCCCAACTAGATGAGGACACTCCCAATATTTTTCTCTAACTCTATCATACGCAGTCACAATTCACATGGTCTTGCCCTAGATAAAGCATTGATAAATATTGGGAGCACAGTCTTTAAAGAAGGCATGAGCTATGTAGCACTATCACACTTACATACACTTGACAGACTATTTCTAATCAACTTTGATGCAAGTAAAGAAAATGCTGATATTCCTGGCATTCTAGAATTCAATAGATTACGTTCAATGTACACCCCCATCTAAAAACATATCCTGTTCTATAAAAAGCTAAACATTGTAAAAGAAAACTACTTCAAACAGAAAAGATACAGGATCTCACTGCAATTGCTCCAAAGAAAGTAAAAGAAGCTAATACTTCATCAAATACCACAGCCAAATAAGAATCTACTGCTCATAGTAACTCAAGTACTTCTTCAAAGAAGCAACACACACTTCGAACAAATGACTTGGACACAGAACTGTCAGGTCCATTCAAATTTTCAAATACAACTGGTGTAAATTGCTACGCAAAAGTATCAATAAATATTCTATTCCAATTGCCACCAATTATTGACAATATTTACTTACACAATACAGACCAATTGTGTTTGCAAATGTTAGTACTTCATAGAAATGCAGCCAACAATCCTGACAACACCTACAGTGTTCATGGAATAAGACAAGAGTTGGCCTACTGTGCTGGAATGGTGAAATTCACTATAAACTCACAAGAAGATCCACAAGAATGTATGATGTACTTACTATTAGTACTGGAAAACAAAAACATACCTATAAATGAAATCTTCCAGATTTCATACATGTGGAAACATACATGCACTCTCTGCAACAATGTGACACAATAACAAATCCCTAATGAACGCTTTGTGTATATATCAATACTTAATTGTGAATCCGTTCCATTTCAGCAACTTGTACAAAATGCAAACCATGGTAGATTATGTTCGACCTGCAATTCAGATAATCGCTCCACGTTAGTAATACAAACACATAGTAAATACGTAATACTAATGCTTCTACGTTACAATGCAGATGGTACCAAAAACAACTGCAAGCTGACTGGATTCACACATGGTCAAATATCACTTGGTAGGAAAACCTTCAAAACAATAGGTATAATCTACCACGCAGGAGCCACAAACAATTCAGGGCACTACACTGCAAATATAAAAAAAGAAATGTGGATGGTTTGAATGTAATGATAGTACCATTACTCTAAAGCAGAGATTACCAGCAAATCTTACAAATGCTTATTTAATGTTCTTAAAACCAACATTTGATAACTAAACTGTACTTAAACCTTAAGTACAGTTGTAGTAAAAAAATATAACTGTCACAATATTCCAAAAGCTATCTAACTGCCCAAAGATGCTACAACAACTAATCAGATAAGTTAATACCCCTCAAATAGAGAAAAAAACAGACATTTAGAATCCGCCAATTGGTATCTAACTATCCCAAAATTTAGAAATATCCAAACAGATAAATCAATGCCATGAAATTATATAAAAAAATAAACAGTTAGAATACGCCTACTGGTATCTAACTGCTCCAAAATTTTACAATATCCAAACAAATACCTGATCTTACTGCTCCCAAAAACTGGAACAATCCAATGTATAAAGCATTAGCCATTAGCCAGAAACAACAACAAGTGTGATCCTGATTTTAATATGTGTGCAACTCTGTAACATAAAGTTGCTAGTTCACTTTCAAAGAGTAGGTGGAATATGTATTCCACATTTTGTCGAAATCTGGGATCTTCAGAATACATTCGTAATGAGCGATATTCTGATTCTGATATTTGAATAGGTCTATCATTGTATCTTCCTCCTTTTCCAGTAGGAAAGAGTAGAGGAAAAGCACGTGCTTCTATACTTTTGTCCCATATGCTGATTAGTGATCCTTTTGTTTGACGCATTTGGTACGTTTCCAGTGCATCTTCTATGGTGTCATTAGAGTGCAATGGATGAATTGTATAATGGTCTAAAGTGTTTGATATTGTAGCAGGATCTAGGAGCTCAAATTGACCAGCTTCTTGTGTCTCTTGAATTATTTCAGTTGTATCTTTCAAGTTTTCTTCAATGTTAATTTCTTTGTAATATTCATATATATATATCTATTCAATTAAAAAACTTTGTTAAAGGGACGTTATGGTTAAGTTGCGCTACTAAAAACCTATGAAATTCAGTGAAAAAACTTTGTCATAGGGACGTTATGGTTCCAAGTAAAACCGAAAAACCCTTGAAATTCGTCAGTTATGGTAAGCTAAGCAACCATAACTCTCGCCACCACCGTGCACTGCTAAAACTAACACCCAGGACATCAAAGATGACATCACAAATGTCATTGAGACATCACTGATGACATCACATGTGTATGTACTTTTCATGAAATATGTGTACAAGGGATTCTTATTATAATGTTGCGAAACAAGTGTCAAGGATCATTGCAATAAATATCATACCCTAATTAGTGTATTGAACGATGCATTGATATAAATAGCATTCTATTATGGGGTTCTATCTAGTATACTAAGCTACTTATACAGAAACATAACATTGTGTGCAGCGTACAAGATGAAGGTATAATATTTGTAATGTTAATATGTTGAATAATGAAATGATAATTGTTTTCTTAATAGATTTTTGTGTACTGTGAAATATGTAATAAGTAGCTAATAAAACACATGTATTACATAATTGCATTACTATAGACAAAACACAAAGACATAAGAACACATACCAATATGGGTATATACAGGGAAAGTGAAGTTAGCAAAAAAGCACAAGTAGTAGCAGAAACAATTCATAACTTAACTGATTATTTTCATACAAATAAATGATTGGTCTGTTTCAATGTTGCTATTTACCCTATGTATATGTATCACTTGATGTGATTGGACCCTAAGGAAAGTAGTGTGAGTACAATGTATACAAATATGACCATATACAGGGAACGTACAGCCATAAAAAAACAACAGAACTATCAGAAAGTGCTCATAAGTCTATTGATTATCTTCATGCACAAAAAGTATTGCTGTCTTTCAAGCGTGTGTCTTCCCGTATGTATATGTTTCATATGATGTGACTGGACTCTAAGGGAATTACTGTAAGAACTTACTTGAAGGATACGTCTACAAATAAAATAAAATGTTTAGTTTCTGACTGTTAATGAAGAAAACCATGTGGCCTAGATATGTCAGCAAAAGAATAAAGAGTGAGCCAGACATGTGATGTCATCAGTGATGTCATCAATGACATTTGTGATGTCATCTTTTATGTCCTCGGTGTTAGTCTAACAGTGCACAGTGGTGGCGTGAGTTATGGTTGCTTAGCTTAGCATAACTGGTGAATTTCAAGGTTTTTTGGTTTTACTTGGAACCATAACATCCCTTTGACAAAGTTTTTTCACTGAATATATATATATATATATATATATATATATATATATATATATATATATATATATTGTCACTTTTTTGGTAAAGAATCTGAAAAGTGTAAATGGTATCTCTGGTGGGTGTATTCCTTCTTCCGAGGGTTTCAGTTTCATAACTCCAAGGGCCTATCAGTAGAGAGGTGTTGAAAATTGGAGGGGGAGAGGACCATAACGGCCCAATGGAAACTCAGTGCTTATAAGTTAACACCTTCTGATTTCAATATTTTGGGGGTGGGACTTAGAGGTTAAAAAGGGGATGCACAAGCCAGAAGGGGAGAGCTGCCTAAAAATTGATGCAGGATTAACTTTGCCTCGGAAGACAACGATTGGGAAATGCTGGAGCTAACTGCGCCCTATGATTAAGGAGAGCCAAATGAGGGATGGATGCCGGTGACTTACTTTGACTGAAGTGCCTGACCAGATTCCTGTGATTCCCCAAAAGAGGAACCCTGCTGACTTTCCTGAGCAGCAAAAACAGATACTTCCAATGTAAGTAGCTTCATCCAAACTAAACCTAGTGTGTGGGGAATCTGCTTGCCTTAATATTATTCCCTTGATAGTGGGTGGGGCTCAAACTGAGTAGACCCTTAGCACATTTTACTGAATCATAATTTAATGAACTCACATATAGATTGACGCAGGGGGAGCTGGGGGAAGTTCAAAATCTATGCCATCTTTCCAAGAGGTAATTCAATTTAAAGTAATTGGGTATTCCTATTTTTCTTGTCAACCCCAGACTTCCCTAAAGGGAAAGAGGTGTCCTTGTCCAAAACAAAATTTCTAACTGTCACCACTCCCCAGAACCGCCTTTAAACAAGAGGGGTGCTGAATATAACTGAAGCCTGGTGCTGGGTAGATAAGTGCTTTGCCAAGTGAAACCAAGTGTACTTCCTAATTGAAAAATACACTCTCTTTCCTGAGAGTGAGAAAATGAGTGTGATCATAAAAATATTTTGTATTGCTTTTAGGTGAAGTATGAAGGAGCGTTCTATCAGTCCAACCCATTTTCAAATGCCTGTGTGATTTCAAAACTGCTATCATGTTCAAGTGTGCAGGTAGATGAAACATACGAAGTGCTGCATGTGAAATTGCTTTGAAAATTGAAAATGTGTATGTGATTTAAATCTAAACCTTATCGGGGAACGCTATTGCTCCTGACGTAGTATGTTCCAAGGTATTATTTAATTATGACATAAAAGGAATCTAGAGGCAGGAGGGTGGAATTGTTAGTTAGCCCATGTTCCCTGGACATGAGACAATAACATTCAAAGAAAAAGTGAGTGGTGTATTGAAGCTTTGTTTTGTGCCACAGAGAAGGTGGCATATGTAATAATTACTGCAAATATTAATTTAACCTATCGATAGAATAAATATATATTCTTTCTTTACCCTGGCCTGGTTCTTGGCTCATTGTTGGCACAGGGGGAGGGATCTAGGTGGATCTATATGAATCACAGAGACGGTTAGATTAAATTAGATACATTATTTATTGTGTGGTGCCTTGATGGGGTGGGGACTCGCCAGGTTAAGAGCGGTCGCTCAATATATCACTGCATAGTCAGCCAGCCAGCACAATATCACCACCAGAATAGCCTCCCCTATGTATACAACCACACAGCCTGGCATTGGGAACAACTAGAGTAAGATAGACAAGGTCTGAATAGCCCTCAATGGAAAGCCAATCGAGTACCATCAAAGGCTACAGAACTCAGAATCTTTTGCCGTTTAATTAGGAACACATAAAAGAGATTATCTGGGTTGGCATGCACACACATATTGTGTTGTGCCACTGCGGTTACGACAAATGGAGCCCACATTTCACAGGATAGGTGATATATGAAGCACATTTGCACCCATTCAGATAGGGGGTACCCCATTTGACTCTGCTGCTTTCACCTATAGGTTGAAATTAATATGTCTGATGTTTTCATCTCAGGAAACTATCCCAATTGTCCAATAAACTGCACAGCAGTAGAAGGCTTAGGGCTTTAAATGGTAAAGTGAAACCTGAAACAGGGTTTCTCTTTCTCAGCTATGTTCCTTAGACATTTTTTTTTACACAAAAGCTTAATACTTTTTTCAGGAACAAAACAAAATGTTTGATCTTTGCTGGAAGATGACAATTCATTTATGTATTACTATTTTTCCTCCAATATTAGTTACCGTGTCCCCTTTTTTCTTTCTTGAGTGTTACGTGTTGTACGAGAACTTCTTTTGTTTCCATTCTGATTCATAGATTAATAATGTATTAGGTTATGTGGCAAGATTAAGTTCCTTTGCTATTATTGTTATTATGTATGGTACTTGGTACAACAGATATGATGTTTTTATTGTTTCTAGAATGGGTCCTTTGTTTATCTACAACTTCCACTGTTCGTTTGGTTAAAGGATATAATAGAATCCATGGCAACCAGTGCCTTTCATTGGGCCTTTTCATACAAACTAAAGTCTTTTTTCACAGCAACCATCTCGGAATTGCAGGACGCATCTGATATTGTTATTGTTATGGATGCAAGTCCTCTCGGTGGTAGTGTTTCCATTCAGTGGGTGTTTCTCTTGTATCCAAAAGCACTTGGGTGTTCCATGTAATAAAAAGGTAAATGTATATCTATTTATTGATTATAGGGGAAGTAATTGCAGACAGAAAGGACATGCACAGGAACTAAGACATAATGGGGAGATATTCCCATGGTATACGAAATGTGGATCTTTGAATGAGAGTTAATTCATTAATCTTTTATACTCTGGAAGGTTGATCAGGAGGTGAAGGGATGCTGAAGCAGTAACTACTACTAGACACAGGAAGGATAGAAAGTAGGGTCTATTGCCATAATATGTGTTAAGTATACATATTTACATTTGGTGTATACACGTGTACACCTTCCAGGAGGCAGACACTGGAGTTCACTAGTGAGGTCAGTTAGGTGATGGATGGGTGGGGAGAGATGCACCCTATATTGCTAATAAGTGGAGCTTAAATAGGACATTGATGTATTATATCGTGCGTAATGCTGATTCCAGCCTTTAGAGGAAAGGAGCCATTAGGGGATTCCAGCCTCGTGCAGGACTGGGTTTAATACCTGTGCTGCTCACAACTCTCTTGTTCTCAAGAGAACCATTGCCCCTAATCCATCCTCTCGAGCTTATGTCTATTCTTAAATATTTCAACAGATGGCAGATACAGATGCAGTCATGACGGTTGAGGGGAACACATGAACGGGACACAGAGTAGGAATCTTATTAGAAACCATTTTCCATGGAAAACAGCCTGCATGGTATCAGTGCACAGCCTTTGAGAACTTTGTTGAGAGGAGGGTAGAAGTTCACTGGGAGAGCAAAGAGTAGGCTACATCAGTATTCAAGTTTTAAAACAAACAGGCTAGTGATTAGAGTTGTGGCTGAGAGGTGGGCGATATAGTGGCGTATTGTCCTCATGTTGAGAAGTTTGAACCTAGCAGCAGTGGCAGGTGCCATGAAAGTTTGTTGGAGTCAAAGGTGGCGCCAGGGTTGGATGAATGAGTAAGGAGATCATAAGGAAAGGAGCTGGGAGAGTGGGGTTAATGTTGGAGTCATTTGCCTTTGAGATTGTTAACATCGGTCAACATAGAGCCCCCAAATGTTGCATGGAAGCTAAACATTGTGAGGGAACAGGGGAAACGAAAGAGGAAGGAGAAAAAGATCAGTCCCTTCAGTAAATCCTCACGAAATAGGTGGTAGTAGAAGTCAATGAAGAGATGTGTTTGCCCAATGAGGAGGTCTGAAGAATAAAAGGACATGGCCCAAGGCTGACCCTTGCAAGACTCCCTCAGAAAGAATTTTGACAGTTGAGGTGTGAGAATCCCTGGAAAAGGAGGAGTGATCAGACAGACACATGTCCACCAAGTTCAATGAAGTGGCATTGAAACCAAAGGGGGAGTACGTCGGGATGAGAGGGGGTTGGTTAGCAGTGTAGAAGGCTGCACAGTAGTCAATATGTAGAAGAGATACGCATAGAGGGCATTGCTTAGAAGAGTGAAGATCTGAGAGCAGTTTCAAGGGACTATTTTCTCCTAAAGCCCGATTGGCTGGGGTCAGAGGGTGAGTAATCCCTTGAAGCTGCATACCAATGCTGTTAAGTAACACTCTTGCAAGGATTTTGCAGTGGTGGGAGAGGTAGAGATGAGCCCATTGAAAGAAGGATTGTTGGAGACAGCAGTGCATTTCTTGATTATGGGTCTTGGAGTGTTTTTTGCTGCAGGTGGGAAATATGCCTGCGAGGAAGGACATATTGAAGAGGGAGGGTATCACGGTGCAAGATCCCTTATTATTTGTGGTTTGAAGAGGTAGCTGGTTGGTTTGAAGATGGATAAGATATACTTGGGGGGTTTAGGAGAGTTGAGAAAGTGAGGACGGTATGGGGGACATGATAGGCGGTGGAGCAAAGGAGCGAGGGGCTGAGCGATTTATTCGGGCTGGCAGGATGTTGCATATTTTATTGATTTTATAGAAGCTGAAATAAGAGGCAGCTTTGATACTTATAGAGAAGAGGCTAGAGGAGATTTCTTTGTGGGCAACCATAGCTTGGAGGGTAATGAAAACTGTGTGTGGGAGTGAACAGAGGGAGGTTATGAGATGGATGAAGTAAAATAATTTGGTAGAGTCAAAAGTGGTGGAGTGGGAAAATATCGAGTCCTTGCAGGCAGTGAAAATAGTAGGGAAGCAATCATTGTACCAGCAGTGTATGTGTGGGTACATGGATGTATTCAGTTCTTGGATGGCTGGTGAGAGCCATGGTTAATGGAGAGGGTGTGAGGGAGTGAAGGACCATGTGAGAAACACATGGTAGACAGTAGTAGAATGGGCTTTATTGAAATCAATGATGGTGAATTCTTTGGAGTGTCAAGAAGAGAAGTGAAGGCTTGGGATAAGTATGTGACTCAGTTAGGTAATGGGTTATCAAATCTGCTTAGAATTGTCTATTGGTGCTAGATGAGGGGAACTGAGGATGGAGAAGGAACACAGATGCTGAAGTGGATCATTGAGTGATTAGAGGGCGAGTGCTTCATAGAGAGAGCTGAGAAGTTGAGGGTTTAGGATAGGTATATGAGATCAAGAAAGGTTTCACAGGCGTGGTCATAGAGAATGGATGCAAGTTTGAGTTTCCATTCCATTCCCATGTTGGAGAGGTTGAAGTTGCCCAAAATTACCATGGGGACATTGTCTGGGATAAATTCAAGTAATACTTCAGGTTCAGAGAAGAAGCAAATAAGAGTACCAGGTGGTCATTATATGTGGAGAATGGTAAAAGCAGTGGTAACACTGAGTTTGGATGAGAGCAATGCTCAAGTGACATGGGAGTAAAGCCAGCAGTGTAAAAGGGGTTCATGGTGTTTTCTTAATGATCATTAGACTATCACTACTACTTTTTGGTGAATGGGGATGAATGAAAGAATGTAATTACAGAAGAAAACAAATAAACAATATTTACTCCTGACTGTGGCTGCAACTGTCGCCAACAACCACTCCCATACATACAAAAACCATTCAAGCAAAGTAGAAATTCTATTGATGTCATTCTTATGAATCCATATAACGCAAAGGTAGTATGAAAGCGGATGGCATGAGGGTGAGTCAGAAAAGACACAAAGAGGTGTTGAGTACCTTAGGCCAGTGTGTAAAGAGCATTTGTGAGACTCGGGAGGCCAGGCTCTCGCAAGATGGTCCATGAAGAAAGCACAGTGAGATAGTGGGACTGTTGACAGCACGGGAAACGAGGAGAGAGGCATCTCCTGGCACTCCTCCACCAGCTGGGGAGAAGAATTCCATGCACAATCAGGCCCCCTCTCACCTGAAGGGCCTTAAGGACTTATCAGCAGTGAACAGATGGCTCAGTGTTAATAGATGCTGTAAAACCTGTGAAAAAAAGAAGCGATTACCCAAACAAAAGTACCTCTTTATTACACAACATAAATGGTGACGAGGAGGTAGCGATGTTCCTCAATACATTTCGGGTAGAAGACCAGAGGGGGTTCGCCAGCTTAACGCCCGTGATAATCAAGGACGATGATGACATGTGTACAAGGAAGCTGTGAGAAAGATCGTGAAGAGATTTTCCAAAAAAGCCTACTGTGCTAGTTGACAACTATGTCACAGAAATGCATGAATTGGCGGTGCTATTTAATTTCAGAACCATTGCAGAGTACATGATCTGCAACATGCTCACCATACACAGGAACAAAAGATTCAGGACAAGTTCATCCTGGAAAAACAATTACAAATAGACAAGGCCATCAAAATAGTAAAAGCAGTAGAAGAGACTATGGGGAGGCGCAAGGAGTTTTCGGGAAGTTCAGTGGCCATGGAAGTAGAAAAGAAAAATAGCCACCTGAGTTCAGAGAGGAGAAGTGGGGAAAAAGGGAACCACTCAAATGTCATAGATGCGCTAGTACATGCCACTTGGCGGATGATAGAGAATGCCCAGCAAGAAACAAAGAATGTTCCAAATGGCGTAGCAAGAAAATGACATCCGTCCAGGTATAAGAGCGAACGGTTGGAAACAGTGTGTCTGAACAGGAAGAATGACCAACCATAATAACGGTTAATAATTCGAGATCCAGGAGACTAAAGCAGCATTGTGTCAACAAGGTGGACGGTAATGTGACTAGAGTAAGGGCCGACTCAGCGTTGGATTTGGCAAGATTACCCATACCCAAATATAAGGAGATGGTGGGAAGAGACAATGTGGAAGATTTAAGCACAAAACATAAACCCACTGTATTTGGAGGTGCCTCAGTGAGTTTGTTGGTGTACATCAACAGCATCATCGAATTCAAGGGCAGAGAAATCAGGACCAGAGTATATTTTGCCAAAGAAGGCCAAGCAGTCCTTGGGTGGGACGACCAAGCAAAACTCAAAATCAGGCTAGACTCCAGCACCGAGGACCAAGCGATGGTGGTAAATGCAGGAGTGCCAAAAGGAGAATTCCCAAGTTGTTCTCCGATGGGCCTGGTAGAATCAAGAAGTACATGCACAAGATAATGGTCAAACCCAACGCAATTCTGGTAAAGCACATAGTACATCACATGCAAGTGACTGCAAGGAACGTGTTGAAGCTGCAGTTGGAGAAGATGGTGAGGGAGGGCACCATTGAAGAAGTGGTTGAGCCCCCTATTGTTGATCAACAAACAGAACTCGAATGGTCTGAGGGTATGCATAGATGTTTGCAGCCTAAATTTGGAGATCATCACAGACAGGTACACCCTCCCCTGCATAAACAAAATGATCCTGATGATGAAGGAGGCTAAAGTGTTATCCAAACTTGACATGTGGAGCACATAGCACCAAATATGCTTTCACCAAGTAAGAAGGCTGCTAACAGCGTTTATTACCCCATTCAGCACATATCAGTTTACAAGGATGGCATTGGGGGGTTGTCGTCTGCAGCCTCCGTATTTCAGCTGACGATTGACCTGTTCTTACGCAACACGGCCAACGTCTCATACTTCCCAGATGACATTGTTATATACGCTAAAGACGACCGGACCCACAATGCCGTGCTGAGAAGGATCCTCACCGAATTACAAGATGCAGTAGGGAAACTGAGGTACAACAAATGCGTGCCGAGGGCCAAGGAAGTAGAGTAACTAGGGTACAAGATATCCAGCGAGGGAATCAGTCCAAAAAATAACTTGTTGCAAGCTATTGTAAAGGCTCCCGCATCCTCAAACAAGGATGAATTATGATAATTCTTGGGGCTTGCTTAATATTACGCAAAGTTTGTCGCCAACTTTTCCGAAATCACTGCGTCGTTGATAGAGTTGCTCAAGAAAGGAGTTAAGTTCATATGGTTGGAAGATCAGAAGCTGGCATTTGAGTCTGTAAAGGGATGAATTGTAAGAGCCCAATGCCTGCAACTATTGACTCCCCTCTGGAACACATTCATCACAACCGATGCAAGTGCATACAATTTAGGCGTGGTGTTGACCCAAAAGAAGGGGATACCAAACACATAATGGCATTTGTATCCAATACATTGTGCAGTGCAGAGAAAAACTACTTGACAGTGTATGAGATGTTAGCTGTGGCATGGGTGGTAGAAAACCTCAGAACCAGTGGTCGAAGTGGGCGGGAGCGGTCTGGAGCGGTGCTCCTCTACTTCTTTTAATTACGCTTTACCGTTCCTATACTTTTATTTAAAAAAGAAACCGTTCGGTTTCGTTTTAAAATAAAAGTGTAGGAAGAGGTTGAAACTTGCATTTTCAGTGCATTGCACAGGACGTTTCCTTAAAGAGCAGGCACATGTGTTTTGGGTTTTTTATTGTGCATGGGAGGGGGCGCAAAGATGTGGTCTGGCGATGGGGTCTGTGGGGAGCGGTGCAGGCGTGTAGGGAACATAGTTCCACTACTTCTTTTCATACACTTCGACCACTGCTCAGAACAACATATGGGGTACCAAGTTCCCCTTAGTTACGGGTCATAAACCATTGATCCACATGTTAAGCCCAGGAAGGACGAAAACCTCAACATCCCAATTAGCATGTATCACAGTAGAATTACAGGAGTATGCACGTGAAATTGTGCATATTGCAGGGTGGAAAAATGCCAAAGCAGACTGAAAGACAAGACAACCGGAGAACAGGGAGAAGGCTACTACATTCCTCAAGGATGAGTGTGTGGTGGTATTAATCCACAATCTGAAGAGCAAGGACTCCCTAGAAATGAGTGAGGGTCATTGGACTGATGAAGACAGCAAAGATCTGACAATGGTGAGGCTCACTGAAGGAACATGGAAAGTGTGGTCATGTTCGAGAGAGGGTCCAGCAGAGATACACAGTCATGGAGACAGGAGCTACATGATAGTGCTAGACCAGAAACCCAGGTACAGGAAGAATCAGTGCAGGCTTCCACAAGGGAACCTGCCCCAGACTCACATTTTGTGCCCCGCATCGAGAGCGAGCTGGACCAAAGCAGCTTGACCAAAGCCACGAAGGAGGTAGCATGACACCTGACGAGGTAGACACAGAGATTCAGCCCTGGAAAGAGTGGAGAAGACCAGTGATGTATAATGACTTTGCAATGGAGTAGTTCCGACAAGTTTATAAAAGGGAGGTATGTAGAGAGCATTGGCGAGACTCGAGAGGATGAACTCTTGCGAGACGCTTCATGCGAGAAGTGCTGACAGAGAGTGGGACTTTCAACAGCACGGGCACCAAGGAGAGAAGTATCTCTCGGAGCTCCTCCCCCAGCATGGGAGAAGAATCCCCAGCACAATCAGACCCCCTCTCATCTCAAGGACATGAAGGACAAGACAGCAGTGAACAGATGGCTAGGTATTAATAGTTACTGTAAAGCCTGTGAATAAAAGAAGGAATTACCCAATCAAGAGTACCTCTTTATTACACAACACAGTGATGACCGGCAGAACACAAAGCATATTTTAGGTGCTGCAATGCTGGTGGAGACCAGCAGAAAAACAGAATACTCAATTTGTGCTAGGTCTCACTATGCTCTTGATAACCAGCAAGAAATAGGATACACAATGTTATATCCCGACAGGAGTCGGGTGCAGCAATAAAATAATGAGGCTGAAATATATGAAGCAAATACAATGATACACGGGAGCCGGTCAAATGGCTTCTTATCTGTTTAATCATCAGCGCGAAATTGGTGCCTGAGGCGGTGACCCCGCCTCTTCCTGCATACCGTGGGGCACAGCCCACAACAAACAACAACAATAGAAATGGGACTTGGCTCCCATTCGAAAGGGTTATTAACATGGATAAAGAACACAACATCTCCCCCTACTTAAGAGAGAGCTTTAGTTCATTTCTTCTATCCACCTGGCTGGTCTACGTACAGTCTGTTTTGAGGGGCTTCACCTCGGCATCACTGTTCTGGCCATCTGGGTGTCGCTGTCGCTGTCATTGGCATCCCGATGTTCCACTCTGTATTCAGATTCTGGATCAGAGGACTCATACGTGACTGTGGTGGTTGTGTTTTCAAGCCCTGAGTTTCCGTCAAAAACTTTGAAGAATGATGAATTTCTTGTAACGGTTCTATGAGGGCTTGCCGCCGTTATCATGGATCCATTGGTGTGGGTCACTGTCAGGGGTTCAGGTCTGAATGCAGGGGTGCCCTTGGTGTTTTGGTCCTGTCGTACCAGTACCACGTCACCTACTTGAATTTGGCATGGTTTGGCTTGTCTCCTCTGGTCGAAATAGGTTTTAATTTTTTTCTTGCTCACCTTGTCACTGGCTCGTGCATCTTCGACGATGGTGGGGGATGGATGGACATGAGGGTTATATGGAAGTCTTGTCCGTATGATTCGTCCAAACATTAGGGTGGAAGGACATTCACCAGTGGCGCTGTGTGGAGGGTTCCGATATTCTCTTAGTAGTGTGCAAATTGCTTGCATGAATGATCCGTTGGTGATGGAACAGACTTGTAGAGTCCTCTTGAGATTGCTCATAAATTTCTCAGCCATTCCGTTGGCTTGTGGATATAAAGGTGTTATCTTTCTGTGCTGGAATCCCAAATGTTCTGCGAACATTGCAAAATCATGGCCACTGAAAGGTGGCCCATTGTCTGATTTTACGGTCGTGGGGATTCCATAGTCTGCAAATGTCTTATCCAGGGCAGGGATGATGGCCTGAGCACTAGATGAGTGTACCAGGTGTACTTCTGGGAAACGTGACATTTCGTCCACAATGACTAGCACATATTTTCCATTTATTAGGGGTGACGGCCACCTCATCCCATACCTGTAGAGGCATGTCAGATGGCCTTAACGGTGCAGGGAATGTTCTCGGAGCCACTGCTTGACATGCGATGCACTTGCTCAAAAGACTTTCCACCTTCTCATCCATTTTTGGAAACCAAACTTTTGTCCGGAGCTGTCTTTTCGTGGATACCACTCCGCGGTGCCCCGCGTGTGCTATGTCTAGAACTTACTTGGTTTTGCAAACTGGATGGGATCACCAGTCTGTTTTCTTTGAGAATCAATCCCTCCGGGACTGGGACAGGGTGTGGTGTACGAGTTTGAATGTGTGCAAATGTGATTCCTCCTGGGCGGATAGGCCCACCTTGTCCCGATCGTTTATGTGCCATCGGCCTGATTGTATGCACTCCTTTACAATTTGTAGGAGTTTGTCTTCGCTCGTGGTTTCCACTAGTTGGGCTGTGGAAATGTGTTTCAGGAGTACGTTGTTAACGAGATAGTTGACATATTGATTTGCTTTGACGGATTGATGTTCCTCTTGAGCGGGCAGCGGGTATCTGGACAGGAAGTCCGCTGGGTTGCTGTCTTTGCCCGGTCTATGAACGATTGTTAATGAATAATTCCTGTAGTCGTAATCCCCATCGGGCTATACGAGGTGGCAATTTAGCCGTGGGTTTGCCATAGATTGTGGTGAGTGCCTGGTGGTCCGTGACAAAGGTGAATGGGCATCCATACAGAAAGAGATGATAATGCTCACACGCCCACACGACTGCCAGGCTTTCTTTTTCCGGTTGAGAATAGGCACACTCGGCGGGAGACAGACTTCGGCTTGCGTAGGCCACTATGCGTTTTGGTGAAGTTGGTGAGGCTCCGGGTCTGGACTGGGCCAGGATGGCTCCAAGGCCGACTGGGCTAGCGTCCACGGTAAATTCAGTGTCATATGCAGGATCATAGTAAGCCATGCACGAGGCTGATGCAATGCGACACTTGATCTCTTGAAATGCTTCTTCACACTCTGGGGTCCGCTGGTAGTCTCGATCTTTTCCTGTGAGGAGCCTTAGTGGTGTGCTCACCGATGCAAAATCTTGGATGTACCGGGTGCAGTAACTGGCCATCCCTAGGAATGAACGTATGGCTGAAGGAGAAGTGGGAGTAGGGGCGTCCACCAGTGCTTGCACCTTTTCGGGATCTGGGCGCATGCCTTTATTGGAAAATATGTGTCCAAAGAATTTCAATGTTGTTTTGCTGATTTCGCATTTTTCAGGATTAAGAGTGAGGTGGGCGTTTTCTAGTGCCATGCAGACTCTTCTCAGAGTGTCATTGTGACTTTCCTGTGACGCGCCGAAAATGAGAATATCGTCCCTATAGTTTAGACATTGGGGAATATGCTTGATTATTTGATGAATCTCGTTCTGGAAGATTTCAGCGTATGAAGATACTCTGAAACTTAATCTTTTATACCTGAATATTCCTAGATGTGTTGAGAAAGGTGTGATATATCTTGATGAGGGGTGGAGTTCGAGTTGATGGTAACCTTTGTTCAGATGGCACGTGCTCCCTTGATGAGCTGGGTGAACGCCACCTGCTGGGCGCAGACGACTGACTTGCGTGCTTGCGCAGGTTTTCCCACCTTGACCTTCGGCCATCTTGTTTCCAGGACTCTCTGTTGGGCTCAGCACTCTGATAGAATTTTATGTTTTTGCATACCGACTGAAAATGGTTCTCACCCCCACATTTGTCGCATTGGTGTCCTATTGCAGGACATGGTCCTGTGTGTGGAAACCGAAAACCGCATCTGTAGCATTTCTTTTGTTCTAATGAGTCGGCAGGAGAGCGAATGGGACATACTTGCGCTGCATTGGCCGTTTGCATGATGCTGATGTTTCCTAGCGACTCAGTTTGTAGTGTTAATGCAGCATCGGCTCTTGCTATTTGCAGAATTTCTTCCAGTGTCCTACTTGTCTGCAGTAGTTTTTTGCGAAATTCGGGAGGCCCACACCCGGCAATGGCTTGTGATTTGAGGGCCTCGTCTGTGGAATGTCACAATATTTGGCTCTTTTTCTCATTCTCATGACAAAATTATCCATGCTTTCGTTTTTATCTTGTATAGTCGTATGAAATACATGTCTCTCGTAATCAACATTTCTTAACGGTGCAAAGTATGTATTCAATGAGTCAATGATGCCTTGGAATGAGTCAGTGCTAGAATCAGGCATTTCAAATACTATGTCACGTACCGTGGGGCTCAATGAATGCAGCAAAATGCCTTTTAGGTGGTGTTCTTCCCTCACTCCGGAGGCGTCAATGTAGATATGCAGTTCCTTTAGCCATCTGGCCCATCTGGCGGCCAGGCTGTTCGTGTCAGACATGTCGAAGTGTGGCACTGCTTGCAATTGAAGGAACTCAGAGTTTCCTTCCTCTTTGTTGCTGGCAGGCCTGGGGTGGAACTGGCCTGGGGGCTTTGGATGCCACTGTCTGAGGCACCTTCCAACATGGTTGCAGCCACGTGTGATTAACTGTGTCTTGGCACTTTCTGGGGCAGGCCTCTCCCCGTAGATCAGCGTGGTCTGTGATGCCTGTGGGAAGTGGAAATGTCGTGGGGCCCACATGGTTTTAGTGGCAGCTTTCGCGTAGCAATGAGTGTTTTCTCCATGGCAGTGAAATCCCTGAAGTTCGCCGTGCAGCGTTCGCGCGTGTGGACGTGCTTTTTCCCTATGACACATCAATGCAGCTGCCTGAGCGCGAAATGTCAATGGATTAATGAGGCCACCGTGTAGCAGCAGTGCGGCTGCGGATGCGGACCTCGCACCTCGCTGTAGCACGGTCGAGCGGGTTCGGCTGAGCGTGACAGTTCAGTTGAAGATCCTCGTCGCCATTGTTATATCCCGACAGGAGTCGAGTGCAGCAATAAAATAATGAGGCTGAAATGAAGCAAATACAATGATACGCAGGAGCCAGTCAAATGGCTTCTTATCTGTTTTATCATCAGCGCGAAACTGGCACCTGATGCAGTGACCCCGCCTCTTCCTGCATACCGTGGGGCACAGCCCACAACAAACAACAATAGACATGGGATTTGGCTCCCATTCAAAAGGGTTATTAACATGGATAAAGCATACACAATATGTTTCAAGCGGTGACCAACAGTGTATATTAACAATGCAGTTGCTGACAATTATTTGACGACAGAGCCCATCTAGGCCATACAAGTTGGTCCTTTTTAGTGAGCGGAAGCCCTCACAAACACATGAACTTCGGGGTGAGTGGCTGTATTTGTATTAGAGCACCTTCTATCGATGTGGGCTAGAAGATGTGATAGGAAAAGAGCCAAATGTATCCCATTGCCATTCTTTCTTTGCCATTCTACCCAATCTTGTGCCCACAGTTAGCAAATAATATGGGGCTTTCTATACGGGTCGCCAACCACTTTGATACATACAATAACCATTCAAGCAAGCTAGAAATCATATTGATGTTGTACTTATGAATCCACATAACACATAGGTGGTACGAAACTTGGCACAGATTAAGTTAAACAGGTATGTAAAACAAACTCACATATTAATAGCTCCTGCGGACATAAACAGTTAATTGTAATACTTGTTGAATTAGACATGTAATAATATTCTCTACATTTCACAAATGTTTTTTTTTTAAAGCAGACTGCTATTTGATGTTGCATATAAAGCACAGTAGGGCACGTGTTAAAATAGGATGGGGTTGGAAAGTTTGAGGTGTTCTTAATTGGCTGATGATTATGGGTACACTGTATATGCACAGTGCTCGATTTCATGGGGAAGAAAGGCAACCAATTAACTTTTGTAGTTGGAGGGATCTGTTACAGTACAGCCTTGTGATACTAGCACACGAAAAGTCACTTCACTAGTGTTCCTCATGGAGAGAAAAGTAAAGAAAATCAATAATGTGAAATAGAGTCACCCATTACTCTGTGTGAGGTTGGCCTTTCACGCAGAGTATATTGTGAGCTTTTGGTCTCTATGGGGAAACGGGGTAAGCAAATTGGCAATGAGAGAACGACATAATAGGTGAAGTACAGCCTTGTGTTCAATGTCAAGCGGTATATTGTTCGGGCCTGTATTCTGTGGGGAAGAAAGGAAGGGAATCAACACGTTGAGAAGAAGAGTTTCAATGCTTAACAGCCTTGTGATCTTGGGCTCACTGTATATTCTGAGCACTTCTGTTCCAGTCATAGGTAAGAACGCAGTAATTAGAGGAGTTATTTATTACAGTGAGTGATGTGATCTAGGCAAAAAGCTACATCCAGAGCGTGTGTGTTGCGTGTAACCCAGGAGAAGAACTGATGCAATACACAGTGGAAAGCGAACATATCATTGCAAAGACCCATCATAATGTTGGCCAAACAGTGTCACTAACTGACAAACAGAAGTGTGAATAGGACTGGTTTCATATGTCTCCTAAACCTCATACATCATTGCCCAGAGACATTTAGGGCCTGTCCCTGTTCTTGCCTCAGTTTATACATAAAAATGCACCACAGGACCTCTATCAATACCTGCACCCAATTTGGATTTCTGTAAACTGACAAAAGCAGATTTTGAAGCTTGCAAATAGCTATTTGTCACTGGTAATGTTTAGGCTTCATGTCAATATGATTTACCACTGGTCTTAAGTTTGTAACCTACATTGTGTGTTGTTTTCCTTATGTTTCTATTATACATTGAATATATTAATCAGAAAATGTTTAAACAATTGCAATGCAAACATTAAAGTTAAACATATAGCAATAAAGGTCATTTATATAGCTCGAAATACGTATTTTTATCTCGTTGTTACCAAAGGGCTTCTATGATATAATATGATAGGTTATTTACACGCATAATACCCAGAGGTTTCTAAGCACGAAACTGGGGATCGAACTTGTAGTGTCTTGCTTCCAAGGCTTCCACGTTGCCCCTGAGCTATCCTCCCGTGTGGCAAGAGGCAGGATACCTACTGGGGCACACCCTGTACTGTCTATGTCACCATTACAGTCCAAACAGAAACAATGTTTGTGCACAACTAGTGTAATTGTTTGTAGGACGTTTTAGAAATCTGCTGAAGTGGCACAGGTTTAGACACTTTGAAATTATAACTATTGGTACATATAGGGCCTCATTACACAGATGGCGGAGAACCATGGTGCTATTAGCGCCATGGTTCATGCCGGTAAAATACCGGCACCGCCTTGGTGGAAAGGTGAATTACCGCCCCATTCCAAGGTTGGCGGGGCGGTAATTACCCCTTCCACCATTGCCCTTCCCCATTCCCATTTTTGCCCCATAGGGCTCAATGGGAATGGGGAAGGTGCTAATTACGGTACCGCAAATTGCGGTACCGTAATTAGCTCCCTGGGTCCCTTTGCGGGTTGGTTTTTAATGCGTGCAAAAAGCAGGCGTTAAATCTCCCAACCCGCAAAGGGACCTCGTAGTAAGGCGGTAAGGATTTACCGGTACCGGTATTTTACCGGTACCGGTAAATCCTTACCGCCATCCGTGTAATGAGGCCCATAGTGTTATTGTAGCCAAATGTCCAAGTTAGTGTTAGTAATTTTATATTCACAACACTGACCATTCACTCAACCATCTGCACTCACATTTTTGTAATTCATCCTAGGTGAAATTTGATTTACCAGAAAGAAAGAAGCAATGCCTAATCCAAACAACATGTATTGATGTGCAGGTAAATGACACCTATCTGATTTGTGGAACATGCATGATATTTGCTTGTCAGAGAGTGTCAAATACAAATACGGCCACATAGAAAGCAATCTGAGAGATCTGCAACATGACTAAAACTAATGCAAGCTAGTTTCCTTGTTTCTTGGCTGTACGTATGATATTCAATTGGAGAGACAGCACCAGAGCCACTCCTCACCTATGACATCCAATAAGGCACACCCATAGGTTTGGGGTTGTAATTGGTACTTTTGTTCAGAGAAGACTTTCTTAGAATGTTGGCACTGGGTTGTCTTTGTGGATGGGGCCAAATTAATGTTATGTTATGCTATGTTAAATTGATTTATACCATACATTACAGACATGTTCATGGTCTCCAGGTGCTCACGTGGCTTTCTAACAAAAAGCAAGTAGGGTTGGTTAGTGAGGGAGCTAGGCACATGGTAGATGCTGTGCCCAATTGTTGATGCTTCCAGAACGAGGATCAACTGGCATCTGTCCATGTGAGCCGTCTGGATGTGCTTTGTTTTGTGCACTGGGCTTGGTGTGTCCGGAAGGGACACAACAAGGAACATAATATAATATAGTCAAGGAATGTATTAAAATTATGCTAACTACCATTGACAATATCGCACCTATGAAACTTAGACAAAGTAAACCTAAATCTCACTTAAACAAATTGTTTACTCCTGAACTAAAGGACTTGCGACTACTCAAGAGGAGTTGCGAAACAGCATGGAGGCTTACCCCTTCAGAAGATCACAAAAAGAAACTCACAGAAATCTCCTCCCACTATAAAAAAGAAATCTATCTGGCCAAACAAAACTCATTCAACAGCCGTATCGCCAATGCCAATTCAAGCATGAGAGAACTGTTCACCATTCTCAAGGAACTAGAGTCACCCATCCCCATTCCAGAAATATGCTCTAAAGATAAAACTTGGTGCTCCGATATCCTGCAAGCCTTATCAAATAAAATCTCCTTACACCAAACAAAAATAGCAAATAAGAAAGCCGCCCTTACACAGCCACCTAAGACCAATAACCCAATTATAGACCCTGCCCTAAAGGTACAGGACCCAGCAACACGATTTACGTTTTCTAAAACTTCCACCCTTGAGGTGGAAAAAGTCATCCCCTCTCTAAAGCCTTCAAACTGTCGGGGCGATACCTGCCCTGCCCAGCTCATAAAAGATGCTGCTAGGGATCTATCTCCATTTATTGCAAAACTTGTCAATTGCTCATTCACATCTGGCACAGTGCCCACCAATCTAAAACAATCCTGGGTACTACCACTGCTTAAAAAGCCCTTATACCCACAAACTACCGTCCCATTATGACAGTCCCCTTTCTGCTTAAAATTCTGGATAAGATTGCCTATAATCAAATTCAAAGTTTTCTGGAACAACACAAACTCCTAGGAGAGCGCCAATCAGGATTCCACCCTCAACACGGCACAGAGACGGCCCTCATTGACCTGAAGGCACAAATAGACGAACTAAGAGATAAAGGAAAAATGGCCCTCCTCTTACTGCTGGACCTCTCGGCAGCATTTGACCTTCTGGACCATGGGGTACTTTGCAGTCACTTAGACTCTGCTGCACACTTCTCCAGTGAGGCTATAACCTGGATCAAATCCTTTCTTAGCAACAGGACTATGAGGTTATTCTCCCCTTCGGCAGAGGCCGACCCAATCCCCATCCTGTGCAGAGTTCCTCGGGGATCGTGTGTCTTCCCTACTCTGTACAACATATTCACTAAGCCCCTTTTCGATGATCTGGACCTTAACGGCATCACCTACACTAACTATGCAGATGATACCCAGATTCTCCTCCCACATTCTGGGGATTATGGTAAGGATTTGGCCTTGGTGAACAGCGTGTATACCATCGTCCAGGCATGGATGGCAAACCACGGTCTATGCCTGAACGATAAAAAAACAGAGCTTATCATCCTGGACACCCCTCGACAGAATGGTCTGCAGCAAGATTGGGTTCTCACCCACCACCACACCACGTCCCCCACTGGTGCCCGGTCGTGCCTGAGATTGCTCCTGGGTATGCACCATCTCCTCAACCTCAACAGCATCAAGTGTGTCATCCCCTGCAAAAAGATGAAAGACAAAAAATGGAAACAGGCATTAGCACCATATGTCATGGGCGCTACTCCCGAGGGGCCAGGACTGACCCAGCGCCCTCGGAAGCAGACCCGTCTTCCACTACTCCGGACCCAGCACACCCCTACAGGGGCCCTTTGGACCGTGTCCTGGCGCCTTTGGCGCCAGGCTCATGAAGGGTTTCAGTCCCGGCGCCATAGGCGCCGGGCTCATATTGATAAACAGTGTAATAATGCTTGGGTGAACTTACCTGAGGCAGACCATGCTGCATATTTACCCAGAACAATCCAGTCTGGTTGAAGTCCCCAGCCATCAGGGCTGGGAGGAACTATTCCCTCCATTCAGGAACTCTTTTCTTACCTGGGTGGAACCGGTGGAAGAACACACACTGGAAGCACTTCTCTGCTATTTCAACCACGCCCAATGGAAAACACGTGCTTCGCGTTATTCTGCAACAGCAGCAGGACGCTCACCGAGTCGGCTCCTGCATTCCAGGTCCAGAATCATCTTCCACAGAACAATACTTACCAGGTCCCGGAATCCAGTCACCGGCAAAACCTGCAAAGAATAAACATAAGGTTAGAAAAGTGCAACCCGCTCGCAGCCGCGCCCACTTACCTGATCCATCCGTGATTGCAACAGAGCTAACCGCGGCCTTCTCTTCGGCAGCTTCTCTGCACCTGAAAGGCAAAGGACATAATTAAAAAGGGGTTCGGGTGAAGGCAGTCGCATTCATCTTAACTTACCAGTTTTTGCACGCGCAGTAGCGGCCGCATCAACCTCAGCATCCCGGCACCTGAAAAACAGGAAAAAGACATTATTTGAGGTGCCATTAAAAGCGGCCAACGATCATTATACTTACGTGCATCGGCACGTGCAGTGGCAACGGATATAAAGCCCGCAGCATCCCGGCACCTGAAAACTAGAAAAGGGACATTATTAGAGGTGCCATTAAAAGCGGCCAACGAACATTATACTTACGTGCATCGGCACGTGCAGCGGCAACGGAAAACTACGCCCACAGCATCCTGAGGCCTGAAACAAAGGAAAAGGGACATTATTGAGGTGCCCATTTTTTAAAGCCTAAAGACTACAGTATACTTACAGGCATCCGCTCGTGCAGTAACGGCGGCATCGCTCTTCGGCATCCCAGCACCAGTGCCACAACTAAGGCCGCAAAAGACTTGAGCCTCAACACTGAATTCATCCAGTGACGTAACTGGAATCCACGCACCCCTGCACCAGACGCAGGATGGAGAGCTCAGCATTTATACGCCTAAGGTGAGAGCTCGCCGAGACAAGTAGAAAGCTAGGCTGTGGGAGAAACTGGCGATTGGTGGGAGAAGAAATCCCATCAAACGGTGATTAACCCTTTTTCTTCCACCTGCAGAAAACTTACCCTGCAAGTCAGACATTCGATAAGAGGAAGCCCAGTCCTGAGAGTCGTCCGAGCTCTACGCTTCTCAATTGAAGAAACGCTAGCAGCCCAGCCGGGATCAGCGCCTCCGTGGGAATCAGGTGAGCGTTACACCATAGCACACAAATAGGCCTGACAAGCTACAGAACCAGTACATGATTTACACATGTCCCACATGACTAAAACCCTCCCATGTATGCACTGTCACTGAGTTGGAAGGGGAGGCAAAAGGCAGACACTGATGACACCAAGATGGAAGAGCAACACATTTGCTGCATGCTGGGTAGCACTGCCATCACACATTGGCCTGTGAGTGGCATGTCCAATACACATACATGACACATGCCAACACACAGATGGCATGTACCATAGCCATGGTACATTCCACAAGTAGATCCCTATGTCAGTGAATGAGTACTGTCAGCCATCCATGTGAGATGGACATGATGAGATGAAAAATGCTACATAGTGTGACAAAATACGAATGTGCCACACACTGAAACACATCCAGTGTACAAAAATACAGTGATTGCAGGCCGATGTACACATCAATGGTTGTGCACTTCAACATGACAGGAAACATCTATCATGTTCCACATTCAAACAGGCCCCAAAAATGTATGTGATCAATCCAATACTCAATCAGCCTGAATGGTCAAATCATTCACCTAACAAAGTAACACATGTGGGCCAATGTGGGGTTCATCAATGACATAAGCATGTCACAAATGTGACAATAGGGCTGAGGAATGTGTAGCAAAAGTGGGAGAATTGAAACAATCAGCCTGAATGGACACTGAAAAATACAAACAATGGTGTTGCAAGATGCCACTTCAAGGGCAACTGCCGTAATGTTGCGCTAAATTACTACTCTGGGCAGAAGGGCTACTGTCACACCCAAATCCAAGGCCGCTGAATGTTTTGGATGAAGCACATGGGTGACCCATACCACCCAGGCACACACACCCTCACCTGGCACTCAACCAGAACCCGTCACCCAAACAACATACACATGCATTACACACACACGCATGGGCACTCACCGGACAATGCATCATGATCAGGTAGTTCTCCCACACCTTGGATCTGTTCCTCTGTGACGAAGGCCCCAGCAACAGACTCATGTTCAGTGAGTTTGTTGTCCTCTAGTGGAGACCCACCGTCAGTCACCAGAGTAGCGGCATGATTTGAGGCCAGCTTGTTCTTTGCTCTGCGTTTCAGGACATTCCACCACTTGTAGCAATCATCAGCTGTGCGCCTCACAAATCCAAGGGCACTTATGCGGTCCGCGATGGTCTGCCAGTGTGCCCTACGTTGACCAGGTGTGGTCTTGCATCCTGCAGTCACCAACATTTCGCAGCTATGTGCCGACACATAGGACACAAGTGCATCAAGTTCCGTGTCATTAAAGCAAGGCTTCCTAGACGTGCCGGAGTGTGTAGCCGTGTCTGGGGTCTCAGCCTGTCATGCCAGAGCACCCTTCTTCCTCTTCTTTAAAGGGGGAGCGGAGCCAGAGTGGCTTATGCCGCTCTGGTCAGTAGGGGAAGAATCACCGGTGGACTGGGTAGTAGGAGTGTGGGAATGCACAATGACCATAGGTCTTGATGAAGGCATTGGTTGCAGGGTAATGTTGGCAGGGGGAACGTCAGTTTGATGGACCTGGACTGACACGGTCCTGGCTGGGAGAGTCAGAGCTGGGGTAGATGGAGCTGCAGCTGCCCCTGCAGCCTCCCCACCCTGCATACTTGGGGCAGCAGATGACATAGCTGCCCCAGATCCACGTGGCTTGGTGACAACAACTTGCACCGCCACACGTGGCCTAGACTTGCTGACCTGGAAGTCAGCCTGGGAGTCACACTGTGCCAGGTCAGGTGCCACAATGGGCTGGTCCAACAGGGGCTGAGCTGGGATGGTGTCAGCCATGTTTCCCTCAACCATGGGGGGGCATGTGTGTCCCCGATTGTTCCTCCACACATGGGGGTATAGGGGCACCCTGCAAATCCCAGCCACGTCCCCTACCGCACCCACCATGCCCACCTTTTGAAGGTCAGCCACCTTTGCCTCCCTTACCGCTTGGTCGCCTCCCATCCATGGCACTGATGTTGTTGTGCGTATGGGTGTTGCAGTAAACTATTGTCCTGGGCAATTGGGGGTCAAAGGGGTAGGATACTAGATGGAATTCGTACCCTAGTGCTCTAACAAGGCTGTCTGTGACCCCTGGGGGAAGATGACAGGTCACGCAACGCACAGGCAGCCCAAAATCAAAAATAAACGTGCACACAACCCCTCGTAGACCACGTGCGTGAAAAAATGAACCTGCACTACGCTGTGGCACCCAGAAATACAAAAATAAGTGTACGCGTAATACACGCAGCCTACAATGACCTCTGAAGGGGAACACGACACATGGGGCAAGCACAGTTGCTAAGTACGTGCAGAACTCACCGTCTGCCTGGAAAAAGAACATGAAAAATAAGCGCGTGTGCGCGTTGGCAACACCCCCGCCAAAAGAAGAATTGTACGCTGTCTGAGGAGACAGGACAAAAGGAGAAGTGAACTCTGTTTGAGGAAACAGGCCCAACAAAAAATCAGAAAAGAGCTGTCAGAGGTAACAGGGAGTACGAACTAGAAATGCTGTGAAGTAATCGCGTTTGAACCGACAAGAAGTACAGATTTCACCCACTCGCTCTCCACAAAAAGCACGTACAAGGAAATGGCATCCTACACGTAGCTTTTAAACCAGCCCACACGTACATGTCAGATACGCATGTACGCGGCCCTTTCCTCCAATTACACGTGATGACACTCCGACGTGCAGTTGTTCAGTGTGTGCTCTGTTGCTTACGCACTAAGGCGATGACACTCGTATGTGCAGTTTTTCCACGTGTGCTCTGTTATCACGTGCTATGAGGGAAACGTCTGTGTGCGTAATGTAACTTACGCGCTTATGCGCTAAGGGCCTTTGGTCCAATGAAATCGCGTGCGTGTGCTGAGGCGCTTACGCGCTAAGGCCCTTTCCTCGAATTACACGCTGACGTGCATTTTTTTCACGTGCCAAATCACTCCGTATCAAGCTGGCTTCGCGAAAACACATGGAAGACCATGCTCCTGCCCAGAAGGTCGAATTACTGCCCCCCAGAGCCCTGAGCACGCTCCCACCTGCCATCTGCTGCTGCCTGACTGCCTGCTGCCCACGTGCCCTGCCATTTTCTGCCTGCACGTCAGCCAGGGGTGTAGTTGCTGTAAACACCCCTGCTGGAACCGAAGACTCCCGACTGGGATTCCATTGCTCCACAGCCCAGCCCCAGGACCCAGTTGCCCACCCACTCCTGCCTCTGGGGTTGCCATGTCCAGCACAACACCATCTGGCAGCACTGGCAACCCCCAGCCAGAGAGGCAGAGGGCCACCAGCTTCACTGCCACCGAAGTTGGTGTCCTAGTGGAGCATGTCCTGGGGCATTATGATGCCCTCTTCGGAACATCACGTGCCAACAAGGAAGGACAGGAGAGGATATGGGACGACGTAGTGGTTGCCATGAACGCGGAGGGGGTGGCAACCCGCGACATCAAGCACATCATTTCAGCGCTGGGAGGACTTCAGGTCCAGGACCCTCCACAAGGCCCAGCGCCTCACGGAGGGCGGCTGGGCACAAATGAGTAACATCCAGATGAGGGTCCTGGAACGCGTAGGCCCAGCACTCTACGGCCAGATCATTCGGAGGCAGACCTGTCTGGAGTTGAGCTGTAAGTGGCCAAGCATTGCTGTGTGAGACAGGGCATGTTGCAATGTGCTGTTAGTCTGATGCTTGCCTGTATGTGTGACATAGGCCATGTATGGATGTGTGTGTGCAGGGAACTCATGGTCATGCATGTGAGACCAGTTATGTGTGAACCACATGGTTGGTGCATGTGTTTTAATGCAACATGGGGAGCTCTATGCAGAATGCACACATGAAAGCATGGCTGTCTCTGTTCCTGGACATGAAGGGGGGGGGGGGTGAGGAATGGGTGCTGATGTCATGTACATGTATGGTGCACGTGTGTTTGTGTGCCTGAGAAGTGTGTGTGTGACTTTGAAACGGCATGGATGCATGTGACTTTGAAGGCAACATCTTGGTTTACAGGGGCCCTTCTACATGGATGTTGATGTTGATTGCAGGCGCCGGGACTGTTTCTGCATGTGTGTTGTGTGCATTCACCCATGTGTTGTGGAATGACAGGATTGAAGTGACATTTGACAGTGCCACTCATGTGTTGTTGCTTCCTGTCTAGGGTATTTTGTACTATTATGTACTTTATTCTATGTCTCCCTCTACGCAGCGTCAAGTGAAGAAGAGGCGGAGACGGTGCTGTGGAGCCAAGCGGCGGGGATGCCTCCACTGGGCGGCGACGCAAGGCCCAGCCACCCTCCCAGGAATTATCATCATCCGGGAGCGAGGGGGCTGGTGCTGCGTCTGCCACAATGACTGTGGCGGAAGGGCCGGGTGAGCCCCCACAGGGGCTTCCAATGGTGGAAGACAGTGTGGAGACATCCAGGTTGGTGGTCTCCACAGAGGAGGAGGAGCCCGCTACTGAGTCGCACATGGGGCCTGGTGAGGGTAGTACCTCTGGTGCAAGTGGTGCAGTCCAGGGCCAGGGTCAGGAGGCAGCACAGGTCACCACGGAGGGGCCTGTGCATGTTGCTGTCCCTAATCCTGTGACTGCATCACCTTGCACCAGTAGGAAGGCCCCGTCCCAGACCCGTCCGCAGGTAGTGGAGAGTGCCATGTCATCTGCCTCTCAACTACTTGCGGACGAGGGGTCCCACAAACGTATGGGCTCCGTCCTGGTTGGTGTCGCGTTGTGCACGCGTGTCATTTGTGATGACGTGCGTTGTTCCTGCGCGGAGAACGCACACCATCACGGAGAGCAGCGTCATGACGTAGCACTGCTGGGAGGGGCCCTGGTTGGTGGGTTCCTACATGTGTCGCGCACTCTGGCGGACCTCTCCTCCTCTGTGGAGACTATGCGCCAGTCGTTCACCACACCGTCTTCTGGCCCAGATTCCATCAGGGCCCCCTGTGGACCTGGCCCGACCAACACAGCCAGCTTGGTGGAGCTCACATCCCTGCCACAGTCGGGAGTCGGCGGCCCAGCAGGGGTGGACACCACAACTGGAGACCAGCTGATGGAGGATGTGCAGGCACCATCAGACACGGCACATGGACAGCAGCAGCAGGAGCAGGCTCTAGGTGGGAGCAATGATGGCTCGGGGCCATCAACATCGGAGGGGCAGGCATCGGCCAGAGGGCAGGAGGACCCAGGAATGGGAGTGTCTTCCGTGTGGCACCGGTTGGGCCAGCAGATAAGTGCGAAGTGGCGGCGGGAAGAAGAGGCGCGGCTCACCATGGTCAGGTCAGATTTCTCCATGCGTCAGGCTTTGAGGCGGCAGAGTGCCTCGAGGCAACTCGCAGGGAGTTGGAACAGGCCATGAGTGCCCCTCTGTGAGACCTCGGGCCAGGACAGAGGCCTGCATCTGGCAAATTGACATGGAGTTCGATGATGCCCTGGCCCGGGACAGCACAGAGTGAGCCGCTGGACTTGCCCGCCGCCATTGTATATAGTTAGATAGTATGAGGTTTCCTTTCTTTTTTCATTATTTTGGTTGCGCTTGGACAATGCACCACGTTTATGTATATAGTTTTTTATTATGTATTATTTTTGATAGGTTTAATTTCATCAGTTGGGCTCATGGACCCTGGATTGTTCATCTGTACATAGTTCACCATTGGATTAATCTCTTTTTTTTATTTTCACCATGGAGCAATGGTTTTCACTTTCTTTTTTCCCTTGGATTTGCTTTGTTGGACTGTGACTTTGGACACCATTTCTTTTGGATTTCTTTGGATTATGATTTCTTGTTTTTATTCTTTTACGGACATGCAGCTTTTCTTTTATTATTCCCATTGTTGTGTGTTGGATTTTGATTACATTCATGTTGTGTTTAATACATTTTTTTCTTCATACTTCGATGTGTGGTATTATCTCATTGGTTTCATGCATGTCATGATATGGGTTTTCACATTCACTTGCACTCATTGTGTGTGTGTGACGGACATGTGTTCATTTACATTCTTGCCATTGGGGTTGTATCATGTAATTGCCTTTTCTATGTGGGTGGATGCAATACTTGGTTGGGTCTTTCGGCTGGGGAGGCCGGCCATAAGGGCCATGATTGAGGATTGTCATGACCTGGGGGCAGGGGGACATGAGTGGGGGCCTGCTGGCAGGTGCCCTGCACTGCTGGGGGGTGGGGGTGCAGGGGGACATGAGTGGGACATGAGTGGGGGCCTGCTGGCAGGTGCCCTGCACTGCTGGGGGTGGGGGTGCAGGGGGACATGAGTGGGACATGAGTGGGGGCATGCTGGCAGGTGCCCTGCACTGCTGGGGGGTGGGGGTGCAAGGGGACATGAGTGGGGGCCTGCTGGCAGGTGCCCTGCACTGCTGGGGGGTGGGGTTGCAGGGGGACATGAGTGGGGCCTGCTGGCAGGTGTCCTGCACTGCTGGGGGGTGGGGGTGCAGAGGGACATGAGTGGGGGCCTGCTGGCAGGTGCCCTGCACTGCTGGGGGGTGGGGGTGCAAGGGGACATGCGTGGGGGCCTGCTGGTAGGTGCCCTGCACTGCTGGGGGGTGGGGAGTACAAGGGGACATGAGTGGGGCATGAGTGGGGGCCTGCTGGCAGGTGCCCTGCACTGCTGGGGTGGGGTTCAGGGGGACATGAGTGGGACATGAGTGGGGGCCTGCGGGCAGGTGCCCTGCACTTCTGGGGGTGGGGGTGCAGGGGGACATGAGTGGTACATGAGTGGAGGCCTGCTGGCAGGTGCCCTGCACTGCTGGGGAGTGGGGGTGCAAGGGGACATGAGTGGGGGCCTGCTGGCAGGTGCCCTGCACTGCTGGGGGGTGGGGGTGCAGGGAGACATGAGTGGGGTCCTGCTGGCAGGTGCCCTGCACTGCTGGGGGGTGGGGGGTACAAGGGGACATGAGTGGGGGCCTGCTGGCAGGTGTCCTGCACTGCTGGGGGTGGGGGTTCAGGGGGACATGAGTGGGACATGAGTGGGGGCCTGCGGGCAGGTGCCCTGCACTGCTGGGGGGTGGGGGTGCAGGGGACATGAGTGGGACATGAGTGGGGGCCTGCTGGCAGGTGCCCTGCACTGCTGGGGAGTGGGGGCACAAGGGGACATGAGTGGGGGCCTGCTGGCAGGTGCCCTGCACTGCTGGGGGGTGGAGGTGCAGGGGGACATGAGTGGGACATGAGTGGGGGCCTGCTGGCAGGTGCCCTGCACTTTTTGGGGGTGGGGGTGCAGGGGGACATGAGTGGGACATGAGTGGGGGCCTGCTGGCAGGTGCCCTGCACTGCTGGGGGGTGGGGGTGCAGGGGAAATGAGTGGGACATGAGTGGGGGCCTGCTGGCAGGTGCCCTGCACTGCTGGGGGTGGGGGTGCAGCGTGACATGAGTGGGACATGAGCAGGGGCCTGCTGGCAGATGCCCTGCACTGCTGGGGGTGGGGGTGCAAGGGGACATGAGTGGGGGCCAGCTGGCAGGTGCCCTGCACTGCTGGGGGTTGGGGGTGCAGGGGGACATGAGTGGGGGCCTGCTGGCAGGCGCCCTGCACTGCTGGGGGGTGGGGGTACAAGGGGTCATGCGTTGGTGATCAGTAGTGCAAGGTGACATGGGGCTTAGCTGGGGGGCATGCCCATGGTGGATGGGCTGCCTGCAGGACATGACCAGGGGTGCAGAGTAGTCCCCTGTGGTGTGGGCTGTCTGCAGGGGCCCTGGAGGGTGTAGAGGGAACACCTGGGAGGACCCACACTGCCAATTCACGTGTAGGACTCCCCGTGCACCCCGAAATACATGCATGTACCCTGCTGAGATCGCGTGTGAGACTTCCCGCGAACCCCAGTAATACACGTACCCCACTCGCACAGGCCTTATCACGTGTGAAACTTCCCACGCACCCCCGAAATACACGTAACCTGCTGAAATCGCGTGTGAGACTTCCTGCGCACCCCGGTTATACACGTACCCCACTCGCACAGGCCCTTTCACGTGTGAAACTTCCCGCGAACCCCAGTAATACATGTATCCTGCTCGCACAGGCCCTATCGCGTGTGAAACTTCCCGCGAACCCCAGTAATACACATACCCCGCTCGCACAGGGCCTATCGCGTGTGAAACTTCCCGCGCACCCCTGAAATACACGAACCCGGATCCAATCGCGTGTGAGACTTCACGCGAACCCCAGTTATACACGTACCCCGCTCGCACAGGGCCTATCGCGTGTGAAACTTCAGGCGAACCCCAGTAATACACGTTCCCCGCTTGGCGTTTGCTGTTTGGCAGCCCTGTAAACTGCTCCAGGGTTAGCGCAGCCCTTTGGCTGGATTGGGGATTTTGATGGCTTTTCCTTGCGCAAGGGCGTTCTTGGGGGCGTAACTGGCACTGCTGCAGGGTCGCCGCGCCACTAAGCGCCATGGCTGGTTTTGGAGGCTAAAATCCATGAATACGCTGAGCGCGGAAATTGATTTTAGCGCACACGGCTGGCGCAGACATTCGCACGCGCACACTGTGCGCCAGCCGCGTGCGCCACTTGTGCGCGAAATTCTATGAATTACCCCCCTAGTTGTTTATGTGGGCAAGGCATTTATTGAGGGCATTATCTGGGTCATGTCATTGTCATTAGTTATCTTCAAGATGAGTTTGGTGTTATCTGCATAGTTGTAGGCTGTCCATCCATGGTTTAGAATGAGTTTCATTAGGGTGGGTAGATATTGAAGAGAAGTGGGGGAGACGCTTGATAATTGTGGTACACTGCATGCAATATTGTTTGTGTTTGATGTGAATGGTGGAATGTGAGTTCTTTCTGTTCAGTCGATGAAAAAATATTTCAGCCATTGTAGTGCAAAGCATTGAACACCAGATTCCTCCCTTGATTAGGATTGTGTGCCTGATTTTATTAAAGGCAGACAATATGTCCAGTATTATGAGTGCCAATTGAGTGTTGTTGTCCACATTAATTATTAGGTTGTCGTATATGGAGAGGAGTGCTGATTCTTTTCCTCTCATGGGTCTGAAACTGACCTGGGACTGGCCAAGTATTCTGTTGCTTTCTACATGATTGAGTATTTGTTCACGTTGTTCTCCAAGATCTCTTGCTGGGAACGGTAGGCTTGTTATGGGCTTGTAGTTAGTAGGGTCATCTGTTTTTCCTGTGTCGTCTTTTGGGATGGATTCAATGTATGCTGATTTTAATGAATGTGGTACTATTGCAGTGTTTAAGGATAGGTACATTAGTAGTCGAACATAGAGGGCTGATGTGTTGTGGTTTAATAGCTTGTTTTAAATATCCGGAGGGCCTCGGTTGCTTGAAAATCAGCTATGTTTGTATCATTTAATAGTTTGTCTCACTTCTCTTAGCACCATTTGGCAGCAGCCCCATCGAATGATCACATTTTAAGGATTGTCATACAACATCTGATAACCCAAACTAGTGTGAATAAAATCTGAATAATTTTTTTTATTTTAAATGTTAATATAAATGTGTTGTTTACAACAGCTAGTCTGCATCTTTATGTTCAGCTGTTATGGGGCGAACAAGCCCTTGAATGAAGTTGTTGGAAATAAATTGCGACAAATGGTTGTCAAGAGATTGTAGCATCATCTGTGAAAATAAAAAAAAAGCCAGCATTTGGAACAGCAACAGAGTTCTAGTCTGTGTCTTAACGTACAACATGAGATTAAAAACATAAAAACTGTTTCTTTAGCCTGTATCCTATTTCTTGTCCCCACCACATCCTAACGTTACACCTCTGAATAAAATAACTCTTTAAAAATCAACTAGTGATGGGTGTTATTAAACATTATATAAAAGAACAGATAATAAAGAGCCAGATCATTTTATGATTTTGAAGAAATATTTATTTATATAAAAAGAAATTTTTAATATCGAAAAGAAAAATGATTGTGCGCACTCAGGTTAATTCAAAGAGAAAATGTTTTTAATGCAATGAAAAATAAAAATGTAGATTGAAATGACCAAAGCTCAGACACTCAGCTCGGACATGTCCACCGGCTGTGTGACCTAGCTGATTTAAAGGTAGAGACGGCAGGGGCGCAGTGCAATAGTGAGGTGGTTGAAACCTGCAGGACAATGCTTGTTACTTAAAAAACTGTTGTGGCCTCAGTCACACCCTGAAGCGCCTGTGAAACTGTGGTTGACCCCCTTGGGTCTTGCTGTCCCCTAAACCATATGGGACGTGTTGCGTTAGATGATCATTCACCATAAATCCAAGGGCTGCTGGTTGTCGGTTGCCACTATCCACATCCAGAGACACTGCTGGCTGTGCCATCCATCTGTTGGTGTACATCATGTCACCAAAAATACTAGATAAAATATAGGTTCTGAATAAAGCATCTTTTACACAGTGAGCATCAACACATTTCAATATTCACCAACAATATTACAACTGTAGCACCACACAGCGTGTTGCAATGTCAGCGTAAACATATGAAATTGAATGTAACAACCAAGTACAGGGCCCCTAAGAAATGGAGATTTCTATTTGTTTATATAAAATAATCTCGGCTACACCACTTCATCAAAGGTGTGATCTTTGGCAAAAATGTGAGTCCCACTGTGCCTGATCTGCCACAATTGGGCCTTCAAATTGCACGCATTGTCAAGATTGTACAAAACACTGCAAAAGTTAGAACCATATTTTAAAAGTCATAGCAGACTTTTACCTCACAATGGTGTTTTAAAGGACATTCAGCTTTCACATGTAACGATGTGGCCAACACTCTGCGCTTCCCTTGCAGACAGAGAATGGACACATTTTGTTTTAGTTTGTGCCACTCTGCATGCAGAATAAAATAAAATGTAGTGCCTACTTGGAATTACAAAACAAATCCAGCACAATCTAAAACATGTACTGGTACAGAAGCCAACTTTTGCACATCCCTAAACATCTCAAGCCTGGTGTAACACCCTGACACTTGCAACCCATTCCAGCGTTCATTTATTAAACACAACATGTGTGATCTTTGGCGCATACTCATCCCTATGTGCTGAATATTTTACACACTAAAAATATTTTATCGCTGCCATGAAACCTAAACACTGCATTGTTCACATCTAAATATGTGGCAGCAAAAAAAGACAAGTGCACCAAAAGTGAAGTCAGGGTTTATTTAATGTTTAATTTAATGTTTGGAACAGCTATTAGGGCAGCAGTGACCCCAGAATAAGGAATAGATACACTAGGAAAACATGCTTTGCAGAATATGAAAATGTTTGCACTGTCAGAGAGTCTGTGAAAGTCCAGATTCATGAATACTGGGTGGTTGACTTTGCTGTCTCAACCTCACATTTTCCAAGCTTTAAAATTGAAGTGCTTGAATGATTGTTTAGCTGCACTTTAAACACTTACAAAACCCTTTACACATGTTCAACTTGTTCACAAGCGCTCTAGTCAAAATCCTAAAAACAGTTCTAGAACATAAGCTCTGTACCCATGTGATATCACACACACTTGCAGACACACAAACACACACACATTCACGCATGCTTGCACATCCACAGCAATAGAATCTGGCGCCACCAGCGTCTCTGAGTTATCCTGGCTGACATGTAAAATCACAGAGCATTCTAAGCAAACTGTGCATTTATAAACATGTCATTAAAAGAACATAGCTTTTTAGTTTAAAATGCACTGCCTAGTGCCTTTGAGCAGCACCTCACTCCAGCTCTGTCTCAAAAAGGGCCTGACTATTGATAAATACACAAAAAAAAAATCCTTATCAAGCTTGAAGAAACCCACAGAAATTGTATATTTTTAGAAAAATATAAAAACAATACATTAAAGCACATTTATTAAAATACCCCTGTTTTCACATTTTTTCTGTTGTTGAAATAAACTTTGAATAAAAAGCAGGTCCACCTTCCAATCAACAGATTTGCTGGGGTTCTCGCAGTGTCCACAGACGTACGATTGCATCCAACCGAGAAGCCACACAATCAAGTATTCCAAGTATCCCAGGTCAATTATCCAGTGCCCACAAGGGGTCACCAATCCAGGGCTCAATGTTGTTTCATCATCAACAATGCACAGATGTATGTATTTCTGCTTAGTTTACAGGAATGAGTTTCTCATCAACAAATCGCAGCATTCTGTTTCATGCCTACTGCTTCATATGTGTTATAGGTAAATATAAAAATACCCTCAGATGCTTCCTGGGGCCAGCAGCACTTTTTCTCATCAACAAAGTGCAGCATCCTGTTTCATGAATACTCAGCAAAATTAGAGATGGCTGCTGTACCCAGGAACCATATAACATTAACCTCAGCCTACAGATGTTTCCTGTGCCAGCATTCCGTCACCTGGGTTAGTGGATAAACAATGTCCATCTGTGATTTCCTGGGGCTGTATTTACTTATTATTTATTCCGGTGAGCTAAATATACAGACCCTCTGTGTTTTCTGCTGATGTGGCTATAATGCTGCTCTGTGAGTCACCACATTCCTGAGATTACACAGGCCTCTTCATAGATTTTAAAAAACAGCAGTGTTGCTTTTCAAAGCTCTTTGTTGGGTCACAAAGCGGCGGAGGGACACATGTAAGCTGCTCATGAGATGCTGTGGATCCAATAAAAACAATAGTTTGACTTTTGTACGGGCTCTGGGAAGCACAGTTTGCTTGTCAAAAGGTAATAGTTTTAACTCTTGTACAGGCTTTGGGATGCACACTTTACTTATAAAGTCAGCTGCCTTTCATTATTCACACTATGTACCAAAGATAGTTTGTATAACATTGATATACATGTGTATATCTAAATTGATATTCAACATTTTTATATACATTTTTTGGGAGGCAACTTTATAACAAATATTAATTTTTATGTGCATTTCCATATACAAAAATTATTTATTATATTGATGTTTATATACATTTCTATATCAAACAATATTATTTATATTACTTTTTATTGCATTTTTTGCAGACCAGAGCCTAGGATTTCCCCCCATTTGATTCTTCTAAGTGATACTATATCACTGTCCACTTGGCACAACATGCTAAACTTGTGCACCACCCCCTTGACCAGACCCTTGAGAGTCGAAACCAACGGGTAATGAACGTTATTCCCCACTATTACTACTTCAAAGCTCTCAATGCTGTTCCATAGGTCCAGTGATATACAAAAATAATCAAAGGTGGAGGATCCCAAATTGTTATTAAACGTGCATTTACTGGGGATGTCTGGATTGATGCGCCTGTTCACTGATTGTAAGCCCCACTCAATGAGCCAGGCACTCAATTGGAGCCCCCTTGTGCAAACCCTAGTATCCTCCAATTGAGGCTCCAAAACCACAAGCCATTTTGACATTGAAATCTCCCCCCCCCAAATAAGTTTATTTTGGGTATTCATTGGATCTGTCATATACTTATCAACAAATTCCTTTCATTTTAACCACACCTCCCCTCCACCTTATTGGGACTATTATAGATATCTAGAACATTGAACCTATTGTTGCCAAAGGTTTTGAAGCTCAAAGGTTGTAAAAATTCCAGCTTGGTCTCGACCACCTCCACTCTACGTGGTAAAGAGTCCTTGGCCATTACAACCAAACCGTCAAAACTCTGCCACCTCCTATTCTTTTGGGGAGGGATGCCATAAGAGGCGTAGCCATCCAGACAGGGCATCTCCAGATCCCATGTTCCCTGCACTAGGATGATATTGTGGCACTTCAAAAATTCCACATTCTCATCCAACTGTAATTTGTCCCTAGAGCCTGCTAAGTTTCAAGATACAATTTTGACTTCAGTGTGCCCCACAGTTTGTGCTGTCCCCTATCTGGACGACTCACTAAACCCCCACTGTGGGTAAGCACTGCACTTCCTCCTGTCAATTGTGGTCGTCCAATCACGATAGTGGTTGATGATGATTTGTGGAATGATTTGTGGAACAAATTAGCCACACATGTAGCAATTTAATGCACAACGGGCCAGTGACATTGCCCCAAAACATGATAGGATTTAAAGACAAAATGCACATTTGTAATGGTACCTGTTAGCATGGTAACACTGCAGTTGGCTTTACCAATTGCTAGTTCATGGTAAATGTCAAATCTGCATGACATCATACTTAAATGTAAGACTGAGTGGCAACACAGTATGAAGTGCTAGCAGGCTGTCAGGAGGAAAGTCCAAGAGAACTGACTAGAAAATGTGGGCCCCACATTTGTGCCAAGTTATGTTATGTTGATTTTTACTGCTCACTGCTACCAACCATGGGTAGCCTAATCACGTGCCTCTGCAAGAAAATAGGGTGGGATATGTTAGGGAGGATAGGATGATAGGATAGGTTCCTAACCAGGAGAATCTGGCATCTATGTTTGCTGTCTTGCATGTGAGTTGGTTGTGTGGCTTAGCTTGTTGTAACTGTAAGGGTAAAACTCAGTGCCTTGGTTGTGTACTAGTGTTTATGTTGGCTGGCTGTGTGAATCATGTGCAGTTAGGGTGGAATAGAATCATGCACACTGGTTTGTTGTACCCATAAATGGGAGTCCAGTGTCATGGTTCTTTGTTGTAAGCATGAGATAGTTGTGTTGGTGTCCGTTTCAGTGCGTTTATGTGTGGTTTGGCTGGTGTTATATGGATTGTCTGCACTGTGTGCACCATTATGTTCTGTCAGAGTGTAGGTCCAGTGTCTGTGAAATTTGCTGAGTGCAAATGTTAGTTTTGCTTGGTGTGAGTATCTGTATTTTGGTTAGGCCATAGTCATGTATAGTGGTTGTGAATTATGTTGGAGGAGCAGGAGTAGGGTGGATTAGTTAGTATATTTGTTACTCTCGACTGTACCTCCAAGTATGTCCTCAATGCTCATCCGGTTGCTGCTCAGTGGCAACACTTTCGGCTGAGGTCCGCTGGCCATCCCCATCACCTCTCCAATCTCAGAGGGATACCTTCTCCCCCATGGTTCCTCTGAGTTCAACAGATTGGCTGCTCCCAGCTGGTCTCTAGTTGTTCAGCAAGAAATATTCGGCATAGTTGTGCTTTGGTGTGTTGTAAGATTGGCAGCTAAAGTGACGCATGGCTGGTCTTCACAAACCCTCAGGAAGTGATGTATGACGGATCTACCCTATCTAGATTGATGCATGGTTAGTCTACATAGTTGAATTTAATGCAGTGCATGACTGGTCTTTAAGATTGTCTAGATGTTGAGTATAGGGTGTCATTCACAGATCTGTCAATTGTGAGGCATTGCTACTCTTCTCTGATCTTTCTCGGTGTGGCACATGACTCAGAGTGGGGACCAAAGGTGATGGGGCATTTTTCGCTACTCCATGATTCCCTTGATATTGTCCCTATTTTCTGCTATTGTCCCATTGTGTATTTCCTCCGGTCCTCTATGCTTTTGTTGCTATTGTCCCTTTGTGTGGGTCATTGGCAGTTGAATAGCCACGTGTTTAGTTGTTTCCTGAAGGTGAGGTGGTCTACTGTTATTTTGATTTCCTGAGGCATTATGTTTCATCGGTTAGCAATTAACCGTTAGAATGCAGTTCCTCTGAATCTCCTTTTATCATATTGTTTTGTCTAATTTGGAAGTTGCTGCTTGATCTTAGATCTCTTCTTGGTTGACAGTGGCTGATCTTGGCTTGGAGAAATGTGACTACATGTTTGGGTAAGGATTTGTGGGTAATGCAGGGGCCCTTGAATTTAATGTGTTTTTATACTGGTAGCAAATGTAGGATTCTCAGAACTTGTGTGATGTTGTCTCTTCTGTTTAATCTCAGGCGTAGCCTTGCTGCAGTGCTCTGGACACAATGACGTTTTTTGGTGAGCATTTCAGGCATCACTAAGTAGAGGCTGTTTGCATCGTCAATTCTAGATAATATCAGAGATAAGATTGTAAGTGTTCTATGTTGAAAAGAGAGGAACAGAAGCATCACCCTGTGGAGTCTAAGGCAATAGAAGCACTTCTTTGTGTTTGTGCTGACTTGCAGTTCCAGGGACAGTCCATTGTCAATGAGCATTCCTAGGTTATTTATCACATTTGAAGTTTCCGCGTGGGTTCCCATGCCTTCCGGCCAATCCAGTTGTGGGTTGGTTTCATTGCCCTCTGTTGGTAAAACCATTATTTTGCTTTTGGCCGGATTCAAATTTGAGATTGTTCGTTGTCATACAGCTGAAGATGTCTGTGAGATAATTGTTGAGGATGTTGTTTGATTCTTGGGTTGTGGTTATCTTCCTGATCAGTTGTGTGTTGTCTGCATAGTTGTAGGCAATCAGTCCGTGGGTTTGAATGATATTCATCAAGGGGGACATGTAGTCGTTTAAGATTAAGGTGGAGAGGTTGGATCCTTGTGGCACTCTGCAGGAGATGTTTTCAGTGTTTGAAGTGAAAGGTGGTAGGTAAGTTCTTTTGGTTTGATTTGTGAGGAAGGAGTTTAGCCATTTTAGGCCACAAATCTTTTATGCCACATTCCACCAGTCTTTTTATTGGTGTTCAAAAAGCAACCTTCCCCTGTCTTCCCTTCTGCTATATTAATCTACAACCCCACCTCCTGTAGATCATGAAAATCCAAGTGTGCCATACAACACTAGAAAACATATTGTAACTTGACATATCAGTACTCTGGACAGCCCAAGCAACTTTGGTGATTCACAGCAACTCAGGACGAAATCAATGTCAGTTTGCCTGCATTCAGTCAGCTATGCTATAATCTCTGGCACACTGACTAGCTGGTGACAATATATAACTGCTTGCCAAATCAAGTGAGATTGGACTGTCGGAAAGCAAGTGTAACAAACAAATGTAATGCAAGCTGACAGCCTCTAAAACACTAAGATAGGAGCATGAGGGGATAGCATTTTGTCCTTAAAATCATTACATCTGCCCCATTGTAAGGAAGCCTTTCTTTGTAATACCATGAAATAATAACTTCTAAGGGCTTTGCATATAGTGAGATAATTGTATTTGCTTAAGATCACACACTTAATTAGCAAAACTGAGATGTTAGCATACCCTGCAATTTAGGCACTTGACCACAAACTTTCTGAGGTTTACTTGGTACAAATACTTGTTTTGGCTTTCATAGCTGCAATAATACCGCCATATAGTATTTACTTGAACAATACACACATTGAACAGTAGTATTGACCATCTGTAAATCCTTATAGAAAGATGTTAAGCCAAATTAATATCTGTGTGGTTTTAAGTTCTGTGTTCCACCCTGGATAGAAAATTACAAATCCGAGAATGCAAAATAAAGACGATCTAATAATATCCTCTTTTACATCGCTGTATTTCAATACTTTAAGAGACAAATTAGTAGATATTGTGTACAAAGTTCCCCTGGGTGTACAGATTGCGTGTCACAATCGTACAGAGTGTTGTTATGCATGATGTTAAGAACATGTGACTATCCAAATAAAAGCAGACCCTTTTTAGCATATCAAGCTACTAGACATCATGCACATAAATCAACCTTTAAGATTAGATTCATTATGTTTCTCACTTAAATTGTGTTGGAAGGAAAAACATATTCGGTAGGTAACTAGAGTTGTGTGGGGTCTGGTCTTTCAGTTGATAAGGCCCTATCACAGTACCAATTGACTAAACATTTGCACACAACAAAGGCATGATACTAAAATAAATGTTTTTTAAAGTAGTTCTGAGGCTATTGTTAGGGTGTCAGGGCACTGTTTAACATTTGCATTTCATCCTGTTCATCATGACAGCTCTGAAGGTGAGCGGGTCCTTTCACTTGCTGGCTAGGAACTGTGAGGGGGGTGGCTGCAGCCAATAAGTAAAATACAGCCCATTCTCAGGGCAGTACTGGAAACAAAGAACATGTTGATTACCAGAACACTAGTGAGATGAGTGGCTGGTACACGTTCTTGTAGACGTAATGCCCTCAAAACCAAGGCGCAGCTGGGGAAAAAGACCCAAATGGTTCTAAAATGTCTGGTTTTCTGCACTATGGAATCCCTTCCCGGGTCAAACTGACATCCACCGGTGCAGTCGGTAGGTTTTTGGCCATTGCCAATATCTTGCATCATGTGTCCAACATTCCAGTACTTTATCCTTTTAAATACATTCCAAGTCATGGTTAATGGCATGAATGAAATGTTAGCCATTTCAGAACAAATAGATGAAATATCACAGTGAAATGGACATTTGTGCTTTGACAGTGTATTGCAAAGTCAAGGAAATGACATTTGCATAAAATCAATCCACTTTGTTGTTCTTCTTACCAAGGAGGGTGGCTGCTCCTTTACTTTCTATATCCACCTTGTAGACTCTGTGCTCCATAACAATATTCAACTCAAGGTGGATATTACTTATCACATTTGTAGCAGGGTAAACATTTTTCAAGGTATGTTGGTGAATATAGAAGCATCATTTGCTATCATGAGTAAAATATTGAAATCAGAATCATGGTCTTAATGAATTCAATCACTCAGTGGCCATGGTTTACAGCAGCTCATGAACACATCAAATATCACACTCCCATATCAGCTGATAATTATGGATTGATGCATTTAAAGTTTATCTTTGTGCAGCTGGTGGGAGACAGTATTATGATAATCAGAAAGAAGCTGCATTGCTAATCTTTTTAGGGACAGAGGGTTTACACATTGTAAGGCACCTTCCCGGTGACGATGCCATGGTGCCAGAAAGCAGCGGAGAAGGCCAAGATGTAGCGATTTCATATGCGACTGCTGTCACTGCTTTAGCCAAACTCAGCAAGTGCTTTGGGAAATAGTGAATTGTTGTACTGGAGGGATATCACTTCTTTCCAGAGTCCGTATGAATCCATCAACACTTATGCAACTGCGCTTAGGACCCTGATAGCAACTTGCAACTTTACAGGTGTCATTGAAGAATATATCAGAGATTGGATAATGATGGATACTTGCAAATACTAAAACCTACAGATGGTGTCCAGAAGAAAACACAAGTGTAAATAAATCAGGATGTGCAGGCCATGTATCCCAACAAGCCAGCAAGAAAACTAATACTGGAAAATTGAGTCTGTGATATTGTAAGGACATGTATAGCATTTTGCCAGCATACAATAACATTTGGCCAGTATGTAATATAGCATATTTTTTTGACAGTATAATATAGAGCATTATTGGTAGCATGCAAAGTACAGGATTTATAACACAGCCAGGCCCAATTTGAAACTGCAGATATTCAGAGGACACATAGAAAACCTAGTGTGCTGCCAGGTTCAAATAATGAAGTGCACCAGGTATTTTGGATGCTTCATGTATGGAGACTACATTAGAATACGTAACCGACTAACATTATTAACATAACTACTAAGTGCTAACTTTTAACATGGGAATGTATTCTGTTATTTTGATTTCCAAAGAAGTGAAATCCATGTTTTGGTGGCACTGCTGAGATTCATTTTTAAATGCAAAGTTTTCTTCAGCTTGTGGAGCGCAGATGCAGGAAGAAAAACTAAACAGTTACTATATATGTTCTGAAAACGATGGCTGGCACAGAGCACATTCTTTTTAACCTGATTTGCAGAAAATGTAGGCAAACAAGCCACGTCAATAAAGGGACGGGTAAAAGTTTTGTTGGAAAACAGAAATGAAGATAGCAGTTAGTTCATGCTGGGCTGAGGAGACAGACAGATGGAGTTTTCAGGGGGTAGAGCACTGACTGAATATAATCAGTTGGTGCTCCCCCACACAAGTTTACGGAGGAATTTCGAGCTGACATTGCATCTTCGAACACAGCAAGGTTGTGCAGGGACTTCAAAGAATTACCAGCCTCGGTAAGATAAGTGCTAAGTGCGAACCAGATAAAATGCTGTATGTGTGACTAAGATTTATTGCAGTGTAGAGAAGTTAGGAAATCATTGCATGTTTTTTTTTCTCAATGTTCATTCAAAGTGTGGGAACATTGATTCATGTTTTCAAAAATACCTGCTTGTTCTGTTTTGTTCTTTTATATTGCAGATGATGCTGTTTATAACATGGTAAGATTTGGTGACTTGTAAATGAGATGCAATACAAAAAATATATATAAAAAATGGGATTTTTGTGTCATTCATGCATCTGTGAATTGTTTACATAAGTGAAGTGCAAAGGGGAGGTTTATGTCAGTGCAGTAGTGCATTTACTAATTTACCACTGTAATTGAAATAGCAAATAAGAGAAAGTCGGTACTAAATATCTATAAGGTAAAGGATGTGTGAGCTATGTCATGAGTGAGCCCTTCCTTGCATGCTGATGGGAAGGTGTCTAATCTGATACATAGATTACTGGATGTATATAAACCAGTAATGCCTAATGGCACATAGATTACTGGGTGTACATAAGCCAGTAATGCCAGCTGGCACATAGATTACTGGGTGTACATAAGCCAGTAATGCCAGCTACAAACTAGAGGTGACACATTGAATAAACTCATTGGGTTCACTTAAGTGCATAAATCTGGGGCTCTCTACAGACAACTAGAAGGTATTCTAATAGAAAGGAAAGGTTTGTTTTATGATGGGGTTATAGTATAAAAAGAAACCATGCTTACCACCATACCATAGGAATAAAATACAGCATAACAAGATACCACTAAAATTACCACCAATACAAGCTGACAAGGTATGGTCACTAAAATAGTGTGATAGCAAACCCGCTCTAAATGTAAGACTAATTTACTGCCAAATTACCACCAATATTTTTACAGTAAGAAAATACCGCCAAATCACAAATTTACCCCAATAAAAGAAAATCTCATACAAATATTGGTGCGTTGACCGGGAAAGTGACTGAAGAGCATCTACTGGGCATGGGAAGTGTGTTCCACACTACCATACGTGCATTAAAGGGAACCCATTTTATGAGAGCAGTGTGACACTGGAAGTGAATCTAAGAATGTCTCTAATGGAGGCCACATTCCCAGAGTTGGTACAATATCTGGAGACAAAATTATATGCATATGGGACATGGTCCTCAAATAACGCCACAGAGTGGCATGACCGTATCTATGGGGAGTGCAGAAAGAACCATTGGACAACATTTTTGCAGAGGGTAGAACAATTCAGGTCTGTCTTTTGAGATTATTAAATGCTGCTGATAAACATGCAGAGAAAGACTGTCTGATACGGCTGTGTGCCAAGACATGGTTCATTTTAAATCGTTCTCTGCGAATGCAAGAAAATAATGCCAAGCTGATTAGCAGATTAAAAGATGAACTAGATGGAGCTAGTGAACAGGAGGAAATGTTAAGAGCAGAAATGGAGGTATGTCAAAAGGACATGCAGTCAAAGTGTAAAGAACTCGACAATCAAGTGTCCCAAAGGAAGAAACAGTTTGAGGATAGTGAGCAGGAATTGAAACACTTGAAAGGATTGGTAGATCATATTAGACAAGATAAAGATTAGGTTATTTTGGAGATGCAAATTTTACTAAAAGAAAATTTCGAGAAATAACGTGATCTTCAAAATGCTGGACAAGAGATAGTTTAAATGTTTCAAGAAAGAGACAGACGTGACAAAGAGTTCAATGAATGCCAAATGCAAATGAGCGATATGCAAAATGTGATTAATAAGATGGGTGATGAAAACAATTACTTGCGTAAGGAGGCATATTGGCTCCTTAAAAAGTGCAAGGATTTGGAACAGCAGATATGCACTTCCAGGTCCCAGGACAAATGACAGGGCACCACATTCAATGGAATTGAGGTGAATTCTATTTCTACACGGAGAGATAGTGCCCCAGTGCCTGTGCCGAGTCTGAACTTGGTTGTAGCGCCCTTGGGGGGTTTGACACACCCATTTGGGGCCGCCACCAATCCCATACACCTGAAACAAGGGTTGAATCAAAAGGTAGTGCAATCCCAAGCATAGCACCAAGTAGCCCTATCAAAATAATGAAATCAATCAAGGCCCTGATCAAACCATTCAAAAAAGGAGGGGAGAGCTGTATAGAGGACCACTTAGAAGCAGTGCACAATATATTTAAAGCCCTCCAGATACCTAAGGAACAATACAGACAATACTTTCACTTAACTCTGGATGCTCCCACAGCCAGTATCATTAGGGGATTAAGTGAACAGCAGAACATCACATGGGCAGAATTTGAAAAAAGATTAGACGTCATTTTTCTCCATTCCAGTCATTACAGGAGGCAAAGAAAGTTGCATACACGATTACAGCTGAGCCAAATACATCCCCTCGCCAATTTTTAAAAGACTTAAAGAGAATTTTTCTCGTTTTGATGTATCTTTTGATCCCAATTCCAATGAGTTTAAGACTGCCTATTTCTATGGATTGCAGAAAGACATTATATCAAAGTTAGTCTGCAAATTTAATCATGACAAGTCCCTTGAGTGGATTGTGCACCAAAGTACAAAGCTATATGAAGTGCTATACTGTCAGGGTATAGAGAGTGATGAAATGAAAGATACTAGACCAAAATCTAAAGAATCCTCAGCAACAGTTATGGAGATCAGGTCAGCTAAAATGTCACTTGAGTCCGCTCAAAGTCCAGGCAAAAATAATGTGACACCCGAACAGAGGGGTAATCAACAAGGGTTGCCGAACTCTGGGCTGATGTTTCAGTCACATAATCCTAGTAATAGGGAGAGCTACATTAGCTCTAGGTACTTGGGAGACAGACCCTGGGCAGGATATCGGCCTGATATGTCAGGTATGAACAATAATCGGAGACAAAATCAAGACCAAAGAAATAATAGTCCCTACCAGACATTGGGGACACAGAGCAGATTTGACCCCAACACCATGATATATGGTAATCAGGACAGACCCCGGTATGTGGACCGATTTACTGAAAATGGGAATCACCATAGGGGACAATACTCACAAAATGAGAGACAGGACATGAGGCAGAGTATGAATTATGCCCCACGTCAATACAATCAATCACCACCACCACCAGGGGACTACCACCAAAGGATAGGTACACCCCGCTCCCTGCCCCACATGAATCAAGAGTTCAGAAACAACCCCAATAGGAATCACTCTCCTGTGAGATATCAGAATAGATTTAACCAGGGGGAGAATAACCAATATCAGCATAGGCCGCAGGGAGAAGATTCCAGAGAGATGTAAAGATTCCAGTGTCTCGAGGCCCAAGTGAAAATGTTGGCTGAACAAAAAGGAGAGCTCTGTACAGCCCAAAAACAGTCATCAAAGGAGGGGGCAGAAGGCCATAGTAGTGACCGGGTGGCTTCCGATAATAAGTGACTAAATCTTCATGATACCTGCAATGATAAAAAGGCACATTGCTCTGATCTGGTTTTGCATAATGACTCTGAGCTGTTTAATGATTTAAAAACGAAAATACCTGCAAATGGACATGAGGCAGAGATTGCAATACATATAAAAAAGAGGTTTGGTTTAACCTGGAGTTAAATCAAATGTTGGAAATTTGCACAAATGAAAAAGGAAAACAAGAAAAACATGAAATTTCAAAAGAACAAAGAGACATTTTTAAGAAAGAAAACTCATGCATGGGTAATATAATTGATCAGCAAATAAGTGTGGATGTTAAAACGCTCTCCCTAGACAATCAAGATGCTAATAAAATACAGGCAGGAAGAATAAATACTCAAAAGGAGGGTACAGATCAGTCACTTGAAGAGTTCTTTGAGTCACAGATTTTTGAGGAAGTTAAAAAGTCTGGTATCATGCCAAATACCCACAAGTGCCCAGAATTAGAAAATGACAAATTATCAGGTGATGTTTATATGCATATTCAGTTGAAGAATTGTAGTGTGAACTATGATGATGCCCGGATGGAAGGGCGAACAGTGGCCACACTCCAAAGGACCTTTGAATATGGGGAAATGAGTAAGGTTTCTCAAAGGGAAATGGACAGAAAGGAGGGAAACATGTCCTTTCATTTACCAATGTGTTTAGTAAAAAATGAAAAGGGTCTGAGGAAAGTGAATCCTGAAATCATTAAGAATTCACACTTTTTGTGTGTGTTAGAGGAAGTTGAAGATAGATATTATGCTCCCATTACGGTGGAAGAGAAATGCAATACATTTGCAATGATTAACACAGGCGCACAGGCCACAATTATGTCCAAAGAATTGGTAAAAAGTATCAATGAAGGGAGATCTCCACAGAATCATATCACAGTGAGGTAGAGTGAAGGCCCAGTACATAACTTTAACTGTGAAGAGGTGCCTATCGTGGGTGTTACTGAGGTTGACATGAAGATCTGAAAACACAGAATGAAACTGGAAGTATTGATCAAATCAATGTGTGAAATTCCATTTTTGATGGGTACAGATTGCCTGGAAAGATTGTCTCCTCTCATAGATGGGGTAAATGGGGTACTGTGGTCTTTAACCAAAAAAACATTAAGACCTAAGAAAATAAAGTCACAAAACAGCAGTATAAATGAATGCCATACAATTGCCAAATCAAATGACGTGGTGGAGGTGTACCTACAGAATAGCTGTGTGCCTAGTGTCACTGTCATTTTGATGTGTCAGGACAAAATGCAAAGTAAAAAAGAAAAACAATCTGTGCAGATTTATTTTGATCCTAGGAAGAAATGGCAAACTGAAATAGATGAACACACATTGTGCTTCTATTTAAAAGAGAAGAAATGCAAACAGAACACTATTGCTAAAGCGACACAGAAAAACACATCACCACCCTTGCTGTGATACACATGGAAGATGAGCAGCCATGGATTGACATTGGTATAACTGACCATTCTAAAATGATAAAAGCCACTTTGGCGCTTGAACAGGAAAGGAGTTTTATTAATGAGAAACTACTGCAGAGAATAATGGAAAGGGAGGAGATCCCAAAATTTAAAATTAAAAACCAATATGTCTCTGGTTTGGACAATCCAGATTTTGAAAATATAATGGCAGGCAGGTGCATGCTAAATATTAACATTGGACAAAAAAAAAATCTACCACAATGTATGGATAGTGAGTGGAACACAAAATGTGCATGGTGTTACATTTCCTTAACAAAAAAATATGGTCCATACTAGGCACCCGAATTTGAAGATAAAAGAAAGGCTTATCATTGTGCACAATTGGTCCCATATGCAATTGAATTACAGGTGAAGAAGGATATTACTATTCCTGCATTCACCAAGGAGGTTGATATAACACTAAAGTGCAAAAATGGACAGCAAATTAAGGATTCTGATGCATTTATGTGCTTGAATGAATCCATGAGACAGCAAGGCCTGGATTACGAATATACCCCATTGATAGATATTCGGGAGGGGTCTGTCAAAATTATGGTAGATAATAAAGGATGTCAGAATATTAATTTAGAAGAGAATTCCTTATTAGGAATGGCCATACAAAAATCACATTATACTGCAGATTTCAACAACCTGGTGATTGGAAATATCCCTGAGAGATATGTAGATGCAAAGGGTGTGTTGCCAGAATATCTGGATTCTCAACCCAAAGGGATCTTTAAAATTCAATCTGTGTACCCTTATGATTCCAATGAGACAGTGTGCTGTCACCAAGAGAATTGTATAGTATTTGACTTAAATGAAAATGAAACAGAAAATCAGCACATTGAAATGGAAACTGATATGCCAAAATATTTAAAAGTGGCAGCTTTACAAAGAGATACAGCCACACAATTGGAAGAAAGCACAGAGGTTCCTCCACTGGAAGATTTCCCCGAATTTTCAAAAATGGTAGAGGAGCAGATTCTGTTAGCAGATGCATGTTATAGCGAAGAGGATAAGAATGAGTTGAAAAAAATATTTATGGAATTTAAAGAAGTATTTGGCAAAGATACATATGATTGCGGCCTAACTAATTTACATGTTGCCATATTACCGGAGGGGTGTGGTAGAAATCCAGTATTTGTGCGCCAATATCGATTGTCATTGGCAGAGATAATGAAGAACTTGGAATCTAGGGAATGATCAGACCCATTCATAGTACCTCCAACACTCCAATTTTGGGTGTGTTAAAGCCAAATGGTCAATGGCATCTGTGTCCAGACCTGAGGGAATTAAATAAAAGAGTGCCAGTGTCTAGATGGCCACTGCCATTCATTGATCAAGGCCTTTCATGGGTTGAAGGTGTTTACAACATTAGATCTTACATCTGGGTATTGGTGTGTGCCACTGGCAGAGGACATTCAGAATTTATTTTAATTTTAATTTGATAAACCACAATATGCGTGGGCTAGAACACCATTTATGTATGTCAATAGTGGGAGAAAAATTGACATATTTTTGAGAAAGGCTATGCCAGATGCAGCGGAAAGAGGAACTATAGTTTATGTAGATGATGTCCTGATAAAAAATGAAAACTTGAAAAGTAATTTTGATGAAATTAGAAAGGTACTTGACCAATTGCAAAAGATGGTTGCCAAATTATCTTTACAGAAAGCCCAATGGTGTAAGAAAAAGGTGAACTTCCTAGGCCATGAGGTAACTGATCATGGGCTAAATCCACAAAAGAAAAATGTGGAGGCCATACAGAAATTGAAAGATCCAAGAAATTTGAAAGGTTTAAAAAGTTTATTAGGAATGACGGGATATAACAGGAAATGTATTGAAAATTATGCTGAAGTTACTCAACCATTGACTAAACTATTGAAGCTGAATACTCCCTGGAAATGGTAAAAGGGGCAATCTGAAGCAGTTGCTAAATTTAAGGAATGTCTCACAAAGGCATCATGCTTAGCGTATCCCATATAAAACAGAGATTCCTTTATATAAATAGGTTTCACTGAACATTGTATGTCAGCAGTGTTATCTCAAAAACATGATTTGAACCACAAAACTATTGCCTATGAAAGTAGGGCATTTTCTCAAGTTGAAATTAAATTCAGTGAATGTGAAAAGGCTCTTTTAACCACTGTGTGGGCGTTGCAACATTTTCGCCCCATTGTTCAAGGGGAAAAGGTAATCATTGAGACAAATCATCAACCATTGCAGTTTTTACAGATTAAAAGGATTAGGTCAGGCAATCTAGCACAGTCCAGAATTACTTAATGGACATTGGCATTGCAAGGCTTTCCTGTAGAAGTGAGGTATGGCCAGAATAAAAATAACCCAGTTGCTCAAGGATTAGCAGATTAACATGACTTTGCAGCTGAATGTGTATCAGATGAAGTAGAGGTGGAATCTAGTTTGCCGGAGTTTGAACAATCACCACACAAAGCTTTTGATGAAAAGACATGCAAGAATTTACCAACTGTATATGTCGGTGGATGTGCTTTTCACATTGAAAATGACAGCAGTAAACAGTTGGTATCAGGGATAAGAAATGTCTGGTTCAAATGTGAAGATATTCCTAGTATAGGGATGAAAATTGGGGCTAGGAGTAGCCAGGTAGCAGAGTTGGCAGACATTTATAAAGCAATTACTACTGCAGTTGATAACAAATTCAGTGAAATTGTCCTGGTGATTGATTCTGATTATGCACGAAATAGCTTCGTAGAATATTTGCCTGGCTGGAAAGCAAGAGGCATGATCATATATAATGAAAAGCCCCTCAAGAATGGGAAAATGATACAAGCTATAGACAAATTAGAGTCAGAGAATGATTTAACAGTATACTGGAGGGAAATTCGTGGACATTTGAACATTCCAGGAGAAGATAAGGAGGGAAATGATAAAGCAGATCAATTGGCTAAGGTTGGGGCTGTTATGGGAGAGTTGTTACCCATTGAACACTTAATTGGTGAAATACAAATAGATGCAGTTACATGCTCTAAGGCTCCAAAAGAGGTAGAACAACCAATAGTGCAATGGAGTTATGATAACCAGATCAATGTCTGATTAAGGCGCAAAAGGATGATCCAATGTTGGGGATCTATTATAATCATTTCATGGACCCGAACAAAATTGTTTGACTGAAAATGATTGTACAGGAAAAGAAGAGTTGAGGGTTTTATTAAAGAATAAAAAACAGATTATACTTCAGGACGGACTTATGATCAAGGAATCCATAACAGGACAGATACAGTGGGTGGTACCCCTTTTATTCAGAGGGCCAATGTTACCCCATGCATATGATGCAATAACTGCAGGACACAGAGGTTCACAAAAGACTTTAGAGATACTGAAAGAATATGCTTACTGGCCACATATGTCCCAAGATGTGGAATTATACACTAGGGGGTGCCTTGTATGTGCCCAATTTAAACCCGCTTCACCAATGCATAGAGCTCCACTGATGAAAAGAGGCTTAACTCTTCCATGGTCAGATTTGCAAATTGACTATGTAGGGCCTGTAAAAAGGTCAATTAGGGGAAACCGTTATCTTTTAACTGTGGTTTGTTTGATATCGAAATGGGTAGAGTGTATCCCTGCACCAGATTGTAGTGCACAAACAGCAGCTACATTACTGCTAAATCATATATTTTCAAGATTTGGATTACCACAAAGAATAGAGTCAGACAGAGGAAGTCATTTCACAAGCACCTTAATGAGTAAGGTGTGGCAGATATTGGGGGTGAAAAGGAAACTGGATATTGCGTACCGACCTGCCTCTTCTGTAAATGTTGAATGTTGCAACAGGTCTGTTGTGGAGATATTAAAGAAGTTTGTAGCGGAAGCAGGTTCCAGTTGAGATTTACGATTACCCCTGGTTTTGATGGCGATAAGATCGACTCCTGCCAAAGCAACAGGTATCAGCCCCCATGAGGTGTTAACAGGAAGGAAGATGGTACTGCCACAACATTTATTATACAGGACACAGGAGCAGACACTTGTGAGTGCATCTACAGTTCACCAATATGTGGAAGAAGGGAGGAAGCATTTACAACATGCATTTGCATTTGTGCAGCGAAATATGGAGCTGCTGACAGTGCAAAATCATATTATGATAAAAAGGCGTCTGTGAAAGAGTATAATGTAGGGGATCAGGTATGTAAATTTCATTTTGGAAAAGGTAAACATAAAAATTCTAAATTTCTTGCGGCCTGGCAAGGGCCATTTCAAATAGTGGATAAGGTGTCCCCAGTAGTTTACAAAATATTAAAGACAGAGGGTGAAATGGTGACAGAACAATTTGTTCATGTTAACGAAATTAAGCCCAGTCACCCCAAACATGAAATCTGGAGACTTGAGCAAATAGAGAAAGCTTAAGTGCCCTGAGTACATGGAGAGAAAGATGCAGTGACTGTCTTCATAGTGTCCCACGCTATAAAAATAAAAAGAGATGTAATGTTTATGGTGGAGATAAATGCAGATGAAAATACCACATTTGAGAAAGTTGTGGTATTAAAAATTGATAGAAGGTGCTGGATCAGGTTAACTTACTCCAGTATAATGCTGAAATGGTCTACATAAAAATTATTTTGATGTATGATGATGTCATATGTATGTTATTGTTTCTCTCTAACATGTGCTTAGTTGCAGATATCGGAAGAGTCAATTGGAATGTTTCGGAGTACATTTTATTTCTGGCAAAGTGATAGAAAAGGTGAAATTGGTATTGTGCTATGTACTTAATCTGCCCTTTTTCTATTTAATTTAGACACATTAACTGACATATGGTTGGGGTCGGAATTCGCAGGACCGGGCATGAGAGATGACAGAGTCCTGGAGTCCGCGGGAGGAAATTCCAAAAAAGCCTCTGAGCCAGAGTATGGAGGTGAAGATAGAGTGACATGGATGCCTAAAGAGATGATTTATATGGAAAAGCACCCAAGAGCGCCAGGATGAAAGAATTTCCCCGAATGAACCAGATGATGAAAAGTTGATGATCAGGACATCTCAGAGGTGCGGTCATAAGATAATGAACGTCATTAATGGAACAGTAGTGAATTGAAATTAATTCTGCAGCATTGCGGGTGGAGCATAATATCATCCTATGTGACTAGAAGTAAGGGCAATGGAGTCTCACAACTTTATTATTTTATTTAATTGTTTTAATTAGTTATGTTAGTTCTTTGTTTTATTTATTTGTTTTATATTATTATTTTGTTTTTATAACTAAAATGTTGATTTCACAACTACATAAAGACTTTGAATATACATGACACTTTGTTTTGGAAAGAAACATGTACAATATTTCTATGAGAATTTATGAGCCCATTTGGGATCTGTTTTACTTTTGTTATGATTAAGCTGTGATTTATTATGAAATATTTCAACGTTCATTTTATTGAGTTGCTATTATTTCAATTGATATATATAATGGAAAAAGAAAGGAGAACAATTCGGGTTTCCTCCAATTGCGGGTTTGGTTAGCCAGAATTGTAGGAAAAAGGAGGGTATGTAAGAACATGTTTAGCATATTTCCAGCATACAATAGTATTTTGCCAGCATACAATAGCATTTTGCCAGTATGTAATATAGCATTATTTTTTGCCAGTATAATATATAGCATTATTGGTAGCATGCAAAGTACAGGATTTATAACACAGCCAGGCCCAATTTGAAACTGCAGATATTCAGAGCACACATAGAAAACTTACAGGTTGATTCATGGAATTAATGTGCGCCGAGAATTCCCGCGCAGAGGTGCCAAAACGTGCGATTTGCAGTAAAAGTGCGAACATCGCAGTGCAACTGCGAAAATCGCAGGGAAACCAGCGCACATCGATTCATGGAAGTCCGTGCGCGAGGAAATCATTGGTTGTGCGCTGAAAAAGTGAACGGCGCATGCCGGCGCACAGGTCATCCAACGGCGTGCACCACGGCCACTGCAAAATCGCACATAGCGCGGCGCACATCACAAAAGTAGGCGGAACACGGGGCGTAACACTCGGAATGGGGAACAACGCGTGAAAATATGGACGTCACGGGGGAAGTACAGGAGGCAAGTGCGCGGAACGCCCACACGCTCGCCTACAACCCGTATTCATGAAATCGAATAGCGCAAACCAGCGCACGGTGAAAGACGCTCACAGGGCCAAACAAGTACGCCACCAGAAAGCAGGCGGTAGCGTCCCTGCGCCTGAAATAATTGTGCGCCAAAATGTGCGCTAACAAAAAGCACCCATATACAGCCATGATGAATGGTCCATATAGTTGCCCTCAAGGACAAATGAGGTGCAAAGGAGTACCGACAAACACGGACACCCGCTGTGTGAAAATTAGCGTGTGCGTATATTATGGGGTTCGCAGGAAGCTCCACACGCAATTGGCCTGGGCACGTGTATTCCGGGGTGCGTGGGAAGTTTCACACGCAAATTTGCAGGGTACGTGTATTACGGGGTTCGCGGGAAGTTCCACGCGCGATTGCCCTGGGTCCGTGTATTCCGGGGTGCGCGGGAAGTTGCACACGCGAATTAGCAGGGTATGTGTATTTCGGTGTGCGGGGGAAGTTTCACACGTGAATTAGCAGGGTACGTGTATTTCGGTGTGCGTGTGAAGTTCCACACGCAATTTCAGCAGGGTACGTGTACTCCGGGTGCGCGGCAAATTCCACACGCGAATCCAGCAGCCTACTTGTATTTCTGGGGTGCCGGGGAGTCCCACACGTGAATTGGCCGTGTGGGTCCTCCCAGCTGTTCCCTCTACACCCTCCACGGTCCCTGCAGGTGGCCCACACCACAGGGGACTACCCTGCACCCCTGCACATGTCCCGCAGGCAGCCCATCCACCATGGCCATACCCCCCAGCCAAACCACATGTCACCTTGCACTACTGCCCACCAACGCATGTCTCCAAGCACCCCCACCCCCCAGCATCCAGGGGCACCCTCCACCAGGCCCCCACTCATGTCTCCCAGCACCCCCACCCCCCACCAGTCAGGGGCACCCTCCACCAGGCCCCCACTCATGTCTCCCAGCACCCCCACCCCCCACCAGTCAGGGGCACCCTCCACCAGGCCCCCAAACATGTCTCCCTGCACCCCCACCCCCCAGCACTGTGGGGCACCCTCCACCAGGCCCCCACTGATGTCTCCCAGCACCCCCACCCCCCAGCATCCAGGGGCACCCTCCACCAGGCACCCACTCATGTCTCCTAGCACCCCCACTCCCCTGCATCCAGGGGCACCCTCCACCAGGCGCCCACTCATGTCTCCCAGCACCCCCACCAACCACCAGTCAGGGGCACCCTCCACCAGGCCCCCACTCATGTCTCCCAGCACCCCCACCCCCTGCATCTAGGGGCACCCTCCACCAGGCCCCCACTCATGTCTCCCAGCACCCCCAACCCCCACCAGTCAGGGACACCCTCCACCAGGCCCCCACACATGTCTCCCTGCACCCCCACCCCCCTGCATCCAGGGGCACCCTCCACCAGGCCCCCACTCATGTCTCCCAGCACCCCCACCCCCCAGCATCCAGGGGAACCCTCCACCAGGCCCCCACTCATGTCTCCCAGCACACCCACCCCCCAGCATCCAGGGACACCCTCCACCAGGCCCCCACTCATGTCTCCCTGCACCCTCACCCCCCTGCATCCAGGGGCACCCTCCACCAGGCCCCCACCCATGTCCCCCTGCACCCCCACCCCCCAGCACTGTGGGGCACCCTCCACCAGGCCCCCACTCATGTCTCCCAGCACCCCCACCCCCTGCATCCAGGGGCACCCTCCACCAGGCCCCCACTCATGTCTACCAGCACCCCCACCCCCCTGCATCCAGGGGCACCCTCCACCAGGCCCCCACTCATGTCTCCCTGCACCCCCACCCCCCTACATCCAGGGGCACCCTCCACCAGGCCCCCACTCATGTCTCCCAGCACCCCCACCCCCCACCAGTCAGGGGCACCCTCCACCAGGCCCCCACTCATGTCTCCCAGCACCCCCACCCCCTGCATCCAGGGGCACCCTCCACCAGGCCCCCACTCATGTCTCCCAGCACCCCCACCCCCCACCAGTCAGGGGCACCCTCCACCAGGCCCCCACTGATGTCTCCTGCACCCCCACCCTCCTGCATCCAGGGGCACCCTCCACCAGGCCCCCACTCATGTTCCCCTGCACCCCCACCCCCCAGCACTGTGGGGCACCCTCCACCAGGCCCTCACTCATGTCTCCCTGCACCCCCACCCCCCACCAGTCAGGGGCGCCCTCCACCAGGCCCCCACTCATGTCCAACTCATATCTCCTTGCACCCCCACCCCCCAGCATCCAGGGGTAACCTCCACCAGGCCCCCACTCATGTCTCCCAGCACCCCACCCCCCACCAGTCAGGGGCACCCTCCACCAGGCCCCCACTCATGTCTCCCAGCACCCCCACCCCCCAACACTGTGGGGCACCCTCCACCAGGCCCCCGCTCATGTCTCCCAGCACCCCCACCCCCAACTGCATCCAGGGGCACCCTCCACCAGGCCCCCACTCATGTCTCCCTGCACCCCCACCCCCCTGCATCCAGGGGCTCCCTCCACCAGGCCCCCACTCATGTCTCCCAGCACTCCGACCCCCCAGCACTGTGGGGCACCCTCCACCAGGCCCCCACTCATGTCTCCCAGCACCCCCACCCCCCTGCATCCAGGGGCACCCTCCACCAGGCCCCCACTCATGTCCCCCTGCACCCCCACCCCCCAGCACTGTGGGGCACCCTCCACCAGGCCCCCACTCATGTCTCCCTGCACCCCCACCCCCCACCAGTCAGGGGCGCCCTCCACCAGGCCCCCACTCATGTCCAACTTATGTCTCCTTGCACTCCCACCCCCAGCATCCAGGGGTACCCTCCACCAGGCCCCCACTCATGTCTCCCAGCACCCCCACCAGTCAGGGGCACCCTCCACCAGGCCCCCACTCATGTCTCCCAGCACGCCTACCCACCAGCACTGTGGGGCACCCTTTACCAGGCCCCCACTCATGTCTCCCAGCACCCCCACCCCCCTGCATCCAGGGGCACCCTCCACCAGGCCCCCACTCATGTCTCCCAGCACCCCCACCCCCCTGCATCCAGGGGCACCCTCCACCAGGCCCCCACTCATGTCCCCCTGAACCCCCACCCCCCAGCACTGTGGGGCACCCTCCACCAGGCCCCAACTCATGTCTCCCTACACCCCCACCCCCCTGCATCCAGGGGCACCCTCCACCAGGCCCCCACTCATGTCTCCCAGAACCCCCACCCCCAGCACTGTGGGGCACCCTCCACCAGGCCCCCACTCATGTCTCCCAGCACCCCCACCCCCCTGCATCCAGGTGCACCCTCCACCAGGCCCCCACTCATGTCCCCCTGCACCCCCACCCCCCAGCTCTGTGGGGCACCCTCCACCAGGCCCCCACTCATGTCTCCCTGCACCCCCACCCCCCTGCATCCAGGGGCACCCTCCACCAGGACCCCACGCATGTCTCCCAGCACTCCCACCGCCCAGTACTGTGGGGCACCCTCCACCAGGCCCCCACTCATGTCTCCCAGCAGCCCCATCCCCCTGCATCCAGGGGCACCCTCCACCAGGCCCCCACTCATGTCCCCCTGCACCCCCACCCCCCAGCACTGTGGGGCACCCTCCACCAGGCCCCCACTCTTGTCTCCCTGCACCCCCACCCCCCTGCAACCAGGGACACCCTCCACCAGGCCCCCACTCCTTCCTACCACCCCCCTACCCCCCAGCAGTGCGATTCGCCTGTGTACGTGTATATCAGGGTTGCACGTGTTGTCTGACACGCGATCTCAGCAGGGTACTATCAGCAGGGTACGCATATTACGGGGTTCGCGGGAAGTTATACACGCGATTTCAGCAGGGTATGTGTATTTCGGGGTGCGCAGGAAGTTTCACACCCGAATTTGCAGGGTACGTGTATTTCGGTGTGTGCGCGTGAAGTTACACACGCGACTGTGCCTGTGAGAGTGGGGTACGTGTATTCCAGGGGTGGGCGGGATTATTTACTTGCGACTGGGCCTGGGAGAGCGTGTTACGTGTATTCCTGGGGTGGGCGGGAAGATTTACACGCTCGCCTACAATGTGCCAAAAAATAAAAGGACCAATCCTGAAACACGTACGCCAGCATGAAGCAGGCGCACGTCCCGCGCAGCATAAAAGATGCACAAACAACAAACAAGCTCAGACGCCAGGATGAATATACCGTTCCTAGCAGCAGTGGCCGTGGGATACTGCAGGAGGAGGAGAAGGATAGTCAGTGCCAGAATCTTCACACCCAGAACAAGCCTATTTGGTATGCCAGATGACCAGGTGTATGGGAGGTACAGGTTTCCACCACACATAATACTCGACCTGGTAGGATGACCTCACATCACCCACCCTGTGCTCCCAAGCACTCAGCCCTCTGGAGAAGGTCCTCAATGTACTGCACTTCTTGGCTACCGGATAATTTCAGCGGACAAGTGCCATTGTGGGGGGGGTGTCACAGGCCACGCAGTCACGGTGCCTACACCAGGTGTTGGCCATTATCACTGCTCGCCCATCAGTCCGCAGGCACATATACCTGCCCAGAACACCTGCAGAAAGGCAGGCTGTCAGCCAGGATTTCTACAGGGTGGCACAATTCCCCAAAGTGCTTGGTGCCATTGATTGCACCCATGTGGCTCTACGTCCCCCCAGAGCATCTGAGCACATCTATAGAAACCGCAAGCACTGGCATTCCATCAACGTCCAGGTAGTATGTGATGCCAAGGGAATCATCACCTCAGTATATGCCAACTATCCAGGGTCTACCCACGACAGCTTCATTTACAGGATGTCAACCCTAAACCGGGACATGGAAGCTGGGCGGCATGGCGATGCATGGCTGCTTGGTGAGTAGAAATGCCACAGCACACGCATGCATGACAGATACATAGTAATGCCAATACCCCACTAATGATCCCCATCACCACCTCCCCAGGGGACAGTGCCTACCCTCTGAGCACACACATGATGACGCCAATTCGGAACCCCATCACGCCTCCCGAGGTAAGATACAACACAGCTCATATTGCAACACGGGGCATAGTGGAGTGCACATTTGGAGTGCTCAAGTCACGCTTTCGCTCCCTTGACCGTTCTGGCGGGCAGCTGTCATACGCTCCCCCAGTAGTGTGCAGGATCATAGTGGCAGCATGTGTCCTGCACAATGTTGCAATACGCCGGGGCCTGGCTGTGGACATGGTGGTGCCCCCACATCCCCAACCACATGCACGCCCGCTGCGCATGGGAGGGGAAAGGGCACGGGGTGAGGCAGCCCGTACGCAGCTGGTGGCTAAATACTTCACATAGAAAGCACACCCCTGTGGAGTGCACACAGCCCTGGCACATACCATCTGACAATCAATGATGACTCAATCTGACAATTATGATGAACAAAGGGACAGTCAACTGTCAGAACCATAGCAGCCTGAGATTGTTCATCTGGAAGTGTCACAATGTGTGCATCCCTACCTACACAAACACCACCAATGCAGTGTCATCAAAAGACACACTTCCATGCAGCAAAAATGAATACCCACTTGCAAAATACAACATGAGAACAGTGCTATGTCACCCAACCCCTTCCCGGCAAGGCCACACAACACACCATGGCATGTCAAGCAATGTGAGAGCAAACAAATTAATCCCCACAACATGCCCCAAGTGTCACCAACTACAGTGTCCCTAATGGAAACTGGCCACACATGAAATGCTCACAGTAATGCAGGACCAACAACACACATTACCAAATACTTACCAAGAATACCAATCACCTACACAACCTCCAACCTACCATAAACATGACAGTACAGACTTAAAAAATTGGTAGCCTCACTACCTGATAATGGCAGCACTTCGAATACTTCCAAGTATACAGTGTTAGCGCCACGCAAGAGTGTAGGTGCACTGCTTACAACATGGACTCCAGTCCCAAAGTAGACCGCCTTGTGAAGACATGAGAAATGGACCTGCAAATTAGGAGGATGAAATGGATGCAGAGGCACATGCAATACACCATGCAGTGTACAATACAACAACGACATGCACTAGGAATGTATACACAGTATTGACTACAGACAGCCCACACATCAAATGGGAGTCCAACGTCACCGTGTACGTCAATGTCACTGGGGCACACCCTTTGCAAGCCCATGGAAACGGGAAGCAGCAGGGGTGTGTGTCACACAAACCCAAGCATCTGACCCAAATTCAGGACAAGCCTACATGTGCCCAGCCACAATACAGCGTATGCCCACGGGAGCCACACAAGGCAACACACTGTCCAAAAAATCAAAAATCAAAAATAAAATAAAAATAAAAATCAAAAATGGCCATTAATGGGCCCGGGGGGGTGGGGGAGGCCACCCAGGAGGTCCGAGGACAGGGTGCACACCAAAACCCACCTGCGTGGATCTTGCGAGAAAAAAAAACACCTCCATGGGCTCATGGCCTGCATGGCTACCCTATTGTGAGAGATTCGCTGCTGTCGCTCTCCTCACCCTCTGCAGCTGCATCAGGAGGTGGTGGCACTATGGGAGGCAGCCCACGCAAAGCACTAGTCTGGTCCTCCATGGCAGCAAGCATGCGGGTGTGGAAGGTCTGGTTCTGGAGGATAATTGTGCGGAGGTCCCCATGCAACAACTCACGGGATGCCCGGACCTCCGCCCTAGTTGCCTGCATCTCAGCTGAGAGCGTACGTGTGAGCCGCTCCAGCTGCTGTTCTGTCTTCGTGTTAGCTGAAGCCTCAAGCTCAACCAGAGTTGCCCTGAGCTGACGGAGTTCCACCGTCAGGGCTTCCCTGTGGCCCTGGGACTCAATGGAAATGGCTTCCTGAAGAGTCTCCATTGCCGCCCGCCTGTCCCTGTTGGACGCCAACATGTCCTCCCTGTGTGACTGGCTAATGGAGTCTGTTGCCTGCTGTAGTTGCTCAATCAGCCTTTCTTGGGGGACAATGGAAGTGGCCACCCTATCCATGGCCTGAGCCATCATCTCAGTTGATGCTGCCTGTTGGTTTGCCATACCGTATATGGATTGCTCCCATGCGCTATTGCCTGGTGGTGTACGGCCACAGCGTCGGCGGTCACCACACCTGTCTGGGGCAAGGCGAACTGCGCCTTGCTGTGCCGGCACTGCCTGAGGCTGCAGGACTGCATTCCCCCTCTGATCTGCTGGCCCAGGAACAGGATCAGATGTAGCGGAGTGGGACCCTGCATCTGTAACCACCAAAGGCTGACCTACCAACACTGACATCCCCATTAAGAGTTACAAATTGAACACTTATGAGGGTATGAAGAATCTTTTTATGTTGGAGTCTATGTATGATGCCTGTTCTCCTGAGCTCAGACAGCACTTGGCTGATTCGAAGGAATTGGATTCCAGGAAGTGCCAACAGGGATACTCATAAGGATTCTGGGGCAACTCAGAAAAAGGATGAGGGAAAACAGCCTAAGAAAGACTCAAAAGAGAATTCAAATAACTCAAATTCCAAAGAGGGCCCCAAACAAAACCAGAAGGATAAGCCACAAGGAAAACCGCAGCCGAATAGTGTGTCTTCTGGTGCCAAACCGGAAGGGGGCCAGAACAAGCCACCATTCCAGAAAGCATTCGGTAAATGCTTTGTTTCTGGCTCAACTGACCACGTGAAAGGAGATCGCAGATGTAAGGGTAAACCTTCAGGGGTCCAGCTTGTCTCCTTAGCCTTCGCTCCAGAGGAGGAGGACCAAATGGCAAGTGGAAACTTTCTACTGCTAGCTGATGAACCCATTGGAGTCTCAGCCAGCGTTTCTTTTGTGTCTCTGGGGTTGTGGGAACAACAGAATTTAGACGTCTATAATTCTATCCCCGATAATACTAAAGAGTATTATAAGGACAGTGTCCAGGTGAATTGTCAGGAGACTCCTGCCATTAGGGACACTGGGGCCAGCATAACTGTGGTGGATAAATCGTTTTTTCAGGCTGAGGATGTTGCTAAGGCACCCAAACGCCTCACCAAGTTAGCTGGGTGCCTGTGCAGATGCTTCCCCAATTACCAGTTCTCATCCAGTGTAACGACATGACTGTGAAGATCCCTGTCAGCATACAGAGTGAGGTACCAGGTACCAGGTGGGTTGGACAGTACAGAATCCCTCCCAGAGACACTTACCTGCAACAGCACATAGGTCTCATCATCCGAATCGACACCTGAATAGAGCTCGGGGGAGGTGCACCCAGAGACACCCCTTGAGATGACGGCCTGTAGCAAGTGTGGGTTCTCACCCACCACCACACCACGTCCCTCACTGGTGCCCGGTCAGGCCTGAGACCCCTCCTGGGTCTGCACCATTTCCACAACCCCAGCAGTATCAAGTGCGTCATCCCCTGCAAAGACATGAAAGAAAAGAAATGGGAACAGGCATTAGCAACATGGAAGACAATTAGGGCTGAGAAGCAACAGAAACAGTACTTCATTGACACATGTCCCACATGACTATAACCCTCCCATGCATGCACTGTCACTGCGTATGAAGGGGAGGCAAATGACACACATTGATGACACCAAGATGGAAGACCAACAAATGTGCTGCATGCTGCCAAGCAGTGCCATCACACATTGGCCTGTGATTGGCATGTCCAATACACATACATGACACATGCCATCACACAGATGGTATGTACCCTAGCCCTGTCACACATGTGACTATAGGACTGACAAATGCCTAGTGAAAGTGGTGGAATGCAGACAATCAGCCTGAATGAACACAGAATAACATGCAACTATGTTGTGGCAAGATGATAATTCAAGGGCAACTGGCGTGAGGTTGGGCTGAATGTCTACTGTTGCCAGAAGGGATACTGCAACACCCAAATCCTGGTGCGCAGAATGTTTTGGATGAAGCACATGGGTGACCCAAACCACTCAGGCACACACCCCCTCACCTGGCACTCAATCAGAAGCACTCACACACACGCCATGCACATGGATGACACACACATGCATGTGCACTCACCGGACAATGCCTCGTAATCTGGCAGGTCTCCCACGCCTTGGATCTGTTCCTCCGTGACGTAGGTCCCAGCAACATACTCATGTGGAGTTCTATGTCCTCTGCCGGAGACCCAGTCACTAGAGTTGCGGCATGACTTGAGGCCAGCTTTTTCTTTGCCCTGCGCTTAAGGTCATTCCAGCGCTTGTAGCAATCATTAGCTGTGCACCTCACGAATCCAAGGGCACTTATGAGTTCCACAATGGTCTGCCAGTGTGCCTGACGTTGTGCAGGTGTGGTCTTGCATCCTGCAGTAATCACCATTTTGGTGTCATGTGCGGAAACATACTCAACAAGTGCATCAAGTTCGACCCGATTGAAGCAGGGCTTCCTTGGTGGGCCTGACTGTGTAGCTGTGTCTGGGGCATCAGCCTGTACTGGACGAGCACTCTTCCTCTTCCGCTTGGAAGGTGGTGGGGATCCTGAGTGTCCTACGCCGCTCTGGACACTAGGGGCAGGAGCCCCGGTGGACTGTGGGCTAGGAGTGTGGGAATGAACACTCACCATGGGAGTTGGTGCAGGCATTAGCTGAAGTGTGATGTGGTCAGGGGGAACGTCAGCAGGATGGACTAGGACCGACACTGTCCTGGCTGGGACACTCAGAGCTGGGGTGGATGGAGCCGCAGCTGCCCCTGCAGCCTCCCCACCCTGCCTACTCGGGGCAGCAGATGACATAGCTGCCCCTGATCCACGTGGGCTGGTGACACCAACGTGCACCGCCACACGTGGCCTAGACCTGCTGACCTGGAAGTCAGCCATGGAGTCATCCAGTGCCAGGTCTGGTGCCACAATGGGCTGGTCCAACAAGGGCTGAGCAGGGATGGTGTCAGCCACGTTACCCTCAACCGGGGGGGGGCATGGGTGTCCCTGACTGGTCACCCACACATGGGGGGCCAGGGGCACCCTGCAAGTCCTGGCCACGTCCCCTACCATATCCACAACGGCCACCTCTTGTGGCTCGCCCACCTTTGCCACCCTTGCCGCGTGCTCACCTCCCAACCATGGCACTGATGTTGTTGTGCGTATGGGAGTTGCAGTAAACTATTGTCCTGGGCAATTGGGGGTCAAAGGGGTAGGGTACTAGATGGAATTCGTACCCTAGTGCTCTAGCAAGGCTGTATGTGACCCCTGGGGGAAGATGACGGGTCACGCAATGCACAGGCACCACGAAAAAGGTAGATAATGTGCACGCAACCCCTCCTAGACCACGTGCGTGGAAAAAAAAAACTTGCACTACGCTGTGGCACCCAGAAACACAAAAAAGAACGGATGCGTGTCACACGCAGCCTAGAATGACCTCTGAAGGAGTAGGCAACACACGGGGCAAGCACAGATGTCAAATACGTGCGCAACTCACTGTCTGCCAAGAAAAATCGCGTGTAAAATACGCACGTGTGCGCATTGGCAACACCCCCACCAAAAAAAGAATTGTACGCTGTCTGAGGAGAGAGGACAACAGGAGAAGTGAACGCTGTTTGAGGAAACAGGCCCAGGAAAAAGACATGAAGAGAAAAAGCTGTCAGAGGTAACAGGGAGTACGAACCTGGAATGCCGTGAAGTAAATTGCGTGTGAACCAGCAAGAAGTACAGATTTCACCCACTCGCTCTCCACGAAAAGCACGTACAAGGAAATGGCTCTACATGTACCTCTTAAACATGCCCACACGTCCAGCGTCACTTCCGCGAGTACGCGGTAAGGCCCCATCCTCCAATTACACGCGCTGACACTCTGACGTGCAGTCATTGGACGTGTAACATGCACCCGAGTACAGGGAAAAGCCCGCGCATGCACGTCACAGATGCGCATACGCGCTGTTGGCCTTTAGGCCAATGAATTCGCGTACATGTGCAGACGCGCTTACGCGCTAAGGCCCTTTCCTCGAATTACACGCAGACGTGCTGGATTTTCACGTGCCAAATCACTCCGTATCAAGCTGGCCACACGTAAGCACACGGAAGACCATGCTCCTGCCGAGAAGGCCAAATTACTGCCCCCCAGAGCCCCGAGCACGCTCCCACCTTCCATCTGCTGCTGCCTGATTGCCTGCTGCCCACGTGCCCTGCCATTTTCTGCCTGCACATCAGCCAGGGGTGCTGTTGCTGTGACCACCCCTGCTGGAACCGAAGACTCCCGAATGGGATTCCATCGCTCCACAGCCCAGCCCCAGGACCCAGTTGCCCACCCACTCCTGCCTCTGGGGTTGTCATGTCGGGCACTGCAACATCTGGCACCACTGACAACCCCCGGCCAGAGAGGCAGAGGGGCACCAGCTTCACTGCCACCGAAGTTGGTGTCCTGGTGGAGCAAGTCCTGGGGCAGTATGATGCCCTCTTCGGAAGTTCGCGCGCCTACAAGGAAGGACAGACTCAGATCTGGACGGACATTGTGACTGCCATCAACGCGGAGGGGGTGGCAGTCCGCGACTTCCAACATGTCAAGAAGCGCTGGGACGACTTCAGGTCCAGGACCCTCAACAAGGCCCGGCGCCTCTTGAAGGCAGCGGATGCTAGGGGGCGCCAGGGCCACTTGTCGGAAGAGCAGATGAGGGTCCTGGAACGCATATCCACAGCGCTCCACGTCCAGGTCCTTGAGAGGCAGACTCGTCTGGAGTCGAGCGGTAAGTGTACATGCATCAAGATTGTAAGCTGTGCGTGTGGTGATGTGCCAGTAGTGTGCAGGTTGCACATCTGTTTGTATGGGGCCGAGTATGGGTGGGGGTGTACAGGGCCGTGAGGCTAACACATGCGAGGGCTGTCATGTGTGAGACATGGATGGTGCTTGTGTGTGTAGGCTTGCATGCCAAATGCATTTGTGTGGGCACACATGTTTGGATGAATGTGTATGTAAGTAGGCATGTTCGTTATGTCATGCAAGTATGTTGTTTTCAGCTGCATGTATCAGCACTGTGTACATGTGCATGTGTGTGTATTTGACAAGGGTGCAACAGTGATGCAACATGGATGCATGTGACAGCGGGATGTGGAAGTCTGATTGCCAGATGTGACATGGATGCCCATCTGAACACTGCGACAGTTGGCAGAGGTGTACACATGCATGCAAGTGTGGTGGTGTGTGTGCATGTGTAGTGCACTCCCTGTGTTGCATGTGATGTCTGGCTCACCTTTGCCTGCTCGTGCTGTTGTATGTGTATGGAAGGTGCTGGCAGTTGCGATATGGCTGTGGTATGGCTCATGTGTGCAAGTTGAAATGACATGTGTGTTGGCGATTGTGATGCCATGTTGAAGGTTTGCCAATGCCACTCATGTACAACTGTCATGTGTGTATGTGTCCATTGTACAGTGCCCTGATGCCTGTGTTTTATTTCTCCCTGTCTGCAGCGTCAACTGATGAAGAGGACGGAGAAGGTGCTGTGGAGCACAGCGGCGGGTATTGCACCGCCAGCTGGAGACGCTAGACCCGGCTCCCCTCCCAGGTTGTGATCTCGTCAGGGAGTGAGGAGTCCGGTGCCGCGTCCCAGGCCACAGCTGCCGGGTGGAGGTCCAAGAGGCGGAGGTCGGAGTTGGACTCCTCGGCAGCAGAAGAGGCAGCTGGGACCCCACAGGGCCCAACGGGGGAAGATGGCACAGAGTCATCCATGTTGGTGGGGGGTTTGGTGGAGGAGGAGGCCGTGCAAGCAACAGAGACGGGGTCTGGAGGTGGGGATTCCACTGGTGCTAGTGGTGCAGTGCAGGACCAGGGACAGGAGGCAGCACAGGCCGCCGCGGAGGTGCCTGTGTGCAATCCTGTCCCTGATCCTGTCACTGCATCATCTTGCACCAGCAGGGATGCCTACGTCCAGACCCGTTTTCAGGCAGGGGATGAGCTCACAACAACTGGCCTTCCTCTGCCTGCGGACGTGGCTATCTGGGTCCGGGTTGAGCCTGTCCTGACTGGTGTGGCGTTATGTCAACGGGCCATGCAAGGTGACCTGCAGTCTTTTCATGAGGAGACTGCACGTCATCTCGAATGGCTCGTTGACCGCGTCGGCCTACTGGGACAGGTCACCCAGGCCAGATTCCTCTGTTTGATGGGGCTTGCTCAGACCCCCTCCTCAACTGAACCCCCTATGCGCCAGTCATCCTCCGTGCCATCTTCCCACCCATTAGTCACCTGGGTGCCCTGTGGAGCTGCCTCTGACGGTGCGGCCAGGCTGGTGGAGGAGGCATCACTGCCACAGTCGGGAGTCGGACGTCCAGCAGGGGTGGCCACATCAACGACTGCACCCCAGCCAGTGGAGGATGTGCAGGCAGCAGGAGGCAGTGCATGGGCAGAGGCACAGCAGCAGCAGCAATGAGGTGGGAGCCATGATGGCTCGGGGCCTTCGACATCGGAGGGGCATGCATCGGCCGGAGGGCAGGAGGACCCAGGTTGGGAAGTGTCTTCCGTGTGGCAGCGGTTGGGCCACGTCATAGATGCGGAGCGGCAGCGGGCGGAAGAGGCACGGCTCACGATGGTCAGGGCGGAAAACTCCATGCGGAGGGCCCTGAGGCGGGCCGAGTGCCTCGAGGCAATCCGCAGGGAGTTGGAGGTGAACATGTCGACGGCCCTGCGGACCCTTGGGGCCATGGAGGAGGACCGCCTCCGGGACATTGAGCAGGAGTTCGATGATGCCCTGGCCCGGAACATCCCGAAGTGAGCCGTCGGACTAGCCCGCTGCCCTTGTAAATAGTTCTGTAGTTAGTGTTAGGTTTCCTTTGTTTTTGCATTTTTTTTGGACCTTTTGGACAATGGGCCACATTTTTGTATATAGTTTTTTTTATTAGGTAGTGTTGTTAGATAGATTTCATTTCTTCTGTTGGGATCATGGACCCTGGATTGTTTATCTGTATATAGTTGACTGTTGGATTTTCATTTTTTTTAATGATTTACCCATGGAGCAATGGTTTTCGATTTTAATTTTCCATTGGATTTACTTTTGTGGACTGTGACTTTGGACACCTTTCCTTTGGATTATGATTTGTGGTTTTGCATTATTTCACGGACATGCTGTTTTTTTTTTTTAATTCCCATTTTTGTTTGTTTATTTTTGATTCAATTCATCTGCCCCTGGATGCAGGGGTGTGGGGGTGCAGGGGGACATGAGTGGGGACCTGGTGGAGGGTGCCCCTGGATGCAGGGGGGTGGGGGTGCAGGGGGACATGAGTGTGGGCCTGGTGGAGGGTGCCCCTGGATGCAGGGGGGTGGGGGTGCAGGGAGACATGCGTTGGTTGACAGTAGTGCAAGGTGACATGTGTGTTGGCTGGGGGGCATGGTGGATGGGCTGCTTGCGGGACATGTGCAGGGTAGTCCCCTGTGGTGTGGGCCGCTGCAGGGGCCGTGGAGGGTGTCGGTTGCACAGCTGGGAGGACCCACACAGCGGATTCACGTGTAGGACTGGCCGGCACCCCCGGAATCCACGTAGGCTGCTGGATTCGCGTGTGGAATTTCACTTGCACCTTGGAATACACGTACCCTGCTGAAATCGCGTGTGGAACTTCCTGCACACCTTGGAATACACGTACCCTGCTGAAATCACATGTGGAACTTCCCGCGCACCCCGAAATACATGTACCCAGGGCAATCGCATGTGGAACTTCCCGCAAACCCTGTAACACACGTACCCTGCTGATATCGCGTGTCAGACTACACGCGCAACCCTGATATACACGTACACAGGCGGGGGTGCAGGGGGACATGAGTGGGGGCCTGGTGGAGGGTGCCCCTGGATGCAGGGGAGTGGGCGTTCTGGAAGACATGAGTGGGGGCCTTGTGGAGGGTGCCCTGCACTGCTGGGTGGTAGGGGTGCAAGGGGACATGGGTGGGGGCCTGGTGGAGGGTGCCCCTGGATGCAGGGGGTGGGGGTGCAGGGGGACATGAGTGTAGGCCTGGTGGAGGGTGCCCCTGTACGCAGGGGGGTGGGGGTGCTGGGAGACATGAGTTGGGGCCTGGTGGAGTGTTAGGGAGAATTCTCTGTTTAGGCTGAATTTCCTAACCTAGTGAGTCCCCCAGCAGCTTTGCTGGATTTCTGGAGTTTGTTTTTTTCCATCCTGCCAAGAGTGAGGCTCTTTTTCTCCCACTCTTGGACATGAATGTGTGTAATTCCTGTGAATGTCAATGTGTTCTATGGGCTATGGGGTCTTTTACTCCATAGGGTATCATATGTTTTCTATGTGTGTTACACCGCACCCTCCGTGCCGTAGCACTGGGGCGTCCTAGCGGACCTCCATCATAGACTCCATACCCGGGGACTGACTACTGTCTCCCCGGGCATGTAAAGTCACCATTGGCTTTACTAGACCTAAATTTACTAACAGAACTAGTACAAACCATCCTATTGTGGACGTACTAGTAGGGGTAATTCGATTACTCCTGGGTCTGTTATTCGAGGGGGCACTGTCCGTCCCCTCTCGTCGAGTTTTGGCTGGTGGCAGTGGAAACTACTTGTTATTTTCGACCCCGAATATAACCCTATGGGATTCTTCCCATTATTGGAGGTTAATACTTTTTCTCGTTAATCTCTAACATACCACCGGTTTATTTATCTTAAATAAATCTATCGGTTGGTATTTTCTGCCAGAACTCGGTTTTTAAAATGGCGTCTGTGTTCGTCTCTGTGACCCCTAAACCAAAGGTTGAGCCCTTTTGTTTCACTTTTGGCGGGCCTCTGCACAGAGGCCCTCCAAAGTGGTGCCATTCTGTCTGGGTTACCACAGGGGGTGTGGGAGGGGGTTTAGGCACCCTGCACTGAGTTGCCTTGCCAACTCAAGTCGCACTCTGGTGTGATTGGCCCAAGTGGTGAGCCACCCCGCTCACCACTTAGCGTGTTTTGAGTGACAGCTAGGCTGAATGAATGGGGGTTTTCTGCATAAAAGCAGGGCTTTTGGGACTGGATCTTCAGAAGTCGCCACAGGACCTAAGAATCCGACGAGGGTAAAGCTGAGCCGACCTGCATGACGACACCTCTGGTGGAGCCCTGCTGAATCGACTCACCACCGCCCGACAACAGAGGAGATCTCCCCGCCGGAGAGTCTCTTCCCCTGACTGGCGGGAACAACCAGTCCCCTTCGCTTTTTCTTCGTTCCAGGACGTAGTGGTCGAATTGCCCATGCAGAGCACCCCGGCAACCGGATAGCCACTACCCCTGTACCGCGACCAAAAGTTGGTGCCTTGTGACGGAGCACTCCGCGGCTGGTCTCTTCCCTGGTGGCGCAACGATCTTCCACTTTCCTTCGACGACGAGATCATCTCTTCTCTTGGCAAAGACCCGACGTGCATCCACCACCAGGAACAACTGCCCCCGCCGGAGCTGTCTCTCCACAAACAAGGTACCGTGTCCGCCTGGCTTCCCTTGTGTCGGTTAGCGTGAGGTGTCTGAATCCTCGCCTCTCCATTGGGTCGCCTCCAAGCTTTCTCATCTTTCTGTTCTGAACTGGTCCAATCTTTCAATAACAATTTGCGACAAAGACTCGAAGTGCATTTCCACTGTGATACTTTCTGGGACATATCGCCTTGCCTCTCTCGGAGTGGGCCTGGCCTCTGAACTTTACGATCTACAGTAGACCCTGCCTTACTTGCCTTGCATTTATTCGTAAAAGTGTTGGAACCGAGTTGATTTCATACCCTGCCTTTTCTCTCCCCTCCTAACGAATATTACAGTGCCATCTAGGTTAAAGCATTCATCTCTTTCTGCAAATAAGTGGTGCCGTTGAACCTAGACTTGTCGAACTATTGTTAGGGGGATTGATTTTTCTTATAGTAATTGTGCTTGAAGTGTTTACCGTATTAGTGCCCGAGTGTTTTACATCGATGTGTTTTTATAAATAAATAACTATATATCTTTACACCAAAGCCTTGTTCCGTGTTTGCTTGTTCTACTGTGTGAATTGCCCTATTTTGTATACTCCACATACTCAAACTCTTCTTGAGGGAAGTCTGACTGCTCAGCCACAGCTACCAAGTGAATCTGTGTGGTACAGACTGCTACCAAGTGGGTTTACTGCCAAACACCTGTAGTCCTAAATCTCTTGCAGTGGTCCCAGAGGGAACTGCACAGGTTTCTGCCTAACACTGGTGTACAGCGGTGGGATTTGTATCGAGTATACAGTTTAGAGTGCTTTTCAACACTTTAGGATAACTAACCACAAAGCTTAGCACTAAAAAGCAACAAGTTTACCGTCAAGAATCCTTGTCAGGTGAAAATACTGAGAGTTTACGAGCCCTCTGTAGACAAGAGAATCTTTCTGTAAAAGGCAAGAAAGTGGAACTGATAGCGAGATTGCTGGAAAACCAAAGTCTGGGTACTGGTTCAGAGGAAACAACTTCTCCAGCGAATGTAGAAAACAGTAATGGTATTGATCTGAATCAAAGTCTTGATAATGAGTCAGAAGAGGAAAGTGAACCTAATGAAGTTAGCCACTCTGAGCCTCTGTCTGCCTTACCTACTGTACCTATGGGACCCATACCAGGTCCCACATGTAACCCTGCTTATTTTGAACTTGAAAAAATGAAGCTCGAATTAGAATACAAACGGTTCTTGGCTCAATCTGAAAGAAACCAAGAGCTCGTGTTTAGACGGATGAATGCCCAGGCTGAGCAGAAGCAAGCTGAGTTAAGACTTAGAGAAATAGAACTTAATCACGAGTTAGAGATGAACAAGTTGTCTGTGGAAAATGCTTCTCTCTCCTCTGGTTCCTCTAGAAGCTCCAGTCCCAAAAGACCCCGGATGCCGAAGGAATTAGTGGGTATGTATGAACCGAGATTGGATGTTTTGGATTGGTTAAAGCTGTTTGAGTACAATCATGGGCTCCAGGACCTCACCGGGAATGATCTACTTCCCTAGTTGTTCTCTAGGCTCCCCCCTGTTGCCACTGATGTGGTAATGGAGTTGGGGGAGGCGGATAAGAAGGATTACGAAAGTGTGAAACTAGCTTTGATAGCTAGATTCGGGAAGACCCCTTCCCAGTATCTTAAGAGGTTTAGAACCCTCAAAAAGCATGATGGTACCCCTTGGGCTACCTGGGTGAGTGAAGGGTTGAAAAACTTAGAGGGATGGATTAAGGGTTACAAAGTGAACACTTATGAGGGTATGAAGAATCTTTTTATGTTGGAGTCTATGTATGATGCCTGTTCTCCTGAGCTCAGACAGCACTTGGCTGATTCGAAGGAATTGGATTCCAGGAAGCTAGCTAAGGCTGCTGACTTGTGCGTTGCCAACAGGGCTACTCATAAGGATTCTGGGGCAACTCAGAAAAAGGATGAGGGAAAACAGCCTAAGAAAGACTCAAAAGAGAATTCAAATAACTCAAATTCCAAAGAGGGCCCCAAACAAAACCAGAAGGATAAGCCACAAGGAAAACCGCAGCCGAATAGTGTGTCTTCTGGTGCCAAACCGGAAGGGGGCCAGAACAAGCCACCATTCCAGAAAGCATTCAGTAAATGCTTTGTTTGTGGCTCGACTGACCACGTGAAAGGTTATCCCAGATGTAAGGGTAAACCTTCAGGGGTCCAGCTTGTCTCCTTAGCCTTCGCTCCAGAGGAGGAAGTCCAAATGGCAAGTGGAAACTTTCTACTGCTAGCTGATGAACCCATTGGAGTCTCAGCCAGTGTTTCTTTAGTGTCTCTGGGGTTGTGGGAACAACAGAATTTAGACGTCTATATTTCTATCCCCGATAATGCTAAAGAGTATTATAAGGACAGTGTCCAGGTCAATGGTCAGGAGACTCCTGCCATTAGGGACACTGGGGCCAGCATAACTGTGGTGGATAAATCATTTTTTCAGGCTGAGGATGTTGCCAAGGCACCCAAACGCCTCACCAAGTTAGCTGGGGGGCCTGTGCAGATGCTTCCCCAATTACCAGTTCTCATCCAGTGTAACGACATGACTGTGAAGATCCCTGTTAGCATACAGAGTGAGGTACCAGGACACGTGCTGTTGGGTAACGATTTGAAAACTCTCGGAGTTGTATCGCATACTCCCAGACCTCCTAGTAAACGGTTACAGGAGCTAACCAGACCTGCAAGAGAGAGGACCATGCGCGGTACTCTCCAGGAGATGACGAAGAAAGAAATCACTCCTGCTCCACTGGAATTGTCGGCCGCTGTCTCGAAGAAATCAGAAGCGAAAGGGAAACCTAAGACTTCTACCCCGAAACCAGCCGCCCGCATTCCAGTGCAGCCAACAACGACTTTCCTGCGGTTGTCCAAAGTTACAACCGTAACTCCACCTCCAGCTGAGGCTGAGAGGGAGGTACAACCCTGTGTGGTAGAATTAGACTCTGACGAAGAGCTAATGGAAGGCCAGGAACTCATTGGAGATCTGGATCCTGTTCATCATCCTGAGCTGCAGTCTTTATTGGCAGAAGGTGGACTCAGCAGGGCAGACTTCAGTAAGGGACAGAGAGAATGTCCAACTCTGGAAGGTCTTTGCCACCAGGCAGAAGCTCAGGCTGAAGGGCAAGAGCCTGGGAAATACAGGTTGCACTGGGAAGATGGCCTCTTCTACAGTGAACCAACCGGGTCTGCACCTGGAGACTACAAACGACTTGTAGTACCCCAAGAGAACAGACCACAGTTCCTGCAGTTAGCCCATGAGATTCCTTTGGCTGGTCACTTGAGTTTCAAGAAGACTAAGGAAAGGCTCTCACTCTACATTTATTGGCCGAAGATGGGGGCCGAAGTAGAAAAACACTGCAGGAGCTGCCACACCTGCCAGACCTCTGGTAAGGTTGGCTCCAAGAATGTGGCACCTTTAATGCCTCTCCCAGTTGTGGGAGTCCCATTTGAGAGAGTAGGGATTGACATTGTTGGTCTCCTTGATCCTCCAACCTCCTCAGGCAACAGGTTTATACTTGTTGTAGTAGACCATGCTACTAGGTATCCTGAGGCCATTCCTATGAGGACTGTTACAGCTCCGGCTGTGGCTAAGGCCCTCCTTGCTATTTTTACTAGGGTCGGGTTTCCTAAGGAAGTAATCTCTGACAGGGGGTCAAACTTTATGTCCCACTACATGAAAGCCATGTGGAAAACCTGTGGAGTTACTTACAAGTTCTCAACAGCTTACCACCCACAAACCAATGGGTTGGTAGAACATTTCAACTGAACCATGAAGAGCATGATAGGTGCTTTAGAGGAACCCCTTAAACGTAAGTGGGACCTTCTACTGCCATGCCTTCTATTTGCTTATAGAGAAGTCCCTCAGGAGGGAGTAGGTTATTCTCCCTTCGAGCTTCTCTATGGTCATCCCGTCAGAGGTCCATTGGCCCTGATTAAGGAGGGGTTGGAGAGTGCTCCTTCCCCCAAGTCAGTCAGAGTGACTGACTACGTGAAAGGTCTCCGGAGGAGAATGTCGCACATGATGACAGAAGCAAGCAATAACTTGAAAGCTGGACAAGCATTGGTCAAGCACTGGCACGATCAAAAGGCTAACATGGTTGAGTTCACTCAAGACCAGCTTGTTCTCGTTATGATCCCAACAAGGCAGAGGGCCTTGCAAGACAAATGGATGGGACCCTTCAGAGTTGTGGGTAAACTCGGAGAGGTCAACTATCTGGTGGACTTGGGCAATCCCAAGGAGGCTCCGACAGTCTTCCACACCAATCGACTCAAAGCGTATGTCTCAAGACCTGATGTAGGAGCGTTGCTTCTAGCATCATCCGAGGAAGAAGAAGAGAGTGAAGCTCTTCCGGATCTCCTCAGAGGCTTACCTTTAGACGAAAAAATTGAAGGAGTAAATCTCTCTTCAAATCTGACACCCGAGCAACAAGAAGAGTGCAAATCTATGTTGAATCAGTTTGCCTCCCTGTTCTCGCTTTCGCCAGGCTTGACCCCTTGGGGCCAGCATGACATACTCACTGGTGACTGTCGCCAGTCAAAAGCAGAGGATACCGAATGTCAGAAAATGTACGAACCCACATCAAAGGTGAGGTCAGCAAGATGCTCGATCTCGGGGTAATAGAGCCCCCTACTAGTCCATGGTCTAGCCCAGTTGTGTTAGTACCAAAGGCCAGATCTAAAGAACTTAGATTCTGCCTGGATTACAGAGCTCTTAATGCAGTCACCAAGACTGATGCCCACCCTTTCCCAAGAACAGATGAGTTGGTGGACAAACTTGGCGCAGCCAAGTTCCTTAGCACATTTGACTTGACGTCAGGCTATTGCAAATAGCCTTGACAGACCGTGCCAAGGAGAAAACTGCATTTTCCACCCCCGTTGGCTTATACCAGTTTAAGGTAATGCCTTTCGGATTGAAGAATGCACCTGCTACATTTCAACGGATGGTAAACCAGGTTCTGAATGGGATGGAGGACTTCTGCATGGCATACTTGGATGACATAGCAGTGTTCAGCAATTCCTGGGAAGAGCATGTAACCCACCTGAGAGATGTTTTGCAGGCTCTTGGACGAGCCAATCTGACCATAAAGGCGAGTAAATGCCAAATTGGACAGAGTAAGGTAGTCTATCTTGGACATGAGGTAGGAGGTGGAGAAATAAGGCCTTTGCTCAGTAAGATTGAAGTTGTGCAAAATTGGACAACACCTACTACTCAGACCCAGGTGAGAGCCTTCCTAGGCCTCACTGGGTATTACAGGAATTTCATTGAGAACTATGGGACCATAGCTTCTCCACTGAATGTCATCTCCTCGCCCAAATTTCCTGAAAAGGTTAGATGGAACGAGGAGTGCAATCAGGCTTTTGAAAACCTGAAAAAGGCTCTTTGCCAAGCCCCAGTACTCAGAGCTCCTGATTACCGCCAAACTTTCATTGTGCAGACAGATGCTTCAAATGTAGGAATAGGTGCGGTACTCAGTCAACTGGATGGGAAAGGTAGGGAGCACCCTGTTTGCTTCATCAGCCGCAAGCTGAAGGATCCTGAAACAAGATGGGCAACAATCGAAAGAGAGTGCTTTGCTTTCGTGTGGGCTCTGAAGAAGTTTAGGCCATACTTGTATGGTTCTACTTTTGTCATTCAGACTGACCACCAACCCTTGAGATGGTTAATGCAAATGAAAGGGGAAAACCCAAAACTACTGAGATGGTCGATCTGCCTGCAAGGGTTTGATTGCACCATTGAGCACAGGTCAGGGTGTCACCACCAAAATGCTGATGGTCTCTCTAGGATGTATATCATCGACTAGAGGTATGAGATTCATCCAGGAGTGGATTCAATCCTCCTGTCCCTTAGTCTGGGGGGGCGAGTGTTAGGGAGAATTCTCTGTTTAGGCTGAATTTCCTAACCTAGTGAGTCCCCCAGCAGCTTTGCTGGATTTCTGGAGTTTGTTTTTTTTCCATCCTGCCAAGAGTGAGACTCTTTTTCTCCCACTCTTGGACATGAATGTGTGTAATTCCTGTGAATGTCAATGTGTTCTATGGGTTATGGGGTCTTTTACTCCATAGGGTCTCATATGTTTTCTATGTGTGTTACACCGCACCCTCTGTGCCGTAGCACTGGGGCGTCCTAGCGGACCTCCATCATAGACTCCATACCCGGGGACTGACTACTGTCTCCCCGGGCATGTAAAGTCGCCATTGGCTTTACTAAACCTACATTTACTAACAGAACTAGTACAAACCATCCTATTGTGGACGTACTAGTAGGGGTAATTCGATTACTCCTGGGTCTGTTATTCGAGGGGGCACTGTCCCGTCCCCCCTCATCCCCCCTTGTCGAGTTTTTGCTGGTGGGAGTGGAAACTACTTTTTATATTCGACCCGAATATAACCCTATGGGATTCTTCCCATTGTTGGAGGTTAATACTTTTTCTCGTTAATCTCTAACATACCACCGGTTTATTTATCTTAAATAAATCTATTGGTTGGTATTTTCTGCCAGAATAGTATAGGGAGTCGATTCTAGGTTTGATTGAAAGCCTAGAGTCACAGCTTTAAAATGAAAGTTAAACCACGTTCCTAGGACAAACGGTTCCGGAGATACAGACGATTTTGTAAGGTAGATTTTCGGATTTAAAGTCAAACTCAAAATGACAGGTGACAGCTTGCAGCTTTAGAATGACAGATGACAGCACGCATCTTTAAAATGACAGATGACACGATTTCTAGGAAGCAGTTCTACTTAGGTTAAAATAGTTTGGATTAGATTATTTTAACTAAGACATTCGGTTCTGCACAGTTCTGGCGCATACTCACTCCTAATTTTGAAATGAATGGGCCTCGTCACGGATCTGGTCAACACGTCCATCGGTGGTTCTCTTTGCTCGGCGGGTCAATCAGGTGGCGGTCCTGCTCAAAGCGATCCGGATATCTGGTTCTGCTCACAGCGGTCTGGGTCTGGTCTGCGGTTCCCGCAAAAGTTCTTGTCAAATGATTCAAACAGCTCGCCCAGCTGTTGAATAGTTTGGTTAGGTTTGCTGGATTCTGAAGGCCTGCTGAGAATACTTTTGCTTGCAGTGGGCCTTGTAGGTTCAAAGTTCTGTAGTCTCTGTTTAGCTTGGAAGTCTAAGTATTGGATCTCTGGATGTGAAGTCATCGGTCAGCACGCTCAGCAGCAAATGGAATTGAATGTCCTTACCTGGGTTTCAATGTTCCTTTTATGTGTTTTGAAAGTGGGTGTGTGCGTAGCATCACTAAGCCTGCCCCTAAGCCTGCCCCTCTCTTGATTTGATAGGTCAATAGATTCTTTGGTCCCTGATTTGGGAAGGGATAGTGTGTCAGAGTGATGTCATTTTTATGACCTACAGAAATGACACTCCCCTGGTCAATGTGCACACAAATCTATTTCTGATCCGAATACATATTTCCCAGGTACACAAGTGGTTGACATTACATGTGCATATTACACCTTGCTTAAGGTAGTCTCTGTTCCGACTCTGGCGTTTCTAGGAGCATGCATTCAAAAATGGCAAATTATTTTCGATTTTAGTAGGTTTTGCAATATGGGATTTTCATCAAAAATTATACAAAGGTACATTTCCCTTCCACATATATCCCAGTAACTTTCCATGTCTCTAGCTTAAATACAGTGTCTGTAATATCAATAAATAGCGGGGTTTGGTCCTAGAACACCGTAAAAATTGAAGTTTGGACTCAAATCGTGAGGGCATTTTTCATACTAAGACTCTCAAAGTTGTACATTCCTGTCATTTGGTTACAATAAGTTATCAATGTTTCTATAAAATATATATTTGTTGCAATTCAACTCCCCAAAGTGTTTGGGTCTGCCTCCGGAAGTCTGGGTGGGTCAGTGATCACATTTCTCTCCTTGCTGGCAGAGGGCTGTTGACAGGAAACACTCAAAATTAACATACCCCATTCAACTGAAAGGGGCTATTGTCTCTCTCCTCCAGGCTGAAGGGGAAACCCCCTCCCTCTCACTCAGAAGGGCCATGTGATATCCTGCCTCCTGTTTTGAGTCTCTGGGGTGTTAAGAGTTCTCAGCCTCTTGGCCTCTGGGAACAGCAGGTGGCTAAGATTTTTTAATTAACTAACAGGCTTTGAAGTCCAGTTGACTCAGGTCCCTTTGTCAGCCAGTTCTCCTGTCAGAGTTTAGACCGCTAGCGCCACCTTGTGGAATTTGTCGGTACTGCATCCATTTTTGGGATCTGTCTTGAATTACTGCATTTCAATAGAGTGGTCTTTTGCTTGATAGAATAGGACCCTTGCTTAACATTGTTTTGATGGCATCCTTACAGTAGCGTGGTGATGTGGAACCCCCCACAAGAAGGTTGTATCTTTGGAGTGGTCTTGTGCCAACTGCGCAGTTCTCCTGGCCTCTGGGATGGAATGATGGGCGGTGGCAGCTCATCCCCACATCTACCCAGTCTATTGATTCAGCATGGGTCACAACCCTTCACAAACCCCCCGCCCGACTACGCTTTGATTCAAGTCGATGGGAAGTCGGGTGCAATGGAGGTTTTGAGCCCTTGCGCTGGTATGTCCACATTATCTTCTTCCATTTCTGTAGATGGCACAGTTCAGCATATTTTCCTCCACCCAGTTGGATCAATCGGTCCTCCTCGCCGGTCCTGATGGGAATATTGGGCGGTACCCCGGGCCCCTCGGATCTTTACTCCCGGTCCCTGGGCGTCTTCCTTGGCCAGTCTCCAGGTTTTCTTTCTCCTAGGATGACAAAGGAAAGGGGCAATACCTATTCATAGACATTTCTCCCCCACTATTGATATAGTGTGGCGACATATACATTTTATACTTTAATAGACATAGCATTCCAATTTTGAAAAATAAGATATAATTCAGAGACAGTGGCTTACAAGCGTCATAATATTTTAGAGACTATATGTGGGATATTTTAGGGTTGGAAGTGAATTAATCTGGATCGGTCCCCTCTGGTGTTGCAGAGGACTCCTCCAGTTGCTGCAGAGTGTGCCTGGGATGGCAACACTTTAGCTGATTTATATGTACCCACTGGTCTTCCCCTTCCGCCAGACTACCTTTGGGGATGCGGATCTTATACGCTACGGGGGAGATCTTGTGTATAATTTCAAACGGTCCCTTCCATGTAATTTTTGCTGTTTGGCCTGGTTCCTTTGGAAATTGTATAGATAGACCCGGTCCCCCACAGTATATCGCTTCCTGCTGGTCTTCAGGTCATATTGGGTTTTCATGCTATCAGCTGATCTTTCTAGATTCCGCTGAGCATAAGCAAAAGCATGCTGAAGGTGTTTCCTTAAATTCTCCACAAACTCATGAGTTGTGGAGGCATTCATCAGTGTCTGCTCTTGGGTCCTGTAGAGCAGATGCTGGGGAAGCACCATCTTGCGTCCGGTCATCAACTCAAATGGTGACATTTTAGTTGCAGATGAAGGGGTAGATCTGATGGCCATTAGGACCAGAGATAGTCGGATATCCCAACTTGGCCCAGAATCTGCCACCAACTTTTTTAATATGCTCACAATGGTTCGGTTGTATCTCTCCACTGCTAAAGAAGAAGCTGACCTGTAAGCAATATGTAGCTTCCTTTTGACCCCCAGTATCTCCCACATCTTTGTCATTACCTCACTGGTGAAATGGCTATCTCTGTCTGACTCAATCCTTTGAGGTAGACCAAAATGGGAAAAGATGTGGTTAATCATCAGAGCAGCTGCTGTTTCTGCCTTGCAGTTTGGGGCCGGGAGACATTCCACCCACTTGGTAAACAAGCATGTAACGGTCAACATGTACTTGTTTCCTCTAGAAGAGCGAATTACAGGGCCTACAAAGTCGATTTGCAAATCTGACCATGGCAGTGTCATCCCCCTCTTTTGGAAAGGCGCACGGTGTGTGAGGGATGATGGCTGAAATTGTGCACACACAAGACACCCCTTCAAGTATTGGTCGAGGTCCTGCCCCATGTGTGGTCAGTATGCAACCTCTCTTAAGATTTCAAGTGTTGTATGAAACCCCCTATGACCGGCGGTGGTCGCATTATGGGTGAGACTTAACAACAGGCTTCGGAATGAGGTAGGAACCAACAACTGATCATGGCCAGCTTAGGATTTCCTTACCAACAAACCGTCTTGGATTCGGAACATTTTTGGACATTTCATCAACACTCTTAGGTCCTCTTTCCCAATGTAATCTGTATCCGTCACGGGAAAGTTCTCAGGGTCCTCAAGGTGTTGGTAAAACTTACCAATGATTGGATCCCCCTTCTGAGCTGTAATTAAATCAGCATCAGGGGGGTCCTTACTCCATTGTGCAGTTGAAAGATCATTGTGATCATTTGTCTGGGACCTAGTGATAGCAGTGACCTGGATTTCCCTCAACAGGGACTCAATCTCTATTAGATCCCCTTGGATGGCCCCGGTTTTGGCCAGCTGATCAGCTAATTCATTTCCAGTTTTGTCTGGTCCCTCTACTTTGGAATGACCCTTGATCTTTTTCCAGTAGATGGTCATCCCATTCAATGTGACCAGATCATCAATGTTTTGAATTAACTTCCCATGTTTCAAGGGTTTGTTATTAGCACATAACATGCCTCTGGTTTTCCAATTAACCAGGTGCTCCACGAACCCGTTCCATACATAATCCGAATCTGTGATTATGACCAGTTTGTGGAGTTGATTTTGGACAGCAGTGAGGATGGCCTGATGCACAGCCATCAATTCTGCCACCTGACTACTTCGGGGACCAATTTTGTATCCAGCGGAGGGTTCTGGGGACTCATTCACCCATGCATTCCCTATGCCGGCCACCAGTTCTTTCTCCCCGTTGTTGTCAACATGGTACAAGCATCCATCCACATAGACAGTGGGCATTCCCTCACACTTGTCTTCTTTAAAGACTCCATGTTGTGCTTGATTTCTAGACTTTCGTCCTCAAGACAGTTTTCTATGGCACAATCATGCAAGTCAGCCAGACCTTGCGCGAGGGGACTCTTCTTGTTTTGGCCATATCTGACCTCCACAGGAAAGCTTTGCATTGACAGAATCCAGGAAGTAATTCGGGAATTACTCACATTTCCGGCCCGGATTCTGTCACTTTGGAGATATGGCAGAGGCTGGTGTGGAGTCTCCACTATGATGTGTTCCCCCAGGATAAACAGGCGGTAATTCTTCAATGCCCACACCGTTGCCAGGAGTGCCTTCTCACAATCGTTGAATTTTTCCTCCACAGAGGATAAAGTTTTGCTCGCATAGGAGATTACTTTATTGACCTTGTCATGCTTTTGGTATAATACTGCCGTCAAGCACGTATTAGAGAACCCTGTCTCCAGGAAGAACTCCTTGTTTCTGACAGGGTAAGCTAGGCAAGGCACTTGTGAGAGGCTTCTCTTGAGTTGTCTTACTGCCTCGGATTGTTCAGGACCCCATTCCCACTTGACCCCCACCTTCAAGAGATTAATCACGGGTCTAGTGATCTCTGCGTAGCCTTCAATGAACTTTCTGCTGTAATTAGTCAGTCCAAGGAGGCTCCTTAGTTCCCGCAGAGTTGTGGGGTCTTTCAGCTTCTTAAGTGCTTCCACTTTCTTTTCTTGGGGACAGAGACCCTGAGGAGTAATCTCATGCCCCAAGAAATTAACACGGGTTCTACACCACTGTGCTTTCTGGAAGGAAAGTTTTGCTCCGTTGGCCCTCAACTGTGTCAGAACATAACGGATCTCCGCTATGTGTTCTTCCACAGATGAACTTTTAATGAGGACATCATCTACATAAGCCTGGTTACCCCTCGCACCCAGGTCGGGCATGGCCTTATGTAGGAAAATGTTGAATTCATTGCCGGAGTTGAGGTATCCGAAGGGAGTCTGGGTCCATGTGTACTGCTGGCCCCCAAAGGTAAAAGCCAGTTTGTATTGGTCCTCCCTACTGACAGGCACGGTCCAGTACCCATTGGTCAGGTCTATTGCAGTGAATACCTGTGACCCCTGGATCTGGGCCAGCCCTTGGTCAATGTAGGGAAGAGGCCATCGGGAAGTATGGACCCGTTTGTTGAGCTCCCTAAGGTCGGCGCAGAGTCTCCACTGGCCGTTTGGCTTCAATATTCCCAGCACCGGATTATTGAAGGTGCTGTGGACTGGACGGATTATTCCCTGGGACTCAAGGTTCTTAATTATTTCAGTAAGGGACTCCATGGATGCGAGAGGCAAGTGATATTGCTTCACAAACACTGGATTCATGCCAGGGTCCGTGGGAATTGTTGTTGTGTGGATGTCCGTGCGACCACAGTCATATGAGTCTACCGCAAAGAGAGCTTGGAAATCCAAGAAAACTTGTTTCAACTTTTGCTTCTGTTCCAGAGTCACACAGGCATCAGCTAGGTTGACTCTTTCTTCCACCATCTGCCTGAAGCCTGGAAAGACTTCTGGCTTGGCTATCTCAGCGGCCTCCTCCAGCTGGGTGGAGAAGTCCCTGGTCAGAGTGCTGATTTGGACTGGAGGCCTCAGGTGGGAAAGGCAGCCTTCATGGACCTGGAAGATCACCTCAACCCCTCTGAAGTCACAAGTCACATCTTCCTTACCATAAGGGCAAGAAGTGTACACCAGGAAGTTCCCCCCATGCCGGGTGAAAATCCTGTCTGGTGTTGTATTGTCATCACTGTCACTGTCAAAACAGTCCTTGGAGATTTGTCCTAACAGTTCATTTCCTAAATCAATGGAGAAATGTCGGTCATCAACCGCCATTCCAATAACGGTGTCTGCGGCTAGAGTGATACTCTTTAAGTCGCTGTTATCCACCTCTATTGGAATGGTGCCATGTTCTATGTTGACTAATGGTGTTGGGTTTACCCCTAACTCTTGCTGTTGGAGAGAAGCATTTAGATGTATGTAAGCATCATGGTTTTTCAATTTTTGTCCTCTTTTAACTTTCACTTCCTGGGAGAATTGTCGGGTCCTTTCTGGGAAGGTGACTTCCTCTTTAATCTGAATTTCAACTGCATAAGGCAGCAATTGTGCTGACCTAAATGCTTTTTCTGGATCATCAAAGCCCATGGGATTATCCGCTAATCGGGACCAAGCTTTGAAGTTTATTAGGTCCAAACTAATGGCGAAGCGATTGAGAATGTCACTGCCTAAGTAAAAGGCAGCAGTGATGTCTCGCACAACCCAACAATTATGGACTATGCTCTTGTTGCCAATGGAGATTTTGAACATACACCTGCTTGGCAGGAGATGTTTGGAATTGGGTGTTTCCAGATCCATTTCCCATTTGTCTATCAGTTTGAATATGGGAATGGCTGGATCTTTTGGGAGTTGGCGGAACATGGCTTCGCTGATGAAGCTCTTACCGTTGTTCACACACACTCGGGCGAGAACAGAGTCCTTCCCATCATTTAACTGAACAGGGATGAACAACTGCTCTCCAATTTGCTGAATATCAGCCAGGCTCTGAGCTGATTTCACATATTTCTGGACTATAGGAGTGGGAGTGTCTGATTGTGGATTGGTAAAGAATTTCAGAGTGTTTCCTTCCAGTGTGGAATACTACCTTAAACTGGAAGGAAGGTTGATTTTCAGAAATAGAGAGGACCCCCCATCACCAGTCTGTTGTCTTACTGCTATTATTGTCACGTCTGGAATTTGGTTGTTCTGGAAGTGAAATTCTACTTGGTCAGATTTTTGTTCAACCATGTGGCAGGTGCCATTTAAACTAACATGGTTGACACTCTGTTTTAATTTTATTGGTCGGCTAGTCTGGGTCCAGAGGACCTTGTTTACGTAATCTATTAGGGGTGACAACCTTCTCAGGAGGTGATTCCCTAGTAAACAAGGGGTGCCCTCTGGAGTCACTACTATGACCGGGTGTCTCACCTTGTGTCGGCCAATTTTGACGTCCAAATCTGCAGTCCCCTCGACAGGAATTTCCTTCCCGTCAAAGTTCTGCAGTTGTCCAGGAAGAGAGGTGAGAGGAATACGGTAATTCTCCCCCCTTCCTGCATTTAGTTCATCAAAGGCCCTTTTGGACAGAAGGGTAGCTTGGGATCTAGTGTCCACCAGTGCCAAAATTGTACCCTGCCCCTGTACTTGTACCGGGGCATAATATCTTCCCTCCTTCTCCTCAAGGGGGCACAGATAATGCACATTTTTGGACAACTGGTGGGCTAACTTTCTGGTTTTGGACATGGCGAGAGAAGAGATTTGGGCAGAATTCTGTGGAGAGCCTGGGGAATCTGAAAGAAAAAGTTGGCAACTGGAAATGGTTTCGGGTTCTGGGCCCCCCGCTCCTTTTTGGAGGCAGTCATCAGGATGGGTTTGACCCATGGGATTTTGGTATTGTCGGTTCTGGGATGAGATGATGGGTGGCGGTAGCTCAGTCTCCACATCTCCCCAGTCTGAATCGACATCCCTTGGGACCCATTTTTCCTTGGGAGGAGTTCCCCCATCTCTGAAGGAGAAGATCCTTTTCCCAGGATCTTCTGAGGATCCCTCTCCCTCAAATTGGAAGACCTGTACCTCCTCCACAAAGTGGGTCTGTTTGGGTCCTTTGTTTCTCCTACCCCCCCTCTGCTCCTTGGGAGGCAGGCTTTCAGGGGCAGGAGATTTTGTTTCTGGTTCCTGGTTTTCCAGGGCTGTTTACAAGTTGGGAAGGAAGCTTCCTCCAAGGCTTTACACCCCCCTTCCCCTTGTGCCTCCCCCCTGGGAACCGCTGGGTTATCGGGGTGCTGCCCCGTCATTCTTCTGGAGCACCATGTCCAGAGTTTGGGGCATTCTGCGGTGGCATGCTCATCTGAGGGTTCTGTTGAGCCCTCAGTATGTGACCCAGATCCCGTGCCATATTTTGGACCTGGCGCTCAAGTAGTGAAACCCGCTCAGGCTGATACGGGGCTCTATTTTCTCCCCTGGGCTGATCCCGGGAAGGGTAGCTATCCCTTCTCTTGTAATACCCCGGATTGGGAAGATTTGGGTACCCCTCCACCCTTGGCCTCCCCTCTCCCGGATCAGGTTGTCTGGGCTCAGGGAATTGGGGAAAGAAGGATGGATGATTTTCGGGCTGGAAATTGGGTGGATACCTGGGGAAAAAGTTCTGCCCAGGATTTGGTGAATTTCTGCCCTCCTGGGGGACGTTAGGAGGGAAGTTCCCTGGGTCAGGTGCTTGGCTGGATCCCCCCCCTTGGGCTGGAGGAGTCCACACATAACCCAGGATGGGTCGGTTTCCCTTGTAGCGGGGACTTACATAATCAGGGGAGCGAGGGACCCCATTTGTGGGACTACCTCCTCGACTCCCTGTCTGTGACTGGCCCGAGGGCCTTCTGGGCTGTGAATTATTTGGTGCAGGCAGGTTTTTAGGCACCCCCATCTCCAAATCTAAAATGGGGGTGACCTTTACCTCTGCCACCTTGGCAGCAGCAGGGGTGCTGTTGGTTTTGGGGGTTTTCTGCGCATTATTTTTATTTTCGATGGGCTTCTGCACCTCATAGATCCGGGTAGCCTGTTCAATGACCCAGTCTAAAGATCTTTTCTCATGAAAATCTCTCATGAGCTGGGTCATTATGTATTTGGGTAAGGCATGGAAAAACGTATTGATAAATTCTCTGCTATCCGTGCGCACCCTTCTGGTGGTCTGCGCAAAATCACGCTTTAATTCTTGCACAAACTCTTGTGGGGCCTGATCCTCCCCACATTGCAAATTGTAGGCTGCCTTGCGAGCCTCTTGAGGATTTCTGTGCACAGAAAAATGTTTCAAGATGGCCGCCCTGTATGTGGACCACCTTGAATGGTTTTGATCCTCCAGCCCTGCAAAGAAACTGGAGTATTCTGGTGAGAAGGTCCATTTGACGTACTGGATGCAGCTACTGCTGTCCTTCAAATGGAAAGTCTCCATCATTTGCTCATAGAGCTCCAAGTGTTCCCAAACAGAATGCTTGGCATTCTTATGATAAGGCGTGATGACACTCCTTATTGCCTTTATTTGTTTCAATGGGTCCTTAAGCAAGGCCCTTTTTGCCTTATTGGCCTTTTTGGTTCGGGTAACCCTGGTCCATTCATCCTCTGACTCAGAAGCACTGCTCCCAGAGGTGCCCGTCTGATCTTCCAGGTTTTCCCGGATTCTGCGAGCCTGGGAATGGCTGGCAGAATGTGGGGACCTGGTCTCCTGTGTCCTGTAATGCTCAGAGGAGTCTTCAGATCCCTCCTTGCTGCCAGGATTTGATGGGTACCCCCCCCCACTGACCTAACTGGGCAGAGGTTTTCAGGATGCCCTTAATGGGCCTACTCTCCTGGGGTTCCCCACTAAATTGCACTGTGCTTGGGTGCCCATACCCGGATGCCCGCCCATCCATTCCTGGGAGGTACTGGCCTATGAGCCCCATACTTCTAGCTGGATAGTAATCCGCCATCCCTGTGGCCCTGGGCTCATGTGCGCGAGGGGACATGGGGGTGGCAGAGTCCAGGGACTGGGAGAGATGAAGGCCTCTGGTACTAGGGCTCCTGAGGTTATGCTCAGGAGTTTCTCTTTCCCAGCGAACATCATCTCTATCCGCCCCTGCTCCCTGTTGCAATGCAAGAGCCTGTGCTTTCAGTTCCTCAGTTAAGGCCTTACTAGACTCTATCAGTCTCTCCTGCATCGCTACCTGTTGCTGGAGCCTATCATTGTGCTGGCAGAGAGCCTCATTCTCTCTCTGTGCCTCCTGATTGGTCCTGGAGTACTGGGCCAGTCTTTGCTGCAGGAGGGTTACCTCCTCCTCCTAAGCTGTGTCCCTATTGGCCTGCTCCTTTCTTGCCAGAGCATCCTCCACCCTCCTGGTGTGCTCTAACAAGTTCTGGTGTTCTTTTTGGAGGTCACCCAGTCCCTGGAGGGCCAGGTGATTTTCTTCCATTTTCCTTTTTAAGTGGCAGACTTCCTGGCCTAAGGTATCCCTTTCCTGACTAAGAGCCTGCATCTGTGCCGCCAGGTCGTCCCTTTGCCTTTGGAAGGCACCAGCTTTCTGGCGCTCCTGGTCAAACTCTGCCTGGGTATCCAGGTCTTTCAAAATCAGTTTATTGCTCTCTGCCTTCTCCCTATCTAGGTGGCTTTGCAGGGTGACTACCTGCTCAGCACATGCCCTATTGAAGTCTAACTGTTGCTCCAGCTTTTTCTGGCCCTGCAGTAGGGAGTCCAAACCTTCTTGGTACTCCTTCTGCAAGGCCAGAAATCTGGTATCCTGGTCAGCCTTTTCCTGTTGCAGCACATCCATATCCTCCTTTATTTTAGTGATGTACTGTCTGTTGTCCTTTTCTGACTCCTGGCTCCTGAGCAGCCTCTGCTCAGAAGAGTCCAGATCAGATTGGGCCTTCTCTAGCGCCATCTGTTGCCTATTTGCCAGATCTTGGCCTTCAGCCCATTTGTCCTGCATGGCTCCCATATATAGTTACAAATATGCCGCTATCCTAACCATCTTGTCGTGTTCATCTTTAGCTTTGGGAGCCATATATAATTCACTCAGGGCCACATGTAATGGACCCTGATCTCTCCATGTATCTGACCCTGTTTCAGTGACCTGTTGTGCGATTGCCTGCAACCAGACCGTTTGGTCCTGATGAGTCCACTCACCTCTCACAAATAGCTTATGTAAGAAGTGCTCTCTGGCTATTTTGATGTCTACCAGTGTCGTCATTCTGGAATTTGAGTTCCTTCCTGACTTACAGAAGTTTGTATTTTATTTTGCAAAACAGACCTTCTCCTTAGAGCGTTCCTTTGAGGAGTGCTTTACAGCGTACCACAGCGTGGTGATCCGACCGGATATATGTATCCCGTCAGTTAGCACACTGTATTAAGCTGCACAAGTGCTAAATCTAACCCAGAAGATCCCGGACAAGTCCCCACTTTGTAAGCGATATTCAATCAACACTACAGCTAAGTCAATGCGTAGTCTGGGATGCTGAGGAAAACCCTTATTGATGTATTTTTATGTCCAGTTCAGTACTCTGGATGACAACCCTTGTATAACACCCCCCTCTTAGAATCCCCCTGACCCCACTGAGTCAAGAATTAGGTTTGTTTTGCAAATTAAAAGGTTTATTTGAAAAATTAACAAGATATATATCACACTTATGAATAAATTAATAATTGATATCACACTTATGAATATAATGTTGATCAACAATGGGTAATCTGGCCCTAACACACTTCTTTACAATGGAAGGAGATGGAAAGAGGAGCACACAGTTCTCAGGAATGCAATCAAATACAATACGAAATTCAGTTCCCCCAGCAAGCTTAGAGGAAACAAGTAGAAGTTTGAAACACAGGCCCAAAATGCTTTTAAATGTGATGGCAATGGATGAGAAAATGTGCTAACTGATTTTAATTCCCTCTAGAGGTTCAGGGTGAGTGAGAGATGCTTGTTGGTGTTAGTTCAGGCTCACTTTAGCAATGCTCTTTGAGTTATTACCAGGTTGCAAACGGATTTTAACAAAGGAAAGAATGGAGCTATTATTTTGACAAGTGGAGAAATTGAGCCAAATCGCAAATTGCGGTAAATTTTGCAAGTGCGTAAATCGCGATTGTGGAAAAAGTATAGGGAGTAGGCTCTAGGCTTGTTGGAAAGCCTACAATCACAGCTTTAAAATGAAAGTTAAGCCACGTTCCTAGGACAAACGGTTTTGGAGATACAGACGATTTTGTAAGGTAGATTTTCGGATTTAAAGTCAAACTCAAAATGACAGGTGACAGCTTGAAGCTTTAGAATGACAGATGACAGCTCGCAGCTTTAAAATGACAGATGGCACGATTTCTAGGAGGCAGTTCTACTTAGGTTAAAATAGTTTGGATTAGATTATTTTAACTAAGAGATTGGGTTCTGCACAGTTCTCGCGGATACTCACTCCTAATTTTGAAATGAATGGGCCTCGTCACGGATCTGGTCAACACGTCCAGCGGCGGTTCTCTCTGCTCGGCGGGTCAATCAGGCACCGGTCCTGCTCACAGCGATCCGGATCTCTGGTTCTGCTCACACGGGTCTGGGTCTGGTCTGCGGTTCCGGCAAAAGTTCTTGGCAAATAATTCAAACAGCTCGCCCAGCTGTTGAATAGTTTGGTTAGGTTTTCTGGATTCTGAAGGCCTGCTGAGAATACTTTTGCTTGCAGTGGGCCTTCTAGGTTCAAAGTTCTGTAGTCTCTGTTTAGCTTGGAAGTCTAAGTATTGGATTTCTGGATGTGAAGTCATTGGTCAGCACGCTCCGCAGCAAATGGAATTGAATGTCCCTACCTGGGTTTCAATGTTCCTTTTATGTGTTTTGAAAGTGGGTGTGTGCGTAGCATCACTAAGCCTGCCCCTAACCCTGCCCCTCTCTTGATTTGATAGGTCAATAGATTCTTTGGTCCCTGATTTGGGAAGGGATAGTGTGTCAGAGTGATGTCATTTTTATGACCTACAGAAATGACACTCCCCTGGTCAATGTGCACACAAATCTATTTTTGATCCAAATACATATTTCCCAGGTGCACAAGTGGTTGACATTACATGTACATATTACACCTTGCTTAAGGTAGTCTCTGTTCCGACTCTGGCATTTCTAGGAGCTTACATTCAAAAATGGCAACTTATTTTTGATTTTAGTGGGTTTTGCAATATGGGATTTTCATCAAAAATTATACAAAGGTACATTTCCCTTCCACATATATCCCAGTAACTTTCCATGTCTCTAGCTTAAATACAGTGTCTGTAGTATCAATAAATAGCGGGGTTTGGTCCTAGAACACCGTAGAAATTGGAGTTTGGACTCAAATCGTGAGGGCATTTTTCATACTAAGTTGTACATTCCTGTCATTTGGTTACAATAAGTTATCAATGTTTCTATAAAATATATATTTGTTGCAATTCAACTCCCCAAAGTGTTTGGGTCCGCCTCCAGAAGTCTGGGTGGGTCAGTGATCACATGTCTCTCCTTGCTGGCAGAGGGCTGTTGACAGGAAACACTCAAAATTAACATACCCCATTCAACTGAAAGGGGCTATTGTCTCTCTCCTCCAGGCTGAAGGGGAAACCCCCTCCCTCTCACTCAGAAGGGCCATGTGATATCCTGCCTCCTGTTGTGAGTCTCTGGGGTGTTAAGAGTTCTCAGCCTCTTGGCCTCTGGGAACAGCAGGCGGCTATGATTTTTTAATTAACCAACAGGCTTTGAAGTCCAGTTGACTCAGGTCCCTTTGTCAGCCAGTTCTCCTGTCAGAGTTTAGACCGCTAGCGCCGCCTTGTGGAATTTGTCGGTACTGCATCCATTTTTGGGATCTGTCTTGAATTACTGCATTTCAATAGAGTGGTCTTTTGCTTGATAGAATAGGACCCTTGCTTAACATTGTTTTGATGGCATCCTTACAGTAGAGTGGTGATGTGGAACCCCCCACAAGAAGGTTGTATCTTTGGAGTGGTCTTGTGCCAACTGCGCAGTTCTCCTGGACTCTGGGATGGAATGATGGGCGGCGACAGCTCATCCCCACATCTACCCAGTCTATTGATTCAGCATGGGTCACAACCCTTCACAGGTGTAACTCATGAAAACGAAGTAACACCTTATGGAAAGTAACTGCCACAAGTTCATCCAGGGCACACTCATACAATCACCTAAAAATCCTTTGATGGTGTCTATGGCCATAAAACTAAAAAAAGACCCTGAAGCACTGTACTGGAAGGAACATTGTACACTGTTAAAAAATAAATGGCAAAATAGTCAAAGACTAAGGGAAACATAGTTTCCCCGTACTGACAGCCTGAAGGATGTGTCATTTTCCCCATAACAAGTGAGCAAAAGCCCGGGGGAGTTCATCTGAAGGCTGGGCTCAACTGGAAAAAGTCAAAATCACCCCTAACAGATGGCTGAGGCATCGGAGGCGGCGACAACCCTCTGTCGCCATGCGGCTTGACGTCCGGTTTAGGTCCTTTCCTCTAACTCCCCAGTGCTGTGCGAGCGGGCCAGCTGCAGCTACCAGCAGCTTCAGCTCCAACGACTCTAGCGGGCCTGCAGCAGATTACTGCGGCATTCCGTGCTGGTTCCATCTGCTTATCAGGGGTCACCAACTGCCCCACAGCTTTCAGGCGGCGCATTCACACAATGCAGAGGCACCCCGGCTTGAAGTTTAGGAACCAGGTAATGGACTAAATACAGTCCAGTAAGCTTTTTTGTCTGAATCTGTGTCAGCCTACAGTAAGCCCCCATGAAAGATCCCGTGTGGTGGATGCAAAAAACTACCCAGTGATTTGATCACCCTTACCACGTGTATAGTGTCCATTGTTAGTTCCTCACATGAGTCACTGTTTGTTGCCATAGCATCAAATAAAATGTTTGGAGGGAGTGGGGCAACAGACCCATTGCTTAGATACCTGGGTGATACAGGTCTGCAAGATGGCATAGGGGAAACCGGTATGGTGGACTCTGGGGATTTATCCTCATCCCAAGTGCATCTACCCAACTTGAACAATGGCTCCTTCTCATGGCTAGTATCGCCAAAGAGCTCCTTTTATACCCTAGTCCTTTTGATCTGGGTATTCTGGTGGATGCTCTGAAAGACTGGGCACTCAATTTACAGCAATATAAAGTAATCTTGGTTTCTCAGATAGTCGTGCCTTCTAGACTGGCTGCGTCGTTATTGCCTTCCAAATTAGACAACGCTTGCCAAGTCAATTTGCAAAGGGTTACAAAAGATCAGGATACACAAACTGTTCTTCCCAGCGAGTATTCCTTAGGGGCCAAGGGGACAATATTAGTTACTGAAGAGAGAGTCAAGTGCCCCAAGGTCGGCCTCACAGACCCATTACAGGAATTATCTCCATTGGCACCTAGACCTGGCCAACATGAAGTTAAACAACTAGCAGTGGTTACTGTTAAACCCAAGAAGCTATTTCGACAGAGTCTTCAACAAAAAAAAATCACAGATGCCTAAATTAAATGACATGAGTACTTTTGATTTCATCATGGATCAAAGAAACATTGTTATTACTAACATCCCGAAGACTGAAGGAAAAGAATACAAACAAGCCGTACGTAATAAAGTCCTTGCCTGACTACGACAGAGAACTGGACTGGGGGTAGTCAGAATGGCTGATCTGATGATTCTGCGCACATTGGAATTAAGTGACTAGTCAACCTAATTGTGAATGTGTCATAGTTGGCTGTGGGGGTAGCACTCTTCCAGCTTTTCTAAGACAATGTAAACACATCCCTAGAGGAGCCTCGTATTGTAATTTAATATTGTAAGGTTTTTTATTACATGTTGCTCCTTCTTACTGCTCACCATCCATCCCTTTTTTGCCCTTCTTAGCTCACTGCTATATTGATCATGGTTATCTTCATTGACTGGACTTTATGTACCCACGTTTATCCCCATTTTAGCTAATGTTATAATTTTATGTTTTATTTTGCCCCTGTTGCAACTATTTTGTCTTTGTCTGCGCCCTCACGCCTCAGGTTTCATGGCAGCATGATACACATTGATTAAAGTAAAGTAAAGCAAAGTAAAAGTTTGTGGGGTCCATTAATGGAGGGAAAATTGCACAAGAATGTAATCTTTCCTAACACTCGCCCCTCCCAGACTAAGGACAGTGGGAACTAATCCACCCCTGGATAGGCCTCATGTTCAGGTCAGTAAAATGTTCTAGAAAGCACATCAGCATTGCTATGCTGGACACATGGCCAGTGCTCAATTGTGAAGTCAAAACCTTGCAGGCTTATGGACCACCTGTACAACTTTGGATTATCTCCTTTCATGTTCATTAGCCACTTTTAGGGCTTAAGGTCAGTTTGCACAGTGAAGTGGGTCCCATAGAGATAGGGCCTCAGCTTCCTTAGGGCCCACACAACAGAGAAACATTATTTCTTACTGTGTACCACCTGAGCTCTCTGTCCTTAAGTTGACGACTAATGAATCCAGTCAGGTGTTCCTTACCTTTCTCATCTATCTGTGATAGTACAGCACCTCAGTGTCAGAGGCCTCCGTCTGCACAATAAAAACAATAAAATAATGTTTGTAGTCAGGAGCCCTGAGGACAGGGGCCTGGCAGAGAGAGTATTTTTGAGCCATTGAAGGTCTTTTCACACTCCTCAGACTAAGAGAACTTCTTAGGCTTCTTTGGAGTAGTGAGAACAACAGTCAGAGGGGCAGCTGTGGTGCCATAGTCTTCCATTAAATTCCGGTAGTACCCAGTGAGTCCTGAGAAGGCTTTCACTTGGGTTTTGGTAGGGGGGTAGGATAGAAGCTGAATCCTCACTCCGCCTACTTCATGCCCAAGGTAGACCACAGATGCTTGACCAATTGTGCACTTGCTGGCCTTTATGGTCAAGTGGGCCTTCTGAAGAGCCTGCAGCACAATCCCGAGGTGCTCTACATGTTCCTCCCAGGTAGCACTGAAGACTGCTATATCATCCAGATATGCAAAGCAGAAATCATCCATTCCATTTAGAACATGGCTTACAAGCCTCTGAAAAGTGTCAGGTGCATTTTCCAACCCAAAGAGCATTACCCTGAACTGGTAAAGGCCTTCTGGAGTTGAGAATGATCTCTTCTCCTTGGCATGCTCTACTAATAGCCAGCACTAAGGTCAAATGTGCTGAGGTACTTGGAGGCACCCAAGCTATCAACCAGCTCATCAGTTCTTGGTAGGGGGTGAACATCTGTCCTAGTGACTGCATTTAGAGCGCAATAATCTACACAGAACCTAATTTCAGAGGTACCAGTCTTCAACACTAAGACTGCAGGGCTAGACCAGGGACTACTTGAAGGCTCAATCACTCCCAGAACAAACATCTTGTTGACCTCAGCCTTAATGTAGAATCTTACCTTGTCTGACATTCTGTAGCCCCTAATTTTGTTAGGTACACTATCTCCAGTGCCAATCTCATATTTGCACCAGGGTGTCAAACCTGGAGTCAGTGAGAACAAGGAGTAAAACTGCCTCAGCAAAGTTCTTACTTCCCCTTGTTGGTTCGAGTTCAAGTGAGGGGCCACTTGGACAACACCCTCAATGGAGCCATTTGAAAGACCATTATGGAACAGGTCAGGTAGAGATTCTGATGTCTCCTCTTCCATATCTGAGGCCAGTTGCAGTGCAGCTATTTCAACTCTAGGGATGAACGCCTTCAGTCTATTTATGTTGAACACTTTTGGGGCATGTCCAGGCCTTCTAAAGTCCACCAAATCGTTAACCTCACCCAACTGCACCACAACTGTGTAAGGGCATGACCATTTATCCCATAGGGCACAAGGCCTTTTGGGATTCATGATCAGGACTTTGTGCCCAGCCTTCAACTTGCTTGAGCCATCAGGAGGACCATTCTCTTCCTTAACCCCGGCACATAGTCCACCACATTGGTAGTGAGAGGAGGGGTGGGGAGCTCCCACCCTTCCTTTACTACGGCCAGTTGTCCCCTTACATGGGAACCAAAAAGAAGCTCGAAAGTGGCTGAAGCCAAACCCCTCATGAGGTACCTCTCTGTAGGCAAAGAGTAAGCATGGCAACAGAAGATTCCATTTTCTCCTTTGAGGTTCTTCCAGAGCCCCAATCATGCTTTTGAACTCCTCTTAAACCTCTCAATTAAGCCATTTGTTTGTGGATGATAAGCTGATGAAAACGTATAGGAAACCCCACACTCCTTCCACATGGTTTGCATATACTTGTACATAAGGTGGCTGCCTCTTTCAGACACAACTTCTTTAGGGAAGCCAACCTTAGTAAATATGCAAAGCAAAGCTTTAGCAACTGACTTGGCAGTCATTGTCTTCAATGGGATGGCTTCAGGATATCTGGTGGCATGGTCGACCAGCACCAAGATAAACCTGTTGCCAGAGGATGACTAATGGTCAAGGGGACCAGCAATGTCAATCCCTACCCTCCCAAATGGCACTTCCACCACAGGGAGTGGCAGCAATTGAACCTGGATTGTTGAGCCACTCTTTCTAGAAATCTGGCAAGTGACACAACTCCTGCAATTACTTCCTACTTGCAACCCCATCTTGGGCCTGTAAAAGTTCATGGATAATCTTTGCTTAGTTCTCTTGATCCCAAGGTGACAAGCAAGTCGGACTTCATTCGCCAGTGGCAGGGGGAAGGGTGTTACTTGAAGGGGAGCCACCAACCTCCTTTGGTCTCCTCCAGTAGACTCTGTGGGCTCACTGTACAGGAGCCCACCTTCCCAATTAATCTTATGCTTCCTATGAGGTTTGCCATCAAGCTGGGAGCAGGCCTGTCTCCTTAGGCCTTCTAAAGATGGGCACTCATGTTGGCCCTTACTGAACTTTTCCTTTTCAGGACCACCTTCAAACAATACACTTCAGAGTTCAGGATGGTCATGGGGTTGAGTATTTCAGGGAGAACCTCTTCCTCGTCAGGTTCAGGTGTTTGGCCAACTACCTCCAACTCAGTGGTAGGGGAGTTTGAGGGAATATTCTCTTTCCCTCTTTTTGATTTTTGGACTCCCTTAGCCTTGGGTTCCCCCTTTGGCTTTGGCTCAGCCGTGGACTTGACCAGGGCAGCTCTTGTTTGTTACCTTGTGCATGGTCTTTCTGTGGTATCCCCCACAAGATGTAAGTCGCTGAGGTCATTTCCCAGCAGACCTTTTCCAGGGACTTGCCCCTGAATACTCACAGGAATCCTTACTACTGTACCATTAATAGTCAGATTGACAGGCATTAATAGGAACTTGAGAGGGGACATCAGTTAACTTGGTGGGCACCAGGGGAGCTCTGGCAGGCTCCCACTCGTTGACCAGTGTGGCATCCACCACAGTTCTGCTGGCTCCACTATCCCTAAGGGCAGGAGTATCAACTTCATTGATCAGCATACTGTCTTTAAAGTAGTGCTTAGTGTTGTCAGGTATCTTAGCATAAGCTCTGCAACTCCTGGCTCCCAGGAACCAGGGAAACTAAGACCACCTCAGATTCCATCCGACAGGGGAAGGAGTCTGAGGAGAAGGATGCACCTGTTATAATGTCTTCCTCCTCATAGGATGGGAAGGCCAGACCCACAGATTGGACGCCGAAGGTTTTGACCTTAAATCTGGGGTCCCGCTTCACAGGGTCACTTACTCCACAAGCCACACAAGATCCACTGGGTATTGGTACATATGGAGATTTACGGTACACTGAGCTATACTTGGGAGGGCAACTCCCACTACTCTGTCTGTTCTCTGGGAAGAAGGCTTTCGGATCCCCCACCCTCCTTATCCTTGTTCTTTTTCCCACCTCCTGCTTACAAGGAGCAGGCTTGTACTTATGGCACACTATATGTGACACCCACAAATCTGCTGCAATGGCTAGCTTTTTAGGTTCTATCTCCTTAGAGTCAGCCAAGTGCAGCTTAAGTCTAGGGGAACAAGAAGCAACAATATGTTCAAACATGACTAAATGCATCATACCCTCAAAGGTGGTCACCTTGTATCCTTCTACCCAACCAGTCAAGTTTTTAAAAGAATCAGCAACATAAGAAACCCAAGTATTACTTTCTTTCTTCTTGTATTCTCTGAATTGTTTCAAGTATTGGGCAAGAGTCTTCCCAAACTTTAAAACCAGAGTTCGCTTCAATTTTGCAGAGTCTTTTCTGTCAGCCTTTGACATATCCATAATAGTACTGCAGGCAGAATGGGGTAGTCGACTGGGCAACCATGCAATCTTGTCAGCATCCACTACTTCTTGCACCTCACATGCATACTCAAATGCAGTCAACCAGTCCATGGTGTCATTCTTGTCATCATACACACTAAGCAGATATTTTGGAAATATTGGAAGAGAGGAGAGGCCAGACCCATTACCAGAACCTCTATTGGAAACATTGGAGCTTTGCAATCTAGAAAGCTCCAACTGGTGGTCCCTGTCTTTCTGATTCTCTGACCTCTTCAAATCCAGCTTTTCCATGCAGAATTCAAGCTCCTTCTGCTTAAACAGCAGTTCTTGCCTTTTGAATTCCAGCATGGCTTCAGCCCCAGAGCCAGTCAGTGAAAGAGAGGACACATCTTTACCCACATCATCATCCTGGTCCCTTTCTATGGTAGCACTAGTAAACACATTACTGGTACTTGGATTAGCCCCAGTACCTTCAGTACTATCATTAGAAGGCAAGCTCAGACTTCAAATTTCCCATCAATGTGTGATCCTCTGGATCATTTTGGATTTAGTACCAGTGGCTGAGATGCCCCTTTCAGTACACATATCTCTTAGTGTCTCAAACTTAGAGGCACTCAAAGCAACATCTATAATTGCTTTCATGCTATAATTGAAGGCAGGTGACTTACAGTAAATTTAAGCTAAAGCACTGTGCCTCTTCTTTAAGTACAACCTGGGTACCTTATCAGTGTGCAACACTGGGTATCTCTGATCTTATGGAGAAAGGACCTAGGCTAGTTAGCCTTCGGTGTGGGCGGCACACCTAAATTACCCCAATAGGGTTAAAACATTTGATTTAGATTGTAAATGACAGTAAAGCCATCTTCAGTAAAGTTGCTTCAAAGTGCTTTTATTTTGCAAGTTGTTATTTTATTCAGACTTTCCTTTAATTAACGAATGGTTAAACTTCACCTATTCGTTTTGTGCTGATGCAGTGGCAAAGGAAATTAACCTAGGGCTAATGCATTTCGGAAAGGTAACTTTCCTTCTTCAGAGCCAGGTTAAATGTACAAAAACATATACAAAAAAATCTTTCTGTTAGAACATTTGGAAAAACATCAGATATATATGCATTCAGGAGAACAGGGTACCCACAATTGACAAACACGTACATGTAGACAGAGAGAAGAGAACATTGTCAGTAATTTGTAAACATAACATTGCATTTATGAGGTATATATTTTTTAAGTTTTGTGAAAACTGGTATAGCCCGAAAATCAAGTTGTACTTCAGTGAAAGTTTACATTAGCTCTGATTGTTGTTACACTTAATATCCTTTGGTCAAATATTCTGGGAGATGAGACTTACTCATGTGACAGTAGTGCCTCATGCATTAAACAGCTTCATGTCGTATTATCACTGACCTGAAACAGGGGGCTTCAGTGTATGCCTTTCAAACGTTCCTTCTCAGAACGCTGCAAATTGAAATAGTATGCTGCATTTAGTCACGATTGCTCGTGGTCGCTTCTAATGCGTGCCTGCCTATGTAAAAGCAAAGCGCTTACCTTGTGAATGTATAGCTCGCTCGAGCGAAGTGACCTCCGACGGCGGGTAGCAAGAAAACTTTGCTCACGTCTGCGTGTGTATATGTAGTGTTGTCATGGTGATGTGAATCTCAAAATGGCGCATCGCGGGTGCATGAAGTGGCCATACTGGAGTGGGCAATTAAAAGCAGTGTTAGTGCTAATGTATGACAAAACCGTGTCTTATCATAGAATCAGTCAAGTTGCTGGTACTAATCCCTGTGAAGTAAATAAAATATAGTACTGCATGTTACGTAAAGTAGTTTGAGATCAAACTATGTTCTTATCTGTGACTTATAGTCATAGATGGATGCAGTATTCACAGGTGCTTACATTCTCAAGCGTGACATGTCTAAAACACAGGTGAGTTCAATGTGTTGTAAAAACAAATACAATTATAGAAAACAGTTGAGATCGAACTCATCGTTCATTCCTCGAGGTGACAATGATTCCAGTCTATCAATCCAGAAGGATTCTCTTTGCTGCCTCTTCTTCTTAGTGTCCGTGCAGGTATTTACAATGACTTCTAATACTTGGAATTTGATGTGGGAGATATTGTGCTTCTTTTCATTAAAGTATTTAGCTACTGCTGAGTTAGTGTTCTTATTGCGAATGCATGACTTGTGTTCATTGAGGCGAATGCGCACTTTTTCGTCCTGTTTCTCCTACATAGTACTGTCCACAGGGACAGTGTATGCAATATATGCAGTTCTCCGTGTTACATGTGGCGTGGCATTTTATTGCAATTTTTTCCCTTGTGTACGGATGCAACACAAAAGCTCCATTTATAATGTTGTTGCAATTACTGCAATTCAGGCACGGATACGTGCCGAATTTTTTGGTTGGACTTCTTGGTTTATCATCGCGTGTGTTGACGAGCAGGTCTCTTAGTTTGTTGGATCTCTGATAAGCAAATGTAGGTGGATCGGTGAACAATTCTTTGGTTCTTTCATCTTTAGTCAGGATTTGCCAATGCTTGTTAATGCACCTTTTGATTTACATGCTCTGGCAAGAAAATTTGGACACGTATACCAAAGGTGGTGATGTATTGGTGTCTTTAGGAGTCAGGGTACTTTCTCTTGTTTTAGTTGCTACCTTCTCTGCTGCCATCTTGATATCCTCCTCTTGATACCTACGGTCTTCCAACCTATTACTTAGTTTAGCTAGTTCTTGCTCAAACTCTCTCTGGTCACTGATAATCCTCTTGAGGCGAAGCATTTGTCCATAGGGTAAATTTCGTAAGGTATTCTGAGGGTGAAAGCTCATCCGGTGCAGTAAATTGTTCCTATCTGTAGGTTTGGAAAATAGAGTTGTGGTGATCTGCTGAGTATGTACTTTGACTTGAATGTCCAGATAATGTATCCCAGGGTTCCCTATCTCAGAGGTAAATTGTATCCGGTGGTCAATGCTGTTGATGTATTGTAGAAATTCATTTAATGTTTTTCTTGTGTCCTGCCATATACCGAAAATATCATCGATATACCGTACCCACACTTTGAGCTTGTCTTTCACTCTGTTTTTTCTAAGATGTTTGTCATTTCAAAGCGATACATGAAAACATTGGCATATAGTGGTGCCATGATTGCGCCCATGGCTGTGCCAGAAGTTTGAATATAGTAGTCATTCTTGTATCTGAAGTAGGAATTAGTAGAGATGAAAATCAGGAGGGACATAAGAAATTCTTTATCCGCCCCTATTTCGCCTTCTTGTAGAAGGAGCCATTCAACCGCTTCTTGACCCATGTTGTGGGGAATGCTTGTATAAAGACTTGCCACATCGTTAGTGAATAGAATGTCTTGCTCAGATAGTTGTATCCTTTCCAAAATATTAAGGAAGTGTGTGCTGTCCTTGACATAAGTTTGTGTTTTTTGTATTAAGGGATTGAGAAAGTAGTCGATATAAGTACCTAGCGGTTGTAAGATGCCACCTGTGGCCGCGACTATTGATCTCCCTGGTGGCTTTGTCAATCCTTTATGTATCTTTGGTAAAAGATAAAAGTGTGGGATGGTTGGACTGGATGTCTGTAGAAATGCTCTTGTTTTCTTTGTGATCATTTCTCTCTCCTCCGCCTTGTCTAAAAGGATTGACAAGTTGTTGCTGATGTCTTTGGTTGGATCATGTTGAATTCTTAAGTAGACTGTGTGGTCATCCAGCTGTCTTTTGCATTCTTTTTCATAGTCTTGTGTGTCCTGTATCACCAATGCTCCCCCATTTATCTGCTGGTCTTATGGTGATACTATCATCAGAATATAGATTGCGTATTATTGACATCTCTCCTCTGCTCAAATTCTTCTTTTGTGGTGTTCCATATTTGATTTTTTTCAGATCTGCGATTACCATTTTCTCGAATATATCAATTGCAGGTACACAGATGGGTGGAATGAATGTGCTTTTTGGTTTAAACTCGATAAATTCTGTGGGATCACGTTCTTTCACTCCATGCTCCATTTCTGCGAAGAACACTTTTAGCTTTAATTTCTAGTTAGTTTATGAAGTTCAACCTTAGTGTTGAATAAATTAGTACCGAAGGTTGGTACAAATTTTAGACCTTTTTGTAATACTGTCTCTTCCTGTTGACTTAGCGTGCGTTGAGAAATGTTGACCACTAATTTATTCGAGACTGATGGCGTGTCTGTACTCCGGGGCCTTTTCCTCTGCCCCCTCCTCTTTCGTTTCCTCTTTGGTTTACGTCTAAAAAAGTAGATGGATGAGAGACAGTGCTGCTTGTGCCTGGTCTTACGGAACCTTTTGATGCGTCTTCTGTTTCTGCTGTAGTTGTAGTTGCTATTGGGATGTGTCCGTCTCTGCTTGAGTCTGTATCGGAACTGCTGTTACCGGAGTTAGGGTTAGGGTTCCTTGGTCGTTGTGGTTGGCTTTGGTACTTGTCTGCCCAGGTATAGACTTCGTCCCGTAGATAGTCAAAGGTGTCCCTTCGAAATTTCCTTATTTTCCTAGCTTCTAAGTCTGTTTTATAACCTTCTAATTTCTGGTTGATATCAATTAGAATGTCATTAAATGTGTCTTCACTTGTGAGTGTGGTGATTTCTAATGTGCGATCCTTGATTTCTTGTTCCAGAGCCAATAGGTTTGCTGATAATTCTTTGATGGTCAATAATATTAAATCCAGGGAGCATTTATTGAGAATCTGTTCCCATTTTGTCACAAACTCCTTGCTTTCTTTGCATAGAGTGGGTTTTAAACCAATTCTCAGTCCGCGTGGAATCCTCTGTGCCTTGTAGTAGCGACCTAAAGTGACTGCATGTAATTTACGGTTGATGTTTTTCCTGATGGCATATTCTAACTGTTTAATCTTTTTGTTTGGATCTTTGTCCTGTGTGGTGATATTGGCTTCCTTTATAAGTCCAAGGATTTCATTTGCCTCTTCAGCTGTGAATCCTAATGTAGCTGCTCTAATTTCTGTTAATTTCTCTATGTCTTCATACGACATACCTGCGTGCTACTCCTCAATTGTTTACACGGAAGTGGAGTTACAAGAATTGAAGAATGGAAGAGGGTGCACAGCTTGTTTCTTTAGTTTTGATTGAATTAGTATCTGTTGAGTATACTCTTAGATTTACTTCGAAGGGTGCAGCCCATTATACTGTGTCACCGTGTGGGACACACGTTATGTGCTGAAGGAGAAAGGACCTAGGCTAGTTAGCCTTCGGTGTGGGCCGCACACCTAAATTACCCCAATAGGGTTAAAACATTTGATTTAGATTGTAAATGACAGTAAAGCCATCTTCAGTAAAGTTGCTTCAAAGTGCTTTTATTTTGCAAGTTGTTATTTTATTCAGACTTTCCTTTAATTAACGAATGGTTAAACTTCACCAATTCGTTTTGTGCTAAATGCAATGTTATGTTTACAAATTACTGACAATGTTCTCTTCTCTCTGTCTACATGTACGTGTTTGTCAATTTTGGGTACCCTGTTCTCCTGAATGCATATATATCTGATGTTTTTCCAAATGTTCTAACAGAAAGATTTTTTTGTATATGTTGTTGTACATTTAACCTGGCTCTGAAGAAGGAAAGTTACCTTTCCGAAATGCATTAGCCCTAGGTTAATTTCCTTTGCCACGTTCCGTTAATTAAAGGAAAGTCTGAATAAAATAACAGGGGAAGGCAAGCACAAGAACAAAAGACTTTGTGGCTCAGCCATTTTCAGACCTGGCCCAGTCTTGAGCCAAACGCGGTTAACACGGTGTAACTCAGTAAAAAGAAGTAAAACCTTATGAAAAGTAAGTGATGCCACCAAATCGTCCCAGGCACACAAATGTCAGGTTACGATAGCCAAACAAAAGCTAAAGATTTAGCGGGGGGGGGTCCATAAATGGAGCTGAAGTTGCACAAGAACAAAATATTTCCTAACAGTCATTAGCTATAGGCAAGCATGGTCATGTCTGCCCATCCATGCTCTGGAAGCACAGATGCACACAATATTCTTGTAGCATTACATTACAGATATAGAACACAATTTGTGACATAGCTCCAAAAATATATCATTTAGAATCAAAAGGAAAGGTGTTATAAAACTGTGGCCATTTCCTATACAATTTGATTACACATCGGAATTGCCCATGTTTGTAAGTAATTGATAGCATTATAAATATTAATAATTCCACAAAAAAAGTGAGGACCAGGAGATCTCTTAGGCTGGGAGAGGTAAATGGGGTTCTGGGAGACTACCCCTGCATTATATAAAAAAGGTTAAAAAAACAAAAAGTCATGTTAAGTAATTTCAAATCGAGAATATCACAGATATCCTTATCAACAGGCTGCCCATTTTTCTGAACATCACAGCATGATGTAGATATTCTACAATAGTCCACATGTCCAAGCAATGCAGGCTTCCTCCCCAGGAGAAGGGTGATTCTGGAAGAGTGCTGGCAAAATGAAATCCTGGGGACCTGTGGAATTTAGACACCTCTTAGGCACAACTATTAGTTCGCTGTGCCTGACTGTGAGGCCCATTATGTGTTTGATAGTAATTCCTAAAAATAATACCCAGTGGTAATTCTTTAGGACATTTTACCACATAGGCCCACTCATTTACTGCAGATTTATGAGTTGGGTAATGATGGCTTTAGAACCCATTATTGGAGTTCATAGGACACCATCCACATTTTCTACAGCTGTAGATTCTTCAAGATTAGTGTATGTAAATCAAGAGGACATCTTTGTAACCACCTGCTAACACATGTTTTTACGTACTTACTGTCCTTCCAATGTTCCTTAACTCCACCACTACAGTAGAGGCTCATCCAATCCTCTTGGATTTGATGGTATTTGTGGTCTTGTAAATGAGTTCTAACCTAACCTCTCTGCTCAGGTTGTATTTCCGAGACCACCGCCAAAGATTTCATCACAACCCTTTGTAAATGAATTCCTCAAAAGCTTAAGAGGCAGGAAATGTCCCAGGTTTAGCCTTGCTCGTAGTACCAAAAGCACACAGAATGCAGTGTGGCACTATACACATAAAGGATTTCTGGCATGTTTGACCTTCTTGCCGATAAGAGTCTTTCCCCGAAACCTTCTAAAGGTTATCCTGGAGAAGGGACACTTTCCTCGTCTGTGTCAAAAAGTGTGCCTCAATGAGCATTATCATTTGGGATGGCTCCAGATGAGATTCCTCCTGGTTCACCAATAATTCCCATTGCTCCAGACATTGGTGAGTCCTCCGCACTTGAGCTGGTGAAGGCAAGTCCCTCTATATGAACACTCCAGAGTAAATACAACCCACTAGGGAAATAGTCCAAGAAATAGCTTTGCAAAAATAACAAGGTTTAATTTTATTCATTTTTATTTTTTTATTTTATACAGTTTTTACAAACCTTTAAAAAGAAAAGAACATTTTAACATACATACATCCACCCTCCTCATCACACTGTGTTCAGGATCGCCATTGCCATCTAACTTTCCCACATTTCATCAACGTTCTAGATGGTCAATGGCCCCCTGTACATTTCCAAGTCATCAGTAATCGAGATCAACTGATGTTCAATTATTGCTAAAAATTGAGTTAGCGGAATTAGCAATTTTGAATTAATGCCATTAAACATATGTCCCCACCATTCTTCCGCACACAGTGAAGGGTGGTTAACCCCCCAAGGGCCCAATAACAATGATCTGTTGTTCCGAAAGCTGTTACAAAATAGCACTAAATGTTTCAAGGTCTCTGGTGCTTTAGAACAGAATCTACATCCAAGATTAATTTTTTTGTTACAGTTCCATGTTTGCAAACGCTCTTTCGTTTTAAACAAATGTAAGCGAAATAGCATAAAGCGTCTTCGAGCCTTAGGGTCTGGAAACAACTTGATGTATCGCTGAGGCATATTGAAGGAACTAACTTCCAATGGAACACTCAACATCAATGTTGCCATCAATCTTTCAGTGCAGGTTTTCTCCCAGTCCATGCGCCAAATTTTCGTTTTAGCAGCGACCGGGTTTTCATGAAACAGACTGAGCTTAATGTCAAATTCCACCAGTAGACTTTCACATCTGTGCATCCACAAGGCCACCAAGTTCTGACCCTGCGACGAAGCAGTCTGGAGAAGTTCGAATTGCAGGATGTGTTCCCGCACTCGGGTTTTTCAATATAGGTTCAGCAAGTTCCATATAATCCTTGCATGTAATGAGATCAGGGATAACTCGTATCTAATGCACGAGGTCGACGTCCCTCTCGGAAAACTCAGCACCTTTGTCCAAAAGAGGTTCTCCAAAGAGGACCATAACTCATGGGGACATCCCAGAGCGTTTTCTGCTCCGTATATAAGTACCGGGACGACTTTTTGCTGGTAAAACAACCGGACCGGCTCCAATGAGAATTTCCCAAATTTCTTTTTCATTAGCAGAGCTTGATTTGCTAACAGAGTGCATTTCCTTTTGGTATCTGCCACCCACGGGGCATCATTAATGCAGGAACTTAACGTCATTCCCAGGTATTTGACCTTTTGTGATATTGACATTGGAATCCCACTCATGTACCATTTGAGTTTTCAGGTTTAATTCTACAAAATACAAATTCCAGCAAAGGATTCTGTTGCTCGAGAGCGCTCTGGTCTTACACTCACAAACAAGGGTTTATGAACACTAAAATCGTCATATAGTACAATTTGGTGCCACTGATTGGAGGCACCCAACACATGGGCCTGCTCCATGGGGGATGCCAGGCGGTAATTGGCTGGTTCTTCCCCGTTGATCTTGGTGCACATGGATCAGCTGGGCTCATCCTCGCAGTGAAGGTCAGGGCATGCATAAAACACAAAGTTTATCACTAAACTAAACAACTAAGACAGACTTTTCACTCATTATAGCAGGCACCTGGGTGGCACTGGAAATGGTGCCAGGGAAAAGGGAGGATAAAATACAGTTGTGTTGACCCAGTCTCCCCGTCGGGGGATTGATCTTTGATTTACCCTTTCTGATACCTCATGTTGCAGGAGATGTGTGTTGCTGCTAGAGAGAAATACAGTTGTGTGGGCTTTAGATCTTTGGTGGACACTTTAATGAGGTTAGAATCTGGCGGTCTTGTGCTTATCAAGAATTCAAAGATGTGGGGGTCGAGTGGTGTGGGGTTGGCTCAGGCTTGATTGGGTGGGGTTAGGGACCTGATGGCAGGTTAGTGGAGATGAATGGACACAGCACAGAGCCTGGTGCTGTATAACACTCCTCTCCAGGCACATTCCTTGAGGCGATACTAAATATTTGCAAGACTGAAGGGATGAGAGGAAAATGTACTTCCGTGGGAACAGGGCTCAAGCGGAGCCAGCATGTGGTGCAGGAATTGTGCTCTGTGAACCAGGAACGTGAGCAGATTGAGCCTTCAGCCTGTCCCTTCTGGGCCTAACACAACATGGTGTTGCAGGTTGTGGGCATTTCTAGTGCTAAGCACCTACTTCTATGCATTGCATGGTATTTATAGGATACCTGTTGATTCATACTTCTCCCCTTGTACGTTATATTGCCTCATATGGGATTCACCTTATTTGGAAGTGCCTATGGGGTGGGTTAGGCTCTGGTAGGCAGAATCCTGTGCAGTGCCCTTAGGGATCACTACACACAATTAAGACTACACGTGGTAATACAAGTTGACCTTTGGTACAAGCCTGTACTACTATGTTAAAGTGGTAGCAGTAGCGAGTAGCCAGGCTTATCTCAAGAGTATATGAGCAGTAGCAGAGATTAAACAAAGGGACCACAATTACTGTGACTCAAGCAAACACTGACTCAAGGTTTCAGGTAAAAAAACATAAGTACAATTATTTTTAAACCATCTGTAAAACACAACACTTCTATAAATTCAAAACCACACATAAAATACACTACAAACAACCAATTCTCTTGGCACAGAATAACTCAAGGTAAGTACCTTATGTTTTGGCGGGCCGGTGTTGTGAAACAAAAGACGTTACCGGGAATACATATGCAATCACTTTTTGACAGCTGGCTCGTATTAAAGAAACACATATCAGCGATAAGAATTGTTAACGGGGCAAAAACACACTTAGCACCTGGGTTAACCAGAGAGAGTTCGGGGCAAAAATCATAGGCAATGCTTTTTTCAAGGCAGACAGAATCAGAGAACACTCGCTGACAGATATACAAAAGTCAATAGGCCGGAGCCAGTGTCAAGTGGAACCAAGTTCCTGTTGTCGAGGATCACATAGTCAGACAGTTTAAGATTCAACGTTGCCAAGAATACTTTGCTAGTGTCAACAGAGGAAGCAACATAAGAGGGAAGGAAGACAAGGGCAAGCCTTGGAGGAGGAGAAAAGGGATTCACCCTGGTTCCTCGAAGCAGAACACGGTACCTTATTCAAAGAAGAAGCTGGTGCCACGGCAGTTGTTCCTGGTAGTTTCCTGCAGACCCACGGTTCCTGGTGCTTCTGTCGTGGAGACGAGAAGGCGTATGTCTGGAGCGGTCTGCACCACTCAGGGATGAAGCCAGCAGCAGCGACGGTGAATAAAAGGTGTGTTCCTTTAAAAACAGGAGAGGCTCTTTGGATGGCTATCCGGACCACTACAGCAGTGTGCAGCGATTTCGACCATAAAGAGGATCCTCTGGCTGTGGAAGATGAGCTGGTTGACCCCACCAGGCTCAAGGGAAGAAGACTCCGGACTGGATCTTCTCAGGTCGTCGAAGGGTAGATAGCTCAGGACTGCAGCAGGGCTTCACTGGGTCGGGGTAGTTGCAGCAGCCATCTTCTCTGCTTCTCTTCGGCTCGTTGTAGTTCCAGTGGTGACTCTGACTTCCAGCCCAAGCCACCTGCCTTTTATGCGAAAATCCCCCATTCACACAGCCAGGCTGTCAATCACGCGGCAGGGGGGTTGTCCAGCCCAGACAACCACCTCAGCCAATCATGGCAAAGAGCAACTTGGGTTTCCTAGGATACCCTGTGCAGGGGGTAACTACACCCCTGCCTCACATTCAGCCCACCTAGACACCCAGGCACCCAGACGAGGGCGTCTTGGCAGAAGCCCGCCAAAAGACGGTGAACAAAGAAGGCAGACCTGGTTTGCCGCGCAAAGTAAAACACAAGAAGGACTTTAACAAAAAGAAATGTCGAATAAACCTGACCGGAGCCAAAAGATGGAGTATTTAGTCAAGCGGGTTTATGTTCAAGGCTAATATAATAGCCTAAAACAATACTACGTTCAAATAGTATAATCGTGGTAGAAAAGTTAGGGTAGATAACACTGCCACCAACCAAGTCTAAATGTTAAAAGAGAAAAACAATGCTCCAGGAAGGACAGATAAAAAAGGCTAAGGATTAACCCTTTCCAATACTCCATGTAAGATGGGGTGTACTGGATCTGTGGTTATTTAACTATGTAAAGTTAACGGCAACTTTACCCTTTTCTGGGGGATAGGAGTCAGCCCCAGAAATGGAGTCGGTGGGAAGTCTAAAAGACAACCCTGTGTCACTGCACTGAAAGTGCTGTGTAACACACAAAAGAGTGAGGCTACTGAAGTGGTGTGCTCCAACGTCCACAATCACAAAAACAGAGGAGATACACATGGCAAAACACAGGTAAGAGTGCTGAGGGACTCGCTAGGTAAGGGAAATTAGCCATTGAGTGTGAATTCTCCCTAACACTCGCCCCCCCCCCCCAGACTAAGGGACAGGAGGATTTAATCCACTCCTGGATGGTTCTCATACCTTTAGTCGGTTATAAACATCCTAGAGAGACGTTCAGCATTTTGGTGGTGACTTCCTCCTCTGTGCTCAATGGAAAAATCAAAGCCTTGTAGGCAGATTGACCATCTGAATAGTTTGGGGTTTTCCCCTTTCATTTGCATTAGCCATCTCAAGGGTTGGTGGTCAGTCTGAATGATGAAGGTAGATCCATCCAAGTATGGTCTTAACCCCTTCAGTGACCACACAATAGCAACACATTCACGTTCTATTGTTGCCCACCTTGTCTCAGTATCCTTTAACTTCCTGCTGATGAAACAAATGGGGTGTTCCCTACCTTTTTCATCCAGTTGACTAAGGACTGCACCTATACCTACATTAGAAGCATCATTTTGTACAATGAAGGGTTGGTGGTAGTCAGGAGCTCTGAGGACTGGAGCTTGACAAAGGGCTTTCTTCAGACCTTCAAAGGCTTGATTGCACTCCTCATTCCACTTGACCTTTTTAGGAAATCTGGGAGAGGAGATGACAATCAAGGGAGAAGCGATGGTCCCATAGTTCTCTATGAAGTTCCTGTAATACCCAGTGAGACCTAAGAAGGCTCTAACTTGGGTTTGAGTAGTAGGGGTGGCCCAGTTTTATACAGCTTGTACTTTGCTAGGCAATGGCCTTATTTCACCTCCTCCTACCTTATGTCCAAGGTAGACCACTGTACCCTGACCAATTTGACATGTGCTTGCCTTTATGGTCAGATGGGCCTGTTCCAGGGCCTGCAATACATAGCCTAGGTGTTCAATATGTTCTTTTCATGTAGGGCTGAACACTGCAATGTCATCAAAGTATGCCATGCAGAAGTCCTCCATCCCATTCAGAACTTGATTGACTATCCTCTGAAATGTAGCAGGTGCATTCTTTAGTCCAAAAGGTATTACCTTGAATTGGTAGAGGCCAGCTGGGGTGGAGAATGTGGTTTTCTCCTTGGCATGGTCTGTCAGGGCTATATGGCAATAGCCTGACGTTAGGTCAAATGTGTGTCACGACCCTCGCCCAAAACCCCTCTGGCAAATCCATTGGCCAGGTGGAGTCAGGACTCGGGCCTCTAGAGCCTGGCATCCTCTTCAAAAGCCCTCATGGGGCCAGTCCTGGCGCCTATGGCGCCAGGCTCATACACCATGAACAACAATGTGCTTGGAAACTACTTTATTGTATTGTCAGCCAACATGGAGGCATCCCTATAGCTTGGTTGCTAAGAACCAAGCTATACGGTCTAGTGTTTTGGGTGTGGCAGGCCTGGAACTACTTTCCCTGGTACTACTTTACATGGGCTATATAAACCACACCTTGACTGCAGAACATGCTTCGTGTTACTTTGCAGCTTGCAACGTGACGCTCACTGTGTCCAGCTATTCCCTCGAACCTCGGAGAAGCAGAACCTGCAAGGGCACAAAAGGAACATCATTAGCAGCAGCATCTTACCTGCAGTCTTCATCTTTAAACACCCGAGGCTACTGAGAACAGCTTCCTCGAATCTGCACGCCTCCCGGACAGAACGACCTGAAAGAGGCAACATTAAAGAAAGCTGTAGAGACATTTACAAATTACGAACTGCTCAAAAGGCTTACCTGGCTGGTCGCCTCTCAGCTGGCACCACTCTGGACATTCCACTCGTGCTGAAGAACACCGCGACCTACAAGGAAGGAAAACACAGGTTAGTAAAGGCAAGACTTTGCAGCGCTGCGCATAGCGCTTACTTACCACATCATAGTGCTCTTAATGCGCCATCATTTACCAGCCGGGCTCAACCAAGCCAGTTCGCTGCGCTGAAGCTCTGCATACCTAAGGAAGAAAATAGACATTTCAAACAAAGAAAGGCATGCAGGATAGCAACAAAACTAAAGAACAGCAATAAAACCTACCTGAACAATATCAAACGTGCCAGCGTCAGTGAAGTAACTGGACCGCACTCGTCCATGAAAGACAACGCACCCCTGCAAAGAAGGCAGGATGGAGAGCATGCCTAATTCTGCCACAAGGTGAGGAGAGGGCGCCAGAGGGACTGAAAGCATACAGGGGTGGAGGGAGGATACTTACCCCAGTCGGTCAGTCTTGAACACAGTCCTCCTGTATTTTCAGGCAGAACCTTTCCCGCAAACCACATCAGGGCAAAGCTGAGAAGCATACCAGCGAGTAACCCAGCTGGGTGGTGTCCCTGTGGATACCAGGTGAGCGTAACAGAACACAAAGCCTACCATAACAAATCCACCTGGGCGCTATGGAGACATCAGAAATGGACCAATTGGCCCAATTACTAGGAGAGCTTCGTGCTGAGGTTCATTCTGCCCGACAAGAGACTAATGCCCTCCGGAGAGACCTAATAGTGACCAAAGAACTCACTGAAGAGTTTAGCAGGCAAGACTTGCAATCACAGGCAGGACAGACGCCTCTACCTGGAAGCAATCCAACGATGCAAAACCCTGCCATACCACCCACTCCGGTATAGATCACGTTACCTGGAACAGTGCCCCTGGCACCACCAGAAAGGTTCTCAGGCGACCCACGGAAGTATGCGGCATTCATCAATCAGTGCCGCCTTCATTTTCTTTGTAGGCCTGGAACATTTCCAAACGACCAAGCTCGGGTAGCTTTTGTCTTATCATACCTGAGTGCTAGTGCAGCAGATTGGTCGGTGCCATTGGTAACCCATGACGATCCTCTATTACATGACTTTGGGGGGTTCCAGAGAGAAATGGAAAAAACATTTTGCTCGCCATACCCAGGAACAAGCAGTAGACAATCAACTCTTGTCCCTCTGACAGGGGAATCAGGACTTGTTAATGTACATTGCTACCTTCAACAGACTGGTTGCTGAAGCTAGGTGGCCAGAAAACAAAAGAACCACGTTATTCCATCGAGGCTTACGAGGCGAATTAAAGGACGTCTTAGCCCAGGTGGTTGATCCACCCAGAGACTGTGCAGAATTCATAAATCTGGTCGTGCAGCTAGACCACAGGACCGAAAGGCAGACCGGTCTAAGATGGACCCTCAAACCGTGTATGTTCAACCAAGGGAAAACACACCCTGTGTATCTGAAAATGCTGTAGAACCCATGCAGATTGGAGGGATACGGCCTCCATTAACAAAACAAGAGCAGAACAAAAGAAGACAACAACAGCTTTGTTTGTATTGTGGGAAACCAGGACATTTCCTGAAGGACTGTCCAGTAAAACCCCCAAGAAGAACAGTCGGGGCCACAGAGAAGGATGAAGCTAAGGAATCGGGAAACTACCAAGCTCGACAAACGTAGAGGTCAGTTTGTCGAGTGAGAAGAAAGAGTTGCTGACCTCGCACTTTGCTATACCAGTGATCTTAATTAACCACCAACAGTCGTCAAAAATGCATGCCGTTGAAGCATACATTGATAGCGGAGCAGTTGGAAATTATATTAATCAAGAACTGGCAGCAAAGATGGGGCTTCCTTTGTCGTCTAAGCCAACTATGGACAAGGTAACCACCATGGATGGGACAGAAATCGCTTCTGGACCAGTAACCCAGTGCACAGCCAGGGTTACCTTGCTGTGTCTGGACAGACATCGGGAGTCTATTTCATTCAATCTCATCAAGGCACCTCAGTTCAGGCTAATACTAGGGATGCCATGGTTGGTTGCTCACAACCCTTTGATAGACTGGCGGGCACAAAAATTAATCTTCCCCGTTGCCTGCTCCCCTGTCTGCTATTAGCAAGAGGAGAAACCCGACGTCTGTATCCCCATGACTCCCGGAGTGACAGTATCAACCCTGGGAGCAACTAACACCTTGCCAATTGAATACCATGATTTCCAGGTTGTTTTCCAAAAGGACCAAGCCAATACATTGCCGCCGCACAGGCCCTCTGACTGTCAGATCGACCTTCTTTCCTGGTGCACAAATCCCTTGTGGCAGAAGCTACACTCTCACAGAACCAGAAAACCTTCATTTGAAATCCTATTTAGACCAGTACCTTGCAAACAGATTTACCTGTCCTTTGAAGTCCCCCGCAGCCAGTCCTTTGTTCTTCGTACCGAAAAAGGAAGGAGACTTGAGAACCTGTATTGACTACCACGCATTGAACCAGATCTCTGTGAAGAACCGCTACCCCTTGCCACTTATCCCTGAGATGCTAGACCAAGTTAAAGATGCCCAGATTTATACCAAATTGGACCTTCGAGGAGCGTACCACCTGGTCCGAGTCAGAAAAGGAGATGAATGGAAAACCGCCTTCCGTACTAAGTACGGCTTGTTTGAATATCAAGTCATGCCCTTCGGGTTAAGCAACGCTCCTGCGGCATTCCAATATTTCATGAATGACGTCTTAAGGGAGTTAATTGATGTGTGCGCCTTAGTGTACATAGAAGACATCTTAGTATTCTCAGCCTCGGAACAAGATCACGTCAGGCACGTTCGTTCAGTCCTCACCAAGCTCCGTCAACATTGCTTGTTTGCAAAGCTTGAAAAATGCTTTTTTCACGTCACCGAAGTAGAATTTCTTGGTTTTATCCTAACTCCAGGAGGCATCAGAATGGACGTGCACAAGGTAGATGCCATTCTGAAATGGCCTTCACCGACGTCTCTGAAAGGGGTACAAAGCATGCTGGGCTTTGCGAACTTCTACCGCCGGTTCATGCCAGACTTCTCTCAGGTTGTGCACCCAATCACAGTACTATTACGAAAAACAATAAAAAGTTTGCTTGGACCAAAGAAGCAGAAGAAGCCTTTCAGGAACTTAAACAAAGGTTTACCTCCGCTCCAATCCTGCAACATCCTCGTCCAGACCTCCCTTATGTCGTTGAAACTGATGCGTCCAGTCTCACAATGGGGGCTGTCCTTTCACAGAGAGACCCGGAAACCGGCCAGCTACATCCTGTGGCCTTCTGGACGAAAAAGTTATCACCTCCAGAGATTAATTATGCCATCACGGAATTCCTAGCTATCAAATCCGCCTTTAAAGCCTGGAGGCACTATGTTCTGGGGGCCAGCCACACCATTACAGTCATCACAGACCACCGTAACCTGCAATATCTCAAAACAGCCAAGACTCAGTCCTCGCGCCAATGACGGTGGGACCTTTTCTTCGCCGAATATGATTATGTAATCACATTTCAACCAGGAGTCAGAAACGGAAAGGCGGATGCCTTATCTTGCATGGGCATAGATGAAATAGTATATACAACTCCAGACCCAGTACCTATTTTACCTGAAGGCAAACTCTTGGGTATCACGACAGCCTTAACACAAGCAGAACTACAAAAAGAAATCCAAAGGACAATGAATCCTGATGCCTACCTTGCATTGCAAACTCAAGGAGAACAATATACCATCAAGGACCACCTATCCTTTTTTAGGGATCACCTATATGTTCCCAAGAAGAAATTACAACAGCATATTATTTCAAACTATCATGATTCACTGTTCAAAGGGCATCCTGGGATCGCCAAAACCCTAGCTAAGGTGAAAGAGAACTTTTGGTGGCCTACCTGGTGTAAGGACATCATTCAGTATATTCAGTCCTGCGGTATCAGCGCACAAAATAAATCACAGAAACAAAAACCATCTGGTCTCCTACAACCATTGGACATTCCTCCAGTTCCATGGCACACTCTTTCCCTTGACTTCATCGCTGATCTACCTCCAGGCCAAGGGTTCAACACCTTCCTTGTAGTTGTGGACTTATTCTGCGAAGATGGCCCATTTTATTCCTCTCAAAGGCCTCCCAGATGCAGCCACTTTACCAAAAGTGTTCCTGGACGGCGTGGTTGAGCTACATGGCTTCCCTTCGGTTCTGTTCTCTGATCGAGGCAGTCCGTTTGTTTCAAACTTCTGGAAAAAATGCTGTGCAATGGCGCAGATCGACGTTCGGCTATCTACCAGTCACCAACCCCAAACGGACGGCCAAACCGAGAGAACCAATCAGACACTCGAGCAATATTTACGGTGCATGCTGCACCACGAACAAAGGAATTGGAAAGACCTACTATGGATAGCCGAATATGCATATAACAATTCTTTGCATTCAAGCACGGGACAAACGCCCTTCTATACCCTTCATGGCAGACATCCACGTACCTCTGAACTAGACCTTCCAGCCAGCTTGGAAATGCCAGCGGTAAAGAATCTTCACACAACCATTACTCAGGCTTTCAAAAGGGCAAAGGAACACCTTATTCATGCCAAAGAAAAACAAAAGAGATTCGCCGACCTACACCGGAAAAAGGCCCCTGATTATCAAGTAGGAGACAAAGTTTGGTTAGCCGCTAAATTCGTACCCATCAAGGGAACCCGGACCTTTCATCCCAGATTCTTAGGACCCTATACCATTAAGGCAATTATCAACCCAACAGCCGTGAAACTGCATTTACGACCTAATCTACACATCCACCCGGTATTCCATGTGTCCCTCCTGAAACCAATGCAACCCGGCACACGGATTGTGACACCGCCTAAGCCCATACTTGTTGACGGAGAACCAGAATTCGAAGTCAAAGATATCTTGGACTCTAAATGCTCTAGGACCAAGCTGTATTATCTCGTCGATTGGAAAAGATTTGGACAACAAGATAGATCCTGGGAGCCCAGTGAGAATATCCTCGCACCACGTCTAATCAGGAAATTCCATCGCAACCTCCCAACCAAACCTGGGCCAGACAGAAGGAACACCATGGGAGGGGCCTTAGGGGGAGTGCTGTCACGACCCTCGCCCAAAACCCCCTCTGGAAAACCCATTGACCAGCTGGAGTCAGGACTCGGGCCTCTAGAGCCTGGCATCCTCTTCAAAAGCCCTCATTGGGCCAGTCCTGGCGCCTATGGCGGCAGGCTCATACACCATGAACAACAATGTGCTTGGAAACTACTTTATTGTATTGTCAGCCAACATGGAGGCATCCACATAGCTTGGTTCATAAGAACCAAGCTATGCGGTCTAGTGTTTTGGGTGTGGCAGGCCTAGAACTACTTTCCCTGGTACTACTTTACCTGGGCTATATAAACCACACCCTGACTGCAGAGCATGCTTCGTGTTACTTTGCAGCTTGCAACGTGACGCTCACCGTGTCCAGCTATTCCCTCGAACCTCGGAGAAACAAAACCTGCAAGGGGACAAAAGGAACATCATTAGCAGCAGCATCTTACCTGCAGTCTCCATCTTTAAACACCTGCAGCTACTGAGAACGGCTTCCTCGAATCTGCATGCCTCCCGGACAGAACAACCTGAAAGAGGAAGATAGAGGCAACATTAAAGAAAGCTGTAGAGACATTTACAAATTATGAACTGCTCAAAAGGCTTACCTGGTTGGTCGCCTCTCGGCTGGCACCACTCCGGACATTCCACTCACGCTGAAGAACACCGCGAACTACAAGGAAGGAAAACACAGGTTAGCAAAGGCAAGACTTTGCAGCGCTGCGCATAGCGCTTACTTACCGCATCATAGTGCTCTTAATGCGCCATCATTTACCAGTGGGGCTCAACCAAGCCAGTTCGACGCGCTGAAGCTCCGCATACCTAAGAGAGAAAAAAGAGACATTTTAAACAAAGAAAGACATGCAGGATAGCAACAAAACTAAAGAACAGCAATAAGACCTACCTGAACAATATCAAACGGGCTGGTGTCAGTGAAGTAACTGGACTGCACTCACCCATGAAAGACAACGCGCCCCTGCAAAGAAGGCAGGACGGAGAGCACGCCTAATTCTACCACAAGGTGAGCAGAGGGTGGCAAAGGGACTGAAAGCATACGGGGGTGGAGGGAGGATACTTACCCCAGTCGGTCAGTCTTGAACACAGTCCTCCTGTATTTTCAGGCAGAACCTTCCCCGCAGAGCACATCAGGGCAAAGCTGATAAGCATACCAGCGAGTAACCCAGCTGGGTGGCGTCCCTGTGGATACCAGGTGAGCGTAACAATGTGCTGAGGTACTTGGCTGCACCAGGTTTGTCCACCAGCTCATCTCTCCTAGGCAAAGGATGGGCATCAGTCTTTGTGACTGCATTTAGAGCTCTATAGTCCACGCAGAATCTCAACTCCTTGGATCCTGCCTTTGGTACAAGCACAACTGGGCTAGACCGTGGGCTAGCAGAGGGCTCTATAACCCCGAGATCAAGCATCTTTTTTACCTCATTCCTTATATGGGTTCTTACATTTTCTGACATTCTGTACCCCCTGCTTTTGACAGACAAACAGTCAGCAGTACGTATATCATGCTGGCCCCAAGGGGTCAAGCCTGGTGAAAGTGAGAACAGGGAGGCAAACTGATTTAACAGTAATTTGCACTCATCCTGCTGGTCAGGTGTGAGACTGGAAGGGAGATTAACTCCTTCCACTTGCTCATCTAAAGGTAGGCCTCTGAGGAGGTCAGGCAGAGGTTCACTCTCCTCCTCCTCCTGAGCTGAAGCTAGAAGTAAAGCGCCTATGTCAGGTCGAGAGACATAAGCCTTCAAACAGTTGGTGTGAAAGACTCTAGGAGCCTCCTTAGGATTGCCTAGGTCCACCAGATAGTTCACCTCTCCAAGATTACCCACAACTTTGAAGGGTCCTATCCATTTGTTCTGCAAGGCCCTCTGCCTTGTGGGGACCATAACACGAACAAGCTGGTCTTGAGTAAACTCAACCATGTTAGCCTTCTGGTCATGCCAATGCTTGACCAGAGCCTGAGCAGCCTTCAAGTTATCACTTGCCTCTGCCATCATGTGGCATTCTCCTCCGGTGACCTATCACATAGTCAGTTACTCTGACTGGCTTGGGGGAAGGAGCCCTCTCCATCCCCTCCTTAAATAGGGCCAATGGACCTCTGACTGGATGGCAATAGAGAAGTTCGAAGGGACTGTAACCTACTCCCTCCTGAGGGAATTATCTATATACAAAGAGAAGGCATGGCAGTAGAAGGTCCCACTTTCTTTTAAGGGGTTCTTCTAAAGCACCTATCATGCTCTTCATAGTCCTGTTAAACCTCTCCACCAACCCATTGGTTTGGAGATGGTAGGGAGTTGAGAACTTGTAGGTGACTCCACAGGTTTTCCACATGGCTTGCACATAGTGGGACATAAAATGTGATTCCCCTGTTCGATATCACCTCCTTAGGAAAACCTACTCTGGTAAAAATACCAAGTAGGGCCTTAGCCACAGCCTGAGCCATAACAGTCATCACAGGTATTGCTTCAGGATACCTTATGGCATGATCCACTACAACCAGGATAAACCTGTTGCCTGAAGATGTGGGAGGATCAAGGGGACCATGTCATGATGCCTACCTCTAAGGAGCCAGGCCGGGCCCAGCAACCCCAGAGGCAGACATCATTTTCCCCAGGGAAGCCTCAGCGGGCCCAAGTCGGGGCCCTTTGGACTCAGTCCTGGCGCCTTAGGCGCCAGGCTCATAGCGGACCCCAGTCCTGGCGCCTTAGGCGCCAGGCTCATAGAAGAGGATATGTGTTTAAGTGCTTGGGTGCACACTTACCTGATGCAGACCTTGCTGCTTCATCCAGGCCCTCTTGAGGCCTGAATGGGACTACTTAACCTGTAGGACTACTTCACCACCCGGGTGTGGTCGGGGAAGGATACATACCTGATTGGTGGAAGGATACATACCAGGAACTTCTTCCAAGGCTATTTAAACCCCATCCGAACAGCCACACATGCTTCGCGTTGTTCTGCACCTAGCAGCTGGACGCTCACCGTGTCAGCTCCTGCATCCTGACTTCAGCCACGCCTGCCAGCACCCTGGAACACCTGCAAGGGGAGAAAGGAAGGGAATAGGAGAAGAAAAGCCCTTACCTGCTAAATCTGCATTCCGGAGTCATTTCTCCAACGGCCCTGAAAAGGAAGACATCATTTTAAAGGCATTTCGTTTCGATCGCTGCAGCGCTGCATTTTACTCACCTTTGCAAGGCGCTTCCATCTTCAGCAGCGATCTTCCGGATTCAGCTACGCCCCGGCGCCTAGAGGAAAAAAGACAAGAACAAAGGTGAGAGGGAGAAAAGGAATAAGGAAAGCTCAGTTTCCTTTTAAGTCTTACCTGTTGGATTATTCCCACTGCATTTCGGGTCCTGCCGCTTCCTGGCATCTCCGTACCCGGCCCCTATGGGGAAAAAAGACAAAGACATTGAATGAGCGAATGCAAAGACATTACCTGAGCGCTCATCCAGAACTGTTTCACTTCGGGTCGGCGCCATATCTACGGCACTCCGAACCCCCGGCCCCTAAGGGGAAAAAGACATAAGCATTAGCGCTTGCTGCAATTAGACAACGAACATTATTATTAAGCTTGAACTTTTGAACAGAACTTTTACAGCGCCTTACCTGAACAGTCAAGCTTACCTGAACTCCCATCAATCCTCAATCCAGTGAAGTAACTGGGTTTCAACGCGCCCCTGCATCAGAAGCAGGATGGAGAGCTCATCCTTCCAAACCCTAAGGTGAGGCTTCACGGGGAATCGTGGAGGAGGTATCGTGGAGGGTTGGAAGGGAGTGGGAGGCTTGAGCATTGTTCCACAGTTGGTAATACTCCCTTTTCACGCACAGGAGGGTATCCAACGAGCCAGGGAAGCCAGAATAGAGGGGCCCTTCCTGTCCATCTTCAGAGTTCTGCGCCTTCGACGCCGCGCCTCCGTGGGAACCAGGTGAGCGTTACAGAACGCGAAGCCTTACCACAATTTCCCACCTGGGCGCTATGGAGACTTCCGAGACAGATCAGCTGGCCCATCTTTTAGGGGAATTACGGGCAGAAGTGCACTCAGCCCGCCAGGAGACTAATGCTCTCAGAAGGGAACTAATCCTATCCAAGGAAAGAACTGATGATCTGGCCAAAAGGTTATTGCAGGGCCAGGCAGAGCACACTCCTTTACCTGTTTCCTGAGATATTTCTACAACAATGGGTTCGAATAACCCGGTACAAATCAATCTACCTGGACACATGCCTTTGGCCCCGCCGGAACGTTTTGCGGGGATCCCAAGAAATATGCCGTTTTTATGAACCAATGCCGTTTACACTTTTTATGCAGGCCCGGGGCCTTCCCCAACGACCAGACCAAAGTAGCCTTTGTACTATCTTACCTCAGTGGCTGTGCTGCCGATTGGTGTATTCCATTGGTAAATCAGGATGATCCCATTCTCCGGGATTTCCAGGGCTTCCAGGCCAGCATGGAAAGATTGTTCGCTCGACACTCGCAGGGACAGGCCCTTGACAACGAACTGCTATCCTTACAACAAGGTAATCATGATCTTTTGTCCTATATCGCCACCTTTAATAGACTAGTTGTGGAAACCGGATGGCCTGAAAATAAAAGGATCACATTGTTTCATCGAGGCCTGCGCGGAAAGCTTAAAGATGTTATAGCTCAGATAGTAGATCCACCCCAGGCCTGCACAGACTACATAGACTTAGTGGTTCAACTTGATCACAGACTTCAAAATAGAAAAGCAGATCGGCTCAAGTATGAAACCAGAGTACCTATCAAGACCCATGTTAACTCCAAGAGTACTGACGTTTCCGAACCTATGCAAATTGGCAGTGTTAAAGGACCATTAACGCAGAAGGAACGAGAGAGAAGGCGACAAATGCAACTTTGTCTGTATTGCGGAACTTCCGGTCACTTTCTTCAAAGTTGTCCAGTTAAACCACCCAAGAAGGTGGTTAGAGCCACTGATAACGAGTTATTGACACCTGGTTCGGGAAACGACCTAGCACGACAAGCGTAGGGGTCCGCTTGCCGAGCTTAAAAACAAACTCTTTGACCTCGCATTTTGTCATGCCAATGGTGCTTGTGAACCCAAAACAGCCTCAGCAGTTGCATGCTATAAAAGCATACATAGACAGTGGAGCTATTGCAAATTACATAGACCGGGAATTGGCTTCCAGGATTAAGCTTCCTCTCCGCCCGAAAGTAGCCCAAGATGTAATTACTACAGTTGATGGAACCGAAATAGCCTCAGGGCCTGTAACGCATTCCACAGTTGAAATTACTCTGGTGGGTCAGGACGGACATCGGGAAGCAATCGTGTTTGATGTGATCAAGGCCCCACAATTTCAAGTCCTTCTTGGAATCCCTTGGTTAGAAACACATAATCCGAGAATAGACTGGCGAGCAAAGAAGATAACTTTTCCTGATTGTGAACCAACCTGTTACCCAAGGAATCCAGCTATGGGTCTAGCCTCTGTAACTTCCACCCCTGTACAGCTACCATCTGAATACCAAGAATTCCAAGACGTTTTTCAGAAAGAGCAGGCTAACACCTTACCTCCCCATCGATCTTACGATTGCCAAATCGACTTGGTACCCAATGCACAACTACCTTGTAGTAGGATTTATGCTCTTACTGAACCTGAGAACCTGCATTTGCGCCAGTATTTGGATCAATACCTGGCCAATGGTTTCATTCGCCCATCAAAGTCACCAGTCTCTTCCGCTTTGTTCTTCATACCTAAAAAGGAAGGAGACCTTAGGGCCTGTATTGACTACCGCGCCCTAAATCAGATAACGATTAAGAATCGTTACCCTTTGCCCCTGATACCTGAGCTTATCGACCAAGTAAAAGATGCTTGTGTGTACACCAAGCTAGATCTCCGAGGAGCTTACCACCTGGTACGTATAAAAGAGGGCGACGAGTGGAAGACTGCATTCCGCACCAAATTTGGGCTCTTCGAATATCAAGTAATGCCCTTCGGTTTGTGCAACGCACCTGCCGCCTTTCAGTACTTCATGAATGATGTTCTTCGGGAACTTATCGATGTTTGTGTCATCGTTTATATTGACGACATCCTGGTGTATTCCTCCTCAGAATCTGATCACAGAAACCATGTTAGGGCAGTTCTTGAGAAATTGCGCCAGCACAAATTATTTGCCAAGCTCGAAAAATGCGTTTTTCATACCACAGAAGTGGAGCTTCTCGGATTCATCCTGACACCTCAAGTAATCCGAATGGACTCGCGGAAAGTGGACGCCATTCTCAAATGGCCATCTCCTAGCTCTGTGAAGGGAGTGCAAAGCATGCTTGGCTTTGCCAATTTCTATCGAAGGTTCATCCCGGAATTTTCTCGAACTGTTCAACCCATCACAGCTCTCCTAAAGAAAAACAAACGCTTTGAATGGACTCTTGAGGCTGAACAAGCCTTTCAGGACCTGAAAACCAAATTCACCTCTGCACCTCTGCACCTGTATTGAAGCACCCGCGCCCAGATCTCCCTTACATCATGGAAACCGATGCATCCAGTTCGGCCATGGGAGCTGTCCTGTCGCAAAGAGACCCAGAAACTAACCAACTACACCCTGTAGCCTTTTGGTCCAGAAAATTCTCTCCACCTGAACTCAATTACGCAATTACCGACAAAGAACTACTGGCTATTAAATCAGCTTTCAAGGCTTGGCGTCACTATCTTCTCGGTGCAAGACACATCATCACCGTAATTACGGACCACAGAAATTTGCAGTATTTAAAGACGGCCAAAGCTCAATCTTCGCGACAACTCCGATGGGCTTTATTCTTTGCGGAATTTGATTTTGTAATTACCTATCGCCCTGGCTGCAAGAATGGTAAGGCAGATGCCTTATCCCGGATAGGCAAGGAAGAACCCAATTCCAGTTTAGAACCTGTGCCAATCATACCGGAACAAAGAATTCTGGGCTTGACTTCATTGCAAACCATTGAGGACATCCAAGCTCAAGTAAAACAGCTTTTTGACTCTTCTGCCTTACTGGAATGGAGTCAAAAGGGTCCTCACTACACCGTTAAGGATGATTTACCCTACTTCCAAGAGCGGTTATTTCTGCCAAGTAAAGAATTGCAGGAACTTGTCATTACCCGTCATCATGAATCATTAATGGAAGGACACCCCGGTATCGCGAAAACAGAAGAAAAGATCAACCGCCACTTCTGGTGGCCTTCTTGGAGAAAAGACATGAAGTCATTTGTGTTGTCTTGCGGAATCTGTGCCCAAAATAAGAGTCAAAAGAAAAGGCCAGCCGGCCTACTTCAACCTTTGGACATTCCACCAGCACCTTGGCACACCTTGTCAATGGACTTTATAACTGACCTGCCTCCTTGTGGTGGTTACAACACGATTCTTGTAATAGTGGATCTATTCTCCAAAATGGCCCATTTTATCCCTTTAAAAGGATTGCCGTCAGCTTCCACCTTGGCCAAGGAATTTATGGAAAATATAGTGCGGTTACATGGTTTCCCTTCCATATTAATCTCAGACCGTGGAAGTCAATTTATCTCCCACTTTTGGAAGAAATGTTGCCAACTAGCACAAATAGACGTGCGGTTATCCACCAGCCACCACCCCCAGACCGACGGACAAACCGAGAGAACCAATCAGACTCTCGAGCAATATCTGCGGTGCATGTTACACCAATCCGAGTTGAATTGGAAGGACATCCTTTGGATTGCAGAATATGCATACAACAATTCAGTGCATTCTGGAACCGGACAGACTCCTTTTTATACCCTGTATGGTCACCATCCTCAGACCTCTGACCTAGATCCACCTCTGACCCTGGAGATGCCTGCAGTAAATCACCTACATTCCACAATAACCCAAGCCTTCAAAGAAGCTACAACCCACTTACAGCAAGCCAAGAAAAAGTATAAAGAAAACGCTGATTTACACTGAAGTAAAACTCCTCCTTACCAAGTAGGAGATCAGGTATGGCTAGCAACTAAACATCTACCTCTCAAGGGTCAGCAAACTTTTAATCCCAGATTCATTGGGCCTTACCCCATCAAAGTTATTATCAACCCAGTGGCCTTTAAACTCGATTTACCATCCAACATGCGGATTCATCCCGTTTTTCACGCATCTCTTCTAAAACCATTACAACCTGGAACCAGACTGTCTGAGCCCCCAGGCCCTGTCCAAATTGATGGAGAATTAGAATTCGAAGTGAAAGACATTTTAGATTCCAAGATAGTTAAGTTGAAACTCTTCTATCTTGTTGATTGGAAAGGATATGGACCTCAGGAAAGATCTTGGGAACCCAGTAACTATGTTCACGCACCACGATTAATTCAAAGATTCCATCGAAGATTCCCGCACAAACCAAAACCCCCGGAGGAAAAGACCTTGGGAGGGGCCTTGAGGGGGGGTACTGTCATGATGCCTACCTCTATGGAGCCAGGCCGGGCCCAGCAACCCCAGAGGCAGACATCATTTTCCCCAGGGAAGCCTCAGCGGGCCCAAGTCGGGGCCCTTTGGACTCAGTCCTGGCGCCTTAGGCGCCAGGCTCATAGCGGACCCCAGTCCTGGCGCCTTAGGCGCCAGGCTCATAGAAGAGGATATGTGTTTAAGTGCTTAGGTGCACACTTACCTGATGCAGACGTTGCTGCTTCATCCAGGCCCTCTTGAGGCCTGAATGGGACTACTTAACCTGTAGGACTACTTCACCACCCGGGTGTGGTCGGGGAAGGATACATACCTGATTGGTGGAAGGATACATACCAGGAACTTCTTCCAAGGCTATTTAAACCCCACCCGAACAGCCACACATGCTTCGCGTTGTTCTGCACCTAGCAGCTGGACGCTCACCGTGTCAGCTCCTGCATCCTGACTTCAGCCACGCCTGCCAGCACCCTGGAACACCTGCAAGGGGAGAAAGGAAGAGAATAGGAGAAGAAAAGCCCTTACCTGCTAAATCTGCATTCCGGAGTCATTTCTCCAACGGCCCTGAAAAGGAAGACATCATTTTAAAGGCATTTCGTTTCGATCGCTGCAGCGCTGCATTTTACTCACCTTTGCAAGGCGCTTCCATCTTCAGCAGCGATCTTCCGGATTCAGCTACGCCCCGGCGCCTAGAGGAAAAAAGACAAGAACAAAGGTGAGAGGGAGAAAAGGAATAACGAAAGCTCAGTTTCCTTTTAAGTCTTACCTGTTGGATTATTCCCACTGCATTTCGGGTCCTGCCGCTTCCTGGCATCTCCGGACCCCGGCCCCTATGGGGAAAAAAGACAAAGACATTGAATGAGCGAATGCAAAGACATTACCTGAGCGCTCATCCAGAACTGTTTCACTTCGGGTCGGCGCCATATCTCCGGCACTCCGAACCCCGGCCCCTAAGGGGAAAAAGACATAAGCATTAGCGCTTGCTGCAATTAGACAACGAACATTATTATTAAGCTTGAACTTTTGAACAGAACTTTTACAGCGCCTTACCTGAACAGTCAAGCTTACCTGAACTCCCATCAATCCTCAATCCAGTGAAGTAACTGGGTTTCAACGCGCCCCTGCATCAGAAGCAGGATGGAGAGCTCATCCTTCCAAACCCTAAGGTGAGGCTTCACGGGGAATCGTGGAGGAGGTATCATGGAGGGTTGGAAGGGAGTGGGAGGCTTGAGCATTGTTCCACAGTTGGTAATACTCCCTTTTCACGCACAGGAGGGTATCCAACGAGCCAGGGAAGCCAGAATAGAGGGGCCCTTCCTGTCCATCTTCAGAGTTCTGCGCCTTCGACTCCGCGCCTCCGTGGGAACCAGGTGAGCGTTACAGACAATGTCAATCCCTACCCTCTCAAAAGGAACTCCAACTACTGGGAGAGGCACCAGTGGTGCCACATTCTTGGCTCCACTCTTGCCAGAGGTTTGGCAAGTGTGGCAGCTCCTGAAGAATTTGTCTATTTCTGAACCCATCTTAGGCCAGTAGAAGTAAAGAGAGAGCCTTTCCTTGGTCTTCTTAAAACTTAAGTGACCAGCCAAAGGTATCTCGTGCAGGAACTGGAGTCGGTTCACTAGATGTACTACAAGTCTTATGCAGTCTCTAGGGGTTGACTCAGTCGGTTCACTGTAGAAGAGGCCATCTTCCCAGTGCAGCCTATACTTTTCAGGCTCTTTCCCATCAAGCTGAGAAGCTGCCTGTAGGTGAAGACCTTCAAGAGTAGGGCACGCTCTTTGTCCTCTGCTGAAGTCTGCCCTGTTGGGTACACCTTCTACCAGTAAAGACTGCAGTTCAGGATTTTCAACAGGGTCAAGATCTCCAACCAGGGTTACATCTTCTTCTAGATCTGATTCCTCAGTATCTAGTTGAACCATACAGGGTTGAACCTCACACTCAGCCTCAGCTGGTGGAGGATTCACAGATGTGACTTTGAACAGTCTTGGGGATGTCCTTCTGTGCCCAGGAGTGCTTGCTGGTTTCTTGCTGGTAGACCTAGGTTTCCCCTTTGTCTTGCCTTGTCCTGCAATAGCAGTAAGTAAGTCATGTGGACTTGGGGTGATAGTTTCCTCTATCATGTCCCCAGGAGAACCTCTCAAGGTTCTCTCCCTAGCAGACCTTGTGAGCTCCTGCTTGCTTTTGCCGGGAGGCCCTCCAGGTACGTTATTCTGCACACTTACAGGTATTCTGACAGTCATGTCATTACAATGGATGAGAGATGGTAACTGGGGAAACATTTGCACAGGGCCTCCAGCTAACTTGGTTAGGTGTTTGGGTGCCTTAGCAACATCCTCCACCTTGAAAAAACATTCATCAACCACAGTTATGCTGGCTCCAGTGTCTCTGAAGGCAGGAGTTTCCTGACCATTCACAAGAATACTATCTTTGTAATACTCTTTAGTATTATCTGGGATTGAGTTATAGACATCTAAGTTGTGTTCTTCCCAAAGACCCAAGGACTCTAAAGAAACACTAGCTGAGACTCTCATGGGCTCATCAGCTGGTAACTGAAAGTTTCCACTGGCTATAGGTACTTCAGCCACCTGGGAGAAGGTTAAGGAGACAGTGTTGACCCCTGAAGGTTTACCCTTACATCTGGGATCCCCTTTCACATGGTCAGTTGACCCACAAGCAAAGCATTTTGCAAATACTTTCTGGAATGGGGGTTTGTTCTGACCTCCATCTGGTTTGGGACCAGATGGTACACTAGCCTGATTCGGTTTCCCTGTGGCTTACCCTGATTATGTGTGTGGCCCTCTTTTGGATTGGAATTATTAGAATTCTCTTTGTTGTCTTTCTTTGATTGCTTTCCCTCTTCCTTTTTCTGAGTTGCCCCAGAATCCTTGTGAGTAGCCATGTTGGCAACCCACAAGTCAGCAGCCTTAGCTAACTTGTTAGGATCTATCGCCTTTGAATCAGCCAAGTGCTGCCTAAGCTCAGGAGAGCAGACATCAAAAATAGACTCCAACATTACAAGATTCCTCAAACCTTCATAAGTGTTCGTTCACTTTCTAACCCTTAACCCAACCATCTAAGTTTTTCAAACATTCACACACCCAGGTAGCCCAAGGGGTACCATCATGCTTTTGGAGGGTTCTAAACCTCTTAAGAGACTGGGAAGGGGTCTTCCCAAATCTAGCTATTAATGCTAGATTCACACACTCATATTCCTGTTTATCCTCCTCCCCCAACTCCATTACAGCATCACTTGCAACAGGGGGAAGCCTAGAGAAAAGACAAGGAATCAGCTGATTCCCTGAGATACCTTGAATCCCATGATTGTACTGAAACATTGCTAACAAATCCAAAACATCAAGTTTAGTTTCATACATACCAATCATTTCCTTTGGCATACAGGGTCTCTTAGGGCTGGAAGACCTAGAAGACTCTGGGAGAGAAACATTTTCTAAAGACAATGGGCCTCATTACAGGTCGGGCGGTCCGGAATTAACAGTGGCGGTAAACCCGCCGCCACTGTTAATTCCGACCACCCGATCCCAAGTCCTGCAGGTGGGAGGTGATGTTCCCGAGATGGTGCCGGTGTTTCCACTTCCCCATTCCCTTTGAGACCTATGGGACTCAAAGGGAATGGGGATTTACCGAATTGCGGAATGGTAATACGAGTCTGGCGGTAAAACCGCCTGGTTACCGCCGGACTCGTAATGAGGCCCAATTTCTTCATTTCTAGTCCATGGTTCAGCTCAATTTCTCTGAGCCTTAGCTCTTGATTTTTCATGGCAGTTTGTGCATCAATACGTTTCACTTCCAATTCAAGTCTCATTTTCTCAAGTGCAATAAACTCAGAAGTAAGTGTAGGACCTGTGGGGGTCCCAGTGGACAGAGGTTGTGCTTTCTGAGCAGGTAAGGGAGTTGTAGGGTTTCCTAACAAGGACTCCTCTACTTCTTCTAACTCAAAACTCTAAGAATCAGAAACATCAGTATCCACATTTGCTGGAGGGGTAGGCCCTTCTGACCCACTCTCCAGACTTTGTTTTCCCATTAACTTTGCAACCAGTTCAGATTTGTTTCCTTTACGAGAGAGATTCTTTTCTCTACACATGGTTCTCAGAACCTCAGCAGTATAGTTTGAGACCCTCTTCACTGTAGTTTTCCATAAATTACACAATTTCTTTAGTTAACAGAATTAGTGGTGTTTAGCCTTGTGATTAGTTGAACCCAAGCAATAGCAGCACTCTAAGTGTAATCACTGTACTTCCAAATCCTCACCGCTGTACATCAGTGTTAGGCAGAATCCTGTGCAGTGTCCTTAGGGACCACTACACACAATTAAGACTACAAGTGGTAATACAAGTTCACCTTTGGTACAAGCTTGTACTACTATGTTAAAGTGGTAGCAGTAGCGGAGCAGCCAGGCTTATCTCAAGTGTATATGAGCAGTAGCAGATATTACACAAAAGGACCACAATTACTATCACTCAAGCAAACACTGACTCAAGGTTTCAGGTAATAAAATATAAGTACATTTATTTTTAAACCATCTGTAAAACACAACTCTTCTATAAATTCAAAACCACACATAAAATACACTACAAACAAACAATTCTCTTGGCACAGAATAACTCAAGGTAAGCACCTTATGTTTTGGCGGGCCGATGTTGTGAAACAAAAGACGTTACCGGGAATACATATGCGATCACTTTTTGACAGCTCGGTCATATTAAAGAAACGCGTATCCGCGGTAAGAATTGTTACCGGGGCAAAAACACACTTAGCACCTGGGTTAACCAGAGAGAGTTGGGGGCAAAAATCATAGGCAATACCTTTGTCAAGGCAGACAGAATCAGAGAACACTCGCTCACAGAAATACAAAAGTCAATAGGCCGGAACCAGTGTCAAGTGGAACCGGGTTCCTGTTGTCGAGGATCACACAGTCATAGAGTTCAAGATTTAACGTTGCCAGGAGTACTTGGCTATTGTCAACAGAGGAAGCAACAGTAATAAGAAGGAAGGAAGATAAGGGCAAGTCTTGGAGGGGGAGAAAAGGGATTCACCCTGGTAACTCGAAGCAGAACACAGTACCTTATTCAAGGAAGAAGCTGGTGCCACGGCAGTTGTTCCTGGTAGGCTCCTGCAGACCCACGGTTCCTGGTGCTTCAGTCGTGGTGACGAGAAGGAGGACGTCTGGAGGGCTCTGCACCACTCAGGGATGAAGCCAGCAGCAGCGACGGTGAATAAAAGGTGCGTTCCTTTAAAAACAGGAGAGGCTCTTCGGATGGCTATCCGGACCACTACAGCAGTGTGCAGCGATTTTGAATATGAAGAGGATCCTCTGGCTGTGGAAGATGAGCTGGTTGACCCCACCAGGCTCAAGGGAAGAAGACTCCGGACTGGATCTTCTCTGGTCATCAAATGGTCATCAAATGGTAGATAGCTCAGGACTGCACCAGGGCTTCACCGGGACGGGGTAGTTGCAGCAGCCGTCTTCTGCGCTTCTCTTCGGTACCTTGTAGTTCCAGTGGTGACTCTGACTTCCAGCCCAAAAGTCCTGCCTTTTATGCAAAAATCCCCCATTCAGACAGCCTGGCTGTCAATCACACAGCATGGGAGTTGTCTAGCCCGGACAACCACCTCAGCCAATCATGGCAAAGTGCGACTTGGGTTTCCTAGGATACCCTGTGCAGGGGGTGACTACAACCCTCCCTCACATTCAGCCCACCTAGACACCTAGGTGCTCAGAGGAGGGCTTCTTGGCAGAAGCCCGCCAAAAGACAGTGAACAAAGAAGGCAAACCTGGTTTGCTGCGCAAAGTAAAACACAACAAGGACTTTAACAAAAAGAAATGGCGAATAAACCCGACCAGAGCTAAAAGAAAGGGTATTTGGTCAAGCGGGTTTATGTTCAAGGCTAATATAATAGCCTAAAACAATACCACGTTCATAAAGTATAATCGCGGTAGAAAAGTTAGGGTAGATACCACTGCCACCAGCCAAGTCTAAATGTTAAAAGACCAAAACAATGCTCCAGGAGGGACAGATAAAAAAGGCTAAGGATTAACCCTTTCCAATACTCCATGTAAGAAGGGGTGTACTGGATCTGTGGTTATTTGACTATGGAATGTTAATGGCAACTTTACCCTTTCTGGGGGACAGGAGTGAGCCCCAGAAATGGAGTCGGTGGGAAGTCTCAAAGACAACTTTGTGTCACTGCACTGAAGGTGCTGTGTAACACACAAAAGAGTGGGGCTACTGAAGTGGTGTGCTCCAGAGTCCACAATCACAACAATAGAGGAGATACACATGGCAAAACACAGCTAAGAGTGAGGGAATAGCTCACACTCTTACCAAGTGGAAAAAAAGTAACTCCAGAAATCCAGGAAAGCTGCTTAGGGACTCACTAGGTAAGGGAAATTAGCCATTGAATGAGAATTCTCCCTAACAGGCTCATTTCCATATATCCATCAGAACATTGGCATCCTCCCATTGTATGTACACCTAATCAGTCGTCGAGTTGGGGATAGATGTGGATTCACCCAAAAGGTAAATATGCTACCATCCAAGTGGGAATTTTGTGAACACTTGGGGGCTTTTATTAGTCTAAAACCAAGGGAACTGAGGGTCAAAACTAGCTGAACGTCCCTGAGTGTGTTGGAACCTTAAAGCATATGGAGTAAAAGCCCCTTTCCTTTCCTTTGTGACATTTCTGAACTCTTAGTCTTGCCTTTTGGGGTAGGCATCAGAAATAGACCTGGTTGCACTGGTGGAGACGTGATTGTATCTGTTATCCAAGCCATATTGGTCTGGTTGCCCACAAACCTGATGATAGCCTCTCCCACCCCTTAGAGAAATGCAGAAATATGCCCTCCAACTGCCATCTTTGATTAACAGGTCCTCTATGTTGGAACTTCTCCTTTGATTTCTGACAATGTTGAAACCTGGATAGAGGCATAGATTTAAACTGCTTCTGACCACCTGATGTTTTGTGTGTCTGATGGAAGTGTTCTGCTTCTCACACAGTGTGTCCATATTTCTGTGTATGTGAACTTTTTCCCAGCTTCCTCCCTTCAAATGAAACTTCAAAACAATTGCATGTTGAGGACGATCTATATGCCAGTCTATAAGATGTTCATGCTTTCTGCCTGAGACTGATGGTCCCATTGGCATGCCTCTATTAAAAAATTATCAAATGACAGATCTGACATCTATTTGATCTATGTCTACCAGTAGCAGAGCACACCCTGTGCCACCCTCATTAGTTGTTTGGACTTCTTTTTAAATCGACTGTAGATTAGCTACTCTGTGCATGTTCTGTAGGCATTGTTTCTCATTTATATAACAGCTCCTGCATATGAAGCCTTGCAAGATAAGACAACTTTCTTGTCTACTTGATCCTAAACCTCTGCCTCTCTGGCTGCAACTGATTACCCCCTCGTTCAGGCCGGATAGGGTGTCATCAATTTCAGCAGATTCTGGGTGTGAAACTTGATCCCCACTCCATGTATACTTGACATAAAACATGACACAATATGTTTTGGTTCCTTTCAGTTCTTCAATATCTTTTCCTTGATCTCGCTGATCAATAGTGGGACACAGATTTAACGTAATGTCTGATTTTTCGATCTGGCATTGGATATGCTCTGACTCCACAAACCCCACACACTCTGAGAGCTGGATCCAAGTGAACTACACTCACTCTCTGTCGAAATATTTTTCTTTTGGATTGCTCTCCTCTTCATAACTAGGTGTCAGTAATGATGCAGATGATGAGGATCACCACCACAATGAAGAGGAGGGAGATAAAGAGGAGGACGAAGAGGATGGTGACAATGTTATTTTTCTTTTGCTATAACTCTGGCCTAGTACGGCAAGGTTTCCAATTTCTTTTAAGTCTGTCCCTGTCAAGTAATACGTATGCATCTTATTATTTCCATATTTACCCTCACTAAACCCCTTCTTCTTCTTATGAGGTGTTTCATTGATGGAGACATCTGCTTCTGATTCAGCTCTGTGCATCTGTTGTTCATTTGTCTTCTAAGGTTTCAACTTTCCTCAACCGAGAGCTTGCAAGCTGACAGCTTCCATGTCTCACTACAGTGTAAACGTTCTCCATTTCAAACAGGGCTTGCATTCCAGCATACCTGCACATGGTCACAGTTTCATTTTCTTCCTTCCAAACCAATATGGCCCCAATGAAACACTTGTGTATAGGCGCGTTACAAATGCCATATCATATCATATCATATCAATACTGGCGAAATGCCCAGCCACTTGCAAATGTGCATAACCTGTGTGTCCGTACCCCCCTCTGAATAGGGTGGACCATTTACTACCATTTCATGCCGGTCCAGCACCTTACAACTCCCGGCCAAAGATCCAGGTCAGAGGCGCTGCTCCGCATTGTGCAGCATGCTCAGCTCCAAGCACTCCCACCTGATACAATCCCCAGGACTGAGCCAGCTCCATTCCTCGCCCTGCTCTTCCCTTTGCCTACCTTCCAGCTGGAGCCCAGGCTGGCTTCAGGATGAGTTACCACTTGCTGCCCAGGCATGTTCCTGGGCTGCAGCTTTCTTATGTCACTGCTTCACCTCTGCACTGACATCCTGCTAGGGCCTTTGGGGAACCACCTGCTTTATTTCCCCATCACACCCCAGAGACAAGGATAATCAAAGAAGTCAGAAACTGGTGCTCGCCAAAGCCCAGCAGTAGGAGGATTGTCCTTAAATCATCACTCTTGGTCTCTGTCCAGAGGACTAGAACATTTTAAGTGGGATTGTTGAAAATTTGCAGTTATGTACATCTGAGGGCAGATACAAAGTGAGTAAATAATGCTGAAATGGGTCCTGCCATGGATGTGGGTGCCTAATATATGCAGGTTGGTGTTTTCTGACAGGTAATATTAGTATTACCCTTAGTAAAAAGAATTCCCTACAACACATTGAAGTGAAGTCTTTCTACTACGGCTATTATAAGTGGTATGTGTCTACAAACACTCACTTGCATACATGCTTCGAATTGCTGGCTAAGTAGAGTCCGAGCATGTACTCCATTATTAGCAATGAATATAAAATTCAATACAAAAATAGTACACGCCAAAATGATTGGCTTTACCCCTGCTTGCTTTATATATCTTCTGAACACCCTGGCTGTTCTTTAATTATCTATTTGCCATACATAAAATGCTAAGATGTTAAACAAAGAAACGTGTTTTAGATAATATTATATGTATAATTCCCGTACTTACCTTATACATTGTTTTGCTGCTTCATAATGTTTAATCTGTGCACACCCCTTAGACTGCACATATGCTTCCCAAACTTGTGCATCCAGTTCCGTCATTGCTGTTTAGTGCAATACCCATCCACTTTTCTGAAGCCTTTGCAGAAAACATGGGAGAGGCAGCTATTAATATTAGGAACATTAAATGGGCACGTATGTGAAATGCAGGTAAAACATTTGTGTACTTCTTATACCATGAATGTTGGTCAAGAATGGTCACGTTTCTAAACCCAAGAGCAAGGGCCAAGCATAACACATTACAATACTTGTGGTGTCACATGCCCGGCTACGGCAAGGTCACGTGACACGGTGTAAAATAAAGGAATCACCGGAACTGGTGATAGGACGCCAGTCCGGGTTTAAGCACCACCCGAATGAGTCATGTCTCTTCTGTGCTGCGACCCGCCCCTGCGCAGCGTCGTTGGGCAGGCCTGCCCAAACCTCAGCGCCAGGCGGGAACCGCCACACCTTAACATCACACTGGCGACGAAGGCCGGTAGACGAATCTACGCGGAACCGCGCCTCCTCCGAACACGGAGCCGCGCGGCAACACGAGGAAGCCACGCAGAATTGCGCCTCATCCGCGCACCAGCGCTACGCCTCCAACATTGAACCCCGCGAAACCACGTGACAGCCCCACGGCCCGCCGGCACCTCGGCCGAAATTCCAGATGAACCACGTATTACGCGGTGTGTCGACCCCCACCACGCGCTGATTGCAGCCACATCCACAGGCCGGAATATCTACGGGGTTACACATCACGAGGGTAACCATCAGCCGCAACTCATCGCATGCATCTCCCAGAGAAGACCATACAGGTACAGCGCAGGCACCCTATCTAACACGTGCCACACTGCCACCTAAAGACTACACCCGGAAACGGCTAAGAATATGTCCAGCCCAAGCACCAGCCCCGTGAGGGCCAGCGAAACCTCATCCTCCAGGAGAAGTCTCACCACGGATCACCCTGACCCAACACAGACAACATTTATGCCACCATCCGACCCGTTCACCACAGGAGCTGCTATCAGATGGGAAATCTGGCTTCAACAATTCGAAATGCATCTCGACGCCAGAGACATTATCGTGGCGAAAAAGAAGCGCCCCTTCCTCCTACTCAACGTCGGAGCAGCTACCCTGCGCCTATTCAACGCTACCCCGAACCGCGGAAACTACGACAACTATGACGCAGCCAAAGCCACGCTCACTAACATGTTCAAACCCGACCTCAACCCAGATTACGAGCGTTTCCATTTCTGCATGGCAAGGCAACGGGAGAAAGAAACAGTAGACAAATTTCACGCTCGCCTTTGTGAAATGGCGGTAGGCTGTGAATTCCCGGACGAAGAATTTGCGATCCGTCTCCAGATCATCAACGGGATATCCTCTGAAAAACTAAGAAGGGCCATACTATCTGAGAGAAACATACGCCTGTCCCGTATCCTCGAGATGGCGCGACTCTGTGAACAAACGGATGACCAGGTAGCGATTATGGAAGCAGCGATCCAAAGACTGCCAATGGATAGCCCCGGACCCACAGAAGATGTTGCAGCCATCTCCAGACTCCAGAGAAATCGCACGAAACAAGGCCAGAAACCCCACCAATCACAGGGGCGAGACAGGAACTGCAAATGGTGCGGAGGTCCATGGCACAGAGGCGAATCCTGCCCCGCATGGGGATCCACGTGCAGAAAATGCAATCGCCTCAACCACTACGCCGCGGACTGCCTAAACCCGCCGAACCAGAGTGATAAAGACACGGCCCCACGACCAACACAAGAGCGCCGGAAGAAGTTTGCACCCAGAGAATCTTCTTCCCAACATGCACGAAAAGGGAAAGCCAGAGCCGTTGATGACTCCCAAAGGTCCCCAGACACGAGTGACAGTGACGACAGCGACAGTAGCGCATCCCCCGAAAGGAGAGACAAGGGAAGACGGAAGAAAGGAAGTAGACAAGTACATCGTGTACACCTAATATCAGCTGTTGACCCACATCGGTCTCGACGGAGGAAGAGACCATCGTGCACAGTCCTCTCCAACGGGGAACCGCTAAATGTAGTAATCGACACTGGCGCAACTGTGAACGTTATGCCAGTAGTAGCATTCAACAGACTTCAACCGAAACACGATCTCCACAAGAAGAAAGTCAGGCTGTATGCCTACGGAAGTAAGAGACCCCTGCCCGTGCAAGGATCCTTCAAGTCAGACTTTGCCCACAAGAACACCAACTGCCGTGCACGCATCTACGTAGTGGATGCCGGATGTGAGACGCTACTGAGCTGCAAAACAGCGGAGAAGCTGAAACTAATACACTTCGCTTTCGACCTCAAACATGACGAACTCAGCAACCTACTACAACAGCACAGAAAACTATTCCAGGGCATTGGATGCCTAAAGGGGAGAACCATCAAGCTCCACATAGACCCCACCATTGAAACGAAGGCAGTGCGACATTGACGGATTCCATTTCACCTGAGAGGCGCTGTGGAGAAAGAACTAGCCAAGCTCGAGGAAGCAGGAATCATAGAACGAACATCTGGACCGACCCCGTGGGTCTCGCCCATGGTAGTAGCCCAGAAACCCAAACAGCCAGACGCGGTAAGAATATGCATAGATATGAGGCTCCCTAACATAGCCATCGGAAGAGAACGCCACGTAACCCCCACAATAGATGAGCTCATCGTAGACCTAACCGGGGCAACAGTCTTTAGTAAACTTGACCTCAGATCAGGCTATCACCAGCTAAGATTATCCAGAGAATCAAGGTGCATCACTACTTTTTCTTCTCACCTCGGCCTGATGAGGTACAAAAGACTCAATTTTGGGATATCATCTGCTGCGGAGGTGTTCCAGCACGAAATCCGCAAGGTCATCACAGGATTAGAAGGCACCACCAACATCAGTGATGATATCCTTGTATACGCACCAAACAAGAAAGAACACTACAGGCGACTAGCGGCAGTCCTGAAGAGGCTAGAAGAAGCAGGCCTAACCCTCAACGCAGAAAAGTGCGAATTCGACAAAGATGAACTATGTTTCTTTGGCTACATTTTCAGCGCAGAAGGTGTGACCCCTGACCCGTCTAAAGTACAAGACAGAAAAGACACCAAGGCACCACAATCAGCCTCAGAGGTGAGGAGCTTCATGGGGATGGCGACCTACTGCGCACGGTTCATTCCTGACCTCGCCAGCATTGCAAGTCCACAAAGAAAGACCAGAAGTGGGAATGGACCGCGACTCATCAACAAGCGTTCCAACAAATTAGAGACACTCTGTCCACCTCCACCACCATGGCTTTCTTCAACATAGAAAGGCAGACTGAACTCCTCGTTGATGCCAGCCCAGTTGGCCTGGGAGCAGTATTAACACAAACTGACAATGAAGGGAAGGTGTTCCCCATCGCGTTTGCCAGTCGAGCTCTCACAAAACCCGAACAGAACTATGCACACATAGAGAAGGAAGCCCTAGCCTTCTTGTGGGGGTGCCGTCATTTCAAAGTGTACCTGCTAGGCAAGCAGGCGAAAGTCTTTTCAGATCACAAACCTCTGATACCAATCTTCCGAGGCTCTGCCCCTCATCCGCCTGCACGCATAGAAAAATGGATGCTGCAGCTACAGCCCTACAATATCGAAGTTGAATATCGCCCCGGATCAGAAAACCCGGCAGACTACCTGTCCCGACACCCGAGGCCCGCTACAGACAATGAACAACGCTATGCGAAAGAGACTGAGGAGCACGTCTGTCAGGTAGTCGCCTGCGCGAGACCGCGAGCCCTAACTCTGCACGAAGTGGCATGTGAGACAGAGGCGGACACCATCCTACAGCACACAACTGCCGCTGTCCAATCAGGGAATTGGAAGAGCTACCTCACTTCGATGGCCTAACGCACAACACCGGCACAGGTCAAACTCAGAGCTCTGTTCGGGATCAGACACAAACTCTCGGTGGCCCCGGAAGGGCTACTGCTAAAATGACACCGAATCATATTACCCGAGTCCCTTGAGGAGAGAGCCCTCTGACTAGCTCACAGTGGACACCAAGGCATCGTCAAGACCAACGCGTACCTTAAGTCCAGGATGTGGATGCCGAACATGCAGCAAAGGGTAGTAGAGCTAGTGGAGTCCTGCGCGGCCTGTCAAGCATCCAGAAGACCAGAAAACCCTGAACCGATTAGCAGTGTCCCTAGAAGCTGCAGGCGCTGGGACGCAGTCAGCATGGACCACTGCACAATCGCCGGCGAAGGATACCTACTCGTGGTGATCGAAGAGTTTAGCAGATATCCCGAAGTGGAACACGTGGCATCCACTAACGCCGAAACCACTATCCTCACGCTAGAGAAGATTTTCGCCACACATGGAATTCCGAGAAAGGTGAAGAGCGACAACGGACCATCATTCACCAGTCAGGAACTACGCGAATACTTCAAAGAAGTAAACATCAAACAGCAGCGAATTACCCCAAGATGGCCCCAAGCAAATGGAGATGCTGAACGATTCATGGGGTGACTCAATAAAGTCATCAGGATCACCAAGGAGCAAGGACGCCCGTGGTTGAAAGCAGTATATCGGTTTCTGAGAACACACAGGCAAACCCTGCACTCCGCCACGGGAATCAGCCCAGCCGCTCTCATGCTTGTAGTACCCATACAAGCGGAACTTCCTATACACCCCCAGTGGACAGCCCCAGAACCGGACATCCCAGCAATGGATGCTACGAGGCTGAGGCGAAATGAACAGGAAAGCGTTGCCAGACGAGCTTGCCACAGGGAACTGACCCCAGGGGACACCGTCATCGTCAGAAACCGAGCACCACCTAACAAGATGTCGCTCAACTTCGAGCTTCAACCATGGACAGTTAGTACCACTAATCACAGCATGGTCACCGCTACCCGAGGGGGAGAGACAGTAACAAGAAACACATCACATTTCCGGAAAGTACCCCCGGAACTGTGGGAAGAACATCCAACGACTCTGAGGGGTGAAGCAGGAACACCACACACACCCCGAATGCAAACACCACCGGGTAGTCTTGCACACCAAGAATCTCAGACGGACCACACCCGCAAGAAGAGAGAGCTGAAGCAGAGATTCCCAAGGGAGACACACCAAGGGAGAGAAGCACCCGGTACCATCTGAGAGAAAAGCCCAAACCATCGTCACGCCTCCAAGGATACGTAGTAGACGGGATCTACGGTCAGAAACTCACACCAAGATGAACCCTGAATGCAGTAAGCGAGACCATGTACATATAAAGTGTGTGTCAGTTCATATGTAACACCAGCCCGAAATGTTTGTTACCAACAGCAATAGAAAATATCTCCAATTTGGAGAGGAATGTGGTGTCACGTGCCCGGCTACGGCAAGGTCACGTGACACGGTGTAAAAATAAAGGAATCACCGGAACTGGCTGTAGGACGCCAGTCCGGGTTTAAGCACCAACCGAATGAGTCGTGTCTCTTCTGTGCTGCGACCCGCCCCTGCGCAGCGTCGTTGGGCAGGCCTGCCCAAACCTCAGCGCCAGGCGGGACCCGCCGCACCTTAACATCACAATACTCACGCTAAAGAGACAGCGTGCATGTTTTTTTTATTTTTTATTTTTCCCATTATATTGATTAAGGAACATAATCACTTAGTATCAGAGAGACGCTATGAAACCAAGGGGCGGATGTGACTGGGGAGTTAGGATAAATGCAATCATTCATTTTACCATAGAATGATGAAAGGGGGAATGGACCTGCTGCTACTCATAGCTGTGCGTACAGAGGGGGCATAGGCGTGGAGGACATGGATTACAGAGAGACAGATGATAACCCTATCTAGAACATCTGGGCCCAACTCCCTACATGAGCCACGTTTGTGTGACACCGGGCGAGTTATTGATTCTTACTGTGCCTCGCGTCTTCTAGCGGATGAGCATACGCGTGTGTGGGCGCAGAATGCACGCAAGCATTAAAACACATCTCATATCCCTCCAATGGTGTGGTGTGCATGTCTCCTTGCAGCATCATTCGCATAGTGCTAACCAGCAGGCAGCCACCCCAGTTGGCTAACTCACTCAATATAGGCAGTTTGTATTTGTCAGAAAAATAATACTCTCATTCAGTTTTGCTTTGGAGTAGAGTGTATTAATACTGTTGCCACTTAACTACTGAGAACTGATTTAAAAGCACCAAACGTAGAAAAACAAAGAGGCAATCAAGTCTTTGTATATTTCCTTTATATATGGCCCGAAGGCCAGCTGCTTCATGCTTGTTGGCATTTCTCATCTTTTGACAATGCACATGTGGATGTCTTTCTTCTGAATGTAATGAATCCCATGCCCCATGTTTCATTTTTCGGTGATCATTTTTGGAGTAACAACAACTGGTTCGAATTGAATGGATTTATTCTGATATTCTTCGTGTGATATCTCCCATTCATCCTGCCCCATAGCATAAAGCAGCTTCGACCTTTAGAACAATATCGGTGATTTATTAAACACGCATCATGGGTTCATTTATTTAGGAGGAAAACATCCTATGTTTTAGTTCATATTCCAATATTAAACATTTTGTACGCCCTGCCTACTAAAATATATGCCATTCCAATGCAAGACATGATTAATTTGTTTGGACCAATCTCACACTTAAGTGTTCCCATTGTCGCATGTCGACACTCACTCTTTTTTTACATGGCAGAATACATTTGACATGTTGGGCAGTTTACTTTAGCATACTCTGTTCTGGGTGGGTATTTTTGGCACTGTGATTTCTGAGGAAACAAGCTTTCTTCCCTGCCGTGGTCACATAATGTATCCTGTTTGGGCATTATGTCATGATTATTTTTAAAGCTAGTACCCAAATGGGAGTGGGTAGACATGGGAGGGTCGCAGACTCCGTTACCATTGGAGATGATGTCATTGACTTCACTGAAAGACCTGACATCCCGCGGTGTAATGTGTATGATGGAAGCAGTGATGTAGTGGCCGATTCTGCTGACACACCTAGTACTCTGAGGGCTAACAAGCTCAATGGGTGCCCAAGTAATGAATTGCACAACGTTGCATCATGGAGCCTCCTTCATGACATAAAAAATCTGATTGTGAACAGTATTGGGAATTGCCTACAGGATCTGATATGCGAGATTAGGTCACTCAAGGACAATGTTGTTGCCCTAAAAGTCGATCATACAGGCCCTACTATTACCTCGAATTCAGACTTTGGCGTGAATTTGGATAGTAATCCTCAAGTCAAAAGATGTGGCAATCCAAGCAACAGCAACACTAAATGCAATGAGAAAGTGGGATTGGGGAGGGATGCGACATGGAAGTGAATGTATAACTCTGACATGGGAAATAAACCTATCAAAGGTTACAGAGCCACTAGGTTTAGTGCTGAGACTACTACTGTCACCAATGCAGCTGCTTCTTAATTTCCAAATGGGCAGTGCCGCCTCGGAAAGGATCCCCTTTAAGCATTCAGTGGCTGGTAGTGTTTTACCAATCAATGGTTATCGAAGGATCACTGACTGCAGGACGAGTGATGACATAGCCCCCATTTTGTAATGGTCAATTTTCCAAAATGATGCATGGGCATGTAAGTGACTTTCTTCTCCCAGCAGCCAGCTTGATTGTATCCAGGTTTTTCTATGTCGCCAGGATCTGGTCGATGGGTTCTTGAGTATTGACTTTCACACCTATCGACTGGTGGATCTTTCCATTATGTTTAGAAGTTTAGTCCCAAATGCTATGAGTCTGGGGGAATAGTTACTCAGGGACAGGGTTACCTGGGCCCGACATAGGTCCAGGGAATAAACCATGCAGCCCTCTGCCTGCTAAATGGTGAAGTAGCAAGAACATAGGCACAGGAAATCAATGGCGGCCAAGATGAAATAGACTGACCAAGCCTTGATTCCCATCTATTAACAACTGAAGCCACTGCTTTGGAATATAGCTGGGGTAACAAAGCATCTAGAATATACACAATGAATTGATTTTGTGAGAGTTTGCCATGCAATTTTGTTCCAATTGTGTTCCAGGAAACCTGAGCTAAGGAAGCGGTTGTGTTCCAAGGCTACAAAACATTCAAAATCCTGGCGAAAGAGGTCTTATGGGCAGGCCAAGTGGGGGCCTCTTAGCCCTTGTGGACATTACCGTGGATTGGGAAATTGCTTCCAGGTTGACAGACTTGGATGAACTTCAACTCCTGGTGGCACGTACACTGGGAGGGGAAGAAATATATCTTTTTAATTTATAAACTGCCAATGATAAAATGCACAATCTAGTTATGACCGGGAATGTACAGAACAATTGAAGTCCCACGTATTGCTGGGGGGGGGATTTTAATTTACAATTGTGACCCATTAGCAAATTAGAACAGATGTGGGAGGACCATGATGCGGTTTGCGATATCCCACCCCTAGTGGAAAATAGACCTATGAGGATCCACTGTTCTGCGACCAGTCGGCTGGCATAACATACAAGGGAGTAAACAGAACCTCGACTATTGATTATATTATGGTTTTGTCCAGGGATTGGGGCAAAATTAGTCATTTTGAGGTGCACCCAAATACAGCCAGTGACCATCATCCGCTTATGATTCGTTTTAAAATTGATTTAGAGTCTAATTCATAAATTCAACCCATGGCTAAATCACTGGGCATGCACGGAAAACCATCAGATGGTCCAGGATTGTTGAAAAAGATATGAAACCCAAAATGTACGTGGCACTGTGGGTATTCTGGAGATGAAAGGTAATGAGGGAACATCAGATGATGACATTTCGGCTTGATATGAAACCCTGATGGGCGACCTCTCACCATTCTTTATGAGTGAATTGATACAGATAAAAAATTCTGCACTAAAAAAGGCTAGTTGGTATGACTCAGATTGTCAGAGAGCGAAAAAAGAGATGCTTGTGTGTTTGGAGGGAGATATTATAGCTTTATAGGCCTGTAGCGAGGGCCGTATCGGGTGTTATGGGCCTTGAAGACAGAGTTAATGGCCCCAGCAATGCCTTTTACAAGGTATGAGGGACCATACGTCCAGTAAGGCCTGAGCCACAGGTCTATAAAGCTATTAGAACACACTCAGTTTTTAAAGTAGAATACATGTGACATGTTTAATTAAAGTAGAAAAAATTGAAAATGTACAATGCTTCTGCTTTTATTATAGAGTGGTGGAAGGTGATTGGGTGGGAGGAGTATGCAATTGAGGAGAAATCAGGTGTGTGTGTGTATGCCTGCCCAGTGTTCTCATTAAGCACATTTCAGGTGTGTTTTTCTGTTTTACACTACAAGCATTGTACAATTGCATAGAGGTGAAACACATTTCCAAACTGCATCTACACACACATAAAGTTAGCATGCAATTAATCAACTTACATTTTCATGTTCTTTTCCATTACTCATTCCCATAGAACGGTGCACCGACGACGTCAGGGCAAGTTTCCACGTTCCTTTATTACAGCGAAATATGATACAGGGCACGTTCCACATTGGAAAAAGTAGGCGGGTTTACATGACACACGTTGGTTTAGAATGTGTAATTTGGAACGTAAAGTTAACTCTTCTAGTTGACTCTTTCCTGTCTGAAATTACACGGACACCAACGCTGCCACTTCACAGCCTTCAATGGGCAGCGGCAGCAGCAAGGCCACAGGTCAGCACCAGCAATTAAAATTGAGGGCTGTAATCAATCTGTGGGCTATACCAGTTCGTATAGTCTGCTGATTGACCAATCACATTACTGAAAACACCACTAGGGTGTTCTAATAACGTAGACAAGCATTCCCTCCATCAATGTAGATTTAAATACAAAAATCTTATTAGGGAAAAGAAGATGGCACATGCGAAAAATAAATGGTCATGCCTTATGAAGACTTTTCAAGAAGAGGATAGGGTAGCTTACTGAAAGCTGGTTGCAGGAAAGGATGCAACAGATGAAGCTTCCATCGATTGTTGTATACCCGGAAGTGCTTGGCGAGAGGCACTTCTCGAGTTTATATGACAATACTTGGGGGGTGTTGGGATTTTCAGAGTGTGTGACAAGCCAGTGCATTGTGCAACAGCCTGGGGAAGTTGGGGAATTGGAAGTGTCTGTAATTGATGTAAAAATTGTGATTTGTTCATAGAATAGTGTTAATGCCCCAGGCCAGACATGGTCGCGTTTGGCCTTTTTAAAGACGACCCTTGTGTCTGGCGACCGATTCTGTGCAGGTTATTCAATACGTCTTACCTCTTAACAAGGTGCTGCCCTCTTGGCAATGTGCATGAATAGTTCCAATATATAAAAAGGGGGGTGGAGATCCACAGCTAATTATAGGCTGATAGCACTGGAAAAATGTTTGCAAAAGTGACTCTGTCTTATCCACAAACTTGGTCAAGGGGGAAGAATGCCATCAGCGATCTCCAGGCTGGTTTCCAAAAGCAGAAAAGAACCAAGGATTAAAGTTTCGATTTTTTTTTAATGATTCTGAAATTTGTTTTAATTAAGGGGATGAAATTATATGCTGTCTTTGTTGACCTCAAGAAAACAAAGTGTCTACTCTACAGACACTCCTGTCCCCTGCACACCATCAACGCTGAATCACTCAGTCAAGAAGCAATTTCAAATTTACTCAAAAATAAATATATTTTCTGTTTCATAATACAGTTTTTTTCCAATATGAATTTCAACAATACTCATATAATCATTAACAAAGAAAGTTTCAAAAACAATGCAATGATACATAAATCAGACATAGAAGATACATTATCTCTCCTACAATTATTAAGTTTGAAAAAAATAAAAATAAAGTCCCAGATTCACTATTGATAGCTCTATGCATTTCGGGGTGAGACCCCCTTCTTCAGGAGCAACACAATCTGTTGAGATATATAAGAAAGTCCTATAAATTCACATGAAATATCTGTAGTAATTATTTGTTACATTTTCCCAACTTTTCTTAGCATGTTAGATGTACAGAACATATTTGACAACCTTCCATTCTGCCATAAACTCTACAATGACTGAGGACACTCCATAAAACATTCCACATCTACCTTCTCTAAGATGTCTAGAATTCACCCTAGACTTCCCAAACATGACTGTCAATATAGAGCAATTCTGCCTAAACCCCAGGTGTACTTGAGGGGGAGTCTATACTCTATATCACCCTTTCACAAACGTATACAAGTAAAAAGACTCTACCTGTATGTTGGATGTCTATGACTTATTATTAGTATTTTATAGAGTCTACTGTTCTTCTCTTCCCGGTGAGAATTCCTAATTATAACTCTTGGATGCTTCTTCAATGTAGCGGGCAGTGTTCTAAGGGAATCATTAACAAACCGTAAATTGTCATTCTACAATTTGTGCCCTCTGTTATCCAATCGGTATTGCTCTACAGAGTAACGTCAATCTCACCTCTTAGTCTGGTCTCGGTTGTAATTCAAATTGCGAAAAAAATAATTCCCGCCTAGAAATGGATCATTTTGCTAGCGCGATCTCTCTCAAGGTATTTGTTTCTGCAATAAATATACAATAAAGTGCTTATATTTGTGCTTATGATGAAAACATCCTTATCTGCACTTAGATGTTAGTTTCTGATTCTAATGCTTAATTACATCTCGATCCCAGTGCCCATGCACGGTATTTATCTGAACGGCTCAGATACCTCCCTCTTTTGCCTCTTAACAATATAGTATAACGGCAAGACATACTTTCTATTCTAAAGTCTAAGTATTCATTCAACTAATCTGTCGCTTACCTAGAGTTTCTGTCAGATGTTTGTATACATCTCAATACCCTGGTCTGGCGTCACGGAAGAAATCGTAACCACCAAGAAAGTAGTCCACTCAATCCCGAACTTCTATCATGTGACTATGTAGTTCATGTGATTTTATATGTTCATGCGGAATTAGATTTATATTCAGTCCATCTTTCACGAGCTGAGCGAGTTGGTTGGCTAATATATAAAAGTCCACATGGACATTTGATACTGTAAATAATGCCCTTTGTCCTGCAGGTGGCAAAATGTTTTAATCTGATTTTCTTGCCTGTCCATGGATGCATAATGCAATTCCCCTTAATGATGTTGTTGCAATGGTTACACGATAAGCAGGCAAATGTGACCTGCTTTTTGGGTGTTAGCAGCCCCTGATCTTCTCTCAGTCTCTTTTCTGCTTTGATCAATGTATCTCTCAAATTGAGTCCCCGTCTATACACCATCATGGGTGATTGTGGGAATAATTTTTGAAGTATCGGGTCATGATGTAGAATTGGCCAATGTTTCTGTATAATTTTTTTAATCTGTACACTCTGTCTTGAAAATTTTGAAATATGTAGGATTGAGTTCACTTCTTTCTTGGGTTTTAAGGTAAGCAGTTGCTCTTTGTTGATCTGAGTCAATTTAAGTAACGCATCCTCTATCACTTTCTCAGGGTAACCCAGTGAGCCGAATTTATGGGTAAGAAGGTTGCATTCAGTCTCATTCAGTCTCAAGATCATCCTCATCTGAAATGATCCTCTTTAATCACAAAGCTTGGCTAAGTGGAAGGCTGGACACCATTGTTCTTGGATGAAAACTTGCAAAATGCAACAAGCTATTAACATCAGTTGGTTTATGATATAAAGTTGTTTTAATGGTGTTATTCACAATAGACAATTGTATGTAAAGGAAATGTAACAGAGGCTCACCAATCTCCAGGGTGAATTTTATATGGGGATGTACATTGTTTAAGTAAAGAAAAAATACATTCAGTTCAGATTTGGATCCGCACCATATACCGAAAATTTAATTGTTACATCTTTTCCTAGTCACAGCCCTCGAAGACCATTCCAACCTGTCTAGAACATGTGTCTTCTCAAATGAGTACATAAAGATATTGGCATAAGTAGGGGACATTGCTGACCCCATTGATGTGCCCGAGACTTTTCCCTGGTATCTGAAGAAACTGTTGTATAGAATGATCGTTCCTAATTCAACAATGAATTGTCATTCACAGTTTACCTCCTGTGTTTGCAATAATAACCATTCCACAGCTTCTATACCCTCGTTGTGGGGAACTGATGTATACAGGCTGCATACATCCAGAGAGAATAGTATGCAGTCTGCAGACAAGCATCTAATGTCACCAATGGTGTTGTGAAAATCAGTTGTGTCTCTTAGAAAAGTTAGAATAGCCTTGACTAATGGTTGTAATACCTTGTCTGCATATGTGGTTAGGGGATCAAGATGCTTTCAGTCACAGCCATGATTGGTCTCAGAGGAGGATGTAGTTGATTCTTGTGAATTTTCGGTAACCCATAGAAAACTGGTATAATGGGATGTTTCTTGAGTAAAAATGACCTTGCTTTATCACTTATCCAGTCATTATCAAAAACTTTATTTATGGAGGTCTCGATCACCATCCTTATTGCCAATGTGGGGTCCTGACCTAAAGGGATGTATGTCAACTCATCATTAAGCATCTCTATACATTGACTGTGGTAAAAACATATATCCATAACAACAATTGCTCCCCCCTTAGCTGCAGATTTAAAGACGATGTCTTCATTCTTAGACAACTGTTCAATTTCTTTCAATTGAGAATCTTTCATATTGAAAGGGGTTTGTTGGGTGTATTTGATCTTATTCAAATCTCATTTCACGTTGAATTTAAACAAATTAATAACTGGATTTTGCATTGGAGGGTCAAAGAAATTCTTTGGTTTTATCTCAAGTCTCTCCTCCACCTCTTCCTCTTCCTCACCACTGTCAGTCTTTTGCGTAGCAAAGAATAGTTTGAGTTTAACCTTGCATAATAACAAATGTAGATTCACTTTTTCCTCAAATAGTGACATGTTTGATGTGGGAACAAAAGATAGTCCTTTATTAAGGATATCTACTTAATTTGGTGAAAGACTTTTACTCGAAATATTCACCACTATATATTCACTCATTTGTTTTTCTTTTTTGACCTTGTGCCCACGTCTAGTCTTCTTACTAAAAAAGACAAAGACGTGATTGTTGGTATATATGTCTGTGTTGGTATAGTTGGTACAGAACTGTTGCTCTCTTGTCCTTGTGGTTGTATGGGTGTTTTTGTTCCTTGGATAGCCTCTCCAATACTCCCTTCACTACTGTTCTCTGAGGCTGATGAATTAGGCTGTGGATTAGGGAATCTGTTCTTATTCCTCTCTGCGTAGTACTCCTGCCACGTACATACTATGTCATTAAGGTAATCGAACATGTCCCTTTTAAATTTTCTCAATTTACGTTGTTCAATCTCATTCTTTATGTTGCTAGTTTACTGTTTATATATTTTAAGATTAGTTTAAAGTCATGTTCTGTCTTAAGCTTTTGAGTTGTGTAAGTTCTGTCACTTCTGAGTCAATCGTTACCAAAGATTAAGACAATTCTTCTATTGTTAAACGGATGAGATCAAGGGAGCATTTGTTGAGGATCTGGTGCCATTTTATTAGGAAATCTTTGTTATCCCTGCACAATGGTGGACGGAGGTAAACCCTCAGTCCTCTAGGGATCCGTTGTGATTTGTAATATTCAACTAACTTTGAAGCATGTAGCTTCTGAGAATTTTCACGTTGGTTGACCTCAAGACAGCCTTTGACGGTGTATTGAGGGGAACGCTTTAGCAAGTCTTGAGGAAGAGGATTTATTCAGACCACATGATCCCTATAAATCAGGCCTTGTATCACAATGACAAAGCAGTGGTGAGATATGGTCTAGAGGTGAGCTAATGGACACTTGTATGTTAAGGGTGTAGGGCAAGGATGTGTCCCTGACCCCCTTCTATTCTGCATATATGTAGAGGAGATAATTGCTGCATTGCTGAGATATTGCTTAGAAAATGGGAAAGGACAATTATCCCTTGTTGTTTCGCGCTAACAATGCAGTTCTTTTGTCCACTTCGTCTCAAGGAATATAGCATAAAGTGGACATCTTTGTAAACAAATGCAATGAGTTCAAACTTAACTTGAATACACGGAAACAAAGGTGCTTGTTTTTAGGCCTCGATTTTCAAAATATTCTAAAGTACACATTTTTGTGGGTGGAAACTTTTTGGAACAAGTGCAGGCCTATGAATACTTAGGAATTATGTTTAATGATAATATGTCTTGGGTAACACATCAGGTTAAGGCTCGTGCTACTCTACAGAAATATAGCAGTGCACATAGGAGCTTTTACAGAAGGCATGGTAGAGGTGTTATCAGCCAAGCCTTAGAATTATATCGTAGGCAATCTATCCCAGCCTCCTGTATGGTGCAGAACTTTGGGTATATGTAACTGTAGCCAATTTGGAAAATGCTTAAAATAAACACTTAAAAAGATTGGGCCAAGCACCCCTTACGTTCACCTAATGCACTGATTCATCTTGAACTTGATATTTGTCCAATCGGGGACCAAGCCGCATTGTTCCGTCTTATATTGGGTGCGTGTGTGTTGTACAGAAGGGCTGGGCAAATACCAGGATGCTTTAAAACATCTTCTGAGTTTACCAGGGAGGAAATGTATACTTGGTTTGTCCACATGAGAGGAATACTGTACAATTTGGATGAAGCAGATCTCTGAGAGAGCCCTTAAACAGTGTGAGGATAGCATCCAATAGGTCAATCCATTGTTGCCTCCAGGACGAGAATGATAGCAGTGGCAAATATGCTGAAATCAGGCCCTGGCTATTTGGCATGTAAACCAAGCTCCGGCCAGAGGAGTATTTAGACAGCTTCATTGCACTGTATGCAAGAACTTTGTATATTAGCTTTAGAATGGGTATTTTACATGTCACAAGTAGCACAAAGTCCTGACCCTGGGGTGCCAACTGTGTGCACTCTCTGTGGTCTAGGTGAGGAGACTCATGCACTCTTGTATTGTTATGTGATGTGTTGATACCATTAAGAGTATGGTATCTGAGATCACGCTGCAGACTTTATTTGAACTTTGTAAAAGCACTGTACATCATTCAATAGTGACGTGCAGCACCCAATATGTTCATCGGGCCTGTTCATGCCAGAGAAATTTGTGTATGAGTTCAATAGATGCCATGCCATACATATGTCCAGAAGTCTGATAAACCATAAAGAACAGCACCAAGAGCTATGAAAAATGCTCTCCCTATGTTATTTTCACAATTTTCTGTTTTAAAATTGGTTCTGCTTTAGGACTTTTTTATGTGTATTAGAACAATTGACGGCACACCGTAGCCAAGTCTCTAGGTATGATGAAGCATGAAGAACAGTTTTAGGGCTGCAAGTATACTTCCCCTATGTTCCTTTTACATCCCCCGTTTTAAATTTGGATCTGTTTTATTTGTAATTAATTAATTTATTTATTTATTTATTTATGTATTTATTTATTTATTTAGATATTTTATTGAATGTATGATCATGTGTACTGGTCCTGGTTATGCTAAGGGAAACTGTGTGTTGGGGTAATTGATTCACTAATATATTTATGTTACTAGCACTGAAGAAGGTCAAATAATGCTACTAGTTTTGCAAGTACACTCTCCCTAGCTTGCTTCATATCTCCTTTTGCACATTGGACTGTTTTAAGATCTTTTTATGATTACGTCTGCCATTTGTATTCTTTTATCTATGTTTATTCTTAAATTGTGTATGATTGTCTGATGAACTTTGATTACTTTTAACTGCCAAAAGAAAGTTTTGATTGATTGAATTATTTTTCTAAATCCATATGCTTTCACTCCTGTTTGAATTCAAAAATCATTATGATCCATTCTACATCCATTCTACATGCATTCTACATTCTATTTTCTAAATGCATTGCCTCCTAAAAGGATGATTCCCTTCAGGACACTCACATAACTTTAATTGTAGATTATATCATACAGATCAGCTAAAGGAATATTCACCCATATACTGCAAAGTATATGATGAATTGCCATCTATGAAACGATAATCTGCTGATTAGCTTCCATTTTGAAAAGCTCAGTGTCGAAAGCATAGTGTTTATCTCTGTCCTGCTGCATCATTATCCTGATTTGCAGCACCTGCTTTACCAGTGGTACATAGCAGGTTCAGATCACACATGTCCTCTTTGACAGAAGCAGTGGCAGCCAAGTCTCTGCAGCACATTTAAGACCCATGTTCCAAACTGCATAACTCTGAGGATTCTGTCCTGATGGCACATTAAACTGCAAAGATATGCGATACCTGATTTGGGGTATGGTGGCCAGCATCTCTCATAGTTATCTCATCCACATTAAATTAATATTACACATGTATCAGCCATGTGCTCCCAGTTCAGCTGTGGAAAGGTTATGTGTATTTGTTCCAGACACAGATCCCCCTGCCCACTGGCAGGACTGTCGCCTTGTGGGATTGCCTCAGTTTGTTCATTTGTCATTTGTAAGGGCATGTAATACCCTTTACCCTGGAACAAGCACTCCACAGGAAGCTGACCTGGGAACAAGAATTAAAGGGCACTCCCATTCACAAAGGGCTAGGTCTCACACCAGGTTCTGCATTTCTAAATGCCTGTGATTCTATTGAGAAGGGAACAGGGTGAGTCTAGCCTAGCCAGGGAGACATCTGTACAGTGGAGGAAGACTTCCACCATCTTGTTTCTCTCTGTCTCTCGCTCTCCTTCCTGTTCCCTCAACTTCCTCTAGAGCAAAGAACTTTGGGTGTGAGGTCAGAAGGGCAAAGGCGAAGAAAAACGAGATGGTTCGGAGTCTCACTGCGCCAAGAAGTTGAAATGTATTGTTTGTGCAAAAAGTAGCCTGACACGAGTTTCAAGCTGTGTACAGCTTTTCATCAGAGGCTTAGGTTACAGCGATTAGTGCTCCAAGTTTAAAGTAGGACAATGCCAGATATAATTCTCAATTCGCCTCGCAATTGCGGAAAGCGTGGTCAGCGTACGTTTCAGTCTGCTCACATTGGGCTTGCACCTTCTTTCTCTGCCATAACCTTTGTTTCCAAAGTCGCAAAGTCAATTCATTCCAAGAGAAGGGATTGCACCCCTAAAGCAGGCTAGATTTAGTCCAATCACCTGTGGACTTTTATCTTCAAAAGAAAGAATCTCACATGACTTATTTGATTCATCGCCGGAATCCAAGCCTGGAAGAAAACTTTGCTGAGAGAGCAGTTCTTTCTAAAAACCCTCCATTAGTGAGGTGAGGGCAGGTGTTCCAGGGCAGGGGCAAGCTATGTCTGCTAACCATCCCCTGGGCCTATTTGGGGTGACCTCTGATGCTAGACCAAGACCTGCATCTCTGCCAGCCAACCTGTTGCTTAGGACCTCAGCATGTTGCAGTATCCCTGAAGGTGTGTGCCAGCCTTCCCTGTTTTGGGAGCCCAAGAAAAGGACTAACATTGGGCCTTGAGACCCTGGAGTGGGACTCACAGCTCCTGAAAGCCTGAACAGCTAATGTCCTTGTGTTTTAGATGTTGACCTGCTGTGAGCCATGATTAGAGTGTGTTTGATACTGAGCAAACCTCCACGACCCTTTGATTGTGCCTTTAGCGTTCATCACTCTCTGAACCATTGTTGGCTGTTCAACTATGTTGGCATCCGCACCACACTATCCGAAGCATATCATTGCCTCTGCTTGAACCAATGAAGCACAGCTGTCTTGAAATACTTGATTTCCTGTTTGAAGCTTCTGCTTCTTCTACTTTGCTGCACTTGTAAGTCAATCAACCTGACCCTAGTGTCCCTGAAAAAATTGACCACTGAGCCTCTGCATCGAATCAACTTACCTGCAAATCCATGTACCAGCTCATTGCCATCAGATTTTGACAGCGACTGAACCTGGTGACTGCCCAATCCGCACAGATCGAGTAGACTCTTCTAAACCTCAGCTACCTTCTGTTGGACTCTGACAAGATGACAGCTTGCAGCTGGACCACCCCGACTGCCACATCCTCGTATAGAAAATAGCCCACAAATGATGCCGAGAAGCCTGTTTCAACACTGTTGAACCGTCCAGATATTTTCAAAGGTATTACTGAATAATATCTGCTCCCCTGGTCCAATTTAGGATTCTAGAGACTGGCAAGGTCAATTTAATCCCCTTTGCAACCTCAGGAGATATCCTTTTTGAACGGTTCATAGTCATTTTTTCGAAATGAAAAATGTCGAAAGTCAGTTTTTCCAAAACAAAATGTCGAAAACAAAAAAGTCAGATTTTTTTTAATGATGTTTTTTATTCGAAATGGGGGGGTTCCCCTCAACCTCCCTTTTTTTATTTTATTTTACCCCATTTATTTTTTTACGGGACCCCAAAATAAATATATAATTAAAAAAAGGAATTCAACTTTTTTTTTCCACATTTATTTTTCGACATTATTGTCTTTCGACATTTCTTTTTTCGAAAAAATGACTGCACACCTTTTTTAACATTGTGGTCTTTTAATTGCCTTTTCTCTTCCTGCCTCATAACCCAGAGAGCTGTATCTATTCTTTCTTTGCATAGTCTCTATTCCTTCTACACGGATGGGTTGGTTTTTACTCTGTTGTCTGGTCAGTTATTATTGTAAATGGTGTGTTTAATTCATGTATATATATTTTTTATATAAACTAGATTGGACATTCCTTTATGTTGGACTGTTATACTTTGCTTTTAACTCTGCATTTAAGGGCTGCACCTATCATGAGTTGGGTGGAAAGTTTGAAGTTTTACCTCCAGCTTTTTGCAGAAGGTACAAATCCTGCTTTCCACCCGTTTTCATCGTTTTCGGCGATAATAACACTGGCGCTAATAGCGCCACAAAACCCCCATTGTGTCCAATAATAGTGGCGGACCGAGTAGCGGTAACGCTATTTGCGCTGGCAGTATCCCGGCGGTATTACTGCCGGGATACCGCCAGATTCGTGATGTGGCCCAATGGCTCTTATTTTACACTTAGCTATGAACACTTGGAAGGAACGTGTATCTATCACCTGGAGACATAACGTTAGCCTTTACAACAGAATCTTTGACCAATTGGTTTTTTAAATATCTCAGAACTACATTTAACTTTGTTTTTTTTATGTAACTTGATATTACATGCATTACACATTATTAAAGACAACATAGAAGCTTAACTTTGTTTTTGTTGTGCAGTTTCCATTATTTCAGGGGGCTGTTCCTCACTTCGAGTGATGGGGGCATCTCTTCCATCAGAAGGGCCCTGTACTACCGGGATTACTATACTATATTGAGTGCCCATCATCCACTGACACCCATATCTTTACCCTGGGTTAATATCAGAGTTTTTGGGAAGACACGCCAAGCAAAGCTAACCTTTATGTCTACACTCAGTAAAATGACAGCAGCCAGAGAAAGCCCAAAAAGCAGGATACAACGCTTTCCATTAGAGAGCACATGATGGGAAGTACTCTGAAGGTTACAAAAGGAGGGCTTTTTGATTTCATGTTATTACACAACTGTATGAATGCCTGCTTCATGGCAGAACATAGCGATAAAATATTTTCCAGCATTGGTGTTAGGGAGAATTCTCATTTTATGGATAATTTCCCTCACCTAGTGAGTCCCCCAGCAGCTTTGCTGGATTTCTGGAGTTTATTTTTTTCACTTGGTAAGAGTGTGCCTCTTTTTCCCACTCTTACCTGTGTTTTGTCATGTGCATTTCTACTTGTTGTGAGGTCTTGAACTCTGGAGCACACCACTCCATGAGCCCAACTTGTTGTATGTGTTACACAACACCTTCAGTGCAGTAACACAGGGTTGTCTCTAAGACTTCCCAATGACTCCTTTTTCTGGGGCTGACTCCTGTCCCCCAGAAACAGGTAAAGTTGCCATTAACTTTGCATAGTCACTTTAAAACTACAGACCCAGTACAACCCATCTTACATGGAGTACTGGAAAGGGTTACATTCTACCCCTTGTTGTCTGTGCCTCTCTGTGCTTTGTTTTGCTCTTTTAACATTTAGACTTGGCTGGTGGCAGTGGTATCTACCCTAACTTTTCTACCGCGATTATACTATATAAACGTGGTATTGTTTTAGGCTATTATATTAGCCTAGAACATAAACCCGCTTGACCAAATACTCTTTGTTTTTGCTCCGGTTGGGTTTAGTCGCCAGTTCTTTTTGTTAAAGTCCTTGTTGTGTTTTACTTTGCGTGGCAAACCAGGTTTGACTTCTTTATTCACCGTCTTTTGGCTGGCTTCTGCCGAGAAGCCCTCCTCTGGGTGCCTGGTTGTCTAGGTGGGCTGAATGTGAGGGAGTGGTGTAGTCACCCCCTGCACAGGATATCCTAGGAAACCCAAGTCGCACTTTGCCATGATTGGCTGAGGTGGGTGTCCGGGCTGGACAACCCCCCTGCTGCGTGATTGACAGCCGGGCTGTGTGAATGGGGGATTTTTGCATAAAAGGCAGGACTCTTGGGCTGGAAGTCAGAGTCGCCACTGGAACTAAAAGGAACCGAAGAGAAGCAGAGAAGAAGTCGGCTGCTGCAACTACTCTGTCCCGGTGCAGCCCTGCTGCAGTCCTGAGCTATCTAACATTCGACGACCAGAGAAGTTCCAGTCCGGAGTCTTCTTCCCTTGAGCCTGGTGTGGTCAATCAGCTCATCTTCCAAAGTCAGAGGATCCTCTTCGTGGTCGAAATCGCTGCACACTGCTGTAGTGGTCCAGCTAGCCATCTGAAGAGCCTCTCCTGTTTTAAAGGAGCGCACCTTTTATTCACCGTTCGCTGCTACTGGCTTCATCCCTGTGTGGTGCGGACCCCTGCAGACGTCCTCCTTCTTGCCGAAACTCCAGGAACCATGGGTCTGCAGGAAACTACCAGGAACAACTGCCAGTGCACCAGCTTCTTCATCAAATAAGGTACTGTGTTCTGCTTTGAGGAACTAGGGTGAATCCCTTTTCTCCTCCTCCAAGGCTTGCCCTTGTCTTCCCGCCTATAACTTTGTCTTCCTCTGTTGCCAATATCCAAGTACTCCTGGCAATTTTTAATCTTGAACTGTCTGACTGTGTGATCCTCGACAACAGGAACCCGGTTCCACTTGACACTGGCTCCGGCCTATTGACTTTTGTATTTCTGTCAGCGAGGGTTCTCTGATTCTGTCTGCCTTGACAAAAGTATTGCATATGATTTTTGCCCCAACTCTCTCTGGTTAGCCCAGGTGCTAAGTGTGTTTTGCCCAGTAACATTTCTTGCCGCGGAATCGTGTTTCTTTAATGCGACCGAGCTGTCAAAAAGTGATTGCACATGTGTTCCCGGTAATGTCTTTTGTTTCACAACACCGATTCGCCAAAACATAAGGTACTTTCCTTGAGTTAGTCTGTGCCAAGAAAATTGGTTGGTTGTAGTGTATTTTACGTGTGGTTTTGAATTAATAGAAGTGTTGTGTTTTACAGATGGTTTAAAAATAAATGTACTTATATTTTTTACCTGAAACCTTGAGTCAGTGTTTGCTTGAGTCACAGTAATCGTGGTCCCTTTGTGTAATCTCTGCTACTGCTCATATACACTTGAGATAAGCCTGGCTGCTCCGCTACTGCTACCACTTTAACATAGTAGTACAGGCTTGTACCAAAGGTGAACTTGTATTACCACTTGTGGTCTTAATTGTGTGTGTGTAGTGGTCCCTAAGGGCACTGCACAGGATTCTGCCTAACACTTGGTTACTGGAAGAATTGTTCTGCACTTTTTTAGATGCATATAGGAAACATGTTCATTTTATCATATGTTTTATCCTGTCTAATTGAAGCAATGATAAAGGCAGTGTCACTGCAGAGTGGAGTCACTGCTGTCCTTGAAGATCGTGGTGCTGGGAGAGCGTGAAGTCTTACCACTGTGACTATTGTTTCAGGAGAAGGAGCTGCCCACAAAGACACTACTACAGCGCTCTGCGCTCCAGAATAACTGCAGAGTAACTGCAGTTCTTGGTGAGCGTGGTGCTTGTAGAGCCTGAAGTCTTTCCACCGTGACTATTGTTTCAGGAGGAGGAGCTGCCTACAAAAACCCTTCTGCAGCACAGAGCACTGCAGAGTCACTGCAGGTCTTGGCAGTTACTGGCAGGTCCCTCTCTGGGTTCCCTGCTGACGCAAAGATTACTCTGCTGGACTGCCCAAGGAGAGCTCCTAACTCGGCCTCTTCCTGTTCCTCCACTACCCCCGTTCATGGCTTGGCCGCCCAGCAATTTTCCCTGTTTACCTGCTTGAGCGACTATATTTCCCTGGATTTTTACGTTTGCAGGTGACTTACAATGGGGAAAACTAACCTCCCAAAGCCTGCCCTGTGCACAGCGCCACCCTGCGCCACAAAACGTGGGGAGGCAGCCTAAGTCAAACAAATAGAGTAAGAACCTCGTGATGCACCAAGCCCAAAGGAGTTTGTCTAACTATTTTGAGAACAAGACCTCAAAGGATAAAGTCGTGAAGTGTGCGAGTGTGCGAGTGTGTGAGTGAGAAGGCACCGCTTCACGGGTGTGAAGTACATCCTGTTAGCCTATTGCAGAGCTCCTTCATCATTGATGATAATCAGTCACTCCTAAATCATTACCTGAACTTGAAGCGTAATTCCTTAGCACCAAATAACTGTAGCCTTATTGAGACTGGCAACACAAAACTTTCAGACACTCCAGAATTTGAACAACTGGTTTTGCTGGAATGTTCACATTACTCTGATAGTGGGGGTCGCGAGGGTTGGAGTTTGCCCAGGAAGTAAATCTCTAATGTACCATTGAAGGGCCCCCTGACGATCTGGAATCCTCATTGGATATGCTAACAACTAAATTGGACGCCTTGTTTGCTCTCTTTTCTAAACTAGCTGAGGATCATTCTCTTATTAAACAATCCATGGGCTTTATCTTTGTAGCTGTAAAGGCCCTGGCCATGATGCGAAAAGTGGATGTGGTTCCAGCAAAAAACTCCACAATCATCTCTCCTTCGGTTGAGAATGTCTACCCAGGGTTGTGAGGAAGCCCCGAAAATAGAAAGCCCCGAAAATGGGAGGAGTACCACTGCGGGCAAGCATCCAAAACAAGAGCACCACTCACCGTGGGTAATAATAAGCAGCGCTCAGATGCCTGAGGGTTTGTAGCACTATATAAATTTTAAATTATTATTATTATTATTATTATTATTATTATTATTATTATTATTATTATTATTATTATTATTATTAAGACAGTGGCGCCCCATTTTGTTGTTTTGCAAGGCCCTTCATTAAGGGTAACAGCGGTGTCTAGAGAGCAGGCAATGGAGAACATAACTATCGAACAATCCCTCCTCATTAGTCCTTGTGTGTCACCTAGGAAGAAAAAGCAATGTCGGATCAAACCGGTAAGTGGTCCTCCTACAATCAAAGGGGGGGCCTTCCCAAATAAGGCTGTGACACCATTGACCCTTAAACATTTGAATCTTAATAGTGACATATTAACTGCTACCAAATATATAGTCACAATGGATCCATGAGACAAGTGTTACTGCAAGGCTCCCTGGACAAGGGGCAACTCAGTAGGGGACATCCGACGGGAGCACCTGGTCCCATATCAAAACCCCTGGATAAATGCATTGGGGCTAAACCGAGGAAGTGCCAAGCAACCAGACCCCCCTCTACTCCAACCACAGGGCCTCGGGGGATCAAACTTTGGCCGAGAGGGGTCAGGGCCATGGTGGGGCAAATCTGCATCTTCCAGTCTGGCAGTTGTGAGTGGAGGATGTGTGAAAGTCCTCATTTAATGCTAGACAGCACCATAGGTCCACCCGTCACCATGCTTGCCCCCAATATGTGAAAATCGTTGAATTTTAACCCTGTGAAAATAGCCCTTTTTTGAATAGCACATGGCTGTTACATCTTCTTCAACTTATACCGGAACTCTGTAAATCACTTCGGAGGATATCTCCAGTTTGGAACTGCTAATATGTGGCAGTTGCTTGAACTGGGTGCTAATCTCATTGAACTCCCCCTTGGTGGCTGAGCGTATTTGTAAGACTGCTACATCTCTGAGAGACCTAGGTTTTGATCTTGTTGCTTTCCAACCCACAGTGGATGTTATCTCCAAGGAGAATGTTGCAGACAGGGGTTCTTGTTGGGACTTAACACAGGAGATTGGCTCCAACCAATGGTCTATTAATTACAAGAAGAAAGTGTCCGGCATCTGGTCATTGGTATCAGCCAACCAAGATTGATTGGTGGAAACACAGCTGGCATTGTTCTCTTTGCTTTCCTGGAACACTCGTGTCCATCGCTCTTTCATGGATAACTTCTTGGGTTTGGAGGCGTACTTCTGCATCCTCTCTCGATTGTTATATATTGTTCTTCTGTCTTCCACCCCTTTCTGGGCATCCCAAAGGAGGGGTTTGTATTGGAGCCAGATGTGAGTACTCCAGCTCCCGCTCCCCTCAGTGTGGAAGTAGTCAAGATAATCATTTTTTGGCAGTGATACTGCCAGACCTATTGGCAAAGGGTGGGGGCACTTTGGTGGCATCTCTATATTATCCTCCTTAGGGGAAGGAGACATATAATCTCATGGACATGGTTCATGATATAATGGTTGCATGGTTGGCGCAATTGAATGATGGGGGATTATCCTTACATGGGATCCTTACAGGGGATTTCAACATCGACTGTATGTGGAGGATACAGTCATATCCAGGGCCCAGATGGGCAATGCCTCAATCAAACGCGCAAGGGAATGGGGTGAACTATTGGTGACCTTTGACTTTTTTGCCTTGTCTGCCTGGCCAAATGGGACATACAGCAGTAGAATCAATCTCATTTTTGGAAACGCAGCTATTATGAACTTATTACCACAGCTTAGTACTGTACGTGTTAGTGATCATGCAACTTTGCAAATGATTTGTAATGCTGAAAATGGGAAAGTGGTGGATTACTTGAAGGTAAACCCTGAGGGAAACTTACAGGGGACAGGTTGCTTTGGACAACTGATGATGTGTGTTGCTTCATTAGGGACCACTAGATGGTATAATCTGTCCTGGGTATGTGTCATTGGGATCTTGGTCAGCTGAGGGATGTCATCTGACCTGGGGGCTGATCCGTTTAACAAACTGGATAAACAAATCTAAGCCTGATGCTCCCTATGATGCTGTGATTGCAAGCAAAAAGAGGGAACTTAGGGCTGCCCTATGCCACCTTAGATGAATTATAGCTAAACACCCCTGAGGCATCATGGCACAAATAAAGACAGTAAGGAATCAGTATAGGATGTGCTTTAAGGCCCATAAGGTTAGCCATATATCTGCCCGTTGACAACTTGTCCATGCTTGGATTAAAATGCATGACACAAGGAAGTTTTGGCACATGCTTCATCTGTTCCATGCCAAACCAGAGGTCAGGGAGGCTAATTGTGTTACAGAAGCTGAAAGGGGCAATTTCATTACTGAACTGTCCCCCACCCTCTTCTATGCATGGAACGTTAGTCTGGTCCCATGTGGCTTCATCGGACCTGGAAGGGATGATAAGGAACATCAAGACATCCAGGGCAGTGGGACCAGATGGTCTCCGCAATGCAGTCCGAAAAATGGATCCTCCATTTTGGGCTGCTTTGCTGAAACGATATTTCATGTGCATCTGCGAGGTGGGGGTTATCCCTAAATCTTGGCGTAGATCGATTTTGGTGCCGTATTTAAAGAGGGTTTGCGCTCTGACCCAGTTTGCTATCAGCTACTTGCCATGTTTGATTGCAGCTTGAAGATTTTTGCTGGATTACTTTTACAGCTGCACTCAACATGGGCAGAGAAGGCCCAGTTATTATGCCCTCATCAGTCAGGCTTTTGCAAGGGCTTTAATACCTCTCATTCTACCTGGATAATTCAGACACTTATCTCCGATGCATACCAATACTCGGGGGTGCCGCTGCATCTTTGTTTAATAGATTACAGCACAGCCTTCGATACTGTGATTCATCCCCGCCTATGGGATGAGTTGACAACGTGGGGTATACATGCGCCTTTGCTATACTTTTTTAAACCGCTTTATGGTGACACCAGTGTTAGGGTTAGACTTTCCTAGGAGGGAGCATTGATGGGGGAATATCAAAGCAATCTGGGGCTTAAGCAGGGTTGCAGGTTGGCTCTGCTTCTTTATAATCTCTATGTTGCAGATTTGTATTTGGCTGTAAAGCCGGTACGCAACTTCCCTTCAATATTTGCCAAGTACAAAACAGTATGCCTCATGTACACCAACGATACATGGTTACGGATCGGACTGCAATTGGACTACAGCGCTCCTTAAATGCATTACAGGCCTATTCTAAAATTAATGGTTTGAAAATGAATATAAAAAAAACAAAAGTCATGTACTCAGGTAGGAGACCAAAGCATAATTGCTCTTTTGTGTGGATCTTGACCATGTGCGCCTGTACCAAGTCCAAACCTACAAGTACCATGGTTTACATTTGTAGGCTTCCCCCGTCTCTAGCACGTGTGGAGGACTGAATAGTGGTGAGAGTATGGGGCAAGTGACTAGCCATTAGGAGGGTTATTTGTGGACATGGGGGCAGATCTATTGAAGCCCTTATAATGGCATACAAGCTGTCAATAATTCCAAACATTGTATATGCACTGGAAGTGTTTCCACTTAGGGCTCTCCTTTGGCTGCCTAAATTTGAGGCAAACATTCTACGATCCCTACTTAATATGCTGAGTGCAGTCCCTGTGGAAGGTCCCGATTGGAACTAGGCCTCCTTCTTCTTCTCCTTCGTCTTTCTTCTCAGAAAATATTTGCTTGTAAATTCTGGACAGATATAACATTTAATTGGAGCTCAACTTCGCCACTTTGTACAGTACGCAAGCTCACAGCTGCTCTTTTCCTAAAAGCTGTTGGTTTGGGGATTTGGAGTCCACAGTGGCAGCTCATTGTGGGGATATTAACCCATCCTGCTCGGGATTTTCTGATGTCCCTCTATTCTGAGCAGTTTAGCTATGAAGGTGCATGTTTTTGACCATATGTATTCCTTGAGCCTGCTAGCGGGGATGTGTAAATATTCTGGTTATGCCCAGCAGGTGCTTTTTGAGGATTCACCCAGGAAATATTTAGTGTCACTCCGCCTTCCTGCGTTAATACGTTGTATCCTCTGCTTATGTTTTGACCTTCTCCCAGTGCTGGTAAATACAGGTGCCTGGAGGGGGATGAATAGAGAGGAGCGTATTTGTATTTGTACATGCCACTCAAGTAGAAACAATGCAGCATGTTTTGACTGTATATCCAATTGTAAGTTCTGCATGTGCAAAGGGTTATGCAAAATGTGCCAGCTTTTGGAGCACTTTATACTGTGCAGAGTCTTATGTTATTACAGCATCTGACTATCATGTTTGGCAAAAAAATTACTTTTAGTATTGTTTGATTTTTAAATAGTGGTTGCTGTGACTCATGTCATGTTACACATGAATGAATTATGTAATTTTATGTTACTTTTGTAAATATAACAGTATCTTATATAAGTGTATATTTATATGAAAACGTTGTATTTTGTATTGAGTGCGAAAGGTTTTTGAATAACACCAAAAAGCACAAAATAAAAAAATAAACGTTTTAAATAAAATTGGAATACAATTCCTGCTGTTCAGAATTATGGCAGGATCATTTTGTTTGTATAAGTTAATTGGACTCTGGCATGCTACCCTCGGACATCCGAATTTCTTTTATTTTAAGCAGACTTCACTGGCTTCCTTTGAAGGCTAGGATTTCCAAAGCTGTGCATATGCATACTCCCAGTATTTGCCAGACACACTGGTGATCTCTGGAGGGTTCAGAGGCCTCTGGAGTTGGGACATTCTTTAATTCGAAGTGCCCAAATTCCACTGCTCCTCTTCTATCAAGACAGTGTTATTTTCTGGTGGTGTCATCAGGGCTTAAAGTGGGCCGGGGCCTGCCGGGGCTGGCTAATCTCCCCTGGCAGCCCTGGTCACTACACTACACGAAAATGCATTTTTTTCTACAGCCTGAAGCTCTCGCTCGTGTGCGAGAGTTTCAGGCTTCAGAAAAAAATGCCTTTCAGCCGTAATGGTGGCGCCGCACCTTCGAGGCATCCCTTTAATCAAGGGATGCACGTGGGCGGCGCCACCATTATGGAGAAAACGTGAGGCCGCTGGAAGCAGAGGCCTTGCTTTCTAAATACTGAAGCTCAGTATTTAGGAAAAAGGCCTCTGCTTTCAGCGGCCTCGCCCTTTTAGCCTTAATGGTGACGCTGCCCCTCCCCAGCTGGCGAGGGGCAGCACCACAATTAAGGCTGAATAGGCGAGGCGCTGTCCCCTGCCAGGCAAGCCTATAGAAATTAAATGAAGAGATTAGCACCCTCTCCCAGCAGGGGAGAGGGTGCTAATCTCTGCAAAAGGCTGCCTGGCAGCGGTGCCACTAGCCCATTGAGCTGGGGCTCATCAAAAGGGCGTGGCCTAACGGGCCATCAAGACCCCCTCTGTTAGGCCACACCCCCTCGATGAGCCCCGGCTCAATTATTAGTGCCACTTAACGCACTGGGTGTCATGATCGAATTCCCTACCTTCTAATTTACACTTGATTTCTTGAGATTCAGGAAACTACTTAAGGATTGGCTTTGGAAGACTGTGTATTATCTGTAACTTTTTACTGGTGTTCTTAGCATTTTTGTGTTTGTAATCTTTGTATACGTATATTTTAATCATTTTACATGAGAAAAGGCCAGATGTATGTTTGTCGGAAGCCGCCAGGTCAGTAGAGGCTGCCCGAAGGCACAGACTGCTGCGCAAGAGGGAGCTGTTGCCTTAGGATACACAGTGTTGCAATTTGCAAAGCTTTACCTGTTGTCTCCACTAGAGGGAGCTGTAGGCTTAGGAGCTATAGTGGTCCTACTGTGTTAATGAAAACCTGTACTTTGGTCCCTGCACATTGACCTCTGCACTAGTACATGTATATTGTAAAGACCTCTGATACACACACCATTTTTGCGCTTGACATGATTTGGAAATATATGTTAAATAATACGTGTGATCTCTCCGTCCAATTACCATTGGGAATTCAGACCTTTAAAGCCTCACCCTTTGCTCATTTTAAGAACAACCCTGATCAGCATGTGCCTCCCCTGAGCCATGACACCCAGGTCCCAGAAATCTCATGTTTATAGTCTGACATTCCTTTCTAAAGTGGCCACCACACTTTCCAGAGTGTTACCAGGGGAATTATGTAATCGGTCCTATTCAAGGCAGCGCGCACAGTACCCTCACACTTTCCCATGGGCCTGCAAGCAGTCCAAAATCTCATTTTCACGTCCTTCACCCCTCCAAAAGATTACACCTGTTAAAGGTATACAAAGAGAACATGAAATACTTGATGACTAGTATTGGAGAAAACCCAGCCCCTGAATCAAAACCAGTGGAATCCGCACTGGTTTCCGCTTCCACACGTTCTGTAAAATCACCATTACGGTTCCACGGTCACCAGAATGTCATCGTCCATCACAGTATTGCGTGGGTTCTTGCGAACCATTGCACCAGTACAAAGGTATGTTTTGCATGCCATCGTCAGATTTTGCTCACAATAACCATTGTGTGATGCATGATGAACCGTTTCGGTCTCGCAGTGCTGAAATGTGGTGCTAAGCTCATGCACATGATCACAAAATGTGCCAACCGCATGACCAACACGAAATGGACTGATGCATGCGCGCGAAAGAGATCTGTGTGAAATACGCCAGATACACGAAATGCAGTGCACACACAGTCATCAGTGATATTCAGCGGGTTTCGTCGTGGTTTTGTGGTGGTACAGCAGGTTTCTCTGTAAGGGGATAAGGGAAGCGGCCTGTGACAGAATATTTCACATTTCACTACCCGCCAGAGGAGCACAAAAAATGTAGGCGAATCTGCGTATGTGGCAGAATTGCAAACAAGGACAAAGCAGATCGGAATCCGAGTGGTTTTGTTTCCAAGGCTGGCGGAGCAGAATCCAACAATTTCGTCCAGCTCTATTGATGACCCCCAAAAATGGTGTTCCAGAAACACTGGTGTCCTGATTTACAAAGCGTTGTGATTTTTTCATTTAAAACGTTGATGTAAATCATGCCTTGGGTATTTCTTCGAGGGCAAATCTGCAATAAAAAGCATTGGGAAAACTAATAGGTAAGACTTGTTTGCTTTGTGGGGGCTTTACAGAAAAAAAACCCTGGTCCTGATTCATGGAATATTTGCCCAGTTCAAAGTGAATTTGCACTGCTGAAAATTGACTTTGCACTACCGACACAAACCCTGGTTCATGGAACCCTGCAAAGTGTATTTTATTTTACTGTGCAAAGTCCGGCAAAGTCATTTTCTACTAGAAAAATGACTCTGTGCTGACTTTGTCCAGACTTTGCACTGCAAAAATACACTTTGCAGGGTTCCATGAATCAGGGTTTCTGTCAGCAGTGCAAATTCACTTCGAACCGAGCAAATAGTCCATGAATCGGGCCCAATAATGTATCTCTACAATTTGTTTGTGCCTGGATCATTGCTGTGGTGCTCCCTGTTACACTGCAGTCTCTTGTCGGTGCTTACGCAACAGATAAAACAAAATAGTAACTGTAGCAATTCATTTGGATGTCAATATGATTTGTAACTGAAACCTTCGACAGAAAACACATTGTTGCATTCACGTCCTTTTTTACTAGGAAAACTATTTTTTTATTTGTTTTTTTTTTCTGCAGGGACCAGCAAACCCTGAAAATAACGTCATCGATTTGCAAAGTTCCAGACATCGATTCCTCCAGAATGGTGGCGGTGGCAACCTGTTCAAAAAGAAAGTATAGGCATGCAATTTTCCCCGGGTTTCCTATTAACCTTGGATGTAATGAGCTTGCAGAATTGCTATCTAGGGTGCCCAGGAAACAGGACCTGCAAAGAGCGGGACTTAATATGTACTGCCATGAACGCTGACTCGGGTCAGCAATAATGTCCTCGGTTTTATCTCCGCTTTGACATTTCACATTTCCACTCAGGATTCACAAAGAATGAGGGATCTTTGCAGCCGGCGCCTGGAGTCAACGTCTATTGTGCCGTTAAAGTGGCGCCATTCTGATTGACAGTTCCATAAACATAATACAATGACGCAGGCTGTTCGAGTAGCTTAAAAGCCCCTTATAAAACTGTAAGAAGATGTTAACAACTAAATATAGTCGCACGCAAGCTCTGTTAACCTTGGCCACTAGATTAAGTTCTCCCCACAGACACTTATTTTCCAAAGATGCTTTTTGGTTTCGAATGATGCCTAGTATATGGCGAAGATCAATGCTAAAATGGACATTTATGTTGAACTGTTTAGTAGTGCTCCATAAAAAGGTGGCCTGTCTTCCTGAATTATCATGGATGAGAAGACAGGATTAATGTTATTTATATACAATACTATACAGATTAAATGTACATTTAACTCGAATATTTCTCTTACTCGTTCCCTTTTCATAATCTAGGCTTGCACAGTAACTGTAAATGCGCCCATATTCCCAGAACGTGCTAGTGGTTCTGTATGATTCTGGAATCTTGCATTTTTCTTTTCTGCATAGATGATGTTTATGCAGGGAGAATGTCACCACTGCTGCCCAATATGATATCTAAACTTTTATTGCACTCGCGCACAGGTGAGAAATCAAGAAATGAAAACATGATTCGGGGCTAAAGTGTGTTGTTATTATTCAAGAAGCAAAACATAGTGGTTGCATAGATAATGGTGGGTTTGCGTTTAGTTTTTAGTGATTGTTATGTGCCTCCTCTCTACACTAAATATCCAATTTTTTGGTGCGCCGTCTTTTGGACCTTGTCCGAGGAAGACGTGACTTGATGTGCCATGGCATGAATAGGCAGTTTAAGACCGTGGACGTCTGACTCTTGCACGAACGGTTCCTGCACACTGTGCATTTTCAGACATTGGGGACGAGGTAAGGGGCCTAGAAATGTAAACAAGGTGTGCTCTGAATTGCAAAGACAGGCCCCTGGCCATAGCCTGCCACTGTACCAAATTACCACTTTAGAATAACTGTACAAGTATGTCGTCATGACCAAAATCACCATTAAAAGGGTCCAAGTATCCCATCTTCATGAGAAAGACGAGCTGGAATTGAATAGAATCTTAACACTAATTGAAAAATGGATGCTGGGCAACTTTCTCGCACTAAACTGTAGTAAGACAGAGCTCATGATTGTAGGCAGACTGCATTCCCTGGTAAATTTTATCAAGCTTATATAGCTCCTTTAAACTAGGAGATGATATCATATCACCTCCACCTAAAACAAAAATCCTAGGAGTGACACTAGACCAGTCACTAAACATGAAGGCACATGTCGCACCAGTGGTTTCTGGATCAGTCTACTACATTAAATTTCTATCGCACTTGAGATCCATGATCTCGCAGGAATGCGCAGAAACTATCGCCCATGCAATAGTCTGAGCAAAAATTGATTATTGTTGTAGTCTATTGTTATGCATTAGTCATCATGAATTACATAGGCTACAAGTGATACAGAACTGGGAGGTTAGAGTTGTTTTAGGACTACCGAGGCAAAGCCATGTATCTGAGGCTAGACGCTCGCTTCACTGGCTCCCCATCGAATCAAGGATTACATTGAGAGTCCTTGAATAACTTTTAAATGCAAACACCAAATTATGCCTTCCTATTTGGAGTTCTATATTAGCGACAAAACCAACACCAGAGCATTGAGGTCTAGTAAACAAAACCTGATAATACAACCCAGATGCATTTGAAAGCTCCTTTTCTCTGGAACCGACTGCCAGAACGAACGCACAGCCATAAAACTCTTCAGGTCTTTAAGAAAGACTTGAAAACCATGTTGTTTTCCTAAAGTTACAATCAATTTGGATCCCATTTTACCAACCAAAATAGATCTCTCTGGCTAGCCACTGCTGCACGGTTCTACCTGGTCTACTATTATACGTATGCTTTTTGTTCCATGTTGTCTGCGCCTTCATGCCTGCGGGTCCATAGCGCACATTACAAATGAAATGTAATGTAATCTTCAAGTTCTCAATACAGTCAAAATCACAATAACATGTCACCCTCTTCCATCTTTCCCTGGAAGCTTTAATCAGGCTGCTGATGCTGTGTCCACAGCTGGAAGCACTGGGGCCTGCACATGTGTAACCTAGATTTACGAGAGGTATGGGCACTTACTACATTGCCATAAGACAATATTGCTCAGGTTATTTGAAGCTCAAATTCATGGACCCATCCTTGTTTGTTGTACCATAGAATAAAGATTGCCCACGCTATCAGCTCAGGAAGTCTTCATTCTATTAAAGACAAGGAGGCGAGCATTATGCTTTACTTTCTTTATTTGTTGCCACACCAGCACTTTAAAACTTAACTTTAATACTGTACATTTATGTTCTTAAAAAACCACAGTTATGGAAAACGAAAATGGACCAGTTTAAACATTTGTTTCACATCTGCATGTGATCACTGTAATCACCCGGGAACTACTAGTCCCATGATACACATAGTCTCTGGTAGTCCAAACCTCCCAGCTCTGCACCTATCAGAGGGCAGCCTCCTGTATAAGAACCCTTGTGCCCAGGTCCTTTCCTCTTTCTTTGTGTCTGGCCCTCAAACTCAATAGTCTCTTCGCCAACGGAGCGATCCTCTCAGGATGAACTGTTAACAATCCTCGGAACTGAAGGCTTTAAGGTCAAACGCGACCAACTTGAAAGAAACTTTACTCAATTTCACGAGTTTCTTCATTCTGTAGTTTTCTGGTCATCTCCTAAAAGGAATGGAGAGTCATTATGAGGGTGGGAATGAGCAACAGTGATACAAAGTTAACCACATGCCAATGCAACTGATATGTTACTATTCTGGGTGGGATATAATGCTTGCCTCCTTGTCTTTAATAGAATGAAGACTTCCTGAGCTGATAGCGTGGGCAATCTTTATTCTATGACAAGACAGGAGGCTCGCATTATGCTTGTTCAACGCTGTTCACCACCCTATTAGGTATTTCCGATACAGGCTTAAAATAGAATGTCTTGAAGGTCGACTCACAGGACCAATCTGCTGATTTCATAATGTCTTGCAGCGACATCCCTGTAGTAAAAGCTTTTGAAGCCATTGCCCCTCTGGCTGAATGCGCGCCAAAAAGAGACAAGTCAATCCCTGCCCAATGCATTATTTCTCTCACCCATCTAGCAATGGTCGCTGATGCTACTGCATGATAGGGCTTCCTGCGCGCAATGACTAGCTGGGTCACTCCCTGTGGCCTAATATGCGCTGTTGCTTTCTCATAATCTTTGATACATTGCGCTACGCAAAGCTTTTTATTACTAGTGAAGTACGGGTAGTCAATGACTCTCAAATCTGTCTTAGTCCTTTTAGTAATGGTAAAAGATATGCCGTCCGGATAGAATATTTTCCTATTGATTTCCAGCGCTTTGACATCAGAAACTCGCCTACAGGCTGTAAGGCAAAGCAGCATGGCTAGCTTTCCCGATAACTGGGATCGGGACAAGTTCTCGTTATCGGGCCATATAAGAAAGAGGCGAAAAACGTCTCTAACATCCCACAACACTTTGTACTTGGGCATAGGTGGTCTTTTGAGCTTCATCCCCCTGAGTAGACGTACAACTGCTGGGTGCCCACCTACTACGGTACCGTCAATCTCATTGTGGCCTGCTGAAATGGCTGACCTATACACTCCCACCATTCTGAAGGCGCCGCCTTCTTGAAATTTGAATGCTAGGAAGTTGAGGATTTCTACTAAAGGGGCTGAAATGGGATCCAACTCGTACTCCGAACACCACCTGGACCACCCATTCCCTGCCGCACTATAGCTCCGAAGGGTGGAAGGCGCCCAGGAGTCTCTGATACAATCTGCAGCGAGTTGTGAAATTCCTGGCAGGTCCCATCTTTTCCTGAAACCCTGCATGCTATCAAATGTAGCGAGCCCGTGATCATTAGCGGGTGAGGATGGTCGGATGGGTCGAGAAGAAGGTCCGGCAGCTGAGGCACTATCCTCGGAAAATCCGTAGAAAGTTCCATCGCTACTGGAAACCAAGGTTGTACCTTCCATAGGGGCAGCACCATCACAATTTCTGCTTGGTCTCTGCGAACTTTCGCTAGAGCTCTCGTGATCATAATGAACGGCGGGAAGGCATAATATACTGCCCCTGTCCAGGGTTGCAGGAAAGCATCTGTGCCCGCTGCATCCGGGTCTATCCTCCAGCTGAAGTACCTTGATGTCTGAGCGTTCAGTCTGGACGTGAACAGATCTATGTGTAGGGGCCCCCATAGATTCTGCAATTGCTGGAAGACTTGGGGGTGTAGTTTCCAATCGCTGGAGTCCACAAGATAACGTGAATTCCAGTCTGCTACTTCGTTCTGCTTGCATGGTAAGTATTCCGCTGATACAGAGATTCTGTTTTGAAGACAGTAATGCCAGAAATTCTTCGCTAACTCGGCTAGCATTTTGGATTTTGTGCCTCCCAATTTGTTTATGTATCGCACTGCGGAGATGTTGTCCATCTTGAGCAGTACGCAACATTTCACCTTGTCTTTCGTAAAAGAGCACACTGCGAAAGAGCCCGCTAATAACTCGAGACAATTTATATGGAGTTGTGACTCTTCCTCTGACCACTTCCCTCCTGTCTGCACATGTTCGCATCTGGCTCCCCAGCCTGACCTGCTTGCATCTGATTCTATTACTAGTTCTGGGGCGTCGCCAAAAATGGCGCGGCCGTTCCAGGCCTCCATATTTTCTAGCCACCAGTTGAGTTCTGTGAGGGCTTCACGGTCCAAAGTCACTAATTGATGATATCGCAGACCTCCTTGGAGATGTTTTATTTTGAGCCTTTGCAGGGCTCGATAATGAAGAGGACCCGGAAATATCACCTGAATGGAGGCTGCTAGAAGACCTACTACTCTGGCTAGTTTGCGAAGGGAAATAGTCCCTTTCACTAGAACTGCTCTGAGCTTTTTCTTGATCGCTCTCACTTTGTGACTCGTGAGCTCGAGGGAGGCTTTCACTGAGTCTATTGTGAAGCCTAGAAAGTCTATCCTCTGGACCGGACGTAGTTGGGATTTGTCTAGGTTCACTAGGAATCCTAGCGAGGTGAGGAGAGAGAATACCCATTGAACGTTTTTTGCTAGAATAGCTTTCTCTGATCCGCAGACGAGAATGTCGTCTAGATAGATGATGATACGTATGCCTCTCTCTCAGATGGCTGCTGCCACCGGTTTCATGAGCTTGCTGAAGGGCCAAGGAGCGGAGGACAGACCGAACGGGAGACACGTGAATCGCCATACTTCTCCCTTCCATGGGAAGCGCAAATATTTCCGATAAGAAGTTGCTATCGGAATCGTTAGGTATGCGTCTTTGAGATCTAGACGAGCTAGCCAGTCTCCGGAGCGCAGAAGGTCTCGGAGAAGATGAATCCCCTCCATCTTGAAATGGTTGTATAACACCCATTCGTTCAAATCTTTCAGATTGATTACTCTGAAGTTCGCGCTCTATCGCATTTTTGCTTTCTAGTTTTCTGAGCTCGCTGTGCAGGAGCGCTGCTTCCTCTTGCGCCATAACTATGGGGCGGGGTTCTATTCTCTGCACTGGCGTACCTATAAACTCTATCTGTAGGCCTGTTACTGCCTGTAGCACCCATGCATCACTTGATAATGCTTGCCATTCGCGCAGGTAGTGGAGGGTTCTTCCTCCTACACTCCGACATGCTGTACTCACCGACTGCTGCCCCTGGTTGTCTGTAAGATCCTCTTCCCCTGCGGCCTCTAGGGAACCTCGATCTAGCCGGGAAGAAGGAGTCTTGTTGTCTGGAGTCCCAGTACTGGGCGCGCTGATTGTAGGGCCTTCGTTGGGAGTTATAGCGACCAGACGAGCGACCCCTATGTCGTCCGGTCCCAGCAAAAATCTGCCCTGGAAAGATTTTTCTGATTGAAGTCTGGGCCTTCTCTAAAGCAGAATAAGTTCCTACGAACTGCACCATTTCTTTGGCGAACGCCTCGCCGAACAACAGACCTTTGGCGCCTTCGCCCGCTTCATAGGTGGCCAGGTCGCTCAACTTGTTGCCAATCTTCAATAAGATTCCTCTTCTTCTTTCCGAAGATAAGGCACAATTGGCGTTGCCCAATAGGCATACTGCTCTTTGCGCCCAGTTGCCCAGGACGGTTGCGTCTATTGGCGTACCTGTATCTTTTGACTTCTCGGCGAGGTCCATAATTTTTGCTAATGGACCCGAAATGTCCAGGAGCTTATCCTGACATCCTTTCCAGGCTCGGTCCACACCTTTCCTGACGTCTCTAGCTGTTTTGGTCACAAAAGTAACCATTTTAGGGTCTAAGTCAGGGGTTTCTGTTAGTTTATTTGGCAGCTCTGGTCTAGGACAATCAGATCTCATTCTCGATTTTACCTCTCTTTCTAGAGGTTTTCTAATATGCTGAGCCATGTAAGGTGCCACTCTAGGGGAAGGTACCCATTCTGAGGACTTAGGGTGTCGGATGGCTTCGGGGTCGAACATGTCTGCCGTATCTTCTATGATTTGGGGGTCTTCCACACCTTTACTGATATCTTCTTCTTCCTCGCCCCCTTCATCATCGGGCGAATAGCCCTCGTCATCGTCCCCTAAATTGTACGCCCCTGGGGTAGGAGGTCTATCCTGGCCGTCTCTGTTCTTTGCCAGGAAGGCTTCTTTAAGCCTGGCGACGGGGTTGCCTGTCAATTGGGGAACAGTGTTAACCCTTTCAGTGATGCCCGGGGGGGTCAAAGAGTGCATGCTCTTCCGGGCTACTTTACACCCTTTCTTCTCAACCCCTTTTTGGGGGTGTCCTGCTGACGTTCCTTCATCAGGGCTACTAGCCCGTCTTTTCCTGGCTGTGATCTCTTTCTGTTATTCAGCCATTACAATTCAAGCAGTCTTTTAGAAAGCTTTGTCAACGGACAAATATACCTCAGGTTTTGTCCATCGCAAAGCTTTATAAGAGATTACTTGAATTGTGTACTTTTCAAGCCATCTTTTATAAACATAGCAATATATTACATATTTCTATGTTTATAATAGATGGCTTGAAAAGTACACAAATCATAGTACGTTATGCATACAAATATATAAATGCTTACATATATTTACATATTTGTTTGTGCGCCTTAATATTGTTTGTGCACTTTTCAGGCCTCGCCTACAATGGAAGCCCCATCCCCAAATAATGTACCCCCTCAATTTCTTACCCCACGTAAAGCACTTGGAATAATTGTACCATCATAGCTAATTGTGTACTTGTCAAGCCATCTTCTGTAAAGTTTTGCCAATGGACAAAGACACCACGGGCTCGGTGATCTGTGCTCTGTTCTGCAGATAGATCAAAGCCTTGTGTGGCAAAAGACGTTTGGGCACCCTTTGCATATGTATTTTCATGACTGGTATGACATCACAGTAAAGGAAATCACTGGGTGCTACCTCGGTTTTTGATATTTATATTGTGTAGGTAGTAAAACCATGTGTGAGTGTTTTTAATAGACTGCATTGCGATCTTAGTCACTACCAAGAACGTCTACTTCTGGAAGAAAAGCCACAAAGGGGGAAGATTATTTGACCAGCTTCGAACACTTTATTTTAAGTGGTGTAGCTAAGATTTGAAGAGTGTCTGCTTCTTGGGCATTTGACCACATACCTTCTCCGAGTTACTGGTAGCAGAATGTATTACTGTTTCAAGATACGCAGTTTTAAAGAGATCACGTACAATCTTCAATAATGCTGAAATAAAGCAAAATGTCAAACATATGATATTTTCATTTTAAAGAAATATGTTGCAATAGATGTCTATTTAATATTTAACATATGTTATAGCTGATCTTTTACTATGCAGGAATGTTACGAATTGAATGCCCCTGCAAACACAATCCAACCCCTACAATGTGGACACGAATCAGGCTGTTTTAATCAGAATTGTGTTGTTTTATCAAAAATTATACATTGCCAAACCACTGGAGGTTATCTAATGCCAGTGAATTTCACCAAAACACCTCAATTAAATTCAAACTGCAATGAAAAACAAGTTACCACGGCAGCCTCTGTACATTTGTCTAGATAATATTATTATCCTAATTTAAAACAAGTCAAGTTTGATTGGCTTATTTGTCCAAACATCCACGCATATATAAGCAAATATGAAAAGCTATTCTTTATGACATGCTCAGTTATATTACAATTCAGTCATCATCAGAAACATGTACGTTCGATATAAAACCGAATATATAAAGAAAATGGATTGTTTGCAAAAACGATACACTTCACATAAAAACGGATAATGTCAATATAACTGGTTAAAGGGGACATTATAATAAATAACAACTACTTTTTATAGAGATATTTGATAACAATTGTTGAGAAATATGAATTAAATACTCTGCCGGGAGTAGAAAACTCTTGGGGCCCGGGTGAACAACCAAATCCTGACTGTGCCCTGGACCAGAATGCTTAGGCTCCTTGCCTTTGAAGTGGTCAGGGCTTTCATTGTGCACCAATTCTTGGTTTTGATATGTAAGGAACTCATGTTGCCAACAGTAAAAAAGACAGACACAAGTGATCACAGTGCAAGGGTGTTTATTAAACTGTATAGGTAATTTGATAAAACGCCTAATCTAGACCTAAATCTAAGATGGGAGCAAGCTTTGACCATCAAACAATAATAAGACAGTCCTAGTGGCGTCTTGTCAAATAAAAAGTTCCTATACTAAAAAACCTATTGCCAATCTTTACGCTAAATACAAAACATGGGATGATGTTCATAAGAAAGTAAGAAGTGTTCACAAATAATAAGTCAGGATGCGATAGCTGGGGTTCCCTCTTCCCCACATTTTAAGCACAGGACAAGGTAGGATTCTGGAGCACAGTACACAATCGAGCTTTCCCAGCACAAGCCAACAGTTCTGCTCTCAGCAATCAGGGCCTTCGGTGGTTAAGTTTCTTTTTCTACAAAAAGTCTCTTGCCTCCGAGGACCTGATGTGATAAAAATATAATAAAGAAAAGTTCCTTTCTGCTTGTATGTTGGGTGATGTCTTTTCACCCCCGGAGCTCCCTCTTCCAGGCTCAGGTCCTCAAAAAGTTCATAATGATATCAAGACCTTCGATAGTTCGGTTTTCTCCTTTCTGAGTTCCTGCCTACCAAAACAAAAGTTCAACAAAAGTTATTTTCTGGTTGCAGTTCGGGTGATGCTTCCTCACCCTGGGATCCCCCTATTCCGGGCTCAGATTCCTCTCATATGTTGGCCTCCCTCTGTTAGGTTTATTATGGCATATTGATGGTTTTTCAGCTCTGGGTCCCCCTCTACTGGGGCTTAGACCCTTATTGCAATTTAGCCTTCCCCAGCCGGGTTCACTGTGGCTTCTCAAACCATTCCCTTCCGGGACTCTCACAAATCTTAATGTCATTTTCAACAGTTTACTGTGGACATCCAACTGCCGGGTTCACTCTTGTCAACACACTGTATCCTGGGACTTTAGACTTTGCCCCCTGTTCATTGGCATCCCTGCTTCGGGTTCACTCTTGCCAACTTTGTCAATCACATCAACTCTTACGATGCAGGATTCACTTCCCTCAACTTCACAATCATCTGTCAGTCAAAGACTTTCAACTGTACACAGGATCTTACTAGACACCCATATGACCACTTTGACCCTTCTCTCGCCTTTCCGAAGCCCTTCTGGTTATAGTAGTTTCAATCAATCTGGTAATCACCAAGAGTTTTCTGAGTGAGCACCTACGTGGTGCTCCTCTGTTGCTGGTTTCCCCCCTTCTGGTATCAACAGTTTGTTGTACGTTCACAGTTCAAATAGCCGTTGGCTACTTTTGTTCACACAGTCCGGTTTCTTATCGGCTCTCCCGTTGACTCACGTCTCTCCCTGGCTTGATTATCAGCAGAGGAGGGCTCTGTGTATGAATGACATCTGCTGCAACACACGCTGGCTATTGTTTGTGCTCTCACGATTACTTCCATGGAGGGTTCACGGGCCTTGGTCGGAAAGGACAAGGTTGCTTCTCTCCCTGTCACCCTCTCGGTTTGCGCCGTCTTTCTCCTCCTCTTGAACTGCCATGCTGAGTTAGAAATCTCATTGTGCAGTCTGCCTTGCTCATACTGTGCTCTCATGCTCCCACTTGTATCCCTGTGGGGAAGGGAAAGGGCCGTCAGGTGTATGTGATTCTAGTCAATTGCCTGACTTTGCCTGACCCTTGTATTGGGACATGGCAAGTAGACAGTGCTGGTTTTTGTCTGTTGGCTTTCATGGTGTATGAAAGTGTTTGTGTTGCAAAACAGGGGTTTGTGACACAAACAGCAAAATACTGGGTTATTGTTATGAAATAAACAGCAGGGATTGTGAGAATGGTAATAATCAGAGGGACGGGAAGGAGAATGACTGGGAGTATTCGGGTAGGATATGACCACAGCAGAATTGTGGGATTTGAGTGTCACAGGGTTTGGGCTCCTAGTTGGTTTAACAGAGGTGTAGGAATAGTTGAATTTTATTAAAGGAGTTTCTTTTGGAAGAAGAGAGGTAGAGATGGAGTAACCAGAAAAAATCTCAGGGACTGACTCCTCACCATCCTCTTCGGTATCATACTGCATCTCACCTGGGGTATTTCCCTGAGCACCACCCCAGACTCCCCTACCTAGGTGATCCTTCCCTGATTGTCTGTCACTAGGGTTTGGATAAGAGGGGGTCAGTTCTTCCCTGGTCACCTGAATAAGGGATTCCCAGGATCTACTGGGGAGAACACCCTCGGGTTTCTCACACAGGCAATGGCTTCTGTTCTGCACCTGTTTCCCTTTCAGGTGTAGTTCAGGACCTCTGCCCTGCATCTTCCCATCTATCGGCCTCAAAAGACTTGTCATAGTGGTACAATTCCTCTATTCCTGGCAAAGGCATACCTGATCTGGGCATCCAACTGAAGACAACATCTCCAGCTATAGCAGGCCCTTTAGGTGTGATACCTCCCTGTCTACCAACTCAGGATCCTTCTCTATGCCTGTAGGAATTCCTGAGATCACTTAATCTAGTTCTAACTCCATGATCACCTCATTGGCAGGTAAGCACTCTCTCGCAGTAGTAGGAGACTCAGAGGACTTCAGACATGAACCGTGAGTTACCGGTTAGACTGGTCTCCCACACTCTCCAGATGAAACCTCAGGGCCTTAGCCCTCAAGTGCTTCCTCTAGTCCTGGTCTCAGAGCTCATACTCTAGTAACTGCCTTGGCTATGCCTGGATCAGGGAGGTCATTATGATATGATATGTTTGTTTATTTATATAGCGCCTATAAGCAATGTGTTTCAAAGTGCTTCAAGGCAAGGGAGGGCACAAGGGAAAATGCAACCACATTCTTACAGGCTATGAACAGTAAGGATGTGAAATTAACTATGGTAATCGGCCTGACGACATTCCAGATAGTGCAAGAGCTAAGATATAGATAAGGAAGGGAGGGGGAGAGTGGGAAGGAAATGGAAACAGACAGGCAACTACCGTACTAGGCCTGATGACATTTCTGGGAGAGCCGGAGAAAAACAAAAGGTGAGGGAGAGGTGTGCAGAAAGGGAAGGGAGAAACAAAACAAGCGACTATCATACTAGGCCTGACGACATTTCAGATAGTGCTGGAGGGTTGGTGGGGAGGAAAAAAACAGTAATGGGAGGGTGGAGGAAACAGACGAGGTTGCTATCATATTAGGTCCAGGAACAATTCTGATAGAGTAAGTGCATAGAAGAAAGTAAGGGGAGGAGATAGGAAAAGGGAGATGGGAAAGGAGGAGAGAAAAGAGAGTAAGCAGTCAAAAAGAGTGGAGAAGCAAGAGTGGAGAGCGAATACAATTGCAGAAGTCAGTAGTAACACATAATGGCCCTCATTACGACCCTGGCGGATTTTTTCCGCCATCGACGGACTTTCCGGCCATGGCGTAAAGTCCGTTTACGCCATGGCGGATGGTGGACTTACCGCCCCATTCCGAGGTCGGCGGGGCGGTAAGTCCCCATTGACCCATTTACCCTTCCCCATTCCCATTTCGGCCCCATAGGGTATAATGGGAGTGGGGAAGGAGTTAATTACGCCACCGTAAATTACGGTGGCGTAATTAACACCAAGGTCCCATAGCGCCATGGATTTTTACGCCCGCAAAAAGCGGGCGGAAAAATGACCATGGCGCTACGGGAACTCGTAGTTGGCGGTAAGGGGTCGGCGCAGCTAACGCTGGCGCAAACCCCTTACCGCCAGGGTCCTAATGAGGCCCAATGTTGCAAGCCAGGATACAAGGTGAAGATGGGAAGAGCATGATTCAGGGCCACCATGAGTACAAGATGCAAAGGAAGTCCAGCATGAGAGTTGAGAAAGAGTGACACACCGTGAATGAATGAAGTCCATAAAAGTCAAATCCAGCATTGGCCACAAGACAGTGATGGTGAAGGAAGGCACCAGGTGGGCGGGGCTTGCTAAGTGGTGAAAAAAAGCAACAGGCCGGAAGGTGCCAGCTGGGTGGGGCTTAGGCCAGGTGACCTAGATCCACTTGCACCTGCTCCCCATCTGCAAAGGAAAAGAAGCTGGAGGGCTCCTTAAGTAGGGAAACAGAGCGGCAAGCAGGAAGGCACCAGGTGGGCATGACTTGCTAAGTGCTGAAAAAGAGCGGGAAGCAGGGAGGCACCAGGTGGGCGGGGCTTGCTAAGTGGTGAAAAAGAGTGGCAAGCAGGATAAACCCAATAAACACCCTACTGGATTGGAATCCTTGTATGTAACACAGTGCATGGAGGTATTTCCATTCCAGCTAAGCTCTACCATTGCCAAGGGACATTATTTCAAACCATTAAACCCTCTTACCAGTTGGTTTGATCTTGGGACGTACTTCCCTAGCTTCATCCATTGTTGCCTGAGAGCTTTGATGCTTGCAGCAGTAACATGCCAAGAAGAAGACGTTTCCCCATTATGGACACATACATATCTGATACTTGATGTGAAATATTGCCCTCTCAGAGGATTAGGTACCACTAATGGGAATTCATTTGCTAAGATGCTCTCATCAACTATGGCCTCTTCTGCCAGGACTCCAACTGTTACTATTGCCTTCTTGGGTCTCCCATTGCAAGCCAGATCTATTTTTCTATTTGTCACATCTCCACATGGAAAACAACTTTTGGCTGTTAAGGGTGTGGGCGCCTCAGTGTTAGAAGAGCCATCACTCTTCTTTTTGTGGGAGTTGACCAACCATGGGATTTGATTTACCTTAATGTTTTCGGTCGTCTTTATTTGAAGAAGGGGCAGAACCTCTGTCCTTTCCATCTTCGCCTTTGTTATCGTTCCCGTTGTCATCTGAATTAGATGCATTACCCTGAGCCTTTTTCTGGACTTGAGTGCTCAGATACCTGTCTGCAACTTTTGTAAGCTCCCTAGAGTCTGTGATATTATTGTCCACTAAATGTTTATGTAACTCAATCTTGCATTTTCAAGGATACTCTACCATACAATCAAATTAAACATTCCCTCAAATGTGTCAACTTTGTTACTGGTAACGCATCCATTTAGACATTTTTGAAATTGATGCTCTTTCGCGTCAAAGGTTTGTCTTCCTTTCACTGTGAACTCTCTAAAGCTCCTCAGGTACCTCTAAGAACCAATTTTTTCCTCAGGGGAGAGTTTCCTATCAGTTAGGTCTCATCCAGGATGGCTGCACCAGCTGGAAACTCTTGACCTGACTGACGTCCGTGGCCTGACTGAGACCTGGGGCCATTGGGACCTTTGAGAGATGATGCTACCTGTCTCTAGGTGGGAATAGCTATTCCACGCCCCCACAAAGAAATGGCTACTTGAGCTGGAAGCTCAGCACTGCTTCTAGCCACCTGGGAATCTCCCAGCCCCCTACATTACGCACAATCTTGGAGGTTCTTCAAGGGCTCACCTTTTTAACCTTACTGTCATGAGGCAGACCCCTGTCTGACAGAGTTTGTGCAAGATGCTTGCTTTCATGATCTGTGCAACACTAAAGTCAAGTTCCATTGTGCAATGAAGAAAATTCCTTCTCAGTGAAAATAATGTTAAACACGCATGTTTTTTTGGCTGACTAAGCTGTAGGTACAGTCTGTTCCAGAACCCAACCACTTGCCACCAGTGTGATGAATTGACTTAAGCCCTGCAGGAGTGCAAGGATAAGTAGAAGCTAAAATGCCCACTCAGCCCTCACATTTCTACAGACCAACGCTTGACACAATTATGAACATAAAACAGACACATTTAGGATATACCTTCTTGACCTTTTGGGGTAACGTGGGCCAAGGTTGTACTCTCATTAGGGGTGTGAATGTTTTTCAGCAGCAACCCAAACAGTGAAGTATAACAGTCCAAAATAAAGGAAAGTCCAATCCAGGTTCTACAAAAATAGATATACTTGAATTAAACACACCATGTACTTTAATAACTAGAACAACACTACTTAAAACCTACCCCTAAGGAAATAACACAGAATAAGCAAATCTAGCAGGATGCACCACTCTGAGTAATGATTCAGTGGTGTAAGGCAAGTAATAACCACAATGTTCTTTAAAAGGATATGTTCTTGGATGAAAAAAGTAATTAATGTGACCTAGCCAGACTCTAGGCCCACAGATGAACCAAGGGGGCAGTTATCATTCAATAATACCTTTCTTGTTGGTCCGGAATTCCCAAACCAGACTTCTTGGCGTTGTGCAACCAATTACAAGATTAGGAGAGTGCACAAGGCAGCACCAGAGAGACCTGGTGGTTTTAATATATTGAACGGTTCTTGAAACATGGCTCCAAGAGTTCAATTGTAAAAATACTAGGTTCCTGACTTTCTTCACTTTCAGGGTGCTGTGAGTCCAAATCCAGGTGCTCAGGGACAAGATGAGGTATTTTCTCATGCTCCAAAATATGGCTGATGCTGGCACATACTGCAATTTTCCTTCAATAACGGTAAGGTCCTGGGTACCTCTGTGGCTGGCAAAGAGTCAGGTCTTGCTCCAGCAGAATGTCACCCCCAATGCTCCCTTTTCCAAAGTATTCCAGTTGTTATTTGAAGACAGGTATTCCAAGGCAGAGGCAAGCTCTTCCCCTTAGCCATCCCCATCAGGATATGCATGGACTGGGAGCAGGTTTTCTCTGTCAGAAAATGACTCTCCTTGTTTGGCTCTTCGTTCTTCTGGCCAGGCCCTTCTTCAGGTTCCACATTTTCACAAATCCACAGTGGGGGGCAGGGATTTCTCAGTGGCAGCTCCTATGCTATGGAATTCTCTGCCTATGTCCATACAGAAGATATCATCTTCACTTTCATGCATAGCCTGATAAACAGGACAAAGAACTTTAAACTTTATTCTTTCGGCAATAGGCAGCCAATGTAGTTTCTTAAGTACCCTAGAGGTTCTAGCAAATTTTGGCAAAAACCCATCGCCAGGCGGAGAACAGAGTTCTGCACAATCTGTAATCAGAGGAGAAGGGTCGCTGGTTGGGTAACAGGGTTGCATTACAATAGTCTAGATTTCCCATAATAAAGGTGAAATCCACCAAGCCACAGAGGTCCGCAGGCACAAACAGATTAATAATTGAGCTGCTCTACATCTTGCGTTAACCTGAGGAATAGTAGAGAGGGAGGCAGAAATGGTAATGCCCAGGTTTTGTTATGTAGTCACAGGACTGGGAAGTGGGCCCAAGGCAAATGGCCACGAAGCAGTGGACCAGACAGAGCCCTCAGAAGGAGTGGCTCCCAGTACCATCACTTCTGTATTATCTGCATTGAGCTTGAGCCAGTTTGTATGCATACAAACGCCAATGTCAGACAGACAGTCTTTTATGCCAACAACCACAGCCGTCCAATCGTGGTCAATATGCAAAATAATTTGTGTGTCATCAGCGCAAGCAAAAAACCTACAACCATGCAAATGGATAAGACTGGCCAATGGGAGCATGTAGACGTTAAACAAAAAAGGGGAAATGGCCGAGTCTTGGGGAACATCACAGGTAAGAGGAACAGGAGCTGAAGAAAAAGGGGGCATGAACAGAAACTGAGTTCTGTCCAAGAGGAAGGACCAAAACCACTCCAAGACAGGGCCTGCAACCCCAATCTTCCCGAGATGCTGACAGAGGATGACATGATCAATAGTGTGAAACACTGCAGAGAGATCAACAAAAAGAACCACAATTCCACCCTGATCAAAATCAAAGAAAGATCATCAATAACAGTCACCAGCACAGTTTATGTCCCCATAAGGGGGCCAAAAACCAGATTGAAAAGATTCCATGATGAAATGAGATTTCAAGTAATTCCTTAATTGAGGTACCTCAATGGACGCAAGAATCTTAATCAAGGAGCGCATCTGAACATTTTTATACTTAATTCTCCTTCCTAAACTCTAGTCCCGCTCACGCTTTTATATTTTTCTCTTGATTTTCACTATTTATTGTATGAAACTTGAATTTGTTCTGTCTGTTGGCCGTGTCTGTTCAGTGCTTTGGCAAAATCACTATATACATTCATAAAATACAAATACAAATAAATACCTTCTTCTGATTGGTTCTTCAGATTACATGCCTCCAGGAGGCTGTTCTTTCCATCTCTCTGTTGTTCCGTGTAAGGACTGAGTACAGTTTTGTTCAGATGCAAAGTCATCCATTAAAGGGGTCATCATATACCTTAGCTCCTACTTACCACATAAAGGTGTTAGTGTCTGGGTGGTAGGGATTGGGACTCATACCCCTCTCTGAGGTCCTTCTGTCCCCAAAGGAGGGTTCACCTCCACAGGGATCCCACATCCCCTTTCCCTTAGGGGGTGTTAAGCATAGACAGATCACATACCTAGTCCAAAAGGGGGTGGCTCACCCTTGGGAAGAGATGACCATCTCATCGGATTCATCACAAGTTGTAAGTTAAAAATCCAAATGAACTAAGTTTGCAAAACCTCCCTGAAAAGTAACCAAAGCAACCTTATGTGCTTTGATATTTTGTTCGGTTTGCTCATGTATCTATGCCAAAGAAAAGTTATAATAATGCAAACAAATGTGCAAAATGTACACAATCTTGGTGATAAAGTATCAACCCACACTCCTGCCGTTACATAAATTGTGTATCATACTCATTAATAGAAAATTACCATTTTAGGATGCAATAATCAACTAGTCTGCATTTCCCATACAATGCAGAAACTGTCAAGACATGGAAGCCCAGCAGAAACTGGCAAGTAAACTGAATATATACTGCCACCATTTAGGTACTATATGCAGATGGGTAATGTGCCCCCAATAGTTAAGGAGCATAGGGGAAGTGTAGATTCAAAGTGTCGGGGTTGCATCATGTCAAAACGAAGTAAAGTGAGTTTGTGTAGTTAGACTGCCCCATAGGTGTATGTAGCGTTTCTTGCCATGAAATTCAAACATTTCAGTCAGAGTGTCTTTTACTTGGTTCACCTTTCAAGATTTGTTCTGAAAACAACATTTTGCACAACAGTACATCCTATATGAGTACTTGTACACCGTAAATGAGTATACCATCACATGCATTTAGCGTATATGCACTTATGAAGGACATTTGAAAACCAAGGTGAATTTCTGGGGAAAAAAGTGGCTTCTTGGCAAATGGCTCACTCCTGGCACATTTGCCAAAATGTCACTAAATCTCATGTCAAGGCTAATTATAGTGTTTTTGTTTCTGACAGCATTATCACATTTTAAAACCCAACAGTGGCACAGAGAGACTGGCCCACATATGTATGTAGCCTTTCTTTATTTGAACTTTGAAAATGTCATTCAGAGATCATATTTGTTAGTTCGCCTTTTAGCAGAGTCCGACCTTTCAAGACTGATTCTGAACACATCTTGGCAAACCAGCATTCCTTAAATGAACATGTTTACACATTAACTGAGCATACTAGCACACTTAGGTAGCATCTGGGTAAGAATGAAGGACATTTGAAAACCTTAGTGAGTTGTAAAACGTGATTTCTTGGCAATTGGGCCAGACCTGACATAGTTGCCAACATGTCACAAATTCTCATGCCAAGTCTAAGTGCAGTGCTTTTGTTTCAGACAAAATTATTACATTTACGTACCCACCAGTGGTGTAGATGTCAAGACTAATTATAGTGTGTGTGTGTCTCTGACGGCATTGATACATATAAAAATCTTACAGTAAATACATTCCAAGGATAATCAATGCAAGAACAATACACAGTCCCACACAGAGGATTTGGATTAAAACCTCATATTGTGGGGGCCTTAACAGTGAAGAGATAAATACCTCCTTCCCAACTTTTGATGTTGATAGTAAAAACCTAACTATAACACTCAAATCACAATAATTACACAATTAAAACCAAGACTAATATGAATATGATAGAGATCATACATTTAAACAAAACAATCAGCATCCAACTTGACTTTTCAGTCGGCCAACAGTTAGTGTGTGTAAAACAGTGTGCACAGTTGTAAACAATGAAATTACACTCCCAGTGCTGAAATGCCACTCTTCTCTCCTTGTTTCAGTCACGGCCTTGGTTCTAAAGTTTGTTTGTTTCTTTGTTTTATTTGCTTATATAGCGCACCAAACCCATGTGTATCTGGGCGCTTTCCTTAGGTACATAGTTACAATACAATACAGAAACAATGATATACAAAAACAGAAGATAATAAAATACGAATATACAGGTAAATACACAATAAAAATGTACAGTAATATAGAGAGGTACAGAGTATGTATAACAGTTGCAGGTTCAAGACATAGTTAAGAAAGCAAGTTGCAACGGGTCAATTTGACCTGTAGGTGCACCGTACCTAAGCTATGGGCAAGGTTGGTGAGAATGCTGGGTTGTGGTCACAATGGTATGCAATGGTCCTTAGTTCGATTGCCAAAACAACCAAGATTTCACTTTGTTCCAGCAGGATACGAACAACGATTTGGACCTTAAAGCCAGAGGCAGCTTGTTCCAAGTCTTAGCCGCGAGCACTGGAAAGCTGGAACCACCTGCTTTAGTAAGTTTATATTTCGGGATGTTGAGACAGAAGGCATAGTTGGATCTAGTATGTCTGGTGGGTTCTTTTCTCCAGAAGTTGGTCATCAAGTACTTTGGGGCTGAGTTGTTGAGGCACTTATGGGTGATCATGAGTATTCTAAAGGTGATCCTGTCTTGGATACACAGCCAATTAGTGTTTTGTCAGGTTTGTGAATTGTGGCTGTAGTGCGGATATTAAGAGCAGTTCTTAGAGCATTATTTTGCAAGACATGTAGCTTGTGGAGGTCCTTCTGGCTTGTGCCCAAGTAGAGAATATTATAATAGTCCAGTTTGGACAGTATGAGAGCTCTTGCAAGGGTGATACAGCTATCAGAAGAAAAGAAAGGCCTGCAGGCGTTTTGTGAGTTTTGATGTGTAGGCTGTTGAGGAAGAGGTGGCGTTGGTTTGTCTTTGGAGAGTTAAGGTAGAGTCAAGATAGAAGCCTAAGGTTTTTGCTTCCTTATCAACCTTGATGAGGTTGCCATCAATATTGAAGGAGGCATATTGAGGGCCTAGCTTGTTGAGTCTTAACTTGGAACCAATGAGAAGAAGCTCAGTTTTGTCGTCGTTGAGACAAAGACCATGTTTGGCCATCCAAGTTTGAATTTTTCTGTAGATTTCATTTAGGCGAGTAGCATCTGATTGGTAATCGCCTGACGGAGTGATGAGTATTTGTGTATCATCTGCGTAATTTGTGTAAGATTCGCCTAACTCATCTAGGTGGTCAAAAAGGAGCTTAGTGAATATATTGTAGAGGGTAGGGGATACACAGGAGCCCTGTGGGACTCTGCATGTGATAGGGGAAGAGATGGCTGATGCGGTAGGGAAAACACCCTCATGGATCTGTCGTCCAGGAAGGAATTGACCCATGCCGCGGCTTTGTTGGAGAAGGCAGTGGATGAGGTGAGGTGGTTAGTTAGAATATTATGGTCAACCAAGTCGAACGCTGCCGACAGGTCTAGAAGAAAGAGAAGAGCAGGCTTGCCATTGTCCCTAGCCTCATCCATTTGGATTTTCAGATCCAAGAGGGCTGTTTCAGTCTCATGTCTTGGTCTGAAACCAGATTGTCTGAGGCCTAGGAGATTATTAGACTCAAGATGATTTTGAATCTGGATATATGCAGCCTTGTCTAAGATTTTTAGGAGAAAAGGCACAGTGGTGATGGGCCTGAAATTAGTGGGGATATTAGGATCTATGCTGGGTTTTTTGATGAGAGGCATGACCCAGGCAGCTTTGAGATTTTTTGGGAACGGTACAGGAGGCAAAGGAGGCATTTATAAAAGAAGTGATGATGGGGCAAATTATTTTGCTACTTCTTTTATGATGGAGGCCGGGCATATGTCTCCTTGGCACCTAGAAGGCTTGAGACTTCTGATGATGGACTCCACCTCTAATGTGGTGACAGGGGTAAATTCAAATGCTATGATTTGTGGCATTTTGGGAGCTCAAGTTAGGCTGATTAGTGATAATGTTACAGGTTTTGGCAGTAATTGATAAGCTAGTTCTTTTAGCTTTGATTTTTGATTGCAGTAATGTCATTTTGTTGCATAAGGCGTGTAGATGCTAGTTCACCAAAGGACATCTTTTTTGCAGGAGTCTGGAGGGGTACTAGGAGATTTCAATTCTTTAAGGATAGTAAAGAGCTCCATAGTGCTGGATTTGGCATTAGAGATTCTAGTGTTGTAGTTTTCCCTTTTTGTCTTTAAGATGGCTGTTTTGTAGGTAGACGAGGCAGTTGTAAAATTGCCCTTATTCTGCGTAGTAGAGTTTTTTATTTTCCAGGATGCCTCTGCATCTCTTTTATCTTTGCGTAATGTTTTTAGTTCAGAGGGGAACCATTTATTAAGGTGTGCTAGTGGTCTAGCTTTCCTTAATTTGAGTGGATAAGGAGCGTCCGCTCTGATGAGGGAGTTCCACAGAGAGGAGTTCACCAGAGGGGAAGGAGATAGTGTCAGCTTCTCTGATGGCCAAGGTGTTTTTGGCAATGATAGCTACTCCATCTCCCCTATTAGTGGTTCTATCAGATCTGATGATATTGTAGTTGTTTGCGATTGGAAACATGTGGGCAGGACCAGCTGCTGGGTGGAGCGAGATTTCTTTAATCGCTATAAAATCTAGATTGTTGGATGTGATGAGATCTGAAATGTCTATAGCATGTGCAATTAGTGTTCTTGCATTAATAAGGGCCCCCTGATGGTTGTGAGTTTTATTTGAGTAGGTTGTTTGGTGGAAGTAAGTGTCGGACTTAGTGGTGAGGTTGGCTGAAGATTGTGAGAGTATTTAGTGCTAGAGCCCAAGGATATGGGGGTTTTCTGTTGTGCACAGTTTTTTATTGAGGTGCGAGAACAAAGCCTTTTGTTTGTACGGGACATTGAGCAGGGAAGGCTTAAGGAGTGGGGAGCGTTACACATGGTGGGGCTGTGGCAAGGAGATACAGTAAGCAGAAGGCAGGGCAGACGTAATAATCACAGATAAGGTAATATAAGTGAGTGATACGAAGTCTGACAAATTTATACCTTGCATCAGTTAACCACATTAAGCTGCATTAGATTATCAAAAAGAGCTGGGCTAGAAAAGTAACGCAATGCAGCATTAGCAGTAAAGTTGCACAATTAAGTGAAACAGCAAATCAGGATGCAGCCTAACAGGGGCAAAGCATAGAATGATATAAAGAGAGATGGTGAAGGAGGGATATACCAGTGGGCTTTGATGACTGAAGCAGGGCTGCTTACCACTGCGTATAGTCGGGATGGAGTCCAGACGTTATTGAGGTGGTGCAGAAGTTTGGCTACACAGCACGACATTGCTGGCTAAGTGGAAGAATTGTGGCGAAGGAGTCCATGTAAGTATTACGGTTCATCACGCGCAGGAGGGAGAAGAGACACCCAAGGAGGAAGAGCAGCATAGCGTCTGGGAGTTTCGGTGCGGACAGGCGCAGACAGGTATCGCCCTTAAGAGGTGTCACTTGGGGAGGTGGGCCAGCTCTCGCCTTCCGGTGGTGATGCACCCGCCATAAACAAGGTGGCAGCCTATCCATGACTGGATAGTTTGCCTAGCAACAAATAAACATTGCACGGGCCACCATTTTGCATAGGCTGCTCGTGTCTTAGACAAACTCAGAAAAGTTATTTCCAAGTTTTTTTTTGTTAATAGCCAATCACTGCAGTTCCTACCTGATACTACTTAGAAAAACAGCTCACTTGTCCTTGACTTAAAAATGCTTTTTTCCATACATTCTTGACAAACCCTACTCTCAAAAGTCAATGCAAAATAGTGAGTAGCCACAAACTAGCAAACACAACATTATGGAGTCACAAAATGACAAAACAGAAAAGAAACACAAGCAGGCAAACGTGTCCAACTGCAATACATGATTTCTGATTATCTAACTTCAAAGGCCACCTGGATGCTTTTGTGGACTTTTGCCAGACTGCGTTGACAGGGTGGGACAGCTGCCTGATTACTGACTGCTTCCTTCTATGATGCAATCCTTCATTTATTTATTTATTTATTTATTACATTTGTTAAATGCCCAAACCCTCGGGTATCACGGCTTAGTTACAGACATCTTAAATGCAACAGTATTCCAATTACATCCAATAAAACACTGGTACAAAAAATTGCATAGGATTATACATTACATGGTCACTTTTACTATTTACAGATGCTGGTAACAGTTTACCGGAGGCATCTATCTGGGCTTGCGGAGGGTGGAGATTTTTGATTATGTGTGGTTTAACTAGTTTGGTTGAATAGCCAGGTTTTTAAAGGTTTTTGAAGCAATGAAAGGAGTATTCTTTTTATTGTTTAGTGAAAGCTCATTCCAGAGTTTCAGGGCCATGACTAGAAAGCTGCTGCCTCCTGATCTCGAGCTTTTGAAACAGGGACAGCAAGGAGCGACTTTTTATTGGATCTAAGCGTTCTTTTAGAATCTTTTTTGCCTATTGAGTTATTTAAGTAGATGTGAGCTTTATTGGTAAGGCATTTGTGGGTAACACACATTGATTTAAAGATGATCTAGCCTTAATGGGTAGCCAATGAGTCTCCAGACTAATTTTGGAAATATGGTTGGACTTCTTGATTCCTAAGGCTGCTTGTAGCGCTTTGTTTTGCATTAGTTGGAGTTTCCCTAGGTTGGAATGGGAGGTCCCTTATAGGAGTGTGTTGCAGTAGTCCAACTTGGAAAGTATGAAGGCTCTGGCTAGAGTGATGCAGTTTGTGGGCTTGAGGTACTGGTGACTCAGGTCAATCAATTTGGAAGTGTAGGACGTAGACGACGAAAGATCGCTTACGTGTCTGGTCAGTGTTAGATTACAATCTACATAAACTACTAGGGTTTTGACCTGTTTCGATACTGGGATCAAAGAACCATCAATGTTGATAGATGAATAGTCTGAATGGAGGGCACTGATTTTGGTTTGGGAGCCCACAATGAGATCTCCGTTTTCTCACTGTTAAGGCAGAGGCTATTCAGAGCCATCCAATGTTGTATTATTGCATATATCGTGTTGATGATTATCCTGGACATAATCCCCTGAGATCGGTGTGAGGATCTGGGTGTCCTCTGCAAAGTTGGTGTAGATGACACCCATGATGTCCAAAGCCAAGAAGAGAAGCTTAGTGTACGCATTGTATAAGGTGTGTGAGAGACAGGACCATTGGGGTACTCCAATGGGGACTGGTATGGCATCGACAACCTCTTTACCAATGCTTATTCTAGACTTGCGTTTGGCTAGAAAGGATTTCACCCAGGGGGTGGCATCTTTAGAGAAGCAGAAGTCATTGGTTAGAGTAGCGCATAGTTTATCACAGTCCACTAAGTCGAATGCTGCAGATAAATCTAACAGCAGTATTCTACAGAGTTTACCTGAGTCCCTGATGGTGTCTATTTGGATTTCCAGATCCAGGAGAGCCATTTCTGTGCAGTTGTTAGGCCTGAATCCAGATTGTCTAGCTCCAATGAGCTGATTTTGTTCAAGATGGGCTTGAATTTGATTGTAAGCTAATAGTCTTGACCAAGAACGGTACTGTGGTTATTGGTCGTTAGCTGGTAGGTACTGTTGCACCAAGAGATGTTTTTCTCAGCAGTATGGTCACCCACGCTTCTTTTATACTTGCCATGACTGTATTTGTGTTGAATAAGGCGTTCACAAAGTTTGTAATAATAGGGGTGAGGAGAGGGGCTCAGAGTTTAACTAGGTGGGCTGGGAAGTTGTCCCATTTGCAATTTGAGGCTTTTAGTTTAGAGAAAGTGTCTGTCATGGTGTCTAGGATCACTGGCGTAAATTAGAATTGGAGGTTCGCATTTTCCTTAGTTTTATTGAGGTTGGCAATCAACACATTTTTTTCCCCTTAGATTTTTCTTTTTGTTACAATTTTCTTTTGGAGTAGCTCAATTTTGGAAGCTAATGCATTTTAGATGGTAGTGCACCATTCCAACTGGAGTTAGCAGGAGTAGTAACTGGGGTTGGGTTTTCCAATTCTTTAAGAATGGAGAAGAGCTCTTTAGAGTTAGAGGTGGCGTTGCTAATACGAATGTTATATGCCTTAGCTTTGTGGGTTATTATTGCAGCTTTGTAGATTTTGTTGGCAGCTCTGAAGGCCTTGGAAGAGTCTGTTGTGGGGTTTTTTTTGCCAATATGTTCAAGCAATCTTTTAGTTCACCTTAGCAAGACTAATTCCTCATTAAACCAGAAACTTGTTCGTTTGTCAGCATGTCATTTTTTGGTTGTTAAAGGTGCTACTGTGTCAATATTGGCAGTAATGCACTTGTGGTAGGTCTCTGCCAGGCGATCAGGGTTATTGCTAGTGACCATGTTGGAGGATAGTGCATCAGTGATAAAGGGGGTTAGATTCTCAGCTGTTAGCTAACAAGTCTTTCTTGTTTCGTAGGTTTCCATTGCCTTAGTCGTTGAAGTGCTTACCTCCTTTCTAGTAAGGGAAAAGTTGATGCTATGGTGGTCAGTACAATCAAGGGGTACTATCGACTCGATAGATATTTTGGAATTAAGCGTAAATGTCCAATCCATAGTTCGACCTTTGATATGGGTTGGATATGGGTGGGGACATTCACCAACTGTGTGAAAGTATGTAGGGCTTCTGCTTTAGTGTCCTGCTTATCATTGGAACCTAGATTGATATCGACAAGGATGATACATTTCTTATTGAGTTTAAGGTGGGGAGCTAGCAGCAAAAGTATGTCTAGGTCTGGGTGGGTATTGCTGTTGGGTGATCTGTAAATGAGCAAGAAGATGAGCATGGTTTTCTGGTCAGTGGTAAATTTGGCTAAGAGGAGTTTGTAACCTACTATTTCTTCGATAGGGCAGGATCTAATTTGCAGATTGGATTTGGATATTATGGCGGCACAACCTCGTTGTGCATTAGATCTGTCAGTCATGATGATGTTGTAATCTGGAGGGATGGCCAGAGCTAGTAGGGGTCCAGAGGCTTGGTGCAACCAGGTTTCTGTAACTACTAGTAGGTCCAGCTGTTGTTCGATAGTAAGGTCATGGATTTCAATGGCATGGGCTCCTAGTCAGCGGGCATTAATAAGGGCACCTTTAATGTTACATGAGGGCTCTATTGGTGGCTCTAATGTGATGATTGGAATCTGATCATCAATGGCACTAGCGGGATGTTTGGCAGTGACTCCAGAGGACATTTTATGTTGTTTGTTGCTAGGCAATGGATTGGGCTTAGACTGTTTGGGCAGAACACAGGCTGACTTATAATTAATAGGGGTCAAATTGGTACGTGATCTTAATCGATGTAGTCCAGTGGTTCCCTGGATCGGATAGGAGGTTGAGTCGACTAGAATATTTGGGGTGTAATCCTGATTTATCAAAGATGTGAACTTAGTAGGCAATACGTTCTTCGAGCCTTTAGTAGTGCTTAGGGTATTGAGGTAGTCCTGGATAGGCAAAAATGGGGTGTGGAAGGTAGAAAAGGTGTGGGACAAGGGATGGGATGATGCCAGTAGCAGGCTGTTCTGGAGAGGCCTTTTCCATAAGTGATATAGGAGCTACCTGAACAGGGTGGGCAGCCTTGTACCATGCAAAATGGAAACATAGTGGTAAGTAGCAAACCAAGCATGACTATATGCTCGGGGAGAGGGCATCTAGGGCAGTACTCTAGACTATGCATTAATATCAGCCACCTGGGTAAAAGCGGGGATCATGGCCTAGGCTATATGAGAGGTAGTATGTGCCCAAGTGGAGATATAACAATTAATGGAGTATAGTGGGTACCAGTATCGCATTGGCATAAAACAGTCAGGGCTGGAAACTATGACATGCAGCGGAGCAATGAAACAGCAATTCAGAGTGAGAATGGCTTAGGAATGCTGAGTAACACCAAGAGAGCATATGCTAATCTTGGGTTAAGGCAGGGTAATCATTATTCTCGGAACATATAATATTGGCTTGCTATACTTGCTACTTGCTAAACTAGTGTCGGTGCAAACAGTGCGTAATATACAGCCACACAATAGATGAAAGACATACAGTGAGTTCAATAGCACCTAATAGTGTAACAATAAGGCAGTTCCATGAGCTGTGGCAATCCAAGGTATATTGGGACGTGCAGGTTTGGTACAGGTGCTAGGCAGAATTCACATATAATAAGGTTGTAGCAGTGTGCATTTGTTGGCAATGCATCCGCATACAAATTATGCGAGATGCTAAAGTAGACACGTACGTCAATATGGGAGGTACTTTACTGAAACAATTCAGCAATGCAACTTCCTAGGACAATAGACAACAGTAATGCCACATATACTGGAATCATAAGACTCAGCGCCAGACTAGGTTAGATCGGAGTACTCAAAGGTGAGCTAAATAATTTAGCAGATGCATGATCAGGTACTTTGCATGTGTAAGATCGTATTGAAGTCAGTGTCAAACAGTTTAAGTTCACAGACAGGCAGAGGTGATCTGAGACATACGAGTATTTGGGCACTAGACTGTACAGGTTCAGTGCTCAAAAGCCTACCTTATATAATGATTGTGGTGCCTGGGCGAAAGGGGTTCCTCACGCACCCGGGAACGTGAACAGGCACAAACAGGGCCTTATCCCCCGTGGGCCTTTGCCAACGTGAGCCGGCTTCTGCCTGCCGGCAGAAATACTGCAGACAATAAAGGTATATGGTTCTAGGCAACGTGGTAAACAGCCTTGTTCGTACTCGAGCGCTGTATCAGGTGGCCATTACAGGATCGGGAGACTTTGTTGTGGATGGATGGTGCATGGGTTTCAGGCAACTTTGCTGTATTGAGGTGCTTCAGTAAAAAAGGTCAGGCAAGACGCAGCTTCTGCTTAATGGCTGCTCACCTATACATGCATCATAGGCCCAGGTGCTGTAACTTCAGTGGGGATGTTTAGCTGCTCCACCAGCGCAAAGCAGGGACACAAGTGCTCCGGTGTCTGTCGAGGAGGGAGGGACAGGGTTCCTGCCCTCTGCTGTCTCTGTGAGTCCCCAAACTTTGTGGGCTCACACAGGTTGGTGGGACTAGACATAAAGTGTCTAGATCTTTCTAGACCTGCTTGCATTACATAGCACTGGCTTTGAACATGAGAAGGAGGCGAGGACTATCTCACAGAAGCCAGATGGCTAGGCTGCTGATATCACAGGTGAATAGGTGGGATGAGACAATAGCGGTTAGTATCTATCACACTATGGTAAATATGGCTTAGAGTGAGATGCCAATTAGCGAGATTAATGAGCTAGAGAGCACATTATATTGGGTGAAGGTGAAACCTGAACTATCCTACTATTTATCTGTTTCCATATTTGGGGGCTGGGATACATGGAATCTCTACATTACTTTTTTCTATGCAAGAGGGGCCAACAATAGAGTGTTTAAAAGGCAGGCGGCAATACAGGCCTTTCTTGTATCTGTGTTAATTACAGTTGCCTGAGTGCAGGAGAGCTCTGCACAGCAGAGGGGCTCTTAAATGTAGGGCTGGTGTGTTATTTTCCTCCCCAGTAATAACAAGCACCAACGTGAGTGAATGTCTGGGGGGGCATTCCTTTCCTTCATTTCTGTAGGGCTGCATCTGTGCTCAGTTGAATCCTTGGAAAGAATTCTGAGATAGTTTTGTAAGGCTGACACCAGATTGTAATTGGGGAGCAGTGGTTTCCAGGATATCTCTACTTTTTTCTTCAGCCTCATAGAGTGTGGGCCCTCGCTTGAAAGGATGTAACAAGTTCCTGTGTTGCTTGCTTCACAATTGCCACAGGAAGTGCCTTTGGGGTGGAGGGATTGGATGCCAGTGGAGAGCACACCATTCCCACTGCTCAGAGCTAGGAGCGCTGTAGCAAAAAGAATATCAAGAGCCTAGATCACCCAGGCTACATGCAGCCAGAGGGGCTTTCACTCCCAGTCTTTCATCTGTGCATCCGAGCGGGGAAAGGGGTTCTAGAGCGGGACTGAACCGCAGCTCTCTCTTTCAATCTTCTGCAGGACTGCAGTGGGATAGCAGCCTGGCTAACAATGGCTGTCTGATACATGTTAACAATGCAAGGGTGACAAAGGGACGAGGTGGCCAGTTAAAAGGATTCTGAGACACACGGTTCTCAATGCCAGAAATGGGAGCCCAGGGAAGCGTGGCTTCATTCCTTTTAATTCCTAACACAAACTGGAGTGTGTGTTATCTTACATTGAATTATACCAAAAAGGCTGACATCAGGGAGGTGTTACAGCTTATTGCTTCCTTATTCTGGGACCACTTTGCTAGGCTAAAATATAATCTATAATGGTTTCAAACGTTGCGTATCATAACTACCGGTAACATCATTGGTTGCTTGGTAATTGCAATTGATGAGAAAAGCATTCCTGCTAATTATGCACAGAACAGATCTATGAAGTATTTTCAACACTCAAAACACATTATTATATGAGCACTCTTAGTTTGATTAGAAAACCATTGGGAAAAAAACAGCTCCCGAAGTAAGCAATCACGGTTTGTGGAGGATAGAGGGCCATCCACGCATCAGAGTGACAGCAAAGAATGCCCAGGGAGGAAAACAGTAGATTCTGGGAGATTTTCCAATACAGGAGACACACTGTTGAACTTGGGCTCGACAGAAAAGGAGATTCATTTAATCAAAAAGAAATAAGACACTGAATGAGGGAGAGTGAGGCTTCAATACTAAAGGACAACTGGTGAAGAGGTGGTCTAGAATTGGACATGCAATTCATTGTTGGGTAGGTAGACACACTACAGGCAACTTTCTAAAGCTGTGGTTTGTCCTTGCTGTATAAGACAGCTCAGGAGTTGTTCCCTTTTTTGACGTTCTTTTTCAAGTTGTGGTCAACTCCTCTTTGATCATGCCTGGGCCACTCAATCACTTCATTGCTTCACTTTTGAGGTCACCTTAGAAATTCGAAACAAAGCATGTTTGTTGAAATATAAGTATAGTTCTTGATCACACATTTTTTAAAGAGTTGTGTATCTATTTTGTAAGGGGTTTGGCTCAAGTGCAACCCCGCAGCGAAGCAACAAATAACTATGCAATGTACGCGAGAGTAATGATCGGTTTCTCATCCTTTTGAGAATCATTTGTATTGCATTCCAATGTATTTAATAGCCCTGCTTGTGGTTCAAACTGAATAACCTCCTCGGTATTCAGAGTTCCCACACAACTCACAGCCCGACATGAGGAATCAAGCAATATTTCCTTTGCATGGCCGTTCAGGATCACTGCATCTCTGTGCCACATTTGGTGTGCTGTGGGAGTTTTGGTCCCCCCAATAAAATGAAAATAAAATGAAAATAAAATCACTTCTACATTATTTTGTCCATTTTGGGAGCCTGCAAGATCTTGGATGGCAGTATGTAAACTTTGCTCCGGTGCAAGTGCATGTAATAGTAGGGCTACATTTCTCTACTGCAAACAACATGTTTTTACAATGCATTTTTGGACTATGGTGAAGGACTGTGATTAGAAAAGCATGCATGCTAGCTCCGTTACTAATTAATTTGCATATAAACTTGCTATCCTCTGCATTGTCTGATTCCTCTAGTGATGTTCACAAACTGGGCGGGAGGCGCATCCCGGTAGTTATGTACGCGGACAACGATGTCTCATTGCCAAAACACAGATGGCCCTTTAAAAATGCTGTTAACAGCTTTTTACAAGTTAATGCTGGCAAGGAATTTCAAAATGAACACAAAGAAATCTAAAGCTATGTGTATTGACACTACCAATAAAGTTGATAGTGAAGTAATTGTAGTGATATGTAGACCGGAGTGGGTCGATTCCTTTTGCTACTTGGGTATTAATCTAAGAAAAGGTCTCAAATAGCATATGCACATTAAGACCCAAGTGACCTGGGGACATCAGTTTCCTGTTCTACTCCAAAGGAATGATAACTGCTTTCTCAGAGCGATTATGGGAGTAAATCAGGGCTTCCCAGGTTTTCTGATACATCAAGAATGTTGATGCATATTTCAGACTGCACTGAATTATGGCCTCTGATCTACTGGACAGGTCTTTGGTGCAACCCAACTTTGACTCTAACTAGGTTGCTTATCAATTATATTTTGAGCTCAGACGTACATTACCGCTCTGTTTGGCTCATATTTCACGGAAGTCCCTTGGCTTGGAGGTTTATTTATGCCTTAGAATCGTTAGGAACAAAGAAGATTTTCACTTGTGGTGAAGGCATTTGTGGTCTTCAAACAAAGTCAAAGAGAGTATTCTGAGCACCACAAGTCCAACATCCATGGCTATTTAGCTCTACAGTCATTGTAGGGCACTTCAGCCTATATCTACTGGTTCAATGATTTGAAGAAGACAACATTTTTGTTGTGCCTGAGAGCAAATCTCCTTTTTACGAAAGGTGCTGCTATCACACTGGCTACACGCAGTAGAACAGTCAATAGATGCTTTTCTGACTGGTATATGGGCGATTGTATGCACTTTTTATTAGCTTGGCCTGTTAATGCACATTTAAGATGAGAATATCTTCATCAGATACGAAGAAACTAGCGGATAAAACATGTATCTGCAGCTTTCAACATGATTTTATCCCTTCCGGATGTTAATGGTGCGTTTAGGGTCTACATTTTTATTGAACACGTGCCGGAATTGCGAGTTTGTTTATTGCAGTGTAAATAGCTTACGTGGAATCTTCATCATTTATTGCAGCATATTGTGAATGCTTTGTTGCGTTTTTATTCATATCCTGGAATCTTGTGCTTTGTTGAGATGCACACAATATTTTTTATCTGTTCATTGTTATCAATTATGGGTCTTTGTGCCCGAAATAAATAATTCCCTCTCACTGTGATTAGAGCAAACTTTCCTGTGGTGCAAAATTATATTGAAAGTCTATGACCCCGATTCACAAAATGTATTGCACCCTACAAAGTGACTTTTTCCCCAAACAGCACATGCTATGTGTGGCGCAAAGTGCAATAGAGTTTTTCATATACCACTTAGCATGCACAAAGCGCATCTTGCACCATAGGCACCATAGGCACTCACCCTGAGCATAACTTAGTCAGAGCGATGTAGAGTTACATGCCTCTGCAGGAAATCCCCCCGCACTACCTCCTGTATGTTGGAAGCCTGAGGTAGTGCTATGCTTAACACCAGCAGTTGTGACCATTCCATAGCAACTATTCAAAAGAAGATACCCACTGAGAAAACCCTATCAAATGTATTCCCGAAGAGAGGATAATTTGAGAGCGGAGCTCCCTGAAGGAATATGAAAACGAGTGCAAGATGAGCTGGTGACATCACGAGAGATGATCGTGACACACTAAGAATACTGGCTGAAGAGAATGGACCTTAAAGAAACTGATGACGAAGTCAAAATCAAGTAAACTTTCATATACTAAGAGAAGAGTACACGTGTGTGACGCACTGAAGAAAATGCAAGCCGATCAATAACAGTACAGATGCAGCAACGCAAGTAGATTAAGTAATCTTAAATAATCTTAGAAGCTGGCTATATGTAGTGAATAGACTGCAGGCAAAGCCGCCATTGTATAGAAACTGAACATCAGTGTCATGAGTTTAGTAAGCCCAAAACCATGGAGAGGATAGGCTGAGAACTGTGTTGCAGCAAGAATTAGCTGAGATCATGGATATGAATGGTGAGGCTCTCTGGCCTGGTGTCAAAGTTAAGGCAGTCAAGACTGGTTATCTATTCTCAAAGGCAGTGAATGTGAGAAGGTGAATCATCCCTTGTTAAGGTGCAAAGAAAGAACACCATGCATGCCAAGATGTATTCATTTAACACATTTACATGCTGAAAAATGATCCAAATCGTGGTCTCCTGTCATGTGAGCCAAGGATGGAAATAGAGTTGAGCTAGGAGTCCTAGAACAGCGATAGTGCATGCTCACACTCCCTTATATTCCCAGAGACAAGAATACTCTGCAAGGCCAAGTTCAAAGACAATCTTCATGGCAGAAGGCATGGGTGAATGAGATGTTGGGCCTGCTGCTAAGTGAACCAAATGCTCCAGACATGGCACGAGCATTCCAAACAATTGTAGAGGGCCATATAACAAAGGGCCTTATAGTTTGAAGACCAATGATATGCTGTGTACTTAATAGTGTTGAAGATTGCATGTTTTAGAGATAGGCATAAGTTGTCCACCTGACAGTAGATATCCAATCACAATCCCAACCCTTTATAGAAAGTATACTTATATGTTCCCCTTGAGCCTATCACAACCCCTCCTAGGGTTTTCTAATTTGCCACATAGTATGACATCACCTATGATGAATTTTGTGTATCTAAGTGTGTTTTTATGTGAAATTATTTGAGAGCTCGAGCAAACGTCAGTTGAAGTCGGTTGTAACACTCTGTTTTAGATAATTGATATTAAAACAGAAACCTGTGCCATCTTCCTGAGTTGGTTTGATTATTTGGTGTCAGGGTTATTCTGCCTCCCTGTCCATTGCATGCACGATACCCAAAGGGCTCTACGTTCAGCAACAAATGTACAACAAAAGGGAAAACATGAGGGAGGAGAATGGGGAGAAATATGCAGGAAGTATCATCATATCACCATAAAGGGTAATTCCATGGGAGTGTCCTGGGAGGCACCAGTCAAAGTCTTATCCTCACCCACCAAAGTGAAACCATATCCTTATTCAGAAAACAAGTAGCAGTGTCAGGCACAACTGGAAAGCTAAACATCTATGTTCTTATTCAAAGTAAGATCAAAGTACAAATGAAGGAGGCTAGCACAGGCAAATATATGCAAATTGAGAAATCCAATGTTGCTAACCCTCGTACTAGCACACCATGCCAGGAAAATCAGGGGGTTGAGGGTTTCCCACAACGTGACAACCATCTTTGTAATGCCAGATGAGGAGGTGATTGCCAGATTCAGATTTCCAACACATGTCATATTGTAGATATTGAAGGAGTGAGAACCAGAATTAATCCCTAACACCATGTGAAAGTGCTTGTAGTCCTGCATTGCTTGATGACTGGCTCATTCCAGAGAACAACACATTTTACAGGAGACACATCAAAACACTCCCAACCCAGATGCCAACATCAGTTGTTGAAATGCATCATGATTCACTTGCACATCCACATTTCAATATCTCACACCATGCAGGCAAGGCAAAGAGTTGCACAGGCCATTTATGCCATAACACCATTCCCCACAATCTTGGGAGCCATCTATTGAAGCAACCCAGCCAAAGAGAACACCTCTACCACTACAGGAAGAACTGGCACTCCATCAATGCACAAGTCATCTGTGATGTGCTGATCCAGGTGAGAAGTCAACATTGAATCGAGTTCAAGATGATCTTTGTGGGTTAATGAGGCTTTCGAGTGATGTCGGTCGAGGAGCTAACGAGAATCAATACGAAAGTTGACCTTGCGTCGATGATGAAAATGCTGGTGATTCAAAGATGGTAATTTAAAGGCTCCCCAAAAGGTACGATTTTTGTTCAAGCTGGAGCAAGGGACACACTTAGCTGCTGCGATTGAGTGGCTAACGGAAGCGGTTTGAAATAGTGCCAAAATCAGTACCAAGGGAAAGGTGGTTGAAAGGCATTTGAAGGTTACCCCTACAATGATTTGATGACAGTTTGATGAAGTAGAATGCAGGACACAGTCTGCTTTGCTTTATTCGGTGCTATGATGCCAACGCAGGGGATCAGGAACAAGACTGGTCATTGTTCACTACACTCCCAGTGGGGGGAGGAAATCTAACACCTGCCACTGTCCTTTACTTGGTAAGCCTGGGTAGCAGTTCAGCTAGAAAAGGGGAAGATCTGGCTCTAACAGCAGCTCACCCCCAATGTGCCCTGCTAATGTATACAGAGCAGAGTGCGCCTCTGCCTTGGATCAGATGTCTTCATCTCTGGCAGAGGGGTTTGCAGAGACTGTTCTTCTAACAGGGTCACCTGAATTCTTCCTGATGTCCTTGAAGATTAAAGGTGAATCAACAAAGGTGTTAGTGACCCTTCCCTAATAAAGGAAAAAAACAACCCAGGATTGGATAAAAGCAACTCGGCTTTAAGGGGTCAAGTTAACAAATGACATAGGTTTTCTTGTAGCATACCCAAAGTGCTTTGCTGTGCAGAAAGTGGAGGAGGCAGGAAGGAAAGATAAGCCCACAGTAAATAGAAATGAAGGAACCATTAATTATTTCCATTCTTCTCCATCTAAATCGCTAATCCTGCTCCCTTCCCATGCCTGAAACTTCAAATGCCCTTTGTTATGCAAAACCCTGGTGTGAGAGTGATACTTTTGTTAATGGTGTGCCACTTTGAAGCTTTTGTCCCAGGACACCTCTGCTGAGAGCATCTGTGGTGGAGATAGGTGTTACCCAACCTCACAAAAGATCAAAGAGAGACAATTTCCTAAGCCTATGTTCCTGCTATCTGCAGCAGTGACAGTCAGTCTAGAAAGAATACGCTCATCCTGTCCATGGCTGACCTCGGCTCACAGTGGTGATGTGTGCATGCTAGAAGTCAGATTCGACTTCATAACATATGTGAACTAAAACCCAGGTATGGCTTATATTTCAAGATGTCCCTGCCACCAGGTGGTAGTTTAACATATTTAATATAGTGTAACCTCTGCCAGCAGCTGTAAAACAGAGCACCTGTGACTTTTGCACCTGCTCTGTGCCACTGAAGACAGGACCTGCAGATAGCAGATACGCAGATAATCAAACTGATACAGCAGGTCACTTATGCCACCATGGTTTGGCATGGAGCTTTCTTAAAAGGGGGTCTGTTCAGCAGACTGCCCTTTCTGAGAAAGAACTACTTGCATAATTGTATTATGTAATACAAATCAAAAACACTGTGACTCCAAACATGGAAACCTTTCAGTGATCTGATTTAAAGAATGTACACCATGCACTGTGAAATCAACTAAATGTATGTACTGTACTGAATATTCTCATCTCTTCTTTTAGCAAACTATGGAATTATGTAATCCTGGAATAACCGTTCAACCAGTCTGTCTATAAGCACAAGCCTCAGTGACTCCAGGAACAAACAGATAAGTAACCTTTTTTTCCAAGATAGTAATGGAAAATATGATTTACTAATAATGTAGTGCCTTAACTGCATGTTTACTTGCTTTTATATGTGTGCCATGACAACAGAGATGCTGAGTAGTTGGCAATCCAGGAACCCATTCTGAGAGCACATTGCTAAAGCAATACCAAAACAAAGGTGTAAGTATACAAGAAGGCGCATATAAATGAGTTTGAAATGAGTGCAAAGAATAATTAAAAACCAACAAGGCACACCAACATACCTTTACCACCACTACCTGTCAACAACACCCCTGTTCCTCTCTTCCTGGCTACCCTAAACCTATCCAATTAACAATACCCTAGCCCTTTTGTCCCCTGGAGGTCCACAGGCCAAGCAGTTTTGAAGGTTCTGTGCAGCTGGTGTACCTCTGGTAGGGTTGTTGGTACAGGTGCATCCTTCTTCGTCTAGGAGCTTTCCGGAGATTGGTGACCACCACGAATATAAACGACACATCTATTGATGCATGGCAGTGAGGAGCCTGTAATCCTAACAGATGTTACAACGTCATATCAAGGCGATCAGTATCAATGGTCTCTCACCAGAAACAAGTCACTAGTAAGAGCAATACATGTGGAGTGGATCACTGATCAAAAAAGGAGGCACATAGCACATGTCAGACCTCAATTAAAAAACTAAAAGATGATATGAATGGACACAGACATCAAAGTGTGAACATAGGAAGGCCAACAAAAGAGAACAATGAAGGGCTACTCAACAAAAAAAGACCCAGATCGTGAAGCTACATACTATCCCGAAAATAAAATCAGACAACTTAGAAGGCCCAACCAAAAGGGAGAAAATATGCATGCAAAGGACCCAAGGATGGGCTTTATGTGTGCATCATAATCAATAGGCCAGAGCACACATATCAAGGCCTCCTGCATCTTCTCACAACATCACTGGAAACCTTCCTTATCTCCAGGCTGCTGCTTGCCAAACCTCCCCCTCCATCCCGTGACAGTGCTGGAACCTCCATTGTCACAGCAATGTGCAAGATAGATGCACGGAGAATCCCGCAAATTGCAATCATGTCCTGGTGCATGTCCTCCCTGATTGCTTTGGTACACCCCTTATATGTATAAGGAATGTATGTTGTGATGAACACACCAATGCTTCTTTATGTTCTTGATATTTGGAAGATATATTAGATTTCATTTTAATGGTTTAGCAGTGTTGGCAAGTTAGGTGAATTTTGGGACTGCCATAATCCTGGGAGTTCTTCATGGCCTATGTGACAGGCTGTTATGTTGTGACTCGTGCAGTTGTGTCAAAGTCACTCCCGTTTGTAGCGAGTTGTGCTGAGTTGATTGCAGTCCCTTCAGTCTCCCTATCTGGCTACAGCTCTAGTTACCAGCATGTGAGCATCCATTGTTGCTACCTGGATTAGCAATCTGCTACCTCTGCCTGCAAAAGGACCCAACATGCGTGTTAGAGTGCGCATTTGTAGCGAGTTGGGTTCAGTTGATTGCACTTATACCAGTCTACCTCTCTTGCTACAGTATACATTTCCCAGATTTTGAACATCCATTGTTGCTGCCTGGATTAGCGATCAGCTACCCCTGTCTGCAATTACAAAATGAGCCAGGGTGCACATTAGCAAGGGAAAGAAAAGGCTCCCCAAACCTCCATTGCCCCAATGCTTTGGATTATGCAGCAGGGTGGGTAGATAGCAGGTCTGATAGCAGAGGGAGTAGAGCGCTCACTTTGACATCTGTGCAAAGCCTGCTGACGCAGGTCCGAATCCCGGCAGCACCAAACTCAGCCTTTCATCCTTCCGAGGTCGATAACGAGCACCACACACCGTGGGTACTAAAAAGCAGCGCTCAGATACCTGAGGGTTTGTAGCGCTATATAAATGCTAAATAATTATTATTATTAGACCAGTTTTAGTATTGAGATCTGGAAAAACTCTTACACGAGGCCTGACAAAAACGAAACGCGCCTATAACTGGAGTCCTCAGTTCTCCCCCTGTATTCAGGTGGCACCACTCACTAAACCTTGCATCCCGTGAAGGAACAAGCCAAAGAGTACTGAAATTGCTGGTTTCTTCACAGCGATCCCTAAACAGTCTATTGACACATCAACATGTTGTCCAAACAAATCAACCTTGGTGGCATCTCCTTTTACGTCTATTGCCATAAATAATAATTATTCTCTCCTTTATCTTTGTCTAAACCTGCAACGGGACACACTTGAAAAACCACCATTACCTCACACTTCAGGTACTGTTGTGATACCTAGAAATCATTTCTCAGCTTATCCTGACATGAACATACTTGTTTCCACATCTTCGGACGCCTCAGATTCTTGTGATGCCACCACGGCAACTAATAAGTCACAGACTTTCTCAAAAAGGTACATCTATTATGCCACTGCAGCTACTGTGGAAGCTAGGAAACACACAGGTTTGGCAGAACAATTCAAAGTCCACAGCTCTTGTACACTGAAGAAATTAGGGAAGCACTAAAGCTGCAGGTGGCTGAGGGGTGTGGGAGCACTGCCAGATGCCACCCACAGTTAAGAACCTAAATGAACACAGACAGTTCTCAGTCTCACTGCGCTGAACAGTGCAATAGTGACAGGTGTTCCAAGTAATTCATAGAAGGAGGGATTTCTCAGGAGTCCAATGAGTTTATTAACGAAGTAGCCTGACACGTGTTTCGAGTCATCACCGACTCTTCATCTGAGGCTGAAAGTTTCAAGAGCTAGCCTAACCAATTAAGTATATCATGGCCAGTGCCAGATGCACTCTCTCACTGCTTCGCAATTGCGGAACTCTGTGCAATGCTGCTGAACTGAATGAAATGAAAGTAAGCCCAGGAAGCAGTGAGAGAGTGCATCTGGCACTGGCCACGATATACTTAATTGGTTAGGCTAGCTCTTAAAACTTTCAGCCAAACCTGTGTGTTTCCTAGCTTCCACAACTCATTGGACTCATGAGAAATCCCTCCTTCTTTGAATTACTTGGAACACCTGTCACTATTGCACTGTTCAGCTCAGTGAGACTAAGAACTGTCTGTGTTCATTTACTGTGGAAGCTATATTCGCCTTATGGTCCTCACTGGCATAAGAACAGAGCGATACAAAGAACATATTGTCAAGAGTGGTGGACATAATCTTAACACATAGTGGAGTTGACAGTACTATATGCGGCAGAACTGTTGGATAGCAAAATTTAGAGCATATAGACGTGGAAAATTATGGAACGCCTTTAGCATTTATTTCTTCCAGCCAGGATAGAATAGACGGCACCAGATCTGAAGCAGAGCATCAAATGGACGATGAACAACCGTTGGCACTCGAAGACAATAGAACATTGGCATCAAAAGAATTGAAGCCACAGAAGAGCAAACAAAAGGCGAATTTCAAGAAGAAGCACTGTAGTAGGCGCAAACCAAAACATACTGTGGGGAAGACCAATGTGGCCATACAGAGAAAGCATGACTAAGCCCTGGCAATGTCAAATCATGCAAATATTGCCTGTATAGAAGGTGATGCCCGTTACATCTTACTTAAAACATCAACATTAGCCCAGCCAGACAAACAAGCAAAACAGATACTATAACCCGCTAGCACTCTACATAACTGGTTGCAGGGCCAGGGCGACGTTCCTTGCCACATAGCAGAAAATAAGCAAACTCACTGTTCTGCTGAAAATGACAACCCAGGAGAATGACGACTTTCTCAAATGATTATTATAAATCACATTATATTATAAATCGCACACACCTTCTACGCCTGTTCCATCTAGTGCTGGGGCTCAAAATAATGACTACCCGAGATTTGCTCAGCATGGAGCAGCCTGAATTGGGCAGCCGTAGTATTTGGGCGAATGCAACATTTATTTCGGCTGTGATAGTGGATCATATCTGTCCCTCACAAACCATACTCTGGGCTTTGAAAGTCAACATAAGACAAAGATCCACCATTCGCAATTTGCTCCTGAATTTATGTGTACCCAGATGGGCCAAATAGCAACCTATCATGGCACACCCAACAGCTTTACGTGCCAGAGCTGGCACTTACCTACATGACACATGCAATTAATTCAAATTGCAACGTTCCTCAAACTGGAGACACCATCTGGGAGGCACAGGCACAATTGGGATGGCAAAACTGAACTTCCTAGACAAAACACCCTATAAAACAGTTGTCATGGACGGTGAGGGGCTACCATTCATGTGTTACTCGGCAAGAAGGAGAACTAGTAATAGGCTTTGCTGGCTTACTTTTCTTACAATAGATCTGGATAACGGAACAAATAGACATTGGTGGATATACTACACACATCTGCGAAGCAACTAGAGGAAAAGAAGGATGCCCTAGTGGCGGCCTTTGCATAGGAGCAAGAAGCTATTAAGTATGACTGAGAATCTTCACGATTCCATTGGCAGGATTTTTTTTTTTTGCTTTATATAAATTACAGATTTTCCCAGAACAAGACATATAACTTACAACACTCTGGCAAGTGTATTATACGGCCCTCTGGATGGGTCTTGCAGCCAAATATTGATGAATGCCCTAAAAATAATTTTGGGAACATGGTAGGAAAAAGTTCATGCGGGCATAGTAATTATAGCTGGAGACTTTAATGCCCACTGCTTCTCAGCTGAAGATTCTCGGCTAGAAGAGAGTTACTGTGACCTTGTAAAAGAAAAAAAAAGAAAAACTGGAGTACACATCAGAAAAGGCTGCTGGGTAAGGGAAAAATCTGGACAAATCTGCTGTTGGGTTTTGATCTGCTCCCATTGGTACCTACAGATTGTACTTCGCTGTTGAACCTCAAAACTTGGCAGAGTGGTGATAGTACTACATGTGTGGATGCCATTTTTGCTTCTACTCATGTTCGTGCAGAAATGCAGATTTATAATGTTTGCTTTAATGCTATGAGTGACCACGCAGATCTCCTAGTCACGTTCTCTCCATATAAAATGGTGGCTCAAGGGGGTTTGATGGCATTGGCTTCTAGCAATATCCAAAGAAACTGAATGAGGTGGTCAATCACAGACATAGATTGAGCTAATAACCTATTGTCCCAGATTGTACCAGAAGATACTTATATAGCTAAGGACAATGATCCCACCATGAATACTGTAGTGAGGCACATCGTGGCCACATACACTGGGGTAGATGCACATATAAAATAGAGGGAAAATATCCAGCCCTGTTTGATATTGAAATACACAATCTAAGAAAGAGTATTGCAAGTGTATTCAAGCTATAAAGGCTTCTAAGGACCTAAGCCCTGAAGGAAACAATAATAAACTAAACAAATATAGAGCCAATTATTATAAGTTGCTAAAGTTTTATAAACTGAATACATACTCAGCCAATTGGAAATTGGTTTATAGGCTAATTAAAGCCCATTATACCCAAACATGTTGGCACCTGTACCAGACCTATATTCTTAGGCAGGCTCCTAAAGAAATGACTCCCATATCTGAGAAGCACTGGTGCCAATACAATGGCAGTTTGTATTGAAAAACCCCACGTGAAGTCAACTATGATGTACAAATGATGAAGGGATGGAGAGCGAGAAACATCATTTTTGAGAAGATGATATACATCAGATCACTGTGAGACTCAATCACAAAACAAGGGAAGTGATGGCTGAAAGGTTTGGAATTATTCCTAACCTCTAGCTTTGCCCTGGGCAACCCTCGAGATCATTGTCCTTCTGCAAGAGACCACAAGCATCCCCAAACATGTTTTGGCCTTAAGACTCAAACCAGGGGTGTTGCTAGGTCTAGAAAAGATCAGGGGCTAAGCTAATGTCGGGACTGGCAGGACTCGGGGCTTGGTAGCATTTTGGTTGTAGCCCCTGAGCTTCTATCTGGGTCTACAACCAAAAGACCCGGGGATATAGCCCCCTGAGGCACCGCCTCTTACTCAAACCACCCAGAGCCCCTGCTCCTGACAACTTGCCTTAAGCAGTAATTAAGCAAAATCTGGGTGTATGGGCCAAAATAATGTACAGTAGTTTCAGGCAGATTATTGATAGTGGGTATATCCCTGACAGTTGGTGTCACTTCATCCTGATACAGGTACATAAAAGAGCCCCACTTACTGAGCCCAGCAACTTCAGCCTCCTGGCAATGCTAGATTCCATCAGTAAAATCTTTGTAAAAATATTGTTAAAACAGCTAAACAAATGGGTGGAGGAAAAGAAGTTGCTTAGCCCCCTGTAGCAGGCTTCAGATTGGCGTGCAGTACCATGCAGAGTATAAGGGCAATACAATTGCTGGTGGCATAAGCAAGAGGCAGGGTTAATAGCTGCCTATCCTTATGATTTATGGACTATTCTTATACATTGGACTACATCATCCAAAACCGTTTGTGGGAAAAACGTGCAAAGTAGGGGCACGGATGCGGACTTGCTCTATTTTATCCGGACTCGATACACCAACACAAGTGCCCCAGTTAGAGCACCGCAGGATGGAGTTTTAACCAACTACACCAATACAAATGTTTATTAAAACAGGGCTGCGTTCTTGCCCCCGCCCTTTATAATCTGTACGTTTCTGATCTCAGCATGGAGCTTGAGAATTACCCCAGCTCCCCACCCAAGTTGGCTGGCAGGAGCGTAGGGTGGCTATGTTACGTGGATGACACAGTCCTGATCGACCTAACCCGGTAGGACTTGCACGGTTGATCACGTGCCTAAATGGATATGTGAAAGAAAATGGGTTGAGGGTTAACCGAAATAAGACTAAGATAATGACCCTGGGTGATAGCAAATATCGAAGACTGCCATTTACCTTGTTTATTGGTGGGGAAACATTAGAGGTCGTTGATTCTTATGTACATCTAGGGCGACCTATTCCCACATATCCTGTTGCATCACATTTTAAAGAAATTACATATGCAAAAGTGATTGGGCGCTGCCAAGCTGACAATGAATTTCATCAATCAAAAATGGGGGGTATCGGTTGAAGCCTTGTTGGAGATTTATACTAAAAGCATAGTTCCTTGTACACTATATGCCTTAGGAACTCTACCAGAGAGGTATATTGGATGTCTCAAAGCACTGGAGGGGAAATTACTCCGTTCAGTGATGGGACTGCCAGAATCAGTCCAAGTGCAGGCTGTGCATCTGGAACTGGGTCTGACTTCCCTTCATGTGCTCTGAAAGATTGCTCGTTGTAAGTTATCTGTTAAACTTCAGCACAGGAAAGAGCATTGTGGTACCTTAATGTCCATCATGTCAGATCATGTGAATGGCCTGTAAAAACATTAAAGAATTGTGGATATAAATTCGGCATACAGTGATCTTAAATCAACTGTCTGTCAACATCCAGACAAACTGGGACTTGCTCACCAACATAAAATGAACTTGGTATTTTGGGAAACTACTTGAAAGTAAATTGCTTGAATGGGATAGAGTCCATAACATTGACACATTAACAACAGAAAAGTGATACTTAGAGTACTCCAAACAGGGCCATGTGCCAGGATTCCTGAGAAAATACCTGACAAAGCTCTCTTGTCTCAGGGTCTGCCGCTTCATAACGAACTTATGTGTAAATATACTGCCAGCATTTGAATACACAGGGACATGTTTTGGCATTTAGCCTGAGAAGCATCTCTGTCGATTTTGCAATCTTGAGCAAGAAACATCTAGACATATTATTTTGAGTTGTTCCCAATTAAGGGTGTGTTACCGGAACAGCTATGGTGATCTTTGTGGATTAGAGAATAGTCTGGAAACCGATCAGCTTTGGTCTACAATATAATCTGCCAACTCGCTGGTCATCACTGCAGTGGTTTACCACATCTGGCTATTAGTTCCAAAACGACTCACATCAATAGATCAATCATAGATCACCTTAATTTGCCCCAGAACTATCTTGAGTTGCGTGGATAGGTTTCAGTCCTTTTCTTAAACGATTCCAATAGAAATTGTAAATATGCCAACATCATTTGTTGAATGAATCCTAGTTGAAGAGCCCATTTTTATGTTCTAGATATGTGAGATTGTGTATCAAGTGATTGTTAATTGTGTTTATGTTTTTTATGGTGCAAAAAGCGTTGTTAGCTAAATGCACAAATAACATTTAAGAAAATAGTCACATGTACTGGTTAATTGATTGTAGGATCTTGGCATTCATGACAGGTAATGATAAAATGTGTTATGCAGGTGTTTGACCATGGTACTGCTTATTGTGCTTTTTACATGCAACTACTTACTTGCTGTTGTGATGCATCTTTTACAATTGAGCCATAGTGGGAATGGCCTAGAAGATTGTGGCTGGTAGGGACCACATGAGCACTACCATGAACCATTTACTGACATGATTATCATCTAGGTTCTGTTCAGGTTCAGCTGTCGGTTGAAACTATTGCCATTCTCAGTAGTTGATGTTGGGTAATCCGTTATGGCTCAATATTTGATCAGAATGATGTTGCTGGCCTTGTACGTATACAGGTCCGTTGTTGTGGATGTCTTGGAGGATATTGCTGGGGATTTTGTGTCAATTTGCCTGCCCACTGGGGGCTGGTGTGGTTATGTACAATCTACGGATATATGGTCCTTGTATCCATATTTGTGCAGGGTTCAGACTAGGCAATTCTTTCATATTGATATGAGGTAAGCTGTCGCCAGTGGTCAAAGTGGGCGGGAGCGATTGGGAGCGGTGCTCCTGTACTTTTTTAAATTACGTTTAACTGTTCGTATACCTTTATTTAAAAAGAAAATGATCGGAAATGCTTTCGTTTAAAAAATAAAGTGTAGGAAGAAGTTGAACCTTCCACTTTCAGTGCGCTGCACTGAATGTTCCTTTAAACAGCAGGCGCATGTGTTTAGGGGTTTGTATTGTGTGTGGCAGAGGCAGTGGCAATGGGGTTTCTGGGGAGCGTGGTAGGCCAGTAGGGAACATAGTTCCACTACTTCTTTTCGTACACGTCGACCACTGGCTGACACATCTAGTTGTCCTTGTCAGCTGTTTGAAGAACATGATGGCAGACCACGGATGTGGGTGTGGTGTTGGAAGTGTTCTGACTGCAGGGCAATTGGAGTTGGGATGATTCTTATGTGGGTTGACAGCATAGCTGGCTCCAGAGAAGTGATGGCGAGTACAATTGCATAGCAGAGAAATGAAGTCTTGCTAACCATAGGGTCCATTGTCTTGTTCTAGTTCCAGGTGTGTCCACTCTAGATTTTCATTGCTGTTTGCAGTATCATTAATGTGATATTCATACTGGTGGTGGGGTGGGGTAATAATTCCGAACTGCAGTTCCCCTTTCTAGTGGGAAGTACGAGTGTGTCACGCAATGGAAGCCGGTACTTGGGTTTGTCCACGCACTTGGTATTTGCTCAGCGACTTCACTGTGCTAAGTTTGCCTGTACAGGAGTAGTGTTCTAGCCTAATGCACAGTGATTTTGTGCAGCACAATCCTGGGGTTTTTGCACCACATTTGGGCATTATGTTTTGCAGTTGAGCAAGTTTTACCCTGCTGCTAATGGCGCTTGAATTGGTGAAAATATTCTGTAGTACCTCCTAAGGAGATTAAATTCAAGCCAACAACTTTTGTTGTAGACCAATGTTGGTAGATTCTGGAAGCGTTTGTTGGTCTTTCTTGCCAGTCTCTTTTTCCTCCCACTTATCTGTTTAAGTCTGTACTTGTTCTCCTTTCTACATATACTTTTTACCACTATATTCTCTTATAAAAAGCAAACAAAACATGTGCTTGCTCCTTACACTTTCCAGTCACAGCACCAAGTTTAAAATGCAACAAATTGCCATCTTTGCTTTTGTGAATCCTAAAACAATTTGGATGTGCATTTGCCCTAATATGGATTGTGTGACTTGGTTCCCCTTACCTTGTATTTAAAGCATAAAATAATGTATTAAAAACGTTCCATTCTGTATTCACACTCATTTGTGATTCTTAAAATAGTAAGGAGTGGACTGGGAACTAAAAGTGGACCTGGATTTTTTTGTTTCAAATTATTCCTAAATTATACAGTGCAAGCAAATGTGATAAGGAAGCTGAACACCTCTAAGTAGGATTTTGGGTGTGGTAAGTTCTTTCATGGATGTCATTTAGGGGTCGCAATTGCGACCCCTGGGGTCTCCTTTGCTATCCAGGGATTGCCTCAGGAATACTGGAGGCTCCGGGCCCCCTCACTACTGCTGGAGCAGTGCCCCTTCACACTAAAACAGAAATAACCCTGCACCACACCACAAATGCGCCCTGCTCAATGTCCGCTCGCTTACTGCCCATGCACTTGAAGTCAATGACCTTATATTAAACCATGACCTAGACATAATAGCCATCACTGAAACTTGGCTACATGAGGCAGCTGGCCCGACCATCACCTTAGCCCTACCCGTAGGTTACTCTATCCTCAGACAGGATAGACCCACTAAAATAGGAGGGGGGTAGCTCTGATTTTCAAAGATGCCCTACCTTTTAGGCCCATACCCCATCACTGGGAGGGTAATGCAGACAATGTATCGGCCAAACTGTCACTTTCACCCAAAAACACCATGAATATTCATGTCATTTACCGGCCACCAGGACTCCCTGCAGACTTCCAAGGACACGTCACCCACTTACTCAGTGAAAATATATAAAAAACCACTAAAACCCTACTCCTAGGTGACCTCAACCTAGGATTCAATGACCCTAATGATAAAGCTGCTACCTCATTCACCAAGGACCTCAAAGATCTGGGTAGTCAGCCACAATTGTGACTCCACCATCACGTCTAACACTGTCTATCCATGGACAGACCTTAATTGTATACAATTCACCATCCCCATTGCCCCAAATACTAAAACCACCACACATGCACCTGCTACTCTAGCAAGAAGCCCAAAAAAGCAAACTGCGGATAACATCCGACCCTATCTTGACCTCTCGTGCCTAGCACATCCTTTCTCGCAAGACCCAAACATCCTAGTGGATATATTCAAGGACACCATTACTCTCGCAGTCAACACCATTGCCCCACTAGAAAACAAGAAGGATAAAAAGTCATTCCACTCAAACTCTTGGTTCACAGAAGAGCTCCAAACCTTACATAACAACAAACGCCAGGTGCTTAAAAATTGGCAGGCTAACCCCTGTGATGTCGCTAAAGAAAATTTCAAAACAATTGCAAAAAAGTACAAAGACACCATTTTCACTGACAAATCCGAAGCGTGTAATCGCTGGATATCCAACGCCAACTCCCAATCCAAATAACTCTTTACCATCTTTAATGAACTCACAGATCCTCCTATCTGCATGGATGAAATCGTTAAAGATGAAGCATGGTGCACTACCATACAAGCGGCTATGCAAAAAAAATAGACCTTCTTCAAAACAAAATTCTAGACCATTATAAAGCCCTACAGAACCAGAACCAGCCAATACAGACCATGCCCAAATGCAAATCTATCAACATCACTAAATTCACATTTAAAGACATCTCAGAAGCAGAAGTCATAGATATCTTCAAACACCTTAAACCATCGCAATGTACGGGCTATGTATGTCCCCCCCAAGATCATTAAGGAGTGTGCCAAGCCACTTGCACCACTCCTGACCGCCTTCATCAACTCCTCATTTATATCTGGCATTGTCCCTGACAGCCTTAAAGAGGCTTGGTTGCGTCCCCTTTTAAAAAAGCCAACATTAGACCCCTCCCAACCTAACAACTACCGGCCCATAAGAACTGTCCCATTTCTTCTTAAAATATTAGACAAGGCCGCTCACAGCCAGGTCCAACATTACCTAGAAACCAACTCCATCCTAGGAAAAAGTTAGACCTAAAAAATCTAATCACGCAAATCTTAGACAAAGGCAAAGCCCGCCCTCCTCCTCCTCCTAGACCTCTCAGCAGCATTAGATCTTGTGGATCACAAAACCCTCACTGCACACCTCACACATGCTGCGCACTTTTCTGACCAAGCAGCTTCCTGGATCACCTCATTCTTAGAAGGCAGAGCAATGAAAGTCTTCTCAAACATAGCAAATGCAGCCACCACCATCATTCATTGTGGTGTCCCACAGGGATCTTGTACTGCCCCAACGCTATACAATCTCTTTACAAAGCCCCGTTTTGATAAACTTGATGCACTTGGGATCGCATACACAAACCATGCTGATGATACTCAAGTGCTCCTTCCTCTAATAGGCTCATATAACCAAGATGCCACAGCCCTATGGCAAATATACTCCACTATCCCAGCCTGGATGGCCACAAATGGCATATGTTGCAACGGGGACAAGACTGTGATTCTTATTCTTGGCCAAAAATCCACTCTAACCAAACTAGACTGTCTCTATTCCAACTTCAACATTGACAAATGCATCATCCCAGTAATATCCTCTGTTAAGACTTTAGGGGTACACATTGATGCTACACTGTCCATGAACAAGCAAGTCAGCTCTATTGTCTCTGCCACCGCCCTATGTACTAAACTCATTAACTCCATAAAACCCTTCCTAACAAAGGACAATTGTCTCTCAATAGCAAGAGCCACCATAGGGGCCAAGCTTTATTACTGTAATGCGTTCCGAGCCGGCACTTCCATAAAAAACATAAACAGACTCCAAATCACCCAAAATAACTCACTAAGAGCAGCCTTAAGCATACTTAAAAGAGACCTCATCTCACAAGCAAGAAAGACTGTTCACTGGCTCCCAGTCAAGGACCGTATCACACTCAAAATTCTCACAACGACACACAAATGCATTAACCTTACAGCGCTGTCCTACCTTTCAGACACAATATCCAGATCCATATCAATAAGGCCTACCAGAACATGCTACACCAACCAACTTACCGTACCGCGCATCAACAGTGCCAAAGCAGGAGGGATAGGCTTCCCATATCTAGCCCCCAAGCTCTGGAATGTGCTCCCCAGTGCCATCAGAGCAGAAACTTTGCTCCCTGCCTTTCGAAAAATACTTAAAACTGCTCTCTTTAACTAACCGCGCTATACTTTCCCACCACTTTGCAGCGTCCACCATTTCCACGTGCTTTACAAACTGTTCTGTACAAATAGTACAATAAGTATGCCTGTCTGTTGTTATATGTAACTAAGCTGCTCTTTACAAATTGTACAATATGTATGCCTGTCTGCTGTTATATGTAACTAAGCTCTGATCACTCACTATAACAAGCGCCACAATACCTTCGGCTGTTGCGCACTCTACAAATATGAGTAAATAAATACCCCTGTGGTCTCCCTTGCTACCCCTAAAAAAACATTTTTTTTCTTACTTTTTTTGTAGATTGAAGCTCATGGGCTGTGCCCAGCAGCATGTGGCTCTTTGTTACTGGAGTGGCTGGTTTTATGATAGCTATAGCCGGTAAGATAGCTCAGTGGGTTTCAGTGCTAGCTGCTGCTCTGTGTGTGGGATCTGCAGGTAGCTCCCCGCAAGTTCAACTCATCCTTTCATCCTGCTGAGGTTGATAAATGAGTACCACCACAGGTTGGGTGATATTGTATGCATATTTGTTCTATATGAAGCACTTAAGTGTAAGTGCCATATAATAACACATCATTATCGTTTGGCCTTGGAAGTCTGCTTGCATGCACAGTGATTTGGTAATATGGTTCTATACACACTGATATTAATGATACATATGGTATGCACATACATTCTTGTTTGAAATGTATATCACTTGGCAGTGCTATCATAACCATATTGTCCGTAGTGTACTTAGAAACAAAGCTATGTTATGCAACTTTCTGTCTTTTCGAGTGGTGAAAGGTCGTGTTCCCTCGCTTCCTGTGATGTCACTTCAGGATGGGGTCAAATGATATCTCTTCCTGTGATCTTATCAGAGGTCAAGGGTCATGTGATTTCACTTCCGCTACCCCTGGCATCTTGGTCAAATGACTTACCTGAGTTCTTTCCATAAGGAACTGTGGACAAATAGATCTAAATATCAGATTTTGAAGCACAGGTGTGTCTATAACAGATAAGAATTAGTTAAGTATGACAATAATGGACACAAAATATTTGTTAAGAGTGAAAAATCACCTAATGCAAGCGCCATATCAAATTATTTGCTTCAAATGGATTTAAGGGATGAGAGATGGAAGGCTGGGAGAATCTGTAAGTAGATCAGAAAACCAGGGTACCCACACAAAAGGGGCCCATGATGTAGAGGCCGACTTTGAAATTTCCAGAGCTCCATGTAGGCCAGTCCACCACTGAAAATACCTTGTTCATGTTATTGCAATCTTAGCCTCTTTGCACTGGCCTTGCACCACCTCTATGTAGCAAACAAACAGAAACTTTCAAGAGACAGTAGAGCTTCAAACAGAAAAGAATATTTAATGCTTTCTTGTTTTACTGAGCACTCCAAACCAAGGAGGCCTGTTTTGAAAAAAATCACAGACCTCAAAACAAGAGCATCGGTCAACAACACAACTAACATCTTCCTTAGAGGCCTTAATCTGCCCTCTACAAAAGCCACCAAGAAAACCAGAGAGACATTCTTCAATCTGCTCGACAAGCCATTACAGCACCAACTAACAACAAAAGCAACACACTGATCTGGTATTCACCACCTCTCCAGCCATTGTTTATCATACACACCTGCCTTCGCATTGGATAAACTATACAGCCATACCTAGCCTGCTACACCAAATACATCTCCCCCATCGGGACTAAGCCAAACCGATAAACACATTCCATTGCTCTTTCAAGAACTTTGCCCTGGATGCACTGGAAGGAAACCTTATCACCTTAGCCTCCACGTCCAACCCCTTGGAGAAAGTCAATGCCCAGCTCAGCTCACTTAACCACACCCTAACTCCAAAGACCAACACCCATACACCACTGACTCAACAAACATATGGCTGTTCCAATTTGGTAATCATTGACAGCAAGTGTTGCATCCATAGAAAATAAAAGCTCTGGAGGGTATCCCACCAACCACACTACCACAATAACCATGAGAGAACCCTTCAGAAAGCATGCAGAAAATTCCTCATCACAGCCAAAGCAAGAGACTGCACAACAACCATCATAGAAGCATTCATCAAGTGTAGGGTGCTCATCCAATTCATGAAACAATGTATCAACTTGCTGGCAGACCCTGCGATACAACAATCCACTGAGAAATGCAAGCCCTCAAAAACACCACAAACATTTATTAATGTGTTTATGTAAAGTCTTAGAAGAAGTGAAACACACCCATTGGTCTTAGAGCACAAAAGAGGGAAGGATAAGAAATAAAGGACAGAAAGATTAGGAGGAAAGAGCAAGAGATCAGTAATTAATCAGCAAGGTTAGAAAGCAGGGTTTTTACATTTCTCTTAAACATGATCAGAGATTCAGAAGATTTTTATAACAGAAGACAGGGCATTCCATTCACGTGGAACATTGAATTCGAAGCTGCAGTCAACAAATGTATTTTAAACGTGTTTGTGGTTGATTAAGCTGAAGGTTGTCAGAGGAGCGCAGTATTCTGACCCATTGTTTCTGTCATAGCCTCTTAGTAAGATAGTGAGGGGCACTCTGATTCTGACATTTATAAAGGAGCAAGAGAATGTTTTGTCTAATCCTATGCTTCACTGGAAGCCAGTGTAATTCTTTCCTGAAGGTAGTGACGTGATCATGTCTGGATAAACCAAAGACAGCCCCAAAAGCCCCATTCCGAGTGGTCTGAAGATGTTGGAGGCTGCCTTGTGATGTACCAATGAGCAGGCTGTTGCAATAGTCTAGGTGTGAGTTTACAAGAGTTGATGCCATAAGAGATCTGTTTTTTTATAGAGAGATATGGCCTGATTTGATGAAGTAGTTTAATTACATGTCCGCATGATGAGCAGATCTGAGATACCTGCTTCTGTATTGATAAATCAGCATCTAAAATAACTCCTAATGTTTGAACAGATTTTCTCACAGTAATTGTGTTGCCTGCTATCACAAAGTGAGCATATTCAGGATTAAGTTTCTTCAATGAGGACTGGAGGCCATAATGAGCAACTCAGTTTTTGTATCATTAAGTGCCAACGAGTTATGTGCCATCCAGGCTTGAATTTCGTGGTAAACACTGTTCAAGGCTGCAACATCCTCATTGTAGTTGCCAGACAGCTCAAAGGGGATCTGAGTGCCATCTGCATAGTTTGCAAACTGGACACGCAGACTGTCTAGAAGATCAAGGAAAAGTCTAATATAAATGTTAAAAAGGAATGCAGACAGGCATGAACCCTGCAGAACGCCACATGTGAGAGAGTTGGGGTCAGCTTGAGCCCTCTGAGCAGCCACTCTAGAGGTTCTAAGACCAAGAGAGGATGCAATCCACTTGGCAGCACTTTCTGAGCATTTGTTGACGGTTCGCAGTCTACTGTATAGTAGATTGTGATCAATAAAAGTGAAAGCCACCGAGAGAACTAGCAGCAAAAGTAATGCTGGGTGACTTCTTTCATCACACCCATAACATCCTGCAACATGTAAAAAACAACCAACTACAAAGACAACACTTTCCTCTCCTCCATTATAAAGAACTTTGAAGGTGAAAGACTCAAACCACTTCTCAATGTCATTAACTCATCCAACACACAAGGTACCGTCCTAGATTCACTGACTACGGGAAAGATCCACCCACACTCGACCCAGATGATCTGAACAATTGCCACCCCATCAAATATCTATCCTTCCTAGGCAAAGTGATTGAAAAGACCATCACCATCCAGTTGCATGAAAGAATAATGTACAATCTCCTTCATAACTTCCAATCTAATTTCCAAAAGTGATGCAGTACAGAAGCAACTAACACGAGAACATGATGAGGCTCTACACATCCTGGATAGAATGGGACCCCTGCTTACTCACTATCCTTGAACTCACTGCTGCCTTCAATACCATTGACCATGAAGCCCTCTTCAACATCCTCCCCATGCAAAATGGGTTTAATGGAAAATGTCTGTTGTGGTCCACCTCATGCGTCTCCAAAAAAGACAAACTAGTCGAGATGCCCCAAACGAACCCCAGTGCCACCCAGGGACCTACAGATTTCCCAGGCGCCAGGGTCGGAGATCCTCCCTGGGGAGTGGGGGCTGGTTTCTGGCCACCCCTGTGTCGGTTTGGAATTTCCTTTTAGAAAAAATACTATCTTTTTTCTATATTTTGTTTTCAAAAAGGCTTTCATCCTTCTTAGGTCGATAAATGAGTACCAACACAGGTTGGGTGATATTGTATGCATATTTGTTCTACAAAAAAGAGCCTAAGCATAAGTGCGTACAATAACATTATCATTTGGCCTTGGACGTCTGCTTGCATTCACAGTAATTTGACAATATGGATCTATACACACAGATATTAATGATACATATGGTGATCCATTCTTGTATGAAATGTATATCACATTAGTGAAATCCTAACAATATTTTTTGTAGTGTACTTAGGGGACAATGCCATTTGATGCCACGCCATGTCATCAGAGGTCAAGGGTCGTGAGGCGAGGGGGGCACTTCTTTGAGGCGAGGGGTGGGCCTATTTCTTGCCCCAGTCCGACCCTTCATGAAACAAACTGAAAAAAAAGCTCGGATATACACACTAAAATCAACTCTGATATGCTCCTGCATCCACGAGACAACATACCAATGTAAAGGAGCATATGTAAAAAAAACATGGGTCTACTGAAATACTGTGCCATCTTACAAATCCTGTCAATGTACCTCCAGCCAGATTGTTTATGCAATTCGGAGCAAGGTTTTATGCTTTAAAAGCCATTTCCTTGCTAACATTTGGCCTTCTTTTATGTTAAACTAGACAGAAAAAGCACCGCTCAAAGAAACTTTTTTGATGTCCATCCAGAGGATTTCATAATTTATGCAGGTGAAGTATTTTTAAGAGCGATGCTTAACAGGTTTGACAGCCCCAGAAGTGCAACTATTTTTAGTCTTGACACTTCCTTGACCAGACACGCACCTGTCAAAGAGATAATTCTAGTGACTATTATTCCAGTGAATATTATTCTGCCAGATGTGAGAGAACACTTTTATCAGCTCTGAGAAAGCAGATAAAAAAAAACATTCATAAAGTCATTTTTCAAAAGTCCCCAGTGTTTGGACTGAAATAACATGATGAAATTGAAAATCCCCTTTAAAAATTTTTTATGAACACAGAAAAGATATAAAGATGACAAACTTAGAGTCGATTATAAAACATAATCACTTGTTCAATTGAATTAAACAATAATGAAATTCTACTGCAAATGAATCTAGAGAAACACTGTTTTCAAATACAGTAATTATCTAGCACCTCCAGGCTCTTAAGTAATGGTAAGTGTGACAATCATTGGAGATCTTTGTGTTTCTGTTGCTAATGCACACTTGCGAATTTGGTCCAGGGTAGTAAAAAAATTCTATGAACATCTTAAGTGTCTTTCCTTTGTTATTGTGTTTTGGTTTAATAAGAAATGTTCACAATTATAATCTAAATATAACAATATGAAAATAAAATTAAATATATACAACTATTTGACTGATACAATATTAACATGGCACAAACCATCAATCGATATTCTCAAAAATCTCCAAAATAAATCTACACAAAGCTAAAATTAGAACTACATTTTCACCTCTCATAAGGCAGGCTGAGAATATAGCCCCTGAAAAATCAGTCTCCAAAGTTGTAGAATTTGTGAAGTGTCAAAGTCTGATGTAGCACATGTTTGGGCAGATAGTAACAAGATGTCTCAAGGTATCTAGCATACCTTTCCTCTCTGACCGACCCTCCCAGGTCTAACTTGGGTACTTCCTCTCTTATATCTTTTTCTCTACCTGTGGTGTCCCCCAGGGATCTAACCTGTCTCCCAGACTGTTCAGCCAATACCTGGCACTCCTTGCCCACTGCATTGCCACTCTCTGCCCCAACGTTCAGTGCAATGCGGATGATACCCAGCTCAGGCTACCCTCTGCCTCCTCCTCTCCTTCCCTCATCTCTGACTGTCTGTCTGCCATCCAGGAGTGGTGTGCTGCCAATGACCTATGCCTTAATTCCAGTAAGACTGAGATTCTACTCATCAGCACACCCACTCCCTCCTTCCCTGCAGGTCTCTGGCCGGCCTCTCTTGGCGCTCTTCCTGCTCCCAGCTGCAAGGCTAAAAACCTCAGGGTCATCTTCGACTCCACACTCTCCTTCTCTTCGTCATCTTCGACTCCACACTCTCCTTCTCTTCTAAAATCTCTGACGTCTCTAAGAAGTCACACTACCAGCTGCACCTCCTCAGAGGTATTCTTCCTTTCCTCTCCTTCCCTCAGAAGCTCACTGTCTCCAGAGCCCTAATTCTCTCTAGGCTGGACTATTGTAACAGCCTCTATCTAAATCTGCCTGCCTCTACTCTCCACCCTCTGCAACTTATCCAGAACAGGACGGCGAGACTTGTCCTTGGCCTCAAGCCCAGGGAACATATCTCTCAAGGACTGAAATCTCTGCACTGGCTAACAGTGGCTGCGAGGATTAAGTTCAAAACCCTCTGCATTGTCCACAAGGCCTTCTGGGGCCGCAATACTTTCAACTCTCTCTTCCTAAATATCTTCCTTCTTGAGCTCTTCGCTCATCCGCCTCCAACTCCCTCAGGGTCAGTCGCTTCTCCAAGCAACAAGTTGGTGCTAGATCTCTCTCTTCAGCAGGGGTCTCCCTCTGGAACAGCCTTCCTGCCTCTCTGAAACTTGAGGAGAACCATCTCTGTTTCTGGAAGCACCACAAAACCTTCCTCTTTGCTTCTGCTTTCTCTCCCCAGCTTCCCTGCTGAATTCCTGACAGAAACTGCACTGGTTACCTGGCCACCCTTTCTGATCTCGGTCCCAGGCCCCTCCAGTTCCCCACCTGCACTGCCTCCCTGGCAACCCCTGCACCTGGGGACTGTTTTCTGTATCCCTAAAGTCCCCCTACCAGCACTTATGTCTGCACTTACAGTGCACTTGCCACCAGCTGGCCGTTTTATTATCTTTATTTATTCTACTATCTCATGTAGTGCACTTTCCCCTCTCCCTTCCCCCACGCACTTTTCCCTTTCCCCCTTCCCATGCACTTGCGCGATCTGAATGACACCTGGCATAGTAGGATCACTGTCTGTCTTCCCTTGTTCCCCCTCCCTTGCCTCGTCACACTTGAAACACTTGTGTATAGGCGCGTTATAAATGCCATATCATATCATATCATATCATCATACCTTCTGCAAAAACGACATTCCAACATTTGATTTGTGGGTACTTTCCTATGGCCAACTCGTTCAAGCGTATGGAACTGGTTGATAAGAAAATGAAGATTCATACTGCGCATCTTTTTTTTTTATTGTCTTTATTAGCATTTTCATACAACAATAACAAACAAAAATCAAAATCACATTAATCATGTACATCAAATATGTTTCATAGTTCCCCCCTAAAACTCCTCAAACCATCCCCACTCCAACTGCATGTGTATAGCTCTACTTATTCTTACGCCATCGCCCACATTCTGATTAAACAATGTCATTGTCAAGGCAATCCATTGGGGAAAAACTGTTCCCAAATCCTGATTCTGTTCCCCCAGTGCTTTTTGCCACACTCCTGTTTCCGCCTCTGTCCATTTCTTAAGGTCTTCCCACCATCTGTCTATACTGTGCACCTTAGTAGCTTTCGAATGCATGGCTATGCTACGCTTAGCTAATATGTAGATCAGGTTTTTAATCTTTACAAGGAACTTTTGCTTCATGTTTTTCCTGAACAGACCCAGCATACACGCTTCCGGGGATTTGATATCCAGAGTAATACCGCCTTGAGCTACTCGCCACCCTCTTCCAAAATACCTATACCACCCCGCATTCCCAAAACATATGTATCAATCCTGCATTTTCTTCATTGCATTTGGGACATGCTTGCCTACTCACACCTTAAAATTTCACTATTGCAGCTATTGTCAAATATGCCCTTTGTGTGATATAATGTTTTATCTGCTATAGCCTGCCATTTCTAGAGACTTTTTTCTGATATAGGGCTATACTTTGCTATTCCTTGTCAACGTTCCCCCCAACTCTTCCTACTACTTTTCCTTACATTTTAGTTGAGTTCTTGAGGGCTGGTCTATTAATACCCTAGAGATTCTGGAGATGGCGTGTCCCCCCTCTGAGATCTTTATGAGTGTTTCTATCTCTTCACATTCTATAGTCACCTCCATGGCGACCGGCCACCTACCTGTTATTGTACTAATCTTAGTCCTGTGTAGCAGGAACTGCCCTTCGTGTATATTTGTGGCCTCTCTCAGTTCAGAAAAATTCAGCAACCTGTTTTCACCCCTCACATCTCCTATCGTTGCGATCCCGCAGGCTTCCCAATTTACCCTTAATCTCGTCCTATCTCGTACACCCTTATCTGCCAATATCGCAGCCAAGGGTGTCTGAGGTGATACAATGGTTCTACAGATCCTCCTCCATATCTGTATTCCTAATTTCACTAAATGTGGGTGGCTATATTGTTCACTCGGGGAGGTCCAGATTAGATCCCTGAGAAGTAGTATTTTCAGTGCTAGTTGTACAGAAGTGTATCTCCGGTGGGGTCATCTGCCATCCATTGCACTACATACTGTAGCTGACACGCCAGACAGTATAAATCAAAATTTGGGATCTTCAATCCCCCCTGCGCGTAAGGCCTCTGTAATATATGAAGTGCAACTCTATGTCCACCCCCTGCCACAGGAAACCACTGCATGCCTTGTCTAGTTTCAAGAAGAATTATTTGGTGATATTATATGGGACATTCCCAAAACAGTGCATATGTCTCGGCAATGCCACCATTTGTAACAGTGCTGCTCTCCCTGCCATTGACACGGGTAGCTTGCTCCAAAACTCCATTGACTTAACCAAGCCCTCTTTCGCCCAAACTGTATTAGTTTCATGTTCGTACTTAGGATCATAATGTATGTTCAGTCCTAGATATCTGAAAGAGTCTTTACTCCATGGTAACGGCATAACCGGCAGTTCAGCTTCTCTAAGAGTCGCCATCCCCGTCAGCAGGAATAGACATGACTTGCCCCTATTGATTTGGATCCCTGTCAATGTACCAAAGTTGTCCAACACCTCCAACACATATGGCATGTTTACCACTTGGTTATTCAGGTAAGGCAACATATCATCTGCATACATGGACACTATGTGTCGTACCCCGTCTATTTCAATGCCTGCATCGCTATATTCCTGTCTCAGATATGCAGCCATGGATTCTACTGCTAGTATGTATAGCATAATGGACAACGGGCACCCCTGTCTCATCCCTCTCTTCAGTTCCCACTGATCAGAGAAACTGAAGCCAGTTCTGACCCTCGCCATAGGTTGAGTGTAGATCAATTTCACTCATTTTATATAGTGTGGTCCTATTCCCATCTTAACCATAGTAGCATATAACCAATCCCAGTGTACAGATTCAAACGCCTTTGTAGCATCCAGTGAGGCCACAGCACTTTGCTCAGCCCTGACTCTTGTGCAATGTATGACATGATGCAATCTCCTCAAATTCCCAGCAATACTCCTCCCAGGGACATATTCCGTTTGATCTTGATGAACCAAGGGTGGTATTACTGTCCTAAGCCTATTAGCCAGCAGTACAGTGAGTATCTTGCTATCTTGATTTAGTAGTGACAACGCTCTATAAGAGCAACGGTCTGTTTCTTCCTTGTTTGGTTTGTGAAGTGGGATTTTCACAGCCTCACGCATACTTCCCTGGAGGATTCCCAGTTCGTATGCTTCATTGAATACCTTTTCTAGCTGTGGTGCCAACATGTATACATAATCCTTATAGAACTCTCCTGTTTGCCCGTCTGTGCCTTGAGCTTTGCCTGAGGGTATTGATCATATGCTGGCCATAACTTCCCCAGGGGTTACAGGCTCCTCTAGCACATTCCTTTGTTGTTCATCTAGTCTTGGCAGGGTAATAAGGTCTAAGGCGCCCAGTATTTCCCCCTCCCTCTCTTGCAGCAGGTCAGTGTATAATTCCTTGTAGTATTCAGAAAAAAACATTAATGACACCTGCTTGCGTGTTCACTTCGACCTGATCTGTGTCTTGGATGGAATGTATCAGAGATCCTACCGTCCTATTTTTATATAGCCAGGCTAGCATTAGCCCTGGTTTTTCACCTTGGGCGTGACTTCTTTCCAGGTATCTCACATAACTAAACTTACCCAACCAATCCCATTGTGTTATACACGCCTCACTCAATCTGATTTCTTCGTCCACATGTTCCTTTCTGGCATCCCCCTTCCATTCCAGTTCAAGTAGTTTACTCTCCGTATCCTGTTAATCTTTAGTGATGGCTTTTTGCATCCACCCTGATGTGGCCATCATCTCTCCTCTGATCACCACCGTATATGTTTCCCAAATAGTACCCACATGTTTTACACTACCCTCCTTTACATCCATGTAATCAACCATGCTTTTTCTTATATGTTCCTTAAATGCTTTATACTGCAAAGTTTCACTTCTCAATCTCCAGGTGGGTATGGGCGGTCTAGGGCCCGACACCCGCCATACCGCTGACATGGGGAGCATGATTGTCAAAACCCTAGCCTGATATTCGGCCTCTGTAAATTCCCAAACATGTTCCTCTCCCGTAAACAAGTAATCTAGCCTTGTGTGTACTCCGTGAGGGGCTGCGTAATGTGAGAATTATCTGCTATCCCTTAGTCGTGACCTCCATAACCAGCTGAAAATGGTCCAAAAGTGTGTTCAAAACCTTGACCGGTGGGGCTGGTCTTTTAAGCTTCATATCAGACCTTTCCTTGATTGGGTTTAGGGTGCAGTTTAAATCTCCACCCCATATCACTATACATACCTCCTGATTCTAAATCATACCATGTAATACAGCCATCCTACCCTCATCATCAACCTTAATGCCCAATACATTAAATAGAATAGTGGGACTCACCCATATTAGGACTTCTCTTGCGTGTTTGGAGTATGTGGAACCCACCATTACCCCCCGCACCCCATGTGCTGGCTAATTACTTGTATTTATGTGCATTCAAATGTGTTTCCTGCAATAGTGCTATTCCAACTTTTGGCCGTTTTATATACGTGAACAATCTATGACGCTTGATATAGTTATTGAGACCTCAGACATTCCAGGTCATGATTCTCACCCCTTCAGCCATCATGTGCTAAATCCCAACATACTGGTGAGTCCTTTGGGCCGCTCTCCAATCCGACCGGCGTAGAGTTTATTGTATACTCCATATTGACAGGCTTCCCCACTCCTATCCCTCCCCTCCCGTTTTCCCACTCTCCCTCCAATATTGAACAAAACCTCCCTTAACTATAACTGTCTAGCAATGCCATGCATGCTTAGACTCATCCCTCTTCCGCTCCATGAACCCCCAGTCAATCCAGGGCTCCTGGTAACCAACGGGTGGGTACAATACCGTACCCAATAAAAGGATATAGGGTATTAGGTGATCTCTGCTTCCATGACTCGTTATTGTTGCTCCTGCAATGCATCACATCTTGTAGTTACAGCATTATATCATGCATCCTGTCTCTGATATTCCACAGTCTCGGGAGGATAGCTCAGGGGCAACATGCTTGCCTTGGAAGCAAGACAACACTGAGCAACACAGGTTCAATCCCTAGGTCCGTACTTAGAAACCTCTGGCTATTGAGCAAGTTATAAATAACCTTTCATATAATATAGCATGGCTACTGCGTTAGCGTTCAAGTGTTCCAATTGTTCCACCTGTCCACCGTGGCCACTGAGGTTCATGTTCATCGTTCTCTCCTGTGCTTACTCCTCAAATTTTGGAACCTTCGCATTGTCCTGTGTGTCTGATGGCGTTTCAAACAACAAGGCTTTTCCCTTGTGGAGTATCTTCACCTTGGCAGAGTAGGTGAGCATATATTTGATCCCCGCTTTTTTCAATCTCCCTTTCGTGGCAATGAATTGTGCACCGCTTTTTTGTACCTGGAAGGTGTAGTCTGGGTATATAACCAACTTCGCGGAGGCTTGCTGTATGTCTCTCCCATTTCTGGAGAATGCTAGGATCTTTTCTCTGTTCTTATAATTAAGGACATTTGCTATAATAGGCCTCTGCAGAGCTCCTGGTGGCGGTCTCCATACCAAGGAGCAGTGTGCTCGCTCTTAAGTGAATCCATGGGTCAGGTTTCCAGCCCCAAGTTCCTGCAGCAGTAGGTTTTCTATATAATTAGTGGGGTCGGATTCCTCTGTACCCTCCTGGTGGCCCACTATCTTAATGTTGTTACGCCACGCCCTTCCCTTGGCATCTTCCGCCCTGCCCTCCAAAACTTCACTTTTTGCCGTAAAATGTCCACTTCTTTGGTTATCTGTTTGCTCTCCATAGTTTTGTCTTGCACCTGTGTTTCCAGTTTGCATGTGCGCTCTGGCAGCTCTCGTACATCCTGCCGCAACAGGCCCATGTGTATTCTGACTACATCAATCCTGGATTCTATAATGGCCTGAGATGCGCCAATGGCATTTGGGGTCTGCTGGTTTCCCTGGTCTGCAGCCTCCTTGTGGCCTTTGATCTGTGCCTTTTCTTTCGACTTATTTACGTCCTCAGAAGTGCCCTCTGGGTTCTTTGCAAAAGCTTCCATGGTGGTCTGTTTGCCCTTCGCTCTGTTGTCTTTACCTGCCATCAGTTCTGACGAGCCTGGCCCTTCCTCACCCCTTGGGTCTTTACTGAGATTGTTAAATTCCAGTGTCTGCTCCTCCAGTGTCCATTCTAGACACTTCCGTGGCCACTCTTCTTGTCCACCTTCCCAAATGTCGCCCTGCTGGTCGCTAGTATTGTGTTGCTCTTAGGGCAGGACCCTCTCTGTTTACTAAGACCGAAATCCTCATTCTAGGACAGAAAGCCACCCTCTCCAACCTCAATCCACTCTATATCAATTTCAACATAGACAATTGTATCATCCCAGTCCTATCCTCAGTCAAAACACTGGGGGTTCACATAAGTAGTAAAGCCTGATACCTTTCCTCATCAAACAAGCCTTGACAGCTTTCCACGCCCCTTTAGGGCGGGATATCCGGTCCCTATGACGTCATATCCTAGACGTGGCCCCCTGGGTCTTCCCCCGGAAGTTCTGCCTGGGCAAAATCCTGTCCCGGAAGTGATGTAGGTGTGTTTAACAGGCCCTGGTTCCTTAGCGGGGGTGTTCCACCGGATGTGCCATCATGGGGGCTATCGGGAAGGTCCCCCCAAGGGTTGGGGCCCCAAGGGGACTTCCTCCGGATGCCCCCCAAAGAACCGGAAGTGTGGAGCGGGGTTTTGAAGGGTGGGGCGTGGCGTGTAGGGCGTATATATATATATATATAGCCGTGTTTTGGCTGGAGGTCCAAGCCAATCCTGAGGAACGGATTGAAATTCGGATTTAACAGCATCAGCGCGACCGGGCAGGTGCGGTAAGGTAAACATAAGATTGAAGCTAGGGGCGCGTTGACTAGGGGTGGCGTTGTTAAAGCGGGTCTTGAGTATAGTGTGGCAGGGTGTCTACACTTATAATAAGACAGGTAAGAATTAGAAAAATAAAAAATAAAAATAAAAATAAAAAAATCGAAAATACATTTGTAAATATATAAAAAATGGCAAATTATGAAAAATTAATTTTCATAAACATAAAAAAAATTAATAATTTTTTTATACTTATGAAAATTATTTTTTTTTTTATACTTATGAAAATTAATTTTTTTTTTATACTTATGAAAATTAATTTTTCATAATTTTCCGGCCGGTTATGCTGGGGAGAAAACATTTTAAAAAAAAAAAATATAATAATTTATGAATAATATTCATAATAAATGTTGGGGTAATGGGGCTGAGTCCAACAGGCTTGTGAAGCAAGACCCGAAGGTTCTGCAAGGGTCCATTTGTGAATACTGGGCCATCAGTGGAGGTCTCTGTCCTTTTCAAGGCACTCAGGCTGCAAAATGACATGCACAAGGGTCTGCGCAAGCCATGTTCACCCCACACCCCTGCCAGCCGTCTATATATATAGAGAGAGCTCAAAAGAAGATGTTGGGCCCAGCCCTGTGGTGTTACAGCTGTAATTCAACAGGAACAGGCCCAGCGGATATGCTGTTGATCTCTGAAATTCCAGGGGAGGCCGGAAATGGCCGCGGTGTCCGCATGGTCTGTTCTTGCAGCCCTCAGCAGGATGGGTGGGGTGGCAGTGCTGTGGTCTGAGCCCCGAGGGGCAGCTCTGATGGATCACTTTGAATTTCCGGGGGATGTTGCCACACCCCTGCAGCCCCAGGCGGTGGAGGAGCCCTTGAAATTTCCGGGAGGATGGTATCCGGCTGACCATGCAGCCCCCAGCCCTCCCCTTCCCCCAACACCCTTAGATCCGGGCTCAAAGTCCTAGGGCCTTATCTTGAGTGGCAGAAGCTGGTGACCATCTGGAGTTAATTTCACAGATATCTGCAAAGCCCGCCACTTTTGAGATACCATTATAAAGAGGGGTGGTTTAACTGTTGTCAGCCCTTGTGTGACGCCTGTTAAGAATTAACCAGCTGCAGCCCCAGTGTGTGTGTGTGTGTGAAGTCATCGTGCGTGCTCGTTACAGCTACCATGCAGGAGCAGGATCAGACAAACGATCAGGTAAGGGGTCTATAAACTCTGACATGCGGCAGCCTCCATTAGTTTTATGTAAAATGCTAACTTTTCCTAATTTATCTACAGGACCTCTTCCCAGACCTTTCACTAGGGGATGTACTAGATTTTAGTCCTGCCCCAGGTACTATCTTTTATATTCAATTATTGGCATGCCACTGTGTTTAAAAATATATACATGTACATAGGTACAGAATATGTTTGTTTGTTAGACGCTGGGGTAAATGCTGGGGGCCGCTATGTTTAAAACATTGGTTAGCGTGTGGTGCTTTAAAGACATATGTGTAGTTGCACCATATTAGCTTTTTAAAAAACAATTGCCAGTCCGCCCTGTCTTTTGAAAAAATAATGATAATAATAATGTGGCCATCTGTATTGTGCATGCATAGCCATGGGCCCCGTGGCGGGGTGTGCTGAGGTGTCCCGGTTTTGCGGGTGTCTTTGTCTGTATTTGGGGCTCTGGTTCCCCTTTGCCATGATTATGTGCCCATTGGAAACTGTAGTGTTCCCTGTTTTATCGTGTTGTTGTAGTAGGGGGGGCATTGCCAGGCATGCACAATAGCGCACATCTGAAATGTTTTTTATTTTTTACAATTTAAGCGCATTTTAGGCAGTGATGAATGAATTATAATATGTGCTTCTTTGAGCAGTAACATTTAAACCCCCAGTCTCCTCCAAACGCTACTTGTGTGTGTGGGTGTGTCTAGCGCTTAGACAACCCCCTTTCATGAGATAGGGCTGCATTTATGAAAAACAGTCCTAGTCCTTGAAAGGGGGTTGTCTAGGCATTACACACACCCACACACACAAGTAGCGTTTGGAGGAGACTGGGGGTTTAAGTATTACTGCTCAAACCATCATTCCCCTCCAAACGTGCCTTAAGTGTAGTCCCTTGACAGCCCCCTTTCATGAGACAGGCCTCCTTATGAGGTCCTGGGGGCCCAGCTCCTCTAAAGCTCTATGGACCAGGCGCCCCTAATGCAGCCCGCACCATCGCAGGCTATTTACATTAAGATGTTTGCGGTTTGCAGCCATCATCCGTCCATTGTAGCTGCATTAGCATCTACATGGGGTGGATGGCCTCTGCATACCGCAAACATCTCAATGCTGATACACGTCTTTCTTTTGTAAAGAAATACAGACTTGTATCCGCATTAAGATGACAACTACAAACAGCTGTTATCTTAATGCGAATACAAGTCTGTATTTCTTTTTAAAAAGAAAAACGTGCATCTTTTGCAAGAGGCGTACATTGTGCCTCTGATGTTGTGCTGCTGGGGGCTGGTGAACAAAGACACCACACTCAGGCCAGAGCCCCAGGCAAGCGCTTTTCAATAGATAAGATAATCCTTATCTATTGAAACGCGCTTGCCTGGGCCTCTGGCATCAGGCGGCACTGAGGCTGTTCACTGTGCTCGTCCTGGAGGGGTGAACAGGGCCTAGCCATTCCTGTGCACCCCTCCAGGACTCATTTAAAAATGGGCCCCCTCCCTGATCCATGGGTAGGGGGTGGGGGCTTGTGTGCCACATGTGCTCCAGGGGTCGGGGAGGGGGCCCATTTTTAAATGAGTCCTGGAGGGGTGCACAGGAATGGCTAGGCCCTGTTCACCCCTCCAGGACGAGCACAGTGAACAGCCTCAGTGCCGCCTGATGCCAGAGCCCCAGGCAAGCGCGTTTCAATAGATATCTATTGAAACGCGCTTGCCTGGGGCTCTGGCATCAGGCGGCACTGAGGCTGTTCACTGTGCTCGTCCTGGAGGGGTGAACAGGGCCTAGCCATTCCTGTGCACCCCTCCAGGACTCATTTAAAAATGGGCCCCCTCCCTGATCCATGGGTAGGGGGTGGGGGCTTGTGTGCCACATGTGCTCCAGGGGTCGGGGAGCTGCGGAAATTCGCAGCTCCACGACCATTTAAAAAAAAAAAAAAAACCAAATTGCACAGGCTGAATGGCATTTGCCTTCCATAAAATCAACACACTCACAAAACCAAGCAAGGATATTTTCTTCTGAGCGTGTTTCTGAAAAGGTTAAAAAGTGGGCATGCTTTAAAATCCAAGGACGAATACAAATGTTTTCCCTGGATATTGCAGTACCAAAATGGGACATTTAACTTTTAGGTGTTTATTTCTCAGCATGCTCTATAGTGCACTGGTGATGTGTCTGATGTTTGATACACGAGGACGCCTTTAACTCATAAATTCAAAGTGGCCAGTCAATGTTTCTCATCTACCCTGACTTGAGCCCTGGTTTAAAGTATCTATAAAACACACATGAGGAATTCCGCATTCATTTTTAAAAGACATGCATGTTCTTTTAAGACAAAAAATAAATAAATAAAGAAATAAATAAAGGTTTACAGAAGCTTTAAAGGACCCGCGGGTTACAGGCATTCATTGAAGTATACACCCTGTTCTTTATAAATCAAAGGGATGATGGCACACCTGGTTTAGGCATTTTATTTTACAACAGGAGCATATTTACTGCTCCATTTAAGCCATTAACTTTCAGAAAGCTGTTTTGAAATAACTCTGCAAGGCATTTGCACTATGTTTGATGTTATTGTTTGATAAAGCTAGCACAAGGAAACACCACAATGGGGCACTTTGGGTTTTTAAATAATATTTATTCAACAATCCCGGTCAAAGCGACTAGCCCCAACCCAGAACCATTGGTTGGCTGGGGTATGCCTGGGCCATAAGAGTGTCTTAGGCACCAACGAAAAAAAAAGTATTCCACATTTGCAAAATGGCCATTCATTTCTTTTGTGACACGGTTTGACCCGCACACTAGGGATAAGGTTTTTTTTTTTTTGGGATAAAATGTGTGGTATATTGTACATTTTAAACAATGTTATGCATCAAGGCTGGGCAGAACTATTAGCCTCCCTGTCCAGGTCCCCATCGAGTTGATCCCCAAGGGTCCACAGTTAATAAGGGCCCCAAGCAGGGGTTGTTGTGCTTCTTGTACGTGTGGGTGGCTGTTACCCCCAAGGATTGGGCATTTGCAGTATGGGAGACCCGAGGCTTATTTATTTATCTATTTATTTTATTTATTGCGTCCAGCAGATGGCTATGCTGCATGGGATGCCTCCTTGGAAGACGCATGTATAAATTCCGAAGCACTTATCGACCTCTTGGCAGAATACGGAATTCCTAGTATCGATACCGCCCGTGTGTACTTTTAATACAGATGTTATTAGTAACTGTTATTAATATACATAATGTAGTTTTATGGCATGAGCATAAGATGATTATAGTTATTTAATAATGGGTATTTACAATAACATATGTTGTTTCCTTATTTTCTAGCGGTGATCCATGCGGGCGCCGCTTCTGCAGATGTGCGAGAGGCATCGGCTCTTGTAGCAGGTAATTAATATAGGTGAACCCTGTAAAGCATGTATGTTTTTTTATAGGAGTCCTGATGCTTTCCACAAATTGAGTCTTTAGTGTAAAACATGATGATGTATTTGAAGCATAGGTCTGCCATGTGACGATTTGATGTAGAACCTGGTGGTAACTGTTTTCTTTGGTTTTTATTGCAGATACACCCAGTGTGGGACCAACGGCATCACGCCCCTCCTCAGATCCACAGACCGCTGGACCATCAGCCTCTGATGCCACCCCCAGGACCCATGCCAGATACCCAACACCTGCAGTGAACCCGTCATTAAAAAGGAAGCACCCTGGCTGGGGTACAGAATGTAAGTATGCTTAAAGGATCACTGAGAGCTACTCTTTTTTTCCATAGCAGGTGTCGTTAATATTTCAGCGTGTCTTTAGAAGAACATGATCGGGCCGTTATGGGGTTTTACAGAGTGCTGCACAGGCCTAATTTTTATCATACAGTTTCTTTTAATATTTTAAAGGGGTTCGTATACCTCGAGTTTGACCTGAACAATGTGCCGTAATGTATTACTTGGTCTTTAATATAAAACTAAAACTGTTTTTTTTTTTTCTTTTATTTTAGGGGCGTGTGCTGCTGCTGTTGAGAAAGAAGTTCTAGCGCAGCCGTCCACTGTGAACCCGACAGCTCGAACCCCTCCAGTTGCAGGTCAGCCGCCTACACCACTGTTGTATAAAGCAGCTGTTTGTAATGATGTGTTAGATGGGGCAGTAAAGCTCCTTTTAAACGAAAAGCAGGAGTTAGCTATTAAAAGGGGTCGTGTGTCTCAAGGGTCTGCAAACAAGTTCATTTTAAATAAAAAGCGGGGTTTATCACTTAACCGGGGGCGGGTGGCTCAAGGGTGTGCAAATGTTGTAGTACCCATTAACCCCCAACGTATTATTGTTCCCAACAATCATATACCACTGCCTATTGAATCACTCATACCTGTAGCACCTGTTAATGCTGTATCTCCCCAGGAGACATAGACAGGGGGTGCGCTTATACCGGGCCCGGGGCTCCCGGTAGTGGGCTCCGAAAAACTTTTAGACAGAGGGACGGTTAGCCCACGTCCGTGGACCCCCAGCTGTGGTAAGAGCCCACCCCCTCATTTGTACTCCCCAACGAGCCCCAACCGCATAGTCTCTGATAGTCCGCCACAGGGGTCTCCGGCTTGGGGTGAGATCACCCCGCCACCTGTGTACTCGCCAGCAATCCCCATCCGCATAGGCTCTGGTCATCAGCTCTTGTGGCCTCCGGGCTGTAGAGATATAACACCACCCCAGGCATACACACCTACGGTCCCTAACACCAAGAGATCTATTAGGACTTCTGAAGCTCTAGAAGGTGTGGGTGTTCAACCTAAAACCAGGGTCGTCCTAGAGGCGACACCTATTATAATAATTTCAGATTCACCCATAAAAATAGGGTCTCAAAACTGCGGATATGCATCTGTCATCCGTGAAACAGGATATTCCCCGAAACCCCTTGATCTGTCCTACAGGGGGCCCAACGGTATAAACCAACAAAGACGCATACCCAGCATTTATTGTACAGATTCGAATATACAGCCCTTAAATAACCCAGCGCCTGTGAATCTCAACACAGCCAACAGTTTTGTAAATATCCGTGCTTCTAAAAAGGGACACGTTGTAAAAGAGTTATTTCGGGCCCCCGGTTTAAAAAAACTGCGAAAGGAAAAACACTTATCAGGCCCGCATAACAGCTCTAGATTATGACGCCAGGCCTGGTGCTTGAGACATCTGTTTGGTAAAAAACATCTAGTAGACATGCGTAAGCGCGTGTCTAAGGCCAAACAAGCCCTTTTCGCTAGGGATTCTAAAAACAGGGTGAACACCATAGCTAAAAAAAGGATGAAAAAGAACACACCACCAACTCGTAAAAACAAACTTGAAAAGAAATGGGGGTTACAAAAGCATATACCGATCAGGTCTGGTTTTGCAGAACCCCCAGAGCCTTTAAGCACAGAGGTGGACCCTGGGATGGGTACATCCGAGTCCTGCTTAAATGCTACGCCCGAAACACTGCAGACAGTGTTGGAAAACACAAACACCCCCTCAAACCTTGTTAAAAAACGAGGTATCTCTTTAAAAGATTTACCGGCACGCCGTTTAAAATGGCTTCAAACCCTCAGGCAGCGAAAAATGTTTCTCAAACGCCTGAGAAAAGCTAAAATGATCATCATGCAGCGAGCCCTTAAAGATTTAGAGGCTCAACCCCAAAACACACCCCCTCCGGATGAAACTGACGCGGTTTTCTTGCAGAGTATGGGCACATACCAGCGAGATCTACCAAAGTTTCGAAGCGTTGAACACTATGAGGTGTTCCGCTTTATAAATCTGGATAGGTTAAGATCAACCGGTCAAGGACTCTTAGTGATCACAGAAACTACTGAAAGGCTCATCTCTCAGATTCTTGAAACGGTTGGGCCTAACGATTTTGTCCAGATACGCCTAGACAGCACTGTTTTAAACAGGCCTCTTTTCACCAGGCGATCGTTTCGGCAGACCTTTGATGTTTTGCAGTTTCTAGAAAACATTGGAAAACTGCTACAAAGTAAGGCGGAACTGGTCGTGACCGAGCCCTTGAGACTCGTGTCGGTGGTTGTCAGGGCTAGAGAGGGTGGTGTGTACAGACCCCTGAAGAAAACCCTTTACAGTATGGTGGTTTCCAAGAAGAAACGCTGGCTCTTGGATTTTAATTACGGGGACCTGAACATATGTATGGCTGCAAGCATTATAGGCCTGCTAGAGCCTAGAACCGTTACAGATGGATACATTCAGGCAAGAGCTATGGAGGTTCACAGCGTATTGGGTATACCACCTGATGTTATGGTTGGTTTTAATGATCTGCGTTTATTTGAGGATCACTTTGGTGTGCCTATCAAAATCCTGTATAATGAGGAGAGGGTTTGGAAATACTTCCCGGCAGGTGACAATGTGAATAAGAACACTATATATATTTTACACCACGAGCAGCACTATTATGGAATCTTAAACCTTCAGAGTTTCCTAGGGGCTCGCAATTTATGCCCGCATTGTTGTCACATATACAGCAATAAAACCGCTCACAGGTGCCACTTACACTGTAACATGTGTCAGAGAGATGGTTGCGTGGTGACCAGTGAATCAGGCTTTAAATGTCCCCGGTGTAAAACATTTGCCCGATCCAAAGACTGTCTTCAACAACACGTTGAAAAGGCGGCTCAAGGTACAGTCGTATGTCATCTAAAAACAGACTGCAGTTCCTGTGGCCGTTTTATAAAGGCCAATCATGAATGCAAGGGTCGGATATGTCCCCGCTGTGATGTAGAAGTGGTCTCTGTGGATGAACACCAGTGTTATATGACACACCCGAAAGAAATAGCCAAAACCGAGAATTACATAATCTTTGATATGGAGTGCATGCAGGAGACCGGCATACACATACCCAACTATATCTATGCCAGGCATCTGACTCGTGACGACCGCTGGTCATTCGCTGGAATTGACTGCGTCAGCCGCTTCATTAAAACATTTCTGACAAAAAAATTCCACGGGTATAGCTTTTTGGCACACAACAGTCAGGGCTACGATGGCTTCTTCATAATACAACAACTGATTAAAGAGAGAGTCGATGTCAAGCTGATAACTCAGGGTGCAAAGTTGAAACTCCTCGCTGTGCCAGACCTTAAAATCCGCTTTATCGACAGTTTGAATTTTCTACCCATGAAATTAAGCAAACTGCCTAAGGCTTTTGGCTTCCCTGGGTCCAAAGGGTATTTCCCCCATTTCTTTAATACAGTACAGAATCAGAGCTATGTGGGAGCCATCCCCCCTATGGAGTGTTATGGGTCAGAATACATGATGCCTGATGACAAGGAGGCGTTTCTTAAATGGTATACGGAGGCCCGAACACAGGTTTTTGATTTTAAGAGAGAACTAAAAGCCTATTGTCGTGAAGACGTCAATATTTTGAGAACAGCCTGCAACAGTTTTCGAGACGGCATCATAGACATGACCCGACAGGTCCACACTATGGATGATCCTGAAAACCCCGAGATGAAGATACATTTTGTTACATATGTAGATCCCTTTACATTCATCACCCTGGCTAGCATGTGTATGCATATATACAAGCAGCTGTTTCTAAAGTCTGAAACAATAGCCCTCATACCCCCAGACATGTATCATGGACGCCAGAAACGATTTTCCACACCCTCCATCCAGTGGCTAATGTATATGTCTGAACAGATCAAGACACCTATACAACATGCCCTGCGCGGAGGAGAGAAAAAGATCGGACCCTATTTTCTAGACGGCTATGCGTCTTTAAACGGTGTGCAGATGGCCTATGAGTTTAATGGGTGTTTTTATCACGGGTGTCCACAATGTTATAAGAAAGATGACTATAACACCCTGACGGCGTGTACGTATGATCATCTTTACAGGAGAACTCTTTTAAAAAAGAATTTTCTTGAGACCCGGGGTCTGCGCGTTATTACGCTTTGGGAGCATGAGTGGACCGAAATGTTGAAAAAAGATTCTGATTTAAAGATTTTTCTCAAGCATAAGAATTTACCAGAACCCCTAGAACCGCGTGACGCTCTTTTTGGAGGTAGGACTAATGCCATCAAGCTCTACCACGAAACAGCCCCTGGTGAGAAGATACACTACTTAGACTTCACCAGCCTCTACCCCTTTATCAATCATTCAAAACCCTATCCTTTAGGACACCCACGGATCATCTATGAAAATTTTGGGGATATTAAGCAGTATTTTGGACTGATCAAATGCCAGGTGTACCCCCCTAAGAAGCTTTATTTTCCGGTCCTCCCTCAGAGGATTTCTGGTAAGCTCATGTTCCCATTGTGCATGGCTTGTGCAGAGTCAAAACAGACTGAAAAATGCACACATAGTGATGAGGAGCGTTCGATCACAGGTACCTGGTGTACCGTCGAGTTAGAAGTAGCCTTGCAGAAAGGGTACCGTCTGGGGAAGATTCATGAAATATGGCACTTTGAGAACATTACGGTAGAACTCTTTTGCGAGTACATTCGTATGTTCCTGCGGAGCAAACAAGAAGCTTCAGGATACCCCGAGGGCTGCGATGACCCTGCAGCCCGCCAGAAGTACATAGATGACTATTACACACATCAGGGTATCCGCTTAAGACCAGAATTCATCGAGAATAACCCTTCCAGACGGCAGCTAGCCAAGCTGTGCTTAAATTCCTTATGGGGTAAATTTGCTCAGAGAACAAATTTACCAAACACATCTATTATAACCGACCCTGATAAGTTGACAGCCTATCTTTTTGACGCAGGTTATGACATTTCAAGCCTGCAGTTTATAGATGAGGAAACAGCATGCCTCTGTTGGAAATACGCTGAGGAGTACCCTACGTGCTCCAACAATATAAACATATTCATCACCTGTTTCACAACCGCTCATGCCCGTCTGGAACTTTATACAGTCATGGATGCTCTCCAGGAGAGGTGTCTGTACCACGACACCGATTCGGTTATTTTTGTTAGCGCCCCCGGCCAGGTGAATCCCCCATTGGGTGATTATCTGGGTAATCTAACAAGTGAATTAGCTCCTGGTGAGCACATTATAGAATTTGTTTCTGCAGGGCCCAAAATATATTCCTATCGCACATCCTCAGGGGCGGTCTGTATGAAAGTAAAAGGCATCACTTTGAACGTCAGCAACAGCTTGAAGATCAATTTTGACAGTTTGAAAGAGCTGGTGCGCGAGTACACTTTAGAAAACACCATCAAATCTATTGTGGTGCAGCAGCCATCCATAGTGAGGGAGAAAAAACGCTGGGAGATCAGCACCCAGACACTGCAGAAGACTTTGAGGGTGGTGTTTGATAAAAGGGTGCTCACAAACGACTACAAAACATTACCCTACGGTTACTGAAAAGGAAGCATCGTGTATGATGGACACGCGCCTTCAACACCCTTTTTCATGCGTGCTAGCGGGTCCTTCCAGCTGCGGTAAAAGCTATTTTATCAAACAGCTCCTAGAAAATGCCCGCACCACCATGTCGGCCCCACCTGATAATGTGATATGGTTTTATTCGTGCTGGCAGAACTTGTATAACGAACTGGCCTCTAAAATACCGCATCTGAAGTTTGTGGAGGGGTTACCAGAGACTCTGAATGATGACCGGTTGCTACCACCAAACCTTATTAACATGATTATCGTAGATGATCTCATGATGGAGGGCGGTCAGAGCCCCGAATTGGAAAAGGCTTTTACACAATACTCACATCATAGGAGTCTTAGTATCTGCTACATTGTACAGAATTTATTCTACAAGGGCAAGGGCAACCGCTCGATAACTCTAAACGCCAGTTATATCATTCTGTTTAAGAACCCCAGAGATAAACAACAACTCTCGGTTCTAGCACGCCAGATGTATCCGGGTAACAGCCGATTTTTCATGGAGGCCTTTGAAGACGCTACCCGTAAACCTTATGGCTACTTATTGGTGGATTTAAAGACAAACACCTTAGAGGACTACCGACTGCGCACAGGTATTTTCTATCCGGATTTACCAGTCGTCTACATACAGAAGCCCACTAGAAAAACCCGGTGAGGTGCAAAACAGACCTCATTAGTACCAGCGACCGACCATCATGACGGCACGTATACGCCGGAACTACGCTCTCCTTAAAATGCTAGTAACGGCACCGCCCCAGCAACGCAGGGCCATTCTGTGCTCGGCTTCTGATGATCTAGTATCGGCTATAGCCGAGATTGCCTTCAATACCGTCAGGGGGAACGTACCGCTATCCGGCCGTCAACTAGGTGTCTTAAAAAAGAAGAAGCTGATCCTCAAGAAGCTGGGTAACAAGCGGGCCTCCATAAAAGTTAAAAGAAAGCTTTTAAAACAATCTGGAGGTTTCATAGGAGCGCTCCTAGGACTTGCATTGCCTCTGATCACCAGGCTTCTAGGGGGCGGTTAATGGAGCACAGCCAGAAGATGTATCTGGTTGACAAGTGTCAGCTGGATGGTCTGAGCACCCATAACAGGGAAGAGCCTGATATTCGAAAATCAGCAACCCTCCGGATCGATTCTGAAATGCATGATATCCTACGTCGGCATGATTTATCAGACTACGACAAGGTTACCCTCTATTCCGCGATTCTCCAGAAATACTTAACACATTTTAGACAAGCCGCCAATGAGAAGAACAAACTAACATTGTACATGCCCCCTGAAGAGCCTACGAGTCTCGGCAACACAAATCCCGGACACCCCGTTTCTGATCCCCTGGTCTCTGAAATCCTGAATACCATTAACCCCCGTTATCGTAAGAATGCGGAATTATTGTTGAACAAGATGACCGGTGAGCAGGGGCTGGTACCCTGGAACGCAAAGGGGGAGTTTGTATATAAAGGTACGCCTGTCAAAGGTTCAAATGTCCATGATTTAGTTCGCAGCATTACCAACCCACAGGCCTTTGGAAGACACAAAAAGCCTAGAGGCTGGGATCTGTTCATGCAATCTGCTGCGGACTTAAACATTCCGGCCACTTTAGTGGGAAACATGGGGCATCGCGAGCTGCTTGAGACATTGAAAGACAATGGTGTTAAAACCACGTCCGAGGATGTTGAGTCCCTAGATATTTCCGTAAAGAGAAGAAGAAAGAAAAATAAACCCAAACGTGAGGCCTGGTTTAGTGTGTAACTGTGTTTTCTCTTAATTTTTAGAACAGTTTTTAACCTTTGTCATATGTATATGTATATGGTTTATGTATCTGTTTTTTATAAGTATACGCACACCTGCTGATTAAACAAATGTGCTGTTTGTGATAAAATATGTGTTTATGTAAATGTCTTTATATCTATACCCACTACAGACTGTATAAACAAAGGTTCTGTTTGTAATAAAAGAACGTTATTATTTATACCAACCATACGTTTTGCGTCTAATTATTTCAAGCATGGCTAGTACAACATTTTGTTTGTTAAAAAAAAAAAAAAAATATTAAACATGACACACGTAGGAAGGAGACAGCTGTTTAAAAGTACAAGATGTTTTTATTTAGCCCTGTACACATATCTACTGATTATTAACACACTTACATTTCTGGCAAAAACTATATACATTTACAGGGGGCCGGCGATATTTACGTTTGTTCACAAAAGCCGTCACCATCCGATCATTCTGCCTGAGATCAAGAGAGTAGGTTTGCATAACAGCCCGCAGTGCCTGTTTCTCAGACATTTTAGATACAAAGTAGCAAGCATGCTGCCCACATGTCACGGCTTCAGAATGCTGCACCTGTGCTCTATTATAATGTACTATGGGTGCTATATGTTTAACATAGTCCAGTAGATCGCCGTCATATATAGGATGGCTTGGGAAACACCCCAGACTATCAAAAACAGTTATTGCAACAGTGTCTATAAACATAGCTATCCAGTGTGTTCCTTCTTGATGCTGGGGGTCGGTGTTCACAACAAAGCTGATGGGCAGTTCCCCCGGTATACTCCGTGGAATGTTATCACACGAATACACGCCTCGAAATGTTTTCACAGCATGTTTGTCTTTTCGCAGGAAACGCATGATCTGGTAGGTATCCATTACATATCGTACAGCACCTGTCGCTGGTTGTTGAGTTCTATGACAGAGTCAAATAGGGCCATAATAATGAGATTCACAGTACTTGGTAAATTTGCAGCAAACCGGACCTCAAGTCGTAAATTACCATTCCTAATCAGATTATAATGTCCTGATGATGCATTATCGGGTCTCAAATCAAAAGCCAGCAAGGTGTAGCCACCATCATAGTCGTCACGTGGTATCACAAATCCTTTATCACGCATGTGCTTGCCGCTGATGGAGACTAGTCCCAGATACTCCCTAATTGTATTTTTCTGTTGAAAACTAGGGCTGTAGGCTTTGGCGGGGATGACGACCCCATCCTTAAAAAGGGCGGCGTAGTTAATGTTGTAATGTTTAAAATTAAAAGGGTTGCTTGCGTAATCCCCTGAAAAAGCGGTGTTATCCACAAAGCCAATAACGATTATTTTAGGTAGCTGTCCCAAGAATAAGTTATCTTGACTGGCGACACGGCTGCCCGCTGGTACACTGAAGATTTTCAAGGAGGTCCTCTCCACAGGGTATTTCAAGTTAGATACTTGTAGAGCATCAGCATGCGCGAGTCTGACCGTCGGTGACACGTTGACCCTTTTAATGAATAAACTCGCTGATACTATTACCAGTTTGTAGGCTTCGGCATCATCACTGTTCAAACAAAAAGCATCTTTATTTCGCGAGAGTTTAATTTTCAGATCAACACCATTCACCATCAGCTTCTCCTGGAAAAACAGATCTGAGTGTAGACGCCCTAGTAAATCAAAGTTTCTGCTACCTGTCGCATACGCTGATCTCTTTATAAAGCCCTTGTTGTTTCCATTTAGAGCATAATCCTCCATATGCCCCGCCGTGTCCTTATAAAAAAGCCCTGCAGTCAGCTGGGTGTCCAAAGTGTCATTGCTGTAGTTCAGAATGCTTTCAATATACGCTCTATAGGCATACATATTGTCGCTCTGTGTAATCATGCGATCACCTAGAGTGATGTCCACCTGGTTGAAAAGGGTGGCCACCGGATAGGCAATCGTGGCCACCTTCGCCGCTGCACCGATAGCCGTCCCATCCTCTTTTGTTATTCTGCAGGTTAGGTAGAGCAAGGTGTCATTCAAATCCAGGTACGTCTCTGTTGAGCCCGATATGTAAAACTCGATGGGGGCTAATGGTGATAGTGCCGCTAGGGGCGCAACTTCCATGAAAAAACTGTTTTCGATGCTTGTCTGTGTCGGGGGCACGACAAACAGATCTAGTTCCGATTTCACACATTCCCCCGAGGCACAGTGGATAAAGGCCATCTTTTAGAAAATATTGATGCCGGGTCTGTTTTTATTTCGCCTGACCCGTCTGTTCTTTGACGTGCGCTTTCTCTTCTGAGCGGCTTTGGTGGTGGTTCTTCGTTTTTTATGCGGCTTCGGAGGCCCCCGACGGTGCGACGCTCGCCTTTTTCTTTTTGCAGGGCTTTTACCAACGTAAACCAGACCAGAGCCCTCTTGTGCTGGTTGGTTGAAACGATTTGCGATGGAGGTTGTTGCAGTAGACACCACATCCTTAGCAATGTTTGTAGCAGCTGTTTTCATATGCGGCTTGGCTAATTCAAACCCTTTGCGCAGGAAGGGCATGGCTCTCCGAAAAAGACTTCTAAAAATACTTCCTAGCCCCTCACCATACATCACAGGCGCACCTTGGAAGTAGGGCTGATTTCCATAACCGGCCTGTCTGCGGTAATAATCCCTATAAGCGTGCGGCTCCCCGTAATTCTTCATGATTACCATGTTCTAATTGTCTCTCTCGCGTCTAGGGCGCAGGAGTAGTTTCACCAGGACCTTCCCGTATTTAAATGAGACCAGATCTCCCTGATCGTCCCTTATCTGGATGTTGATAGTATCAAAATGACACTTAGAAACAGGAATATAATCAGGCTTCATGTATTGTATATTAACAATGCCGTTATTTTCGCCCTTGACTTGTGCGGTCCGCATCAGGGGGGCGTATGAGTCACCAACCCTTTGGTATTCTACTATATCGCTGTAGATCATGAGGCTGTAAAATCCACCATCAATATCTGCACGTGTTTTGTCCGTATTTTTAGTATTATTTTTTATATGCTGAACGTTCCCCAACACCATCGAGAGTTTCCCGCTACATATAAACTCCACGGTAAGATCGGGTGATCTTACAAATACTTTACGGCGTGAGTTATTTAGAAACAGGTGTATATCTGTATAGCGCTCGAGACTCGCGATTGATTTGTTGATAGTATCTAGCAGCGCCTGTATTGTGGGGTAGAAGCCGTGAGGAAAACCCACATTTATCAATTCAGCAGGTTCTCCACGTCTGATGGTATACCAGGAATCTCTTTTGTCCAGGGTGTCCCAGGTATGGGGGTACTGAATCTCCATCAACCCCGCTTCCCACGGCCCTTGTAAATTAACGGGTTTAGCCAGTTTAACAGAATAATCCGATATTTCGTTTTTGGGGAATATATCTAAAGAGGCGTTGCTGGGCAAGGTGATATAAAAGCCGGTGTTTTCCATCTTCTTCTTCTCAGGGATCGTCTCTGCTTTTTAGATCCTCTAGAGAGGCCGCGTTGACCCAACTGTTGAATTTCTCAGGCCATCCGTGCCATTTTACCAGGTGCTGTTTCTTAGACCCCTTTCCTTTACTCTGAATAATTTTCTCAACCCTATAAAGACGCTGGGGATCGTCGATCACCTTTTGTAACTCCTCTGTGTAGAAATTACCGCTTACAACTTCACCAGCATAATCATTCAGCTGATATGTGTATACCCCCTCTTTCACAGATGCTTTTGCCACTATGAAAATTTCGTCAGTAAAGGACTGTTGCTAGCCTTTTGTAAAGACACCTTTTAACTTGGATACTCGGACGTGGTCCCCTACACGAAAGGATGCTTTCTTGATCTTCTCCGATAGCCGTCCAGCATACAGGTTTCGCCACGCTGCTAATGAGTTTTCAGAGGTTACAGCCCGGGGAGGCATTTTAATAGACCGGTGGTAGCTGTCATTATACACATAAAAGTCTGTAATATATCCACATAGCGTTGTGTATTATAGGCTGTGAAATATCTCCATAGTTTAGATTTTAGGGTTCTATTAAAACGTTCAACAACCGCTGCTTTAACTTCCGTGTGGGTTATAAAATGATGCACGCCGTGGTGCTTTAGAAGGTTTTGCAGGGGCCTATTCAGAAATTCCTTACCGGCATCAGTTTGTAATTTTACAGGTACGCGACCCTTGCTGAAGATATGTTTGAAGGCCGCCGCCACTCTTGAACCAGTCTTATCCCGCAAGGCCTCTGCAAATGCATATTTTGATAAAACATCTATCACCGTCAGAATGTACCGCGCACCATCGTTCTGCTTTTCAAGGTTAGAAACATCCGCCAGGTCTGCCTGCCACTGCATACCTGCCGCCGCGACAATGGTCATTCTTCTTTTAAAACGTTTTCTAGCATTTTTATGAAGGGTATACGTCTCCTGGCCGGATAGCCATGTCTTAACAGCTCCACGCGTGATGGGGTGTTTATCACGCTGTAATTTTCGATAAAGCGCATCAACACCCCCATAACTCCCAACACCAGATTTATCATAATAGCATTCATGCAATCTTGAACGTGTGTTGTTAGCCATTGATGCACTACAAAAAAATAAGCAGACGCAGGGTTGGCGTATGGCGTTTTATTTAATTTTTCTTTATACTGTTTGGTATACATGTAAGGGGTGTCGAACAGTTACCACCCCTGATATTTTATTGGACGCATCATATAACAGGCTATACACATCATCGTGGTTACCCCGCCTGTAACTCTGTAGACACCAGACACTTGTAGCATTTAATAGTTCACATAGTTCAGAGGCCTGTAAAACAAGACCTTTAAGGCGTAGGAATCTTGCATACATTTCAGCCATGTGGTGCCTCAAAACAGTTCTAGGGCCCATGTATAAAGAACACCAGTTGTACCGGAATACAGAACCGTATTCATCACACGCCGACATCTTGATGGTGCTACAAATTACACTTTGACACATCCGGCATCTTGAAATCTCGGTACATCAAAACGCCACAGCCGGGGTGGTGTGTTTACCGCTATTCGCGCCTTCTGCATCGCGTATAAAAGTTTTTCCCCACACAGCCGTACAAGCATCAGCTAGCTCTACACACGTCCGGTTTTTCCGCCAGAAACTTTACCCTAAAAACAACGGTACACATATAAGGAGCAGTATTATTGTGTTTTCATCTTTTTAAAAAACAAGCTTTTGAGGAACCGGACACCTCTGCGGGTTACTCCTCAGCCTGTACAGGTTAGAAAAGTCTCGCTGTATTAAACGGGTTATATGGTTTCTAAAAATCACGGGGCCTGCCAGGCGTAAAGATCTCATTTTTTTCTCAGGCTTGCGACACGTTTGAATTTCCAAGATTGTTTTTGTTAGCAGGCCCCCCACACTCGCGTGTACACGCATACCCATGGTTTTATAAACCCTTTTAAGCATCTGATAAACGTTATATGACTTCAACATCTGACATATCGCCCGTATTGCTACAGATTGATAATTCGGGAGTAAACAATCATGAGCATTCTGTTGCGGGTATCCGTATTTATGCCCTTCACACCATCGGTAATAGTCCCGCTTCAAACACGTTTTCACAACAGCCGCCGCAAACGCTTGAGCCGTTACAGTCTCCAAAAGGGTTATATTATCATCTTCTTCCTCATCAGAACTTTCAAAACGTTTCAAAGTATCGCATTTCTTACACTTATCACCGACTGGGAATGCTGAACTTTTGATCCTTTTTGAACAGCACACACAATAATAATTGACGGCGTTAAACGAGTTGTTCAGGTCCACAGTTCCGTTATGGTTATCTGGCGTTTTCTGCAATTCAAAAAAGAAAGAAGTTTAGCTCTTCAGCATGTGTTTTCACAGGTTTTTTTTTTTTCTTTTCTTTTTCACACACACAAACACCCACATCGTCATACTTCACTACTTACCATAGCCATTGTTTCAGAACCAACATCTTCCAGCATCGAGGAGCTAGTAACGTCCATAAACAGCTTGTCTTCATCGGATGCTGTGCCCACCGTCGAGGTTATTGCGGCCTCTGGAAACAGTTGCTCTAAAACATTCAGATCTTCATACGGGGTCTCCTCCAGAGCCTTAACAGCCTCATCCATATCCACATAGTCTGCATCGGTGTAGGCGTCATCCACACCGGAGTCGATGACACCCGGCTGTTTCCCACTCCCAAGATTCAACATATCAAAATGCTCACATAATGTATCCATAGCCGCTGCGTCATCAGGACCCCCATCGACGGATAGCGCCGGTGCCGGCGGACTTTCAGGGCTGTAATATTTTTGAAGGGTTTTCAAATCCTCAGCAGCTGTATTGTCCTTAGAGTAGTAGCTGTAGCGCTTCATAATTCCTGGTATTGAGGTCTTTTGAGTTTTTGTTTTTTCCAAGGCTTCAGGAACGGCTTGTACAGCCCCCAATACGTATCTGTATATATACGCCCTGCACGCCATGTCCCACCCTTCAAAACCCCGCTCCACACTTCCGGTTCTTTGGGGGGCATCCGGAGGAAGTCCCCTTGGGGCCCCAACCCTTGGGGGGACCTTCCCGATAGCCCCCATGATGGCACATCCGGTGGGACACCCCCGCTAAGGAACCAGGGCCTGTTAAACACACCTACATCACTTCCGGGACAGGATTTTGCCCAGGCAGAACTTCCGGGGGAAGCCCCAGGGGGCCACGCCTAGGATATGACGTCATAGGGACCGGATATCCCGCCCTAAAGGGGCGTGGAAAGCTGTCAAGGCTTGTTTGATGAGGAAAGGTATCAGGCTTTACTACTCACATAGACGCCACGCTATCCATGGACAAACAAGTCAGCGCCATAGTCTCGGCCTCAGCACTGAGTACTAAACTCATTAATGCAATAAAACCATTCCCAACCAAGGATAACTGCCTTTCCATCGCCCGAGCAACGATAGGAGCCAAACTAGACTATTGTAATGCGCTCCTAGCCGGCACCTCCAAAAAAAATCTATCTAGACTCCAAACAACCCAAAACAACGCTCTCAGAGCAGCCCTCAGCATACCAAAAAGAGAACACATCACACAAGCCAGACAGGCAGCCCACTGGCTCCCAGTCGAAGACCGTATCTCCTTCAACATTTTCACAACCACCCATAAATGCATCAACCTCACAGCTCCCTCTTACCTATCTGACACGATAGGTAGATATTAATCCACGAGACCAAGAAGAGCACAATACACGAATCAACTAGCAATACCTTGAATCAACAGAACTAAAGCAGGAGGCATAGGCTTCCCCTTCCTCGCACCTAAACTCTGGAATTCCCTACCTACTGATCTCAGAGCTGACACATCTCTCTTCTCCTTCAGAAAAAAGCTAAAAACTGCCCTATTCAACTAACCCCGCTATCATGTGCTCCTGATGCTCCAAAATATCTGTAAGAAAAAGTATATCTTGTCCAATGTAACCGTACGGACATGAACTATATGCAACTAAGTATAAGCAACACTGAAACTATATGCAACTAAGTATAAGCAACACTGTAACTAGCTCCACGATGTCTACGGTCTGCTGTGCGCTCAACAAATGCGAATAAATAAATAAATAAAATATTCCCTTGGGGCTTCTGGTGTTTATTTTCTATTTTGCCTCTACTCAGGGCTCCTCCCCATAACTCCCAGATCCCACTGCTGGGCCGTTTGTCTTATGTCTCTTCGGTGTCCAAAGTTACGCGTTCAGTCAGTGGTGGTCCAATTGGACTCCTGTCTACGAGTGGTGCATGCTCACTCCTCTCAAGCCCCTCTGTGCTTCCTAGAATGGGATGCAACCAGTGTAGACTGTCACAATGCTCTACATTACCCCAAGTTGTCTCGGGGTGCAGTGTATGCTCTGGCTTTACCACCCGTTCTGTGCTAGGCCATTCGGGCCATCCTTAGTCCCCTCTCCTTACCGCATCAGTCTCTCATGTCCTAGCACCATGACATGCTCACCGCGTGTGTCCCTGGTACTCCAGGTCACTCTTTCCCAATCACCTAGCTGGCGCCACCAGCCAATTTATGCCCATCTACTCATTGAGCAGTGAGCGCCACCTCCTCATATCCTGCATACCTCGTTGGGTGTTTTTTCTTAGGGGTGTACCCTACCCGGGAGGACCCCGCACCTACTTCTCATCAGCTTATTTTCACTTTGCGCCTTGTTGAGTCTCTCAGTAGCAGCACCTCCCTGCTATTGCTTGTCCGGCTCATATCTACCACTGTATCTTCCCCTCCTCGCTTTGACTGAGCCTGGGGAAGGCCTGGAGGGTCAGGAGGCAAAACAAGAGTTTCCCCTCCAGCCTGCTGGCTGGAATGTGGCTGCTGTTTGAGGGCCCCTTCCCCCTGCACAGCAGGGACAATCTTCTCCGTCTTGGCGTGTCACCTTAGCAACACGTGTAATCAAAGCAGGCGCTCAGCATGCGCATATGTTCCATGGCCCATGCCCAGTCGGCCACTTCAATATGTCACTGCTGGCTGGCCAACGTTTCGGACTTTATTGGCAACTCTCAATCAGGAGTCTCTGATTCAATATAACATGGGGTTTCACTCACTAATATTCTAGGCAGATTTCGTGCAGCTCATTAGATTAAGCGTTGCAGCGGTGCTGGGTTCTGCTTTTCCTGGTCCTGACATATATAGTCTATTTGCCTGAAGCAAGCCCGGACCTATGCAGGTTTTGCATGTTTTTGGCAGTGGAGTGCAAAGTTTATAGTTTCAGAGGCAGGTGCATCTCCTCTCGCTCTGCCTGACATTCGGGAGCATTGTCACAAGTCTCACCTTGTGCCCGCCACTCCACTTGATGGCGCAGTTCCCCTCTCTGAATCCTGGTGCTCCGATGTTGCTCGCTAGCGCCAGTATGCTCCCAGCCACTGTCCCGGTCCTCCGCTTGTATGAGGCTTCGCTTTTAATTGTCCCTTCTTTTCTCTGCGCTGTATGTCCCTTCTGCAGTACCCCATGCAGGGCTTCTTGTATTGGCTCCCTCCTGCTGTATCTCCCACATGCATGGGGCACCAGCCCCTCTCTTCCTCCACTGTCTCGCGGCTGGGCCTCACTTTGTCTTCTGGGCGTCCCCAGGTACAGTGTATCGCACTTGATACATTGTCCGAATGAATTCGCGTCTGCCGTATAAGACCCGCACCTCCACTTCCAGCCAGCAGCGCACACTTTCACCAGCCGCTCCCAGCTTTCTCTTCTGTTCACCTGCAATTACTTTGTTTCCTTTGTTCGGCCCCGCCGGCCATTTTGTTTTGATGTCACGTCACTGGATACAAACTTGTGATAACCGTGTAACTTATGTTTCGCTCTCATCAGGCACCGCCTTTTCCACAAACGTGCACTGCTCCTTCATACATCAGACGGTCCTTTTCTGAGCCCGAACTCGCTCTGCTTACTCTGTTTCTTTGCAGGATCATCGCAGATCAGCAGGAGCTGTATAGGAGACACGTCCTACTTCATGGATTCTTAGCCACCCCCCCATACTCCATATCTTGTTATGAGGAAACAGGTGTAAGTGTCTTGACAAATCGCATTGTTTTATTGGAAACTTAGCATACTCTTTGTATGTGCAATATGTGTTAAGTCGCTCAATGGTTTCAAACCAGTCCTGCTTGAATAGTTTAAATTTAGTAGTGGCAGGAAATGTAATGGCCCATGTCAAAAAGGATGACTTAGAGGTCATCCTGGAGTCATCCGATGATCATCGAACTACATCAGAAGTCATTTCCACATCATCAGAAGTCATCAAGCTGTTAAAGTCATCAGCAAATGTCTCCGAATGGGGGGCGATGATTTGGGGATGAGCTTAGGATGACTTGCTGATTATGCCAGCATTATCCCTATTTTAGAAAACTCTTTGTTATTGATGATTTTAGGATGACTTGCCGATTACTTCAAGAGCATCACAATGTTTGTTCCTGATGATTTGGGGATGATTCTGGGATGACTTGCCGATTACTTCAAGAGCATCAATATGTTTTTCCCTGATGATTTGGGGATGATTCTGGGATGACATGGTGATGACTTCAAGAGCATCTCCATGAAACGTGTTTGTTTTTGATGATTTGGGATGGCTTACTGATTACTTCAGAGCATCACAGAGTTTGTAGGATGATTTGCTGACTAATACTGTATGTCATTCAGCTTTTGCTTAGTTGCACTTGTGCTGAATGATTTGCGAATGCTTTGCTAAGCACGCTTTTTTGGCATTCTTTTTAATTGCATGTAAAAAGCATGATATGGATATGATCATGTATAAAAGTGTTAAAGCATTCACCAGAAATCACACTTAAAAAGCATACATGCTACAGAAATAGTTTTCTTGCAGTAATAAGTGACTAACGCATATGTAGGGGAATGCACTGCTAAGTACAGCAGTGAAGGTCAGCAGGGAAAGCAGAAAATGAAAGGCAGGCAACGGAAAAAAGGAATCAGGGAAGGAAGCAGAGCAAAGGTAGCAGGTAGGCAAGGAGGGAATGGTAACGAAAATCAGAGGAAGGGCAGCCAGAAGGAAAGAGAAGTGAGGACACGCCAGTAGAAGGGACACACAAGCGTCTTACTTAGGGAGGTAGAGGATTGCAAAGCATCAGCGGGCTGCAGTTTCAGGATGTAAATACGAAGCGCGAGTGCCATCTTGGAATATACTAGACTGGTAAACGGTTGTTTCAGGGCAAATGTGATGGAACACAGAGTGTATCCATTTCCATCGGTGTCACAGCGAATTCTGATGCGCTGTGACACCATTCCAATGACATCATAACTATATCCCCATTATTCAGGAAGACAGTCGTGTGTTTCTTTCCTTTCTCTGACTTGTCATCCAGTATTTGTCTATTATAAATTGAAGACTACAAGTCCAAGAATGCATTGAATGGAACAGGTCTGGACGAGTGCCTCCCAAAAGGTACAGTGTTTCCTGACATGTATGAAGATGGCGTGTTTAAAATTAAATAGGAAGTTAATTATTCAGCACATGGTAAGAAATGTTATAGTGGTGAAAAATATTAATGGTGCCGGCGGCAGAGCGGCATTTGTTATGTGGAGAACTTCCTAACGGCTGTTACAAAATGCACACAGAGAAAGGGCCTGGAGTTTTTACATTTCTAAAAGACTACCTCAAAGGTGAAAGAAATTGTAGAATGAGTGCAGCCGAGCAGCTTCTGCAAGGAAACTCTTCTGAATGTTGCATAGGCATCATTTCAATTAACTGAATAATGCAGGCAAACTTATTTTATATCATAAGTGAACCAAAATAAAAAAAACAACTACTGTTTTCAAAAAACACTCTCAATATTTAACCACTCAACTATGAATGCATACTTTCTCATCCCTCAATACAAACATGTTCATATACTAATGCGTTAATGCTCAGTAATATTTATCCATTATTCTTCCACCCACACAACCATATTCATGGATTATTTACAACCATATTCACTGACTGATCCATCAATATGTCCAAGAATATTCACTTATTCATTCACCAATGCAACCATATTCAAATTCACCCATCCATACACTCATAATAATTCACTCAACCATCTTCTCATGCAACCATGTTCTCCCATTCATCCTTCCATCCACTCAATCATATTCACCTACTCACTTAAATTTGCACAAAAAAAGCCAGACTGCGTGGTTGTGCCAATGCTTGTGTTCTGTGCCCAATCTTCATCTTTTTCCGGTCGTTCTCTTTCTAATTCTCTCTGATCCTTAAGTGCCATTTATCAAGACTGTTGCCCAATCTCTTTTTGGAAGAATGCTGACCAGACACGTTTCGATACGAAGCATGAAGGGCCTCTTTTTCTAATGTTGTGTCCCACTTGTTTGCCCGTCATGTGACTCTGCTCTATATCGCACCTTCACTAGACACTCATGAGGCTGGCAGTCAGGAAGCTGGAATACAGGCAGATGCTCTGAGGTGATTCTCAGGTTTTGGAGCCAGGCCCATGTGGATGGGATTTAATCTTACTCTACATAAAGCAACCACCTCTGACAAATGACCAAAAGGGGTCACCGGTTAGAATGGAAGATATGGAGGGGAACTGGAAGGTCCCCACAAACTGAAAAAGAAGGCAAAGACACAGGTTATACAGAATATGTAAAGACCTATCTCTTAACCGTCTCAATGGACCACTCAAATGGAATACCCGAGGTGATGTGTGTGGGTCCAGTAAGTCACCAGCATATCAGGTGAACCACGGGGGAAATCCAGGCCAGTCCAAAATCCAATGCAGCAGTTCAGATCAATACCAAAAGACAAACTAAACCAAGCAACAATCCAAAGGGAATCAAAACCAGTCCAAAATTCAGTGCAGCAGTTCCGTCCCAGAAGACAAATCAATCGAAAGGGAATCTAGGCCAGTCCAAAATCCAATGCAGCAGTTCAGTACCAGAAATCAACCAATCCAATAGATAATCCAAAGGAAATCCAGGAGCCAGATGGGGTCAGACGAATCAGGAGTCAAGAGCAGGTAGAATGGGGAACAAGCAACACCAAGCAACAGCTGGAGCTTTGTTGAGAAGCTGGAACCTTTATTTTCTGGGATGCCGCATTGTTTTGTGCTTCTGTATGGCATGCCTTAGCTCTGCCATATGGTCTGCTGGATAGTGATGCCCCAGTCCCATGATGTTCCAGGGGGCGCAACCACAACCATCAACGCTGCACAATCATGTAGCAATGCGCCAGATGCAGACAGGCTGCAACAGGGATGTTGGTTGGTGGAGTTCTGGGCAGAGGTGCCACAGTTAGGTCTGGTGCTGGGGTGCTCAGCAAGTCTGGGAACTGGAGTGACATGCACAGGTGATGGTGGGGTGTGAAATTGGATGCATGGTGCTCTTAGATTATGTCGAGTTGTGAGGGTGCTTGTGTAAGGTTGAGTGATGGGGCACTTTGGTGAGATTGGATAGTGGGGTAAAGGGTGCTGTTCTTAAATGAGGTTCGGTAGTGGGTGTGTTTTGGTGGATATGGTGGTGGGTGAGTTTGGCCATAACTCTAAACTCACAAGTTTTCAGAGGTGTCAACCACCATAGAAATTGTTAAATCACTCACCAAGCCTCTTACCTGTCCATATAATTCACTGGGCTCTCAGCCGTCCAAAACAAAATCATCTGTGTTCACCTGCCTTCTGAAAGGTTGATAGGCAAATGGCTTAGGTGGTGGAGTTGCTGTTGGCAAGTTGGGTGGTGGGGGTCCTGCGGAGCAATGCAGGCGGATGTTGGTAAATATGGTTGGGTGATGGATTTACTGCAGACCTGCATACATTTGAGACCTCGATAAGACCTTGAAAGCCCAGAGGCTGGGGGACGGGGCACCCAGAGGTTAGGCAGATCTGATTTTACTGGGGTAGCTACTTGGGGCAATGGAGTCAGATGCTGTGGTGAGGTAGGGTGTCTGGGTTGCCCGAGTGAGCTGCTTTGGTGAGATTGGTGGTGGTGGCATGATGTATGTATAATATTTTTTTTTATAACGTGTTTAATAATGGAGAACCAGTTTCTAAGCGTGGACCCGGGATTCAAACCTGTTTTGCTTTGCATTGTCTTGTTTCCAAAACGAACGCTTCGCCCCTGAGCTATCCTCCCGGCCCATGAGGTTGTGTGGTGCGTCTGGGTAATTGACTTGCTGGGGTTAAATTGGACGTTGTGGTTCTGTGTTGCTGAGTAGCAGGGGTTCTAAATAAAGTTAGAAGGGGTGCTGGAACGCAAGCAGTCCTGGGTACATTTTTTACATTAAAAATATATATGTTTTATAAAAGATAATGATAATTGGGATTAACAATACATTTTATAGAGTTCCCAGAAGAAAAAAATGGAAAAAGCCATAGGAGATACATGCTGAACCTGAGATCTTAGCAACCGTAACACAACCTGCTGAACTACCTTTTCAGCTTTCAGCTTCTGACATTCCTGTTGAAAGTAAAAGTAAATTTGACCGCGTTTTCACTTTACCTGGATAAAAATGTTCCTCTGAGTCTGAGCACGACATTAGCTATTCCCAGGACAAAAAAATGTGTACTGTGCTATTGGAAAATGAAGCTTTAATCCAAAATGACACGGCTGCACCGTAAATTCAGAGATTGCAGAATAGCTGCCTACAGCCCCCATAATTCATTGCGCTGCCTGCAGCCCCCCAGGATTCCATGCGCTGCCTGCTGCCCTGCCGGGCATGCAGTTCGCTGGAAGTGTGTTTTCTTTGTTTTGCCACGGCCGTGACAATGCGGCCATCCCGTAGGAAGCAGCCCGCTCTGTTACTGAAATTGCGCACAGATGGTCATAAAGTAAACATTTTCTTTTTACTTTGATGGATTTATACTCCAGATCCAGCCACTGAAGCAGCAGTTAAGTGTTCTGGTGTGATGGGATGTGCTCGAGACGAGGGGGGTCAATGGGTGTGGGGGAGGGGATTGGAATGAAGATTTGCGTGGGAGCAGAGCAAAATCGATCGTACTGGCAACTATAGGAGAGAGGGGCTTGGCTGAGTGTGAAGAGAGTCCTGACCTGGGTTTGGAAGTGAGACATCTGTGGGGTGGTATATGCTGATGCCCTTGGTGCTGGGGTGGATGTAATGCGGGTACATGGGAGTGTGTGGGAGGGTGTCCCTTGGGGCCAAGTGTGGCGATGGCAGTGGTGTCCCTGGGGGCTGTGTGGTGATGATAGGGAAATATCCTTGGGCTGAGTGTAGTGATGGGGGGCGTCCTTGGGGCTGAGTGTTGTGATAGGGGGCATCCTTGGGACCAAGTGATGGGGGGCGTCCTTGGGGCTGAGTGTGGTGATGGGGGCCCATCCTTTGGGCCAAGTGTAGTGATGAGGGTGTCCTTGGGGCCAAGTGTAGTGATGGGGGGCGTCCTTGGGACCAAGTGTAGTGATGGGGGGCGTCCTTGGGGCTGAATGTGGTGATGGGGGGGCATCCTTGGGGCCGAGTGTAGTGATGGGGGGTGTCCTTGGTGTAGAGTGTAGTGATGGGGGGCATCCTTGGGGCCAAGTGTGTAGTGATGGGGGGCATCCTTGGGGCCAAGTGTATAGTGAGGGGGCATCCTTGGGGCTGAGTGTGGTGATGGGGGCCCATCCTTGGGGCTGAGTGTGGTGATGGGGGTGTCCTTGGGGCTGAGTGTGGTGATGGGGGTGTCCTTGGGGCTGAGTGTGGTGATGGGGGGTGTCTTTGGGCCGAGTGTAGTGATGGTGGGCATCCTTGGGGTACAGTGTAGTGATGGGGGCATCCTTGCGGCCAAGTGTAGCGAGGGGCAACCGTCCTTTGGGCTGGGTGGGGTGGTTGGGGGTGCACCTGAGGCTGAGTGTGGGGAAACAGACCTTGGGTATGGGGTTAAGGTGGTAAGTCCAAGGGCGGTTCTATTAAAGGGGAGTGAATTCTTTGACTAAGGGATAAGGGGGTGAGGGGAGACCTTGGGGTGATGGTTATGAGTGGATAGAAGTGCTTGGTGTGGGGGATTAAGAGTTTGGTGTAAGTCTTTGGCGGGGACATGGGTTAAGTTCAGTGGAAATCTTTGGGGTCTGAGGCATAAGAGCTGGGTGGAAGTCTTTGGAGCGGAGAGGGTTAAACATGGGGAGGGTGTCTTTTGGGTTGCGGGTTAAGAGTTTGGAAGTATTGTGACAGGATTAAGAGGGGGTTCACGGGTAGAACGGGTATAACAAAACGTGGGTGGTGGGGGAGTCTTGGGGTTAAGGACACAGGAGTAGTTTGGGTGTGGATAGGGGCCCGAGTGCGTTTGGGGATGTTTAGGGGCAGGAGAGACATGGGGGGGCGTTTGGTTTGGGGTGTCATTGGAGGGTAGGTGGGTTAATGCAGTCAAAGTCTTTTGAGAGAAGAGGCTGGGCAGAGGCTTTAGGGGAAGGAGGGCTAAGTGTGGGGAGTCCTTGAGGGAGAGGGCTAAGGGCGGGGGAAGTCCTTGATGGGGGGCAGTGGGTTAATGGAGGTTCTGGCGGTTAGGGGTGGGGTGCAGTTGGAGGACAAGAGGGATGAGGGCAATTTCAGGAAAAAGGGGGACAGTTAGAGAAGAATAGTGGAGGGTGGATGCAGAGTGTGGGTGATTGCTGGGTGCTGAGTGTGAGTGGTGGGTCTGAGTGTGGGGGGCCTACTGCTGTATGTGTAGGGTGTGCTGTGTGGGGGTGAGGTGGTGCTGTGTTTGTGGGGACTGTGTGTTTGGGGGACTGGTGACGAGTGTGTGGAGATGTTTGAGGGGTCTGGGTGTGTCTCTGGGTAGGTCTGAATGTGTGGGAATGTAGGGGCGAGTGTGTGGGGTTGTTCCTTGGTGCTGTTTGTGCTGTTCAGGGGGGCCTGGATGCTGAACGAATAGGCCTTCTCTGAGGTATTGTTGCAGTTTGCAAAGTCCATGCCTTAGTGTCTAAGTTCTCTGCATAAGGCCTGGGGTGGTCACTGGCTTGCCGGAGAGCATTTTTGGCTGATTGTGAGGTTTAGGCACCCGACTTCTCTTTTTATTGCGCGTCTCGTTGCGATTTAAGGAATGCAAAATCTTTCTTATTTTTCAAAACATTCAGTTATTGCATTATGAAATGCTCCCTTGCTGCCTGGGCTTATTTTAACCCCCTCTCCCCAGCCATTGTGCTACCTGCGTTACGGTTGGGTCCGCTTCTCCCCCTTAATCCCACGCATGGCTTTGTGTTCTCCCCTCTCTGACTCTCTTGCTCCATTGACCTGTATCCCTCCCCTTTGCGCCTGGGACTGGGTCTGCGTCTTAGCTGTTAGGAGAGATATTGCGCAGTTGGGGGAGGAGGGGGCAGTTGGAGAGAAGGGGGTGGGGCAGTAGGAGGAGATGGGATGGTTCGGCAGTTGACGGAGAAGGGGCAATTGAAGAAGGAGGTGGTGGGGCAGTTGAGGAAGTTGGGCACTTGGAGAGAAGGGGCTGGGCCAGTTGAATGGGGTTGGGGCATTTGAGTGAGAGGGGGTGGGATCTGTTGGAGGCGAAATCGGGCAGTTGAGGCAGAAGGGGCAGGGCAGTTGGGAGAGAAGACAGTAATGAAAGGAAATGGGGTGGGGAGCAATTGAGGGAGAAGGGACAATTGGGGGAATGGAATGGAGCAGTTGAAGGGGTGGGGCAGTTAATGGAGTAACTGCAGTGAAGGGGGGTGGGGGTAGTTGGGAGAGACGTGGTGTGTGATAGAAGGGTGTATGAGTCAGATGGGAGAAGTGGGCAGTTAAAGGAAAAGGGGGAATTTTATGGAGAAGGGGTGGGGAGCAATTGAGGCCGAAGGGCCTGGTGGCAGTTGAAGGGGGGGGGGCGGTTTCGGGCATTTGTGCAAAATGGGGAGAACAGGATGGGGGCAGATAGGGAGCAGAGGATGTGGCAGTTGGAGAAGTGGTGGGGCATTTGAAGGGAGAAGGTGTGTGGGGCAGTTTGGGGAGAAGGGTGGTGGGTGCAGGTAAGGGTTCTCCCTTACCTGCACCCACCACCCTTCTCCCCAAACATCAGTTGGAGAATGAGATGTGGGGCCAGTAGAGGGGGAAAAGGCAGTAGGGTCCTGTGGGCAGTTGAGGGTGGAGCATTTGATGGATAAGGGGGTAGTTGGGGTGAATGGTGGCTGGGAGTAGTTGATGGAGAAGGAGGCAGTTGGAGAAGGGGGTGGTGCAGCTGTTGAGGGAGAAAGGGGCAGTTGGGGGGTGGTGGGGTAGTTGATGGAAAAGTATGCACTTGGAGAGGCTGTTAGGAGAGAAGGTGTGCAGTTGAGGGGAAGGGAGCAGGTAGGGGATGAATGAGGTGGGGCATTTCACAGTTAAGGGGCAAAGAGTGGCTTTTTCGGGGGATTGCTCATTCCTCAGGGCTGTCTGTCCTTAACAGGAAGGCACCGAAAAGCGGAAGTTTTACTTTGGTCTCGAGGGATTAGAATGTCTGATCACCGTTTTCAAAACTGAAGATTACTGTTTTTCTGAATCTGGGTCATTCAGTTCAAGAACTACAGCCATGAGATGGAGGTTCAAAGGGCCCCAAAGAAAAAGCAAGAGGCCAAGGCGACGACGAGAGAAAGGCACTCTGCACTGAATGTCCGGCTCTTTCTCAAGAAACTTTTCTTCAACCTCCTGTAAAACTACTACAATCATCTCATATATATTGTGAAGGTGAGTTGGGCCTGTTGGGATTGGAGTACTGTGAGCGTAATGGCAAGGGCAGGAACGGTGAGAGCGCACTGACACATGGGGGTTCACTCTTGCCAACTGAGACTAGCAAGACATAAGCGAAGAGCCCAATGTTGGAGCTCTGTTCCGCACTACACTGGTCACAGCACTGGCTATTCACCTCACAACTTGTCTGTGTGAACTAGCTGAAGCAGCAAGTTTGCTGCACCAGTTCTAAATCGAGTGGCTGAAGGCAGACCTGGTTAAGACATTTCTATTACACCAGTAGTGGGTTTACTACTCCAATTAAGTTATTAACGCTCAGAAGACTGCTTTGAAAAAAACACTGGCAGGCACTTTGAGTGCACCATTTGATGGGATGGCTTGATTAATACAAGCTCAAAGAGTTCCCATGAGAAGGTATTTTGGGGCAAGCGCAGGATCTGGGTGTAAATGGCTATGGGGATTAGCATGACCATGGCCAGTCAATAAGTGGGCAAATAACCAAACATCTGCATGCTTTGTGTCCCTCCTTTTATGACATTCTCCCCTAGCTGTACTCTATTCCAATAGTTTCAGTGACACCCGATAGCCCTCAACTGACTCACTGGGCAGGGTCAGGGCACCCATCCGACTTCCTGGCTGGTTCTCAGGTTCTCCTTCCCTGTTACTCCCTGGGCTGGATCTCCACCTGACACCATTGCTCACTGGTAGGGGCAGTGGACCAAGTTGTAATTGTGTCTTCTCCCACTGTTACCGCAGTGTGATATCCTGCGCAATTTGCCTTATTGTTCTTGTCTACGCTGTTAGTTAGTCTGATGGCCAGTAAGTAGGTGCCTTTAACTTTTGTTTTTTGTTTTTTTTTTAATTGTAGAACAGTTACAAGCCACGCAAAGACACAATCAGTTGGCAATACATCATTTGCAGGCATCACTGGCGGCGCTTACCAGGACCGATTCATAACCAGAATCAGTGGAGAAGTCGTTGGGAATGGACACTGGATCATCCACACAACAGAAGGTGATATTCCCTCATAACAGAACCGTTCCCAATTTAAAAACTGTAGTTAACTTACTTAATTTTGAGAGTACCTTTTCCGCATTGAATGGACACCATATATAGATGGTGGCCGTTAGCGAGAGCTGTTGGTGTATCAATTCGCTACTGCATGAACAAATCCTATTCTAGACTAATAAGCCATTTGTTTCTAATACATTTTAAAACCTGCCCCTCACATTCATTGCACATTGGCCATTCCTGGTTTCCAAGCAGAATAGGGGTAATTAAAGGCAGGGAGTGGGTATTATCTTTGGGGTGTTGTACATTTGTTAGTCCATTTGAGTATGTAACAAATCAGTGATGCATGGTTTTCAGGCAGGAGGCGTTGGGTCAACCATGTAAGCAAGGTGTGCCTTGGTATATCTGGGGTCATGTGTTTCCGGACCTTCTGGTTATGTTAATTAGCAAAGGGTTTAAAAGACTATTTCCCCACATCCACTTATGCTTTCTATTTCTAACTGTGCGATAGTTTCTAATTTAAAAGTCAAATTGTTGTATCTACACAATGAATCTGTCAATCTTGTTTCTGCATGATTGTCCTGTCTCCCATCCCCACCGACTCAGTGCCTGGCTCAACATCTCCTCAAAGACATATTAACCCCTTTGACCATTAAAGACCATAAATCTTCTGAATGCAGCCACAGAAAACCATGATTCATTTTCAGTTCAAATCTATCTTTTAAGCCTGTTTCAACCGTTGTGTACAAATGCATTTAAATGTAGTGACACATTTGTAGGTTGACATTTTAACATTTGTTAATCCTGTATTTATTCTACAATAAGTAATTTAACAATGCCTATTCTGATGTCCATTTATATTCATATATCCTTTCTTTTTTTTGTAGAATTTTTGAGATCTGTCTGCAAGGCTAACAGTTGGCCTACTATGGACGGCCAGGTGATGAGAAGGAAGCTTGCCACCAAAATCTGGAATGCCAGAAGAGGCCTAAAGAAGACACCGCCTTTCGAAATGCAGGATCGATGATTATTTGTTTATATTTTTGCAAACTGATTTATTCTTATAGAATACAGCTATGCCGTTAAACTGCATTTGTTAAATAAAACATTTTTTGAACACTTTCTGAGCCTATGTTTGATTGAAGACATCTTATAGCCACAGCAATACTATAATAAAATATCAACAATGTATAGCTGCAGTATTTTACTATCATAATAATGTTGGCTGCTCTCAGTGATATTGGGTGAAGTGACTGGCGGCAGTCTGTCATGCAGGTAGACCTTTAACAGATTCTGTTTAGGTCACTGGAAGTGTGTGTATCAATGCAGTGCTTTGTAATTTTGGGTGTGAGGCCCTGTTGGCTAGAGGTGAGAATTGAAATTAGGGAGTTTACAGGTTGGTTCGTGACATGGGAGGGGGCGGTTGTAGTTTTGTGCACTAAATCGGTGAACTTGGTTAACAACATTTGTGTGCTCTAGCAAAGATGGACAGTGACAGCTGCAAAATTCATTAGATTTATTTCCAGTAAACTATCCATAAGTCTAACGAGTCATTCTAAAGTAATGCCACCAATCTTACTCAAAAGGAATACATCCTTGGGTAATCAAATCCCTTTTCCTAAATGTTTTGGAAGCATCTTGAAATCTTTTAAACTCATCATGGAGTGGTCTGTAAGAATCAGTCACAATTCAAAACCCATCCTAAAGTTCTCATGCAACCATCCTGAAGTAATCCCCACCCATCCTGAAGTTGTCATGAAGTCATCCTGGAGTAATCCTGAAGTTGTCATGGAGTCATCCTAGAGTAATCCAAAGTCATCCTGGAGTAATCCCAACTCATCCTGAAGTTGTCATGGAGTCATCCTAGAGTAATCCAAGATCATCACTGGAAGTAATCCAAACTCATCCTGTAGTAGTTTCTGTGATAACTCTAGAGTCATCATCTCATTACATATTTTGGCCTGTTGGAATACTTCGGATGATCTTCCTGAACTATCCATGGATGACTCTAGAATGGAGTCATCGGATGACTCCAGAATGATTCCAGGATGATCTTCCTTTTTGACTTGGGAGGTTTGCCCTCTGTAGACGATATGGAGACTTGTCCACGAACATTCTACTCAGGTCTGAATATAAAGAATTAGGGCAAGGAGAGATTATCTTAGCATAGCTAGACAACTGTCTCCACAAATACCGCGTTTGAAGCAATATTAACCACAATTTGTGCCTGATAACAACTTTGGGCACATCCTTAGAAAGAGCAAGTATTTTATTTCAAATTTGTCCTTGAATCCCACTGAGATACTCGCCCAGATCCATAATACACATATCAAATTCATATAACAAGATTGGCTCTATTTTGGCCAAATAGAATTTTAACAGAGGCAACATGGAAAATATGCATAACTGGCTGTATTGGCGCTTAAGCTGAGAGACAAGGGGCCACACCCTATCTCTCAAGGATTGCTTCCAAGCTACCAAAGAATTAGTGTTAGAAAGATCTTATCCCAAGTATCTCAAAGAGAGTGCACTATCCAGCCTCTGACTGCCAATTTCCCAACACATAGGGCCTCATTACAAGTCCGGCAGTAACCATGCCAGTAAAACCGGCAGATTGCCGCCCGACTTGCAATATTTACTGGAGCCTGGCTTGCTGGAATCACCAAGGTATTACGATCACAGCATTCCGAGAAGTCAAGCACCGATAAATTTCATTCCCGTTTGGACTCAATGGGAATGGGGAACACTTTGTCACCGGCACAGTAAATAACCGTGCTTGTGCCTCCGTTACGACCTGCTTACCGTGTTTGCTGTGCCCGGCAGGCCAAGACTGGATGGGCATGAATGCAGAGGATTGTTTGCAATAATAGGCCACGTACTGCATTGGCCTAGCATCCAACATCACTCCAGTGTTTTATGCCTTAAGAATGGATTATCAGGTATATTCAACAATCTCAATGCAAGGCCACCAGAAACAGATTATAAAGCATGTGACTTTTGAATCCCTGTCTTAAACCTTTCCAATGGCGTGTTGTTGAGTTAGACAACCCTTGATGCAATTCTAATAAGTGCATACATTCTTAGTTAAGGGTGATGATGATATGGCAGTCAATCCCTTTGACAATTTCCCAAACCCCATGTTCCTGGGAACGGCTCTGAATCCATCAAGTCTGTGAGATAGAAGGTTATGTTTCCTTGTTAAAGCCTTTGCCTCTTTCCAGTGTCAGCATGGGAGGCCAGCTGCCAGCCTTCAACCAGCAGTGACTGAGGAAGGTAGGAACGGCCCGGGTTAGGTTAGAAACTCACTCTACCCTGAAACTTTACCATATAGCAGACTCTCAAACTTGGGTGTGTTTTTTTTCTCCTGTTTTTAAAATTGAAAGTATTGAAACTGCATTGTGAAACCTACGCCTTTTCCCCACTATCCAGGACTCTCAAACATAGGTGTGTTTTCTCCTGTTTTTAAAATTGAAAGTATTGAAATTGCATTGTGAAACCTGGGCCTTTTTCCCCACTATTCAGGACTCTCAAACTTAGTTGTTTTTATCTCCTGTTTTTTAAAATTGCACTGTGAAAGCGGTGCTGTTCTGTAGATTTGCCTTCCAGCAAATGTACTCATTTAGCGAACCTTTCTACCACTATCTAAGCGCCTCTTGTCTTTTCCAATTGTCAATTTGTCTTGTCGCTCTGTCTCGTCTGCCTGCACCCTGCCCCGTGTCCCTCCCTAATGTTCTCCCCTACCCCCTCTTACTCTCCTCCTCTTCTCTCTGCTCCCTACCTACTCTATGGTGCTCTCTGTCTCTCCTATCTTTTCTGACTGGTTCTCCATTGACTATCTTGCTCTCCTCACTAAATCTGATAGGAAGAAGTTTAAAAAGGCCACCGTGGTTTCCAACCCAGGCCTCCCTATCGCTGACACCTATACCAGTGCCTCCTCCAGGCAAACTCTCACCGACATCCTCTTTGTCATTCCCTCGCCAGACCTATGGAGTCTAAGTATGGTCTCTGTGCTCTCCCCCTTCTCTTAATGGTGGCATCTGGTGGGAGGCCCTCCTGCCCTCCTTCCACTCTTCTAAGGTCATGATTAATGTTTACCTGAATGGTACCGTCTTGGTCCAAGGACCTCAAGCCAACCTTCTCCACTTTGATAGACGCTTCCTGCGCCTCATCAATTTCCTTTCTTCTCCTCATGTCCCCCATATTCCCCCTATGGCTCCCTTGCCTCCCCTTGCTGTCTCCTCCTTGGTTACCTTGCCCTCTCCTCCTTCCTCCTCTGCCCCTCCGCGGGCTGCTTCTACACCTACGCAGTGCATACCTCTGATTTGTACCCCTCCTGGAAGCCTTTCAAGGACGGCAACCATCACCATATTGCCACTCTAAACTCTTGCTCAGCTGTCAAACACTCCTCTGACATCTGCCGCGTCCTGGAGGAACTTGACCTCAATGTCCTCGGTCTCAACGAGGCATGGTTCATGGCCAGCTCTGTCACAAACTTTGACACCCTCCTCCCTGATGGCTACAAGAACTTCACCGTGCCCAGATCCAACTGTCCCGGAGGGGGTGTAGCCCTGATCTTCCCTGAGTGGATTCCTGCCTCTGTCATTCCTACGCAGGCCTACTCCTCTTTTGAATTCCTTGTCTGTAGGCTCTCCCTCTCTCCTGACCATTCCCTTACTGTGGCTACCATCTATTGACCACCTGGTCAGATCTCCTTCCTCTCTGATTGGGTGAACATCTCCTCCGCCCTACTGGTCTCAACCACCCAACTCCTCCTTCTTGGAGACCTCAACATCCACCTGGATGCTTCCTGTCCTTCCACTGGACTCTATTGTGACCTTTGCAAGTCTCTCTCACTCTCTATTCTCCCCTCTGGCCCGAATCACTCTGCAAGGCACACTCTGGATGTTCTGATCTCTTCAGACCTTCCCCTCTCGACCCCTTTAACCACTCCTCTCTCCTGGAGTGACCACTTTTTTCTTTCCTCCCATCTCACCCTCTCTCCCCCACAGGCCAAGCAACCCCAGCACTGCCACCTAACTTCTCGGTTATCCTACCCATGAAGCATGTGTCAGTTGAGGCTGACTCACACCCTGACACAGCCCTTTCCATGCTCCACTCTGCTATTTCTGATACTCTTGATGTTCTTGCCCCTGTCACGAAGATCCGCTTGAAGCCAAAAGCCAAGTGCAACTCTTGGTACGACTCAGACTTCGTCACGCTTAAATGCAAGTGCAGGGTGGCTGAGAGGAAATGCTGTGCTTCTAGTACAACCTCTGACAAACTGGCCTGCCGCCTGCTCCAACAGCAATACCAGCTCTCTGCCCGCACCAAGAAGAGAGCCCACATCCAAGCCCACCTCTCCGCGGCATCTAACAACTCGGTCAAACTCTTTAAAATCTGCAAGGAGCTGGCCAATCCTGCTGCAGTATCTACCTCTCCAGTCTCCTCCCAGGCCATCTGCACGGGTCTAGCTTCTCATTTCATTTGGAAAACTCAGGACATGTCCTCTCTCTCTTCCTCCCGTCCTCCTCCGTCTCCTCCCTGCTTTTCCTCTGGCCCTTCTTCAGCCACCTCCCCTCCCTCCTTCTCTGCCTTTTCCCTGTTCTCCTCAAGCAAGGTTTCTAGACAAGTCTGATCTATGAAAGTCTTGTCAAAACAGGTTCACCCCGTTCCTCCAAAACCATCAATGATCACAGTGACACCCTGGCTCCTGCCCTGGCTGATTTCTGCAAGCACTCCCTTGTGTGCACCAATGGTATTCCTCGATAATCTCCTTCTAGGAAAGAAAAGTACCACTTCTGCTTACTACAAAATCCTCTTCTTGTAATCGCTGCAGCTTTGTGAATACAAATTGTCAGGATGATTCCAGCCCAGCTAACTATCATCCAATCTCCATCACTCCATTCCTGGTCAACCTCCTGGAAAAGCTGTCCATCTCCCAGCTTAATCTTCTGTTTGAATTTGTTGGCTGTTTCCATGACCATCAGTCTGGCTTCAGAGCTGCCAGAATCACGGAAACTGCTCTCCTGAACATTTGTGAAGACCTGCTCTCCAACCCTGACTCCAACACTCCCTGTGTCTTCATCTTACTTGTTCTGTCTTCTGCCTTTGACACTGTCAACCATGCCATCCTGCTCAACCGTCTCCGTGATAACCTGAGTATCACCGATCAGGCCATGGCTTGGCTGACCTCCTTCCTCTCCGATCGACGCTCCCAGGTCCAACTTGGGTCCTTCCTCTCCTCTATCTCTATCTCTACCTGTAGTGTTCCCCAAGGGTCTAACCACTCTCCCTGGCTGTTCAACCAATACCTGACACTTCTTGCCCACCGCATTGCCACTCTCTGCCCCAATTTGTAGTACTATGCAGATAACACTCAGCTCATTTTCAGGCTCTTTTCAGCCATCTCTTCTTCTTTCATCTCCCACTGTCTTTCCGCCATCCAGGAGTGGTGTGCCACAAATGATGATATATGCCTTAATTCCAGTAAGACTGAGATTCTCCTCATCAGCGCACCTGCTCCCTCCTTTCCTGTCACTCTCTGGCCGGCCTCTCTTGGCCCACCTGTGAGGCTAAAAACATTGGTGCCATCTTCGACTTCACACTTTCCTTCTCTCCTCACAGCTCTGACGTCTCTAAGACGTCACACTACCAGCTGCACCTCCTCAGAGGTATTCTTTCTTTCCTCTCCTTCCCCCAGAAGCTCACTGTCTCCAGACCTCTGGATACCTCTGGAGCCTCTTTCTAAATCTGCCTGCCTCTACTCTCCGCCCTCTGCAACTCATCCAAAACAGGAATGTGAGACTTGTCCTTGGCCTCAAGCCCAGGGATCATATCTCTTCAGGACTGAAATCTCTGCACTGGATCCCAGTAGCAGCAAGCATTGAGTTCAAAACCCTCTCCATTGTCCACAAGGCCTTCTGGGGCCTGGGACCTCAATACCTTCAACTCTCTCTTCCTAAATATCTTCCTTCTCGAGCTCTTCGCTCATCCACCTCCAACACCCTCAGGGTGAGTCACTTTCACAAGCAGCGAGTTGGTGGTAGATATACGTCTCCCTGCCTCTCTGAAACTGGAGGAGAACCACCTCTGGTTCCGGAAGCACCTCAAGACCTTCCTCTTTGCTTCTGCTTTCTCTCCTCCTCTCCCATGCTGATTCCCATGGCTGAATCTGAAACTGCACTGGTTACCTGGCTACCCTCTGATCTCGGGCCCCGTCCCATGCCAGTTGCACACCTGCACTGCCCCCTGGCACCCCTTGCACTCAGGGACTGTTTCTGTATCCCTGAAGCCCCTACTAGCACTTGACACCTGATGTCTGCACTTACCCGTGCACTTGCCTCTAGCTGGCTGCACTTTTATTCATGGTCTTTATTTATTTTACTGTTATCCTATGTATTGCACTGCCCCACCTTTTCCCCCTGCACTTATCCCCTTCCCCCTCACCTGCACTTGCACGATCCTAATGTCACCTGGCCTAGTAGGATTGTTGTCTCTGTCTTCCCTCTGTCTCCCCTCCCTTGCCTCGTCATGCCCTGAAACACTTGTGTATAGACATGTTACAAATGCCATATCATATCATATCATATTTTACCTATCCACTATATGAAGATAACTGTGTGTACCTGCTCTGATCCACTGAGCTCATCCTGAACTGCAGATTAAAAGCTCTGTATCCCTGGGATAGCCACCTCAGTACAACCTATTTTGGAGGGGGAACCTTTGTTTCTCTGTGATAGTCCTCTGGACCATCCAGCTTGAGAAATGTGAAGCTCCCTAACTCTGTGCTAATTATAGAGGTGTACATTGTTTAACAGGAACTCTGCCAGTAGGTTAAAAATAATAATGTTATATAGCAGTTCCTCCTGCTGAGCCTCTAAGCCCTGTAATAGTCAGTGATGTAATTAGCCATTGATGTGGCACAATGCACAGAATCCATCTGCCCTATGGGTGAAAGGTAGTTTTTCGACACACGCATCTCCAGATTCCACCCCGAACAAGTGATGATTTGCTATGCTTAGGTAAACTCCTAGACTCCATCAAACATTGGGTTGACAGCCCAAGGGGATTGGTGAATCCCCTTAGCTCATGCTGTCAACAGGTAAAAGCTTAACTCAAAAACTCATCCTTTCTATGTGAGAGACAATCCTCACTGAATCTATCATTTCTACAGGTCATATGCCATTTGTTCCTTCCTGCACCCTTCAACAATATTGTCAATTTATATAACTATTTTGCTTTGCAGTAAAGACTACAGAGTAGGTTTTACGAAGCAATGCTGGAAAGATGCTGCAGGGTCACAATCCTAAATGTGCATCTGATAATATAGGTCCCCTCAAAATGACAGCAGTGGTTGCTCCCCTGAGTTAGGTTATGGGGGAGGATGCTAAACTGCAGCACCCCAATACTATCTGCAGGGACCTCCCAGAAAGAAAATATGGCATCCATTGACAAGCCAGAGTAAACAGACTGACTAACCTCTCCACTCAGTCTAGTATGTTATGATCAAACATATCAGATGTTACAACAAGTTCCAGCGTGGAGGTAAGGATGCTGATTTGGGGTATCATTCTGGATGGATAGGAGTGTAGATTTAATGCTGTGTTTTTGGCAGAGGCAAGATTGTTAAAGATCTATGATGTAGTTCGATGCCCTGTAACCATGTAGTGTGTAGTATGACTTCTTTGAAGCTATTTGGATGTCTGTGGAAGATTAGCAATATTCACATAGTTGTAAGTGTAATTGGGATTGTAGGATTATGTAGGAAGACTTATGTCAGGGTCAATAATGTGAGGTGGACAACTGCTTGTAGTTTTATCAGTCTTTGACATTTTATTTTAACAAAGAAATGCAATCAAAACCTAACTAATTTTACTCTACCAGGGAATTCCCTACAAAGTCTAGGATCTAAGGGAAATCTCCTAGCATGCTTAAACTGGCTCTCACACTAAATGAAAGAACAATCAAAACAAAGTACAAACAGCATAAATAAAATATGACTAAATAACTAGTGTCTTGGATGATTTCTACTTGTCCTGAGTAGATCTTGCTCCCCCCCAGTAATGTCCAAAGTCATTTCCTCCCAAGTAAAAAGAAAGTCTTAAAACAGTTCTTGAAAAGTTCCAAAGTTCCAAAGAACGTTCACTCAAACAAAAATTGACTGATAACTGTTCCTTCTCTGTTTGATGAAAAGATTCCCTTTCCAATTAAAACAGCACCAATGATATTCTTCGATAATCTCCTTCCAGGAAAGAAAAGCACCACTTCTGCTTACTACCAACTCCTCTTCTTGTAATCGCTGCAGCTTCGTGAATACAATTTTTCAGGATGATTCTTCTTATGAATTGCTCTCTTCTGAGCAACTCCCTTCTGCCAATGCTACTGTGAGAAACAAATCATTGTATCAGCACACACGAAAGATAAACAGATTTTAGGTCTCTAGCAATATTTTGCTCAAATACTTTGGATGCAGGGGAGGAATACTGGCCCTGGCACAGAGCACTAACAACATGCAACCAAAATAGTGTCCAAAATAATAGACACTCCCGTCCCCTGCACACCACTATTACTGAACATCAGTCAAAGCTTCAAAACAATAATGTACAGTTTAATGTAACATCAGATTCACATAAATGAAGAATATATAAAAATGTGTTACAGGTACATTAATATGAGAAGGCCATTGTAAGAGGATTCAATTCAACACTACAGCTAAGTCAACGCCTAGTCTATAATACTGAATGAAAACCCTTATTGATATATCTTTAGGTCCAGTTCATGCGTTCTGGATGACTACCCCTGTATAACACCCCTCTCTTGGAATCCCCCTGACCCCACTGAGCCAAGAAGTAGTTCTGTTTTGCAAGTTTAAAAGGTTTATTTGATAATTTAAAATAGATATATATATATCACGCTTTATAATAAATTAATAATTGAATAGCACACTTAATCTGATATGATAAAGATCAACAACGGAGAATCTGGCACTAGCACACTTCTTTATAATTACTAAGGAGTTGAGATGAAATGGATAAGGTAGCACACTGGTAAATAGGTACAGAAGTATAATGTGGTAGAAAATGCTTTATAGAGTTCAAATGGATGTAATGTTGAATGAAAATGCAATACAGAAAATACTCAATATGATTTCAACAAACAAGGTAATCACTTTTCTCTGGCAATCCCCTCCCCCCCTTGATGCAATGCAAGGAAATGGAAGGAAGCACACAGTTCTCAGAAATGCAATCAATGTAATCAGTTCAATCCCCCCCCAAGCTTAGACAACAGAAGTTTAAAACACAGATAGGAGTTTTGAAAACACAGGCCCAAATTGCTTTGATATGTGCTGGCAATGAATTAAAAAATATGCTGGAAATGCTTTTTAATTCCCTTTCAGAGGTTCAGGGTGATTGGTATCTAGTTAATATTAGTCCAGGCTCACACTAGCAATGGGGCAGGGATAGTCAGCAGGTTAAACGAATTTCTGGCAAATGGAAAGCAAACAGCAGCAGTTTTTACATGTGAAGAAATTGCAAATCGCGGTAAAATTCGCGGATGCGTGTTCCGCGATTGCGGTAAAACTATAAGGGGTAGGAATGCGGTTCTTGGTGCGATTCAAAGCTACGATTCTAAGCTATCAGAGGAAAGTTACTGCAAGTCTCTAGCCCAAACGGTCGCGGAGATATGAGCGATTTAATAAAGGTCGTTTTTGGGTTTGCAAATTTCAAAAGCTCAAAATGACAAGTGCAGCTTGCAACTAGAAATGACAGGTGACAGCTAGGAGGCAGTTCTACTTAGGTTAAATAGATTGAATTAGATGAATTTAAACTAAGAGATTGGTTCTACACAGTTCTGCTGGGTACTCACACTATATTCTTGAGTGAAATGAGCCTCGCCATGGATCTGGTCAGGGTTTTAAACTGGACTCTGGTCTGGTCTGACCTCTGCACTTCACAGTGATCTGGGTCAGCTCTCTCTGCTGGTCTGGGTCTCTCTGGGTACAGCACTGCTTTCTCTCTGGTTCTCTTAGTTCTGGATAGATTGAAGTCTCTAGTTTGGCTTTCTGGAGGTTGATGGAGGTAAGTATGGATTTTTCCGGCAGAGCGTCCCGCTGCAGATGGATTTGGAAAGTCTCTATCTGTCCTGTCTGTCTGCTTTTATGTGTTTAGAATGTGGGTGTGTTCTAGCATCACTGACCCTACCTCTCTCTCAGCTTCTAATTGGTCAAACTTCCATTTATCATTTGATTGGGGAATGAACTGTGAGTCAGAGTGATGTCATTTTACAGCCTGCAGAAAGTCCACTCCTCCTGTCAACTTACACACAAATCTAGATTTGAAACAAATACATATTTGCAGAGGTACATATTGTTTTAAAATCATATGCACCCATCATGCATTACAGGAGGTATACCCTGTTCAAACTCTGCTCTTCCTGGGAGCTTGCATTCAGAAATGGCACATATTTCACTTTTTAACTGATTTTGCAATTTCTGACATTGACCCAACTTTACATACATGTGTGCAGGGAGTATGGACATTAACTGAAGAAGTTTCAGATTTTTAACATGCATACATTTAGAGTAATATCCACTTTTCCGCTAAAACCCCCCTGAACACGCCACCGGGTCGAAAAACCTCTTAAAATGTGGGCAGAAAAATCACAAGAATTATGGTGTCCTTTATAAAATTTTCACATGTCCGCTCTATGAGTTATTCATCTTTTTAAAGTTATGTTCTGGCTCCAAAGGGGTGTGGTTTCCCAGGTCACATGGTATAGAAACCAGTCTTTCCAGTTTCTGCCAAGCCAGCTTGCTCTCACAGGCAGTGCTCCTCCCAGCTCCTGCCAAGAGGAAGCTACAATTTACGACTGCGGTAATAAAAACCTTTGCCTGAGTGAAGAGGGCTTTGTTCTCTCTCTTGCAGAGCACAGATAATTCAATTATCAGATAGATGGCATATCCTTAGTGTGGGCAGCAAAAGGAAGGTTGGCCTGGGAACACAGTGGTGACTCAAGTTTCACTGCTGATGGGGGTAGTTGCCAGGCAGAATCAAGTTCCTTAAGCCAGACTTTCAGCTACTGTCATGTTATTTGTTGCTTTTTAAATTAACTTGCAATTTTACACATGCAGCTAGAATGCTGATTCTAAGTGCAAAACTATGACATTTAAACAATTGCAACCTATGTGACACTCAAAAGTAGGTCACTCAGTCAATTTAAACATTTAGATTTTTTTTTTAGTGTCTTTCAATCCAGTGCAACTTAAACTGCTGAAATCCACAGCGCAGCCAGTCTTATTATAAGCATTTTTCTGGGCTCTTCATTTCCCAGATTTTGTAGGCACACAAAACTCCATTCTACCAAATGTCTGCTGGTGTTCAGTGAATATTTTGCACATATTGCAATGTTTGAAATAGGCACTTTGGCTTGCCTTCAGAGAAACACAGGGTGGTTTTAAACTGCCGGCTTTTGGATAGTGGTGAGTACTGGTACTGCACCCATTTTTGGGATTTAAGAAAATGAATTCCCAACAGTTATGGGTTTGCTTTTGGCAATCAGCATTGCCACTCCCAATGGTTTCAGACTACTGTGCGGGTAGTCCAATGGTGGTTTTAAAGCGCTTTGAAGCTAACCGGCGCTACTGTTTTTCCTTTGGCAACCCATTTCCCTCATGGCAACCCAGCCTTTCATTCTCGCACTGGTGGGTGGCAAGTGAGGCAACCATTTTAGTGTGCGCACAAACTGCGCAGCTTTCCTGGATTTCAGCGCACATGTGGGTTTTCCGCCATCTTGAATTTTCTAAGCCCACAGCACCAAATGTTGCAGCATGATAGCTTAAACGTGGGTCAGGACACCCAACAAGCCCCCCCACGCGACTGCACTTTGAATTTGAGTCGATGGGGAGTCGCGTGCCCATGGGTTTTGACCCACGCACCGGTCTGTCCGCATAATCTTCTTCCTCTTCTGTAGATGGCACAGTTCAGCATCTTCTTCTCCATCCGGTACTGATCGATCGGTTCTCCTCGCCAGTCCTGATGGGAGTATTGGGCGGTCCACTGGGGCCATTGGATCTTCGTTCCCGGTCTCCGGATCATCCTCCTTGGCCAGTCTCAAGGTCTTCTTTCTCCTAGGACGACAAAGGAAGAGCGGCAATACCTACTCATAGACGTTTTTCCACCACTGTTGAGATGGTGGGACAGCATATGCATTTCATCATGACGAAACATTACATTCTTACTTTGATAAAAAAAACAGTATAACTAAGAGACAGTTTCATGCAAATCACAATATTTTAGAGACTAGATGTGGTATGTTTTATGATTGGAACTGAATTAGTCTGAGACAGTACCCGCTAGGATTCCAGAGGATTCCTCCAGTTGTTGCAGAGTGTGCCTGGGATGGCAACATTTCAACTGGTTTATGTGGACCCACTTGTCTTCCCCCTCTGCCGAACCGCCTTTGGGGATGCGGATCTTGTAGGCCGCAGGGGAGATCTTATCGACGATCTCAAAGGGTCCTTTCCATGTAGGCAAAAATTTGCGCTGCTTGGCCTGGTTCCTTTGGAAGTTGTATAGATAGACCCGGTCCCCCACCTGATATTCCTTCCTGGAAGTTTTCAGGTCATAGTGGGTCTTCATGCTATCAGCTGATCTTTCTAGATTCCGCTGAGCATAAGCAAAAGCATGTTGGAGGTGTTTCCTTAAATTCTCTACATACTCATGAGTAGTGGAGGCATTTATCAGTGTCTGCTCTTGGGTCCTGTAGAGCAAATGCTGAGGAAGCACCATCTTGCGCCCAGTCATCAACTCAAATGGTGACATTTTGGTTGCAGATGAAGGGGTAGATCTGATAGCCATTAGGACCAGAGGTAATCGGATATCCCAACTTGGCCCAGAATCTGCCACAAACTTCTTTAATATGCTCACAATTGTCCGGTTATATCTCTCTACTGCCCCAGAAGAAGCTGGTCTATAAGCAATATGCAGCTTTCTCTTGACCCCCAGTATCTCCCACATCTTTGTCATTACTTCACTGGTGAAGTGGCTACCTCTGTCTGACTCAATCCTTTGAGGTAGACCAAAACGGGAAAAGATGTGGTTAATCATCAAGGCAGCTGCAGTTTCTGCCTTGCAATTTGGGGCTGGGAGACATTCCACCCACTTGGTAAACAAGCATGTCACAGTCAACATGTACTTATTCCCCCTAGCCGAGCGAATCACAGGGCCTACAAAGTCGATTTGTAAATCTGACCATGGCAGTGTCATTCCCCTCTTTTGTAAAGGCGCCCGGTGTGTGAGGGATGTCGGCTGAAATTGTGCACACACAAGACAACCCTTCAAATATTGGTTGAGGTCCTGGCCCATGTGTGGCCAGTATGCAACCTCTCTTAAGATTTCCAATGTTGTGTGAAACCCCCTATGACCGGCGGTGGCCGCATCATGGGCGTGACTTAACATCAGGCTTCGGAATGAGGTAGGAACCACCCACTGATCGTGGCCAGCTTTGGATTTCCTTACCAGCAAACCGTCTTGGATTCGGAACATTTTTGGACATTTCATCAACACTCTTAGGTCCTCTTTCCCAATGTAATCGGTATCCGTCAGGGGAAAGTTCTCAGGGTCCTCAAGGTGCTGGTAAAATTTACCAATAATTGGATCCCCCTTATGAGCGGTAATCAAATCAGCATCAGGGGTCTCCTTACTCCATTGTGCAATTGAAAGGTCGTTGTGAGCATTGGTCTGGGACCTAGTGATAGCAGTGACCTGGATTTCCCCCAATAGGGACTCAATCTCAATTAGATCCCCTTGGATGGCCCCGGTTTTGGCCAGCTGATCAGCTAAGTCATTTCCAGTTTTGTCTGGTCCCTCTACTTTGGAATGACCCTTGATCTTTTTCCAATAGATGGTCATCCCATTCGATGTGACCAGATCATCAATGTTTTGGATCAACTTCCCATGTTTCAAGGGTTTGTTGTTAGCACATAACATGCCTCTGGTTTTCCAATTAACCAGGTGCTCCACGAACCCGTTCCGTACATAATCCGAATCTGTGATTATGACCAGTTCGTGGAGTTGATGCTGGACAGCAGTGAGGATGGCATGATGCACAGCCATCAATTCTGCCACCTGACTACTTCGGGGACCAATTTTGTATCCAGCGGAGGGTTCTGGGGACTCATTCACCCATGCATTCCCTACGCCAGCCACCAGTTCTTTCTCCCCGTCGTTGTCAACATGGTAAGAGCATCCATCCACATAGACAGTGGGCATTCCCTCACACTTGTCCTCTTCAAAGACTTTGTGGGGGGAATTAAGGTATGCCTCCATGTTGTCCTTGATTTTTAGACTTTCGTCCTCGAGACAGTTTTCTCTGGCACAATCATGCAAGTCAGCCAGACCTTGCGCGAGGGGACTCTTCTTGTTTTGGCCATATCTGACCTCCACAGGAAAGCCTTGCATTGACAGAATCCAGGAAGTAATTCGGGAATTACTCACATTTCCGGCCCGGATTCTGTCACTTTGGAGATATTGCAGAGGCTGGTGTGGAGTCTCCACTATGATGTGTTCCCCCTGGATAAACGGGCGGTAATTCTTCAATGCCCACACTGTTGCCAGGAGTGCCTTCTCACAATCGTTGAATTTTTCCTCCACAGAGGATAAAGTTTTGCTCCCATAGGAGATTACTTTATTGACCTTGTCATGCTTTTGGTATAATACTGCCGTCAAGCACGTATCAGAGAACCCCGTCTCCAGGAAGAACTCCTTGTTTCTGACAGGGTAAGCTAGGCAAGGCGCTTGTGAGAGGCTTCTTTTGAGTTGTTTTACCGCCTCGGCTTGTTCTGGACCCCATTCCCACTTGACCCCCCCCTTCAGGAGATGAATCAGGGGTCTGGTGATCTCTGCGTAGCCCTCAATGAACTTTCTGCTGTAATTAGTCAGTCCAAGGAGGCTCCTTAGTTCCCGCAGAGTTGTGGGGTCTTTCAGTTTCTGAAGTGCTTCCACTTTCTTTTCCTGGGGACAGAGACCCTGAGGAGTAATCTCATGCCCCAAGAAATTAACACGGGTTCTACACCACTGTGCTTTCTGAAAGGAAAGTTTTGCTCCGGCGGCCCTCAACTGCGTCAGAAAATAACGGATCTCCACTATGTGTTCCTCCACAGATGAACTTTTGATGAGGACATCATCTACATAAGCCAGGTTACCCCTTGCAACCAAGTCGGGCATGGCCTTGTGTAGAAAAATGTTGAATTCATTGCCGGAGTTGAGGTATCCGAAGGGAGTTCGGGTCCATGTGTACTGCTGGCCCCCAAAGGTAAAAGCCAGTTTGTATTGGTCCTCCCTGCTGACAGGCACGGTCCAGTATCCATTGGTCAGGTCTATTGCAGTGAATACCTGTGACCCCTGAATCTGGGCCAGCCCTTGGTCAATGTAGGGCAGAGGCCATCGGGAAGTATGGACCCGTTTGTTGAGCTCCCTAAGGTCGGCGCAGAGTCTCCACTGGTCGTTTGGCTTCAATATCCCCAGCACCGGATTATTGAAGGTGCTGTGGACTGGACGGATTATTCCCCGGGACTCAAGGTTCTTAATTATTTCAGTAAGGGACTCCATTGATGCGAGAGGCAAGCGATATTGCTTCACAAACACAGGAGTCATGCCAGAGTCCGTGGGGATTGTTGTTGTGTGGATGTCAGTGCGACCACAGTCATATGAGTCTACCGCAAAGAGATCTTGGAAATCCAAGAAAACTTGTTTCAACTTTTGCTTTTGTTCCAGAGTCACACAGGCATCAGCTAGATTGACTCTCTCTTCCACCATCTGCCTGAAGCCTGGAAAGACTTCTGGTTTGGCTATCTCCGTGGCCTCCTCCAGCTGGGTGGAGAAGTCCCTGGTCAGAGTGCTGATTTGGACCGGAGGCTTCAGGTGGGAAAGGCAGCCCTCATGTACCTGGAAAATCACCTCATCCCTCCTGAAGTCACACGTCACATCTTCCTTACCATAGGGGCAGGAAGTGTACACCAGGAAGTTCCCCCCATGCCGGGTAAAAATCCTGTCTGGTGTTGTATTGTCATCACTGTCACTGTCAAAACAGTCCTTGGGGATTGGTCCTAACAGTTCATTTACTAAGTCGATGGAAAAATGTCGGTCATCAACCGCCATTCCAATAATGGTGCCTGCGGCTAGAGTAATACTCTTTAAGTCGCTGTTATCCACCTCTATTGGAATGGTGTCATGTTCTATGTTGACTAATGGAGTTGGGTTTACCCCCAACCCTTGCTGTTGGAGAGAAGCATTTAGATGTATGTAAGCATCAGGGTTTTTCAACTCTTGTCCCCTTTTAACTTTCACTTCCAGGGAGAATTGTCGGGTCCTTTCTGGGATGGTGACTTCCTCTTTAACATGAATTTCAACTGCATAAGGTAGCAATTGAGCTGACCTAAATGCTTTTTCTGGATCATCAAAGGTCATGGGATTATCCGCTAATCGGGACCAAGCTTTGAAGTTTATTAGGTCCAAACTAATGGCAAAGCGATTGAGAATGTCACTGCCTAAGTAAAAGGCGGCAGGGACGTCTCGCACGACCCAACAATTGTGGACTATGCTCTTGTTGCCAATGGAGATTTTGAGCATACACCTGCTTGGCAGGAGATGTTTTGAATTGGGTGCTTCCAGGTCCATTTCCCATTTGTCTATCAGTTTGAAGGTGGGAATGGCTGGATCTTTTGGGAGTTGGCGGAACATGGCTTCGCTGATGAAGCTCTTACCGTTGTTCACACACACTCGAGCGAGAACAGAGTCCTTCCCATCATTTAACTGAACAGGGATGAACAACTGCTCTCCAATTTGCTGAATCTCAGCCAGGCTCTGAGCTGATTTCACATCTTTCTGGACTATAGGAGTGGGAGTTTCAGATTGTGGATTGGTATAGAATTTCAGAGTGTTTCCTTCCAGCGTGGAATACCACTTTAGACTGGAAGGAAGGTTGATTTTCAGAAATAGAGAGGACCCCCCATCACCAGTCTGTTGTCCTACTGCTATTACTGTCACGTCTGGAATCTGGTTGTTCTGGAAGTGAAATTCTACTTGGTCAGATTTTTGTTCAACCATGTGGCAGGTGCCGTTTAAACTCACATGGTTGACACTCTGTTTTAATTTTATTGGTCGGCTAGTCTGGGTCCAGAGGACCTTGTTTACACAATCTATTAGGGGTGACAACCTTCTCAGGAGGTCATTCCCTAGTAAACAAGGGGTGCCCTCTGGGGTCACAATTATGACCGGGTGTTTCAACTTATGTCGCCCAATTTTAATGTCCAAGTCTGCAGTCCCCTCAACGGGAATTTCCTTCCCGTCAAAGTTCTGGAGTTGTCCAGGAAGTGAGGTGAGAGGAATTTGGTAATTCTCTCCCCTTCCTGCATTCAGTTCATCAAAGGCCCTTCTGGACAGAAGGGTAGCTTGAGATCCCGTGTCCACCAGTGCCGAGATTGTACCCTGCCCCTGTACTTGTACCGGGGCATAATATCTTCCCTCCTTCTCCTCAAGGGGGCACAGATAATGCACATTTTTGGACAACTGGTGGGCTAATTTTCTGGTTTTGGACATCGCGAGAAAAGAATTTTGGGCAGAATTCTGTGGAGAGCCTTGGGAATCTGAAAGAAAAAGTTGGCAACTGGAGATCAGAGCCATTGTGGGTTCCCCTGGTTCCGGTTCTGGGCCGCCCCCCCCCTTTTTGGAGGCAGTCCCCAGGATGGGTTTGAACCAGGGGATTTTCTTGCTGTTGGTTCTGGGATGAGATGGTGGGCGGCGGTAGCTCAGTCTCCACATCTCCCCAGTCTGGATTTGCATCCCTAGGGACCCATTTTTCTTTGGGAGGAGTTCCCCCCTCTCTGAAGGAGAAGATCCTTTTCCCAGGATCCTCTGAGGATCCCTCTCCCTCAAATTGGAAGATCTGTACCTCCTCCTCAAACTGAATCTGTTTGGGTCTTTTGTTTCTCCTACCCCCCCTCTGCTCCTTAGGAGGCAGACTTTCAGGGGCAAGAGATTTCGTTTCCGGTTCCTGGGTTTCCAGGGGCTGTTTACAAGTGAGGAAGGAAGCTTCCTCCAAGGCTTTACACCCCCCTTCCCTTTGTGCCTCCTCCCTGGGAACCGGTGAGTTATCGGGGTGCTGCCCCCGTCATTGTTCTGGAGCACCAGGTCCAGAGTTGGGTGCGTTCTGCGCCGGCACGCCCATCTGAGGGTTCTGCTGAGCCCTCAGTATGTGACCCATATCCCGCGCCATGTTTTGAACCTGGCGCTCCAACTGGGAAACCCGCTCAGGCTGATACGGGGCCCTGTTTTCTCCCCTGGGCTGATCCCGGGAAGGGTAGCTGTCCCTCATCTGGTAATACCCCGGGTTGGGAAGATTTGGGTACCCCTCCACCCTTGGCCTCCCCTCTCCCGGATTCAGTGATCTGGGCTCAGGGAATTGGGGAAAGAAGGATGGATGGTTTTGGGGCTGAAAGTCGGGTGGATATCTGGGGAAAAAGTTCTGCCCAGGGTTTGGTAAATTTCTGCCCTCCTGTGGGAAGTTTGGAGGGAAGTTCCCTGGGTTAGGTGCTTGTCTGGATCCCCCCCCTTGGGCTGGAGGAGTCCACACATAACCCAGGATGGGTCGATTTCCCTTGTAACGGGGACTTACATAATCAGGAGAGCGAGGGACCCCATTTGTGGGGCTGCCTCCTTGGCTCCCTGTCTGTGACTGGCCCGAGGACCTTCTGGGCCTAGCATTATTAGGTGCAGGCAGGTTTTTAGGCCCCCCCATCTCCAAATCCAAAACGGGGGTGACCTTTACCTCTGCCACCTTGACAGCAGCAGGGGTGCTGTTGGCTTTGGGGTTTTTCTGGGCATTGCTTTTATTTTCTATGGGCTTCTGCACCTCATAGATCCGGGTAGCCTGTTCAATGACCCAGTCTAAAGATCTTTTCTCATGAAAATCTCTCACGAGCTGGGTCATTATATATTTGGGCAAGGCATGGAAAAATGTATTGACAAACTCTCTACTATCTGTGCGCACCCTTCTGGTGGTTTGCGCAAAAGCACGCTTTAACTCCTGCACAAATTCTCGTGGGGCCTGATCCTCCCCACATTGCAAATTGTAGGCCGCCTTGCGAGCCTCTTGAGGATTTCTGTGAACAGAAAAATGTTTCAGGATGGCCGCCTTATATGTGGACCATCTTAAATGATTTTGGTCCTCCAGCCCCGCAAAGAAACTGGAGTATTCCGGGGAGAATGTCCACTTTACATATTGAATACAGCTTTGGCTGTCCTTCAAATGGAAAGTCTCCATCATTTGTTCAAACAACTCTAAGTGCTCCCAAACAGAATACCTAGCGTTCTTATGGTAAGGCGTGATGACGCTCCTGATCGCCTTAATCTGCTTTAAGGGGTCCTTAAGCAAGGCCCTTTTTGCCTTATTGGCCTTTTTGGTTCGGGTAACCCTTGTCCATTCTTCCTCGGACTCAGAGGCACTGCTCCCAGAGTTTCCCGTCTGTTCTTCCAGGTTTTCCCGGATTCTGCGAGCCTGGGAATGGCTGGCAGAATGTGGGGACCTGGTCTCCTGTGTCCTGCGCAGTTCAGAGGAGTCTTCAGATTCCTCCTTGCTGCCAGGATTTGATGGGTACCACCTCCACTGACCTAACTGGGCCGAGGTTTTCAGGATGCCCTTAATGGGCCTACTCTCCTGGGGTTCCCCATTGAACTGTACTGTACTTGGGTGCCCATACCCGGATGCCCACCCCTCCATTCCTGAGTGGTTCTGGCCTATGAGCCCCATACTCTTAGCTGGATAGTAATCTGCCATCCCTGTGGCCCTGTGCTCATGTGCGCCAGGGGACATGGGGGTGGTAGAGTCCAGGGACTGGGGGAGATGAAGGCCCCTGGTGTTAGGGCTCCTGCGGTTATGGTCAGGAATCTCTCTTTCCCAGCGGACCTCATCTCTATCCGCCCCTGCTCCCTGTTGCAATGCAAGAGCCTGCATTTGTGCTTTCAGTTCCTCTGTTAAGGTCTTACTCGACTCTATCAGTTTCTCCTGCATCGCTACCTGTTGCTGGAGCCTATCATTGTGCTGGCAGAGAGCTTCATTCTCTCTCTGTGTTTCCTGATTGGTCCTGGAGAACTGGGCCAGTCTTTGCTGCAGGAGGGTTACCTCCTGGGCAATGTCCCTATTGGCCTGCTCCTTTCTTGCTAGAGCATCCTCCACCCTTCTGGTGTGCTCTACCAAGTTCTGGTTTTCTTTTTGGAGGTCACCCAGCCCCTGGTGGGCCAGGTGATTTTCTTCCATTTTTCTTTTTAAATGGCAGACTTCCTGGCCTAAGGCGTCTCTTTCCTGACTAAGAGCCTGCATTTGTGCCGCCAGGTCGTCCCTTTGCCTTTGGAAGGCACCAGCTTTCTGGCGCTCCTGATCAAACTCTGCCTGGGTATCCAGATCTTTCAGAATCAGTTTATTGCTCTCCTCCTTCACTCTATCTAGGTGGCCTTGCAGGGTGACTACCTGCTCAGCACATGCCCTATTGAAGTCTAGCTGTTGCTCCAGCTTTTTCTGGCTTTGCAGTAGGGAGTCCAAACCTTCTTGGTGTTCCTTCTGCAAGGCCAGAAATCTGGTATCCTGTTCTGACTTTTCCTTTTGCAGCACATCCATATCCTCCTTTATTTTAGTGATGTACTGTCTGGTCTCATTTTCTGACTCCTGGCTTCTGTGCAGCCTTTGCTCAGAAGAGTCCAGATCAGATTGGGCCTTCTCTAACGCCATCTGTTGCCTTTTTGCCAGATCATGGCCTTCAGCACATTTATTCTGTATGGCTCCCATGTATAAATATAAATATGCCGCTATCCTAACAATCTTGTCGTGCTCATCTTTGGCCTTAGGAGCCATATATAGTTCACTCAGGGCCACGTGTAATGGACCCTGATCTCTATATATATCTGACCCTGTTTCAGTGACCTGTTGTGTGATGGCCTGCAACCACGCATCCTGGCCCTGTTCGGTCCATTCACCTCTCACAAATAGCTTATGCAAGAGGTGCTCTCTGGCTATTTTCATGTCTACTAAGGTCGTCATTCTAGAGATTGGTCTCTGTCCTGACTTACAGAAGTTTGTATTTTATTTTTGCAGAACAGAACTTTTCTTGGAGTGTCCCTTTTGAGGAATGCTTCACAGCGTAATGCAGCGTGGTGATCCGACCGGATGTATGTATCCCGTCAGTTAGCACACTGTATTAAGCTGCACAAGTGGTAAATCTAACCCAACGTCTCGGCTCGAGCCCCCAATTTGTAAGAGGATTCAATTCAACACTACAGCTAAGTCAACGCCTAGTCTATAATACTGAATGAAAACCCTTATTGATATATCTTTAGGTCCAGTTCATGCGTTCTGGATGACTACCCCTGTATAACACCCCTCTCTTGGAATCCCCCTGACCCCACTGAGCCAAGAAGTAGTTCTGTTTTGCAAGTTTAAAAGGTTTATTTGATAATTTAAAATAGATATATATATATCACGCTTTATAATAAATTAATAATTGAATAGCACACTTAATCTGATATGATAAAGATCAACAACGGAGAATCTGGCACTAGCACACTTCTTTATAATTACTAAGGAGTTGAGATGAAATGGATAAGGTAGCACACTGGTAAATAGGTACAGAAGTATAATGTGGTAGAAAATGCTTTATAGAGTTCAAATGGATGTAATGTTGAATGAAAATGCAATACAGAAAATACTCAATATGATTTCAACAAACAAGGTAATCACTTTTCTCTGGCAATCCCCTCCCCCCCTTGATGCAATGCAAGGAAATGGAAGGAAGCACACAGTTCTCAGAAATGCAATCAATGTAATCAGTTCAATCCCCCCCCAAGCTTAGACAACAGAAGTTTAAAACACAGATAGGAGTTTTGAAAACACAGGCCCAAATTGCTTTGATATGTGCTGGCAATGAATTAAAAAATATGCTGGAAATGCTTTTTAATTCCCTTTCAGAGGTTCAGGGTGATTGGTATCTAGTTAATATTAGTCCAGGCTCACACTAGCAATGGGGCAGGGATAGTCAGCAGGTTAAACGAATTTCTGGCAAATGGAAAGCAAACAGCAGCAGTTTTTACATGTGAAGAAATTGCAAATCGCGGTAAAATTCGCGGATGCGTGTTCCACGATTGCGGTAAAACTATAAGGGGTAGGAATGCGGTTCTTGGTGCGATTCAAAGCTACGATTCTAAGCTATCAGAGGAAAGTTACTGCAAGTCTCTAGCCCAAACGGTCGCGGAGATATGAGCGATTTAATAAAGGTCGTTTTTGGGTTTGCAAATTTCAAAAGCTCAAAATGACAAGTACAGCTTGCAACTAGAAATGACAGGTGACATCTAGGAGGCAGTTCTACTTAGGTTAAATAGATTGAATTAGATGAATTTAAACTAAGAGATTGGTTCTACACAGTTCTGCTGGGTACTCACACTATATTCTTGAGTGAAATGAGCCTCGCCATGGATCTGGTCAGGGTTTTAAACTGGACTCTGGTCTGGTCTGGTCTGGCCTCTGCACTTCACAGTGATCTGGGTCAGCTCTCTCTGCTGGTCTGGGTCTCTCTGGGTACAGCACTGCTTTCTCTCTGGTTCTCTTAGTTCTGGATAGATTGAAGTCTCTAGTTTGGCTTTCTGGAGGTTGATGGAGGTAAGTATGGATTTTTCCGGCAGAGCGTCCCGCTGCAGATGGATTTGGAAAGTCTCTATCTGTCCTGTCTGTCTGCTTTTATGTGTTTAGAATGTGGGTGTGTTCTAGCATCACTGACCCTACCTCTCTCTCAGCTTCTAATTGGTCAAACTTCCATTTATCATTTGATTGGGGAATGAACTGTGAGTCAGAGTGATGTCATTTTACAGCCTGCAGAAAGTCCACTCCTCCTGTCAACTTACACACAAATCTAGATTTGAAACAAATACATATTTGCAGAGGTACATATTGTTTTAAAATCATATGCACCCATCATGCATTACAGGAGGTATACCCTGTTCAAACTCTGCTCTTCCTGGGAGCTTGCATTCAGAAATGGCACATATTTCACTTTTTAACTGATTTTGCAATTTCTGACATTGACCCAACTTTACATACATGTGTGCAGGGAGTATGGACATTAACTGAAGAAGTTTCAGATTTTTAACATGCATACATTTAGAGTAATATCCACTTTTCCGCTAAAACCCCCCTGAACACGCCACCGGGTCGAAAAACCTCTTAAAATGTGGGCAGAAAAATCACAAGAATTATGGTGTCCTTTATAAAATTTTCACATGTCCGCTCTATGAGTTATTCATCTTTTTAAAGTTATGTTCTGGCTCCAAAGGGGTGTGGTTTCCCAGGTCACATGGTATAGAAACCAGTCTTTCCAGTTTCTGCCAAGCCAGCTTGCTCTCACAGGCAGTGCTCCTCCCAGCTCCTGCCAAGAGGAAGCTACAATTTACGACTGCGGTAATAAAAACCTTTGCCTGAGTGAAGAGGGCTTTGTTCTCTCTCTTGCAGAGCACAGATAATTCAATTATCAGATAGATGGCATATCCTTAGTGTGGGCAGCAAAAGGAAGGTTGGCCTGGGAACACAGTGGTGACTCAAGTTTCACTGCTGATGGGGGTAGTTGCCAGGCAGAATCAAGTTCCTTAAGCCAGACTTTCAGCTACTGTCATGTTATTTGTTGCTTTTTAAATTAACTTGCAATTTTACACATGCAGCTAGAATGCTGATTCTAAGTGCAAAACTATGACATTTAAACAATTGCAACCTATGTGACACTCAAAAGTAGGTCACTCAGTCAATTTAAACATTTAGATTTTTTTTTTAGTGTCTTTCAATCCAGTGCAACTTAAACTGCTGAAATCCACAGCGCAGCCAGTCTTATTATAAGCATTTTTCTGGGCTCTTCATTTCCCAGATTTTGTAGGCACACAAAACTCCATTCTACCAAATGTCTGCTGGTGTTCAGTGAATATTTTGCACATATTGCAATGTTTGAAATAGGCACTTTGGCTTGCCTTCAGAGAAACACAGGGTGGTTTTAAACTGCCGGCTTTTGGATAGTGGTGAGTACTGGTACTACACCCATTTTTGGGATTTAAGAAAATGAATTCCCAACAGTTATGGGTTTGCTTTTGGCAATCAGCATTGCCACTCCCAATGGTTTCAGACTACTGTGCGGGTAGTCCAATGGTGGTTTTAAAGCGCTTTGAAGCTAACCGGCGCTACTGTTTTTCCTTTGGCAACCCATTTCCCTCATGGCAACCCAGCCTTTCATTCTCGCACTGGTGGGTGGCAAGTGAGGCAACCATTTTAGTGTGCGCACAAACTGCGCAGCTTTCCTGGATTTCAGCGCACATGTGGGTTTTCCGCCATCTTGAATTTTCTAAGCCCACAGCACCAAATGTTGCAGCATGATAGCTTAAACGTGGGTCAGGACACCCAACACCATATTCATATTCTTCTTCACTCTATCTATTAATTTGCCTTTACAATTTCATAAAACAGAAATGCACATTCCTTTCAGAAGGAATCCTTCAAGCTCAATGTGTTTCAGGGTCAAACACACCCTCTCTATGTTGGCCAGACTCTGAGCGTTGGACAGAGCAAAAGTGAAACATACAATGCATGAATGAAGAATCACCTGTGACTAGACATTTTAAAGAGCTTAGACACTTGATTGCTCAAATTCAATAAACCATCTTAGAAGTATTGAAACATCCCACAAGAGGTGGACATTACAATACCTTATTATTGCAAAGAGAAATGTTCTGGATTGACCTTTTGGACACCATCAAACCTAGGAGCATGAATGAGGAGTTCTCTCTGAGCTGCTTTATTTGAGAGATCCAGTGATTTATGAAGGTATCCACCTGATTCACTGTGCATAAATATAGCTTTGTTTCCCCCCTTGTGGTATTTGGACAACTGTCTCTTTAGGTACTATCCCTCTTGGTCTACATGACAAGTTTTTGTTATGGACTGTTGGCGTGATTGGCTATGAGGTCCATTAATATTACACTTATCTGTATCTTTATTGTTTCTCCTTATTTTTTTATTTTTTTTTGTCCATTTTTGGCCAAGTTTCTCAAATTGTTGAAATATAGGATTATTGTTAGTCTTTATTTATCATCCCTTTACATTAAAAGACAGGTCTTTGTGTTTTATTCATTGGTTCCTCCAGATCATGTTTTTTTTATATTTCTAATCAGGAATACAGTGATTTATATTTTATCATTTTACAGTCTTGATTACTTCAGAATCAGGAATTTATGCTTGAGATGCGGTTTTGTGGAATTTGAGGCATCAGGGTCTGGTTACAATAGTAGGAAGTATGCTAGTTGTATGTGAAGGAGTCCGTATATCATATGACTTGGAACGTGATCACATGATCTCTCATCTGACACGCTATACGGACTGTGCGCTTTTCCCAGTTCGGATGTGAGGAACCTTTCGGTGTATGCTTAATCATACTCCATATTGTGAGCGGGCCGCTCCTAATGCCCATTAAGGACGAGGTAAGAACTTGCTTTATTTAGGCTGTGTTGGCCGCCGATTACTACTGTCTTTTTGCAACGGGAAATGCTAATGCAGGTTCCTGCTCGCAGGTGGTCCCAGACGTTGCAAGGAGCGTGACCCATTGCACGCCAGTATAGTAACACTGGCGACATTTGATGTTCTTGAACACATCGCTGAGGCACCAGTAACATGAGTGAAGAGGCTCTGCATAAGAGTTTGTTTACTGAATTTCCAGGTACCTATTTCATTGGGGTAATAATATATGGACTCTCACATTATCATAGTGTATGTAGAATAACACTTATTTTATGCATTGTTTATATGCAGTTTGAGAGTACACATTTTCTATTTTGGTGTACTAGATAAGGTAGGAAGTGACTATACTCCTGCTTTGAGGGGCCTGTACTAACATGTACACACTTGACACTCGTTGGTGAACAAATCCATGTGATGGGTTCATTAAGCAGTTAGCTACACTGAATGAAAAGGGTGTGGATTAACAATCTCTGTGTAAATACTTCCTCTCAACATAGGATTGAACTGAATTCATTTGGTTATAGTATGTATACTTGTGACAGTCACTCAAGGGGTGCTTTACAATAAGGACTACACACCTGTGGTGAAGGTGTTGTTGTATTGCTTGACAAAACATGGTGAACGTTTGATACATATGAATATCTTCTGGGACTGAATCGGTATGTTCTGTGTACGCTTATAGAATTCTCTCCTGAAGAAGGGGTGTTTGATACCAAAATGCGTTGAGCTTGAAGTATTCCATCTGAAAGGAATGTGCATTCGTGTTTTATGAAATTGTAGAGGCAGATTATATGCCTGTAACACATGTTTATATATTTTTATTTCTGTGAATCTGATGTTACATTATACTGTGCATTATTGTTTTGAAGCTTTGACTGATGTTCAGTAATAGTGGTGTGCAGAGGACGGGAGTGTCTATACATTTGGACACTATTTTGGTTGAATGATACTGTGAGAGCATGTTCCCTTGCCTTACAGTCTGCTACTGGTTCTAATACAGTCAAATACAATTCTGACAAAATTATAGACAATCACAGTACTCCTGCTTCTACTGCAACTTGATACTTGTAAAGTATTTAGGCAACTTAAACAAGACTCTTCAACCTCTACAGGCAGGCAAGGCACTCTTCCTTCTTGTGTGATGACAAAGGGCAGCCTCGTTGCCTTCCCTATCAGTCTTGGAGCTACCACAAAATCTGTCTTGGCTTTCAGACTGCTTCTCTCTCTCAACTTTAACAGTCTCAGCTCCACAGATTTAAGATCAGTTTAACAAGAACCCAACTCCCCCCCCGAGATTCATGTACCCCTTCTTATTTCCAGTAGTTATCCCAAAGCTGTATTGCCACTCTTACAGCCTTGGATAACCTTGTTACTCTTGTATCAGAGGACTCTGGATTCCCAAGTTTCAACAACCTTAAAACAATGATGTTGAGTTCTTAATTGGTCTGGTTTCACCTTATAAAGGCTTTGTCTACTGGCTTGGGCAATGTTTGTTCTCTTCATAACTTCAACCACTTCTACAACTTCCAAATAAGTGTTCTGAATTTTACCAAAGGTACGTTTCTCTGTAGAAACAAATGTAGGTACATGTGATTTCATTTTAATGACATACTTCCACTTAAAGTTGTGAGTTTTTATTTTGTCAGTGTTGTGCATTAATAGTAATCAGGAACCACAGTTTCATATGCGCAACTTGTCTTTGATGTTAGATAGCCTTGTAAAAATATGGGAAAGTCAACATTCTCCTCCTTAACAGAAGACACGCGACTGTTCAGCAAAAGTTCATATATAACAATGGGGAAAAGAATGGCTTTCTCTTCATGCAAGCACTTTAACTTCGGTGAAAACAGCGTGTGATAGAATTCCCTTGTTAGAGTGACTTCCCACAGCTGAAAACAACTTTACTAGCTTTTACTTACACTTTTGCATCAATTAAGCTAATGACAGCTATGAGAAATGTATTCCTGATGATTTGGAATATGGAGCTTCATTTACCAGCTCCACAATCACAGCCACTGCGTGCTGCTTCTAGTACCCATCTTTATTTGTTCTGCTACTACTGCTACAGATATTCTTGAAAACTACACCCCTCTACAGCATGGGTGTCTCAGATCCCACCTTGATGATGCAGTCTCTTCCTTTCACCAGTTTTCCTCGGCTTGCTTCTGTACATGGGTCTCATAACTGCAGCTCTGCATTCAAAGCAATTTGGCGGACATGGAAAGACTGCCAGTTCCTCTCAGTCTCTTCCAATGCAGCCACTGCCAAACAGGGTTTGTGAGCACAGGACCAACTCAGAGCCTGCAGCTGAAATATGTTCTTCCTTTGCTCTGGCGTTCCTTCTGTGGTCAAACCTCCTAGTGAACTGCCAGCCTCGTTCTCTTTTTCTTCTTCTTCTTCTTCTTCTTCTTCTTCTTCTTCTTCTTCTTCTTCTTCTTCTTCTTCTTCTTCTTCTTCTTCTTCTTCTTCTTCTTCTTCTTCTTCTTCTTCTTCTTCTTCTTCTTCTTCTTCTTCCCTTCCAGCTCCAGCTCCTCTCTACTACTTCCTCCCTATGCAGCCTTGTATGCCCCTCAGGTAGGTTAATTGGTTTTAGGTGCAGACCCTTAGAGCTAATTGCCTTACCTTTTCAAAATGCTGCTATGCCTGCCTGCCTGTCCGTGGCCTCTGTCTGTCTCTTCAGCCCTCTTCATCTTCACAGTCCTGGAAGGATTCTGGGACATGAAGTGCATTTTTAACAAATTCAGTTTTCTTACTTCTGTAAATGTTTTAAGGATGATTTTTCTTTCCTTGTGGTTATTAGAAGAGGGATTGTAGGGATTCACCTTTTTAGGAACAGATGGGGCAAAAAAGATCACATTTCCGTCATTCTGATCGGCATATCATTGGTATTGGGGAGCATATGGAATTCTAGGGGAAAAAGAAGGTTCTGGAGGTATGGTAGCTTTGTACATTGTAAGCTTAGGTTTTACTAGCTTAGTTTTAACCATAGATTGAAATTCATCAGAATGGCAAGATGCTATCACCTTTCTCAGAATGATCTTACAAGCATCCAAGAAATAATACCATGTGTCTCTCTGTGACAACACCCCACTACCCGGTACCTTGTCTCCACCCAGGTGATCCTCCCACAGTACACCTCCCTCTGCACCACGCCCTCTCCTGGATACCCGGGAGGAGACTGTAGGCAGGGTTTCAGTGGGGTATCCACAGGATTCTCCACACTTAGCATAGAAACCTAGCAGATGTATAGCATAGTTCAGTGTGTTAACAACCTTAACATGACTAACTGCTAAGACTGATAACAATACTAATTGTAAGACTACTGACATTAGCAATTAGACTGGGGCTAGAGTGTCTTCGCTTAGGCCATAGGCCCTGTACAGGCTGCAGGTGCACAAACATTCACACTGCCATGTTAATTTAGGAAAGTTGAACAGTGTGTTTGGTGGATGCTGGACTCGGAGCACAGTGAGGTAGCAGAACATGCACTGGAAAGATCAATTACATTTTTCAGGCTGGTGCAAGCGAGGAAACAGAAAGAAAGTTTTCACATTTGGTGGGGTGTTGGGCAAAATTGCTGTTCAGAGTTCATCATAGAAAACACCACAGTAGCCACAGTAGAGAGAGAGAGAGAGAGAAAGAGAGAGAGAGAGAGAGAGAGATGGTAGCTGAGAAGAGAGGGCAAGATCCAGGTTGACAAAATACATAGGAGGCTGAGACTGCAGACACTAACATCATGGTTAATATAGGTAATAAAAAGATAATTAACTAAGAAACCTCCCATAGACTAACTTGTGATGTTTCAAACTCAAAATAAAAGGGCAAGAGTGTATTTGTCTTTGAGGTACAGAACGACAACTAGGTTAGCCCAGTTGTAAATTTTGAATCGTTTGGAAAGGGGGGAGTTTTGGTCTATCATACAAGAGTATAGTGTAGATCCAAGGTTGCATCTAGGGAATGCATTTCTTCTGCAAAGTTTGCTTATGAATGCTAGCTATGTTCGCTCAAGATAAATATAAAACACTGTTGATGGGAGGGGGGTGTCAAGGGAGTTTAAAAGCATGGCGATAACATGTGAATATAAATGTAATGATGAATCATTGAAGCTGTACTTTTGCAAAGCTGTATTTATATGTTTTTTCTTTTCTTTTGTTAAAATGTTTTTCTGCAATTGTGCCCATGTGTGATAAGTAGTTACTATGTGCTGGTTGGTTTTGATAAAACCTAATATAACAAAAAACTCTTCACACAAAAGGGTGTTGTGATTATTACTGAATCTAAAATTACTTTGGTTCCTGAAAAAGGTGTGAAAGTGTTTGCTTACTGATTGGTGTAACTCTAAGCTTTCTAGATATGTTGCCTCGCTGATTTAGCCAAGGATCCCAAAATAAAAAGAGTAGTAGCTATAAAATCTTTCTTACAGGATCCAAGGGTTGTGTTTTAGCTAAAGTGCAAACAAGCGAATATTTGATGCTAGAAGAAAAACAAAATTCCAAGAATAATGATGAGGCTAAGTATTGGGGAGAAGAGATTGGGACATGCCTGCATTAATACAGAAGGACAGGGGATCTGCAGTTTAGCTGGAGAGAGTTATAGAATTGAGTAAATATTTCAAGTGTACTATGGGCACCGGGAGGAAGTGAAACCAGTTGGTGGGGTCGTGAATGCTTGATAGGTCATATATGACTAAACAACAGTTTTGGGATCTCGCGACTGGATTTCAGTTGCAATTTGTAGGAGCTCCTTACATCTGCAATTATTTTCAAATGAAAGTCAGATAACTTATTGGAAAGTTATGCAGAGGTAGTAGCAGGGGCATCCAGAATCATTGCCTATTTCTTAGCATGTGCCTCGACATAGGAGGGGATATCATTTCCAATTCCCTAGTAGTTGACATTTTTAAGGGACTTGCTGAATCACGGGGCATTTCTTTTCTTAGACTTTGCAGATTATTCTGGCACCAAAACAATAGTGTGCATCTGTGATGATGAGTTGCCTGTATCAATATCCTGAGTCGTAACTGGTAGTGATAGATGATGTTCAGTGTATCTTAAGGTTACAATTCCTGTAGTATGCCTTAGTTAGGCTTAACATCAATTGCTGTGGTTTGTTCAGTTCCATGTGTGTTCTGTGGAGATGGCCACACTGTACTTGCCTCGATAATCTTCAGTGCTGGTCAGTTTGTTGTTGCTCAGCAAACGGGCCAGGCCCGCAACATGTTTTACAAATGCAGAGCCAGGCTATCCTTTCATATTTCATCCTATTGTTGTGCCATGCCCTGAAGAGCTACCATCATAGAGGACAGATTGGAAATACATCTATGCCTCTACGTCCAGACAATTCACCTCTGTGGGTCATTTTACTCCCCCATATCTCCATGCCTGTGAAGGCAAGGCCCCCAAGACATGAACGTGTGGCAACTTTGCTTGAAAATACTGTGCCATTTCAAGATTACTCCTGGCGATGTTGTACATTTATGATGAAGTTTATCTGGTGCCCAGAATGCGTCCATCTGAATAATAAACACTTGAGACTTAGTTGCACCAATATTTTTGTGCAAAGTAATGGTCCTATTACAGATGCTTCCATCATTAACATGGCTGCTCCTGAAGGTAGGTTTTCTCAAACTTTGTGTTAAACTGCTGTCCTGTTTTATTGCCTATTGTGTCCAAATGTGGGTCCATCTTGGAATCATTGTCTAAATACACGGCTTGTTACAAAAATAAATACATAGAGGTATTTTGACAAGTGGTGGGCAAACTGACATCCTCATTTCTGGCAGACACCAGGGATGCTATACACATTTGGGTTTTCTTTGACATTGTAGTTTTTCCAGCAGCATGCCCCAGGAAAATCATTAGGGATTTAGAAACAGCACTCATTTGAAAACACATATAACCCCTAGAGAATATGTAGTCGACTACTCCTCAATATGTGAAATAACCCCCTTGTTTGTTTGTTTGTTTTGTTTTTTTACTTGTATTGCACACCAGGCCCGAGGTTATCAGGGCACATTGCACAAAACAGCTCAAGGCTTGGTTACAGATAAGTACATATACATACTAAATAAGAGTAAATAAGAGTAAGATACAGAGTCATGTGAAGGCACATAGACAGAATACATCATAAGATACTAGATACAGTTTTGTTACACCATGTTGTATACAAGGTATCACAGAGGAAGATTCATCAAAAGTGGTCTAGAGGAGGTAGGCAGGTTACTTGTCAGAGTCTTTGAGCCAACTTATAATGTTCTGCTGGAAGTGAGGGTAGGATTGGTTTACTCTCAAGGGAAGGGCTAAGGAGTTCCACAGTTGAGCTGCCTTAACTGAAAAACTGCGACCCCGAACTCTGGAGAGTTTAAATCTTGGCACCAAGGGGCAGTTGGTGCTCGATAGTCCAGTAGGTTTTATATGGGATTTTCTGGTAAGTCTCTCCGTAAAATAGGAAGGTGCCATATTGTTAAGGCATTTGTGTGTGAGGGTGGTCATTTTCAGCTAGATTTTATCATGTGTGGAGAGCCAGTTGTAGATATTCTCGTTTCAGAGATATGATCCCTCCTGGAGATTCCAAGTGCAGCTCTGAGAGCATTGTTCTGGAGGAGCTGGATTTTATTGATGGTTTTCTTATTGGCTCCAATGTAGAGTGAGTTACAGTAATCCAGCTTCGACAGAATCAGAGCTCTGGCCAAGGTAATGCAACTGTAAGTAGACAAGAAAGGTTTGCCTGCTCTGATCAATTTACAGGTGTATGCCTTTGTTGAAGGAGAGGGTCGAGTCCAGGTAAAAGCCGAAAGTTTTAACTTCACTAGCGACCGTGATCAGGTTGTTGTCAATGCTGAAAGTTGTGTATTTGGGACCCAGTTATTTGAGGGTTGAGGAAGTGCTCAGTCTTGTCATCATTCAGGCACAGTCTATGGGTGGTCATCCATGCCTGAATGATGAGATATACCTTGTTCACCAAGGCCAAATCCTTGTCATAATCACCAGTAAGTGGTAGGAGAATCTAAGTATCACCTGCATAGTTAGTGCAGGTGATGCCAAGATGGTCCAAATCATCGAAAAGCGGCTTCGTGAAGATATTGTACAAGGTAGGAGAGACACATGATCCCTGAGGTACTCTGCAAGTGATAGGGATAGGGTCCTCAGCCGCAGTAAGGGAGAAGACTCACATGGTCCTATTGTTAAGAAAGGATTCAATCCATATTATGGCTTCTTTGGAGAAGTGAGCCTCCGAATCCAGATGGCTGCAAAGGACCCCGTGATCCACAAGGTCAAATGGAGCCGATAGGTCCAGGAGAAGGAGGAGGGCAGATTTTCCTTTATCCCTGAGCTCGTCAATTTGGGCTTTTAAATCTATTAAGGCTGTTCCAGTCCCATGTTGAGGCTGAAAGCCTAACTGGCGGGCGCCAAGCAGATGGTTGGATTCCAAGTGTTTCTGTATTTGTAAGTAGGCCATTTTACCTATAATTTTTCAGAGGAAAGGCACTGTTGTGATTGGTTGGTGGTTTGTGGGGATGGTGGGGTCTAGCGTCTATTTTTTGAGTAGTGGGAGCACCCAGGATTCCTTAAGGTTAGTCGGTATGGTGCTGGAGGAGAATGTAGCATTAATACGTTTGGAAATGAAAGGGGCCAAATCCCTGGCAGCGTCCTTGATCAGATGGGCACAGCACTGATCTCCCTGAGAGTTTGAAGGTTTGAGCGAAAGGATATTTTCGATGATAGAGACTTTTGAGAATTTAAAGCGAGGAGGGCGAGCACTGTCTATAGGTAAGGTAGAGGAAGTTTTGGGGTCAGTAGTTGGGAGTAGTAATGCTTTTTTCTTAGCAATTTTAGCTTGTAAAGTCGTGACTTTGTGAGTTAAAGCTTGCTGTATGTTAGAACACCAAGGTTTATCTTTTATGCAATTGTCGGGTACTGGGATAGGGGTTTCTAATTCCTTCAATATGACAAAAGTTCCTTTATACTTGAGTTAGCTTGAGCAATTTTGGTGTTATAAGTATTGCATTTGGCTGCAATTATTTCACTCTTATATAGGGCAGATATTGTATGGAGGTTGATTTTATTTTCCTCAGAGGGGAGTAGTCTCCAGGATACCTTGCATTGTCTTCTTTTTAAGCGTAATGTTTTCAAGTGTGGTGTGTATCACGAGTTAACGTGGGCTTTGGACTTGCTAAGTCACATTTTAAGATGCGCAATTGAGTCTAATGACGTGGACATAATTCTATTGTACTCGTTCACCAGGGCCTCCGGGCCCAAATTCTCCAGCAAAGAGTTGAGGGTGGGGAGAATCAAAGGGAGTAAGTTATTGGAGGTAATGTTCTTTTTATTCCTAGTTGGTATAGGTGGGGTTAACTGAGTGGTGGTAGAGTTTTGCCGTTTCGTTGCTAGAGAGAATGTCACAAGGTGATGATCTGTCCATATTTGAGTGGAGATTGACGAAATGGAAGCCTTACAGTTATAGTCTGCTACCCAGTCAAGTATTGTCCCTTTGATATGGGCAGGCTGGACCACTCTCTGGGTGAGGCCAAGGTCAGTCAGAGTGTTGGCCACTCTAGATGCCTGTAGGTCTTTAGGGTCATTAAAACCAAGGTTGAAGTCACCTAGTAAGATAACTTGGGAAGAGGTTCAAAATTTCTAGAAAGGATAGTCGAAATATCCTCCTCAAATGTTCCATTTGGGCCTGGGGGTCTGTAAATCAAGTGGATGGTGAGGAGTTTTTGATGGGTAGTTTTGCTGTGAGAATTTCACATTATTTATTTTCGAGAGGAGGGGCTAGTCTTATCGAGAGTTTAGATTTGACAATGAGGGCTATACCTCCGCCTCGTGCTTAGTTTTTGTCGGCTCTTAAAATGGTGTATCCATTAGGAATGGCCGTCATGAGGGCAGGGCGAGCAGCAGCATGTAACCAGAATTCTGTGATTGTCAAGAAATCGTAATTTTCAGATTGGATTAGGTCGGATATCTCAATGGCGTGGGCCACAAGTGATCTGGCATTTAATAAGGCACCTGTAAGGTTAGGGGTAGTGATAGCTGTGCATGGTGGTCCTGTAGATTAGGTCTTGGGGATGGTGGCATGAGTACGTGGGCTATTATAGATAGGGTAGGTACTTATAGTTTTTTGGTTACTGTGCTAGTTAGTTTTCTGATTGACTTGATACAAAGATCTAGAGGTAGGTTCATATAGCTTTGTTAATCTGAAGCATAGTCTAGCATTCCCGGTGACTGTATTGCATGGGTGATTAAGGATTGGGCCTGAGATGGGATTGCTAGATTGAGCCATAGTACATGGATTTCCTGCTTTCCGGTAGGTAGGAATTGGTAGGCCTCGAGGAGGGGAAGATGGAGCCAGGTGAAACACACAAGGCTGATGAGTGAGCATATGAGACTAAAGGCAATAGGGTGATGTCTGGTATTCAGCATGTTGAGATAAGGCCCATGTAGTCAGTGGGCTAAAGTAGTAACCCTACTAAGTTGGCAGGGTAAGCTGGTCTGACAGTGATATGGCTATGAGCAGTCAGCTGAAGTGGCCTGTGCAGAGCATTACAAACCAGTAGGCTGCTAGTACAGGTGAAAACAAGGCTATTCTGGAAATGGTTAAGTAGGCTAAATAGGCCAGTTCGAACAACGATCAGTTAGCTAGAATAGTTATAGGCAGATCAGTACAAAAAATGTGCCAGGTAGGCTAGTCTGGAGGTAGCTAAATGGGCTAGATCTAGCAAAAATCAGTAACTAATATGGATTGTGGCATAACAGTGCAATACATGTGCCGGATAGGCTGGTCCAAAATCAGTTGACTAAGGTCTTGGCATAGCTTTGCTTATGGCATAACAGTACAAAATATGTGCAGACTAGGCTGCTCTGGCAATTCCGTAGATACAATTAGGCATATTATTAATGCAGTGGGCATGAATTATACTACATTTGTATATTGAGTGCTACAAAGTGCATTTGTTGCAATAGGTACAGGAAGCTCGCAGGGTACTGGAAGCTCACAAGGAGGTGCACCGGTCACGGTGCGGGGCAACCTTGTAGTAAAGAGCAGGACTATTCGTAACATGGATATAGGAGGTGAGCTGGAGATAATTGTGCTTGGTGTAGAAGATAACAGAAGGGTGTAGTTGGTAGGGATTGCTGTAGTGGGCACAACTGGAGGAGCGAGCGTATCCTAGTGCAGAGTGAGACACTTATTACGTTAGTTAGAAGTGGAGTATAGGCTGGTTCGATAGGCGCAGATGGGAGCACAGGGAGAGGAAAAACACATTAATTAAGGGAGGCAAGTACAGTGAGACATGCATTGAGTGTGAACAGGGGTTGGCTAGATACTGGCTAGGTGAGCATAAATGTAGCTACTACTGGAGGCAAGATGATTAATACAGTTAGAATTTGCGTGAGTTTAACCATACATATTGCAGTGGGCGGAGCTGTCCGTCGGTGCTTACAAGAATTATCACATTTAGGGTGTGCTATCGTCTTCCAGATGTGCTTCAGCATAGGTGGAAGGCTAACGGTAGCCAGTAATGAAGATAGGGGTGTCGTTATGCAGGCTGAGTTATGTGGGCTTGTTGAGAGTCAGACAAATAGCTGCTTGACAGAGTACGTTGACCGGCGATGATTACTTACAGTTTATAGGTGCAGGGGGTAGCTGTGTGTTGCGGCTACCCTTCATTGAGTGCATAGGATTGTGGGCGTGTTGTATGGAAAACACCATTGCAGTCTGGAGGGGAAGTGTGACTGATCTATACCTCTTTCTAGAATGACTTAATTGTTAGCACTGCTGCCTTAAATTTACCTAAACTAGTGACAAACACACAAATTAAATATTTGGACTTCATAATAAATAAGGGAATGGGTATGCAAGCAGCAAAGCAACACTGGTAAAATACTGACTGGATTTCTATCCTACATAATACCAAACAGCAAACGCAGTGACCAAGATAACATTAGTCATTTTTGACAAATTTTTACCAAAAAGAAATGTCTTCTAAAATTCAAAAAGTATACATAATTGTTTGATAAAGAAGCTAAAGCTGCTAATATTATTAAATGGCATGAGGAGGAAGGCCGGTGCATGAATTGAATAGCACTTCTGATTGGAACAAAGATGAAGGGGTTGAAAACTTCATCTGATGTGCCACAACTCTTACTAATCATATACAATTGATAAAATAATTGATTTTAAAAACTTAGAATTTGGTGAAAGCAACCGGAATCATACCAAAAGATTTGTTTGCAGAAAAGTGAGGCACAGTTTTGGAGGACCATGTAGTCCATTTGCCAGAGAAAGGGAAACAAACTCAGAAAACATACAAAGTAGCCAAATGGAGACATCCACCAATTGTTGCACACTATCCTTGAGGAAACTGTATTTTATGCCCATTGACAATAAAAAAAGATATGTTTGTGCATCATAAAGTTAAATGAAAAAAAACATACCCGCATTTCCAGTTTTAAAAGCAATGTATGGGCTACTGCACCCAGGCAGTCTCCTGTATGTTGCCATGATGAAATCTTCTGTCCGTACCAGAATAGGATAGTGGGACCACAGATGGCTTTGCAAGCGTATTATCTATTTGTCGATCTGGACAATCAAAGATAAGTATGTTCACCCATCTTCCAGAGAGAATAGGAACGATGTATGTGCCGTTTACATTTTATACATTACAATGGAATCCGTATTTAACACTTTTATTCTTTATAGTTTATGTGCATCCTCTTCTGATGACACATGCCGATTATGGATAGTTTCTAAATATTCACAGCAATACATTGTATCACTGCTGCAAATTCGAACAGAGGAACTGAGACCTTAGCAATCGATGCTGGCATGAGTTTAAATTAATGTATGTGAGTGAGGAAGAGTTTTGCCTTACAATCTGATGATGTGATAATGTCTGAAGAAGCATGTGCGCTTGCTGTTACACAGTTACTTCCCAAAAATCTCCATCAGGATGTTAGTTTATGACAGTATTTGTGTTCTCCTTGCCTTCAATACTGTTCCTGTCCATAATATAAAAGAGGCTTAAAGAAATATTCTTTGGGGACTTTGCTACTCCTCATACTTCCACCTTATATGAAAGGAACCCATGCTTTATTGAAACAAAAACTTATAAGAAAGACTTCTTGCCAGTTCATATGAATTATTCATATAGATGTACATGGTTCCCTTTTCCTTCCCTCTCAGGTAATCATTTTATGCTATCTCCAGTCCATGACTATGACACTCCCCTGATGAAGACCAGCGCTATGAAACACATCCATAATACTGTAGGTTGAATTTGGCTGAATAACAAAATATGTTTTTTATTTATATATTGTGGTGTGTTTTTTGGAACACCTTTCACAAGCCATATTCAATAAACAACAGTACATGCAAATCTTCTTTGTAGAGTCTACATCTGGATCATTATTCCATCATTATTAACCAGTTCACATCCCAGATTTTCTTTGAATGTGACCATGGTTAGGTTACAGATTACTTCAAGTGTGTTACCGTACACACCAATATTGTATTACATTTTGAAACGGATCCATTTAGTACCCTGTGTCCCCGAACTTCAGTATCTTATTTTAATCAACATACAGCAAATTCTTCAAAAGCTCTAAGATCTTATGATAGAGCAGAAAGTTCCATTGAACCTGTGCTTTTAATGAGTTAAGCCCCAACTCATACCTAAGAGCACCCATGGCACGCAGGTAGGAAGGCCCGGAGCTCTTTTACAGAGGATACCCTCCAAGCATCCCAGTTTCTCCCATTCTGCTGCAGACCAGATCTCAAACCCATAGATGATGCATGGGACTACTTTACTGTTACAGTATTTAACAAGGGGAATAACAGAGAAGTGGCAAAAACAGATCTTCAAATGTTCCATCTGAGCTGAAAAGAAGATCACTTTGGTTTTCCGTGTATCATATACCACTCGTAAAGTCCTGTCTATGGTATATCTGAAAACCCACATAGGTCAAGCGGTCCACTACCTCCAATTTCCTCCCCTCTATATTCCAAGTGAAACAAGGATCTTTTATTTTTTGGTGAATCTAATTATTGTTGTTTTTGCAATATTTATCTCTAACTCATTTTCACATGTATAGGTATGCTGGATGGTAATTACATGTTGTAGTGGATTAGGTGTACAGTAAATCAGGACCAAGTCATTGCAAGCCAACACAAGCCTAAATTGAACAATCTCGGTGGAAAAGTGTGCACTTTATCTAGCTATGGCCCTAATTCACAAATACACAGATTGCATAGGCAGTGTGCGGCTTAAAATATGTTTTGTTTGGACATAGTGCCCAGACTATTCAGTCTAACTTGAACAAAGGTTTTTTTAAATATACATAACAATACTTAATATCCCTGCTGGGGAGACCCCATGCATCTAATTGTTGCCATACATGTATTGAAGAGTCTTGTTGGTAAACATTATGAGTTTTTTCAAAAAAATGAGGTAATACAATTCCTTGCCATTCTTGTGATTGTTTTGCATTTACCTTTCGTTTTCTTTGGCAAACGATCTGTACTTCCATTCTGAATATTAACACAGGGATCTTCAAGATAGCATCCACTGGTGTAATAGGGTCAATCACATTAATGGAAGCAATTTCTTTTCAATGGATAGTATGCAAACATTTCCCGAAGGCTGTATTTTGCGATCAAGACTTTGTTTTCTGATTCTTTGATATCTTTTCTGTAGGAGCCCCACTATGTTTTCTTTGATTAGCGTTGGGGTAAAAAGCCATATGTTCCTCTGTAGAGCAAGTACACAAATTCGCATCAACCTGAGTCCTCAGGTCTATAGGCTGGGGTGTAGTTTCATTAAGTGGCGCCAATGTTATAAGCCATCCAAAAACTGCTTTTCACCAACCCTGTAATACACAAATAAGCATAGATGCCCCCGAACATCCAAGATGTTCGTGGACATCACAGGACTGTACGGTGTTTCACCAGTGTGCCCAGTAAACTGCCTATGACAGCTTCTAGTACTTCTGTAGCAAATAACAGTACAGCAACAAGAAAATTAAAACAATAACAGTGTTTCTTATTTAAAACTGTTGCACATGTAAACTTCAAATAAACAATTTCATAATTTTAAAAGCTCTAATTTCAGTACTAAAACAGCATTTCCTAACACATCCTTCATTTTACAAAATATGAGTTTGCACAGCAATAAGCCCAAAGCCAATGGGGCATTCCTGCATCTGATACTTCCCCAAAAGTCTTTATTGAAGCCCTCACAGTTGTCAGAACCTTTACGTATGGGCACACAAAATATCACACCACACAAGCAAAACAAACACATTTTTATATCACCCAATAAATCACTTTAACACACAGCATAAGTGATTACAAAAAGCATTGTAGATAAAATCACATTTCTACTGCTCTGTGATGCATCTTTTATTTTGAAAACAACAAGCAAAATTCAGGATTTTACATCATGCACATCACTTAAATTAAATGTATTTCCTAATAGACAACTTTCAATTATTATTCCCACCTATTTTCTATATATACAGCAGCAGCACATCATTTTTAACAAATACAGTAAAAAACAAAGAAAACCAGAGAGCCCCATTATGAACATATTATCAAATCAAACTTTCAACATAACAATCACCAACAACTGATTTATGGCAATCATGTTTTATCATAGATAGTATGAACTGCACAGTGTGAGTTCTGCAATGAAAATGAGTAAAGTAAACAAAAAGGGGAGTTTCATACTTTCCAAAATCAAAACCATTCAAAGAGGACTATATAATAAGAAAACGAATAAAATGGCTGACATGTTCACTGCAGCCTATCACAATGACGTATACATTAAAACATTTAAAACTACCAAATTAGAAACACCAAAGCACATACAAACCCTGCTCAGAATCAAACGTAGCAACGGATATTGAACACAGGTAAAAAGCTCACTTTTAGCCACGGGTACATGTACATTTTTCTGCAAGCCCCAAATCAAACTAAATTGGCCTTGAAATCTTCACATCAAATAAGTGAACAACTAAGTACATGAAATGACATACACAAATATAAATCTGTACTGTGTCATCCACACAAATATATGATTATTGCACAGAACATTTATATTTATAGACGTGGCTTTAAATATACCCATGACTCCAGCTGCAACAAATGAAATGCAGAGTAGTATCAACGCGCCTACACACATGCTTTTTTATAGAAGCAGCTATATAAGAACACCTGTTAGATGTCTGTTGATAGCCGTGGATATCTGCAAAAACCTTGAATTCAAAATTGCATTTCCACTACACCAAACTCCCAAAACTGTCCCCAACATGCCTACCAGCTCCTGTCCACTTCTCATAATCCTCCTCCACTCCCCTAGTCTATTATGATCCCCAAAACACTGAGTATAACATGCCTCCCCATCCAAATTTTCAGATAGCCGCGACTATCACACGTCCACAAACACACAACGTGTCACTTGCTCTAATATAGCCACGGCTGCAATGGGGAAGGTGCCTACTCGTGACTAGAAATGCTGCACGCTGGGTGGCTGTTCGTTGCTGCAAATACTAACAATAGCACCATCCACCAATTACAAAGTACAACACACACACACATCAAACATTCCCTACTCATACAGACTACTGGAAATTCAAAGAAGGAATAATTTGCCTGGAAACAGACAAATACTTCAGTAATCATGGCTGCTTTCAAATCCGTGTGGCTGATTGGAGATAGTTGGCTGTTCCACGTTTCTCAAAAATTGTTAAGTCTGAGAATTACGGTGCACCCAGATGTCATACTAATTGATTGTGGAGGCAGTGATTTGGGGAATGTACAAGGGGTGTCCCTTACTTTAATGATGTAACAAGACATGGAAAAACTAATGGAACTATTTCCTCACACCATCTTTTCCAATCTAACTCAGAGGCAAAAATGGAGATGGACCACCATATTTAATGGTAAAATTGATAAATCTTGGAGAAATGTTAATAAAGCAGTGTCAACATTCATGACAGACCACAACCAATCATGGATTTTGAACAAAAACATACAGTACTACCTGGCCAATTTCTATAGGCATGACGGAGTACACCTAACGATGAAGGAAATGCAGTGTTCCTTGATAACATCAAAACAGTACTCCTGATGTGCTAAAGTCCTACACTCAGTGTTCCCCCAAACATTTTGTTTAGGGACTACTTATCATATATAAATACACAAATACAAAAAATAATAGCAAAAACCATTTTTTATCATACCCGCGGCTACAGTTCATTGACTTTTATCATAGCCGTGGTTACAAAAAGTTAGTTCAGAAGGGGAATGACTTTAAATTTATACTAGTATACAACTTGAATAATCAGTACCGAACAACAATGCTCATGTACTTATATTATTCCAGAACCTCCAAACTTCAGAGCGGTTGCACGGATGCTGCATTCAGTGTGAGGTTTTCTCCAGCTTCACCTTTGTTCCAGTTAAAATGTCTGAGTGTCCGGTGTGCCGAGCGTGCTGCATCTCATTTGGATCATTTATTTATTTTGTTGCGTGATACTGCCAGAAGATACTGCTCGAAAGACATTGTGAGCAGAAAAAAACAGTCTTTCTTCCTGCAGCTGAAAGAACAGTCTTTCTACCTTGGATACTCCTGGCAACTGAACGCTCCACCTCCCTATGCCCGTTTGCATACAAAAACCAGAAGCAAAGCATAGCAGAGTGTGTCTGAGTGTCCGGTGTGCCGAGCGTGCTGCATCTCATTTGGATCGTTTATTTATTTTGTTGTGTGATACTGCTGGAAGATACTGCTGGAAAGATATTGTGAGCAGAAAAAAAATATTTTTTTCCTGCAGCTGAAAGAACAGTCTTTCTTCCTTGGAAACCGCTGGCAACTGAACGCTCCCCCTCCCTACGCCCGCTTGCATACAAAAACCGTAAGCAAAGCAAAGTGTAGCAGAGTGTGTCTGAGTGTCCGGTGTCAGGTGGCAGAGGGCAGCGGACAGCGAGTTACAGGAGTGTACCAATGTGGGACCAAAGGTAAGAACAGTCTGCCTTATTTTCCGGCTGAAAATCAGCAGGAATGCTAACCCTCACTCTGCCTTCCCCTCGCAGCCTGCAGCCTCACGGCGAATCATGAACCCCAGTGGCCAAAATTGTAGACTTTGGTAAAGAACCAGACTTATCATGCGGGGGAACGCTTATTGCTCCACGCCATCATGGCAGCCGAGGCGGAATCACTGTCTCTTCACTGTGAAGCACTTAACCTGCAAAAGGGCATAAGTATGTGTCCTTTCAACATACAAGTAACAATTGGCTCAAGTACGGCCCAATACATTGATAACCTGCCCGCAGAACGGAACACCCAGGATGCATTAATAACAATGGGCATCTTGATGGGTGACACAGAAGTTTTGGCAGGCAACCTTCAACCGGAACAGCAGCCTTTGAGGAATTAAGAGCAGGCACAGGCACCAACAACAAAGGACACAGGGAACACAATGGAAGTTGCAAACAAGGCCTGCAACACCGATTTTGACAACTCAAGAAAGTGTTGTGAACCCCCAGGAAGAACTAAACAAGGACACTCCCTTAGCGAAAAAGGAGTTAGCCTTTGTACCAACAGCAAAAACCCTTATGGAAAAGGGGTTGCCAAAAGGAACAATTTTGAAAAGGAAAAATTCAAAAGACATTGACAACAAGGGGGAATCAAAAACTGACCTGCCCACTGAGCGAGACAAAGAACCGTCTGAGAAAGATCAGGCCCCCTGTCTAGTAAGTCCTCCCTCAAGATAAATGGTGAAAAGGATTAAACATTCTACTTACAGCGAAGTAAGGGAACCATACGCCAACAAGTGGCTGCCATATAGGGTGGGGACGCCAGTGAAACATACAGGTAGACCTGTTTCAGTGCCTCAAAATGTCCTAACATCTGGAAACCTCTAATAACAACAGATGAGCAGTCTGCAATTAGGTTCCCCTTTGGTAATGTAAGGAACTTGGGAATGAATGCAAGCATCCCGCATGCAAGAATGGTGGGGAATGATTTAAAAATATATGATGAAATCTTGTTAGAGACATCAACAATTATGGAGAAATCGGTAACAGAAACAAACCGAGACTCAACAAAAGTATCAATCAGAACAATTTGAAACATATTGCCCAGAACATCGAACAGTCAACTCAGACGACAGAGGCACGGAATGTCAACTACAAGGGCCCCCTTTGGCAGGTGGAGTCCAAGACCTCCCCATCAAGGACAGCGGAGAACGAGACCCCCAAGAAGGCAGGACGGCTGGAGGAGGAAAGCTTCCCTTTAGTACCGACTATGACAGCCATCCTCACACCTCTCACGAAACTCTACGAAGATATTGCAGAGACTTTAAAAGACCATTCAACTTTGCTTGCAATGGTTCACTCAAAAACTATATTTGTGGAAGGGTTCATAACCGCAATACTGAGCAACATGGATATTTGCACTGCAAGCGTTACCCAACTTCTGCACCATATAATTGAACCCATTTTGAAAAAGAAAAAATGAGGGAGAAAAAAATCAAATGGGAAAAGAATTGACGAGTGGAGGGAATGCTCCGCTAACTTCAATGTCGCCAGAACAATCTATGAGAGGCTTAGATGGCTCAGAGAAAATTTTACTGTAGAGTAATACAGAGGGAATGTCCAGAACCAAGGCAAAAGAACAAGGAAAAAACAATATACCGGGAGATGTTCCATCAAGCCAAAGCTTACTGACCAAACCCCAGACAATGGAGAAGTCTTGTAGGGGTGGTCGGCCCGAGAAAACAGTATGAACGAAGAGCCCAGGAACTCAAATAGAGTCCCTGTGGATGTGCTACATGTACAACACCAGGAGCAACTATCCCCAACAGGACCAAATAGTTCTAGAGCGGAACCTAACATGGAACGGCTGTTGAATGCAGTCCTTTGCAACTGTCAAAATGGTAATAAACAGTCACCAGACAATCAAAGCAAACAGCACTTAATCGAGATAGCAGCGGATGCCACCAATAGAGAAACACAAAGCGCAAATACTACCAACTTGAAGGACACCCACAAAATGAGCATTTGTGAGATTTTTAAGAAAAGAGAACCAAACACAGGGAACAAAAAACAGACACTCCCTATGAAACCCCAAAAATTGGGGGAGTGGAAAAAAAAACCTGATGATCGGAACACACCAGCCCCCTCAAAAAACAGAAAAACCAAACATTGCCAAAGAAACTAAAATCTAACAAAAGCTGCTTGTTCATAAAAAATCTGACTCTACCAAAAGATCAACCCTGTATAACGGCTCAATTAATAAACCCAACGACAAAGTAAGGTCGGAACAGAGCATCAAGAAAACGGTTATGCCAGAGTTTGGCAATGATGAATGTTCAGACCCTGACCTAATGGACCTCTCGACATATTCAATATCAGAAAATGAAGAGAGGCATTGGGTGATGGAGCAAAATTACCAGAATAATACTGATGATGAACGGGAAGGTGCTGAGAGCTGGGAGAATATTAAGAGTGACATTTCTATGCCAAATACGAAGGTAGCTGACCGTTTTCAAGACAAGGGTGAGGGCAGGAGAGCCCAATGTCATCGACAACAAAGGGACAGCTCAGAAGCAATAGGTACCAACAAAAAAGTGGAGCAATTACTTAGAAAGGATCCCTCCAGGAAGGAGCAATTGAAGCGAGGGCTCACTTTCGATCTCAAACCCGGCCAGGGTGTTGATAGCATCCCTTTGGTGGGATCACCGACAAGAAAACGGATAGCCACTCCGGTGGTGATCCCGAGAAACAAACCTGTGCTACAAGACAAGGGAAAAGTGATGGAACCAAACCCTACTGAAACAAGAAACCTACATCGCTACTCAATAAAATCAGAAAAGGATTGCGCCATCCGGCAACCAAGTCTCATTTTGGTGCGTATACTCCACTTTGGTGCGTATACTCCACTTTGACGATGGGCTGATCCTTAATAGGGCCAGCGTAATATGACTTTTACATCACATCCCGGCTCTAAGTCTAATTACTTCGAACGACTTGACCATAGTGGAATTTGTCAATGAATCATGCACAGACAAAGTGATTCTACACACAGTGTCAAATCTGGTTAGACAACTGCTCCTGGAAGAAGCACATAAGTTAAGGCTGATGGGCTTTGATCTTCAAGAGATTGTTGGGACACTAAAAGTACAAGAACAAGAACAAAAGTACACGCCTATGCCAAATAATGAACAAGGTAAAGAGTCTAAACATCATAACAGAAATAGATCTCCGCTGAGAAGAAGTTCCAACAATGGCAACCAGACCTCGATGGCTAGAAATACAAGAGATAGCGATGAAAGTGAAGCGGCAAGATGGAAATGGTTGAAGAACCTGATTGCTGACAAAATGGATACCCAATAATGACAAGAGAATGAATCGGAAGACTTATGGTCTCTTGTAAGCTGGAACACAAGAGGCTTCAGCCACCTTTTTACCACAGATTTACAAAGAGAGAACCCGAAAGTTCTATGTCTCCAAGAAACTTGGCTGCGGGAACCACCAACGCTGGAAGGATATTGGGTGCTCTTAAATCCAGCAACAAAAGGTAGACCCATGTCAGGTCTTCTAGTGGCCATCAAAAATTATTTAAACTGGATGGTGACGGGGATGAGGAATCGTCCCTATTTATCCAGAGGGTGGTCATAGAACTGGAAAAATCTGTAGGGGTAAACCCAGGAGTTCTGATTTTGTTAAACATTTACTGGAACCCTGTGATCCCTTCCGACGACGTCCTTCCAGATGTGAGAGCAGCCTTACTAGATGAACAGCGAGAGAAGCTGTCTGACCCTCTCTGCATAATTGTTGGCGACCTAAACTGTATGTGTTTGGACAAAGAAAGGCGAGGAACAAGGTGGCGATAAATGCTAGAATCTAGAAAATTGTATGATACTAAATGGAATGGTTCAAGGGGACTCTCCTGCACAATCAACATGGAAGGGGAATCAGTCAGAGGAAATATTGGAAATATTGGATTATATTTGCACCTCAAGTAACTTGTCAGAGAACATCCAAAGGCTGGAGGTGATACCAACTTCTGCCAGTGATCATAATCTTATGAAACTCACTTGTAGGAACATTAGTAACAACGAGACCATGACGTATGGGTACGATGTACTTACTTCCCAAAGAGGAACCAAACTCAAGATCCAACCAGTCAACATTGAACAGCTAAATGTCAAACTGAGGGACTTGATTAAGTCCCTCCAAAATCAACAAATATTATACTGCTATTTAAAGCCTTCAGATCAGAAGGAAAAACTGGCAGGAATCCAATGGTCAAGATACATCATCATTTATACGACAGAATGATATGGAAAAGAAAAAAAAAACCTGAAGAAAAATATCACTCACTTAAAGAAGAACTGGTCCCCCGATAATAGCAAGGAGATTCACAAATGGAAAGAGAGGTATCACAACTGGCTATACTTGCATAAGAAAACCTTGCTAAATCAAGAAGCGGAGAGGATGTTGGATAAAATAAGGTAAAAAAACACATTGGAAACCTGGCGATTATCAACAAAATAGACACCCTCAAGAGTCTTTACAACCATATGGTGTGAGGTCTACAGGCAGCTGCAAGAAAAAAAACATATCCCAACAAAGCAAAGGGCATTGGTCACAAAGGGGGATGACGAACCCGACATCAGTATTGAGGCAATTGAAATTATCCTAAAGAACCTAAAAAACTCAAGAGCCCCAGGGCCGTACAGGCTGACGAACGCCACATTGAAGAGCAACATATCTGAATGGGCACTGTTTCTACATCAGCTATTTAAGTACATCCAACACACTGAAACAAATCCAGTGTCTTGGAAGGCAGCTGTAGTAGTGCCCATTTTAAAAAAAGGGCTTAGAACAACTCCGGATAATTACAGACCAATTGCCCTCCTGTACGTTTAAGGGAAAGTCTTTGCGACCACACTCTTGAAAGCCTTAACATTGTGGAGCCAACAGAGTGGTCGGAGGGACCCCGGGCTGTCAGGCATTGTTAGGAGCAGAGGAACCTCCCTTATTATGTTCCTGATTAATTTGTTGAAAGCCAGGACTGCCAGGGATAAAGACCAGGAAATATACGTCACCTTTATAGACCTGTCAAAGGCGTTTGACACAATTAGAAGAGCCAAGCTGTGGGACAAACTCAAGACATGGGAGTGCCCTCAAGTCCTCGTGGAGAACATTAAAGATCTTTACTCGGACACAGTCATTCGAGTAAGGCTGGACAAAACGGGGACATTGTCAGACCAAAATTGTCATCAAAACTGGCCTGAAACAAGGCTCCCCATTAGCGCCTAAACTTTTTAACCCCTTCACATCAGATGTCAGGGATGCCTTTGAATTCACACGCTGCTTCCCACCGAAGGTGGCCGAGACATCAATAGGGAGACTGCTGTATGCAGACGAAATCGTTCTGACAGATCAGACTCCGATAGGCCTGCAACGACAGCTGACAACTCTACAGACTTAGGTGGATGCCAATGACCTGATAATTAACCCGGAAAAATCAAGGATTATGAGGCTGAGTGTGGGAGGGAAGAAACACAAAAAAAAGGAAGAACGGATGGCCGTTAAAAGGCAAAAACATTTTGGAAGTTGATTCTTTGACATATCTGGGCGTTTGCATTAACAACACCAAAAGTGAAGCACCAGGAATAGAGGGGCTAAAACAGAAAGCAGTTAACGTGGCCTCGCAAAGGAAATTTTACTGAAGAGATATTGTCGATTTACTCTAATACCTCTGATGAAATTTTACAGGATGAAAGTTGTTTTCATACTGTCCTATGGAGCCAAAACGTCAACGTCTTTTCCAGTGCAAACATGGCCGACCATGGAGAGCCTAGTTTGGCGGAAATGTGCTTCAGCTCCCCAAATCGGTACCAATACAATTAATAAGGAGAGAGCTGTCTCAACCTCATAACAAGCCATAGCTGACTGGAAAACAATGTACTTTACTGCAAATGCCTGGAGGAGGATGGAACAGTGGGCTTTAGTGTCCTGAACAAAGCCTTGAAAGATCGGACGGATGTAGTCCTATCCGAATGGCAAGGAACCTGTCAAGCAACCTTAGCTAACCTAAATGAAACAGCGGACGATCTACTAAAAAACCCAGATAAAACAAATTAAAAATTGCACACTGCTGATTGGATAGATACACAACAACACAATTGGAAATACAAGAACTTTGATGATTTTTGGTCACAACCACAAAAGCTTAATCAGTTGGCGGGCGATTTGACCCTGTTTCCAGACTGGTACTTTCGGTCACTCTTTATGAGATTTAGACTTAATGTACTGCCGACTGGAGAAATACTACAAAGAAGAAACATCATTAGTGGAGACGCCGGCTGCAGACTTTGACTCCAGGGTGACAGATTCTCTGAAACACCTGACCTTAAGCTGCCTGGGCCTGAGGAACAAATGCGAGCACTGCCTGGGGTCTATTCTGAGAAACTATGCCTCCAGAAGTGCGGCTGACTGGTGGCGAATTTTGATCAAGGGCGAGAAAATTAACATCAATATAGCCCTCATAAAACTGTTAATCATAATCCTCAAGAAACCAGATGCGCTAGTACAGGAAGGAACCTCTACAAAGGTACAAGCAGGACAAACAGGTTAAGATCATTGCCAAAGAACAGCCAACTTGGAGTGTGTTAGGCAGAAACCTGTGCAGTTCCCTCTGGGACCACTGCAAAAGATTTAAGACTACAGGTGTTTGGCAGTAAACCCACTTGGTAGCAGTCTGTACCACACAGATTCACTTGGTAGCTGTGGCTGAGCAGTCAGACTTCCCTCAAGAAGAGTTAGGCAGTATGTGGAGTATACAAGATAGGGCAATTTACACAGTAGAACAAGCAGACACGGATCAGAGCTTGGGTGTAAAGATATATAATTATTTATTTAAGAACACATCTATGAAAAACACACTGGCACTAATACGGCAAACAACTTCAATCACAATTACTATAAGTATATCAATACCCGAACAAGATTTCGACAAGTCTCGGTTCACCGGCACCACTTATTTGCAGACAGAGGTGAATGCTTTAACCTAGATGGCACTCTAATATTCATGAGCACGGGAGAGAAAAAGGCAGGGTATGAAACCAACTCAGTACCAACACTTTTACGAAGCAAATGCAAGACAAGCAAGGCAGGGTCTACTGTAGAATACAAAGTTCAGAGGCCAGGCCCACTCGGAGAGAGGCAAGGCGGTATGTCCCAAAAGTATCACAGTGGAAATGCACTTCGAGTCTTTGTAGCAAATTGTCACAGAAAGGTTGGACCAGTTTTAGAACGACAGTAAGGAGGTCTGGAGGCGACCCAGTGGAAAGGTAAGGATTTAAGACACCTCACGCTAACTGTCACAAGGGAAGCCAGGCGGACACGGTACCTTGAAAGTGAAGAGACAGCTCCGGCGGGAGCAGTTGTTCCTGGTGGTGGATGCAAGTCGGGACTTTGCCAGAAGAAGAGATGCTCTCGTCGTCGAGGAAAGCGAAGATCGTTGCACCACAATGGAAGAGACCAGCCGCGGAGTGCTCCGTCACAAGGCACCACCTTTTGGTCGCGGTACAGTGGTTAGTGGCTATCAGGTTGCCGGGGTGTTCAGCACGGGCAATTCGACCACTACGTCCTGGAAGCGAAGAAAAAGTAAGGGACCAGTTGTTCCCACCAGTCAGGGGAGGAAGACTCTCCAGCAGGGAGATCTCCTCTGTCGTTGGGAAGTGGTGAGTCGGTTCAGCAGGGCTCCACCGGAGCTGTCGTCGTTGCAGGTCGGCTCAGCTTTACCCTTGTCGGATTCTTAGGTCCTGCTTTTATGCAGAAAACACCCATTCATTCAGCCTAGCTGTCACTCAAACATGCTAAGTGGTGAGCAGGGCGGCTCACCACTTGGGCCAATCACACCAGAGTGCGACTTGAGCTGGCAAGGCAACTCAGTCCAGGGTGCCTAAACCCCCTCCCACACCCTCTGTGGTACCCATACAGAATGGCACCACTGTGGAGGGCTTCTGTGTAGAAGCCCGCCAAAAGTGGAACAAAGGGCTCAACCTTTGGTTCGGAGTTACAGAGAAGAACACATACGCCATTTTAAAAACCGAGTTCGAGCAGAAAATACCAGCTGGAGGATTTATTTAAGATAAATAAACCGGTGGTATGTTAGAGACCAATGTGAAAAAGTATTAGCCTCCAACAATGGGAAGAATCCCATAGGAATATATTTGCGGTCGAATATAAAAAGTAGTTTCCACTGCCACCAGCCAAAACTCGACGAGGGGGGATGGGACAGTGCCCCCTCGAATAACAGACCCAGGAGTAATCGAATTACCCCTACCAGTACGTCCACAATAAGATGGTTTGTACTAGTTCTGTTAGTAAATTTAGGTCTAGTAAAGCCAATGGTGACTTTACATGCCCTGGGAGACAGTAGTCAGTCCCAGGGTATGGAGTCTATGGTGGTGATCCTCTGGGACACCCCAGTGTTACGGCACGGAGGGTGCTGTGTAACACACATAGCAAAACACATGAGGCCCTATGGAGTAAAAGACCCCATAGCCCATAGAACACATTGACATTCAAAGGAATCAACCACATTCATGTCCAAGAGTGGGAGAAAAAGAGTCTCACTCTTGGCAGGATGAAAAAAACAAACTCCAGAGATCCAGCAAAGCTGCTGGGGGACTCACTAGGTTAGGACATTCAGCCTAAACAGAGAATTCTCCCTAACACTCGCCCCCCCCCAGACTAAGGGACAGGAGCATTTAATCCACTCCTGGATGAATATCATACCTCTAGTCGATGACATACATCCTAGAGAGACCATCAGCATTTTGGTGGTGACACCCTGACCTGTGCTCAATGGTGAAATCAAACCCTTGCAGGCAGATTGACCATCTCAGTAGTTTTGGGTTTTCCCCTTTCATTTGCATTAACCATCTCAAGGGTTGGTGGTCAGTCTGAATGACAAAAGTAGAACCATACAAGTATGGCCTAAACTTTTTCAGAGCCCACACAATAGCAAAGCATTCTCTTTCAATTGTTGCCCACCTTGTTTCAGGATACTTCAGCTTGTGGCTGATGAAGCAAACGGGGTGCTCCCTACCTTTCCCATCCAGTTGACTGAGTACTGCACCTATTCCTACATTTGAAGCATCTGTCTGCACAATGAAAGCTTGGTGATAATCAGGAGCTCTGAGTACTGGGGCTTGGCAAAGAGCCTTTTTCAGGTTTTCAAAGGCCTGATTGCACTCCTCGTTCCATCTAACCTTTTTAGGGAATTTTGGAGAGGAGATTACATTCAGAGGAGAAGCTATGGTCCCATAGTTCTCAATGAAATTCCTGTAATACCCGGTGAGACCTAAGAAGGCTCTCACCTGGGCCTGAGTAGTAGGTGTTGTCCAATTTTGCACAGCTTCAATCTTACTGAGCAAAGGCCTTATTTCTCCACCTCCTACCTCATGTCCAAGATAGACTACCTTACTCTGTCCAATTTGGCATTTACTCACCTTTATGGTCAGATTGGCTCACCCAAGAGCCTGCAAAACATCTCTTAGGTTTGTTACATGTTCTTCCCAGGAATTGCTGAACACTGCTATGTCATCCAAGTATGCCATGCAGAAGTCCTCCATCCCATTCAGAACCTGGTTTACCATCCGTTGAAATGTAGCAGGTGCATTTTTCAATCCAAAAGGCATTACCTTAAACTGGTATAAGCCAACTGGGGTAGAAAATGCAGTTTTCTCCTTGGCATGGTCTGTCAGGGCTATTTGCCAATAGCCTGACGTCAAGTCAAATGTGCTGAGGAACTTGGCTGAACCAAGTCTATCCACCAACTCATCTGTTCTTGGCAAAGGCTGGGCATCAGTCTTGGTGACTGCATTAAGAGCTCTATAATCCACGCAGAATCGAAGTGCTTTAGATCCTGCCTTTGGTACTAACACAACTGGGCTAGACCATGGACTAGTAGAGTGCTCTATTACCCCGAGATCAAGCATCTTGCTGACCTCACATTTGATGTGGGTTCTTACATTTACTGACATTCTGTGTCCTCTGCTTTTGACTGGTAGACAGTCACCAGTGAGTATGTCGTGCTGCCCCCAAGGGGTCAAGCCTGGTGAAAGTGAGAACAGAGAGGCAAACTGATTCAACATAGATTTGCACTCTTCTTGTTGCTCAGGTGTCAGATTTGAAGAGAGATTTACTCCTTCAATCATTTCGTCTAAAGGTAAGCCTCTGAGGAGATCACTCTCTTCTTCTTCCTCTGATGATGCTAGAAGCAACGCTCCTACATCAGGTCTCGAGACATACGCTTTGAGGCTGTTGGTGTGGAAGACTGTCAGAGCCTCCTTAGGATTGCCCAAGTCCACCAGATAGTTGACCTCTCCGAGTTTACCCACAACTCTGAAGGGTCCCATCCATTTGTCTTGCAAGGCCCTCTGCCTTGTTGGGATCATAACGAGAACTAGCTGGTCTTGAGCAAACTCAACCATGTTAGCCTTTTGATCATGCCAGTGCTTTACCAAAGCTTGTCCAGCATTCAAGTTATCGCTTGCTTCTGCCATCATGTGCGACATTCTCCTCCGGAGACCTATCACGTAGTCAGTCACTCTGACTGGCTTGGGGGAAGGAGCACTCTCCAACCCCTCCTTAATCAGGGCCAATGGACCTCTGACGGGATGACCATAGAGGAGCTCAAAGGGAGAATAACCTACTCCCTCCTGAGGGACTTCTCTATAAGCAAATAGAAGGCATGGCAGTAGAAGATCCCACTTTCGTTTAAGGGGTTCCTCTAAAGCACCTATCATGCTCTTCATGGTTCGGTTGAACCTTTCTACCAACCCATTGGTTTGTGGGTGGTAAGCTGTTGAGAACTTGTAAGTAACTCCACAGGTTTTCCACATGGCTTTCATGTAGTGGAACATAAAGTTTGACTCCCTGTCAGAGATCACTTCCTTAGGAAACCCGACCCTGGTAAAAATACCAAGGAGGGCCTTAGCCACGACCAGAGCTGTAACAGTCCTCATAGGAATTGCCTCAGGATACCTAATAGCATGGTCTACTACAACAAGTATAAACCTGTTGCCTGAGGAGGTTGGAGGATCAAGGGGACCAACGATGTCAATCCCTACTCTCTCAAATGGGACTCCCACAACTGGGAGAGGCACTAAAGGTGCCACATTCTTGGAGCCAACCTTACCAGAGGTCTGGCAGGTGTGGCAGCTCCTGCAGTGTTTTTCTACTTTTGCCCCCATATTTGGCCAATAAAAGTAGAGAGAGAGCCTTTCCTTAGTCTTCTTGAAGCTCAAGTGACCAGCCAAAGGAATCTCGTGGGCTAACTGCAATAACTGTTGTCTGTCCTCTTGGGGTACTACAAGTCGTTTGTAGTCTCCAGGTGCAGACTCAGTCGGTTCACTGTAGAAGAGGCCATCTTCTCAGTGCAACCTGTATTTCCCAGGCTCTTGCCCTTCAGCCTGAGTTTCTGCCTGTGGCAAAGACCTTCTAGAGTTGGACATTCTCTCTGTCCCTTACTGAAGTCCGCCCTGTTGGGCCCACCTTCTGCCAGTAAAGACTGCAGCTCAGGATGGTCAACAGGATCCAGATCTCCAATGAGTTCCTGGCCTTCCATTAGCTCTTCCTCAGAGTCTAATTCTACCGCACAGGGTTGTACCACCCTCTCAGCCTCAGCTGGAGGGGGAGTTACGGGTGTAACTTTGGACAACCGAGGGGAAGTCCTTGTTGGCTGCACTGAAATGCTGGCTGCTGCTTTCGGTATAGAAGTTTTAGGTTTCCCTTTCGCTTCTGAATTCTCCCTAACAGAGTGTATAAAGGCCTGGTAAAAGGAACCCAAAGATGTTGGGACTTGGCAATTTGGCGAGGTCCAGCCTAGATCTTGGATAACAGCTTGGACCATGGGAACGGCATTGTTACATGCATACTGTGGAGCATAGGGTTAAAGGTTTTCGATTTGTAAACCAAATGACCTGTTGAATAAATAAAAATACACAAATATATAAAATAACTGAACAATAATAATAATATTTAATAATAAACTAGGTAGACTAAAATTCCACAGCCACACAATCTAAAACCATAATTGAAAATACACACCCTAAAATACATTATATTGTACATCTAAAACTACACTACAATTTCTCCTTTTCATATTAATTTTGTCAAACTATTTTCTTCTATTTCTCTCCAAAATCTCACATGCTCAAATGTCTGAAAACACACATCCAAAAATTAAAAAAAGACTCTCTAATACCTACCAAGTCTCTGGCCATGGCCAGGGATTTTTCACCCCTGACAAGACTAAACCTAAACAATGAACTTAAAAAAAAAAAAAAACACTGACACCACAAACTATATAGCTGTGCATACCAAACTACACATATCCGCGGATATCTGTAGTCTTTTGTAGCCTTGAATATAGCCGCAAATATCGTCAAAACGGCAGAAAAAATATATGCTTCCCTGCCAACCCAAGCCCTCACCAATTGCCCCCTTCATATGTGCCAGCTTCCCCCACAGTGCAGACAACCTGCTCACCTCCTCTGCTGCCTCCCTTTCACCCAAGAACACATGCTGCTTCTGTGATGCAATTTGCATTGATATGTCGGCTATTCACGGCTGTGGCCGAGGCTACGGAAAGCTTTGTGCTGCAAACTCGGTCCCTACACCCCCCTCCAACTCCCAGATTTCACTCAGTGCCTTCTGGCCATTGACCACCTCTACTCTTATGACATTTGTATGTTTTTTAACCTACAAATAGCTTTTTACTGCATTTCATTTTCCCATAACCTCAGCTATAGACGCGAATATCTCTCGCATTGAGAGAAAAACAAGATGAAGGTTGTTTCATTTCTGAAAACCATGCTCCTGCAATGCACCATGGTGATATAACTATAATATGTGTGAGGACTGGGACACCCCCTTCTCTGTCAAATTTTAAAATAACCACTGCACGGAATAACCGCAAACCATGAAAGGATTGCGTGTCAACGCTTCGTGCCCAAGTTGTTTCGGACCTGGTCCAAATCGGTCCAGCGATTTAGGCTGTGCGCTTTGGCATAAATTGACCTTTTTTGTCTATGGGAAAATGAATGGGAAGTAGGCTGCACTTTAGGGAAAATAAAAACGTTGACGCTTAATAATGTTTTCATTTTTTAACAAAGTCACAAAGTCTCTTCTCCCTTTCCATGGTGGCCATTCAAAAAATAGGAAATAATGTAAACAAAAAATGGCTTCCATGTGTTAGGCGGAAACCTGTGCAGTTCCCTCTGGGACCACTGCAAAAGATTTAGGACTACAGGTGTTTGGCAGTGAACCCACTTGGTAGCAGTCTGTACCACACATATTCACTTGGTAGCCGTGGCTGAGCAGTCAGACTTCTCTCAAGAAAAGTTAGGCAGTATGTGGAGTATACAAGATAGGGCAATTTACACAGTAGAACAAGTAGACACGGAACAGAGCTTGGGTGTAAAGATCTATAATTATTTATTTTAAAAACACATCTATGAAAAACACGCTGGCACTAATACGCCAAACAACTTCAATTACAATCACTATAAGTATATCAATCCCCTAACAATATTTCGACAAGTCTAGGTTCAACGGCACCACTTATTTGCAGACAGAGGTGAATGCTTTAACCTAGATGGCACTCTAATATTCGTTAGAACGGGAGAGAAAAGGCAGGGTATGAAACCAACTCGGTACCAACACTTTTACGAAGCAAATGCAAGGCAAGTAAGGCAGGGTGTACTGTAGATCACAAAGTTCAGAGGCCAGGCCCACTCGGAGAGAGGCAAGGCGATACGTCCCAAAAAGTATCACAGTGGAAATGCACTTCGAGTCTTTGTAGCAAATTGTCACAGAAAGGTTGGACCAGTTTAGAACAAAAAGTTAAGAAGGTCTGGAGGCGACCCAGTGGAAAGGTAAGGATTAAGACACCTCACGCTAACCGTCACAAGGGAAGCCAGGCGGACACAGTACTTTGTAAGTGAAGAGACAGCTCCAGCGGGGGCAGTTGTTCCTGGTGGTGGATGCAAGTCGGGGCTTTGCCAAGAGATGAGATGGTCTCGTCGTTGAAGAAAAGTTGAAGATCGTTGCACCACCAGGGAAGAGACCAGCCGCAGAGTGCTCCATCACAAGGCACAACCTTTTGGTCGCCGTACGAGCTAGTGGCTATCCGGTTGCCGGGGTGCTCAGCACGGGCAATTCGACCACTACACCCTGGAAGTGAAGAAAAAGCAAAGGGACTGGTTGTTCCCACCAGTCAGGGGAAGAAAACTCTCCAGCGGGGAGATCTCCTCTGTCGTTGGGAAGTGGTGAGTCGGTTCAGCAGGGCTCCACCAGAGGTGTCGTTGTTGCAGGTCGGCTCAGCTTTACCCTCGTCGGATTCTTAGGTCCTGTGGCGACTTCTGAAGATCCAGTCCCAAAAGCCCTGCTTTTATGCAGAAAAACCCCCATTCATTCAGCCTAGCCGTCAATCAAATCACGCTAAGTGGTGAGCGGGGCGGCTCACCACTTGGGACAATCACATCAGAGTGCGACTTGAGTTGGCAAGGCAACTCAGTCCAGGGTGCCTAAACCCCCTCCCACACCCCCTGTGGTACCCAGACAGAATGGCACCACTTTGGAGGGTTTCTGTGCAGAAGCCCGCCAAAAGTGGAACAAAGGGCTCAACCTTTGGTTCGGAGTTACAGAGGCGAACACATACGCCATTTTAAAAACCGAGTTCTGGCATAAAATTCCAACCGGTGGATTTATTTAAGATAAATAAACCGGTCGTATGTTAGAGACCAATGTGAAAAAGTATTAGCCTCCAACAATGGGAAGAATCCCATAGGAATATATTCGGGGTCGAATATAAAAAGTAGTTTCTACTGCCACCAGCCAAAACTCGACGAGGGGGGACGGGACAGTGCCCCCTCGAGCAACAGACCAGGGGTAATAGAATTACCCCTACCAGTACGTCCACAATAGGATGGTGTGTACGGGTTCTGTTAGGTCTAGTAAAGCCAATGGTGACTTTACATGCTCTGGGAGACAATAGTCAGTCCCAGGGTATGGAGTCTATGGTGGGGATCCTCTAGGACACCCCAGTGTTACGGCACGGAGGGTGCGGTGTAACACACATAGCAAAACACATGAGGCCCTATGGAGTAAAAGACCCCATAGCCCATAGAACACATTGACATTCAAGGAATTAACCACATTCATGTCCAAGAGTGGGAGGAAAAGAGTCTCACTCTTGGCAGGAGGACAAAAAAACAAACTCCAGGAATCCAGCAAAGCTCCTGGGGGACTCACTAGGTTAGGAAATTCAGCCTAAACAGAGAATTCTCCCTATCACCATGGAAAGGAGAGAAGGGACTACATACACAGTCCCTTCTTCTTTTCCATGACGGCCTGTCGCAGATCGGGAGCGGATGCGCTGAGGTCAGAAGTGTCCCCATCGCATCCACTCCCGAAATGGAAAGAAAAGAAGGTAAGTGGGGTGGGAGGGCACAGAGGAAATTGTGTGAATGGTGGGGGGGAAAGACATACCAGATTCCCTGTGAGGGGGGATGTCGGCCGCCTGCTCAGAGGAGGCTCAGGGCGGTGGGGTTACCGTCTGCTAAGGCCCACATTCTGACCCTCCCCATTTGCTGGGAGGCCACCCCAACCCCTCGATGCGTACTAATTTGATATATGGGCTGGCGTTTGCAGTAGAATATGTTCTAATAATGCAAAAGCATTACCAAACCTACAAAGACTTTTCCTCTAGTTTGTGTATGTGGTTTTTGCAGCTTGCTTTCTGTTGTGTTTTTTGCCTGCCCTAATTTCTCACCAGAACTTTACCAGGCAATGTGTGCCGTCCTTTGAGCTGTTGTGGATTCAAGTGTTCCCTAATTATTTTGTTTCCCATCTTTCACTCCTGTCCTTTCAGAAGAAAGGACTGGTTTACATTTCTGGCATATGCGGCTAATGTTCTGATTACTTACCAGTAATCATTAATTCTTTTAGTCCCACTCTCCCTTGTCTCCCACTCTCACCCAGGGGTGCTAGACGTTCTCTTGGATATTGGGGTCTTACGCTCTCTATAAATCAAGTTGCCTCTTTTTCACTTAGCTCTGCATTACAGGATCAAGCTGTCGGTCCCTCCATATGTCTGAGGTGATTGCTGTGGGATGTCATCAGCATGGTTTACACATTTGTAATGTTCTCTTCTTGTATGGAGGTTTCCTGACGTGTTCCATTTGCAATAGCATCCTTCGGACATTGGGCCTCATCACGACTTTGGCGGTAACCCTTAAATCCGGTGGTAGCGCTATTTCGGCCGGATTTAAGGGTCCGCCAAATCAGGATTTCGGCGGATTTCGCCCCAGCTCTGAGCTGGGGCGAATTCCACCGAAAATTCGCGCTCATACCGCCGGCGGTAAATCCGCCGGCGGTATTAGCACGAAATTTCCCCATTGAGCCCAATGGGGAATGGGGCATTCCCGAATGGGCTCAATGGGGAATGGGGATTAACATTACCGCCGAACTCGTGATCCGGCGCTATTAGCGCCAGGGAGTTCGGCAGTAGGGCAGATAGTGCCGGCGTTAATAGCGCCGGCGTTACCACCCAAGTCGTGATGTAGCCCTTAAATGCAGTATTACCGCCGCATTTAAGGGCTGGCCTTATCACGAGTTGGGCGCTAAATGGTCTGTTTTACCTCCAGCTTTTTTCTGGAGGAGAAAATCCCTGTTTTCAGCTGTATTACAGCCGACTGTATTAGCCCATAGTATTAGCACCGAAAATTCCCTATTGGATCCAATGTACCCAATCAGGAATGGGGATTTACCGTTAAGGCACAACCCGTGATCCGGTGGTAATACCACCGGACTGGACGGTGCTAGGGCTATTACAGTCAGCTGTATTACAGCCGGGAATACAGCCCAACTCGTTATGAGGCCCAGTGTGTCTCTCCAGGTGCTATGTAGGGTGTCAGTCACTTGTGCTTCGATTTTGTCTTCTCCTTCTAGGGTTCCCCTGTCACTGTCGGGTGAAGTCACCCATTAGGCTGCTCTGCATTAAGTTATGGGCTTAATTGAGTTGAGTTTTGAAATTATGCACATTAATTCACAATACAATCGTATCTGCATACCATTACATCTTTCAGACTGATCTGCTCTCATGATACATTTCCCAAGTAAAGACTGGTATGTGGGGGTAATGTTCTGATTACTTACCAGCAATCATCAATTCATTTAGTCACACTGTCTATTTTGACAGTACTCTATTACTCCTCCACCTGCCGGTTGGAAAGGAGGATTTTAAGTAAGGTAGGTATTTTATATGGTATTAGGGGAATATCTCTTTTTATTATGTAATCGCTATAGAAAGACTGTTCTGAGACGCCTCAGAATAGTCTTTCTTAAGCAACCTCTCACACTCCTGGACGCACAGAAGGGCGTGCAGGGGCTGACAGGCGTGGTCGGGCCAAAAGACTAAACGTGTGGGCCTGCAAGGTAAATGTTGTGTTTTTTGTGTCTATGTGGGTTTGTCTGTCGGTGTGTGTGTTTATGTGTGTAGGGGAGGAGGGGAAATGTTTGTGACGGGTAAGGGATTGGGTGGTGGAGTGGCAGGTGAGTGTGAGTATCTTTGCATGTTTGTTTAAGTGTTGGGGGTTGAGGTAAAATGTACTGGATGTGGAAATGAGGCATTATGGGAGAAAAGGGGGGCTGAGGGTGTGGGTGAAACCCCCCCCACATTTTTACAATCGTGCCAGCACGGGAGGGGATGAGGTGGGGGTGGCCAGGGGATCAGCTTCCCAGTAGTCTGGGCAGTGAACCCCCTCCCCCAGAAAATTGTATAGTTCCTCATTTGAAGGATGCACAAAATCGGCCAAGAAATGCAGGCATTTTTGTGTGAAGCCTTCAGAATTCGGAAAAATCACATGGAGCCTTTTATATCATGTGTGGGGGGAGGGGTCGTTAATGGGTTATACAAATATATTCTGGGCGAGTAATGAAAGATTACTGGTAAGTAATCAGAGCTTTCTATGCTCTGTTTCCAGTGACCACTAGAAAGGGCAATCTGTTAGGAACCTGACCTACTAACACTGTGTCCACACAGCAGTTAACAGAAAAGGTATATGTAGTTTTGACTATAAAGGGGTGTTTTAGCAACACCTGCACTCTGAAACGATTTCATTGAAGTACTGAGAGGGGGAGATGGGTTGTGAGGAGTGATGCACAGCTTTTGTTTATTGTTTAGGATTTTTACACACTTGTTGATCACCCACATCCATGCTATGTTCTATGGTCATTTCTACCCACTGTCTGCCCTCGACACCCAAACGCGTCCTCCTGAGATCTCTTCCAGCAAGCTCTAGCATGCATTAACTACATATTTTGAATTGCATAGGGTGTTCCAGTGTGATTACAAAGAAGTCTTCTTATAGCTAATGCCTAGTTCCTGGGGCAATACAAATATATTTACCAAGTTTGCCTTCAGCCACTTAACCTAAAAGCAATATGCGTTTCCTTGCATCTGTTACTCGCACTGTAGTCCTGCTAAATATAATACATGTTAAATGACAATAGTTTCCGCGTGTATACAGGTATTAGGTATTTAACAGACACTGACCTCATGTGGCTGGGCAATCATGCCATTTTCCAGCTGTTGCAACTGTGTAGCTATGAAGTTCCAACATAGCAGTGCCTAGTAAATGCCCAAACTCTACCTATACAGAAGCCAGCACTGTTGGCTTGGTCGTTGTATTTTTTTTTCTATTCCACTCAACTTGTACAGACCTTACAAGTTGGACACATTTACCTCACTGATTTAAGAAAATAGCGTCACCACAAGCACTGAGACTGCTTGAAGCCACATATGATGTGTCCTTTCCAGAAATTCAGCTGCCTGGCACCTGCCCATATCTATCGAGAGGAGGGGAGTTCGCTTTTCAAGATTTATTATAGCATGGACCTCCTGTTGCCCATCTAACTGATAAGCATATTTAAGTTGGTCTTTGGTCCAACACCTTTATTACGGTCACTCAATTAAGAGGTCCTTGATTGCCTCACAAATGTTCTCACCCACTCCCTTTCTTGCTCCCTGACCAATTGACTCCCTTGCAACATCAGGCAGAACGCTACATTACACGAACACCTTCAGAATGACAATCTGTCAACAGAGCTCAACTCAGTCCCTCAAAGGTACATTATTAAAGGTAGCATACACAGAACAACACCACATCACAAGTGACCTTTGAAACAAAGGAGTCGAAGCACACATGTAACATAATGCACATTGCATTGCAAAACAGCATTCATTGACACAATGCACCCAATCATTGGCTCTGAAATAGGGCACACGGGGACACACATGAATAGCTTTTATGCCAAAAGCACAGAGACCTCAAGAATTTCAATTTCCAGGAAATACAGAAAAGCCATAATGATCCTTGAGAAGAGCAAATACGCACAATAATAACAATAACAATAATAGTAATACGTTGCTTTTGTGAAGTGTGTGCTTTCACAGATTTTGTAGTTTGGCAGGACTGCAAATAAGCGGTGCTAATGAGCCAATTAAATAGTGATCACTTCATGAAAGGTCGAGATATCCCTGCTGAGATGCATTCTTGGGATACTTAGGTTGAACACAGAACTCAGCAGTGAGTGCTAAATGTTACCAGCTACTTGGCATGCAAAGCACACTTTCTGCAGAACCCAAGAAGGGTCAACACAGACAGGGCAACGACATCAGTGAAGAAAACCTTGCCTTGAAATCAAGCATCTTGCTGCAGGAATTAAGAAATTAGGAACTCTGCGATCCCTTCACTGTACCTAACTGATTTCAGCACAATCCCTATCATCTATCACATCAAGAATAACCACAGACATTACTAATCGAGCTCTGTGAATGTAGTTTTAACTAATGCGTCTGGTGGTGGGATTGGCTGGTAAATGCTATCTACTCAGATCCATGGTAGGCCCGAATGAAGCCAGAGCCTGCATGAGTACGTACAGCCTTACAGGGCAATGTGGCACCCAAAGCATGAATTCATGCAATTACAATCCCGGGATTCGGGGATCCCTCTGGGGTGCTAATATAATTTTTTCAAGAGACATTCAGGTCTGTGTCTACTGAAGCTCAATTCCATTTAACAATAAAAACAAAACCATGATGGCCACCTCGCAACATGAGTAAACAAAACCAACATTTCAGGGTGAGAAGGTCACACCACTCCTACATATCAACACATATCAAATTCACAAGTAAATTAATTTCTGGACTGAGTGTATTTAATAACATTTGAGAAAAAGTTATAATACGGATAGAGATCCCAGGAGTGTTTAAAATACAATACAAGTGTGTATAATCCAGTCAAACAGAGCTGGATTTAAATGTAATCAACATAAACAGAAACAACTGCCAAAGATTAGTCAATCGGTTCAATTGTGCAGTTACAGAATGAACATAAACACGGTTTCATGGACATTTGGAGAAAAAACAAACAACAGCAATGCTTAAGCTGTGCATTGTTCAGGCCTCAGGCTGTAAGAAGTGTCTTCTTTGGTGCAAGTGGTGGAGACACCGACTGGGCTTCAATAGTGTCTTCTATAGTTGAAGTAGTGAAGACTCTCACTCTGCTTCACAACTGCTAAGCCTGGCTGTCCATATGTGACATCACTAGTACACGGTTCCTTCCACGTTCGTCTGGGGCTGAGCTGCGCAGCGTCTTCTTACCGCCTGAGGCACATATTTGTTCCCCTCCTGGCATACCATTTGCCGTCCAGATATCTACACCCATGATGGATATTACTGCTCATCCATGCACTGGATAAGCTACTGATAGAGAACCCGGGACTACCCCATCACACGTCCTGATGAAGGCCTGCCACAAGCTGCACTTTACAGCTCTTCTCTAGGCCCAAACACTGTTGTGTCGACGATTATACCATCTGAACAATGCACAGCTTAAGCATTGCTGTTGTTTGTTTTTTCTCCAAATGTCCATGAAACCATGTTTATGTTCATTCTGTAACTGCACAATTGAACCGATTGACTAATCTTTGGCAGTTGTTTCTGTTTATGTTGATTACATTTAAATCCAGCTCTGTTTGACTGGATTATAGGCACTTGTATTGTATTTTAAACACTCCTGGGATCTCTATCCCTATTATATCTTTTTGGCAAATGTTATTAAATACATTCAGTCCAGAAATTCATTTACTTGTGACTTTGACATGTGTTGATATGTAGGAGTGGTGTGACCTTCTCAACCTGACATTTTGGTTTTGGTTACTCAAGTACGCCCACCTGGGTTTTTCAGGGCTTTGCCAGGTGCCCTTATATTGAATCTACTCACCTCGCAACATGGGAAAGGAATGACATATGTTTTCAATTTTGGTGGCTGTCATGACTACAGGGTATAGTGGGAGATGAGAGACCAGAGTGGCAGCGGGAAGGTAAGTGAGGGTATAGTGGAGGAGCGGGTGGACGGGTTGAGGTAACAGACGGTGGGATGGAATCAGATAGGGAAGCGGGGTCAGGGCACTGTCACAAACACATTTGAGCATGTGGAGTTGTGCAGGCGGATAGAAAGGAACATGGAACTATTAGAGCAGTGCAAGCCAACATTCTATTCTGCTGAGTGGCTATTTTATTTATTTATTTATTACATTTATGTTGCGCCCAAACCCACAGGTATCACCACATGTGTACAAAACTGGTGGATAGTGACAATGTCAAAGGGGGATAGTCTCAAGTGTCAAGAGTAAGTGGTATTTGTCCAAGAGCAAAGCTTTCAAGAGCTTTCTGTCAGAGGATTAACCTTGCACCACTGAGTGACTCTGCCTGTAATGACAGATGACTGTAACCTCGAGCTGTAGATGGACTGCCTTTTCATGTTGCCTCTCTATCTCTCTGGTGTTCTGTGTCCTTGTGGATTTCTTTCTTTCTTCGTTGTTTCTTCCTTTCTGTGTACCTTAATCAAGAAGTTGTAGAACTCTACATACGTCCATACAGAGAGTCTTAATGTGGATTTGATGCTGAAACAGATAACACTAAAGGAACAGCCTGGATGCAATCTAAGTCCTATGAAATCTGGATAACAATCTCAGCTTGAAGGTGCTGTACTCAGAATGCCTATCATTTTCACCGGTGGACGGAGAATTTCCGTTAACACGATCAATACACATCTTTCATCATTCATAACAAAGGACTGGCACGCCCAATTGACAACTGTCAAGGATCTAAGAGTAACTTAACACAGAGAGCCAACCCATAATTTACTAAGGGGGTAAGTCATACAATCCAGCGCACAAGTGGCGCACGCGGCTGGCGCACAGTGTGCGCGTGCGACAGTCTGCACCAGCTGCGTGCGCTAAAATCCATTTCTGTGCACAGCGTATTCATGGATTTAAACAACCAAAAACAGCCGTGGCGCAGAGTGGCGCAGCGACCCTGCAGCAGCACCATTTACACCCCCAACCCTTCCCCGTGCGCCATGCACAGCGCACAAATCCCATACATGGAGCACAGGCCATTGGACCAGCATACAGCCCCCCAAACACGAAAATGCCTGTAATACTCCCTGCACACCCCTCCGAATACATGTACACCCCTGTGTGGGGAGTTTGACACGCGATTGGCTCTGTGCGAGTGAGGTATGTGTATCACTGGGGTTCGCGGGGAGTTTCACACGCGATTGGCCCTGTGCGAGCGGGGTACGTGTATTTCGGGGGTTCACAGGGAGATTCACATGCGATTGGCCCTGTGTGAGCGGGGTACGTGTATCCAGTGGGGTGTGCGGGAAGTTTCACACGAAATGGGCCCAGTGCGAGCGGGGTACATGTATTACTGGGGTGTGCGAGAAGTTTCACACGCGATTGGCCCTGTGCGAGCGGGGTACGTGTATTTCGGGGGTTCGCAGGGAGATTCACACGCGATTGGCCCCCTGGGAGTGGGGTACATGTATCCAGTGGGGTGCGTGGGAAGTTTCACATTCGATGGGCCCAATGCGAGTGGGGTACGTGTATTACTGGGGTGCTCGGGAAGTTTCAAAAGCGATTGGGACGTGTGCAAGCCGGGTACGTGTATAACTTGGGTGCGCCGGAAGTTTCATACGTGATTGGCCCTGTGCAAGCGGGGTACGTGTATTTCGGGGGTTTGTGGGGAGATTCACACACGATTGGCCCTTTGTGAGCGGGGTAGGTGTATCCAGTGGGGTGCGCGGGAAGTTTCACACGCGATTGGGCCTGTCCGAGCGGGGTATGTGTATAACACGGGGTACAGGAAGTTTCACACGCGATTGGCCCTGTGAGAGCGGGTACGTGTATTTTGGGGGTTCGCGGGGAGATTCACACACGATTGGCCCTGTGCGAGCGGGGTACGTGTATCCAGTGGGGTGCGCGGGAAGTGTCACACACGATGGGCCCAGTGCGAGCGGGGTACGTGTATTACTGGGGTTCGTGGGGAGTCCCACATGTGAATTGGCAGTGTGGCTCCTCCCAGGTGTGCCCTCTACCCCCTCCATGGCCCCTGCAGGCAGCCCACACCACAGGGAACTACCCTGCACCCCTGGTCATGTCTCGCAGGCAGCCCATCCACCATGGGCATGCCCCCTAGCCAGGCCACATGTCACCTTGCTGGATGTCCGACTCCCGACTGTGGCAGGGATGTGTCCTCCACATGCCTTGCCGCTGGGTCAGAGGCAGCTCCACAGGGTACCCAGGTGATACCTGGGTGGGAAGATGGCATGGAGGACGACTGGCGCGTAGGGGGTTCAGGTGAGGAGGGGGTCGTAAGAAGGTTCAGCACACGGAGGAATCCAGCACTGGTGACCCATCCCAGTAAGTCAACCCGGTCAAAGAGGCATCCGAGATGACGTGCAGTGTCTTCACGAAAACACTGCAGGTCACCTCGCATGCCCCGTTGACACAACGCTAACCCAGCCAGGACAGGCTAAACCCGGTCCCGGATAGCCACGTCCGCAGGGAGAGGAAGACCAGTTGTTGTGCGCTCATCCCCTCCGTGAAAACGGGTCTGGACGTAGGCATCCCTGCTGGTGCCAGATGATGCAGTCACAGGATCAGGGACAGGATTACACACAGGCACCTCCGCTGCGGCCTGTGCTGCCTCCTGTCCCTGCCCCTGCACTGCACCACTAGCACCAGTGGAATCCCCACCTCCAGACCCCGTGTGTGTCACTTCCACGGCCTCTTCCTCAACCAAACCCCCCACCAACATGGATGACTCCATGCCATCTTCCTCTGTTGGACCCTGTGGGGTCTCAGCTGCCCCTTCTGCTGCCGAGGAGTCCATCTCCGACCTCCGCCTCTTGGAACTACCCTCGGCAGCTGCGGCCTGGGACGCGGCACCAGACTCCTCACTCCCCGACGAGATGACAATCTGAGAGGGGAGCCGGGCCTTGCGTCTCCAGCTGGTGGTGCGATCCCTGCCGCTTTGCTCCACAGCACCCTCTCCACCCTCTTCATCAGTTGACGCTGCAGACAGGGAGAGATGGAACACAGGCATCAGGGCACTGTACAATGGACTGATACACACATGACAGTTGTACATGAGTGGCAGTGTCAAACTTCAGACATGGAATCACACTCCCCAACACACATGTCATTTCAACTCACACACATGAGCAATTCAACAGCAATATTGCACCAGGCAGCACCATCCATACACAAACAACAGCATGAGCAGACGAAGGTGAGCCTGAAGTCACATGAAACACGGAGAGTGCACAACACATGCACACACGCCACCAGACCTACATGCATGTGTACACCTCCACAAACTGTCGCAGTGATGACATTCCCATCCATGTCACATCTGGCATTCTGCCTTCTACATGTCAGTGTCACATGCATCCATGTTGCATCACAGTTGCACACTTGTCAAATACACACACATGCACATGTACACAGTGCAGATACATGTAGCAGGAACCACCAGCCATGTGTGACACCACAACCATGCCAAAATACATACACAGAAATTCAAACATGTGTGCTTCCACACCTGCATTTGGCCAGCATGCTTACCAACACATACACTATCGATGTGTCTCACACATGAGAGGACTCACATGTGTCAGCCTCACACCCCTGTACATACACATCCATACATGGCCCTACAAAAACATATGTGCACACCTGCACAATACTGTCACACCACAACACGCACAGCGTCCAATCAGTATGAATGTACACTTACTGCTCGACTCCAGACGGGTCTGCCTCTCAAGGACCTGGACGTGGAGCACTGGGTGTATGTGTTCCAGGACCCTCATTTGGTGGTCTGACAGCTGGCCCTGGCGCCTCTTGGCAACCGCTGCCTTGTCGAGGGTCCTGGACCTGAAGTCCTCCCAGTGCTTCCGGACATGCTTGATGTCGCGGACTGCCACCCCCTCCTTGTTGATGGCGGTCACGATGTCCATCCAGATCCTGGACCGTCCTTCATTGTCGGCACACAAACTTCCAAAGAGGGCATCATACTGCCCCAGGACTTGCTCCACCAGTACACCAAATTCCCTGGCACTGAAGCTGGTGGCCCTCTGCCTCTCTGGCTGTCGGTTGCCAGTGGTGCCAGATGGTGTTGTGCCCGACATGGCAACCACAGAGGCAGGTCTGGGTGGGCAACTGGGTCCTCGGGCTGGGCTGTGGAGCGATGGTATCCCAGTTGGGAGTCTTCGGTTCCAGCAAGGGTGGTCACAGCAACTGCACCCCTGGCTGACGTGCAGGCAGCAAATAGCAGGGCACGTGGGCAGCAGGCAGGCAGTCAGCAGCAGATGGCAGGTGGGAGCATGCTAGGGGCTCTTGGGGCAGGAAAATGGCCTTTTGGGCAGGAGCGTGGTCTTCCGTGTGTTTTCACGTGGCCAGCTTGATACGGGGTGATTTGGCACATGAAAAAATTGCACGTCAGCGTGTAATTCAAGGAAAGGCCCTTAGCGCGTAAGCGTGTCTGTGATGTGACACGCAAGGGCGTTTTCATTGTACACATGCAAAAACTGCACGTCCGAGTGTCAGCTCGTGTAATTGGAGGAAAGGGCCTTAGCGCGTATACGCGTAAGTGACGTTGTACTTGTGGGCCGGTTTAAAAGGTACGTGTAGGACGACATTTTCTTGTACGTGCTTTTCGTGGAGAGCGAGTGGGTGAATTTTGTACTTCTTGTCGGTTCACACGCGATTACTTCACAACGGTTCAAGATCGTACTCCCTCTTACCTCTGACAGCGTTCAATTCTTATTTTGGCCTGTTTCCTCAAACAGCATTCACTTCTTCTTTTCTCCTGTTTCCTCAGACCACCGTACAAATCTTCTTTTGGCGGGGGTTTTGCCAATGCGCACACGCGCGTCTTTTTCACGTTCTTTTTCCAGGCATACAGTGAGTCGCGCACGTATTTACCAACTGTGCTTGCCCCGTGTGTCGTGTACCCCTTCAGAGGTCATTGTAGCCTACGTCTATTAGGCGTATGCTTATTTTTGTGTTTCTAGGTGCCACAGCATAGTGCGGGTTCATTTTTCCACGCACCTGGTCTATGAGGGGTTGCGTGCACATTCATTTTTGTTTTCAGGGAGCCTGTGCGTTGCATGACCCGTCATCTTCCCCCAGGGGTCACGGACAGCCTTGCTATAGCACTAGGGTATGAATTCCATCTAGTACCCTACCCCTTTCACCCTCAATTGCCCAGGACAATAGTTGACTGCAACTCCCATAGGCACAACAACATCATTGCCATGGTTGGGAGGCGACCAAGCGGTAAGGGAGGCAAAGGTGGATGACCTCCAAAAGGTGGGCGTGGTGGGCGCGGTAGGGGACGTGGCCAGGATTTGCAGGGTGCCCCTACACCCCGTGTGTGGAAGACCAATCAGGGACACTCATGCCCCCCCCCATGGTTGTGGGAAACGTAGCTGACACCATCCCTGCTCAGCCTTTGTTGGACCAGCCCATTTTGGCACCTGAACCGGCACAGGATGACTCCCAGGCTGACTTCCAGGTCAGCAAGTCTAAGCCACATGTGGTGGTGCAAGTTGCTGTCACCAGGCCACATGGATCTGGGGCAGCAATGTCATCTGCTGCCCCAAGTAGGCAGGGCGGGGAGGCTGAAGGGGTAGCTGCAGCTCTATCCACCCCAGCTCTGAGTCTCTCAGCCGGGACAGTGTCGGTCCAGGTCCATCAAACCAATGTTGGCCCTCACAACATCACCCTGCAGCCAATGAGTGCACCAAGACCTATGGCCCTTGTGCATTCGCACACTCCTAGTACACAGTCCACTGGCGCTTCTGCCCCTACTGACCAGAGTGGTGTAAGCCACTCAGGATCCGCACCACTTTTGAAAAAGAAGAAGAAAGGTGCTCTGGCACTAGAGGCTGAGACCCCAGACACGCCTACACACTCCGGCACGTCAAGGAAGCCTAGCTTTAATGACGCTGAACTTGATGCACTTGTGTCCTATGTGTCGGCACATAGCTGCGAAATGGTGGTGACTGCAGGGTGCAAGACCACACCTGGTCAACATAAGGCACACTGGCAGACCATCGCAGACATCATTAGTGCCCTTGGATTTGTGAGGCGCACAGCTTATGATTGCTACAAGAGGTGGAATGACCTGAAACGCAGAGCAAAGAACAAGCTGGCCTCAAATCATGCCTCTACTCTGGTGATTGGCGGTGGGTCTCCACCAGAGTACAACCAACTCACTGAACATGAGTCTCTTGCTGGAACCTTCGTCACAGAGGAACAGATCCAAGGAGTGGGATACCTACCAGATTAAGACACATTGTCCGGTGAGTGCCCATGCATGTGTGTGCAATTTGTATGTTGTTTGGGTGACGGGTTCTGATTGAGTGCCAGGTGAGGGTGTGTACTCCTGAGTGGTATGGGTCACCCATGAGCTTCCTCCAAAACATTCACCGGCCTTGGATTTGGGTATGACAGTATCCCTTCTGACCACAGTAGCCAATTAGCGCCACATTACTGCAGTTGCCCTTGAACTGTCAATCTTGCAACAACATTGTTCTGATTTTTTCAGTGTTCATTCAGGCTGATTGTTTCAATTCTCCCATTTTTGCAAAGCATTTTTCAACCCTAATGCCACATATGTGACATGCTTCTGTCATTGATTACACCCCACATTGGCCCACATTTCTTACCTTGTTATGTGAATGATTAGATCATTCAAGCCGATTGAGTATTTACCTGCTCACATTAATTTTGGGGCCTGTTTGAATGTAGAACATGATGGTTGTTTCCTGCCATGTTGAAGTGACCAGCCATTGATGTGTAAATCTGCCTGCCATCACTGTATTATTGTCCACTGGATGTGTTGCAGTGTGTGGGACATGCGTGTTTTGTCAGACTATGTAGCATTTTTCATCTCATCATGTCCATCTCACATGGATGGTTGGCAGTACTCATTCACTGACATTTGGCTGTACTTGTCAAATGTACCATGTCTATGCTACATGCCATCTGTGTGCTGGCATCTGTCATGTATGTGTATTGGACATGCCACTCACAGGCTAATGTGTGATGCCATTGCTACCCAGCATGCAGAACATTTGTTGCTTTTCCATCTTGGTGTCCTCAGTGTCTGCTTTTTGCCTCCCCTTCCAACTCATTGACAGTGCATGCATGCCAGGGTTATAGTCATGTTGGGCATGTGTAATTCATGTACTGAGCTCTGGCTTGTCAGGCCTATGTGTGTGCTATGGTGCTCATGCCTGTTTCCATTTGTTGTCTTTAATGTTTTTGCAGGTGATGATGCACTTGATGCTGTTGAGGTTGAGGAGATGGTGCAGACCCAGGAGGAATCTAAAGCACGACCGGGCACCAGTGGGGGACGTGGTGTGGTGGTGGGTGAAAACCCAATCTTACTGCAGACCATACTGTCCAGGGGTGTCTCTGGGTGCACCTCCCCAGATCTCTATTCAGGTGCTGAATCGGATGATGAGACTTATGTGCTGTCGCAGGTGAGTGTTTCTGGCAGGGATTCTGTTCTGTCCAACCCACCTGCACCAGGGGTAGAACCCTCTATGGGGATGTCAGTGTTGGTAAGTCCGCCTTTGGCGGTTACAGATGCAGGATCACACTCCACAACATCTGATCCTGTTCCTGGGCCAGCAGATCAGAGGGGGAATGCAGTCCTGCAGCCTCAGGCAATGCAGCACAGCAAGGTGCAGATCGCCTTGCCCCAAACAGGTGTGGTGCCCGCCGACACGGTGGCCGTACGCCACCAGGCAATACTGTATGGGAAAACTCCATGTACGGTATAGCAGCCCAATAGGGAGCTTTGGTTGAAATGATGGCTCAGGCAATGGAGAGGGTGGCCACTTCCATTCTCTGCCCTGAAAGGCAGATGGAACAACAACAGCAGGCAACAGACTCCATTTGACAATCACACAGGGAAGACATTTTGGCGTCCAACAGGGACCGACGGGCGGCACTGGAGACTCTGCGCAAAGCCATATCTATTGAGTCACAGGGCCACAGGGAAGCCCTGAGGGCAGAACTCCATAACCTCAGGGAGACTCTGGGTGAACTTGAGGCTTCTCGGAATTTTAGGTCAGAACAGCAGCTGGAGCAGCTCACACGTTCGCTCTCAGCTGAGCTGCAGGCAACTCGGGAGGAGATCCGGGCATCACGGGAGGCTATGCGTGCAGAAATACAGGCAACCCGTCAGGTGCTGCATGGGGATCTCCGTACTATCATCCTCCAGAATGAGACCTTCCACACCCGCATGCTTGCTGCCATGGAGGACCATACCAGGGCTTTGCGTGGGCTGCCTCCCATAGCACCACCACCTCCTGATGCAGCAGCATAGGGTGATGAGAGTGACAGCAGCAGTTCGCCCACAGTAGCGTAGCCGTGCAGGCCATGAGCCCATGGAGGTCTTTTTTTTTCTCGCAACATCCATGCAGGTGGGTGTTGGTGTGCACCCTGTCCTCGAACCTCTTGGGTGGCCTCCCCGCCGGCCCCCACATGGCCATTTTTGATTATTATTTTTTTTTGTTTACAGTGTGTTGCCTTGTGTGGCTCCCGTGGGCATCCACTGTGTATTCCGGTGGGGCACATGCAGGCTTGTCCTGTGTTTGGGTTAGATGCTTGGGTTCCTGACACACACCCCTCCTGCTTCCCGTTTCCATGGGCTTGCAAAGGGTGTGACCAAGTGACAGTGACTTACACAGTGACATTGGGCTCCCATGAGCTGTGTGGGCAGTCTGTAGTCGTAACTGTGTGGACATCCCTAGTGGGGTTTGTTTTTGTATTGAACACTGCATGGTGTATTGATATGTGCTTGTGCATCCATGTCTTCCTCCTTATTCGCAGGTACCTTCTTCATGTCTTCACAAGGCCGTCTCCTTTGCAGATGCAGTTCATGTTGTTTGCAGTACACTGACACATTTGCCTGACAGCAACACTCTGCAGTTGGAAGGGGTCGATGTGCTGGCTTATTCAGGTTGTAAGACTTGCACTACTTTGAGTTTGTACGGTCATTTTTTGGCAATGTTTCATGCTGTGTTGCTGTATTGTGTTGCTGGTAAGTATTTGGTCATGTATGCTGTTTGTTATTGATTACTGGGAGCATATTGTCTGTGGCCTCTTTCCATTTGGGACAGTGCACTTTGTGACACTTGTGTCATGTGTTCGTGTTCTGCATTCCTTTGTTTGCTTTCACATTGCATGACATGCCATGGTGTGTTGGGTGGCGGAGATGGGGAGGGGTTGGGTGACATGGCGCTATTTTCATGTTGTATTTTGCAAGGGGGTAGTCATTCATGCAGCATAAATGTGTGTCTTTTTGTGACACAGCATTGGTTGTCATTCGGTAGGTATGGATGCACACAATGTAACACTTCCAGGTGACCAATCTCAGGCTGGTATGGTTGTGACAGTTGACTGTCCCTTATGTCATCATCATTGATTGTCAGCTGGTATGTGCCAGGGCTGTGTGCACTCCACAGGGGTGTGATTTTAGGTGAAGTAATTAGCCACCAGCTGCGTACGGACTGCCTCACTACGTGCCCTTTCCCCTCCCATGCACAGCAGCCGTGCATGTGGTTGGGGATGTGGGGGCACCACCATGTCCACCGGCAGGCCCCGGCAGGTTGCAACGTTGTGCAGGACACGTGCTGCCACTATGATCATGCACACTACTGGGGGCGCGTATAGCAGCTGCCCACCAGAGCGGTCAAGGGAGCAAAAGCGTGACTTGAGCACTCCGAATGTGCACTCCACTATGCCCCGGGTTGCAATATGGGCTGTGTTGTATCTTACCTCGGGTGGTGTGGTGGGGTTCCGAATTGGCGTCATCATGTGGGTGCTCAGAGGGTAGGCAGTGTCCACTGGGGAGGTGATGATGGGTATCACTAGTGGGGTTGTGACATTACACAGTATTTGACATGCATGCATGTGCAGAGGCATTTATACTCACCAAGCAGCCATGTATCACCATGCCGCCCAGCTTCTAGGTCCCGGTTTAGGGTTGACATTCTGTAAATGAAACTGTCATGGGTGGACCCTGGATAGTTGGCATATACTGAGGTGATGATTCCATTGGCATCACATACTACCTGCACGTTGATGGAATGCCAGTGCTTGCAGTTTCTATAGATGTGCTCAGTTGCCCTGGGAGGACGTAGAGCCACATGGGTGCAATCAATGGCACCTAGCACTTTGGGGAAGTGTGCCACCCCGTAAAAATCCTGGACGGTAGCCTGCCTTTCTGCAGATGTTCTGGGCAGGTATATGTGCCTTGAGACTGATGGGCGTGCAGTCATGAATGCCAACACTTGGTGCAGGCAGCGTGACTGCGTGGCCTGTGACATCCCCCCACTATGGCACACTCACTGCTGAAATGAACCAGGGCCAAGAAGTGCAGTACATTGAGCACTTTTTCCAAGGGGCTCAGTGCTTGGGAGCACAGGGTGGGTGATGTGAGGTCATCCTCCCCCTCACTCACTAGGTCGAGTATTATGTGAGGTGGAAACCTCTACCTCCCATACACCTGGTCATCAGGCATCCCAAAAAGGCTGGTCCTGGGTCTAAAAATTCCGGCCCTGACTATCCTCCTCCTCCTGCAGTGTCCCACGACCACTGCTGCGAGGAACGGTATATTCATCGTACCGTCTGAGCTTGTTTGTTGTTTGCGTGCACTTTTATGCTGCACGGGTCCGCGTATGCCTGCTTCCTGCTGGCGTACGTTTTTCCGGATTAGCGCGTCTTTTTTGGCGCACGCGTTTCTCCTGTTCGATTCCATGAATACATGTTATAGGCGCGCGTGTGGGCGTTCCGCACATTTGCCTTCTGTACTTCCCCCGTAACGCCCACATTTTCTCGCATTGTTCCCCATTTTGCGTGGTACGCCCCGTGTTCCGCCTACTTTTGTTGTGGGCGCCGCTCTACGTGTGCTTTCGCTGTGCGCATAGCGCACGCCGTTTGATGACGTGTGCACCCGCGTGCGCCACGCAGAATTTTAGCGCACATCCTAGAATTTACACGCGCACAGACTTCCATGAATCGATGTGCGCGGATTTCACACGCTTGCACTGCAATTTTCACACTTGCGCTTCGATTCACACGCTTTCGCATGCTTGCGCCGAGATTTAGGGCGCACATTAATTTCATGAATCGGCCTGTAAATCTATTCAACGAGGAGTCCATCCCAATGAAAGGATCACTCACAATAAATGTCTGACCAATGCAGATGATAAGACAAAAACCCAAAACATGAAGCACACAGGGGCAGAAGCAGCATCAAAATGATATGCAAAGATGGAGAGTGTGTCTAAGGTGAGAATGCAGATCCACAAGGTCCCCAGCAAAAGAGGCACTGACATTCTATTCATTATGGAGCCATGGCTATTAAATGACTACAAGGCAGCAGCACAAAACACCATTCCAAATCTCTTCAGACTACTCTAGGCCAACCGAGACGTCAAGAAAGAGAGACATATTAATGCCTTGCATAAGGGACACCTCTGAATTTCAAAGCACCACATTTGGACATCCTAGAGTACAAATAACTAGTCATCTGATTAACCTCAACAACCGAACTAGCTTTTCTTTCTAGCTCATATCTCCTTCCTGTAACCGCACCTTTTCAGAAAGCGTCTCAGGCACTATTGCCAACGTCATGGTATAGCATAAGAACCTGATCACTCTTCGGCATTTCAAAATATTTTCTAAAGAAAACAACAAAACGTCTGCCAAATGGTTGCCTTCATACATAGGGAGATTTCATTTTAAACAAATGGTTAAAGGGACAACACATTCTTCCCATAACCCGCTGCTTGAAATGTTCTGAAAAAGAAGGCATGATGAATACAAGCACACCCATCTGTTTTCTGTGGATCGACCACAGCGTGATACCTTTTCTTCACTATGCACCAAACGCAGGCGGCTCACAAAGGGCAAGCTGACAGTGCCAGAAAAAGCCGGAAAACCTTAATCTGGAAGTACTTGAAACACTAACAGAGATTACCAGGTCAAACCCATCAGCCTCAGAGCACTTGCTCCCAGATGAAAGAATGGAGGTGCTTCAATATTGGATTCCGGATTTGTGATGATATGACTTCTGCTTTGCAGGAGTACAAGGATGACTAATTGCTAAACCAGCTGCTCAGCTCCACAATACTACTATACCAGCAGTGATCCCATACATAAGGTAATTCAGTCACTTTTGGTAGTGTAGAAAAAGGTCAAGCTTTACATTCAGAAGGGGTGTGATAACAGCAGCAACTTAAAAGGTGCTAGTAAAATGGTCCCAATAAGGAAATTCCAATCAAGGTTGTAAAAAAATATAGGTACCTTATTCAAGCAATGCAATGAAAAAGAAACTAGGTAAAGCACTAAACACCCAACCCTGTAAATTAAAAACAGAAACTTCAGAATGTTGGATGAAAGGGCACCCTCAGTGTTTATGCAGGGGTGTTTAAGCAAGCCTGTCTGCAACTAGCATTGTTCAAGGATATGTTTTTGTAGCAAAAGGTACAGAATGGGGATTAAGAGTCACTATGGTCCCAGAAATGAGACTGCAATGACAGGACTTTAGTTCCTTTAAATCTAGTATTTGGTGGTCATCAACATCGAGTCAGGCATCTAGGCACTTTCATTGTGGTTGAGGTCTTGTGAAGACATTCAAGTCAATCAGATCGCTCTGGTGGTCAGCGTTGAGTCAGTTTGAAGGTGCAGGCTCCAGATGGGCAAGTAAGCATTCAAGATGATGAAACAATGGCTTTCAAAGTGTTGAGGTGGCAGTCGTGTCATTGCAGAGACAATAGTTCTATTGGGTTAAGTCAGCCTGTGAGACAGATGAGATTGCTGCTCTCAGCAGTCGGTTTGAGCTGGACTCAGTGTCTCCCATGATATTGAGCCCACAATTGGGGCGAGACAAGTCAGTTTTTTTCCATGGCTCAGACCAGAATCTGGATGACTCAAAATGCAGCAAGTGTTTCAAGGTTATGTAGTGTCTCAAAAGCGGCACAACAGGACCAGTGATGGTTTTAAGGGCTTTGGGCATGGTTAATCCTGCTTATGGATGTCTTTAAGGTATAAAACAGGATTTCAGCCTCTTCTGTGTTTCTGTGTTGCTGGGAGAAACAATCCAGGTTCTCCAAGACAAGGTGTGTCCTTCAGTTCTGCGCTTCCCTTCCATGAAGTTGAGTGACACTTACAGGGTCTCCTTCTCCTACAGTGCAGGTTCCTTGCCCTAGCGTCACCATGAGAAGAGAGGTCTTGGACAACAGCAGTACACACCCCACTGTTTCCTGGAGGGTTATGGGGTTGGGGATTTAGCTCTCCTTTGCCTTGGATACTTTCTTTCTTCATAGTCCATGTCTCCAAAAAGGGTCCAGTGAATCCATCTTGTTGACTTGAGAGTCCAAATATTAATCAAAGAAGGGGAGGATGTCTTCTCGTTATGAAGACAAAATGTAAATGGGATTGATCCAAAGTAAACCTGTTGTAAGTGGGCCAATCCAGGCTCTCAGAATAAATTCCATTTGCCTTCTGACATCATACACAGAGTGTCCTGTCCTGAAGGAAATTGGGGTGAACAGGAAGTGGTAGAGCACTTCAACAGAAACCAAGATGGTTGGACCCTTCCCTAAACTCACCTCTCCCTTCTAAATACTCTAACTCTGCCTCCTTCTTATGCCTACTGACTTCATCACCCAGCTGTGAGTTTGGCTTTTTCATGGCAGTGCTGCCTTTGGGAGATCTCCTGGTGAATGTTCCTGAGCCCTGAGAGAAAGCTGTTTAAAACAAAATCAAAAGGCAACAGTCTGACTCCTGTTCCACATGACAGCTGTGGAGACAGTCAGACCAGGCCATAATACACATCATAATAATAACAGAGCTAACACTACAAATGATGAGCATCAATTGATCAAAGTAGCAATATAAAAGGTCAAGGAATTACACGATCCAAAACACATAAAAAGTGCAAAACACAGGAGGAAAATAAGGTTTAGAATCATGACGGATATCATAAGATCCATCTCCACCAACAATCATACCCTTTCCGAACCTAAGTGACAATATATCACTCCCAAAATAACATTTAAAAAATACAGTAAACCATAGATGCAGTCCAAATCAATGCAAACGTTGTTATTATTCTAAACAAAAACACAACAGCGCATTTATTCAAACATATCTGAGAGTTAGGGTGTGTGCCACATAATGCACCCCTGGAAACTTTGAATGTCACTTCACTCTATTCCACCACTCACAATGTTAGATGTCACTTCACTCTATTTGAAAAGTGCACATGAAGATATGGAGTAAGTAACTGCTTGCTAGAAGATCTGCAAAAAATGTTTAAAAAATTGATACTCCAATCAGAGTCCACTTCAATTTTTTCATATCGGATATAGGAGTGGGGTTTCTGAATTGTATAACCGACTCACCTAAATTAGGCAATCAGGTCATAAGATGGCTGTTTTACACGGATGACCTCCTCCTAATTTCCAAATCACCTATGGGCCTGAATAACATGCTCCAAGCCTTGGAAAAATATGCCTATGATAACCAAATCACAATTAATGTCAAGAAGACCCAAATAGTACAATTTGGCAAAAAGAAACATTGAAATTGTTCCATGACTTGGCAAATAGACAAGAACAGAGTTGAGGTTTTAACAAGTTGCATCTATCTTGGTGTAAATTTTATCAACGACAATCGATATCTTCCGTATGAAATGAGCTTACAAAGGAAAGTAAACACACTTATTTCTCAAGCTCAAATTATAAATGGAAGATTCTGCAAATGCACTATTCAGCCATTGTTGGTCTTTTACAAACAGAAAGTCTCACCTATCTTATTGTATGGTGCTGAGACAAAAAAAGTGATGCCATCCAAATTTTGGAATATGCTGGAAGCTAGGTTTTGGTTAGCTATGCTGAAGCTGCCATCTTCTGTGCTATCATTAATTAGACACAAACCTAGTTTGATCTTATTAAATGCCGGGTATAAATCAAAAGTTTGTGCCCTATGGAGAAAATGTTTGTTAGGGAGGTACGGTACTGGTTTACTGAGAATATTGTCCGATTACATGCCTTCATCGACTGATACATTTATGAAATATTGAGATCTAGGGCATAGGAGTTTTTGAGTGCTGCTGATATAACGGAGGAATTGCTCTTACAGAATCCTGAGTTCTAAAACTTATGGCAAACCGATTGTATTTCCACCAGAGAATCATGTGGCCCATACAAAACATTCATTGCAAATCCATTCATGATAAAATCCTAGGGATTACCTGAACAATATCTCATGAAATCCCCCAATCTGCGGCATCGATCAGATCTCTTGCGCCTCAGACTCAACTTATGGAAAACCAGGGAAATCACAACAAGGTGGTACCCACAAGACCAAATTATAAATATGTGTCAATTTTGTGGGAAGGCAATAGATACATTATAACACATCATTACCGAATGTGATAACCTGTTACCTCTGCGCATCAAATATTTTAAAAGTTTGTTTCATTCCTCAATGTGATGGATGTAGGATTTATGGCAGCATGTTTATCACATTCATTCAAAATCCATTGGTTAAGCAACAGCACATTTTTTGTCTGAATTAAATCTAGATACAGATGTTCTTGATGACATATTTCTGTTCGAGCATAATACAACTATGGCTCTGGAAGAAAATGATTTAAATATGTGATTCATGTTTTTGCTTTCTCTTAATTTTAGTTTTCACTTTTTTGTATTAATTGTAATGACTGTAGAAATAGGTTTTAAATGTAAATTAATTATTTTAAGTATCTTCTGTTGAAAGGTTGAAATTTTCAGCCGAATCAATAAAAACAATTTTTGGGGAAAAAAGTATTCATTTACCTTTTATTGGAAGGCACTTCCAACAAACCACTGTAATTCCCATGGGTACAAAAATGATGCCAAAATTTGTCAACTTGTTTATTTTTTTATTTTTTATTTAGTGCATTTGGTTAAACAAAACCATTAGCACATAAGAACAAGTAAACCATAAACACGGCAATAGACATTCTATTTAACAACTGTTACAATAGAGATAAATAGTTCAAACATCCAATAAAAGCCAATCTTAAGATTACAATTCCTTAGTAAAACAAAGAAGAATGCCATCTGTTTAAGAGAAGCATACAATAAGCCCAAAAGTTCACAAACAGAATATATCTAATCCCACAATAAAAGAAACAAATACATTCATAAATCCAAATTTGATTGAATTGCAAGACGTGTATTTGTCCATATATGACCTCAGTGTCATCCTTGATTCTACACTCTCCTTCTCCGCCCACATCTCTGATGTCTCTAAAAAAAAACTTCCTATTGAACCTCCTCAGAGGCACTCTGCCCTTCCTTTACTTCCCCCAGAATCTCTCTGTCTCCCAAGCTCTGATTCTCTCTAGGTTGGACCATTGTAACAGCCTCTTTCTAAATCTACCTGCCTCTACTCTCTGCCCTCTGCAAGTAATCCAGAACAGGACTGTGAGACTTGTCCTTGGCCTCAAGCCCTGGAATCGTATCTCTCCAGCTCTGAAATCTCTCCATTGGCTCCCAGTGGATGCACAGATTAAGTTCAAAACCCTCTGCATTATCCACAAGGCCTTCTGGGGCCTGGGTCCAAAATACCTTCAGCTATCCCTCTGCAAAAACCTCCCCTCTTGAGCTCTTTGCCCCTCTACCTCTAACTCCCTCAGGGTCAGTCGTTTTTCATAGAAACAAGGTGGGGGTAGATCTCTGTCTTCGGCTGGGGCCTCCCTCTGGGACAGTCTCCATGCCACTCTAAAAGTTGAGAACCATCTGCGGTTCCGGAGGTACCTCAAGCCCTTCCTCTTTACCTTTGTCTACGCCCACCCCTCTCCCCTGCTGATCTGTTCTCTCTTGACACTGTGCACCTGGCCACCCTCTGTCCTCTGGGCCCAGGTTCCTGCTCATGCTGCCACCCTCCCGCACTGCCTCCAGGCCACCCCTTGCACTGGGGTCTGAATCTGTACCCATACAGCTCCACCCCCCTTTTTTTCTTCCTGCACTTATCTGACCTACCCTGTCTGCTGCCTTAAACTCAGCAGTTGCTGGTTGCACTACCATTTTTGTTGCCTGTATTATTTATTTATTTATTATTATTTATTCTGTTCTCCTTTTGCTTTGCACTTTCCATTTCTCCCCCTTCCTCGCACTTTTCCCCTCCCGCTCCCCCATGCACTTGTGCATTCTGAATGTCACAGGGCCTAGTAAGATCGTTGTTTTGTTCTACCCTGTTCCCCTCCCTTGCCTTATCGCGCTCTGAAACACCTGTGTATGAGCATAATAGAAATAAAATATCAATATCAATTTCAATATACGGGAAGCAGCTGCTACATTCAGGCTGGATTCAGCACCATGGAGGTCACTTGAGAATTGGTTAGTCTCGATAAACTCCATCCAGCAATGCGTATCCCTTCAAATAAGCACTGTGCAGAACCGGGCATGCCGTTAGGATGTGATGAATGGTTTCAGCTTTAGTTTTACAGAGACGACAATTGCGGCCCTTGTCTGCAATACCAGAGCAACTACCAACATGCTCTAAAGTAGTGAGGCCATTAAAACGCATGCCAGTAGTCAAACCTCTTAATTGCCTTCTTAATTGCCCACTGGAAAACCTAGTGAGATATTTGCATGATGAATTAGGGCAAACTCCTTTATAGCTATATTCTTTGTAATATTACTTTGGATGCAAAGCATGCAAGCTATTGTTCACATCCCAGGTACTGGTTTTCTCCTTTAATATTACCAATGCATTGGGAAGGGTAATCAAATATGTAATTGTTGTCCTAAATTTGTCCAAGTGAGCATCAACCGAATACCGCAGTTGTGCAATTAAATGGTTGGTTTGTTCAGAATTATATTGTCGTTCAATGAGTCACAGCAACCAATCGGGATTCAACAGAGGGGAGACCACAAAGTCAATACAAAATTACAATGTAGCAGAATGCATAAGGATCTCAAGGAAGGTAACCCAAGTACCAGTCTTAAAGTTTAGACTGGGACTGATGAGGGAACTCCGAAGAAGGCACAAAGGATTTTACCCTATAATCTATCAATTCACCTCATATTTTGTTCTGAGAGGACCACTGAACCATCCAAAATGCCAGGAACAATGCTTGTTTTATAAATGTTGACGAGTCCCTCAACACTATTACCACTCTTATTTACAATACATTTTTTCAAAACCAACCATTTCCTTAAAACTTTGGGGACTACGGTATTGCCATGATAATCGTATCTAGGGCACGACTCAATACATATGCCCAGTAAGTAGAGGTTTCAACCTCATCAAGAGGCATATGGTCTATATTCCAGGTATAGCCTGATTTAATTCTGGTCCGGCCTCCAATGATTAAAATATTATTGTTTGAGATGTTAATGTAGAGACAGTTTTGCGCATTTATTGAGTGTTGTAGGTCTATCGGCATATAGTCCAGCAGAACAGTGTCATCCGCATAACCCATCCATGCTATTTGTTCGCCCCCAATTTAAGGTGGACCATTTCGGGTGGCACTAATGGCTACATTCAGATCTGAACTATAGAGTTGGAAAAGCAGCGGTACTAATATGCATCCCTGCTTTAGTCCCAAATTTGTTGCCACTGATTCAGATATCAAACCCTCACTATTTAGATGTACAACCACTGATGTGTCTGAATAGAGTGGCCCTCATTACAACACCGGCGGTAACCAATAGCGCTATTAGCACCATGGTTGCTGCCGGTATTGTAACGAGTCCGCCAATGGTAAATGGGGAAATACCACCCCATTCCAAGGTTGGTGGGGCGGTAATTCCCCATTTACCATTGGCCCTTCCCCATTCGCATTTTTCCCCCATACGGCTCAATGGGACTGGAAGACGGTAATTACGGTACCGCAAATTGCGGTACCGTAATTACCTCGACAGTCACTTTGCGGGTCCCTACTTTAACGGCTGATCCAAACCATCCGTTAAGGTCGGGAGCCGCAAAGGGACCTCGTAATCAGGCGTTAGGGGTTTAACGGCGCCGACACCTTTTACAGCGCCATTAACCCCTTAACGGCAGGGTCCTAATGAGGGCCAGTGCCTTTTGCCAATATAGCAGACTGGGATCAATTCCCCAATGGGTTAGTTTAGCCCAAAGTAGGGGCGACAGCCTAAATCATAGGCTTTAGGAAAGTCCACAAAATAAAGGTAGAGCTTCCTGGGAAATTGGCCTCCGATCTTAGCCATTGCACAATAAAGTGCACAGATGTTATGTATTGTGCTGTGGTCTTCTCGAAATCCTGTCTGCTGCCTATGTATCAGGCATTTTTTGTGTCATTTTATTGTGGCCCAGGAATTGAGATGTTTTAAAAGTAATGAGGTAAACAGGGAGTTCTTTAATTTCTTTATAATACAGTGCAAATCAGTGGAATCCAAGACCAAATCACTCCCCAGGAATGGGGAATGAGCTGTGGGTTCAGTTGTTACAATAACTGAATCATAATATAATTCTGTGATGGCCTTAGTCCATGCAGACTCTGTAATACCATTCTGATCCCTAAATTCATGCCGTAGCAAAACATTTCTGATCATGGCCCAACATTTTTAATTATCATTGCTCCTCAGTAGGCAATGTAAGAGTTTCCAATTAACGTTGGACGTGGACAATGTATGTACCCTCAGCCAATTCTTATAATGACTTCATAAATTAGCTAATTGTGTTGCTTTATCCTTAGGTGACAACCAGCTGCTAAATGTGACCCTCACTCTACATTGGCGGTATAGCCTTTTCTTTTTATGTTTTAACATATCAAATGTATTCTTGGGGGTAATATTTTTAAATCCCATCATTAAATTAATGCCTAGTAACTTCCCTAGAGGACCCATCATATTAAAAATGTCCCAGCTAGTAGATTCCAACCATTTCACCAAGCACACACTATCTCTGTTAATATACCTGGTTAACTTGTTCAGTTTAGCTGCAGACCGTATGACACTATTACCCCTTAGATTGATTGAGGTAGAGATATTGAAAAGAAGGGTTGTGCAATGTCTGTTTAACATGTGTGACCATTAAAGAATCGCATGGTCACTCAGCTCAGTCCAGTGAACGGTCAGATCACTAATGCCTACCCAGGATACCACATCCACGAATACATAATCCAGAAAAGCAGATGTAAGACTGTTTGTCCATGTTATGGGTTGCATATTATTTAACACACCCTTGTTGTTAAGACAGTGCAAATCATGTGAATTTACCAAAGTATTCCAGACAAGCTCCCATTCGGAATCTCTAGGCACCACCTTCTGTTGTGTCATTTCCACCTCCATGTCTAGATGTGGATGTGAATATTCGTGCAATTCTCAGGCATTAAAATCTCCTGCTAAAACCACATTTCTATCAGGTTGGAGGTCAGCCCAACAAGACAAAAGCTTATCAACTAAGCATTGCATCGTTTCTGTACCAACGCCATGCGGGGGGTCACAGATGTTTACAATAAGGGTACCATTATTCGAGCATGATGGGTCACAAAGAATAACAGGAAGCACATTAGGGCTGATAGGGCCAGTTAAAAAACGGTTTAAAACTAGAATATGCACATGCACCTACAGCAAGGCCGCAATAAGGATGGCCGTTAGTCTTCTGCCCAGCAGAACTACATACAACGTGATACCCGTCAACGTTAAAATCATGAAGTGCCCAGGTTTCCTGCAGAATAAAAACATCATTACCAGTGATATATGAAGCGCCAAGCGGATGGAATACGAATGTTCTAAAGCCTCATGTGTTCCACAAGATATAATTGAAACATAGGGCCTCATTACATGCAAAGGGACCCAGGGAGCTAATGAATTTTACCGGCATGAACATTGGCGCTAATAGCGCCATGGTTCTCCGCCATCCGTGTAATTAGGCCCATAGTCAGTCCATTGCCGAAGCTCGATTATAAGTGCCAGTAGGCCCATTTTCCGAGTCCAAGGTAATTGTTTATAGCTGGTGGATGGTTATTCCTGTCTTAGCTTTATGGTTTCAATTGCTGAATTATATCCTATTGTCATCCCTTCTGAATGCTAAGAGTGCTAGAGAGCTCATCTGATTCGAGATTGTAGTGCATATCTGCAAGAGAATAAAGAGCAAGTCCTACCCAATCATAGTTGAGTTGATACTGCAGCCCAGGTGAAGGAGTTCATGGCATCATTTCCCAGGCAGATCAGGGTAGCATACCTTGATCAGACACAACTTTGGCTAATCTTCACAATTCTAACTAGATGTGAAGCATGGCTAATCTTCACAATTCAATGTAAATGTGTCACATGGCTAATCTTCACAATGCTACCTAAATTTGATGCATGCATAATCTTCACAATTTGCATTTATTTAAAGGGTTAGATATATGTGTAAGACCCCGTTTAAGCTTCCTTCTGCAAGCTCTTTGTGTGGGTCAGGGGCAGCAATGTGTCTTACCTCATTAGAGCCCTCATTAAACGCCAATGAAATGGGGGATAATATAGCTTCAGCAGGCCCTGCATTTAGTGTTTCATATAGACTCGAGATAGGGGACTCGTGTTTGTTTAGTATTTCCTCTGACTTGATTTATGCACTCACCATTGCCATTACTTTGGATTGCTCCAATTGAGTGACTACATGAGCATCTAAGACAATGTCAACAATCTTTGTAAGGACAAATTTCAATTTGCATTGCTCCTTGGCCATACGAGCACATAGTATGAATAACGGGCGAAGTTTGGCCAGCATAATTTGCAAGGTGTTTGCCACACAGGTAGCTTTGTTTAACACTGGTGAAACCGAGGCATCAGAACATATTAGACTTTCATCATCACTGTCCTATTCAGAGGATTCTGAGGTAGATACAAGTCTTTGTAGGTCTGGGGTGATAGAAAGGTTTGTTCCTATAATATTGTCACGTCCCTTTGGTGTTTTTTCGAATGGGTATCTGCCCCGTCCCCAATGATGTTTTTTAGACCAAGACACAGGTTTAGTAGTGAATTGTCATTATCGATGGTAGGAAGGTCACAGAGAGTTTTCCCCAGGACTACTTTGGTGTCTGTACGTTGCATAAGGTATGTCAAGTGGGCTATTTTTGACGAGCATGTTGGAATTGCTAGATGACAAAAAAACAGTAGTACTTGATTGAAATATTGTTTAAATGGGACACATTATGCTGTTTATACTTTTTGGACACAGCAAGCCAATTGATCTTTTCTTTACTTGGGCGGGGCTGCGTGTCCGCTTCCCAGCATGGTTGGTTGATCCGTGTAGTTTGTACTTTGTTTGCTTAGTGGTTTTTATGGCCAGTAGGAGGTAAACAAGACAAGGTTAATTGTGGCAGTAAAAGTCAAGCGCAGTACTCTCCAGCAACGTGGTGGATGCATCGTGCGCAGACCTGCTGCAAATAACAGCACCTATGTTCAAAGGATTTCGCAGCCGACAGAATCAGGCCCTTGATATTGAACTCTGATCAGGCAGCTGGTCGCCTCCCTCGCTGCCCACAACGGGGCAAACAAAACATTTCTGCATCACTTCACAAAATGTCTACCAGGCAGATTTTGCAGCACTTGTACTATAAGCGCTATCTAAATGTGTGCATCCAATAAGCAGAAAGTCGTGGCAAACGGCAGAGTGTTAACATACCAAAAGGGGCAGCAGCAGAAATAAGGCAGAGATATCACCTAATAGTCAAAAAAAAGTCCTGTTCACCTTAATTGCACCATTAAAGACTGCAGAAGTTCTCGCTGCTTAACTTCTGTACTCCAGTGCCACAACGCTGTGCCAGCACCGCACACCAAACACTAAAGTACACACTGTGCACATTGTAGGATATTTTGTGTAAATTTGGGGTTTGGCGGTATTTTCTTACCATCAAAATTTGAGCGGTAATTTAGTGGTAAATTATCCTTGCATTTAGATTAGGTTTGGCCTCATATCATTCTAGTGACCATACCTTGTTGTATTATATTGGGGAATCTAGTAATATATATTATTTGCGGTATTTAGTGGTGTTATAGCGTTTGCGGTATTTAGTGGTGAGCATAGCTATCTTCCCTATATTATGACCCCATCATAAACAAAACCTTCCTTTCTATTAGAGTACCTCCCAGTGATCTATAGAGAGCCTTGGACCTATGCATATGATGGAACCCAACAATTTTATATAGAGCGCCACCTACAGTTTGTGGCCAGTATCACTGTCTTAACTACACCAGCGATCTATGCGCCCGTAGGCATTACGGGCTGATGGACCTCCAGCAATCTATACATTATATTAGATTCCCTCCAAACAACATGCAAGGAGGACATAAACACACACACACCTGTATTATCACTGAATATGATCAGCTTATTCTGGTTGTAATTCTATCTGCATGGGCAAATTGACAAATGTACTACCAAAGAGAATGAATCTCCCCTGTGTCCTCATATAAAGTCCCAAATACAAAAATGACATTAACAATTTGTTTTTATATTCTGATTATATCATATACAAATAATTCACAATTATCAGTTCTTACCATGAACATTGCACCATCATCTGTTACAAAAGAACAAGAAACAGTGCAAACAAGCAAGCCTTTTTAACATGAATTGGTTTTTAACATTCTAAACCCGACGAAGCTAAATGCAGGGGATTTCCTTTGCTATCGTGCCTACACAACATTCTAATTAAGTCATCCATGTGACCGTACACAGTGACCTCACTTGACTTATCTGCTTACCAAAAATGTTTGTTTGAAGTTCTCCCACACAACCTTGCATCGGTCGTCTCAGAAAGACAGGCCCAGTCGGCACAAACTGCTCCTGTAATCTTAGGTGTCTGCAATGTGCGCGAGAAATTCTCAAGCCAGCGCTCAGTGACACCATGAACTTATGTTTTCGGAGATCAGTCAACACAAACTACCTTCTCTCTGTAAGTTTTCTCATTAGAAAAACTCAGAGCCTTCCCAAATTTGATGTGGCATATCTGCAGACACTTTCTTCCAGTCATATTAGCAGAAACTGTGTTCTGTTACCACTCTCATGTTCCAAACAATGAGAGCTTCAGAGCATAATAACTGTATCTCCTCGGTTTCCTGTTGCCTTCCTCTGTGCTTTGTGCAATAACACAGAAAGAGAAAAGAAGAAAAAAAAATGCCAGTGCACACTTAAAAACGAATTCCAAAATATGTATTTTCACCTCATTTTGAACATGAGACTACATTATAATGTTAAGGAAGTTAGAGTTGGTGTTTAGTAAATGTTAATTAAAATTAGTAATTTATATAAATAATGTAGACTTCGATGTATGAGGTATTAAAAAAAATGGTGCACTTTATTCTCTGCAGTTTCACATTGAGCTTTTGCTGCATTTTGAATTATGTACCTTGCATGCCACCAGCAACATATTCACATGTTATACCAGCAACATAAAATAACTATATGTGTGTGCCATATTATTGCTGGCAACAAACAACAAAAAAATGCCATCACATTCAGTGAAGTGCTATATATTCTTATAAAGCGCTATATAAATTACTACTACGTTCTGTGCATATGGTGTGCTTTTAAGACTTGGGCTTGCTCTGCCAGACGAACACTCCTCCTTCAGGTCAGAGGCAGAGAAAAAAGACTCCAGTTGAGTAATGAACCACTCCAGTACCTCCAAACACACAGCTACACACTGCGCGCTCTCCACACATATGGTGTGCTTTTAAGACTTGTGCTTGCTCTTTCAGAAGAACAATCCTCCTCTAGGTTATAGGGAGAGAAAAAGAAAATGACTCCAGTTGAACAACGTCCCACTCCAGTACCTCCAACGACCACACACACAGCTACACACTAAACTTGTTTATGGCACCTATAACAACAATTACAGAAACCACTAACATATCTGTGGTGCATTGATATCCTAGTCATCATTTGGAGTGAAGGCAAATATTCTCTGAATCAATCAATAGCTTCCACCAGCACACTAAATTCAGCATAGACTATTCATAGATATTCCTAGTTATGCATGCACTTTCTAAATGGCACCACCTCTGTTTGAAGGAATGGATGGCTGGAAGAAACCCAAGGACAGCGGCAAGGAACTGGACAGGACATGTTTCTGTCTGAGCCACACAAAATAATCTGTGCCTACAGTCATGCAATCAGCTACCAATGCATTGGATCCAACAGGTGGACAAGGGACAAGAAACATGCCACAGTCAATGCATCACTTTTGGCAAAGGGACATTCAGCCAGAAAATGTGCAGGTGGGGCACCTGGGTCTGAAGGTCTGGTGGTACGGCAGGTGCCCTACTGGCATAAAAAGACATCATTACCAGCACTGGTATTGATGGTGCTGGTAATGACGGTAAATCCCCTCATGGAGACCTATAAGAAGGACACATGGTCCGCCAGGACCGGAGGGACAACTTATTTTGACGCTGCATATAAACACCTATGATGACACTGCTGATTCACTGAATGCATTTGTATCACCACCATAGAATAAACGCATATACATTTGCTAGACTCAACAGTGATTTATTGCCAATTCAACAATTCCTCATCTCCAGCTCCATCACCCGGCGCACACGCTCATCCCCAACTTTATCACCCATTCCACACCCTCATCCCCAACTCCATCCCCCACCCCAAACACTCAGTCACTCCCATGTAATAGACCACTAGCGCTTCCGCTTGTCCTCTTTTTGCACCTTGGTGGCATGCTTCCCTGATCCCTTGGTAGGGGTGGCAGACACAGAGCTTACTGGCTCACTGCCCCATGGCTGTTGCATGAGCACAGTGATGCCCCTGACCATGGTCTCATGTGACGCTGAGATTTGTTCCACAATCTCCCTCATCCTTTGGCTAACAAGGGTGTTAGTGACATTTCAGTGCTCTGCAAGCTGGCACAGGTAGTCAGTGGAAGCGGCCACCTGCCTGGAGGCACCATGAATTGTATTGTGCATGGCCGGCAAATGGCCCAACTGCTCCTGGGTGATGGCACACATTTCCGTCTACCGTTCTTCAATCCTGTCTAGCTGCTCCCAAATGGCTTGCAATGTAGGGCCCTGCACTGGCCCAGGAGATGGTTGGGGCACATACTCTCGTTGCCAGATGATGGGCCTGCCTGCTCAAAGTGGTCATCTGAGTCCTCTGAGTGGTCAAATGGAGATATGGGGAGGGGGAGGTCTGCATGGGTGAGTTTCTGCACATGAGGGAGGAGTCCAGTAAGAAGTGTCCTGCAGGTGAACATACAGGTGGAAGCAGACTCAGATTGCACGGTAGCAGCAGGTGCTGTTGGCTTGACCTGTGCCTGGATGTTGCCATTACTTGGGCAGGTGTGTTGTACCCCTGAGTCCCAAGCAGTGATGGGTGGTGCCTCTGTTGTGGGTGGAGAAGCAGCTTCCATAATGGCTGGAGTTGGCAGTGTAATTGTGCTGGTGTGCCAGTACCCATGAAGGAGGACGCTACTGTGCACTTCAACTGGGTGTTTTTGTGATGCTCCCTTTCCTGGCTGAGGCATGACTGTGGCCTTTGCAGTGCTTGCTTGTGCAGGTAGGTACTGGCATCTTCTGAGGGTCCCGGGTGTCTGGTGTGCCTGTTGGGAGACATGAAAGTGTGGGTCAATACCTTAGTGGACATGTGTAAGGTGTGTTATCATGTAGTGTTGTGGTTACAATGGTTTCACAGGATGCTAGGCCTCCACTGGGGCATACTTTATGTGCCTGACAGTAGAGAAGTTTACAACATTGATTGATGTGCGTGCATATGGTCAGTGTGGGTGCTGTGCCTTGCTTGGACCGTGACGTCTGGTGCATCACTGATGTACAAAGTCAAGTGTGCACATGTATGGCAGGACTAATGTTGCTTGCATATCCTGTAGTACTGTCAGCTGAGGGGTGCCCTGCTAGGTGTGGTAGAGTGATAACAACATTAGGTTGGACCTAGTTTCAGGGAGGGCCTTGCAGCTACTGGTCTGTTGCAGTGGCTGTTAGTTCGAGACACACGTCCGGTGGTGTTTATAGCTTGACATGCGCTACATGTTTGAAACCAGACTTGTATTCTCTGTGCATGAGAGACCAGTGTGTGCGAAAGGGGTGGTTGTGATGTACCATGCAGATATGTGACAGTTTTTGTTACTTGCAGTTTGATGGTAGTTGTGTTGTATGTCATACTCTCGTCATCCTACTTGGTGGGAGTTTAAGGGGCTTCCATGACTCATGATGTAATGTCCTGCAGTGTCACATAGATGAGTCATGCATTGTCAGGGTTACTGTGATATGATATGATATGATATGGCATTTGTAACGCGCCTATACACAAGTGTTTCAAGGCGCGACGAGGCAGGGAGGGGGCAACTGGGGAGACAAACAAACGATCCTACTAGGCCAGGTGTCATTCAGATCGTGCAAGTGCAGGGGTAAGGGGACGGGAAAAGTGCAGGGGGGAAAGGGAGAGGGGAAGTGCAGTACAAAGTGATTAGTAAAACACAGGATAAATAATGAGGGCCAGATGGTGGCAAGTGCAGGATAAGTGCAGACAAGTGCTGTGAAAGGGGGCTGTAGGGATACAGAGACAGTCCCGCAGTGCAGGGGTTGCCAGGGAGGCAGTGCAGGGGAGAGTGGCTGGGCAAAGGACCAAAATTGGTGAGTGTCACAGTTGCTGATTCAGTACAGTTACAGTGATTTAGCAGGGGAGAGGGGGAGAGAAAGCAGAAGCAAAGAGGAAGGTTTTGAGGTGCTTCTGGAACTGTAGATGGTTCTCCTCAAGTTTCAGGGAGGCAGGAAGGCTGTTCCAGAGGGAGGCCCCAGCTGCAGAGAGAGATCTCCCCCCAACTCGTTGCTTGGAGAAGCGGCTGACCCTAAGGGAGTTGGAGGAGGAAGAGCGAAGAGCACGAGAAGGAAGATATTTAGGAAGAGAGAGTTGAAGGTATTCCGGCCCAAGACCCCAGAAGGCCTTGTGGACAATGCAGAGGGTTTTGAACTTAATCCTCGCAACCACAGGGAGCCAGTGTAGCGATTTCAGTACTGGAGAGGTACGGTCCCTGGGCTTGAGGCCAAGGACAAGTCTCGCAGTCCTGTTCTGGATGAGTTGCAGAGGGCGGAGAGTAGAGGCAGATTTAGATAGAGGCTGTTACAGTAGTCCAGCTTCGAGAGAACCAGGGCTCTGGAGACAGTGAGCTTCTGGGGGAAGGAGAGGAAAGGAAGGATACCTCTGAGGAGGTGCAGCTGGTAGTGTGACTTCTTAGAAACGTCAGAAATGTGAGGAGAGAAGGAGAGTGTGGAGTCAAAGATGACCCTGAGGTTTTTCGCCTTGCAGGTAGGAGCAGGAAGAGGACCAAGAGAGGCCGGCCAGAGAGCTGCAGGGAAGGAGGGAGTGGGTGTGCCGATGAGTAGAATCTCAGTCTTACTGGCATTAAGGCAGAGGTTGTTGGCGGCACACCATTCCTGGATAGCAGAAAGACAGTCAGAGATGAGGGAAGGAGAAGAGGAGGCCGAGGGTAGCCTGAAAATGAGCTGGGTATCGTCCGCATAGCACTGAAAGTTGGGGCAGAGAGCAGCGATGCGGTGGGCAAGAAGTGCCAGATACTGGTTGAACAGCCAGGGAGAGAGGTTAGAACCCTGGGGGACACCACAGGTAGAGAAAAAGATGTCAGAGAGGAAAGACCCCAGTTGGACCTGGGAGGGTCGATTTGAGAGGAAAGAGGTCAGCCAAGTCAGAGCCTGACCAGCAATACCCAGGTTATCATGGAGATGGTTGAGCAGGATGGTATGGTTGACAGTGTCAAAGGCAGAAGAGAGATCAAGCAAAATGAGAACACATGGAATGTTAGAGTCAAGGTTCGAGGTAGATCCTCACGGATGTTCAGGAGAGCAGTTTCCGTGCTTCTGGCGGCTCTGAAGCCAGACTGATGGTCATGAAGGCTACCAACAGATTCACCATGGAGATTAAGCTGAGAGACGGCCAGTTTCTCCAGGAGCTTGCCCAGGAAGGGAGTGATAGAGATTGGACGATAGTTATCTGGGCAGGAAGGGTCGGAAGAGGGTTTCTTAAGAAGGGGGTGCACAAGGGAGTGCTTGAGAGGGGATGGGAACACTCCAGAGGCAAAGGAGTGGTTGCAGAAGTAAGCAAGGGCAGGAGCCAAGGAGTCGATGTGGTCCTTGATAGTTTTGGAGGAACAGGGGTGGACCTGTTTTGACGGGACTTTCATAGATCGGACTTGTCTTGAAACCTCATCAGCAGAAAAAAGGGGAAAGGCAGAGAAGGAGAGAGGAGGGGTGGCTGCAGAAGGGCCAGAGGACGGGCAGGGAATAGAGGGGGGGAGGTTATAGGAGGAGAGTGAGGACAGGATGTCCTGAGTTTTTTAAATGAAGTGGGAGGCCAGTGCCGTACAGAGGGCCTGTGAGGGGACAGGAGAGGTAGATACTGCAGCAGGATTGGCCAGCTGCTTGCAGATTTTAAAAAGTTTGGCCGAATTGTTAGATGCCGCAGTGATGCGGGCTTGGATAAGGGCTCTCTTCTTGGTGAGAACAGAGAGCCGGTATTGCCTTTGGAGCAGGCGATAGGCCAGTTTGTCAGAGGATGAACATGAAGCACGCCATTTCCTCTCTGCCACCCTGCACTTGCGTTTAAGGGTGACGAGATCCGAGTGATACCAGGAGTTGCATTTGGCTTTGGGCTTCAGGCGGATTCTCATGACAGGGGCAAGGATATACAGAGTAACAGATATAGCAGAGTGGAGAGAGGAGAGGGCTGTGTCAGGATGGGAGTCAGCTGAGGGGGAAAGAGGGGGCGAGAAGGTGGCAGCGAAAGCCTCAACTGACACACGCTTCATGGGTCAGATGACCGGGGAGGAAGGTGGCAGTGATGAGGGTGGCTTTGCTTGTGGGGTAGGGAGGGTGAGGTGGGAAGAAAGGAGAAAGTGATCACTCCAGGAGAGTAACCTGGATGCATGGAAGTTTGTGTATGTCAACATGCTATTGGGATTGTTCTGAAATGGGCCCATCATTGACTCATGTACTAACCAGGTCATCCCTATCTGCTGGCTCTGACCTCTGCTGAACCCACACCCTTTAGGTCCACCATGTGGAGAATGCTGCTGACCGTCTCCTCCCACTGGGTCAGCTGTAGAGTGTTTTTTGATCCTCCACCTGTCTCCATGTGGTGCATGGAAATTAAGGTGCAGACTTGTGTCTTGAGGTCATGCCACTCCTCCTTCCTGTCCTACAGGCACCTCCTTGTCCCTTATATCTGCCCAGAGGGCATTCTTCTGCAGCTGGATGGTCTTGTGTCGCTGTAACCCATACAACTCCTCCGAATGGGCCACCACCTGCTCCGCGGCAACAGTCAGATCCTGGTCTTTGAATTTTGGTTTCCGCACCTACATAAATGATACCTTCCCCTTCTCGTTCCCTGCAGACATGATTGGCCTTTACTCTTGGGAAGAATGGCGCGCCTACAGGTAGATATTGAATGGATTGTGATTTTAATGATGGCTGCCACAGTAATTCCTTTGCTGGCGATGATGCTAATTCGGCCAGCGGTAATTCCACCGGCAGAATTAGCACTGATTAATCCAGCGGTAATGGTCATTCTGCCTATTCTGGCCAGATTTACCACCCGGAATACATTTATCGTGGTAATTCCGCCAGCCAGAATTACCGTTACCGCTGATGTTGTGCATGTGCACCCTTTATTGGTTGAAAGTCCTTTAACAGCCAAATTATATCTTCCAAAAAGCCATGTAAAAGTAGACACAGGGAGGATCAACTTACAAACTATCATACAACATATTGATACAACGCCTTTACTACTTACTACAGACTCAATACAAGAGTATTTTAGATTCAATTTTGGCTCAGTAAAATCTGCATACTCGCTTTGGGAGGCTATTATGTTATACATATGCATAACATGCATATACGTGGGTGTGGGGATTCTCAAAGAGATCAAATTGCGGCTATCCATTATAGAGGTAGTAACATGAGAACCGCAACAAAGGTACTGACATTCCTGGAGGCAGGTGTTATTGGCACCACTACAGGATACGTTTATGCAGTTTAGAGATAACACAGATGCTGGTGTTATGTTCATGAACAAACCAGCACCAGAGAGGCTGTGCAGCACGAGGGATAGACTGATTAAATACTGGCATTTCCTATTGATTGAGAGAAGAATAAGACCACAATTTCAGTGACAAAACATGATAGCGAAATTAGAATCACTAATGCAGAGGCAATATATACTGTATTTAAAGATGTGTATGCAGCACTTTATGACACCAAGGCTACTTCTTCAATGAATGCAATAGCATAATATTTAGATAGGATAACTCTCCCCAGACTCACCACAGACATGGCTGATACATTGAATATCCCATGTACACTATCAGAGATATGGGCATGAATGAATGAGCTATCTAACAGTACATCTCCAGGGCAGGTGGACTGAGCGGTGACACTTGTTAGGCATCTATGGATCAAATAAATCATCATTGTTGGATCTGTACAATTAATCATTTGGTAAAGGTGCCTTACCACCATCCTAAATGTATCTGGCGTTGTGGTCCTATTGAAGAGGGGGAAACCATTAGAACATTCAGGCTCCTATCACCCTCTGACTTTCACATTTAGATGATGTTGAAAATGATAGCTAGCCATATTCTTGCATTTGCATGAAACTGACCATCCATATCGATCTTTGAGCACATCAACCTTTTCTTAGGAGAAGGGACACCATGATGACTAGTTCAGTTCAGTTCAAATCAGCTTTATTCGACCTCCGGTCATCAGCATTACAATACATCTAGTAACTATACATCCAATAAAATACAATAAATGCATCACAATAAGAACAAACATATGTAAGTGCACTGGAAAATAGAATAAATAACTAAAAGGATGAGTCCCAACAAGTATACATTTCTAAGAAGTCAATAACTTCCTCATCAAACAGGCACAATGAATACATTTAGCTGTTAAAATAAACGACAATGAGGTCAATCGTCGCCCTAGAATAAGCCAATGCATCATGTGTACAGTGGATAGTGGCGGCTTTAAACAATGGAAATTTCCCTAATTTATCTATAACCATCACAAAATAGTAAAACATCTAGAATTGTCTCATCACCAATATCACATGTGTACAAAGGCAGAAGTTGACCTACTCTACTTATTCTTAAACGTTCTCCCTCTCAGGTTACCCATGCTAAATTTTAAGAAGTTCGAGGGAGCAGGCGGTGGTATAGGGATGTCAAGAAAAGGTTTGCACCACAGGACTTGTTTGTTCAACAAATACATCCGGCCCATACACAATTGGCAACAAGAATCATCCAGCCTTCTCCAGGACAATTATTTTGCATATGTGACTATTAGAGACCAATAAAGATACCATAGAGGCTTTTTGGAATTCAGAGAAAGTATTTCTTTCAATCATAATGGGACTATCCTAGTGCCAACTTTGTATTTGGCCCTAAAATTACCCACAGGATCAAACTGATGGTTTCAGAACCTATCACTCTGAAGAGAAGCCTAAAGCATAGTTGTCCTTAATCACCTGACCTGTTTGCCTTAGGGATTGTACCCCTTGCTAGCATACTTAGTCAGAAACACTCCACCATATATCGAGGGAATCCTTAAATGCTGACGACTTGGCACTATATTTGGATGACCTGTGGGACAACGTAGGCCCATTAATATCTGAAGTAGTGCAATTCAGATGTCAAGCTGGACTTCTGATCAACTGGATCAAACCAGACATCATTTCTCTAGTTGCCAAAGCTGTGCAGCTGCCAATAAACGAGGACTGAAAATGGAGTACTGTGGAGGTGAGACAACCAGGTATTCGATGTTTCAGGGACCCTAGAATACACTTCTAAATTATATTACACTCCACAACTTGAATTTTTGAAATCGTGGGTACACATCTGGATTGCTTTGCCAATATCGATGGTCGGCAGGATGGCAAATATTAAAATGCATCTATTGTTGAGGTTTCAATAGCTTATGCCTAGCTCTGCCAATAATTCTCATGTGACTTGTAAAAATACCCGGACAGGTTCATAAGCTGTATGAGGAGGCAACGACCCCAAATTCCCAAGGAATACATGACCTAAACAATTCATTCAGGGGGGCATGGCACTACCTTACTTTTGTGATTATTATCCATTTGCACTTGCATGGTTTGCTGCAGATTGATTTAGTTTGAGTGCAGACTATCCACTTGCATTGGTGGGGCAAGAATGGGCTATCCAGATGCCCCAAAGTTCCTTAATGTTGACAAAGCAAAAGAGGCCACAGAGGAACTGAACCCAGTGCAGAGCACAGATTGGACATGGGAGATTAGCTAACAGGTGATGTACATCTGTTTGATCTTCATCTCAATATCTGGAATACGGAAGGTTTGATGCAGACATGAAAAAGACATGGAATGAATCCGAAATAAATACATTGAAGCACCTGCTGAAATAGGACGAGTTTGCCTGACCTGTAGCCAGGATGTTGAAGTTTCAATGCAAGAGAACAGTCAAGATAATTTTTTTCTGTATTATTTAATGAGAACTACATTTGCCATTCCATTTCACACTGGCGAGATGGTGGATGTGGTGGCTACTACTGTCTTGACCAGACATTACATCCCAAGTAGAGAAAGTAGAGTTGGAAAGATGGAGAATAGACCTACAACTAGATGTATGGCCAGAGGAATAAGCATTATAGTCCACCATATTTAAATATGCCCGGGGCTAGCTATAACACATTTCCACTATGTATGCCATATATATTACACCAGCCAGTTAACATAAAATTGACATCTATAAGACAGATGAGTGTCCAAATGTACTAAGAGGCCTGCTGTTATCTTTCATTTGGCTTGGGTGTGATAAAGGGCAGGGGTTTTAAAGAGGTGTAGTGTGTATAATAAGATCCAGTGTCTCCAAAGAGATGCCTATTAGGTCTGTTTACTGACATTCCTCAATGTGATAGTAAGTGTATACATCTTGCCTTGCAGCGAGTTAAATGTAAGTTTGCAACATGTTAGAAGTGAACAACAAAACGTACTTATTGCTTCTTAAACAGAACACCTAGAAACTCACCCGGACACACGATACGTTCTCTCTGCGTACATGAACACAACAGCAAAGCTCATCCCCCCTTCCTCCAAATCACCGATCCCACACCTTTCCTCTTTTCGATCCAGCATAATAATGCCTGGAGACCATGAAAAAGGCAGTTGTACACGGTATAAATCGCAACAATCTAAAATGTGACCACCAGTATTCAACAAATAAACACTGCATGATTCTCAAACTTTTAGCCAATGGCCTCCGAACATATCCTTATAAACCACGGGAGTGATTGATAACATTCTGGCGATGTGACTCGAAGCACATGCAAACAGGTTGTGGAGAAAATGCTGTGCCCTGTGTCACACTGAAAGGAGTTGGCATGTGACAATACCCAACGCTCTACACAACACTTCTGGCACTAGAATGGAGCTATCCCCTATGATACAATTCAGTCTAGCTGCTCACTTAGGGCCCAATTCACAGAAGCGTTTTATAATGGCAAACCCAGATTGGAAAACGCTCTGCGAATTGGGGCCTTAATGTCTTTCCTACTTCATACACTTGGACCAGCAGCCCTAGCACTAGAATGCAGATCTTCCCCACAATAGAATGGTCTAGCACCTCACATACAGTCCGTCTCTCCGCTTCACATACTTGGCACAACCACTCTGGCACTAGAATGCGGCGATCCCCCACGATTAAATGGTCGAGCGGCTCCCACACGGTATCTCAGCATCACACACTTCTCACAACCCCTCTGGCACTAGAATGCAGTGATCCCCCACGATTAAATGCTCGAACGGCTCCCACACGGTATCTCAGCATCACACACTTCTCACAACCCCTCTGGCACTAGAATGCAACGATCCCCCACAATTAAATGGTCGAGCAGCTCACACACGGTATCTCAGCATCACACACTTCGCACAACCCCTCTGGCATTAAAATGCAGCTATCCCCACCAGGAAATTCGGTCTAGCTACTCACATGTTGTCTGTTCTGCTTCACATACTTTGCTCAACACCCCTGGCACTAGAAAGCAGCTATCCCCCACGATAACATGTGGTCGGTGGCTCACACACGGTATCTCAGCATCACACACTTCTCACAACACCTCTGGCATTAGAATGCAGCTATCCCCATGATAATATTTGGCCTGGCTTCACACATAATGTCTCCCTCACATAGTATGTGGGCTACCTCTCCTCACCCACCCGCATGTCTGCTCAACATGGGTGACTAGAAGTATGTGGGCTACCTCTCCTCACCCACCCGCATGTCTGCTCAACATGGGTGACTAGAAGGGACGTGGCCACTCCTACCAACCTTCATACTGGCTAAATGCACATAGACACTCTATTACTCCCTGACACATTTGCCATATCTGGACTTCTGTCCCCCAAGGGGGTTCAGCCAACAGCACGTTGAGACCACACCAATGGTGAAAGGTGCGCTACACATGCCCAATACATTGCATCACCTTACATAAATGTATAGTGTGTCAGGTTGCGGTAGGTACAGGAGACTTTGGTTAAAGGGAGCTGACCATCAAATAAAAGAGATTGCTCAAAACGGCAAACCAGTGAAAATCAGGACTTACAACAAATTTGGATAAAATACCTAGGGCACGATTTCCCAAAAATGTTTTAACATGGGAAAGTCCCAATGAATCCATATTATAGGTTCGCTTAATATTGTACCACAGAATGCACCTTTTTACAAAATGATGTGTGATATTCCTGTGCTTGTGGCATGACAAAATGGAATTTCTGAATACAAAAACACCTTCCTAGTTTCAGTGCCGGTTTTCTGAGAATATGCATGGGAAACTGTGTGTGATACAGGGAGGTAATATTTCAGAATGTGAAGCATGCCCTCTTATTTGTTCCCACAAGACTTGCTCAGAAAGTCTTGAACGGTAGCTACTTAATCTTTTTCTTTTCTTTTGGGCTTTCAAGATGTGCCTAATTGATCAAAAGAATGAATCCAAGCGCATTATGTTAATAAGTACATTCTTTCATCCATTATTCAATAGATTGACCTACATGCAAATGCTCTCCAGCAAACATTTTTGCATGAAGACAGTAATTTTATGTTAATCCCTATGCTAAATTAGTAAAAAAAAAAAATAAAAAAAAAGAAAGTGTAAATGCTGAGTATGAGCCTTTACAATACGCCATTGTATTGCATTGCTATCTGGGCAGATTCGCCCAGTTATTTCACTTCTTATATGAGACAGGCACCGTTTTAAAGCATTCTCTAATCTATGCATAGAAATCTGCATTATATATCTATATTGTCACTTCTCGTTATCTACCTCTATGTAGCCGCATTTCGCCCTTGCCCCTTCAAGTGTCAGATGCATTGCCAACACGTGCACGTGCAGTAGGCAACTAAAGCGCATTGTTGGAGGCCTGTCAGCAGCTCTCCAGCAGTGTGGGTTCAGTGAGCACATTTAAAATGGCAGACCTTGAATGGTCCATCACTGCAAATGCAGTTCGTCATTTTTCAATTCCGTTTGGAAAGCGGAAATGTAAATTAAGACCAGTGTGTGCGCATTGCAGGCCGGGGTTTCTCTGGACGCCTGCCATTGTACTTTCAGTTGTACCTGGTTACAAAAAACAGACACCAAGACGGTTCAGAGCCAGGCGCATCCCTTCATAAACCCGAGATGGCATTTGATCTGCATCAGTGCCATTTGGGGCCTTACCACTGCATGCATTCTGGGGAATGCTGATTCCCAAGGCTACATCTGCATGCGCCGAGCCATGTGTGCATGCAGATTCACTTCTGTGAAACTGTCCACGTGCAGATAACATCCATGTGCCATATGCATACGGGAGTGGCAAACAACTGTCAATGATTACAAGCGCCAAGCTGCAGTGGCCCCTGCTACAGAGAGTTTTCCCTACCAACTGATACTGTATGTTTCTGAAACATTTGCACATACAATGCTTTTTCTTATCAACCGACCTGGCCATCTAACCAACATATTTCTTCACTATTTTTGCTCCTTTTTATCTCTGCCACACATTGTACACAGACTTGGAAGATGCTGTTTTATCCTTTCACAACTTAGTGGCTTCTCAGAATTCAATGAATCACCAGCATCCGCGTGCCCTGGTCACAAATGCACTGCGCTGTCAGGGGAGGGACAGAGTGCCATAGAAGCCCTTTTCATCAGATAGGCTCTGATGGGGGCCCATTGTCTTCTGTGCCATTTGCGGATGTGATGTTGAACAACTTCCAGGTCTATCCAAAATCATGTGGGAAGCATGGTCGCATCCTTGTGAATTATTCGTCAGATGGGTGAACCTCTCAATCAACTGCAAAACAAAGGTGGGTCTGGGAGTCTCTCTAAAAACATGAATACGGCCCATTGACCTCTTCTTGGGTGGATGGCCCCTGGGAGAGTCTCAACCAAGTTTTTAGCTCACTATCCCTTTTACAGAGGAAAAATATCCTTGCATATCAGTCTTTGTCCTACCCAGGGGCAGCCCAGCACCGAAATGCTAGGCAATTCTCCTCTGAACAAGATCACCAACAGCAACCCCAGACACATGTTTCAGCCTTGTTGGGCATCATCTGTAATGTGAAGCTGTGCCTCTCTGAGAACAGTTTGAAGTTTTGAAGTTTAGTTTATTTGTAAAGCGCAGCCAGGCCCCTGGGCAACCGGGCACATAATTCTTAGATACAGGTTACAGTATAAACAATATACACAAAATGCAATTTACAAGTTATAATACAAGTACATTATAACGTAAATATACACAGGTGAGAAATAATACAAGTCGATAGCAAATCTTAAGTGAAGGAGCTTCATAGGTTCTGCGTGAACAGCCAAGATTTGGTATTATTCTTGAAAGTTAGGAACAAAGGCTCGGTTCTGATGGAGGCAGGCAGTGAGTTCCAGAGTTTTGAAGCTAGGACAGGGAAGCTCACACCACCCGCTTTTTGAAGTTTAAATCTAGGCAGGATTAGGCTGTGAGTTTGAGCTGATCTTGTGGGTCGAGAAGAGGTGTAGATTGTAAGACGAGAGGAGAAGTAAGGTGGGGCATTGTTGTCCAAGCATTTATGAGTTAAGGCTAGTGTTTTCAGGGCAATTCTTTGTTTTACCGGGAGCCAACGTAGATCAGCTCTGACGTTGGAAATATGAGACCGTCTAGGGATATTGAGGGCTGCCCTTAAGGCATTATTTTGGACAGTTTGCAGTTTATTGAGGTTAACCTGGCTAGTCCCCAGGTAGAGGGCACTGCAGTCATCGATTTTGGACATAATGAGTGTTCTTGCAAGGGTAATACAGTTATGAGGATTCAGAAAAGGTCTGCAGGTGGTGATAAGTTTGCAAGTATAGGCTGATCCCGACCTTACTGCATTTGTTTGTCTGTTCAGGGAAAGGGTGGAGTCCAGATAGATACCTAGAGTTTTAGTGTTTTTAGAGACCTTGATGTCATTACCGTCAATGATGAAAGACTTGTATGCTTGGTCTAATTTATTGAGACGTTGAGTTGATCCTAGTAATAGGAGCTCTGTCTTGTTGTCCTTAAGGCATAGTTTGTGTTGCGCCATCCAGGCCTGAATGACCAGATAGACATCATTCAAGGATTTGGTATCGGCTGTGTAATCACCAGTGATGGGAATTAGTACCTGGGTGTCATCCGCGTAGTTGGTATAAGACACCCAGATAATCGAGCACATCGAAAAGGGGTTTGGTGAACACGTTTTAGAGCGTGGGCGATACACATAAACCTTGAGGGACGCCGCAGTGAATAGGAGAGGGGTCTGCCGATGCTGTGGGCGAGAAGACCCGTATGGACCTGTTGCTAAGGAAGGAGTGAATCCAGGCATTGGCAGAGTCTGAGAAGTGGGCCACTGATTTAAGATGTTGGCAAAGTATTTGGTGGTTTACCAAATCGAATGCCGCAGAGAGGTCAAGGAGAAGGAGTTGCGCCAACTTCCCATTGTCCTTTAGTGTCTCCATCTGAGTTTTCAAATCGATTAGAGCTGTTTCAGTTCCATGTTTGGGGCGGAAGCCTGATTGTTTTAGCCACAGGAGATTGTTAGATTCAAGGTAGTCTTGGATCTGCAGGTATGCTGCACGATCTAGAATCTTAAGCAGGACTGGACAGTAGGGATCGGTCTAAATGTATTCAGTATGTTGGGGTCAAGGGATGGTTTTTTAAGTAATGGGATCACCCAGGCGTCCTTGAGGTTGTCAGAGACTATACCTGTTTTGAAGGAGGCGTTTATGAAAGCTGTGATAAAGGGCGCTAGGTCATGAGAGGCTTCCTTGATGATAGGCACCGGGCAAGGGTCACATTGGCAGTTAGAAGGCTTGAGGTTGTTTAAATTTCCTTCTACTTCAAGGGTAGTACGAGGGGAGAAGGTGAATGGTTTAAAGGTTGGGTTGGGTTGGCTTGGCTGGTATTAGATGTGGGAGCGGTCAGAGGTTGGTCTGACTATAGGGACTTTTGTTTGTCTCTAATTTTGGTTTGGAGGGTGGCAATTTTGCCCAGGAGTGCTGTCTGTATATTAGTGCACCAATTGCTACTTTTAGTGCAGGAGTCAGGGGGGGCTGCAGGTGTCTCGAGTTCCTTGAGAATCTTTAATAATTCTGTGGTATTTGATTGTGCTGAAATGATGCAGTTACTGTAGGATTCTTTTTTAGCCTGGAGTATAGCTTCTTTATAATTAAGAGTGGCTAAGAAGAGGCTGTCCTTGTGGGCATCAGAGGGGTGACTTTTCCAACGTGACTCAGCGCTGTGTTTCTCTTTACGCAACACTCTGAGCTGTTGTGTGAACCACGAGTTGAGGTGCGCATGTTGTTTGGGTCTCCTAAGTTTGAGCGGGGCGATGGAATTTATGGCTGAAAGCACTGTCTGGTTATAGGTGTCGGCTAAAATAGTGGGGTCCGAGCAAGAGTCAGTGGCGTTATTAAGGGTGGGAAGGATGAGGGGGAGTAACTTTTCAGGTGTTATGTTTTTTTTATTTCTGGTAGGAATGGCTGAAGCGACGGGAGGCGTAGGTAGAATAGCTACTTTAATGATGAAGATTATGATATGGTGATCAGACCAGGCGCAAGGGACGTTCCAGAGCAGTTTGATGTTGCAGTTGGTATCGCTTAGCCAGTCTAAAGACCGCCCTTTGATGTGGGTAGATTCTTGTATATGATGTGAAAAACCTAAATCCGTTAGGGTGTTGGCAAAGTCACGGGCAGCGGGGTCATTAGTGTCTTAGTGACCTAGATTAAAGTTTCCAAGGATGATGGGGTCCACGTCTGTATTTCCCATGTAATTTAGGGTGCAATCCGCTTCACCAATATTTGTTTTATCTATATGGTGAACATATTGTATTTTGTTTTTATTTATTTGCTATTTTTGTCTAATCCTATTTCCATGAAGTTATTTTAATCTAAATCTAATGTTTCGTTATATTGTTTCAACTTCTGAAACCTAGAAGAGTATCCAATTAGCATGATCCTCCAATGAATGCATTTAGAATTCAGTACTTTTAACACGTGAGTCATCAAAACATGTGGCCTCGAAGCACATTTAACTACTATTCTACATTCCTGTTGTGCTTGCAGGCTCAAAGACAGCACACATTTCTTGGAAAACCTCAATTGAATTTGGTAAAGGGATCACTGTTACCATTTTCTTTTTTCCTGAGGGGTATGAATTTATTGCACCCATTTTCTTTAAAAATGAGGTTTCAGACATGTATGAATATGACTCTCAATTCCAGCAAATGTTTATTAGAACAATCCAGACTGCTGAGTTTAGGTATGTGTCGGAAATCAAGAGGAACTTTCTGAAGCCTACATCATTTTATTTGGCAACTGTTCTAAAGAGTGTGCTAAGAGATGCAGTATAAGCTCCTGGTGCACCTAGGTACACGGTAAAGCCCTAGTCCATGTATGTAAAAAATGCATTTTGAGCACAGCTCCTAAAAGTGTTGCAAATTGTGACTGCTCACCCCCCCCCTCACTACTGGGTTGAAGTTCTCAGCTTTAAAGTGCTTAAGCCTCACTCCTCACGCGTTCCTACTTCACTGCCTAGATCCATATGGTTCTATTCAGTCCACCAAGGGTACTGATGCCACGGCACCGTAGGCTCCAGGCTGCTTTTCAGTTGTTTTTGCCGCTAGAAACAATGTGTGCCTTCTTACTGAGATGTCTTCAATCTATGTTTTTCCATTCTATGTTGATATGAGCCAAACCAGCTCTGTTGTACATATTTATGTACGAAACAATGGGCAAATATATGTCACGTTAAGACGGCATCACAAAGCTCAACATTTACTGCATATATAGTATTGCATGGTGAATCCAACGGAAAGGAAACTGCTGGAGCCAGAATCTGGCAATAATATATGATATTTATTTTATTGCAGCAAGGAACAACCAATGTTTCGCTATCATCCACATTTAGAGAGCAGGAGCAAGTGGATCTAGATCACGAGGCCTAAACCCTGCACACCTGTCAATCACTGATAAACTGTTGGTGCCTTTCTGTTTTGTCACTCTTTTTGGCCTGCTCACCTGTCAATCGCTGCTAAACTGTTGGCACCTTCCTGTTTTGCCACCCTTTTCACTACTTAAGCAGCCTTCCAGCCTTTTCTCCTTTGCAGATGGTGAGCAGGTGCAAGTAACATGGCCTAACCCTGGTCCACCTGTCCTGTCAATCTTTGCAAAACTGTTGGTGCCTTTCTGATTTGCCACCCTTTTTCGCTACTTAAGCAGCCCCCCAGCCTCTTTTCATTTGCAGTTGGTGAGCAGGTGCAAGTGGATCTAGGCCACGTGGCCTAAGCCCTGCCCACCTTCTTAGCATTGCCTCTTCCTTTCTGCTCTTAACTCTTAGATCGAGGGCGTCAAACACTGAGGCGTGTGAACTGAAGGGTAGATGAAGAAAAGGTAAATTCCTCTTTGTACCTGTTTGGAGCAGGAGGAGCCAGGGCTCAAATGCCTGCTCAGACAACAGGTAAGCATGTGCCGAAATGTGTTTTCTCCCTCTCTCCCCAAATGCCATACCCACCATCACCAGGCAACTACAACAAAAATGACATTGCCACTCCGCTAAGTCATGGACAAGGCAATGTAGCATACTCACACACATCAGCCTCAAGCCCATCCGCACCACCCCACCATCCACAACACAGAAGTTGATGCTCGCCAATATCCGCTCATCTATCAACCATGCAACAGACATCGCTGACTTCCTCACTGCACGCAACCTCAATGCCATCTTCATCACCCAGATCTAGCTGACACCCAACTCAACCCACATCCTAGACATCCTTGTCCCTGATGGCTAAGAAAAAGGGGGCACCTGGCATTTCCCTGATCCTTCCAGGTTCTACAAGATATATATAAATAATTGGTCAGGACGATCCCGGACAGAACCACAATAAACAACACTAACCATTCAGTAGACTTTTTTTCAAACAAAGAATGTGTTCTTTTGTATTTATGCAAATAAGTTCATAAGTAAGACATGCCATGAAAACATATAGTGAACCTTACACATTCATAACAAAGAAACAAACAATTACTGCAAATTCATACATTTGTCAATCATACTGGTGATTGTTTACATAAACAGCCTTGTGTTTTAACAAGGTTACAGTGAAAAAATAAAGAATTAAACATGAGGTGTTTTCTGCCACCTTGGCTTACAAAGACAAACAAGAGTCAACACAATTCTTTTTTGCCTATTGCATTTTGGGTAGCTCCAATCTAACGGCCTTCATCAGGACATGAATTGTGCTGTAGGTTCCACACAGCCTGTGGTTTGTCTTGTGCTGTAACGGAAAAGTAGATGTTGTTTTCAAAACGCAGTCAAAGTTCTTGCATGAGAACGTGGCACACAGCATCCAACACTGCGACCTGCCAAACAAGGCAGGCAGAGGCCTCACAGTCATCCACAAGACCTTGTGGCCCTGTAAAAGACTTAGGTCAACAACATAGCTCCTTTTTAGTCCTCTCCTTCCACTTCCCACTTTCCCCAATGGACACAGTCACTTTTCATCTCATCTAAAGACCACCCAACACAGTCGTCATCAGAAACCTCTCCAACCTGGTCACAATCATGTACCTCAGACACGCCAACAAAATCTTCTTAGGCAACCTCCCAGGCAACAAGGCCACCAAACTGATGAAGCAAGCTCTCTTTGGTCTTCTCAACTCCCCCAGCCTCACACAGCACACAAAAGACCCAACGCACAAGAAAGGTAACATCCTCAACCTAATCATCATCACACTGCCTTCCATCCACTACAGCTCTCCTCTCTCGATTGACTGGTCTGACCACCTGACCGTGCCTTTAAACATCTGGCACACCACCTCAGTCAAGCACTCCCAGCAGAAACCCATCATAAAAACCTACAGGTCCTTCAAGAACTTCTCAGTGGAATTCCTCATGGAAGACCTCGCCAACCTTTACCTCACATGGACCGAACAGCGTGAACCCAACTTCAACTCTCTACTGGAAGCACTCAGTGCCACACTTTCAGTCTTCATTGACTGACACGAGCCTGAAATCCGAATTTGTCAGCACCGTGGTACATGCAAGAACTCAACCTCAGCAAAATCAGGAAACAAGAGTAAACCGAGCACCTCTCCAGGACCACATGCAACCTGGCTCTCCTCAAGAAACTCCAAGCAACCCGCCGACAAATAATTAACACAGCCAAGGCCTCCTACTATTGGAACACCATAGTGGCAGCTGACACAAAAGCAGAGCCATCTTCAAGGCGGTCAAGTACTGCATCAACCCGCTACACGATCCTGCCATACCACACTGGACATCATTCAGGACACTCTCTACAAACAACCTGGTAGATACTCTGCCCACCCTCAAAGCCACATCATATACAGACAGCATCCTCCCAGCATCCATCCTCAATACCCTTGCTGCAGAAGTTTCCCTTCCCTTCCTATATTACATAAACAGCTCCTTAACTCAAAGCATATTCCCATCGACCCTAAAGACAGTTCAAATCCTCCCTGCACTAAAGAAACCCACTCTGGATCCTGACAACCTAGGTATCTTTCGCCACATTACCCATCTCCACTTTCTTGGTAAGATCATTGAGAAAGCTATAGCCATGCAACTGCAGCAACACATCGACACCAGAATGTCCTCCAAACTTACCAATCCGAGTTCAGACCCAGATGCAGAACGGAGACGTCAACCATACAGGTTGTCGATGAAGCCCTCAACATCCTTGACAATGGCGACCCCTGCCTCCTGGTTCTTCTTGACCTGTCAGCTGCTGTCGACACAGTAGATCACCAGGTGCTAAATGACATTTGTGATGTCATCTTTGATATTCTGGGTGTTAGTCTTAACAGTGCACAGAGGTGGCACGAGTAATGGTTGCTTCGCTTACCATAACTGGCAAATTTCAAGGGTGTTTTCATGTTACTTGTAACCATAACGACTTAACCATAACATCCCTTTAACAACGTCATTTTAGTGTTTTTCATGGGTTTTTGTTAGTTCAACTTAACCATAATGTCCCTTCATAACAACGTTTTTTCAGTATATTTCATGGGTTTTTACCAGTGCACCCTTAATCTGCTACAAGTTCCTTATATTATACGCACCCCCAATGTGGCAGATATGGAGTACACAGACCGTTCAGTAGTCCACAGACGTCAGACAGCATTCAAAAAGCCAAGAATCATAGGGGAGATCCAAAAGTGTTGTACCCATTGACTACCAATCACCTGTACATAACATAACTAATGTTTACAATACGTATATATCCCTTTTTGTACAAATACTGCAAAAAACAAGTATTTTTTTTTCTTTTTGCACACATTATAATGGAATACACCAATCAGAACCCCTAGCTGTACACTTCATTTAATCTCATCAGTAGAACTCTGCATAACGATTGACAAACACCAGGTGCTTATTGGAGAACACATTCTCACTAAATAGTAAGTGCATTGTACTTATTTCTCTATTTTTAGCATTAATTATATAAACATGTGCTATAAGACAGAAGCACTTTTTTTTCTTGCAGGAATGACAAACACACTTGAGTGGTTAGAGGAGAACTTCCCAAAAGAAGCAATGAGTGATGATAACATCTCTAATGGTACACACTACATATTTGAATGTAAACAAATCATGCAATTTGTACACACCTCACTAAAATAATAATTTTTGTTTTTCTCCAGTAGATAGTTTTCATGAAGAAACCATGCCCCAGTTGAATTTTACACACTACTAAGAATCACAAAGAGAAGCCCTATCCAAATCTGTACATCAAATCATGAACTTGTCTGCAAAATTGGATGAACTAAGTATTGATTTTAAAGAACGTTTACAATATGTGAAAAATCATGTAATTAAAATGTTCCCTATCACTGTCCTTCTTGCTCCCGTCCACCTTTCACCCAGCAATCATCCCCATCAAATTCTGTAAATTGTAATAAAAGACTATTTATGAAACATCACTCTCTTCCTCCCCTCATAATTACTGTGCAGAAATTCCTAATTCTCCTATTTATGTATCCCATTCTGATACCCCATCCCTTTCATGAATAAATGTATTTTTATACTATAAATGTGTTGTATATTGAGTGTGATTTTTTTCTTTTTTTAAACACCAATTATGAGTCCGTGGACACTACAACCGTCTGGGATGTCCACCCTCAAAATAGAGGTGCCCCTGTACAGGCACGATGTCCGGACATGTCCAGGTTTGCATGATTCCCTTTAACTAGTCAGCGGACAGTATGACTGTCCTAGGGTGTCCCCACTCAAAATGGAGGTGCCGCAGACAAGCACGATGTCTGAAGATGTCTGGTTTCACATGACAAAGTTTCAATTAGTCTGCAGACTCTGTGTCTGTTCTACGGACACCTGGCACACGCAGAAGTCATCATGTGAGTGCACCCATGTTTGTGATGGGTTGTCCACAAATGGTGTCCATGGCCGCAGACAGTTTAATAGTGCATTTTCCACCAATCTAGGCTGTTTCAAGCTGAAACATTACCCTTCCACAGCACCCAGACCTATTTTTCGTTGTTCAGACACTGTTTTTACAACTTTTCAAGGCCTATTTGTGATTTGGTTGTCCATGGACAGCACGACTGTCTGCGGACGGTTCCTCTGAAGGGACCCACCCTTTACTTTTCCTCATTCTTAATCTGGCTATCCAGGAGAGACCACCTGATTTCCTGCTATGCAGATGTGTTTTGCAGAAGTTGTTGGAGACCATCATGGCATCTGTTATGGCCATCGATCGCTTCTTCCCAGCCACCCCCCACCACCACCACCTCAACAACCTGGAGGGCCTGCACAGGGGAACAGGCACAGTGATACAGATGAGGATCAAGAGGAAGAAGAGAATGATGTGGAGGAAGTCCCTATTTCCAGTACTCTGAGGGAATCCTGGGTGTGGCAATTTTTTACAACTGTTAGAAATGTTCCGAAGGCCTGTGCAAGCAAGGTCTGATTCACTGAGTGCAAAGCTGTACTCAGTTGTGGGAAACCTGGCTTGTATTCCTATGGCACAACTTCCATGAGGCGCTACACCAAAACTAACCACCCAACTGTTCTAAGGAAGGTTATATTGCTCCATGTTGGTTTTTGTGACAACAGTATGTATCGATTTCACCTGTAACTATTATATGTAACCCGCTCAAACCACCTACCTGCTGTAAAGTATGCATCTTGAAATGACATGTACTAAGTGAGCCTACTTGACCAGCACCACGATGCCCCCGGGCAGATGTGTGTTATACAAATCCAAATAAATAAATAATTAAGGAAGGTGATACCTTTCTCAGGTAAGAGTAGGTTGACATCCTCCACCCCATCATCTTCAACTGCTCCTGTTACCAGAAAAGGATACTCCTTTGGGGCAAAGGATCCCACGGGGGGGTCACAGGCCATACAGAATGCTGTTGACCCTTACATTTCGAGGGTCACAGTGCTATTTGTGTACTGTGATGCACCGATTTGTAGGGGGGAGCAGTATCAAAGTGCTTGTGAGATGTTTTAATCCACTAGGCTCTGCCTTGTGGCATCCCTCTGTGCTGGTGGCACCAGAATCAGCAAAATGGCTGCAAAAGCCCTATGCGTGCCAAAACCTATGGAAATTGTGCTTTTAAACTGGTAAAGATGGCTGCCAGATCTACTTTGCCTGTTGTCAGTGGTGGAAGGAGACCTCACTGCTAAAACCTGTCACCGGGCTGCCTACCGAGTAAAAATGGAAACTGCATGAAAGGCAGTGCTTTATTGCAACAAACCCAGAAATTGCTCTTAAATCCCTTTTTCTTGGTTGCTGAAAATACAGAATACCGGATCAAAACACCACAAAACACCCAATACCTTTGCTGGGTGTTACCCGCCACTTCATTAAGGAATCAATATGAACATACACTGTCATGGAAAGCGGAATCTATCATGAAAATATCCACAGTAAAAAGTGTGCTTGCCTGTGCAAATCTGTCAAAAACTGGGTGCAGTACCAACGGCCGCCTGTGACTGTTTCAAAAGCATGCATTTAAACTGCAAAGCGGCACCATTAAGATCTAATGTCTTAAATCTAAGTGACCTGTCATTAAGAGGAACACAGGTTGTAATTATTTAATCTCCATGGTTTAGAGACTGGAATCAGAGTTCTAGTTGTTTGATTAAAAATTGCAGGTTTTATTTTAAATTAAGAAAATGTCATAATTTGACAGTGAATTTAGCTGAAACTCAGTCATCAAACTAGTTCCCCCCAGCTTTCCCCAACAAAAGGCATCTCTCCTGCTTCACACCAAAGGCTAGGAACTCACATTCAGGTGTTGATTAAGAGGGGAGGAGATTTGGGCTGCTGCTCCTGGAGGAGAAAATGAACCTTCCTTGGCTGAAAGAATATGCAGATTGTAAGTGTCAACAGTGGCCTCTGCCAGAGGAAGAAGGCAGGGATTGCTCTTGAGCTACAAGAAACCTTTGGAGGCGGGGATAGACATTTTTGTTCATTTTCAACTGACAGAAAGCATATTTTTGGAAATGACTGACAAAGGACTGTGCAAATTTGTAAAAATTGTAAAATTACAGTATTTTTAATGTGATTTTTTATGGGCACATTTTAAAAGGACCCAGAACTCTCTGCGATGTTCTGAGAAGGCGTAGTGAACATTTTGGTTTTGTAGCAATTGTATTCATGTCAGAAGCATGAAACTTCATATGATTATGCCCATATACAATGAGCACATATGTACACAATTGTGGACAAATCAGATGTTGGGTCCCAGATAAAAAGTGCAAAAAATTGTCAAATCCAGACTCAAGACCTCACAGCTATGGGGTTTGGAAGAATATGTGCTCCAACAAATATGTGATCTATGTATGTCATTGGTATAAAGATTGTACACATGTAAAGATGTATTATATCAAAAATAGATTTTATGTGCAAAAGGCAAAGGGGAGGTATTCCCTGCCTCATAAACCGCATCATCATGATGACACTCTGTTTTCACCTCCAATCAAGGGAGAGAGCAGACTTTAGCCAATGGACTACCTAAGGGGTGCGCCTAGGATAATTCAGTTTACGCACCCCTTTATGAAACACATAAATAGAGACAGCTAAGGAGCTAGAAACACACTGATCCACCCACCATCTCGAGATTGGCGAAGCACTTTGAAGGAGATCCATCAATACTCCTTGTTCCAGACTCCAAAAACTTTGCAAGCAGAAAGGCTCAGTGCATAGCCGAACCACTTTCAGCTGAGCCTAACCTCCAGAACCCATCCCTCAACTAAAGGGGAAACCAAAGAGCAGCCAGGCTGTGCTGTAACTGCTTGCCTGCCAAAGAATAATTTTCATAACCAGAAAGGCAGATTAAACCTTGTCTCCTGTCATGCTGTGCAGACTAGAGAGCTATTGCAGATCCAGTGCAGTCCTGCCGTGCGGTATCTAGAAGGCCTTGCTGATCGCTGACCCGTCCAGTCCGGTGTGTCCAGTAGTCTGTCCCAGAAATCCTTGCAAAAATAAAGAGGTGATGGCAGGAAGGTTTAGAATGAATCTTAACCACTGGCATTGCTCTGGGCAACCCTCCAGACCATCGTTCTTCACCTGCCAAGCCATTACAGAAGGGGAAAAACCATATGCAAATCAGGATTGGTCCCACCCCAAAGGGGCAGTCCAGCCCGAACTGCTAGGTCACATCCCTTCTGCACGAGACCACAAGCATCCCCAAACATGTTTGCAGCCTTGTTGGGCCTCATCAGGGAGGAGTAGCTTGGGTCTCTAGGCCCAGCAGGCACGGGACCCACGTCTCACTCGGGGTGACAAAGCAAAAACAAAGAGGTGATGGCTGGAAGATTTAGAATGAATCTTAACCACTGGCATTGCTCTGGGCAACCCTCCGGACCATCGTTCTTTGCCTGCCAAGCCATCACAGAAGGGGAAAAACCATATGCAAATCAGGCTTGGTCCCACCCCAAAGGGGGCAGTCCAGCCCGAACTGCTAGGTCACATCCCTTCTGCACGAGACCACAAGCATCCCCAAACATGTTTCGGCCTTGTTGGGCCTCATCAGTGAGGAGTAGCTTGGGTCTCTAGGCCCAGCAGGCACGGGACCCACGTCTGGGCATACCCGTCCCACTCGGGGTAACAAAGCAAAAACAAAGAGGTGATGGCTGGAAGTTTTAGAATGAATCTTAACCACTGGCATTGCTCTGGGCAACCCTCCAGACCATCGTTCTTCGCCTGCCAAGCCATTACAGAAGGGGAAATCCTTGACCAGAATCCCTGACGGTTCCATTCAAAGCATTGGTAGTGAGTATCCATCGTATAGGATTGTCACTAGCCTATGTACTGTCTATAGTCATCCCTATCCAAATCAAAGCTATCTTATATCCAGAACTGTATTGTTAGAAATCCTTTTTGGCTTGCCTAAACTCTCTCTCTTATCCTATAGTCCTTCTGTAGTAATATTGTTAAATGATCTTTGCGCCGATATATTTCACCTGAAGAAAGGCAAGCGTCTCGGCGGACAAAAACGTGATTGGTGATGTCCTGATCTGGTGGCTGCGCTGTCGTGTAGTTTGTATCTTCATAGTCCATCTTTAGTGTAAAGAAACCTTGTTTGTACTTTTAAAAGCGCATCCTTGTTTTACAATTTTGCCTCTTTCTGAAAAAAACGACCTCCACGAAAACGTTTATAACTTCTTCACCTTTTATGCTAGAAACAAACTTTAATTGTCTACTTAAAGATAACATATTATCGTTTCCAATGGATTTGAAACCACATCTCAACTCCTTACAGTTTTTCCACAATTTAGGGCGTGCGGAAATGTTTGCTGTGAAATTTTCGTTTGGCCAAAATCTATAACGTGTGAAATAGCTTTTCATTGCACCCGACTTCAAAATTAAGTTTTCTACTGTTTCCTGTTCTCTAATCATTGCTAGTGTTTGTCTGAACCCATCCAAAGCAGCTCTCATTAGAATGTCAACAATTTTAGTGATTTAGACCATTTTCAGTGTTTTCACCATTTCATTCAAACCTACTGTATAACCATTTTTGACAAGTTTGCAATCATTCCTGTTTCTCTCTATGTGTTTGCTGGGGGAAATTGGGATTGATATATCGTATTGATTTCTGCATTCCTGAAACCTGTTCTCGCTCCTTCTATTTCTTCGTATTGCATTTTTGGGGGGGATTGAAGAGTGTGCAGGGGGAAAGAGTAACCACATTGCTATTGATTTGAACAAACCCACAAAAGTATTATTTCTGTGCTGCATTATTTTTTCCCATCATTGCTCCTTGTGATTAAAGAGATTGTTTAGTATGACATCACCCCATTGGTGATCATTGTGTACCCAATTAAAATAGTGTGAAATATATTGTGCAATACATAAATAAATATTTTTAACTTTGCAAACCAGCATGATTCCTGGTTCAGTGTGACCGGAGGGGTTAAAAGAGAGGGGCGTGATATAAGTGGTACATCGTTCAGAAATAAGAGAACTTATAGACACAAATAATTAATTAAGGGTTTCAGCTGTGCATCACATGCTAGGCATTGACTTAGGTGAAGTGCCGGGTTGAAATCACTTGCAAGATTGGGGGCTCGATGCCGGGATTTCTGAATTAGACATACCACTTGTGACAGCTTAATACAGCGTGATAACTAACGGGGTACATAAACACTGTTGGGCTACCACACTGTGCTACACTGTGAAAAGCACCCTTCAATAGGAATGCTCTAAGGAATTTGGTCTGTTTTGCAAAAATAAAATAAACTCATGTAAGTCAGAAAGGAAATGAATATTTCCGGAATGGTGACCTTGGTAGAAATCATTATGGCAAAGAACACCCGCTGTACAAATTATTTGTCAAGGGTGAATGGACAGAGCAGGATTAGAATGTGTGGTTGCAGGAAACCAAGGAACAGGCCACTGCAACCGGATTAAATATATGGCAGGATCAGGGTACATTACATATGGCACTGAGTGAACTGCATATGGCCCCTAAGGTAAAAGAAGAGCAAAGTAAGATTGCCAAAATAGCAGCATATTTGTACATCCATATTGGAGCAATACAGGACAAATATGCCGAAAACCTAGATCTGGCAAACAAGCAACTACAATCATTAGAAAAAGCCCAAACTATTCTGGACTCAGCAGAGCAAAGGCTACAAAAGAGCCATGAATAAGAAAATGAAACCAGACAGTACCTGATAAAAATAAAAGAAGATATGGATATCCTGCAGCAGGAGAAGGTAGAGCAGGATACCAAAGTACTAGCCCTGCAGAAGGAGTGCCAAGAAAGTTTGGACTCTCCACTACAGAGCCAGAAAAAGCTGGAACAGCACATACATTTTAATAGAGCATGCGCAGAGCAGATAGTCACCCTGCAAAACCGTCTAGACTGAGAAAAAGAAGAGAATAATAAATTAATCCTGAAATACCTGGACACCCAGGCAGAATTTGATGTGGAGCGCCAGAAAGCTGGTGCAATCCAAAAACAAAGTGACGACCGGGCTGCACAGAGGGGTACTCTCATTCAGGAAAGGGACACATTAGGCCAGGAGGTCAGTTATTTAAAAGATGAGATGGAAGAAAATCGCCTGGCTCTCCAGGGACTGGGTGAGCTCCAAAGAGATTATACAAAACTGTACTCCAGGAGGATGGAAGATGCTCTGGCAAAAGTGACCAGGCCTTTAAGGACAGAACTCAGGAGGGTTACCCTCCTGCAGCAAAAAAATGGCCCAGTACTCTAAAATGACACAGGAAGCATAGAGAGACAATGTGGCTCTCTGTGAGAAAAATGATAGGCTCCACAGATAGGTAGCTATGCAAGAGCAACTCATAGAGACTAGCAAGGCCTAGATAAAGGAACAGAAAGGTCAGGTTCTTGCATGGCAACAGGGAGCAGGGGCTGAGAGAGATGAGGTCTGCTGGGAAAGGGAAACACCTGAGCATAATCTCATGAACCCTAGTACCAGAGACTTTCATCTCTTCAACCCCATGGACTCTGCCACCCCCATATCCACTGGCACACATGAGCCAAGGGCCACAGGGATGGCAGACTTCAATCCAATGAGGAATATGGGGCTCGTAGATCAGCACCTCCCAGGAATGGATGGGCGGGCATCTGGGTATGGGTTCCCAAGCGCTAGGGCCATATTCTGGAGACTTCAATGAGGGGAGGGTCAGAGAAATGGATCCTCAAAAATACCATTTTACCATTTAACCAGAGACCAGATGGTAAAGTTTAGTGGGGAACTCCATGAGAGTAGGCCCACTAAGGACATCCTGAAAACCTCTGCCCAGCTAAGACAGTGTGGGGGGGGGTACTCAGCCAATGCTGGGAGCAAGGAGGAATCAGAAGACTCCTCTGAGCGCCACAGGACTCATGAAACTAGGCCCCCACATTCTGCCAGCCATTCCCAGGCTCGCAGAATCTGGGAGAGCCTAGAAGACCAGACAGGCAACTCTGGTAGCAGTGCCTCTGAGTCAGAGGATGAGTGGACCAAGGTCACCCGAACAAAAAAAGCCAACAAGGTCAATAGGGCCTTGCTCAAGGATCCCCTAAAACAAATAAAGGCCATTAGGAGCGTCATCATGCCCTAACATAAGAATGTGAAATATTTGGTTTGGGAGCACCTTGAGCTCTTTGAACAAATGATGGAAACTTTCCATTTGAAGGACAGCCAAAGCTGTATTCAATATATAAAGTGGACCTTATCTACCGAGTACTCCAGCTTCTTTGCAGGGCTGAAGAATCAGAATCATTCCAGATGGTCCACCTATAGGGCGGCCATCTTGAAAAAAAATTCTGTGCACAGAAATCCTCAAGAGGCTCGCAAGGCAGCCTAATACTTGCAATGTGATGAAGATCAGGCCCCATAAGAATTTGTTCAAGAATTAAAGCGTGCCTTTGCGCAGACCACTAGAAGGGTGTGCACTGACAGCAAAGAGTTTGTAAATACTTTCTTCCATGCTCTCCCCAAATATATCATGACCCAGCTAGTGAGGGACTTTCACGAGAAAAGATCACTAGACTAGGTCATTGAACAAGCCACACACGTTTAGGAGGTGCAAAAGCCAGTGGAAAACAAGAATAGTCCCAAAAGCCCCAAAACAACCAACACCCCTGCTGCTGCTAAGGTGGCGGAGGTGAAGGTTGCCCCCATTTTAGATTTAGAGATGAGGGGGCCTAAAAACTTGCCTGCACAGAATCAAAACAACCCCAAACCCAGAAGGCCCTCGGGCCAATCACAAACAGGGAGCAAGGGAGGCAATCCCACAAATCGGACCCCTAACTCTCCTGACTACATCAGCCCACGCTACAAGGGCAATAGACCCATCCTGGGTTATGTGTGGACTCCTCCAGCCCAAGGGGGGAAGGTCCAACTAGACAGCAGCAAACCCAGGGAACTTCCCTCCTCACTTCCCCAAGGAGGGCAGTAATACCACAAATACTGGACAAAATTTCTTTCCAAGGTACCCGCAAAATTTAAACCCCCAAAACAATCCATCCTTCTTTCCCCACTTTCCTGAGCCCAGATAGCCCAATCCGGGAGAGGGGAGGATAACGGTGGAGGGGTACCCAAACTTTCCTAACCCGGGGTATTTTGGGAGAAGGGATAGCTACCCTTCCCGGGATCATCCCAGGGGAGACATGAGGACCTCGTACCAGCCAGAGCGGGTGTCCCGACTAGAGCGCCAGATCCAAAACATGGCACAGGATCTGGGTCACATGCCGAGGAGTAAACAGAACCCTCAGATGGGCATGGCAGCGCAGAATGCCTCAAACCCAGGACCTGGTGCTCCAGAGCAATGACGGAGGAAGAACCCCGACAACCCACCGGTTCCCATGGAGGAGGCACAAGTAGAAGGGGGGTTTAAAGCCTTGGAGGAAGCTTCCTTCCCCACTTGTAAAAAGCCCCTGGAAACCCAGGAATTGGAACCAAAATCTCCTGCCCCCGAAAGTCTGCCACCCAAGGAGCAGAGGGGGGGCATGAGAAAGAAAGAGCCCAAAAAGAACCATTTCAAGGAGGAGGCACAAGTCTTCCAGTTTGAAGGAGAGGGATCATCAGAGGATGCTCGGAAAAGGATCTTCTCCTTCAGAGATGGGGGAACTCCTCCCAAAGAAAAATGGGTCCCAAAGGATCTAAATCCAGACTGGGTAGATGTGAGGACTGAGTTAGCACCACCCATCATCAAACCCCAGAATCAAGAGCACGGAAATCTCCTGGTTCGAACCCATCCTGGTGACTGCCTCCAAAAAAAGGGGGGGGGTCAGCCCAGAACCAGAACCAGGGTACCCCCCAAAACTTCCCCCTAGCTGTCACCTTTTTCTTTCAGATTCCCAAGACACCAAACAGAATCCTGCGCAAATCACCTTCCTGTCAGTTTCCAAAACCAAGAAACTAACCCACCAGTTGTTCAAAATTATACATTATCTTTGCCCCCTTGAGGAGAAGGAGGGAAGATTCTATGCCCCGGTCCAAATAGAGGGGCAGTGTACAATTTTGCCACTGGTGGACACTGGATCCCAAGCTACCCTTCTGTCAAAAAGGGCCTTTGATCAACTGAATTCGGGAAGGGGGGAGAAATACCAAATTCCTCTCACGGCTCTTCCTGGAAAACTTCAGAACTTCGACGGGAAGGAAATTCCCATTGAGGGGACTGCGGATTTGGACATTAAAATTGGGCGACACAAGGTGAAGCACGCAGTCATAGTTGTGCCTCCAGTGGGCACCCCTTGTTTGCTAGGGAATGACATCCTGCATAGGTTGTCACCCCTCAAAGATTGTGTAAACAAGGTCCTCTAGACCCAGACTAGCCGACCAATAAAATTGAAGCAGTGTCAACCATGTTAGTTTAAATGGCACATGCCACATGGTTGAACAAAAACCTGACCAAATAGAATTTCACTTCCAGAACAGCCTAATCCCAGACGTGACAGTAAGCAGTAGCAGTAGGACAACAAACTGGTGATGGGGGATCCTTTCTATTTCTGAAAATCAACCTTCCTTCCAGTCTAAGGTGGCATTCCACACTGGAAGGAAATACTCTGAAATTTTTTACAAATTTACAATCAGAAAATCCCACTCCTATAGTCCAGAAAGATGAGAAATCAGCTCAAAGCCTGGCTGATATTCAGAAAATTGGAGAGCAGTTGTTCATCCCTATTCAGTTAAATGAAGGGAAGGACTCTGTTCTTGCCCGAGTGTGTGTGAACAACGGTAAGAGCTTCATCAGTGACGCCATGTTCCGCAAACTCCCAAAAGTTCCAGCCATTCCCACATTTAAACTGATAGACAAATGGGAAATGGACCTGGAAACACCAAATTCCAAACATCTCCTGCCTAGCAGGTGTATGCTCAATATTTCCATAGGCAACAAGAGCATAGTGCATAATCGTTGGGTCGTGCGAGATATCCCTGCCGCATTTTACTAAGGCAGTGTCATTCTCAATCGCTTTGCCATTAGTTTGGACCTAATAAACTTCAAAGCGTGGTCCCGATTAGCGAGTAATCCCAATGGCTTTGATGACCCAGAGAAAGCATTTATGTCAGTACAAGTGCTGCCTTATGCAGTTGAAATTCAGATTGGAGAGGAAGTCACCATCCAAGAAAGGACCCGACAATTCTCCCTGGAAGTGAAAGATAAAAGAGGACAGAAACTGAAAAACCCTGATGCCTATATTCATCTCAATGCTTCTCTCCAACAGCAAGGGTTCGGGGTGAACCCAACACCACTAGTCAACATAGAATATGACACCATTCCAATAGAGATGGATAACAGCATCTTAAAGGGTATCACTCTAGCCGCAGGCACCATTATTGGAATGGCGGTTGATGACCAACATTTTTCCATAGATTTAGGTAATTAGCTGTTAGGACCAATTCCCAAGGACTGTTTTGACAGTGATAGTGACGATGACGCAACACCGGACAGGATCTTCACCCGGCATGGGGGGAATTTCCTGGTGTACGCTTCCCGCCCTTATGGCAAGGAGGATGTGCCCTATGACTCCAGGAGGGACGAATTGAGGTTTCAGGTCCATGAGGGCTGCCTTCCCCATCTGAAGCCATCAGTCCAAATCCGCACTTTGACCAGGGACTTCTCCACCGAGTTGGAGGAGGCCGCTGAGATAGCAAAACCAGAAGTCTTTCCAGGTTTAAGGCAGATGGTTGAAGAGAGAGTCAACCTTGCTGATGCCTGTGAGACTCTGGAGCAAAAGGCAAAAATTGAAACAAGTTTTCTTAGATTTTCAATATCTCTTTGCAGTGGACTCATATGACTGTGGTCGCACCGACATTCACACCACTACAATTCCCACGGACCCTGGCATGACTCCATTGTTTGTGAAGTAATATCGCTTGCCTCTCGCATCAATCGAGTCCCTTACTGAAATAATTAAGAACCTTGAGTCCCATTGGGATAATTCGTCCAGTCCACAGCACCTTCAATAATCCGGTGCTTGGGATTTTGAAGCCAAACGGCCAGTGGTGTCTCTGTGCCGACCTTAGGGAGCTCAACAAACAGGTCCATACTTCCCAATGACCTCTTCCCTACATTGACCAGGGGCTGGCCCAGATCCAGGGGTCAAAGGTATTCACTGCAATAGACCTGACCAATGGGTACTGGCCTGTACCTGTCAGTAGGGAGGACCAATACAAGCTGGCTTTCACCTTCGGGAGGCATCAGTACACATGGACCCGGACTCCCTTCGGATACATCAACTCCGGCAGTGAAATCAACATTTTTCTACACAAGGCCATGCCCGACCTGGGTGAAAGGGGTAACCTGGCCTATCAAGAGCTCAACTGTGGAGGAACACATAGCGGAGCCCGTTATGTTCTGACACAGTTGAGGGCTGCCGGAGCAAAACTCTCCTTTCAAAAGGCACAGTGGTGCAGAACCTGTGTCAATTTCTTGGGGGATGAGATTACTCCTCAGGGTCTTTGTCCCCAGGAAAAGAAAGTGGAAGCACTCCAGAAATTAAAAGATCCCACAACTCTGCAGGAACTAGGGAGCCTCCTTGGATTGACTAATTACAGCAGAAAGTTCATTAAGGACTATGCATAGATCACAAGACCCCTGATCCGTTTTTTGAAGGGGGGGTCAAGTGGGAGTGGGGTCCAGGACAAGCCGAGATGGTAAGACAACTCAAAAGAAGCCTCTCACAAGCGCCTTGCCTAGCTTACCCTGTCAAAAACAAGGAGTTCTTCTTGGAGACAGGGTTCTCAAATACATGCTTGACTGCGGTATTATATCAAAAGCATGACAAGGTCAATAAAGTAATCTCCTATGTGAGTAAAATGTTATCCTCTGTGGAGGAAAAATTCAATGATTGTGAGAAGGCACTCCTGGCAATGGTGTGGGCATTGAAGAATTACCGCCCGTTTGTGCAGGGGGAACACATCATAGTGGAGATTCCACACCAGCCTCTGCAATATCTCCAAAGTGACAGAATCCAGACCGGAAATGTGGGTAATTCCCGAATTACTTCCTGGATTCTGTCAATGCAAGGCTTTCCTGTGGAGGTCAGATATGGCCAAAACAAGAAGAGTCCCCTCGCGCAAGGTCTGGCTGACTTGCATGATTGTGGCAGAGAAAACTGTCTTGAGCACGAAAGTCTAAAAATCAAGGACAACATGGTGGCGTACCTTAATTCCCCACACAAAATCTTTGAAGAAGACAAGTGTGAGGAAATGCCCACTGTCTATGTGGATGGATGCTCCTACCATGTTGACAACAACGGGGAAAAAGAACATGTGGCTGACGTTGTGAATGCATGGTGAATGATGCCCCAGAACCCTCAGCTGCGTACAAAATCGTTCCCTGAAGTAGTTAAGTGACAGAGTTGATGGCTGTGCATCAAGCCATCCTCACTGCTGTCTAACACCAACTCCACGAACTGGTCATAATCACAGATTCGTATTATGTACGGAACGGGTTCGTGGAACACCTGCTTAACTGGAAAACCAGAGGCATGCTATGTGCTAATAACAAACCATTGAAACATGGGAAATTAATTCGAAATATTGATGATCTGGTCACCTCGAAGGGGATGACCATCTACTAGAAAAAGATCAAGGGTCATTCTAAAGTAGAGGAACCAGACAAAACTTGAAATGATCTAGCTGAACAGCTGGCCAAAACCAGAGCCATCCAAGGTGATCTACTTGAGATCGAGTCCCTATTGGGGGAGATCCAGGTCACTGCTATCACTAGGTCCCAGACAAATGCTCACAATGAACTCTCAACTGCACAATGGAGTAAGGAGACCCAAGATGCTGATTTGGTTACGTCTCAAAAAGGGGATCCAATAATTGGGAAGTTTTATCAACACATTGAAGACCCGAGAACTTTCCCCTGACGGATAACGATTACATAGGGAAAGAGGACCTCAGAGTGTTGATGAAATGTCCAAAAATGTTCCGAATCCAAGACAGTTTGTTGGTGAGCAGATCCCTAGCTGGCCATGATCACTGGGTGGTCCCTAACTCATTCTGAAGCCTGATGCTAAGTCACGCCCATGATACGGCCACAGCCAGTCATAGGGGGTTTCATACAATACTTGAAATCTTAAGAGAGGTTGCATACTGGCCACACATGGGGCAGGACCTCGACCAATACTTGAAGGGGTGTCTTGTGTGTGCACAATTTCAGCCAACATCCCTCCCACACCTTGTGCCTCTCCAAAAGAGGGGGATGACTTTGCCTTGGTCAGATTCACAAGTCGATTTTATCAGGCCCGTGATTTGCTCCTCTAGGGGGAACAAGTATATGTTGACCGTGACATGCTTGTTCACTAAATGGGTGGAATGTCTCCTGGCCCCAAATTGCAAGGCAGAAACAGCAGCTGCCCTGAAGATCAACCACATCTTCTCGCGTTTCGGACTACCCCAAAGGATCGGGTCAGACCGAGGTAGCCACTTCACCAGCGAAGTGATGACAAAGATGTGGGAGCTACTTAGGGTCAAAAGGAAACTACACATTGCCTCCCAAATAGCCTCTAGTGGTGCAGTGGAGAGATACAACAAGACAATTGTGAGCATATTAAAAAAGTTTGTGGCAGATTCTGGGCCAAGTTGGGACATTCGATTACCTATTGCCCTGGATGGCCATCAGATCTACCCCTTCTTCTACAACAAAAATGTCACCGTTTGAGCTGATGACTGGACGAAGGATGATGCTTCCCCAGAATCTGCTCTACAGAACCCAAGAGCAGACATTGATCAATGCCTCCACAACTCATGAGTGTGTAGAAAATCTGAGAAAACACCTTCAGCATGCTTTTGCCTATGCTCAGCGAAATCTAGAAAGATCTACAGACAGTATGAAGACCCACTATGACCTAAAGACTACTAGAAAAGAATACCAAGTAGGAAACCGGGTCTACTTCTATAATTTCCAAAGGAACCAGGCCAAACAGCGCACATTTCTGCCTCGCTGGAGTGGTCCTTTTGAAATTGTAGACAAAATCTCACCAGTCACCTACAAAATCCGTATCCCCAAAGGCAGTTTCACAGAAGGGGAAGATAAGTGGGTCGATATCAACCAACTGAAGTGTTGCCATCCTAGGCACACTATGTAGCAACTAGAGGATTCGCCTGGAAACCCAGAGGGGGACCTTCCAGACCCCTAGAATTCCAACTATGAAACTATTCCACCTGTTCAACATGAGTAATAATTGCAAACAAAAAAGAGTGTTCTTATATGTCAAATGTATGTGACTGCCCCACTACATGAATAGTGGTGGGGAAATGTCTACAAATATGCTCTGGTTTGTCATCCTAGAAGTTGAAACCCTGGATCCTAAGTATCAAGGAGGACCACTCGGGGACCGGAAGGAAAAACCCAAGGGGCCCGGGGTATCGCTCCATACTCTCATCCAGAACCAGCGAGGAGAACCTGTCGATCCAGCACTGATGGGAGAAGCAGATGAATGTTGCCATTTGAACCAGAAAGATAAAAAACTGAACAACCCAATCTTACAGCTTCCCCTTGACGGACGATCAAAAGTCAAATCGCAAGGGGGGGCTTTGTGGGATGTTTTAAGCCACTAGGCTTTGCCCTGCGATATCGCTGTGTTCTGGTGGCACCAGAATCAGCAAAATGGCTGCAAAAGCCCTATGTGCGCCAAAACCTATGGAAATTGAACTTTGAAAATGGAAAAGATGGCTGCCAGATCTACTTTGCCTGTTGTCAGTGGTGGAAAGAGACCTCACTGCTGAAACCTGTCACTGAGCTGCCTACCAAGTAAAAATGGAAACTGCATGAAAGGCAGTGCTTTATTGCAAGAAACCCAGAAATTGCTTTTAGATCCCCTTTTCTTGGTTGCTGAAAATACAGAATGCTGGATCAAAACCCCACAAAACACCCAATACCTTTGCTGGGTGTTACCCGCCACTTGATTAAGTAATCAATATGAACATACAATGTCATGGAAAGCGGAATCTATCATGAAAATATCCACAGTAAAAAGTGTGCTTGCCTGTGAAATTCTGTCAAAATCTGGGCGCAGTACCAGCGGCCGCCTGTGACTGTTTCAAAAGCCTGCATTTAAACTGCAAAGTGGCACCATTAAGATCTAATGGTTTAAATCTAAGTGACCTGTCATGAAGAGGAACATAGGTTGTTACTATTTAATCTCCATGGCTTAGGGCTGGAATCAGAGTTCTAGCTGCTTGATTAAAAATTGCAAGTTTTATTTTAAATTAAGAAAATGTTATAATTTGACATTTAGCTGAAACTCAGAGTCATCAAACCAGTTCCCCCCAGCTTTCCCCAACAAAAGGCATCCCTTCTGCTTCTCACCAAAGGCCAGGTACTCACATTCAGGTGTTGATTAAGAGGGGAGGAGATTTGGGCTGCTGCTCCTGGAGGAGACAAGGAACCTTGGCCTCTGCCAGAGGAAGAAGTCGGGGATTGCTCTTGAGCTACAAGAAAACTTTGGAAGCGGGGATAGACATTTTTGATGATTCTCAATGGACAGAAAGCATATTTGTGGAAAAGATTGACAAAGGACGGTGCGAATTTGTAAAAATTGTAAAATTACAGTATTGTGATTTTTTTGTGCACATTTTAAAAGGACCCAGAACTCTGTGCGATGTTCTTAGAAGGCGTAGTGAAAATTCTGGTTTTGTAGCAATTGTATTCATGTCAGAAGAATGAAACGTCATACGATTATGCCCATATACAAAGAGCACATATGTACAAAATTGTGGACAAATCAGATGTTGTGTCCCGGATATAAAGTGTGAATAATTGTCAAATCCAGACCCAAGACCTCAGAGCTATGGGGTTTGGAAGAATATGTGCCCAACAAATATGTGATCTATGTATGTCATTGGTAAAAAGACTGTACACATGTAAAGATGTATTATATCAAAAATAGATGTTATGTGCAAGAGGCAAAGGGGAGGTATTCCCTGCCTCATAAACAGCATCATCATGATGACACTCTGTTTTCCCCTCCAATCAAGGGAGAAAACAGACTTTAGCCAATATACTACCTAGTGGGTACGCCTAGGATAATTCAGCTTACCCACCACTTTATGAAACACATAAATAGAGACAGCTGAGGAGCTAGAAACACACTGATCCACCCACCATCTTGAGATTGGCAAAGCACTTTGAAGGAGATCCATCCATACTCCTTGTTCCAGACTCCAAACACTTTGCAAGCAGAAAGGCTCAGAGCATAGCTGAACCACTTTCAGCTGGGTCTAACTTCCAGAACCCATCCCTCAACTAAAGAGGAAAACAAAGAGCATCCAGGCTGTGCTGTAAATGCTTTCCTGCCAAAGAATCATTTTCATAACCAGAAGGGCAGATTAAACCCTGTCTGCTGCCATGCTGTGCTGTGCAGACCAGAGAGCCATTGCAGATCCTGTCCAGTCCTGCCGTGCAGTGTCCAGAGGGCCTTGCTGATCGCTGACCCGTCCAGTCCGGTGTGTTCAGCAGTCTGTCCCAGAAATCCTTGACCAGAATCCCTGACGGTTCCATTCAAAGCATTGGTAGTGAGCATCCATAGTATAGGATTGTCTCTAGCCTATGTACTGCCCATAGTCATCCCTATCTAAATCAAAGCTATCTTATATCCAGAACTGTATTGTTAGAAATCCTTTTTGTCTTGCCTAAACTCTCTCTCTTATCCTATAGTCCTTCTGTAATAATATTGTTAAAATCATCTTTGCGCTGATATATTTCAACTGAAGAAAGTCAAGCATCTCGGCGGGCAAAAACCTGATCAGTGATGTCCTGATCTGGTGGCTGCGCTGTCGTGTAGTTTGTATCTTCATAGTCCATCTCTAGTGTAAACAAACCTTGTTTGTACTTTTAAAAGCGCATCCTTGTTTTACAATTTTGCCTCTTTCTGAAAAAGAACGACCCCCACAAAAACGTTTATAACTTCTTCATCTTTGATGCTAGAAACGAAATATAAGTGTCTACTTCAAGCTAACATCCTAAGCTTTCCAATGAAACTGAAACCACATCTCATATAGTTATTCTGCAATCGCGTTTACCGCATGCGGAAAAGTTTGCCGCAAATTTTTCGTTTGGCCAAAATCTATAACGTGTGAAATAGCTTTTCATTGCACCCGACCTCAAAATTAAGTTTTCTACTTGCATCTTGATCTCTAATCATTGTTTGTGTTTGTCTGAACCCATACAAAGCGGCTCCCATTAGAATGTCAACAGTTTTAGTGATTTAGACCATTTTCAGTGTTTTCACCATTTCATTCAAGCCAACTGTAAAACCATCTTTGACAAGTTTGCAATCATTCTTGTTTCTCTCTCTGTGTTTGCTGGGGGAAATTGGGATTGATATATCATATTCATTTCTGCATTCCTGAAACCTGTTTTCTCTCCTTCCATTTCTTCCTTTTGAATTTTTGGGATGATTGAAGGTTGTGCAGGGGGAAAGAGTAACCACATTGCTATTGATTTGAACAAACCCACAAAAGTATTATTTCTGTGCTGCATCATTTTTTCCCATCATTGTTCCTTGTGATTAAAGAGATTGTTTAGTATGACATCACCCCATTGGTGATCATTGTGTATCCAATTAAAATAGTGTGATATATATTGTGCAATAAATAAATAAATATGTTTAACTTTTAAACCAGCCTGATTCCTGGTTCAGTGTGACCGGGGGGGTTAAAAGGGCAGATTGTTCAGAAATAAAAGAACTTATGGACATACATAATTAATTAAGGGTTTCAGCTGTGCATCACACGCTAGGCATTGACTTACGTGAAGTGCCGAGTTGAAATCACTTACATGCTTTCAAAGCTGCAGTCACAGAACACGAGAAACACTGCCCCCCACGTTAAATTTAAGGCCTGACCAACAACTTTCTCTGTCTGCCTGCTCCTTCAGCTCTGTGATTGGTGCCCCTTTCCTCTCTTCCCTGCCTCACCTGAAAAAAAATGAAAAAGCCCAAAAACATATAAAACCAAAAACACACCAAAAAAGGTTCCTTTAGGATCCACTTTTCACAGTAAAAAAATTGAAATAAGAAAAAGTCACACAACCCTGCGCATCCAGCGCAGTCCGCAGGCAGCAATCAGCAGACAATGAAAAAATTCCAGGTGTGGGGTGGGAGAATTGAAATTATTTTATTAGTTTTACATTAAAAAATGGTGGCTCTTTAAAGAATCTTGTTTTTGTGTTTTTGGCTTTCATATATTTGTTTTACTGTTTTGTTCTATAAACTGAACGAAGAAACATTTTACTGAATTTAATTACTTCCTCTAATTTTCACAAAAGTTGCTTCAAAGCATTTTGAATGTTTTCCAGAAAAATCTTATTACCCACATCAGTTAGTTGGACTCCATCTCTTCGTAAAATTTTGGCAATATCAAATTTAATGTTGTCATTATGAAAAGATGTCATGCCAACATCTCCCAGAAAAGCACACACAGCTTTATTGACGTTGCACCTCAATTTTCCATTTGTGGACCAAACAAATTTGAACGCGTCCACGTCTGTCCCTGAGCAATGCGAGAAAATATAATTTTTGAATTTGGGAATATTTCCTTCAACTTTCCCAATATCTCCTTCAATGCAAACTGCCATGAAATTCCAGTCACATAACCCAAACTGTTTCCTCCACAATGAAGAAGTATAATGTCTGGTGTGTGGCAATGTTTTACAACCGTTGAAAATGTCCCAAAGGCTTGTTCAAGCAAGGTTCGATACACTGAGTGCAAAGTTGTACTCAATTGCAGGAAACCTGGCTTGTAACCCTATGGGACAACTTCCATGAGGCGTATGAGAAACCAGAAGGTGTCTCACACACTCCCCAGGGATCTGTCATCCCGATGGCCAGGACATGGTCATCACTTTTCAATCCAATTCCTGGGGGTGGACCAGTGAGGGAGGATCACCTGGATGGGGGGTATTCGGAGAGTGAGAGTGAGACACCAGATGGTGGGACGTGGTATCCCCTTTCCTGTAACACCTTTGCCCCATTCTACCAGGTAGGATATTTGGGAACTCAACCCCGCCCTTTTACAAGACAAACACTTTCTCACAAACAGCCTGCTTTGAGTGAGAATGGACTAACACCTGAGCTGTATACCTAATGTATCCCAATACTATGGTTAGGCAAGGTCAGGTAATTACTGACCATCACACACACCTGACTTCCATTACACTAACCCACAAGGATAAAAGGCGGAGCACAAGAGCACACTTTGAGCGAGGTAAAGCAAATGAAGGAACTCTAGTTCCAAGATGGCAGTTTAACAGGAGGAGAAGGATAGCAAAACAGAAGGGGATCTAAAGCAGGGAAGGTCCCTTGACCTTTTCGCCAAGGAACTGTTACTTTCAGGAAGCCTTGAGAATAGACAGCGGAAGACCAGGAAACTAGGCTGAGGAATCCTTCATTGTGTGTTGGAGGTCAAATTTGGGTCCCTTCCATGTCAATGATCAAGGTGGGGAGAATCGCCAGCTGCCGTGGTACTGTCCTTGGCTCCAACAACAAAGCAGTGTCAGTGAAATCAACACAGCCAGTGAGTTGGGGAGATCGATACAAGAACAGTCTGTGTTGAAGCCAAGTTTGCAAGTGGCAACGTTGTATGGCGAGCGCTGAGACGAACATTGTATGAAACGTGTGTGGTAACCAATGCGAGTAAAGTTTAACTGCAAATGAGTTATTGAACTTTGAAACCAAGATAGGATACCTTTGACAGAGTAGTCCCGCACCTCGTGTGTGCTCAATAAAAGGTCTATGTAAGGTATCCAGCTGAGAGTTGAAAAAAGTGAAAGAGTGGCAAAGGATTGTGATTTGATTTGGTCCTGCGACAGGTCAAGCAAAATCATGTTCACAATCGAAAGTCTTCAATGTTGATAAGTAAAGAAAGTGTATAACAAAGTAGATAAAATTGGTCCGAGCCTGGCAGAGGGCGATCAATTGCAAGCTTTGTGTCAAAGCAAATATGAGCCCAGTGGAGTGGTATCTGGGGTGAACAGTGAATCACCCGAGAAATGGGATACGTGAAAATCCTGAGAAAATTGTGTTAACATGGATCTGAGCCTGGTGTAGGGGATTCGAGGTGAATAGCAAATCACCTAAGAAAATTATGTATTTGAGAAATCCGTAAAGGAAAATGTAATTATTTGTTTGTTGCATCAGGTCCTCTGAAAGAGGAGACTTTGAATGGCAAAGAGATTTTGGTACAGAAGGCTATAATGTTGAAGTTTTGAACTGCACCCTCATGATAGAGAAGCCAGAGACTTTGCTAAGCTCGAGTTTGCCACCTTGTCCCGTGCTGAAAACGTGAGGAAGGGAAGCCAGTTCCTTGAATTTCCTGACCTATTATTTCTTGAACACTTTTCTTTTGTATAACATTATTTCCCACACTATTTGTCTTTAGAGGTAAAGCTTGGCAATGGCTTTATTAGGGTTTATGGGTTGACAAGACACCACTAAGACTGCATTATTATTATTTGATGGTCGTAGCTTGCTCCCATCTTTAGATTTAGGATTGGATAGGCATTTTTCAAACACATTTGAAGTTCAATAAACACCCTTGAACTGTGGTCACTTGTGTCTGTCTTACTGTTGATACCATGCCTTCCTTTGAAGTTACTAGGGGAATCCAGACGTGGACCCCTTGCTCACTATTCTTAGAGAGGCACAGCTCCACCCTACTGATGAGGTCCAACCAGACCGAAACATGTGTCTGGGGTTGCTATTGGTACTCTTGGTCAGAGGAGAATTGCCTAGCATTTCGGTGCAGGACTGCCCCAGGGCAGGACAAATACTGAAATGTTTGGGATATTTCTTCTCTGTGAAAGAAAGTGAGCTAAAGACTCTGGGTAAGTCTCTCGTAACCAGGACTAATGTCTGGCGGAGGGACTCCTAGGACCTCCCGTGTTAATTTGCATATTTAAGTAACTTTGGGTCTCACCCTAAGTTACAAGAGGAATCCAGACGTGGACCCCTTGCTCACTATTCTTACAAAGGCACAGGTCCACCCTACTGATGAGGTCCAACCAGACTGAAACACGTGTCTGGGGTTGCTTGTTCAGAGGAGAATTGCCTAGCATTTCGGTGCTGAACTTCCCCAGGTCAGGACAAAGACTGATATGTTTGGGATATTTCTTCTCTGTGAAAGAAAGTGAGCTAAAGACTCTGGGTAATTCTTTCATAACTAGGTGAAATGTCTGACAGAGGGACTCCCAGAACCCCCCCTTGTTAATTTCCTTGGAGGCGTCCCATGAAATCTAACCACCGGACTGCTCTGAGGAAGGTGATACCTTTCTCAGCTAAGAGTAGGTTAACATCCTCCACCCCATCATCTTCAACTGCTCATGTTACCACAGAAGATACTCCTTTGGGGCAGAGGATCCCAGTGGCATCTTCACAGGCCATACAGAATGCAGTTACCTTTCGAGGGTTACAGTGCTATGTTTGTACTGTGAAGCACTGATCTGTAGGGGGAGGAGTTTCAGAGTGCTTTTGAGGCTGCAGTCAAGGAGCATGAGAAACATTGCCACCTATCTGATTAAGGCCCGCCCAACATCTTCCTCTCTCAACCTGCCCCTTCGTCCCCGTGGTTGGTGCCCCTTGCTGCCTTCGCTCCCCTACCTTGCCTCTCCTGAGAAAAAAAAACACACAAAAAATACAAAATTGAAAAAATACAAAATTAAAGATAAATAATAGAAATGAGAAAATAAATCACAGGCCTCTGCGCAACCTGCATAGTCATAGTCTGCGGACAGCGTGGTAGTCCGCGGACATAGACAAAATTCTGGCCATGGCACAAATGCGATCATTGCAATTGTTTTGCGCTCAAAAAAGGTGGTTTTTAAAAGAACCGTTTTTGGGGGGTTTTGGCTTTTATATCTTATTTTTATTTTTGCTTTTACAAACTGAAAACATTTCACTGATTTTCATTATTTCTTCTCACTTTCACAGAAACTGCTTCAAAGCATTTTGAATGCGTTCAACAAAAATCTGATTACCCACATCAGTTAGAAAGACTCCATCTCGCCAAAAAATGTTGCTCCTATCAAATTTACGGGGTAATTCATGGAATAATTGTGCGCCGAAATTTGTGGTGCAAGCGTGAAAAAGCTGGCGCATGGAATTGAAAAGGGAAAACCCACACACGTCAAAACACACGCACACGCACAAATACATCCACCACAGGAAAGCACAGGAAAGCAGGCAGAAGTGACCCCACACAGCATAAAAGTGCACACAAACAAACAACAAACAAGCATGTACAGCTACAATGAATGTCCCATTCCTCACAGCAGTGATCATGGGACACCGCAGGAGGAGAATAGCCAGGCCCCGCATTATTTTGCCCAGGACCAGCCTTTTTGGGATGCCTGATGATGAGGTCTATGGCAGGTATAGGTTTCCTCCTCATATCATATCATCGTAGAGCTGGTCACTGAGTGGGAGGATGAACTCACATCACCCACCATGTGCTCCCAAGCATTAAGCCCCTTGGAGACGGTGCTCAATGTACTGCATTTTTTGGCCACTGGGTTATTTCAGCGGATAACTGCCATAGTTGGGGGGCGTCTCACAGCCCACACAGTCACGTTGCCTACACCAGGTGTTGGCAATCATCACTGCGCGTCCCTCAGTCTGCAGGCACATATACATGCCCAGAACACCCGCAGAAAGGCAGGCCATGGTCCTGGACTTCTACAGGGTGGCACACTTCTCCAAAGTGCTCGGTGCCATAGATTGCACCCAAGTGGCCCTACGTCCACCTAGGGCCTCTGAAAACATCTACCACAACCGCAAGCACTGGCATTCCATCAATATGCAGGTTGTATGCAATGCCAAGGGAATCATCACATCTGTCTATGCAAACTATCCAGGGTCCATCCATGACAGTTTTGTATACAGAATGTCCGCCCTGAGCCGGGTACTGGAAGCTGGGAAGCATGGCAACACATGGCTCATAGGTGAGTACAAATGCCTGTGCACATGCATGCATGTCACACACAGACAAATACACAAGCCCAACTAATGACAACCATTATCACCTTACCAGGGGACAGTGCCTACCCTCTGAGCACCTACATGATGACACCCATATGGAACCCCACCACACTATCCCAGGTAAGATACAAAGCAGGCCATATTGCAACCAAGGCCATAGTGGAGCGCACATTCAGAGTGCTCAAGTCACGCTTCCGCTCCCTTGACCGCTCTGGCAGACAGCTACTATATGCACCCCCAGTAGTGTGCAGGATCATTGTGGCAGCATGTGTCCTGCACAATGTTGCAACTCAGTGGGGCCTACCGGTGGACATGGTGGTGCCCCCACATCCCCAACCACACGCACGGCCGCTGCGCATGGGAGAGGAAAGCGCACACGGCAAGGCAGCATGTACCCAGCTATTGGCAACATTGTTCACGTAAATTCCAACCCCTGCGGAGTTCATATACCAGGTGAAAATCAATGATGAGAAAGGGACAGTTAACTGTCACAACCTTACAACCCTGAGAATGTGTCCACGGAAGTGCCGCATTGTGTGCATCCCTAGCTACTTACAACCAATCCCATATGACCAAAAGGAACACATGCAAGGTGCATATCCCACCCACCCACCCCCCTGTAAAAACAGGGCATGAAAGTACTGGTATGCCACCCAAGCCCTCCCAACCCCCATGACCCCTGTCTGCCACACCATACCATGGTATGCAACGGCAAAACATCAAACCATATGCACAACACGTGACACAATAGTCATGAAGTGCCACATGAGAAATGTACCAGACAATTACACCTGACATGGAATCTGAAGAAATGACTGACCAAAACGTCACACCCTGAAAACTGTGGCACAAATGCATGCCACCAGTGGTGCAAGCAACAAAAGTCAGAATACCTATTGCCATGCACATTGGACAATAGCAAATTGGCATTACAAGCACTGTGTGCTGCGTGTGTGCCCCCTACAACACAACACTCACCGGACAGTACAGCGAGTGTGCATTTCTTTGGGGAAAACCCTTAAGCATCATGAAAAATAAGTACAATCAACAAAATAGTAGCCTGTGATGCATGTACATAATCAATGAATTGGAAGTGAATATGGAATGTAGGGACACAGCATGCCTGAGAAGGCAATATGGGTGCACTTGTGTGCATGGTGTCGCCGTAGTTGGTGTGGGGGGGTGTTGCCTAAGTGTTTGTGTCAGTAGGGACATGCATCGAATACATGCATGTGAAATGAAGTGAGCCTCAGTTTCCTGTACACAGCAGATGTGAACATTGCACTCAAGGACCCCCGTGTGTGTTAAACCACACCAATCCCCTGACACCTCAAAATCAAACCCAACAAAGTATCAGCCATTGACCAGCAGAACATATCATGTACAGAGTACCCCACATCGACAATGGCAGACAGTGAGCAATCACTGATTCATTGAAAATCCGTATTGGGCCTACACACAAAGTGCATCAAAGCGCCTCAAGGAGGGAGGGAACAAGGGAGAATAACAGTACCTTCCTACAAGTCCTTCAAACAGTTCAGAATGTGAAAATGAACAATCAAATCAAAGTACATAGTACAAGTGCTTGTAACAATAAGGGAGAGTCTAGGGAGGGAAGTGGGAAAACAATCTAGCATCAACATTGCTATGCCTGACGCCAATAGTTGCAGTGCAGGAGTCACATAAGGAGGGGGGGTGAGGGAAGAGGAGGGAAGAGGTGAGGAGAGTAACAAAACAAGTGACAAACAATGGAAGGTCGATGAATAATCAAGATAGTGCTGGGGAGGGGGAGAAGAAACACAGAAGGGAAAGGGGGAACAGACAACCTGTAATCAGTGGTGGAGGGACTGATGATAAAAGTAAGTGCCAAAACAAAACTCAAAAAGGTGAAGGTGGGGGGTGGATGGACGGAGGCAGAGGGGGAAGTGTCTGCAAAGAACAAGCGGCTACATATCACCATGTTTGACGGCAATTGGGGTAGTGCCGGAAAAAGACAGACAGAGAACAAGGAGGAGGGAAAAGGGTGGTGGAGAGGGAGAAGGAGGAGAGAAGGGATGAGGGAGCCAAGGTGTAAAGGCAGGAAGGGGGAGAGGGGGAAAGAAAGCACACAAAGGGGGAAGAGGGAAAGAAGACGGTGAGAAGGGGAGTTGGTGTGATGGTGAAGGGGGACAGAGGGAGATTGGCGGGGGCAGGTGGAGACTGGTGGGGGCAAGGGAGACAGGGGGAGACTAGAAGGGGGCAGGTAGAGACAGGCAGGGGTCAGGGGAGACAGGGGGAGCTGGTAGGGGGCAGGTGGAGACAGGCAGGGGCAGGGGAGACAGGGGGAGACTGGCAGGGGGCAGGTAGAGACAGGCGGGGGCAGGAGAGACAGGGGGAGACTGGCAGGGGGAAGGAGGAGACAGGCGGGGGCAGGGGATACAGGGGGATAATCAAGGGACCCAGAAGGGTGGTGGACAGGGGTTGACAGGGCCTCCATTTTGGGCCTTTGGTAGTGGTGGCAGGCTCCAGCCTCCTGGTTGGCCGGATTGTCACAAGGACCAAGTGCAACAATGGGAGGGGGAGCAGGTCCAGGCCACAAACATGACAGTCAAGTCAAAAGCAATGCGGCCATATTTCAAATGGCACAACAAAACACCAGGCAGGGCTGCAAGATGGCCAAAGCAGGGGAAGCAAGAAATTGGAGGTCGTTGAAACGTGTGGTGACAAGGATAACTCAGCGTGCAGATTCATGTGGCATATCAAAATCACTGTAGACCAAGTGTCCCAATGCAACATTGTCAGGACACGGACCCCTCCCACCATCAGTGTGTGTTACACAGCCAAAGGGTGCATGGTACCGCCGCATGGTACCGCCTACAGCAGGAAGTGCATGAACATAGACAGTCAATTCATAAAAAAATCATAAGCAACATGATGAAATGCACAGTCAACAGAATACTCACCAAAATGAATTGCAGACATGCTTTGGAGAAGCCATCCAGAATACCCAGTAGGGGTGTAAACACAAGTAGGACTGCAGGCTGGCCACAGATATGATGGAAGCCCAATGCCCCTATTCGAGATGATGTCACACCGAGCCATCCTAGCGAGCCCATGGACAGGGGAAGCAAGTGTAGCATATGTGTTAGGACCCCAGGCAAAACACATACATGAGACAAGCCTGAATGGGCCCTGCTGGAATACCCAGTGGGTGCCTTCAAATGCCACAAAGCACCACACTGTCACATGAAAGCACAATAGACAAAAAAAATACTTGCAGGAAATAAAAATAATAAAAATATAAAAATGGTCTCATATGTCCCGTGGCGTAGGGGGGGGCACCCAGGAGGGGGGAGGAACAGGGTACACCTCAACACCCACATGTGTATATGCTGTTATAAAAAAAAAAAAACTCACTGGGCTCAGCGCCCGCACGGCTATGTGCGAGATAGGTTGTCATTGTCAACCTCTGGATGGAAATCAGAAGGTGGACACGGCACAGTTGCCTCACCATGCCTATCTGCGCCTTGCCCCTCAGCGGCAGCAAGTATGCTGGTCTGGTAAGCCAGGTCCTGCATGGCAATGACACATAGGTCTGCATGCATTACCTCACATGTCACACTTGCTTCCTCCTGCAAGGACTCACATGTAAGACGGATTTCTGCCTGCATGGTCTCACATGACATAGGAGTACCTCCTGGCTTTCATGGAGGTCAGCTGAGATGGTTCTTTCAAGTCACTACAGCTGGTGAGAAGTGGACATGATGTAGGACAGATGAGGAACCATCAGTAGTACACACATGCATGGAGAAGACACAACACCAGTTGAAAAGAGGCAGGGGACCTGTAACAGGGGGAGCCATGTGCACGACACAGATGTGTACACCCTAAAGTTGTGCGTGATGACTCACAGACCCACAGTGAGAAAGAGATGGCTGTCCAAATAACATGACACTTGGATCATCCTGGAGACATACTACAATGAGCAGACGGTCAAGGACACCTAGTGACATACATGGAATGCACATGGAGCATGACTGTGCACACATGTGCATGGGGAGCCACTGCCATCAGCACAGACAGAGTGAGACACACTGCACCAAGGACAAATGATGTATATGACATGATATGACATTTCATCAAGATTGCCCTCCTACACAAGTGGCTCAGAGAGCAACCAAGCAAAGGGAGGGGAACAAGGGAGAAAAGGAAATGAAAACAACGATCATGCTGGGCACAGTGATATTGAGACCCAGGCCCCAGAAATCCTTCTGCACAATGCAGAGGGTCTAAAATGTCATCCTTGCATCCACTGTTAGCCAATGAAGGGATTTCAGAGCTGGAGAGATAGGATCCCAGGGCTTGAGGCCAAGGACAATTCTCACAGTCCTGTACTGGATTAGTGGTAGAGGGCGGAGTGTGGCGGCAGGTAGAATTTTGAAAGAGCCTGTCACAGTAGTCCAACCTTGAGACAACCAGAGCTTGAGAGACAGTGAGCTTGTAGGTTAACAAGAGGAATGGCACAGTACCCCTGAGGAGGGTAAGCAAGAACTTAATATATCTCAAGAGATGTGAAAAATGTGTGCAGAGAATGAATGTGTGGAGTAAAAGGTGACCCCAAGGTTGTTGGCCATGCAGGTGAGGGTAGGAGGAGGTCCAAGGGAGGCTGGCCAGAGAGTGAGGGGAAAGGATGGTGAAGGTGTACAGATGAGGAGGATGTCAGTCTTGCTGGCATTCAGACAGAGATCGTTGGCAGTACACCAATTTCAAATGGCAATGAGGCTATCAGAAATGAGGGAGGGAGAAGAGGTGGCCGAGGGCAGCCTGAAAATGAGTTGAGTGTCATCAGCATAGCACAGGAAGTTGTAGCAGAAAATGAAAATGCAGTAGGCAAGAGCTGCCAGGTGCTGTTTGGAAAGCCAGGCCAAGAGGTAAGACCCCTGGTGAACACCACAGGTAGAGAGGGGCATTCATGAAAGGAAGGACCCAAGTTGTAGCTTGGAGGGTCACACACTCCAAACACAAATGTCATTGAGTAACATGCATCTATGCTCACCGGACAATGCATCATAATCCATCCTCTCTCCCACTCCACGGATTTGTTCTTCCGGGATGAACTCCTCGTGCTGAAGGAGTTCTTCCTCCTCTGGTGCTGGCCCACCACCAGTCACCTGAGACTTGGAATAATTGGAGGCACGCTTTTGTTTTGCACAGCGTCGGAGGTCATTCCAATGCTTGTAGCAGTCCTGAGCCGTGCGCACCTGGAATTCCATGGCTGTCACACCATCCGCAACATGCTGTCAGTGGACCCAATGCTGGGGAGGCGTTGTTGGCACTGTGGGCCCACAAGCATATTGCAACTGTGTGCCAACACGTAGTCCACAAGGAAGTCCAGTTCCTGCTTGCCTAAATGCTTCTTCCTCGATGTGCCGGAGGCCGAAGCCATGTCTGGGGTCTCAGCCTCTTGCACACAAGCACGCTTCCTCCTTTTGGCCACTGTTGCTACCCTGAGTGGCCAATGTGTCCCTGATCAGTGGGGGCAGTGGCGCTGGTGGACTGGACCAAGGGAGTGGGTGTTTGAATGAGGACGGAAGGTCTGGCTTGGGTCTGACACACTGATGGGGTGGTGTTGGCAGCATCTGCCCATGCAGTTAACACCACCCAGCTGCTTCGGGTAGAAGATGTCATAACTGTCCCAGATACGTGTGCCCCGGTCACAGCTACACTGGACACACGTGAGATGCACCTCGTGACAAGATTGAAATCGTCCTGGGAGGCTTCATCACGCAACGCAACATGCGCTGCCTGACCCCGAGCCCGGGTGGTGGTCCCCACAGGTTCACCTGCAGCGACCAACACTGGTGGGCCCGTGACAGCAAATGTAAGTTGCTGTTTGGTCATATGGCGCCAGGCTGTGATACAACAGCTGCATCTCCAGGTGCCACAGGGGGGGTGGCATGTCTGCACCAGCGCGTGGCTGGGTATCCTGCCCCAGTGGGGCACCCCTGCCTCTTCCCCCTCTGTAGCCACCCTGGCCACCCTACACTCCCTGTCCCCCCTGGTCTCTGCGCCCACGTGCCCTACCATACCAAGCCCACAGAGGACACCCAGTTTTGCTGCCATTAGCCTTTGGTGGCCTCCCAACGATGGCACAGATGGCAAATAGTTGATGTGAGGTGCACTAAACAATTTTCCTGGGCAATTTGGTTGAAGGGGATAGGGCACTGGATGGAATAGGTACCCCTGTGCTCCTGCAAGGTTGTCTGTGTCCCCTGGGGAAAAATGACGGGTCACACAACGCTCAGCCCCACCAAAAATTAAAATAAATAAAATAAAAATGGAACAAAAAAATCAGTACTATTGCAAAAGAAAAACATGCACGCGACCCTGGTAAATCCACGTGAGTGGATTTTACGTCTAGCTCTATGGTGTGGCACCCAGGGACACAAAAAACACGTATGCATGAAACACGCAGACTACTATGACCTCGAAAATGGTACGCGATGCACAGGGGGAAAAATAGCGTGCATGACTCATCGCCTGCCTAGCGTGGAAAAGAAAAAGTAAAACACATGTGCTTGTGTGAGTAGGCAACATCCCGCCAAAAAGAAGAGGTACGAACTTCAAACGCTGTGAAGTGATTGCGTGTGAATCCAGAAGAGTAAACAGATGCATCAGTCTCCACGAACCGCATGTACAGTGGACTGCTTCCCTGCTGGACGTTTAACCCGTGCTGAAGGCAACACCCATGCGTGTAACATCACTGGCGCGCTTACGCGCTAAGGCCCTTTCACACGCGGAGGTGCTGTTTTTGCACGTGCGGATTCACTATGCACCCGTATGAGGGAAACGCCCGCGCACATCACGTCACTTATGCGCTAAGGCCCTTTCCTCGGATTACAAGCTGATGTGCTATTTTTTCATGTGCCAATTCACTCTGCATCAAGCTGGCCAAGCAACAACACACAGAATACCACGCTCCTGCCCAGAAGGCCATTTTCCTGCGCCCCAGAGCCCTGAGCTGCTTCCCACGAGACATCTGCTGCTGCCTGCCTGCTGGCGACGTGCCCTGCAATTTGGAGCCGCACGTCAGCCATCTGCAGGGGTCCAGTTGCTGCGACCACCCCTGCTGGAACAGAAGACTCCCGACTGCAGTTCCATCGCTCCACAGCCCAGCACCAGGACCCAGTTGCCCACCCACACCTGCCTTGGGGGTTGCCATGTCGGGCCAAAATCCATCTGTGACCAGTGGCAACCCCCCGACAGAGAGGCAGAGGGCTGCCAGCTTCACTGCAGGAGAAGTTGGCATCCTGGTGGAGCAAGTCCTGGTGCATCATGATGCCCTCTACGGACGACGACGCGCTGACAGGGATGGACGGCAGAGGATCTGGATGGACATCGTGTTTGCCATCAACAAGGAGGGGGTGGCAACCCGCGACCTGCAACACGTCCATAAGCACTGGGAGGACTTCAGGTCCAGGACCCTCAGGAAGGCCCTGCGCCTCTTGGACACAGCGGATGGAGTGGGGTGCCGGGTCCACCCTACCACTGACCAGATGAGGGTCCTGGAACACATTCGCCCAGCGCTTCACCTCCAGGTCATCGAGAGGCAGACCTGTCTGGAGTCGAGCAGTAAGCATCCATGCATATTCATTGGACGCAGTGCATGTTGAGGTGTGCCAGGAGTGTGCAGCTTGAACATATGTCTGAAATGGCCCATGTATGGATGTGTATGTGCAGGGACATGACTGTGCTGCATGTGAGTCCAGTCATGTGTGATACACATCAATGGTGTATGTGTTCCAAAGCATGATGCACAACTGCATGTGGAGATGCACACATGTTAGCATTTCTGTGTATGTACTATGCCATGGTTGGGCTATGACACATGGATGCTGGTTCCACCTTCATGTACGTGCACGGCGTACATGTGCATGTGTGTGTTTGACATGTATGCGACAGTGATATGCCAAGGATGCATGTGATACAGACATGCAGGAACCCGATTGGCAGATGTGACATAGTTGCTGATGATTGCACTATGACAGGTGGTGGAGATGTACAGATGCATGTCTATCTGGTGGCGTGTGTGCATGTGTTCAGCACTCCCCATGTTGCTTGTAATGTCATGCCAACCTTTGAATGTTCATGCTGTTGTGTGTGTATGGATGCTGTTGCCTGCTGCATGATTAATCTGAATGTGTGCATGTGTGTGGGTTCAAATGATATGAGTGTTGGGGAGTGTGATGCCATCATTGAAGTTTGACACTGCCACTCATGTGCAACTGTCATGTGTGTATCAGACCATTGTACAGTACCCTGATGCCTGCGTTCTGTCTCTCCCTGTCTGCAGCGTCGACTGATGAAGAGAGCGGAGATGGTGCTGTGGAGCACAACGACAGGGATCCCACCACCAGCTGGAGATGCAAGGCCCAGCTCCCCTCCCAGGTACTGATATCTTCCAGGAGTGAGGAGTCTGGTGCCACGTCCATGGCTGCAGCTGCCAAGGGAAGGTCCTAGAGGTAGAGGTTGGAGGTGGAATCCTCGGAAGCAGTAGGGGCAGCTGAGCCCCCACAGGGGCCTAAGGAGGAAGATGGCACAGAGTCATTCAGGTTGGTGGGGGTTTGGTTGAGGAGGAGGGCATGGAAGCCCCATGCCTGGGGCCTGCTGGGGAGATTACACTGGTCCTAGTGGTGCAGTCCAGGGGCAGGCACAGGAGGCAGCACGGGCTGCCGTGGAGGTGCCTGTGTGTAATCCAGTCCCCGATCCCATGACTGCATCATCCGGCACCAGCAGGTATGCCTCCGTCCAGACCCGTTTTCAGGCAGGGAATGCGCATACAACAACTGCCCTTCCTCTCCCAGCGGACGTGGCAAACCGTGACCAGATTCAGCCTGTTCTAGCTGGTGTGATGTTGCGCCAGCGTGGTATTGGGGGTGACGTGCAGGGTTCTCGTGAGGACAATGCACGTCATTTCAAATGCCTGTTTGGCCGCCCCCCTCCTCAATTGAACCCCCTATGTGCCAGTCATCTTCCGTGCAATCTTCCCGCCCAAGTATCACCTGGGTCCACTGCGGAGCTGCCCCTAAGCCAGCTGCCAGGCTCGTAGAGGACACATCGCTGCCACAGTCGGGAGTTGGAGGTCCAGCAGGGGTGGCCACTCCACCAACTGGACCCCAGCAAATGGAGAACTTGCAGGCATCAACAAGCAGGCACGTGCATGGCAGCAGCAGGCTCAGGGTGGGAGCGATTATGGCTCGGGGCCATCAACATCCCAGGGGCACGCATCGGCCGGTAGGCAGGAGAACCCAGGATTGGGAGTGTCTTCTGTGTGGCAGCGGTTGGGCCAGCGAATAGATGCAGAGCGGCAGCGGGCAGAGAGGTCACAGATCACAATGGTCAGGACGGAGAACTCCATGCACCGGGCATTGAGGCGTGCTGCGTGCCTCGAGGCAATTTGCAGGGAGTTGGAGGAGGCCATGGCTGCATCCCTGCAAGACCCCGAGGCCAGGGAACAGGCCCGCCTCCAGAACATCGATATGGAGTTCGATGATGCCCTGGCCCGGGACATTAATGAGCGAGCCGTCGGACTAGCCCGCAGTCTTTGTATATAGTTATTTAGGTTTAAGTTTCATTTGGTTTTTATCATGATTTGGAGTCCACGGACTTTGCTCCACTATTATGTATTTTAGATAGGGTTGGGGTAGGTTTCATTTTATTTTGGGATAATGGATCCTCCAGACTTCTGTTTTCAAAATTCCATACATGTACATACTTCATTTTGTTGATATTCACATGGAGTAATGTTTTTTATGCTTTTCATCTTAGAATTTATTTGTATGGACTTTGGGGATGGACCACTTTTATTTTTTCATTTTTGGGATTTTTATTTTTCCTTGGATTTCACTTTCTTTTTCATATTGCAATCATTGTTTCTTCATTTGCATGTGTGATTTTCATTTTGTCATTTGTTTTTATTTTTGATACATTTCATTATTCTTCATTCTTGTTGTGGTCTACTATGATTTCTTTTGTGCATGTCTCCATGAGCATTGGCTCAGTCATGTGTTGCCACTGTGTGGCTCTGTAGGACATTTGTTGATGGGCATGCTGGTTATTTTCAGACTTTCATGGCATGGGTAATTTACTATGGAGTGGGTGCAGTGGATCGTTGGGTGTTTGCACTGGGGGGTGGGGGGGTGGGATTTGGGTTGGCGTTAGGGACATGGGTCTGTATAGTTATGACGTGGTGTTTGGGGGAACATGAGTTAGAGCCTGCTGGCAGGTTGCCGTCAATGGGGGTGGGGTGGGGGGGACATGAGTCAGGGCCTGCTGGCAGGTTGCCGTCAATGGGGGTGGGATGGGGGGACATGAGTCGGTGCCTGCTGGCAGGTTGCCGTCAATGGGGGTGGGGTTGGGGGGACATGAGTCGGGGCCTGCTGGCAGGTTGCTTTCAAAGGGGTTGGGGGGACATGAGTCGGGGCCTGCTGGCAGGTTGCCGTCAATGGGGGTGGGGTGTGTGGGACATGAGTCGGAGCCTGCTGGCAGGTGCCCATCACTGGTGGGGGGGACTTGTGTTGGAGCTCACAAGTGCATGGTGCCATGTGGGCTGCCTGTGGGGCATGTGCAGGAGTGATGGGCTGCCTGTGGGGCATGTGGAGGGGTCTGGGAGGGGTGGCCTGTGGTGTGGGCTACCTGTGAGCTATGGAGAGGGCACACGCGGGAGGGCACACACTGCCAAATCGAATGTAATTCTCACTTGCGTACCCCCATATTCATGCAGCAGTGTGGTGATGAGCCACATGCACCCCCTGCAGCCGGACCACAACACAGGGGTCCACCCTACACTCCTCCCCATGCATCGCAGGCAGCCCATCACCCCTGCACATGCCCCGGAGGCAGCCCATCACCCCTTCACCTGCCCCGCAGGCAGCCCATCAACCCAGCAAATGCCCCACAGGCAGCCCATCACCCCTGCACATGCCCCGCAGACAGCACATCACCCCTCCCCATGGCCCACAGGCAGCCCACACCACAGCCCCACCACCCCTTACCATGCCATGCAGCCAGGCCATCACCCCTGCACATGTCCCACAGGCAGCCCATCACCCCTGCACATGCCCCACAGGCAGCCCATCACCCCTCCCCATGCCCAGCAGGCAGCCCATCACCCCTGCACATGCCCCACAGCCAGCACACACCAAAAGGGGGAATTTTTCCACGCTATTTGCCTGGAGCAAGTGGGGTACGCGTATTCCGAGGGGTGCGCGGGTAGTTTTACATGCGATAGGCTGGGTGCTAGTGGGGTACGCGTATTCCGATGGTGCGCAGGAAATTTTACATGCGATAGGCCAGGCGTGAGCAGGGAACGCATATTCTGAGGGGTGTCTGAGGAGTTTTACACGCGATAGGGTGGGCAAGAAAGGGGTACACATATTCAGAGGGGTGTGCAGGTAGTTTTACACACAATATGCCGGGTGCAAGCGGGGTACGCATATTCCGAGGGGTGCGCATGGAGGTTTACACGCGATAGGCCAAGTGCAAGCAGGGTACCCATATTACGAGGGGTGCACGGGTAGTTTTACACACGATAGGCCGGGCGCGAGCGGGGTACACATATTCCAAGGGGTGCGTGGGGAGTTTTACATGCTATAGGCCTGGCGGGAGTGGGGGACGCATACTCCGAGGGGTGTGCAGGGAGTTTTACATGCGATAGGTCGGGCACAAGCGTGGTACGTGTATTCCCAGGGTTGCGCAGGTAGTTTTACATGTGATAGGCCGGGCGCAAGCGGAGTACGCATATTCCGAGGGGTGCACAGGGAGTTTTACATGTGATAGGCCTGCTGTGAGCGAGGTACATGTATTCCGATGGGTGCGCAGGAAGTTTAACACGCGATAGGCTGGTCGCGAGCGGGGTACGCGTATTCTGAGGGGTGCGCAGGTAGTTTTACATGTGATAGGCCAGGCATGAGTGGGGTGCGCGTATTGCAAGGGGTGTGCGTGGTGTTTTACCCGCGATAGGCCTGGCGCGGGTGAGGTATGCGTATTCCAAGGGGTGCGCAGGGAGTTTTACATGCGTTAGGCCAGGTGCGAGCAGGATACGGGTATTCCGAGGAGTGTGCGGGGGGTTTTACACACGATTGGGTTCTCGCGTGAGAGATGAGTGCCGTTTTTAGTGCGTTTTCATTGTTGGGGCACTGTATGCTGGTCCACTAGCCTTTGCGCCATGTAGGGGATTTGAGCAGATGTTTTTGGTGCACAGGGCGGGGTTGGGGGCGTAACTGGCGCTGCTGCAGGGTCGCTGCACCACGCTGCGCCACGGCTGGTTATGGATGTAAGTATCCATGAATACACTGTGCGTCAAAATGGGTTTTGGCGCATGTGGCTGTCGCAAGCTGGCGCATGCTCCCTCTGTGCGCCAACCGCGTGTGCCACTTCTGCCCTGGATTCTATGAATTACCCCCTTAATGCTATTATTATGGAATGAGGTCATGCCAACATCGCAAACAAAAGCACACACAGCTTTATTGATGTTGCGCCTCGCTTTTTCCTTTTGCGGACCAAATGAACTGGAACACATCCACATCCATCTCTGGCCAATTCATAAAAAAATATTTCGGAATTAGGGAACATTTCCTTCAACTTTCTCAATGTCGCCTTCATTGCAAACTTCAATGAGATTTCAGTCACGTTCCCCAAACGGTTCCCACCACTATGAATGATAATAATGTCCGAATGCTTCAATTGAACAATATTTGCACAAAATGGGAGCAAATCCACTCACTTCATCTCATGCACTCCATACCACAAACCCCAAATTGTCCCCTCACAATGGACAATCACAATATCTGGACATTTTAAAGTGAGACATAGTCTCACAGAATGAAAGCAAGCTTGCCCAGTTTGAGCCACAAACTGCATACCAGGAAACCTCCACTTCTGCCAATCCAATATTTCCAAGGATGCCATGATTATCAGAATATACCTTCAATGACTGAATTGAAGAGTCCCCCAGAAGCCACACAATCTGCCTTCTCAAACACATAGCCATAGCCATTATCACTGCTCTCACAACTCCTGCACACAAAGCTCCTATTACCTTCTGTTCATGTACACCACACCCAGCAAACCTGATTGGCTTCTCCCACAGTCCCCTTTCCATGCCAGGCATCCACAAAACACCTGGATGTGGCACGTGCCATCCGCGGACTATCGCAGTGTCCGTGGACCCGGTAGCACTGGGGCAGCCCTTATACCCTTTCCGGTTTCAAGTTCTCAACATGCCCTCATTGGCTGCTTTCAAAGAGTCACACATCTATCCACCAATCAGATCCAAAAACATCTACACCTAACCCTGTCATCTCACTTCAACACTTCAGATGTGCACTTGAACTCTCAGAGTACATATCTCTTGTTAAGGAAAGATATCTGCATAAAAAACTCTGTGCAACTCTCCAAGATATCTATTTCCATATTCAACAAGATCTACATCAAACAAAACATAGTACAGGTATGCTTATATTTAAAAAACATTTTCTTGAACTCTTTTACAAATATATGTATATAGAGGGCTCCTGCTACTTACCCGATAATACGTTTCTTAATAAGCATATTCTCTTTTTTAACCACTCTGGCAAATGCCATGCAGCGCAGCATTCATCACCTGCTCACGTGAAGCAGCACAAACAATTACAATGCTCTGCATTTCAAAATGTTTATTTTACAAGCATTTTCATGAGAGTTAAACAATGTATAGTTGCATGTACAGTAGCACTTTGTCACTTTTCCAACAAATAAGGGAAAAACATAAAATAGACCTGTAGACCATTTTGAAGTGGCACTTAGTGTCTGCCAGTTTAATATGTTAGCTGCACATGCATAAATTCTGACATCGCCTATTATAATGTGTAAGTGCTTCTTAAGTCTTTCTTTTTTCCTTTGTAGTCTCTCTCTTCCAATTGACTTAACCCATTATAAAACTGAAACTAAAAGTCGCAGAATGCAAAGAAAAAAAAACACTGAACTTCAAAATTCCAAACTGTGACGTGTATATCAAATGAACATATAAAATGCTGTGCTTTTCAAAATATTTTTGGAAGCCTTTTTAAGAAAGTTAAAAAAAAAATGCATATCTTCATTTCCAGCAGCACTGTGCCACTTTTTCATAAAAGAAATTAAACGCAGAAAAAATAGATTTGCACACCATTGTAATTGGCACTCAGTGTGTGCCAATTTACTGGTCGATTCATGGAATTAATGTGCGCCGAAAATTCCCGCGCAAAGTTGCCAAAACGTGTGATTCGCAGTAAAAGTGCGAAAATCGCAGTGCAACTGCGAAAATCGCAGGGAAACCAGCACACATCGATTCATGGAAGTCCGTGCGCGAGAAAAACATTGGATGTGCGCTGAAAAAGTGTGCGGCACACGCCGGCGCACAAGTCATCCAACGGCGTGCGCCACGGCCACTGCGAAATCGCACATAGCGCGGTGCACATCACAAAAGTAGGCGGAACACGGGGCGTAACACTCGGAATGGGGAACAACGCGTGAAAATATGGGCGTCACGGGGGAAGTACAGGAGGCAAGTGCGCGGAACGCCCACACGCTCGCCTACAACGCGTATTCATGGAATCGAATAGCACAAACCAGCGCACGGTGAAAGACGCGCACAGGGCCAAACAAGTACGCCACAAGAAAGCAGGCGGTAGCGTCCCTGCGCCTGAAATAAATGTGCGCCAAAATGTGCGCTTACAAAAAGCACCCATATATAGCCATGATGAAAGGTCCATACAGTGGCCCTCTAGGACAAATGAGGTGCAAAGGGGTACCGACAAACACGGACACCCGCTGTGTGAAAATTAGCGTGTGCGTGTATTACGGGGTTCGCGGGAAGTTCCACACGTGATTGGCCTGGGCAGGTGTATTCTGGGGTGCGCGGGAAGTTTCACACGCGAATTTGAAGGGTACGTGTATTACGGGGTTCGCGGGAAGTTCCACACGCGATTGCCCTGGGTCTGTGTATTTCGACATTCACGGGAAGTTCCACACGTGATTGGCCTGGGCACGTGTATTCCAGGGTGCGCGGGAAGTTTCACGCGCAAATTTGCAGGGTACGTGTATTACGGGGTTCGCGGGAAGTTCTACACGCGATTGCCCTGGGTCCGTGTATTTCGGGGTGCGCGGGAAGTTTTACACGCGAATTAGCAGGGTACGTGTATTTCGGTGTACAGGGGAAGTTTCACACGCGAATTAGCAGGATACATGTATTTCGGTGTGCGCGTGAAGTTCCACACGCAATTTCAGCAGGGTACGTGTACTCCGGGTGTGCGGCAAATTCCACACGCGAATCCAGCAGCCTATGTGTATTTCTGGGGTGCCGGGGAGTCCCACACGTGAATTGGCCATGTGGGTCCTCCCAGCTGTTCTCTCTCCACCCTACACGGCCCCTGCAGGCGTCCCCCACCACAGGGGACTACCCTTCACCCCTGCACATGTCCCGCAGGCATCCCATCCACCATGGCCATGCCCCCCAGCCAACCCACATGTCACCTTGCACTACTGCCCACCAACGCATGTCTCCCAGCACCCCCCAGCATCCAGGGGCACCCTCCACCAGGCCCCCACTCATGTCTCCCTGCATCCCCACCCCCCTGCATCGAGGGGCACCCTCCACCAGGCCCACACTCATGTCTCCCAGCACTGCCACCCCCCACCAGTCAGGGGCACCCTCCACCAGGCCCCCACTCATGTCTCCCTGCACCCTCACCCCCTGCATCCAGGGGTACCCTCCACCAGGCCTCCACTCATGTCTCCCAGCACCCCCACCCCCCTGCATCCAGGGGAACCCTCCACCAGGCCCCCACTCATGTCCCCCTGAGCCCCCACCCCCCAGCATTGTGGGGCACCCTCCACCAGGCCCCCACTCATGTCTCCCAGCACCGCCACCCCCCTGCATCCAGGGGCACCCTCCACCAGGCCCCCACTCATGTCCAACTAATGTCCCCCTGCACCCCCACCCCCCAGCACTGTGGGGCACCCTCCACCAGGCCCCCACTCATGTCTCCCTGCACCCCCACCCCCCTGCATCCAGGGGCACCCTCCACCAGGCCCCCACTCATGTCTCCCAGCACCCCCACCCCCCTGCATCCAGGGGCACCCTCCACCAGGCCCCCACTCATGTCCCCCTGCACCCCCACCCCCCAGCACTGTGGAGCACCCTCCACCAGGCCCCCACTCATGTCTCCCTGCACTCCCACCCTCCTGCATCCAGGGGCACCCTCCACCAGGCCCCCACTCATGTCTCCCTGCACCCCCACCCCCCACCAGTCAGGGGCACCCTCCACCAGGCCCCCACTCATGTTCACCTCATGTCTCCCTGCACCCCCACCCCTCTGCATCCAGGGGCACCCTCCACCAGGCCCACACTCCTGTCTCCCTGCACCCCCACCCCCCTGCATCCAGGGGCACCTTCCACCAGGCCCCCACTCATGTCTCCCAGCACCCCCACCCCCCAGCACTGTGGGGCACCCTCCACCAGGCCCCCACTCATGTAAAACCCATGTCTCCCTGCACCCCCACCCCCCAGCATCCAGGGGCACCCTCCACCAGGCCCCCACTCATGTCTCCCAGCACCCCCACCCCCCAGCATCCAGGGGCACCCTCCACCAGGCCCCTACTCATGTCTCCCTGCACCCACACCCCCCACCAGTCAGGGGCACCCTCCACCAGGCCCCCACTCATGTCCAACTCATGTCCCCCTGCACCCCCACCCCCCGGCACTGCGGGGCACCCTCCACCAGGCCCCCACTCATGTCTCCCTGCACCCCCACCCCCTGCATCCAGGGGCACCCTCCACCAGGCCCCCACTCATGTCCCCCTGCACACCCACCCCCCAGCATCCAGGGGCACCCTCCACCAGGCCCCCACTCATGTCTCCCAGCACCCCCGACCCCCACCAGTCAGGGGCACCCTCCAACAGGCCCCCACTCATGTCTCCCAGCACCCCCACCCCCCACCAGTCAGGGGCACCCTCCACCAGGCCCCCACTCATGCCTCCCTGCACCCCCACCCCCCACCAGTCAGGGGCACCCTCCACCAGGCCCCCACTCCTTCCTACCACCTCCCTCACCCCCCAGCAGTGCGATTCGCCTGTGTACGTGTATATCAGGGTTGCGCGTGTAGTCTGACACGCGATATCAGCAGGGTACGTGTATTACGGGGTTCGCGGGAAGTTCCACACGCGATTTCAGCAGGGTACGTGTATTTCTGGGTGCGAGCGTGAAGTTACACACACGACTGTGCCTGTGAGAGTGGGGTGCGTGTATTCCAGGGGTGGGCGGGATTATTTACTTGCGACTGGGCCTGGGAGAGCGTGTTACGTGTATTCCTGGGGTGGGCGGGAAGATTTACATGCTCGCCTACAACGCGTCAAAAAATAAAAGGACCAATCCTGAAACACGTACGCCAGCATGAAGCAGGTGCACGTCCCGCGCAGCATAAAAGAGTGCGCAAACAACAAACAAGCTCAGACACCAGAATGAATATACCGTTCCTCTGCTGCTGCCTGCCTGCTGGCGACGTGCCCTGCAATTTGGAGCCGCACGTCAGCCATCTGCAGGGGTCCAGTTGCTGCGACCACCCCTGCTGGAACAGAAGACTCCCGACTGCAGTTCCATCGCTCCACAGCCCAGCACCAGGACCCAGTTGCCCACCCACACCTGCCTTGGGGGTTGCCATGTCGGGCCAAAATCCATCTGGGACCAGTGGCAACCCCCCGACAGAGAGGCAGAGGGCTGCCAGCTTCACTGCAGGAGAAGTTGGCATCCTGGTGGAGCAAGTCCTGGTGCATCATGATGCCCTCTACGGACAACGACGCGCTGACAGGGATGGACGGCAGAGGATCTGGATGGACATCGTGTTTGCCATCAACAAGGAGGGGGTGGCAACCCGCGACCTGCAACACGTCCATAAGCACTGGGAGGACTTCAGGTCCAGGACCCTCAGGAAGGCCCTGCGCCTCTTGGACACAGCGGATGGAGTGGGGTGCCGGGTCCACCCTACCACTGACCAGATGAGGGTCCTGGAACACATTCGCCCAGCGCTTCACCTCCAGGTCATCGAGAGGCAGACCTGTCTGGAGTCGAGCAGTAAGCATCCATGCATATTCATTGGACGCAGTGCATGTTGAGGTGTGCCAGGAGTGTGCAGCTTGAACATATGTCTGAAATGGCCCATGTATGGATGTGTATGTGCAGGGACATGACTGTGCTGCATGTGAGTCCAGTCATGTGTGATACACATCAATGGTGTATGTGTTCCAAAGCATGATGCACAACTGCATGTGGAGATGCACACATGTTAGCATTTCTGTGTATGTACTATGCCATGGTTGGGGTATGACACATGGATGCTAGTTCCACCTTCATGTACGTGCACGGCGTACATGTGCATGTGTGTGTTTGACATGTATGCGACTGTGATATGCCAAGGATGCATGTGATACAGACATGCAGGAACCCGATTGGCAGATGTGACATAGTTGCTGATGATTGCACTATGACAGGTGGTGGAGATGTACAGATGCATGTCTATCTGGTGGCGTTTGTGCATGTGTTCAGCACTCCCCATGTTGCTTGTAATGTCATGCCAACCTTTGAATGTTCATGCTGTTGTGTGTGTATGGATGCTGTTGCCTGCTGCATGATTAATCTGAATGTGTGCATGTGTGTGGGTTCAAATGATATGAGTGTTGGGGAGTGTGATGCCATCATTGAAGTTTGACACTGCCACTCATGTGCAACTGTCATGTGTGTATCAGACCATTGTACAGTACCCTGATGCCTGCGTTCTGTCTCTCCCTGTCTGCAGCGTCGACTGATGAAGAGGGCGGAGATGGTGCTGTGGAGCACAACGACAGGGATCCCACCACCAGCCGGAGACGCAAGGCCCAGCTCCCCTCCCAGGTACTGATATCTTCCAGGAGTGAGGAGTCTGGTGCCACGTCCATGGCTGCAGCTGCCAAGGGAAGGTCCTAGAGGCAGAGGTTGGAGGTGGAATCCTCGGAAGCAGTAGGGGCAGCTGAGACCCCACAGGGGCCTAAGGAGGAAGATGGCACAGAGTCATTCAGGTTGGTGGGGGTTTGGTTGAGGAGGAGGGCATGGAAGCCCCATGCCTGGGGCCTGCTGGGGAGATTACACTGGTCCTAGTGGTGCAGTCCAGGGGCAGGCACAGGAGGCAGCACGGGCTGCCGTGGAGGTGCCTGTGTGTAATCCAGTCCCCGATCCCATGACTGCATCATCCGGCACCAGCAGGTATGCCTCCGTCCAGACCCGTTTTCAGGCAGGGAATGCGCATACAACAACTGCCCTTCCTCTCCCAGCGGACGTGGCAAACCGTGACCAGATTCAGCCTGTTCTAGCTGGTGTGGTGTTGCGCCAGCGTGGTATTGGGGGTGACGTGCAGGGTTCTCGTGAGGACAATGCACGTCATTTCAAATGCCTGTTTGGCCGCCCCCCTCCTCAATTGAACCCCCTATGTGCCAGTCATCTTCCGTGCAATCTTCCCGCCCAAGTATCACCTGGGTCCACTGCGGAGCTGCCCCTAAGCCAGCTGCCAGGCTCGTAGAGGACACATCCCTGCCACAGTCGGGAGTCGGAGGTCCAGCAGGGGTGGCCACTCCACCAACTGGACCCCAGCAAATGGAGGACTTGCAGGCATCAACAAGCAGGCACGTGCATGGCAGCAGCAGGCTCAGGGTGGGAGCGATTATGGCTCGGGGCCATCAACATCCCAGGGGCACGCATCGGCCGGTAGGCAGGAGAACCCAGGATTGGGAGTGTCTTCTGTGTGGCAGCGGTTGGGCCAGCGAATAGATGCAGAGCGGCAGCGGGCAGAGAGGTCACAGATCACAATGGTCAGGACGGAGAACTCCATGCACCGGGCATTGAGGCGTGCTGCGTGCCTCGAGGCAATTTGCAGGGAGTTGGAGGAGGCCATAGCTGCATCCCTGCAAGACCTCGAGGCCAGGGAACAGGCCCGCCTCCAGAACATCGATATGGAGTTCGATGATGCCCTGGCCCGGGACATTAATGAGTGAGCCGTCGGACTAGCCCACAGTCTTTGTATATAGTTATTTAGGTTTAAGTTTCATTTGGTTTTTATCATGATTTGGAGTCCACGGACTTTCCTCCACTATTATGTATTTTAGATAGGGTTGGGGTAGGTTTCATTTTATTTTGGGATAATGGATCCTCCAGACTTCTGTTTTCAAAATTCCATACATGTACATACTTCATTTTGTTGATATTCACATGGAGTAATGTTTTTTATGCTTTTCATCTTAGAATTTATTTATTTTATTGTATGGACTTTGGGGATGGACCACTTTTATTTTTTCATTTTTGGGATTTTTATTTTTCCTTGGATTTCACTTTCTTTTTCATATTGCAATCATTGTTTCTTCATTTGCATGTGTGATTTTCATTTTGTCATTTGTTTTTATTTTTGATACATTTCATTATTCTTCATTCTTGTTGTGGTCTACTATGATTTCTTTTGTGCATGTCTCCATGAGCATTGGCTCAGTCATGTGTTGCCACTGTGTGGCTCTGTAGGACATTTGTTGATGGGCATGCTGGTTATTTTCAGACTTTCATGGCATAGGTAATTTACTATGGAGTGGGTGCAGTGGATCGTTGGGTGTTTGCACTGGGGGGTGGAGGGGTGGGATTTGGGTTGGCGTTAGGGACATGGGTCTGTATAGTTATGACGTGGTGTTTGGGGGAACATGAGTTAGAGCCTGCTGGCAGGTTGCCGTCAATGGGGGTGGGGTGGGGGGGACATGAGTCAGGGCCTGCTGGCAGGTTGCCGTCAATGGGGGTGGGATGGGGGGACATGAGTCGGTGCCTGCTGGCAGGTTGCCGTCAATGGGGGTGGGGTTGGGGGGACATGAGTCGGGGCCTGCTGGCAGGTTGCTTTCAAAGGGGTTGGGGGGACATGAGTCGGGGCCTGCTGGCAGGTTGCCGTCAATGGGGGTGGGGTGTGTGGGACATGAGTCGGAGCCTGCTGGCAGGTGCCCATCACTGGTGGGGGGGACTTGTGTTGGAGCTCACAAGTGCATGGTGCCATGTGGGCTGCCTGTGGGGCATGTGCAGGAGTGATGGGCTGCCTGTGGGGCATGTGGAGGGGTCTGGGAGGGGTGGCCTGTGGTGTGGGCTACCTGTGAGCTATGGAGAGGGCACACGCGGGAGGGCACACACTGCCAAATCGAATGTAATTCTCACTTGCGTACCCCCATATTCATGCAGCAGTGTGGTGATGAGCCACATGCACCCCCTGCAGCCGGACCACAACACAGGGGTCCACCCTACACTCCTCCCCATGCATCGCAGGCAGCCCATCACCCCTGCACATGCCCCGGAGGCAGCCCATCACCCCTTCACCTGCCCCGCAGGCAGCCCATCAACCCAGCAAATGCCCCACAGGCAGCCCATCACCCCTGCACATGCCCCGCAGACAGCACATCACCCCTCCCCATGGCCCACAGGCAGCCCACACCACAGCCCCACCACCCCTTACCATGCCATGCAGCCAGGCCATCACCCCTGCACATGTCCCACAGGCAGCCCATCACCCCTGCACATGCCCCACAGGCAGCCCATCACCCCTCCCCATGCCCAGCAGGCAGCCCATCACCCCTGCACATGCCCCACAGCCAGCACACACCAAAAGGGGGAATTTTTCCACGCTATTTGCCTGGAGCAAGTGGGGTACGCGTATTCCGAGGGGTGCGCGGGTAGTTTTACATGCGATAGGCTGGGTGCTAGTGGGGTACGCGTATTCCGATGGTGCGCAGGAAATTTTACATGCGATAGGCCAGGCGTGAGCAGGGAACGCATATTCTGAGGGGTGTCTGAGGAGTTTTACACGCGATAGGCTGGGCAAGAAAGGGGTACACATATTCAGAGGGGTGTGCAGGTAGTTTTACACACAATATGCCGGGTGCAAGCGGGGTACGCGTATTCCGAGGGGTGCGCAGGGAGGTTTACATGCGATAGGCCAAGTGCAAGCGGGGTACCCATATTACGAGGGGTGCACGGGTAGTTTTACACACGATAGGCCGGGCGCGAGCGGGGTACACATATTCCAAGGGGTGCGCGGGGAGTTTTACATGCTATAGGCCTGGCGGGAGTGGGGGACGCATACTCCGAGGGGTGTGCAGGGAGTTTTACATGCGATAGGTCGGGCACAAGCGTGGTACGTGTATTCCCAGGGTTGCGCAGGTAGTTTTACATGTGATAGGCCGGGCGCAAGCGGAGTACGCATATTCCGAGGGGTGCACAGGGAGTTTTACATGTGATAGGCCTGCTGTGAGCGAGGTACATGTATTCCGATGGGTGCGCAGGAAGTTTAACACGCGATAGGCTGGTCGCGAGCGGGGTACGCGTATTCTGAGGGGTGCGCAGGTAGTTTTACTAGTGATAGGCCAGGCATGAGTGGGGTGCGCGTATTACAAGGGTTGTGCGTGGTGTTTTACCCGCGATAGGCCTGGCGCGGGTGAGGTATGCGTATTCCAAGGGGTGCGCAGGGAGTTTTACATGCGTTAGGGCAGGTGCGAGCAGGATACGGGTATTCCGAGGAGTGTGCGGGGGGTTTTACACACGATTGGGTTCTCGCGTGAGAGATGAGTGCCGTTTTTAGTGCGTTTTCATTGTTGGGGCGCTGTATGCTGGTCCACTAGCCTTTGCGCCATGTAGGGGATTTGAGCAGATGTTTTTGGTGCACAGGGCGGGGTTCGGGGCGTAACTGGCGCTGCTGCAGGGTCGCTGCACCACGCTGCGCCACGGCTGGTTATGGATGTAAGTATCCATGAATACACTGTGCGTCAAAATGGGTTTTGGCGCATGTGGCTGTCGCAAGCTGGCGCATGCTCCCTCTGTGCGCCAACCGCGTGTGCCACTTCTGCCCTGGATTCTATGAATTACCCCCTTAATGCTATTATTATGGAATGAGGTCATGCCAACATCGCGAACAAAAGCACACACAGCTTTATTGATGTTGCGCCTCGCTTTTTCCTTTTGCGGACCAAATGAACTGGAACACATCCACATCCATCTCTGGCCAATTCATAAAAAAATATTTCGGAATTAGGGAACATTTCCTTCAACTTTCTCAATGTCGCCTTCATTGCAAACTTCAATGAGATTTCAGTCACGTTCCCCAAACTGTTCCCACCACTATGAATGATAATAATGTCCGAATGCTTCAATTGAACAATATTTGCACAAAATGGGAGGAAATCCACTCACTTCATCTCATGCACTCCATACCACAAACCCCAAATTGTCCCCTCACAATGGACAATCACAATATCTGGACATTTTAAAGTGAGACATAGTCTCACAGAATGAAAGCAAGCTTGCCCAGTTTGAGCCACAAACTGCATACCAGGAAACCTCCACTTCTGCCAATCCAATATTTCCAAGGATGCCATGATTATCAGCATATACCTTCAATGACTGAATGGAAGAGTCCCCCAGAAGCCACACAATCTGCCTTCTCAAACACATAGCCATAGCCATTATCACTGCTCTCACAACTCCTGCACACAAAGCTCCTATTACCTTCTGTTCATGTACACCACACCCAGCAAACCTGATTGGCTTCTCCCACAGTCCCCTTTCCATGCCAGGCATCCACAAAACACCTGGATGTGGCACGTGCCATCCGCGGACTATCGCAGTGTCCGTGGACCCGGTAGCACTGGGGCAGCCCTTATACCCTTTCCGGTTTCAAGTTCTCAACATGCCCTCATTGGCTGCTTTCAAAGAGTCACACATCTATCCACCAATCAGATCCAAAAACATCTACACCTAACCCTGTCATCTCACTTCAACACTTCAGATGTGCACTTGAACTCTCAGAGTACATATCTCTTGTTAAGGAAAGATATCTGCATAAAAAACTCTGTGCAACTCTCCAAGATATCTATTTTCATATTCAACAAGATCTACATCAAACAAAACATAGTACAGGAATGCTTATATTTAAAAAACATTTTCTTTAACTCTTTTACAAATATATGTATATAGAGGGCTCCTGCTACTTACCCGATAATACGTTTCTTAATAAGCATATTCTCTTTTTTAACCACTCTGGCAAATGCCATGCAACGCAGCATTCATCACCTGCTCACGTGAAGCAGCACAAACAATAACAATGCTCTGCATTTCAAAATGTTTATTTTACAAGCATTTTCATGAGAGTTAAACAATGTATAGTTGCATGTACAGTAGCACTTTGTCACTTTTCCAACAAATAAGGGAAAAACATAAAATAGACCTGTAGACCATTTTGAAGTGGCACTTAGTGTCTGCCAGTTTAATATGTTAGCTGCACATGCATAAATTCTGACATCGCCTATTCTAATGTATAAGTGCTTCTTAAGTCTTTCTTTTTTCCTTTGTAGTCTCTCACTTCCAATTGACTTAACCCATTATAAAACTGAAACTAAAAGTCGCAGAATGCAAAGAAAAAAAAACACTGAACTTCAAAATTCCAAACTTTGACGTGTATATCAAATGAACATATAAAATGCTGTGCTTTTCAAAATATTTTTGGAAGCCTTTTTAAGAAAGCTAAAAAAAAAATGCAAATCTTCATTTCCAGCAGCACTGTGCCACTTTTTCATAAAAGAAATTAAACGCAGAAAAAATAGATTTGCACACCACTGTAATTGGCACTCAGTGTGTGCCAATTTACTGGTCGATTCATGGAATTAATGTGCGCCGAAAATTCCCGCGCAAAGGTGCCAAAACGTGTGATTCGCAGTAAAAGTGCGAAAATCGCAGTGCAACTGCGAAAATCGCAGGGAAACCAGCACACATCGATTCATGGAAGTCCGTGCGCGAGAAAAACATTGGATGTGCGCTGAAAAAGTGTGCGGCACACGCCGGCGCACAAGTCATCCAACGGCGTGCGCCACGGCCACTGCGAAATCGCACATAGCGCGGTGCACATCACAAAAGTAGGCGGAACACGGGGCGTAACACTCGGAATGGGTAACAACGCGTGAAAATATGGGCGTCACGGGGGAAGTACAGGAGGCAAGTGCGCGGAACGCCCACACGCTCGCCTACAACGCGTATTCATGGAATCGAATAGCACAAACCAGCGCACGGTGAAAGACGCGCACAGGGCCAAACAAGTACGCCACAAGAAAGCAGGCGGTAGCGTCCCTGCGCCTGAAATAAATGTGCGCCAAAATGTGCGCTTACAAAAAGCACCCATATATAGCCATGATGAATGGTCCATACAGTGGCCCTCTAGGACAAATGAGGTGCAAAGGGGTACCGACAAACACGGACACCCGCTGTGTGAAAATTAGCGTGTGCGTGTATTACGGGGTTCGCGGGAAGTTCCACACGTGATTGGCCTGGGCAGGTGTATTCTGGGGTGCGCGGGAAGTTTCACACGCGAATTTGAAGGGTACGTGTATTACGGGGTTCGCGGGAAGTTCCACACGCGATTGCCCTGGGTCTGTGTATTTCGACATTCACGGGAAGTTCCACACGTGATTGGCCTGGGCACGTGTATTCCAGGGTGCGCGGGAAGTTTCACGCGCAAATTTGCAGGGTACGTGTATTACGGGGTTCGCGGGAAGTTCTACATGCGATTGCCCTGGGTCCGTGTATTTCGGGGTGCGCGGGAAGTTTTACACGCGAATTAGCAGGGTACGTGTATTTCGGTGTACAGGGGAAGTTTCACACGCGAATTAGCAGGATACATTTATTTCGGTGTGCGCGTGAAGTTCCACATGCAATTTCAGCAGGGTACGTGTACTCCGGGTGTGCGGCAAATTCCACACGCGAATCCAGCAGCCTATGTGTATTTCTGGGGTGCCGGGGAGTCCCACACGTGAATTGGCCATGTGGGTCCTCCCAGCTGTTCTCTCTCCACCCTACACGGCCCCTGCAGGCGTCCCACAGGGGACTACCCTTCACCCCTGCACATGTCCCGCAGGCATCCCATCCACCATGGCCATGCCCCCCAGCCAACCCACATGTCACCTTGCACTACTGCCCACCAACGCATGTCTCCCAGCACCCCCCAGCATCCAGGGGCACCCTCCACCAGGCCCCCACTCATGTCTCCCTGCATCCCCACCCCCCTGCATCGAGGGGCACCCTCCACCAGGCCCACACTCATGTCTCCCAGCACTGCCACCCCCCACCAGTCAGGGGCACCCTCCACCAGGCCCCCACTCATGTCTCCCTGCACCCCCACCCCCCTGCATCCAGGGGTACCCTCCACCAGGCCTCCACTCATGTCTCCCAGCACCCCCACCCCCCTGCATCCAGGGGCACCCTCCACCAGGCCCCCACTCATGTCCCCCTGAGCCCCCACCCCCCAGCATTGTGGGGCACCCTCCACCAGGCCCCCACTCATGTCTCCCAGCACCCCCACCCCCCTGCATCCAGGGGCACCCTCCACCAGGCCCCCACTCATGTCCAACTAATGTCCCCCTGCACCCCCACCCCCCAGCACTGTGGGACACCTTCACCAGGCCCCCACTCATGTCTCCCTGCACCCCCACCCCCCTGCATCCAGGGGCACCCTCCACCAGGCCCCCACTCATGTCTCCCAGCACCCCCACCCCCCTGCATCCAGGGGCACCCTCCACCAGGCCCCCACTCATGTCCCTCTGCACCCCCACCCCCCAGCACTGTGGAGCACCCTCCACCAGGCCCCCACTCATGTCTCCCTGCACTCCCACCCTCCTGCATCCAGGGGCACCCTCCACCAGGCCCCCACTCATGTCTCCCTGCACCCCCACCCCCCACCAGTCAGGGGCACCCTCCACCAGGCCCCCACTCATGTTCACCTCATGTCTCCCTGCACCCCCGCCCCCTGCATCCAGGGGCACCCTCCACCAGGCCCACACTCCTGTCTCCCTGCACCCCCACCCCCCTGCATCCAGGGGCACCTTCCACCAGGCCCCCACTCATGTCTCCCAGCACCCCCACCCCCCAGCACTGTGGGGCACCCTCCACCAGGCCCCCACTCATGTAAAACCCATGTCTCCCTGCACCCCCACCCCCCAGCATCCAGGGGCACCCTCCACCAGGCCCCCACTCATGTCTCCCAGCACCCCCACCCCCCAGCATCCAGGGGCACCCTCCACCAGGCCCCTACTCATGTCTCCCTGCACCCACACCCCCCACCAGTCAGGGGCACCCTCCACCAGGCCCCCACTCATGTCCAACTCATGTCCCCCTGCACCCCCACCCCCCGGCACTGCGGGGCACCCTCCACCAGGCCCCCACTCATGTCTCCCTGCACCCCCACCCCCCTGCATCCAGGGGCACCCTCCACCAGGCCCCCACTCATGTCCCCCTGCACACCCACCCCCCAGCATCCAGGGGCACCCTCCACCAGGCCCCCACTCATGTCTCCCAGCACCCCCGACCCCCACCAGTCAGGGGCACCCTCCAACAGGCCCCCACTCATGTCTCCCAGCACCCCCACCCCCCACCAGTCAGGGGCACCCTCCACCAGGCCCCACTCATGCCTCCCTGCACCCCCACCCCCCACCAGTCAGGGGCACCCTCCACCAGGCCCCCACTCCTTCCTACCACCTCCCTCACCCCCCAGCAGTGCGATTCGCCTGTGTACGTGTATATCAGGGTTGCGCGTGTAGTCTGACACGCGATATCAGCAGGGTACGTGTATTACGGGGTTCGCGGGAAGTTCCACACGCGATTTCAGCAGGGTACGTGTATTTCTGGGTGCGCGCGTGAAGTTACACACGCGACTGTGCCTGTGAGAGTGGGGTGCGTGTATTCCAGGGGTGGGCGGGATTATTTACTTGCGACTGGGCCTGGGAGAGCGTGTTACGTGTATTCCTGGGGTGGGCGGAAAGATTTACATGCTCGCCTACAACGCGTCAAAAAATAAAAGGACCAATCCTGAAACACGTACGCCAGCATGAAGCAGGTGCACGTCCCGCGCAGCATAAAAGAGTGCGCAAACAACAAACAAGCTCAGACACCAGAATGAATATACCGTTCCTATCAGCAGTGGCCGTGGGATACCGCAGGAGGAGGAGAAGGATAGTCAGGGCCAGAATCTTCACACCCAGAACCAGCCTATTTGGTATGCCAGATGACCAGGTGTATGGGAGGTACAGGTTTCCACCACACATAATACTCGACCTGGTCAGTGAGTGGGAGAATGACCTCACATCACCCACCCTGTGCTCCCAAGCACTCAGCCCCCTGGAGAAGTTCCTCAATGTACTGCACTTCTTGGCTACCGGATCATTTCAGCGGACAAGTGCCATAGTGGGGGGGTGTCACAGGCCACGCAGTCACGGTGCCTACACCAGGTGTTGGCCATCATCACTGCACGCCCATCAGTCCACAGGCACAGAACACCTGTAGAAAGGCAGGCTGTCAGCCAGGATTTCTACAGGGTGGCACAATTCCCCAAAGTGCTTGGTGCCATTGATTGCACCCATGTGGCTCTACGTCCCCCCAGGGCATCTGAGCACATCTATAGAAACCGCAAGCACTGGCATTCCATCAACGTCCAGGTAGTATGTGATGCCAAGGGAATCATCACCTCAGTATATGCCAACTATCCAGGGTCCACCCACGAAAGCTTCATTTACAGGATGTCAACCCTGATCCGGGACATGGAAGCTGGGCGGCATGGCGATGCATGGCTGCTTGGTGAGTAGAAATGCCACAGCACACGCATGCATGACAGATACAGAGTAATGCCAATAACCCACTAATGATCCCCATCACCACCTCCCCAGGTGACAATGCCTACCCTCTGAGCACACACATGATGACGCCAATTCAGAACCCCATCACGCCTCCCGAGGTAAGATAAAACACAGCCCATATTGCAACACGGGGCATAGTGGAGCGCACATTCGGAGTGCTCAAGTCACGCTTTCGCTCCCTTGACCGTTCTGGCGGGCAGCTGTTATACGCTCCCCCAGTAGTGTGCAGGATCATAGTGGCAGCATGTGTCCTGCACAATGTTGCAACACGCCGGGGCCTGGCTGTGGACATGGTGGTGCCCGCACATCCCTAACCACATGCACGCCCGCTGCGCATGGGAGGGGAAAGGGCACGGGGTGAGCCAGCCCGTACGCAGCTGGTGGCTAATTACTTCACATAGAAAGCTCACCCCTGTGGAGTGCACACAGCCCTGGAACGTACCATCTGACAATCAATGATGACTCAATCTGACAATTATGATGAACAAAGGGACAGTCAACTGTCAGAACCATAGCAGCCTGAGATTGTTCATCTGGAAGTGTCACAATTTGTGCATCCCTACCTACACAAACACCACCAATGCAGTGTCATCAAAAGACACACTTCCATGCAGCAAAAATGAATACCCACTTGCAAAATACAACATGTGAACAGTGCCATGTCACCCAACCCCTCCCCGGCACGGCCACACAACACACCATGGCATGTCATGCAATGTGAGAGCAAACAAATTAATCCCCACAACATGCTCCAAGTGTCACCAACTACAGTGTCCCTAATGGAAACTGGCCACACATGAAATGCTCACAGTAATGCAGGACCAACAACACACATTACCAAATACTTACCAAGAACACCAATCACCTACACAACCTCCAATCTACCATAAACATGACAGTACAGACTTAAAAAATTGATAGCCTCACTACCTGATAATGGCAGCACTTCGAACACTTCCAAGTATACAGTGTTAGCGCCACGCAAGAGTGTAGGTGCACTGCTTACAACATGGACTCCAGTCCCAAAGTAGACCGCCTTGTGAAGACATGAGAAATGGACCTGCAAATTAGGAGGATGAGATGGATGCAGAGGCACATATCAATACACCATGCAGTGTACAATACAACAATATGCACTAGGAATGTATACACAGTATTGACTACAGACTGTCCACACATCAAATGGGAGTCCAACGTCACCGTGTACGTCAATGTCACTTGGGCACACCCTTTGCAAGCCCATGGAAACGGGAAGCAGGAGGGGTGTGTGTCACACAAACCCAAGCATCTGACCCAAATTCAGGACAAGCCTGCATGTGCCCAGCCACAATACAGCGTATGCCCACGGGAGCCACACAAGGCAACACACTGTCCAAAAAATCAAAAATCAAAAATCAAAAATAAAAAATCAAAAATAAAATAAAAAATGGCCATTAATGGGCCCGGGGGGTGGGGGAGGCCACCCAGGAGGTCCGAGGACAGGGTGCACACCAAAACCCACCTGTGTGGATCTTGCGAGAAAAAAAACACCTCCATGGGCTCATGGCCTGCACGGCTACCCTATTGTGAGAGATTCGCTGCTGTCGGAGGTGGTGGTGGCACTATGGGAGGCATCCCACGCAAAGCCCTAATCTGGTCCTCCATGGCAGCAAGTATGCGGGTGTGGAAAGTCTGGTTCTGAAGGATAATTGTGCGGAGGTCCCCATGCAACAACTCACGGGATGCCCGGACCTCCGCCCTAGTTGCCTGCATCTCAGCTGAGAGCGTATGTGTGAGCCGCTCCAGCTGCTGTTCTGTCCTCGTGTTAGCTGAAGCCTCAAGCTCAACCAGAGTTGCCCTGAGCTGACAGAGTTCCACCCTCAGGGCTTCCCTGTGGCCCTGGGACTCAATGGAAATGGCTTCCAGCAGAGTCTCCAGTGCCGCCCGCCTGTCCCTGTTGGACGCCAACATGTTCTCCCTGTGTGATTGGCTAATGGAGTCTGTTGCCTGCTGTAGTTGTTCAATTAGCCTTTCTTGGGGGACAATGGAAGTGGCCACCCTATCCATGGCCTGAGCCATCATCTCAGTTGATGCTGCCTGTTGGTTTGCCATACCGTATATGGTTTGCTCCCATGCGGTATTGCCTGGTGGCGTAGGGCCACCGCGTCGGCGGGCACCACATCTGTCTGGGGCAAGGCGAACTGTGCCTTGCTGTGCCGGCACTGCCTGAGGCTGCAGGACTGCATTCCCCCTCTGATCTGCTGGCCCAGGAACAGGATCAGATGTAGCGGAGTGTGACCCTGCATCCGTAACCACCAAAGGCTGACCTACCAACACTGACATCCCCATTGAGGGTTCTACCCCTGGTGCAGGTGGGTTGGACAGTACAGAATCCCTCCCAGAGACACTTACCTGCGACGGCACATAGGTTTCATCATCCGAATCGACACCTGAATAGAGCTCGGGGGAGGTGCACCCAGAGACACCCCTTGAGATGACGGCCTGCAGCAAGTGTGGGTTCTCACCCACCACCACACCACGTCCCTCACTGGTGCCCGGTCGGGCCTGAGACCCCTCCTGGGTCTGCACCATCTCCACAACCCCAGCAGTATCAAGTGCATCATCCCCTGGAAAGACATGAAAGAAAAGAAATAGGAACAGGCATTAGCAACATGGAACACAATTAGGGCTGAGAAGCAACAGAAACAGTACTTTATTGACACATGTCCCACATGACTATAACCCTCCCATGCATGCACTGTCACTGCATATGAAGGGGAGGCAAATGGCACATATTGATGACACCAAGATGGAAAACCAACAAATTTGCTGCATGCTGCCTAGCAGTGCCATCACACATTGGCCTGTGATTGGCATGTCCAATACACATACATGACACATGCCATCACACAGATGGCATGTACCCTAGCCATGTCACACATGTGACAATAGGACTGAGAAATGCCTAGTGAAAGTGGTGGAATGCAGACAATCATCCTGAATGAACACAGAATAACATGCAACTATGTTGTGGCAAGATGACAATTCAAGGGCAACTGGCGTGAGGTTGGGCTGAATGTCTACTGTTGCCAGAAGGGATACTGCAACACCCAAATCCTGGTGCGCAGAATGTTTTGGATGAAGCACATGGGTGACCCAAACCACTCAGGCACACACCCCCTCACCTGGCACTCAATCAGAAGCACTCACACACACGCCATGCACATGGATGACCCACACATGCATGTGCACTCACCGGACAATGCCTCGTTATCTGGCAGGTCTCCCACGGCTTGGATCTGTTCCTCCGTGACGTAGGTCCCAGCAACATACTCATGTGGAGTGAGTTCTATGTCCTCTGCCGGAGACCCACCTCCAGTCACTAGAGTTGCGGCATGACTTGAGGCCAGCTTTTTCTTTGCCCTGCGCTTAAGGTCATTCCAGCGCTTGTAGCAATCATTAGCTGTGCGCCTCACGAATCCAAGGGCACTTATGAGTTCTGCAATGGTCTGCCAGTGTGCCTGACTTTGTGCAGGTGTGGTCTTGCATCCTGCAGTAATCACCATTTCGCTGTCATGTGCAGACACATACTCCACAAGTGCATCAAGTTCGACCCGATTGAAGCAGGGCTTCCTTGGTGGGCCGGACTGTGTAGCCGTGTCTGGGGCATCAGCCTGTACTGGACGAGCACTGTTCCTCTTCCGCTTGTAAGGTGGTGGTGATACTGATTGTCCTACGCCGCTCTGGACACTAGGGGCAGGAGCCCCGGTGGACTGTGGACTAGGAGTGAGGGAATGAACACTCACCATGGGAGTTGGTGCAGGCATTAGCAGAAGTGTGATGTGGTCAGGGGGAACGTCAGCAGGATGGACTAGGACCGACACTGTCCTGGCTGGGACACTCAGAGCTGGGATGGATGGAGCCGCAGCTGCCCCTGCAGCCTCCCCACCCTGCCTACTCGGGGCAGCAGATGATATAGCTGCCCCTGATCCACGTGGGCGGGTGACACCAACGTGCACTGCCACACGTGGCCTAGACCTGCTGACCTGGAAGTCAGCCATGGAGTCATCCAGTGCCAGGTCTGGTGCCACAATGGGCTGGTCCAACAAGGGCTGGGCAGGGATGGTGTCAGCCACGTTACCCTCAACCGGAGGGGGCATGGGTGCCCCTGACTGGTCACCCACACATGTGGGGCTAGGCGTACCCTGCAAGTACTGCCCACGTCCCCTACCGTATCCACCAGGGCCACCTCTTGTGGCTCGGCCACATTTGCCACCCTTACCGCGTGCTCGCCTCCCAACCATGGCACTGATGTTGTTGTGTGTATGGGAGTTGCAGTAAACTATTGTCCTGGGCAATTGGGGGTCAAAGGGGTAGGGTACTAGATGGAATTCGTACCCTAGTGCTCTAGCAAGGCTGTATGTGACCCCTGGGGGAAGATGACGGGTCACGCAATGCACAGGCACCCCGAAAAAGGTAGATAATGTGCACGCAACCCCTCTTAGACCACGTGCTTGGAAAAAAAAACCTGCACTACGCTGTGGCACCCAGAAACACAAAAATGAACGTATGCGTATCACAAGCAGCCTAGAATGACCTCTGAAGGGGTAGGCAACACACGGGGCAGGCACAGATGTCAAATACGTGCGCAACTCACTGTCTGCCAGGAAAAATCGCGTGTAAAATACGCACGTGTGCGCGTTGGCAACACCCCCGCCAAAAGAAAAATTGTACGCTGTCTGAGGAGACAGGACAACAGGAGAAGTGAACGCTGTTTGAGGAAACAGGCCCAGGAAAAAGACAAGAAGAGAAAAAGCTGTCAGAGGTAACAGGGAGTACAAACTTGGAACGCCGTGAAGTAAATCGCGTGTGAACCGACAAGAAGTACAGATTTCACCCACTCGCTCTCCACAAAAAGCATGTACAAGGAAATGGCATTCTACACATACATTTTAAACATGCCCACACATCCAGCGTCACTTCCGCGTGTACGCGCTAAGGCCCCATCCTCCAATTACACGCTGACACTCTGACGTGCAGTCATTGGACGTGTAACATGTACCCGAGTACAGGGAAACGCCCGCGCACGGACGTCACAGACGCGCATATGCGCTGTTGGCCTTTGGGCCAATGAATTCACGTACGTGTGCTGACGCGCTTACGCGCTAAGGCCCTTTCCTCGAATTACATGCAGACGTGCTGGATTTTCACGTGCCAAATCACTCCGTATCAAGCTGGCCACGTGTAAGCACATGGAAGACCACGCTCCTGCACAGAAGGCCGATTTACTGCCCCCTAGAGCCCCGAGAACGCTCCCACCTGCCATCTGCTGCTGCCTGATTGCCTGCTGCCCACGTGCCCTGCCATTTGCTGCCTGCACATCAGCCAGGGGTGCTGTTGCTGTGACCACCCCTGCTGGAACCGAAGACTCCCGACTGGGATTCCATAGGCTCCAAAGCCCAGCCCCAGGACCCAGTTGCCCACCCACTCCTGCCTCTGGGGTTGTCATGTCGGGCACTGCAACATCTGGCACCACTGACAACCCCCGACCACAGAGGCAGAGGGGCACCACCTTCACTGCCACCAAAGTTGGTGTCCTGGTGGAGCAAGTCCTGGGGCAGTATGATGCCCTCTTCGGAAGTTTGCGTGCCGACAAGGAAGGACAGACTCGGATCTGGACCGACATTGTGACTGCCATCAATGCGGAGGGGGTGGCAGTCCGCGACTTCCAACATGTCAAGAAGCGCTGGGAGGACTTCAGGTCCAGGACCCTCAACAAGGCCCGGTGCCTCTTGAAGGCAGCGGATGCTTAGGGGTGCCGGGGCCACTTGTCGGAAGTTCAGTTGACGGTCCTGGAACGCATATCCCCAGCGCTCCACGTCCAGGTCCTTGAGAGGCAGGCCCGTCTGGAGTCGAGCGATAAGTGTACATACATCATGATTGTAAGCTGTGCGTGTGGTCATGTGCCAGTAGTGTGCAGGTTGCACATCTGTTTGTATGGGGCCGAGTATGGGCGGGGGTGTACAGGGCCGTGAGGCTAACACATGCGAGGGCTGTCATGTGTGAGACATGGATGGTGCTTGTGTGTGTAGGCTTGCATGCCAAATGCAGTTGTGTGGGCACACATGTTTGGATGAATGTGTATGTAAGTAGGCATGTTTGTGATGTCACGCATGTATGTTGTTTTCAGCTGCATGTATCAGCACTGTGTACATGTGCATGTGTGTGTATTTGACAAGGGTGCAACAGTGATGCAACATGGATGCATGTGACAGCGGGATGTGGAAGCCTGATTGGCAGATGTGACATGGATGCCCATCTGAATACTGCAACAGTTGGCAGAGATGTACACATGCATGCAAGTGTGGTGGTGTGTGTGCATGTGTAGTGCACTCCCTGTGTTGAATGTGATGTCTGGCTCACCTTTGCCTGCTCATGCTGTTGTATGTGTATGGATGGTGCTGGTAGTTGCGATATGGCTGTGGTATGGCTCATGTGTGCAAGTTGAAATGACATGTGTGTTGGCGATTGTGATACCATGTCTGAGGTTTGCCAATGCCACTCATGTACAACTGTCATGTGTGTATGTGTCCATTGTACAGTGCCCTGATGCCTGTGTTTTATTTCTCCCTGTCTGCAGCGTCAACTGATGAAGAGGGCGGAGAAGGTGCTGTGGAGCACAGCGGCGGGGATCGCACCGCCATCCGGAGCTGCAAGGCCCGGCTCCCCTCCCAGGTTGTGATCTTGTCGGGGAGTGAGGAGTCCGGTGCCACGTCCCAGGCCGCAGCTGCCGGGGGGAGGTCCAAGAGGCGGAGGTCAGAGTTGGACTCCTCGGCAGCAGAAGGGGCAGCTGGGACCCCACAGGGCCCAACAGGGGAAGATGGCACGGAGTCATCCAGGTTGGTGGGGGGTTTGGTAGAGGAGGAGGCCGTGCAAGCAACAGAGACGGGGTCTGGAGGTGGGGATTCCACTGGTGCTAGTGGTGCAGTGCAGAACCAGGGACAGGAGGCAGCACAGGTCGCCGCGGAGGTGCCTGTGTGCAATCCTGTCCCTGATCCTGTCACTGCATCATCTTGCACCAGCAGGGATGCCTACGTCCAGACCCGTTTTCATGCAGGAGATGAGCTCACAACAACTGGCCTTCCTCTGCCTGCGGACGTGGCTGTCCGGGTTGAGCCTGTCCTGACTGGTGTGGCGTTGCTTCAATGGCCATGCGAGGTGACCTGCAGTCTTTTCATGAGGTGACTGCACGTCATCTCGAATGGCTCGTTGACTGCGTCGGCCTACTGGGACAGGTCACCCAGGCCGGATTCCTCCGTTTGATGGGGCTTGCTCAGACCCCCTCCTCAACTGAACCCCCTATGCGCCAGTCGTCCTCCGTGCCATCTTCCCACCCATTAGTCACCTGGGTGCCCTGTGGAGCTGCCTCTGACGGTGCGGCCAGGCTGGTGGAGGAGACATCCCTGCCACAGTCGGGAGTCGGACGTCCAGCAGGGGTGGCCACATCAACGACTGCACCCCAGCCAGTGGAGGATGTGCAGGCAGCAGGAGGCAGATCACGGGCAGAGGCACAGCAGCAGCAGCAACGAGGTGGGAGCCATGATGGCTCGGGGCCTTCGACATCGGAGGGGCAGGCATCGGCCGGAGGGCAGGAGGACCCAGGACGGGAAGTGTCTTCCGTGTGGCAGCGGTTGGGCCACGCCATAGATGCGGAGCGGCAGCGGGCGGAAGAGGCACGGCTCACGATGGTCAGGGAGGAGAACTCCATGCGGAGGGCCCTGAGGCGGGCCGAGTGCCTCGAGGCAATCCGCAGAGAGTTGGAGGTGAACATGTCGACGGCCCTGCGGACCCTCGGGGCCATGGAGGAGGACCGCCTCCGGGACATTGAGCAGGAGTTCGATGATGCCCTGGCCCGGAACATCCCGAAGTGAGCCGTCGGACTAGCCCGCTGCCCTTGTAAATAGTTCTGTAGTTAGTGTTAGGTTTCCTTTGTTTTTGCATTTTTTTTGGACCTTTTGGACAATGGGCCACATTTTTGTATATAGTTTTTTTTTTTAGGTAGTGTTATTCGATAGGTTTCATTTCTTCTGTTGGGATCATGGACCCTGGATTGTTTATCTGTATATAGTTGACTGTTGGATTTTCATTTTTTTTTAATGATTTACCCATGGAGCAATGGTTTTACTTTTGTGGACTGTGACTTTGGACACCTTTCCTTTGGATTATGATTTGTGGTTTTGCATTATTTCACGGACATGCTGTTTTTTTTTTAATTCCCATTTTTGTTTGGTTATTTTTGATTCAATTTATGTTGCTTTTAATACATATTTTTACTTCAAACTTCAATGTGTAGTATCATCTCATTGGTTTCATGCATATCATGATAAGGGTTTTGACATTCACTGACACCCATTGTGTGTATGTGAGGGACATGTGTTCTTTTCCAAACTTGCAATTGGGGTTCTATCATGTTATTGCCATTTCTAAGTGGGTGGATGCAATACTCGGGTGGGTGTTTGGCATTTGGAGGCTGACCATAAGGGCCAGGGATCTAGATTGTGATGACATGTTGGCTGGGGGACATGTGTGGGGGCCTGGTGGAGGGTGCCCCTGGATGCAGGGGGGTGGGGGTGCTGGGAGACATGAGTGGGGGCCTGGTGGAGGGTGCCCCTGGATGCTGGGGGGTGAGGGTGCAGGGAGACATGAGTGTGGGCCTGGTGGAGGGTGCCCCACAGTGCTGGGGTGTGGGGGTGCTGGGAGACATGAGTGGGGGGCTGGTGGAGGCTGCCCCTGCACTGCTGGGGGGTGGGGGTGGTGGGAGACATGAGTGGGGGCTGCCCCTGGTGGCTGGGGGGTGGGGGTGGTGGGAGACATGAGTGGGGGCCTGGTGGAGGCTGCCCCTGCACTGCTGGGGGGTGGGGGTGGTGGGAGACATGAGTGGGGGCTTGGTGGAGGCTGCCCCCGGTGGCTGGGGGGTGAGGGTGGTGGGAGACATGAGTTGGACATGAGTGGGGGCCTGGTGGAGGGTGCCCCTGATGGCTGGGGGGTGGGGGTGGTGGTAGACATGGGTGGGGGCCTGGTGGAGGCTGCCCCTGCACTGCTGGGGGTGGGGGTGGTGGGAGACATGAGTGGGGGCCTGGTGGAGGCTGCCCCTGGTGGCTGGGGGGTGGGAGACATGAGTGGGGGCCTGGTGGAGGCTGCCCCTGGTGGCTGGGGGGTGGGGGTGGTGGGAGACATGAGTGGGGGCCTGGTGGAGGCTGCCCCTGCACTGCTGAGGGGTGGGGGTAATAGGGGAAATGAGTGGGGGCCTGGTGGAGGCTGCCCCTGCACTGCTGGGGGGTGGGGGTGGTGGGAGACATGAGTGGGGACCTGGTGGAGGCTGCCCCTGGTGGCTGGGGGGTGGGGGTGGTGGTAGACATGAGTGGGGGCCTGGTGGAGGCTGCCCCTGCACTGCTGGGGGGTGGGGGTGGTGGGAGACATGAGTGGGGGTCTGGTGGAGGGTGCCGCTGACTGGTGGGGGGTGGGGGTGCAGGGAGGCATGAGTGGGGGCCTGGTGGAGGGTGCCCCTGGATGCTGGGGGGTGGGTGTGCAGGGGGACATGGTTGGGGGCCTGGTGGAGGGTGCCCCTGGATGCAGGGGGGAGGGGGTGCAGGGAGACATGAGTTGGACATGAGTGGGGGCCTGGTGGAGGGTGCCCCTGGATGCAGGGGAGTGGGGGTGCAGGGAGACATGAGTTGGACATGATTGGGGGCCTGGTGGAGGGTGCCCCTGGATGCAGGGGGGTGGGGGTGCAGGGGGACATGAGTGGGGGCCTGGTGGAGGGTACCCCTGGATGCTGGGGGGTGGGGGTGCAGGGAGACATGAGTTGGACATGAGTGGGGGCCTGGTGGAGGGTGCCCCTGGATGCAGGGGGTGGGGGTGCAGGGGGACATGAGTGGGGGCCCGGTGGAGGGTGCCCCTGGATGCAGGGGGTTGGGGGTGCAGGGAGACATGAGTTGGAAATGAGTGGGGGCCTGGTGGAGGGTGCCCATGGATGCAGGGGGGTGGGGGTGCAGGGGGACATGAGTGGGGGCCTGGTGGAGGGTGCCCCACAGTGCTGGGGGGTGGGGGTGCTGGGAGACATGAGTGTGGGCCTGGTGGAGGGTGCCCCTGGATGCTGGGGGGTGGGGGTGCAGGGAGACATGAGTGGGGGCCTGGTGGAGGGTGCCCCTGACTGGTGGGGGGTGGGGGTGCTGGGAGACATGAGTGGGGGCCTGGTGGAGGGTGCCCCTGGATGCTGGGGGGTGGGGGTGCAGGGGGACATGAGTTGGACATGTGTGGGGGCCTGCTGGCATGTGCCCCACAGTGCTGGGGGGTGGGGGTGCTGGGAGACATGCGTTGGTGGGCAGTACTGCAAGGTGGCATGTGGGTTGGCTGGGGGGCATGGGCATGGTGGATGGGCTGCCTGTGGGACATGTGCAGGGTAGTCCCCTGTGGAGTGGTCCACCTGCAGGGGCCATGGAGGGTGTCGGTTGAACAGCTGGGAGGAGCCACACGGCGGATTCACGTGTTGGACTGGCCGGCACCCCCGGAATCCACGTAGGCTGCTGGATTCGCGTGTGGAATTTCACTTGCACCTTGGAATACACGTACCCTGCTGAAATCGCGTGTGGAACTTCCTGCGCACTACCTGCTGAAATCGCATGTGGAACTTCCCGCGCACCTTGGAATACACGTACCCTGCTGAAATCGCATATGGAACTTCCCGCGCACCCCGAAATACACGTACCCAGGGCAATCGCGTGTGGAACTTCCTGTGAACCCCGTAATACACATACCCTGCTGATATCGCGTGTCAGACTACACGCGCAACCCTGATATACACGTACACAGGCGAATCGCACTGCTGGGGGATAAGGGGGGTGGTAGGAAGGAGTGGGGGCCTGGTGGAGGGTGCCCCTGACTGGTGGGGGGTGGGGGTGCAGGGAGGCATGAGTGGGGGCCTGGTTGAGGGTGCCCCTGACTGGTGGGGGATGGGGGTGCTGGGAGACATGAGTGTGGGCCTGGTGGAGGGTGCCCCTGACTGGTGGGGGGTGCTGGGAGACATGAGTGGGGGCCTGGTGGAGGGTGCCCCTGGATGCTGGGAGGTGGGGGTGCAGGGAGACATGAGTTGGACATGAGTGGGGGCCTGGTGGAGGGTGCCCCTGACTGGTGGGGGGTGAGGGTGCAGGGAGGCATGAGTGGGGGCCTGGTGGAGGGTGCCCCTGACTGGTGGGGGTGGGGGTGCTGGGAGACATGAGTGGGGGCCTGGTGGAGGGTGCCCCTGGATCCTGGGGGGTGGGTGTGCAGGGGGACATGAGTGGGGGCCTGGTGGAGGGTGCCCCTGGATGCAGGGGGGTGGGGGTGCTGGGAGACATGAGTGGGGGCCTGGTGGAGGGTGCCTCTGGATGCTGGGGGGTGGGGGAGCAGGGGGACATGAGTGGGGGCCTGGTGGAGAGTGCACCAAAGTGCTGGGGGGTGGGGGTGCAGGGGGACATGCGTTGGTGGGCAGTAGTGCAAGGTGACATGTGGGTTGGCTGGGGGGCATGGGCATGGTGGATGGGCTGCCTGGGACATGCGCAGGGTAGTCCCCTGTGGTGTGGGCCGCCTGCAGGGGCCGTGGAGGGTGTAGAGGGAACACCTGGGAGGACCCACACGGGCAATTCACGTGTAGTGCTCCCCGCGCACCCCTGAAATACACGTGCCCTGATGGAATCGCGTGTGATACTTCCCGCGCACCCCTGAAATACACGTGCCCTGATGGCATCGCGTGTGATACTTCCCGCGCACCACTGAAATACATGTACCCTGCTGCTTTTGCGTGTGATACTTCCCGCGCACCCCTGAAATACATGTGCCCTGATGGAATGGCGTGTGATACTTCCCGCGCACCACTGAAATACACGTACCCTGATGGAATCGCGTGTGATACTTCCCGCGCACCCCTGAAATGCACGTACCCTGCTGCTTTTGCATGTGATACTTCCCGCGCACCCCTGGAATACACATACCCTGATGAAATTGCGTGTGATACTTCCCGCGCACCCCTGAAATGCACGTACCCTGCTGTTTTTGCGTGTGATACTTCACGCGCACCCCTGGAATACACGTGCCCTGATGGAATCGAATGTGTTACTTCCCGCACACCCCTGATGTACACGTACCCAGGACAATCACGTGTGAAACTTCCCGCGAACCACTGAAATACACGTTCCCCACTTGGCGTTTGCTGTTTGGCAGCCCTGTGAACTGGTCCAGGGTTAGCGCAGCCCTTTGCAATGATTTGGGAATTTTGAAGGCTTTTCCTTGCGTGAGGGCGTTCTTGGGGGCGTAACTGGCGCTGCTGCAGGGTCGTTGCGCCACTCTACGCCACGGCTGGTTTTTGAGGCTAAAATCCATGAATACGCTGTGCGATGAAATGGATTTTATCACACGCGGCTGGCGCAGTGTATCGCACGGGGACACTGTGTGCCAGCCGCGTGTGCCACTTTTGTGTGAAATTCTATGAATTACCCTGTAAATGTGCACTCCCTTACATAAACCATTCCAATCTTCAGCTGCTTATGAAGTCCTACTTTTTTCTCTACATTCTGTGACTTGTACTGCAACTTTCACAATGGTAAATGTGGAACTACAAGTCCCATAATGCAAGCAAAACACCTGCAGATCAGAATGCATCATGTTGGCAAGTATGCATATACTCGTAACATATTAAACGTATACACACCAACTGCCATTTAAAAGTGTACTACAAATGTTTTCCATCAACTTTTCGTCTCTTTTACAAAATGTACAGAGCTTCTGCAAATGAACATACACGTTTCTTCCACCGTTCATCCACCAATTATATTAACTTTTTCTCCACCACTCCTCCTTCCATTACAAATATGACCCTTCCTTCCCAACAGTACTGCGCCATTACCACATATCCCCACTAACTTTCTCTTACAATTATAGCAAAGAAAAACTTCACTGCAATCAACAACCGAAAAACACACAACCTTACGCATCCGACAAAGTAAGTACATTAATGTACCAGGCATATATATATTATTATAGAAGCACAGTACCACTATATATATTGCCCCAGTCTGCTCTTTTCAAATCAACATTTCTATCACTCTAGCCCATTATATTCCACTCCTACTTTTCCCATCTACTCAGCACCATTGCAACACCCACACTGTTCCTCAAAACAGCACAATCACCATGCAGCTTCCATCACACTACCACTGCCTTCCTCACTAACTCAACACCATCACACTCTGTACACTTGCATTCCCACAACAATATCCTTGCATTCTCACAACCCTATCCAGCCATATCATATCATATTAACTGCGCAAAATGTACCGCCTCACAATAAAACAGCACTCTACTCATCTCTACCATCACACCCACACACCAATGCACCATACATGCATATACAGTGCACAACTTTCCAATACAACCTTTCTCTTTTCCCAACAGAATACCTATCTAAACAGCAACTCTGTAGAAAAGAAAGAAAAACCAGAGCAGATAAGACTATAAGTACACCACATAGTCATCAACCTCGAGAATAATGTACAAAAAGCATTAAAACAAAAGAGCTAGTAATCTCACTCAACAAAACTAAACCAACCACGACTAAAGTAGGGAGGCCCCTCTTGCAAAAACAAAAAGTAAAACCTATGTACAAAGACAAGCAGACCTACTAACAAACCCAATCCTCTATCTACCTGTGTTAACGTAGTCATGGTAAAGCAATCCAAAAAAATGTTACAAAAAATTCTCCATCATAGAGTTCTTCAGAATCTTATAAAAACATCTGAAAAGTCACAATCTTCCCTTAAAAACTACAGCAGGAGAGTGATCCTGCAAGCTCTATTTGACACCGCTTTTCTACTAAAGAGAAAATTGTTTATATTGATTTTTTAAACAGAATGAAACCACTAACTAAATTAATCATTAAATTACAACAAGTACTTCTAAACATGTGCAATGTCAAAATAGAGACCTTTTCAAACTTCTGTAATTGTGAATGGATTCACACAAGCAGCACAGAACCATACTTCAATGAAGAAGCTTATAAACAAGAACAGTAAAAAACAATTTCCATAGACAATAGTGGTCGAGGGTATGAAATGGTGGAACAAACCATTATGGCATAAGAAACCCTTATAGAAAAAAACTTTTATGCTCCTTTCACCCAAACAAACCATCCAGTGTACAAATTGACATGCAGCTCAATGTGTAATGTATGCCAACAATCCTTTAAATCTTGATGGAAATTCCTCAATCACTATGTAAACTTAAAGACAAAAATCAAATTAAAACTTTACAAAGCATAGACTTCTGTCCAGTGCGCAGCCACACTGATCTGCGAGGACACTCATTAGCCTGCATTTTAGGAGCTGCCTGCAAAAGCATTTTTCACCACATAAAAATGTTAGCAACAAACCATTCTACTATACGGAATCTTGTGCATCGACTATGCTATGCAAAAAAGTCCTGCTTTAGAACTGCAAAATTTAAATAACATTCTCCTACATGGAAGAGCCAAAGAACTCCTTAAAGAAATAGAACACATCCAACATAAATACGTGTCACGCGCACCTGGACTCCACGGGGGCGTAGCACGTAGTCGTATGACTGGGAACTGCACTGGTGTAGTTTTGATGGTATAGCAGTGTCCTCTCCCTTGTTATCTCCGCAGAAGGCATTAGCCTGTAATGTTGAAACAAGAAGTTAGCTATGAGAGGGTTGGATTGGCCCCACTACCTGCCACCTCCTGGTGCCCGACTCCTCTCCTGCTCACCTATGAGTTTGGTGAGGTTGGCGCTCCGTCGTGCTTGACCTTCAGCAGGGGCGCAGTGGGCTCAGTCTTTCTCTGGGCGCAGTTACTTCACTGTTCCAGTGTGCTGTTGCTGCTTTTTCGGAATGCTTGGATAATCAGGTGAGTCTCTATCTCAATAAGAGCTTGGTATAGATGCTCATATTGTCCCAAGGCTTTAACCGTGTTTGTTTTTCTTGCAGATGCAGTTTCATGCGTCGTCCGGGAGAAGATTCGGCCCTCCTCGGATGCTGAGCTGTTTGCCTCCAGGTGAGTATAGGTGCGAATGAGTGGCGCTGGATGACAGAGTAAATGTTTGTTTTTATGCTGCGTGACTAACCTGCTGTTATTCTGTTCCCCTTTTGCAGGTGCGGCGCGGCCCCAAGATGAAGAATGGAAGAACCAGTCTGAAGAAACCCAGAGGATGCAGAATCCCAGGTGAGTATCGGAATCTGCGTGGGAGTCCTTTTCCAACAGGGGCGGCAATCAGAGAACCAGACGGAGATGAGACCGATGGCTGGAATTGCAGGTAAGGGCTTGTTGCGGTAGTAACTCCTATTCTTCTCCTTATCTTGTTCCAGGCACTGATGGATGGAAAGCACCAACGGGCGTGGCTGAAGAAGCTCGAGGGCAGAACAGACACGGTGAGCGTTACACTGCAGGAGTGCAGAATAAAGCAAAGCGTGTTCTGCTTGCAGGGTGAGGCTTATATAGCCTTGTAAGTAGTTCCAGGTAAAGTAGTCCCTTTACCACACCCTGTCTCTCAGGAAAAAATAGTCCCTCTGCCACACCCTGGATTAAACAGAAGACTCAGCCTCACAGGCAGTTTAAATAGTTCCATAAGTTCAGTGCATTTCATGAGCCTGGCGCCAATGGCGCCAGGACTGAGTCCATGAGACTCTGGGGTACTTCCTTGGGCCTGCCAAGTCCTTCTGGTTGGCGGGGACTGGGATGGGCCCAACAGCTCCAGGGGTTTTGGAGCACGCACCATGACAGCACTCCCCCCCAAAACCCCCCTAAAGGCGGGGTCTCCCCTTGGTCCTGGTTTGTTCGGGTGACTATGATGAAACCTTCTCAACAATCATGGTGCATGAATTTGTTCACTGGGTTCCCATGATCTTTCGTGTGGTCCATATCCTTTCCAGTCTATTAGATAAAACAGTTTTGATTTGACGATTTTCGAGTCCAGAATATCCTTGATTTCAAATTCAGGTTCTCCGTCGACTGTGATCGGTTTTGGTGGTTACAGAACTCGGGTTCCTGGTTGTACTGGTTTTAGAAGTGAGACATGAAACACAGGATGAATTTTCATGTGTGAGGGTAAATTCAACTTCACTGCTACTGGATTGATGATAGCCTTAATGGTGTATGGACCTATGTATCTCGGGTTGAAGGTTCGGGTTCCTTTCATGGGAATGTGCTTAGATGCCAGCCAGACTTCATACCCAACTTGATACTTTGGAGCTTCACTCCTGTGGATGTCTGCTGACTTCTTGTACCTTTCCTTGGCTTGTTGCAGCTGATCCGTTGCTTGTTTGAAATCTTGGGTGATGGCAGAGTGCAAACCTTTTACTGCTGGCATTTCCAAAGGTTGAGGTGAGTCAAGATTGGAAGTTCGTGGATGCAAACCGTGGATGGTGTAGAAGGGGGTCTGTCCAATGTTGGAGTGCAGAGAGTTGTTGTAGGCGTACTCGGTTATCCATAAAATGTCTTTCCAACTGTTTTCACACTGGTGTAGCATACATCTGAGGTATTGTTCTAGAGTCTGGTTGGTCCTCTCAGTCTGACCATCAGTCTGGGGATGGTGGCTGGTGGAAAGTTGTCATCGATTTATGCTAATTCGTGACACTTTTTCCAAAAGCGCGAGATAAATTGGCTGCCACGATCGGAAATTAGGATGGAAGGAAATCCATGTATTCGGACTATCTGCACTAAAAATTCTTTAGCCAAGGTTGTGGCTGAGGGTAGGCCCTTCAGTGGAATGAAATGAGCCATTTTCGAAAATAAGTCCACCACCACCAGAATTGTGTTGAACCAGTTACAAGGGGGAAGGTCAGTTATAAAATCAAGAGACAACGTATGCCAAGGCGTAGGTGGAATATCCAGTGGTTGCAGTTGACCTGGTGATCTTTTCTTCGAGGCCTTGTTTTGTATGTCAAATTCCACAGGATAATACAAATTGCTTGATGTCTTTATGCCATTTTGGCCACCAATAGTATCGCTTGATCTTGGCTTCGGTCTTAACTATCCCAGGATGGCCTTCAACCAGTGATTCATGGTAAGTCGAGATGACCCACTCCTGAAGTTCTTTAGTGGGTAGGTAGAGACGTCCCTGAAAATATGGTAAGTGGTTTGAGACCGAATGATGAACACTTTTAGTAGACCAGTCTCTCAGAGTGTCTGTATCCATGAGATGTGTGATTTTTTTGTGGATGTTGTCTAAGGTTAGAGACGTTGTCACTCATATTTTTTCTCTGGGAATGATGGGCCCTGGGTCTGGGTTGGTGGATTCCTCGTCTACCCCAATGCGAGATAGGGCGTCATCCTTGCCATTTCGACAACCAGGTTAGTAAGTGATCACAAAGTCCAAATTCGTCAAAAAATAATGCCCATCGGAGTTGGCGGGATGATTGTGCCTTTGCCACCTTCAAATACTGTAGATTGCTATGGTCAGTGAATATTGTAATTGTATGTCTTGCTTCCAGAAGGTAATGCCGCCAAGCTTTGAAGGCTGCCTTAATGGCCAGAACTTCCTTGTCTGTAATGGCGTAATTCAATTCAGGTCCCGTATATTTTCGTGACCAGAAGGACACTGGATGGAGTTGACCCGTTTCAGGATCTTTTTGTGAGAGGACCGCTCCCATTGCTGAACTGGAAGCGTCGGTCTCAACCACGTACGGTAGGTCTGGACGTGGGTGTTTCAAGATCGGGCTGAGATTAATTTTTGCTTCAAGTCCTGAAAGGCCTTCTCGGCTTCCTCTGACCATTGGAAACATTTGTTATTTCGTAGTAGAGAGGTAATGGGATGCACTAGCTGTCAGAAGCCTGGAATGAAGCGGTGATAGAAGTTCGCAAATCTGAGCATATTTTGAACTCCTTTAATCGAGGTTGGGGAAGGCCAGTTGAGTATGGCGTCAACCTTCCGTGAATCCATGCGTACACCATGTGAGGTTAGGACAAACCCAAGGAATTCGACCTCCGTAACATGGAAGAAGCATTTTTCCAGTTTTGCGAACAGTCTATGTTACCGAAGTTTATCTAAAACTGCACGGACGTGTTTCACATGTTCCAGTTCAGACGATGAATATACCAGGATGTCGTCTATGTATACTACGACACACACATCAATCAATTCACGCAGGACGTCATTCATGAAGTACTGGAACGCCGCTGGGGTGTTGCAAAGACCAAAGGGCATCACCTGGTATTCGAATAATCCATATTTGGTGCAGAAGGCGGTCTTCCATTCGTCCCCTTTTTTTTATTCGTACCAGATGATATGGCCCTCTGAGATCGAGCTTGGTATAGATTCGGGCATCTTTAACTTGGTCCAAAAGTTCTGGAATTAGCGGCAAGGGGTAACGGTTTTTAACTGTGACTTTGTTTAATGCGCGGTAATCGATTCAAGTCCTAAGGTCTCCTTCCTTTTTAGGCACGAAGAACAAAGGCGAGGCTGCAGGGGACTTGGGTGGGCATATAAAGCCGTTAGCCAGGTATTGGTCCAAATACTTTTTTAAATGCAGATTTTCAGGCTCCGTACGTGTGTAGATTTGGCCACATGGAATCTGAGCACTAGGTATAAGGTTGATTTGACAATCGTACGATCTATGTGGAGGAAGGGTATTCGCTTCATCTTTCTGGAAAGCGTCCTGATAGTCTTGGTATTCTGGAGGTTGCGGATTAGGCTGATTCGAGACAGTTGCGACTTTCTTAACCAAAGGTTCCTTTGTTTGGTAACAGGTACAAGCACATTCGACTGAGAAGGTCAGCCTCTTAGCACGCCAGTCGATGCAAGGATTGTGAGATTCTAACCATGGAATTCCCAGAATTATTTGAAATTGTGGAGCTTTGATTAGATCAAATACGATGTCTTCCCGATGTCCGTCTTGGCACAAAAGTGTCATTTCTGTTGTCGAGTGCGTTACTGGCCCTGACGCGATCTCAGTTCCATCGACAGTGGTGACTAAATCTGTAGTAGCCTTTTCGCACAGAGGAAGGTTCATCCTTGTAGCCAAATCGTGATCCATTTAATTTCCAATGGCTCCGCTATCAATATATGCTCTGACCACATGCATTTGAGAAGGCTGTTGGTGATTTATGAGGATCATTGGCAAAACGAGGTGTGAGGTCTGAGAGTCCTTCTTTTCGCTTGACAAGCTGACCTCTACGCTTGTCGGGCGAGGAGGTTTTCTGACTCTGGCTCCGTTTCCACTTTGCCGGCAACTCCGACTGCTTTCTTGGGTGGCTTTAAAGGACAGTCTCGAGGAAAGTGGCCAGCAGAGCCGCAGTACAAACATAGCTATTGTTGTCTTCTTCTGTCTCTTTCTGCTTTGGTTAATGGCCCTCGTACAGTCCCAATTTGCATGGGTTCGGCCACGTCAGAAGTCTTGGATGCATTCTCCTTTGGGCGCACAAACACCCGAGTGTCCATCCTAGCTCGATCCGCCTTACGGTTCTGTAGTCTATGATCAAGCTGAACCACCAGATCTATGTATTCCACACAATCACTTGGGGGGTTGACCATTTGGGCTAAAACGTCCTTCAGCTCCCCTCTTAAACCCCGGTGAAACAGAGTTGTTCTCTTATCGTCTGGCCAATCGGTTTCTACTATCAGTCTATTAAAGGTTGCAATGTACGACAACAGATCCTGGTTGCTTTGGCGCAGGGACAAGAGTTCATTATCCAATGCCTGACCGTGAGAGTGGCGGGCAAACAACTTCTCTATGTTCCTTTGGAACCCCTGGAAGTGTCCCAAGATGGATCATCCCGATTAACTAGAGGAACCGACCAGTCCGCAGCACTACCACTGAGGTAAAACAATACAAAGGCTACCCTTGATTGGTCATTTGGAAAGGGCCCTGGACTACATAGAAAATGAAGTCGGCACTGGTTCATAAAGACTGCATAACTTTTTGGGTCTCCTGCAAAGCGTTCTGGAGGTGCCAAAGGTACAACCCCTGAAAGGACCACTTGAACTGGATTGCTGGGTGTAGTCGGAACCATTGACCCCAATCCAGGCAACGGTGTTTGCCCCGCCTGGGATTGAAGCAATTGTTTAGCAAGTTCATCGGTACAGTCTTTAGCCACAATCAATTCCCTCTTTAAAGCATTGGTCTCCTGCTGGGCCGAATGTACCTCAGCCCTGAGTTCCCCCAAAAGTTGGGCCAGTTGGTCAGTCTCTGAGGTTTCCATGACGCCCAGGTAGAGAATTTGTAGAAGGCTTTGCGGTCTGTCACGCTCACCTGGTCTCCACGGGGGCGTAGCAGGTAGTCGTATGACCGGGAACTGCACTGGTGTAGTTTTGATGGTATAGCAGTGTCCTCTCCCTTTTTATCTCCCCAGAAGGCGTTAGCCTGTAATGTTGAAACAAGAAGTTAGCTATGAGAGGGTTGGATTGGCCCCACTACCTCCTGGTGCCCGACTCCTCTCCTGCTCACCTATGAGTTTGGTGAGGTTGGTGCTCCGTCCTGCTTGACCTTCAGCAGGGGCGCGGTGGGCTCAGTCTTTCTCTGGGCGCAGTTACTTCACTGTTCCAGAGTGCTGTTGCTGCTTTTTCAGAATGCTCAGGTGAGTCTCTATCTCAATAACAGCTTGGTATAGATGCTCATATTGTCCCAAGGCTTTAAACGTGTTTGTCTTTCTTGCAGATGCAGTTTTGTGCATCGTCCGGGAGAAGATTCGGCCCTCCTCGGATGCTGAGCTGGTTGCCTCCAGGTGAGTATAGGTGCAAATGAGTGGTGCCGGATGACAGAGTAAATGTTCGTTTGTATGGTGCGCGACTAACCTGCTGTTTTTCTGTTCCCCTTTTGAGGCACGGCCCCAAGATGAAGAATAGAAGAACCGTTCCGAAGAAACCCGATGGATGCAGAATCCCAGGTGAGTATCGGAATCTGCGTGGGAGTCCTTTTCCAACAGGGGCGGCGATCAGAGAACCAGCCGGAGATGAGACCGATGGCCGGAATTGCAGGTAAGGGCTTGTCGCTGTAGTAACTCCTGTTCTTCTCCTTATCTTGTTCCAGGCACCGATGGATGGAAAGCACCAATGGGTGTGGCTGAAGAAGTTCGAGGGCAGAGCAGACATGGTGAGCGTTACGCTGCAGGAGTGCAGAATAACGCAAAACATGTTCTGCTTGCAGGGTGTGGCTTATATGGCCTTGTAAGTAGTTCCAGGTAAGGTAGTCCCTTTAACACACCCTGTCTCTCAGGACAAAATAGTCCCTCTGCAACACCCTGGATTAAACAGAAGACTCAGCCTCACAGGCAGTTTAAATAGTTCCATACGTTCAGCCAATTTCATGAGCCTGGCGCCAACAGCGACAGGACTGAGTCCATGAGACTCTGGGGCACTTCCTTGGGGCATGCAAAGTCCTTCTGGTTGGCAGGGACTGGGATGGGCCCAACAGCTCCAGGGGTTTTGGAGCACATACCATGACAATACGTTGGAACTGAAGATGACTTAGAGAATAATCTACCTTCAGAAAATATTACTGAAAACCTCATAAACACCAACATCCTAAGGAAGACATACAAAAAAAGAAATAGCTTTAGTTTCAAAACACACCTGCTGAAATACCAGACCAAATATGTGTCTGTTGCAGCAGAGCGTTTTATAAAACGATCACAAGAATAGTAGATCTAGCTTACAAAATAGAAGACATTGAAGAATCCCAATGGTTCCAATTAGATTTATACCTAACAGCAGAAGGTAAATGCAAACTAATAAAACCCTCAAGAGTGTGCAAGTACTGTAACACAAAGCTTGACAATCACCAAATGCCATCACATGCTATCACTAATAACTTAGAAATATTCCCACTTCCAAAAGCTCTCCAACAGCTTATTTTTTCGAGAGTATTATAATACAAAACTGCACCCATTTCAAGCTATAATACACCTTCAACCAAAATTCGCCAAATTACCTCCATCGGTGCTACTAAAGGGCATCCATGGCAAAGTAGTGTATTTACCATTGGATCTAAAAGAACATGTTCAAACTCTAGGACTACAGCGGCCAATAGATCAATCTTTGATTGTACTAGCTAATGGTGTTCCAACAAAAGACAAAAAAATGTGGCAACAACAAGTCGACTTAAACAAAGCTAGACAAGCCCTAGAATATCTAAAAGAAAAAACAAATACTATAAAGATATAAACATAGAGGAAAACCTAAAAGAAATCACCCACATTATTCAAGAGTCACCAGAAACTTGCCAATTTGAATGTGTAGATCCTGTTACAGCAGCCAACATTTTAGACCAGTATACAATTCACCCACTGTGCTCCAAAGACACAATTTATGATGCATTAGAAAGATATCAAATGGAAAGGATCCCCAATGTGCATGTGGGAAAAAAAAGTGTAGAAGCACTTCTTTTCCTCTACTCTTTCCAAGAGGAAAAGGAGGAAGATATGATGAAAGGTCCACACAAATGAGTGCATCACAATGTTGCTCCTTATGAATATATTCTGAAGACCCCAAATTCAGGCAAAATATCGAATACATTTTACACCTCCTCTTCGAAAGTGAACTAGCAACTCTATGTTACGGAGTTGCACACACATTAAAAACAGGCTCTAACTTTTTAAACATATCCGCTACCCAACTGCTTAAAAAAATAAAAGGCAAAGAGAAAGTTTTGCAGTCAAGTATCACAAATCTCTTGGCAAACATGTGTGGTACAAAAGAATCAGGGTTCTTACATCGTGCTGATGTACGTTGTATGCTAAGGTACCTAGGCCCACCAACAGGGTTTGTTACTTTATGTTATGGAGAATACGCATGGGATGACTTGCACGACTTCGTATGCACTGCAGACCAAAATAAAGATGGAATAGACATAAAAACACCAGGAGAACTCTGTTCTCTTGCTCTGTAAATGTATTAAGGTACTTTCACCATCGCTTCATAGCAATGCTGCATTTTATCTACAATAAAACTACCCCTCCACTCGGAGAAGTGCAACACTTCTTTTGGAGAAAAGAATATCAATCCAGAGGAGCACCACACATCCACATGCTTTTGTGGATAAAAGATCCTCCAAACTTTATCCATGATTGTGACACCACTGTTTTACAGTTTATTAAAAAAATACATTACCTGCAACATCCCTTCGGAAACCACAGATAGTGACTGACATACACAAGTGTTACGCTCCATAATGTGGCAAATACTGCTGACGTAGATATAAAAACAAAGGGAAATATCATACCAAATGTCGATTTGCTTCCCTAGAACAGTGGAATGGAAACATAGACATACAATACATTGCAGACACATCCACTGCGGTTGCAAGATATGTCACAGCCTATCTCACCAAAACTGAGAAAACAGAGCTAAAAGACCTCTGGGATGACATATCATCTGAGAAAACACTATCAAAGAAATTGTAGAGTTTCGCTAAAGAAATGCTCTCCCATTGAGAATGTGGGTCCTACGAAGCTGCAGACCGTTTAACAGGTACAGCCTTATATGGCAAAACTGAGCACATTTTCTGGCTGACCCTTGGACCAGCCTCAACCCGGAAAAGAGTGCTAAAATCCTACTCAAATGTAGAATACATAGCCAGAAATGATCCCAACACCCAGGGCATTTTAAAAAAAAAACAATTTACTTGACACATGCTACCCAAACAGAAGTACTACTTTGGAAAACATGTGTCTGTATGACATTGCCCAAAAGTACACCTACAAAAACAATGTCACAACAAATGAGACAACTGGCAAATATTCAGTTTCAACCTGTGAAGGAAGCCTAATGAAACTAACCAAACCCAGTCTAATTAATCATGTCAAGTTATCATTTAAAACTCAACAAGATAGAGCACTGTATTACATGGCCCTGCTCCAACTTGTTAAACCTTAGAGAAAAGAAAAATAATGATTTGGTGACTATGACTCATTTGAAGCTGCATTTATAGGAAATTAAAGCAGTATAACAAATGACAATTTCAAACAATACATACAAATATTGGACAATGAACGCCAACAAGATTAAGAAATTGAAGCTCAACTAGACAAAGCCACTCCTGAGGGCAGTCAACCTTCCCTTATATGAAGCCAAGCCCCACTTGGAGAACCACTCATTCTAAATAAAGTAGAAATATCCATGACTGAGGTAGAAAATACCTTGTATCAATATAAACAATTTGAAGAATACTTGCTAGTTCTGGAATCTCAGCTAAATGATGAACAACTCACCATTTATTTACAAGTCACTCAAGAAATTGAGCATGGTTTTAAATATGAAACTAAAACCTGTACCTGTAGAAATGATAAACCTCCTGCATGTTAGTGGTGAAGATGGTTCTGGCAAAACATTCTTGATTTAAATAATCAGCACATCTATACAAAACTTAACAAACAACAACCTTTCGGCTGTACTTTCCAATGCGCTTCCACGTTCTCATTGTCACTGGGTCTAGTAAGATTGTTGTTTTTTGTTCTCCCTTGTTCCCCTCCCATGCCTTGTTGCACTCTGAAACACTTGTGTATGAGTGTGATACAAATATCACATCATATCACATCATAGTAACAGCCCCCAAAGAGTTAGCTACTTACAACATAGGCTGTGTCATTTTACACCGACTACTACTCCTACCGGAAGAACAACAAAACAAATTAGAATACTATAAATTGTCAGCAGAAGCTGCTACGTACACAGAATTCTTAAACAAATGAAAGTGCTCCTGATAGATGATGTAAGCATGTATCCAACCTCATGTTGGTTTTAATTCATCTCATAATGCAAGAAGTCCTAAAAATCAACTATGAGGAATTGTTTGGAGGAAAACATGTTATTGTTTTCAGACACCTCCTATAGTTAATGCTAGTGAAAGTACAACCTATTTTAAAAAATAAGGGCACAAAGAATTCTGTAATACTCTCGGCAGCATTGTAAATGTAAATCTCCGGCACCATTTTCACTACAGAGAACAAACTCAAAACATGTACCAGTCTGCAGACCTCACATATGCTAGCTAACATTTTAAAAAGCATTAGAACTGGGCTGCTGACTAAAGATCTAAAATTCATCTTAAATTGTAGACTAATACATGAGATATATGCGTGAAACACATCTGCTCCTGATATCATGGAAAAATGTACTCAACAAAATCTAAAATGTATGTTCTTAATGCCAACCCTTGCAAGCTGTAGTCATTTCAACGATCCAATATGCAAAAAAGAAATACAACCCATACTGCATATCAGCTCCACAGACAAACTAGAAGTGCATGGCATTACACTTGCTATGTGTCAACAAGTAACAGCATGACTAAATAGCCTACAAAAATGTATCTCCAACACAGACGGATTGGAGAAAATATTAACTTTGTATCTGAAATGTAACCTTGAAGTAGAACAAGCTTTAGTCAGTGGAGCCATTGGTACAGTTGTTGGCTTCCAAACATATCTGCATGACAACAACATTCAGTTTGTCAATATCCACTTTGACAAACTTGCAGAAGTTTAAAAAATTGGCCGAACAATAGGACATTTTCTTCTTTTCAAAGACATGTACGTACTCAGGAAGCAATTTTCTCTGTCACTTGCAAATGCTGTCACTATTCACAAATCACAAGGTCTAACCCTAGATCAAGAATTGATTGACATTGGCAGCACAGTCTTTAAAAAAGGTATGGGTTACCTAGCACTTTCACATGTGCGTACACTCAATGGTCTATTCCTAGTTAACTTTGCTGCAAATAAAGTCAATGCTGACATTCCTTGCATCCTGCAATACAACAGGCTACAGGCATTATACACCCCCATCTAAATATGTAACCTGTACCTCAAAAAAAGAAACCTTTGGATTTATGTTCCATTTTGAAAAGACTCATGTACTATACAAGGACCATTGCAACTCCAAAATAATAATCTGGAGGATATACATAAATGGTGTTTTTGCTATTTGGGGAGAAACTCAGTTTTTTTCTGAATACATCAATCAATGTCATGAAAACATCAATTTCACCATGGAGTTAGGGGAACCAGGTCTACTTCTTCTAGATGTTTGGGTTACTTACACTGAAGTGACACTGACAACAAACATCTACGGGAAACCTACAGACGTGAATAATACTTTAGGTTATAACAGCTTTCATCCTTCACAACTTAAGGAAAGTCTACCATACAGTCAATTCCTTAGACTGAAAGGAATGGTATCCCACACAGAGATACTCCAAAAAGAATATGATCTTATGGCAGACAGATTTAGAGAACAGAGCTACCCATCAGAAATGTTGAATATAGCAGTAGCCAGAGCAGAGACACACCAAAGAAAATATCTGTTGAAACCTGACGCAAGAAGAGAAGCCAACAGATGCATACATTGAAGTATTCAGCCCAGAGTTACCAAGTGTCTAAGATCAATTAAAAAATTGCATTTTGTGAAACCCGACATCAAGTTACATACTTTCTTTCCAGAACCTACCATGATGGCCTATAAGAGAGGAGGAACATCAGGGATACTTTGATTAGAGCAGAAAGATTGAGGAAACCAAAACCCCTGGTACTTTCCCCTGTCTTAACTGCCAGCACTGCTCAAGCCTTATCAAAGGAGATCATATCAGACATCCCAATACAGGTACCCAATTAGCTCTCTAGGATGTTGCAACATGTGATAATAAGAATACAATCTATGCCTGGAAGTGCCCATGTGGCAAATATTATGTACGCCAAACTATCGCAAAGTTAAGGAAAGATGGACAGAACATACATCCAACATAAGGATTATTAAATATTAAATCAGCAATGTATAGGCATTTCCAATAACACAATCACACACCGGCTCAAATTAAATGTGCAGTCTTAGAGATTGTACACCCACTACTGAGAGGAGGAAACATTGGTAGAAGGTTGTTCAAAAGAGAACTATTCTGGATCCACCAGCTAGACACAATAGCCCCACTAGGGATGAACTAAGATTTTTATTTGAGACCTTATCTGTGAATAACTTTGGACCATACACTGTATTGAGGATCACATACTGTGTAGTCATCAGAAGGGCATTAATAAATTAGCTTTCAGGTATTTCATTTATGTACTAGAGATGCAGATGCACACACCAAATTTGGGTTTCATACCATTGTGAGTAGGTCATTTGATTTGACCTGGAACTATTTGAATCTATGATATTGAAGGGACAATAGACTGTGAACTCCAAGGAGTAGAGTTATATCCAACATTATGTCTAGGAAGCATACTGTACACTCCTAGGAGGTAGGAGTGACCTGTAAATTAACAGAAGAAGTCATATGAAGAGTTTTCTATTTGACTACTGAAGGTCTTGTTTAACAACTGGGTAAGTCACATGACTCACCATTCGCACTCCAGCATAGATCTGCAACTACTTAATTCTATACCGCAATAGAAATTCTATTGAAGAGTACTAGACCACTTGAAATATGTAGATCTGTACTCAAGCTAGAACCACCATACAGGTTCTTCAACTATTTGCATATGCTTTTACTATACATGCATGCATAGTATCATTTCACCATCAATATGAGAATCATATAGTTTGGTACATAGAGGGAAATGATATACTGTAATGCACTTTCAACCACAGAATGGTCAAAATGACTTATATCTACCCTTTTACATAAAGTTTACTTGCTATGCAGATATTTCCACAATAAGAGGGCTTAGATCCTTCCTTCCCAGCAAGTGTGTTCAATAAAATGTTTAAAAAATGAAAAAAAATCAGTCTACACGGGTGACATCATTAGCGTCACCACACTATGAGGTCATGACGCGGGTCATGCAATAATAAACAACAACCGTTTGGAAGGAATGTGGTTTTCACTTGCACCGAAAATGCCGGCAGTAGTACTTCGTCTTGGAAGATAAAGTAAGTTTAGGGGCTAGAAGCTTGGGCTTGTTCACATTTTACATGGCTTTCTCCACTTACACTCAAACTGCATGTATCTATCCCTAGAAATGTGGAGAGGGAATTTGAGCAGCAATTAAAGTTTTGTCTACCAGATTAGCATAAACAGAACTACACATTTGGTGAGTGAGAGTTTTTTAGTAAACCGCATTTGCTTTTCCAGATCGAAGTTGCTGGCATTCCATAGACTTTTAGATTTGGAAGCAATACATTCTTTTACACCGAACGACTAATAGATTAAGGTCTGATTGTTTTTAGATATGAAGAATTCTTTAGTTGAAGGACGCACTGAAGAGTCACCTACATCTATTTTCCTCACAGATATTGCTAATAAATGATTTGAGGCTTTAGATTAATGAATACAGACTAAAAAAACATATTTGGGCATTATGGATGACATAGTTAGGTATGTATTGTTATAGGAGATCAGGAAACTCAGTCAGACAGGATAGAGATTACAATTAACCCAGCATGAAAATGAGACAGGTGAGACTAAGATTGTTAGTCTCCGAAACATATTATGATCAAAAATGATCTTCATACTGATTGGATTGTTCTGTTATTACCAGGGAAATCAGCAAAAAAATATGAATCAGTGAAAACGTGGCAACTGAGTATTTCTGAGTATTTGGCGATATAGAAGATATTTATTGCAATACGAGTAATGTCGCATCATGCAATGAATATGACAGTTCTCTTTTAATTAATTGAAAGTTGGATGCACATTGACAGTAATTTTGGGATATAAGCAGTATTTATCGCAATATGACTAATGGTGTATCATGTAATGTATATGACCGCTCACTATTCATTAAATGAAAGATGGATACACATTGACAGTTATTTTGTTTTAATTGTTTGTAGAAAAAACATATTAAAATGTCCCCTTATGAAGAGAGATTCTCTCAAAATGCTTTGGGACAACCCCCTTTTTGGTGTTTCATTCAAAAAAACACTTTATAAATAAATCTCTTTGTATGAACTAATATCATTGAATGAAGATACGTATTTATTTGTCTTAGGTACCTGATTCCAAAACAACCAGCATCACAATTTTCTGAATTCCAGAATTATCATTTGAATATGAATGTTAAATGTATGGCAATTAGCCCAAGATAGTGTGCAGGTGACGGGAGTTCCCCACCCAGAGATCTTACTCTACTACGGTTCACAGAAAGGCTATGGGAATGACACCCCTCAGCTGGAGTCTCTTGCGTATGTTCCAAGGACTTTAGTTTCTTCTCCAGGAGAAAGACTCCCTTCTCTTGGTGCTTGAAATGTTCTTTGTATGTCTTTATACTTGATGTATATTTTTACACTCTCTCTTGGTATTAGCAAAGTCCCTAATTCTTCTCTGGCAATCAAGGGTCTTATCTTTGATACTCCAATGTGAAAGTCAACCTCAGATGCCCAATCCACTTATGTTGGGGTCCCAGACCCCTCTCTGGTGCTCAGTGGGCGTATTGCTGCCACTGCAATGAGGATGTTCTCCTTGGATTCTCAGTTCCATTTTTTTGGGGTCCCAGATCCTTCTCTGGTGGTCATTGGGGTTATTGCAACAAGGAGTTCGCCTTGGACACTTGGTTTACTATTGATAGGGTTACCGACGCAAATCTGCTGGTCAGTGGCTTATTGTTGCCACTGCAATGAGGACGTTCTCCTCAGATTCTTAGTTCGCAATTGTTAGGATCCCCGAACCATCTCTGGTGGTCAGTGGTCTAATGTCATCCAGTAGCTTTTTCATTAATGCTGGGATGAGGGAGATCCTCCGTGATGCACTGTATACAGTTATGTTCCCCAATAGCCCTTTAACTGCCACTGGGGTGAGGAACAAAAACATTGTGTCACCCTCTGTGTTGAGCCCATATTTCTACCAGGTCTTCCGTGTTTCACTTTACCTTCTTACGGGATGCGACATGTCAATGGTCCTTCCTGGGATGGGGTTCCTTGTTGGCAGCTTCCTCTGCTCTTCTCGTCCTTTTAAATGGGCCTGGTGCACCTCAGCGGTCCTCTGCCTCTTACGGTCTTGGCTTTGCACTTGGACCCAATGGTCCACCTTGTTACGATCATGCCACTACTTCTTCTGTTTGGCCTTGCAGTTGGATCTGCTCCCCTCAGACCCAGGATGAACTCCAGCAGCCTGCCGCCGGCATCCTCTGCACAGCCTTTCTTCCGGACCTCACTCATAGTTTGAAACTCCTGGGCTCTAGCAGGCTCCTCGCTTTCCTGCAATTGGACACACTTTAATCCACCTTCTCTTTCCTTTTTAGCCTTGGCACTCCACTCCGGTGCAGCGTCCACACCTGTAGTCTATGTCTCTTTGGCATTCCGCATGCCTCCAGTGAGCCACCTCATCGCAGTACTTAACAGTTGGTTATGTTTAATTCTTCTTATGTTCTTCCTTGTCTCAGCATTTTCTGTTTGGCTATATTCCTTGTACTATAAAAATATGTGGGTTTACTCTCAATGAAATGTCTCGGAATGGAGAGTGGTCTAGGAAATGCTGAGGAGTGATATTGCTCAACGGGCTGTACCGTAGGTAATCATCTTTGCCCCCAATGTGAGAGTCCCTCCCCATGAGGTTCTACTGCATTAAACCACATCTAGGGGGATTATTTGGCAGCGGCCGCACCGCCCTAGCCTCATGGAAAAGGACTTTCCACTGGGGAGAAGTGACGCCACCTTGCAAAGCCTCATATACCCTTCCTCTAATGCTGCTGGCTTCCCCATCTCCCACTACGGGAAATCAAGAAAGGAAATCAACATTTACCTGTTCTTTGCCTTTTCTGTGTTCTACATTAAAACACAAAGGATGGAGATCAAGTAACCAGTGCATTATTTGTGGGTGTGTCTGTTTCCTCAGACTGAGCCATCTGACGTGAGAATGGTCAGTTACTAACTTACATTTTCTACCAATCAGATAGTATCCCATCAGATAGTATGTCAAGTAACCCAGTGCCCATTTGATTGCCAGGGCCAGAGTCTCCATGGTTGCATATTGTTTTTTCTTGGGAAGAACTTCCAACTGCAATATAAAACCTAAGGCCCAATCCCGTTATAGTCTTGGGATAAAAAGGCTCCTATCCCCACCTTGTAAGTGTCTGTCTGAGGGATGCGTTCTTGATTAAAATTTGGAATGTTCAGGATTGGCTCAATGCATAAGATGTGTTTCAGTGTATTAAAGCTAGCATGATCTTCCTTTGCCAGAAATATTTTTGTGGTTCAGCATTTTTTTTATTTCTCAGTGAGGCAAGATGTTAAGGCCGAATAATTAGGAATAAACCTTTGGTAATATCCAGTAAGCCCCAAAAAGGCCCTTAGGTCTCTTTTGGTTTTAGGGGGAGGTGTTTCCAGCACAGCCCTGACTTTTTCCAATGAGGGTTGGACTAAGCCATTTCCCACAAAAAAGCCTAGATATTTGACTGCCTTCTGTGAGAAATGACACATCTTGGGATTAGTGGTAAGGCCGGTTGCTCCTCCCAGGTTTTCCGGTGGATCATGATGTTGTGCAGATCGATGCTGCAGAAATGGTTAAAGGATCACAGTATCTGGTCCATCAGCTGCCGAAAAGCTGCTTGGGCAACATGAAGTCTGAAGGGAAGGACTTTGAAGTGAAATATTCCTCTGTAGGGGGAGAAAGACATATTGTCTGTATCATAGGAGTTCAGTGGCATCTCCCAATAGCCCTTCGTTAGATCAATCATAGAGATATAGATAGAGGATCCCATTCTGTCGATGAGGTCATCAATAGGGCATCAGATAGTTCTCAAACTGGGATACAGCGTTCAATTCTCAAGAGTCTACACAAAACCTCCATGACTGATCTGGTTTGGCTACAAGGACTATTGGTGATGACCACGGACTCTGTTCAATTATATCTGTAGCTAGTATTTTCTCCAAATCCTGGAGGTCTACTTCCTTTATTGCCTCCGGAATTCAGTAAGGCCTCAGGTTAGGGTATCCATATGTTATGTTTAATTCCTTTCACTCGCCAGGTTGACTATTGAAGACATCTGGGAATTGATCCAGTAGATCCTGAATGTCATGTTGTTGTGACTCGGGTAAATCAGAGGGGACAAGACTATATTCCAAATTTTCTTATGTAAACCAGGCAGCCATTACGACAGATGACTCCACCGGGTCCTCCTTCCACTCCTTTAGAAGGTTATTGTGAAATATTTGCATTTTGACCCTTCTGTCTGACTGAGCAACCTTATAGTTATAGGGACCTGTCCTCCCTAATATTTCATGAGGTCTGTACATCATGAAAGCATTTTGTACTCTGAGGTGGGTCAGAGGACTAACACTTTCTGTCTGATGAAAAGGACTGTGGAACTGCCTTTTTATCATAAGGGGTCTTTTGACTTTCCTGGGCCTGTCCTATATGTTTTTCTACTAGCTTGCACACAATAGTCATATGTTCTTTAAGCCTTTGGACTGTTTGGGACATAGGTCACAATGCCTCTTTCCTTTCTTCCCAGGTATCCCGTAGTATGTCCGGTACATCTCAAGGGTCATGTCCATAAAGGAGATCCAAAGTAGAGAACACTAGGGAGGCCTGGCGGGCCTTTTTGATGGCAAAAAAGGGCCCAAGGGATCATTGTGTCCCAGTTGCATCCATTTGCTTCCGCTAATTGTTTTAGAACATTCTTTAAGGTTTTATCAAAGTTCTCTACTCAACCATCTGTCTGTAGGTGGTAAACAGAGGTGCGTAGGGTTTTTTATCTTTAAGAACTACTTCACTTGTGCCATCAATTTTGACACAATTGTACTTGCATGATCAGTCATTATTTCGATCGGAGAGCCCACCCATGACAGAAAAGGGATTAGGTGTTTAAGAATCTGTTGTGAGGTATTATTTTTCACTGGGAAGACCTCTGGATCCCGGGTTGCATAACCTACAATTGTCAGAATATACTTATTCCCTAGTTTGGATGGTTCTAATGGTCCTACTATATCCATGGCAATTCTTGAGAAAGGCACCTTTATTATAGGGAGAGATTGTTGCAGGGCAAGTGGAGGGGAGTGTGTAGCTGTGTTCTGGCATGGGGGCACATGGCAATGAAGTTCTTGATGTCAGTGTACACCCGGGACAATAAAACCTTTGTATAATCTGTGTTTTTGCCATTCCTAAGTGCCCTGAAGTCAAATGGGCAAGAGCTATATTCAGGACATCCATCCTATGGGACCTAGGGATGACAATCTGGGTCCTAGTTATCCCTTCTGGTGTGAGATATCCCTGATAGAGAATATCTTATTTCAGAAACAAAATGGGCCATCTTTAAACCTTCCTTCTTCTTTGGGAACAACCTATAAGAATGTTTTTGATATGATATGAAATGACATTTATACTGCACATGTACACAAGTGTTTCTAGGCACGACAAGACAAGGGGAGGGTACACAGAGGGAGGACATAACAATTATCTTCCTACGCCTTTTGTCATTAAGACCACACAAGTGCAGGAAAGAGGAAGGGGAGAAGTGCCGAGAGGTGGGGGAGAAGTGCAGGAACTCAAGTGCAACCAGCGGTTGGCTAATTGCAGGTAACTCAATAAGTGCATCCAGCGGGTGGTTTATAACTGCAAAGCGGGGGGACTGTAGAGTTGCAGATACAGGCCACACGTGCTGCTGAAGCCAGGAGGCAGGGCAAAGGGCAACTGGAAATGCAGGAGCCTGGGCCAAAGTTCAGAGGGTAGGCAGGTGACATGGAGCATTGGGGCATCAGCAGAGGAGAGGAAGCGAGAAAGCAACAGCAAAAAGGAAAGTCTTGAGTTACTTCCAGAAACAGAGGTGGTACTCAAGTTTGAGAGAGGCAGGGAGGCTTTTCCAGAGTGAGGCGCCAGCCAAAGAGAGAGATCTACCCCCAACTCTCTGCTTGGAAAAGCGACTGAACCTCATAGAGTTGGAGGTGGATGAGCAGAGGGCTTGAAAGGGGAGATGTTTAGGAAGTGAGAGTTGGAGGTAGAGTGGTCCCAGACCCAAGAACACCTTGTAGATGATGCAAAGGGTCTTGAACTTGATCCCTACTTCCACAGGGAGCCACAGGGAGCCAGTGAAGAGATTTCAGACAGAGCTGGAGATATACAATCCCTGGGCTTGAGGCCAAGGACAATTCTTGCAGTCCTGTTCTGGATAAGTTGCAGAGGGCGGAGAGTAGAGGCAGGCCGATTCAGAAAGAGGCTGTTGCAATAGTCCAGCCTAGAGAGAACCAGAGCTCTGGAGAAAGTGAGTTTCTGGTGGAAAGAGAAGAAAGGAAGAATACCTCTGAGGAGGTGCAGGTGATAGTGTGACTTCTTAGAGACGTCAGAGGTGTGAGGAGAGAAGGAGAGTGTGGAGTTGAGGATGACCCCAAGGTTTTTAGCCTCACAGGTGGAAGCAGGAAGATGGCCAAGAGAGGCTGGCCAGAGTTTGGTGGATGAGATGTGGCCATTGAGTTTTAAAACCAGGGTAGCTCGTAGGGCTTTGTTCTGTAGAAGTTGTAGTTTCGAGAGGTTGGTGGCTGAAGTGCCCAAGAGGAGGACATTACCATAGTCCAATTTGGAGAGGGTCAGAGCTTGCGCTAATGTCAGGCAATTGAGTGGTGATAGGAATTGTCTGTTTAGTGAAGTGAGTTTTGAGGTGCATGCAATGGAAGAAGATAGTACATTAATGTGCCTGCTCATTGAGAGGTCCGCTACTAGGTAGACTCCCAGCGTTTTTACCTGTTTCAATACTGAGATAGCGGTACTGTCAATGCATTTTGAGGAGTAGTTGTTGTCAAGAGATTTTAGACATGTGGGAGAGCCCAAAATGAGAAGCTCAATTTTATCATCATTGAGGAAGAGGCTGTGTGTATCCATCCAGTTTTGGATGGTACTATACACTTTGTTGATTGTGGAAGAGTCCTGCATGTTTGTCAGTGATGGGGATTAGAGTTTGGGTGTCATCAGCAATGTTTCTGTAGGTGATACCCAAAGAGTCCAGAAGAACAAAGGGAGGCTTTGTATAAGTGTTGTAAAGCATCGGGAGAGGCAGGATCCTTTCTGGACCCCTAGTGGAACAGCGATTGGATCTGCTGCCTCTTCGCCAATGAAACCTCTAGTGGTACATTCAGTTAGGAATGATTGGAACCAAAGGGTGGCTTCTGGTGAGAAATGAAAGTTTTGGCTGAAGTACTGGCAAAGTTGTTCATTGTCATCTAAATCAAAGATAGCTGATAGGTCAAGGAGGAGGAGGATGCTTAGATTTCCTGCATCACGGATGCTGCCCATCTGGATTTTGAGCTCTAGTAGGGCAGTTTCTGTGCTATGTTTTCGGGTGAAAGCCTGATTGTGTAGAGCCAAGAAGTTGATTGTGCTCCAGGAACATTTGGATTTGAGAGTAAGCTACAAGATCTATTATCTTCAGTAGGAAGGGGGCGGTGGTGATGGGGCAGTAGTTGATGGGTCAAGGGTATGTTTGAGTAGGGGGGTGATCCATGCTGCTTTGATGTTGGTAAGTACTGAGTTGGTGCAGAAGAAGGTGTTGATAAAGTCGGTGATGATGGGGGACAAAGTGGGAGCACAAAGTTTTACAAGGCGGGCCGGACAAGTGTCTCCCTTGCAGTTAGTGGGTTTTAAGGCAAGGATGGTGGACAGAACCTGGTCTTTGGAGACTGTTGAATTTGAACTGCGGAATGCTGGGTGGAGGGTTGAGTTTGGCTGGGTCAGTCAGAATCGGTAGAGATGGTTTGGTAGCAAGGGCATCTCTTTTGGCCTTGATTTTATCCTGCAGGGATTGAATCTTGTGTGAGATGGCATTTTGAATGACTGTGCACCATGCTTTGTCTGCTTGCATGAGAGAGGTGGTGTGAATCAGTGATTTGAGTATAGAGAATAATTCTTTAGTGTTAGACCCTGCATTGGATACGCAAATATTGTACGGGTTTCTTTTGTGTGCCACAACTGCCGCTTTGTAGAACTAGTGCAATGCGGTTTGTGGTTGGAAGGATTCTTGTTGTGCAGGTGTTCCAAGGCTCATTTCCTGCGGCGTAGTACAGTGAGTTCTTCATCAAACCATATGTTTACAGGTTTGTGTGTTTTGGGGATTCATGCGACGAGGGAAGCATGTGCATATAAAGTGAGTAGTAGGCAAGAGTGATGGAGGCTAGCAATGTCATGTGGGTTTGTGTTAGTGGGGTTGTGGTTCTTGAGTGAGGCTGTGATAGAAGGATTGAGATTATTAAGTGTGAGTTTGCAGGTATTTCTAACTATTATAGGGTTAGGTTTGTGGGACAAGGTAGTTTGTAAGTTGGTGATAATGAGATCTAAGTCAATCAAAATGAGATCAGACCAGGGTATTTCTGAAATAGAAGACATGTTAATGGTATTTTTGGATGTAAGAATCCAGTCAATGATTCTACCTTTCTTGTGAGTAGGCATGGTGATAATTTGGGCGAAGTGCACGTATTCAAGGGTTCATGGTAGCGCAGAACTTTTGAATCAGCAGTGTTGTTGACACCTATGTTGATGTGACCTAAGATAATGAATTTGGTTGAGGGCTTCACCAAATCTGTGATAAGTAGTGGGATGTCAAGGTCAGGTCAATTGTCATTGTTGGGTTGTTGATAATTTAATAGGATGTTGTAGGTGGTTTTGGGGATGATGGTTAGCTTCATAAGTAGAATTTCCTATCCTATCCTGGTAGAGCAGGAGTAGGACAAGGACGAATTTGTAAGGAGGTTTTTGCAATGAGTGCAACTCCTCCGCCTATGGCATCAAGGTGGTCCACCCTGAGCATGGTGTAATCAGCTGGAACAGCAAGGGTAGGGCCTGAAGCTGGGTGTAAACATGATTCAGTGACGGCTAGAAGGTCTAGCTGGTTTTCTAGCAGAAGGTCAGGAGTGTCAATCGTGTAAGCTCTTAGAGAGCATACATTGATTAGGGTGCATTGAGAGATCTTATATTGTTCTGGTGAGGGTCAAGGGGGACCAAGAAGGATGTGGTTGAGGTCGTTTGCTAGTAAGTTGCAACAGTGGTCAAGATGGCTCTCTGAAAAGTGAGGAGCTTCTTTCAATCTCAGACACTCTGGCACCCCTACCATGCCTCCTCACCTTTGGCCTAAATGTGTTACCCTCACCCCATGCACCTCACAGTACAAATCAAAGGGCATTCTGTTTGTACTCCCCACTGACATCTGCCCCCTCCATGGGCTGCCCACTGTGGACACACTAATCAATCGGTTGCTGAGGGATTTAGCAGTTGGGATAGTGGGCATCTGGTAGTTCAAATAGAATGACTATGGGCTTGGGGGCATGGGTGCTCTAAATCTGGGATACATTATTGAGGAGCAGTGAAACCCAGGATTCTTTCAAGGCAAGTGGGATGTTGCAGGCAGTGAAGGAGGAGTTAATGATGGAGGTGATGAAAGGTAGTTGGGGCTTAGTGCATTCCTTCACCAGGGGGGCTGGGAATGTGTCCTCCTTGCAGCAGGATCATTTGAGGCCAGCAATGATGTTGGCGAGGGAGGTGGTGCTAATCAGTGGGAACTTGAACAGAGGGATGTCGTCATGGGCTGAGAAATGTGAGTGGCAAGCAGTTGGTATGGAAGCTTGTTTAGTTTGTATTTTTGATTGGAACTGAGTGATTTTGCCTGTGAGGGTGTCTTGGATCTTGTTACATCAGGCATTTTCTTTCAGGATATAGGCAGGGGGTGAGATGGGAGTTTCTAGCTCACGGAGAAAGGTGAAGAGTTCACGAGAGCCTGGATGCAGCCTTTAGAGCTAAGGATAAGCTGTTTGTAGTGGTAGGACAACTTCGAGAGGTGGTTTTTGTTAGCTAAAGTTGGGTTTTTGTGCCAGGTAGCTTCTGCCGTTGTTTTAGCAGCACACATTTTTGTGGTGAATCATGAGTTATGATGTGTTGAGTTATTGGATTTCCTAGATTTAAGGGGTGCCAGGTCATCAATGGTCTTGCGGAGCAGGGCATTGTAGTGATCTATCAGGGCTGTAGGATCCTGTGTGGAAGGGGAGAGGTAAGCTGATGAGCAGGATGGTATTGCTACTGGTCAGGTTGCGTGGACTGCAGGTCATGGTGGTGCTAGGGACAGACTCTGCCTTAGTGCGTTTGCTGGTGCACGGTATGGTGGTGGTCTGACCATTGGCACATTCAGAGAGGATGGAGATGTTGCTTTTGTGGTCTATCAGCCAGTCGAGGATGCAACCGCGGGAGTGAGTTGGTTCTGTAATGAGTTGGTTTCAGGCAAGAGCTGACAAAGAGGCAGATGTGGCAGTGGCATCTGTATCGCTAGGGTCACTGATCCCCAGGTTGATGTCACCAAGAACTAGGAGTTGTCTAGATGGCTTGGGGTTGGTAGCAATAAGTTGGATGAGGTTGTCTTTGAAGGTGGCAATGGGGTCACATGGGCGGTAGTGTGTTTGTTGGTTTGTGACCCTTTAAGTCTGGCTGATAGGGATTCGCAGTTAGGGAGTGTTGTAGAACTGGAGGCGTACAGGATGAGGGAGTCCTTGAAGATAAAGGCCACTCTTCCACCTTTTCTTTCTGCTCTATGGCTCTGGAGGATGGTGTAGCCCATGGGGACAGCAATGGATAGAGCTGGGCCAGCCATGGGGATGGGCCAGGTTTCAGTGAAGGTTAGAGTGGTGAAGGTAGGGGTGGCTGTGCTCTATGGTTGGGTGCAAAGTACTGCACTAGGAGGTGATATGGCCATTATACTTTGGCTAGTGGCATGGGGCACGGTCCTGTGTTGTAGGTGTAAGTGTGGTGGTATCCTATGTTGGAGATTGGCATTTCAGATGCTAATCTCAGGGGGTTGTGTGATTCGTGTTAACCTGTTTGTTCTGGCAGCTGGTAGAGGTTTGTGTTCGGGCCGTGAGGCAAGGCCTGATTGTTTTATAGTACCATGGTGGTCGTGTGGACAGGGACGGAGTGGACCTAGCACATGACGCAGGTGCTTAAAGGACTTTTAGTTCCATGTTGGGATTCATATTTTTTTCAGGGCAGCTGTGGGTTGGTACGATTGGGTGGTGCTGGGTGTGAGTGGCCATCTGGTTTAGGATGGTTATGCTAGGGCGCATGAGCCTTAAGTGCATTGGCTGGTGTGTTACGTTGAAGCCAAGACAAAGGGCTTAGGGGCCAATGCATTGGTCTGGACCTATGGTGAAAATGAAGCAGGGTGCCTAACTGATTGTGATACTAAGTAGTCTGCAATCGACCTATCTGATACACTGAACATTGTGCCGGAATCTGAAAGTGATGCCATGGAGGCACTTTGTAATGAACTATCGATGTTTGATAGATCCGCCCATATGAGTAGATAAGAAACAACTGAAGTGCTCCATTGCCACCAAAGAAGGTAAAACCAGGAAACGGGTGATATTTTCCAGCACATCTAGTAATCTCTTGCTTGGTAACTATGACACACTAACTATGTCTTCACCTACTTCAAAGTACAGGATGGTGTCAAGGGATCAGGGAGACAGTACTAAACACTGAGTGACCTTACATGTCCCCATGGATAAATCGGTTTTTACGACACAGACAACTGCTCCTTCTCTATTACCTACTCTGCCGGGGCCAAACATGAATACAGTAATAAACCCTTCGAGGAGGATGGTGGTAAACACCTGTGGAAGCTTGCCCAAGCCCATAGAGGCATCACACACCTCCCAGGGCCCTACTGGTCTCGAGCAACGACACAAGTCCTCCCTTACACAAGCAGAGGCTATTTTCTATTCATCACTGGTAACGGTAGTAAAACTTCAAGAAATTCATCTCAAAGGGAGCTCCCTCCTTAATCGTTCTAACTTACTCTCATTATGTAAATCTATCCCTCAGCTTGCTGCTATTACAATCTTTGACATTCTTCGTCTTGAGCTTCAGAAGTGGAATAGCACACAGAATATAGAATTTAGTTCTGAGACAATGGTGTCTCTATTATGGACGTGTACTGAATCTCTGAAATTGATGGGTTTAAAACTTACGAGCTGTAACAGGAGAGATGAAAAAAAATATCTGTACCTCAAAGACCCCCGATATCTTGAGGAGTAGTGTGCACCCAAGTACTGAAAGAGTGGGCCACCATTATATGCCAACTCACATGCAACCCTATCTTAGGGGTTGTAATTGAAATCACTACCTTAGGGGTGGTAGTGGAAATTAATATAGATAAACCTCTTTCATGACTCAGGAGGATATCTAACTGCAGTGACAGAATGCAACAATGAACTGGTTGAGTTGGAGTACACACGGTTTTTGGTTGTTCCTAGGTATAGCCCATATTGAAACAAGTGATATATTTATTCTACAGGCGACTTGGGCTTGTGAAGTGTTTTCTATTGATGGCCACAATATATTGTATTCTCCTGCCATAGGTGGTGTCAGGGGATGGCCTCGTGGTGGCCTGTTGATTAGTGCTCAAGTGAAATACAACTTAAAACCCTACAACATATTTTTACCTTCCCCCTTAGTGATACCAGCTACGCTCCATGATCCTATAAACATGATTTTTATTATCAATGTTTATGATCCTCCGGGTGGCAACGCCACAGCTGGGAATATCAAGCATATTGGGACAACACTGATGACATGGCAGGATGGTTGCCCAAATGGTGAGGTGATTATTTCAGGTGATCTAAATGATCCTTGTCTATTGCAGAAGGTGTTATGCTACTCAGATGTGCTTGATACAATTGGTGAGGGAGGAAATATTCATCTTGCCCCTCTACCGATTGTGAGTGGATGAAGCTGTTTGAAGCTCACAACCTCACCTGTTTAAACATTAAACACATGGACAAATCCAACTCCAGAAACACCTGGACTAATGGTACCAGTTTGTCCTGTTTGGACTATATATTTGTTGACAGGCAAAATTTGGAAAATTGTGGGGAAATTACAATAATATTTAATACTGTTAGCGACCACGCTATGTTACATTGGTCTTATAAACTGCCTACCCTAAGACATTTGAAACATATGTATTTTCCTGTAACTATTAGAACACTATGTCATGTATTGTACTGAGCGGTAGGAATGTAACTCGAATCAGCACTTTCATCAAGCACAGCCAAAATATACTTTTGGAATGGCTGTTTGATCAAGAGTGGGATATATCTAAAGCAATGCTATTCTTGAATAAACAGTTACATCTGAGTCATAATATCACCACTCCGCTGGTTATCCACTATAGTAATTTTGATATTGTTGTCCATCTAACTAAGAAAGCCCATTGTAAGAGTTATGATGCCATCAAGAAGTCTGCAAACTATAGTGACCAGGAGAAAAAGAGCCTGCTGGCTCACCTCTCTACCAAATATAAGAACTGGCAACGTAGTTACAAATTCTCGATGATGGGTGCAAATTGGAAAAGCATGTTTTGCCTATTAAGAAACGATGATGACAACACATTCTGGTCGAAAATTAGAATTTGTATTAATGGTGCCAATAAGTTAGAACTGAATCCCATTAGTGTATTGAGATGGACTGGTGCTATTAAAACTCTGTATGGCAAACCAAATATTGAAGTCATTTCAGTACCCTACTTCTTTAACTCCACCTTCTGCATGGGATTTGACGAAGACAATATCGAGATGATTATTAAATCAGTAAATAGTTCACTTGCCCCTGGACCAGACATGATGGCTAACGTGATATTTAAGGCTGATCCCGAATTCTGGTCCCTAATATTAGAAAAAATGTTTTTACAAATCATAAAATCTGGCAATATCCCACCGAGCTGGAGGAAATCCAAATGAATCCCAGTTTTTAAAAAGGGTGACTGTGCTAACCCCCAAGATTATAGATTGTTAGCTATGTTAGATATTAGCTCAAAAGATTTTGCTACTATCCTCCCAACCCAAAAGAATTATCAAAGTGGGCGCTAGAAAAACATCTACTCTCGCCGTTTCAAATAGATCTCCACAAATCACATATCAATTAACATAACCTTAGCGCATCGCATGCCATTGCCTCACACTGTCAGGACAGTACCTATGGAAATCTGTATTTTTGTTTTGTGGATTTTAGCAAAAGATTTTGACACATTCTCCTGTACTTTTTTGTGGACTAAACTAGAAAATGTGGGTATCGATCGTACACTCCTTTATTTTATTATATCGCGTTAAACTAATACATCTGTATCCATTCGTGTAAACCAAGGTGGAGAGATTACAGATAAAATTAGAACAAATATGGGTTTAAAGCAGGGCTTATGCGTTGGCCCCATTACTGTATAACTTATTTGTCTCTGACATGGGCCATGCAATCAAGTCCACACATAACTTTCCTCCACACATCAATAACACCCCTGTGCCTTGGCTAGGCTATGCAGATGACACTATACTGCTAGACAGAACACTAATAGTGTTATAGCAGTCACTAGATGCGCTTGCCGCATATGCTGAAAAAAACATCTTCGAGTTAACAGCATTAAGATGAAAATATCGATATTTAGCAAGAAGAAGAAGGTCAAACTGAATTTTAATTGGTGTTATAAGGGCTCACCGTTGGACGTAGTGAATAAATACATCTACCTAGGCTTACCCATCTGTAGTACTCCTACCTTACATTTTTATAGTGATTTTGTACAAGCAAAAATAATGAATACATTATTGATACTAAAGAGTTTTATATGCAATAGGGGCAGCAATAATATTGAAGGCCTAGTTGCTGTGTACTGTAAAAGTATTCTTCCTGGTATCATATATGGTTCGGCAATTTTTCACGAGCAGATGATGACATGGGTGGATAGACTTGAAGGAAAAATCATGAGATCAATATTAGAAATACCCTCTTCTGTACCGGTAGAGGTGCTACGGTGTGAACTTGGTTGAATCAGCAATGTAAGTTGTTCCTTTCTATCTATTCCCTCCTGGCGACCAATGTGCTTAGTCTTTTGCCTCGATCACATGGTAAGGTTTTTATTAATAAATTCCTTATCCAGTTACGGGTCACTGCAATGAAACATTTCCAAAATATTGACATTGAGGTGGATGAATTAATCACAGCTCCTAATGTGCACATTATTTTTAAAAAGAAAAATAATCATTATGATTTTATTGCTAAAATTTCCTTTTTCAGCAAAAAGTTAAATTTATAGTGGTTTAGTGCGCAAGGATTTTGCCGTGACCATGTTCATACACATCTAACTAAGCTAACTACTTTGAATATTGCCTATCTGTGTTTTAACATACTTTCTACCCGTGAACACATGGGTATTTGGATTAAATTGGCATGCCAAGAAAGAACCTGCGGGCTATGTATTTCAAACCTTGAGACTTCACATCCTCTTCTCACTCAATGTCATATGTTGAAGGCTTGTTACATTAAAAGCTATAGCTGTTTTCTACATAACATATGTGCTATACAGAAAGATTAATTTTGGAGCCTAATATATGGAGCTGAAAGTATTGTTATAACTGCAGCGGCTTTCCATCTATGGAAAGAAGCATTACATCAAATTGCACTAGTAAATAGCGATTAATTCTCTTTTAATGATTGTGGACCTAATTGTATGTTTTTTTTATCGTGCTTGGATGGATAAACTTCTGTAGGCTTACGCAATGTGTATTTACATATTCACTGAAAAAACTTGGCTAAAGGGATGTTATGGTTAAGTTGAACTCATAAAAACCTATGAAATTCACTGAAAAAACTTTCTTAAAGGGACGTTATGGTTTCAAGTAAAACCGAAAAACCTCCGAAATTTGCCAGTTATAGCAAGCTAAGCAACCATCACTCGCACTACCACCATGCACTGCTAAGTCTAACACCCAGGACATTAAATATGACATCACAAATTTTCCATTTCATTTCTGGGGAAAAACCACATATTTTGGGACCTCCCCTATAACTTTGCCTCCCCTTGACAAAAACCTTTCAGTATCCATCTGACTGGGCCATATACTTTTTTTTTTAAAGTGTTGTGAGGATTCGTTCAGGGGGGGCGAGTATTTGAGTTATTCAGCTTATTACAGTTTTTTGTGGTGTTCTCACTCAAGATCTCTACCTCTGGTGCAAATGTCACCACGCAATTAGAGAGGGCCTTTGGTCCTTACATGGTAGACACCTGGGCTGCCCCTTCTGGGTGGTTCTCGACACAGCTACTACTGATGGTGCCTTGTTTCTGACGATTTGCGGCCATCTTTTTGTTCATTCTTTTTTCTCCTGCTGGTCTATGTACATAGCGGCCTGTTGACGTCCATTTTATTCCTCCGGTAGCAGTGATACGGTCCACTACTGGTGTGGCCCCAGTTTCAGTTTGCTGCAATTTTGTTAAGTCCTTTGTAATCGCTGAAGACATTTCTTGCACAATCTCCAAAATGGCATTGAGGTTTTTATTGAGCTATACAACCTTCCCCTCCAGCATTGCCAGTTTTGCCATAGTAACATCTGTTTTTCCAGGAGTTGTGTTAGCAACATTTCCAGGATCGAAAACATTGCCACCGAAGAATTGCTGTCTTCCCGATATGAAATGTGGTAAATCAGCTCTTCTGCTATTTCACTGGCCAAGGCTGACGTGTCCGACCTAAACAAGTCAGGGATGGAGGGTGTGGATGCAAACTTGAACGACTTGGCCATGCTTGATACACTATCCTCCAATGCATGCCTGATTGACATTGATAGGTCTATGTTTGTTTGGGACAGGACATCCACTCCAGGACATTCCATTAGGTCTAAACACCTCGGGCTGACCAGATGGTGCGTCCGAATCTGGCTAGAGATTGGAGGACTGTCGAGTATCTCAACATTTTGTAAAGTGTTTGGTGTGATAAGTGCCTGGACTACAGTCTGAACAGTCTTTGGTTCCTAGGCAGGGTACCAATATCAACAAGTCATTTGTTAGTTCAGTGCAAAGGTCTATTAGGATCTCTTTATTCTGTTTTGTTTGTGCTGGAAAATAATCTGTCCTTTTCAACACTGGTTTATTTGCTCCCAGTGCGTCAGCCAAGTTTACCGTCCTCTGTGGGCAGCCTCGTGCAGATGGCATCACGGACCTTGGTAATCGCTTGAGTCCTTCAAGCACTGTATCTTCCATAGGTGTCAGGGCAACCCATCCATGATCTCAATGATCGGAGGCAGTATGGAGTTGCTCGTTTTGTTATATACCCCTTCCCCTGAAAATATTCAATGTGTGTGATAGTGACTGGTTCGACCGTACATGTCTTTTCCCGAGGGGTATACGGTTGGCTGTGACAGCTGTGATGGCGGTCGATGCACTGTGTTTTGGCATGCTCTGTCATGCGGGCTGTGCTGTCACAAATGGATTTGTAAGTTTAAACTTGTTTAAAGATGATGTCTAAGAATGGTGCTTCAGTATATGATGGTCATAAGTATTTCTGGCATCCTGACTTACGGCACAAGCGCGATAATCATCAATATGTCCAGTTACTCTCCATACCATGCATTGTGTGTTCCTCGGTCGTCTTCCACTCTCTGGCAGCCTGCCAGTCCGACGGCCAGACAAAAAGACACTCTGCCTCACTCTCCTTCGCTTTGCTAGGGCACAGGCTTAGGTAGTGTCTGCCTTCCTTGTTGCAATGATAGAGAAGAAAGACTCTCCAACAGCAAAACAGTGGGCTCACAACGACACACCAAGACACTCTGCCTCACTCCTCATCGGGTAATTACTTTTTGTAAGTGTGGGAATAATGGCTGCAGCTGATTATCAATACTATACTCAATCTTCCCCACAATCTGTGTTCGGTGTACCACTGGGTTGAAATGGTGTACGAATCCAAGGGAGCAGGTAAGATTCAACACAATTAATACATAAACAAGCCCCAAATGAATTTAAGTCGGTCAAGTGGCACAGCGAGTAGAGCGCTCGCTTTGACACCCGTGCAGAGCCTGCTAACGCAGGTTCGAATCCCGGCGGGGCCAAACTCAGCCTTTCATCCTTCCGAGGTCGATAAATGAGCACCACACACCGTGGGTAATAATAAGCAGCGCTCAGATACCTGAGGGTTCGTAGCGCTATATATTATTATTATTATTAAACATGTTCTCGTTTATAGAGCATTAACCTCCAATCTCAGAAAAACAGTACTCCCAACACTGTCTGACCTTACCTACATCCCCTGCCACTGGAGAAACACAGGCCTGTGTCCACAAACCCATAGTGACAAATACACCAACAACCACCAATTATGCTTACTTTTTTCATGATATTTCCACCCAAAAAAGCCTTGTCCCACAGCTAAACTAAGAAGCCTTGTCCCATAGCTGAAATCAGAAGGGGTGTTGTGAATGAAACATGCATGTGAGAATGCAAGTAGTAGATTTCCCAAAGATTCTCAAGTCCTTTCATCATACAGCTCCAATAGACCAGGAATTTCATCTACACGAATCTTCATCCAGAATGCCCAGAAATGTGTATTCATCTAATGAATCCTCCATTACAGGTGGTGAGGAATTAGAAGTGTAAGGCTTATGATGAGCTGGCTTCACTAGACTAACCTGGAAAACTGAATGAATGCTCAATGATACCTGAAGTACCTGGAAAACTTCATGCTCTTGGTAGACACACAGCCTATTTCTCGTTTGTGGGTGGCAGCATTCTTATAGACTTTCTTAATATCTTGCAAAGACAGAATTGCCCATTGCACACTCCCTCATTTGTGCTAACTGTACTTCAATGCCCTCATTGAAAGTCTTTTTTATTCTGAATTTAGAATGGGGATATTTTCTATGAACTACTTGGATGTGCTGTTTTACCTGAACTAGGCTATCCAATGCCAATATACCCATTTTTGCGCTGCCTGCAAAAGATTATTGTATAGTTTTTTTTAATTGTAGGTTCACTTGTACCATTTGTCCATCTCTCTGTGGTGGATACCTCAAGGAGGGAGGAGGGGAAGGACAACTGAATTCGGAAACTTTTGAAGACAACCTCCCAAACTCACAGTATTTATGGTGAACCCTTACATGAAACAAAGCTAAATGGGAATCTGTGAAGGCTTGCTGAAAACAAAAGCTTGGCAAAAAGCCTCCCTTTTAATTAGACAAAGTAACTTGCCTTAGTTAACTTGCCCACAACCACAAGAACAGCAGAATGTCCCTTAACCCAAGGTAAATCCACAATGAAATCCATGGATATGGTATGCCACAGGCTTGATGACATTCCAGGACTTCAGGATAGTAGGGGGAGAAGGGCCAGAGGCTGATAGTTGGATGGGCATTAGTGATTAGGGGTGGGTTTCATTAAGATAAGTATGGCAGTAGCGTTTTTGAAGAAGGCATTGGACAGGGTAGCGGAAGGTGGTGTGTAAAAAAAGGAGATAGGTATTTGATTTTGATGCATTCATAATGCGCGACAGACAGAATAAACTGCATCGAAGCGCGGGTATTTTAATGTTCTTGTCACCCTGAAACGCAGAGCACACTTAAGCCAGCCAACAGAAACCTGTAATTACTTAAACACATTCGTTTTTAGCATTTTTGAAATACATTAAGGGACGCATTCCGTGTCTGTGAAGTAGTGATAGCATGTTCCATAATCATGGCCCATATATTGAAAAACGTCAATCACCCCATGTACACATCTGGAAGATGGAACTATTAGTAAATGTTTGTACTTGCAGCATAAAAGCCACTTTGGTTTGTAAGCAGCCAACCTTCTGGTTAAATAAATAGGGGCTAGACTGTTAAGGCATTTGGTTACCAGGCATAGAATTTTTAACTCTATTCTTTGTTTTGCTGGTAGGCAATGTAGAGACTGAGGCAAAGCAAAGATGTGCTTCAATTTGGGAACTCCAAATATCAAATGAACAGCTGCATTCTGTGTCCTTTGTAATCGGTTAATTTGTTTTATCGCATATCCCTGTGAGAAGGCCATTTCTGTAATCCAACATGGAATTGACCCAAGCTCCCACAACTATGGCATGGTCAGGTGGCCACAAAGTGCAGCCGTGATTTATTAGTCAGTTCCATGATCCTTGAAATGCTATCTGAACAAGAACAAGTTTTTTTGACAAACACGTTGATCACAGAGGCCAAACAAAAACTGGAACAAATTAATAAATCCTTTCAAGATTTCAAGACTTTAACAATTGAAAAAAAGACTACGAAACTAAAGAAAGATATTTCCCTCTGTAAGAAAGAACAGGTTTACCCATATTTGGCGGATGATTTTAATCCCCAAATGGCTTGGAAGAATAATGCCAGCTGGAACACAGGTGGACCAAATGTTAACTACCCCAACAAAAAAAGATGGGTGACTTTTTCAGACACCTCGTCTAGTAATTCCGGCAATGATGATTCTAACAACCAATCCTTGAGTGACAAACCTTTTTGAGGAAGGGGCGGCCGAAGAGGCTGCAGAAATGCCCCCCAAGGGCGAATGACTCACAACATCTACCCCCAGAATCCCTCGGGACAGGGCATGATGCACCGCGATTTCTACACTCGCAACCGTGCCTACATGTGGTGAATGAACAATCTAGTGTCCCTGGCCAGACACTACCCATCTTCAATCATTCTCCGCGTATTCTTACATCAGCGTAAATCTCCATCTTAGAGCGTGGTCTATCATTTGTTCCCTCCCAGACCCCAGCGCAATGTCAATAATAAATGAAATCAAAGGCTTCTTAAGAAAATTGAGACTACGTTTCTATTTTCTGAACAATGTGATACCCAGTCAATCCAACATTTCGGGGTTATCTAGACCATCTACGTTCACTCCCAATTTGAATGACTTGCCCTCAGAGTCCACTCCAGGCCACTATACTCGGATTGATAATGATCCATCTATAACTATCAAGGACAAGATTCTGGCACTCACAGAGGAAGGTGACCATGCAAGGATTCTTTCAACAAAAGAATCTGATTACATCAACTTTTCAGAGGAGCGAATGCCCCTGTTCTACATTATGCCAAAAATACATAAAAATATTGATAATCCCCCAGGTCGGCCCATAGTCTCCGGCTGTGGTTCCTTACTAGAGCCTATATCCAAATACATTGATTTCTCCATAAAACCCTTGGCTATGGCTACTCCGACCTTTTTACTGGACTCACGAGATGTAATTAACCTTGTCGAATTAAGACCATTTGATTCATCTACACAAATACTGGTCTCTCTAGATATTGAAGCGCTATATACTAATATACCCCAAGACAGAGCTATTCTCAGTTTAAGAACAATTCTAGACAGAAGACCATCCCCTCATATTGAGCCAACAGAAATCCTGTGTAAAGCAGCTCAATTGGTCTTGACCAATAGCTTCTTTAAATTCAAGGAAGAATTTTTTCTACAAAGCAAAGGTGCGGCCATGGGGTGTAGCTTTGCCCCAAATTTGGCCATAATTTTTATGTCTCTACTTGATGAAGAAAAGATCTTACACACTTCCAACCCATTTAGAGAAAAAATCAAGATATACCATCGATATATCGACGATATATTTATGATCTGGGAAGGATACATGGAAACATTGCTGTCTTTTGTGGAATGGCTCAACAAAGTAGACATAGACATTCACTTCACTTTTGAGTATCCCACCACGAGAATTGCATTCTTGGACTTATCAATCTTTTCTGATGGAGGTGTCCTCCATACTGAATTACACAGAAAAGCTACCGAAACAAATACAACATTAAAATATGAGAGTCAGCATCCGGTAAGTCTCCAGCGTAATTTACCATTCGGCATGTTCTTGAGATTACGTCGCAATTGTAGAGACATTAATAATTTCACTAAACATGCCCTGATCTTAGAACAAAGATTATTGGAACGTGGATACAACAAAATACTCATAAAACAATCCAGAAAAAGAGCTCGCTTTGCAAATAGAGAGGCCCTACTATTACCCAAAGTCCAGCTACAGAAAAAAGAAGAACTAGTATGTGTGTCAACTTTCTGCCAACACAGCGAAGCTATAAAAGGCATCATACTAAAAAACGGGAGCATTTTACATGCATCATGAACTATTTTGCCCAAACCTCTTTTTGCATTCAAAAAGAATAAAAAATTAAAACAGAAAATTGCGCGTGCCAGCAGAAGCAATTCCAAACCTGTCATGATACGGGGTCTCAATCAAAATCCGGTCATCGGGCATTACCCATGCACCACTTGTGTGGCTTGCAAGTTTTCCAAAACAACGACCTCGTTTTTTATGTAACAAAAAAATTGGGTTCTCCGCACATTCACGACTAGCAAAAGTAAAAATGTAATTTATGCAATTCGGTGCCCATGCCAAAAAATGTATATTGGAAAAACGACCCGGGAAGTTAGTACCCGGATTAATGAGCACCGGTCGAAAATAAAAACTCATAACCTTAATGCCCCGATGGTAATACATTATGTAGAGATGGGTCACAAAGCAGATCAAATGGAATGGTTCTGTATAGAAAGGGTTTTTGGACATAACCCTGCTCAACTTCTAAAGAATCTAGCCTACAAAGAAGAACTATAGATCTTCAATTTAAAGACATTGACTCAGAGGTTGAACACTTTGGAACCCTGGCATTCAGGCACATAATATTCTCAATTGACCTGCCTCAATTTGGCATTTATGTTGTTCCATCTCAATCACCACACAAGTATTGGGTCAGTCAGTCCATATGAGATATGCTTCTCAACATGGAGGCATTAACTCATCTCTATTGGACACATTCCATTTAGGCAGCTATGCTGGTTAGTAAGATGTTCAGATTAAGAAGTTGAACAAATGTTCCGTACAATTGCTTACAACATAAGCTTTTTCAGTGTTTTGGTTTGTTGGCAATATGATTAGTTCATCCTCAAATCACGTCGCGTAGCACCAATTTGTGGCTAATATGTAAGCCACGTGTATTAACGATCACATGCCTTAAAAGTCTGTATATGTTGAACAATATAACCATCATATGCCCTAAAAGTCCACATATGTAGAACAATATAACTGTTAAGCAAGTCAACTTTATGGTTGAGTAACTCGGCAACATGATTTGTTTTGCCTTTGAAGTATGCCGCGTGTCGCCGTCTCTTGATGGACGTCTAGGTCACGTGCACCAATGGCTGTGTATTTGGGGGCCCCGAAGACACGCCCAACAAACATACATTCATTAAAATTAACTTCATGCCTAGGCAATTTTACAATGCTAGTTACTCGATTCAGCTCGAGCGTTCCTGTTGCCGTGACAATCTGAGGCGGTTGCTTAGAAGCAACGTCGCCTAGCTTTAACAGGTGACTTACGCATGTATCACGTGTACCAACAATCACGTGTTTCCTAGGCTGATTGTCATCCTATCAATGTGGTATAGCATAACCACGTGATAGGATGTCAGGTGCTTTTAACACGCCAAAAACGATGACGCAGGTTAGATGCGCGTCTTTTGCTCTCCAGAATCGGCCAGAGATTTCCTGAGTGTTCAGCTAGGTCCACGGACTTCCGTCCCCGTTCTTGCAGCGGCTACCCACTCCAACGGTTGCCACCCTCAGGTAAGCAGTTTTGCTTTCAGCAATTGAATACCGTAATGGTATCTTGCACCCATTGTCATGCGAGACGTATGGGACATTTTAATGAGGTATTCAACTTGGGACTAGACATCTTAGACACTGGCAAATTTATCTTATTAATTTAATTAGCTGTTAGATATTTGGGCCCATGCAAATAATGAGGGGCAATGTCCCAATTCATAGCCAATCTACTTATGTTCCAGTTATCCGTGGAGCATAATTTTTGATCAATTTCTCTTGTTGCCTTGTAGACGTTTAGATCTTTTCCTGACACATGGACATTGAAACAGATATCTGCTGTGGCGCGCTAGTTTTCCAACCTGCACCATTTCAGTACCCAGACTTTTTCGGGTAAGATAACAGTAGATGTGACCTCTAGGGTCGTTCTCTCAAAATCTCTGATCTTTCAGCCTGATGGGCCAATAAGTCACTGGTCACCTTTTCTTGCCGGGGCCACTGATACAATTCTTTATAAAATCCCTACAGATTGGAGCCCAAATTCAGCCATCTTCCACGCAGGATCCTTAACTGGAACATTGCCAATTTGTACGACAGTGTCTCCAGTTCCATAGACATAATAAACAATGGATTGACTCCTGTTGCGGTTGCTAAGGTTGGTTTATAAGTTTTTCTTCAATAAAAAGTATTTTTTAGAACCAACACCAACATGTGGGTCTTTCTCGTGTGATTCTCTTTTGGATTCTTTGCTGTGTATCTATCTTTTCGTCACCCTTTGGTTGATTTCCATGATCTACACCGGCCTGGTCCAGGGACACTGATCTTTTATGGTAGCACTCCTTGCATGACACCCTTAGTTTAAACCAAATATATATGTATATATATTTGGGGTTGTAGCAGGACAACAGCAGAACATTCTATGTCTGCAACTGAGATTTGCGAAGTCATGTACTTGCACTTCCTTTCTGCCTTTCTTCTTCTTTCACTTGACCCTTGATGTATTTAGGGAACTGATGGTTCCATGTTTGCTTTGTTTGTAGACAACTACTTGTAATCTCCTGATGAAGACGTAACAAAACGAACGTTAACACGTCGAAACCGGTAGAGAGATCTACGATAAGACCACCTGTGAAGATTCTTTTTGGCCTATCCCAATTGCTGACCACTTATAAAATCTATTGTGGCCATGCGCCATGTGTTGTTTTGCTGACCATTTATAAAATCTACTGTGGCCTTGCACCATGTGTTGTTTTGCACAAAAACTGTTTGTACAATAATTAAATTATGGATGTATTGTTATATTTCTTATATGTTTTTATCTTGTACTTATTGATGTTTTGTATGAGTAGTTTGATGGATGTTGTATGGATGTGGATGAATGTATGAATGATTTAATAGGATGATTTTTATCAAATTATGATGGTTTTTAAATATTCCTGCTACGTTAAATAAATAACTGCTTGAGTGCAGATTAATTTGTGATTAAACTCACAGAGTAAAATGTATTAGGTACAATAAAATCCTTAATAGGCCTTTTCAAATTGTATCCTCTGGATTTTCTTCTGAGATATACCATTACGTTAATACCCCGATCTAGAGAGTGGGGTCTCCTGTGCATTTCAGAGACAGATGGTCTTTCTGGTGCCTGATTACAGAAACTTTGCACCGGTGCAAGTGCAACGTTTACACAGTATTAGCGATAGGGCAAAGTTTACCATATTTTTAAAAGCACTGGGATATATTAGAAAACTATTGCACCGTGACAAGTGGTTTGATATGGTATAAGCACCTTGGCAAACATTTCCCCAGTGAAAAAAAGATACATTTTCAATGCGTTTTTTTTACTCATGCAATAATGCAGTGAAAATGTATCTTTTTTGCACAAGGGCAATTTAACCAAGGGCAATTTTACTTGTCATGGTGCAACAGTTTTCTAATGTGTCCCATTGTTTTTAAAAATAGGTCAATCTTTGCAAACTTTGCACCGGTGCAAAGATTCTGTAATCTGGCCCCTGGTAGATAAATGGTAGAAGATGATGAAGTAACAAAATAGAATACTTATAAGCACTTTACGTTAGCACCTATCTGGTGGTCACACCCCAGATTATACTAATAAACACATCCCAAGTTTTTAACTTTGGACATGAAGGACATGGGTAGTCCCAGAAGGCATGGTGGCATGGGGCAGCTGAGTGGGTCAGTAAAAATGTTTAGGCCTCATTAGGAATAGCTCTGATTTTAATGGATTCAGTTGTGGTTTATTAGTGGTCATCAATACACTGCACCATTTTGGTCAGGGATTCTGGAGACTTGTTCACTCTCATGAACATCTGGGTAACTCCAGCATAAGAATGATATCCCAGAACATATTTTCTGAAAATCCCCATCAGCGGTTTTAAAGAGAGATAAACAAGAGTGGTGATAGTGACAGTCCTTGAGGGAACCCACAGTCCAGCTGAATCCTATCTGAATTGTATCCAGACATTTGTACACATTGATAGCAGCTGACTAAAAAAGATTTCAAGCAGAACAGTGCCTGCGTAGAGACTCCTGCCAGTGTGGTCAATCTGGATAGGAATATATTATGGTACACCATATCGAACGCTGCAGAAAGATCCACAATATTTTTAAAACAATGTATTTTTTCATTGTGCAGTATTTGTTAATATAAATCTTATGTACAATTATTGAATAAATAACATTGTAAAATGTCTAAAATGCACAAACCAATATATACCTTAATAAAGTAACGAATTATATTAGTTTGTACAAAATATTACCAACAATCACATTATAAAATGTGAAAACATAAACTTGTTGAAGGCACAGAATTGTAAGGACGTAATCATCAAAATGCTCTAAATTATTAAATTACGAAATTGTCACTGGCTTTTTTTAGGATTCAACCCTGCTTCTTCTTGGGTTTTTATGCAGATATTAACACTTTGCCATATATGATACACAACTGCCATAATTACTACTGATTTTGCACCTATAATAGTGCTCCAAAATTGATCTCCCTATCTCTGATGTGCGTTTACAATAAACTGTGTGTAACCCTTGTCATAATATTTGTACATTTCCTGACATTGTGTTAGAACGTGGCGGTTGGTCTCAATTTCATCGATAAAATCTCTTGTTGCATGGTATCTTTTTCCACCTCCCTGTGTGCTCCTCTGTGGGTAAAACACTTAAACGCAGGTAGGTTATACATTTTCGGATTAAGTTAGGGCAATATTTAACCTGGTAACTACTGGAGGCCCCTAAATGCCTGCTTACAGTATTCCGCGCTGCATCCAACATCACCAACAAAACGAGATTCTCTTCATCCACGATTTGCAATATATCATCCCACACGGCCACCAAGGCAGACTTTGTTCCATGATGGGGACGGAAACCTGATTGAAGAGTGCCGAGCAAGGAGAGATTCTCAATATGTTTCTGTAGTTGGAGTGTTGCTACCTTTTCCTTAATTTTGTCTGGCCATGGAATACCTGCCACTGGTCTGGAGTTTTGTCGATCCATGGGGTCCAAAGATATTATTTTCAGTAGAAGGGTAACTGTTGATATTTTCAGATCAGTGGGGACTCTACCTTGGGTTAAGGACAGGTTAACGAAACAGAATAGGGACAGGTGTGAACAGAATAAGAGTGCCAATCCCAAGGATGACTGCAATAGGAATGGGTGAACAGGAAACCAGCATGGTTTGGCAGACCGAAGGATGGCTGCACGTTCTGCTTAAGTGGTCTGACAGACTGTAGGGTGGGATGAGCGCCATTCAACATATCACGATGTACTGCCACATGGTGTAAAGACGTTTTTTAATGAAGTTGGAAGAGATTAGAAGGGGAAAGATCGGTTCAGAGGTGAGCAGAGTTAAAGGGTCATATAGGGACAGAAGATCAGGGGGGTTAAAATGAATGTCAAACCACTGATTGTAAAGTGAGTACAGGAGAGAGTTTTGTATGATCGGACCAAAAAAAAGGTTCGACCGTACAAAACGACGAAAAGTTCTACCACCACGACCAAAGCTTCAAACACGAAAAAAAAATAACGGTGGCTGCAGGGATGTCCCCCACAACACCCATAGTATGTAAGTGTGTTAGCATGAGAAAGGTGCAAACTTTTGGTAGTTCACACCTTTCTCATGTGAACATTCCTGCCACAGCAAAATCAGCCACATTCGGATCACTTAGAATCCAGGAGAGTGGCTTGAGAGAGGGACATTCCACCTGGAGTCCCATTGGTTACTAATATCAGTGAGGTTGACGTTTATTATTCATATGGCTCTCACCCCTGTGGGAAGCGATACAGGAGAAGTTCAAGATCATGATATAAGTGATTGTGAGTGCCAGGGGTTTTATAACTAAGGATGATAATGGCAGGGGTTGATCCAAGCCATTGAACTGTGATACATTTTAAGTAAGAGTGGATAAGGTCAGATGGATTCGGGAGGCAGCTTTGCTCTTCAGGATGACAACATTGCCACCAGTCTTAGATATGTGAGGATAATGGAAGAAAGTATCTGAGTTAATGTGCTAAGCTGCAAAGGTAACACTATAAGGCGAACCATGAAGAGATGATGTTTGTTTCTGTCAAAGTGTGCTTAAAGAAAAACAAAAATGTTGTTCATTGTTGCATTGTGCGCAGAGTACAGGTGAGGCATTGCTTGTGAGAGAGAGAGAGAGAGCGGCCCTATCATGTAAGAGCGATGCTCTCAGTGGGAGACTGTGTGTGAGAGTGAGTGTAGTCGAGAGGTGTGAGGACATAGGAGGGGATAAGGAGAGAAAAGAAGAGATAGGTTAAGAAACATGACAGTAGAGGGATGATGAGAGAGGAGAGGAGGAGGGCAAGGAGAGAGGAAAGGAAGGAGAGGGGTGAGCAGAGAGGGGAGGAGAGAGGTGAGGAAGAGAGGGAGTAAGTGTGAACACCAGAGGGAAACAAGGGGTGAGACAGGAGAGCAGAAGCAGAGGCAGATGGCCGCGGGAGAGTGGAGGAGTAAGAGTAGAGTAGAGTAGAATGATAGGTATGGGGAATAGAAATATCAAGGAAAAGAGAGAAAGGGGGGTCAGAAGATGTACACCCATTTTCTGCCTCACCAACAGGCCCACCAGCTTTGAAGTGTGTCATAATAAAACCCTTGAACCACCTTTTGGAGTTTGGGAGTTTGCAATTTCATCTATGACATGACCAAGTGTGCCTTTACTCTTGAATGTGGACACATCCCAGTCATGTGTAAGTAAAGGTGTGCAGTGTGCACCCTAAATACCTTTTACTCAAGTGCAGTGTGGCACTTGGGTCTCCATGGTACACTTTAGACAGCTGTGACCAGAGAGTCATGCAAGGAACTATCAACATGAGTAAAGTCTGACATGATGCGTAAATCTAGATTATAAACCAGCTGGATGTATATGATAAGCTGAATCTTTCATTTCTATTAGACACGCCTTTTGGACTGGGATAAGGAGCAAATGCGTTTATCAATTGCACCAGAAACTCTGAAGTGACATAACACTTTTCTTTCAATTTATTTGCATTGTACTTTTTCTGTACTATCACACAACATATTGGTTGCGTTAATCAGTAGTGCTCTGGATCATGCCAAATGTGCAAACACAGAGCAACCACATCAAGTTGAGAAGTTGAGAGATGACAGTGTGTAATATTTGACTAATGATCCATTTTCCTCACTGTAAGCATTATGCTCACTGGTGCCAAAATACATTGTATGTTGATGTCCAACCCTAGCTCAATTATTGCCTAACTGTGCCACCTGGTCTAGTTGATCTGGATCAACTGTTGCTTCAATGCCTGGTCGGAGACTGTTTACTGTGACATCCCCACTACCCATTTGACCAGGTTCATTGTTTCAGCTGTTTTCATCAAATGTGTTGAATTATTATCATAATTCCTGTCACCCAACTGTAATAATCGACAGATCCACTATACTCGAGATCAGTTTCACAAGTAACCCACACCTATTGATTGCTTTACAAGTGATTCTGCCCCTGGTATCCAAAAATAGTAAACCACACTATCAGTTTTTTTTTGTGATTACGCCATGCACTTACTCTATCCATGTTCACTTCATCAACTAACACTATACTGGGGCCACTGATAAACTTTGTGGCACAGGAATCCAACTGTAGCTGACCAACCGGAGCGGTGTATAATCTCAAGATGTAACAAAACACCTAACACCCATCTCTTCATTCATATATTGCATTCATAGCTGCTGGGTGATACCAGAATAGCACATTCATTGAAAACAGTTGGACAAGAAGAGAATTAGCAAACAGACATGATTTCAGTAAAAGAAACAAAGTCAAACGAACCACTGATCTTCTCAATTACACAAAGCCTCTGCACACCTATAACTACCATTCAACCTTTCGACAGGGACAATCATCCATTGCCAACCAAGGTGAAGACTGAGATCCGGTGACAATGTACTCCTAGAGACAACATGCTCTGCTCTATGCTAGAAAGAGATACATTCGGTGGACGTTCTCCAACATAGTAACCAGACTCTGGAATACTCTGCCAACGGGAAACCACGCAAAAAACATCTCTTCTCGTCCAGATAAAGATAAAGGCATGGCTTTTTGAAGCATAATTGGCAAATGCACCAGCCAGAAACCACAGGCATATCAGCAACAAACCCGAACCATTAACTTAGATCAGTTCACAACATATGCTCACCTGTTGATCCATAGCCAAACAACCAGGGAATGTCCTCATAGATCCCTCCAACACAACATAATTCATATTATGTAATGACTTCTACAGTGTTTTGCACCATGCTGTGACATGAGCCCTGGAATCAATGCAATATGTGTAAGGAAACTATATTGTTCCATCAGATCTCCAATCAACCTTCGCCAACCTTAGCCAATAACTTGTCAACTTCTGCACCCAAACATACTAAACACAAACAACTAAGGCAATCGCCATGGCTTTTAAAATACCAAGCACAGCAGACTTCAAACAACAGAACACTCATCTTTGCAACCAGCAGAGATAGCACAGCACTGGCCAACGCATCCTAACACAATCGACACACAAGTACATAGTTGTGGACACAAACACCTATTTGCTCTTGGAACATCTAGAAACAGACTAATATCTGCACATATCAACATAACTCCATTACTTTCTTGCATTGCCATCTCGATCCCCACTAACTATACCAATTCCAATCTCTTTCAGACCCACCTGAAGATCTATTGGAATCATTGAGCTATATACATCGCAGTACCTGTAGTGCCTGTAGATATACACCCTGTGCCTGCAAAACAGCATCCGCAGCACCCACACAGAACCTCATATGTTAGCTCAACAACTCAGTCGGACATGAGTAGTGAGTGCATAATCAAATGTTACCCAACCTCGCCCAGAACCAGACACCTGACCTACCCCACAAGCATGCATCACCTCACTATTTAAAATATTCTTTATACAGGCGATGGGGAGAGTCTATCAGTGCCAACCCCCTGCCTGGAAGAACCAAATGTATCACATGAATGAAGCAGGATATAAGGAGGACTTGCAGATAGGTGACACTCTCTTGCAGAACTGATGACCTCACACACCCCAAGACCATACCGTTCCTATAAGTAGGAAGCTACACATACCCAATCTCCATATATGACATCACTAAACAGGAAGAACATCAAGCGAAGAAAACAGGATAGGCCCGAGACAGAGGGCAGACAAATACCCGACCATCTGATATGACCGCTGACCTCACTTGCCCCACAGCAGCACATCATGATATTTCTACAGTAAGGGGAATGGGTGGGGGTTGGGGGGGTAGGTTCCCCAGTGTCCTGCAAAAAGGCCCCAAAAAGGACTCCTACATTGTTCACACATCTCGTCAGTGCTCTGGACAGAACAGACTTTCAGAGGACCTGTAGTTATGCAACCACATGCCAGAAACAATCATAAAATAAAGTGAGTTTACAGGACTTATCTGTGTATCCAATATAGTAGGTGATGGGCAGAGGTTATTGGCGGGCCTCCCATCGGCCTGACAGTGTCAAATACATAAAATCAAGCTGAACATACATCACCACAACTATCCTGGAAAAGTAGGCTATAGGAACGGTCTAATGCACCTAGCCCTCTGCCCAGACATGTCATCCTGCCTATCCAACAAAGATGTACCATGACACAGCTTGACCATAATCCACCACCACTGTGATAACTCAATGGCTATCATCCCTACAAGTTCACATAAATGGCAGAGGCTCACTGAAGAAAGCTCTCTTCATCGAAAAAGTAAACATACACAGTAGATCCAAATGTGATGTGTTGTGATGCGACTGTTTGTCTGCAGGCTTTTCTGCGATGATGGCCATGTGCAGACATTCTGGAGCCTGCATCGACAAGGATATTTATCTGCAGAATTGTTTAAACTGATCATTTAAAATCTAAATAGGTAATTTAACCGAGAGAAAAAAATAAGTACTACTTATCTGAGAACAAATGGCAAGCTAGGTGAAAAACACAAATCTTTTAAGGGTTGAAATGGCTACCTGAGTACGAAAAACGTTCCTATAGGTTAACATATATCTTCGTGCTTTAAAAAGGGGCAGCTTTAATTCTGTTTTTCTTGGGCACAGACTGGTTCCAATTTCCTTACAACTCCTTCATGTGTTCAATGTTGGACACATCCGTTGTCATATTTAAGAATTGTTCGACGTGACAGGATTCTTCAATGTATGTTTTGAGCATGGCATTGCTTCTTTCTCAACAGACAGTCCTTGGCAGCGTAGTGCAGCGTTCCAAAGGTCACTGCACTAGCAGAACTGCCATTTACAGATGACTCTGAGGGAAGGTAATTCCGCCTGCTTTTATCTGGACATGTGTACATTGCTTGCATCTTTTCATGGTCACTACATGCTTCTTGGAAGGACATTAGCCTTTTTGTATCTGTAAAGTGGATAACAGGGGCCCTTCTACGATGTGGCTTCCAATGCCAACAGGTTTTGTCTTTGTCCGCTGCCACACACTATGTTCTTGATTCACTCATAACCTTGAAAGGTACATAATGCATGTTCAAGGTCACGACCGGGATGGAAAGCAGAGAATATGCCATTGTTCCTCTCAGTCAGTAAGGATTTTTATCTACATGCCATTAGCAAATGTATTCACCACATTGGAGACAACGACCTCTGAGAGATCACCAGCAGCAGCTGTAGTTCTTTAAGTACTGCCTGAAGGCAACAGGTGTTGAGTATAGAACGGTTTTATGTAACAGGATGTGTGTGCCTGGTATGTTTTCTGAAAGAAGATCTTCACAGAAATGAATATGCCTTCCACACAACTACTGTTTTGCTGTTATTGATCTGAAATGTTTCAAACGTTTATTTTATAGTAGAATTGTGGTGACGAGGCAAAAAGAGGACAAATGTAATATTTTTACATGTATACCATCTTTGCATGCATATCATTTCCCACATTGCACAGACTTTCCAGGAAGCATTAACATGATAACAAATACGATATGTAGTTTGCCTGCAATGACTGCCCCTGCAGTTTATTACAGCGTTCAGGCTCACAGCGGGAATAGTGTTACTGCTTAATCAAAAGAGCATTAAAAACAATGCACATGGAAATAAAGAAACATAGAAAAAAAGCGTTTACATATCTAGCAATATTGATACAACGCGATGTACCAATATTTATCAAAAGCAACCTGGTTCTTAACTGGCTGCAGGCATATGACAAAGTCTGGGCAACCCTGGCGGTAAAACTCGTGGGAAGGGTCAATCTGCTAAAAAGTATGGCCTTACGAGGCTTTTGCACATCTTGCAGAACACACCAGCAAAGATACCCCAACATTTATTTGATGCAATAAATGCAGAAATCCGGGGAATACTATGGGGCTACCAGTGTCTGCGATTCACACCTAAAACCGTGATGAGGTCAGTGTGGGATGGCGCACTGGGCTTATTATTAGGTGGCTCTTTTGTTGGTGGCAAACGGGTGGTTGTTCGAGGAGACAGAGCTATCTCTCACAAGACTCACATTATCTCGTGTGACCGGGCGAGATCCTAAACAAGTATTATACAGAGGATTGGGTGGAAATGCCACACCCGGTGGGACAAAGATTAGTGCAGTAATGGAACGAGAAGACCAAAGGTATGGGGTGGAATGGGAAGATAACTAAAAAATTCCCCGTATTGGACAACCTAGCACTTGGAGAAGTCTATTAAGCTGGAAAACCAACCGCAATCGATAGAGAAAGGCATACTGAGGTTAGGAGATGTTGTGGCTGACGAGGGGCTAAAATCATTCCAAGATATAAGAAATAAACATGGGTTGGCACCAGCAGAAAAGTATACTCACATATGGCTGACACATGCCTTAAGGGCACAATTGGAGGGGGGGTCCTAGAGGTAAGGGATCACTCGCCTCTCGAGGTCAACGTTCTGTCTGAAAGATTGACAGGAAAAGGGATCTCTCGGCTGTACAAGACTATTAATAACTTCACATCCCCCCTTGGCAAAATTGAAGGTCAGCTGGGAAAGAGATGTGAGTATACAGGAGGGTGACAACTGGGTAGAAGCACTGGTAGAGGCTAGAGAGGTCAATATATCCTCCAGAATGCGATAGAATGCGATTGATTACGTAAATCATTCTACACAGAAATTATTATGCGAGAGACAGATTGTTCAAAATGGGGAGAGTAGACACTGATAGATGCTCCAAATGTCAAAGCTGGGCTGGCACTTTCTACCATCTGTTCTGGGAATGCCCCTAAGTGACGGATTTGTGGGATAAAGTTACGTGACTATTAACTAGAATATGGGGCCACACATTGCCCGGGGATCCTAAACTATTGCTGATGCACACCAGGGAGAGTAGGATTGGAGCACAGTAGAGGAAAGACTCATCCACATCGCCGCAATGGTGGTCCAAAGGAATTTAGCAGACAAATGGAGCGGCCATGTAATGCCCGCCCAAGGGTGTATGGAAGTTAGGTATGGAACACTGGCCAGGTATGGAGAAGATAACTTACAGGACCAGTGGGGCATCTAGGAAATATCAGAAGATATGGGGTAAATGGGAGTAGTCTGGAAAATGACAGGGGATAGTATCCCAGTCCACTGAGAACTCCATGGGTTGAAATAAGGATATCTGGATAATGGGATTGGGATTCCGGGGGAGGCTGAACTCATGGATTGTGACTGCTATGCGCAGGGCATCTGTAATTGCACCCATTTCCAGTTATGTCACTGGCTCTTGCTCATTCATGCCTGCTGCAGCTTACTAAGGTGCTTTTGGAAACAGGTTTGTTTCATGTCCTTTATGCTCACTGATCACATGTGGTCAACGCTGTCAACTTTTCTGATTTACTTTTCTTTCCTAATGTCAGTTACACTATCTTTTATTATTCAATTGTTTTATAGCACTGCTGCATTATTTTCCCATGTACCTGTGCAAACCTGACCTTCTGTTTGTCTCCTGTAGGTGCCATTGTGGAACATCCAGTGGTCTGGGCAGAGCAGCTGGGAGGATCCTTATGCCACGTGCCTGTATTTTCCAAGTACTTCCAAGGTGTACAAAAGTAGATGCGACCGGTTTCTATTGGATTCACAGTATTTTCCTTTCTCATTACAGGTTCAGGAGATGGAAGAGGAGAGGGTTTGGAAAATCAGATGACACCCCGCTGCAGCAAGCAGGTTTACTTTCCAGACTAATACAAGTACTGCCCCTTCCTTCAGCCTTAGCCCATGAAAGACGTACTATCTCAGGGCAATTATGTCGCAGACACAGCAACCAAAGAAGAAGTATTTTGACCACATGTTACAAAAAATACCCCACATGTGTACACGTTCCATGACAGCAAGTACAAATTACTGAACCCGGAAATGCTCTATACATGGCCCAAATGATAAAGTTACAGGGACATGCTCCCCAGCAGGGGCAAGCACAATGGACAAAGACATGGTGCTCTTTATCCTCCACATATTTACCATAGAGACAATATTGTTCAGTGAAAGTCACCATGCCCCAAGAATTACTTAAAATTGCCCTTGAACAATAGCATTACCCAGCACGCACCTCCAAAGAGTACATTGCAGCCAATCTCCAGGGAGATTGGTTTATCCCAAATTTGAAGGAACAAATGGCAGGTACTAACTGTGTGAATTGCCAATGTTATACCTCTGGTCACAAATTGAAATCATTTAAGGCAACATTGACCCGCCCATCAGGACCTTTTTGACATCTTCACATCAATTTGGTATATATGCTTAACAGATGCAATCATTTTCGCTATTTGATTGTTCTGGTGTGCCCATTCTCCCGTTGGCTTGAAGTAGGTCCCTGTGCCCAACCTGATGCCAAATCTGATGCTAAATTCCTTGTGTGAGAGGTTTTCCCACCATGGGGTACTTGTGAGGTGCTGAGATCTGATAATGGGACACATTTTTTCAACAACCTCTTTAAAGAGATCACTTCCCTATTACGTATAAAACACAAATTATGTTCAGTTTAACACCCCCAAGCCAATGGTATAGCAGAGCGCCTCAAAGTCTTACTAAAAGAATACCTTGCTGCATTGCTTGCTTTTGGCTTTGTTTGCTTTATGGAACCATCCTGGTTCCAACCATCACTTATCTCCACATGAGATAGTGATGGATAATAGACTACAACCACTGTTCACTCCTGTCTGTAAAGCTTCAGATTCTCACAGATAATAGAAGATGAATTTCAGGGCTATCATAGGCAACTTACTGATTCTCTTAAATTCATTTCCCAGCATGTTTCACTGCATCAAAGTCAGCTAGCCACATCCATAGCAGAAGCAGCAATGCCATAAGAGGAAGCATTTCTGCTACCGCAACCTGAATTTTATCCAGGCGGCCAGGTCTATATACAAAATTTCGAACGGAAGTGGCACCAGCGCTACTTTATCAGACCATTTAAAGTGACCTACGCCACATTGACTGTTAGCAAGTTTGCTGGTTTGAAGTCATGGTACTACCTGTCCAACATCTAGAGGGACAAGGGCAATACCCCACTTCCAGGAAAAGCAAAGCCAGAGATACAAGGAACGTTTTGGCCAGTTAACTGTGACCTTTGTAGCATCCTTTGTTGTTTTTAGGTGACCAGACTTTCTTTTTCCAGTCTTACAGCGGAGAAAACTGGAGGAATAACACAATGTATTTTATGTTTAAATGTTGTTTTCTTTCTCTTTTTCTTCCCTTTCCTTGGTTTGAACATGCATAGAGTTTTATTAGATATAGTGGCAATAATATAGAAATACTAAACAACAGTAGGGCGTCCATGACCATAAACAAAAAGGATGTGTTGAATTCAGAACTGGTCTTGAGCAGCACCAGAGATGAGCATCACACCAACACTGACAACATGTGGTATGACCACATGAGGGCAGTGGGAAGAGAGAGGGTAAACAATACTTGCTATGTTTACTCCCTGATTCCACATGCGACAGGCACACACAAGCCCTTTATCCATTAGGGAGCACCAGCAAAGACAGTACACTGTTTGGTCAAATTGGCTTTATGCAGGGTTAGGGTTGTGTTTCAGGGACACAAGTTGTGGGTACAGTGGGTGGAGGAGAGCAATCTTATTTATGAAGATAATTATATCACGTTAAAGAAAATGGCAGAAAGGGAAGAAACAAAGGATATTGTTTTGCATTTCAAAAACAAAGAATCCAAGGACAGGGGAACTATTGTTTATAAAACAACACACACTTTCTTCGGAAAATGGAACAGGACGTCCATTTCTATGGTGTATGATGAGACCACGATTACATATAGAGGGTGCTGTTTTTTTACCAGGACGAGTGGGTGGAAGGACTCCTTGGGTGTAGGGCAGAAGGATTAGTGGGAATTTCAGAAGAAGTATCTATGAATATAAGCAAGGTTTATTTTTGTATTTGGGACCATTACAAACAGACACTAACTTAGATAGATGAAAATAAGCAACCCTTTAAGATGCGGGCACTCACACAATATTCCTTTTGTTTCAGATCCAGGGGTAGCGTTAAACTGGACATGAACAGGAAGTGAACAAGAACAATGTAGCTCTTGAGCCTACAGGAAAGAACAGCAGCAGTAATGGACACCTATTGGGCATGTGGCACCCTGGTTTGTGCCTAAATCCCACAACGTTGGGACAGCATCTGTTCCATTGTTACCAGCGTTGCTGGCACCACATTCTGAGCTTGTGCCCTTTCCTGAACATCCTGATATTAAACATCTGTAACATAACAGGCCTATGCTGTCACTGATACTACAAAGAAGTCCTTGCAATAGTAATTACTTCTTCCAGGAATCTTCTGATAGACTCGCAGAAATACCTATGGAATTTCTGCTTTTACTCCAAACATACATCATCTTTTACATCACTTCTTGCACCAGGTGTCCCGCTGGGAGTTGATACAGCAGGTAAGTGGTATGGAACTGGGTTTGAATGCAATCAGGCATGACCACAGTGCAAAACTGGTATGCCCTTCACCTCATAACAGCTATGGAATGAGGAGTGTGTGCGAAAGTAGTACGCACCTGATACACTTTTGTCCCCCCAAATGATACAGAGAATGGAAGCTTGACTGAAGATATCAGCGTACTGCACACACTCCACACTGCTATGGAAAAAGAAAGCAGCAGGGTGGCCGAACAGGACTGGACTGGTATTGCAATGTTTTTTCTTGGGTGCTGTGATGGGTCCAAAATGTGAGGTAGACAAATTTGTGGAGAGTTTTCAACTTTTGACATTTTATTAAATTAACAGGTTGAATAAAAGCCTTGATAAGAATTACATTTGTAGCAATCAGATCCCTCTGCTGGTTGAATTAACTCCCCTCTACTACTATATCCATCAAAACCTAGTGATTGCTCTTTAGGTATGGTTGGATTGGAGTGCGAGTGGAGGCCCTTTTGCTAGGTTTTTCAGACTTAAGGGTTCCCCAAATTGTATCAATTGATTCCTATCCCACTTTTGACACCACATATGAGAGTTTCAACTTTTGTCATTTAATTAAATTAACAGGCTGAATAAATGTCTCACTATCCTGTTTAGAATTTTTCTTCCTAGAATAATATAAAGGGAACATTTATACAACAATCAAAGCAAAAAGGATATATATGGCAATTTAAATCAATCAAAAACATATGATTTGATTCATAATATGATCAATGTATTTCGTTGTGGTCTGTGCAATCTCCTCTTCCCCAGATCCAAACAAGGGTTTTCGCCACAAAAGGAAAAATAAGGAAATTGATTCAACACAAAGTTCAAAATAGTTCATTAGCTCATAAATTCTTGTACTAAAATTCACAAACTTCTGTTGCTTCGATAAAGTACCTTGAAAAAAGTCATAAGCTCTCACTCCTCCTGGAATATGAACGGTCTTGCATTTTTGGCAACAAAAAATAGTTTGGTCATGATGATTCATAACAATTTTAACTGCAGAAAGGTTTTTTACTTTTATTCAACCAACTTTCACAATTCTTCCCCAAATGTCACAACTCAACATGTTGTTATCTATTAGTACCACTTTTTAGCACTTGTACTTTCCACTGCCTGGCTTATTGTTTCACCAGGTTTCTTCTGGGCAATCACTTCTTGCCCTACGGTATACTCGCCTGTCCATGTGCTTCTTCAAAACCAGAAGAGAAAAGTGCTTCAATGGTAACTTTCAAATTCGAATAACAACTTCAAAAGTCTTCTTTGGTATGCAAATTTTAGTAGCTTTGGGTGAATAGAACATTCACATTGGTCCCTATCAGGACTTTTATACAAATGAGGCTCATCTCCCTCTGGATATCATTTTCCAGAAGGGCAAACTGTTTGCAACTTTCTATACCCTTCTACACAAAAAGTAGAATAAAAACAACTTCAAAGATCTTCTTTGGTATACAAAATGTTAGCTTTCAGGGAATACAACATTCACATTGGTTCCTATCAGGGGTTTTCTACAAAGGAGGCTTATCTCGCTCTTGATAGCTTTTTTTCTCCAGACGGGCAACCTGTTTGAAACCTTCTTTACCCTACTACACCAACACCCAAACAGTGACATGTATAAGGTTTTACTTTGCCTCTTCCTTGGCTTTGGCAATATGTGTTTGTAACAAATGCACCTATAAATCTCTCAAAGCATGAGCATCCAACTTTAGAACCTTTGGGCCTCCTGCTGTTCCCCTCTTGCCTCTGGCAATAGTTGATAGACTGATATTGCCTTTTCCAACTATTTTGGCTTGGGTATTGGTTGTTCCCTTAAGAGTTCAAAGAGACTTCCCCACCGGATAGTTGAATTTTCCAAGACTTCACAGACCCAGAGTTGATAGATTGATTGATTTGTTATTTATTATATGCCTACACACAAGTGTTTTAAGGCGCATCAAGGTAAAGGAGGGGGAACAGTGAGAGGACAAGACAACAATCATATAAGGCCATGTGTCATTGAGATTGGGCTTGTGCGCAATCAAGGCGTGCCGGGTAGTGGGTACAGGGAGAATTGCACACAGAGCTGTAGAGCACTGAGTTAAGTGCTGGGAGGCTGTGACTACAAGGGGCAACCCCAGCCCTTAGTGCGAAGGTTAGCCAAAGAGGCAGTGCATGTAGGGCCAGACGGCAATTGCAGGGGACTGGTCAGGGTGGGGCTGGTGTCCTTCTTTATGACCCAGAGGACAACCAGGCATCCAGTCAGCAGACAAAGTAAGGGAAAGGTTTGCAGGGTAGAGGGTGAGAGAAAAAAGAAGAGAAAAGATAAGTTTTGAGGAGTTTCTGTAACTTAAGGAGGTCCTGCTCTAGCTCTAGGCAGAGAGAGGTAGGGAGGCCATTCCAGTGGGAGGCACCCGCAGGAGAGATAGTTATATCCCCAATCTCTTTGGATAAGCAAGATAGTAAGGCCCACTGCCCCCAAAGCCTTGTGGATGATGCAGAGGGTCTCAAATGTGACCCTTGCAGCCACTGGGATCCAGTGGAAGGATTTCAGGGGCGAGAGATGTGGTTCCTAGGCTTGAGGCCAAGGATAAGTCTTACAGTCCTGTTTTGGATGAGTTGAAGAGGACGACAAGTAGAGGTAGGCAGATTTAGAAAGAGGCTGTTGCAGTAGTCGAGCCTAGAGAGAATCAGAGCTCTAGAGACAGTGATCTTCAGGGGGAAGGTGAGAAAAGGTGGAATACCTTTGAGGAGGTGCAGCTGGAAATAGGCATTCTTGGCAAGGTCTGTGATGTGTGGAGAGAAGGAGAGTGTGGAGTCGAAGATCACTCCAAGGGTTTTTGCCTCACCAGAGGGTGAGGGCAGAGGAGCAGGGGTCCCAATGAGAAGGATCTCAGTCTTGCTGGCATTGAGGAAGAGATCGTTAGAGGTGTACCTTGACTGAACAGAGATGAGCGAGGAGGAGGAGGCCAAGGGTAGCCTGAAAGAGAGCTGCGTGTCATCCGTATAACACTGAAAGTTAGAGGTGAAGGTTGAGATCAGATGGGCAAAAGGGGCCAGATAAACGTAAAAGAGCAAGAGGGAGAGGATAGAGCCCTGGGGAACACCACATGTATAGAAAGGGTGGTGGAGAGAAAAGAACCAAATTGGACCTGAGAGGGTCAGTCCAGGAGGAAGGAGGTAAACCAAGCCAGAGCCTGATCCGTGAAGAGAAGGGTCTCGCAGATACGAGTAATCAGGATGTTGTGGAGGGCTGTGTCAAAAGCAGAGGAAAGGTCGAGGTGAATGAAGGCAGAGGGAGAGTTCCGTGCCTCTGGCTGCTCTGAAACCAGACTGAAGGTCATGGAGACAAACAACAGATTCAGTGTAGAGGGTTAGCAGGGAGATATCAAAATTCTCCAGAAGTTTGCCCAAGAATAGAGTGATAGAGATCAGGCGATAGTTTGCCAGAATAGAGGGATCGACAGAATGCTTTTTTAATAGGCGGTGCACAAGGGAGTGCTTGAGAAGAGATGGGTGCCAGTGGTGAAGGAGTGATTACAGAAATCGGCCAAGGCTGGAGCGAGAGAACCAATGCTGTCCTTGATGGTTCTGGAGGAGCAGGGAGTCAACTGTTTATATAAGACTTTCATTTACTGGACTTGTCTGGAAACATCTTCAGGTGTTACAGGAGAGAAGGAGAGGGTGGGGTTGGCCAAGGCAGGCCTGAGAGGGGTGGGGTAAGAGAGAGGAGAAGGGGTGGAGAGTGCAGGCAGGATGTCCTAGGTTCTAGTGGTGAAATGAGAAGCCAGAGCCGTGCAGAGGGCGTGGGTCGGTGTAGAGGAGGAAGATACTGCAGTAGGATTTTCCAGCTCTTTGCAGATTTTTAAAAGTTTGGCTGTGTTGTAAGAGGCTGCAGAGATTTGGGCTTGACTGTGGACCCTCTTCTTAGAGAAGATGGAGAGTCTGTATTGCCTTTGAAGCAGGCGACAGGCCAGTCTGTCACAGGGTGCACCCGAAGCTTTCCACTTTTGCACAGCTACTCTGCACCTGCGTTTGAGAGCAGCCAAATCAGAGTTGTGTCAAGAGTTGCACTTTGTGGCAGGCTGCAGGTGGATCCTCATAACAGGGGTAAGGATATCCAGAGTGTAAGAGATGGAGAGGTGAATTTTGGAAAGGGCTGTGTTAGGGTGTGAGTCAACCGCAGGAGTAGGTTGAGGGGAGAAGGTGGAGGTAAAGGCTCCCACTGACACTTGCTTCATAGATCAAATAACAGCAAAGGAATGTGGCAGTGCTGGGAGGGCCTTTGTCAAAGAGAAGTAAGTTTCAAGTGCGAAGAGAGAAAAAAGTTGTCAGTCCAGGAGAGAGGAGTAGTGAGAGGATTAGAGAGGGGGCTTCCTGAAGAGATGTGAGCATCCAAGGTGTGGCCGGCAGAGTGAGTCGGACCAGAGGGTAGAATGAAGAGAGGAAAGAGAGTTGCATAGGTTGCGAAAGAGCCCAGAGGAGTCTGGGGAGTCCAGGTGGATGTTGAGATCCCCAAGGAGGAGAAGCTGAAGCTGGGAGGATGAGGATAGGAGAGAGGAGGAGAGATCAGCCCATTCAGAGAGAAAGAGGGTGACTGGGACAGGTGGACTGTAGATGGATGCCAAGGTCATAGAGAGCGAAAAACTATAAGTTGGATCAGTGAAACGGGTTAACTCTGGCAGAATTTAGAACATATCACCTTTTATTTAAGTTGTTTTATTACAAAAATATATCATTAATTACATAAGAACTCTAAAAAATCAACAATTCATCATCTCTTTCATACCTTCAGACAATCCCCATTCTAACATATCTATCTAAAAAAACATATCTATCTAAAAAAATACATCAAGTGATACCCAATGCTTATTTTTTTTAGTAGAGCATCTATTATTGCTGTTTATTAGCATTTTTCAGCAATGACCCAGTCCATAGTTTCAAGTGTCATTGTGTAACTGGTGTGATGTTTGACCAGATATCGTATTTCTAGAGAAAAGCGTCGACACGTGTTTCGGTCAGAGACCTTCTTCAGGACGTTGGGCAGGAGGACACTTCTCCGCCCTATTATATGCTTGTATGGGCCAAAATTCAATCTAAAAACAATAAGAAAAACCAGAATGTCAACCCTATTTCTTTTAAAAGGTGACGCATTAGTGTCACATTTGTGTCAAAATTAAATCGAGACACTCGCCTTACTCACCCCCGAGAAGCAATTCCTAGGATCGTAAGAAAGGACCCAAAGGATTAATCCTCCACTGGTCTCGGTATTTATATCGAGCCTGTGGAATCAACACATACCAAAAACACACTTAATATTTATTCCATGAATCAAAACGAGACTTGTAACTATACATCTGTCAAGCTAAGAATGATATATAAAAATAATATATAAAAAAGGCCACTTACAACTATCTGATGGCACAAGGAGCAACTCGTGCGAAGACTGCACGGTTATGTAGGTCGGACGTGCACTGATGTATTGCAAGCACTAAATCCTCACTGGACCCATCAACAACTGCAATAAAATTAAAAATATACGGATTAGCCCCCGTAAATCACACGGTGTCACTTTGTTTTCTAATATACGATCACCATCGTGCTGGACTCATCTGTTGTCAACATTATACTCGGAGTGCCGATGCTGTAACCTTCTTTCACATGCTGCTTACCCCAGTGAGAACATTATACTCGGAGTGCCATCGCTGTAAACATCTCAGCCTACTGGTAAACTATACCACACTTATATAAACAACATAAATTACATGTTGTTTTTTACACTGCGTATGCCCTCACCATACTGCCGTCATCTAAATCATGCCTGTTATCGCACATACTTCTTACCTCAGTCCAGTCAATCGGCAACCACAAGCAGGAGAACCACTGCTCCGGACGGCGTTCAATTTGCGCGTAACTGCCGACTCAATCGGAAGCAATGGACATAGAAAAGGGGACCAACTAATATCCTCATGTGTAGACACAAAAAAGGGACTCTCTCCGGGCAAACCACTAATGTCACGCAACCAGACTGTGTATCCAAATCGTGGATAATCAATGGGTGCGTATATCCACTCATTTTAGAAAAATGAACGCTCCATGGTTCTGTGTCTCGAACCCCATTCCCGGCTGAACAACAATGGTCGATCACATCCGGGCGGGCTCTAAAATCGTGGTGAATACACGTACACGATGCTTAAGGTATATTAGCCCTTATCCTACTGTAACACAGCTTGATTTTAGGAACTGGGTGCTTTGTTGAAGTACTGCGTCTAGCAGATAAAGATTATCATACACACAATTTATATGACGCATCACAAAACAAATTCATAGGTCATACATAAACAGATGACTAAAAAGCTGACTAAAAGAATTCAATTCTATTCATGAAATGAACCTGTATTATTCATTATCAGCGGTGTATACATCAATAGCAAAGATGTTAATTGCTTATAACACATGTTAATTGGAAAAAATGGGAAATGTTAATTATTTGTAACAAGAGTGTTCCACTCTACTGAAACATTCAGTCCTTCCTTGACGGTATTCAAAGTATGAATCCATTTCTGTTCTGTACGGTGTAGTATTGTACTAATGTCCCCCCCTCTCATATTGCTCCTAATATGCTGGAGTACGAACCATCTCATTTCTGTATCTTTATGTTTCATTTTCAAAAAATGGTCGACAAGCGGTTTATCTGCCACACCATTCCTGATACAGCTCCTGTGTTCTGATATTCGTTGTCGTACTTCACGTGTGGTCTTACCAACATATAGGAGTTGACAGGGGCAACTGATAATATAGATCACGTTTTTTGTCAGGCAATTAGTGTGGCAATTCATCTTCCACACCTTTTCGCCATATTTGAATTCCTTTTTGGTTACTGTCAGAGGGCATGCTACACACTTGCCACATTTATAGTGGCCCAATATGGGGGGCAACCCCCACTGTGTATTGATGGTGGTAGCCCTCTTCGGTTCTCTATACGTATGCACTAATCTCTGTCTTAGATTCTGATTGCGTTTAAATGCATACATTGGTTTCTGAAATAATGACCCCGGGTGTTTTACAAGATTCCAGTGTTTATTGATTATTCTCTTTATGTCAACGCTCACTGGATTAAAAGTTGTAACACACACTAAACGTTCATTCTTCTGTCTTTCTCGAGGGGTAAGACAAATTTCTCTATTTGTATTTTCCGCTCTTTTAAGTTGGTCTTTCACCAACCTTCTCGGGTACCCCCTCTTTTGTAACCTTTCTTTTAGTTGTTCCGCATGGATCTTAAATTCATCCCTTACAGAGCAGTTCCTTTTGATACGTAGGAACTGACCGTAGGGTAGGTTCTGCCGTAAACTCGCTGGATGGAAACTATTAAAATGCAGTAACTCACCTGTAGATAACTATATTCAATGGTGAATTTTTTGCTCCCGACGTTGCCAATTTATATATGGCTGACTATGAGGAGAAGTTTATTGTGGGACCACATAATCTACTCACTAGCCATCCCACTCTGAGTGGCCATCTAAATATATGGCACCGTTATATTGACGATGTTTTTCTAATTTGGAAAGGGACAGCTGCATCTCTTCACGAATTTCATACATGGTTGAACCAATGTGATACACACATAAAATTCACCATTGAATATAGTTATCTACAGGTGAGTTTCCTGGATCTTGTGATAAAAAAAACTGGGAATCATCTCACGACTACCTTATTCAGAAAGCCCACAGATAAAAACACCTTACTGCATTTTAATAGTTTCCATCCAGCGAGTTTACGGCAGAACCTACCCTACGGTCAGTTCCTACATATCAAAAGGAACTGCTCTGTAAGGGATGAATTTAAGATCCATGCGGAACAACTAAAAGAAAGGTTACAAAAGAGGGGGTACCCGAGAAGGTTGGTGAAAGACCAACTTAAAAGAGCGGAAAATACAAATAGAGAAATTTGTCTTACCCCTCGAGAAAGACAGAAGAATGAACGTTTAGTGTGTGTTACAACTTTTAATCCAGTGAGAGTTGACATAAAGAGAATAATCAATAAACACTGGAATCTTGTAAAACACCCGGGGTCATTATTTCAGAAACCAATGTATGCATTTAAACGCAATCAGAATCTAAGACAGAGATTAGTGCATACGTATAGAGAACCGAAGAGGGCTACCACCATCAATACACAGTGGGGGTTGCCCCCCATATTGGGCCACTATAAATGTGGCAAGTGTGTAGCATGCCCTCTGACAGTAACCAAAAAGGAATTCAAATATGGCGAAAAGGTGTGGAAGATGAATTGCCACACTAATTGCCTGACAAAAAACGTGATCTATATTATCAGTTGCCCCTGTCAACTCCTATATGTTGGTAAGACCACACGTGAAGTACGACAACGAATATCAGAACACAGGAGCTGTATCAGGAATGGTGTGGCAGATAAACCGCTTGTCGACCATTTTTTGAAAATGAAACATAAAGATACAGAAATGAGATGGTTCGTACTCCAGCATATTAGGAGCAATATGAGAGGGGGGGACATTAGTACAATACTACACCGTACAGAACAGAAATGGATTCATACTTTGAATACCGTCAAGGAAGGACTGAATGTTTCAGTAGAGTGGAACACTCTTGTTACAAATAATTAACATTTCCCATTTTTTCCAATTAACATGTGTTATAAGCAATTAACATCTTTGCTATTGATGTATACACCGCTGATAATGAATAATACAGGTTCATTTCATGAATAGAATTGAATTCTTTTAGTCAGCTTTTTAGTCATCTGTTTATGTATGACCTATGAATTTGTTTTGTGATGCGTCATATAAATTGTGTGTATGATAATCTTTATCTGCTAGACGCAGTACTTCAACAAAGCACCCAGTTCCTAAAATCAAGCTGTGTTACAGTAGGATAAGGGCTAATATACCTTAAGCATTGTGTACGTGTATTCACCACGATTTTAGAGCCCGCCCGGATGTGATCGACCATTGTTGTTCAGCCGGGAATGGGGTTCGAGACACAGAACCATGGAGCGTTCATCTTTCTAAAATGAGTGGATATACGCACCCATTGATTATCCACGATTTGGATACACAGTCTGGTTGCGTGACATTAGTGGTTTGCCCGGAGAGAGTCCCTTTTTTGTGTCTACACATGAGGATATTAGTTGGTCCCCTTTTCTATGTCCATTGCTTCCGATTGAGTCGGCAGTTACGCGCGAATTGAACGCCGTCCGGAGCAGTGGTTCTCCTGCTTGTGGTTGCCGATTGACTGGACTGAGGTAAGAAGTATGTGCGATAACAGGCATGATTTAGATGACGGCAGTATGGTGAGGGCATACGCAGTGTAAAAAACAACATGTAATTTATGTTGTTTATATAAGTGTGGTATAGTTTACCAGTAGGCTGAGATGTTTACAGCGATGGCACTCCGAGTATAATGTTCTCACTGGGGTAAGCAGCATGTGAAAGAAGGTTACAGCATCGGCACTCCGAGTATAATGTTGACAACAGATGAGTCCAGCACGATGGTGATCGTATATTAGAAAACAAAGTGACACCGTGTGATTTACGGGGGCTAATCCGTATATTTTTAATTTTATTGCAGTTGTTGATGGGTCCAGTGAGGATTTAGTGCTTGCAATACATCAGTGCACGTCCGACCTACATAACCGTGCAGTCTTCGCACGAGTTGCTCCTTGTGCCATCAGATAGTTAGTTGTAAGTGGCCTTTTTTATATATTATTTTTATATATCATTCTTAGCTTGACAGATGTATAGTTACAAGTCTCGTTTTGATTCATGGAATAAATATTAAGTGTGTTTTTGGTATGTGTTGATTCCACAGGCTCGATATAAATACCGAGACCAGTGGAGGATTAATCCTTTGGGTCCTTTCTTACGATCCTAGGAATTGCTTCTCGGGGGTGAGTAAGGCGAGTGTCTCGATTTAATTTTGACACAAATGTGACACTAATGCGTCACCTTTTAAAAGAAATAGGGTTGACATTCTGGTTTTTCTTATTGTTTTTAGATTGAATTTTGGCCCATACAAGCATATAATAGGGCGGAGAAGTGTCCTCCTGCCCAACGTCCTGAAGAAGGTCTCTGACCGAAACACGTGTCGACGCTTTTCTCTAGAAATACGATATCTGGTCAAACATCACACCAGTTACACAATGACACTTGAAACTATGGACTGGGTCATTGCTGAAAAATGCTAATAAACAGCAATAATAGATGCTCTACTAAAAAAATTAAGCATTGGGTATCACTTGATGTGTTTTTTTAGATAGATATGTTTTTTTAGATAGATATGTTAGAATGGGGATTGTCTGAAGGTATGAAAGAGATGATGAATTGTTGATTTTTTAGAGTTCTTATGTAATTAATGATATATTTTTGTAATAAAACAACTTAAATAAAAGGTGATATGTTCTAAATTCTGCCAGAGTTAACCCGTTTCACTGATCCAACTTATAGTTTTTCGCTGCATAATACCTGAAGGATCAGGAACTATAGTGCAGGTCTACCCCTTTGTTTCTTTCTCAAGGTCATAGAGAGGCCAGGAGAGATAGAGAGCCTGCAAGCCAGGCATTCAAAGAAGGAGTAGGTCTGAGTGGAGATGATGGAAGCATGGATCCACTCAGGAAAGATCAGGGCCACTCTGCCTCTGGGCCTATCGGGCCTGGGCTCAGAGAGTATCTTGTAGCTCTCAGGGAGGAGTGTGTCAAAACTTGTGACAGAGCTGGCCATGAACCATGTCTCAATAAGAGTGAGAACATCCAGGTCCAGAGGTTAAAGGATGTGGCAGATGTCAGAGTAGTGTTTGACAGCAGAGCGAGAGTTGAGAGTAGCCACATGGAACAGGTTGGCACTTTTGAAAGGCTTCTGGGGGTTGGGGGGTTGAGGAGTAACCAACGAAAGTGGCAGAGGAGCCAGAGAAGTGGTAGGAGGAGGCAGCAAATGATCCAGAGATTTAGTGGATGAAAATGAAGCCTGAGCTTTGGAGGACAGGGTGTGCAGAGGAACCAGGGTGGTGGAAGGAGGAGGTGGCAGAGTAGCCAGAGTTGGAGCCTTTTAAGTTTACAACATGTCACTTGCAATGGTTCTTGATAGTTCAGCACTCATACAGCTTGTCTGCACATTTTTCACTTATGCATGAGTGAAATGTCTTGGGAGGATAGCTCAGGGGCAACGCGCTCGCCTTGGAAGTAAGACGACACGCAGCACCAAAGGTTTGATCCCCGGGTCCACGCTTAGAAACCTCTCGGTATTAAGCGCGTTATAAAAGAATATCATATTATAATGTTCTGCGTGGCACACGCGGACAGCGCAGAGCATCCTGGAGTCACTCACTTGCCTCAGACTCACCATGTAAGTCGCTTTTCCGTGCTCCGCTTAATGTTTGAACAACCTCAACAATTGTAGCTTCCTGGGACAAGGTGACAGATCTTAGATTAGAGGCGCCTTAACCTCTGAGCATCCTTGGTCCAAGGTGCAATCCAGCCAAAAGGGACATCTAGACTGCTCTCACCACATCTGCCTTTCTGGGGTGAAGCATTCTACTCCTATTCTTCCGGCTCTGCGACCTCTGCAAGGGGGATAATGAGAGGCACAGACCCTCTGAGGACCTACAGTGGTCTGGTGTCTTCTTGCTTCTCCAGCCCCACCTCAAACCACAAGGGTTCTCACATCACACACTGCTTCTTCTGCTTCTGCTTCACTGGCTTCTCTACAGCTTGCACCTGAGGGGGCCATTTAAGCCTCTCAGTCTCTCTCAAGTGAGGGTCATTTAGATTAATTAGCTGACCACTACAAGTGTGTTCTTCTGTATCCCTCTTCCTCATCTCAGTACTCAGGGAATTATGGGACTTGAAGCCTCGAAGAACAAAATTAGTCTTTCTAACTCTTTCTACTTTGCAATAAGCCATTAAAATACTAGGGTTTCAGGCAAAATTAAATAGGGGAATTTTCCCCTCTTCCTGACCTGTTTCCTCCCCCATGTGATCCTCCCATAGAACACCATCCCCAGGGTCAGGATCAGGAAGCGTCTGCCTTCCTCAGGCCACATGAGGAAGGTTTTGGGGGGAATCACTACTGAATCATCACACGTGGTTCAGTAATATAGTAAACATGCTAGTTCCTCTCCCTGTCGTAGTGTGTGTTGCTCTTTGTGCCCTCCAAAGTGTTCTGGGTTGTTGTAAAAGGGTTGGGGCTAAGCGGACGTCCATGATATCGATTACACTAAAGAATCCCTATGACTTTGCTATACCTCTCTTGCGACATGTGCATACACAGACGGATAAGTGGAATTGGGAGGTTAAACATCATATTATTAGAATAGGAAATCAAATTGGTCCCCCAGGGATGCTCTCTAATCCACCTCCAAATCCTAAGAATTACACTGAACATTCGGTCGATTGTAATGGCAATGGTGATTGTGCTTTTATGTCCTGCATACTTGAGGAGTAAGCTCCACAGACACACAATTGACATGGTATCCCTAAGATATGGATTCCAAAGGATGATTGGGCTAGGAAGATGGAGGATGAGTTATTATTTAATAAATTAATTAAAGGGGGTGAACATGCAAGTCCAATGTCATAAAGGTGTGCACGAGTACAAGATAAGAAAACTCTTTTAGCAAGGCATCAGACTCATAGTGGTGACGTAGGTATCACACGCTTTACATAGTGTGACATTCTACTTTGAGTAGATGTGGCTTTGCCACATTTCAGGGAGATTTTGGGCTGTGCGCACAAATGCAGCAAAGTATTTCTTCATATTCTTATATTCTTTTGTGACATTTATATTATTGGATTAATTTATGTAGTTGTGACTCATTTGGTTTGTGGAGGTTGAGCTTGAGTAAGTGTACTTGTTAGTTGATGTATTGAGCAAATGGTCTGCCATGTTGAAAGGATGTAGATTTTTCCATTCTAGTGTGCTAGGACACATTTCTAAGCTATGATTATTTAATTGAAGGATTATTGCTGCTGTTGGACAGAAGGCTCCAAGCATACAAGGTCAGGATGGCAAGAGATGAAGAACAGTGTTTAGCTAATTGTTGCAAGGGAGAAAGTTCTCAGGGGTCTGAAATATGACTCGAGGTGGCAGGCGCTTTCCCAGACAATAAACAAATGAATACATAATACTTGTAAAGGGCACAGCGAGACACACAAGAATATCCACACAGTAGCATAGGATGTGAGTTCAGCGACCCCAATGAGAGCATGGTATTTGATCCAGAGGTTAAAGTGCTTTGACAGAACAAAAACATAGAAGGAATTAAGTTTTAGGAGAAGGCCACACATGTTTTTTTTTTTATATAGCTATTCAGCTAGAAGGTCAGACCCAGAATAAGCAACATGTATCGAGACAGGAGTTGCAGGTGCAAGGGTTGGAAGGCCAGAGGGCCAATTATGGTGAAGGTATTGTGGTGTTGCAGGGGATGCAACAAAGTTTTGACCTCACTTATTTCCACCCACAATATAATTGGTCGTTTGGGTGGGATGCTACAGCCCGAGCTGTGTCAGGTGTCACTGATGAATCAATGCAGAGCTTTTTTATCAATTGCATCATGAAGAATGCCAACCAATGTCACTGCAGAATTTTCAGCTATGAAATTAGGTCATTTTTGAAGGGTGCTATTTGTAATTGTCGTGTGAAAGTAAACTTCTAATCATAATGTTTAATATATAGTGTTCTTTAGGTTTTTAATGATGAACAGTCAATAGAAATTTTAGAATGAGAAATAATGATGAATTTATAGAATGAGTTAATTTTGCGGTTTCCCACTTTAAATGCTGTAGCCCAGAATGGGCACACTGAGTTGGTTCTCAGCTAAATTTCACAGAGCTGTCTGACATTCTTGCGGCCATACTTGCAAATAAAAATCTGTTTTTCTTCCAAGTTGTACACTCCATTTTTTATCACTTTCGTGTACAATTTTGAACACATTTGGGGGACTGCACCTTTATAACATTGCCTCCAGTGTGTCTAGTGGAACATTCTCAAAGGATTGGTGCTCAATAACAGGATGCTCAACCAGCCCTTTGTGGGTCAGCCTTGTGTTTAATATGAGAAGGTGGATTGTGTCATGGTCGGTCTTGTCGAGGGAGAAGGGTTTGAGCATTAGAGGATCAGGCAGGAGCTGAAGACTAGGTGAAGCGTATGAGCTTTGACATGCATGGGGAGAGTACAATCTGTTTAAGGTTTATTGAGTTGGTCAGAGAGAACAGGGAGTGACTTATGTATCTCGCTGTTTAGGCTCTGGGATGTTGATATCTCTGTGGAAGCTATTATTAGAGTAGGAAGCTGCTGCAGAGGAGAGAACGTTTGAAAAATCATCAGGGAAATTAACATTCCCTTGAGGTGGTCTGTAAATAAGGTGGAATGTAATTAAATCATTGCTTGAGATGGAGAATTGGCATGACAGGGATTTGAAGGAGCTGTGTGTGGGGGTTAACATTACCATGGAGGGCCAGTCGATCTTATGGATGACTGCCACCTCACCTTCAGTTTTCTATGTGGAGTCAGTATGTTGCATACTGTAGCTGTGGGGTAGGAGGACATCAGTGATATGACAGTTTATTTATATAGTGCCTATACACAATGTGTTTCAAAGCGCTTCAAGGTAAGGGAGGGAACAAGGGAAATACAATGACATTCTTACAGGCCATGAACAGTAACAATGTGAAATTATCGTACATGGGCTGGCGACATTTCAAATAGTGCAAGAGCTAAGACATAGATAAGGAAGGGCGGGGGAGAGTGGGAAGGAAATGGAAACAGACAGGCGACAACCGTACTAGGCCTGATGGCAATTCTGATAGAGTCAGCGCATAGAAAAAAGTAAGGGGAGGAGGGGAGGAGATAGGAAAAGGGAGAAGGGAGAGGAGGAGATAACAGAGAGTAAGCAGTCAAAGAGAGTGGAGAAGCAAGAGGGGAGAGTGAATACAATTGCAGAAGTTAGTAGTAACACATAATGTTGCAAGCCAAGATACAAGATGAAGATGGGAACAGAATTATTCAGGGCCACCATGAGTAAAAAATGCAAAGGGAGTCCAGCATGAGAGTTGAGAAAGGGTGACGCATTGTGAATCAATGAAGTCCATAAAAGTCAAATCCAGCATTGGCCACAAGACAGTGATGGTGAAACCGAAATGTATCAGGACAGGCTCCTGCAGAAGTAGGTTGGAGGGGGTTAGGGGAGCAGGGTAGAAGAATCAAGCAAAACAGGCAACACCTCTGTGCAAGAAGGGTGGGGGCACAAGGGAACATCACGGGGGAACCAGAGTGGGGGGGGGGGTGGCCTGTGGGGACAGCGGGCATAAACACATGTTAGTGCATGCTTACCTGCTGCCTGAGCAGGGGTTGGGCCATGGGTCCACCTGGTCTAAACAGGTCCAAAAGGGAATTGCATTTTTCTTGTTTGCCCTTCACTTCAGATTCCCGGGTGAGAGAAGCCCTTGATCTAAGAGTTAAGAGCAGGAAGGAAGAGGCAGGGCTAAGAAGGTGGGTGGGGGTTAGGCCAGGTGACCTAGATCCACTTGCACCTGCTCCCCATCTGCAATGGAAAAAAGCGTGGAGGGCTCCTTAAGTAGGGAAAAAGAGCAACAACCAAGTAGACACTAGGTGGACGGGGCTTGCTAAGTGGGGAAAAAGAGCTGCAGCCTGGATGGCACAAGGTGGGTGGGGCTTAGGCCAGGTGACCTAGATCCACTTGTACCTGCTCCCCATCTGCAAAGGAAAAGAGGCTGGAGGGCTCCTTAAGCAGGGGAAAAGAGTGGCAACTAGGAAGGCACCAGGTGGGTGGGGCTTGTTTAGTTGGTAAAAAGTGCAGCGGCCTGAAAGGTGGCCAGGGTTTAGGCCAGGTGACCATGGCCAGATGTAGGGGGAGGATGGAGTACACCATGTTTCTGTAATGAAAAGGGCATCAAGATCATTGTTGCTTTTGAGGTTGGCGATATCATCAGCATATGAGACCACTGAGTGGGCATTGAACATCATAACTGGCTGGACGTGAATACAAGGCAAATATTGTAAGGGTCGACAGTGGATATTGATGAGGTTTTCTAGGCTAGCTGTCTGTGGATGCTTTGAGCAATTGGGTGTGTGATCCCTGGAGAGGATGGGAATCGGTTCTGGTGACTGGAGACACATGGTGATATTTACTTTGTGATTTACTCTCTATGGGCAGAGTAACTTGACCGTGGCCCTTTTCAGGCCCTAACAGGACCAGACAGCCATTTAACTTTTCTTTGACCACCTTTCACTTCAGAATCCGGGGGGATAGAGACATCCTGTGAACTAGCAGCCAAGAAGGTAATGGAAGGTACAGGCTTAAGCAGTGGGGTGTAGGTCACTTGACCTAGGTACACTCCACTCGCACCAGCACATCAACTGCTAAAGGAAAGAAGCTGCAAGCCTGCTTAAATAGGTAAAAAAAGGCCAACAAAAAAGAAGGAACCAAAAGATTGACAGTGATTGACAGTTGAGTGTGGTTTATGTCACGTGACCTAGATTCACTTGCACCAGCTCAACAACTAAATCATGCAGACCGCTGTACAGGGGAAACTAAGTTGCCGCCAAGTAGTATTCTGATCATAATACCCCTGAGACTGTGTTATGGTTCTTGAATATCAGGGAAGACAAGAATTCTAGAAGCTAGCTCAGAGTGACATTCAGTTAACCAATCCTGACACTTTAGTATTGGTATCCTTTATATTTTCTAGATATTTACTTAGAGCCAAATATAGCTAATCTTACCTATTCTGTTGTAGTAAATACATTGCTATTGGTGAAGGAGTATTTTACACTGATACCGGGGAAGACCTTCAGGGGGAAGGACTCTGATGTCCTCTGGACTTTGGAGGCCTGTGTAAATAGGGTGAAAAGAGGTAGAAATAAAGGGCAAGAGCCATACCTGGGGACAACAGTCGTGAGCAACCATATTCAGTGGTTTTGCAAAGCAATGTATCATGTGATCAAGTCCCACGCCTGCACTGAGCAGTGGCATGATGGATGGGATGCCAAATGGGTGTCAGTGGCATCAGAAACAGCGGTCAGCAGCAAGCACCTGTTGCTAATGGAGCATCAAAAATCAATTTGCAGTGGTGCATCACTTGCAGCATCCACATTTGGGCAAAGCACACTGGGCCATGTAATGAGGCATGTTGAAATGTATTGACCTGCATTTAATGGGGCCTGATTGCTGAAAGCAGCTGGGCAATTCAGCAGTGGCAAACAACATGCAGAGGCTCTTGGAATTCTGCCATAGATCCCTCCTGCAGGTCACTGTCCAGGGAGAAAGGAAAAACACATTCATGAGAGAGGGACAAGTCTCACAGGGAGAATCAATGCCTGTGAGAGTGTTAGCAGTCTGTGGCAGAGCAGGTGAACTTTATTGTGAGAAACCTCTTTGTGAGGGAGCTTGAGAACTTTAGTGGGAATCAATGCTCTGTGCCAGAGAATGTGAATTTATGGGCCATCTGTGTCCTGTGAATGAGCCAGAGAACCTTAGGGACACCTGCACCCTGAACTTTATTTGGTGGATATGCCCTGTGAGAGAGATTGATAGCTTTAATGTGTGGCTGCACCCTGTGAGGGAGACCAAGAATTTAGGAGGGCAGCTATGCACTGTGAAAGAGCTCAAGAACTTTAATGGTGGTTGTGTCCTGTGGGAGAGCAAGAAAACTATAGGGGTTGAATGCACTCCAGAACAGTTGGTGGCTGCACCGTGTGGGAGAGCCTGAGAAGTGTTGACAAGTGGTCTTGGTGATCATGACAATATTAGGATCCAAAAACTGTCTGACACAATACGTGAAGACATGCGTAAGTCAAACCTTGCAGCCACTACTTCAACTATCGGTTTCCCAGCCACAAGCACCACAAAGCAACTGTGCTTCAGCTTTCAGTTTCTGATTTGTACTAGACAACAAATAATTGTCATCATCTGAGCTAAAATGTTAAGTATGGGTAGATGTCATTCAACAGTCTTCCACAATGAAGTGACTGTTGATTTTCATACATGGCAATTGTTAGATATGTGCCATTGTAAGTCTTCACCTGCACTTTGGGAAAATAGTGCTGGCAAAGTAAGTAAATCTTTTGGACTGTGAACATGTGCGGGGTGCAGATTAGTGACTGAACAGCAATCCAGATAAGTACTGCTGCCAAGACAGATTCCTTGATCTACCTATACTGTAACAGTCAATATACCTTAACATGAGTGAGAGCCCAGTAGATAGGTATCAAGCATCTTGCAGCTTATGTCCTATATATGTTCCTGTTGCTGACTCATTTGTATTCAATAAGCCTAACTCACTGAGGATGGTGTCCCACATCTGCTCCTCCTTGTATCATGTACCTACACTGATCAGAAAGCTTTTAAATCGTTCCAGTGATGTACTGGCCACTGATGCTATTATTCCTGTGCTGAACATTTCAGGTGTAGTTGGGAACATTTGTGGTGGTTGTTTCGTTTTAATTGTTAGTATTCTTTATTGTGTTTTAGTTCAATATGAACTTTTCACAAATTTCATGACCAACACATATATATTACAGATATTAAAAACAAATACAAATACGGTCATACAAAATGAAAATATATCATGAATATAAATATACTATTTTACTAAAACTATTTCAAACCATTTCATCTTAGTGTATACGGTTTCACTTAACAGTTCAAGTTTATACTGCCAGCAGCCTATTGTGTGAACCATTCACTAAATCATGTCCCCAAACAGGAATTAGCCTCTTCTCTAGTATACACCATAGGCAATATAAGGCACTATAGACAGAAATTAGTCTAGAATTTAGGCAATAGTGCCAAAAATATGCCAATCTAATTGCTTCATAGTTATGCACCAGGTGCCCCAATGTACACACATAAACTGAGACAAGCTCCACACACTCTGTAGCCTCTGGAACATGCCTCAGTCTGCATACATGACAAAATAGTTAATCTCATGCCAGTTTAAATTGAGCACCTCTCATAGCCAGTATCGTAGCATCATTGTACATTTGCACATTGCATCTTCTTCATGATATTTGCTCTGAACCCAGAAAAACAAGAGGTGATGGCTGGAGTTTGATCATTAATCTTAACGTCTGGCATTGCTCTGGGCAGCCCTCTAGACCATTGTTCTTTGTCAGCCAAGCCATTCCACAAACATAAAAGAGCTAAGCAAATCAGGCTTGAGCCCACCATAAAAGTGGCAGTCCAGCCAAACTGCTTGCTCATATCCTTTCTGCCTAAAACGAGACCACAAGCATCCCCAAACATGTTTGGGCCTGATTGGGCCTCATCAGTGAGGAGTTGCTTGGGTCTCTAGGTTCAGCAGGTACAGGACCCACATATGAACATAACCGTCTCACTCGGGTGACTACAGCAAATCAAAAGCGGTGACTGCTGGAAGGTTTAGACTTCATCTTAACCTCTAGCAATGCTTTGGCTAACCCTCCATACCATTCGAGAGAGGCCTCTGGCACCCCTGGATCAAGGAAGGCAGGCTGGAGACCAAACAGGAAAGCATCAAGCGACTCAGACTGAATTTAAAAGACTTCCATTATTCTTCACAGCAGACAAGTATACAGCAGACTGCATACATCAGGAACACCAACAACAATCAACATGAGCTCTAAATTCAGCTCATTTGTATTGTTCCAAAACTTGTGTAATTTAACAATGAATATAAAACATTCTATTAGCACTTATAATTAAAGACAAACCCACATGTGCCTGTGATTTGTTGGCTCAATTATCACTCACAGGCCCCTATGACATCAATTGGCATAACGGCTAATTACGTTTGTGTGAGATGTTCTTGACCTTTAATATGAATGCTTTGAGAATGGCCAATCTTGATAGCCTACTCGAGGTTCCTTTGGCAAGCAACACCATGTCTTCCTGTCAAAGAAGTCCAAGTATGGGCATCAGCTGTGTGCACTGTCCATGAACCCAACAAATGTTGCTAGCTGATCAGCTATCTGTACTAATTGCTACCTTCCCTTGAACAGTACGTGGCTGCCCCTGGCTCGTCAATGTCAAAATTACTTCCAAGAAGGAACTGTTTATGAGAGAATTATTTCATTATTTCAGTATGACTTGCAGAATTCCACCATTTTCAGTATCCATCTTAGAGTTTGACTGACCTTGCTCAATGAAAATGGCTGACCAATCTATTTTTATTCCCTGTTCAGTTTTAAGCCTAGATTTCTGGTAACTATGATAAATGTATGCTATCCAACATGCCTTTCGCTGCGCAAGGCATTCTGACCCAAAAAATATATGTTGCCCTACAATGTGCTCGTTTGGCCTTTTAAGCACTACAATTCAGATGTTTGCACTACTGGAACTATTGATCAACCTGACAAGTTATCTGGAATCCGTTTGACAGGGGGTGGGGTCTAACATCTTTAACACCACCTCTACACCATCGTTCTTTGGGTGCCAAGTCATTACAAAAGGGAAAGACCATATGAAAATCAGGCTTGTTGCCACCCCAAAAGGTGCAGTCCTTCATCTCATCATTCTCCTCCATGGTGTCACTGCTTTCGAGCAAGAACACACCTGTCTGTCTGGATCATAATCTTTATTTTGCCCATAATCCATGTTGTGGTCTTAGTCATCATTATTGCCTAACTTATCAGTGGGTGGGGACTGTCAAAATAGAGACATGGGATTTTATATCTTCTTCCGCTGATCAACTGCCCTGTGTGGTGTGCTTCCATGAACTTTGGAAGGTAAAACAGCACTGACTGGTGTATCAGCCACCAGCCTGAATCTCTTCTCTTACCTAACCAAATAATGTGACTGTACTCTCCCATAATTATCCCTCAGTGATTCCTGCCTCTTCTTGTCCCTCCTTCCATGCGTCAACCAATAGCAAGTGTCTCTTCCACTCACTTCAATAGATGGACAAAGACTGGTGTATTAGTCGCCTCACTGAATTTCTGCATCTTCGTCAAACCAAAATGATGCAAACATGACTCCCACACAAGCAACTATGAGGGATATACTTCTCTTCTTGTTCCTCCTACAAGGGGTCACCCAAGGCAATATGTTTTGTTCAGTCACGTTAGGAAATGGTCACTATCTTGTTCATCTCCTGCCACTTTGAATCTGCAATGCTTCCACATACCAAAATGACTGGCTGTCCTGAAGGCTTTCTACCTACTCACGCTCCTCCTTCAAGGTGTCACATTATAGCTTGTGCCTTGTACATTCAATTTAAAAGAAATACACTGACTTGTGTATAACCCACCACCCTACATCTCTGCTGCTTCCATCTACCAAGAAGATCCAAGCATGCCTCTCATGGTGCCATAAGGAACTTCCAGCTTCTCCTGATCCCCTTTCCCGCTGTCATTCAATTGCATGGGTGTGGTCCATTCACATCAATAGATGGACACTGAATGTGTATCATCTGTCCCCTGACTCCCTGTCCCTTCCTCCCCCAAAATTACACAGGCTCAAATCTCACACAAGCAGCCTTCAGAAACAGGGGCATGGGATACACTAACAGTCTTGCATTCTTTGGGTGTCAGTGTTTCAATTCCCTATCTAGGGAAACTGATTGGATTGGGAATGCTTATACTTATGTACCTTGTCCTTCTTAGATGAGGGCCATGTGGAGGAACATTGTGGTTTTCTTATCTTGTCTAAATAGCTCCAATTTGCTTCATAGTGTAAACTGGTTTCTTACTCATTATACCAAATCAAACAGTTCAAAATGTTGAATGGGAAGATGTGTAACATTATCTGCTTTAAGAACTCTAGCGATCTGATACAGCTGCTACTCATTTTAGCAGCATCATATTGGCAAATGGGATAATAAGATCCAAGAAATGGTGGCACTAGACAACATGGTTCACATAATATTAAATAACTGTGCCTGCACAGAGACGTCAGCATCGTGCATCGTGAATCTCATATTTCTGCTTATTCTTATTCACCAGATGTGTTTTTATAACTCGATTTAAATATCACTAGTAGCCTTGTGCCACTAAGTACACAAATAACTGGTGTTCTTAATACTCAGCTTTATAGTAGTCTGTACAAAGTATCAGAACAATGATAGGTGGAGTAGACTCACACAAATCTAATCATATACTGAGCTATCTTAATTGTTTTAGTTAAAGGAGAGAAACGTTGATGGAATGTACAGGGCCTCACAAACACTCAATGTTCAACACTTAGTGAATGGAATCGTCAAGGAGCAATCTCTTTTTTTAAACTGAAATATGCAAAGCTCAAGTCACAGTCCATGTTCCCAAAGCTATCCTTTCTGTCATAGTTCCCCAAACACTCCCTTGACTGTGGCTGCAGTCATTCTGGCTGATTGTGTGTCCTGTCGCTTGCGTGGCCTGGCTGGTGGCTCACTGTGAGGGGGCAACAAGAAGGGCCAAACATTATGAAGTGGGCATTATGGGCCCATTACCATCTCCAGCCTTGGCATGTCACTACAATATTTTTTTGGCTAAATGCGTTTAAGATTCTGTGGCGCTATATGGAACATTTTGCGATCGTGAAAAAAATAATGAGCCTTGTAACAAGTACAGCAGTGTGGATAGAAACAGTTGTAATTTTACTTTATTGGATATTTTTAAGGTGCTATGCAATAAATGGAGGCTAAAGGGAGAAAGATAACAATAACAGTCCTACTAGGCCTTGTGACATTCAGATCGTGCAATCTCAGTAACAAGAAGTGCGAGGGAGAGGGGTGGAAGTGGCAGTCTGTGCGAAATGTAAAGTGCTAGAGTGGGAAGGGAAGTTTGGGGTAAACAGGAGAGAGTGCAAGCGAAAGAGGAGGTGTAGGAGGGGGTAAGAGGGCCAAGGGGCTAGGAGGGTGCTGATTGGATGCCAGGAGGGCAAGTGCGAGTGATTGCATGGGGTGCTGAGAGTGCGGGTCCACATGCTAAGTGCAAGGAGGGGAGTGGACTGGTCGTGGGGCCTGGTGCCCTGTAGAACTCAGAGGGAACCAGGCAGAGAGTCACAGTGGCAGATGGGGGAGTTAGCAGGGGAAGGGGGATGTAAGGAAGAAGAGAAAAGGAGGGTCTTGAGGCGCTTCCATAAACTTAAGGAGATCTGGCTCAAACCCGAGAGCGGCAACTAGAGCATTCCAGAGGGAGGCTCCTGAAGAGGAGAGAGAACTACCCACCACTCTATGCTTAGAGAAGAGTCTGATCTGCAGAGAGTTGGAGCTAGAAGACCTAGGGGCTCTAGCAGGGAGGTATTTAGGGAGAGAAAGAGTTGGATGTAGGGGGGTCCCAGGCCCCAGGAAGCCTTGTGGATGATGCAGAGCATCTTGAACTTGATCCTAGCAGCAAACTGGGAGCCAGTGGAGAGATTTTAGGGCTGCAGAGATGCGGTCCCTGGGCTTGAGGCCAAGGATAATTTGTGCAGTCCTATTCTGGATCAGTTGAAGTGGGCAAAGGAAGGATAAAGGAAGATTGAGGAAGAGGCTGTTGCAGTAGTCCAGCCCAGAGAGGACATTGAGTTTCTGGGGGAAGGTGAGAAAAGTGCAACTGCCACTGAGGGGGTGCAACCAATAGTGGGCCTTAAAGTCAATGTCTCTGATGTGAGGATAGAAGAAGAGAGAGGAATGTTACCCAGGTTTCTTGCCGTACAAGAGGGTGAGGGGAGGGGACAACTTGAGGGTGACCAGAGAGTAGGAGGGAAGGAGGGATCTGGGGTCCCAGGTGTCCCAATGAGGAGGATATCAGTCTTGCTGCATTAATGCAGAGATCATTGGCAGCACTCCATGCCTGAATAGCCGTCAGAGAGTCCGGGATAAGAGGGGAGGAAGAGGAGGCAGTAGAGGGATGCTTGAAGGAGAGCTGCAAGCCATCTGCATAACACTGGAAGTGAGGAGAGAAGGAGGAGATCAGGTGGGCCAGAGGGGCAACATAGATGTTGAAGAGTCACAGCGAGAGGATAGAGCCTTGAGGGACACCAGAGGTAAAGCGTGTGATACGGGAGAGAAAAGGGCCCAGTTGAACCTGGGAAAATCTGTCGGAGCGGTATGAGGCCAATTAGTTTAGTGCCATGCCCTTGATGGCAAGGGTGTCACGGAGCCGATTTGTCAGGGTGGCATGATTGACAGTGTCAAAGGCAGAGGAAAGATCGAGAAGGATGAGAACAGAAGAAGAGTTGGAATCAGGATTTGAGAGAAAGTCATCGCCGGTTTTCAGTAGAGCAGTTTCCATGCCTCTGGCTGCTCTGGAGCCAGACTGGTGGTCATGGAGCTAACCAACAGATTCTGTGTGATGGATCAGTTGGGAGATGGCCAACGACTCCAAGACTTTGCCCAGGAAGGGGGTAATGGAGATAGGGTGGAAGTTAGCTGGGAAGGAGGGGTCACTAGAAGAATCTTTATGGAGAGGGTGCACAAGGGAGTGCTTGAGGGATAGTGGGAAAGAACCAGTGGCAAAGGAGTGATTGCAGAAATCAGTCAAGGCTAGAGCAAGGGAGGCAATATTGTCCTTGACAATTCAGGAGGAGCAGGGGAGCACTTGTTGGAGGAGATTTCCATAGTGAGGACTTGTTCAGAGATCTCATCTAGTGCTCGGGCGAGAAGGAGGAGAGAAGGGGGGGAAATGGGGCAAGGGAGTCATAAATGCGGTTGAGAGAGGAGGGAGGTGAGTAGAGCAGAGTAAGGATAGGATGTCCTGGGTTTTGGTTGTGAAGTGGGAGGGCAATGCAATACAGAGGATCTGGTATGGCAGAAGAGAAGTAGAGACTGCATTAGGATTGGAGAGTTTCTTGCAGATTTTGAACAAAAATTCCATAACTGCCACATTACTATTGTTTTAACGCACAGCCATAACACATGTTACATGGTAAGGTGGAGGATTCACCTCCAGTAAAAAGGTAAATCCTCCACATTACCGACAAAATTTGCAGATCCGGTTTCCAAGCAGACAGATTGTTGTCTCACCCAGAAGGACTGTCACACCAAGCAACACTTGATTTTAAATGCGATACTATTGCCCCCTCAAAATGAACAAACATTTCCAACTAACCTCATAGTTGGGCACCATATACATGAATGTACCGAAAAGCACTAATGTACTGATTGTTTCCAGTACACAGCTGCATGTTACTGGGCCCCAGTAACTCTGCAATGTGGGCGAGAAAAACGGTATTGTATTGCATCTCAATCACCCTGTTTCCTGCGCCCCTGTTCAGTCATTCCCTTCTCCTCCTGCTCCTCCCTAGGGAGAACAACACACAGGCAGCAGGGCAAAGGGCAAATCTCCGACACTGTCACTTCCTGCTCTCTAAAGTTTCAGCAATTTTCACATATCCTGTTTTCCAAATTCCAATCACTGAATCATCCACACAACACTGCTTAAACAAATATTTAAGATACCCTAACTCTCTTAGTCCCCCCAGTCACTCTCTAGCTCTACCTAACCTTCTTCCCATTTACCTACTCGTGATTGTTGTGGGCTGCCTCTGGTCTCCGGGGCAGCCCACCGATGGTGTCGGGATCACCCGACACGGGAAGGTTGAGCCAGGTAGCAGCCGGCGAACCTCGCGTAGGGGAGCACCCTACAGCGCCCGGTGTCCCTGGGTGCTAGACTCACAGTGTGGGGTTGTCAACCCCAGTTTCCACAGCCACGGCTCCGAGATCACTCGGGCCGTGGTAGACCATAGGCCACGTCCACGTGGCCGGCACACACACAAGAAAAACACAGACACGAGTTGCCACTTCCTGAGGCTCTGCTGCTCTGCCCTCGCAGCGCCAGCAGAGCCCCTTTTATTAAAGGAGCATGCGAGCGTCATGACACAGTCAGACCCCCACACAACATCCCTTCTTTATTATAACCAAACGAATCAAACAAAAACTCACCACAAACATTTGGTGCATTCCAGTCCGTGCACCACCTAACCGCTACTCAAACATTTGGTGCATTCCAGTCTGCGCACACCTAACTGCTACTCCGAACCACACATTTTTGACACCGCAAAACAAAACAGGTGTGTTCCAGTCCCCACACCATGGGGCCCCATAACCGGGTCCTCCCACTCAGAAAATCCCGGGGTCAAACTGGCCCTCGGCGCCGCTGCAGGACAAGAAGAATATATTCTCTTTGTACTCCTCCCCGATATCATACAGTGCTTCTCGGGACTCTCTGCCACCTGGACCGCTGCCACCTTGGGGGTCCTTCTCCCCTTCACCTCACTCCCCCCTGATGTCCCCGCCATGCCGGCTGGGGCTGGAGCGAGACACACTCGTGCGAAATGGTCTCCTTTCCCGCACCTTCCACGGATTTGTCCCATCGCCGGGCAGTCCTGCGGGTGGGGCAGATCCCACCCACACTGATGACATATTGTGGCATTGGGGTCTCTCTTCGGCCAGTCTCCCCTCCTCATCACTCTTCCTCCTGGCCACCTGCCGACAGCCGCCACCTCCTCAACCTTCACTCGAGGCGTGGGGACCTCCATCTTTAGGTGGTGTCTAGAGGAATCCATGGCCGAGGACCGCACCTCTGCCTGTTCCTGGGCCCGGCCAAGCTCCAGTATTCGATCGAGGGTCAGCGCTGGGTCCCTCAGCACCTGCTTGCGCAGTTTGGTGGAGCTGCAGCCGTAGATGATCTGCGCTCTGACCTCGTCTTCCTCAAAGTTTCCCAGATCGAAGGACAGTGCAATGCCACGCAACTTGCCATGAAATGCATCGAGGCTCTCACCTTCTTCCTGCCTGGCACACCTCATTCTGAATCGTTCGTAATCCTGGTTGACCATGGGTCGGAAGTACCCATTTAGGGCTGTGATGGCAGCGCCGTAGGACTCATCTGCTGGCCTTAGTGTCTTAAATAACCTTTGAACAGCCAGTCCGGCGGAGTACAGGAGCGTCGGGCACTTGGCTGCATCCTTGATCTCCACTGCAGCGAAGTATAGCTCCAGGTTCTCCACCCAGGCCGCCCACCGGGACCCCAGGCTTGCATCGAAATGGGGTATTGGTGCCAGCTGACCCCGACATACTCCCTCGTCGTCTGACATGCTGGCAGCCGCTGGGAATGCCAAATGCAGTCACCGGTGCTGATAGGCGCCCGCCGTTCTTCCTGCCCGGGGCGCACGAGCACTCCAAGTGGAGCCGCAACCCTCGGGTTTACCACCGCTCCGAACAGCAGGAGGAGATACTGCCCAATTTTCCTTTTTGCTGAGCCGCCTTGTGAATCTTGAGGCCCCTTCTGGTAACCCAGATGTATTTTCTTTCTCAGGCCCGGCTGTTGATGGGCCTCCCTGTTCGGCGTAACCAGGCTCTTCCCTCCGACGGCCTGGGTGAGGGGGTCTGCTTCCCTCCCTCAAAATGAGAGACAGAGAGCTGGCCCGCCCCTTTTCGGCTGCACCGCGGTCCGAGTCCGTAGCACCCCCGGTGAGATTTAATGTATTAAGTCCTTTTCAGCAGCCCCTCCAACCATGGGCTGCCGGCCTCCTGGCTGCCGCTTCAAACGCAGACAGCTGCATGACCGTGTCTGCCTCCCCAGGCCCACACGGTGACCTCACACGGCACAAGCCCCACAGGCCCCGCCCACCTCCTTTGTTCTGTGTCGGGGCATCGACACGCCGTCCCACCAGCAACCAATTGTTCGGCAGCCTGTGCTGCAGATGAAATTCCCCTTTTCAAGGATGGGGGTGAAAGTCCTCAGCACCGGGCGCCCACTGACAGATGTGCGTCCAGGTGACCCGGCTGCCAAACACGACTGCACACACGGCCTCTTCGCTCCTCCCCACCTCACCCGCGCCTTAGTGCAGCGCACCGCCGGGCCAGGGGGACAGGCGCCGGAGTCTCCCTGAGACACAGGGGGGGCGCGTGGGCACCAGCACCACCCACCGCTCCTTCCACATGCGGCCGATGCCATGACACGCAGGGCCAGCCTTAGCAGACCACGCCGGCTCTTTCACACGGCCGCCGACTGCAGCCGTGTGCGCGGGTCCTCTCTCCCGCCCGGCACAAACACCAAGCGGCAGGCGTGACCTCGTCGCCAGTGTTGTGGGCTGCCTCCGGTCTCCGGGGCAGCCCACCGATGGTGTCGGGATCACCCGACACGGGAGGCGAGCCGGGTAGCAGCCGGCGAATCTCGCGTAGGTGAGCACCCTACATCGCCCGGTGTCCCTGGGCGCTAGACTCACAGTGTGGGGTTGTCAACCCCAGTTTCCACAGCCGCGGCTCCGAGATCACTCGGGCGGCGGTACACCATAGGCCACGTCCACGTGGCTGGCCCACACACAAGAAAAACACAGACACGAGTTGCCACTTCCTGGGGCTCTGCTGCTCTGCCCTTGCAGCGCCAGCAGAGCCCCTTTTTGTTAAAGGAGCATGTGAGCGTCATGACACAGTCACGGCGCTCACGTTGCCCGACAACTAGACCCCCACACAACAGTGATCACTATGGTTTATTCACCCTACATTACATTTCCTAATCTTGCCTGGAGTCTCTCTGAAAGTTTCCTAGGTCTTAAACAGTGCTACAACCATGTATGTTCCTTTATATGCATTACGTTTGAACAAGGTCAATCTCCGTTAAACGTTTGTTTGAGATTCAATAAACAGAGTGTTTTAATGCTTTACTGAATAGGTTTGTTCACGTCTAATCCAAACCAACAACGAACATGTACACAGCATCATTCCTTTATCCAGTAATCATACAAGCAGGCAAACCTGACCCATGACACCTGCATACCGGGGTGTTGCTAGGTCTGGAAAAAATCCGGGGCTACGCTAATTTTGGGACTGTGGGGACTGGGGGCTAGCTAGCCTTTTTGGTTGTAACTCCAGAGCTTCTATCCAGTGCTACAAACAAAATATCCGGGGCTATGGCCCACTCAGCCTCCCACACCCCCACCCTAGCAATGGTTCTGCCTGCATTTATCTGACTATAAACCACAGAGGGCAAATAAACAAACCCATTTATCCTGATGGTTGGTCTTACACTGAACCACCTGTCATTATATTTGTTGATGATTGTTTTCAGAACCAATCTCAAATGGGAAATTACTCCCATCACCAAATGTAATATTTCTCAATGAATGCATAATTTCTCTGATGCAGAGTCCATGTGCAGGAGCGATAACACTATTATGCCAGACATGAAGACCTTTCAGGAAACAGAGCGGCCATTTTAGAATGGCAAAGCTCAGTGGCAGATGCAGCATTTGGTGCCAGGGGGCTGGATACTTCCTGAATGGGCACAGAGATTTCTCACCGATTTATGGGTAAGCAAGCCCTTGTGCGGTGGTGAATGTTTTCAGTGGAGAGTTCTAAATTGTTGCTGAAGTTAGCGCTAGCGACCGAGCATAACACCAGAGCCCCACCAAATTAAGGGTGGTTGGGGGGGGGGCATATTTTTAAAATAATGTGCTGAAATGATGCATTTTGCAGCACAGTTTTTGCAAGAAATGAGGAAAAAAAGATACAATTTACAGTGTGTTCTCTAGGGTAACGCATGAAAAAATCAAGGAGTTGACATGTCTCTAGTAGTAAACTACATACAAGCACATTATAGCATTTTCATAAGGCTACAGCCGCAACCTGAATATGCCAGTAATTATCAGTGTAAATGGAATGCATGAGTGTGCTGCCAGCAGTGGTCGAAGTGTCTGAGAAGAAGTAATGGAACTATGTTCCCTATGGGCTGCCCCTGCTCCTCACAAACCCTATCACTGCAACCCCTCCCACGCACATACAAATCTCCAAACAAATTCACCTGCTATTTAAGGGAATGCTCAGTGCAGTGCACAGAAGTGCAATTTACAACTTCTTCCTACACTACTATTTGAAATCTAAACCCCTCCGGAACGGTTTCTTTTGAAAATAAAAGTATGGGAACAGTAAAACATAAGAAAGTAGTGTAGAGGAACACCACTCCCTCTGCCCACTTCGACCACTAGCTGCCACAATCTATCTATCTATCCATGCCATTATCCGTCACTTTAAATGACATGAAAGAAACGCTTCAGCCTTCATGCATAGGATTTAAAGTGATGATTACTGTCATGGATAGGTTGTGTCAGCAGCTTCAAGCATGTGATTTAATGTGGCCATTGCTGGCATATATAGGACAACATAAGTATGCCAGCAATGGTCACTTTAAATCCAGTGGCAGCTGGTGAATTGTGTGGCGTACATATTTCCACCAAATATGCCAGAGCGACCGAGCGTATAAAGGGAGCCCAAATTAACCAAAGGCATTGCGGTTGTTTCCCTCTCCCAGAGATTTGTTTTTAAAATATTGAGTTATAATGGTGCATTATGCAGAACTCTTTCTGTGTAAAACTGTGTGAAAATTGCAGACAGTTTTCAAGTCACCAACAGTACAGACAAGCGTTTCCCAATGCGTTTTCATGATGCTTTCGCCTACAATACATGCCAGTATGAAAACATTTGCAAAATATGTCATGCTGGCTGTACAAATATATGCCAGAATTAATAAATAAGAATATAATCATGTTTGCTTTGAACATAATGCCAGTAATCATACCAAACAAAAACCTGTCCACAATGGCTATGTCAATACATTGCAGTATCAACACATAAGAACATACTCCTGTTGGCTTTGCCTCTGACAATTCCATTCCACAATTGGAAAACATCTCCAGACTGGCTGCACACCGCAGTCCAGACTAGACACGTAAAAACACCTATCATGCTTACTTTATCATAGATGCCCAGAAAACAATGACATGCCACAGTAAGAAATGGCTGGACTGGCCGTGCCAAAATACCAGTCTAGCCAAGTAATAACACTTATCAATCTTGGTTTATCAGAGATGCCCAGTAAAGAAACATTATGTCACAGTAAGAAAGGGTTTGCCTGACTGCTCACAAATGCCAGTCTAGCCATGTAGTACCTCTTAACATGTTTGCTTTATACATTAAAAAAAAACAATTAAAACAATCAGGCGACAGTAAGAAAGGGCTACACTGGCTACCCCAAAATGCCCACCTAGCCAAGTTACAACACATATCATGCTTGGTTTATCATAGATGCCCAGTAACGAAACCTCACAGCATAGTAAGAAAGGGCTAGACTGGTTGCTTGCAAAATGACATTCTAGCCAAGTAGTTCAACTTAACATGCTTGCTTTATGTTATGTCATGTTATATGGTCTTGTACTGCACACTGCTGCAACTTGCGTGGTCTCTTGACTCTCTGGTGGATCTGCATAGGAAGGAGTGTTGGGGTGTTTGTTAGTGGGATTGAGACAGAGAACAGCAAGAGAGCTTTGATGTGCTGCTGGCAGCTTCAGTTAAGAAAAACTGGTCACTGAGCGTTGGTGCATTTTTGATTGGTAGCCATCGCCTGGTGTTGGGGTATGATTGTGCATGGGTGCTTTGTGTGTGCTTGTGTTTGGTTTCATGTTGGATGTTGTGGAGTGTATGCGGTAGAAGTAGAATTGTATTCAATTTGGAGTTTGAGGGTGAGTATGCAGAGTATTGAGATTTGAGAATGGTGTGAATATCCTAAGGGTCTTTCTCAAACTACTCCCCGGGTATCTTCTACACAGGTGGCCCGGGGAGGGTCAATAGCTTTTGGATCCCGACCCTGGGGGTGGACAAGCAAGGGAGGATTAACTGGGTAAAGGGTGCTCAGGGATTGGGGAAGGAATACCATAGGGTGAGACATGTTACCTCCCCTTACTTGATAGCGACCTACCCAAACTGCCGTCAGCATTCATAGGATGTATTCAGACACACTCTCCTCTTTCCCCCAAACATCACTTAAGTATTGTGACGAAGAAGCAGAAGTCAAGAGGAATACAGACTTCTTATGTGAAACACCACTATGGTACTGGGATGAATCAGGGGCACACCTACATACTCAATGAACATATATTCTCCCTTACATTTCAACCTTTACATCAGGCCCCTGTGTAGCATCCTGGAAGCTATGGGGGTCTTTTTAACAAATTATGCGGCCTACACCCAATTGGTGTTGCAATTGTCTGGCTACTACACCCTTGACTCAAGCCACTGAAGCACATCTATTCCTCGATTGAATCCTGGATGCACACCTATTGGATGTTCCTTAATGGCAATTAAACTGAGCTGCTATTTTTTAGCCTATCTCAAACAAAGGCCAAACTAGACACACAATACCAGTCGTTTTTTCTGGATGATTGCAGCATCCTGCCGACTTCCATGACAAATAGGTGTCCAAAAATTGTTCGCATTAACTTTGCTTGGTGAAGAAAATGTTGCCATTTTTGTCCAAAAGAAATTGTGCATATATTGTGCAAGCCTTAATTCTTTCTAGATTAGACTATTGCAATTTGCTCCAAATTACGCAGAACAATGCTGTCTGAATTGTAAAAGGCAATTTGTGGCGGGAATACATTTCCACAAGTAGGCAATATCTTCACTGGCTCCCCATTGCTGCCCATGTTCCTTTAAAGCTGCAGTGTTGGTGCACAATTGTCTCTAAGTATCTTCACCTGCCTACCTTAAAACTAATATCTCTTTGGGCCTCATTACGACCCAGGCGCTAATGGGTTAACGGCGCCGTAAAAGGCTGCGGTGCCGTTAACCTATTAGCGCCTAATTACGAGGTCCCTTTGCGGGACCCGACCTTAACGGCTGGTGTAAACCAGCCGTTAAAGTAGGGACCCGCAAAGGGACCTTGGTGCTAATTACAGTGCCGCAATTTGCTGCACCGTACTTAGCGCCTTCCCCATTCCCATTGAGCCCTATGGGGCAAAAATGGGAATGGGGAAGAGCCATGGAGGAAGGGGGAATTACCGCCCCGCCAACCTTGTAATGGTAATTTACCGGCATGGACCATGGTGCTAATAGCACCCTGGTCTTCCGCCAGGGTCGTAATGAGGCCCTTTGTATGTTACAACTAGATCTCTTTGCTCCTCTAACACAAGTCTGGTGAAACCTATGTGCTTTAAGTTGATTGATAGCTTAGGTAAATCCTTCACAGTCATCTCAACTAAAATCTGAAATTCACTCCCACTCAACCTGAGTCTCGAGAAAAATACTTGCAAATTCCATTCCTTATTTGAGTAACTTATAACTGGGTCTTCCTGCCGATAAAGGGTTCAGTTGTCCCATCTTTATTGTTTTTGGCCTTGTTTGTATGTTTTGGTGTGCCCTGATGCGTGAGGGCTCCGGTGCCTCAGAAATGAATAAATAATACATAAATTATCGCTCAACCAGGTATAGTGAAAGATGCGTCGGGTGAAACTGACAAAGAGGTTTCTGCTGATACAAAGAAATAGAGTGGTCGCGTGCAAGAGTACATGCATGTCAAAAGACTCTGTGGATGAATAGGAAGCTCCTATGAAAAGGGGAGCTGTGCATAGCGATGAATGCAGAGGAAATTAGAGATCCAAAAAGGGGGAGCTGTGCGAAAACCAAAGTGGGAGCAAAAGTCCTAAAAGCAAAGGAAAAGAGACTTTTCTCTAAATGAAGAGTGTGTAGAAGCATTGGTGTGGCCCCCAGGCTGGAGGCTGATCCAGAGACCACACAAGAAGGACAGGAGTAATATGTAATCCCTAAAGCTCATGGAAAAGGAGAGAAATGAATGAAAGTGCATTGGCAAAGCATTGGAGTGGCCACCAGGCAGGAGACAGATTCAGGCTGGCTGCAGAGATGGGTGGACCGTGCGGTCTGACTACTGTGCCACGACAGGGGCAGCCCCAGCTGACAGGAAATTGAATTGAACTTTGGTATTTAACAGGAGGCAACATTGAACCAGTGGAACATTTGTGAGTTGGAGAAAAATCAAGTGTGTCTGGCTTGGGCTCGGGATGCCTGAGAGAGCCATTGCAGAGGTACATCCTGAAAAGAAAAAAGCTACTGTGAATTTATGTCAAGCTAATCTGAACTGCCAAGAAAATCCTGAGAACCTGTGAAACTTTCTAAACCTGTGTGCCTTGAACTTCGGCAAGAGAGCTGTAGAGGAGATCCATTGTCACGCCACATTCACTTTGAACATTACCTGAGTGACTTGAACTTGGGGAAGGAGGCGACGGAAGAGCTCCATTGTCACATTAACTTTATTTTGAACACTATTGAATTGATCAAATTCCATACACTCTTTTTTTCTATAGAAGTGTGGGCAAGAATAGGTTTCGACAAAGAAAGTATTTTGTTTGGACTGACAGACTTAGACTTCCCTTTGTTTGCTTTCCTTTAGCGAACATTCCCATGTTAGAGTTAGGGCAAGTTAGGAGTTATACTGTCCTGACGATTGAGAATAAAGGTTTTCAAACTGTGTTTCCCTTGTCTGTGTCAGCTCTTGATGCCATGTCTGTCTCACAATGGTTAGTTAAGTGCAACACATTTCCTCTTCCAGAAATCCATTCTAGTGCGACACATTTCCTACCCCCAAAAACATCTAAGTTTAACACATTTCCTACCCTGAAAATCTTTCATTTTTAACACATTTCCTACCCACAAAATACATCCAAGTGCTGCACACAGATAACTTTCAATAATTATATCAAGCTATCTAGGAGGTAAAGCAGGTGATCTATAAAGTGTAATAATATGATGGTTGTAATGTAGAAGTGGCAGTGTTTGCTTGAGTGCAGTAGTGGCTGTGTTTTCTGCCCATGCCACCTTACCTTAGTCATAGCTGTAGGATGCTTTGTTGGCCGTCCATGGGTGAAAAGGGGCAGATTTCCTGAAAATAAATCATGCCAAAGTAAAAATGGCTAGTCTGACCACCCCAAAAGGGCAGTCTAACCAATTAAAAACACAAATCATGCATGGTTTATCATAGATGTGTTGGGATGAACATACAGCATCCCAGCCAGGCAAAAAGGTTCAGCCTGAGAAAACCCTATTTGTGTGGACTACAGTGTGAGCAGGGAGAATTTGGTGTGGCAGAAGTCACACATATCACTTGAAGTTAGCTTTGACACATTTCAGATACCCACATATAGCAACATAGAGGGAGGAACAAATATATTACTGTTGCAGTTGTAGAAGTTGTAGATAGGGAAATGTAAGCCCCTGTGTTTGGTAGTTGTAGACAATGTTTTGTTTTTTAGGTTCAAAGAAAGAGGTGATGTAGGTGGAAGATGGAGTCAGAAAGGTACTGTGTTGGCAGCAAGATCAGTGTGTTAGCATGGCAGGAGTGCCACCATATTGGATTTTAAGACCTACTACACAATGAACAGACTAGAACACAGGACGTGTTGTGGAGCTGCAGCTATATTTAACTCAGTCCCAAGTCAATTCCCTTTTCGGTTCTCCAGGAGAGAAGCCGAGGTCAGAGCACCCACAGCGCACAGATACACACTAATTGTATCCAGCCGCAAGAACCAATCATGCTGGGAACAGAATGTTTCTTGCAGGGAGGGCAGGTAGGGATACTCCCTTTAAAGGACAAAGTCATGAAAACAGGGCAAGAGGTTTTGTGATGACAATAGGCTTGGCAAAGATTTAGAGTGTTACTGAGCTCACCTAGGGGTGCTCATCCTATATGAATTACAAGCACATGCCTAATCAATGCAAATACATTGCTGAAATTCAGACTCGAGAGTAGTGCCCTGGTTACGTCATTACTGGGCACCTGGGGTTTGAAGGAGATAAGGGGGGTAGATGTGTCTGTAACGTTCCATGATTTGGGAAAGGAGGTGAAGAGCTGATGGCAACACATTTATTACAAGGTTGGGCGTGCAGCTTGTGTGCGCCACGGCATCTGGGATAATGCGAAGGCCTATTGTCTTATCAAAGCAGAGTTAGCCTCACCAGTTTACTTTGAATGTATCTGGATCGGAGGGGTGCACATCACGTGACATTCAAGATGTATTAATGTGTCAATATTTTAGTAACCAATCCCGTACCTCGATTCAATAGTGACAATGAAGTGGGCACCGCATCTAAGGGAATGGGTTTAGATAAGTGGTGGCCAATAGTTCCAGGGGCTATAGGGGGTGTGAGACAGGCATGGTATAAAGAGAGACAAAGACTCAAAAGTAACAGTTTGAAAAAGTTCATTGTCAAACTTTGTGCATTTGGTGTAATGCCTACCTGGCCCCACTCTAAGGGGGATGTTGCTGCAACTGATGCTTCTAAGAGCCATCGATGTCCGTAAGTCAAAAACCAAAATTCGTCTGTGTCCAATCCTATGCTTAGCCTCACTCGTAGACCAAATGTGATAGGGGGTTTTCTTTTTTTTTATTTCTTTATTTTAATTTTAGTACATAGAGCAGAACTGAACAATAAATCTCAATAAATCATAACACAGTATAAAGCATATATACATGTAGGAATAGAAAAAGAAAGAATTAAGCGATGAACTAGTACCTACTCAAAAAAGCTCCCCAGACCTTTGTATGTAAACTCATTTTCCCCATTTTTCTGTATATAAATTTCTCAATATTCGCTAAGCAGTTCATTTCTGTAATCCAATCCTCCAATACTGGTGAGACACATGATTTCCAACTCCTCAAAATCATTTTTTTGCAAATAGAAGCACCTCTGAACAAAAATTTCTTTTCCGACAGTGAAAGGTCATCCAGTAAATCATCACAGCCCAGCACCATAGTCTTAAAATCCAAGTCAACATTTTGGTTCAGATCCCCGAGACAAATAATACAAACCTCATGCCAAAAGCCACGAACCCTCACACAGTCCCACAGCAAATGTTCCATACTGCCTTTCTCACTCCAACAACACCAACAAACATCAGAATCAGACAAACCTCTATTTTTAAGCCTTTCCGGGCTCCAAAAAACTCTATTGAGAATTTTGATTTGTCTCGACCGTTCAGTCAAACTTATCGAGCTTCACATTCGCACACATCACAAGCCACAGGTCAGGATTGATTTCACAACCCAGTCTTCTGCTCCATTCATCTAGTAATTCAGTATTCTCCTTATAGTTCGATACAATTCGATGATACACCCTACTCGCAGGCGACTGAACGCCAGAAGTGAAAAGTTCAACATTCACATCCCCGTCACAATGCACTTCACCAATACATCTCTTCAATTTCCTGAAGTCTGAGATAGAAAAATTTTCAACAGTGAAAGTAGCACTTAACTCAGCAAAGTCAATCCATTTTCCATCTTTAAAAACATCACTAATCCATTGAATTCCGCCAAGAAAACACTCCGGCCAAAACAACAACTTGCCATTGTCCGTTATAGCTTTATTCAGCCACAGAGATGCATCAGGCGATTTCAGAGCAACCGAGCCACACATATCATAGATATTCTTCCAAACGTCTCTTAGAAACTCCGTCAAGGGGCATCTATTACCACGTTTGCTAACAGTCGTGAATATCGCTCTTGGGGCGAGTGGGCCCCTCACACTTGCCTCCGCCATCGCCCATTCACTAGGAGAATCCTTCAAAAAAGGAAGAAAAAATTGGCACGAGAAGGCCATATGATATGCCTTAAAATTTGGGACACCTAGTCCCCCCTTCTCGACCGGTAGCTGGAGTTTCCAAAGCTTCAGTCTAGGCGGTTTCTCATCCCAAAGAAAGGACTGGAGAGTGGTATCGATCAACTTCCAAAAGGATTGACCAATTTTCAGGGGAAGCATACTCAGAATATAATTAATTTTTGGTGCAGAATTCATCTTTAGCGCATTTACTTTACCCCACAGAGATAGGTGCAGTACCGACCACCTTTGGACGTTCAATTTCAGTTCCTTACAAACCATACCCATGTTCTCTTCAACCATATCACTAACATCCGGAGTCAACCAAACCCCCAAGTATTTCAGCTTTTTCTCACACCATTGAAATCCAAACCCCACCACCAAAGACTTATCACAAAGTGCAGTCACCGGCATTACCTCCGATTTAGACCAATTAATCTTATATCCAGCCACTTCATGAAACCAATTAAGTGTGTTCATCAACGAATGCAAAGACAAATCCAAGTTCCTCAAAACTAATAAAAGATCATCTGCGTAGAACCAAATTTTCTGTTCAACACCGTGAAAGGAAACACCTTGCAAATTCAAATCACCTCTCAATGCAATAGCCAGCGGTTCAATGGCTAGGACAAACAGCAAAGGGGACAATGGACAACCTTGCCTAGTGCCCCTATGTAAATCAAAAGATTCCGACAATAAGCCATTAGTTTTAACATTGGCTGTGGGGCGAGCATATAAAAGGGCCACCCACGCAATGTATTCCTCTCCCATGTTCATATTTCGTAAAACCATAAACAAATATTGCCAGTTAATTCGATCAAATGCTTTCTCAGCATCTAGGGAGAAAATCGCCACGTCTTCATCTAAATCCTGTGCATGTGACATGGTCAATAACAAATTCCTGATATTACTGGAAGTCCTACGGCCTTTAACAAACCCAGATTGGTCAGTGTGAATTAGCTTCGGCATGAGTTGTTCAATCCGTAAAGCAAGTAATTTAGCCAAAATCTTATTATCAGTGTTTATCAAACTGATTGGTCGATAGTTTGACGGCAAATTACCATCCTTGCCCCTCTTTAAAAAGACTGAAATAGTAGCATGGTTTGTAGACGACGGGAGAAGTCCAGCTTCCTTGGATTCAGTATACATATCCTTCAAAAGACCCATCACCCTCTCTGGCAGAATTTTATAGAACTCAACCGGTAAACCATCAGGTCCCGGATTCTTCCCAGAATTCAATTTACCAATGGCAAACCTGATTTCATCAATTGTGACCTGTCTGTTCAACTCTTCCTCCTCATCACAATTAACCTTTGGAACATCCAATCTGTGTATAAAATGTTCACCTTGACCAGTAACATCAGATTCATCTCTATATAAATCAGCATAAAAGGTCTTAAAGACTGCATTAATCTCACGCGGATTAAAAGTGGTCACACCATTTTCATCCTGAACTGAAGTAATGGCACCCTCAGAGTGTTGTTGTCTCAATCTGTAAGCTAGCCACTTATCACATTTTTCGCCTCGTTCGAAATAAGTACACTTGATCCTATACAAATCGTTATTAGCTTTCATACTCAAAATGTCATCCAGTTCCCTCTTCAGCTTCCTCAACTCAATCCTCTTACCATCATCATTCGGAGCACACACCAATTCCCTCGTCACCCCAATAATACGAGCATCAATATCCGAAGTCAACCTATCCATTTTCTTCCTTTTGCTACTAGACAAACTTAGCGCAAGACCTCGCATTGTACATTTAAAGGCCTCCCATATAGTTCTTTTACTGAGTTCTTCCGAAGTATTTTCCAACACAAAAAATTCAGCTTCAGTCCGAAGCTTCTCCAAAAGGACATCATCATATAAAATTGATGTATTCATTTTCCATTGAAACGATCTACATCACTCAAAGTGCAGAGCCACCCTCATAAAGACAGGAGCATGATCAGCAATAGAGCCAATACTGCTGTCTAATAAATTCGCAGTCACTCCACCTGCCGTGAGTAGCATATCAATTCTAGAATAACTCGAATGCGAGCTAGAATAAAAGGTAAATTCCCTTACATTAGGGTGTTGCAGCCTCCAGCAATCTTTCAAATCAAAATCCTCAATAAGATTCCTAAATGAACGATAATGAAAGTCTTTCCTCTGAATCATCCTCTGAGTTGAACGATCAATAGAAGGATCATAAACCAAATTAAAATCACCTCCAATCAAAATATTGGAACAATCCAGACCAAGCAATAACTGCGACAAATCCCTATAGAAGGAGCCATCATCCATGGATGGAGCATAAATACTGCAAAACACATTCTTAGTCCCCTGAATATCCATCAAAAGAGCAATCATCCTGCCTGCTTTATCACTGCAAGTTTTCAAAATCTTAATCGGCGAACCTTTTCGGACAAGAATTGCAACTCCCCTGCTTCTACTGGAATAACATGAGGTGAAGGCACTCCCAACCCACCTCTTCTGTAAGACACTTACATCCTCTTTCAATAGGTGAGTTTCCTGCAAAAAACAAACATCACATTTCATATCCTCAATACAATTAAGAATCTTCTGCCGTTTCACCGGATTATTCATACCATTAATATTCCATGAGGTGATCGAAAGACTCGAATCCCTGCTAGCAGACATAGTGAAGGGACCAAAATGAAACCCAAAAGCAAGCACTAGTTCAAAAAACAAAATAACCCAAGAAAAACCTAACCCCCTAAAACAGAAATATGACGCCAATGTTACAAGCGCTCAGAAAAGAAAAAAAAAAAAAAAACCAATACCCCTGGCACCCTCCCGAATAAAATTACAAATGCCCATACACGAACACAAGCATCACTGCTGAAAACCAAGAACCAAATTGCAATCCCTATACCCATATACATACCTCAACAAGAAAAAAACAACCACAAGCAATTAGCCAAACCATTTGCAAATAAACAATACATATCCCCTCAGCCCATCAGTCAAAACAAGCCGATACATGTATCTCACAACAAAAGGCCCAACCAGATTACTGCAGTAAAGTCACCGTACCCCGATAGTGCCGATAAATTCTCCCCAGACATAGCAGATAGTGCACATCCGCAAGCAATCAACACAAAAAGTGTGCAGTATGACACAATGAAGAGTTGTAGTTTCCCCCTATCTTAATATAAACCAACAGCCAACATAACACGCACCACACCACATTCCATGAAAACATTTAACTCAGGAACAAGTACATTTACCCATCTTGTTTAGTTCTACAAAATAGTGGAAGCCATGTGTCAAACATCACCAGAAGTCTAAGCAACTACAGTAAGTAACAAGTTTAGTCTACACGGTTGCATAAACCTCCTATTCGATTACATTACCCCACTGCCCAGTTAAAACCACTTATACAATCTCAAAGGTGTTGCACCTGATCATTTTGAAAGTTATCGTGGTTATCTAGAACTCCACCTTGCTTCTTATTTCTAAATTACCCATTGCGTCTTCTACTACTATAGAATACTAACTTTCAATAACATCTCCAACTCGTCTTAATTCTATCAAAGTATGGCAAGCTTTATAGTACCAAAGTATTGCCATATTTAGTTAATTGTGTATCACCGTCTCTTCCACAAACCCTCTTTCAAAGGCTTAGGGGGGAGCAGGACTTTCCCTGTGGTTGCTTTACTCTCGGGGTAGGGGGCAGATTGGAAGATTGGAAGTAAGGTCTGGCTACATGCACCACACGCAAGAAAGGAAGGAAGGTCCATGTAGCATACTAAATAAGAGCATTAAAAGAGCAAAAATACCCATCCTGCACACAAGAAGATAATTAAACTATATTTACAGCTGTGCACATTATTTTGTGATGATAGAAAAGTAAACATTTGTTTAAAAGGGAATACGTTTGTTTTAATTTATACAGTGCGAACCAAGAAGAATGAACTGCATTTAGTTGAAGATCTTACGAATAAGCAGTACTTAAGGTCTCAGCGCAGCAGCTAAAGATAGCCACAAAAAAACAAAATCAGCAAATGAAGAAAGTTTTCAGAACGCTACAAGGGAGGTAAGGCTACGAACAACAGCAGGCAAGGTATTCCAAAGCCATGGCCCAGCTCCAGCAAATCTCCAGTGCCGCCAGGTTTTGGGAATGGTTAGTAGCCTGTAATTCCGTGACCATAGTAACTGTACTGGCTCATAAGGGCAGATGTTAACAAACCAAATACAGAGGGGCTAATATGCATATAAACTCGAAAACTAAGCCGAGGATTTTAAACCGGACCCCCTGAAAAAACCCCACCAGTGAAGGGCTTGATGAAAGGTGCAGACAGAGTGAGACTCGTGGAGCCCATAAAACACCCGCTTAAAGACAGGCAACCACAAGCTAAAATTAGTCACCATGGAGCGGTTAGTGCACGTGTCTGAGCCATGCCAAGCTAAAATCGGCGATAGCGCATAAATGTAAGCCCTGCGTCTGGAATGGCATTTGCTAAGATAACAATGCCCTGCAACACGCCTTGGGAGTTGAGCATAGCGTGGCACCAGACCCCAGCACAAAATGATTTCACTGGAGGAAAAAGGGGGGGGGGGGACCGTAAAAGCATGTACGTTCCCCTGAGAGGGCTCTCGCACATTCCTGAGAAAGGTCAGTCAGCTGGAGAGTGCCGGCGCTCGAACGTAGCTCTCCCGCCCCCACAGTCCCTGCACACTGGAGCAGACAGCCATCGTGCTCTCTTGAACGGTTTTCTTAAAGGAAATATGTTGGCTCAAAAAAGAAATACAAACCAGGTAGCCTTACCAATAGGTGTAGTTCAGGCTTCAGGTATCCTTACCAAAAGGTGTAGTTCTGGCAATTTCAAAAATAGTTAAACTCAAAAAGTGTTGCCCTCAGAACATTCCATGTAGGGGTCTTGCAGCAAGTCAACAAAGTTCACAATGTCTCTGGTTCTTTTGGAGTTCCCTTCCCCAAGCTTCAATTCTTCCAGTTCTAAACAAAAAGACACAGTTCCTGTTAAGCATCTCAGGGCTCCCTTCCCCAAGTCTAGGCATTTCCTGTAAAGTTCATAGTGTCTCTATGGGCCTCTCAGGGTTCCCTTCCCCAGGCTTAGGCCACTTTTTGGTATTTAAAGAAAATGTTCTCCTTGTCAGGATGCACCTTTCAATGTATAGTTCTTTCATGGAGTTAATGTCAGAGACTTTCGAGAATGCCGGTCTCTTTGCTCCTCCCAGGCATTACCACTCTGACTTCTAACCCCTCTCCTTATGCTCTGCACCTTTCTTCTGGCACCTGTTCCCTTCTGTGCCTCTTTCAATCTGATTGTTTCCACATCACTGTGCTTCTTACACCCCTTTTCCTGTTGTGCACACTTGCACCCTCTTTTCACCTTGCTGTGCTTCTTGCACACTTCTGTTTACTGTTTCATGCACTCTTGCATCTCATTTCCTATTCCCTTGCTTCCTGCACACTCTGTTTTGGTTTTGGGTCGCTTGCACCCTTTTTGCCATTTTTGGGTCGCTCACACCCTCTCTTTGCTTTCTGTTCTTTTTCTATCTGTTTCTTTCTATCTTTTCCATTTCGGGTTGTGTGCACCCTTTTGCCGGCTATTGGGTCGTTCGCACCCACCCTTTGTTTTCGGTTCACTTTCTTTCTATCTCTCTGGTTTCCGCACCACTAGCACGCTTTCTCTCGCTTTCAATCGTCAGCTCGCTTGTCTGCTTCCACAGCTTCTGCTCCCGCTCCAGAAACCCACAACCTACTGAGTGTCTCTCTCTATCTCTCTAATTCGGGAAACTCACCAAAGTAGCACAGCGCTGGCAAGCAGTTTTCTACAGTCTTGGGTTGAGGTCAGGGTCTTACCACCTGCCCCTCAGATACATCTGGTACCAGCATACGTCCCAGGGAAACGAGCAGTGGCCTGGACAAAGCCTGCAATTTGTTCCACTGCCACTGTTTGGACACACGGCTCCTTCGCCAAGCTGCAGCCCCTCTGACACACTGGGCCAGTGTCTCTGTGTCCCGCACTCAACCAGATCTTCTGGGATCCTCCTTCTGCAGCCTTCTGCTCCTTGGTCTCCAAGTTCCATTCAGCAACCCCAGCTCGCTCATTGCTTCAGGCAGAACCACACCTTTTATAATGTAGTGGAGGGTCAAGTGGAGTCAGATATGCACAGTTGTAAAGTGCCTGACTCTATTCATGGGACAGCCTAATGGTGTCATTCAGTAGGCTTCTCTTTGCATCTCCATGCTGTTCCTATGGGTAATCCTCATTGCTCTCGATCACATCTTCCTCGAAATACCCCATAAAAGGCTGAGGGAGAGTGGGTTGGTGGACAACAGCCCATCTATAGCTAAAACGGCCACCTTAAATCACATGCATGAAGTCTGAAGTGCTTCATGCATATGATTTAAAGTGACCATTGCGGGCATGGATAGGAAAGCTATGTATTCCGTTAATGGTCACTTTAAATCACATGCATGGGGATGCTGACACAGCATATAAATAGCAGCAGTCCCCCCAAGGAGTTTACAGTGACTAACCAATATGGTTGGTCACTGTAAATCCCTTGCAGAGATGCAAAAAACACTTGCATACACACATGCTTAGACACACAGTGATACCAATATATGCATGCATGCATACATACATACATACATAAACGCACAGCTACTCACTCAACTGCACACACACGCACGCACACACGCACACCCACACACACACACACTGCATTACATTCAGGCACACATGCAAACAATCAAACATACACATACACACATTTCAAATTGAACTGTATGCATGTGCAAGTTCAAATCCATATATAAACATGCATTCGTAAAGGCATAAATACACAACACTTACCTTAGTTAATTCTTCTTCTGGCCGGGGAAGGTAGGGAAACGATGCAGGCGCAAGCAGTGATGGTGTGCCCCAGATGGACTTGAATCCCTGGGTGGCCTGCCGCCATGCGGTCCACAACACCCAGAGCCAGCCACTGCTGATACTAAATATATGGGAAAAAAACTTTAAGTCGCACGCCATCCTGTGTATGAATCTGAGGGGCACACAGGCACCAGGGGGAGGAAAAGGGGGGTCTGCTCTCCCTCCCATCCCTGGATCTGCCACTGATCAAAATGTACCAGCACAACTCCCAAACCAAGTTAGTATTCTTCAGCAAAAGACAAATGAAATCAGAAGCAAGATGGGAATAATTTTTAGTAAACTGCCTATAATTGCTTTTCTTAAGAATCTAAGAGACATTGGACCTCTTTACTAATATGATGGTGCAGCAATACATGGGGGTAATGTGGCAGTAATTCAATTTCTGTAACTTTACCACCATGTTACATCACCTGCATACTACGAGTTGTAGGGTGGAGGATTTATACCCAGCAGCTAGCTGGAAGCAAATTCTCCATCTTTGCACCAAAAGTCATCAGAATTATAACACCGGAATTACTGATCATGATAATTCTGAATAGTTCCACATGGAGTTCGAGAGGTTCCAAAAATGGGGACTAACACAACCGTGCCATCACTGGTAATCTTGTGGTAAGTCAACAGAACCGAGTGGCAGTAACAGTAATCGATTTTGGAAGTAAATCAGCTGATTGTCTGCTCTCTAAACTCGCAATAAGGGCCATTGAACTGTTTTCACTGGAGAAGGCGCAGTCCGTTTCCAAACACTGTTAACATTTTGGGGGCTGAAAAGTGCTAATCAATAATTAATGTCTGTCCCGCTAGTTAACCTAGAAATGTAGGTCTAGTTCTAATCATGATAGAGCGGCTCTCTGGACCATTTTCCATTCAAGACATCCTGTGATAAACAGCGTAGCTTGTCTTGGGTAGATCACGCACAAGAGTGCTGATAATTCAAATACAACAACTGCGTGCCTTGCAGGCATACTTCAGCTTCAATGGAATCGTGATGGCTCTGTGTAGGAATCTGACATATACATTCATAACACTTCACAGGCATAAACTAGACAACACTTGGAAAGTTGGAAAAACTTTATCTGATTAATGTGTCCCACTTTCAATTGAAATGAGGAGCAAGGATAGCTACTGCAGTGCCATTTATTATCTTGTAGAGTTTGAAAAGGTTTATCAACAGCATTTATATAGCCGGGAAAATAAATATATTATTTGAAATGAAGTACTCTAAAGTAATGAAAATCAGCTACCAATTAAGGATAAGCACCATCATAACCCTCTCAAGAGATGCTGCGTTTGCCTTATTGATGCACCGCAGATGTTCAGCTCAGGTTGAAGCGGAGGTGGGAAATGCAAATCAGCTACCACAAAGTTGTTATGCTCTTTTTTGTTTGTATAATTAAAGGCCAGTATTGTTCCTGTGAGAAAAGAGAAAGAGAATTGAAATGTTCTCTGTGTTGTCTATGTTTTCATTTGCCTTCTGAACTGAAAAATTAAAAAAGAGCCAAGAAGCAACCCCACAGACGAATACTGCATGCAATTACAAACTCAGATCCATGTAAATTACAATTCAGAAATTATAATTCTGAATAATAGGATCATATTTAAATTCTCCCGATAAATGACACGTTTCATGGATTCGTGTTGCACACTGTATTTTTGAAAGAACTGAAAATAGAGTTATTCAAAGTATCTTTTGAAAGTGCAATGAAAGAGCCATATTATCATTTGGAAAGATTAGTGCAGTAGAGTTCGAAGAGAGGGGTTTTGCATCTTGAATGTTAGCCCAGTTTGCTGAAGTTTTACGTGTATCATCTCTCAGAACGTAAATACACTTTCAGTGACTAACACGATGCCCTGTTGATGGCTGCAAACACATACAGCACAAAAACACGCCGATTAAGGGCAGGTGTGTTTTCAGTTGCTGTTGTCTGATGGGGGTGCTGATTAAACTGCCAATTGTGTCAAGTCATTCAAATCTGCAACTACTGCATTCCCCTCTGCCTATGGAAGAAGACGCCAAATCCACCTTATTGAAGCCACACTTCTGAATAAATAAGTCAATGTCCCCGCTGCTGCGACTGATAGCTTATTGCTGTACGCTACAGGCTAATCGTAATAATAAATCAAAAAAGTATAGCCTAAAGCCTACACGTAAAGCTTCTGAATATCTCACGTTTCCTTACACGTAAAGCTTCTGAATATCTCACGTTTCCTTACACGTAAAGCTTCTGAATATCTCACGTTTCCTTACATATTAGTCTGTGATTTGTCTCATAGTAGATGTGCTCATCTTCCCGTTAAGACCTCTTTCCTTATTATGCAGTTCATGCAAGATTTAATGCCATTCTGCCAACCACATCTTCCCACTTACCATGCCTGTGCCCATGCAAATCTCTCTTTGATTGGCATGTCCTCTTTCAATTCTCCCTTGTCAATAGCTCTGCCTATTCCCATTTCCATAGGTGGTATTGGCTCTTGTTAGACTTGTACACCAGGGACGTAATTTAACCAAAATGCCTGGGGTAGCAGAGTGACATCAAATGACCCTTGACCTCTGATGGCATCAAAGGAAGTGATGCCAGTTTACCAAACCCCAATGTGACATCATGGGAAGTAATGCAACACAAGGAAGTGGCATCACATAGCATTGTTCCTAAGTACACTACAAAAAATATAGTTATGATATCACTATAATGTGATACACATTTCATACAAGAATGGATCACCATTTTTATCGTTAATATCACTGTGTGTAGGCCCATATTGCCTAATTACTGCGAGTGTAAGCAGACGTCCAAGGCCAAATGATATGTTATTTTATAGCACTTCCCATTAAGCGATTTATGTAGAACACATATACATACAATATCACCCAACTAGTGTTGGTACTCATTTATCGACCTCCAAAGGATGGAAGCCTGAGTTGAGATGTTTAAGAACAGACTTTCATCAGTAACTACCCTTATCATGTGTGCCTGAAATAAACCTTTAATGAGTCTAGCAATTATTGTATAGTATTCCAGAAAGACACTTTTTTTTGTTATTCCTATTATTATTATTCTTTCTTATTTAGGCTAACTACTCAAAGTGTTGCACTTGTGGAACCCACTGTTATTTTTTACGAAGCCTGAACAAGAAAACCAGCCAATCCAGAAACAAAGAGCCACATGCTGCTGGCCACAGCCCATAAGCTTACATTTAAAAAAGTACATTTATGTTTTTATTTTTAGGGGTAGCAAGGAAGACCACAGATGTAGCAAGAGGGACCTCAGGGGTCGCACTTGTGACCCCAGGGGACCACAAAATGACATCTCTATCGTACACCAGGTAGGACCATATTACAGAAGCTGATGCACTCAAGTAAACAGCAGTTTTTTGACGTTGAAGGCACACCCTGGAAAGGGGCGTAGCTCATATCTCTGGCCGTGTACTCTCATGCAGATAACTTGCACTGGTTGCCAACACCTAATTTGTACCACTGATGTGTGCACAAACTGGCCCCAGGAGAATTTGCCGAACCAGAACGCTGCACACCAAAAACTGCAGGCATTTCCATATGCTAATATAAAAGAAATGGAACGAGAGAGATCAAATTAAAGTTGCTATGTTTTCTCTCTCATACCTCACGCCATGGGTGACCCAAGATTGTTTGTAGCACAAGAACTAGCAGCAGACACGGCACAGTGTCTGCTCCATCTCCCAGTTTGCATAACAAGAGGACTGTTCCAATGCCATTGGGCCTATGTCAAGTGGATAGTAAGTAAGGAGTATTTCAGCCTTTTTGTAGATGATTATGTTAAGGAACAGAGTATGTTGGATAGTTTGGCTTAAAAACACATGATAATGAACCACGCCTTGCAAGGGCCACAAAATGGGAGAGGTTACTTATCAATGGCACAAACTTAAAAAAAATGCACTAATGCCACAAGAGTTGTGCTGCCATGGTGTCAGACCAGGCCGCAGCTCTGTAAAATGGCAATGGTTCAAGAAAAAAAAGACAGATTGGACGATGGAGTGGTGGGATGTTTTGCAGAAATAATGGCTGGGCTAGCGGATGAAACAGTTACAGTCCTGAATAGTAAGTGTCTTGGGGATTGGGGGAAGAACGTTAATTTGCACCCATGGCTTGATGTCAACAGAGAGCCCATGCATATACAAAGAATGACGACACCGTAAATGAATTTTGGAATAATGGCATAGTACATATAGGGAAAAATACAGGATGTAAACAAATTATGTATTTGCCAGGTATGCGATTGGGCAGCTCAGCATTAATGGACTATTATTGGTCCTGTGGCACAGGCACTTAGATGCGCCTCCTGCCAAGGTGGAACAGTACTTGTAGTGCCCCAAAGCCCCATTGTGCCTATCAATACACATACCACAGTGATGAATGATGATTGATCAGCAAGGAATATCGAGCTTAGTACCACCAAAAATTGAATCCACCAGTCACGAAGTCAAAGTTATGAATATAACTTTATTCTGTACTGATACAAATATCAAAGCAGATAGCTATCTGGCTCCCAAGCACCTTGCAGTGTATACCAGCAGACACAGTGAGGGGTGAGAGTACTGGTCATCACAAACCATGCAGTATTTATACACATTACTGGTCATTGCCCAGCCCTTCTCAAAACTAATAAGTTACAAATGTGGGTTTGTGACCAGTTCACATGACAAATATAACAATATTAGTTTACACTTTTGACATGTTGTCCTATCCTTGGCGATTCAATGGCGATGTTGGTTCTGCAGCTCAAGTTGAGCCCAGTTTCAAGAAACACATTCAATAGTTTATTGCAAAGGAACATGGTTTTAGTTTGTCTGCCATTAAGTTCTGATTTTTGTATATGGCTGAAGCTATTGATGCCAACAACACTTTAATTGAGGTTCACTGTGGCTCCAAGGTTCCTTAAAGATACAATACTGGCAAACTTTGTTGTATTCAGCTGTGTAGATTGTCGGGGGGAAATTCTGCCGGGGTCGGCCGGACCGTCCACAGACCTCTGGGCAGGGAGGCCACAACTCCTCCCGTATATCCCAAAAGAGATAGAGTATGAGACACATGCAAGAAGCAAGGTGACTCTGCTGTTTATTAGACAAAACGTCAGGGATGGGTCAAGGAGCGTACGCGTCCGTCCTGACACACACACAATCGTGGGGCTCGCAGGCCCTTTTTACCTTAGTATGACGTGCTACTTGCGTCATCTTACAAAGTTTAGTAAAAAACCTATTTTCACTCTGGATTGGTTCTCGAGTGGTAGGGTTAGTATAGCGCACATATAGAGAACGGTGTTAGTGGCTGAGGGTTAGTCAGGTGGTATACCTGGGCTGTCCTTTCAATTTGATACATGAAAATTGTTACATGAAGACCTCTGAGGATTGGTCAATGTTAATGGTGTCAGTGATAAGAACCCCATGTTCTAATTGGTCCGCTCGCGAGCCTCCCAGTCTGGGACTATCGCTGTTCCCAGCTTGCGGTGCACCTGTCATTTGCAACAATGTTTTAATATGGGTAGGTGTAAACAATGTGAGGATTTAGTCATATGTTGGGAGGTCGACTACTCCCACTGCTGCAGATGTCCAATGAGTCTTTTAATTGTATCTGCCTGTGTCTTGAAACGTGGGATTCAGGCGTCTTCTTCCTCCTGGGCTTGGCATCTTGTCAGGTTTGGCTTTGTCACGTGAGGTGGGACCGTGTTTGAGGCAAAATTCAACATAATTAATATTGTTTTTCCTACTGTGTGCCTGGTTTATCTTGCAGGTGCGACCTTGGCGTTGGCTTGCAGAGTGCGAGATTGCAACATCGTGCCCTTGGCGTTGTGCTTTCGCCGGGCTCATTTTGCAGGGTCAGCAGCCCAGTTCTTGCTCATTCAATGTTCATGGAAGCTTTTGCTTGCGGCCTACTTGGGCCTGGTGCATAGGTGGAACCGTTTGATGCAGAGCGCTTTAGGTTACGGTATCATATATTGTTTTTCCTCAGTATCGTGTCCCTGTTATATTCTTCATTATGGTACATGGCTCTTAGAAGAAGAGTGAGCAAGCCTTTTTATATAAGTTCATGATGCGTCTTGCGTTTCTGCATTTTGAGAGCCTATGTGGAAAATAATAAAGATGCACGTCCGTGAGTATGTCTGTCGCCTACGTCATAGCACTGAGTATATTCTTCGTGTGGATTGGTGTGGGAGTGTCCAGTGTGTATATTTGCACAGGAGTGCTGACCGTTGGCTAGGTCGTCATGGCATCTCTAACGACGTGTAGGTTTAGTCGAGTTGATCCGTGCCGCAGGTGTCGGCATGGACAGGGCGGGATGCTGGGCAGGTAGATGGGCACATCCCTATGTTCCTGTACCAGGGTATTTGGTCGTCTGGTAGATAGGCAAACTCCTCTCGTGGCGGGTGTCTAGGCCATGATCCTCTAGGCCAAGCGCGAGGGGGGAAGGGCGGGAGCCTGGTCTTCCATTCTCCCACTTCAGTCCCCCCTCTTGTCGACTTGCCGACCACAAACATATCCTTTTCCTTATCTCCTCTTACTCTCCATATTTTAGTTATTCCTCCCAAATGTCCATAGTGGTTAACATGGTCTTCAAATGACCAATACATATATTCACAGGTTCCTCCAGGAGTGCAGTATACCCATTTCCCTATGTAGCTCCTTGGGTTTCTTGGGTTTTCGAGCTTGACAGATGGTGGGTCCAGGTGGTTGGTGATGATCTGGTTGCGCAACTTCTCTCTCTCTTTTATGATTGTGCCTGTGTGTTGGCCGTCATCTGTTGGCATCAAGAGGTGCATACCAACCATTTCGATCATCTCGTCTGTGGTGCGTGCCTTCCGGGCCTTCCAAAATCTTATTATGATCAGTGTAGCTCCAGCCAAAATAGTACATCCAACTATAATCTTCAGTCCATCTGACAGCCAAGATGGCATCCATGACCATAATATTGAAAACCAACTCTCATCCTTTTTCACACCTTTACTTTCATCCATCATTTTTGAGTGCATCTGGGCCAATTGCGATACAGCTTCCGTGAGTGTACCATTGTCAGCATCGTTAGCAGGAATGAATGTGCAGCATGATTGTCCTATCTTTGCGCAAACTCCTCCTTCCATTGCTGTGAGGAGGTCCAGTACATATCTGTTCTGTAGTGCAACCATTCTTACTGCTCGCAATTCCTCTTTTATTGCGTTGAATCCATTTACTGTAGAGTTAATTGTCATCATTAGTTCCCACCTAGTTATCTGGAGCCATTTCGCGTTTGCGTAGGCCTGCAGTCCAGGATGTATTATTGAGGAGAAGAACATAGCTGCTCTGCTGAATAGTCTATGTTCCGGCGGAATTGAGGTCAGTGCTGTTTCCGACCTTCCCCACAGGTAATTTCCTGTCAGAGGTTCTCCTTGTCTTTTCCTTCTGTTGAGGACAGTGTTGTTGCCGTTGCGTCTGTTCTCTGGCCCTTTCCGAGGCTATGCAGATCTCTTCTTCCTTTTGTTTCCTTCATCCATCTTGGGGAAATTTGCCATATTCACATGTTTCTGGGGTACCACTAGTGATGGTACATTAACGTGCACTATTGTGCATATACCATTCCACAGAGGGGGCAGTGTGTGGTATGCTTTTTCTCCACAGGCCCAGTAATGGTCCATTACTACTGCTGTTCCTGCTCCCCCCTCATGTAGCTCCATCAAGCTTTCACAGTTGGTGTTGTATCCTACGTCCACCTCCCCTTTATGTTGGTAGCATACCTTAGGCGCAGTTAGCGGCAGTATTGTTATTGGGTCTTCATCCTTCTCCATCCACGTGAGCATGGGTACATACTTGACCCAGGTCATCCAACATCTGTGGTTGTGTCCATCAATAGTTGAAATATTTTCTCTTGTTACCATGTTGCTACCAACCACTCCTATGTCCCATTTGTTGTTCATGTACACCTTCCCTGTTATTATCACCAGTGGTCTTTCCCAAGATCCGTTCTTACCAGGGACTTCAGTGGCGTACCAATCACATGGTAGGTACTGTAGTGTTACTTTCTTTGTTTCTCCTTTTTCAGGACCACTTGTTATGTATCTGAATCCTTCAGCATGTAAACTGCTCTTGTGGTAACTCAAATAAGTCTTGAGGAAGTTGTTTTCATATGGATATGTATCTCGTGTTTTCCACACCAATTGCACCACTGTCCCTTGAAATCTTCCTTTCGTTTGGAACAGTGCCAGGTATATTATACATCGTGCTATTTTTTCATCGATCTCTGTGGCAACAAATGTTCGATAAGCGCTCATGGCGTATGGTATTATTGAGCAAACGTAGCAGCTGTCTTCTGTTGTCTGCTTACCTATGTGGGTCATGTGTTGGTACCATATGTTGTTTGAGATGTGTGCTGAATCTTGTATGTAATCATCAATACCTTTATTATCTGAGTATGTGCTGCGTTTAACTCTATTTTCCTTGTGTGGGATTTTACTAGTACCACCTGACGTAACGCCTGTTGCAGCTGGGGGTGTGGGTGTATTAGGTTTGGGTACAGCAATAATATTGATAGCATAGCTGTACTGCCATACAGAGGCAGCCAAAAATCCGGTGATCATTAAAATCCCCATCAATTTTATTACGAATGCTAATTTCACCGGCATTTTGCTCTTACCTTGCTGCAGTCCGGCAGCGTATTCTTGCGACGTTACAGTTGCCCGCCTGAACATTCTTAATATGCTCATTATTAAGGTTAGTTATTGTCATTAAGCTCTCCCTATCAAGTAGTCATTCAGTGCCCAGGCGAAGAGCTGTTCCCACGCCAATCTAAGCGATCTATCTCTCAGGGCAGGCAAGTATGGTTGGAGGTGGGGCATTGAATGTTCTATGGCCAAGAGGAATGCTGTGTAGTAGACACGTACCCTCCTTCTTTTCAGGTACGTTGGCCTTTTTACTTCATATACAAATTGGTGTGACAATTCTTCCAGGTAATTATCGTCTGAGGGTACCATCTACTCCTGGGCAGTGAATTGGTTAGTTATCTACTTTCTTAACAGTACAATAATACGCTGTACCTGCATGTGCGAGAGAAAAGAAAGAGAACATTCAGGTGTTTACATGTGTATATGTGCAAAACAATGTCCTTCAGTACAATTGTTACTACAGTGGGCAGGGGGTCAATGGGCAGAGGGTTTGGGCTCAACTGGCGGAAGTCTCTTTACCCTTTGATCGTGTAACCATGGGGTGGGCGGTATGGGGATCACCCCTTTCTTTTCTAATAGTTGTCTCTGGGGAATCTGGGGGGTGGCAGGGTATGGGGACACTTAGGCTGTTAGTTGTGGTAGAAGTCTCTTCCTCCGTTGGTGACGCTGCTGTTGTTCTTTCAGTGGCCCTGTCGGTGGCGCTGGGGCGGGTCTGGAGTTTGTAGATCTTTACGTCGTGTAGGTGGTTCCAAGCACGTTTGTCCTGTAACTTTACTGCTCTCGTTGATACCTCCTCTACCAGATGGGGGCCAGTGAATCGTGGACTGTTCCACTTTCTGTTGAAATTGCGAAGTAGTACGTGGTCACCTTTAGCAACTTTGCACAGTCTTTCCTTTTCCAATTCTTTATCCACGTCTTCTTGCTGATGGCTGTTGGACCCGCCCCGCGTGCGCTCGAGCTGTTGAGACACAAACACTACACTAGTAATCAAAGAAGACACATATTGGTACATTTCATCACCAAGAACACTCGCAGTACTCTCGTGGTCAGTAAATGCTTGTGATGTTGGCGTTAGGGGAAGGCGCATTTGACGTCCGGTAACCACCTCGTGAGGGGTGAGGTGGTGGTCAGACCCTGGTCTATTCCTTAGCTCAAATAGGGCTAATGGAAGGCAATATAACCAACTCTTCTTTCTTGTTTGCTGTATCTTTGCAATTGCCTCCTTTAATAGGCCATTCAGGCGTTCACATACACCGTTGGCCTGTGGGTGGTATGCACATGCAAATTTATGCTTGATGTTCAGCAAGGATGTGATGTGCTGGAACATTTCGTTTGCGAAATGTGGGCCATTGTCTGACCTCAGTACCTCGCACACTCCCCACCTGGGGAAGACCTCCCTCACTAGGAATTTAGCTGCTCTAAATGCATCTGGGTGTGAACAGGGCCCTGCTTCAATCCACCTCGAGAATGGGCATACTACTACAATCATATACCTATTTCCTTGACATACGTTGATCATATCAACATAGTCAATATGGAGATGCCGGAAAGGTCCCTCTGGCCGGGGTATAGTACCTCTTATCACCTTCAGAGTATGACCGGCCGTAAACTGTTGACATGTGAGACAATTGCTGATAAAATTTGACACATGAGAATTTAACTCGGGGCAGAACCAGTCTTCCCTAATTCGTACTGCAATTACTTCCTTGCCTGTGTGGGCTGGGTAGTGTAGTTGGCTCAGGGCGGTGTTCAATAGTGCCAGTGGTATTACAATCTTTCCAGTGTCACCCTGGCGCCATAGTGCGTCGGTTGGTGACATTGTGCATCCTCTTTTTACCCATATTTATTTTTCGGCCATTGGTGCAGCCGCTTGTAGCTCCATAATCTGTGTGGCTGGGAGATGGCCATTCCCCTCCCTCTCCCTCTCTGTGACTCTGGGGGGTTCCATATCTCACCAAAGTATGCAGCATACTTTGCATGTGCGTCTGCTGCTGCATTCCCTTTTGAGATGTGGTCTTCACCATTGGTGTGTGCGGTGCATTTGACCAAAGCTAATTCTTGGGGGTCATTTATTGCTTCAATTAGTTCAGCCAATAGGAGGGCATGTTGCACTGGAGTGCCATCAACCCTCTTCTTCTCCATTTCGACAGCCCTGAGTGGACAGTGGATGTAACATATGCGCTGTCGGAATATATGGTCACTCGTTTGTCAAAGCTTTCCTTCAACGCCAAGATCAGTGCAACTAATTCCGCTGCTTGAGCGGAGTAATGCTGTGGTAATTGTACACATTTCATTGCCACACACACCTGTACCTCCATCATTTTTACCACTGCTGCCCCAGTCCTCCTTATACCATCCCTTTGGTCGATATTTGATGACCCATCAATGAACAAGAGCTCACCTCCCTCTAGTGCGTTTTCTTCAACCTTTCTAGTACATGAGTACATTTCAGTTATTTGCGTACAGTCGTGGGCATAATCTCCCTCCTCAATTACTTCTGCTAGGAACCTTGCAGGGTTGACCGTGCTACATCTAACAATTGATAGTTCAGCTCTGGATAAGATGATCTCATAACCTGATGCCCTTTGCGTGGTTAGGGTGGACTTAGGTTTATTCAATATGGCAAATAGTGCATGTTCCACAAACAGTGTAGTTGGGCACCCCATGGTGATTGCTGATGCTTTCTCTACCGCAAAAGCAGCTGCGGCGAGACCTTGTTCACAAGGGAAATGACCTAGCATCACAGGATCTAAGTGGCCGCTGTAAAATGCTACTGGTTTGTAGCCCATGCTTGTTTTTTGGGCCAACACTGCTTTCATTACTGCTGAGTCGCAATGTGAAAATATAAAAAATTGTCGCTCATAGTCTGGGGATGCCAGTACCTGAGCAGTTGATATCGCATCTTTCAACTCATCAAAAGCCTCTTTCATTTCCATTGTCCACCTCATCTTTTTCTCTCCTTTATTAGCTTCCTTCAACGCCTCAAGCAGGGGCCCTCTGTATGAACTGTAATCAAATACCCATGCTCTACAGTAGTTGCACAGACCCAGGAACTGCTGCAGTTCCCTCACTGTTTGTGGCACTGGTGTGTTTGAAATGGCCTGTGCTCTTTGTGGTGCAATCTTTCTTCCATGTTGGGATATGAGCTGACCAATGTAAAGTACCTGTTCTTGACAGTACTGTAACTTTTCCATGTCTACCTTGTAACCTTTCTCAGCCAATATTGTCAACATCTTTAATGAATCCTCTCTGCATGTTCTTTCGTTTGTACTGCAAATTATTATGTCATCGACATACTGCAACACTGTGCTTTCCACTTCAATGTTACCCAAATCCATCTGTATTACTCTGTTGAAAATTGAGGGTGATTCACAATACCCTTGTGGCAATCTGGTGTGTTTCCACTTTGTGTTTCTGTAAGTGAAGCTTGTCAGATCTTGTGAGTCTGGGTGCAATGGTATTGAGAAGAATGCATTTTTAAGGTCGATCACTGTAAATCGTGATGCTTCTGCTGGAATGCCACACAATATTGTGGCCGGGTTTGCTGCTATGGGGTATTCTGCTTCTACTATGTTGTTCAAGGGCCTGAGATCCTGTATGAAGCGCCAAGAACCCCCTTTAGCCTTGCGCACTGGGTATACAGCCGTGTTACATGGTGATTCTGAAGAGACCAATATGCCATTATTTATAAGGGCCGTTATGGTTTCATATATGCCCTCATCTGCCTCTTTTGATAGTGGGTACTGTTTCACTCTGGGGAGTATTGCACCTTTTTTCAATTTTATCCTTACTCCCCCTATACTTTTTATGCACCCCACGTCATAGGGGCTAGTAGTCCACAATGATGTGGGTACCTTGGTCATATCCTCCTTTAAGAAGGGGACTGGGGTGCATGCGGGTGCCTCAAGTGCCATTGCAATTTTCTGTGCTACTTGTTTGTACGCCACTCTTAGCCATATTTCCACACTCATCATAAACGCCATCTCACCTTCCTCCTTTTCTTCTGAGAACAGCTCCTCATCTGACACCTGGGTGAGTCTACATCCTTCTGCTAGTGCTATCACTGCCCTCCATGCCCTTCCTTCTCTGTCTTGGGCATGTACAGCAATGTTATCAGCTGTTGCTATAATGCTCTCAATGTCCACTGGAACCACCTTTCCTTCTGGTTCATTGACTGGTGTTTCTGGTCTGAACAGATAGGCTGCTGGCCTCCTCCAGATTTTTCCCTCTATCCCTGGCATCCATGCAAATGCCATGTCTGTCCCGTACTGGAAGAGTTCGCCATCTACTGGCTCCGCCCTAATCGCTGTCTGTCCGCAGTTTGCTTGCATAATCTGTCGTGCTGTGAGCATGTTAATCCCTGGAGTGGAGCAAGTTATGCCGTCCTCAGTAAATGAGATCGTCATATTCAACCTGTTCATTATGTCTCTCCCCAGTATATTTACTGGTGAGGCACTATAATATAGAAGTGGGACTGACAGGTCATAATCTCCTATAGATAAGGGAATGTTATCAGTAAAAGGAACCAACCCTCTAGCCCCAGAGAATCCTTGGGTGTTCATGGCTTCGCCTGACATCTTAAATTTACCTTCCCTTATGCAAGACCGGGTCGCCCCGGTGTCAACAAGGAATGATAACTTTTTGTCACCTATTGTTACCTCTATGCGTGGTTCCTCCGCACTATTAGGTGTTACTGACAGGATGGGACACACCAAGGCCGTCTGTGGGCTGTCCTATTGAGGGTAAAATGATTGACCATTTCCTGTGTAAGGGTTGTGTCCCAGGACCGTCACCCTACCCAGTTGTGTTTGTTGTACTTGGGGTTGTTGTATTATCGCTACCTGTTGTTGTGGCAGTGAATGTGTCTGTGGCTGTTGTTGTGTTATTAGTTGTTGCTGTTCATTTCCCTGTTGCAACGTCTGTTGTTGCTGTATGCCCTGCTGTTCCTGTGTGGGCCTTGGTTGCCCCTGTTCACTCCATGATGGTGTTCCTGGTCTTACTCTACACTTGTGTGACATGTGCCCTAATAATCCACAACTCCAACACACCGGTGGTTCCCTACTCTGCCATGGAAAGCTCCCTGTGTTGTCCTGGTATACTGGTTGCCCTGTGGGGTAGGAATTTCTAAGTCCTCCCACCTGCTGTTGGGTATTATATCCGTATCCTCTCCCTCTCATAATTCCTCCTCTCCCCCTGTTGTAATTATAATACCCCGCTCCTGGCATTCGGTATCCTCCTCCCATGTTGGTCGTGTATGGTTGGAGTGGCGGCACCTGTTGTGTTATAGTCTGTGAAGGTGGTATTTGGGAGGGATCTTGTGCAGCTACTACTAGTGTGGGGCTTTGGGTCATTGTTGTAGGCGTAGTTATTAGTGCCCCTTCCATTGTGTATTTAGTAAGCTTTTTCTGTACTAGTTTAGCCTCTTCCGCTTTCCTGTCCTCTTCCTTTTGTTTCATTTTTCCTTGCCATGTCCTGCAATGATGCACTATAGTCAGTTGTATTTCTGGCCATGCTTTTGCTTCCATTCCCACTACTTTCTTCAGTTGTTTCTGAACTCCTTCCGGGAGCCCTTGTACTAGTATATGATAAAATATTGCTGGTGTTTTATCCCATTGTTCTCTAGTTTCCATGCGCCACTTCTCTTGGATTTCCTGGATATAATCAACAGGATCTTCGTTCTCACGCATCTTGCGTGAGGTAATTGCTCCTATGTCTGATGTGTCTGGGTACTGTACCCTCAGTGCCTGCCATAGTGCATGTCTGCAGTTTGCGAATGGTGCCCCATCATGTGATGTGTTTGTTATTGTTACCCCAGGGAATCCCGCTCTCTTCCAAATGTCATCCGCTGCATCCCCTAATATCGATATAGAAGGCCCTTTACATCTCCCACTGCCAGTTTCTGTCCTGCGGTGTGTTTTTCCATTTCATATATCCATTTACCCGCACCTCCACTTAATGATGGGAGCCTGCACTTTATATTTTCTTTGTCTGTATGCTTCCAAGGGACGTACTGTGGTCTAACCCCTCCCCTCTCCAGAAGTGGCATTAAGTTATGTCTCGTTTTACCCTTTGTGTTCCATAAAATTGAGTCCTCACACCCTTCCTCTTCTTCCCTCTCTTCTACATCGTCAATTTCGTCTGTATTTCCCCTGCTCGTAACTCTTTCCTCTCCATCTTTTCCCTTTCTTCCATCACTTCCTGCATTTAATATGGGCATGTGTATTTGTCCTTCCTGCCTGCGTCTAGGGAGGTCTCTAAGCCGACATGCATAGGGTGTCAGTTCGTCTGTAAAGGGCGCAAGTTTTATTGTACGTAACAAGCGTGAGGTGGTTGAGCATGTAGGGTGGGACGAGAGAGGGCGTGATGGGGACGGTGTGGCCTCATGTGTCTGTCTTTCCACTATTCCTTGCTCTTCCTCCTCACTTCTCTCCAGTTCATCCTTTCTCCTACGGATCCATGGTGAGTCTGTGTTGGTCCGGGTGATGTATAGTTTATCTAGGCTTTCCCTTTCACTGTTTCTTCCTTCCTTCCCCACTCCTTCCTCTTCTTCACTACAAAAGTCAGTCATAAAAGGTAACCCCCACTCGGTCTTCTTCCCCTTGAGCGTTACTGTTTTTAAGTCTATTAGGTCCAGTCCTCCTTTTTCTCCTTTATCAACCGCTCCCCTTTGCGCTGATGTTGTTGCTACCTCTGTGTTCCTATATACATCCCCCCACACTTCACTCTCCCTTCTCCTATCTTCTCTTTCTCCTTCATTTCTCTCCTCCATCTCCCTACCATTTTCCTCCCTTTTCCTTTTTAATTCCTCCATTACTTCACTACTCATCTCTTCCAGTATTCTTTCATCCTCTTTCTTCCTTTCCCATTTCGTCCTTTCCCTTTCTAATATGCTCTCTATCACCCTCCCTTCTTCGTATTTCTTAGTCGTTTCTGATAGTAATCTCCTCTTCCACATTGCCATTTCTTTTTCTTTCTCATCTTCTTCCCTTTTCTTTTCTCGCAGCACTGCTCTTGATACCCTTTCTGCTGCTGCTTTTACCCGTTCAGCTTCTCTCCTTTGCTCCTCAGTTCGTTCCCTTATTTTTTCCAATTCGTTCTTACCTTCTTTCCTTTTCCTCGCTCTCTCTCTTTCCTCCCTCTCGAGCTGTTTAATCAGTTCATTCTGCTCATCCCTTAACTCTGCTAGTCGTTCCTCCAAAATCTCTTCCTTTTGTCGTAACAGCTCTTCCCCTCTCATTCCACTCTCCCTGGTATTATCCTCGTCTGTTTTCCTTACTACCTCCTTCTCTTCTCCTGTTAATGAACCTCGTATTTTTAATAGTATCTGTGCAGCTACCCACTCATCATTTCCTATTTCCACAGTTTGTTCTTCTCCAGTCCTCCCCTCCTCTGCTGGCATCTTCCTATGAGCCACATATGGTGGAGGGCTGTATGCCGGGTTCGAGTACCCCTCAGCCGCCCTTAACTGACCTCTTTCTATTTCTCCTAACTCTCTTAAAGGGTACAACCCCCCTCCCTCTGTTTTCACTCCCTTTGCTAGGGGTATATCGTTGCTCGGTTCCTTTTTTATTTCATTTGATTTATTATTCTTTTCTCCTCCCTCTTGTCCGTTCCCCGTGTTCTTTGGGTCTTCACTCCCCTTTTTCCCATCCTCTCCTTCCTCCTTAATCTCTTTTTCTTCCGGTATTTCCCCCACAGTGAACATTCCATTTGGTCCTGGTCGGGACCCTTGGAACATCCTCCATAAGTTAAACACCTCCACGTGGTTTGCCAACTTCTTCCCTTTGTATGTATTATGCAGATGGTTTAATAGTGAATGTTGGGCATATGGATCAAAGCTACCATTAGGCGGCCACGGTGTTATCATTTTGTTGTCCGTCCCCTGGGTCCATTCTATGCTATACTTAATCAGTTTCTCCCTATGGGGTGACAGTGTGGTACATATGTGTTGTAGTGGGGTAGTGAGGGTGTTCCCCCACCCTCCCGATCCTGTCCCGTATGACATAGTAGCGCTCCACTTGTTACCCTTCCCCTATTTGGTAGCGGTTATCTCACTAGCAGTTTACAATATACAGCCTTATATCGTTACCTGGCCCCGTAAGGTTGGGGACTTGCGATAGTCTGCTTAAGGAAAATTATTAAAATATAGTATTTACATTTGTATATTTTCTTCTTTCTTTCTTCCTTTACACAACACCCTTACGTGCCCCCTGCGGCCGAGGCGCACGTAGCCCCCTGCGGCTGCGCACCCCTTGTGACGTTCTTATACAGTCGCCCTATTTTCACTTGCTCCTCCTCCTTCTTCTACACTTGCCGTGGCCTGCGTTCTCGGTGCGCCGCCACGTCCCCCGTTTCGCCTTTCCTTGATCAATTCATCTCCGTTCCCACTCCCTTACCACAGTTCTCTTCCCCACCACTCTCAGAAGGAAAGATGCCTTGTGCTCGGGATATCCTATGAAAGCCCTATTGGTGACGTCACCGATCTCTTCGAGCTACTGGTAAGTTTTTCATATATTCTTTAAGTTCAAAATACACTTGCAATCTACCCCCGTTAACCTCACAGCTGTCTTCCTGTCACTCCTGGAACAAGGTAATCAATAATATAATCGGACTGCGCACGCTGCGTCACCTCGCGCGTGATACGCCCCTCGACAGGAGGGCTTAACCAGCCAATTATCTTCCGTATTGGGCAACTGACTAGCTACCGCCTACAGGGAAACGTCATCTACCTATCGAGTTTCTTGCTCGAACAATAGGGATCCTCATCTACTCATTGATCAATAAATGCCAAATCGTAGGAAACCACACACACACACACCCTTACACGTAGTCGCAACCTAGGCCAACCAGTGTCTACGAGCGGCCGCACGTGATGTTTTCGTGCTCCGCCCCCCTCTCTTGCGTAACGTAGCCGACTGCTCTCGCACTCGTTCGGCTACCATTCATTTCATTGCCAACACTAAATTGTCAAAACCTTTGCTGCGCACCTGTGCAGCACCTCCCACCTCCCGTATTTAATTCCTCCCCCCTCCCTCACAATTTCACATTGCTTGTTGTGCGTGGCATGCTCACCAAGTTCTCTTGATGCGGGCCGCTCGACTGCGTGCACCCCTCCAAGCGGCTCGCCACCTCCCCTCGTCTGGACCACGTCTGGACACTCGCCAACCGCGGGCGGGATACTTCTCAACCGGCTCCCGAAGGCCAATATGCGGATTGCGCTGTCCGGTCTTCTTGCAGTTCCGTGATGGTCCTGTAGTCCTCAGAAGGGGGCAACGGCAGAGGGGGCCGCGCCGCTGGGCCTCCTCGCAACAGTAGTAACTGGAAAAAGTAAAAATAAAAGCAGATCTTAAACAGATCTCAGCAGTGCCTCCAACTTGTCGAGGAGAAATTCTGCTGGGATCGGCCGGACCGTCCGCAGGCCTCCGGGCAGGGAGGTCCCAACTCCTCCCGTATATCCCAAAAGAGATAGAGTATGAGACACACGCAAGAAGCAAGGTGACTCTGCTGTTTATTAGACAAAACGGCAGGGATGGGTCAAGGAGCGTACGCGTCCGTCCTGACACACACAATCGTGGGGCTCGCAGGCCCTTTTTACCTTAGTATGACGCGCTACTTGCGTCATCTTACAAAGTTTAGTAAAAAACCTATTTCCACTCTGGATTGGTTTGGTTCTCGAGTGGTAGGGTTAGTATAGCGCACATATAGAGAACGGTGTTAGTGGCTGAGGGTTAGTCAGGTGGTATACCTGGGCTGTCCCTTCAATTTGATACATGAAAATTGTTACATGAAGACCTCTGAGGATTGGTCAATGTTAATGGCGTCAGTGATAAGAACCCCATGTTCTAATTGGTCCGCTCGCGAGCCTCCCAGTCTGGGACTATCGCTGTTCCCAGCTCGCGGTGCACCTGCCATTTGCAACAATGTTTTAATATGGGTAGGTGTAAACAATGTGAGGATTTATTCATATGTTGGGAGGTCAACTACTCCCACTGCTGCAGATGTCCAATGAGTCTTTTAATTGTATCTGCCTGTGTCTGGAAACGTGGGATTCAGGCGTCTCCTTCCTCCTGGGCTTGGCATCTTGTCAGGTTTGGCTTTGTCACGTGAGGTGGGACAGTGTTTGAGGCAAAATTCAACATAATTAATATTGTTTTTCCTACTGTGTGCCTGGTTTATCTTGCAGGTGCGACCTTGGCGTTGGCTTGCAGAGTGTGAGATTGCAACATCGTGCCCTTGGCGTTGTGCTTTCGCCGGGCTCATTTTGCAGGGTCAGCAGCCCAGTTCTTGCTCATTCAATGTTCATGGAAGCTTTTGCTTGCGGCCTACTTGGGCCTGGTGCATAGGTGGAACCGTTTGATGCAGAGCGCTTTAGGTCACGGTATCATATATTGTTTTTCCTCAGTATCGTGTCCCCGTTATATTCTTCATTATGGTACATGGCTCTTAGAAGAAGCGTGAACAAGCCTTTTTAGATAAGTTCATGATGCGTCTTGCGTTTCTGCATTTTGAGAGCCTATGTGGAAAATAATAAAGATGCACGTCCGTGAGTATGTCTGTCGCCTACGTCATAGCACTGAGTATATTCTTCGTGTGGATTGGTGTGGGAGTGTCCAGTGTGTATTTTTGCACAGGAGTGCTGACCGTTGGCTAGGTCGTCATGGCATCTCTAACGACGTGTAGGTTTAGTCGAGTTGATCCGTGCCGCAGGTGTCGGCATGGACAGGGCGGGCTGCTGGGCAGGTAGATGGGCACATCCATATGTTCCTGTACCAGGGTATTTGGTTGTCTGGTAGATAGGCAAACTCCTCTCGTGGCGGGTGTCTAGGCCGTGATCCTCTAGGCCAAGCGCGAGGGGGAAGGGCGGGAGCCTGGTCTTCCATTCTCCCACTTCAAGATCTTTTCTTGTTTCTTGAGCTTTAGGATAAGTCCTGTTCCAAGAGATGCATAAAGGATTTCTTCCAAAACACACAGCTGTAGTTGCTTTGCTTTGTGTGTCGTTGTTTGAAGGAGGATGAGTCTGTAGGCACAGATAACACTTTGAATGGGAGTTCATTTTGACTACAAGGTCTCTTTGCACAGGACAAACATTTCTGCTTTTGGCAGTCCTCGTGTTGACAAAGGCTCAAAGGTCATTCTGCTCAGTAGCAGCTGAAAACATGGTTAATCATTTCTGAACAGGCATCAGGAGTTGGGATCAACATGGCAGATGTTTCAAGATGACTGTGAAGTCAATTCTATTTAAATCGAGTTAATCATAAGTTTTAATACACATGTGAATGTCTTAGGCCAATGTTCATAATCAGGCGGTATTTATGTGAATATGGCTTAACAAACCCTCCTTTTGGCCTACGCCAAGAGCATTTACTGTGTGGGATGTTTTAACCCACTAGTCCATGCCTTGCAACATTACTGTGCACTGCTTGCATCAGAAACCTCAGAATGACCGCTGGAAAGCATTATGTGTGCTAAAAATCACTCAGAAGTGCGCAGAAAACCTGAAAAATAGGGGCAGCCAATCCACTTTTCCCTATGTCAGTGGTAACACAGGAGACCACTCCCAAAACCGATCATTTGGCTGCCCACAGAGGAAAATGAAACTATTTGAGAAAAAGCAGTCCTGCATGGCAAGAGAAACACAGAGCTGCTTGAAAATCCATTTTTCTTAGCTGTTAAATTTGCATAAATCATGATTCCCAAACTTCACAAAAGTTCCAAACTCCTTGATTGATTGATTGATTGATTGTTTATTTATATAGCGCCTATACAAAATGTGTTTCAAAGCACTTCAAGGAGGGAGGGAACATAGGAAAATACAGTTACATTCAATTAAAGTCCTTGAAACAATAAAGTGAAAAATAACTATCCTAATAGGCCGGTCGACATTTCTGATAGTGCAAGTGCATAGAAACAAGTAAGGCAAGAGGTAATTGAAAAAAGAGGGAGAAACAAAGCAAGCAGTAACATTACTATGTCTGACGACAATTGATGTATTGCAGGAGGTCTACAAGAGGAGAAATGGGAGGGGGGCATGGTGGGATATGAGGGGGAGAGGAACAAGGCACGCTACTGAGCAAATTTGTCAGTGACAAATTTAAAAAGCAGGGCTGGGGGGAGGGAGAAAACAAGCGGGTTGGAGGGGAGACAGACAAGCTGCTAACAAAAGTCAGGGAACAGATGATAGGAGTAAGTGATAGGAGGGGAGAGCCTGAGAGGAGGTAGAAAAAAAAACCCTTGTTGGGTGTTAAACATCACTTTACTCAAGAATCCACCTAAGTACAATGTCATCAGAAGTACATTTATCAGAAGAAAATCCACATTGAAGGATGCTTGCTTGGAAAAATATGTTAAAAATGGGCGCAATACCACTGCTCGCCTGTGTCAGAAGTTGGTGATGTACTTATACTGTCATTTAAACTTTTACATTAAGATTTAAGTATGGAAAATAACTCCTATCAAAAGCAATAGAGCTGGATACAATTCAAAACTATATTTTAAAAAGGCTGGAATTAAGAGATTTTTGGATATATTTATAAAAATGTAATTTGTATTTTAGGACAAGACTATTTAAACAATGTTTTAAAAGTGAGTAAAGTTAGCCACACTGAGCTTCAAAGACATTCCACATCTTCTACCCAACAAAGGAATCTTGCCCCCTGCTCTGCTGAGAAACTTGCAGGGGTGTGTGAAAGGAACTACGAGGGGGACTTTGGCCTGTAGCTCTGCTAAGAGTCAATGGGATTCTTGAACTGAAAGGGAAAGCTAATTTGGGGCATCAACAGAAACCAGTTTGGGAGAGGGGGAAGATAAGTGGGTCCACATTAACCAACTAAAGTGCTGCCATCCTAGGCACACTCTGCAGCAACTAGAGGAGTATTCTGGAACCCCAGAGAGGGTCACTCCAGCTCCTTAGAATCCCCACTATAAAATATTCCATATATAGTCCATACATTATAACAAAAAAATGTGTCCTGATTTATCAAAATGTATGTGTCCGCCCCACTACATTAATAGTTCTGGGGAAATGTCTACAAATATGTTTTTGCTTTGTCATCCTAGGATTGTGGAGAATCAGACCAAGGAGGACTACCCAGGGACCAGGAGCAAAGATCCAAAGGCCCCGGAGTATCGCTCAATACTCACATCAGGACTAGGTGAGGAGAACCGGGCGATCCACCCCTGATGGAGGAAAAGATGATGAACCTTGCCATTTTTGGAACCAAAAGAGATGAGACTGACATCCCAGTCTTGCGAATTCCCATTGAGGGACTATCAATGCCAAATCGCAAAAGGGGGGGCTTGTGGATGTTTTAACCCACTAGTCCATACCCTGCAACATTACTGTGCACTGCTTTCAGCAGAAACCTCAGAATGGCCGCTGGAAAGCATTATGAGCGCTAAAAATCACCCAGACGTGCGCAGGAAACCAGAAAAATAGGCCGCCAATCCACTTTTGCCTATGTCAGTGGTAACACAGGAGACCACTGCCAAAACCGATCATTTGGCTTCCCACAGAGGAAAATGAAACTATTTGAGAAAAAGCAGTACTGCATGGCAAGAGAAACACAGAGCTGCTTGAAAATCCGTTTTCCTTGGCTGTTAAATTTGCAAACATCATGGTTCCCAAACCTCACAAAAGATCCAACCTCCTTGTTGGGTGTTAAACATCACTTTACTTCAAGAATCCACCTAAGTACAATGTCATCAGAAGTACATTTATCAGAAGAAAATCCACATTGAAGGATGCTTGCTTGGAAAAATATGTTAAAAATGGGCGTAATACCGCTGCTCGCCTGTGTGAGAAGCTGGCGATGTACTTATACTGTCATTTAAACTTCTACATTAAGATCTAAGTATGGAAAAGAACTCCTATCAAAAGCAATAGAGGTGGATACAATTCAAAACTATATTTTTAAAAAGGCTGGAATTAAGAGATTTGTGGATATATTTGTAAAAATGTAATTTGTATTTTTGGACAAGACTATTTAAACACTGTTTTAAAAGTGAGTAAAAGTTAGCCACACTGAGCTTCAAAGACATTCCACACCTTCTACCCAACAAAGGAATCTTCCCCCCTGCTCTGCTGAGAAACTGTCAGGGGTGTGTGAAAGGAACTGGGAGGGGGTCCTTGGCCTGTAGCTCTGCTAAGAGACAATGGGATTCTTGAACTGAAAGGGAATGCTAATTTGGGGCATCAACAGAAACCAGCCCTGGCAGGAACAAGCTCAGGTTGCATCTCTGGCTCAGCCAAGCCTTGGATGCGGGGCTAGACTGAAAATGTGGATTGGGAATTGAGGAAACTATATGTTTGAGAAAAAGACTTATAGAAAATTGTGCCAAACTGGTAAAAGTATGGAATTTAGAGGTTATTAAAATGAAAATGTCACTCACAGTTTAAAACTACTCTGGAATCTGTGCGATATTCAGAGACAGAATTGTCAAAATGTGGACTTTGTAGAAGTTGTGATAATGTCAAAAATATGAAATTTCAAAGGAATATGCCCAGATGGTATGTGCATGTATGTGGAAAAATTGGTACAGAACTGACACTGAGTAACCGACCAAAAGCGCGAAAAACTGTCATTTGTGAACCAAAGCTCTCCACAAGATGGGACTTTGACGGATGTGTGTCTTATTTAATTTGGGATGTAAATATGTAATATTAGCAAGTTGGTGTTATTTTCCGGGTAGAAATAAAGGGGAGGGTTTTTCTTTGGACCATAAACACAGTGTCATCATGACACATCATGACACACTGTTTCCTTCTCAAATCAGGAGAGAGGGAATACTGGGACCAATCAGTTTCCTAGAGGGTGGGCTTAGTATAATCAGCCTCCCCACCACTTTGGGAAATACATAAATAGGGACTGTGGAGGGCCCAGAAACAGACACACACATTCACTCATCAACTGATCGACTGGCGAAGCGCTCTGCCGGAAAACCCCATATCCAGACTCCAGACCCCTGAAGCAAAAGGCCCAATCCAAAAAGCTGAACCCTTCGCAGCTGGCCTTTAGAATCTTGCAACCTGATTTTAACCCCAAACTTCCACGGGACCCAACCAATTCAATAGCCTGGCTGTGCTGTTTTGGCTGCTTCTTACCAAGAACCCTTGCTAGAACCCAGAGATCCAAACCAGTGGAGCAGAGCTGTATCCAGAACCAACCCGTCAGATCCAATCCAGGAGGCTGTGCAGACTAGAGTGCCTTGCTGAGAGCAGAACCAAGCGCCTGAGACCTGTCCGGTGGCAAGCGAATTCCAGTCCAAACATTTGACCAGATCCTGATGGCCCATTCCAAACCCATAGTTGTGAGTATTTAGTATAGAACTGTCCATAGCCATCTCTAAGTTTTAGGTAATCCTATCCAACCCATTCCAACATAACCAGAACTGCATTGTCGAATCTCTTGTGTCTACCCTGAATCCTTCTCTCATCCATATAATCCTGTGATAATTGTATTGATAATCATCTTTGCGCTAAATATATTTGCTGAAGAAAGTCAAGTGTCTTGGCGGGCAAAAGTTAGAGTGGAAAGTGCCCTGTTCTGGTGGTTGTCCCGTTCGGTATCTTGCATCTTCATAGCCACTTAGTGTAAGCACATCCATGTTTGTGATCTTCAAAAGTGCATCTGTCATTTTGAAATCTTGACTCTTTTGAGAAAAATCAACCTTTACTAAAACCTCTGTAACTTTTAGTTTTTCTGTAATAGCATTTCTCGCGCGCTGCAAAGTTTTCGACGATTTTGCATTGGATCATTCCATATAAAAACAGCTATTTTTTGCATTTGACCTCTGAATTCAGTTTCCTATCTGCCAGTCATTCAAATATCATTGCTAGTGCCTATCTGAAACTATCCAAAGCAGCTCCCACTAGTTTTGAATCCCATTTAGCAAATTAAAATCCACTTTTAGCATTTATCCCATTCATTTCAAACCACATTCAAAAGCATTTGACCTGTGTAAAATCATTCCTGTTCTCTAAGCTTGCTGGGGGAATCGGGATTGAACTGCATTGTTAATTGTATATTCCTGAAACATGTGTGTCCTCATTCCATCTCTTCATACTGCATATTAGGGGGGATTGAGTAATAACAGGGGGAAAGCGTGATTGCATTGTCTTTGATTGAATTCATATCAAGTTTCATTTATGTGCTGCATTAATTTCATATCATTGCATTTCATTGAACCCACACAAAGTTTTTATTCTCTGCTATATTATTCTTCTCATCCATACTCCTATTGATTAAAGGGATTGTTGATTGTTGTGATATCACACATTGCTGATCAGTGTATACATATTAATAGGTGTGATATCTAGATATTGTTCATATTCCTAAAAGTGTGATATGTATATTGTTTAATTCATCAAATAAATCTTTTAACTTTGAAAAACAAATCTACTTCTTGGTTCAGTGAGACCAGGGAGATTCAAAGAGAGGGGCGTTATATAAGGGTACATCGTCCAGAAATAAAATAACTTTTGACATAAAAATATATAAATAAGGGTTCCAGCTGGGCATCACACACTAGGCAGTGACTTAGGTGGAGTGCTGGGTTGAAACCACTTACAGATTGGGGGCTCATTGCGGGATTTCTGGATTAGATCTACCACTTGTGCAGCTTAATACAGTGTGCTAACTGACAGGATACATAAATCCTGTTGGGCTACTATGCTGTGTTACACTGTAAAAGCACCCCTCAAAAGGATACCCTCTAAGGAAACAGTCTGTTTTGCAAAAAAAAAATAAAAAACTTCTGTAAGTCAGGAAGGAAATTGATATTTCCAGAATGGCGACATTGGTAGTGATCAATATGGCTAGAGAACACCTTTTGCATACGTTATTTGTAAGAGGTGAATGGACAGAGCAGGACCAGAAGGTGTGGTTGCAGGCAATCACACAACAGAACACTGCAACAGGGTTAGACACATGGCGAGATCAGGGTCCCTTACATGTGGCCCTGAGCGAACTATATATGGCCCTAGGGCCAAGGAAGAACAAAACAAGATTGCCAACATAGCGGCATATCTATATTTATCCATGGGAGGCATACAGGAGAAATATGCTGAAGGCCAAGATCTGGCAAGTAAGCAATTGCAGGCATTAGAACGGGCCCAAACTGATCTGGACTCTTCTGAGCAGAGGCTGCAGAGGAGCCAGGCATCAGAAAATGAAAGAAGGCAGTATAAAGTCAATATAAAAGAGGACATGAGTATCCTGCAGCAGGAAAAGGCAGAACAGGATACCAGAATTCTGGCCTTGCAGAAGGAGTACCAAGAAAGTTTGGAATCCCTAATGAAGAGCCAGAAAAAGTTAGAGCAACAAATAAACTTTAACAGGACATGCGCAGAGCAGGTAGTCACCCTGCAAAGCCAACTATATAGAGAGAAAGAGGAAAGCAATACATTAATTTTGAGAGACCTGGGTACCCAGGCAGAGTTTGATGAAGAGCGCCAGAAAGCTGGTGCCCTTCAAAGACAGAGGGACGACCTGGCAGCACAGAGGCAGGCTCTTACTCAGGAAAGGGACACCTTAGGCCAGGAAGTCTGTTATTTAAAAGAGAAACTGGAAGAAAATCACCTAGCCCTCCAGGGACTGGGTGGCCTCCAAAAAGACCATCAAAAACTGTTAGAGCACACCAGGAGGGTGGAAGAGGCTCTAGCAAGAAAGGCCCAGGCCAGTCTGGACAGGACCCAGGAGGTAACCCTCCTGCAGCAAAGACTGGCCCAGTACTCAAAGAAAACACAGGAAGCACAGAGAGATAATGAGGCTCTCTGTGAGAACAATGACAGTCTCTACAGGCAGGTAGCCATGCAAGAGAGACTGATAGAGACTAGTAAGGCTTTAATTGAGGAACAGAAAGCTCAGGTTCTTGCATGGCAACAGGGAGAGGGGCTGACAGAGATGAGGTTCACTGGGAAAGGGAGACACCTGAGCATATCCTCAGGAACCCTAGTAGCAGAGGCCTTCATCTCTCACAGTCCTTTGACTCTGCAACCCCCATGTCCACTGGTGCACATGAGCACAGGGCCACGGGGATGGCAGATTTCAATCCAATCAGAAGTATGGGGCTCATAGACCAGCACCTCCCAGGAATGGATGGGCGGGCATCTGGGTATGGGTACCCAAGCACTGTGAAATTTAGTGGGGAACTCCAGGAGAGTAGGCCCACTAAGGACATCCTAAAAACCTCAGCCCAGCTAGGACAGTGGGGGGGGGGGGTACCCATCAAATCCTGGGAGCAAGGAGGAATCAGAAGACTCCTCTGAGCACCCCAGGACACAGGAGACTAGGTCCCCACATTCTGCCAGCCATTCCCAGGCTTGCAGAATCCGAGAGAACCTAGAAGACCAGACGGGCACCTCTGGGAGCAGTGCCTCTGAGTCAGAAGAGGACCAGGGTTACCCGAACCAAGAAGGCCAATAAGGCAAAAAGGGCCTTGCTTAAGGACCCCTTAAAACAAATCAAGGCAATAAGGAGCGTCATCACGCCTTATCATAAGAACGCTAAGTATTCTGTTTGGGAGCACTTAGAGCTCGTTGAGCAGATGATGGAAACTTTCCATTTGAAAGACAGCAGTAGCTGCATTCAGTATGTGAAATGGACCTTCTCACCAGAATACTCCAGCTTCTTTGCAGGGCTGGAGGACCAAAATCATTCTAGATGGTCCACATATAGGACGGCCATCTTGAAGCATTTTTCTGTTCACAGAAATCCCCAAAGAAGCTCGCAAGGCAGCCTACAACTTACAATGTGGGGAGGATCAGGCCCAACAAGAATTTGTGCAGGAATTAAAGCGTGCCTTTGCGCAGACTACCAGAAGGGTGCGCACGGACAGCAACGAATTTGTCAATACGTTTTTCCATGCTCTACCAAAGTACATCATGACCCAGCTAGTGAGAGATTTTCATGAGAAAAGATCACTAGCCTGGGTCATTGAACAGGCCACCCAAATCTATGAGGTACAAAAGCCCTTAGAAAACAAGAACAATCCTAAAAACCCCAAACCAACCAACACTCCTGCTGCTGCTAAGGTGGCAGAGGTGAAGGTTGCCCCCATTTTGGATTTGGAGATGGGGGGCCTAAAAACCCACCTCCACAGCAGAATAATCCCAAGCCCAGAAGGCCCTCGGGCCAGACACAGACAGGGAGCCAAGGAGGTGGTCCCACAAATGGGATCCCTCACTCCCCTGACTTTATAAGTCCCCGCTACAAGGGGAATAGACCCTTCCTGCGTTATGTGTGGACTCCTCCAGCCCAAGGGGGCGGATCCAACCAAGCATCAACTAACCCAGGGAACTTCCCTCCTCACTTCCCCCAGGAGGGCAGAAATTCCCCAAATCCTGGACAGAACTTTTTTCCCAGGTACCCACAAAACTTTCAACCCCAAAACAATCCATCCTTCTTTCCCCAATTTCCTGAGTCCAGACAACCCAATCCGGGAGAGGGGAGGCCAAGGGTGGAGGGGTACTCAAATCTTCCAATCCCGGGGTATTATCAGAGAAGGGATAGCTACCCTTCCCGGGATCAGCCCAGGGGAGACAACAGAACCCTGTATCAGCCTGAGTGGGTGTCACAACAGCTAGGGCGCCAGGTCCAAAACATGGCACAGGATCTGGGTCACATGCTGAGGGCTCAGCAGAACCCTCAGATGAGCATGCCAGCACAGAATGCCTCAAACTCTGGACCTGGTGCTCCAGAACAATGATGGGGGCAGAACCCTGACAACCCACCGGTTCCCAGGGAGGAGGCACAGGGGGAAGGGGGGTGTAAAGCCTTGGAGGAAGCTTCCTTCTCCACTTGTAGAAAGCCCCTGGAAACCCAGGAACTGGAACCACAATCTCCTGCCCCTGAAAGTCTGCCACCCAAGGAGCAGAGGGGGGGCTAGGAGAAACAAAGAACCCAAACAGACCCATTTTGTGGAGCAGGTACAGATGTTCTAATTTGAAGGAGAGGGATCCTCAGAGGATCCTGGGAAAAGGATCTTCTCCTTCAGAGATGGGGGAACTCCTCCCAAAGAATAATGGGTCCCAAAGGATTCAAATCCAGACTGGGTAGATGTGGGGACTGAGCTAGCGCCTCCCATCATCCAACCCCAAAACCAACAACATGAAAATCCCCTGGTTCAAACCCATCCTGGTGACTGCCTCCAAAAAGGGGGGCAGCCCAGCACCAGAACCAGGGGAACACAAAACTTCTCTCATCTCTAGTTGCCACCTTTTCTTTTCAGATTCTCTAGACTCCGAACAGAATTCTGCCCAAATCTCTTCTCTATCAGTGTCCAAAACTAGAAAACTAACCCACCAGTTTTCCAAAAATATGCTTTATCTGTGCCCCGTTGCGGAGAAGGAGGGAAGATACTATGCCCCGGTTCAAGTACAGGGGCAGGGTACAATTTTGGCACTGGTGGACACTGGATCCCAAGTTACCCTTCTGTCCAAAAAGGCCTTTGATAAACTGAATTCAGGAAGGGGGAGAATTATCATATTCCTCTTACCCTTCTTCCTGGACAACTTCAGAACTTTGACGGGAAGTAAAGTCCCGTCGAGGGGACTGCGGATTTGGACATTAAAATTGGGCGACACAAGGTGAAGCACCCGGTCATAGTTGTGACTCCAGAGGGCACCCCTTTTTTACTTGGGAATGACCTCCTGCGAAGGTTGTCACCTTTCATAGACTGTGTAAACAAGGTCCTGTGGACCCAGACTAGCCGACCCATAAAATTAAAACAGAGCGTCAACCATGTTAGTTTAAACGTCACATGGTTGAACTAAAATATGACCAAGTAGAATTTCACTTCCAGAACAACCAAATTCCAGACATGACAGTAATAGCAGTAGGACAACAAACTGGTGATGGGGGGCCCTCTCTATTTCTGAAAATCAACCTTCCTTCCAGTCTAAGGTGGTATTCCACACTGGAAGGAAACACTCTAAAATTCTTTACCAATCCACAATCAGACACTCCCACTCCTATAGTCCAGAAAGATGAGAAATCTGCTCAGAGCCTGGCTGATATTCAGCAAATTGGAGAGCTGTTCTTCATCCCTGTTCAGTTAAATGAAGGGAAGGACTCTGTTCTCGCCCGAGTGTGTGTTAACAACGGTAAGAGCTTCATCAGCGAAGCCATGTTCCCCCAACTCCCAAAAGATCCAGCCGTTCCAACATTTAGACTGATAGACAAATGGGAAATGGATCTCGAAACACCCAATTCCAAACATCTCCTGCCAAGCAGGTGTATGCTCAAAATCTCTATTGGCAACAAGAGCATAGTCCATAATTGTTGGGTCGTGCGAGACGTCACTGCCGCCTTTTACTTAGGCAGTGACATTCTCAATCGCTTTGCCATTAGTTTGGACCTAATAAACTTCAAAGCTTGGTCCCGATTAGCGGATAATCCCATGGGCTTTGATGATCCAGAGAAAGCATTTAGGTGAGCTCAATTGCTGCCTTATGCAGTTGAAATTCAGATTGGGGAGGAAGTCACCATCCCAGAAAGGACCTGGCAATTCTCCCTGGAAGTGAATGTTAAAAGAGGACAGAAATTGAAAAACCCTTATGCCTATATTCATCTAAATGCTTCTCTCCAACAGCAATGGTTGGGGGTAAACCCAACACCACTGGTCAATATAGAACATGACACCATTCCAATAGATGTGGATAACAGTGACTTAAAGAGTATCACTCTAGCCGCAGGCACCATTATTGGAATGGCGGTTGATGACCGACATTTTTCCATAGATTTAGTTAATTAACTGTTAGGACCAATCCCCAAGGACTGTTTTGACAGTGACAGTGATGACAACACAACACCAGACAGGATCTTTACCCGGCATGGGGGGAACTTCCTGGTGTACACTTCCTGCCCTTATTGTAAGGAAGATGTGACTTGTGACTTCAGGAGGGATGAGGTGATTTTCCAGGTCCGTGAGGACTGCCTTCCCCACCTGAAGCCACTAGTCCAAATCAGCACTGTGACCAGGGTCTTCTCCACCCAGCTGGAGGAGGCCGCTGTGATAGCAAAACCAGACGTCTTTCCAGTCTTCAGGCAGATGGTTGAAGAGAGGGTCCACCTGGCTGATGCCTGTGAGACTCTGGAGCAGAAGCAAAAGCTGAAACAAGTTTTCTTGGATTTTCAAGATCTCTTTGCGGTGGACTCATATGACTGTGGTCGCCCCGACATCCAAAAAACAACAATTCCCACAGACCCTGGCATGACTCCAGTGTTTGTAAAGCAATATTGCATGCCTCTCGCATCAATGGAGTCCCTTACTGTAATCATTAAGAACCTTCAGTCGCGTTGGATAATCCGTCCAGTCCACAGCACCTTCAATAATCCGCTGCTGGGGATATTGAAGCCAAATGGCCAGTGGAGACTCTGCGCCAACCTTAGGGAGCTCAACAAATGGGTCCATACTTCCCGATGGCCTCTTCCCTACATTGACAAAGGGCTGGCCCAGATCCAGGGGTCACAGGTATTCACTGCAATAGACCTGACCAATGGATACTGGACTGTACCTGTCAGTAGAGAGGACCAACACAAGCTGGCCTTCACCTTTGGGGCGCAGAAGTACACATGGACCCGGACTCCCTTCGGATACATCAACTCCGGCAATGAATTCAACATTTTTCTACATAATGCAATGCCCGACCTGGGTGAGAGGGGTAACCTGGCTTATGTAGATGATGTCCTCATCAAAAGCTCAACTGTGAAGGAACACATAGCAGAGATCCGTTATGTTGTGACACAGTTGAGAGCTGCCAGAGCAAAACTTTCCTTTCAAAAGTCACAGCGGTGTAGAACCCGTGTCAATTTCTTGAGGCATGAGATTACTCCTCAGGGTCTCTGTCCCCAGGAAAAGAAAGTGGAAGCACTCCAGAAATTGAAAGACCCCACAACCCTGCTGGAACTAAGGAGCCTCCTTGGACTGACTAATTACAGTAGCAAGTTCATTGAGGACTACGCAGAGATCACAAGACCCCTGATTCATCTTTTGAAGGGGGGGTCAAGTGGGAATGGGGTCCAGAACAAGCCAAGGCAATAAGACAACTCAAAATAAGCCTCTCACAAGCGCCTTGCCTAGCTTACACTGTCAAAAACAAGGAGTTCTTCTTGGAGACAGGGTTCTCTAATACATGATTGACTGCAGTATTATACCAAAAGCATGACAAGATCAATAAAGTAATCTCCTATGCGAGTAAAACCTTATCCTATGTGGAGGAAAAATTCAACAATTGTGGCAACAGTGTGGGTATTGAAGAATTACCGCCTGTTTATCCAGGGGGAACACATCATAGTGGAGACTCCACACCAGCCTCTGCAATATCTCCAAAGTGACAGAATCCAGGCCGGAAATGTAAGTAATTCCCGAATTACTTCCTGGATTCTGTCAATGCAAGGCTTTCCTGTGGAGGTCAGATATGGACAAAACAAGAAGAGTCCCCTCACGCAAGGTCTGGCTGACTTGCATGATTGTGCCAGAGAAAACTGTCTCGAGGACGAAAGTCTAAATATCAAGGACAACATGGAGGCATACCTCAATTCCCCACACAAAGTCTTTGAAGAAGACAAGTGTGAGGGAATGCCCACTGTTTATGTGGATGGATGCTCTTACCATGTTGACAACAACAGGGAAAAAGAACTTGTTGCTGGCGTAGGGAATGCATGGGTGAATGAGATCCCAGAACCCTTCGCTGGGTACAAGATTGGTCCCTGAAGTAGTCAAGTGGCAGAGTTGATGGCTCTGCATCAAGCCATCCTCACAGCTGTCCAACATCAACTCCACAAACTGGTCATATTCACTGATTCGGATTATGTACGGAACGGGTTCGTGGAGAACCTGGTTAACTGGAAAACCAGAGGCATGCTATGTGCTAATAATAAACCCTTGAAACATTGGAAATTAATTCAAAATATTGATGATCTGGTCACCTGGAATGGGATGACCATCTACTGGAAAAAGGTCATTCTAAAGTAGAGGGACCAGACAAAACTGGAAATGACTTAGCTGATCAAATGGCCAAAACCGGAGCCATCCAAGGGGATCTACTAGAGATCGAGTCCCTGTTAGGGGAGATGGAGGTCACTGCTATCACTAGGTCCCAGACAAATGCTCACAATGAACTCTCAACTGCCCAATGGAGTAAGGAGACCACAGATGCTGATTTGATTACGACTCAAAAAGGGGATCCATTCAACACATTGAGGACCCTGAGAACTTTCCCCTGACGGGTACTTATTACATAGGGAAGGAGGACCTCAGAGTGTTGATGAAATGTCCAAAAACGTTACGAATCCAAGACGGTTTGTTGGTGAGGAGATCCCTAGCTGGCCACGATCAGTGGGTGCTCCCTACCTCATTCCGAAGCCTGATGTTAAGTCACGCCCATGATGCGGCCACAGCCAGTCATAGGGGGTTTCATACAATGCTTGAAATCTTAAGGGAGGTTGAATACTGCCCACACATGGGGCAGGACCTCGACCAATACTTGAAGGGGTGTCTTGTGTGTGCACAATTTCAACCAACATCCCTCACACACTGTGCGCCTCTCCAAAAGAGGGGGCTAACACTACCATGGTCAGATTTACAAGTCAATTTCATGTGGCCCTTGATTTGCTCCTCTAGGGGAAATAAGTACATGTTGACCGTGACGTGCTTGTTTACTAAATGGGTGGAATGTCTCCCGGCCCCAAACTGCAAGGCAGAAACAGTAGCTGCCCTGATGATCAACCACATCTTTTCACATTTTGGACTACCCCAAAGGATCGAGTCAGACCAAGGTAGCCATTTCACCAGCGAAGTAATGACAAAGATGGGGGAGATACTTGGGGTCAAAAGGAAGCTACACATTGCTTACCGGCGAGACTCTAGTGGAGCGTAGAGAGATATAATAAAACAATTGTGAGCATATTAAAAAAATGTGTGGCAGATTCTGGGCCAAGTTGGGACATTCAATTACCTCTTGTCCTAATGGCCATCAGGTGTACCCCTTCGTCTGCAACTAAAATGTCACTGAGCTGATGAATGGACGCAGGATGGTGCTTCCCTAGCATCTGCTCTACAGAACTCAAGAGCAGAAATCGATCAATGCCTCCACAAGTCACAAGTATGTTGAAAATCTAAGAAAACACCTTCAACATGCTTTTGCCTATGCTCAGCGAAATCTAGAGAGATCTGCAGACAGCATGAAGACCCATTATGACTTAAAAACTACCAGAAAAGAATACAATGTAGGATACCGGGTCTACTTATACAATTTTCAAAGGAACCAGGCCAAAAAGCAAATGTTTGCCTACCCTGAGGGGTCCTTTTGAAATTGTAGACAAAATCTCACCAGTCGCCTAATAAATCCACATCCCCATAGGCAGTTTGGCAGAGGGGAAGATGAGTGGGTCCACATTAACCAACTAAAGTGCTGCCATCCTAGGCACACTCTGCAGCAACTGGAAGAGTCCTCTGGAACCCCAGAGGGGGGTCCCTCCAGCTCCTTAGAATCCCCACTATAAAATATTCGATATATAGTCCATAACTTACAACAAAAACAATGTGTCCTCATTTATCAAAATGTATGTGTCCACCCCACTACATTAATAGTGGTGGGGAAATGTCTACAAATATGTTTTTGCTTTGTCATGCTAGGATTGTAGAGAATCAGACCAAGGAGGACTACCCAGCGACCAGGAGCAAAGATCCAAGGGCCCCAGAGAATCTCTCAGTACTCACATCAGGACTGGGCGAGGGGAACCGGTCGATCCACCCTTGATGGAGGAAAAGATGATGAACTTTGCCATTTTTGGAACCAAAAGAGATGAGACTGACATTCCAGTCTTGCAAATTCCCATTGAGGGATGATCAATGCCAAATCGCAAGAGGGGGAGCTTGAGGGATGTTTTAACCCACTAGTCCATGCCCTGCAACATTACTGTGCACAGCTTGCATCAGAAACCTCAGAATGGCCGCTGGAAAACATCATGCGTGCTAAAAATCACCCAGAAGTGTGCAGGAAACCTGAAAAATAGGTCGCCAATCCACTTTTACCTATGTCAGTGGTAACACAGGAGACCACTGCCAAAACCGATCATTTGGCTGCCCACAGAGGAAAATGAAACTATTTGAGAAAAAGCAGTACTGCATGGCAAGAGAAACAAAGAGCTGCTTGAAAATCTGTTTTTCTTGGCTGTTAAATTTGCAAAAATCATGGTTCCCAAACCTCACAAAAGATCCAACCTTCTTGTTGGGTGTTAAACATCACTTTACTTCAAGATTACACCTAAGTACAATGTCATCAGAAGTACATTTATCAGAAGAAAATCCACATTGAAGGATGCTTGCTTGGAAAAATATGTTAAAAATGGGTGCAATACCGCTGTTCGCCTGTGTCAGAAGCTAGCGATTTACGTATACTGTCATTTAAACTTCTACATTAAGATTTAAGTATGGAAAAGAACTCCTATCAAAATCAATAGAGGTGGATACAATTAAAAGCTATATTTTAAAAAGGCTGGAATTAAGAGATGTGTGGATATATTTGTAAAAATGGAATTTGTATTTTAGGACAAGACTATTTAAACACTGTTTTAAAAGTAAAGTTAGCCACACTGAGCTTCCACATCTTCTACCCAACAAAGGAATCTTCCTCCTGCTGAGAAACTGGCAGGGGTGTGTGAAAGGAACTAGGAGGGGGACTTTGGCCTATAGCTCTGCTAAGAGACAATGGGATTCTTGAACTGAAAGGGAATGCTAATTTGGGGCATCAACAAAAACCAGCCCTGGCAGGAAAAAGCTCAAGTTGCATCTCTGGCTCAGAAAAGCCTTGGAGGTGGGGCTAGACTGAAAATGTGGATTGGGAACTGAGGAAACTGGTAAAAATATGGAATTTTAGAAGTTATTTAAATGAAAATGTCACTCACAGTTTAAAACTACTCTGGAATCTGTGCAATATTCAGAGACAGAATTATCAAAATGTGGACTTTGTCGCAGTTGTGATAATGTTAAAAATATGAAAGTTCACAATATGCCCAGATGGTATGTGCATGTATGTGAAAAATTGGTACAGAAATGACACTGAGTAACCGACCAAAAGCGCGAAAAACTGTCATTTTTGAACCGAAGATCTCCAGAAGATGGGACTAAATATGTAATATTAGCAAGTTGGTGTTATTGTGAATATGTTTTCTTTTTAATGAAAAATAGATTTTCTGGGTAGAAATAAAGGGGAGGGTTTTTCTTTGGACCATAAACACAGTGTCATCATGACACATCATGACACAATGTTTCCTTCTCAAATCAGGAGAGAGGGAATACTGGAACCAATCAGTTTCCTAGAGGGTGGGCTTAGTATAATCAGCCTCCCCACCCCTTTGGGAAATGCATAAATAGGGACTGTGGAGGGCTCAGAAACAGACACACACATTCACCCATCAACTGATCGACTTGCGAAGCGCTCTGCAGGAAAAACCCATATCCAGACTTCAGAACCCTGAAGCAAAAGACCCAATCCAAAAAGCTGAACCCTTCTCAGCTGGCCTTTAGAATCTTGCAACCTGATTTTAACCCCAAACTTCCATCCACGGGGCCCAACCAGTTCAACGGGCTGGCTGTGCTGTTTGGGCTGCTTCTTGACAAGAACCCTTGCTAGAACCCAGAGATCCAAACCAGTAGAGCAGAGCTGGATCCAGAACAACCCGTCAGATCCAATCCAGGAGGCTGTGCAGACCAGAGTGCCTTGCTGAGAGCAGAACCAAGTGCCTGAGACCTGTCCGGTGGCGAGCGAATTCCAGTCCAAACCTTTGACCAGATCTTGATGGCCCATTCCAAACCCATAGTTGTGAATATTTAGCATAGAACTGTCCATAGCCATCTCTTAGTTTTAAGTAATCCTATCCAACCCATTCCAACATAACCAGAACTGCATTGTTGAATCTCTTGTGTCTACCCTGAATCCGTCTCTCATCCATATAATCCTGTGATAATTGTAGTGATAATCATCTTTGCGCTAAATATATTTGCTGAAGAAAGTCAAGTGTCTTGGCGGGCAAAAGTCAGAGCGGAAGGCGCCCTGTTCTGGTGGCTGTCCGTTGGGTATCTTGCATCTTCATAGCCCCTTAGTGTAAGCCCATCCTTGTCTGTAATCTTCAAAAGCGCATCTGTCATTTTGAAATCTTGACTCTTTTGAGAAAAATCAACCTTTACTGAAACCTCTGTAACTTTTGAACCATACATGCTAGGAACGAAATTTAAGCATTCCAACTCCTTATAGTTTTTCTGTAATCACATTTCTCGCACGCTGCAAAGTTTGCATTTGGATCAATTTCATTCCATTTAAAAACAGCTATTTCTTGCATTTGACCTCTGAATTCAGTTTCCTATCTGTCAGTCATTCCAACATCATTGCTAGTGTCTACCTGAACCGATCCAAAGCTGCTCCCACTAGTTTTGAATCCCATTTAGCAAATTAAAATACATTTTTAGCATTTTTCCCATTCATTTCAAACCACATTCAAAAGCATTTGACCTGTGTAAAATCGTGCCTGTTCTCTAAGCTTGATGGGGGAATCGGGATTGAACTGCATTGTTGATTGTATATTCCTGAAACCTGTGTGTCCTCGTTCCATCTCTTCATACTGCATATTAGGAGGGTTTGAGTAATAACAGGGGGAAAGAGTGATTACATTGGGCCTCATTACACGGAAGGCGGTAAGGGTTAACGGTCACCGGTAAGGGTACCGGTGACCGTTAACCCTTACCGCCTTACTACGAGGTACATTTGTGGGACCCGACCTTAACGGCTGGTGTAGACCAGCCGTTAAAGTTGGGACCCACAAAGGGACCTCAGTGCTAATTACGGTACCGCAATTTGCGGTACTGTAATTAGCTCCTTCCCCATTCCCATTATGCCCTATGGGGCAAAAATGGGAATGGGGAAGGGCCATGGAGAAAGGGGGAATTACCGCCCCACCAACCTTGGAACGGGGTGGTAATTCCCCTTTCCTCCATGGTGGTACCGGTATGGAACCGGCGGCAACTACCATGGTTCACCGCCTACCGTGTAATGAGGCCCATTGTCTTTGATTGAATTCATATCAAGTTTCATTTCTGTGCTGAATTAATTTCATATCATTGCATTTCATTGAACCCACGCAAAGTTTTTATTCTCTGATATATTATTCTTCTCATCCATACTCCTATTGATTAAAGAGATTGTTGATTGTTGTGATATCACCCATTGCAGATCAGTGTATAAATATTAATAAGTGTGATATCTAGATATTGTTCATATTCATAAAAGTGTGATACGTATATTGTTTAATTTATCAAATAAATCTTTTAACTTTGCAAAACAAACCTACTTCTTGGTTCAGTGAGAGCGGGGGGGATTCAAAGAGAGGGGCGTTATATAAGGGTACATCGTCCAGAAATAAAATAACTTTTGACATACACATATACAAATAAGGGTTCCAGCTGGGCATCACACACTAGGCAGTGACTTAGGTGGAGTGCTGGGTTGAAACCACTTACAACTGAAACGTTTGTATTATTCAAGAAGCATGGATAAATGTCTGTACATCCTGAATCATATTCCTCAAAAACATCAATTTCAATCATCTCTTTGATGGTAATATCCTGCATTACTAAGGCATTGGTTGTTTTCTCAGGCGCTTGTATCCTAGGTCCTATCCTAGGTATCCCGTACCTACTGCTTGTGCACAACATTCTCCTATCATGAAACATGTGACAGGGAGACATTGTACACAACAACAACAGAACAGAAGAATACCAAGAATCACCATTAATACTGCAACGATCTTCCAACCCCATGATCGTAACAAGTCCCAGAACCAAGTACTAAGATTCCAGTTTCCTTCTGGGTCATGCACGTCAGTACTCAAGGTATGTAGATTTTGAATTTCCTTGAATATGTTAGGGGAGAAGTCGGGTACAAAAACAGAGCATGCGGATCCCACCATTTTGCATACCCCAACACGCTCAGCTAGAATGATGTCTAACACGATTCTATTTTGAAGGGCTCCTTACCTAATTGCCTTTTGCTCTAGCGTCATGTTGTACAATATATTGATGGTCATATTGATGGTTTTTTCAGTACCCTTGCTAGTCTTCTAATATCCTCAGAATTCATTATCTGTCCCCAAAATGGCACAAAGGATTTTGCTACATCACCCATGACTTGTGAAGGTGTGTCACTATTCTCATCCCACCTTGGACAAGCTCTAGAGACTTCAGTGGTGGTAGCCACATATACCCCTCGTAACAAAATACCCAAATAACAAGTACCATGCCAATCTCTAGGTAACCAAGGATAGGACTCATTGCCACAAACAAAGCAAAGGGGTCTCCTACATACAAAGTTCTGTCCTCACTGGTTAGATTTGCAATGTTAGTACAAACCTCGAATGTACACATTGGCTGAGAACCTTACCTTTGTATACAGAAATAAACAGAGTTGGGGCTATGATTAATTGTATAGGAAGGAGGCATGGCATCCCGGTTGCCTGCAGGAGCCATCTTGAAGGAAATCAATGGCTGAAAAGTTCTAGAGAGTCTATCAGAAGGCCTAATAGAAGTAACATTTAATTTGTTTCTATTTGCAAGGAGAGAATATCCCAGAAGTGTTAGTGTTTTCAAATTCAATCAGATTAGTCCCATCGAAGTTCCCAGAAATACTATCATTCCAATGAGCAAAGAATAATGTCCTGAGGGAGGGATAGCATGCAGTAGTTGAATATACCAGCCCAGTCCCTTTTCCCTGTGTTGTGGCAAGTGTGAACACACCCAGCAGTTTGTTCTGTTCAGAATCGCATGGGTCGCATTCATGATCATTAAGAGAGTGTTGTTATGATAACCCTGACTATGATGGGAGTCTCGAGGAGGAAGAGTGTGCAGATGCACGAAAGGTAGAGACACAGTGGAGATTATTTCAGTGGGTAACAGATTATCAAGTGGATGTACCTTTTCTATGTAATAGAACCCAAGTGTAACTATAATTATGAAACAGACCAGTACTATGATTAAAAAACAGTGGGTCTTCATGGACCATGATCTTCGATGAACAGATTCTTTATCAGCCACGAGATTAATAGCTTGCACCGCACAAGTCAATTTAGGAAGGGACATTGTTTCTCAGAGTCCATTTAAAAGCCTCTCCGTTAGGCTCTTTTAGTTCATCTGTCGGCGGCTCCTGACCACGTGACCTATCCTGCTTGAAGGTAACTTTGCCAGTCCCTGCCTCTTATTTATTTTTCAGCAAAAGAGTGTCAAGGGACTGGCTCAACGATGATTCCTTGTTGGCACAGCCGATGCTGTGCTGTAGGTCCGGTGTCTCGGACGCAGACCGCACCTCAAGACTCCAGGTACGGAGGGATCTGCGAACAGAGTGTCGTCGCTTCCTGAAGGAATTGAAGAAGCGGAAGCAAGATTGCTCAATGCTGAAGAAAGAGACACAGAAGAATTTGAAGGCAAAGCAGCTGTCTCCCCAGGCCCCACAGGTTTAGGAAGGATTTCCGTAGGCAAAACAGGCTCGTGGGGAGCATCAGAGTGAGCAATTTCCTTCTCTTCATATTTTTAGTGGGGCAGAAGAAAAGCTATCTTCTTGATGTGTGTTGCGTGGATCCACTGTTGTTTTCCTTCCACTCGTGTAGCGGTCTGTGTGGTCAAGAGGACTTGGTACGGTCCTCCAGCGAGGTGCGAGACAGGAGGCTCTTTCAAACGATTTAACGAGCACCCAGTTGCCAGGTCAGAGTCGATGACCTGGACCTTGTTTTTTCCTGGGAGGGCTTCTCGCACCTGTTGGTAAATCAAATACAAGTTTTGAGTTAACTGGTCACAGTACTCAGAAAGGAGCACATGCTCTATATCTTTTAGGCGCTTGGATTTGGGTACATTCCAAATATTGGCTGGTCTCCCCATGATTATCTCATAGGGAGAGAGCCTTGTTCTAGACTGTGTGGTCATCCGAATGGACAACAGAGCTATCGCTAAGGCATCTGGCCATTTCAAATTACTATTTGTGCAGATCTTCACAGTCTTATTCTTTAGTATACCGTTATGGCGTTCTACAAGTTCAGCACTCTGAGCGTGTCCGGCCGAATGGAACCGTTTGTCGATCTGTAATCCCACGCATAACTGCAGGATATCAGCAGCGATAAAATGTGGACAATTGTCCGACTAAATGACTCTCAGCAAACCAAACCTAGGATATTCCTTCAGTATGGGTTTCGCCGTCTACATTACTAGAACATATTTGTAATTCTGACAACGCTCCATCTCAATGAAATCAAAGTGTATAACCTCAAAAGGCATAGAGGGGGGACAAAAACTACCCTTCGGTGTCGATGTACTTTTCCCAATATTTTGCTGTAAGCATACCATGCAATTCTGGACAAAATGCTCAGCAGTTTTCGAGATATTTACATTCACCCAGACAGGTTCTAACATGTTACAAATCTTTTTAGCACATATGTGAGTTGGACCATGAGCCATCGTAACCAAAGCAGTGACATAAGCTTAGGGCAGCACCCATTTCTGTTTTTCATTATCTACCCAACAACCTTCATCGTCTAAACTTGCTGAACCCTCAGCCCACTGTTTAAGTTCGTCTGGAGTGGCATCAGCCTGAATGTCTTTTATACAACCAATTCCTATGTCTATTACACCAGTGTTTGTGACCTCTTTTGTTATATACATTTTGGAATGCAAAACTGTGGCAGTCTGTTTAGCTATTTTGCCAGCAAAAGCTTTTCTTTGCTAACTGGGTAGGAAGCGCAAGTGCTGAAAGTAGCCAAACGTTTCAGGGTACCATGTTGTATCTTAGTTCCATGCGAGGTCAAGAAACCTCTCTCTGCCCATGATCGACCGAAGTTGTGAACCACCCCAAAGGCATACTGACTGTCCGTAAATATATTCACACTAAGCCCTTCGGAAAATTCACAAGCTCGAGTCAATGCAATAATCTCTACAGCCTGCGCAGAGTTATGCGGAATTCTTTTGGTTTCCACAATAGTGCTTAATGTAGTGATTGCATAAGCAGCAGTGGATGTACCATCTGGAAGTTTGAAACAGGAGCCATCACAAAAAGTTCCCCTTGTGGATCTTTTAATGGTGCATCATTTAAATCAATTCTGCCCTTAGTCTCTTGTTCTGTGGTATAGAGGCAGTCATGTGACATCTCGTCACTGCAAACAATTTCTTGCGGAAGAGGCAATAGTTCAGCCGGATTTAATGAGCAACATCTCTTAATTTGGATATCTGATGCAAATATAATCAGCTCATACCTGGGTAGTCGTGCTGATTTGAGATGTTGCATCTGCATCCTGTTTAATAGAGCATCTACACAGTGAGGTACCATCACGGTTAAGGAGTGACCCAGAACCATACCTTCACTTTGTTTTACAGATGCAGCGGCAGCAGCAACAGCTCTCAAACATCTCAGCAAAGCGGATGCAACAGGGTCTAGCGTGGATGAAAAATAACTGCACAGTCTATTCTATCCTCCATGCTCCTGTGTTAACACAGCCAACGCACATCCATCACATTTATGCACATACAAAATAAAGGCCTTGTCATAATTTGGTGTGCCCAAAACTGGTGCTGAACACATCGCAGCCTTGAGCAGATCAAAAGCTTTCTGGCAATCCATGTTCCATGGTAAAGGCAAAGAAATACCCTTCTTTGTCAATGCCAACATTGGTTTTATCATTAATGAAAAGTTAGGGATCCACTGTCTACAGTATGAAGCCATGCCTATCAAGGCTCTGAGCTCTTTCCGTGTATTTTGGACAGACATGCTAGAGATGCTTTGTATCCGTTCAGGTGTCAGTCTTCTTCCCTCCTTTGACAGGAGATAGCCTAGATAGGCGACCTCCTGTCAACAATATTGAAACTTTTTTTAAAGAGCCTTATGCCCATGTTCTGCTACATGGATAAGCAGCAACACACTGCCTTCTTTGCAAGCAACATCTGAATCTGCAGCTAAAAGAAGATTGTCATCATACTGCAAAAACGTACAGGTAGAAGGCAACTGAAGTGTATCAAGCTGTTTCTTCAAAGCTCTACTATAAATGCTTGGACTCTCAGTGTACCCTTGTGGCACACAAGTAAATGTAAATGAGCGTCCTCCTAGGGTGAACGCGAACAAATATCTACTGTCAACATGTACAGGAATACTAAAGAAAGCATTCTTTAAATCCGCAATACTAAAATGAGTAGCTGAAGCTGGAATCATTGTCAATATTGTAGTCACATCAGGCACAATCCGAAATTGTGGAGCAACAATGTTATTAATTGCGCACAAATCAATAATAAAACGGAAAGGAATCGCATTATCCCCTTTCTTATACACCGGTAGAATCGGACTATTACACAAACTTCCTGCAATTTCCTCAATCACCCCTCAATCCACAAAATCAGAAACTATATTCTTCAAAGCTTGTTCACCATCAACTGAAATCTTATACTGTAGAATACGTGGCAATTTAACACCTGGATTCAACACAATTTTAACAGGATCAATTTGAAAAATACCAACGTTATTATCATCTACCGCCCATAAACATGCCGGAACCTTATCCAATTTGGTCGGTAAAGGCCTAGTCAAGAATTGTGAAACAGAAGTTTGTTGAGGTGAAATCATTAGATGCACTCCATCTGGAGAACAGTAAATGACAGCATTCAATTCTTTCAACAGATTCAACCCCAACATATTTTCGCCACATTCGCCGTCAAAACAAATGGACATGAATCAGTGAATGGTCCCAGTGAAATCGCTACCAGCTGAGAAACAGGACTAACAACTGGCGTACCAGAGAACCCTACAGAAATGTTGTTCTGCCCTGACAGTGGAATATCTGAAACCCGCGAATGATCAAGGGAACACTTCTGTGCTCCTGTATCTATCAAAAATAGATGCTTCCTATTTCCCACCTTAATCTCAATTTAGGGCCCTTTTCAATTGTCGGGAATAGGTACTGGTCCCAGACTCTGCTTCGGGCTGTCCTAACGGAATAGTATATCATCAAATGCAAGATCCTCAGAAAAATAAACAGTCGAAGGATTATCAAAAATGTTCCCATTATTAACACTATGCTGCTGACTATCCTGTGAAAATGACTGTTGGTTCTGAGCGAACTGACTTTTACCAGGACCCCGTATCTCAGGGCGGACTCTGGATCGTCTACCCATGCTACCATTTGTGTTATTCAATGGCTGCTGAAGGATTGGGCATTGTGCTCACCAATGACCTTCTTGTCTACAATAAGCACATTAGTTCATGTGTACAGAACCCATTTGCGGATTACTCTCTGGAGCAAATTGACCTCTAAACTGTAGATTCCCACCTCTGCTTGCTTTTACTATTTGCTGAAGCAAAACTTTTGTTTTCAAGTCTCCCTTCTTCTTTTGTATCTTCTCTTTTTCAGTATTAACCCTATTCTCATAATACTGAGCCATATGCAATGCTTCAGACTGCGATTTAGCTTGCCAGGCACTTTTGGACGTCATCATTTGTGATTGGTTATCAGGCAACAATCCACGCACAAATGTGTCTACAAACAGCCTTTTTCCTGACTCAGTACTTAAGTCCTGACCGCTAAAATCTGAAAACACTTGCTCGAACCGATTAAAAAATTTGGTAGCACCTTCAGATTTCCCCTGGATGCAAGCTGTAAGCTTGTCCCAAACTATTCTTCTCTCTGCAACCAAAGTTTTAAATGTAGTTACTATTCTGTCTGTCAGTGTCAATATCACCTGCTGCGGTTTCTCGCCAGCATTCCTTTCTCCATCTATCCGTACCAAGTTAACCCATCTGTCACCCAGCCCTGCCTGATCATCTACAGTTCTAATCTGTTTCCATAAATCAGCAGGTAGGATCACAGGCAACATCACATCTATATCACCCAGCGTGAAAACTGATGAATGCGTAGGATCACAGGCAACATCACATCTATATCACCCAGCGTGAAAACTGATGAATGCAAGAAAGATTCAATTTCTTTATAAAACCCTGTTGGATTCTTCTTAATATCTGTAATTATTTGTCTAATGGTATTCACTTCCGGTCTAGAAAATGGGACATGCACAAACTGTGAGACATAGTGTGCTTCAATAGTAGTGGCTGGTGTGCCTGCTGCGGCATCAGCCGGAATTTCTACGTTGGGAACAAATGTCGACGGAACCTCCCTCATTGGCAATTGTAAAGTAGGCAATTCTGAGCGCTTATTAAGCAACAAAGCTAAATCTAGTGACAAAGTAGTCAAAGCAGTATCAGGTGAAAATGGTCTCTTCCGGTGCATCCCGGAAGTGCATTCGGAAGTGCACGGACTGTTGGACTGCCAGCCCGCTTGCTTTTCACTGCTGCTGGAACGTTGTGCTGCTCGATTCGTGGACTGCCTGCAGCTTGCTTGCCTCTCATGTTCCTGTCGGCAAGAGAAAGAAGCGCGTGCTTGGAAACGCGGCTTGTGCTAACTGGTGTTTAGCATTTGGAGACTACAAGCTCCGAGATTGGTCCGGCCCTGCCCACGCCCACTGACGAGTCCACGCAGTCCTCATAGACCCGGTGCACGCTCCCGGTTTGTGCTAACTGGTGTTTAGCATTTGGAGACTACAAGTAATTACTTGGGACTTGGGTTGTGTTGGGTGGCGCACTGCCCACTGGTGCTGTTGTGTTGGGCTGCTGTTGTGTTGGGCCAAAGCTGGAGTGTGATAGCGAGACCCTTTGATATTTGAGCAAGGTCTCTTTTTGTTTTAGGCTAAGTGATTGGTCCGGCCCTGCCCACGCCCACTGACGAGTCTACGCAGTCCTCATAGACCGGGTGCATGTGCATCAGCGCGTGCATCCCGGAAGTGCACAGACTGTTGGACTGTTAGACGGGACACGGGCTGGGCTGGTACTAAGGTATTATTCTCATTGAGTCTGTGTCTCACTCATTCTTAAGTGTTGTTTTCATTGCAAGGTTCACATATGGATCCTAATTTTATTTCTAGTGAAGCCAATTTGATCCAGCTAGGTATGGTTAACGGCCTGCGTAGTGGGTGGAAATCTTGTGATTCCCCCTTGGAACCTTGTAATAACCCAGTTATGCTCACACAGAATTTTAATGGTAGGGCCCCATCATCTGTTAGCATGAGCATGGGGCTGCCCTCGGCTGGGAGATCTTTGTGTGAAGGTTTGCCCCGCTCTCCATGTTCCGCAGTCTTAAACAATTCTGCTTTGTCTGAAAGTGTCCCTATTGTCCTTCCTTTGATTGGGGCAGGGAGGCAGGGTTCTTCTGAGGTTCAGGAAAATATTGCTACCTTTAAAATGGAAGAATTGAACAAAAGTTCTGGGACGTGGTGAGCGATCTCCACATTATGTCATAGTTACCTTACGATGAGGTGAGATTACCAGTTACTTTAGGATCCCCTGCGATCAGGCCCAAGTTTTCTGATGTATCTTTGATTGTCCCTGGAATAGAGGCTGTCCTGGGGAAACGCATGAGGTTTTCCATGGGTCCTTCCACTCCTGTTACCCAATCAAGATATGGTATGGAGAATGTTCACATATTTCATACAATGGATGGTAAACTGCCAATGGGGAAGGAGAGGTCTTTTATTCCACACAAAACTCTCTTCCCTGGTAAAGACTATGGCAATATCAAATCCAGCTCTCCCACTGACAACAAATCTAACTCTGTCCAGATGGGGGTGCTATCTTTGTCCAATCACGAAATTGCAATGTTTTCTTCATCCCACAATCCGGAGGTTAGACACTCCGAAATGGGTAATCCAACCAATCATCAGATTGCTGATGTTGAGTCCATGGCCGCTGACTTCCCGGTAATGACCAGATTGTTAAATATGTTAGACAAGGGGCATGAACACACTCATGATGAAATAGGTATTCTAAAAAGTGTTCTTGTCGAAGTTTTGTCAAAAATTAGTAAAATTGAAGGCTTTTTATTTGCCTGTGATGCTGTTGCCACTTTGATTAGTGATAAAAGGAAATTGGATGTCCTTAACATAAATCAAACGACCCAAATTCCTTTTAGACAGGACACGTCTGTATCAGTCCCTAAAGTAGAGCCTGCAAAACCTTGTACAATAGGAGTACATCAGGCTACTCAAACATTAGCTGACCGTAGGATGGTTGGGGTGGGCAAACCATCCTTTGCCGCTATGACCGCCGTACCCAAAATCAATGGTGACAAAAGTTCAGACCCATTGGTATACCAGTTGATGCAGGCGATCTCGGATAATGCTCTGGCAATTCAGCTGTTGATTAAGGGTCCTAGTGTAGCCCTGCTAGCAGTGGTGGTTGCTGACCCCATCCCTGGTGATATGGGGTGTATAGATCTGGAGGCCTGTCAAGGTGGCATTGAATCTACTACTAGTCCGTCTGATCTAACCAATCTAATAGATCTTGACGAAGCATCTAAAATTAATGGGCTTCCTTCGGCTATTCAGCCCCTCTCTATTGAATCCCAGGCTCCAACCCATGTCCCCATGACTAGAAAACAAAGAAAAGTGGCTGCCAGAGCTCAAAAAAGAAAATTCCATCAAGAAAAAAATCTCTGTGCTGCCATAAAAAAAAAAAGGATTTTCTGAAAGCGAATCCAACTCCTATTGATCCCAGGAAGTTGCCAAATCCTATAATTATTGATGAAGAAGTTATTGATCTGGAGCAACTTAACCCTGAATCTAAGGAGTTATCAGACCTCGCTGTACCTAAGCATACTCATGGAACACCAATGTGCAATGGGACTTGTCACTTAGATGGTGGAAAGAATGCCAATAGGAAACTTGTCACACTAGTTACCGCAAAACAAATGGCACAAGAGGGAATACCTGACTTTGTAAATTTGAAACAACTGAATTTGTTGAACTTCTATCCTACCTTATTAATCAAAACAGCCTCACATATTATCAAGGGAGGGAATGGTGCTAGACCACCCATTCTGCTGCCAAAGGGTAGCAGGAAAGCTGCTGTTATTGAGTCAGCTATAATCGACAAAAAGAATTTAATTGAACCTCAGGTGGTTGACCAGGTTCCTCGGCATTCAAACCAACCTTCCGATTCACACCCTGTTATGGAGGGTGCTGGTCAAGCAAATGAAAGTTTGATATTCATATACCTCATTCTCAGAGGATGAGGTTTCCCTGCTCTCGCACGAGATGCCTTCCATCATGGGTTGGGAACACAATGATGTCTCCAATGGGAAAATGAGCCAAAATAGATCTGCCATTCTTAAGGCATTTCTGGCAATACCTGCATTGAGAACCATCAGATCCGATGATACTGATTGGGTTAGATTATCTCCCAACAATAACAATAGGATGATCTGTGGGTACCACTCACACATTATCATGATAGTGATATGGGCTCAACGTAGTGATTTTGAACTTATAGGTTTAACCCCATTTATATTTTTGAACGAGGAGTTAGCTAAAATATTTGTTGAGAAACCTCAGATAAGAACAATGGTGCAAATGGGAGTAATTGAGGGAAATCTCCCTGCCCCTCTCAGTAAGGAACTATTCAGACAATTTATGACCTTTGCTACGGCTTTCTCCAGTTCCAAGTCAAATGTTCAAGGCCCTTAACCTATTACTTCCCAGAACATGGTTAATAAATAGAGTAAGGGAAGGGGGCTGACCCTACTGTCTTGGAATGCCTGCGGCCTAAAGAATTTTAGGCTCTGGTTTTCTCACCTTGACATAGAGTCTCACCCCCTGATTATTCTTATCCAAGAAACCATGCATCTGTCTCACTTTGATGTGCCAGGTTATCTTACTTATGCACAGCCTGCCATAAAAGGATCTCTAGCCCGCCCTTCTGGTGGCCTTGCAGTCCTTATAGATAAAGCAAGTAGGATTTCCTCTGAACTGGTTTTTGCTGACTACTCGATTTTAGCTGTTAAATTGAATTGCATAGGCGATGCTGGGTGCACGTTGCTGGTAATTTGTCTATACTGGAACAAAATGAATAGAACACAGAGTGAGCTATTTGATGTGCTGGATGTTATTTTGGTGGATGCCATATCCGAAGATCCAGGAATTTTTGTCATCATAGGAGGTGATTTTAATGCGTCATGCATTGAACCTTCTACCTACAGTGGCACCCGCCCCATTACCCCCTCAATAAAGTTGGGGAAGAGGTGGGTTGACCATTTCCTCTCTTGGGATATCCAATTGGTACTTCCCAATCTTGATTTATTTAAGCAAACCTGGTCTCGCGGAGCAGCGTCCTCGCTGATTGACTATTTTTTTGTCTCTAATTTACTGCTTGCCCATATGGATAATTTGGTCATAAGTGATCCATTCCTAGGAGATCATATGACCTTGGTTCTCACTCTAAATCTTTGGATCGAGCATTAAACTCATGATTTGGCTCTAACCCTGGTTATTCCTGATCATCTTCATATCAGCCTATGGTGGAATTTCAAACTATGTTTGATAATGATGGATTGTCTTAGGGATGATATTATGATCCATTTTCCGGAGACAAGAGCAGGTCTTGATTGCCTTTTGGCTGAATGGATTAACAGCTCTCAAATTCAGTCTCATGTTGGTAATCTGACCTCTTTAGTCTCATTGCTTCCCTCTTTACCGAATCATCGACATACCTATAATGCATCTGTGGTAAATCTCCGCAAGGAAAAGCGCAAAAATATATGTGGTCTTGGTCCACCGCATCTTGTTGGGGCTGGATACACTATGCTTAAATCTACAATCACTCAAATGTATCGTAACAGGCTTAAGGCTATGAAACATGAGCTAATGATAGCAGACAATCAGACCATGCTTCGCCATCTCCTGAACCATGATTCCCGTAAAATATAGTCGGCATTGAGAGTGCTGACTGGTATGGGCTGGACCTTGAATGAAGCTGCTGTCTCTGCTACAGCTCGGGGTACCAACATCCAATCTAAATATGAACTTCCCATGCGATTTGCTAACGTTGTAACTCCTAATTATCACAGTCTGATTGTAAGATATTCGCCCTGGTCGTATGATGATATTATTCGGGCGATTGGAAAGATAAAGTGATCCCGTGCGCCTGGCCCAGATGATATCCCCCCATGTCTGAGCAAGTTGGATCCGTCGTTTTGGGCTAGGATTTTAGAGAACAAATTTGACAGTGTTTTCCTTACAGGTTCTATTCCACCCAGCTGGTGCTCAGTAAATATCATCCCTATATATAAGAACGGGAGGTGGGATGACCCAAATGACTTCAGGCCTATTGCGTTGATGGGAGTTTCAGCAAAGATTTTCTCCTACTTATTATTAGATTCCATCCAGCAAAGCATTGTTCAATTGGACGCGTTGTCTCGATTTCAGGTGGGCTTCCGCAAACAACTAGGGTGCTCGATTAATGCATTTATCTTAGCACATCTACATGCTCAAACCAAATGTGAATGGACTGGGCCGATATATATGGCGGCTCTGGATTTAACCTGTGCATTTGACTTGATTATTCGAGCCGTGCTTTGGGAAAAGATGATCGCCTACGGTTTCCCGAGATATCTTGTTGCTATGATAGCGCTCCTACATCAGAATACTACATATTGGATTAGATTGACCAAGGAGGGTGCCATGACTGACAAAATACCCACAGAAATTGTCCTGGAACAAGGCTTCAATTTAGCAGCTGTGCTATTTAACTTATACTTAGCAGATCTGGAATCAGCATGGGTAGACCTGGTGATATTTCCAGTAAAGCTGGGTAGTTTGGTTATCAACTGACTTACTTTCCCTGATGATCTTTTGTTTATGGATCGAACTCTGTTCGGTCTCCAGTTGAAACTCTCTGCATTTCAATCTTATGCTTACAAAAACAATCTCCAAGTGAATCCTACGAAATCTTACATCATTGCAATAGCAGATGGTAAGAAAAGAACTGCCAAATTTACTTCCCACTGATAACAAATCTAACTCTGTCCAGATGGGGGCGCTATCTTTGCCCGCTCACGAAATTGCAATATTTTCTTCATCCCACAATCCGGAGGTTAGACACTCCGAAATGGGTAATCCAACCGATCATCAGATTGCTGATGTTGAGTCCATGGCCGCTGACTTCCCGGTAATGACCAGATTGTTAAATCTGTTAGACAAGGGGCATGAACAGACTCATGATGAAATAGGTATTCTAAAAAATGTTCTTGTCGAAGTTTTGTCAAAAATTTGTAAAATTGAAGGCTTTTTATTTGCCTGTGATGCTGTTGCCACTTTGACTAGTGATAAAAGGAAATTGGAAGTCCTAAACATAAATCAAACGACCCAAACTCCTTTTAGACAGGACACGTCTGTATCAGTCCCTAAATTAGAGCCTCCAAAACCTTGTACAATAGGAGTACATCAGGCTACTCAAAAATTAGCTGACTGTAGGATGGTTGGGGTGGGCAAACCATCTTTTGCTGCTATGACCGCCATACCCAAAATCAATGGTGACTCAAGTTCAGACCGATTGGCATACCAGTTGATGCAGGCAATCTCAGATAATGTTCTGGCTATTCAGCTTTTGATTAAGGGTCCTAGTGTAGTCCCGCTAGCAGTGGTGGTTGCTGACCCCATCCCTGGTTATATGGGGTGTATAGACCTAGAGGCCTGTCAAGATGGCATTGAATATACTACTAGTCCGTCTGATCTAACCAATCTAATAGATCTTGATGAAGCATCTAAAATTAATGGGCTTCCTTCGGCATTTCAGCCCCTCTCTATTGAATCCCAGGCTCCAACCCATGTCCCCATGACTAGAAAACAAAGAAAAGTGGCTGCCAGAGCTCAAAAAAGAAAATTCCATCAAGAAACAAATCTCTGTGCTGCCATAAAAAAAACCAAAAAGGATTTTCTGAAAGCGTATCCAACTCCTATTGATCCCAGGAAGTTGCCAAATCCTACAATTATTGATGAAGAAGTTATTGATCTGGAGCAACTTAACCCTGAATCTAAGGATTTATCGGAACTCGCTGTACCTAGGCATACTCATGGAACACCAATGTGCAATGGAACTTGTCACCTAGATGGTGGAAAGAATGCCAATATGAAACTTGTCACCCCAGTTACCGCAAAAAAATGGCACAAGAGGGAATACCTGACTTTGTAAATTTGAAACAACTGAATTTGTTGAACTTCTCTCCTGCCTTATTAATCAAAAAAGCCTCACATATTATCAAGGGAGGGGATGGTGCTAGACCACCCATTCTGCTGCCAAAGGGTAGCAGGAAAGTTGTTGTTATTGAATCAGCTGTAATCGACAATAAGAATTTAATTGAACTTCAGTTGGTTGACCAGGTTCCTCGGCATTCAAACCAACCTTCTGATTCACAAACTGTTATGAAGGGTGCTGGTCAAGCAAAAAAAAGGTTGATATTCATAATACCTCATTCTCAGAGGATGAGGTTTCCCTGCTCTCGAACAAGATGCCTTCCATCATGGGTTGGGAACACAATGATGTCTCCAATGGGAAAATGAGCCTAAATAGATCTGCCATTCTTAAGGCATTTCAGGCAATACCTGCATTGAGAACCATCAGATACGATGATATTGATTGGGTTAGATTATCTCCCAACAATAGCAATAGGATGATCTCTGGGTACCACTCACACATTATCATGAAGATGATATGGGCTCAACGTGGTGATTTTGAACGTATAGGTTTAACCCCATTTATTTTTTTGAAAGAGGAGTTAGCTCAACTATTTGTTGGGAAACCTCCGATAGGAACAATGGTGCAAATGGGAGTAATTGAGGGAAATCTCCCTGCCCCTCTCGGTGAGGAACTATTCAGACAATTTATGACCTTTGCTACGGCTTTCTCCAGTTCCAAGTCGAATGTTCAGGGCCCTCAACCTATTACTTCCCAGAACATGGTTAATAAAGAGAGTAAGGGAAGGGGGCTGACCCTAATGTCTTGGAATGCCTGCGGCCTAAAGAATGTTAGGCTCTGGTTTTCACAACTTGACATAGAGTCTCGCCCCCTGATTATTCTTATCCAAGAAAACATGCATCTGTCTCACTGTGATGTGCCAGGTTATCTTACTTATGCAGAGCCTGCCATAAAAGGATCTCTAGGCTGCCTTTCAGGTGGCCTTGCAGTCCTTATAGATAAAGCAAGTAGGATTTCCTCTGAACTGGTTTTTGCTGACTACTCGATTTTAGCTCTTAAATTGAATTACACAGGCGATGCTGGGTGCACGTTGCTGGTAATTTGTCTATACTGGAACAAAATGAATAGTACACAGAGTGAGCTATTTGATGCGCTGGATGTTATTTTTATGGATGCTATATCTGAAGATCCAGGAATTTTTGTCATCATAGGAGGTGATTTTAATGCCTCATGCATTGAACCTTCTACCTACAGTGGCACCCGCCCCGTTACCCCCTCAATAAAGTTGGGGAAGAGGTGGGTCGACCATCTCCTCTCTTGGGATATCCAATTGGTACTTCCCAATCTTGATTTATTTAAGCAAACCTGGTCTCGCGGAGCGGCGTCCTCGCTGATTGACTATTTTCTTGTCTCTAATTTACTGCTTGTCCATATGGATAATTTGGTCATAAGTGATCCATTCCTAGGAGAGCATATGACCTTGGTTCTCACTCTAAATCTTTGGATAGAGCATTTCACTCATGATTTGGCTCTAACCCTGGTTATTCCTGATCGTCCTCATTTCAGCATACGGTGGAATTTCAAACTATGTTTGATAATGATGGATTGTCTAAGGGATAATATTATGATCCATTTTCCGGAGACAACAGCAGGTCTTGATTGCCTTTTAGCTGAATGGATTAACAGCTCTCAAATTCAGTCTCATGTTGGTAATCTGACCTCTTTAGTCTCATTGCTTCCCTCTTTACCGAATCATCGACATACCTATAATGCATCTGTGGTAAATCTCTGCAAGGAAAAGCGCAAAAATATATGTGGTCTTGGTCCACCGCATCTTGTTGGGGCTGGATACACTATGCTTAAATCTAAAATCACTCAAATGTATTGTAACAGGCTTAAGGCTATGAAACATGAGCTAATGATAGCAGACAATCAGACCATGCTGCGCCATCTCCTGAACCACGATTCCCGTAAAATATAGTCGGCATTGAGAGTGCTGACTGGTATGGGCTGGACCTTGAATGAAGCTGCTGTCTCTGCTACAGCTCGGGGTACCAACATCCAATCTAAATATGAACTTCCCATGCGTTTTGCTAACGTTGTAACTCCTAATTATCACAGTCTGATTCTAAGATATTCGCCCTGGTCGTATGATGATATTATTCGGCGATTGGAAAGATAAAGTGATCCCGTGCGCCTGGCCCAGATGATATCCCCCCATGTCTGATCAAGTTGGATCCGTCTTTTTGGGCTAGGATTTTAGAGAACAAATTTGACAGTGTCTACCTTACAGGTTCTATTCCACCCAGCTGGTGCTCAGTAAATATCATCCCTATATATAAGAACGGGAGGTGGGATGACCCAAATGACTTCAGGCCTATTGCGTTGATGGGAGTTTCAGCAAAGATTTTCTCCTACTTATTATTAGATTCCATCCAGCAAAGCATTGTTCAATTGGACGCGCTGTCTCGATTTCAGGTGGGCTTCCGCAAACAACTAGGGTGCTCGATTAATGCATTTATTTTAGCACATCTACATGCTCAAACCAAATGTGAATGGACTGGCCCGATATATATGGCGGCTCTGGATTTAACCTGTGCATTCGACTTGATTATTCGAGCCGTGCTTTGGGAAAAGATGATCGCCTACGGTTTCCCGAGATATCTTGTTGCTATGATAGCGCTCCTACATCAGAATACCACATATCGGATTAGATTGACCAAGGAGGGTGCCATGACCGACAAAATACCCACAGAAATTGGCCTGGAACAAGGCTTCAATTTAGCAGCTGTGCTTTTTAACTTATACTTAGCAGATCTGGAATCAGCATGGGTAGACCTGGTGATATTTCCAGTAAAGCTGGGTAGTTTGGTTATCAACTGGCTTACTTTCCCTGACGATCTTTTGTTTATGGATCGAACTCTGTTTGGTCTCCAGTTGAAACTCTCTGCATTTCAATCTTATGCTTACAAAAACAATCTACAAGTGAATCCTACGAAATCTTACATCATTGCAATAGCAGATGGTAAGAAAAGAACTGCCAAATTTACTTCCCACTGATAACAAATCTAACTCTGTCCAGATGGGGGCGCTATCTTTGCCCGCTCACGAAATTGCAATATTTTCTTCATCCCACAATCCAGAGGTTAGACACTCCGAAATGGGTAATCCAACCGATCATCAGATTGCTGATGTTGAGTCCATGGCCGCTGACTTCCCGGTAATGACCAGATTGTTAAATCTGTTAGACAAGGGGCAGGAACAGACTCATGATGAAATAGGTATTCTAAAAAATGTTCTTGTTGAAGTTTTGTCAAAAATTTGTAAAATTGAAGGCTTTTTATTTGCCTGTGATGCTGTTGCCACTTTGACTAGTGATAAAAGGAAATTGGAAGTCCTAAACATAAATCAACCGACCCAAACTCCTTTTAGACAGAACAGTCTGTATCAGTCCCTAAATTAGAGCCTGCAAAACCTTGTACAATAGGAGTACATCAGGCTACTCAAACATTAGCTGACCCTAGGATGGTTGGGGTGGGCAAACCATCCTTTGCTGCTATGACCGCCGTACCCAAAATCAATGGTGACTCAAGTTCAGACCCATTGGTATACCAGTTGATGCAGGCAATCTCAGATAATGTTCTGGCTATTGAGCTGTTGATAAAGGGTCCTAGTGTAGTCCCGCTGACAGTGGTGGTTGCTGACCACATCCCTGGTTATATGGGGTGTATAGATCTGGACGCCTGTCAAGATGGCATTGAATCTACTACTAGTCCATCTGATCTAACCAATCTAATAGATCTTGACGAAGCATCTAAAATTAATGGGCTTGCTTCGGCTATTCAGACCCTCTCTATTGAATCCCAGGCTCCAACCCATGTCCCCATGACTAGAAAACAAAGAAAAGTGGCTGCCAGAGCTCAAAAAAGAAAATTCCATCAAGAAACAAATCTCTGTGCTGCCATAAAAAAACCAAAAAGGATTTTCTGAAAGCGTATCCAACTCCTATTGATCCCAGGAAGTTGCCAAATCCTACAATTATTGATGAAGAAGTTATTGATCTGGAGCAACTTAACCCTGAATCTAAGGAGTTATCGGAACTCGCTGTACCTAAGCATACTCATGGAACACCAATGTGCAATGGAACTTGTCACCTAGATGGTGGAAAGAATGCCAATATGAAACTTGTCACCCCAGCTACCGCAAAAAAAAATGGCACAAGAGGGAATACCTGACTTTGTAAATTTGAAACAACTGAATTTGTTGAACTTCTCTCCTGCCTTATTAATCAAAAAAGCCTCACATATTATCAAGGGAGGGAATGGTGCTAGACCACCCATTCTGCTGCCAGAGGGTAGCAGGAAAGTTGTTGTTATTGAATCAGCTGTAATCGACAATAAGAATTTAATTGAACTTCAGTTGGTTGACCAGGTTCCTCGGCATTCAAACCAACCTTCTGATTCACAAACTGTTATGAAGGGTGCTGGTCAAGCAAAAAAAAGGTTGATATTCATAATACCTCATTCTCAGAGGATGAGGTTTCCCTGCTCTCGAACAAGATGCCTTCCATCATGGGTTGGGAACACAATGATGTCTCCAATGGGAAAATGAGCCTAAATAGATCTGCCATTCTTAAGGCATTTCAGGCAATACCTGCATTGAGAACCATCAGATACGATGATATTGATTGGGTTAGATTATCTCCCAACAATAACAATAGGATGATCTCTGGGTACCACTCACACATTATCATGAAGATGATATGGGCTCAACGTGGTGATTTTGAACGTATAGGTTTAACCCCATTTATTTTTTTGAAAGAGGAGTTAGCTCAACTATTTGTTGGGAAACCTCCGATAGGAACAATGGTGCAAATGGGAGTAATTGAGGGAAATCTCCCTGCCCCTCTCGGTGAGGAACTATTCAGACAATTTATGACCTTTGCTACGGCTTTCTCCAGTTCCAAGTCGAATGTTCAGGGCCCTCAACCTATTACTTCCCAGAACATGGTTAATAAAGAGAGTAAGGGAAGGGGGCTGACCCTATTGTCTTGGAATGCCTGCGGCCTAAAGAATTTTAGGCTCTGGTTTTCTCACCTTGACATAGATTCTCACCCCCTGATTATTCTTATCCAAGAAACCATGCATCTGTCTCACTTTGATGTGCCAGGTTATCTTACTTATGCACAGCCTGCCATAAAAGGATCTCTAGGCCGCCCTTCTGGTGGCCTTGCAGTCCTTATAGATAAAGCAAGTAGGATTTCCTCTGAACTGGTTTTTGCTGACTACTCGATTTTAGCTGTTAAATTGAATTGCATAGGCGATGCTGGGTGCACGTTGCTGGTAATTTGTCTATACTGGAACAAAATGAATAGTACACAGAGTGAGCTATTTGATGTGCTGGATGTTATTTTGGTGGATGCCATATCCGAAGATCCAGGAATTTTTGTCATCATAGGAGGTGATTTTAATGCGTCATGCATTGAACCTTCTACCTACAGTGGCACCCGCCCCGTTACCCCCTCAATAAAGTTGGGGAAGAGGTGGGTCGACCATCTCCTCTCTTGGGATATCCAATTGGTACTTCCCAATCTTGATTTATTTAAGCAAACCTGGTCTCGCGGAGCAGCGTCCTCGCTGATTGACTATTTTTTTGTCTCTAATTTACTGCTTGCCCATATGGATAATTTGGTCATAAGTGATCCATTCCTAGGCGATCATATGACCTTGGTTCTCACTCTAAATCTTTGGATCGAGCATTAAACTCATGATTTGGCTCTAACCCTGGTTATTCCTGATCGTCTTCATATCAGCCTATGGTGGAATTTCAAACTATGTTTGAAAATGATGGATTGTCTAAGGGATGATATTATGATCCATTTTCCGGAGACAAGAGCAGGTCTTGATTGCCTTTTGGCTGAATGGATTAACAGCTCTCAAATTCAGTCTCATGTTGGTAATCTGACCTCTTTAGTCTCATTGCTTCCCTCTTTACCGAATCATCGACATACCTATAATGCATCTGTGGTAAATCTCCGCAAGGAAAAGCGCAAAAATATATGTGGTCTTGGTCCACCGCATCTTGTTGGGGCTGGATACACTATGCTTAAATCTACAATCACTCAAATGTATCGTAACAGGCTTAAGGCTATGAAACATGAGCTAATGATAGCAGACAATCAGACCATGCTTCGCCATCTCCTGAACCATGATTCCCGTAAAATATAGTCGGCATTGAGAGTGCTGACTGGTATGGGCTGGACCTTGAATGAAGCTGCTGTCTCTGCTACAGCTCGGGGTACCAACATCCAATCTAAATATAAACTTCCCATGCGATTTGCTAACGTTGTAACTCCTAATTATCACAGTCTGATTCTAAGATATTCGCCCTGGTCGTATGATGATATTATTCGGGCGATTGGAAAGATAAAGTGATCCCGTGCGCCTGGCCCTTATGATATCCCCCCATGTCTGATCAAGTTGGATCCGTCTTTTTGGGCTAGGATTTTAGAGAACAAATTTGACAGTGTTTTCCTTACAGGTTCTATTCCACCCAGCTGGTGCTCAGTAAATATCATCCCTATATATAAGAACGGGAGGTGGGATGACCCAAATGACTTCAGGCCTATTGCGTTGATGGGAGTTTCAGCACAGATTTTCTCCTACTTATTATTAGATTCCATCCAGCAAAGCATTGTTCAATTGGACGCGTTGTCTCGATTTCAGGTGGGCTTCCGCAAACAACTAGGGTGCTCGATTAATGCATTTATCTTAGCACATCTACATGCTCAAACCAAATGTGAATGGACTGGGCCGATATATATGGCGGCTCTGGATTTAACCTGTGCATTTGACTTGATTATTCGAGCCGTGCTTTGGGAAAAGATGATCGCCTACGGTTTCCCGAGATATCTTGTTGCTATGATAGCGCTCCTACATCAGAATACTACATATTGGATTAGATTGACCAAGGAGGGTGCCATGACTGACAGCATACCCACAGAAATTGTCCTGGAACAAGGCTTCAATTTAGCAGCTGTGCTATTTAACTTATACTTAGCAGATCTGGAATCAGCATGGGTAGACCTGTGATATTTCCAGTAAAGCTGGGTAGTTTGGTTATCAACTGGCTTACTTTCCCTGATGATCTTTTGTTTATGGATCGAACTCTGTTCGGTCTCCAGTTGAAACTCTCTGCATTTCAATCTTATGCTTACAAAAACAATCTCCAAGTGAATCCTACGAAATCTTACATCATTGCAATAGCAGATGGTAAGAAAAGAACTGCCAAATTTACTTCCCACTGATAACAAATCTAACTCTGTCCAGATGGGGGCGCTATCTTTGCCCGCTCACGAAATTGCAATATTTTCTTCATCCCACAATCCGGAGGTTAGACACTCCGAAATGGGTAATCCAACCGATCATCAGATTGCTGATGTTGAGTCCATGGCCGCTGACTTCCCGATAATGACCAGATTGTTAAATCTGTTAGACAAGGGGCATGAACAGACTCATGATGAAATAGGTATTCTAAAAAATGTTCTTGTCGAAGTTTTGTCAAAAATTTGTAAAATTGAAGGCTTTTTATTTGCCTGTGATGCTGTTGCCACTTTGACTAGTGATAAAAGGAAATTGGAAGTCCTAAACATAAATCAAACGACCCAAACTCCTTTTAGACAGGACACGTCTGTATCAGTCCCTAAATTAGAGCCTCCAAAACCTTGTACAATAGGAGTACATCAGGCTACTCAAAAATTAGCTGACCGTAGGATGGTTGGGGTGGGCAAACCATCTTTTGCCGCTATGACCGCCATACCCAAAATCAATGGTGACTCAAGTTCAGACCGATTGGCATACCAGTTGATGCAGGCAATCTCAGATAATGTTCTGGCTATTCAGCTTTTGATTAAGGGTCCTAGTGTAGTCCCGCTAGCAGTGGTGGTTGCTGACCCCATCCCTGGTTATATGGGGTGTATAGACCTAGAGGCATGTCAAGATGGCATTGAATATACTACTAGTCCGTCTGATCTAACCAATCTAATAGATCTTGATGAAGCATCTAAAATTAATGGGCTTCCTTCGGCATTTCAGCCCCTCTCTATTGAATCCCAGGCTCCAACCCATGTCCCCATGACTAGAAAACAAAGAAAAGTGGCTGCCAGAGCTCAAAAAAGAAAATTCAATCAAGAAACAAATCTCTGTGCTGCCATAAAAAAAAACAAAAAGGATTTTCTGAAAGCGTATCCAACTCCTATTGATCCCAGGAAGTTGCCAAATCCTACAATTATTGATGAAGAAGTTATTGATCTGGAGCAACTTAACCCTGAATCTAAGGAGTTATCGGAACTCGCTGTACCTAAGCATACTCATGGAACACCAATGTGCAATGGAACTTGTCACCTAGATGGTGGAAAGAATGCCAATATGAAACTTGTCACCCCAGTTACCGCAAAAAAATGGCACAAGAGGGAATACCTGACTTTGTAAATTTGAAACAACTGAATTTGTTGAACTTCTCTCCTGCCTTATTAATCAAAAAAGCCTCACATATTATCAAGGGAGGGGATGGTGCTAGACCACCCATTCTGCTGCCAAAGGGTAGCAGGAAAGTTGTTGTTATTGAATCAGCTGTAATCGACAATAAGAATTTAATTGAACTTCAGTTGGTTGACCAGGTTCCTCGGCATTCAAACCAACCTTCTGATTCACAAACTGTTATGAAGGGTGCTGGTCAAGCAAAAAAAAGGTTGATATTCATAATACCTCATTCTCAGAGGATGAGGTTTCCCTGCTCTCGAACAAGATGCCTTCCATCATGGGTTGGGAACACAATGATGTCTCCAATGGGAAAATGAGCCTAAATAGATCTGCCATTCTTAAGGCATTTCAGGCAATACCTGCATTGAGAACCATCAGATACGATGATATTGATTGGGTTAGATTATCTCCCAACAATAGCAATAGGATGATCTCTGGGTACCACTCACACATTATCATGAAGATGATATGGGCTCAACGTGGTGATTTTGAACGTATAGGTTTAACCCCATTTATTTTTTTGAAAGAGGAGTTAGCTCAACTATTTGTTGGGAAACCTCCGATAGGAACAATAGTGCAAATGGGAGTAATTGAGGGAAATCTCCCTGCCCCTCTCGGTGAGGAACTATTCAGACAATTTATGACCTTTGCTACGGCTTTCTCCAGTTCCAAGTCGAATGTTCAGGGCCCTCAACCTATTACTTCCCAGAACATGGTTAATAAAGAGAGTAAGGGAAGGGGGCTGACCCTAATGTCTTGGAATGCCTGCGGCCTAAAGAATGTTAGGCTCTGGTTTTCACAACTTGACATAGAGTCTTGCCCCCTGATTATTCTTATCCAAGAAAACATGCATCTGTCTCACTGTGATGTGCCAGGTTATCTTACTTATGCAGAGACTGCCATAAAAGGATCTCTAGGCCGCCTTTCTGGTGGCCTTGCAGTCCTTATAGATAAAGCAAGTAGGATTTCCTCTGAACTGGTTTTTGCTGACTACTCGATTTTAGCTCTTAAATTGAATTACACAGGCGATGCTGGGTGCACGTTGCTGGTAATTTGTCTATACTGGAACAAAATGAATAGTACACAGAGTGAGCTATTTGATGCGCTGGATGTTATTTTTGTGGATGCTATATCTGAAGATCCAGGAATTTTTGTCATCATAGGAGGTGATTTTAATGCCTCATGCATTGAACCTTCTACCTACAGTGGCACCCGCCCCGTTACCCCCTCAATAAAGTTGGGGAAGAGGTGGGTCGACCATCTCCTCTCTTGGGATATCCAATTGGTACTTCCCAATCTTGATTTATTTAAGCAAACCTGGTCTCGCGGAGCGGCGTCCTCGCTGATTGACTATTTTTTTGTCTCTAATTTACTGCTTGTCCATATGGATAATTTGGTCATAAGTGATCCATTCCTAGGAGAGCATATGACCTTGGTTCTCACTCTAAATCTTTGGATAGAGCATTTCACTCATGATTTGGCTCTAACCCTGGTTATTCCTGATCGTCCTCATTTCAGCATACGGTGGAATTTCAAATAATGTTTGAGAATGATGGATTGTCTAAGGGATGATATTATGATCCATTTTCCGGAGACAAGAGCAGGTCTTGATTGCCTTTTGGCTGAATGGATTAACAGCTCTCAAATTCAGTCTCATGTTGGTAATCTGACCTCTTTAGTCTCATTGCTTCCCTCTTTACCGAATCATCGACATACCTATAATGCATCTGTGGTAAATCTCTGCAAGGAAAAGCGCAAAAATATATGTGGTCTTGGTCCACCGCATCTTGTTGGGGCTGGATACACTATGCTTAAATCTAAAATCACTCAAATGTATTGTAACAGGCTTAAGGCTATGAAACATGAGCTAATGATAGCAGACAATCAGACCATGCTTCGCCATCTCCTGAACCATGATTCCCGTAAAATATAGTCGGCATTGAGAGTGCTGACTGGTATGGGCTGGACCTTGAATGAAGCTGCTGTCTCTGCTACAGCTCGGGGTACCAACATCCAATCTAAATATGAACTTCCCATGCGATTTGCTAACGTTGTAACTCCTAATTATCACAGTCTGATTCTAAGATATTCGCCCTGGTCGTATGATGATATTATTCGGCGATTGGAAAGATAAAGTGATCCCGTGCGCCTGGCCCAGATGATATCCCCCCATGTCTGATCAAGTTGGATCCGTCTTTTTGGGCTAGGATTTTAGAGAACAAATTTGACAGTGTCTACCTTACAGGTTCTATTCCACCCAGCTGGTGCTCAGTAAATATCATCCCTATATATAAGAACGGGAGGTGGGATGACCCAAATGACTTCAGGCCTATTGCGTTGATGGGAGTTTCAGCAAAGATTTTCTCCTACTTATTATTAGATTCCATCCAGCAAAGCATTGTTCAATTGGACGCGCTGTCTCGATTTCAGGTGGGCTTCCGCAAACAACTAGGGTGCTCGATTAATGCATTTATTTTAGCACATCTACATGCTCAAACCAAATGTGAATGGACTGGCCCGATATATATGGCGGCTCTGGATTTAACCTGTGCATTCGACCTGATTATTCGAGCCGTGCTTTGGGAAAAGATGATCGCCTACGGTTTCCCGAGATATCTTGTTGCTATGATAGCGCTCCTACATCAGAATACCACATATCGGATTAGGTTGACCAAGGAGGGTGCCATGACCGACAAAATACCCACAGAAATTGGCCTGGAACAAGGCTTCAATTTAGCAGCTGTGCTTTTTAACTTATACTTAGCAGATCTGGAATCAGCATGGGTAGACCTGGTGATATTTCCAGTAAAGCTGGGTAGTTTGGTTATCAACTGGCTTACTTTCCCTGACGATCTTTTGTTTATGGATCGAACTCTGTTTGGTCTCCAGTTGAAACTCTCTGCATTTCAATCTTATGCTTACAAAAACAATCTACAAGTGAATCCTACAAAATCTTACATCATTGCAATAGCAGATGGTAAGAAAAGAACTGCCAAATTTACTTCCCACTGATAAGAAATCTAACTCTGTCCAGATGGGGGCGCTATCTTTGCCCGCTCACGAAATTGCAATATTTTCTTCATCCCACAATCCGGAGGTTAGACACTCCGAAATGGGTAATCCAACCGATCAACAGATTGCTGATGTTGAGTCCATGGCCGCTGACTTCCCGGTAATGACCAGATTGTTAAATCTGTTAGACAAGGGGCATGAACAGACTCATGATGAAATAGGTATTCTAAAAAATGTTCTTGTTGAAGTTTTGTCAAACATTTGTAAAATTGAAGGCTTTTTATTTGCCTGTGATGCTGTTGCCACTTTGACTAGTGATAAAAGGAAATTGGAAGTCCTAAACATAAATCAACCGAGCCAAACTCCTTTTAGACAGAACACGTCTGTATCAGTCCCTAAATTAGAGCCTGCAAAACCTCGTACAATAGAAGTACATCAGGCTACTTAAACATTAGCTGACCCTAGGATGGTTGGGGTGGGCAAACCATCCTTTGCTGCTATGACCGCCGTACCCAAAATCAATGGTGACTCAAGTTCAGACCCATTGGTATACCAGTTGATGCAGGCAATCTCAGATAATGTTCTGGCTATTGAGCTGTTGATAAAGGGTCCTAGTGTAGTCCCGCTAACAGTGGTGGTTGCTGACCACATCCCTGGTTATATGGGGTGTATAGATCTGGAGGCCTGTCAAGATGGCATTGAATCTACTACTAGTCCATCTGATCTAACCAATCTAATAGATCTTGACGAAGCATCTAAATTTAATGGGCTTGCTTCGGCTATTCAGACCCTCTCTATTGAATCCCAGGCTCCAACCCATGACCCCATGACTAGAAAACAAAGAAAAGTGACGGCCAAAGCTCAAAAAAGAAAATTCCATCAAGAAAAAAATCTCTGTGCTGCCATAAAAAAAAAGGATTTTCTGAAAGCGAATCCAACTCCTATTGATCCCAGGAAGTTGCCAAATCCTATAATTATTGATGAAGAAGTTATTGTTCTGGAGCAACTTAACCCTGAATCTAAGGAGTTATCGGAACTCGCTGTTCCTAAGCATACTCATGGAACACCAATGTGCAATGGGACTCGTGACTTAGATGGTGGAAAGAATGCCAATAGGAAACTTATCACCCCAGTTACTGCAAAAAGAAATGGCACAAGTGGGAATACCTGACTTTGTAAATTTGAAACAACTGAATTTGTTGAACTTCTATCCTGCCTTATTAAACAAAAAAGGCTCACATATTATCAAGGGAGGGGATGGTGCTAGACCACCCATTCTGCTGCCAAAGGGTAGCAGGAAAGTTGCTGTTATTGAGTCAGCTGTAATCTACAAATAGAAATTAGTTGAACCTCAGGTGGTTGACCAGGTTCCTCGATATTCGAACCAATATTCTTATTCACAAACTGTTATTAAGGGTGCTGGTCAAGTAAAAAAAAGGTCGATATTCATAATACCTCATTCTCAGAGGATGGGGATTCCCTACTCTCGCACGAGATGCCTTCCATCATGGGTTGGGAACACAATGATGTCTCCGATGGGAAAATGAGCCTAAATAGATTTGCCATTCTTAAGGCATTTCAGGCAATACCTGCATTGAGAACCATCAGATACGATGATATTGATTGGGTTAGATTATCTCCCAACAATAACAATAGGATGATCTCTGGGTACCACTCACACATTATCATGAAGATGATATGGGCTCAACGTGGTGATTTTGAACTTATAGGTTTAACCCCATTTATATTTTTGAACGAGGAGTTAGCTCAAATATTTGTTGGGAAACCTCCGATAAGAACAATGGTGCAAATGGGAGTAATTGAGGGAAATCTCCCTGCCCCTCTCGGTGAGGAACTATTCAGACAATTTATGACCTTTGCTACAGCTTTCTCCAGTTCCAAGTTGAATGTTCAGGGCCCTCAACCTATTACTTCCCAGAACATGGTTAATAAATAGAGTAAGGGAAGGGGGCTGACCCTACTGTCTTGGAATGCCTGCGGCCTAAAGAATTTTAGGCTCTGGTTTTCACACCTTGACACAGAGTCTCGCCCCCTGATTATTCTTATCCAAGAAACCATGCATCTGTCTTATTGTGATGTGGCAGGTTATCTTACTTATGCAGAGCCTGCCATAAAAGGATCTCTAGGCCGCCTTTCTGGTGGCCTTGCAGTCCTTATAGATAAAGCAAATAGGATTTCCTCTGACTTCTCGATTTTAGCTGTTAAATTGAATTACACAGGCGATGCTGGGTACACGTTGCTGGTAATTTGTCTATACTGGAACAAAATGAATAGTACACAGAGTGAGCTATTTGATGTGCTGGATGTTATTTTGGTGGATGCTATATCCTAAGATCTAGGAATTTTTGTCATCATAGGAGGTGATTTTAATGCGTCATGCATTGAACCTTCTACCTACAGTGGCACCCGCCCCGTTACCCCCTCAATAAAGTTGGGGAAGAGGTGGATCGACCATCTCCTCTCTTGGGATATCCAATTTGTACTTCCCAATCTTCATTTATTTAAGCAAACCTGGTCTCGTGAAGCGGCGTCCTCGCCGATTGACTATTTTTTAGTCTCTAATTTACTGCTTGCCCATATGGATAATTTGGTCAAAAGTGATCCATTCCTAGGAGATCATATGACCTTGGTTCTCACTCTAAATCTTTGGATCGAGCATTTCACTCATGATTTGGCTCTAACCCTGGTTATTCCTGATCGTCCATATATCAGCGTACGGTGGAATTTCAAACTATGTCTCAGAATGATGGATTGTCTAAGGGATGATATTATGATCCATTTTCCGGAGACAAGAGCAGGTTTTGATTGCCTTTTGGCTGAATGGATTAACAGATCTCGAATTCAGTCTCATGTTGGTAATCTGACCTCTTTAGTCTCATTGCATCCCTCTTTACCAAATCATCGGCATACCTACAATGCATCTGTGGTAAATCTCTGCAAGGAAAAGTGCAAAAATATACGTGGTCTTGGTCCACCGCATCTTGTTGGGGCTGGATACACTATGCTTAAATCTAAAATCACTCAAACGTATCGTAACAGGCTTAAGGCTATGAAACATGAGCTAATGATAGCAGACAATCAGACCATGCTTCGCCATCTCCTGAACCATGTTTCCCGTAAAATATGGTCGGCATTGGGAGTGCTGACTGGTATGGGCGGGACCTTGAACGAATATGCGTCTCTGCTACAGCTTGGGTTACCTACATCCAATCTAAATATGAACTTCCCATGCGATTTGCTAACATTGTAACTCCTAATTATCACAGTCTGATTCTAAAATATTCGCCCTGGTCGTATGATGATATTATTCGGGCGATTGGAAAGATAAAGTGCTCCCGTGCGCCTAGCCCAGATGGTATCCCCCCATGTCTGATCAAGTTGAATCTGTCTTTTTGGGCTAGGATTTTAGAGAACAAATTTGACAGTGTCTACCTTACAGGTTCTATTCCACCCAGCTGGTGCTCGGCAAATATCATCCCTATATATAAGAAGGGGAGGTGGGATGACCCAAATTACTTCAGGCCTATTGCATTGATGGATGTTTCAGCAAAGATTTTCTCCTACTTATTATTAGAATCCATCCAGCAAAGCATTGTTAAATTGGATGCGCTGTCTCGATTTCAGGTGGGCTTACGCAAACAACTAGGGTGCTCGCTTAATGCATTTATCTTAGCACATCTACATGCTCAAACCAAATGTGAATGGACTGGGCCGATATATATAGCGGCTCTGGATTTAACCTCTGTATTTGACTCGATTATTCGAGCCGTGCTTTGGGAAAAGATGATCGCCTACGGTTTCCCGAGATATCTTGTCGCTATGATAGCGCTCCTACATCAGAATACTGCATATCGGATTAGATTGACCAAGGAGGGTGCCATGACATACAAAATACCCACAGAAATTGGCCTGAAACAAGGCTGCAATTTAGCAGCTGTGCTTTTTAACTTATACTTAGCAGATCTGGAATCAGCATGGGTAGACCTGGTGATATTTCCAGTAAAGCTGGGTAGTTTGGTTATCAACTGGCTTGCTTTCACTGACGATCTTTTGTTTATGGATCGAACTCCATTTGGTCTCCAGGCGAAACTCTCTGCATTTCAATCTTATGCTTACAAAAACAATCTCCAAGTTAATCCTACAAAATCTTACATCATTGCAATAGCAGATGGTAAGAAAAGAACTGCCAAATTTACTTGGTGCCTCAATGAGATCATAATACCAAAAGCTACTGTTATCCGTTATCTAGGTTGCCAACTTTCAGCCGTACATTCTATAGGGATGTGGAAGGAGTTGATCAATACTAAATTTAAATCTCTCACTTCACAAATGAGAATTGTATACCATAGGTACAGTAAATTTTCTCTATTGCCCACAATTCACTTTTACTTATTAAAAGTTGAACCTATACTTCTCTATACATTAGATATCTGTACCATTGATTGTTTACAGGGGAAGATGTGGAAACGGGTTCTAGGGATGGCGTTGTCCACCCCGAATATGCTGATATGCCATGAAATAGGCATCCTACCCCTGTCGGTCAAATGGCATTGGCGACGAATAATCAACTATGTCAACATATTAGCACCTCCTAAAAAGACCTTATATGAAGATTCAGCAAAACTACTGAAAGAAGGTCACCCCCCCTCCATGGTTAAATTTAAAGATACAATGGATAAACTCTTGACAGAAACATTGATTGACAAGTAGGACTTAATACTGGGAGTTCCAGCATCCAAAAAGAAATTTCAATTATATTTTTGGTGTATGTTGGTCGATTGCATTAGTAAAATCAAGATGTATTATGAATATGCAAAATTTACCAGGAAAATTGGCGACCGAGCACGTTATTTGGAAATATTTCCACGCAACATAGCAAGAAAGACCTATCTATGTTTTAAATGCAATCAATGAATTACCAATGAAAGGTTAAAATTCTGGTCACATGACAGGACCGACAGCTCGATTGGTAGTTGTCGATTTTGTACATATGGTAATGTATTGGAAACTCTGAAACATCTTACTTTATTTTGTTCATTCTTTGATTCCCAACGAAAGCTGTCATTTGGGTCCTACTTGTATAACGATTCTGTTACTTGGAAAGAGTCCTTGTGGGAAAGGTTGATGTGGGGTTCAAACCAACGACGGATATTATATTTGACTAACTTTTTGGTTCCTCTTGAGTCTGTTTTGTCTTTAAAATACAAGGTGCTTAAAGATGTGACGACAGCTGATGTCTGTTTGATTGAAAAATCAAGTTAATCCTTAGGGTTGGGGAGGTTGTCGTCTCATTGAATAATACTCCTGGCAGTTTATATAGTAAGTGGGGTTGTGAGTTGTGTATTGAGCTTTAGTGAGTAGCGATTCTATGTTCTTTACAGCAATGGGTTCTATTGTATCTGTTTAATTTTGAATGGCCAAACCCACGCTCGAAATATTCTACCTGCTCTGCTATTTAGTTTGTCCATAAGGATAAGGAATTGATATTTATGTATATGATGTTGTGATGTGGTGATGTTGATAGAAATTAATTTTATATGTATTTTTTTTAAACTGTAATTATTGCCTTTTGATATGTGAAAACCTTTTTCTTCTTTTGTATTTGCTTTTTTGTAAAGGTTTTTCTTTTTAAACCATAAACAATAAAAACAAATTAAAACAAAATGACCATCAAATCTGCGGGACAACAAACTTACAAACTTTTCTCTTCATAACCTCATCTTGTAGATACTCTATCATCACCTGTAACACTTTCCTTTGCATTGCCAGAGCACAATGACTAAACATGTCATGCACTTCAATGGGAGAAATGGAAACATCTGAAATCCATCTAAGAGCGTCCCTTGTGCAAATGCACGTTTCTTCACAATTGGTTTCAATGAAGGAAGACATAATTTCTGTACATATGAGGCTTCCACTCTATTACCATCTAATGCATCATTCTGTAACCTATCTAGCTCCCTTTTAAACTCAAGAACCTTCTTAACATGGTCATGTACTTTCTCTGCAGTGTCCCTTGAATGGGCAAGGGCATTAAAATCCCTCAACCCCTGTGGGACATTAATGTCCGTCAAATCACTCCAAATATCAGCTAAGTGTGTTCCCATCCCCTCTATCAAAATAGCCTGTTTGAGAATACTGTCTTGGACAGAAATTGCAACTAAAATGCGCATGTTTCTCTTTACTCTTAAGTTGCTGCATAGCTTCCTTTCTCCAATCCTTAATTACATCAAATGCTGGTGACCTAACCTTTTTCTTTTACAATATAGGGCCTCATTACACGGTAGGCGGTAAAAATCGGAATTTTACGGCATGGCGCCATTAGCGTGTCCGCCCTCGCAAGAGGCCGCTAATAGCGTCCCATCACGAGTATGCGGACACGAGCATAGCGCCATGCCGTAAATGACCGTTCCGCCCTGACGCTAAATACCCCAAAAAGCCCCTTACCGGCGCCCGCAAAACCGCCGATAGCGCCTCCGCCCTCCCGCTACCTGTAAATAGCGGACACCGCTATTACCGGTCACCGTTAAAAGGCGGAACCGGAAATTACGTCATCGCACAGGAACGGGAAAGAGCACAGCGGCCATCTTTAAAAACACAATCCATTGCCATCCTCTGCATCCAGGACATATATCCAGGCAACTCCAACCAGGAACCATACCGGATAGCTCGAGGATGCCGAAGGCGCTTAAAAAAACTGCTGATCGCCAGCCTAAAGAAAAGTTTTCTAATGAGGAACTTATGATGCTGACCACCACACTTGCTGCAAATGCAGAAGTAGTATTTGTGAACGATATGCGGCGGGAGGCCCTCCTTAAGAAGAAGGCCATCTGGGCCGAAGTCGCGCTAAAAGTCAGTGCGGTGGGCACCACCACCCAGAGTGTCAGGGAATGCTGCAACAGGTGGGACGACCTCCGGGTGCGTGTGCGCAATATTTTATCTGTGAACCGCAACATGGCAATGGCCACAGGAGGTGGCGCAGAGTCCCCCTTGAAGATGAAGGAGTGGGAGGAGATATGTGCCTCCACAATTGGAGTCGAGTCGATAGAGGGGATCGGCGATATGGAGCATGGCGTGGCCGTTTCATCGGATGGAGGTGAGTGTATGCACCCAAAAATGTGCAGTGAATGGTGAGGGGTCCCACAATCATGTGTCCATATGAATGCCGTGGATCCAGCCACAAACAGACATGCATGCATCATCACATACCCGCCAACACAGGGCCAATCATGCATGAGCCAGCCAACATCCCCATTCCATGCCTCCACAATGATGACCCCAAAATGCATCAAACTGCATGACGTATACATCTGCCATAATGCAGGAAGACCCATAGATGATGATTTACCCTTTTTATCACCCCTGCAGGATCACACACGGAAAATGAGGAGCCACGCACGTCAGCACCCACTCCCACACCCATGAAAAAAGCCAGGAGGGATGCCACCGGGGACCATGCAACATTCTCTAGGGGACCCAAGAGTAGTGACCGGGACAAAGGCAGCAGGAGCAGCAGTGCCACGCAGCCAGAGGCCATGCCTGCCGCTGTTGTGGTAACCACGGGAGTGTGTCTCCCATCAATTGAAGGCAGCATGGAGGGAGTGTACTCTGCTGCCACCAGCTCTACGGGTGAGGCAGCAGCCACTGCCCCACTTTCCGATGCGGAGGAAGCACCGGTAATTGAGGATCTGAGTCAGAGCCCCATCCCGACACGCCACTTACTCACATCCCCAATGTTTTCACCAGGTCCGTTTAGCCAAGGCGGATCGCCCACCCACACACATGATGTGTCATGGAGCCCCCTGGAATCCACACCTGATGCCAGTGCTATTGATCCAGGCACATCAGCCATTCCACCGGCAGACACCATGCAACTTGACCTATCAGGCATCTTCCAGAGGCAGACCGAAATGGCTGGTCTGGTAGGACAACATGTGGCTGAGACAGGGCACCTGAGGGAGGACATTGGTGCATTCGCACGGCAGATGAGGGAGGGCATGGAGGCATGCACCAACCGCATCTGCAATGAGATGGGGCAACTCAGGCAGGCCATGAACCGCATTGCAGAGGCTATTGAGCGCAGATGTCCACTCCCTACCCAGGAGGAAACAGGCCCAGCCTCCTCTGGGAGTTCACGGCAAACAAGCCCCCTACGCCGCTCTATGCGCAACCTCAGGCGCACAACATCGCAAACACCCGAAGAAGGAGCGGACAAATAGGGCCATCAAGGAATATCGGCCACATTTGGGGAAGGACATGTTCACGCCTTGAGACTCACGTGGGAGTGTTGTGGGGGGAGGAGGGGAGGGTGTATTTGGGGGTGTTGTGGGGGGAGGGGGGTGAGGGTGTTTGCACAGTTGGGGTTATGCACTTTCTGTTCACGTTCTGTTCAAAATACACTCTTCTGCAGTTGAAAAACAGGCATGGTCTCCATCATTGTGTATGTGTGATTTTCTTTGGGAGAGGGCCCTTTGTGGGCCTCAAGACGGCCACAAGGGCAACAATGCACATCTCTCCATGCATGATATTCCACCTTTGTTCCTGATGCTATTCCTGATTCAGATGCTGACGCGGATCCTGTCCTGCCATGCCATCGCCTCTTGCATGTCCGGGCTGGGCATTTCAACAATACTCATCCACATCCACATCATGCTCATCTGGTGTTTGCATGGTGCCATGGGCACATTCTATCAGATGCACATTTAGTTGTGCCTTACACATACCATGGTCATCTTCGCCTTGATTCCGGGGGTTTGTTGGCTGCCCTTGTGGTGTTTCTGTGTGCCCCGGTGGTGCTTGCTGCGCCAGTCTCGACCTCCTCCTCCTCCTCCTACTCCTACGTCTCTTCGGTGCTGCCTGTTGTTGTTGGTGCTGCACTGCAGTCATGTACGCAGGCCCATGTCATGCTGCTGGTGTTGGGACCATCTTGCTGTGGGAAGGGGTGTGGGAAGGGGTGTGGTGTACTCTTTAGTGCTGGCTGTCTCCATTGACTCCACCTGTGCTGGTTGTGTCCACCTGGGGCAGATGGACACACTGCTCAGGTCTCTTAACGTGTGGTTTTCGATGCTGTTATTAGCGCCATGCCGGTAAATGCTTTTTGGGTCTTTGGGATGCCGGTATTGCCGTGTACGCATGGGTTGTGATTGCGTGCTATTAGCGCCATGGCGCTATTTACGGTGTGGGGGTCGCGTGCAAGCAGCCACGCCGCTATTGGTGGCGCCGTACTTTACGGGTCCACTAATAGCGGTGGGTCCGGGTCGTGATCGGCTTGGGAAAATACAGTTACCGGTATTTCGTTACCGGTAACGGTATTCCCTTACCGCCTACCGTGTAATGAGGCCCATAGACTCTAAATATTCTATACGGGCAATTTCAAAACTACCATGAATTTGCCACTGAAATTTGGAAGCATGTCAAGTTTGTCTGTGCCAAATATCGTTAAATACAATACTAGTGAGGCCGTACTTACAGTACATTAAACAAGCCAGTGAGCCAACAGGTGGCGGTGGTTGGCCACGTCCCAATGATTCTCTGTCTCTGCACCCCTGAAACAGGCAGACAATTTCCCAGGCATATCAGATTACTGAAAAGACCTCTGATGGAAGACAGCGCCAAAATCCAGTTTTGCAAAAAAGAGATTTTTTTTATTCAGAGTTGCCCTTGGGCCAAAATTGGATTTTGGTGCTGTCTTCCATCTGAGATCTTTTGGATAATTCAATGTTTTGAGTGGTTTACTTGGCTTTTTCAACCACATCTCTGATAAGACGTGACATTTTATTATATCTGGTTCGATACACGTATACTTGCTACTTACATATGTCGCCTTGACAGATTGGGCCAACTAAGCCACACCTTATTACAAAATGTCAGATTACTGGTGTTACCTGGAGTCGTTTGTACTCAGAAGAACAAATCTGCAATCAATATCAAGATTCTTAGGAATCGGGTCATGATTCAGCTGATTTCAAAGACTAAGGAGGTCTGATCGGATTACAAAGGATCGACGTGGCTGGCAATTTCGGCAAAAATAACCGCCTCGATATGGGGACCCACGTCAAGATGTCCTCTCGAACCGCTTGCTCACCGTTCAGGGATCAGATCGTCCAGTACTGTTGAGATATCGCATCTCACACAAAAAGGGGCCCCTTTCTCACGCTCCGATCCTGGTCCAGTAGCCGCGTGCTTGATTAGTGAGGTGACATCAATCTTGAGGGTGCCTATTCGGGCGCCATCTAATAGATCAGCAAGGACTATCGAGGCTTAGTACCACCAAAAAATTGAATCCACCAGTCACGAAGTCAAAGTTATGAATATAACTTTATTCTGTACAGATACAAATATCAAAGAAGATAGCTATCTGGCTCCCAAGTGCCTTGCAGTGTGTACCAGCAGACACAGTAAGGGGTGACGGTACTGGTCATCACAAAGTATGTAGTATTTATACACAGTCCTGGTCATTGCCCAGCCCTTCTCCAAACTAATAAATTACAAATTTGGGTTTGTGCCCAGTTCACGTGACAAATATAACAATATTGTTTTACACTTTTGACATGTCCTATCCTTGGAGATTTAAAGGTGATGTTGGTTCTCCAGCTCAAGTTAAGCCCAGTTTCAAGAAACAAATTCAATAGTTTATTGTAAAGGCACATGGTTTTAGTTTGTCTGCCATTCAGTTCTGATGTTTGTATATGGCTAAAGCTATTGATGCAGACAACACTTGAATTGAGGTTCACTGTGGCTCCAAGGTTCCCTTGTCTTTGTTGTATTCAGCTGTGTAGATCTTTCCTTGTTTCTTGAGCTTTAGGATAAGTCCTGTTCCAAGAGATGCATAAAGGATTTCTTCCAAAATACACGGCTGTAGTTGCTTTGCTTTGTGTGTCGTTGTTTGAAGGAGGATGAGTCTGTAAGCACAGATAACACTTTGAATGGGAGTTCATTTTGACTACAAGGTCTCTTTGCATATGACAAACATTTCTGATTTTGGCAGTCCTAGTGTTGACATAGGCTTAAAGGTCATTCTGCTCAGTGGCAGCTGAAAACATGGTTAATCATTTCTGAACAGGCAGCAGCAGTTGGGATCAAAATGGCAGGTGTTTTCAAGATGACGGCAAAGACAATTCTATCTAAATCAAGTTAATCATAGGTTTTAATACAAATGGTTCATAATTACGCCGTATTTATGTGACTATGGTTTAACAATGCAGCAAACAAGAAGGGTGATCATAAAAATATGGGCTTTGAATGGAGTTACGGAGCATTGAAGCCAGCTAAAGGCCAATGAACAAAGTGACCAAACCTGGTTTGGCGTGCAGAGACAAACACAAGAAGGACCTTTCCTAAAAGAAATGGCGAAAACAGTTGACCGGAGTCTGTTTTTACAGATAGGTCTTGAGCGCCATATTGAAAAATATGTCTGACCCGATTTTAAGCTACCGTTGTTTGCGGTCGGGAAAAATCATGGTAGTTTGATCTAAACCACTGTCACCAGCCATTTAAAGTAGGAAAGGGCAACATTTGATGGTTACATATGTATTTTGACTCAGGGGATGATAGGCAACCCCTCCAGCACTCCAGCCGGCAGCAGAGCAAAGCATCAAATAAAAGGTGTGCTCCTTAAAAGCACAAAAACACACTCTCTCACTGGCTATCCAGTTTCCTGCAGCACACCAAATTCGACCAGGCTGAAGAGGAGGTCGAAGGGCTTTGTGAGCTGGTTGGTCCCACCAGGCTCATGGGGAGAAGACTCCTTGCAGATCTCCTCTGTCATTGAAGTTTCAGGCGATTCGGACCTGCAGCAGGGCTTCACCGGGATGTCCAGTAGTTGCAGAAGTCGTCTTCCTTCATCTCCTCATTGGTTCTCTCATTCCAGAGGCGACTCTGCCTTCCAAGTCCAAGAGACCTGCTTTTAAGCAGTTTTCCCCCATTCGCACAGTCTGGCTGTGAATCCCACAGCAGGGTGGATGCCCTGGCAGGACAGTCACCTAGCCAATAAAACTAGGGTGCGACTTGGGTCCCCAAGGAGACCCTGTTCAGGGGGCCTCAAAGCCCTCGCTCACATCCTGTCAACCCAGACACTCAGGCGCCTAAGGAGGGCTTCTGTGTAGAAGACTGCCAAAGGACGGCGAACAAAGGAACCAAACCTGGTTTGGCGCACAGAGTAAAACATGAGAAAGACCTTTACAAAAAGAAATGGTGAATAAACCCAACCGGAACCAAATAAAATTAAAAGGGGTGCAGCGGGTTTAGAGTTTGAGACTACCACCATAGCCTTTAATGTTACTGAGGCTATTTTCATAGCTTGCGGTAAAATAAAAATGGTAGATACCACTGCCACCAGCCAAATCTTAGAGAAAGGGGAACCAAATAATGTTCCATGAAAAACAGACAAAAAGGGATAACTAGTAACCCTTCCAGTACTCTTTGGAAGATAGTGTGTGCTGGGTCTATAATTTAAAGAGACTCTTAAAGTCAATTTAACTTTACATGCTCTGGGAGACAGTAGTCAATCCCAGAGTAGTCAATCCCAAACCTTGGGAAGTCTGAAAGACATCCCTGTGCCACTGCACTGAAGGTGCTGTGTGACACACAGAAAGAGATGATGCCTATAACTCCATAACCAAAGTACACAAAAGTAAAACACACATCAAAATACATGGAAGAGTGGGAAAAAAGGCTCACACTCTTCCCAGGTAAAAAATCAAATCGTAGAAATCCAGCCAAGTTGCTGCGGGTCTCAAAAGGTAAGGGAAATTAGCACATTCTTGAGAATTCTCCCTAACAGAGTCAAAAGCATTCCCAGAGCAGATGATGTGCTGGGTAACCACTTGAAAGGTCAAGAATTCAGATGTCTACTGAAACACGGCTTGGATTTACCTTTGGAAACAAATTAACTCACGCAAGGAACTTTAAAAGAAGCTCTCTCTCTCACACTTGTTATGTGTCAGTTTCAAAGAACCCATTTGCCAAGCATATCCCTGTGTAACAGAAACTGACCCGAGCTATGAAAAGTTTTCAGAAAGTTAATGCCAAAGAAAATGTGTTCTACAGAAACCACATTGGGAATCTCAAAATGAACTGAAATAATCACACGTGTGAAATCTGCTTTTTCAAAAGCAAGAAGACTGTTCTTTTGAAAGTTAAATGTGAAATCATCCCAATGTTCGCACAGAAACAGTGTTATTTGTGTGGGGCTTGGGTGGTTTAAATGTATATTATATTATTTACAAAAGGATTTGTGTTCTGGGGAAGAAAGAGAGAACAAGAAAAAAACAATTGTTTGAAGACTCTAGAACCAGTTTGGCAAGGCAAGCACTTCAAAGAAATCCAGGCCATATGGGAAAGGAAGCCCCTTTACAAATGTGGAAGGGCCAAGATGTGGAAATTCACGACCTCGTCAGACTGGCTGTCATTTCCCCAGCAAGGGACAATGGACCAAGGGGAATTAGCACTTCACAAAGAAGTGTGAGTTCCCTTCCATTCAAACTGGAGGACTTCAAAGGGGGAGTCATGGCAACCCCTGTACAAGCTCACCAGGGGAAGACATTTAGCTGGGGGGTTGGAACACCGCCCACATTTGGGGACAAATCCAGCTCATTTGATTGACAAGACATTTTACATTAAGGCATTTATTTCAGTAATCTAAAGAAGCAGTAATGTGAAATTATGACAGTTTTAATGTAATTTTTGCACAAGTAAAATAAGACCATGTGGGTCGTCCGGACATGTGGTGGACGTGAACTGCAGTAAAAAGGCAAATTACTGGGGAAAGCGTACATGGCACAGATATGAACCTTGATGTAAATATGCCCGACACTGTTAGGCTTATGTGCAGCTATTTTTAGAATCTTAGATAAAATGTTTTCCTTGAGAAATTGCAAAAGAGTGCCATAAGGGTGAAGCAGCATCGTACAGACTGGGCGTTTGAACCAGCATATTCCTTGTGAAATATGGGATGTGCCTATATGATTTTTATGATGGTGACATTTGTAAATATAAGGGTTTTGTTCCATAACTTATTTTGCTAAAAGTAACTGTGTCAAAACAAAGCCAGTCATAAAATACCATCAATTAAACTGATGTCACTTCCTTGGAACCAATCCCCCTGCAGGGAGGAGGGAACACACATAGCCTGACCTATCCCCTTTAAGGGGTATGATCAGATGACTTCCGCCCACATTGTAAAAATCCTCTGATGTCATCCTGCCTGTAAAAGAAGGAAGCATAGGGAGATTCGGGACATTCAGGAATACACACATCAACAATAAAGACATTCAAAATTCACCCTGCAAAACTCCAAGACTCAAGAACCAGATCCAGAGGCAGCTAATCCAGATCCAGGCAGAACCACTGATCCAGAACTACCTATCCCGATCTAGATCCTGGCAGAACTACCCTCTAGGTCCAGGTAGAACCACTAATCCAGGGAGAAAAGAGGAGAGGCCATTGATACCCTTTGGGAGAATCCATAGACCAGACCCCTTTTGCCCAGCTGTTCCCATAAAGGTGAGCCCGGCCGCTGCCCAGTGACCAGACCCTGGCTTCGCTGTCCAGAGACCCGGCTAAGCTGTCCCAATAACCCAACTCCACTGCATTTTGTAAGTATCACCCTCCTCAGCATCAAAAAAACTGCATACACCGCTCGCTTATCTTGTATTCTGTCCAAATCCTATAAAAACCCCATAAGAATCCTAGTAACTTCCCAAATTGTTGGCATCCTCTGTTTTAACCTGTCCTTAATAGAAGAATCTGTGTTAGTCTCCATATGTTAGTGTAACTCTTTTCAAATCATTTCAGCAATCTGTGTAATTCCTTAGTACCATTTAATTCCCATATAACTAGGTACGCAGCGTGAAATGGTTAAAATTGCAAATTAACCTCCTTGCGTGCAGTATCTTTCTTCAATGATCTAGTCACTAAAATACAGCCCCAGTAGAATTAATCATTTCTGTTAACTAAACCGAGTTTGCCCGTGAAATGGTTTTCATTATAAAATCTGATTTACCTTTCTTATAAACAATCCCATACTGTCAACCCATAAAACGTCATACCTTCACTTTACTATCTTACCTGTTATGTGCCTTGTTACCCCCATCAGAAAAAAATGATTTCCGATGTGACTGTTTAGCTCATTTCCTTAGCTGTTTGCTTGTTTAAATCCATGAAAAAAGAAGAAATTGCAATTCTGCCACGTGTGATTTTTTCTGCATTGCTTTCCTTCTCAAAGTCAATTTTCTTACCTGCATTCATGTTGTTGTAGTTCCTTGCCCTGTAGTTGTAAGCTTTCTTGCCTTTAAGTACAGTCACACAAATGCTTGTCCTATCCATTCTACCGCACATGTAAAGTGTTTTTCATGTTGTTTTGTCCTCCCATTCTGGGGTACTAGGTCGAATTTCCAATCTGATTTTTCCCTCTTATTTGTGACTCCATGCTGGTCCTTTCCAACCACACAAAACTTAGCCAGCATGTCTTTGGGGATTGTTGCAGGGGGACTGCGTAACAGTTGTTCCATCTATAAATTTGTCCAAAAATTTACTTGGCTTCCATATCCATTTAAACTTAAGTCTCAAATGTAAGTTAAAAAGTTAAATTAAGTGTATCATAACATTTCGCTGTATATTATCACCCCACTGGTGATTGCTGCCCTAAATTTGATTTGTTTGATTTTGAATTTAAAAATAAATAAATATTGTATTATTATACACTGGCCTGGTTCATGGTCCATTGCGACATGGGGTGTTTGTCAAGGGAGGGTGAGATGGGTTGGGTGCCTTCTCAAAGCAGAATCTGAAATCAATGAAATTAAAAGAATTTTTATTGTGCGCCACATCCCTCAGGAGTGGAAAGAGTTATGTGTGCCGTGTCTTTAAATCTGTGACACAGGGCACCATTAATGAAAAGAGGTCTGACACTTCCCTGCTCAGATTTACAAGTAGATTTGATCGGCGCAAACCAAAGATCAGCATGGGGAAACAGATATATGCTGACAGTCACCTGTTTAATGTCCAAATGGTTGGTGTGTATTTCAATACTTGACTGCAGTGTGTAAACAGCGGCCACATTACTGGTGAATCATATTTTCTCTAGATTTGGTTTGCCTCAAAGAATAGAATCAAATCATGAGAGTCATTTTACTAGTGCAGTAATGACTAAGATGTGGCACATTTTGGTAGTGAAAAGGAAACTGCATATTTCCTATTGGTCATCTTCTTCTGGTGGTGTGGAACGTTGCAATAGATCAGTTATTGACATTTTGAAAATGTTTATAGCCAAAGCAGGATCCAGCTGGGATTTCCAGCTCGTTCTGGTGCTAATGGCTATTAGGTCACCACTATCAAAATCTGCAGGTCTCAGTCCACATGAAGTTATGACAGGCAGGAAAAATGGTCTTGCAACAACTTTAATATACAGAACTAATGAACAAGTCCTTGTAACTGGATCTACAATTCATGAATATGTAGAAAATTTGAGAAAGCATTTGCAGCATGCATTTGCATTTGTGCAGCAGAATTTGGAGAGAGCAGCTGACAGTGCCAAATTATACTATGATAAGAAGACATCTGCGAGAGAATATGAAATAGGCGATCACATTTTTTAATTTAATTTCACAAAAGGTAAACAGAAGAATGACACATTTCTAGCATCCTTACGCGGCCCATACAGAGTTGTGGACAAGGTATTACCTGTTGTCTACAAAATAATGCTAAAGGAAGGAGGTCTGGTGGTGGAACAGTTTGGTAATTTGAACCAAATCAAGCAATTTCACCTGAAGCACAAAGTTAAAAGGCTTGAACAAGCTGTAGAAATTAACAGAAAATAAAAGGTGTGGTTGTACACTAAGATAAAAAATGAAATATGGCCTTTTATTTTGAAGGGATTCACCGACCGCCCTTATACCACATATATATATATATATTCAATGAAAAAACTTTGTTAAAGGGACGTTATAGTTAAGTTGCGCTACTAAAAACCTATGAAATTCAGTGAAAAAACTTTGTTAAAGGGACGTTATGGTAAAGTTGCGCTACTAAAAACCTATGAAATTCAGTGAAAAAACTTTGTCAAAGGAACGTTATGGTTCCAAGTAAAACCGAAAAACCCTTGAAATTCACCAGTTATGGTAAGCTAAGCAACCATAACTCACGCCACCACTGTGCACTGCTAAGACTAACACCCAGGACATCAAAGATGACATCACAAATGTCATTGATGACATCACTGATGACATCACATGTCTGGCTCACTCTTTTTTCTTTTGCTGACATATCTAGGCCACATGGTTTTCTTCAGTAACAGTCAGAAACTAAACATTTTATTTTATTTGTAGACATATCCTTCAAGTAGGTTCTTACAGTAATTCTGTTAGAGTCCAGTCACATCATATGAAACATATACATACGGGAAGACACAAGCTTGAAAGACAGCAATCCTTTTTGTGCATAAAGATAATCAATAGACTTATGAGCATTTTCTGATAGTTCTGTTGTTTTTTTTTTATGGCTATACTTTCCCTGTGGGTCCAATCACATCAAGTGATACATATACATAGGGTGAATAGCAGCTTTGAAACAGAGCAATCATTTATTTGCATGAAAATAATCAGTTAAGTTATATTTGTGCTTTTTTGCTAACTTCACTTTCCCTGTATATACCCATATTGGTATGTGTTCTTGTGTCTTTGTGTTTTGTCTATAGTAATGTTTTATTAACTACGTATTACATATTTCACAGTACACAAAAATCTATTAAGAAAACAATTATCATTTCATTATTCAACATAGTAACATTACAAATATTATACCTTCATCTTGTACACTGCACACCATGTTATGTTTCTGTATCAGTAGCTTAGTATACTAGATAGAACCCCATAATAGAATGCTATTTATATCAATGCATCGTTCAATGCACTAATTAGGGTATGATATTTATTGCAATGATCCTTGACACTTGTTTCACAACATTATAATACGAATCCCTTGTACACATATTTCATGAAAAGTACATACACATGTGATGTCATCAGTGATGTCATCAATCACATTTGTGATGTCATTTTTGATGTCCTGGGTGTTAGTCTTAGCAGTGCACGGTGGTGGCGCGAGTTATGGTTGCTTTGCTTACCATAACTGGCGAATTGCAAGAGTTTTTCGATTTTACTTGGAACCATAACGTTCCTTTGACAAAGTTTTTTCACTGAATTTCATAGGTTTTTAGTAGCGCAACTTTACCATAATGTCCCTTTAACAAAGTTTTTTTCACTGAATTTCATAGGTTGTTAGTAGCGCAACTTAACCATAACGTCCCTTTAACAAAGTTTTTTCATTGAATTTCATAGGTTTTTATTAGTGCAACTTAACCATAACGTCCCTGTAACTTTTTTTTTTTTACTAAATTTTAAAGGTTTTTATTAGTACAACGTGACCATAACATCCTTTTCGATAGATGAATACCACTAACATCTTATGTCCTCAAAGTGGGAATGCCGGGTGGTAAAAAAAACAAAAAGATTTTCCTTCCTACGCCGGGACACCTGCGGCGTCTCGGTGTAGGAAGGAAAATCTTTTACCAAGATGGCCACCATGGAAAAGGAAGGCAGGGTGTATAAAGAACACAACGGCGCATGAGCGGGGTTGGGGGGGCACAGGGGATACACATGGGCATGAGCGGGGGGTGAGAGGGAACAGGGTACAAACGGGGCATGAGCAGGGGGTGGGGGGGAAAAGGAAGGAAACACAGGGCATGAGCGGTGGTGGGGGGAACACGAGAGAGACACGGGGCATGAGCAGCGGGTGGGGAGGAACATGAGGGAGACACGGGGTATGAGCAGGGGGTGGGGAGGAACACGAGGGAGACACAGGGCATGAGCGGGGGGGTACAGGGCACATACGGGACATGAGCGGGGGTGGGGAGGAAAGGAGAGAGACAAGGGGCATGAGCGGGGGGTGGGGGGAACATGAGGGAGACACGGAGCATGAGCGGGGGACGGGGGGTAACACGAGGGAAACACGGGGCATGAGCGGGGGGTGGGGGGCAACAGGAGACAGACACGGGGCATGAGCAGGGGGTGGGGAGAACAGGTGACAGACACGGGGCAAGAGCGGGGGGGTGGGGGGAACAGGAGACAGATACGGGGCATGAGCGGGGGTGGGGAGAACAGGAGACAGACACGGGGAATGAGCGGGGGTGGGGGGCAACAGGAGACAGACAAGGGGCATGAGCGGGGGGCGTGGGGGGCAACAGGAGAGAGACACAGGGCATGAGCGTGGAGTGGGGGAATGCAGGAGACAGACACTGGGCATGGGTGGGGGTAACAGGAGACAGACACGGGGCATGAGCGGGTGGTGGGGGGAACAGGAGACAGACAGGGGGCATGAGCAGGGGGTGGGGGGAACAGAAGACAGACACGGGGCATGAGCGGGGGAGTCGGGGGCAACAGGAAAGAGACACGGGGCATGAGCGTGGGGTGGGGGGGTACAGGAGACAGACACGGGGCATGAGCGGGGGGTGGGGGGCAACAGGAGAGAGACACAGGACATGAGTGGGTGGAGGGAACAGGAGACAGACACGGGGCATGAGTGGGGGGCAACAGGAGACAGACACGGGGCATGAGCGGGGGTTGGGGGGTACAGGAGACAGACACGGGGCATGAGCGGGGGTGGGGGGTACAGGAGACAGACACGGGGCATGAGCGGGGGGTGGGGGGCAACAGGAGAGAGACACGGGGCATGAGCAGGGGGTGGGGGGAACAGGAGACAGACACGGGGCATGAGCGGGGGTGGGGGAACAACAGAGACAGACACGGGGCATGAGCAGGGGGTGGGGGGCAACAGGAGACAGACAGGGGGCATGAGCGGGGGGTGGGGGGCAACAGGAGACCGACACGGGCCATGAGCGGGGGGTGGGGGGCAACAGGAGACAGACACGACACGGGGCATGAGTGGGGGGTGGGGGGCAACAGGAGACAGACACGGGGCATGAGCGGGGGGTGGGGGGGAACAGGAGACAGACACGGAGCATGAGCGGGGGGTGGGGAGAACAGGAGACAGACACGGGGCATGAGCGGGGGTGGGGGGAACAGGAGACAGACACAGGGCATGAGCGGGGGTGGGAGGAACAGGAGACAGACACGGGGCATGAGCGGGGGGTGGGGAGAACAGGAGACAGACATGGGGCATGAGCGGGGGTCTGGGGGGCAACAGGAGAGAGACACGGGCATGAGCGCAGAGTGGGGGGGTACAGGAGACAGACACGGGGCATGGGTGGGAGCAAGAGGAGACAGACATGGGGCATGAGCGGGGGGTGGGGTAACAGGAGACAGACACGGGGCATGAGCGGGGGGTGGGGGGTATAGAAGACAGACACGGGGCATGAGCGGGGTAGTGGGGGGCAACAGGAGAGAGACATGGGGCATGAGCGGGGGGTGGGGTGGTACAGGAGACAGACACAGGGCATGAGCAGGGGGTGGGGGGCAACAGGAGAGAGACACAGGGCATGAGCGGGGGGGTGGGGGGGTACAGGAGACAGACACGGGGCATGAGTGGGGGGTGGGGGTCAACAGGAGAGAGACACGGGACATGAGCGGGTGGGGGGAAAAGGAGACAGACACGGGGCATGAGCAGGGGGGCAACAGGAGACAGACATGGGGCATGAGCGGGGGGTGGGGGGGTACAGGAGACAGACACGAGCATGAGCGGGGGGTGGGGGGGTACAGGAGACAGACACGGGGCATGAGCAGGGGGTGGGGGGCAACAGGAGAGAGACACGGGGCATGAGCGGGGGGTGGGGGGCAACAGGAGAGAGACACGGGGCATGAGCGGGGGGTGGGGGGAACAGGAGACAGACACAGGGCATGAGCGGGGGGTGGGGGGAACAAAAGAGACAGACACGGGGCATGAGCAGGGGGTGGGGGGCAACAGGAGAGAGACACAGGGCAGGAGCGGGGGGTGGGGGCAACAGGAGACAGATACGGGGCATGAGCGGGGGGTGAGGGCAACAGGAGACAGACACGGGGCATGAGCAGGGGGTGGGGGGAACAGGAGACAGACACGGAGCATGAGCGGGGGGTGGGGAGAACAGCAGACAGACACAGGGCATGAGGGGGGGGTGGGGGGCAACAGGAGACAGACACGGGCCATGAGCGGGGGGTGGGGGAAACAGGAGAGAGACACGGGACATGAGCGGGTGGGGGGAACCGGAGACAGACACGGGGCATGAGCGGGGGGGCAACAGGAGACAGACATGGGGCATGAGCGGGCGGTGGGGGGTACAGGAGACAGACACGGGGCATGAACGGGGGGTGGGGGGCAACAGGAGAGAGACACGGGGCATGAGCGGGGGGTGGGGGAACAGGAGACAGACACGGGGCATGAGCGGGGGGTGGGAGGAAAAACAGAGACAGACACGGGGCATGAGCGGGGGTGGAGGGCAACAGGAGACAGACACGGGGCATGAGCGGGGGGTGGGGGGCAACAGGAGACAGACATGGGGCATGAGCAGGGGGTGAGGGGGAACAGGAGACAGACACAGGGCATGAGCGGGGGGTGGGGGGCAACAGGAGACAGACACGGGGCATGAGCGGGGGGTGGGGGGCAACAGGAGAGACACAGGGCATGAGCGGGGGTGGGGGGAAACAGGAGAGACACGGGACATGAGCGGGGGTGGGGGGAACAGGAGACAGACACGGTGCATGAGCGAGGGGGGGGGAACAGGAGACAGACACGGGGCATGAGTGGGGGGTGGGGGGAACAACAGACACGGGCATGAGCGGGGGCTGGGGAGAACAACCACGGGGCATGAGCGGGGCGGTGGGGGGCAACAGGAGACAGACACGGGGCATGAGCGGGGGGTGGGTGTCATGATGCCTACCTCCAAGGAGCCAGGTCCGACCCAGCAACCCCAGAGGCAGGCATCATTTCCCCCAGGGGAGTGCCAGCGGGCCCAAGCTGGGGCCCTTTGGACGCAGTCCTGGCGCCTTAGGCGCCAGGCCCATGTTGGACCCCTGTCCTGGCGCCTTAGGCGCCAGGCTCATAAAGCTAGACATGTGTTCAAGTGTTTTAATGTGCACTTACCTGATGCAGACCATGCTGCTACATCCAGGCCCTCTTGAGGCCTGAATGGAACTACTTTACCTGTGGGGCTACTTACCACCCGGATGTGGTTGGGGAAGGATACATACCTGATCGGTGGAAGGATACACACTTGGAACGTCTTCCAAAGCTATTTAAACCACACCGATCAGCAACTCACGCTTCGCGTTGTTCTGCTCCTCGCAGCTGGACGCTCACCGTGTCAGCTCCTGCATCTGAACCTCAGCCAAACCTGTCAGTATCCTGGGTCACCTGCAAAGGGAGACAAAAGACCTTACCTGCTAAATCAGCACCACAGAGACATCACACCCATGATCCTGAAAAGGACGACTTCATTTTTAAAAGCATTTCGCTACGATCGCTGCAGCGCTGCATTTCACTCACCTATCCTGGACGCCTCCATCTTCAGCAGCGATCATCCGGATCCACAGCCACTTCCCAGAGCCTAGAGAGAAAAAGACAAGAACAAGGTGAGAGAAGGAAAGGAATAGGAAAAGCTCAGTTTCCTTCTAAGACTTACCTGTTGGGTCATTCCCATTTCATTTCGGGTCTTGCCGCTTCCAGGCATTTTCCGGACCCACGGCCCCTATGGGGAAAAAAGACAAATACATTGAATGAGCGAATGCAAAGACATTACCCGAGCGCTCATCCAGAACTTACCTGTCATTTACTGGAACTGCACGTTTCACTTCGGGTCGGCGCCATATCTCCGGCATTCCGAACCCCGGCCCCTAAGGGGAAAAAGACAGAAGCATTAGCGCTTGCTGCAACAAGACAATGAACATTATTATTAAGCTTGAACTTTTGAACTTGCAGCAGAACTTTCACAGCGCCTTACCTGAATAGTCAAGCTTACCTGAACTCCCATCAATCCTCAATCCAGTGAAGTAACTGGGTTTCAACGCGCCCCTGCATCAGAAGCAGGATGGAGAGCTCATCCTTCCTGACCCTAAGGTGAGACTTCACGGGGAATCATGGAAGGGTATCGTGGAGGGTTTGAAGAGAGTGGGAGTCTTGAGCATAACTCAGTCAGTAGGTAATACTCCCTTTTCACGCACAGGGGAATATTCCTGCGAGCCAGAGAAGCCAGAGTAGAGGGACCCTTCCTGTCCATCTTCAGAGTCCTGCGCTTTACCATTGAAGAAGCATCAGCACTCGAAGCCAGACCTGCGCCTCCGTGGGAATCAGGTGAGCCTTACAGTGGAACAGGAAAAAGACACGGGGCATGAGCAGGTGGTGGGGAGAACAGGAGACAAACACGGGGCATGAGCGGGGGGTTGGGGGGCAACAAGAGAGAGACACGGGGCATGAGCGTGTGGGGGGAACAGGAGACAGACACGGGGCATGAGCGGGTGGGGGGAACAGGAGACAGACACGGGGCATGATCGGGAGGGGTGGGGGGCAACAGGAGATAGACAAGGGGCATGAGCGGGGGGTGGGGGGAACAGGACACAGACATGGGGCATGAGCGGGGTGTGGAGAGAACAGGAGACAGACACGGGGCATGAGCGGGGGGAACAGAAGACAGACATGGGGCATGAGCGGGGGGTGGGGGAAGGGGAGAGAGACACACGGGGCATGAGTGGGAGGTGGGTGGGAGGTCGAGAGATACACGGGGCATGAGCAGGGGGTGGGTGGGAGGGAGAGAGACACACTGGGCATGAGCGGGGGGGTGGGTGGGAGGGTGAAAGACATGGGGCAAGAGCGGGGGTGGGCGGGAGGGTGAAAGACACGGGGCAAGAGCGGGGGTGGGCGGGAGGGTGAAAGACACGGGGCAAGAGCGGGGGTGGGCGGGAGGGTGAAAGACACGGGGCAAGAGCGGGGGTGGGCGGCAGGGGGAAAGACACGGGGCAAGAGCGTGGGTGGGCAGCAGGGGTAAAGACACGGGGCAAGAGCAGGGGTGGGCGGGAGGAGGAAAGAGACACGGGGCAAGAGCGGGGGTGGGCGGGAGGGGGAAAGAGACACGGGGCAAGAGCGGGGGTGGGCGGGAGGGGGAAAGAGACACGGGGCAAGAGCGGGGGTGGGCGGGAGGGGGAAAGAGACACGGGGCAAGAGCGGGGGTGGGCAGGAAGGGGAAAGAGACACAGGCCAAGATCGGGGGTGGGCGGGAGGGGGAAAGACACACGGGGCAAGAGCGGGGGGGGACAGACACACGGGGCAAGAGCGGGGTTGGGGGGTAGGGAGACAGACACACGAGGCATGAGCGGGGGTTGGGGGAAGGGGAGAGACACGCGGGGCATGAGCGGGGGGTGGGCGGGAGGGGGAGAGACACACGGGGCATGAGCGGGGGGTGGGCGGGAGGGGGAGAGACACACGGGGCATGGGTGGGGGGGAGGGAGAGAGACACACGGGGCATGAGTGGGGGGTGGGCGGGAGGGGGAGAGACACACGGGGCATGAGCGGGGGTGGGGGGGAGGGAGAGAGACACACGGGACATGAGTGGGGGGTGGGCGGCGGGTGGGGTGAGACATACGGACATGAGTGGGGGTGGGCAGGAGGGGGAGAGACACACGGGGCATGAGCGGGGGGTGGGCGGCGGGTGGGGAGAGACACACGGACATGAGCGGGGGTGGGGAGAGACACACGGACATGAGCGAGGGGTGGGCGGCAGGTGGTGAGAGACATACGGACATGAGCGGGGGGTGAGCGGGAGGTGGGCGGCGGGTGGGGAGAGACACACGGACATGAGCAGGCGGTGGGTGGGGAGAAACACACAGACATGAGCAGCTGGTGGTAGAGACACACGGGGGTGGGAGAGACACACGTGGCAAGAGCGGGGGGTGGGCGGTTGGGAGAGACGAGCGGGGCACGAGCGGGGCATGAGCGGGGGGTGGGCGGGAGTTAGAAAGACACACGGACATGAGCGGGGTGTGGGCGGGAGGGAGAAAGACACACGGTCATGAGCGGGGGGTGGGCGGGAGGGAGAAAGACACGGACTTGAGCCGGCGGTGGCCGGGAGGGAGAAAGACACACGGACATGAGCGGGGGGTGGGAGGAACCGGAGACAGACACGGGCATGAGCGGGGGTGGGGGACTTACTGTGCAGGCGGGATACAAAGCCTCTCATGCGAGGAACAAAGATGGCGGGCGTCTCTGAAGCCAAACGCACTGCACGCTTTCACGCATCCAATGACCAATGAGAGAGCACGTCAGATGTCCGCGGACATCACACAAGCTGCTTGCCCAATCACCGTCCTGTCAGCTGAGCGAATAGGGAAGTGTGTCCGCGAAGCGAACACAGATATCACTAATTTTTTTCACTTACATTTTTGTCATTTTTTTTAAAACTACTGGATGGATTTACACCAAATAAAGCAAAGCACGCTTTCGGGACCAAGCCGCCGCTCCTGCCGCTAATTTGGTGTAAATCCGTCCAGCGGTTTGGGCTGTAGGCGTGAGCAAAGTTTTTTACCATTATGTCTATGGGAAAAAAAAAAAAGTTTTGGGACCCCCCCTATAACTTTGCCCCCCCTGGACGAATCCTCACCAAACTTTGCAAAAAAAAATTCGGAGTGACCCAAATACTTTTTTTGCAAAGTTTGGTGAGGATCCGTCCAGGGAGACCAAAGTTATAAGCCACCCAAAAAGTGCTCTTCCTATGGAAACTGCAACTTAACCATAACTACATGGCCACTAGCATGGCCATGTAATATGTGGGGGGGTATTGGATATAATACAAGTATGCAGGGTCTGCAGGGGGTCTCCCTCACATATGTATGTGGTGTAAAGGGAATTGAAATAATAAAGTCAGCATTTTCGGCTGTCGAAATTGTGGCAGTTGCAGTAATCACATAGATCCGGTAAGTAGGTGTGAATGGAATTATTAATATGAGCTGTAAAAGGGGGGATAAAACAGGTGAGTAGGTGTGTGTGAGAGAGTGTGGATGCAAGGTGTGAAAATAAAGAAAAGTGTTTACGCTTGTAAATTGTATTTCTAGGTTAATGATAGATAGTATCCATGTTGGTATCCAATTAAGTGAACAAATAGGCGATATGCTTGAATTGTATGTTTTCATTACGTTTAATCGATACATTTGTTTTCAGGTTCTATTTATTTATTTCGTTTTTATTGGTTATTTATAAGGCCCTTATACAACAAGACAGTGTTTCAAAGTGCAACAAGGCACAAGGGAAGGGAACAAGGGAGCAAATAGACAATGAAATTGACAATGAATAGATAGAAACTGAAAGCGGTCCTAGTAGGCCTCATGACATTTGGAACATGGGAGTGCCTTGAACAAAGGGGGTGGAGGTGGGGTGGGGGTAGGTACTATTAGGGTGCCCTAGGGGTAGAAGTGCCAGGGGTACCTGTTGGGAGGTGACAGGTAAGTACAAGGTGGAGACATCCCAGGTGAAGAGGGAGGTTTAACGCCACAGGTAAGTGCAGAGAGTCAGAGATGATGATGGAAACCACCCAGCAGGCAGGTGTTATCCCAGAGGCAGTGGTGGGGGATGATGGGCTGGGCACGATTGGGCAGAAGGCCAGGACCATATGGGACTCTTGAGGCACCATGCTGCCAATCTCAGTGACAGAGGGGATGGCTAGCACAGGAGTGAGAAAGTAAGGAGGAGGAGAAGAGTAAGGTCTTGAGTTGTTTGTGAAACTTGAGGTTGTTTCCGGTTCAACTCAGAGAGAGGGAGGGAGGCTGTTCCATAGGAGGGAGCCAGCTGAGGAGAGAGATCTGCCCCCAACTATATGCTTGGAGAAGTATTTGATCAGCAGTGAATTGGAGACCGAAGATCAAAGGGATCTGGAAGGAGAGTATTTAGTGATGGAGAGTTACATGTAGCATGGTCCCACATCCCAGACAGCCTTGTGGATGATGCAGAGGGTCTTGAATTTGATCCTTGCAGCAACTGGGAGGCAGTGGAGAGATTATATGGCTGGAGAGGTACCGTCCCAAGGCTTGAGGCCAAGCATAAGTCTCACAGCCCTATTCTGAATTAGTTGAAGAGCACAAAACGAAGAGAGAGGCAGATTGAGGAAGAGTCAGTTACAGTGGCCTAGCGTGGAGTGGACCAGAGCACTGGAGACATTGAGCTTTTAGGAAAGGTGAGGAAGGGGAGAATGGCCCTACGGAGGTGAAGTTGAAAGTGGACCTTCTTGGCAAGGTCCACGATGTGAGGAGCAAAGGAATGGGAGGAATAGAAGATGACCCCAGGGTTTCTGGCCTCAGTGGCAGGAGAGGAGGATGAGCGCATAGAGAATGGCCAGAGTATAGGAGGGAAGTGGGGAGCAGGTGTTCTTATAGGAAAAATCTCTGTCTTACTGTCATTAAGACAGAGATCATTGGAGGTGCACCAAGACTGAAAAGCAGACAGTCAGTCAGAGATGATGATGGAAGAAGAGGAGGTTGAAGACGGGAGCTTGAAGAAGAGTTGTGTGCCATCTGCACAGCACTGGAAATGAGGAGAGAAGGCAGAGATCAGGTGAGCAAGAGGTACAAGGTAGATTTTGAACAGCCAAGGCAAGAGGATAGAGCCCTGGGGAACGCCACATGGGGGGATAATGGTGGAGGAGGAGAAGGAGCCCAGAAACATCTAGGAAGGGTGGTCAGTGAGAAAGGAGGTCAACCAATGCAGTGCCTGGTCTGAGAGACCCAGAGTATATTGCAGCGACTTTATGAGGATAGAATGGTTGACCGTGGCATAGGCAGAAGATAGGTCGAGAAGAATGAGAACAGCAGAAGAGTTAGAGTCAAGATTTGCAGTTCTTCATGGGTGATCAGGAGAGCAGTTTCCGTGCCTCTGGATGCTTGGAATCCAGATTGATGGTCATGTAAAGCGTCAATGAGCTCGGTGTGTTTTGCCAATTGGAGGATGACCAACTTCTCCAGGAGTTTCCCAAGACAGGGTGTAGAAGAGTAGAGCAGTAGTTGGCCAGACATGAGGGGTTGGCTGAAGGCTTTTTTTAGAAGGGGTGCACAAGGGAGTACTTGCAAGAAGAGGGGAAAGAGCCAGTTGTTAGAGAGTGGTTGCAGACGTCAGCAAGCACCGGAGCAAGGAAGGAGATCTTGTCCTTATGGTTCTAGAAAAACAGGGAGACATCACTTTGGATGAGACCTTTATAGAGCGGGCTACTCTAGAGATCTCAGCCATGGTGATACGTGAGAAGGTGAAGTGAGCGGGAGGGGTCGGAAGAGAGATCAAGGGATGAAGGGACACAGGTGGAGGAATTGAGGGGGAAGATGAGAGAGGGGTCAGAATGTCCTGTGTTTTAGAGGTGATATGGATGGACAGTACGGTACAGAGGGCCTGAGAAGGAAGAGGTGAAGTGGAGACTGCAGAAGTCTTGGCTAGTTCCTTGCAGATTTTGAAGTGTTCAGCTGTGTTGTTTGAGGCTCCAGAGATAGGAGCCTGGATGTGAGCCCTCTTGGTGGAGTGGATAGAGAGACAGAATTGGCTTTGGAGTATTAATGTCATGATCACTTCCAGGTTTTCTGGGTTAGGTTCTGGTGTCCGGTACCGGAAGGAGTCATGGTACGGATTTGGTGGAGGTAGATGGGTTTTAGCATGGCAAACATGGCATTCTCACATGCCCCAGTACCAAGGTGAGAATGGGCTCCATTAGAGATCTAATGGAGTTCCAATCCCCTTAAGATGGCCATCCTGCGGGTCACTGTTTAAGCATTCATTGAGAACTAGACATTGGGCATAGAGGACTATAAAATCCCTGCCTCTGCAGTAACACGTGCTTCGCGTTATGTAACGCCAGCGGCGTGCAGCTCACAGACCTGCAGAATAATCGAAAAAAGTAATGCTATGAACTTGAATAGCTCACAGAAAATCCAGATGTTAGTCTCCAAAATACCTGACCAGAGTATTTGGCAGCAGCAGTCCTCCAACAGGTGACTTCATCATCCGTAGTTCCACAGTTCAGACAGCAGTCTTCGTCCACAGCCGCAGCTTCATTCGGAGATCTTCCGACCTCCGAACACCTACAAAGACAAAGGTACCATAGTTAATGAAAGAACAGTACAGACTAGTGGTGAATGAAAATAACCATACGCGCATACGATGAGCTTTATCAAGCATTCCAACGCCTCACCTCACAGAAAAAAGCCATAGCTTCATAACTAAGGCATGCTCTGCCACGCACATTTACCGAACTATGCGCACATACTTGCCATTCCGCATGTCTTCACCAAAACTACACATGCATACTTACCTCAAGAGAAAACCCATAGTTGGATAACAAAGGCACGCAGGGCCACACGTCTATTCCTAACTACAAGCGCATCCTTACCTAAAGAGAAGACTTCATGTTTTTTCTTTGATGATGCCCAAGCTCCACAAGTGAAAATTCTTTCTTCAGAGAATCTGCAAATGAAAGAGAGAGTTGTTAGAAATATCAAGAGAGATCTCTCCAACCTCAGAACCTTTTTTCGCTCAGAGACTTCAGTGCCTTTCTGACTAAAGATAAAAGACCTCTTCAAGAATCTAAACACTTACCTTCAGAGGCTCTTCATGTTTAACAGCATGATTATCTTCTGACCCTCAACACCAATGCACCCTTGCTTGAAAGCAGGACGCAGAGCTCCCTAACAACAAAACATATGTGAGGAGACTGTGGGCCTTAGGAACTATAGGGGAGCTAGTCAGCAAGGGAAAACATGGGGAGAGCCATAGTAGATTTACCATTTATATTGATCCCAGTTCCCCTCTCCTATTTTCACTCTCTGCTTTATGACAGGGGGAAAATCCTAACTAACCAGTATTGCCAGATCACCAGGGTTTTGGACCATTTATGCTCCCGTGGGGATAAGGTAAGCGTTACAATTCAGCAGGCCATTTTGTCAGAGGGTGAGCCCGAAGACTGCCACTTCTATTCAGCAACTCTGCACTTGCATTTCAGGACAGCTAATTCGGAACTGTTACACTTGGGGGCAGGTTTCTGGTGGATCCTCATGACAGGGGCAAAAATATCAAGAGTGTTGGTGATAGCAAGATGAAGGTTGTCAAGGACAGAATTGGTGGGAGCTTCAAGAGGAGGGGGAATGAAGGTGGAGGCAAACACAGCAGCTGACACACGCTTCATCAGACGGATGACCACAAAGGAGTCTGACAGTGCTGGTGGAGGCTTGGTTGGTGGGTGAGCGGTTCCGGATGAGAGTAGAGGGGAGAGTGATCAGACCAGTAGAGTGCGGTGATGGGAGGGTTGGAGAGTGGGAGGTCATCAGGGATGAAGGCATCCAGAATATGTCTGGCAGAGTGAGTGGGGCTGGAGGGGAGAATAGAGAAGGCAGAGAGAGGTACAGAGATCTTGGAAAAGAAAAGAGGCAGAAACAGTGGAGTCAAGGTGGATTTTGAAGTCTCAGAGGAGGAGGATGTTAGCGGTCGAGGTCAGAAGAGAGGAGGTGAAGTCAGCCTATTCTGAAAGAAAGACAGAAACAGGGCCATGGGGCCTGTAGATAGTGGCAACAGTGAAAGAGAGTGTTGGAGAGAAACCAAGCTTGCAAACAAGACTTTCAAGGGAGGAGTGTTAGGGAGAATTCTCCTATAAGGCTAATTTCCCAAACCTAGTGAGTCCCCCAGGAGCTTTGCTGGATATTTGGGGTTTGTTTTTTTCTCCTGCTAAGAGTGAGACTCTTTTCCTCCCACTCTTAGGCATGATTTGAGGTATGTCTTTGACTTTGTATGTGCTTATGGGCTATGGGGTCTTTTACTCCATAGGGTATCATCTATTTTTTATGTGTGTGTTACACAGAACCCTCAGTGCAGTAACACAGGGGTGTCATAGTGACCCCCAAACATAGACTCCATACCCTGGGACTGACTACTGTCTCCCAGGGCATGTAAAGTCACCATTGACTTTACTAGTCCTAAAATGTGAACAGAACCAGTACAAACCATCATATTGTGGAAGTACTGGAAGGGGTTAATTCGATTGCCCCTGGGTCTGTTTTCAAGGGGGTACTGTCCAGTCCCCCCTTGTCGAGTTTCTGGCTGGTGGCAGTGGTAACCACGCAAAATATTCCACCGGAATATTTCCTATGGGATTTTCCCATTGATTTTAAACGCACCACTTTTTGGTGCAATGTTAAAGATACCGCTGGTTTATTTATTTAATATTAAATCAACACTTGGGTCTTTTTGCCAGAACTCTTTTTTAAAATGGTGTTCGTGTCCGTCTCTGTAACTCTAACAAAGTTCGAGTCCTTTGATCCACTTTTTGCTGGGCTTCTCCATAGAAGCCCTCCAACTGGTGCCACTCTGTCTGGGTTCCACAGGATGTGTGGGTGGGGGAATTGGCACCCTGGACTACGTTACCTTAGCAACCCAAGTCGCACGCTGTTCTGATTGGGCCAGTGGTGGGCCGGCCGGCTCACCAATTAGCATGTTTGAGTGACAGCTAGGCTGTTGAATGGGGTTTTTTCTGCATAAAAGCAGGGCTTTTGGGACTGGAACTTCAGAGGTCGCCACAGGATCTAAGAATCCGAAGAGGGAAGAAGCTGAGCCATCTGCAACGACGACACCACCGGTGAAGCCCTGCTGCAACGAACTCAACACTTTCCCAAAGACAAGAGAAGATCTTCTGTTGTATGAGTCTTCTTCCTCTGAGCTGGTGGGACCAACCAGTTCACCCCTTTCGCCTTCCAAAGATGTCTCTTGGTCAAATCGCCCATGCCAAGCATCCCCTGCAGCCAGATAGCCAAGCTTCACCACTTTGACCGTGAATAAAAGGAACCGACGAACCGACGAACTCCGTGGCTGGTTTCATCCCTGTGCAGTGCATCGACTCCAGGTTTCCTCCTCCACGAGATCCTCTCTTCCGCTGGTCAAAACAACAAACTGCAACCACTGCCAGGAACAACTGCCACCGCTGGAGCTTCCTCTCTCTTTAAGGTACTGTCTTCTGCCTGGCGTCCCTTTCTTCGGTTTGCCCAAGAAGACCCTTAAATCCTTGGCTTTCCAACTGGGTTGGCCCCAGACCTTCTAACTTTAATTTCTTGAACCGCCCCAACCTCTTTTTAACATTCTACAAAGACCTTTAGTGCATTTTAAACCGTGTGATCCTGGGCACATTTCACTTTGCTCCATTTAAAGTGTGCCTGGCCTATGAACTTTGGCTCTACAGTGTATACTGCCTATATTCCCTTGCTGGGAACTCCTAAAAGTGTTGGGACCTGTTTTATTTCTATGCTCTGCCTTTTCCTCTCCCTTTAACTGAACAATTGCAGTGCCAACTAGGTTACGCGCTCACATCTGTTTTAACAAATCATGGTCTTTTAACTCTGACTTGTCTAATAGTTATCAAGGGAGGTGTGTATACTTTACCTGACTGTGTTTTAACTTGCTTTTGATTTAGAGTGCCAGTATATTGACTAAAGTGTGTTTTAAATAAATAATTATATACTTTTGATACAAAGCTCTGGCCAGTGTTTGTTTAATCTACTGTGTTGTTAGCCCTATTGTGTATACTCTATATACTGCCCTACTCTTCTTGAGAGAAGTCTGGATGCTCAGCCACAGCTACCAGGTAAATCTAGGTGGTGCAGACTGCTACCAATTGTGTTTACTGCTTACTCCTGTAGTCTTAATCTTTTTGCAGTGACCCCCAAGGGGACTGCACAGGATTCTGCCTAACACTGGTGTACAGTGGTGGGATTTGTATTGAGGATACGGTGTAGAGTGCTTCTGATACTTTGGTGCAACTAACCACAAAGCTTTGCACTAGAAAAGTTTATTTTCTAACAAGTCAAGTATGGAAAGTTACAGCCAGGAGTCTCTTACTGCAAATACAGCTGATTGTTAAAGAGCCCTTTGTAAACATAAGAATCTCCCTGTAAAAGGCAGGAACATAGAATTGATAGAAGGATTGTTAGAAAACCAAAGTCTGGATAGTGGTTCAGATGAGCCTACCTCCCCAGCAAATGTAGACAACAGTAATGAAGGCAATATGAATCAAAGTCTTGATAGTATTGTTGTAGAGTTAGAAGAGGAAGGTGAGGCCAATGTAACTGTCCCCACTGGCCCTCTGCCTGCTCTAGCACCTCAAGCTGTGTCTACTGGACCTTTGTCAGGTCCCACATTTAGTCCTGCATTCATTGAACTAGAAAAAATTAGGCTTGAATTAGAGTTCAAAAGAATTAGCGCCCAATCTGAACAAAAGCACCAAGAACTAAGGCTCAGAGAAATGGAGCTCAAACATGAGCTAGAGTTGAAGAAATTGTCTGTGGAAAATGCTTCTCTCCCCGGATCCTCTAGGAGTTCAAGTCCCAAAAGACCTCAGATGCCTAAAGAGATTGTGTGTATGTATGAACCTAAGTTGGATGTGTTGGATTGGTTAGCTATGTTTGAGTATAATCATGGGCTCCAGGACATCACATGGAATCAGTTGCTTCCTTGGTTGTTCTCTAGGCTCCTCCCTGTTGCATCTGATGTGGTAATGGAGTTGGGGGAGGTGGATAGAATGGACTATGAATGTGTGAAGCTAGCTTTAATAGTTAGATTTGGGAAGACCCCTTCCCAGTACCTTAAGAGGTTTAGGACCCTCAAAAAGCATGATGGTGCCCCTTGGGCTACCTGGGTGAATGAAAGTTTGAAGAACTTAGAGGGATGGATTAAGGGTTACAGAGTGAACACTTATGAGGGAATGAGAAATCTTGTTATGTTGGAGTCAATTTATGATGCCTGCTCTCCTGAGCTCAGACAGCTCTTGGCTGATTCAAAGGAAATAGATCCTAGGAAGCTAGCTAAGGCTGCTGACTTGTGGGTTGCCAACAGGGCTACTCACAAGGATTCAGGGGTCACTCAGAAAAAAGGATGAGGTAAAGCAGCCACAAAAAGGGAACCAAACGATTTATAATACCTCCCATACCAAAGAGGGCCACAAACAACAAAATATCCAGGGTAAGCCACCAGGGAAACCCCATCAGGCTAATGTACCTTCTGGGCCCAAACCAGAAGGAGGTCAGAACAAGCCACCATTCCACAGAGCATTTGGAACATGCTATCTCTGTGGGGCCACTGACCACATCAAAGGAGATCCCAGATGTAAGTGTAAACCTGCAGGGATCAGCACAGTCTCCTTAGCCTTCACGCCTGAGGAGGTAGTACAAGTGGCTAGTGCTCACTTTGAAGTATTTGCTGAATAACCCTTAGGTCTTCAAGCAAGTATATCCTTAGAGCCTATGGGTCTGGTTAGCAGTCAGAATAGGGAAATCTATGACTCCCTACGAGCAAACTCTAAAATATATTACATGTACATTCTTCTCATCAATGGCCAGGATACTCCTGCCAGGGGAGATTCTGGGGCTAGCAGACCAGTAGTGGATGAAAGATTTTTCAAACCTGAGGATGTGGCTTAGGCACCCAAAGGTCCCACTAGAAATTCTGGAGGCCCTGTCCAATTGGTTCATATTCTACCAGCCCTCATTCAGTGTATAACATGACAGTGAGGATCCCTGTCAGTGTTAAGACTGAGGTGCCTGGGAGAGTCCTGTTGGGGAATGACCTAAGAACTTTAGGAGTAGTGTCCAGTACCCCCAGGCCTCCCAGTATGGAACAGCAGAACCTAACCAAATTGGCTAGAGGGGCCACCTTAAGGGACCACTCTAAGCCTGTGGGAACTGTAACGCTCACCTGATTCCCACGGAGGCGCAGGTCTGGCTTTGAGTGCTGATGCTTCTTCAATGGAGAAGCGCAGGACTCTGAAGATGGACAGGAAGGGCCCTCTACTCTGGCTTCTCCGGCTCGCAGGAATATTCCCCTGTGCGTGAAAAGGGAGTATTACCTACTGACTGAGTTATGCTCAAGCCTCCCACTCTCTTCCAACCCTCCACGATACCCTTCCATGATTCCCCGTGAAGTCTCACCTTAGGGTGTGAAAGGACGAGCTCTCCATCCTGCTTCTGACGCAGGGGCGCGTTGAACCCAGTTACTTCACTGGATTGAGGTTGGATGGGAGTTCAGGTAAGCTTGATTATACTGGTAAGGCACTGTAAAAGTTCTGTTGCAAGTTCAAAAGTTCAAGCTTTAAATAATAATGTTCATTGTCTTTTTTCAGGTGATGAATGAAGATTCCTTTGGAGACTTCTTGCAACAAAGCGCTGATGTTGATGTCTTTTCCCCATAGGGGCCGGGGTTCGGAATGCCGGAGATATGGCGCCGATCCGAAGTGAAACGTGCAGTTCCAGTAAAGATCTGGTAAGTCCTAGATGAGCGCTCAGGTAATGTTTTTGCATTCGCTCATCTAATGTCTTTGTCTTTTTTCCCCATAGGGGCCGGGGTCCTGCTTGGAAGCAGCAAGACCCGAAATGAAATGGGAATGACCCAACAGGTAAGTGTTAGAAGGAAACTGAGCTTTTTCTATTCCCTTTCTTCTCTCACCTCTTATTCTTGTCTTTTTCTCTAGGCTCTGGGAAGTGGCTGTGTATCCGGATGATCGCTGCTGAAGATGGAGGAACCCAGGAAAGGTGAGTGAAATGCAGCGCTGCAGCGATCGTAACGAAATGCTTTTAAAAATGATGTCTTCCCTTTCAGGATCGTCGGTGATGTCTCCGTGGTGCAGATTAGCTGGTAGGTCTCTTGTCTCCCTTTGCAGGTGACCCAGGATGCTGACAGGCGTGGCTGAAGTCCAGATGCAGGAGCTGACACGGTGAGCGTCCAGCTGCGAGGAGCAGAACAACGCGAAGCGTGAGTTGCTGATCGGGTGTGGTTTAAATAGCTTTGGAAGAAGTTCCAAGTGTGTATCCTTCCTCCAATCAGGTATGTATCCTTCCCCGACCACACCTGGGTGGAAAGTAGTCCCACAGGTAAAGTAGTTCCTATTCAGGCCTCAAGAGGGCCTGGATGTGGCAGCATGGTCTGCATCAGGTAAGTGCACATTAAAACACTTGAACACATGTCTAGCTTTATGACCCTGGCGCCTTAGGCGCCAGGACAGAGGTCCAACATGAGCCTGGCGCCTAAGGCACCAGGACTGAGTCCAAAGGGCCCCAGCTTGGGCCCGCTGGCACTCCCCTGGGGGAAAGGATGCCTGCCTCTGGGGTTGCTGGGTCGGACCTGGCTCCTTGGAGGTAGGCATCATGACAGTACCCCCCCTCAAGGCCCCTCCCAAGGTTCTTCCCTCCGGGGGTTTGGGCTTGTTCGGAAATCTCCGGTGACACCTTTGTACTAATCGAGGTGCGTGGACATGGTTACTAGGCTCCCACGATCTCTCCTGAGGTCCATATCCCTTCCAGTCAACAAGATAGAAGAGTTTCGACTTTACCACCTTGGAGTCTAAAATGTCTTTAACTTCGAATTCTAATTCCCCTTCAATTTGAACTGGGTCTGGAGGCTTGGACAGTCGGGTCCCTGGTTGCACTGGCTTCAAAAGTGATGCATGAAAAACTGGATGAATACGCATGTTGGACGGTAAATCCAGTTTAAAGGCCACAGGATTGATTATAGCCTTGATGGGATAAGGTCCTATGAATCTGGGATTGAAGGTTCGCGGGCCCTTGAGGGGTAAATGTTTCGTTGCTAGCCATACCTGGTCTCCTACTTGGTAAGGAGGAGTCTTACTTCGGTGCAAATCAGCGTTTTCTTTATACATTTTCTTGGCTTGCTGTAAATGAGTTGCAGCTTCTGTGAAGGCTCGGGTTATTGTGGACTGCAGATGATTTACTGCGGGCATTTCCAGGGTCAGAGGTGGATCTAGGTCAGAGGTCCGAGGATGGTGACCATACAAAGTATAAAAAGGAGTTTGTCTGGTTCCAGAATGCACTGAATTGTTGTATGCATATTCTGCGATCCAAAGGATGTCTTTCCAATTTAACTCGGATTGGTGTAACATGCACCGAAGATATTGCTCGAGAGTCTGATTGGTTCTCTCGGTTTGTCCGTCGGTCTGGGGGTGGTGGCTGGTGGATAACCGCACATCTATTTGTGCTAGTTGGCAACACTTCTTCCAAAAATGGGAGATAAATTGACTTCCATGATCCGAGACTAATATGGAAGGGAAACCATGTATGCAAACTATATTCTCCAGGAATTCCTTGGCCAAGGTGGAATCTGAAGGCAAACCCTTTAAAGGGATAAAGTGGGCCATTTTGGAGAATAGGTCCACAATTACAAGGATTGTGTTGTAACCAGCACAAGGAGGCAGATCTGTTATAAAGTCCATTGACAGGGTGTGCCATGGTGCCGGTGGAATATCCAAGGGTTGAAGTAGGCCGGCTGGCCTTTTCTTTTGAGCCTTGTTTTGGGCGCAAATTCCACAAGACAGTACAAAAGACTTTATGTCTTTTCTCCAAGAAGGCCACCAGAAGTGGCGTTTGATTTTTTCCTCCGTTTTAGCGATACCAGGGTGTCCTTCCATTAAAGATTCATGATGATGGGCAATAACAAGTTCTTGCAATTCTTTACTTGGCAGAAACAACCGCTCCTGGAAGTAGGGTAAGTCATCCTTAACGGTGTAATGAGGACCCTTTTGACTCCATTCCAGTAAGGTTGAAGAGTCTAGAAGTTGTTTTACTTGCTTTTGGATATCCTCAATAGATTGCAATGAAGTTAAGCCTAAGATTCTTTGCTCAGGTATGATGGGCACAGGTTCTAAACTCGAATTAGGTTCTTCCATGCCAATCCGGGATAAGGCGTCTGCTTTTCCATTCTTGCAGCCAGGGCGATAGGTAATTAAAAAATCAAATTCTGCAAAGAATAGAGCCCATCCGAGTTGTCGTGAAGATTGAGCTTTGGCCGTCTTTAAATACTGTAAGTTTCTGTGGTCCGTAATTACGGTGATGGTGTGTCTTGCCCCGAGAAGGTAGTGACGCCAAGCCTTGAAAGCAGATTTGATGGCCAGTAACTCTTTATCGGTAATTGCGTAGTTGATTTCAGGAGGAGAAAATTTTCTGGACCAAAAGGCCACTGGGTGTAGTTGGTTAGTTTTTGGGTCTCTTTGCGACAGGACAGCTCCCATGGCCGAACTGGAAGCATCGGTTTCCAGTATGTACGGGAGATCTGGGTGCGGGTGCTTCAGTACAGGTGCAGAGGTGAATTTGGTTTTCAGGTCCTGGAAGGCTTGTTCGGCCTCAAGAGTCCATTCGAAGCGTTTGTTTTTCTTTAGGAGAGCGGTGATGGGTTGGACTGTTCGGGAAAATTCCGGGATGAATCTTCGATAGAAATTGGCAAAGCCGAGCATGCTCTGAACTCCCTTCACCAAGCTTGGAGATGGCCATTCGAGGATGGCGTCCACCTTTCGTGAGTCCATTCGGACTCCTTGAGGTATCAGGATGAATCCGAGAAACTCAACCTCTGGGGTATGAAAAACGCATTTTTCGAGTTTTGCAAATAGTCTGTGCTGGCACAGTTTCTCAAGAACTGCCCTAACATGTTTTCTGTGATCAGATTCTGAAGAAGAGTACACCAGGATGTCGTCAATGTAAACAATGACGCAGACATCGATAAGTTCCCGAAGAACATCATTCATAAAGTACTGAAAGGCGGCAGGTGCATTGCACAATCCGAAGGGCATCACCTGATATTCGAAGAGCCCAAATTTGGTGCGGAATGCAGTCTTCCATTCGTCGCCTTCTTTTATGCGCACCAGGTGATAAGCTCCTCGGAGATCTAACTTGGTGTACACACAAGCGTCTTTCACCTGGTCGATAAGCTCAGGGATCAAGGGCAGAGGATAATGATTCTTAATCGCTATTTGATTTAGGGCGCGATAGTCTATACTTGTTCTAAGGTCGCCTTCTTTTTTTGGCACGAAGAACAGAGCTGAAGAGACAGGAGACTTGGACGGGCGAATAAAACCATTGGCTAGGTACTGATCTAAATACTGACTGCAAATGCAGGTTCTCAGGTTCCGTAAGAGCATAAATCCTACTACAAGGTAGTTGAGCACTGGGTACCAGATCGATCTCGCAATCATAAGACCGATGGGGAGGTAACGTGTTAGCCTGTTCTTTCTGAAAAATGTCTTGGAATTCTTGGTATTCTGACGGTAGCTGTACAGGGGTGGAAGTTGCTGTGGCTAGACCCATAGCTGATTTCTTGGATAACAAGTTGGTTCACAATCAGGAAAACTTATCTTCTTTGCTCGCCAGTCAATTCTGGGATTATGTGTTTCTAACCAAGGAATTCCAAGAATTACTTGAAATTGTGGGGCCTTGATCACATCAAACACGATTGCTTCCCGATGTCCATCCTGACCCACCAGTGTCACTTCAACAGTGGAATGCGTTACAGGCCCTGAGGCTATTTCGGTTCCATCTACTGTAGTAATGACATCTTGGGTTACTTTCGGGCGGAGAGGAAGCTTAATCCTGGAAGCCAATTCACGGTCTATGTAATTTCCAATAGCTCCACTGTCGATGTATGCTTTTATAGTATGCAACTGCTGAGGCTGTTTTGGGTCCACGAGCACCATTGGCATGACGAAATGCGAGGTTAAAGAGTTAGTTTTCAAGCTCGGCAAGCGGACCCCTACGCTTGCCGGGCTAGGTCGTTTCCCGAATCAGGTGTCTCTAATTCATTATCAGTAGCTCCAACCACCTTCTTAAGTGGTTTAACTGGACAATTTTTAAGAAAGTGACCGGAAGTCCCGCATTACAGACAAAGTTGCATTTGCCGCCTTCTCTCTCGTTCTTTCTGCGTTAATGGTCCTTTAACACCACTGATTTGCATAGGTTCAGATACGTTGGTACTCTTGGAGGTAGCGTGGGTTTTGATCGGTGCTCGGTTTTCATACTTGAACCGATCTGCTTTTCTGTTTTGAAGTCTGTGATCAAGTTGAACCACCAAGTCAATGTAGTCTGCGCAGACCTGGGGTGGGTTTACTATCTGAGCTAGAACATCCTTAAACTCTCCGCGCAGGCCTCGTTGAAACAATGTGATCCTTTTGCTTTCTGGCCATCCAGTTTCCACAACCAGTCTGTTAAAGGTGGCTATGTAGGACAGAAGATCCTGATTACCTTGTCGTAAGGATAGCAGTTCGTTATCAAGGGCCTGTCCTTGAGAGTGTCGAGCGAACAATCTTTCCATGCTGGCCTGGAAGCCCTGAAAATTCTGGAGAATGGGATCATCCTGATTTACCAATGGAATAGACCAATCGGCAGCACTGCCACTGAGGTAAGATAGTATAAAGGCTACCTTGGTCTGGTCGTTAGGTAAGGCTCCGGGTCTGCATAGAAAGTGTAAACGACATTGGTTCATAAAGACGGCATATTTCTTGGGATCCCCCGCAAAACGTTCAGGCGGGGCCAAAGGCATGTGTCCAGGTAGATTCATTTGTACCGGGTTACTCAAACCCATTGATGTGGAAATGTCTCCGGAATTAGGTAAAGGAGTGTGCCCTGCCTGGGCCTGTAATAACCTTTTGGCTAGGTCATCAGTTCTTTCCTTAGATAAGATCAGTTCTCTTTTGAGAGCGTTAGTCTCCTGGCGGGCTGAGTGCACCTCTGTCCGTAATTCCCCCAAAAGCTGGGCAAGCTGGTCAGTCTCGGACGTCTCCAGAGCGCCCGGGTGGGAAATTGTGGGTAGGCTTCGTGTTCTGTAACACTCACCTGATTCCCACAGAGGCGCAGGTCTGGCTTCGAGTGCTGATGCTTCTTCAATGGTGAATCGCAGGACTCTGAAGATGGACAGGAAGGGCCCTCTACTCTGGCTTCTCCGGCTTGCAGGAATATTCCCCTGTGCGTGAAAAGGGAGTATTACCTACTGACTGAGTTATGCTCAAGCCTCCCACTCTCTTCCAACCCTCCACGATACCCTTCCACGATTCCCCGTGAAGTCTCACCTTAGGGTCTGAAAGGACGAGCTCTCCATCCTGCTTCTGACGCAGGGGCGCGTTGAACCCAGTTACTTCACTGGATTGAGGTTGGATGGGAGTTCAGGTAAACTTGATTATACTGGTAAGGCGCTGTAAAAGTTCTGTTGCAAGTTCAAGCTTTAAATAATAATGTTCATTGTCTTTTTTCAGGTGATGAATGAAGATTCCTTTGGAGACTTCTTGCAACAAAGCGCTGATGGTGATGTCTTTTCCCCATAGGGGCCGGGGTTCGGAATGCCGGAGATATGGCGCCGACCCGAAGTGAAACGTGCAGTTCCAGTAAAGATCTGGTAAATCCTAGATGAGCGCTCAGGTAATGTTTTTGCATTCGCTCATCTAATGTCTTTGTCTTTTTTCCCCATAGGGGCCGGGGTCCTGCTTGGAAGCAGCAAGACCCGAAATGAAATGGGAATGACCCAACAGGTAAGTCTTAGAAGGAAACTGAGCTTTTCCTGTTCCCTTCCTTCTCTCACCTCTTATTCTTATCTTTCTCTCTAGGCTCTGGGAAGTGGCTGTGTATCCAGATGATCGCTGCTGAAGATGGAGGAACCCAGGAAAGGTGAGTGAAATGCAGCACTGCAGCGATCGTAACGAAATGCTTTTAAAAATGATGTCTTCCCTTTCAGGATCGTCGGTGATGTCTCCGTGGTGCAGATTAGCTGGTAGGTCTCTTGTCTCCCTTTGCAGGTGACCCAGGATGCTGACAGGCGTGGCTGAAGACCAGATGCAGGAGCTGACACGGTGAGCGTCCAGCTGCGAGGAGCAGAACAACGCGAAGCGTGAGTTGCTGATCGAGTGTGGTTTAAATAGCTTTGGAAGAAGTTCCAAGTGTGTATCCTTCCTCCAATCAGGTATGTATCCTTCCCCTACCACACCCGGGTGGAAAGTAGTCCCACAGGTAAAGTAGTTCCTATTCAGGCCTCAAGAGGGCCTGGATGTGGCAGCATGGTCTGCATCAGGTAAGTGCACATTAAAACACTTGAACACATGTCTAGTTTTATGAGCCTGGCGCCTAAGGCGCCAGGACAGAGGTCCAACATGAGCCTGGCGCCTAAGGCGCCAGGACTGAGTCCAAAGGGCCCCAGCTTGGGCCCACTGGCACTCCCCTGGGGGAAATGATGCCTGCCTCTGGGGTTGCTGGGTCGGACCTGGCTCCTTGGAGGTAGGCATCATGACAGGAACCTCTACAGAGAACCCCACTACAAGCCCTGGTGTTAGTAAATTGACCTCTAACCCAGGCACATTTCAGGCTAACATGTTAGGGAAATGGGAGCCCGAACCAAGCTCCATCATTATTCCCCCAGTTTTAGAGTCTCTGACTACCCCTGCTTCTGAGGAAGAGGTGGATAGACCAACTGGACCCCTCTCTAGGCCTAAGAGAACTGGTCATTCTCAGTGCTGGTGGAAAAGCAGAAAAGAAAAGTCTAAGGCCAAAAACCTTCAGACTGTTGGACCTTCTACTGCAGACTCCAACTCAAATCCGAGTATTGGGAGTGAAACTCCTAAAGTAGGTGAGGTAAGATCTAAGAGGAATGGGAAGCAGGTACATTGCCTAACCCCAACCTCTCCAACCAAGAGGCCTGTGATCCAACCTGCTCCCAACAGAGAGGTGGTGAGGAACCTTGATCTAGATCTAAGGGAATCCTTTATAAGGACCCCTTGAAAAAGCCTAACACAGGTTCAGAAGTTGCACCAACTTCTGAGGGACTGGTCAACCAGTTCCCCTAGATTTAAAAAGGTAGATGTTCCTCAAAGGGTTTGTAGATTATATAGCTTACAAAGGAAAACCTTTGATTTCACCATTGAGCACAGGTCAGGGTGTCACCACCAAAATGTTGATGGTCTCTCTAGGATGTTTATAACCGACTAGAGGTATGTCCCTTAGTCTGGGGGCGAGTGTTAGGGAGAATTCTCCTATAAGGCTAATTTCCCAAACCTAGTGAGTCCCCCAGCAGCTTTGCTGGATTTTTGGGGTTTGTTTTTTTCTCCTGCTAAGAGTGAGACTCTTTTCCTCCCACTCTTACGCATTATTTGAGGTATGTCTTTCACTTTGTATGTGCTTATGGGCTATGGGGTCTTTTACTCCATAGGGTATCATCTATTTTTCATGTGTGTGTTACACAGCACCCTCAGTGCAGTAAAACAGGGGTGTCATAGTGACCCCCAAACATAGACTCCACACCCTGGGACTGACTACTGTCTCCCAGGGCATGTAAAGTCACCATTGACTTTACTAGTCCTAAAATGTGAACAGAACCAGTACAAACCATCATATTGTGGAAGTACTGGAAGTGGTTAATTCGATTTCCCATGGGTCTGTTTTCAAGGGGGCACTGTCCAGTCCCCCCTTGTCGAGTTTCTGGCTGGTGGCAGTGGTTACCACGCAAAATATTCCACTGGAATATTTCTTATGGGATCTTCCCATTGATTATAAACACACCACTTTTTGGTGCACTGTTAAAGATACTGCTGGTTTATTTATTTAATATTAAATCAACGGTTGGGTCTTTTTGCCAGAACTCTTTTCTAAAATGGTGTTTGTGTCCGTCTCTGTAACTCTAACCAAGGTCGAGTCCTTTGTTCCACTTTTTGGCGGGCTTCTCCACAGAAGCCCTCCAACTGGTGGCACTCTGTCTGGGTTCCACAGGATGTGTGCGTGGGGGAATTGGCACCATGGACTGCATTGCCTTAGCAACCCAAGTCGCACTCTGTTCTGATTGGGCCAGTGGTGAGCCTCCCGGCTGACCACTTAGCATGTTTGAGTGACAGCTAGGCTGTTGAATGGGGGTTTTTCTGCATAAAAGCAGGGCTTTTGGGACTGGAACTTCAGAAGTCGCCACAGGACCTAAGAATCCGAAGAGTGAAGAAGCTGATCCATCTGCAACAACAACACCACCGGTGAAGCCCTGCTGCAACGAACTCACCACTTTCCCAACGACAAGAGAAGATCTTCTGCTGGAAGATTCTTCTTCCTCTGAGCTGGTGGGACCAACCAGTTCACCCCTTTCACCTTCCAAAGACGTCTCTTGGTCGAATCGCCCGTGCCAAGCACCCCGGCGGCTGGATAGCCAAGCTTCACCACTTTGACCGCAAATAAAAGGAACGCACCTTTTACCGACGAACTCCGCGGCTGGTTTCATCCCTGTGCAGTGCATTGTCTGCATGTTTCCTCCTCTACAAGATCCTTTCTTCCCCTGGTCGAAACAACAAACTGCAACCACTGCAAGGAACAACTGCCACCGCTGGAGCTTCCTCTCTCTTTAAGGTACTGTCTTCTGCCTGGCCTCCCTTTCTTCGGTTTGCCCAAGGTGACCCTTAAATCCTTGGCTTTCCAACTGGGTTGCCCCCAGACCTATTAACTTGACTTTCTTGAACCACCTCAACCTCTTTTGAACATTCTACAAAGACTTTTAGTGCTTTTTAAACCGTGTGATCCGGGGCACATTTCGCTTTGCTCCATTTAAAGTGGGCCTGAGTTTCTTTTTTCACACACATTATTACTTAATGTGCTAAGGATCACATGGATTGATGACGGTACAGCCGGGATTTTTTCTTTTCTGCAGAGGCCCTTTTTTCTTTTTAGGACCACACAGAAACAAAGGATGGATAAGTGTAGGAACAAGTAGTGCAGCATTTTAGCCAGGCAAGCATTTGAGTGGGACTTCAGACTCCTAGAAAAAGGATGGTGTTGCAGTGCAAATGCTGATGGTGTTGCAGCCATTGTGTGTGGCTTAGCTCTGACGTGAGACATTGGTGAGAATCATACAAACCAAAGATAGGTGTTGGAATAGTATAGCTTCAATGTATTGATAGAGTAGCATAGCGTATCAGGACAGTGTAGTGTAGTATGGCAGGGACTAACCATTAATGCTATTAACATAGCTAACATACATAACTCACTATCTTTAACCCAATTTATCTAATTAGTGATTACAGTGGAGCAACCCAGACCATAGCACACGGTGCAAATTGTCGGTGCAAACTGTAGGTGCAGACTGTAATGATGATTTTAAAAAAATTGCAAATTGATCCACAGTGTGGACGTGAGGCTTAGAGCGCAGTGAATCTGCAGAAATCAGTTAGCAAAGAAAACTCATTGTTTGAGACGAAAGCGCAGAGGAAGCATAGGATTGAAATGTTTCATGTTCATCCTGCCTGGAGAATCAACGCTGTACAAAGGTTAGAAAAAAGAAAAAGACAAAAAAAAAAAAAGAATTCTGCAAACTTACTGAAAGCCTGGCCATGCTAGATGAGGTGTCTGATTGATGGATGACATCGAGGGCGGCCAGGGGTGGAAAATGATATGCTTTCTGTACGCAGCTAGGAGCTATAAGAAAACTGGGACACAGAGAAGGCTTGAAAAGGGAGAGAGAGTGTGAAACATTGTTTTTTTTTGCATTTCTGCAGGGGGAAAGAGGGATCAAGAATAGACTCAAAAAAGAAGAAAGGAAGATGAGAGATTTTCAGAGTAGCTGTGGAAACCGTGCGATGAGCTGATACTGCGCCAGACTGCTGCTGTGTGTTGGAAGTCTGAGAAAGGAGGGTGTGGGTTGTCCTTCACAGATCTGACGGCAGTAGCTGATAGGAGCAGACACAGGGCCCATATGCTTTGGAGAAGGGGACTCACTGTTAGCGATTGGGACAGAGAACTAAGCTCTTGGTAAGCATAAAAGTGACAAAATTAGACCGATATTTTTAAAAGTACGGCCTAATTATTTTCATGCAACAGACTATAGTGGTTTGCTCTCTGTGAGGTTAGCCATTTGCAGGATTGCGTAAACCCATAGAGTCTTTCAAAGTTGCGAGGATAACTTTGCATTGCCTGCTAAGAAATCTGGTGGGAGGTCAGAGTGTTTTTGGCATCTGCTGTGCCATTCAGGAATGCATAAAATGAGAAATGCTCTTTGTTATTCTCAATAAAAGAGAGACACTTGCGTTTGCCTCTTACCAATGTATTCTTTCATGTATATGAGTGTTTTGTGCTGTTCCAGATTTGTCTAACTGTGTTCTGATAAACCGTATTTGGATCCTGTCGCATTTTTCAATCCTATCCAGATACATGCCATAGAGCACTTTTATACAACGTGTATGGGCTATCAATGTGTGAGTTTTCTTTCACCATATAGAGGGTGTGTTTCCAGCACCTACGCTAAGCTGGAATTGTCGCCAAAGGGGACCTGAATAAAAAGGGCATGACTGCAAGCTAATTCCCCATTTTTTCTAAGTGCTTGTTTTGGCAAACAAAGGATACGCACAGTATTGCATAGCAACATGGTGGTATACAAAATCCTGCATAACATACAGAGTTTGCGTTATTGATTAGGCCTTTACTGAAGATTCATCAGTAAAAAAAGTCAGGTTATCCAGTCAGAAAATATTTAAATAACGTTGGCCTTTTTAATGAGATGCAATTAGGAATGTTCAAACTCACACAGATCTGCATTTCTGAGTTAACTTGAATGATGCTAAATACAAAAAATATATGTTCTGACACCGAAATATTTTTGGGATGGAATAATATCACTTATCATGGCTACTTCCTTTTTTAATGTCCCTATACATCAAGCAAGGTCTTCTGTAGAGATGTATTTCCTGATAGGAATGGTTTTGCATGCTCAAGAGTCAGGGTTTCACTGGCCCAGAAGACCACTTCCAATATGGCCTCATTAAACATGATGGGTACATTTCAAAACTCATACTTGACTAAAACTGAGAGGTTTACCTAGAAAGTGCAGAGGTAACCAGAAAACTTCTAGCTCAGTTGAAGGAAATTAAGAAGGAAAATACACTCTGGTCAACAGGATGCACCCTGCTGAAACCGGTGCAAAATCAACACAAATTTAGAAAGTCTAAAAGGGAAAGTAAATAGCATATACTGTGTTCTTAAATCAATCAGTGTTTGTGAGGGTAATAACTGTTGAATCTAGAGTGTCCTCCAGGAAGAAAATGTGTATGTCTTAGCTAGACACAACCAGGAATTAAGGGCACAAATGATGCAAAACACGGATACGATTGAACAACTGTAAAGCCAAATCCATAGGGATACAGTTTTGCTTTAGGCTTTCCAAGAAATTGTGACATTCACACCCTATTGCACTTTCTTCCAAAGGAATTACACAAACTCATAGACGTATGTCTTAATTCAGTTTTAATTGACAGGGCACACAGGATTCCAGGATCCAATCTGAAACACAGGCCACCACATTTTATTATTAAACTAATGGCACTTATCAATTTATCCGGACATCAGCAGGGATGTAATGGTCATAAAATACAAATATATAGAGGTCAAAAGTCTGGCAAGAGGGAACATTTTAGACTAATACATGTCTTAACCAGATGTCTCCAATGTGAAATTGAGTGGGTGGGATCTTGCATCCATTCAAAGAACCAGCCCATGCTAAATCTATTTCTAGTCCCTATTTTCTTTCAGCATTAATGCACTGCTATCGGAAGATTACACAGTCCTCGAGTAAACATAAACAGAAACAATCGAAAATCATGGATTAAATAGAAGGGTTTTCAGCTGTTTACAAATCAACAGAAGGTAGTCAGTCTTACAAATCTCTCTTGGGAGCTGGTTCCAGAGTTTAGCTTCCAGAACTGCACAGGCTCTGACTTATGCTCTGGAACATTTAAAATGGTGGACGAACATAGAGTGGCGGTTAGATGAATGTTGGGGATGGTAGACAGCAATCACTTACATTGCTATTTTATGTACAAAGGGGAAGAAGCAGAGAGGGCCCTGTAAGCCAAGGTGAGCAATTTAAAGAAAATTATATTCCGAAGAGGATGCCAATGCAGGCTCCAAAGGACAGGATAAGAGGGATAGGAGTAGCTCCTAGGTTATTAGTTACACTCCTGGCCAGGGAATTCTGTAAGACCTGAACAGAAGATAAATAGGATCATACATACAATGAGCTGCAATATTACAATTTGGAGTCCACTAGAGCACCAGCCAAAATGCAAAATGGACGTTGAGAGAGAAAACGCCTGATTTGTCTGAGCATTATCAAGTAGTAACTAGCATTCTTTAGCATTTTTTTAAATCTGTGGTATCATAAAGTCGAGTCAAGGATCATAGCTAATGATTTCACCTTAGTTTGAACCTCAATGGTATAAGCAGGATAGGTTAATAGAGATTTAGAGAGAGCAGATGGGGTAGCAGATGGGGCAGATGCTAGCAAAATGTCCATCTTAAATTGATTGATACCTAATCAGTTTTTATCCATCCAAAGGTCAATGTAATAGAAAATGTATTGCATGTACAAAGAGTTAATATGGGGACCTGGAATGAGGAACAACCTAGATGACAGTGATAAGCATAACTTTGAAACACTGCACTCATTTTGACCAGATGTTCATGTAAGGCAGCAGAAATATAAGAACCTTGCAGTACCCCAAATTCCTTGTTTTCCAGCTTAGAAGTTTTCAAGCCCACTTTAAAAGGAGAAATTAGGTTGTTAAAAGAAATAGCCAACCACATCACTGTGGTTTCAATGCAAAGGCCACTTCTTTAAGACCTTGGCATAATAGAGTGTAGTCAATGGTGTCAAATGCCACAGAGATGTCAAGGAGCATCAACATTCTGATATGACCTTGATCCAATATTTGCAATAAAATATCTTTGACATCTAAAAGAGCCATTTACCTGGTCGAAAGGGAGCTTGTAACTAAGGAGAGGCAGAACAATCTAATACTTTGAGCATACATGGGGTATTCATGATAGGGCAGTTGCTGGCACACTCAAAGGGGTCTAAGTGGGGCTTGTCCAATATGGGGTTAAACTATACCTGCTTATGCTTAAGCAGGAACTATTGCTTCTTTAAAAGAGGAAGAAACGATCTGACTGAGCAATGGTCCTTGGAGGCCGACTTAATATTTTGTGATCCAGTCTGGACATGGATCACTTTGTAAGTGGAGGTTTTAAGCAAAACAAGAGGTTCTTGAAGAGAGTCCAGGAAAAGATGGAATTTGGGAGAATTAGTATCAGATATATGTTTTAGAGTAGAAGCCACCATGACCGAAAGATTACAATGACAAAAATTAGCATTTGCCCCAAACGAGCAGGACTTAATGCTCTCCCTGATCTTCAAGATTTATAAACGCCTCTAGCAATCTTGAGTATATTGTTATTAAGTCTGTTAGGGTCCCTTCTCCATCAGCGTTCATGATGCCTAAGAGTCGATTTTAAGGCAGAAAGTTCTGGAGAAAACCATTTCTTACATTATAGTGGTTAACTTTAATTTGATTAATCTTCAAGGGAGTACAAGTGTAAACGACTATAGAAATCTTGGAATTATAGCTATCCAGAGGTCATTACTGGTGGCATCCCCATCAAGAGTATTAACCATATCACTAAAAAAGGGAAAGAGTTCTGGATGAGGGATTAGGTCTTGCTTGATAAGTGATAGTCAATCTCTCTACTAGTGCAGTCATCCTTGATAAAGGTAAGCCATCATGATCGGTCCAGTCTAAGGGGAAGACAGTGGGATTCTCTGACTTTAAATCCCAAGAGATTACCCAATCTGTCATCTGTCATACAGCCTTGATTGTGATAGAAGTTGTGTGCACGAAATGAAATTCGAGCTCTGTAAGAGTTTTAAATAATAATTAAGCCTGGAAAACCTTGGTGTCAAGGAAATTGAGATTAAAATCACCAAGAGTAAACAAGGAAGAATTCAATTTTATAAAAGAGAAAAATACCTCTAAAAGACCCACATGAGGGTGTGCATTATGTGACGAGAATGTGTGGTTTGAAGGTAGAGAAGAATAAAGTGAGGCTCCAAGTAATTCTCAGCCAGGGAATTCAATGTGCTTGTTGCTGCATGGGGCTACCGTGGGTCATAACATTGGGAAGTGTGTTTATTTTGATTTATTCTCTTAAGGGACATGATGGTTAAATATCATAACATTATTTTATAGTGATATCCTATGGGCCCATACTAATGACTCAAAATGGTGACACTCTGATAGCCTAGATGGAATGTTATTCTCTGGTCCATCTGTCCCCGGCTTCACTCCTTCTCCAACTGGCTACTTACAACTTGTGTTCAAAATCCTTATGGATAAGTTACTCAAAGGAACTTTCAGGATTCTAGGGCGGTGATGTAAGGAATAGGCACGCAACGGAGCTGGAGGTAGAGATGGCATGCATAGTGTCCCATGAATGGAGAGATAGACTGGGGGAAGCTAGATGCAACTGAATGGGATTGCCTCTCACCAGGAACAGTGGGAGATATAATGTCAAGGAACGGATCAGACAGGATTTCATGTTTGCCATATGATATGCATTCGGTTATTACTTAAACATTGTGTTCTTAAATGATTATGATCCTGTATAGGGCCCTTTGTCTTGTTTAGCACTACTGGAAGTGGTAGCGGACATAGTCCTAAATATAACCTCCTGTGCATCTTCTTTAAGGGGCGATGAAACCCTGCTATATTGTTCTGCATGTGTCCCATAGGTTAAGTTATCTGATCCCAATGACAAGCACAATGTATGGCTTTAAAGAGGAATATATCATACTCTGAACAAGTTGAAGGTGTTGTTTCCATCTTGGTAGTCACCAAACCCCATTTAGAGGCACATCTAAGCACTGGACATTACAAATGTAGTGCTCCATGCTAAATTGCTAAATCCAAAGAGGAATGGCAAACACTCAGATTGTGATAGATATTGACCCGTGTGTTGTGTTGTGTGGAGGGTAGAGGCATCCCAAGGAAAATAAATACTCCTTCTTCCCTGCAGCTCACAATACTGTCTCAATAACTGGCAAGTTCTTAATAACGAAGTGACATATGCCATAATTACATACAAATGACTGTGAAAACGTAATGTTATCTGACTATACTATTCAGAATCTACTGGTGTGGTTAGCAACATTGCACAAAAGACTTGCACAGTGGGGCATATAAAATTATATTCTGATGTATGTGGCATTCACTGACTCATCACAATTGGATTTAAACGAGTATGGGGCCATCAACAAAGGCTCTGTGGTCAGGGTGTCTGTTATATGGGACTTGATGAACGTATTTATGCAGGATAAAATTATTGCCAACAAGTCAATGAGAAATAAAATCGAAATAGAGACCTCCTGGACAAAGTGTGCAAAATGAAAACTGGGAATGGGATCCGAATGAAGGAAAGTTAAGCTACTAGCCCTGAAGCATGCAATCATGAGGAATAAACAAAAAGGGTTGAATCTTACTGCAGTAGTATGAACCACACATACTGGGAACAATGAGAAAAAGCCTCACAGCTTTGATCTCACAGACTTCAACAGGTGTGCACCATTGACACTGCACACAGTGGATGTGATCTGCAAGGAATTTTGAACATGCTATTCTACAAATTACGTGGTTGAGGCAGAAAGTACAGAGAAACAAACACAAGTCTTTCTAGACTGGATACTCCTGGTGAAGCTTAGCGAGGCACATGCCTATGATTATGAAAAACTTATCATCTTGGAGGAGTTGGATTGGGAGCAACAAGTTTGCCAAATGGGGGACCACAGAGCATGGATGGCTTCACAGTTCAGTTTGTCATGCAACTTAGAACCCCTCTGCTTGGACTCTTTGTTGGAGACTTTAACAAAAAAATATTGAAATTGGTGAGATCATATTCAGCACCTGGAAGACTTGTGGGTTTCAGTGAGATTTGGCAGAAGCCTGAAGGCTTCCCTAAACATATATGCACGTTTACCAGCTGTGCTCATGTCTGGCGGACCATCAGAACCACCACCAGTGGAGTAACTTTGCTGAAACTGTTGAGGGGGACATGACATCTGAAGAAAAGGTGCCCCAGACAAATGAATGTGGACAAAATGGTGTACCATGAAAGTTGGGGGGGGACAAACACCCCTGCCCCCCTAGAATTACGACCAATGGCCACCACATATATCAGAGTGTCTTGGTGGACCAAGCAGAGACTTAGACTTTGTAGGAGGTTTCAGTGCACATCTGACATGACAAACTCACTGCCAGCTTCTCTCTGTGCTTTGTTTTTAGAGTAAGAATCAGGGCTGATTCATGCTGGGAGAGAGCAGACAGTAAGGATTTGCCATTTGGGTAATTGTTGTCTCGTATTCACATTTCGGTGCTATTGAGATCGTTTTGTGAAGACCATTAGATCCATAGTCCATGTTTGAGAAATGCTAAGTGAACCCATTTTGAAACACATTACGTACCAATCCCTCTTTCCACTCAAACAAGAAAAAAGAAAAAACGCTGTTTGTGAACCCTTTCTTTGTGATTTTCCATCTCTATGTCTAACCTTTCATCCTTCCATCTAAAATATAACATCCATTTGTAAAAACCTGTATGGATTTTTTTTCTAAACTCCTTTTCTTGCCTCCGTCTTACTTCCAACACAAAAAGAGAAGCAGAGTAATGAAACCCCCTGTAAAAACATGTGTTAGAAAACGATGAGAAAAATGTTGTGGCACCATTCGTGAAGTCATTTCCTAGCTCTTCTCCTTTCATTGAAAAAAAATAAAGAAACCTTTGACCTCTTCAAATCTTTTGTGCCACCATTTCAAGCAGACCCACCCGCCCATCAACAGTGTACTATAGACACACATAGGATCATCTTTATACCATTGCCAGAATGCCATCTTCAAGTGAAGAGAGGGTGCTGGATGCTGTGGAATATGTAGTCAGATAATCGGGAGCCTGTTGAGATTAAGTCTGATACCTTATCTGAGGATGTAGATGTGGTAGCCTTGCAATATAACAGAACATCTGGCAAGCAATCAAGCTACACAGCATGAGGGAGTATGGAAAAGGTGAAATCACATAACATTACCATTGACCCATTGAGGGACACCCTTCATTGAAGTGGCAGGAGGTGTCAAAAGCATCTCTGATAGGGGAAGGGGAAGGTGGCAGCAATATTCTAGTAGACGAAGCAGTAATAGGCTGATAGAAATAGGAAATATAGAAGAAGGACAATGAGGTGAACAGGGGACAAGAAAAGGAGGAGATGATGGGGAAGAAGATGAAACATGAGGGTGCCCGTAAACAGTGGCCGTAGGGAGTGGAATAGAAGGAAGCAGAGATAGAAGGAAGGACAATGTAGAACATGAAGACTCAGATATTGGGTGAATGTGTGGCAGTAAGTAGAGTATGAGGAGAATATGGAACAGAGGAAGGTGGATGTAGGGCAGGAGGACGAGCAGTAGCTTAAAAGCTTTGAGGTGGATGAGGGGATGCACAGTGAAGCATCAGGATGGGGACCACAAAGCAGAATCAGGAGAAGAGGAGGACTATGAGAATGCAGATGTGGCGCAGGAGTATGAGAGACAGGAGGTGAACGAGGGGTGGCAGTTAGAAGAGTGGGTGGAGGAGGACTGCAGTACATAACCACATTTGCTGCTGGCATGAAGCAACCTTTAAAGAAGCAACCTTTAGCCTCTGCATCATGGTTTCCTGTTGCAATGCTGTGAAGGAATCATCATTGTCAGCAGCTGTTCCCCAACTTGACAAAGAGCATGGCTATGGAAGAAAACATCACTACTAGAGCCAGTGAATTCAGCCACAGCTGCAATGTCTGTATTTGCTTGCTGCCACATCTGGGATGGCAAGGGTGATTTACTGTGCCTCTGGGTGGGCAAACTGCCAACATTGACTCTTCTGGCAAACAGGCTGGAGGACAGTGTAGTTAAAAAAGCTTTGCCGGCTTATCTGCAAGGCCATCACCTGAACACCTCCCCAGGATAGTGACTAAGAGAGAAGGACTGAAACAGACAGGATCCAGCTGTCATGTACACGAGAAACACTTCATATATGTTTGATTGCAGCTAAAGTATAGCAGGGAGAACCAGAACAATTGTTGTAGATGCCACTATTGCACAGCAGGGAGACTCAGAGAAGCAGTATCTTGGAGACCCAGAACATGTTTGCAGTTAAAGCTATTGCATTGCAGAGAGATCCTGATAAATATTTGCAGTTACCCATGTTGTGCAGTAGAGAGACTTGAAGAAATACTAACAGGGAGGCCCAAAGAAACGTTTGTGTTTGAAGCTATTTCATATAAGGGAGACCCTCAGAGGTATTGGCACCTTCAAGCATACTTTACCAAATATTTTGTAATGGCCTTTCCTGGGAGCTATGTTGTGCTTGAGATAGTGCCTTAAGGTGTTTGCATCCATAACATCTCAGGTAATTGACGGGTTAATCAATTTGAGACCTGCCATTCTGTTTGTGACTCTAGGATTACCTGAGCCTTTACTGGACCGATATAAATCCCACAGACTCTACATGGGTGTTCACATTCATCTCAATTATAACAATGACTGATAGCATGAATCTCTTGGGGAAACCTGTGTTTTATTGTGCTGCTGGGTGCTTCAATTCTACACTTCATTTCCGTGCTCATTACGCTCTAGTCTTCTCACGTGACTCCCTGATTCCCCCTTCTTACCTGTCAGGGGGTGATAGTTCACTCACAAGGTGGACCAGGTCATTCAAGATGCAGAAGGGCTTGAGGTCCATATGGTGGAAGCTTGGAGAGGAAAGGAGGATCCCCCTTTTCTGATTGATTTGGCAGTTGGGATGACCAGGAGGAGCCCTGTGCCTGATATCATGTTTCTGTTGGTTCTGTGTGGTGTGATCTTGTGTTATAAATATTATGGGCCTGTGGTGTGCAGAGCATGGTATTTTTTTTATTTTAAATTTGTTTAGCGCGCAGGCAGCCCAAGGGCATTGTGGTGCTGTTACTTGCAGACACCTTAGTTACATTATGCATAAGTTACAGATTGGGTACATAGGCGTAACATATAATATGGATAGAGGTGTACACAGGTCAGGTATACATATGGCGGGTGTACATGAGAGACGGTAGAGAATCAAGCAAACAGGGTGGTTTTCAAGGTTTACTTTTTATTTTATTTTACATAAAATATGTAATGCACATAGCCTTGAAAGTGGACCATTGCCTGATGGGTAGGCAGTGAAGGGCACGGTGTGATGTGTTCTTTGGGGCCTAAGGCAAGAAGGAGCCTTGCTGCAGTGTTTTGGACCTGTTGGAGTATTCTAAGATGAGATACAGGGAACCCTGTAGGGTGTGAACATATTCCAGGCATGAGAGGATGATGAACATGATTGAGGAGACTTTGTGTGGGAAGGTCAGGAAGGGGAAGATGAATTGATAAGAGGATTTAGAATGCGTGTGTGCATTTTATCCCGTATGAAAAGAAGGTAGGGGTGGCTTCTAGCTGGAGATCTGGCTAAATGATAGGTGATGTGATAGGTTGTCAGGAGGGTATGCAAGTCAAGGTGACTGATTATGTGCCCAGCTAGACAAAATGTTTTTGTGGAACTCAGATGCAATCTAATGGCAGAGGTGCTGTGCACTATGGGTTAGAGTGGGGGATTATTGCAGATATATGCGGGTGGATGGCCGTGCTCCGGGATGGATACAGCTATCTTTCATTGAGAAGGAATGCAATATGTAGCAGTGAGTCATAGTTGTTATATGGTTGTGAGGAGGGAGTGCAGATCATAACTTTGGATCGACTGGAACCCTTCTATGCATGCTCATTACTGTCTAGTCTCCTCACGTGACTCTGCGATACCCTCTACCTACCTCTCAGGGGGTGATAGTTCACCCATGCGATGAACTAGTTCATTCAAGATGCTGAAGGGAAGAGCTAAGTCTTAAACATCTTTTGGAAGGCAAGGTGATCTTCTATGCAGCAGATGCTAAAAGGATTGAGGTTCATAACGTGGGAGCTTTGACAGAGAAGGAAGATCCCTCTTTTCTGTTTGATTTGGCAGTTGGTATGAAAAGGAGGGGAGCTGTGTCTGATCTCAGATTTCCGTTGGTTCTGTAGGGTGTGAGCTTGTGTTGTAAATATTCTTGGCCTGTGTTGTGCACAGCATGGTGGGTGATGCACATAGCCTTGAAGGCGGACCTTTGCCTGATTGGTAGTCAGTGAAGGACACAGAGGGCTGGTGTGATGTGTTCTTTGGGCCTAAAACAAGAAGGAGCCTTGCTGGAGTGTTTTGAACCTTTGGAGTTTTCTAAGATGAGATGCAGTGGCTCCCTGTAGGGTATGGGCATATTCCAGGTGTGAGAGTATGATGAACATGATTGAGGAGACTCTGTGTGGGAAGGCCAGGAATGAGGGGATGTGTTGGAGAATACAAAGGTGTAGATAGCAGGATTTGGACACTGAGTTGATGTGATATGATAGTGTCAGATCTGAGTCCATAGAGCATCCGAGCTTCTGTACTGTATTGGAAGTAGAGGGGGTGGGCCTAGTGAGGGCTGCCATGGGTGGGTTGGGAGACAAGGGCGGTAATTACACAACTTATGATTTCGGATTTTCCGTGGTTAAGAAGGAGGTGGTAAGTCATAATCCAGTGGTCAATTTCTGTGAGGCATGAATGTAGGTTGGGGGCTGTGTTGGAGGGGTCATTTGGATTCTTGATAATTATTTGGGTGTCATCTGCATAGTTGTAGCAGGACAGGCCATTTGAACAGATGAAAGTGGGGAGAGGGCTCAGATAGAGGTTAAAGAGTAAAAGGTGAGAGAGAGGCTACCTGTGGTACTCTGTTGGCGACACGGTGCGTAGTCAAGGAGAAGGGATGCATGTGTATTATTTGGAATCTGTTGGTGAGGAAGGAGGAGATCCACCAATGCTGCACCCCTAATGCTGAGGGAGTGGAGTCTGTCCGTGAGGGTGCAGTAGTCAACGGTGTAGAAGGATGCCAAGATGTCGAGATGGATTAGAGCAGTACAACCTTTGAGTCTCAGGTTCTTTTGAAGTCATCCCAGATGGAGACTAGGCACAATTTAGTTATTCATAGTGGTCTGAAGCCTTATTGGGTGGGGTAGGGAGGAGGTGAGTTTCTGAAAAAATGCATAGCTGGGTGTAGGATGTTAGATAAATTAGTTTGGCTATGCAACAATTGTTTGAGATAGGTCTGCAATTGGCCATTAGAAAGAGGTCACAGGACTTTTTGAAAAAAAAATGTTAATTGTTTATTTCACTTGGCATATAACAATATTATTTTCAGCAGGGGTTTGATGTGGGATGTTTGAAATCTACTGGGAAAGTGCCTGAAATGTGATCAGGCAATGCTGGCTGTGCAGGCTCAGAAAAGTATTTCTTTTAGAAGAGAAGGGGGGCAGGGGTCTCTAGGGGATCCTAAGGGACGGCTGCTTGCTAGTAGCTTTAGAGATTCTGTGTGGGAGATAGGAGTGAAGTAAGAGATGGACGGGTGGGTCTGGGAACCCAGATGAGGCAGCCAGAGAAAGAGGATATTTCAATAAAGGGTTATGTCGTACAAGTGGTCAGAGAGAGAGAGTCAAAAAGTACTTGCATGTGGGATGGGGAGTAGGCGGTGCAAAGAGGACCCTTGCATTATGGGATGATCTTGTGGTGGTCCCTACAAGTGTTAGGGGCTTTGTTTTCATTTTCATTTATTGTATTTATTTTGTCATTTGCATAGCTCACCAAAAAAAGGCATCAAGTATCTATTCCAGTAAAAAGCTTTTTTTTAGATTCGCAAATTTCTACCCTGTGCACTTTGATCTATTGGGCATAAGATGTTCTATTCTGTGGAAAAGGGTCTGCCCGGCATCTGCATTCCAGGATGTGGTGTTGGGTTTTGAGAGATTTGAGAGCTGGGGTGAACCGTCTAGGGGAGGGGCCTTTTCTGTTGGAGAAGGGTCTAATAAGGGTGTGAGGGTAGGGAAGCATGCAGGGAATCAGCTAAGTCCCAGGTTACTTTGACCTTGAGGGGAGCAGGTGGTGGGTGTTGGGGCTGTTTGGTAGGATAGCAGGTCTATAGTCAAGAAGGTAAAAAAATGACTGTATTGCCCATTCCGTCTAGTGGCTGAGATGGGAGCCTGGGGATATGTTGCCCAGAATGGATCGTGCCATGGGGCTATGAAGGATGTCAAATCATATATAAATATATTTTTATTTATTCATTGTTTTATGATCAAACATAGATCTTTCACAAATTCCAATTATTCAGTTTTATGCAATTCATCAAACACAACCTTCATTAAAAAGAAACAAGCAACCACAGTAAATCATTTCATTATAAATCAGAATCATTCACATTAAAATGTAGAATTAAAATGTCTGATCATTTTGTCCGCAAGTCCACTTTCTAACAACATCCTAACAAATCATATATTGAAATTCCCTGGCATGGGGAGGGAGGGCTGAGCAGTGGCATAATGCAAAATTTGGGGGGGGCCCTGTAAGCCATTCTGAGGGGCCCACTCCCAAATCTGCAACAAATCATGAGTCGTGCCCTACTGTGGGCCCACCTAGATTACCACGCTTGCTCAATATGCACGAACGTGCTGCTGCAGCGGTACGCCACACATTGCACTAGGAGAAAGAAATAAATATGTGTCTTAATGCATAATACAGCACACTTTCTGAGAAAAATGGGCTAAAAGGCTGAGCGTTTGCAATTGTTGTGTAGGCTAACACCAATCTAAAAATCCAATACATACAAGTCACCAACAGTGCACAGGAACATTAATGTTTTAATTAATATAATGCTTTGCTATTAAAAATGCCATGCCACAATGAAACATGTCCAACTGGCTGCACAATGTATACCAGTCTAGACACGTAATAACATATTACAGTAAAGCATGTCAGGCCACATTTAGACATACGTAGACTGGTTGCAACAAAATGCTAGTCGAAGCAATAACACTTATCATGGTTATTTTATCACAGATGCCCAGAAAAATATACAATGCTGCAGTAACAAACGGATAGAGTGGCAGCATCTAAATGCCATTCTAGCCAGATATTTACACTTAGCAGGACTGCACTATCAGAGATGCCAAGTTAAAACAAAGGTTAAGCCAAACTAAGCATTTATTAGACTGGCTGCACCAAAATGCCTCTTTAGCCACTAATACCACATAGCAAGCCAGCTTAGCCTGGACATGGAAGACCATTATGATTTAACACACAATCCTGATCTCAACCTCACCCCCCAAAATCCCCACATATCCTCTCGTCCTCCCACCCCTTGCCCCAACCCCCAAAATCACCTTCTTTGCCCAGAATTACCTCCACGTCCCTGTTCCTTGTCCCAGTGCTTACATATAGGGCTCCTTGCCACATAGGTAAACATTGGGTAAGGAAGAGTGGGGCTACAAGTAATGAAGATCACAGGTAACTAATCCAGGAATTACCTCCATGTCCCTCTATCTCATCCCAGTGCTTGTGTATGAGTCAAAGTAAAGTGCCTCATACACAATAACTGGGATGAGGAAGAATAGGGCTATGAGTAATGAAGATTACCAATAAGTAACCAATGGATTAAACACAAGTAGTGGTGAAACACCATTGAGCTGGTTGGGCTTTAGCCCTCCCCCAAACCCCACAACTTGACATTTTGGGCTATGTTGACTCGACCTGGCTGACCTAAAGTGCCGTTGCCGGACAGAAAAGGACACAGATGTTAAACAGCACCTGGGTTTCGCTGTTAACAAAGGCCCAACAATTAGTAATGTAAAGCATTTCACTGTTAGTATCTACATTCAAATGCATAATTCTTTAATAATAATAAGAATTTGCATTTATATAGTGCTACGAACCCTCAGGCATCTGTGCACTGCTCATCCACGGTGTGGTGCTCATTTATCAACCTTGAAAGGAGGAAAGGGTGAGTTTGGCCCAGCTGGGATTTGAACCTGGGTCCACAGGCTCTGCATGGATGTCAAAGCGAGCACTCTACTCGCTGTGCTATCTGACTCCAATTGAAATCTTGATGTGGGTTTAGTACTTGCATGCCAGAGAAGTGATTGGAAGGGTAGCGAAGGGACAGGAGACAGCTTATTCTCACTTCAGTCCATAAGTGGGTGCTTTCAGACTTAAAGGAGAGAGTTAACTGCCTGTTACATTGAAGCTGAACTAGAATAGTCTCATTCGAATGCATAAAAAAGTAAGATGACCCACACAAATACGTTTGCCCCTCCCGCACCTCCCGAAGTTAGCACCTCTCACTGCATTTGAAGGGTTAGCACCCCTACACCCTGTTGCGGCCCTGAACACAAGTACACACACCATTCAACATACACACACACGGACACCCAGCCATCCATACATTTAGGTTTCTACCATTTCACCATACAGGCACATCCAGGCAGCCACTCATGCATTTAAGTGTGCACCCTTTCACCATGCAGGCACACACACCCAGGCAGCCACCAATATATTTAAGTGTGCACCCTTTCACCACACAGTCACACCGGCAGTCACCTATATGTTTAAGTGTATACCTTTCACCATACACTCACACAGGCATCCACCTATACATTTATGTGTGCGCCCTTTCACCATACAGGCACACCCAGGCAGCCACTCATGCATTTAAGTGTGCACCCTTTCACCATACAGGCACACACACCCAGGCAGCCACCAATATATTTAAGTGTGCACCCTTTCACCACACAGTCACACAGGCAGTCACCTATATGTTTAAGTGTATACCTTTCACCATACACTCACACAGGCATCCGCCTATACATTTATGTGTGCGCCCTTTCACCATACAGGCACACTCAGGCAGCCCCCCATGCATTTAAGTGTGCACTCTTTCACCATAAACTCAACACACACACACACCCAGCCACCCATACATTACATTGTGCACCCTTTCACCATACACCGATACAGGCAGCCACCTATACATTTAAGTATTCACCCTTTCATCATACACTCACACACGCACAAGTCATGGGGTTGAGGGGACCACTATTATTTAATAAAGAAATGATTTCGTTTTGAAGACACTCCGACTTCATAAAGAAATGATTTCTGTTAATGACTGAACCACAATGGAAATAATTTCTTTATGAAGACAGAGTGACTACAAAAATAAACGATTTCATTTTGAAGTCATAGAACTCCCCCACCCATGACATGACATGGAGGCCACCAGCCTAGAGGCTTGCATGTCATGGGGTCGGGGAGCCCTCAGACTTAAAAAAAATTGTTTCTTTTTTCAGTTACTCTGCCTTCATAAAGAAATTATTTCACTTGGAGAGATTTACAGTTTGGCTTACAGGCTTCTTCCTCGGAGCGTGAGATGGAGAGGCATGATTTGAAAAGGATAGCAATTTCGCCTGCCCTTCTGGTTCTATTATACATGATAAGAGTGTTGCCTGGAGTGATGGCCTCATGCACAATGGTCCTGAAATCATTTTCTTTGCTAAAGAGGATGACGTGGCATTCAGATGAGATGAATTTGTAAATGTTGTGGTGTTTTTTTTAAACAGATCTGGCATTGATTATGATGCAATTATACATGATGTCCCCACGATCAGGCACTCAACATAGCATGATCAGAAACATACATACATTTGGGCCAACATTATACATTAGTAGCCAAATGGCTGAAGACAGTTCAATTAGATCCAAAAGGAATTACTCTTGGTTACATTTTTTCGTTTAGAACATAAATAACCGCAGAATTAACCTAAATACTACATCCCACTTGTTTCCACCTTTACAAAGGCCTTTTCCAAGTCTAATTGGTATGGGTGGGAAGGCAGGGAATGGCTGGAGCTGGGATCTGCTGCAGGGAGTCCCATGCCTGACAGGGATGTGTTGTGAGAGAGTGTTTGAGGGGGCAGGGCGGAATAGTGGCTGGTAGATAATAGGAGGGGAGACGTATCTGCGGGTGGGCCTATTGACTCTGTTCCGGGTACTGGTAATGGAGGCTGAGTGTATTGATATTGCATGTGAGAAGAGATCTTGTGGGGTTAGGATTCTTTGGGAAATGCTGGGGTGGTGGACTGTGGTTTGGGGGAGACCCTTTCTTGAGGCGTGAGGCGTGAAAAGGGATAACATGGGGATTTCTTTCCTTCCCCACTTAAGGTGTGATGAAAGAAACTGTTTAATGGATTATTTTCTTTAGCCCTATCTCAGACGCATATCATGCCCCTTAGATTCCTCTCCCCTGAGCTAACAATGAGCCAAGAAGCAAGCCAGTGTAAGGGAAAGATATTGGTATTTAATTAAATTAAAATTAATAGAAATTAGCACACAAATGTCAAACACCACTTTATCTGTAGCACAACACAATCAACTTCTTTCATCATAAATAATTCACTGAAGTGAATTGAATAGAACGCAATCACAATTCTTCACTTGTTACAAATTTTGCTTCACGAAACAATTACACTGTTCAATAACAAAAACAATGATTATGTAGTGTTGTGCGATTATGATTTTCCTGCAGGCTTAAAAGGCTAGCAGTAGGATTTCAAGATTGGTACAAATACATGTGGTAATTATGATTTCACCCACACTTTTGGTTTAAAATAAACACAGGGTGACTTAGCAGTTTTTTTTTAGACCCCCACCCCCTACTTTGGTCTGTGCTGGGGAAGTGGGACAGAAAAATAGGAATTATTTGGAGAATTTTGGATTTCAGATGCCCCTTCACTGACAGGCTTGTGTGGGGAAAGTCAGACTGAAAGGTTGGTCTGATTTAAGAACAAAGACACCACTCTTCCTTAAAGAAGGTGGGGTCAGCAGGACAAAGACGATTACCCAATTAATTTTAGGCTATATTTTTCAGCGCTCACTAGGAAGTGAGCTTTGTTAATTCTGAATTTTAACAAAATTTGTGTTCTGCCAAACAAGGAAATAATTACATTAATATTTTTTTGTTGAATAGGCTAAGGATTTACACAGTTTTGCCCCCCCCAAGGATCTACACAGTTTTGACCCCCACCCACTATAAAGTGAAAGGATTCAAGTCAAGCAGACTCTCCCCCCCTTTTGGTTTCCCATGCCTCAGTTCTATTTACATAGAAAGCCTCTGTTTACAGTTCAGGAAAGTCAGCGTATCTCAGGAGACTCTGGAAAGATAGGGCAGTTGGCTGGTCACTCCACTCTCAAAGACGGCTTCCCGCTCTCCACCATAGGACCCAGACCGCTTTGAGGCCTTCCTAGAAATAGACAGCTCGCCCAGATGTACTCTCAGCAATCTCTTCTGGTGTTTCCTTACAACCGTTAGATGGTAAGTTTCAGCAGTCCTCTCTGTCTCTCTGTCTGTCTTTCTGTCTCCTTTTCTCTCAGTGTAATCCCCCTTATATAGCAACAATAAATCCAAAAAAGTACAATCTTGGGGAAGTACCCAGCAATAATTCCCACAATGAGGATTGGATAGTTATTTATTTATGTATTCATATTTTTAAAGCACACAGCAGCCATTCTCTCTTCTCCCGAACCCAGCCTCCAAGTCAGGATTGTTTTAGGGGTCTAGAGCAACATATGGAAATTCCCATTTGTAATTGCCATTTGTTCTCCTTTCAACTTTTTGGCAAAAACTAGTTATGTATCACAACTTGATAATTGTACTAGAAACTGCCATAATAAACATATTTTCTGATTCAGCTAATCATGGAGAATTAGATACGCCAACCACCAAGTCCGTACCATATTGCACTGCAATGTGGTACATGTCGGCCATTTCCATAAAAAGCATAACAGTTAAGAATATGCAAGTTATTACCCATATCCCTAATTTTATTCTCTACCCACTCACCAACTCTCACATTTGGAACATGTTCAGATCAGCCAGAAACCTAGTTTAACTAGCCATTACAGTTCTCTGAGTGCCAGGTGGATGAATTTTATATTTCCAAAATCACCTGGAAATTACATGAAAATTGGTATATGAATAAAATCCAAAACGCTTACTATTGTGCGAAAAAGGCCTAAATGATAATAGTCCTTTTAAATTAATTGTGAATCTTCATGTGGGACAAATGTCCCTCCACCTGCCATCCCGCCATTTTCTTTCACTGGATGAGCATGCACCCAAAGTTTTTTAATTTTTTTATATCTCAGTCTCTTTGTTTTGAAAGCTTGCTCTTTGAAGTTGCTACCCCCATTTTCACACTTAGTAGTCATGCTCCAGCCAAGAGGAACTTCTCTTGAAGTAAATGCCTTCAGAGCCAGCATGTCTGGAGAACACTGAATTTCAACTCCTTTAGCAGGACACTTTATTGCAGTTAGTAATTAGATTGGAGATGTGACATCCAGACTGGGAGTGGAGATTTCCTTTTGAAGTTTCCCACAGCCAGCAAAATGGTTTGTCGTGGGCTGACATTATTTTCATGAACACAAAGTGGTTTTTCAAATGTCACTGGAGTTTTGCATGTGAAACCCAATATACATGTTTTTTCCCAGACATATTTCTGTTATCAGTGATACATTTTCACATTTAAACTGCTGTGTTTGCACACACCAGCGAGGGCCATTTTTGGTTTCACTTTTAAAAATCCTCTCTTCCATGTGATAGGGATCTTTGATTTTCCCTTTTTGTAAATTAAAATGCTGCTTTTCCTTTGGTAATGACATGCAGGCCCCTTTTCCACATGTCACTTCTATTTTACTTGAAAACAATCAAAGACCAAGCCGTTTTTCTTTCAGGGTTTAAAATCCTGCTGATCATGTGAAAAGGACTTCGGTTTGGGACCTTTGAATGCACCCCACAATACCGGGGTGGGGAGGTGGTGCAAGGTTGTGTGGGGCAGTGACTGGGGAAGTCATGCTGGATTCGTGTTTCAAGGGCGAGATCAGGTGAGTATCTTCTAGGGTCGGTGATGGGGTCAGGGGCTGACTTCTGGAGGAATAGGGGGAGTGGTGTATGTTGTGAGTGCAAGGTGTGTTGGATGGTAGGTTGAAGAGGGATTTCACTGGGTTGGTTGACGGCCGTAAGGGTGTATGTGAGGGGGGATGTAATGGGTCTGGAAGAGAGATAGAGTGAGGTGTGCAGTAAAGAGAGCAGCCGGGTAGTGCAGTGCTGATGTTCTAGGAGTTTCTGGGGGCCTGGGGTGTGTGAGTGAGGGTTGTGGGCAGTGGAGTGAGGAGGTGTTACTAGGATTGCTCGGGCAGAGTTTAGGGATGCAAAGAGTGGGTCATGGCAGGGTGGATGAGCAGAGGGAAAGCAAGAGGAGGAGGGGTTATGGAGGTCTGAAGGAGGATGGGTCTGGTTGGGAGCCAGGTGAGATGCAAATGGCCTGGTCAAGTTGGTAGGAGGCCTGGGTGGATGGGGTCAGAGGGTTGGTCTGGAAAGGCAGGGGCCAACGGTGTGTTGTCCTGGAGAGGCCAGGTTGAAGAGGGAATGGTGGAAAGTAAGGGTGGGGTCTGGAGGATGGTGTGGAGAGGTTCCTGGAGCGCCAGAGTACTCCTCTAACTTTGGAGCTGCTTGGCATGGCAGAGGACCTGCAGCCTCAGTCCTTAAGTAGGGGATGCACTAATGTGGCAAGAGGGCTGAGAGTAGCTTCAGTTGAGTGAGAAGTCCATGCCAGCTGGATGAGAGTGCAGTTGGATATTTTATAGGAAGTGCTGTGTAGGCAAGCGTAGGGAGGAGGAGGAGTAGGGCAGGGATGTAAGTTGCGAGAGACAGTGACTAACACATGCAGAATTAGAAAGCAAGCCTGCAACACTATCCCTGTGGAAAAGATGTAAAGTAGTTGCACAGACAGTAGCTAGCTACAAAATACAAGCCTGTGGCACTATCCCTCTGGAAAGAAAGATGTAAAGTAGTGGCAATCAACAGTAACGAGACCCAAAGTACAGTCCAATGTTACTATCCTGTGTAGAAAAAGAGGTGCCCAGTAGTGGCACAAAACAGTGGCTAGATTTAGCAACAGCTAGATACAAAACAAAGGCCTTCGGCACTGTCCCTGTGCAAAAAGGTACAATTTAGTGGCACACAACAGTAGCTAGATTCAAAATACGTGCCTAAAACAGTACTAGTAGTACGAAAATCATCATTCTCTCCCTGATTTTTGCAGTAGAAAGGAGTTGACCAGGGCAAACAGGTGATGGAAGGTGACCAAGGAGGTATCCTTTGCCTGAGCCCCCTCCCGGCTGCCCAGTCAAGGATGCCTTGGGTGGTTTCCTTAAGAGTTGTGTTCCAGGTTTCATGGTCAGCAAGGTGTCCAATCCCAGCGTGGAGCGTGGATCGAGGGAGGTGCACAGGAGTCTGATGGCTGGGGAGAGGGAAAGGGATTTTGCAAGCATGAAGAGTGCTGTTTCCAGAGGATTTTATCTTTTAACAAGATCAAGGGAAATGTAGCCAGATGCACACAGGTGCTGGGCTAAACTTTTCCTTTTGTGCTTGATGCTCTGTTTGTTAGGATCTCCGGTGCTCTGAGGGTTGTGCAAGTGCATCATTATGCTTGCCACTCGAGTTTGTGTTCCATGTCTCGTGGCCAGCTAGGTGGCCAATCCCAGCTATGGAGGCTGGGTGGAGGGAGGTGCAAGGGAGCCTGACGGGTGGGGAAATGGAAAGGGCTTTTGCAAGAGCAAAGAGTGCTGTTTCCACAGGATTTTATCTTTTTACAAGATAAAGGGAAAGGTGGCTGGAACCATGCAGGTGCCGGGTTTACCTTCTCCTTATGTGCATGCAGCTTCGTTCATTTGGATTTCTGGTGCTCTGAGAGTTGTATAAGTGCCTCGTTAGGCCTGCCCCTTGAATGGGGTTACCTTCTCCTTTGGTGTATGCTGCTTGATGGAGGCATCTAAGTCACATTTTCTCCCTCAGCATTACAAGTCACATTAGCGGAGCGGACCGTGAACGAGCTGCGTTTGCTGTGAAGGAGGGCTCACCTGCAGCAGTCCTAGCACCTGAAAGCACCTGAAAGCACCTGAAGCCCATACATCCTGTATCCTCCCCACGTAGAAAAGTGGAGCAGGGCCATGAGGGGGCTGTTTTTGTTGTGAAGGAGGCGGGAAGGCTCCCCTGCAGCAGTCCTTGCCCCCGAAAGTACCTGCAGCCCATAAACCCTGCATCCTCACCACACATCGGAACAGGCCATGAGCAGGCTGTTTTTGCTTTGAATGAGGAGGGAGGGCTCACCTGCAGCCGTCATTGCACCTGAAATCACCTCAAGCCAGTAAAGCCTGCATTAGCTGTGGATCCAAGAGGTTGGTGACTGTCCCCATTTTCCTCCCATTTACCACTACAGACATTGTGTAAGTGTAGGCAATAAAAGGCTGTGGTTTCTTATTGCACATTACGTAAATAATACACAATCATCATAATCATCATAATAACATATAAGGTACAATTTTTGGCACAAGGTCCAGGGTTGTGTCCCCTGGCCCGTGCCGCCCTCCTCTTCCCACGACGACATGGGCCCTGTGCGTTGCCCTGTATCTCTTTTCTTTCCTTCTCTCCCTTTTTCTTGGTTGGGAGGATTTTTGGGAAAAGAAAAAAGTATTCTGCATACACAGACTACTTGTTTGGTGCTCTGTGCGGAGTACCAAACTGATTGTACTCTTTTGCTGCTTGGCCAGCTCGTTATATTGCCCACAAACTAGTCCTGGGCTCTGTCTGGCTGTGTGGGGGCTTGTAGAGCCCCCGTCCGGCTGGCGCTGACTGCATTTTGCACCTTGGGGTGCCCTTTGTCCGTGCTTGGGTGTTTCCCTGTTTCCACTGACCTTGGTGTTTTGCACCTTCTTATTGTTCCTATTGTACTGCATGCGTACCTGCATGGCCCCTCATCCTGCCTGGCTCCAAGAGTCTGAAGGAGAGGTGTTGTGCTTCTTTCCCTAACACTTGGCTGGTGATTAGTCAGCCAGTGACCTGCCCCTCTCCCTTCCTGTCCTGAGGTTACACTGGCACCCGCTTTTTATCTGCGGGCGTTCCCCTCCGCAGCACTGTCTATCCTGCCCATGCAGTGGTGTGAACGGGGTCGTGAGCTGGCTGCTTTTGAGCTGAAGGAAGAGACCGAACTCACCTCCAGCAGTCCTTGAACCTAAAAGTACCTGAAGCCCATAAATCCTGCATCCGCCCCACGCAGCGGATCAGAGAGGGCCGTGAGTGGGCTGTTTTTGCTGTTTGAGGTGCTTGCACCACAGCTATGGTCATCTTCCTTTGCCTTTGGGTTTCCCTGTTTTGCTAACCTTGGCACCCAGCCACCGCCTTTCCGCCCTGCTCCTGTTCCTTCATGATCCACATTCTTTTTTTCTGGGATCGTGCCACCCGGCCACTGAACATACTGAGACCTCGAGGATCGGTGGTGTCCCCTGGTGTGACGGATCCTGTGTCTGCTTCTTACAGTGAGGGGGTCAACAAGCGGGTAGTGGCGCTCATTTGGACACAGGCCCCTAGCCCCTGGAAACTGGATCCTGTTGAAACTAGCGGACCGCATGAACGGAGCAGATCCAATGGAGTGATCGGATTGACTGGCTGAGTAGCTCCCTTTTGCATCTTGCATTTTATTCGCATTGTAATTATGATTTCCTTGTACATACTTCTCCACCATTCCTTACCTTTACTTAATTCTAAGACATGCGGCACCCCGTGAGACTGCCTATGTTGCTATTTAGCTTCCTGATTTCATTTGATCCCGTCTGACGCACCCGGGATAGCAACAGATGGCAACAGAGTGTCTCAGATAGTTGGTCAGGGGAGGGAGTTGGACTACAGCAGGCTTTTGAGCTGTTGTGGTCTTCCCTCACCAATATTTTTACACTGGGTACCTAACCTCTTGCTCTTGTACTGGTTGCACATTTAACTTTTCTTGGATGGATCATCTGGATAGTCTGACGTCATCATTGTTGGCATCACTTTACTGATTTTAAATGCTTTTTAATTGTTTTAATTATCCTAACTGTTTTAAGGGTATTGTGGTTGGTCTAATTAATTGTAAGAATGTATTAAACTTATCGACATTGCACTGATACCAATCTGCAATATTTCGACAGTTTTTACATTCTTTTTGGGCAACTGCTGGGGTCCTCGGCATCAACGTGCATTTCTAATAGCACTGTATCACTACAGCACCTTGTGAATTCCTTACTCTTTTGCACATTTGCATCTATTGCACCTTTTGCATCCTTGCACAAGGTCATAGTCCCTAAGGGTCTTTAGCAATGCTCAAGCGTAAAGCCACATCTGGCCTATCGCCTCATGGCATGGCCAAAATGAAATATGATGCTATATGAAACCAGTAAGAGAGACCAACACGCTTATTGGGGAGATTAAGGACCTTCTGGTGCAACTGGAGGAACATCCACTCCCAGTTACCTCCAATAGTAGTGCTCGTACAGCTGCTGGTAAAGCTAACATACATTTATCACGCAGTAGCTGCACAAGTGCACAGGTGCCAGGGATTAGCTTGAACATAATTGATACAACAATATGGGCCCAAAATCAGGTACTTCTCTGCCAGCCCAATCTTATGTAATTTATAAGGACAAATCTGTCCTGGCAGGAGGACCCACTCACCAAATTTAAAACAGTTAGACACGAACAACAATTGGAGGGTATAAAGTACACTATGCCATCTGTGATAACTCTGGGCTAACCCCACTGATGATCTGAATGCAAAGGGGCCCCTGGTTGATAGTTGCACTGCTGATGGGGAGATATGGGAAGGGATGGCTGACCTACAGGTACCCTTGGAATATAGCATGTTAACCTCTAATAGTTATTCACTACTGGGTGCCATCTCAGAGGAAAGCATCAGTGGGAATATACCCTCTGGAAGGGTCCCCAGCATCAATAACCTCCCTTGCTCTACCACTTGTTTTAGCCTGAAGTTCCTATCAGCACCGGTCACACTGCGGCCTTGCCAGTGGAGGTGGGGTAGGATGCACAAAGGTATCAAGGCCAGGCAGGGGATAAGATAGATTTACAGCTGCATTTACATGGGCTGAGGGGCAAGAGGCAGACCATGATGCAAGAGTTGGCTTTTCTTAAGCTACATTTGTTATCCTATCCAAACGCCAGTGTCCAATTGTAAATCCTGGTGTCATTAGTGATCCAGTGTCAGAGAAAGGCACATTGAACTCCAAGGGGGATAGTGAGGGTGGTCAGAATACGAAGAACAAGAGTGCACTTGATAGGGGAAGGCGATGGAGGCCAGTGCTATTTATACTGATAACAAGGTAATGGAAATTGGCTGACTGAGAAAATACTCAGCAACAGGCCGAAGGCCCCATAATGTGCACTCAAAGATGTGCCAGGACCAAGTGCGGACCAGGATCCCTTTAATAACCGCCCAAGACATGTGCCTCATAGAGGACAGGACCATATATCTGCATAAGCTTCCCAAACTGACTCACTGCCGGTACGTGACAGTGCAAACCCTCCATAATAAGTGTATACACTGGATTTGCCTTGTGAGGGGGTCTAAATCTGTGATCAGGGACGATCCGGTATCATGCAACAGGGTGCGGACTGGGACTTTTAGGTCTACAGATGACATAAAATTTGGGTTAGCCCATTCCTCATTTGCCTGTGGATAGTTATCTGTGGAGCTTAGAACTTTACCTATTCCGTCCTGCAACATAGAACTCAGAGCTAGGCCACCATGGATTGAGTCAACTAGTACCGATGTCTTTCGCCATATAGACATCCAGGTGTGACTTAGAGATATTTCACTGTAGGGACTTTAGGCCCCTGTAGATAGTGGGACTAAAGATCTGTCACAATGACAGTTGCATCAGTGCCTGTCGCTTTGCCAGGACTAAAATCTAGCACGAGTTTGGATGAAAATGATTGACTAATGGCTGCAGGTGGGGCTGCTTCACCTGGGTTATCTATTGAGTGTTCTAGCTTGCTTTCATGGAATATTGCGGGATTAGAGAGGAACCTCCAGGGATAACGAATGGTGTGGTTTTGTCAGGGCGCACCAATTTATTTGTCTGCAGGAAACTTGGTGGTGTGTGCCTTGTCACCAATATTGATTCACTCCATTTATAACCCTGGCACACAAAGGTTCTAAAGGCCGTCCATCTGGTGGTTTAACCACCTGGATAGACTCACACTGTTATAGCAAAAGAAGATAACCTATTTAAATACCCTGAATGTTTGTGAAATACATGTGTATAGTTACTCAAAATGTATCATCCTTTTTAATAATAATAATAATAATAACAGAGTGAACAGTCGTGGCACTGTAAATGTCCTTCATGTGGTGTGCAACAGGCTAGACTCATTAGGAAAGAGTGTGCGGTAGGAGGCCTTGGTCATATTGGCAGGTGATTTTAATGCACTGTTCGAACCATTAAATGACACTAAAGGGTTTTTTGAGGAGGAGGATATGGCGTGGAATATCCCAGACTTAGTGATGAGTAACCTGTGAAAACAAATATGTTTGCAACAAAGATGGCACATGTCCTGGTGAATTTGGATCTAAGGGCAGCTTTATTAGCTAGTTTGTGGCAGTCTCCCCTCGATTAAATCCTCATTTCTGCCAAGGACTGACATTTATTGCCAGACAAGTATGTAGCCGACCATACAGAGAGCGACCACTGACCACTGGTAGCTAGGCTTAAGGAAGCACAGGGGTGCAACGATGATCACGATACAAATCCAGTATCAATCCTTGGTAACTCCAGAAAAAGAGTTAAATGGGAGGATGAGGCAGAGATGTATCATGCATTGCTGCCATAGCTAGAGCAGGTGCACAGTAACAGACTAAGCTGCAGTGAACTGAGAAGCATATATGAACATATGATGAGCGAAATAGCACACTTGGTCAGTAAAGCGGTCCACACTAGAATTGTACAATGCACAAAATGGTACGATAGTGAATGTCGCCATGCCAAATACGAAATTATTAGGCAAGTGAATAACCTTATTGCTATAGATAATACAAGGCTGAGATGACTGAGAACATCCCACACGAAATTGTGAATAATAAGATGGCTGACTTCATGAAGAATGAGTGGCATGAGCATTTGGTTGCTGTAAAGAACAGGGACAGTGCAACCTTTTGGAAAAGGGTAGCCAGAGTAACTACTGATAAATCTAACACCATCTTCGATGGGAGTATTTCCAAAGAAGTATGGGTAAATAACTTTGTCAATCTTCAGGCATATGATGTTGTACAACTTTATGCTATGCAACCCATTGCTTCTGATGTTCCCCTCAGTCCTCCTGTTGTTGACCTATGTCCAACTGTTTGTGATATCAAAGGGCCCTTTTAGCCCAGAGGGAAGGTAAAGCCCCAGGACCTGACGTAATACCGGCTGACCTCTTCAAGAAGGAAGTTGAAATATGGGCGCCTGCACTTTGTGCCTTTTTTAATGCTGTGATCGATTCTGGTAGTGTCCCCACATCATAGACCGAAGCCATCATAATCCTTGTGTATAAGAAAGGGGAGGGATAATCCCACACATTTCAGGCCAATATCATTGCTAGATGCACTAGAGAAAATATTTGCACATATGCTTTTGTCACATCTGGCATCAGTGGCCAAGGAGTCATCTGTAATTAGTCACCTACAAGCGGGTTTACAAGCCGGCTTGAGTACAATAGATCAAGCATTCAGGTTCTTTGTGATCCATCAAAATGATGTAACCTTGAGGGAACTGAACCTTCTTCATTGATCTCAATGCTGCATTTGACAGTGTTCAGCGTAACAAACTGTGGAGGGTCCTAGCAGACCATGATATACCCGTAAGCATTTTGCGCTCCATCATGAGCCTGTACACGGGTAACCCATGGAAAGTAAGGAGGGACTTGGCAGAAAACCTCACTCGGCCAATCAACATCAACCTATGCATACGCCAGGGCTTTGTATTAGTACCAACATTATTCACCACAGGTATTAACAAATTGATAATTGGTCTATCCCAGGCGAAACTGATGCATCAAAACTGGATGTGATCACATTCCCTTCTTGCTCTTTGCCGACGATGCCATCTTCATTTCTAAAACTCTGGCAGGCCTGCAAAAAAAGTCAGGTAGAAATTTTTCACAAAAGTTGTATTGATAGTGGTCTCACAATTATCATCTCAAAGGCAAAGGCCATGGTATTCAGCCTGGCAAATAGCAAGACACACTCCAAGTTGAATGTGAATCTAGGGAGCCTAATTATTGAGCAGGTAGATACTTTTGATTACTTGGGCATTAGACTTGCTGCGAAAGAAACATGGTCTGCTCAGCTAGAAAAGGAAGTGACTACAATGGATCGAACAAGTAATGCTTTGGTCATCTGGCCTGCTCGTTTGGTGGTGATCTATCATCTCCCTCGCTTGAATTGTATAGCCTCAACCTATGGTTCTAACATTAATTGTGCACAGTTGCAGGTCACTGAAGATGTTTTTGTTTTAATTACTATGTGTACCAAAGAGCACCACGAAATGTCCATGCACATTGAATTAACACAACCATTGATGTCTGATGTATTGGCCAGTAGACACACTCTATATTGGATGCGACTTTGGGCAATCCCCGAATTGTACAAAAACAGAGACGCAATGTGCAATGTGCTGTTGCAACCATGGGGTAGCAGCATTCAGTGGTGTAAGAATGTGAGGAAAGAACTGAGTTCAATGGGCATGACACACGTATGTTCTAATTCTGCATCCATGCATCTGCAGATAAAAGCCCAGATAAAGCATCAATATTGACTAAAATCCCAAGGCAATATTGACAGCTACCTCACCTCAACGCATTAATCCAGGGAATATTTGCAATGTAAATTAATTGCAGGCAAGGAAGACCACCTGGATAATATTACCATGCCCCTGATGAGATTGCTGTATGCGAAGAAAAGGTTGGGCATGTTGCCCTCAAACACACTACTTTTTAAATACTGGGTTATTGATTCCGAGCTTTATAATAATGAATTGTCAGAGAAGACATGCATGTTCACGTTTTATTCTGATGCCCTTATTGTTTTGGAATTAGAAACAAGCTACTAAACCCTGTTTTACTGAAATGTAATATAAGACAACTACATAAAGCATTGTTACTGTCCAGGAGCGTGGCTGATAACTTGGTGATTTCTGCATTTTCAATTTACATCTAGCATGCCTGGCTACTCAGAAGCACTTTTCTCAAAACCAGCCAGATATTATGAGTGCTGGCACATTAACAATCACACTGTTTATAACCTTGTGGAACTGGCACTAGACTTTTTAAGCTTTTTTACTGTCATGGTGTAATGACCCAAATTGGACAATGTCTTTTATGGAATTGTGGTTACGTAGTATATACTTATGTATCCATGTATTTATTGTGACTGTTGTTTTGTATACACTTTTTATGGTGATGCCGAAATAAAAAGTATTTGATGAGAAGTCACATTATTGTATTAACTTCAGAGAATGTCCTTGGGATTTACCAACTATGCATGTGAAAGTTTACAATTTCACTGATTCCAGCCCGGCCAGCCAGAGGTTAATCTTATGATCCTATGCTGTGATCTCATTAATTCATGTTACTTTAAGTTTGCTGTCGTGTTCGGCACCTCTTAGTGCTACCATGTCTAGTGTTTATGTTTATGTTTATTAGGCTTATATACCACTTTAATCCAAAGTGCTTTACAGTATAACAACAAGGTACTATACTGGCTTTCAGCAAGTATTTATGTTGTGTGTTGCTGTGACAATATGTATGTTTTGTTACTCTCTATCGTTTTATGTAAGGGTAGGACTGGGTAACAGTATCATGAGTGACGTGCCCACAGAGGTCAAACGGCACATCTCCGTTGAAATTTTCCCAGCAAGGGTGTCTTTAACGTTCATCCTTTCCAAGTCAATAGAATACCATTGAATACAAATAAATATTGCAACCTTCAGAAGGAACCTAATCTACTAACAACCTCATGCCCGACCACCCTCATTCACCACATGATTACAACCATGCCAACACATGGCTAGACAATACCCTCTGCCCTACAACAATATTCAAAGTTCTAAATTTCTGGAATTACCTTGCAAAATTCAGCCACCAGCCAAGGCTAGCAGGTCAGACTCTAGGGGTGTCTCACATGGAAAGGTAATGCCTCTGGCATACAAATAACTATCCACATAGAAAGCACACTCACCCAGCTATCAGTTGCCACTGGCTCTACACGCACCAACAGTTAAGCACGCCTCCTTGTCTTTTCCCATCCACCCCCTAACCAGATCCCTGCTTTCCTTTTCAGATCCATTATGTGTCTGGAGACCATGCACATGCCAAAAGTGTATGGTAGAAATCCCAATAACATAATAATTATAAAAGCAGCTGTTATCACAATGCTTCACAGGAGGAGGAATTAGACATGAAGTGCTGTATAAGAATGTAGTTTATTATTTATTGGCATTAACCTTATAGGAATCAACAGAATATGATGCGTAAACAAATTTGACTACAGTTATCAGGATAGAATACTCAGGGTACAGTCTGAAGGATATGGAGTGAGGCAGTGCTAAGGCTTACATTCAGAGAAAAGAAATCAGGCAAGAAAATGCAGAGCCAGTCTGGGAAGGCAAGGTTCTGCAGATGTGCTCTCTCTGAAATCATTTGTATGTGAGTTTTCAATGATGTGATCTTGATATGAAAGACCAAGCAACTCTATTCACTTTTCATGCTACTAAAAGAGGCCAAAGGCACCAAATCATTAGGCAGCTCCTCCCACATTTCCCCAGCCTTTTTAATTTCCCTACGTTTAATGTTGACAACGTTATGTACCTACACAGTCTTTATGCTCCGCCTTGGATTTCTGGATATCGGTGGCTAGATTCCGTCGGGCCTGGTTACACGGTAGAGCCTTCTCCGTCGCAGCTGCTTGATCTTGGAATAAGCTGCCTCTGAAACCTTAGGCTATTACGGATCACCTGGCCTTTCGTTGCAGTTTGCAAACTGCCTTATTTCAATAATGTGATTGCTCCACTTTTGGCTCTCCCTCACAAGTATCTTTGCAGCCTCATTGCACGGATGGCGGTAAGGGTTTACCGGTACCGGTAAGGGCACCCGTACCGGTAAACCCTTACCGCCTTACTACGAGGTCCCTTTGCGGGTTGGTACTTTAACGCCTGCTATTTAGCAGGTGTTAAGACGGATTTCTGAACTCTGTCCTGGTGGCGCAGAAGTTCAGAAGGCCAACCTAATTACTTGGAACAGGGTAACCTCTGGACAAGCCAGACCAATCAAGGTAGCGATCGCGGCGGTCAAGACTAGGTCTCAAGAGGGGTGAGGGTGACTGAAAGCCCGCAATGAGCACACAAAGCAAGAGCGCTAACAAACTACTCCAAACAGTTGTTATATCAAAAATAGATACACATTTATTTTAAGGCCTTTAAAATAATGACCGTAGCGAGAAAATCACAATATCACAATATTAAACCAACACATACCATATCAACACAATATATATACAAATACACAGTCGCAAGCGTTTAAAGCACGAAATATGTAGTCCACCTGCCAGGGAAGGAAAACAGGCAGTGCGATAATGCTTTCGACTCAGTTCGCCTTCATAGGCACCTAACTAGATGGAAGTCCGAGCCCTGCGAAGAGTGGAGCCTTGTGCTCAAAGTACCTGCCACGCCGGTGCCGACGGGCACAAGGGGAAGCTCTTCGGAGGAAGTCAGGCGGTTCACGTTAGTGCACAGCAGAAGAAGAACAGGTTCCGCAACTCAAGCGCAGCCTCCACAGCGGGCAGAAGCAGAGCGCGAGCGCGGCAAAAGGGTGCTGTTTTTACACAGCAGGGAAAAGCAATGGGATACTGCAGGAGGGCGACCAGATCCTAGATATACTACTCACCGGTCCCCGAAGCAAGCAGACCCAGGCTTCTCCACGATAGTTTCAGCAGCTGGCAGGTTCAGAAGAGCAGGGAACGCTTTGTAGTCGTGTAGAGCAAAAAGACGTCCCAATCGACGAAACCGGCACAGTTTTGTTGCCGCACAGGACAACGGAGCGGCCGTGTGTATTCGAGCCAAATGAACCCTCCTCCCTTCAGACCTGGGAACGCCAAGCGTACGAAGCGTGGGAGAGGGACAAGGACTCGCAATACAACACAACCTGGCTGCGGTTGCAGAGCCAAACCCCTTTGTAAGCTGGTCAGTCAACTGGATGGCCCAGAGACGCTTCCGAAGGCTTACTTGGCGGGAGATGGTTGAAGATGCCGGGAATAGCTGTTCCTGCTATTCCAAAGGTCGAAGCACCAGTACAGGCCTTCTGGTTCGATCAAAGGAGGACAGGGGCTCTCCGGACGACAGCAGTGCAAAGGAGGATTCCTTCAGCGGGTCACCAGCGATTCCTCGGTCCAGCCTCGTAGTTGCAGGATACTTGGCTCCTGTATTCCTTCGTTCGTGAGAACTCAGGAGATCGACATGGCAGTGGTGTTTCCAGCTCCCTCTTATCCACGGTTCCCTTCGCGCCAAAACGGAGGGGAGCCAATGGGAGATCCGCTCATCAACACACATACCATACGTGGACCAATCACGGACCACGGTGGTCCCAGGCATTCACACCACCCCAGACTCTCTGGCACCCAGGATGTGTATTGGGACCAGACATCCCAGCCCACACCCTGGAGGCACACAAACGACATGTAGAAGCCCGCGAAAGCAACCACGTTTCGCGGGAAAGTACATGCCCAAATAAGGAAGGCCCCGGGTCGTCTGACCTGGGGAAGGTGAAGGGAGCAAGACGGTCAGTGGACAAGACAAAGGAGCCTCGCGGCCTGGCCATTTTGGGAGCCAGGCCACCATTTTGGGTTCAGTGCAAAAACGTGCTCAGAACGCCAAAAGGAGCTCAAAATAAACAAAACGATCGCTGCCACCATTCGAGTCCCTGAATGACTTGCACCGATCAAATACCATCCTAAAAGAGTATCTAGGGCCTGTAGAAGGCTAGAGACCCAAGAGAGCTGTAACTTAGCTTACAGTGCCCTCTTGTGTCGTGTTGCACTAAAGCTGCGACACGATAAAAGAAACTACGGGAAACCACGTTCCCCGGTACTGACTGTCTTAAGGGCATGTCAGTTTCCCCGTAAGAAAGGAGCAAAAGCCCAGAGAAGTGCGGCAGAAGGCTGTACTTCTCTGGCAAAGTCAAGAACAAGGTTAAAAACAATAGCAAAAAGTTTAGGGGTTGCCACATGGAAGGAAAATTCCCTACAATAACGAAATCTTTCCTAACACTCGCCCCTCCCAGACTATGGACAGGGGGAACTAATCCACCCCTGGATGAGTCTCTTGTTCAGGTCGGTTAAACATTCTGGACAACCCATCAGCATTGCTATGTTGGACACCTGGCCTATGCTCAATAGTGAAGTCGAAGCCTTGTAGACTTATGGACCACCTAAGCAACTTTGGATTCTCCCCCTTCATGTTCATTAGCCACTTTAACGGCTTATGGTCAGTCTGCACAGTGAAGTGGGTCCCATAGAGGTAGGGCCTCAGCTTCCTTAGGGCCCACACAACAGAGAAACATTCTTTCTCTACCGTGGACCATCTGAGCTCTCTGTCCTTAAGCTGGCGACTAATAAAACCGATAGGGTGTTCCTTACCCTTCTCATCTACTTGTGATAGTACAGCTCCTATCCCAGTGTCAGAGGCATCCGTCTGCACGATAAAAGGTCTTTGATAATCAGGGGCCCTTAGGACAGGGGCCTGGCACAAGGAGTCTTTTAAGCCATTGAAGGCCTTCTCACACTCGTCGGTCCAAGTTACCTTCTTGGGTTTCTTCGGAGTTGTGAGGGCAGTCAGAGGAGCAGCTATGGTGCCATAGTCTGCCACAAAATTGCGGTAATACCCCGTGAGTCCTAAAAAGGCTCTCACTTGGGTTTGCGTAGTGGGGGTAGGCCAGTCTTGTACTGCTTGTACCTGACTGAGTAGAGGCTGTCTCCTCCCTCCACCTACTTCATGTCCAAGGTAAACCACTGAGCCTTGTCCATTTTGGTGAGGGGCCACTCGGACACCCTCAAAAGAGCTATCTGAAGGACTGCTCGGGAACAGGTCGGGGAGAGGTTCAGACTCCTCTCCCGCAACGTCTGAAGCCAATAGCAGTGCTGCGATTTCGCCGCTTGGGACAAAAGCCTTCAGCCTATTCACGTGAAACACTTTTGGAGCCTGTCCAGGCCTTCCAAGGTCCACTGAATAGTTAACCTCACCCAGGGGCTCCACCACTGGGCAAGGACCTGACCATTTATCCTGTAAAGCTCGAGGCCTTATGAGATTCATGATCAGGACTTGCTGACCAAGTGTAAAGTTGATGAGGGAAGCTTTCTGGTCGTACCAATGTTTCACCAGCGCTTGCCCTGCCTTCAATTTATCACTGGCCAAGCCCATCAGAAGTACCATCCGTTTTCTGAGCCCTAGCACATAGTCAACTACATTGGTAGTAACAGGGGGAGTGGGCATCTCCCATCCCTCTTTGACGATGGCTAAGGGTCCCCGTACGGGATGACCGAACAGAAGTTCGAAGGGGCTGAAGCCAACACCCTCCTGTGGTACCTCTCGGTAGGCAAACAGTAAGCATGAAACAAGAAGATCCCATTTTCTTCTCTGAGGCTCCTCCAGAGCCCCAATCATGCTCGTTAACGTCCTGTTGAAACGCCCCCCCAGACCATCGGTCTGGGGGCGGTATGCAGAAGAGAACCTGTAGGTGACCCCACATTCTTTCCACATAGCCTGCCTATACTTCGACATAAAGTTGCTGCCATCATCCGGCACAACTTCTTTAGGGAAGCCAACCCTAGTAAACATGCCGAGTAAAGCTTCTGCAACTGGCTTGGCAGTTACAGTTGTAAATGGGACGGCCTCAGGATACCTGGTTGCATGGTCGACCAGCACCAGGATAAACCTATTGCCTGAGGATGTTTGCGGGTCAAGGGGACCAACCATGTCGATCCCTACCCTTTCAAATGGTACCCCCACAACTGGGAGCGGTACCAACGGAGCTTGGATTGTCGCGCCAACCTTACCAGGCATCTGGCAGGCGGCACAACTCCTGCAGTGACTTTCTACTTGCTCCCCCATCTTGGGCCAGTAGAAGTGCATGGATAACCTTTGCTTGGTCCTCTTCATACCAAGGTGACCAGCAAGGGGAACTTCATGCGCCAACTGCAGGAGGAAGGGCCTAACAGCAAGGGGAACCACCAACCTCCTATGGTCTCCTTCTGTAGACTCTGTGGGCTCACTATACAGGAGTCCACCTTCCCAATAAATCCTATGCTTCCCAGGAGGTTCACCCTCAAGCTGGGAGCAGGCCTGTCTCCTTAGGCCTTCCAGAGATGGGCACTCACGTTGGCCTTTACTGAATTCGTCCCTATCAGGACCTCCTTCAACTAACAAGTCTTTTAGTTCAGGATGATCGTTGGGGTCGAATACTTCAGGCATCGCCACCTCCTCGTCAGGCTCGGGCGATTGACCAACTTCCTCCACCGCAGTGGTAGGCGAGCTCGGGGGAATATTCTCTTTCCCCCGTCTTGACTTGTAGACTCCTTTCGCCTTGGGTTTCCCCTTCGGCTGGGGCGGCGTATTGGACTTGGCCAATGCTGCCCGTGCTTGAGACCGTGTGTAGGGTCTTTCGGCAGTGTCTCCTACGAGCCCTAAAGCTCTGAGATCATTACCTAATAAGACCTTTCCCGGGACGTTTCTCTGAATGCTCACTGGAATCCTGACTGCTGTACCATTTAAAGTTAGATTAACAGGGATCACGGGAAACATACGGAGGGGGCCGCCAGCCAACTTAGTGGGCATCAGAGTAGCTCTGGCAACTTCCTCTGAGTCTACCAAGGTAGAATCCACTACAGTTCGACTGCACCCACTATCCCTAAGAGCTGGAGTATCCACTCCATTGATCAGCACACTGTCTTTAAAGTAGTGCTTGGTATTATCCGGAATCCTAGCATACGCCTCTGCGACTTTAGGCTCCCAGGAACCCAGGGACACTAAAACTACCTCGGCCTCTATTCCGCTGGGAAACGAGTCCGAGGAGAAGGATGCTCCTGTAATCTCTTCTTCCTCGTAGGAGGAGAAGGCCAGATTAGCGGAGTGGACCCCCAAAGGTCTAACCTTACAACGGGGATCCCCCTTCACATGGTCAGTTGCTCCACAAGAAAAACAAGCCCCAGTGGGTCTGTTTACATAGGGAGGCTTATTGTAACCAGAGTTCTGTTTCGGAGGCGCACCTCCACTACCCTGTGAGTTCTCTTGTGTCTTACCCTTGTTTTACTTTTTGTGGCCCTTTTGGGAAGAAGATTTAGCAGATTCCCCACCCTCCATATCTCTGGACTTTTTCCCCTCCTCCTGCTTACCAGGATGAGTTTTGTCCTTATGGGACACTCGATGTGACACCCATAAGTCTGCTGCAATGGCCAGCTTCTTAGGATCTATCTCCTTCGAATCGGCCAAATGCTGCTTAAGCTCCGGGGAAGAAGAAGCAAAAATGTGTTCCAGCATGACAAGATTTATCATGCCGTCGAAGGTAGAAACCTTATAGCCTTCGACCCAGCCAGTTAAGTTTTTCAAAGATTCAGCGACATAAGATACCCAAGTACCACCTTCCTTTTTCTTATACTCTCGAAAACGCTTTAAATATTGGGCCGGAGTCTTCCCAAACTTTAAAATGAGAGTTTGCTTTAACATTGCGAAATCAGCCCGCTCAGCCTTCGACATTTCCATAATGGCACTACAGCCAGAATGGGGCAGTCTACTGAGCAACCACGCAATCTTATCAGCATTGTCAACTTCCTGGACCTCGCATGCATACTCAAACGCATTCAGCCAGTCCATAATGTCATTCCTCTCTTCATACACACTGAGCAGATCTTTTGGAAACCGTGGATGAGAGGAAGCCCCAGACCCATGTCCAGGACCCTTGGATCCATTTGCAACCTGAAGCTTGGCCAGTTCCAACTGGTGATCCCTGTCTTTTTGTTTTTCTGCCTGTTCGATTATTAGTTTGGCTATGCTGAATTCAAGCTCCTGCTGCCTAAACCGCAGCTCTTGCTTCTTGAATTCAAGCATAGCCTCCCCATCAGCACTGGCAGAGGAAACATTAGACAGCTCGTCCTCCCTGTCCTCGTGGTCGCGGTGGAACAGTGCGGCGGCAGAACCGTCGGTTCTACCAGTGAGAGCAGCCCCACCACCTTCCGCACTGTCCTCAGAAGTAATAGCGTCAAGCTGCACTTCTTGCCACGCCACGATTCTTTGGATCATTTCCAATTTCGTGCCTTGAGAGGAAACACCTCTCTCCGCACACATCTTTTTCAGCGTTTCTGATTTGGAAGCATTTAAAGTTAACAACGTACTTGTTTCCATACTGTTTGATAGGACTATGGCCTTTTTAAAGTTATACTATAACAATTCACTACGTGTACTGTTTGGAATAACCTGAAATGCCTTAGTTCGAGCGCAACACTGGATACCTTCAGTCGTATCCCACCGCTGTACACCAATTTGTTAAGACGGATTTCTGAACTCTGTCCTGGTGGCGCAGAAGTTCAGAAGACCAACCTAATTACTTGGAACAGGGTAACCTCTGGACAAGCCAGACCAATCAAGGTAGCGATCGCGGCGGTCAAGACTAGGTCTCAAGAGGGGTGAGGGTGACTGAAAGCCCGCAATGAGCACACAAAGCAAGAGCGCTAACAAACTACTCCAAACAGTTGTTATATCAAAAATAGATACACATTTATTTTAAGGCCTTTAAAATAATGACCGTAGCGAGAAAATCACAATATCACAATATTAAACCAACACATACCATATCAACACAATATATATACAAATACACAGTCGCAAGCGTTTAAAGCACGAAATATGTAGTCCACCTGCCAGGGAAGGAAAACAGGCAGTGCGATAATGCTTTCGACTCAGTTCGCCTTCATAGGCACCTAACTAGATGGAAGTCCGAGCCCTGCGAAGAGTGGAGCCTTGTGCTCAAAGTACCTGCCACGCCGGTGCCGACGGGCACAAGGGGAAGCTCTTCGGAGGAAGTCAGGCGGTTCACGTTAGTGCACAGCAGAAGAAGAACAGGTTCCGCAACTCAAGCGCAGCCTCCACAGCGGGCAGAAGCAGAGCGCGAGCGCGGCAAAAGGGTGCTGTTTTTACACAGCAGGGAAAAGCAATGGGATACTGCAGGAGGGCGACCAGATCCTAGATATACTACTCACCGGTCCCCGAAGCAAGCAGACCCAGGCTTCTCCACGATAGTTTCAGCAGCTGGCAGGTTCAGAAGAGCAGGGAACGCTTTGTAGTCGTGTAGAGCAAAAAGACGTCCCAATCGACGAAACCGGCACAGTTTTGTTGCCGCACAGGACAACGGAGCGGCCGTGTGTATTCGAGCCAAATGAACCCTCCTCCCTTCAGACCTGGGAACGCCAAGCGTACGAAGCGTGGGAGAGGGACAAGGACTCGCAATACAACACAACCTGGCGGCGGTTGCAGAGCCAAACCCCTTTATAAGCTGGTCAGTCAACTGGATGGCCCAGAGACGCTTCCGAAGGCTTACTTGGCGGGAGATGGTTGAAGATGCCGGGAATAGCTGTTCCTGCTATTCCAAAGGTCGAAGCACCAGTACAGGCCTTCTGGTTCGATCAAAGGAGGACAGGGGCTCTCCGGACGACAGCAGTGCAAAGGAGGATTCCTTCAGCGGGTCACCAGCGATTCCTCGGTCCAGCCTCGTAGTTGCAGGATACTTGGCTCCTGTATTCCTTCGTTCGTGAGAACTCAGGAGATCGACATGGCAGTGGTGTTTCCAGCTCCCTCTTATCCACGGTTCCCTTCGCGCCAAAACGGAGGGGAGCCAATGGGAGATCCGCTCATCAACACACATACCATACGTGGACCAATCACGGACCACGGTGGTCCCAGGCATTCACACCACCCCAGACTCTCTGGCACCCAGGATGTGTATTGGGACCAGACATCCCAGCCCACACCCTGGAGGCACACAAACGACATGTAGAAGCCCGCGAAAGCAACCACGTTTCGCGGGAAAGTACATGCCCAAATAAGGAAGGCCCCGGGTCGTCTGACCTGGGGAAGGTGAAGGGAGCAAGACGGTCAGTGGACAAGACAAAGGAGCCTCGCGGCCTGGCCATTTTGGGAGCCAGGCCACCATTTTGGGTTCAGTGCAAAAACGTGCTCAGAACGCCAAAAGGAGCTCAAAATAAACAAAACGATCGCTGCCACCATTCGAGTCCCTGAATGACTTGCACCGATCAAATACCATCCTAAAAGAGTATCTAGGGCCTGTAGAAGGCTAGAGACCCAAGAGAGCTGTAACTTAGCTTACAGTGCCCTCTTGTGTCGTGTTGCACTAAAGCTGCGACACGATAAAAGAAACTACGGGAAACCACGTTCCCCGGTACTGACTGTCTTAAGGGCATGTCAGTTTCCCCGTAAGAAAGGAGCGAAAGCCCAGAGAAGTGCGGCAGAAGGCTGTACTTCTCTGGCAAAGTCAAGAACAAGGTTAAAAACAATAGCAAAAAGTTTAGGGGTTGCCACATGGAAGGAAAATTCCCTACAATAAAGAAATCTTTCCTAACAGCAGGCATTAAAAACCAACCCGCAAAGGGACCAGGGTGCTAATTACGGTACCGCAATTTGCGGCACCGTAATTAGCGCCTTCCCCATTCCCATAGAGCCCTATGGGGCGAAAATGGGAATGGGGAAGGGCAATGGGGGAAGGGGGAATTACCGCCCTGCCAACCTTGGAATAGGGCGGTAATTCCCCTTTCCTCCAAGGCGGTGCCGGTATTTTACCGGCATGGACCAAGGTGCTAATAGCACCTTGGTCCTCCGCCTACCGTGTAATGAGGCCCTATATCTTTTTTTAACTAGTTTATTCAATTTACCATCTTACAAATATATTGTAGAATACAATCAACAACCTTTTTAAGTATCTATAACATAACATAACATAACACCACACCACACCACAATGCTTACCGGCATTGGAAAAGCAATGCAGAGATATGTGTTCATGGTTTTGTTCCAGAATTCCGCATGTCTAGTAATAGCCACTTAGTCCGATGTTCAGTCCATTTGGATGCTTCTTAAAAGAAATCGGAATCTATGTATGTGCCACTGAAGTGCTGTTCATCCACAGCCGGGACTCGCTATCCAGGCAGACAGCTTGGGGACTCCTCCTTTTGAGCCCACCGTTAGTCATGCTGTACTAGAAATGAGGCTGATACACAATCACATTGGGCTTAATTACAAGTTTGGAGGCAGCAAGGCCCTTAATAAGGGCATGGCTGCCTCCAAACTTGGCCCGGGTCCGTGTTCCCTGAATGGGGAAATACCAAGCCATTCCGACTTTGGAGGGCCCGGTATTTCCCCATTCAAGGAACCCGGAACATCCCCATTGGGAATGGGGAGCATGCTAACAACGGGTCTGTTAATGACGGGCCCGTTGTTAGCATGCTGGTCCCCTCATGGGACCTGCAAAGGACGTCTGGTCTGACCAGACGTCCAGAGCGTGTCCCGCAAGTGGACCTCGTAATGAGGCAGTACGGGGTTAACGGCACCGGCACCTTTACTGGCGCTGTTAACCCCTTAACGCCTCACTTGTAATGAGGCCCATTGTCTTTTTGATTCTTGCACACTCCCAACAAGCAAAAAGAATCCAATTTCATCTATACAGATCCCCCGCCCATGAAAATCATTCTTGTTATCTCCTTGTTGAGATAAACAATTGCTTTCTGCACAGGAATTTTTTTGTCATCCTTTGGGGAATTGAACCTATGAGGCTTTTAATAAACCTGTCAGAGAAAATTGCTCACCTGACTGACTCCCCAAGGAACCCGCTCCTGAAAAATCTGATGAGATACAAATGTCTGCGTTTGCCAAATGACTTCTGCCTCCCTATATTGCAGCAGGGTGAGCCGTGAGTAAAGCTCATTTGACCTCCTCTTGTTCTACCTTCTCTCTACTGCTTCTTGTGCCGTATCATCCGCGGGTATACTCTGTGTGTTTAGTATGCAGTGCTGTTGTGTCTGATGATTTCTCCTGCAGCATCCGACGCCCCCTGACTCGCTTCTCTCGTCCAGGGTCTTATAAGCAGGTGCTTATCTTATAACAAAAGACGCGTGTCACCCCCTCGGCGCAGTATCCGCTCTTGCCGTTATCATCGCTATTATATTTCGCTGTACTGCCCCTGGTGCATGCACGTGATTACATTTGCAAGCTCCTCCAGTGGCCCTGCCGCTTTTGTAATGCAATATTCCACTTTACATTACATCTACGCATTTGCATATATTCATCATTTCAAATGCCATCTACTCACTGCATTCGCTTTTGCGTAAGATGATATAGACCGCGCACGAAACATCTCGCTTAGAAACTCTGCTTACTCGGCATGTAACTGTGGCTGCGACATCTGTAGAAAAAGGTAAATAATACCTCCCTTCCCCATGGGTTAAAAAAGTAGCACATTAGTGTGAGAAAAACGGCTCATTAAACACTGACAACATTTGATCAATACAAGCGGGGCGATTCAAGTTTTGTTTCGCCTACCTTTTCCCTTAGACGAGCTAAGAGGGCCATCGAGTTTATACACACGCTTACGAGTACGTTGTATGGTAAACAAGAAAACACACTGCGCTCTTATCTGGGCAGTAAAGGGCCTTCGAAATCCCCACACAATATTTCTGGGAGGAACGTTGCAATAGTGTCATTTGTGGGAGAGGTGAACGCTAGAGAATAGTACTGTTTCTGGTGTAAGGACATTTGCAACCCCACCTTCACGTTCTTCGTCTCATCATCACCCCCCCCCCCTCCCCCCGCTCATCCGGGCCTCTCAGCAGCCCGTGCAGTATAGGAGCATCCTAGGCAGTTGCATGTTGGCTGCTAAACTCCCATGCGCTCTTCTGTTTCCACTTCCTCCAGACTCTTTCTGCCTAGTGCTGTGAAGAGGCCCCCTTACCTTCCAGCAGCATGCCTGCTATCCCAGCAATTGACACAATTACCCTAATCAGCAGATACTGGCATGCAATACACATGCCTGTTACCGATAACGTCATTGGTGTTGTGTGGTGGTCTAGTGGTTCGTTGACGTGAGCATCATGACGGTGTCATGACGCTCCCTTAATAAAAGGGGCTCTGCTGGCACAGCGAGGGCGGTGCAGCAGAGCCCCAGGAAGCGGCAACTCGTGTCCGTGGCCTAGGCTGCCGTGTGCCCTGGGTGCCCCCACGCCACTGCGGCCCCCCTTCTGCTGGGTGCACCCAGCTGTGACTACCGGGGCCGGTGATCCCTGCTCTCATTTGCTGCATGACCGCAGATCCCGGGTCCGGTGTCGGAGGACCCGACACCACCTGAGGCCCACCCCGGAGTCCCAAGGCGGGCCTCTAACAATTGGGTGCGTGCATTCATTAGGAAACCGACTTGCCTTTCCTAAATACCTCGAGCTTTTAAAACGTGCATTGAAAATATTGGATTAAAATTGTGGACTGGAATTGCTTTGATGTAAAACAAATCACGGAAAGCAATTGATTGTGTTGTTCTCGCCTTTAGTGGTGTCGAGTACACGGGAAAAAGAGGCACACACCCCCCCCCCGTTTCTTTCAAAATGGGGCTTTGAGTTTCATTTTGACCCCGTGGAGATTATGCAGGGGTTTAAGTTGGCTGGGGCTAGCCCTCTCCAAAGAGTGGAGCCGAGGCTCTGGCGAGGCTCCCCCGGCCCCCATTAGCCCCAGCCTGCGCCTGACGCAGCCCATCTCATGTGTGCATGATCAAACATGGAAGAGAATGAACACACACGGCCCACCTTGCCTTTCCACTGGCTGGGTGGGGAGGGGTCGAGAGAGCGTTGATTGCTGCTCGCAGGGCGTTGGAACAACAATTGGGAAGCAAATGGAAAGGAGGGTTTGGAGTGTGTCTCTCCGTATTCAGACCATATACCAAACAAGTTCTTCCAAGGAACCAATGACATTTCTTTGACTAGTTTAAACTGAGTGAGTAATCAGGCAAACATGAAACACATAATCTGTAATTTTCTGAAAAGAATGGCACTTTCCAACCTTTGAGAAGGCAATGTCCCCAGCTCAGGTATGGGAGGCATGGCTCTGCCCCTGGCCCTGCACGAGGCACTATCATACTTGAACCAGCCGACAATAAAACAAAGCAAATGCAGAGAGCAGGCACAAACAAGGGGCGTGTGTGTGTGGGTGGGCAGCGGTACTGTGAGCAGTGTTGAGGGCTGGGGGAGGGGGAGGCTATGCAAGGCGTTATCTGATTGTTGGGAGCAATTTGAAGAAAAAGAGTTGTCTGCAGGTGGCCACACAGGCTCCTAATGGGATGCATTACCACCCAGAGGTTGTCCCATGACCAGTGGTACGGTCATTTTGAAAAATGGAAGTGATAGAGGAACCCTGCTCCGATTCTTGTCATTAAGCATAACTCTTGTGTATAAGCACGTTATAAATGCCTTATCATAGCATATCTGTCACTGCTGAGACCCTTTTGGGTCAGAAGTGAAAGGGACATACAACAAACATCACTATCGTTCCAATGCAGAGCACTTATCCCTATTGACCTCCCAACCGCACTCACTTCCTTTTCTGTTCACCTGCATAATCTGAATGTACCATGCCTGGCAAGATTGCTTGTCTCGTCTTCCCTATGTTTCCCCCTCACAGGCATGGTTGAGCTTTGAAACAGTTGTGTGCAAGCACATAACAAATAAACAATCAATCAATCAATCAACACCCTGATGCTTGAAAATGTCTTACCTGCACAAGACAACAAGACATCTCTGTGTATTGCCCTACTTGTCTTCACATCACATAATTGTTTTACACAAGTACCGTCTGTATATAATGTGCAAATGTACATGAGCGGTGCAGGGTATAAGTTAACATAACATAACATGCATTACACTGTTTCAGGCTTATGTGGTGAAACTATTTACTGTGGAGAATAGGCAGAATGAGGGGCTTTGGAAGGTATATTGCCCCTTACCAGTGAGTTGTGACTTCTCAGGGAAAGGGCCATTTGCACTCTCCAATTCACACGTTTCTGGCACAGCCCAGTGATAAAAGATAAGACATCAAAAAAGCAGACTTGGGGAATGACTTGGGGGCCTGTGAAGCCCAGCTCTGGCTTTTACCATAGCTTGGCTTTGTTACTGCAAAGCCCTTGTTAGTGGCAACCTGCATTATGCAAAAATAAAACCCTTTGGTTAGTATTTCAAAGAGGAAGACCTCTGTGTTTTACACATCAATAAAGCACCCTTTTCCTCATTTCTTGGGGCGAGGATGCATACAACATAAAAGTTTAAGTGCCACCACCGGGCTACTGTGTCTCTGGCTCCCTCACTCCCTCAAGCAGTGGGTGAGTCAGCCTCACCATCAGCCTCACCATCTCCTGGGTCACATGCCCCTGCTATAGCTTGGTATGCTAATGCACCTGATGTGGGAAGTTGTGTGGTACCAGAGAGTCCAGTTGCCTAAGAGACTGGAAAAGAGGGAATTATGGGACTTGAGGCCGTCCCAACACTTCCAGACCATAATCTTTGTGCGGTCTGTCACACCCGTTAATGGCAGTCGTGATGTTGTCCCAGATCTTGAGGCTTGCATCGTTGCCTAGCTGTATTGCTGGGTTGAGGAGGGCATCATAGGCACCCAGGACACGATCCACCAGGATGCCAACTTCAGTGATGGTGAAGTTGTCAGCCGTCAGCACCCCCGAGGCATGTTTGGCTTCCCTCGGTCCTGGGTAAGTGCTGTGGAGTTATGGTGGTGTTGGTAGGTGGAAGCATTTTACATACAGTATTGTTTGCATTTCGGAAGTTCAAGAGTGCCTCTGAATATCGCATACTATATTTCCTTGCTTTCGGGATACATTGGAGCCTTGCTGAACCACACATCTATGCTGCACATCAAGTAAGCTTCTTCCATCCTCAAATTGCCCAGAAAAATTCACATAATTATTATTATAATTATAGTAATTATGACAATATCTGGTGTGCCTTCCATTCATCCTTTACACCTGAAACATGAGTGGAAAGTCCGCAAGAGAGAAAGGGTGCAGCTGGGGTCAGGGATGTGGTGAAGACACATCTGCCTGAGCCCAGGAGGATTTGGAGGGCTCCAGGCCAAAGGTGACCCGGCACCTGGACGCCAACAGGGTCGTAGACAGACAGCGGAAGCACCACCACCTTGGGCCCCTCGGGCCAAGAAGGGACACCCTGCACAGCAGGAAGAGGCTGTAACCCAAGACACGGCACAGGAGACGTGTCCACTGAGCAAGAGCTGCTTCACTGTTCAGAAGCTCCGTATCCTCATTGACTACCTGACCGATCACTATCGTGAGATGTGCCAGTATGCAGGGTGCACCCAATTACCTGCACAACGGATGGTGCACTCGCAGCGGGTCACAGACCAGATCAATGCTGTTGGTGTGGAGATGCGCACTGCCAAACAGGTTCATGAGCACACATAGGATGTGTCAACCTGGCCTCTGCACTGGCTACTGAAGGGGGGGCCACCGGAGGAGCAGCAGCTGAAACAGCATGAAGAGGGGTGGGAGGCATGGAGAACTGACACATCTGGTGGGTGGCATTTCTTGGGCATCGTATGTTCCTCCAATCATGTAAAACACACCATGTATGTGTAGTGGCACATCTGCCTGCATTTGTAAAACATCCTTGGGTGATGCATGTTTGGTAACGTTTAGACTCATGTCCCATGGCCTCCATTCTAGGCGCATCATGTCTGGAGGTCATGTGTGGCACATGTACGTGTGACGGGACATACAAGTGTCTGCTGGCCTACAGAGCAGTGACAGTACATGCATGTTGGGTATCCATGTCAAGAACATGTTCAAATTGCCAGACCCCATAACGTGCAGCAGCAGTTTGCATTGTTTGAGATGACAGTGGCTGTTGCCTGACAGTGTCATCCAAAACGACAGTCAATGACTGTTGGTCACTCACTCATGGCCCCTCATCAACTGATGCTTCACATGATAGTATCATGTGAATGGCAATGTCATCTCACACAATGTAAATTTACAATACACATTCCAGGCTTCTACTAGGCATACAGCAGAGGATTCACACCAATGTGGAGCCAGACACAGGATCCCGGGAGACCTGGTGTTGACATTGATGTGACACAGCACACAGTAACAGCCATATGTGTGGTCACTTTGCTGCCAAACACAGGGAGCACAATACTGTGAGGCAAGTGATGTTGACAGCGCACACATCTTTGCTTCACACATATCACGTTGTTCATTGTACATTGTCTACACTCCGCACAATGATGCAGTGGGTCGTGCTGTCCTGGTCAGGGTGCATGTCACCAGCTGTCCTGGTCAGGGTGCATGTCACCAGCTTTGACACACTCCTACCTGACGGTTACAAGATCCTCTCCTTGCCCAGGTCCAACCGTGCAGGGGGGGGGTGTGGCCCTTATCTTCCCTTAGTGGATTCCTGCCACTGTCACTCCTACGCAGACCTATCCCTCCTTTGAATGCCTTGTCTCCCGACTCTCTCTCTCTCCCAGCCATTCCCTTACCGTGGCTACTATCTATCGGCCACCTAGTCAAATTTCTGCCTTCCTCTCGGAGTGGGCTGACCTCTCCTCCTCACTCCTGTTCTCAACCACTCAACTCCTCTTTCTTGGAGACTTCAATATCCATCTTGATGCCTCCTGTCCTCCCTCTGGACTCTTTCGCGACCTCTGCGACTCTCTCTCACTCTCTATTCTCCGGTCTGGGCCGACCCATTCTGCAGGGCACACTCTCGATGCTCTGATCTCTTCTGACCTTCCCCTCTCTGTCCCTCTCTCCACTCCTCTCTCCTGGAGTGATCACTTTCTCCTATCCTCCCACCTCACTCTCCTTTCCCCACAGGCAAAGCCACCCTTATCACTGCCACCCACCTTCGCGGTCATCCAACCCATTAAGCGCGTGTCAGTTGAGGCTTTCGGTACCACCTTCTCGCCCCCTCCTCCCCCTTCGGCTGACTCCCACCCTGACACAGCCCTCTCCACTCTCCACTCTGCTATATCTGATACCCTTGATATCCTTGTCCCTGTCATGAGGATCCGCCTGAAGCCCAAAGCCAAATGTAACTCCTGGTATGACTCAGATCTCGTCACCCTTAAATGCATGTGCGGGGTGGCAGAGAGGAAATGGCGTGCTTCATGTTCATCCTCTGACAAACTGGCCTGCCGCCTGCTCCAAAGGCAATACCGGTTCTCCGTTCTCACTAAGAAGAGAGCCCTTATCCAAGCTTGCATCTCTGTTGCATCTAACAATTCGGCCAAACTCTTTAAAATCTTCTAGAAGGAGCTGGCCAACCCTGCTGCAGTCTCCACCTCTCCTGTCCCCTCTCAGGCCCTCTGCACGTCTCTGGCCTCTCACTTCATTTCAAAAACTCAGGACATCGTGTCCTCACTCTCCTCCTATCACCTCCCCCCTCTATTCCCTGCTCTCCCTCTGGCCCTTCTGCAGCCACCCCTCCTCCCTCCTTCTCTGCCTTTCCCCTCTTTTCTGCTGACGAGGTTTCGAGACAAGTCCGATCTATGAAAGTCTCGTCAAAACAGGTCCACCCCCCTTCCTCCAAAACTATCAAGGACCACATCGACTCCCTGGCTCCTGCGCTGGCTGACTTCTGCAATCACTCCTTCGCCTCGGGAGTCTTCCCTTCCCCCCTCAAGCACTCCCTTATGCACCCTTTCTTAAGAAACACTCTTCCGACCCCTCCTGCCCAACTAACTATCGCCCAATCTCTATCACTCCCTTCCTGGGCAAGCTCCTGGAGAAAATGGCCATCTCCCAGCTTAATCTCCATGCTGAATCTGTTGGTAGTCTTCATGACCATCAGTCTGGCTTCAGAGCTGCCAGAAGCATGGAAACTGCTCTCCTGAACATCCGTGAGGACCTGCTCTCTAACCTTGACTCTAACACCCCCTGTGTTCTCATTTTGCTTGACCTCTCTTCTGCCTTTGACACTGTCAACCACACCATCCTGCTCAACCGCCTCCGTGATAACCTGGGTATCACTGGTCAGGCTCTGGCGTGGCTGACCTCCTTCCTCTCCAATCGACCCTCCCAGGTCCAACTGGGTTCCTTCCTCTCTGACATCTTTTTCTCTACCTGTGGGGTCCCCCAGGGTTCTAACCTCTCCCTCTGGCTGTTCAACCAGTATCTGGCACTTCTTGCTTACTGCATCGCCGCTCTCTGTCCCAACATTCAGTGCTACACGGATGATACCCATCTCATTTTCAGGCTACCCTGGGCCTCCTCTTCCCCTTCCCTCATCTCTGACTGTCTCTCTGCTATCCAGGAATGGTGTGCCGCCAACGACCTCTGCCTTAATGCCAGTAAGACTGAGATTCTACTTATTGGCACACCCACTCCCTCCGTCCCTGCAGCTCTCTGCCTGGCCTCCCTTGGCCCTTTTCCTGCGCCTACCTGCAAGGCAAAAAACCTTGGGGTCATCTTTGACTCCACACTCTCTTTCTCTCCTCACATATCTGACGTCTCTAAGAAGTCACACTACCAGCTACACCTCCTCAGAGGGATCCTTCCCTTCCTCTCCTTCCCCCAGAAGCTCACTGTCTCCAGAGCTCTGGTTCTCTCGAAGCTGGACTACTGTAACAGCCTCTATCTAAATCTTCCTGGCTCTACTCTCCGCCCTTTGCAACTCATCCAGAACAGGACTGCGAGACTTGTCCTTGGCCTCAAGCCCAAGGACCGTATCTCTCCAGGACTGAAATCTCTACACTGGCTCCCAGTGGCTGCGAGGATTAAGTTCAAAACCATCTGCATTGTCCACAAGGCCTTATGGGGCCTTGGGCCAAAATACCTTCAACTCTCTCTTCCTAAATATCTTCCTTCTTGAGCTCTTCGCTCATCCACCTCCAACTACCTCAGGGTCAGCCGCTTCTCCAAGCAACGAGCTGGGGGTAGATCTCTCTCCGCAGCAGGGGCCTCCCTCTGGAACAGCCTTCCTGCCTCCCTGAAACTTGAGGAGAACCATCTCCGGTTCCGGAAGCACCTCAAAACCTTCCTCTTTGCCTCCGCTTTCTCACCCTCTCTCCCCTGCTAAAATCACTGAACCTGCACCGAATCTGCTACTGGGCCACTCACCGATCTCGGTCCTTGGCCAAGCCTCTCTTCCCTGCACTGCCTACCTGCACTACGGGACTGTCTCTGTATCCCACAGCCCCTTCTCCCGGCACTTACCTTGCACTTGCCACCAGCTGGCCCTATTATTTATCTTGTATTCTACTAACTACGTATTGCACTTTCCTTGCACTTGCCACCAGCTGGCCCTATTAATTATCTTGTATTCTACTAACCATGTACAGCACTTTCCCCCTCTCCCATTCCCCTTGCACTTTTCCCAGTCCCCTCTCCCCTTGCACTTGCGCGGTCTGAATGACACCTGGCCTAGTAGGATCGTTGTCTGTCCCCCTTTGTCCCCCCTGCCTCGTCGCGCCTTGAAACACTTGTGTACAGGCGCGTTACAAATGCCATATCATATCATATCATATCATGATGGCATTAAGGTGACATGTGGCAGTTGTAGTAATGGTGAGTGGATGTAGTGGATGCCAAAGGTGAGGGAATGGATGTATATCATTTCCCAATGCAACCACGGGAGCACTTTCCAAAGGATTCAACAGTTTACCATCTCAGGCATGCGGCATATGTATCAATTGTCCAAAATGTTTAAACAGTATACATGTGTTCATTGACTGGACATGGTTGTCCACTTCTCAGTTGACATTTATTTTTGTGTGTCATGTTTGTACAATAGTATCTGTGGACTGGGGTGTCCGACTGATGCCATGGGATGGCCTTCACCATTACAATGCCCCATGTGCAGTACATGGTCCTGGGTTGTGTGCTGACATGACAGTTGCATGGACCATCAGTCAATGTGCATGCCACTTATGTATATCAATGTGTCCACAGATGGCATGGACAGAACACGGGAGTTCGGGGGGGGGGGTTGGAAGGCTGCATGTCAGCAAATGCCACACATCCATGGCTTACTGCTCATAGTGTGGCACATAACAATGTCAGATGCTTGCGTGTCCTGTCATTTTGTATCTGTCTGCACTTTGATGGAAGAACATGACTCAATATGTCATTATCTGCCCATGTGCAGGTGAGGAAACACCACAGTAGAGGTTGAGGATGAAGAGCCATTGGCACATCAGACCACCACTGGAGGCTGTGGTAGCATTCACCATGAAAACCCACTGGTGCTTCAGACCATCATCAGTCATGCTGCAGCCGTATCACCCTCTTCTGACTCAGATGATCTGGATGCTGAACCAGATGTGTTTGCCTCACAGAGGGAGAAGGTGAGTGCCCCAATTGGCAGATCAGATGGGCCATTGAGTCTGCAGCTGTGCAACAGGCTTCACAATGCCAGTCAGTGGTGACTGCAATACATGGGAGGTCGACCCGGCACTGTTTCCTGTCCCTAGTCCCTAGTCCCCATGCCCTCTGCCAGGCACTGGCCCCCATTTCACGAATTTGGGGTTACAGTTTCTGGTGGAGGTGATGAGGAAATCACATCATGCCAGCTCTGTCATCTGGTATGCATGTGCACTGTCTCTTGTGTTATATTGGTATTATTGGTCACTATGGTCTTTGTATGCATTCCACATATTTGCTAGCTGGGGGTGTAATCCTTGAGTCACGGTAAGTGTCACTGCAGATGTGTATCTGTCCACATGCATCTGTATGTATGTGCACTTACACTTTGAAGCATGTGCTTTGTTTTGGAGGATGCACTTTCACAATAGCCGAGGAAAATGTTAGGGATTGTGTAGCACTTGTCACACTTTAGCCAATGGAAGTATTTCCAACATTCTGGATATACATTCCAATTGACAGCATGCATTCTCTGTGCATCTGTATTCTATGTATTTTGGTTCTCCAACACTTGCCTCACTGACCACAATGATATTTCCTTACTGCCACCCTTCTACTACCCCTGCCCCAGGTTTTCTACAGAGCCCTGAAGGTGTACTCCTTATCCACACTACTGTTTAAACTGTGCCACTGTCCACTCCACTCCCTTATCCTCTCAAATTACCTGCCCTGCCACTATTCCACATGTTACTCAAACGTCCATTGCAAGGTCTACTCACCCCAGCTGCTATGCTTCATGGTGCTGCCTCTGTTGACACAATTGTGGGCCTTTGTGTGCACTGACTCCACAGGACAGGTCTCTGTACCTGAATGTATTGCATTATTTTTGTTTTCATTCCTTGATGATCTAATCCAGCACTGTGAGTGACTGCATGGTGTGTGTGCACATTGTGGGCCTATTTATGCGGTACATCATCCACTCCCCCCAGCTTGTCTTAATTTGTTGTCCCTGTTGAAGTTGCCAGTGCACCCTGGAATCCGGGCACACTTATTGGGACTGTCTCGCACATGGTGTGTGCTCTGTTGGAGGGTAAGTGGAAAGCTGCATAATGTCCTGAGGTCCATTTACAGTGGTGTCCAATGGTTGGTGGTTGGTGCAGAGTATGGGTAGGTGGTTGTCAGCACTTCTTTGCAGGGATTTTGCATACATGGGTCTCTTTCTGCTTTGCATGCATGGTGGGTTGTGCATGTTATTTCCTAGATGTGAAGCTGCTGATTGACCTTTCACAGGTGGCGTTTCTTTGCCAGTCTGCACTTCTCAATCACCCACTTTTGTCCTGCATCTACATGTGGCACTTTTCCATATGTGTGCATTCAGGCTTTCTGACCAGGCTAGTTCTTTCACAAGTGTTCAGGTCTCTGCCTTCTTCTCTTGTCCACCTTCTCTCTGCCCTCAGCCACTGTGATGTCAGACACATTCATCGTCATCTCACCACCAGCCAGTCTCCCCCTTCCACTGCATTTCACCTATCCCTTTCTCTCTCTCTCGCTCTACACTCCACTGCTAGGCAATCATCACTCTGTGTCCTGTCTCTCTCTTGCCCTCTGTCACCCTTCTCATCAGCTACCACACTTGTACATACACTCCCAGGACACCACCTCCTCACTTGGTGCCCTTTTCCTACCCTGCCTCCATGGTTGACCCAATGGCACACATGATACCGGACAGTGCGTTTGCATAACTTGTATGCCTGCAATCAATGTCCCCATTTGGGCTCGCATCCCAGGACTCAGTGACACCTGCTTCCAGGGTGCATGTTGTGCTGTGTTTGTAATCTGTTTGCTTTGCAGCCAGAGAATTCTCATTTGTTCACTTTTGCTGTTGTGATATTGATGGTTGCTCACACTTGGTTGTTTGTATTTCCAGATGTTGACACTGGGTGGTCCACGCCTACTTTCGTGTTCCATAAAGGAGTTGTCATGGCTGTCCGGTATCTTTACATTGATGTAATGCATGTCTTTGCAACTTCCAAATGTTTTCTTCAGGTGGGTTGCAGTGCATGCGAGTCAGGTGAGTACCTTGTGCAGGTAAGTCAAAGGCACTCAAGGGGGCACTTGTGTTGTTGTTGCTGGCAGTGAATCTACCACTGCGTGGGGTTATTTTTCTTTTACTTGTGAGGTGAGCTGGTCCAGCTTCATGGGTGTATGTGACACATGGTGATGGTAGGCTGGGGTACCTATGCATGCTGTTTTATCAAGACAATCAGGGTGGCAATGGTTGCTGTGTGATTGTTGTGAGTGAAGCTGTCACTGTAGGGCCTTTGTTGGTGAGTTGTCATGAGGGTGGGAGGACCGGTTGTATGTGTGCTGGGACATACAACCGGATGGGAGTGTTGGCAAGTGTTTCCTTGCAGTTTTTGCATGCTTCTTGCCTGCCACATGGCATCCTGTTCACTTAGCTTTTCTAGTCATGTCTAGCCACACAGGCAATCCACTCTTGATCTTTCTGCCCATTCTGGGGGGGGTGTTTTCCCGTGACAAATAAACACACAGCACAGCATTGATGGCCATTTGGGGGATGCCATGTTCACCACAGACACTAGACACACACCATTGAACAGGTTTTGTTATTTGTCATGGTGGACATGTACCATGCACGGGACACCGGTAGATGTTTAGCAGCCTGTTGACAGCTACTCAGTGCATCCCCATGCTCCTTTCATTTCCAAGCATATTGGTCCCTATTCGATTCAGTCCCTGTGAAGTCTGCCTTCCCTTCCTCTTGCATGTTACTTGCTCCCTTTTGTGTGCAAGGGTCCTTGGCTTCTGTTTCTCATTTCCCATGTCTGCTTGTATCTTTCATGCCAGTTGCGTGTGTGCCCTGGCTTCTTGTATGACTGCTGCACTGTGAACAGCTGTCTTCTGACGGATCCTGTCTTCGATGTAATTGCTGATATATTTGCATCCCTTCGTCTTGGGCTTTGCATCAACACCTCCCCTGGCAGTGTTTACTGCACTGTCCCGCTGCCATGTTAATCAGGGGATGCATATTGTGGCATTGCGAGTACTTCCAAGGTGATCCTGGGTCTTCGCTTTTTGGGAGTCCTCTCAATGTTATACTGACTGTGGCTGGATCAGAGTGTTCCCAATGTCCATCACCATGACAAGGGGTAATTGGTACCTGGCACTTCACTGCATGGTTCTCTGAGGGGCTGGCAGTGTAGGAGGTGTATTGGTAAGGTCTCACTGTGTGTTCATTTCATTGCATTGTCATGAGGTGGGCGGGTCTGGCTGCATTGGTGGAGGGACACATGGTGATGGGTGGCTGGTGAGTTCCTGTTTGCATTTGTTGCATGGCATTCAGCAGGGCACAGATTGATGTATAACTGGGTGCATGGCTGTGTTGCCCGCCCTGGCCTTGTGCTGGCTTTCTCTACAGAGGCATTCTACTGGAGGTAATGGGGCGTTGCTATTGTATGCGTGTACAGGACACATATTCAGAGTTGGGTGGTTTGCAGGCTTACAGAGGGGGATATCCCTGCATTCCAGGGTGCAGCTGATGCAGGCTCACAAGGTAAAAGGTGCGAGGTGAGATGTGCATCTTTATTTCAGTGCAGTCTTCATGACTATGTTGATGTGACTGGGTATTGTGTGAATACTTGTTGTCAGGGAATAGGTTGGTCACTCGACCTGTATATTGTTGTGTAACACGCATAGGGGCCCCAGGGCACTCCTCACATATGTTGGTTGCTAATTTAAATGTTGTACTGTGCCTTCCTACTTGTGTTCACGTGTATGTAGCTTGGGGGCTAAGTACAGAATAGTGGTTGGTATCCATTTGTCAGTGGTCAGGGACTTTAATGCTTGTGTTGTATGCTTTTGTGTGTAATACATGGACACTGTTGCTTCCAGTTGCTATAGCTGTGTTGGTGATTTGTGCACAGCCCAACAGAGTAGTGGTGTATTAGCCACTTCCACTCCATACCAACTGGCACATACTCATGTCAAATAGTGATAGGGAGTGGAAACACTCCCCAAAAAGATTATTTATGCAACAAGGAATGTGGAATCTTGCGCCCCTGCTTTCACTCTCACAATGACATGGATATGTTTGGCCCAGTGGTGCAGATACCACCAAAGGTGTCCATTGATATTTCAACTGCCTGAATGGAAGTAGTAAATGTGTATCTTTTGATATGCATATATGACTAAGTGCAAAGGACTGTATCTTTAAAAAAATGGCAGATTTTCAGTTACAACATATTTTTACCCGCTTCTGCATTACTCTCATTGAGAATTGGACTTACATTTTGACTCCCTATGAAATAATTTTACTCCCTAATTTTGAAATTGGGAGTACAATGCGCCCACTTGCAAATCTTATCTGGAGCACTGTTTGTGCATGTTATTTTATGTCTAATGGTCGCACACATTTTGCCTCTCTGAGACATATTCTCAGAGTGTTGTGGGCATAGAGGATAGGCCCCAATTCATCATTGAATGGCACCCGAGTTGTGGCCTCGCTTTGTGTGCTCCACATCGGTCTGGTTTTTAGGTGAAGTAGGTTTGCACCCGCTGGGTGTGTGCAGCCTTTCTACATGTCCTTTGGCAAGCCAAGGGCAGGGGTGGTGCCTGTGGATTAGGGTGGTGTCCCACCTACATTTCCACTGGTACACCACACTGTGTGGTGACATTGTGCTGTACACATGCTACCAGTATGATTCTACAGACTTCTGGTGGGGCACATAGCAAAATTCCGCCAAAGTAGTCAAAGGAGCAGAAATTAGATTTTAACACCCCAAATGTGCACTCCACTATAGCCCTTGTGGATACATTGCTGAATTGTATCTTACCTCAGCTTGTGTGGCAGGATTCTGGTACAGCGTCATCATGTATGGTATGGCACAGTCCCCTGCAAATGTGTACATGTTGTTATTGGCATTTATTGTCATGGTCTGTTTTTCAGTTTGTTTGTTTGTTTGTTTGTTTATTTAATATAGCGCAAAACCAAACCCGCAGGTAGCCGGGCGCAAACATTACAAGAATACTTGAGAACTTGGTTACAGTGACAAACACAGAAGTAAGCGGTAGGAGCAGATTCAGAAACATTATAGATTGCATGTGTTGGACAGTTAATGCCAGATGTTGGAAACAGAAAGAGAATGGAAGGTGGTACAGTTCAGTGAGGTGTGCAGTAAGAGAGAACTAATGCGGTTGATTGTCAAGTGTCGGAAGCAAGAAGGAGCTGAGTGGTGGTCAGCCGCAGTTTGTAGCTGGGTACTGGCAGTGGGGGTAGGGGTACCTAGGGACAAGTTAGCAGGGCATAGTCAAGAGGGTGTCTCTCAGGCGAATGGAAATGTTGCGGAGGGGGATCACCTTAGATGTCGTTAGATCGTAGCCATAAGAGTGCCTTGCGTCTGAGACTTGGGTAAGGTTGGTCCTTTCTGAGTTCTAGGGGGAGTTTGTTCCAAGTTTGGGCCGCTGTGACTGGAAAGCTGGCGCCGCCAGCTGTGCTTTTTTTTATATCTGGGCACCAGCAGGGTGAAGGCGTTAGATATTCTTGTGGGGCGATTAGAGGTTCTTTTGTTGATTCTGTTAACTAGGTAGGGGGGAGCTATATTGTTGAGGCATTTGGATGTGAGTGAGATAGTTTTGAGGGTGATCCTGTCATTAATTTTGAGCCAGTGGATGTTCCTTCTGGCGGTGGAGACATGGGCTCTGTTGGGTAAGTTTAATGCTACTCTAAGAGCGTTATTTTGGAGAGTTTGGAGTTTGTTGAGGATATACTTGTTAGATCCAGCATATAGGGCATTGCAATAGTCCAATCTAGATAAGATAAGTGCATTAGCTAGGGTAATACAGCTGGCCTCCGTTAGGAATGGTCTACATGCTCGGATCAGTTTACAAGTATAGGCAGTGGAGGAGGCTAGGGAATTAGTTTGTTGCTTGAAGGTGAGTGCTGAGTCCAGATAGACCCCAAGGGTTTTGACTGCGGGCATCACTTTGATGACATTGTTGTCAATGTTAAATGAGGCGTAGTTGGGGTCTAGTTTTTTAATCGCTGTCTCTGTGCCGAGGATCAGAATCTCTGTTTTGTCGTCATTCAGACAGAGGCCGTGGGATGCCATCCATGCCTGAATGAGGAGGTATATCTTATTTACCAAAGCTGAGTCTTCCAAGAAGTTGCCCGAAAGGGGGATGAGGATCTGAGTGTCATCTGCATAGTTAGTGTAGATGACACCCAGTCTATCCAACTTGTCAAACAAGGGTTTGGTAAAGATGTTATACATAGTAGGAGACACACATGATCCCTGGGGGACACCGCAGAAGACTTGTATGGGGTCAGCAGCTGCAAGGGGGGAGAAGACTCTCATAGTCCGGTTAGCAAGGAAGGATTGAACCCAGGTTATGGCATCGCTTGAGAAATGGGCAGCAGAGCCGAGGTGATTGCATAAAACTGCATGATCAGTGTGTCTCACGCATGCATGTGCATGACAGTTCATACTCACTGATGCCATATTTCCCAGGTGCCAGTGCCCGGTGGAGTGGTGACTGGTGGTAGATGTAGCTATAATGCGTGCTGCCAGGGAAATTGGCATACACTTCCATGATCAGTCCATTAGGGTCACACACTACCTGCACGTTGATAGACTGCCAGTGCTTGCGATTGCAGTAGATGTGCTCCATCAATCGGGGTGGGAGGCGTAGCACTATATGTGTACAGTCAATTGCACCTAGTACACATGGGAAGTGTGCTGCTGCATAGAATTCCTGGCACACTCTCTGCCTTTCCTCCAGTGTTCGGGGCATATTTATGCCTGTGCATATATGCATGTTATGATATGCAGGCAAATACCTTGTGGAGACAGCGGGATTGCGTGGCCTGCGATATCCCACCAACTATTGCTGTGATTTGCTGGAAGGATCCAGTTGCAATGAAATTAAGTCTAGTTAGCAATTTCTCAAAGGGGTAAGGGCTTGGAAGCAGAGGGTAGGGTCATGCTAGGTTATGCTCACACTCTCTGACAAGGTCTAGGCTTACATGGGGGAGGTAGCAGTACCTAGCACATACCTTGTTTTCAGGTATCCCAAAAATCGTGGTGCGTTGTGCAACAATCCTGGCCCTGGGCCACCTCTTCCTCTGGTGTCCATGGATGATAACTCTTGCTACTGCTGGCTTCATTGTAGCAGTGGATGTTGGTTATGAACAGTGGGTGCCTGGAATGCCCCTCCTCAGCCTTATGAACATGACGGCGTGAAGAGTCAAAAATGCATAAAGTCACTCACTATTTGGCCAGTCCCCATGAGGACCAGTGACTGACACGTATGCAGAAAGATATTCTCTCAGACATCCATTCAAACCTTATCCAGTGAATGTTTTTATGGATAAAGGTGCTTCAACAATGGTCATGGACCCAAATGCCTCGATGAATGATGTTGACTAATGCCGAGAAATCACAGTGCTGTTGTCATAGCTGGGTTAGTCATGAAGTACACTCGCAGCCATGCATAATGTTACACAAACACACACGTGAATACATAAAGAACATGCTTATATAGTTATGTAGATAGAGGACAGATACATATACCTACTGTCAAAAGATGGCATTGTTTTTCTCATTAGCCAAGTGCAGAATGCTGAACGCGAAGCAACAAAGAGATGTAGAGCACGCTGTGCAGATGCTTATGGAAATTAACCTTATGGAACTACAGAATCACATAAGGAATCTGGAAGGACCAAATACGACTAACCTAGGGAAAACATAGCAATGTATAGATATGTAGAAATCACAGTATAAGTATAACGAGGATCACATAAGGCCGCAAGCCGCAGGACTATAGATGAGGGAAAGCAGAACCAGGCTGCATAGAGCAAGAATGCCACTGCTCAAAGTCAAGATCAGAGACAAGCAGCACATTCCAAACTTTAAACGACAAGTGGCCATCTGCAGAAAAACAGAATAAATCCTCAAAAATTGCAGACCGAAAGAGCTCAATTTCGTGGTCCTCAACCACGTGATGCGGCCGAGCTAGACAATGGTTATTCACCCACTGTGGGAAGACAAACAGTTCTCAGCAACACAGACATGTAGGGACACATGAACTTGTTAACAACGTTGCAACGTGGAGCGCACTCTCGCAGGCAAAAGTGGTATTGCTAAAAGATACATTGGGAACACACAGTCATTCTCATCACCTTGAAGAAGTGCACAGAGCGCTGATAACAGAGCTGGGTCCAGGGGTGGAGGGCAGAGGGCACGGGCCAATGGTAATCCTGCGACCCTACAACAATGTAATAGATAGTTTCTTGGGGAACTGGCAGGCCAGCCACCTGACATGAGAGGGCTAATTAACTAAGGGCAATCTATGTGATATACCACTCCGATCACCCAACCAGAAATTGGGATAGGTTTTTCGGGGAAGGGTCCATGTTGTGACATTACTTTGCTAACAAAAAGGATTGACACTGGTTTGGGAGCGTTGACTCTGGAGATTTTTTTGTCCTTTATGATCCCTGTCGGTTTATGTAATAAACGATAGTCTAACTTGCCCTTGGCTGAGTCGTCTGTTTTTCTGAGGGAAGGGTTGTTGTGCCCTGGGAGCTCAACAGGTAAGCTCATAGTAACCCCCAGGCTTGGCATACCATACCACAACAGTTTGGTGTGCATTGTGTACTTTATATGAATTAGTTCCTATGCACGTTCAACCTTACGCATGCTATCATGTGATGGATGGATCACAGGGTTTGTGTGTGCCTTTTCCCGATGTGTGGTTCCGCGTTAAAATACATGAATATGGTTGGGTTGCGGTGGAGTTGGCCATGCGATGGCTTGGCATGGACCATCCCTCAACATGCCCACATTTTCCCTTGTCCTTCCTCATTCTGTATGTTCTGCCCCTTATTTGGGTATCTGTGTAGGCCCAGCCCACACTCTACATGGAGTCTCGCGCACAGTGCTCGACCACTCGTAGAGGCGTGCTGGGCCTGCACGTAGTCCCTGCAAGTCTCAGAAAAGTCCTGCAAAGTCAGTTCCATTAATCAACCAAGGGGGCTTAGTGCGCAGACTGGCATGCAAAGTCCCGATTCTCCCAGCAAATTATTTCACGAATCAGGACCTAATTCACTATAAAAAACTAACGTCTTTAGTTAATTCATACTTTCAATAATTTTTTTGTATGTAGCCAGATACGGTATAGAGCAATGTGCAATGATGTGTTCCCTGAATTAAGACAGTTTAACCAAAAACCCATATACTTAATTGTATCATACTCCCTCAAAAAAAAAGTTTACATATTTACACTGAACTTAACTTTCCGTATTCGGTCATTAATTATTTAGCTGTTTCTAAAATGTGGTTAATTTACAAATTATGCAAGTTTCTTGCTCAAGAGGCAACTTTAAGTGAGGACCACATACTGTTAATACTGGTAGCTGGTTTATGCGCAGCAATAAAATTATCTTACATAGTGGTGGATTGGGACTTTGAATGAGATACAGTTGTATTCTCCTACATCTGTGTACAAAAATAGACACATAATCATAATTATTTAACTTAGCTAAGTGGGCATAGTTAAAATTTCAGTCCCATTAATCTAATCAAACAATTCTTTGTTCAGATCTTCATAGTTACATTTCTTATTGGTGATCTCTCAGTCAAAATGTGCTCCTATTCTAGAGAGGAGAGGGCACTTTGGCAAGATTTTAGACTTGAAAGATAACTCTCCCTGTCTTTTTAATGCGTGTCCGCCTAAAGAGATTAATCCCAGCTCCAATCTAAGAAACTACATTATAGAAGAAGGGGGAAGATTTAGTACTTTCTTTCAGAAATGTCCTTCCAATCTATTAAACCAAAGGATATCTCCCATTGTCAAGCAATCCAGTCCATATAAACCATCTAGGTAGAAACATTGCTTGTAGAGGGTTAGACTGCCCTCAAAGCTATAGCCAGCTGTCTGCCTTACAAACATATACAATAATGTGATCAGTTGGCTTGCCCTTCTGCTTTTGTAGTCTACCTGTGAACGTAACTCTAACCCCAAGTAGGGATAACTGTTTATGTATTCAAAAATGTCTACAGGTGAAATTAAATCTGTTTTTGCTTGTTATCCACATCGCCCTGGTCTTATCAAGATTTACCGTCAGAACATTTTCATCTACATATGAACATAGTTTTGTTAATTCCAGTGAAAGTATGGGTGAACAAGACCAGGTTTTCTGCATATAATAGACTAACAAAGTACTCGTCTCCAATCTTAGGGGGTCTGTTTGCCAAGGTGGACAGTCCAGCAGGAAGGTCAGCTAGATATAAATTAAACAGCAGGGGAGCCTGCACACAGCCTTGCTTGATTCCCCTGTTGATAGGTAAAGTGTCAGAAAGCAGACCATTACTAATCAGTTGATCCTGGACCTTAGTGTCATGATGTAAATGTTTTATTATATGCAGAAGATATGCTGGACAGATCATGTTCTCAAGTTTATACAAGAGAAGAATTTGATAAACTCAGTCAAAGGCTACCCGAAAATCTACATAGGTTACATACACGTCCAGGCTCCCTTTTCATCTCTACCTTTTAAATAGCCTGTACAGCAATCTTACATTGTGCAACGTAGAGGAACCAGGTTATAATCCTGTCTGGAAGGTATCTAGGATACTGTTCACCTCCGTCCTTTTTTGCAGTTCTTTTACCACAAATGGTGCAAATATCGTCCCTGTTACATCTAACATGGAAATCAATCTACAATCAGCCAGTGATGTACATAGGCCTTTTTTATATATTGAGGTTAGAATAGACTGCCACTAGGAATGGGGGATATTGCAATTGCTGGAAATGTTGTCATAGAGAACTTCCAATATCGGTGACCCCCCCTCAAGATCTTTCTTAAGCACCACGTTAGCCAAACCATTAGGACCAGGCACTTTTGAGCATTTTCATTTTATTATAGCTTCTCTGATGCTTTCTCTAGCTATCTTTATTAACCAATGGCCTGCAATCTCAATGTCTGTCAGTGGGCACTGTGTTGTAGTATTCATGTTCTTAATTACATAATTCTTCCAGCACTCACCACTAATTCCTAATAGTTGCCAAATCGATCGAGTATTTCACCTTCTTAACACAGATATCATGTGTTGCTATTGAGCATTTTTATTTGACAATTTGCAAATTGTTAACCAATTGTGGTACATGTACTTGATTTTCCTGATGTTCACTTTCTTGTTGATTATAGGAGAAGGTAGCTTATTAATTTCCCAGATCTCTTTCTGCATTTTGTGCTTTGTGTCTCTAATCTCTTTGTCAAATTGTTTTCCACTCATTTTACTATTGGGAACAATATCCCTTTGTAGACTCCAATCTTGCAAGGGATGCATTTGAACTAGTTTTCTATTTTGTTGGCTGCAAAACCTCTTAGTATTAGCAAATGGGGTTGACCAACTTGTGAGACAATCATAGCTACCTTATTCAAATTTTCCTTGGTCCAGTTAATACGGTTCCCTGCAGGGTTAATCGCCACATCTCCGATTTTGGGAACAGATATTATACAATGGTCGAATACACAAGTAAGAGTCAGAACTGAATGGTCCCTATATTCATTTGGGCAAATATCAAGTTCCGTAACGTAATGCAGCAGCTCATTCCTGCCGATTGAAGTAATCCAGAGATGCCGAATTATGGCCATTCCTCCATGTAAATTTAGCTAGACAGTCTCCTTCTGTATGGCCATTTGGTAATATAAGTTCCCAGTCCTTCAAGTAGTTCAACCACTAATGGCCTTGTCTGTTGGAGTATTTCTGAATTAGTACACTTTTCCCCTGATATTCTCGCAGATCGCACAAGATTCATTGTCCTTATATCTTGCATTTAAGTCACCAGCACGCACTATCATTTCGTCGGTGCAGGCTACTGCCCACTTTGTCTGGATCATATTGATATAGTCAAAAATCCCTCCATATGGACAGCGCCTAGTCGGTCATAAACATTAAGGGCCTGATTCATGGAATATTTTTCCGGTTCAAAGTGAATTTGCACTGCTGAAAAGTGACTTTGTACTGCTGACAAAAACCCTGATTCATGGAACTGTGCAAAGTGTATTTTTGCTGTGCAAAGTCCAAGTCATTTTGAACTGCAAAAATGACTACGCACTAACTTTGCCCGGACTTTGCATTGTAGAAATACACTTTGCACGATTCCGTGAATCACGGTTTGTGTCGGCAGTGCAAAGTCACTTTGAACCAGGCAAATATTCCATGAATTGGGCCCTAAGTATCAGGTTACACTCTCAATATTGAACATAACTTCCAATGCTACTATATTTCCCGAAGTATCCTCTGGAACTATACCAGTGGACTTCAAATTGTGTTTAACACTAGCCATTATGAGGTTGGAGGTAATGGAAAAGCGATGCCAGTAAAGGATTACCGGCACCGCATACCACTACGGGCTATTCCGACTCAAGAACCCGGTATAAGCAGTGCTGCTAATACAGTGGTGGCTAATAGCGACATGGGCGCGGGCACGCAGCCCTTTGGACCGGCAATACAGGGATGCTGCTAACATCACAAGTCAGGCGTACATGCAAATACCGGCATCATGAAGGCGCTAATATGGGACACCGGCATTCCGGCAATACCGGCATCGCGAACAACCCGTAAACAGCTATGTGCAATCTTCCCAGCTGCCACAGGTGCACACAATCAGCACAATCAGCACAGGTGGAGGCAATGGAGCCTGGCCCAGCACAAAAGGAGCACACCCACACACCACACCCCTTTCCACACCAAAATGATTCCACTAGTAGTAGCAATACTGGGGCTGAAGGACATGCTTGCATTGCTACACCAGCAACAACAACAACAACAGCAGGCACCACAGAGGAGGAGGAGGGTGAGACAGGCCCAGCAAGCCCCACCAGTGAAGCAGCCCCCAATCCCTCGCATCAGAGCCAATCCATTCAACCTAACCCCTGAGCAGATCCACACCTTATACCGTCTGGACCGGGACACCATCACCACCATTGTGGACATGATACACGACGACATTGTCAGCCTTATTGAAATACGCACCGCCATCCCCCCTCTATTGAAGGTAGTGCCGGTGCTCCATTTCCCGAACACAGGCACCTACCAGCACACAGTGGGGCATATACATGGCATATCACAACCCTTATTTTCTTGTATGCTGAACCAACTGCTGGATGCCCTCCTGAAGCACACAAGGGACTACATATCCCTACCACAGACTCCCCAGGAGATCTTTGACACAAAATGTGGCTTCCATGCACTGGCAGGCATGACAAAATGTATTTGTGCACTTGACTGCACCCATGTGGAATTGGTGGTCCCGCATGCAACAGAGGTGGCATACCGCAATCGTAAGCTATATCACTCAATCAATGTACAGATGGTATGTGACTCCAGGAAGATCATCACACATTGCTGTGCCGGATTTCCCGGATCAACTCATGACTCAATGGTCCAGCGAAACTCCACGCTACCACGCTACATGGAGAAACATGCCGGACGACGTGCCTGGCTGCCTGGTAAATTGCATGACAGGCACATGGCAGTGAAATTGTGGGATAGATGCACCCACCACCATGGTGTAATTGTTGTGGTGACAGCACGATGTGCACATCCCAAAACACTGTGCCCCAAAGCATCCCAAACTGAACATGACAACCAATTTCCATAGCAATGAAGTAAGCTGCACACCTATGACAACATGCCAAACTTAAAACCACCCCACATCCCACAACACATGCATCACCCATCATCGGACCTCACCCTCCGTAACACAATCCAGCAACATGCTGTGAGTATTCACTATGTAAATGTCTGCAGCAAATCACTACACAGGACAAGCATCCATGAGAGTGCACTAAACAAAACCACCAAGGGAATCCACTGCTTGTCACAGGGCCACCACCACAGAAGTGCAGCATGTCACCATGGGAATATTCAGCGCTGAATGCCAAATAATGCAGAGACTACTGCCAGTTAGAAAATCATACAGAACACTACACATCACATATATATCACAAACACAGCGGTATGCGTCCACAATGCATGAACAACATCAAGGAAGTCTACACCGTGTATCATCTTGAAGATGCAATCACCACCATAAGACCATGGCACAGCACAAATTGAGGGAAGGAAAAATGTGTGCATACAACCAGGGACATGTGCATGTGACCAACAAATATCTGCAGGCCTGTGTGATAAGTACAGCTGTCCATCATGTATCGATTAACACATACCTTTTTTTGCTCACATGCAGGTGATAGTGGCTATCCCTTGAAGCCGCGGCTCCTCACCCCTGTCCGAAACCCGCAGAACAGGCACGAGGAGGACTACAATCGTTCCCATACCCGTACCCGTGTGGTCATTGAGCAGACCTTTGGCCTGTTGAAGGCATGTTTTCGCTGCCTTAGCCGGTCGCGTGGGGCACTTCTCTACAGGCATGAGAAGGTGGCCAAAATCATCATGGCATATGTCATGCCGCTCAACATATGTATCCGACGGAATGTACCCCTGCCCCCTGACATTGAACTGCAACCACCAGGTGATGATGAAGGGGATGAAGAAGTTGTGGGTGCACATCATCACGGTGCCGATGCACAGAAGGGACGTGATGTGTGCCAGTCTGTGATTGGACAATATTTCTAAGACACATGCATGCAGAGGGTGACATGAAAGTGGGACAGAGGGCACAGGGTGTGGGAGTACATGTACACTATGCACTGTATAGCAATAAATGACACATATGCAATAAGGAATGTCCACTCAAGTATTTTTTCTGCTGCACAATGGGTGTATTAAACTGTTCCAACTCCCCCACACACCCTCTCTCCCCTCCCCCTCCTCCACAACTCTCCCACACACCCTCTCCCCCTCCACCTCCCCCACAACTCCCCCACACACCCTCTTCCCCCTCCCACTCCCCCCACAACTCCCACACATATGGTGTCCAAGCAAATACTGGAGGTGTCTGTGTCTATTGTCTTAATGAGGCTGCCCCATCTACATTTGTCCACATCCCGCACCTGGTGGCGGTATGTCCGATCGCCGCAAGGTGCGCACTGCCCTGCGAAGGGGGCTGGTTTGAGTGGAGCTGGATGATGATGGGGTGCCCGCTTGCTCCAGTCTGGGGGCTGGATGCTCAGCCACCAAGGAATCCACTATGCGGTAGAGGACCTGTCCCAGAGCAGACACCTCTTCACATATACGGGTAGTGCTGGCCTCAATGGCCTGCCTCAGGGATGCAGTGTTGTCGCGCCCCTCCTGCCTTGCCTGGGCAACGTCTGAAACAAACTGCCTGACTATGGCTGTCAACTCCTCCTGGCACTGCACTGTACGTTCTATCTGCTGCACCCCTGCCCGGACACCAGTGGAGGTGGATGGTGCATGTGTCACATCCCCAAATCCATGTGGCTCCTCTGTGGGGCTCATGCTCCCTTGACCTGTCTCCCCTCCAGACTGCTCCAGTGTGGTCTCATGGTAGGAGTACAAAGGTGTGACCTAAGGTGATGGTGCAGGACTGGGTGTGGCAGGTAAGTCCGAAGAGTCATCCTCCATAGGGACACAAGCCTGGCCCTGGCTCTGCGCATCCTTGTCTGTCTGGGGTGCCGTAGCTCCTGCCTCTCCAACAGAGCTGTTCGCAGCTCAAAGGGCCCCCTCGGCCACTGTCTCCTGTGCAGGGGGCACAAGTGTTGTGGGGACTGTAGCATTGTCCCTTAGCGGCACCAGTGCCGTGGCATCCTGTGGTGTTTGCCCCTTCCGTGCCTGTCGTGGCTTGGCTTGGCTGGCCCTTTCAATGTTGAAGGCATGTTGCCTTCTCCGCTGTCCCTCTTCCGGGGAGTTGTTGCCTGTGGGGCTGAGTCCTGGGCCTCGTTGTCAGGATCTGAGCCTGTGGGGACCGAGAGAGGGACGGCATCAGTGATGGTTCGACAAGCATCATGCATACATTGGTATTATTGCTGTTCTACACATTAGAGGGGATTAGGTATTGGAGTTTTGACAATCACGTTGCTTGCTATATGGGTGGAGCATGTAGGCATCCATCAGGGTCACTCATGTTGGAGCTGGCATATGCTGTGTGACATGCATTTCTGTTGTAGACTGCGTGCAGTGTGATTTATGCCGTTTTCATATTTGTGTGGTGTGTGTCAGGTATGGCATTGCCATGCTGCATGCATGTGCATGTGTCTGTGCTGCGGACGGCATCTAGGCGGGGATGTGTCAATGTGTATGTAATGGGCCATGCATTGCCTCTTTGGACGGACAAATTGGTGGACAATCATCATACTTTGCATTACAGTGTTTTCTTCGGACACCCACCTCCATCTGCCGATGAGGTGGCGCAACATTCCATCTCGCCCACACCTTCTATTGCTTTGATGCCAATAGTGCTGGCGCAGATTTCCTCCCGCCGGTTTAGCTTGATGGATGAGCTAGGACCACCGCCAGTAGCCATGGCCTGGCTCCAGTTTGCCGATATTATGTTCCTGACTCTCAGGTGCAGGTCGTCCCATCGCTTGAGCACGGCCTTGATTGTGTGGGGGGTGTTCCCTACTGCATTCACTTTTTGGGCAACAAGTTGCGAGATCTCCTTTTTCTTAATCTGTTCCTCTCTCTTGAGTTTGTTTCAAAGACAACCTCAGCATTATCTGCCATTGTCTCTGCGAGCATAGTCAGCTCGTCCTCCATGAAGCGCTATTTGCGCTACCAGGATGCACCTTTTTTGACAGCCTTAGGCATGAAGCTGAGGGTGAAGGTTTATTTCTGCAGTCAGAAATAGGCTCCAGGTCCTGTTTAGTGAGGATGGCCATGAATTGTGTTTTTCAAGATGGCAGCCGTGCTCCTTCCCGCTACTTGACGCTACTTCCGGTTCCGCTTATTAACGGGCACCGCTATTAGCGGTCACCGCTAATAGCGGTGCCCGTTAATGCCATATCCATTGATGCCGGTCATGTTATTTAGGGGAGGACGGCAGCGTTAGTGCTGTCTGCGCTTTCCATGATGCCGCTAAGGGGCATTTTTGGGACTTTAGCGGCATGCCGGTACTGTCGTTAGTGGCATGCTGCTACGCTCGTGAACTCGTAATAGCCCACTGTTAGCGGGCTCTTTCCTACACAAGCACGGTATTTGCTCCATGCCGGTAAGGACTGTTTCTTACCCCCAACCTCATAATGACCCTATTATTATAACTGAGCCCACTAGACCCCTTTTTGGCAAATTCCTGGATCAGCTTGTATCCATCAATATGCATAGCAGTAGTCAGCCAGGTTTCCTGCAACACAAATATACTGTCAGCACAAAGCGACACTAACCACGAGTATTCCAGCTTGCAAGTTCACATGTTCATTGGCTCATAGCAGTTTTGACAGGGAGAACACCCATTAGCCACTCCCAACCTTTCAAACTCCCAAACATCTTTCACATGAAACTGGAGCAACCAATCCACCCGGTTTTACAGCCAATTCATAACCTACATTAAATCATGTGTCTTTGTAGAAGCAGATCAAGGACACTGTATCAGCCATAAAATAGTGGGTGCGAGAGATTTTGTCATCGATTTACAATCATCAGAAGCAGCAGCTTCACTTTCCATCCCTGTCACTATTTTTTCAATCAAACTGGGATCCTCTTTTCCTCCAGCTGCACCATGTTTTATCAGCCAGCTAGTTAGCGTCCCTGCAGTTTATGTTAGCAACGGCACTCTTTCTTCCTTAATGTATTTGAGGTTTTCAAAGACGGTTGTATCTTTCTTGAGACGATTCATTTTGTCTTCCCGCGTTTGCTGTCGCTTAAGTAGCCAGCGTTGTTTGCGAGTGGGTAGACCTTTTTGTGCAGGAGATGAAGTCCCAAATTCAGGATTTAACAGCATTTTACTCTCTATTAATTTCTCAAGATGGGCAATCGAGTCTCTTTGCATTTTAAGGTTCTCGTGAATTCAACCATACAATTGTATTACAATTTTAACTGCAAATTGCTACTTGCGCTCCTCACATCGTCAGCTATAGAGCCTGCCTCCTCTGAGTCAGCATATAAAGCAGGAGTGGTAGAAACAGGAGTGGGAGCAATCCTTTGTGATTTTCCCTGTCCTGCGTGCATAGTTGTATCTTCAGCATTGTTCAGGAAGACCGGGATTACCTTGCATCGCAGTTAGTAGAAGTTGCACTGCGCTGTTTTAAAGGGAGTAACAGAGCTCCAGTAAGGAGGAGTTATTGTCAATGTCTGTCAAGGATCGATTTCGAACTTCCAGGGCGATGTCTGCATCCTTCATTTTATCAGCTTTACGTCTCTGATTAGAACTTTCAGCGCACTTCCCGGGCTGAAAAAAAACAGTTATCTTTCCCTTCAGTAGGTTTTGGCTAGGGCAGTTACACGATCATAACGGGCGCCTTTGAAGCCTGTGGCCTTTTTCAGGGTGTGGATGAACTCTCTGTTGCAAAATAAAATTGAAATACTTTGTGTCCCCCCAAGCCGAGGGATGACCCTAAAATAGAAAAAATAAAATGATGTCCGACAGTAGTGTTTTATTGACTTGGCCCTTGCATGAAATGTAAACCAACCAAAGGGATATTTTACTTAGACTTTTTGGGCCTGATTCATGGAAGTGTTTTATAATGGAGCAATCCCATTGGAAAACGTTCCATGAAACAGGCCCTTTGTTGTGGGAGTCTGGTTCAATGTTGGGTTATGTCATTTGTTTTGGCCTAAGTGGTGCGATCAGCAGTGCATCACATTTATCAATGTTTTACAATGGCAGCATTTTGCACCTTTAACTGGCAAATTTCCAGGGTTTTGGTTTTCTGTGCTGAGACCTTCATTAAACCATAATGTCTCTTTCATTGACTTACAATGGTTTCTTGAAGTGTAAAATTAACCACAGTATTCGATTAACACAATTTACTGAATTAATATTGTTTTATTTTCGTTTTTTAATAATATACTGCAACATATCTACAATATTCACCGGACCCAGAGTTCGGCCATGCATGATGTGTGCTTTGAAAGGACAGGACTTTTGGTCTTGTCCCATTGATTTGACCCGGGGCCTGATTCAATCTGAAGCCCCCCGGCAGAGCAACCAAGCTTTCCTTTTGGCCTTGCCCTGGAAATATACAAGTCACCAGATAGGACCCAGGCAGGGCTTCTTTGGCATGGCTTATTTGGCATGGGCAAGGCTGGTGACCCTGTTGGCAACACCCAATCCACCTATGGACAATTTAGACATGGTGTACAGTCATGGCCGCCTTTTTTGACTGATACAGGGCCTTGGAGCACCCAAGCTACACATTGGGCCTCGAAGACAGAACTTCACACACTTCAATTTACCAATATAAATCAAGGAGGGCTAAATATGAGGTTTGTAATGTTCCATGTAGTTTATTCTTAAGAGGGCAGAGTACAAAAGTAAACTTACCTATTGATTGAAATTCACAATGTAAATTTTACCTTCAAGTGGAACAACACACCTATCCAAAGTATTTGAAGTGTGCAGTACATGTATTTTGAAGCATTGCATGCAATTCTGCCCATTGGGATTACGTTAAAAGTGTCCAAAATGAGCATGTTTATGTGTCAATGTCACTGTAATTTTGTGTCACACCTTGGGTCCCCTGCTTCACGAGCAGGTCTGTGAAAATAGTGGCCACATTTTGCAATTTTGTTTTGCAGCACACAATCTATCAGCCCTGTTGCTCATCAAGAGAATAATTTGTACCAAGAGAACACTACGGCATTCAACTAAAGTAGCAAGCAACGTTCCAAATATGGTGATTGTAATAGCCATGACAATTTTATTTTGTGAATGCAGTGAACACATACATTCAAATTGATGAAGACACATATATTGACTTGCCACGAGTATGCTCGTCCTTTTTGCATAGACTTGCACAATAGCCTGTCAATTAAGGGGTTAAATGCAGTCTAGCACACGCGTGGCTCATCAATAATGGCCAAAAGGGAACTGGGCCACCAGAAGTCTCCTTTCTTTTATCAACAGGCAGTTCATAAAAGAAAGGATGATGTGCTATTACCTGGCTAGGCTGGCATTTTGGATCAGCCCGTGTAGCCATTTCTTACTGTGGTATGACATTTATTACTGGATATATATTATGAAGTAAGCATGTTAAGTATTATTACACAGCTAGACAGACATTTTGTCTGTAGGCTCTCACTCTCTCCTAGCCACTCTTTTACTGTTGCTACTCTCTACCAGGCCCCTGGTCAAATCAACTCCTTTCTTTCTGAGTGGGCTGACCTTTTCTCCTCCCTTCTGGCCTCAACTACTCAACTCCTCCTTCTTGGTGACCTCAATATCCACCTTGATTCTCCCTGTTCCTCATCTGTGCTCTTTCACAACCTTTGCGATCCACTCTCCCTCTCTATCCTCCACTCCGGCCCTACTCATTCTGCTGGTCACAGACTGGATGTCTTGATCTCCTCTGGCCTCCCCCCTCTACTCCCCTCATCACTCTTCTCTCCTGGAGTGATCATTGCCTCCTCTACTCTCATCTTTTCGTCTCATCCCCTCAAGCCAAGCATACCCCAGGATTGCCACCCACCTTCTCGAACATCCAGCCTATGAAGCAAGTGTCAGTTGAGGCTTTCGCTGCCACCTTCTCACCCCTCCTCCAGCCCGGGCTGTCTCACACTCTGACACAGCCCTGTCTCTGCTCTACTCTTCTCTTTCTGCTACTCTTGATGCTCTTGCCCCTGTCATGATCCATTTGAAGTCCAAAGCCAAGTGCAATTCTTGGTTTGACTCTGACCTAGCTGCACTTAAACGTAAGTGTAGGGCAGCTGAGAGGAAATGGAGGGCTTCTTGCTCATCCTCTGACAAACTGGCCTGCCGCCTGCTCCAAAGGCAATATTGACTCTCTGATCGCACCAAGAAGAGAATCCACATTCAATCCCGTGTCTCTGTGGCATCTAACAACTCAGCCGAACTCTTTAAAATCTGCAAGGAGCTGGCCAACCCTGCTGCAGTCTCCACCCCTCCTCTCGCTTCCCAGGCTCTTTGCAATGCCCATGTCTCCCATTTTATCTCTAAAACCCAGGATATCCTGTTCACCCTCTCCTCCAGTCCCCCCTCCCCCCTCAGCTTGTCTGCTTGTTGACCCTCTGTCAGCTTCCACCATCCCACTTTCTCCTCCTTTCCACTTTTCTCCCCTGAGGAGGTCACTAGACGAGTCAGATATATGAAAGCCTCATCAAAACAGGTCCATCCTTGTTCCTCTAAATCCATTAAGGATCACATCGATACCCTCGCTCCAGCCTGTGCCAATTTCTGAAACCTCTCCTTTGCCTCTAGATCTTTCCCTTCCCCTCTGAAGCACTCCCTTGTGCATTCTCAACTCAAGAAACCCACATCTGATCCTTCTTTTCCGGCTATCAGCCAATATCCATTACTCCCTTTTTGGGTAAGCTCCTAGAAAAGCTGGCATCTCTCAGCCTAACCTTCATTCTGATTCTGTTGGCTCTCTCCATGACCACCAATCTGGCTTCAGACCTGCCAGAAGCATGGAAACTGCTCTCCTGAACATCTGTGAAGGCCTGCTCTCTAACCTTGACTCTAACATTCCCTCTGTCCTCATCCTACTTGATCTCTCCTTTGCTTTCGAAACGGTTAACCATGCCACCCTGCTCAATCGTCTCTGTGACAACCTGGGTATCACTGATCAGGCTCTAGCCAGGCTGGCCTCTTTCCTCTCTGATTGACCCTCCCAAGTAAAACTTGGGTCCTTCCTATCTTCTATCTCCCTCTCTACTTGTGGTGCTCCCCAAGGTCCAAACCTCTCGCCCTGGCTTTTCAACCAATACCTTGCAACTCTCGCCTATTGCATTTCCATTTTCTGCTCAAATTTCCAGTGCTATGCTGATGACACCCAACCCATTTTCAGGCTTCTTTCAGCCACCTCCTCTCTAGCCATCATCTCTGATTGTCTAATCGCCATTCAAAATTGGTGTGCCGCCAACGATCTTTGTCTAAATGCCAACAAGACTGAGATCATCCTCACTGGTACACCTTCACCTTCCTTTCCACTCACTCTCTGGCCGGCCTCCCTTGGCCCTCCTCCTACCCCTACCTGCAAGGCTAAGAACCTCAGGGTCATCTTTGATTCCACACTTTCCTTCTCGCACACATCTCTGACGTCTCTAAAAGTCAAACTTCTTACTTCATCTCCTTAGAGGTACTCTGCCTTCTCTCTCCTTCCCTCAGAATCTCACAGTCTCTCAAGCTCTGGTTCTCTCTAGGTTGGACTACTGTAACAGACTCTTTCTAAATCTACCTGCCTCCACTCTCCGCCCTTTACAACTAATCCAGAACAGAACTGCAAGACGTGTCCTTGGCCTCAAGCCCTGGGATCGTATCTCTCCAGCTCTGAAATACCTTCATTGGCTCCCTTTGGATGCAAGGATTACATTTAAAACCCTCTGTATTGTCCACAAGGCTTTCTGGGGCCTGGGTCCAAAATACCTTCAACTATCCCTCTATAAATACCTCCCCTTGCGAGCCCTTCGCTCCTCTACTTCTAATACTTCTAACTCCCTCAGGGTCAGCCGTTTTTCAAAGAAATGAGCTGCAGGTAGAGCTCTTCGGCTGGGTCCTCCCTTTGGAACAACCTATCTGCCATCTTGAAACATGAGGAGAACCATCTCTGGTTCCAGAAGCAGCTCAAGACCTTCCTCTTCGCTTCTGCCTTTGCCCCTCTTATCCCCTGCTGATCTGCTTTGATCTGTTGGCACAACGCATTTGGCCACCCTCTGTCCTTCAGGCCCAGGTACCTGCTCACCCTGCCACCCTCCTGCACTGCCTCCGGGCTTGCCCTGGCACTGGGGTCTGTATCTGTACCCATAAAGACCCCCACCCACTTTTTCTCTGCACTTATCAGATACACCCTATCTGACTAACCTGCCACTTTGCCACTTGCTGGCTATACTACCACTGTTTATCGCCTTTATTTATTTATTGTACTTATTATTATTTATTCTGTTCTCTCCTCTGTTCCCCACTTTCTACTTCTCCCCCCTTGCATGCACTTTCCCTTTTTCCCTTTCCGATGCACTTTTACGCTCTTAATGTCACTGGGCCTAGTAAGATCGTTGTGTTTGTTCTCTCCTGTTCCCCTTCCTTTGCCTGGTCGCACTCTGAAACACTTGTGTATGAGAGTGATATAAATAAAATATCATATCATGTCATGCACCCAGTCTAGCCATTTGTTACTGTGACATGACTTGTTTTACAGGACATCTATGATATACCAATCATGTTATGTGTTATTAATTGGTTAGACTGGCATTTTGGGGAAGCCAATATAGCATTTCTTTTTTCCTGGGCATCTATGATAAAGCAAGGATATTACGTGTTATCATGTGGCTACACCGGCCTTTTGGAGCAGCCAGTCTAGCTATTTCTTACTGTTGCATGGTATGTTTACTGGACATCAAAGGGAAAGAAAACATAATAAGTGTTATTGAGTGTCTAGCCTGAACTACATTGTGAAGCCCTGTTTTCTTATTGTAGCATGGCATTTTTAAATATAAAGCCAACAGGAGTATGCTTTTATGTGGGTATACTGCCATATATTATTATATTTAATTTTATTTGAATTTTTGGTCAGATCTGGCACTACCCACAGGGTCTTGGGGCACCTCACGAGGTTCAAAGTTTAAAAAGTTGGGAGGTGAAGCAAAAGCTGCAAAACGTTTTAGGATAGGATAGAAAGATTAGGAGATACAACTGGTAGCAGGGGAGATGGAGGTGTGGGACTATGCGTGGGGAAACATATATGTTTTGAGGCTCTCTCTGAAGGTGCTCATGGATGTTATAGTGTGGATGTGAAGAGGAAGGGTGTTCCATGCCCTGGGTGCCCATTGGGAACATGTGTGTTGTTTTTATACTTGTTAGTTTGCAGAGTGGAATCAGAAGGAGATACTAGATTGCTTGTCTGGTGGTTGGGTGGGTCATGGGTTTGAACTTGTGGTGAAGATAAGATGGTGTTTTGTGGTGGATGGCTTTGAAAACAATGCAGAGTCCTTGGAAGACAATTATTTGGGTTATGGCAGAGTCAGTGGAGCTCGGCGAGAGCTGGGGTGATGTGTGAATGTTTTGGTAAGTGGAGGATGAGTCTGGCTGCTGCATTTTGTATGGCTTTCAGGGGAGCAAGGGTGCTGCTATGGAGTCCATTGAGGAGAGCATTGCCGTAGTACAGCTGGGACAGAACCAGTGCTTGAACTGCAATGCAGAAGTCATCAGGAGTGAAGTTGTGTCAGAACTTTTGTTGGAGGTGTAGTTGTAGATTCCAAGTGTTAGTGACAGCAGCTATGTGGTGTGTGAAGTAAAGGTGGAGTTCGAAGCATATATGTAAGGTGTCCAGGTTGAGCTCTTTAAACCAATGGGATTTGTGTCTGGGTGGCAGATGAGGAGGTATTCCATTTTGGAAGGGTTGTGCTTTTGAGGTAGTAATTGGCCATCCGGGGGGTGTTGGGGAAGAACCTCTTTTAAGGATGTATTGTTGTGAGGGGGATGAAATTTAGAAGTATATTTGCATGTCATCTGCGTATTGTTCAAAATGTATGTTGTGTTTGCTAAGGGTCTGTAGAAGGGATGAGTGAAGAGGAGTGGGGACAAGATGGCGTCTTGCGGCACCCTGTATTTGACTGAGGCGGGGTGTTAGTGACAGGTCTTATGTTGTCTGGATGCTATCAACTGACATGGGTGAGGTAAGGCCTGTACCAACAAGAAACCACTCTTACTAGAGTGAGTGGATACTCTTAGGCAATATGTGTGACAAATCAACTTTCGGGGCACCAGTGGTCCAGGGGTGAATATCGGTTTCTAAACCATCAATCAATCCCACACCTCTAGTACACCAGAAGGGATCAGAACAGATTGGAATACAAGTAAATTATAAGACCTCCTGGTTCAATTTTGGTAACATGGATGGTGTGACATTTCTCTGCAAGGCCATGGATCGTTGTTTAGTTGCAACACAGCTAAAATACAATTATTTCCAAATGATTAAAGGAACTGTCCACTCAAATTTGTATAAAGATATCTACTTTATTATTACTACAACAGACAGTTCTAGCACACTTCAATTACAGCCCCCCTGTGAAGGAACACAGAGGACAGACAGTTTCATGAAGGAAAGGGATGGACTCTGGATACTGACAGGAGAGTAGTTGGTAAAGTATTCAGTCTTACAGTTCAAGGTTCAAGGTTATTTGCTTTCAACACCAAAGGGGTAAAGGTTTGTAACTGTCTCTAGGGGCTGGGGGGCAGAACCACAATGTACCTGGTGCTGAAGAAGTTCTTGGTGCTCAACAGCATAGAGGCAGTTTCAGGGCACTTTGCATCCCGTGAGAGAGGGTTAATGGCAGGAGACAGCTGTGGGTACCAGGCGGCAGGCAGTTCGGCAAGCGAGGTTGGATAGACATCTGCAGGTAGGGCGGCGCGGCAGCGCGATGCAGCTGGATGCCTTTCAAGGATTCGACTGTCTCAAAATTGTCCTTACAAAGATGGACGCTGGATGATATTTGTGTAGCACTCCTCCTAGCTTCTTCGCAGGGCTTGTGTCCTTTGAAGGTGGAGGGCCCAAAGCTCAGGAGGGTGTTACCAGGCACCATCCTTGTCCTTTGTCCAGAGATTCTCCGGGACTTCCCACCTAGGAAGCTTGCTGTCAGAAGCTAGCAGGGCATGTTATGTGCTGGCTGAGTACCGGTTTTGGAGCTGCAGGATGGGTCCTCTGAGTCCGGGTTCTCCCTCTGTTCCCTGGGAAATATTTAGGGGAGAGATCTTGCTTCCCTCTTGGAACTCCTGGCCTTCCTTCACTGGCAGAAGATGTAAGGTAGACTGTACCTTCAGCTCGGGTCCAAATGAGCCCTTCTTCTCACTAGTCTTCAGATGATCTGTTCAGTGAGGGGCTCAGCCTTCTTTTAAAGACAAACAGGCCCCAGTGATTGGTGCAGGCTAAGCCCACCTTAACGAACCAATCCTGTGTGCCCACCAAAAATCTTCAGTGATGCTTCAGGTCAGAATCAGAGTGATTGGCAACAGACATGGGAAGGATGACAACATATACTTCTAAGTCACACCCATCTTCATGTCTGCTGTGCATCATAGTGTCTCCTAATAAACTGAGCTCTATGCAGTGCTTGGTCACAACATGGGCCTCCTTTGAAGTAGGTGGTTGTAGGCAGACTTTCATCCCCTACAATTCACATAATTCCCTGCACTGAAAGGAGTGGTTCCAGACAGGTCATTTGCTGCCCTTTCATACCAAGGAGCTGTGTTAGTACCAAGTTGATAGATTGCATTACAAAGAAGTGTTGGTCTCTGGTCTCCATTATCACTTCCTGCACCCAGGCCTCCCTGAGGCCTGCTAATTAATATTCTTCAGTATTTGCTGCCACCAGCAAGGTGTAACAATGGCGATGCTAATCTATGGGGCCTTGAAATGCTAATCAGGCTGCCCACGGCCAGAGGCTTTTGATGTACCCACAGCTGTCATGTCTCAGCTACACTTGACATGGGAGGGCAACGCTGGTGAGCTGTGTCCTCCCATAGTACATGACTATTTTTCTGCTGTGCAGTGAGCATGGAAAATATGTGCAGGAACGGCCCCACATATTTTACAGAGATTGATCTCCCATCATTCATTCTTTTAAGTAAATAAAAAATCAAAAAGCCGAGGAGACCGCAGCACTCTCCCTGTGCGGATGGTTGAATTCCTCACAAAGTGACTCACAGGAAAGAAGGATTTGGAGGAAAAAGCATATCCAGTGGAAAAAAAAAAAACATACCATAGTGTTGGTTTCCGGAAGATCGTGGCCATGATGCAATTTTGGGATGTCCCAGTAGGTAAGTGTAAAGACAGGTGGGGGGTATCTGTACTTCTGTCCTGTATTTGGTTGTGACAATGGCCCAGAGCACCCCAGCCAAGGGTCTTTATATCTTTATATGGTAGCTTGAATGAGCAACAAGGCTTAAGCACTCAGGAGGTGATAGAGCCAGGGTTCTAAGTACAGTGAGTCCCCAACCCCCACAAAGGAATGTCCACACACTAGGTCAGGTGTGAACAAAGCTTCTTTATATAAAATAACATTCAGTTATATATATATATATATATATATATATATATATATATATATATATATATATATATATATATATATTCAGTGAAAAAACTTTGTTAAAGGGACGTTATGGTTAAGTTGCGCTACTAAAAACCTATGAAATTCAGTGAAAAAACTTTGTTAAAGGGACGTTGTCGTTCCAAGTAAAACCGAAAAACCCTTGAAATTCGCCACTTATGGTAAGCTAAGCAACCATAACTCGCACCACCACCATGCACTGCTAAGACTAACACCCACAACATCAAATATTACATCACAAATGTCATTGATGACATGACATTTTATGTACATGTAAAATGGAACATACTGAACCCCCTCTACTGAGTTTGATGTCCGCAAACTCTTTTAATGTCCGTGGACATGTTCGGACAACAGCACCACTACCCAAAAACTCTGGGGAGTATGTTTAATTGTTATATGAAAACATGTGAACATTTTACAAATTCACAAACCAGCACACATACACATTATATGGAGTAATACATAAGAAGTGTAACCCATATATGTAACACACTAACCAATCATTTAAATGCAATATGTTCTAAAATGGAATATACTAAAAGAAGAAAGATAGGCTCCCAACATGATTACCTCACAGAAACTCCGAAACCAAGAACAACAGCAGATCTACAGACCACTCAGAACATACCTTAACTGAAATAGTAAGTGCACTGCATTTTACTCATATATTTGTAAACTTTCTGTATTAGATTTAAAAAAAAATGATATTATGTTTTTTTTTCTCACAGAAATGTCTAGTACTCTGGAGTGGCTAGAGGAGGATTTCCCACATGAGGAAATGTCAGAAGATAGTGAATCTAATGGTAGACACTTTACAATATAAACCATTTAATTATTATTGTTTTATATACATTTAACATATATATATATTTATTTGTACAGAGCATACCAAAATAGAAAGTACTACAGAAAAAGCTGTTATGGATAAGACACTTCACAGCATAGAAGAAAAAATGGATCCACTGTTGTCAAATTTTAATAATTTAAAAAACTTTGTGGAAGATCATTTTAAACAAAAAACCACGTACCATTTTCCCACATGTACCTGTCCCCCCTCACCATATCCCAGTCAATTATCCCCAAACCCTCTCCATGAACCAAAAGGTTTGATGAGACTTCCATCCCTTCTTCACCTCATACAAATCCTGTTGAAACCCCTAATTCTCCTGTTTTTGTTTCAGTTTCTGCCTCACCTTCTCTGTCATAAATTAATCATACATGTTAAATAAAGTTACGTTTTTATATTGTGTTCTAATTCATTTCATGTTTTTTTTTAAAGCAATTTAGGTGTCCGCGGACAGCGCGGGTGTCCAGAATGTCCGTAAAGAAACAAACATGGAGGTGTCCTGAAGAACACTTTACCTGTCCGTATTGTTCGCTAGCAAGTTTAAACTGTTCTAAGAACACACGTGGTGTCCTGAAATGTTTGTAAATAAACAAAATGGGGGTGTCCTGACGACGCTGTCCGTATTGTTTGTTGGCAAAATGAAAGTGTTCTTAGAACACATTATGTGTTCTGGGATGTTCGTAAATAAACAAAATTTGAGTGTCCTGAGACCACTATACCTCTCCGTAATGTTTGTATGCAAGTTGAAACTGTTCTAGGAACATACGCGGTGTCCTGAAATGTTTGTAAATAAATAAAATAGGGGTGTCCTGAGAATGGTATGCCTGTCCGTTTTGTTCGTAGGCAGGTTGAAACTGTTCTAAGAACACATCATGTGTCCTATAATGTTCGTACATAAACGAAATAGGGGTGTCCTTAGAACACCATACCTCTCCGTAATGTTTGCATGCAAGTTGAAACTGTTCTAAGAACACACGCAGTGCCCTGAAATTTTCGTAAATAAACAAAATAGGGGTGACCTGAGGACGCTATGCCTGTCCGTATTGTTCGCAACCAAGTTGAAACTGTTCTAAGAACACAAGTGGTGTCCTGAAATGTGCGTAAATAAACAAAATGGGGGTGTTCTGAGGACGCTATGTCTGTCCATATTGTTCGCAAGCAAGTTGAAACTGTTCTAAGAACGAACACCTGTCCGTAACTGTTCGTTTGATGTGTGACGCACTTTTAATTACTCCAGGACCCGAACAGTGTCCGTAGAACATCAACGCGCATGCGCAAACCACTGTCAGTGCATTTGGTGTATGCTGTGGAGTAGCTGTAGATCTTGGAGTCCCACATGTGGAAGTAAACTGGCATGGAGTACGTGGAATGAAGTGGTTGGACTTGCTACCTCTCTGTGCTACTTTGGAGACAGAGCAACATCCAGATATAATTATAATTCATTGTGGAGGGAACAGTTTAGGACATGTGTCTGGAATTTCTTTGCAATTTGCAATGAAAGAAGGACTTGGGAAGGTCATGGACATGTTTCCAAATTCTCAAGTAATTTTCTCACGGATTGCGCAGAGACAAATGTGGCTTCGTTCTTCTTCATTTGGTCCACAAATGGAGAAAGCAAGGCGCAATGTCAATAAGGCTGTTTGTGCCTTTCTAAGAGATTTTGGCATTTCCTCTTTTCACAATGAAAATATTATGTTTCGTAGTACATACATTTTTCGCAGAGATGGAGTCCATCTTACTTATGCTGGCAATCAGATTTTTCTGAGAAATGTACAAAATGCATTGCGACCTTTTTTAGAATTACAGCATCCATTTTGTAGTAGGTGTTGAGTATTTCTAATTTTTCAAACACAAACACCACCAAAAGGCTCTTTTTAGAGCCACCACTTCCTCCCAGAGAAAATTGCAATGTTTATGATAGGGCAGCACCCCAAAATGTTAGATGTCCGCGGACTGTCCGCAGACTTCTAAAAAATACAAAGGGCCTTGCTTCATTTATTTTCACTTCTATTTTTTAACTGTGAAAGTGTGAAAGGTGGCTCTGATAAGAGCCTTATTTTTTTTGATTTTTGTTGTTTTATATTTGTTTTGGTTTTTTATACAAGAGACACTAGTAGAGGAGGGGAAAGGAGAGTAAGGGGGGACACCAACCACGGGGATAAGAAAGGGCGAGCTGAGAGAGGAACATGTAGAGTGGGTTTTATTTGGGTAGTGAGCAGATCTTCTCGTGCTCTGAGACGATAGTCTCAAAAGCACTTCGAAGTCACTCCCCCCTGCAGAGTACTGCATTGCAGTACATACACACAACTGTGACCCTCAAAGGTAAGGGTCATCAGCATTGTGCATGGCCTGTGAGGCAGCTTGAGGAATACGCTGTCCCACAGGAGTGTTCCTTGTGGTGACAGGATCAGAAACGGAGGATGAAGTAGAGGAAATCAACCTACTACGCTCCTCGCAAGGTACAACCTTGCGAATGGCCCCAGTGTGGAATGACTTTAGGTGTTGCTTCATGGTAGTGGTCCCAAGCTGTACAAACCAAGCCTCCGACGACTGAGTACCATTTTGCACTCGTTGCTGGTGACTTGGTTCGCACGGGACTTAGGACCATTCCCACGAATGGTAAATAACCACCACACCCAAGATTCAAGCCAAGTGTGGGTAGTAGGGAGTTCAACTACCTCATCCTCGTCATCCTCTTCTTCCTCCTCTGCATCCTCACTCCTGTTCCCCTCTTCAGGCCCTTGGGGAGGTGGTGGTGGTGGAGGGGGTGGGGATGGTGCTGAGGCAGATGCAGCACCAGGTGGCAGCAGTGCAGCCATGGATGCCATCAGGTTCACGATGGAAATCTGCAGTTGGCAGTAAAATTCGCTGTGCTCTGTAGGATAGCCAGAAACACAATGCGAATAAGATCTAGGGCGTGGTCTTTTATAGGGGTGCTTGCACGCGGTTCGCAGACATGCGCACTGTTCGCGGACAGATCAAAAACAAAAAAAGGTTCAAAAAGTTTCAAAAAGCATGTAGAATCTCAGGATTAGTATGTGGGACTGTGCTATAGTGAGTTTTTATCAAACAATATTGTGGATTACTTGAAAATGTACTTTTAAATTGTTCGGGGACAGAGTATCTGAGAACCTCTCTCCTGGCACAACACACCCACTAAACTTTTCTGACCAATCCCTTTCTCTGCTCATTCTCATTTGGATGGCTCCCCAACCCAAAATCCCCGGATGTAACACCCGATGTCCGCGGACTACCGCCATGTCCGGGTACATATCGTAACATGGACAGCCTTCTACCATTTCCACTTCACTCTCTGTGCCATTCCCTCATTGGATGTAGCTAAGAAGTCACATGGCCATCCACCAATCCAATCACATAGAAGACCTCTACATCTAACTACATCATCATAGATCAGCACTGCAAATGCACTGTTAATCTCTCTGAGTACAAGTGTCATTTCATTGGAAAGCAACTTCTACAAGAAATACTGCACAAGTCTCCAAGATTTCTACTTGCAGCTCCATGCATATCCATATGCATGAACACAAACTACAGGTATGCATATTTTCTGTAAAGTACATGTGCAATTCTTCTAGTTTCATATAAACAGATTATCTGACTTTTAGCTTCTATAATCTGTAAAATGAAATTACTGTCTTATTTTCCATCTCCTAAAATCAACTGTCACTTACAAACATGTATACTATTTAATTTCTTTTTACACACAAATATTCAAAGCATGTTGAACTAACATATTTTAAATAAAATATATAGAGTGCATATAGTCAAACAAAATTGCATGCACACACTATGTTCAAATCTCAAACAACAATACTTGTACAATAACATAAACATTGATTTATTTATTTATTTACATATATTTATATAGCGCAAGCAGCCCATGACATTGAGGCACTGTTACTTGCAAGAGCTTAGTTACAGAAATAGTGGTATTCAGTGGTACATTATGAAGTCCACAAGGCATAGTAAAGATATTTTGTTTGCTACCGTTAGTCATTGCAATACAGTTTATTCATTAAGAACATACGATATGTATTCAACTGGTGCGACGTATCTTATGTGAATAAGATAGTTTTCATGGTTTTGAGGAAAGCGCTGAGGATGTCAATTAAAAAAATCAATGTCTAAATTAAAAACAGTGCTATATACAAACAAAATTACTCATTTGTTTCCTTTACAATTTCAGTGAAGACCATTCTCCTGGAAAGAAGCAGCCGAATTTGAAGTACAAAGAACAACTAAGAAGAAACCTGCTCATTCAAGTTGAATACCAAAATTATATGTGTATTATTACTCAAACACACTGTAAGGTTAAGTCATGCTATTTTTGTGCCTAAAAATAGAGATTGTGCACCATTCTGTCCAAAAATCCCCATTTCTTGGATTCAAATTTTTATTTTCACATTAAGCAAACATAAATAAATGAACAGCAGTCCATGAAATACACACATATCAACCAAGTGGACGCAAAGTAATCAATTCGCCATAAACAATCCAAACATATAAACATCAAAAATAGAACAAGAAGGAAGAAAGGAAAAGAAGAAAAAGAAAAAGAAAAGGAAGAAAGATACTGTACAAGTCTTCAAGATTTCTATTTGCAGCTCCATGCATATCCATATGCATGAACACAAACTTCAGGTATGCATATTTTCTGTATAGTAGATGAACACATTTTCAAACAGACTTTTACCTTGTAAAATCTGTAAAATGAATTTACTGTACTTTTTTCAATTTCCTAAAATCAACTATCACTTATACACCTTTATACTATTTACTTTCTTTATACACACACACTCAAATCATGTTAAACTAACATTTTTTAAATGAAATATATAGACTACATATATTCAAACAAAATTGCATGCAAACACAATCTATATTTAAACCTTTATAAAAATACTTATACAATTTCATATTTTTGTTTTTATTTATTTATTTACTTAATTACTTTAAATTAGACATGACATTGAGGCGCTATTACCCAGTACAGTTTACTTACAGAAATAGTGGTATTCACTAATATATTATAAATTTCACAAGACATAGTAAAGATTTTTTTTTTTGCTACAGTTAGTCATTCAATACAATTTGTTCATTAAGAACATATCATATGTACTGAACTGATGCAATGTATCTTATGTAAATAAATTAGTTTAATGGTTTTACAGAAGGCACTGAGGATTTCAATTAAAAAAATCAATATCTAAATTAAAAACAGTGCTATATACAAACAAAGTTACTAATTTGAAGCTTTTACAGTTGCAGTGAAGACCAGTTTCCTGAAAAGAAGCAGCCGAATGCGAAGAAGAAAGAAAAACTAAGAAGTTACCTGTTCATTTAAAAAAAAAGTAAGTAAAATATCACCATAATATTTATATTATTAATCAAATATACTATAACATTAATACCAGCTATTTTGGTTTCTTAAAATAGAGATTTTGTACCATTTTGTCCAAAAATCCCCATTTCTTAAACAGCGATTTACATCCAAAATGGCCCACAAATTCCTATTTTTCGACATACAAATGACCCAACTCAGCCGCTAGAATTTTGATATTATAGAACAAACAACTGTTTTAATTGTATAGCATTAGATTTACTATTTGTACTTCTCCACACCACTAGCTTACTTTTTTCTGTCATCTGAACCCCAGTTTAGTAGCACATAAATTCAAGAATACCCATCCCTACTAGTTGTAGTTGCCCAATGCACAATCACACACCATTACGTACATCTTTATCATCTTACTCAAACACTCAAGCACACAGCACACATACATTGCAGAACACCCCAACCCATACCTTCTTTATTTTTTACAACAGACCCTAAAGAATGCCTACCAAGAATCAAGTCCGTAGAAAGCAACGCAGAAGTAGAGCAAATGAAAATAAAAGTCTCCAAAATAAGCATCCATCTCTGGAAGAATTTGTAAAAAAAGTTCAAACGAAACATCTAATACAGTCATGTAGTGAAACAAAAGAAGTTTCAAGTACAGAAACTTTGCCTCCTCTATCAAAATGGAACCAGAAAATAATTAACAAAAAATCAGCTATCACTACAGATAAAACTGTTTCTATAAATCTTAATACAGTGCAAAGTAAGCATACCAAAAAAAGTATTTTAGCCAAATGTTCCGTCACAGAGTCCTTCAAAATCTTATAAAAACAGGAGAGAAACCAGGTTCAACCCTTAAAACCTATCATAGGAAATTAATCTTAGAAGCGTTGATAGACAGTGCAATTCTTCTCAAAAGAAAGTTATTTATTTTAGTGTTAAACAAAATGAAACCAATAACAAAACTAATGACTAAATTACAAAAAAGACTTCTCAATAAATGAAATGTCAACAGAAAGAACTTCTTAAATATCTGTGGAGGTGAATGGAGTCACACTACAAGCACAGAAGCATAGTTTAATGAAGAAGCATACAAACAAAAGCAAACAAATACAATTGCCATACATAGCAGTTGTGGAGGTTATGAAAAAGTTAATAATACCATAATGGAACAAGAGATACTGCTTACAAAAATATGCCCTGAAAACTTAGAATTACCTCTCCATTCAACTGAATCAGAACGTCTAGTATACAAATGGCCATGCACGTCAATGTGTTACATTCCCAAAAAAAGTTCAAGTCTTTACGCTAATTCCTCAATCAATATGTGAAAGGCAAAAACAAAATCAAAATTAAACTACTGCAAAATATGGATACCTGTCCAGTGTGCAAGTACACAGGACTACAGGGACATTCATTGGCTTGCATTACAGGACCTACTTGCAAAACCATCTTCCATGATATCAAAATGATATCAACACATCATTCAACTATAAGAAATCTAGTCTATAACTGTACTGTGCTAAAAGTCCTGCTTTAGCACTAGCCAATTTAAATAACATTCTTCTACATGGTACAGCAAAAGACCTACTTGAAGAAATCGACTATATCCAGAAAAAATATTTTGGAAGTGAAAGCCACTTACAGAATGAAATAGGTTTAAAGCAAATTAGCAACAATTCTATGCATGGCAACCTTTTACTACACACTTACAAAAAAGAAATACTAACATTTAAAAGTACATCAGCCGAAGTACCAAACCATGTGTGTGTATGTTGCCGCAGAACTTTTTATAAAAGTAACACAAAAACTGTACACCTATCATACAAAATAGAAGACAATGAAGATTCTAAATGGTTTGAATTAGCTCTCTACCTTATAGCAGAAAACAAATACGAAATAACTGACCCCTTAATACTTTGCAGTTACTGCACTACAAAACTTGACAACAACCAAACTCCTTCACGTACTATCACAAATAATTTGGAATTATATCCACTACCAAAACACCTACAACAACTTAATGTATATGAGAGTATCATAATTCAAACAGTGCACCCATTTCAAGCAATAATACGCCTTCAACCAAAAACAGCAAAATTACCTCCCTCTGAATTAGTGAAAGGTATTCATGGAAAAGTAGTGTATTTACCATTAGATCTAAAAGAAAATGTGCACACTCTAGGAGTGCAACGCCCAATGGAGCAATCTTTAATTATCTTAGTAAATGGAGTACCCACAAAAGACAAAAAAATATGGCAACAGCTGGTCGATTTACATAAAGTTAGACAAGCCTTGCAATATCTAAAAGAGAATAATGAATACTACAAAGAAATTAATATTGAAGAAAACCTGAAGGATACAACTGAAATAATTCAAGAGACACAAGAAGCTGGTCAATTTGAGCTCCTAGATCCTGCTACAATATCAAATACTTTAGACCATTATACAATTCATCCATTGCAATCTAATGTACTCTTTCCTACTGGCAAAGGAGGAAGGTACGATGATAGACCTATTCAAATATCAGCATCAGAATACCACTCATTCCAGATGTATTCTGAAGATCCCAGTTTAGACAAAATGTGGAATACTTATTCCACCTACTCTTTGAAAGTGAACTAGCAACTTTATTTTACGGAGTTGCACACATATTAAAATCAGGATCTCACTTTCAAAATATGTCAGCAACACAATTATTACAAAAAGTGCAACAAAAAGATGAGGTTTTACAATCAAATATTACAAATATATTAGCAAATATGCGTAGTACTAAAGAGTACTGGTTTCAACGTCATGGCCCACCCACTGGGTTTGTTACATTAAGTTGTGCAGAATATGCATGGGAAGATTTACATGATTTCCTACGCATATCAAACAAAAACAAAACAAACATAGATATACTAACACCTGGAGAACTTTGTTCTCTGGATCCTGTTAATGTTTCAAGATATTTTCACCATCGCTTCATTGCTATGCTACACTTTATTTGTAATAAAACTGTTCCTCCCCTTGGAGAAGTGCAACACTTCTTTTGGAGAAAAGAATACCAAGCCAGAGGAGCACCACATATCCACATGCTTTTATTGATTAAAGATGCTCCTAAATTTGGTCAAGACAGTGATGCCACTGTTTTACAGTTTATTGCAAAATATGTCACTTGTGAAATTCCATCAGAAGCCACAAATACTGATCTTCATGCACAAATTTTACAATTTCAAAGACACAAATGTGGCAAATATTGTCATCGCAAATACAAAAACAAAGGGAAATACTACACAAAATGCACTTTGGTTTCCCTAGACCGGTTACAAATACAGGTCAAGTGAACAACCTCATGTCTTCAGTTAGACTTGCAGGCCGATTCATGGAATTTATGTGCACTGAAATTTTCTGCGCAAGCGTGCAAAAGTGTGCGAATCGCAGCGCAAGTGCAAAAATCGCAGCGAAACCCGCGCACAGCGATTCATGAAAGTCTGTGCGCGTGTAAATCCCTGGATGTGCTCTAAAATTCTGCGTGGCGCACGCTGGCACACACGTCTCCAAACAGCGTGCGCTGACAGTCTTCAGTACAATTGACCTTCCTAGGCTGTTTGGGTGAAGTCAGACCTGTCAGTGGTGCAGCTATGGTTCCATAGTCCGCCATGAAATTGCGATAGAACCCGATGAGGCCCAAAAAGTCTCTCCTGGGTTTGAGTAGTGGGGGTCTCCCAGTCCTGTACATGCTGTACCTTACTAGGGAGAGGTTGGATTTGACCCCCTCCTACCTCATGACCAAGATACGTGACTTTCCCCTGAGCTATCTGGCACTTGGTGGCCTTGATAGTGAGGTCAGCCCTTTTAAAGGCCTGCAACACTCTACCCAGATGTGCCAAGTGCTCTTCCCAGGTGGCACTGTAGACGGCAATGTCGTCTAAATAAGCCACACAAAAGGTTTCCAGCCCACTGAGAGCATGATTGACCAATCTCTGGGAGGTGGCAGAGGCATTCTTTAACCCAAAAGGCATGACCCTAAACTGGTAGAGTTCCTCTGGGGTGGAGAACGCCGTCTTTTCCTTGGCATGGTCCGTCAGAGCTATTTGCCAATAGCCTGAGGTGAGGTCAAAGGTGTTCACAAATTTGGCAGCACCTATGGTGTCCACGAGCTCATCAGCCCGGGGCAGTGGGTGCGCGTCAGCTTTGGTGATGGCATTGACTCCTCGGTAGTCCACACAGAACCTCCAATCCTTGGTACCGGCCTGGGAACTTGCCTTGGGGACAAGGACCACTGGACTGGACCAGGGACTGGTTGAGGGTTCAATAACACCCAGATCCAACATCTTGGCGACCTCAGCCTGGATGTGGTTCTTAACCGTATCTGACATTCGGTAGCTCCTGCTCCTGACAGGCACGCTGTCACCAGTGACAATCTTGTGCTTACACCACGGTGTAAGGCCTGGCATCAACGAAAACAGAGAGGCATACTGCTGGAGAAAAGTCCTGCAGGCCCTCTGCTGCTCGGTTGTCAAATCTGAAGAGAGCTGCACTCCCTCCACTGAGCCATCCTGAGGGTCGCTATGCAGCAAATCAGGAAGGGGCTCACTCTCATCCTCTTCTTGCTCTGAAGCCAGCAAGAGACATGAGACTTCTGCTCGCCTGTGGAACGGCTTGAGCCTATTAACATGGAATACCTGAGGGGCTACCCCTGGGATTCCCATGTCAAATAGATAATTGACCTCGCCCATCTTGGAGACTATCCGGAAGGGTCCAGTCCATTTATCTGCCAATGCCCGAGGCTTGGTAGGCTCCATCACGAGGACCTCCTGTCCCGGAGTCCACTCCACTTGCGATGCTTTAAGGTCATGCCAGTATTTGTTCAATTCCTGGCTGGCCTTGAGATTCGCCGTTGCTTGTCCCATCATCTGTGTCATCCTCCGTCTGAGGCCTAAGACATAGTCCCCCACTTGCTTGGCGGGACCGGGAGGGGCGGCTTCCAAGCCTTCTCTGATCAAGGTGAAGGGCCCCCTCATGGGATGTCCAAAGAGCAACTCAAAGGGGCTGAAACCAACACCTTCTTGAGGTACCTCTCTGTAAGCAAACAGCAGGCATGACAGGAGGAGATCCCATTTCCTCCTTAGGGGCTCTTCCAAAGCACCTAGCATGCTCTTGAGAGTTTTATTAAACCTCTTAACCAGACCATTGGTCTGGTGGTGGTAAGAAGCGGAGAAATTGTAGGTTACGCCGCACTCTTTCCACATGGTTTTCATGTAACTAGACATGAAGTTGGATCCTCGGTCAGAGACAACCTCCTTGGGGAATCCAACTCGGGTGAAAATGCCCAGGAGAGCCCGGGCAACCACCTTGGCCGTAACAGTCCGAAGGGGTATAGCCTCAGGGTACCTGGTGGCATGATCTACCAAAACCAGGATGAACCAATGTTCACCTGACGTGGGAGGGTCAAGGGGACCGACGATGTTGATGCCCACCCTCTCAAACGATGTGCCAACCACTGGCAATGGCTGCAGTGGGACAATGACACTGCCTCCAGTCTTGCCAGACAACTGACAAGTTGGGCAGGTCCTGCAGTGGGACTCCACTTCTACTCCCATCCGAGGCCAGTAGAAATGGGCAGAGAGCCTCTGCTTAGTCTTCTTGGTACCAAGATGACCAGCCAAGGGCACCTCATGCGCCAACTGCAGCAGGAAGGGCCTGTAAACCTGGGGTACCACCAACCTCTTGAGGGCACCAGGTTCAGGCTTAGTGGGCTCACTAACAAGGAGCTCACCCTCCCAATAAATCAGGAAGGTCCTAGGCACTTCTCCCTGTGCCTGGGACCGGGCCTGTTTCCTCAAACCCTCAAGGGAGGGACACTCTCTCTGTCCTTTACAGAAGTCTGCCCGGGAGGGTCCCCCTTCAGCTAACAAGCATTGAAGATCGGGATGATCCTCTGGGTTAAGAACCTCTCCCACAGGAGAGTCTTCTGGCTCTTCTCCCACAGGAGTTGAGACGGGGTTTACCACTGGACCCAGCCCGTCCGGAGCATGGATCCCAATGGGTGCTGTAGGAACAGCAGGAAGAGAAGGGGCTCCCTCCACAGAGGTGGCCTTCTTGCTCTTCCTTCGTCGTGCCTTAGGCCGCGCCTTCGGCTCGGGTACCTGACTCACAGCCAGACCCGGTGTCACCTGTGACCTAGTGACCGCAGCAGCAGTCATGGGAAGACCAACCGTGATCAACCCAAACTCTACTAGATCGTTACCTAACACAATGTTAGCAGGGACATTGTCCTGAACCAGGACAGAAAGCTTTGCTGTCTTGTCTCCAATTACGAGTGTGACTCGGGCTACAGGCGATAATTTGGGAGGCCCACCAGCTAACCTGGTGGTTCTCAGAGGAGCAACTACATAGTCCTCTGGCTTGAGCAGGGTCCTGTCCACCACTGTCATGCTTGCCCCTGTGTCTCTCAAACCAGTAGAAGGCTGGCCATTCAGGAGGACACTTCTCAAAAATCTACGGGTGTTCTGTGGGATAGTTGCCAGTACTTCTGCGTACTGGCCCCAGGCCCCAAGGGACACTAAGGAAATCTCTAAGGGAGCACCAAAAGTGATCCCGGTAGAGGAGGGGAGGGCTGTGGCCTCCACCTCAGACATGGGGTAGGGGTAGGTCAGGCTGACAGCCTGTTCTCCGAGTGCCTTACCTTTACACTTGGAGTCACCCCTTTTGTGATCCAGAGCCCCACAGTCCCAACAAGTGCCGGGAGTGCGGGGTACGGTACTGGAACCACCGGGAGCCTGCTTTGCAGCAGGTGGACCACTACTCTTATTCCCACCCACAGATGACTTATCCCCACTAGATTTTTGGGTCTTAGGAGAGGAGGGTTTAGGTTTATTCGACTGTGACTGCTTTTGGGACTCCTCAGCTTTCTGAGAGGCCCCCTTTTCTTTGTCCTTGTCCTTCCCACTGGAGTCCTTAGGGGACACCCGGTCGGAGACTCACTTGTCAGCCAACCTAGCCAGCTTAAAGGGATCCAAAATGTTCTGGTCAGCAACATACTGACGCAGCTCCGGTGAACAGGCTTCAGAAAAATGCTCAAAAAACAGGTGGGACAATTCAACAAAAGTTTTCACCTTGTAACCGTCAATCCACCCCATCATATTCATGTGCGCAGCACTCACCCAGTCGACCCAAGACACATTCCCTCTTTTCTTAAAATCCCTGAACCTTTTAAGGTATTGGGTAGGTGTCTTGCCAAACTTGCAGATTTCATACACTCATACTGACCCCGTTCTTCCACACTCAGCTTCAGAATACAGTTATATCCAGTTTGAGGCACGCTGCTTAGCAAACACTTAGCCCAATCTCTTTTGTCAACATCATGAATTGCACAAGCCATTTCAAACGCTTCAATCCATTGGAGGATATCAGAACCCTCCGAAAACACACCAACCAAATCCTTCATAAATTTAGTGGCTGGGGACCTGACGCTCTCAGTGGGTTTCGGTGAAGTCTCCACTCGAGCTTTCTCTAGCTGGATTCTCTGACATTCAGTGTCCTTGTCTTTGAGTTCAAGATCCCTATTCTTGAGTTCCACTTGTTGCGCCAGCTCCTCTTTCTTAAGCTCAGCATCTATTTCCAACTTCCGATATTCAAAGGCCAATTTCATCCTTAATAACTCAAGTTCCAAGGTATTGCTGGGGTTCGGAACAGAGGCAGCAGGAATGGCGGCATTCCCAGAAAGAGATTCAGTAGAAACCCCAGGGGCAGAGTCCTCATTGGTTGCATTCCCCCCCTCATCAAGAGTTTCACCATCGGTCTGGTAGTCCACCAGGGCAGCTATCAGCTCAGCCCTAGACTTATCCACAAAGTCTAACTCCCTGGCTTCACAAGCATTCTGGAGAGCCTCTAAGCTCATCCGAGTCAATTTACCATTTGCAATAGACTCCATTGCTTGTAATGCAGTCATTTTGTACACACCCAAACTTTAATCGAATAAAGCGCAGATATTTTGCAAGTGGCATGGCTATACACTGATTCTTAAAACCTTAAGCATCCCACCTCTGCCACCAGTGTAAAGACCGGTAGGGGGTGTCTGTACTTCTGCTCTCTATATGGTAGAGGAGAGGCACAGAGGACCCCAGCCAAGATTCTCTATTATTGGTAACGTAGTCGAGCAATCAAGGCCTAGCTTCTCAGGAGGTGATGCAGGCTGGTTCTTAAGTACAGTGTAGTCCGCGAACCCCCACAAAGGAATGTCCACACACTGTATTACTAAAAACACAATCTTTATATAATTAATATTCAAAGGTATGTACACGATCACAATAACGCACTTTGTACTTGGAAGTCAATAATGATAAATCTATACACGTCTAGAGTGGTACCAATAATGTTATCAAATCTCATTAAAGTGCATCAACTGTACGGTTAAAATGTCACACAGATCAATAACGAGTAAACCAGCAATAGAGATAGGAAGGAACGCAAGATGGTTGAAACAATAGGCAGAATACTGACCCCTACCTCTAGGCACAGTTCTGTGTGGAGATCCCCCCACCTGGGCAACCTGTAAATAAAGATATATAGCACAAGCCCAGTCCATATATTGTCCGATAGTCTTACTTCTTCCTATTAAGGTTTTAACCCCCAAGGTACCTGGTGGAGTAGAGTTCTCCGACGATGCACCGACCGATCCTTCTTGAGTGCCTCCCTTTCAGGCGGGAGCCACGGATCGTCGAGAGGTGTCGGGGAACTTGGCGTTCGGTGTCGGGGAATCGACGGCCCTTCTTGAGTGCCCTCCCTTTAAGGCAGGAGTCACGGGTCGTTGAACGTCCGATGGTGAACAGGGTGAACTATGGCAGGTAAGTGGCAGCTTTGTTCCTGGCGGTGCACGTCGACGACAGAGCGTTGGCGTCCTGCAAGGAAGAGGCGTGCGGGGCACCTCGGTGACAATAGTTCTTGACCGCAAAGAGATGATGAAGAACTGTGACCCAGCAAGGGCGTCAAGTCGTCTGCGTCTCTGCGGTCTGTAGGTGGCGGGAAACCCACCGGTGGATGCTCCTTGGCGCGTCGACGGTCGGGCCTTCTCCAGCGGGAGACAAGCGGTTGCCGATGCAGACGAGAGTGTCCGATGATCAGTTGAAGTTCTTAGGCAAACAGGAGCACGGCGGCTCCGGTCCGCGACGGCGGTCGTCGACAGTGGCGGACAACAGTCCGGGTGCTTCTCCTTGGAGTTCCGCAGCAGTCCCCATATCGGGTCGGCAGCCTGTCGAAGGTCTGTCTACCAGGGAGCGTTGGCAAAGATCAGCTGTGCACGATGGTCCCTCATAGCTTGGGAAGAGGGCGCCTTACCAGGTCCTCTCTGGGTCAGTCCTTGGAGGCACAGCAGCTTTCAGATTGTGAAGGAGAGCAGCAGCAATTCTTCTCGTCCAGCAGGGCTTCAAGGTCAAGCGTCAGTTAATCCAGTTACTCGTCGTAGTGGACTTCAGCTTCTGAACACGATTCCTAGCAGTGAGAGGTCCCCAGATATACTGTTGATCTCCCATTCATTCCGCTGGGTCACACTCAAGCATCCAATCAGGACTACGGGCATTCATGCAGGCAGGCAGCCAATCAGGCACACGAGGTATTCAGGCCATTCACTTCTCTCCAGACACTCACAACAAGTTATGTGTACTGGGACAAGTACCAAGCCATTCAACACTCCAAGCTGCATTCATACCGGTTTCGGGCAGGGTTGTCTCGGTCATTGTGTCAACCACCAGATACTAGACACCCACAACACAGAATGCATATTCGTCACTCACTCTATTCACCCAGGTCCCACCCACAGGAGGTACCCACAACATACATCACCGGGAAGGCTCCAGCTAGTCTGACTGGGCCTTCACAACAACACCATATATGGCACTTCCATCCATCAGGCAGTCAGGGGGAAGGGACAGAGTCAGGGCTTCCCAGGATTTTGGGAAAACAAGGTAATGGGTAATAGAAAGCAAGAGGCCATGGGGCCATCTTGTTTTCCATCAGGAATCAACTGATCCCAATGGCAGGGCCGGGGTATCCCAAAATGGAGGATACTCCGCGCACCTGTCAAATTCAGCATGGAGCTTCCACCAGCCCATACCCTGCTCTGTGGGCCACCCACAGGTGCCTAAAAACAAACACTAGGGGCACAGGGTTGTACCCCCACCCATGGGTGCCATAAGGGTATCCCACGGGTCCGCTCACCAAACCAAAAGAAAGAGAGCTGCACCGCCAGGAGACCCAGATGAACTCCTATGCAGAAAACACGACGAACACACGATGAAAAGCAGTAAAGGACAAGGATACGGAGGCCCTGTCCCTCCGATGCATTTCCAGCATCACACACACGTGGCTTAGACTTGCTGACCTGGAAGTCAGCCTGGGAGTCATCCTGTGCCGGCTCAGGTGCCACAATGGGCTGGTCCAACAAGTGCTGAGCTGGGATGGTGTCAGCCACGTTTCCCTCAACCATTGGGGGGGCATGGGTGTCCCTGATTGATCCTCCACACATGGGGGTCTAGGGGCACCCTGCAAATCCTGGCCATGTCCCCTACCACGCCCACCACGCCCACCTTTTGGGGGTCAGCCACCTTTGCCTCCCTTACCGCTTGGTCGCCTCCCAACCATGGCACTGATGTTGTTGTGTGTATGGGAGTTGCAGTAAACAATTGTCCTGGGCAATTGGGGGTGAAAGGGGTAGGGTACTATATGGAATTCGAACCCTAGTGCTCTAGCAAGGCTGTCTGTGACCCCTGGGGGAAGATGACGGGTCACGCAATGCACAGGCACCCCAAAAAAAAAAGTTACGTGCACGCAACCCCTCGTAGACCACGTGCGTGGAAAAATGAACCCACACTACGCTGTGGCACCCAGAAACACAAAAACAAGCGTACACGTGTTACACGAAGCCTACAATGACCTTTGAAGGGGTTAGCTACACACGGGGTAAGCGCAGTTGGTAAATGCATGCGCGACTCACCGTCTGCCTGGAAAAAGAACGTGAAAAAACACGCGTGTGCGCGTAGGCACACCCCTGCCAAAAGAAGAACTGTACGCTGTCTGAGGAGACAGGACAAAAGAAGAAGTGAATGCTGTTTGAGGAAACAGGCCCAAAAAAATAATAAAGAACGCTGTCAGAAGTAACAGGGAGTACGAATTTGAAACGCTGTGAACTAATCGCGTGTGAACCGACAAGAAGTACAGAATTCACCCACTCGCTCTCCACAAAAAGCACGTACAAGGGAATGCAATCCTACACGTACCTTTTAAAGCGGCCCACACGTACAGCGTCACTTACGCGTGTACGCGCTAAGGCCCTTTCCTCCAATTACACGAGCTGACACTCGGACGTGCAATTTTTGGATGTGTACGATGAACATGCACCCGTGTTGATGGAAACGCCCGCGTGCATAACGTCACTTACGCGCGTAGGCCCTTTCCTCGGATTATACGCATCCACATGCGGACGTGCAGTTTTTTCACACGCGCTGATCCACTATGCCCACGTCACGAGGGAAACGCCCGCACGAGTCACGTCACAGAAGCGCTTACACGCTAAGGGCCTTTGGTCCAATGAAACCGCGTACATGTGCTGATGTGCTTACACGCGAAGGGCCTTTCCTCAAATTACACGCTGACGTGCAAGATTTTCACGTGCCAAATCACTCTGTATCAAGCTGGCCACGCAACAACACACGGAAGACTACGCTCCTGCCCAGAAGGCCGAATTACTGCCCCCCAGAGCCCCGAGCACGCTCCCACCTGCCATCTGCAACTGCCTGCTGCCCACGTGCCCTGCTATTTGCTGCCTGCATGTCAGCCAGGGGTGCGTTGCTGTGACCACCCCTGCTGGAACCGAAGACTCCCGACTGGGATGCCATCGCTCCACAGCCCGGCCCAGCCCCAGGACCCAGTTGCCCACCCACTCCTGCCTCTGGGGTTGCCATGTTGGGCACACCACCATCTGGCACTACTGACAACCCCCAGCCAGAGAGGCAGAGGGCCACCAGCTTCAGTGCCAGGGAAGTTTGTGTCCTGGTGGAGCAAGTCCTGGGGCAGTATGATGCCCTCTTTGGAAGTTTGCGTGCCGACAATGAAGGACGGACCAGGATCTGGATGGACATCGTGACTGCCATCAATGCGGAGGGGGTGGCAGTCCGCGACTTACAACATGTCAAGAAGCGCTGGGAGGACTGCAGGGCCAGGACCCTCAACAAGGCCTGGCGCCTCTTGAAGGGTCCTGGAACACATATGCCCAGCGCTCCACGTCCAGGTCCTTGAGAGGCAGACCCATCTGGAGTCGAGCGTTAAGTGTACATGCATACTGATTGGATGCTGTGCGTGTTGGTGGTGTGCCAGTAGTGTGCAGGTTGCACATCTGTTTTCATAGGGCCATGTAGGCATGTGTATGAACAGGGGCGTGAGGCTGCCACATGTGAGTCCTCTTAGGTGTGAGACACATCGATGGTGTATGTGTTGGTAAGCACGCTGTGCAAATGCAGGTGTGGGAGCACACATGTTTGAATTTCGGTGTATGTACGTTGGCATGGTTGTGGTGTCACACATGGATGGTGGTTCCTGCTGCATGTATCTGCACTGTGTACATGTGCATGTGTGTGTATTTGACAAGTGTGCAACTGTGATGCAACATGGATGCACGTGACACTGATATGTAGAAGGCTGAATACCAGATGTGACATGTATGGTGATTGCATCACTGCGACAGTTGGAGGAGATGTAGACATGCATGTAAGTGTTGTGGCGTGTGTGCATGTCTAGTGCACTCCCAGTGTTTCATGTGATGTCAGGCTCACCTTCAGCTGTTCATGCTGTTGTATGTGTATGGATTTTGCTGCCTGGTGCAATATTGCTGTGGAAATGCTCATGTGTGTGAGTTGAAATGACATGTGTGTCGTGGAGTGTGATGCCATGTCTGAAGTTTGACACTGCCACTCATGTGCAACTGTCATGTGTGTATCAGTCCATTGTACAGTGCCCTGATGTCTGTGTTTTATCTCTAACTGTCTGCAGCGTCAACTGATGAAGAGGGCGGAGAGGGTGCTGTGGAGCACAGCGGCAGGGATCGCACCACCAGCCGGAGACGCAAGACCCGGCTCCCCTCCCAGATTGTCATCTCATCGGGGAGTGAGGAGTCTGGTGCCGCGTCCCAGGCCGCAGCTGCCGAGGGTAGGTCCAAGAGGCAGAGGTTGGAGGTGGACTCCTCGGCAGCAGAAGGGGCAGCTGAGACCCCACAGGGTCCAACGGAGGAAGATGGCACGGAGTCATACAGGTTGGTGGGGGGTTTGGTGGAGGAGGAGGCCTTGGAAGGGACACACACGGGGTCTGGAGGTGGGGGTTCCACTGGTGCTAGTGGTGCAGTGCAGGGGCAGGGACAGGAGGCAGAACAGGCCGCCGCGGAGGTGCCTGTGTGTAATCCTGTCCCTGATCCTGTGACTGCATCATCTGGCACCAGCAGGGATGCCTACGTCCAGACCCGTTTTCAGGGAGAGGATGAGCGCACAACAACTGGCCTTCCTCTCCCTGTGGACGTGGCTATCCGGGGCGGTGTTGAGCCTGTCCTGAGTGGGATAGCGTTGCGTCAACGGGGCATGCGAGGTGACCTGCAGTCTTTTCGTGGAGAGACTGCACGTCGTCTCTCATGCCTCTTTGACCACGTTGACCTACTGGGACGGGTCACCGGTGCTGGATTCCTCCGTGTGCTGGATCTTCTTGTGACCCCCTCCTCACCTGAACCCCCTACGCGCCTGTCGTCCTCCATGCCATCTTCCCACCCATGTATCACCTGGGTACCCTGTGGAGCTGCCCCTGACCCAGCGGCCAGGCTGGTGGAGGACACATCCCTGCCACAGTCGGGAGTCGGACGTCCAGCAGGGGTGGCCACCACGACAACTGCACCCCACCCGGAGGAGGACATGCAGGCAGCAAGAGCCAGGGCGCAGGCACAGGCACAGCAGCATCAACATGGTGGGAGCAATGATGGCTCGGGGCCTTCAGCATTGGAGGGGCAGGCATCGGCCATAGGGCAGGAGGACCCCGGATTTCAAGTGTCTTCCGTGTGGCAGCGGTTGGGCCACGCCATAGATGCGGAGCGGCAGCGGGCGGAAGAGGCACGGCTCACAATGTTCAGGGCGGAAAACTCCATGCGGAGGGCCCTGAGGTGGGCCGAGTGCCTCGAGGCTATTCGCAGGGAGTTGGAGGTGAACATGTCGTTGTCCCTGCAAACCCTCGGTGCCATGGAAGAGGACCGCCTCCAGGACATCTTGTTTTTATTTTAATTTCACCATGGCGCAATGGATCTCATATATTTTTTTTACCTTGGATTTGCTTTGTTGGAATGAGACTTTGGACACATTTTCATTTGGATTTCTTTGGATTCTGATTTCATATTTTTTATTCTTTTCCGGACATGCTGCATTTTATTTTTTATTCCCATTATTGAGTGTTTTTTTTTTCATGACATTCATGTTCTATTCAATACATTTTTGTTTCATACTTCGATGTGTGGTATTCTCTCATTGGTTTCATGCATGTCATGATATGGGTTTTCACATTCACTTGCACCCATTGTGTGTGTGTGTGACGGACATGTGTTCATGTACATACTTGCCATTCGGGTTGTATCATGTAATGGCCATTTCTCTGTGGGTGGATGCAATACTTGGTTGGGTCTTTGGGCTGGGGTGGCGTGGGGTGTGATGTGGGTGGCCATGAGGCCCATGATTGAGGATCGTCATGACGTGGGTGCTGGGGGACATGAGTGGGGGCCTGCTGGCAGGTGCCCCTGACTGCTGGGGGGTGGGGCGCTGGGGGACATGAGTGGGGGCCTGCTGGCAGGTGCCCCTGACTGCTGGGGGTTGGGGGTGCTGGGGACATGTGTGGGACATGAGTGGAGGCCTGCTGGCAGGTGCCCCTGACTGCTGGGGGGTGGGGGTGCTGGGGGACATGAGTGGGGCCCTGCTGGCAGGTGCCCCTGACTGCTGGGGGGTGGGGGTGCTGAGGGACATGTGTGGGACATGAGTAGAGGCCTGCTGGCAGGTGCCCCTCACTGCTGGGGGGTGGGGGTGCTGGGGGACATGAGTGGGGGCCTGCTGGCAGGTGCCCCTGACTGCTGGGGGGTGGGGGTGCTGGTGGACATGAGTGGGGGCCTGCTGGCAGGTGCCCCTGACTGCTGGGGGTGGGGGTGCTGGGGGACATGTGTGGGACATGAGTGGAGGCCTATTGGCAGGTGCCCCTGACTGCTGGGAGGTGGGGGTGCTGGGGGACATGTGTGGGGCATGAGTGGAGGCCTGCTGGCAGGTGCCCCTGACTGCTGGGGGGTGGGGGTGCTGGGGGACATGTGTGGGACATGAGTGGAGGCCTGCTGGCAGGTGCCCCTGACTGCTGGGGGGTGGGGGTGCTGGGGGACATGAGTGGGGGCCTGCTGGCAGGTGTCCCTGACTGATGGGGGGTGGGGGTGCTGGGGGACATGTGTGGGACATGAGTGGGGGCCTGCTGGCAGGTGCCCCTGACTGCTGGGGGGTGGGGGTGCTGGGGGACATGGGTTGGGGACTGCTAGGGGGTGGGGGTGCTGAGGGACATATGTGGGACATGAGTGGAGGCCTGCTGGCAAGTGCCCCTGACTGCTGGGGGGTGGGGGTGCTGGGGGACATGAGTGGGGGCCTGCTGGCAGGTGCCCCTGACTGCTGGGGGTTGGGGGTGCTGGAGGACATGTGTGGGACATGAGTGGGGGCCTGCTGGCAGGTGCCCCTGACTGCTGGGGGGTGGGGGTGCTGGGGGACATGAGTGGGGGCCTGCTGGCAGGTGCCCCTGACTGCTGGGTGGTGGGGGTGCTGGGGGACATGTGTGGGAAATGAGTGGAGGCTTGCTGGCGGGTGCCCCTAACTGCTGGGGGGTGGGGGTGCTGGGGGACATGAGTGGGGGCCTGCTGGCAGGTGCCCCTGACTGCTGGGGGTGGGGGGCTGGGGGACATGAGTGGGGGCCTGCTGGAAGGTGCTCCTGACTGCTGGGGGGTGGGGGTGCTGGGGGACATGTGTGGGACATGAGTGGAGGCCTGCTGGCAGGTGCCCCTGACTGCTGGGGGGTGGGGGTGCTGGGGGACATGAGTGGGGGCCTGCTGGCAGGTGCCCCTGACTGCTGGAGGGTGGGGGTGGAGGGGGACATGAGTTGGTGATCACTAGTGCAAGGTGACATGTGGCTTGGCTTGGGGGCATGCCCATGGTGGATGGGCTGCCTGCGGGACATGACCAGGAGTGCAGGGTAGTCCCCTGTGGTGTGGGCTGCCTGCAGGGGCCGTGGAGGGTGTAGGGGGAACCCCTGGGATGACCCACACTGCCAATTCACGTCTAGTACTCCCCGCGCACCCCCGAAATTCACATACCCCGCTCTGCCAGCAGAATCGCGTGTGAAACTTCCCACGAAGCCCAGTTATTCACGTACCCCACTCACAAAGGGCGTATTGCGTGTGAAACTTCCCAAGAACCCCAGTTATACACGTACCCCACTCGCACAGGGCATATTGCGTGTGAAACTTCCTGCGCACCCCTGAAATACACGTATCCCACTCGCACAGGGCATTTCGCGTGTGAAACGTCCCGCAAACCCCAGTTATACACGTGCCCCACTCGCACAGGGCCTATCGCGTGTGAAACTTCCTGCGCACCCCAGGAATACATGTACCCCATTCGCACAGGGCATTTCGCGTGTGAAACTTCCCACACACCCCTAAAATACACGTTCCCCTCTCCAATCGTGTGTGAAACTTCCCGCGCACCCCAGGAATACACATACCCCACTCGCACAGGGCCTATTGCGTGTGAAACTTCCTGCGCACCCCATGAATACACGTACCCCACTCGCACAGGGCATTTCACGTGTGAAACATCCTGCGAACCCCTGTTATACACGTACCCCACTCCAATCGCGTGTGACACTCCCCGTGCAGTGGGGTACGTGTATTCGGATGGGTGCGCGGGGAGCTTTACAGGTGTTTTCGTGGTTGGGCGCCTGTGCGCCATGTACGGGATTTGTGCGCTGTGCATGGCGCATGGGGAGGTGTTGGGGGCGTAACTGGCGCTGCTGCAGGGTCGCTGCACCACTCTGCGCCATGGCTGGTTTTGGAAGCTAAAATCCATGAATACGCTGTGCGCGGAAATAGATTTTAGCGCACGCTGCTGGTGCAGAAATTCGCACGCGCACACTGTGTGCCAGCCGCGTGCGCCACTTGTGCGCTTAATTCTATGAATTACCCCCATAGTGTTAAAGGTAAGTCACCTAAAAATACATATTACATAAAAGGAACAGAAGAAGAAAAATATATCAATGATTACAATGCAATCATTGCCCACTTATGGAATGCAAACATAGATGTGCAGTACATTGCAGACAATTCCACTGCAGTTGCACGATATGTTACAGCATACTTAACCAAAGCAGAAAAAACGGAGCTCCAAGACCTCTGGAATGACCTGTCATCAGACAAAACAGTGTCTCAGAAATAATACAGCTTGGGCATAACAATGCTCTCCCATAGAGAATGTGGATCCTATGAATCAGCAGATTGTTTAACTGGTACTGCATTGTATGGTAAATCTGAAAATATAGTATGGCTAAGTCTTGGTCCTGCTAAATCTAGAAAAAGAGTTCTAAAATCATACGAAGATAGAGAAACAATAGCCAAACATGATCCCAACAGCCAAGACATTTTAAAAAACAATGTATTTGACACATACTACCCAAACAGAAGTAATAATTTGGAAACCAGGTGTCTATACCACATAGCCCAAAATGTCACATACAAAAATAATATAAAACCCGATGAAAATAAAGGTAAATACAGAGTGACAAACTGTGAAGGCAGCTTAGTAAAACTCACCAAACCAAATTTAATTAATCATATAAAATTGTAATTAAAGACTCCTCAACATAAAGAACTATATTGCATGTCCCTGCTACAACTCTTTAAACCATGGAGAAAAGAAGAAGAAATACTAGATAACTATGACTTATATGAAGACGCTTTCAAAGCAAATGAAAGCACTATAACTGATGTAAGCTTTACACAGTACAAAACAATGTTGCACAATGAACAGCAACACGAAGAAGAACTCCAGGCCCAACTAGATAAGGACACTCCTGACAGTAGTCAACCTTCTGTAACAGGACGCCAAGAACCACTGGGAGAACCACTAATAACAAATGAGGCGAATTAGCTATGACAGAAGTAGAAAACACCATGTGTCAGTATGAAGATAAAGAAGACTTAACTATACTTCAATCAAAACTAAACAATGAGCAACGTAGCGTTTTTCAAGAAGTAACAAAAGAAATTTCACATGGTGTACAACATGAAAACAAAGAATGCACCTGCCAAAATTACAAACCTATACTACTGTACGTCAGTGGTGAAGCTGGTTCTGGCAAAACATTCCTAATCAAAGTCATTAGTAAGTTCCTTCAACAATTGACAAACAACAAACTGTCAGCTGTTGTCACTGCCCCCACAGGTTTAGCTGCTTACAACATAGGCGGTGTCACTTTACACCGATTACTACTCCTGCCAGTAGAACACCAAAACAAATTAGACTATTACAAACTTTCTACAGAAGCTGCAATGGAACTGCGCAGGAGTATTAAAACAAATGAAAATGCTACTAATAGATGAAGTGAGCATCTTGTCCAACCTAATGTTGGCTTTGATTCACCTCAGATTACAAGAAGTACTCCAAGCAAACTACGAAGAGCTCTTTGCAGGAAAACACATGATTGTTTTCGGAGACCTTCTCCAATTGACACCAGTAAAAGGTGAGCCTATTTTTAAAACATTAGGACACAAACTCTGCCGTAAACTGTTGGCAGCATTGGAAATGTCAACCTTTGGCAACATTTCCAATACAAAGAATTAACAGAAAACATGCAGCAATCTGCAGATCTCACTTATGCAAACATATTAAAAAGTATTAGAGTTGGTATACTATCTAAAGAAGCACAAGCAATATTGAAAACCCGGCACATTCATGCACTTTATGGCGATAATGCATGTGCTACAGATGTTATGGAACAATTAGCCCACAAAAATGTTAATTGTATGGCCTTAATGCCAACTCTTGCAAGCTGTTTCAAATTCGATGAAATAATGTTAAATAAAGAAATACAAACCAATAATTGAAATTAGCACCACAGACAAACTAGATGTACATGGTATGACACAACCCATGTGTGAGCAAGCCACAACAAGACTAAACAGTTTAGTAAATTCAATCTCCAACACAGCTGGGTTGGAAGAGATGTTAAAATTATCCTTAAATTGCAGAGTAATGCTTAAACGTAACATTGCCGTGAAACCAAGGACTAGTTAATGGAGCACTGGGTACAGTTGTTGGCTTTCAAACATACCCACGTGACAACAAAATTCAGTTTGTCAATATTCTCTTTGACAAACTTTCAGAAGTAAAAAGGATAGGACGCTCAACAGCTCGATTCCTTCTCTTCAAAGACATGTATGTACGCAGAGAACAATTTTCTCTAACTCTTGCATACGCAGTCACCATTCATAAATCACAAGGTCTTACCCTAGGCAAAGCAATGATAGACATTGGTAACACTGTCTTTAAAGAAGGCAAGAGCTACGTAGCACTGTCACGCTTACGTACACTTGACGGTCTATTTCTAATCAACTTTGATGCAAGTAAAGTAAACGCTGATATTCCTTGCATTCTAGAATACAATAGACTTTGTTGACTATACACCCCCCATCTAAACACACATTCTGTTCCAAAACTTTATAAAAGAAAAATAAATCAAACAGAAATGCAACAGGATGTTACTGCAAATCCTCCAAAGAGAGTAAAAGAAACTAATACTTCATCAAGTACCACAAGCAAAAAAGAATCAATTAGGGAAAGTAAACCAGGTACTTCTTCAAAGTAGGAAGACAAACTCCAAAAAACGCAGTCAGATACAGAACTACCTGGTCTATTTAAACTCTCAAATATAGTTGGTGTAAGTTGCTATGCAAATGTAGCAATGAATATTCTATTTCAATTACCACCAATTGTTGACAACATTTACTTACACAGTACAGACCCATTGTGTTTGCAAATGTTAGTACTTCATAGAAACACAACAAACAATCCTGACAACACGTATAGTGTTTATGGAATAAGACAACTATTGGACTACTGTGCTGGAATGGTGAAATTCACTATAAACTCACAGGAAGATCCACAAGAATTTCTAATGTACTTACTACAAGTACTGGAAAACAAAAACATACCTATAAATGAAATCTTCCAGATTTCATACATGTGGAAACATACATGCACTCTCTGCAACAATGTGACACAAGAACAAACCCCCAATGAACACTTCCTATATTTATCAATACCTAATTGTGAATCCATTCCATTTCAGCAACTTGTACAACATGCAAACCATGGTAGATTATGTTCTACCTGCAATTCAGATAATTGCTCCATGTTAGTAATACAAACACATAGTAAATACGTAATACTAATGCTTCTACGTTACAATGCAGATGGTACCAAAAACAACTGCAAGCTGGCTGGATTCACACATGGTCAAATATCACTTGGTAAGAAAACCTTCACAACAATAGGTATAATCTACCACGCAGGAGCCACAACCAATTCAAGACACTACACTGCATAAAACGTAAACTGGATGTGCTTGAACGACTCCAAAACTGAACTGATGTTGTTTGGCTCCAGTCGGCAGCTGGAAAAATTGGGGGCAGAGTATAACACATTCCAAATCAAGAACGCCACAATTCAGGTGGTCCCTAAGGTGAAGACACTAGGGATGATGGTCGATGCTGCGGTCGACTCGCATGCCCAGACCAGTTTCCTCCAGAAAAACACAGCTTATTATCTCAGGCTGATGAAAGCCATCAAACCACTGCTGAATGAGGGAAATAGGGCAATGATAGCCAGAGCCATTATCCTCTCTAGACTCGACTACTGGAATGCCCTGCTGTTGGGGGCCTCTTCCAAGGATCTTTCCAGCTGTCAGGTGATCCAAAACAAGGCAGTCAGGTTAGTGAAAAATTTGAAGAGGAAAGATCATGTTACGGAAGGGAGGCTCTCTTTACTCTGGCTGAGAGTAGAAGAGCGTATAAAGTTCAAGGCTCTCTGCCTGGTTCACAAGTGCCTCTATGGCACAGCGCCCGCCTACCTGAAAACGAGTGTAGTGCCCTACAATCCCAGGAGAAATCTACGATCAGGGGGCAAATGCCTATTGATCGTGCCCAAGTTTAAGCTGAAAACCGGGCTGGGCAGATCTTTTCTTGTACTGGCTCCCAAATTGTGGAACAGCATCCCTGAACCCCTGAGGTTGGAAACTAATCACTCCACCTTTAGGAAGGTGCTGAAGACTCACCTTTTCAGATGAGAAATCGGGTGACGATGCCTTTCAGAGGCCTTCTGGTGGTTAGTAGACCCTCTTAAATGTCGTATGTCACGTAGTATCTGTTGTGTATGTTTAAGCGCCCTGATACCCGTCGGCTACCGGCCCTCTACAAAAACTAAATACATACATACATACATACATACATACATACATACATATATAAAAAAGAAATGTGGATGGATTGAATGTAATGATAGTACCATTACTCTAAAGCAGAGATTACCAGCAAATCTTACAAACGCTTATTTAATGTTCTTAAAACCAAAATTTGATAACTAAACTGTACTTAAACCTTAAGTAAACTTGTAGTAAAAAAATATAAACTGTTAGAATATTCCAAAAGATATCTAACTGCCCAAAGATTTGACAACAACTAATCAGATAAATGAATACCACTAAATTAGAGCAGAAAATAGACAGTTAGAATACGCCAATTGGTATCTAACTGTCCCAAAATTAAACAAAATCCAAACAGATAAATCAATACCACTAAAATATATCAGAAAATAGACAGCTAGAATACGCCAATTGGTATCTAACTGTCCCAAAATTTAACAATATACAAACAGATAAATCAATACCACTAAAATATATAAAAAAATAGACAGTTTGAATCCGCCTGCTGGTATCTAACTGCTCCAAAATGTTACAATATCCAAACAAAAAAAGAATATGTTACTGCTCCAAAAAAATGCAACAAGCCAATGTATAAAGCATTAGCCAGAAACAACAAGTGAACACTGAAAACAAACAAACAAATAAACTGTAGCATAACAGAAAAAGGTTTTTTTTTTAATCCAACATGGATTTTTTTTTCTCCCACAGACCCAAAGATTTTAGCAATGAACACAGAAACTGAGCAAATTGCACAGTACTCTGGTTTGTAATCTACTAAATATGAGGGTAAAAAAAAATGTTGATTATACAATGTAATAAGTCATTACAAAATACTAATACCAACATGCTATTTTCTTTTATCACAGAAATGAACAAGAAATACATGTACTCCAGTTACTAAACCAAACAGTAATAATAATAATAAAAATAATAATAATAATAATAATAATAATAATAATAATAATAATAATAATAATAATAATAATAATAATAATAAGAATATTATACACTCTATGCCCTGGCCACAACCATCGCAGCATATCACACCCATTGTATCTTATAACTTTGTTTGTTATAAATTTGTTTTTGACCCAAAGTTATAAGCAACTATAAGTGTGATATGCTGCGGTGGTTGTGGCCAGGGCATAGAGTGTTGGGTGCATGGCGAAATGGCCATGCACCCAACACTCTATGCCCTGGCCACAACCACCGCAGCATATCACACCCATAGAGTCAAATATATCAACTATGGCCTATGGAAACTTTTAATGTCCGCGGACATTATGAGTGTTCTTAGAACACTTTCAACTTGCCAGTGAACAATATGGACAGCATCTTCAGGGCACCCCCTACGAACATATCAGGACAACGCAAGAGTTCTAAGCACACTTTCAACTTGACAACTAACAATACGGACAGCGTCCTCAGAACACCCCCATTTTGTTTATTTGCGAACATTTCAGGACACTGCGAGTGTTCTTAGAACACATTCAACTTGCCAGCGAACAATACGGACAACGTCTTCAGGACACCCCCTACGAACATTTCAGGACAACGCGAGAGTTCTTAGAACACTTTCAACTTGACAACGAACAATACGGACAGCGTCCTCAGAACACCCCCATTTTCTTTATTTACGAACATTTCAGGACACCGCAAGAGTTCTTAGAACACATTCAACTTGACAACGAACAATATGGACAGTGTCCTCAGAACACCCCATTTTGTTTATTTACGAACATTTCAGGACACTGCGAGAGTTCTTAGAACACTTTCAACTTGACAACGAACAATACGGACAGCATCCTCAGAACACCCCCATTTTGTTTATTTGCGAACATTTCAGGACACCGTGAGTGTTCTTAGAACACATTCAACTTGCCAGAGAACAATACGGACAACGTCTTCAGGAAACCACTTACGAACATTTCAGGACAACGCGAGAGTTCTTAGAACACCTTCAACTTGACAACGAACAATACGGACAGCGTCCTCAGGACACCCCCATTTTGTTTATTTACGAACATAATACGGACAGGTATAATTCCAAATTATTTGTGATAGCACGTGAAGGAGTTTGGTTGTTGTCAAGTTTTGTAGTGCAGTAACTGCAAAGTACTAAGGGGTCAGTTATTTCATATTTGTTTTCTGCTACAAGGTAGAGAGCTAATTCAAACCATTTAGAATCTTCATTGTCTTCTATTTTGTATGATAGGTCTACAGTTTTTGTGTTACTTTTATAAAAAGTTCTGTGGCAACATACACACACATGGTTTGGTAGTTCAGCTGATGTACTTTTAAATTTTATTATTTCTTTTTTGTATGTGTTTAGTAAAAGGTTGCCATGTGTAGAATTGTTGCTAATTTGGTTTAAAGCTATTTCATTCTGTAAGTGACTTTCACTTCCAAAATATTTTTTCTGGATATTGTCAATTTCTTCAAGTAGTTCTTTTGCTGTACCATGTAGAAGGATGTTATTTAAATTTGCTAGTGCTAAAGCAGGACTTTTAGCATAGTACAGTTTATAGACTAGATTTCTTATAGTTGAATGATGTGTTGATATCCTTTTGATATCATGGAAGGTGGTTTTACAAGTTGGTCCTGTAATGCAGGCCAATGAATGTCCTTGTAGTCCTGTATACTTGCACACTGGACAGGTATCCATATTTTGCAGTAGTTTAATTTTGATTTTGTCTTTGCTTTTTACATATTGATTGAGGAATTGGCGTAAAGACTTGAAAAATTATTTGGGAATGTTACACATTGACGTGCATGGCCATTTGTACACTAGATGTTCTGATTCAGTTGAATGGAGGGGTAATTCCAAGTTTTCAGGGCATAATTTTGTACGGAGTACTTCTTGTTCCATTATGGTATTATTCACTTTTTCATAACCTCAACCACTGCTATGTATGGCAATTGTATTTGTTTGCTTTTGTTTGTACGATTCCATTCACCTCCGCAGATACCTAAGAAGTTCTTTCTGTTGACATTTTGTTTATTGAGGAGACTTTTTTGTAATTTAGTTATTAGTTTTGTTAGTGGTTTCATTTTGTTTAACTCTAAAATAAATAACTTTCTTTTGAGAAGAATTGCACTGTCTATCAACGCTTCTAAGATTAATTTCCTATGATAGGTTTTAAGCATTGAACCTGATTTCTCTCCTGTTTTTATAAGATTTTAAAGGACTTTGTGACGGTACATTTTGGCTAAAATACTTTTCTTGGTATGCTTACTTTGCACTATATCAAAATTTAAAGAAGCAGTTTTATCTGTAGTGATAGCTGATTTTCTGTTAATTGTGTTTTTGTTTGTTTTACATTTTGATAGAGGAGGCAAAGTTTTTGTACTTGAAACTTCTTGTGTTTCACTAAATTACTGTATTAGCTGTTTTGTTTCAACTTTTTTTTACAAATCCTGCTAGAGATGGATGCTTATGTTGGACACTTTTATTTTCATTTGCTCTACTTCTGCGTTGCTTTCTACGGATTTGACTTTTGGTAGGCATTCTTTAGGGTCTGCTGAAAAAAATAAAGAAGGTATGGGTTGGAGTGTTCTGCAATGTATGTGTGCTGTGTGCATGAGTGTTTGAGTAACATGAAAAGATGTATGTAATGGTGTGTGATTGTGCATTGGGAACTACAACTAGTAGGGATGGGTATTCTTGAATTTATTTGCTACTAAAATGGGGTTCAGATGACAGAAAAAAGTAAGCTAGTCGTGTGGAGAAGTACAAATAGTAAATCTAATGGATACAATTAAAACAGTTGTATGTTCTATAATATCAAAATTCTAGCGGTTGAGTTGGGTAATTTGTGTGTCCAAAAATAGGAATTTGTGTGCCATTCTGGCTGTAAATCGCTGTTTAAGACATGGGGATTTTTGGACAGAATGGTGCACAATCTCTATTTTTAGGCACAGAAATAGCATGAATTAACTTTACAGTGTGTTTGAGTAATAATACAAATATTATGTTGATATTCTACTTACATTTTTTTCTAAAATGAACAGGTTACTTCTTAGTTCTTCTTTGTTCTTCAAATTCGGCTGCTTCTTTTCAGGAGAATGGTCTTCACTGCAATTGTAAAAGAAACAAATTAATAATTTTGTTTGTATATAGCACTGTTTTTAATTTAGACATTGATTTTTTTAATTGAAATCCTCAGCGCCTTCCTCAAAACCATTAATACTATCTTCTTTACATAAGATACGTCGCACCAGTTCAATACATATGATATTTTCTTAATGAACAAATTGTATTGCAATGACTAACTGTAGCAAAAACAATATCTTTACTATGTCTTGTGAAATTCATAATGTACCACTGAATACCATTATTTCTGTAACTAAGCTCTTCCAGGTAATAGTACCTCAATGTCATGCTTAAATTAAAGTAATTAAATAAATAAAGAAATAAAAATTATTATGTAATTGTATAAGTATTATTTTTTGAGATTTGAACATAGAGTGTGCATGCATGCAATTTTGTTTGAATATATGTAGTCTATATATTTCATTTAAAAAATGTTAGTTTAACATGATTTGAGTGTGTGTGTGTATAAATAAAGTAAATAGTATAAAGGTTTATAAGTGACAGTTGATTTTAGGAGATTGAAAAAAAGACAGTAGATTCATTTTACAGATTACACAAGCTAAAAGTCAGTTTGAAAATGTGTTCATGTACTGTACAGAAAATATGCATACGTGTAGTTTGTGTTCATGCATATGGATATACATGGAGCTGCAAGTATAAATCTTGGATACTTGTACAGTATTTCTTGTAGATGGTGCTTGCCAATGATATGACACTTGTACTCAGAGAGATTCACAGTACATTTGCAGTGCTGATCTATGATGATGTGGTTAGATGTAGAGGTCTTGAATGTGATTGGTGGATGCTCATGTGACTTCTTAGCTACATCCAATGAGGGAATGGCACAGAGAGTGAAGTGGAAATGGTAGAAGGGCTGTTCATCTTACGATATGTCCGCGGACATGGCGGTAGTTCGCGGACATCGGGTGTTACATCCGGGGATTTTTGGGTTCAGAAGTCATGCAAATGAGAATGAGCACTGAAAGGGATCAGTCAGGAAAGTTGAGTGGGTGTGTTGTGCCAGGAGAGAGTTTCTCAGATACTCTTTTTGCTGAGAGAACAACAGATAGCTATGGCTGTGTGTTTCAGAAAACAGATTGTTTAGATTTTGGGAGATTCGTGGATACATTGGTTGAAGGTGCATGTAGAAAGCTGTGGAGTAGCTGTAGATCTTCGATTTCCACATGTGGAAGTACACTGGCATGGAGTACGTGGAATGAAGTGGTTGGACTTGCTACCTCTCTGTGCTACTTTGGAGACAGAGCAACATCCAGATATAATTGTAATTCATTGTGGAGGGAACAGTTTAGGACACATGTCTGGAATTTCTTTGCAATTTGCTATGAAAGAAGGACTTGGGAAGGTCATGGACATGTCTCCTAATTCTCAAGTAATATTTTCACGTATTGCGCACAGACAAATGTGGCTTTGTTCTTCTTTATTTGGTCCACAAATGGAAAAAGCAAGGCGCAATGTTAATAAGGCTGTTTGTGCCTTTCTAAGAGATTTTGGCATGTCATCTTTTCACAATGAAAATATTATGTTTCGTAGTACATACATTTTTCGCAGAAATGGAGTCCATCTTATTTATGCTGGCAATCAGATTTTTCTGAGAAATGTACAAAATGCATTGCGACCTTTTTTAGAATGACAGCATCCATTTTGAAGTAGGTGTTGAGTATTTATAGTTTTTGACATACAAACACCTCCCAGAAGCTCTTTTCAGAGCCACCTCTTCCTCCCAGAGAAAATTGCAATGGTTATGATAGGGTAGCACCCCAAATTTTTAGATGCCCGCTGACTGTCCACGGACTTCTACAAAATACAAAGGGCCCTGCTTCATTTATTTTCACTTCTATTTTTTAACTGTGAAAGGCGGCTCTGAAAAGGGCCTTATTTTTTTGATTTTTGTTATTTTGTATTTTTTTTGTTTTTTTATACACGACACAATAGGAGAGGAGGGGAAAGGAGGGGAAAGTGGGGGACACCAACCACAGGGATAAGAAAGGGTGAGGTGAGAGAGGAAGATGTAGAGTGGGTTTTATTTGGGTAGTGAGCAGGTCTTCTCATGCTCTGAGACGATAGTCTCAAAACCACTGCGAAGTCGCTTCCCCCAGCAGAGTACTGTGTCGCATTACATACATACGACTGTGACCCTCAAAAGGTAAGGGTCATCAGAATTCTGTATGGCCTGTGAGGCAGCTTGAGGAAGACGCTGTCCCACAGAGGTGGTCCTTGTGGTAACAGGATCAGAAACGGAGGATGAAGTAGAGGAAATCAACCTACTACGCTCCTCACAAGGTACAACCTTGCAAATGGCCCCAGAGTGAAATAACCTTAGGTGTCGCTTCATTGTAGTGGTCCCAAAGCTGTACGAACCATGCCTCCCGCGACTGAGTGCCAGGTGACATGGTTCGCACGAGCCTTAGGACCATTCCCATGAATGGTAAACAACCGCCACACCCAAGACTCACGCCTAGTGCGGGTAGTAGGGATTTCCTCTACCTCATTCTTGTCATCCTCTTCTTCCTCCTCTGCATCCTCACTCCTGTTCCCCTCTTCAGGCCCTTGGGAAGGTGGTGGTGTTGGAGGGGGTGGGAGTGGTGCTGAAGCAGGTGCAGCACCAGGTGGCAGTAGTCCAGCCATGGATGCCATCTCGATGATGGTGTGATCTGCAAGTTGCAGGAAAAATAGCTGTGCTCTGAAGAATAGCAAGAAACACAATGAGAATAAGCTCTAGGTCGTGGTGTTTTATAGGGGTGCTTGTATGCCGTTTGCGGACATGCGCGCTGTCTGTGGACAGATCGAACATAAAAAAAGGTTCTAAAACTTTCAAAAAAGTATGTAGAAACTCAGGATTAGTATGTGGGACTTGTGCTATGGTGAGTTTCTATTGAGAAATATTGTGGATTACTTGAAAATGTACTTTTAAATTGTTCGGGGACACGAACAGTGTCCGCATTCAGAACACGTGATCATCATGGGCGCGGTCACAAGATCACTTCACGAACATGTTCGCGAAGGAAGCAGCTGTCCGCAGGACACCAAATGCACGGACATTGGTTTGCGCATGCGCGTTGATGTTCTACGGACACTGTTCGGGTCCTGAAGTAATTAAAAGTGCGTCACACGTCAAACGAACATTTCTGGACACTGCATGTGTTCTAGAACAGTTTGAAGTTGGTAGCCAACAGTATGGACAGGTAGGGTGTTCGTCAGGACACCTCCATTTTCGTTTATTTACCAACATTTCAGGACACTACTTGTGTTCTTAGAACAATTTCAACTTGCTAGCGAACAGTACGACAGGTATAGTGTTCTTCAGGACACCTCCATCTTCGTTTATTGATGAACATTTCAGGACATCAATTTTGCTCTTAGAACAGTTTCAACTTGCTAGCGAACACTACGGACAGGTATAGTGTTCTCCAGGACACTTTCATTTTTGTTTCTTTACGAACATTTCAGGACACCGCGTGTGTTCTTAGAACAGTTTCAACTTGCTAGCGAACAGTACGGACAGGTATAGTGTTCTTCAGGACACCTCCATTTTCATTTATTTACGAACATTTCAGAACACCCGCGCTGTCCGCGGACACCTACATTGTTTTTTTTTTTTTTTAAACGGAAACTAATTACAACACAATATAAAAATTTTACTTTATTTAACATATATTAATAGTTTATGATAGAGAAGGTGAGGCAGAAACGGAAACAAAAACAGGAGAAATAGGGGTTTCAACATGATAGGTATCAGGTGAAGAAGGGAGGAAGTCTCATCAAAACGTTTTGGGTTATGGAGAGGGTTTGGGGATAATTGACTGGGATATGGTGAGGGGGGACAAGTACATGGGGGACAATGGTATGAGGTTTTTGTTTTATCTTCAACAACAGTTTTCAAATTATTAAAATTTGTCAACAATAAATCCATGTTTTCTTTTATGCTGTCAAAAGTGTTATCCATAACAGTTTCTTCAGAGGTATTTTATATTTTGGTATGCTCTGTACAAATATATATATATATTTATGTTAAATGTATATAAAATAATAATCATTCAATGGTTTATATTGTAAAGTGTTTACCATTAGTTTCACTATCATCTGACATTTCCTCATGTGGGAAATGCTCCTCTAGCCATTCCAGAGTACTAGACATTTCTGTGAGAAAAAAAAAAGATAATATATTTTTTTTTTATCTAATACAGAAAGTTTATAAATATATGAGTAAAATGAAGTACACTTACTATTTCAGGTAAGATATGTTATAGGTACTCTGTAGGTCTGGTCTTGCTCTTTGTTCTGAAGTGTCTGTGAGGTAATTATGTTGGAAGCCAATTTATCTTCTTTTGGTATATTCCATTTTAGAACATATTGTATTTAAATGAATGGGTAGTGTGTTACATATATGGGTTACATTTCTTATGTATTACTACATATAATGTGTATGTGTGCTGCTTTTTGAATTTGTTAAATGTTCCTATGTTATGATATAACAATCAAACATACCCCCCCAGAGTTTTTAGGTAGTGGTACTGTTCTCCGAACATGTCCGCGGACATTAAAAGAGTTTGCGGACATCAAGTTCAGTAGAAGGGGTTCAGTATGTTCCATATTACATGTACATAAAGTCAAAGTTATTATTGTTAAGTTGTGCTACTAAAAAACTATAAAATCAGTGAACAAAACTTTGTTAATGGGACGTTATGGTTAAGTTGCGCTACTAAAAACCTATGAAATTCAGTAAAAAAAACTTTGTTAATGGGACATTATGGTTAAGTTGCGCTACTAAAAACCTATGAAATTCAGTGAAAAAACTTTGTTAAAGGGACGTTATGGTTGCAAGTAAAACCGAAAAACCCTTGAAATTCGCAAGTTATGGTAAGCTAAGCAACCATAACTCATGCCACCACCGTGCACTGCTAAGCCTAACACCCAGGACATCAAAGATGACATCACAAATGTCATTGATGACATCACTGATGACATTACTTGTGCATTTACCTTTCATGAAAAGTCTGCACAAGAGATTCTTAGTGTAATGTTAATAAAAACAGTGTCAAGGATTATTGGAATAAATATCAAGTGCTAATCAGTACATTAAGCTATGCATTGATATAAATAGCATTCTATTATTAATTTCAATCCAGTATACTAAGATACTCATGTAGAAACATAGGCATTGTGTGCAGCATACAGGATGGAGATGCAATATTCATAAAGTTGCCATGTTGAATAGTGAAATGATAACTGTTTTCATATTAGAGTTTTGCGTACAGTGAAACTTGTGATAAGTAGGTAATAAAATCCACTTACTACATCATTGCATTATTATAGACAAATCACAAAGAGACAACACCACATACAAATATGAACATATACAAGGATATTGAAGTAAGAAAAAAAACAGCAATAGTAGCAGAAAGTGTTCATAACCTAACTGATTACCTTTATGCAGAGACATGATTGCTCTGTTTCAAAGGTGTTACTTACCCTATCTATATATATCACATGATGTGTTTGGACCCTAAGGAAAATAGTGTGAGTACAACATATAAAAATATGAGCATATACAGGGAAAGTACAGTAATAAAAAAAACAACAGAACTATCAGAAAGTGCTAATAACTCTACTGATTATCTTCATGCACAGAAAGAATTGCTGTTTTTCAAGCTTGTGTCTTCTCATATGTAAATGTTTCATATGATGTGACTGAACCCTAAGGAAATTACTGTAAGAGCATACTTGAAGGATAAGTCTACAAATATAGTACGTTTACAATTTTTAGTTCATGACTGTTACTGAAGAAAACCATGTGGCCTACATATGTGAGTAAAGGATAAAAGAGGGAGACAAACATGTGATGTCATCAGTAATGTCATCAATGACATTTGTGATGTCATCTTTGATGTCGTGGGTGTTAGTCTTAGCAGTGCACAGTGGTGGCGCGAGTTATGGTTGCTTAGCTTACCATTACTGGTGAATTTCAGGAGTTTTTCGGTTTTACTTGGAACCTAACTTCCCTTTAACAAAGTTTTTTCATTGAATTTCACAGGTTTTTAGTAGCGCAACTTAACCATAACGTCCCTTTAACAACGTTTTTTCACTGAATTTCATAGGTTTTTAGTAGCGCAATTTAACAATAATAACTCTGACTTTGTGTACATGTAATATGGAACATACTGAACCCCCTCTACTGAATTTGATGTCCGCAAACTCTTTTAATGTCCGCGGACATGTTCGGACAACAGCACCACTACCCAAAAAGTCTGGGGGGTATATTTAATTTTTATGTCATAACATATGAACATTTTACTAATTCACAAACCAGCACACATACACATTATATTTAGTAATAAATAAGAAGTGTAACCCATATATATAACACACTAACCATTCATTTAAATACAATATTTTCTAAAATGGAATATAGCAAAAGAAGAAAGATAGACTTCCAACATGATTACCTCACAGAAACTCCACAACTAAGAAAAACAGCAGATCTACAGACCACTCAGAACACACCTTACCTGAAATAGTAAGTGTACTGCATTTAATTCATATATTTATAAACTTTTTGTATTAAATACAAAAAAGAATGATATTTTTTCTCACAGAAATGTCAAGTACTCTGGAGTGGCTAGAGGAGCATTTCCCACGTGAGGAAATGTCAGAAGATAGTGAATCTAATGGTAGACACTTTACTATATAAACCAATTAATTAATATTATGTTATATACATTTAACATATATCTTTTTTTTTTACAGACCATTCAAAAATTGAAAATACTAATGAAAAAGCTGTATTGGATAAGACTCTTCAGAAACATAGAAGAAAAAATGGACCTACTCTTGGCAAATTTTAATAATTTGAAAAACTTTGTGGAGGAGCACTTCAAACAAACAACTACACACCATTGTTCCACATGTACCTGTCCCCCCTCACCATATCCCAGTCAATTATCCCCAAACCCCATGAACCACAATGTTTTGATGAGACTTCCAATTCTCCTGTTTTTGTTTCTGTTTCTGCCACACCTTCTCTGTCATAAATTTAACATATATGTAAAATAAAGTAAAATTATTATATTGTGTCCTAATTCATTTCTTGTTTTTTTTTTGTTTTAAAAAAGCAATTCAGGTGTCCGCGGACAGCGTGGGTGTCCAGAATGTCCATAAAGAAATGAAAATGGAGGTGTCCTAGCAAGTTAAAACTGTTCTAAGAACACACGCGGTGTCCTGAAATGTTCGTCAATGGAGGAAATGTGGGTGTCCTGACAACGCTGTCCCTATTGTTCGCTGGCAAGATGAAAGTGTTCTTAGAATGTGTCCTGGGATGTTCGTAAATAAACAATATGGGGGTGTCCTGAGGACGCTATGACTGTCCATATTGTTCGCAAGCAACTTGAAATTGTTCTAAGAACACAGGCTGTGTCATAAAATGTTTGTAAAGAAACAAAATGGGAGTGTCCTTAGGACATTCTGCTTGTCTGTATTGTTCGCTGGCAAGTTGAAACTGTTCTAAGAACACACCCGATGTCCTGAAATGTTCGTCAATGGACGAAATGTGGATTTCCTGAGGACGCTGTCCGTATTGTTTGCTTGCAATAAAAAAGTGTTCTTAGAGCATATTATGTGTCCTGTGATGTTCGTAAATAAACAAAATGGGAGTGTCCTGAGGATGCAATGCCTGTCTGTATTGTTCGCAGGCAAGTTGAAACTGTTCTAAGAACACACGCAGTGTCATGAAATGTTTGTCAATGGACGAAATGTGGGTGTCCTGAGGACGCTGTCCGTATTGTTCGCTGGCAAGATGAAAGTGTTCTTAGAACATATTATGTGTCCTGGGGTGTTCGTAAATCAACAAAATGGGGGTGTCCTGAGGACGCTATGCCTGTCCGTAGGCAGATTGAAACTGATCTCAGAACACATCAAGTGTCCGGGAATGTTTGTAAATAAAGAAAATGGCGGTGTCCTAAGGACGCTATGCCTGTCGGTATTGTTCGCAGACAAGTTGAAACTGTTCTAAGAACAAATGCCTGTCCCTAACTGTTCGTTTCACCTGTGACACACTTTTAATCACTCCAGGACCCGAACAGTGTCCGTACAACACCAACAATGTCTTTGATGTCCTTGATGTTAGGCTTAGCAGTGCACGGTGGTGGCGCGAGTTATGGTTGCTTAGCTTACCATAACTGGCGAATTTCAAGGGTTTTTCGGTTTAACTTGGAACCATAACGTCCCTTTAACAACGTTTTTTCACTGAATTTCATAGGTTTTTAGTAGAACAACTAAACCATAACATCCCTTTAACAAAGTTTTTTCACTGAATTTCATAGGTTTTTAGTAGCGCAACTACCATACCATCCCTTTAACAAAGTTTTTCCACTGAATTTAATAGGTTTTTAATAGCGCAACTACCATAACGTCCCTTTAACAACGTTTTTTCACTGAATTTCATTGGTTTCTATTAGTGCAACTTTACCATAACGTCCCTTTAACAAAGTTTTTTCATTGATTTTCATAGGTTTTTATTAGTGCAAGTTAACCATAACGTCCCTTTAACGTTTTTTCATTGAATTTCATAGTTTTTTATTAGTGCAACTTAACCATAACGTCCCTTTAACAAATTTTTTTAATTGAATGTCATAGTTTTTTATTAGTGCAACATAACCATACATCCTTTTCAATGGATGAAGACCACTAGCATCCTAGGTTCTCAAAGTGGGAACCCGGGGTGGTAAAAAAAAGATTTTTCTTCCCAAACCGGAATGCCTGCGGCGTCCCGGTGTAGGAAGGAAAATCTTTTACCAAGATGGACACCATGGAAAGGGAAGGCGGTGTGTATAAAGAGAACACAACAGGGCATGGGTAGGGGGGACCAGGAGAGAGACACGGGGCATGAGCGGGGGGTGGTGGGGTAACAGGAGGGAGACACGGGGCATGAGCGGGGGTGTGGGGCAACAGCAGGGAGACATGGGGCATGAGCGGGGTGTGGGGGGCAACAGCAGGGAGACACGGGGCATGAGCGGGGGTAACAGGAGAGAGACACGGGGCATGAGCAGGGGGTGGGGGGTAACAGCAGGGAGACACGGGCCATGAGCGGGGTTGGGGGGCAACAGCAGGGAGACACGGGGCATGAGCAGGGGGTGGGGGGCAACAGGAGAGAGACACAGGGCATGAGAGGGGGGTGGGGGGTAACAGGAGAGAGACACGGAGCATGAGCGGGGGATGGGGGGGCAACATGAGAGAGACACAGGGCATGAGCAGGGGGTGGGGGGCAACAGCAGGGAGACACAGGGCATGAGCGGGGGGTGGGGGGAACATGAGGGAGACACAGGGCATGAGAGGGGGGTGGGGGGTAACAGGAGGGAGACACGTGGCATGAGCGGGGGTGGGGGGCAACAGCATGGAGACATGGGGCATGAGCGGGGTGTGTGGGGCAACAGCAGGGAGACATGGGGCATGAGCGGGGGGTAACAGGAGAGAGACACGGGGCATGAGCAGGGGGTGGGGGGTAACAGCAGGGAGATACGGGCCATGAGCGGGGTTGGGGAGCAACAGCAGGGAGACAGGGGGCATGGGGCAACAGGAGAGAGACACGGGGCATGAGAGGGGGGTGGGGGTAACAGGAGAGAGACACGGGGCATGAGCGGGGGGCAACATGAGAGACACACGGGGCATGAGCAGGGGGTGGGGGGCAACAGCAGGGAGACACGGGGCATGAGCGGGGTGTGGTGGGAACAGTGAGGGAGACACGGGGCATGAGAGGGGGGTGGGGGGTAACAGGAGAGAGACACGGGGCATGAGAGGGGTTGGGGGGTAACAGGAGAGAGACACGGGGCATGAGCGGGTGTGTTGGGCAACAGGAGAGAGACAAGGGGCATGAGCAGGGGGCGGGGGGAAAACAAGGGAGACACGGGGCATGAGAGGGGGGTGGGGGGTAACAGAAGAGAGACACGGGGCATGAGCGGGTGTGTTGGGCAACAGCTGGGAGACACGGGGCATGAGCAGGGGGCGGGGGAAAACAAGGGAGACACGGGGCATGAGAGGGGGGTGGGGGGTAACAGAAGAGAGACACGGGGCATGAGCGGGGTTTGGGGGCAACAGGAGAGAGACATGGGACATGAGCGGGGGGTGGGGGACAACAGCAGAGAGACACAGGGCAGGACCGGGGGGTGGGGGGGCAACAGCAGGGAGACACGGGGCATGACCGGGGGTGGGGGCCAACAGGAGAGAGACACGGGGCATGAGCAGGGGGCAACAGCAGGGAGACACAGGGCATGAGTGGGGGGTGGGGGGAACAGCAGGGAAACACAGGCCATGACCGGGGGTGGGGGGTAACAGGAGAGAGACAAGGGGCAAGAGCAGGGGTGGGGGGCAACATCAGGGAGACACGGGGCATGAGCAGGGGGTGGGGGGAACAGGGGAGACACAAGGCATGAGCGGGGGGTGGGGGAACAGGAGAGAGACATGGGGCATGAGCGGGGGTAGGGGGGAAAAGGAGAGAGACACGGAGCATGAGCGGGGGCAATAGCAGGGAGACACAAGGCATGAGCGGGGGTGGGGGCAACAGCAGGGAAACACTGGGCATGACCGGAGGTGGGGGGTAACAGGAGAGAGACACGGGGCATGAGCGGGGGGGCGGGGGGCAAAAGGAGAGAGACACGGGGAATGAGCGGGGGGTGGGAGGAACAGGGGAGACACGAGGCATGAGCGGGGGTGGGGGGAACAGGAGAGAGACATGGGGCATGAGCGGAGGGTTGGGGGGCAACAGCAGGGAGACACGGGGCATGACCGGGGGGTGGGGGGTAACAGGAGAGAGACACGGGGCATGAGAAGGGGTGGGGGGCAACAGCAGGGAGACACGGGGCATGACAAGGGGGTGGGGGTAACAGGAGAGAGACATGGGGCATGAGAGGGGGTGGAGGGTAACAGGAGAGAGACACGGGGCATGAGCGGGGGGTGGAGGGCAACAGCAGGGAGACACGGAACATGACCAGGGGTTGGGGGGCAACAGGGGAGAGACACTGGGCATGAGAGGGGGGTGGGGGTAACAGGAGAGAGACACGATGCATGAGAGGGGGTGGGGGCAAAAGCAGGGAGACACGGGGCATGAGCGGGGGGTGGGGGAACACGAGGGAGACACGGGGCATGACCGGGGGGTGGGGGGCAACAGCAGGGAGACACGGGGCATGGGCAGGGGATGGGGGTAACAAGGGAGAGACACGGAGCATGAGCGGGGGGTGGGGGGCAACAGCAGGGAGACACGGGGCATGACCGGGGAGCAGGGGGCAACAGGAGAGAGAAACGGGGCAAGAGAGGGGGTGGGAGGGTAACAGGAGAGAGACACAGGGAATGAGCGGGGGGTGGGGGGCAACAGCAGGAAGACACGGGGCATGAGCGGGGGGTGGGGGGGAACAGGGGAGACACGAGGCATGAGCGGGGGGTGGGGGGCACAGAAGAGAGACACGGGCATGACCAGGGGGTGGGGGCAACAGGAGAGAGACACGGGGCATGAGAGGGGGGTGGGGGGTAACAGGAGAGAGAGACGGGGCATGAGCTGGGGGTGGGGGCAACAGCAGGGAGACACGGGACATGAGAGGGGGGTGGGGAGTAACAGGAGGGAGACATGGGGCATGAGCAGGAGGTGGGGGGCAACAGCAGGGAGACACCGGGCATGAGCGGGGGGTGGGGGCAATAGGTGAGAGACAAAGGGCATGAGCGGGGGTGGGGGGAACAGGAGAGAGACACGGGGCATGAGCAGGGGGTGGGCGCAACAGCAGGGAGACACGGGGCATGACCGGTGGTGGGGGGTAACAGAAGAGAGACACGGGGCCTGAGTGGGGGGTGGGGGGCAACAGCATGGAGACACGGGGCATGACCAGGGGTGGGGGGTAACAGGAGAGAGACACGGGGCATGAGGGGGGTGGGGGGCAACAGCAGGGAGACACGGGGCATGACCGGGTTGGGGGGAACAGGAGAGTGACACGGGGCATGAGAGGGGGGTCGGGGGGTAACAGGAGAGAGACACGGGGCATGTGCGGGGGGTGGGGGGCAACAGCAGGGAGACATGGGGCATGAGCAGGGGATGGGGGTAACAGGAGAGAGACACGGGGCAAGAGGGGCGGTGGGGGGCAACAGCAGGGAGACACGGGGCATGACCAGGGGGTGGGGGGAACCGGAGAGAGACACGGGGCATGAGAGGGGAGTGGGGGGTAACAGGAGAGAGACACGGGGCATGAGAGGAGTGTGGGGGGCAACAGCAGGGAGACACGGGCATGAGCGGGGGGTGGGGGGAACACGAGGGAGACACGGGGCATGAGAGGGGGGTGGGGGGTAACAGGAGAGAGACAGGGGGCATCAGCGGGGGGTGGGGGGCAACGGCAGGGAGACACGGGGCATGAGCGGGGGGTGGGGGGCAACAGCAGGGAGACACGGGGCATGACCCGGGGGTTGGGGCAACCGGAGAGAGACACGAGGCATGACCGGGGGGTGAATCCCGACCCTGGGGGTGGACAGGCGAGGGAGGATCACCTGGGTCGAGGGTCCTAGGAGATTGGGGGAGGGAATACCTGAGGGTGAAACATGCTTTCCCCCCTTTCTTGACAGTGATCTACCCAACCCCCTATCAGCCTTCATAGGATGTATTAAGACACACAATCTTCTTTTCCCCAAGTATCACTCAAATACTGTGACGAAGAAGAGGAATTCAAATACAGATTTCCTATGAGAAACACCACTATGGTACTGGGACAAAGAAGATGCAGATTGAGACACATCACCATTTTCACAGGCTATGTCCCACTAACAAGGCCAGGCATGGTCAGGGATTTGAAATCAGCCATGCCCACCTGCAACCTCTCAAGTCTTCAGTAGAGTATAAAAGGAACACTAGCAATCAACAAAGAGAATAAGTTGGGAGGAGAGCTGATGAGCCGTCGCTGCCCAGGACCAGCTGAAAGAAGCAGAGAAGCTGATGGTCTGTGTGAGGAAGTATTCGGGAGTAACGTGGCTAACGACCCCCCGTTTCCAGCAAAGAAGGAAGCCGAGAAGCGTGCTGATCCCTTGCAACATTGGTAAAATGAAATGCTTGACCCCCTGGGTGAGTACAGGAGGCCAGGAGTGTATGAGGGGCAGGTGGGGAGACTCTGACCTCAGATGCCAAAGACGTTAACACAAGAATGAAGAAAAAACCACTGTTGAGTGCAGCACAGTGAGAGCCCTGCGTGTACTGAAGTAAGTGAGCAAGATACAATGTTGCAGTCCAAACACGTAAGACTGGAGACCCATCGGGTGAAATTGACAAATGGATTTATAAGGATATATAATGGTAAAATGGTCACGTGTATGATTAGACGTTCTCGAAATACTCTGTGTAAAGAAAGGAAGTTTCTGCAAAGAGGGGAACTGTGTGCGGACAGGAAAAGTGAGCGAAATAGAGAGCCTACAAAAGGCGAGCTGTATGAGAGATTAAGTGGGATCAAAATTCCTAAAACTGATAGAAAAGTGTTTACAGCAAACAAAGTGTGTTGGAAAAGCATTGGGGTGGCCACTAGCTGGGAGCTTGATTCAGGCTGGCCGCCGAGACTCCAGAATAAGCAAAGAGTGTTGGAAAAGCATCGTGGTGGCCACCAGGGCGGAGATTGATCCAGGTTGGCCAGAGAGACCCGAGGACAAGGCATCTGGTTGCAGGACCTATAATGGGTGGACCGTGCAGTCTGACAACTGTGCCACTACTAGGGGAGCCCAATTGAAAGCAAGGAACTAAATGATTTAATAAAGGAAAAGCTAAAAGGATGTGGTTCTGAATGGGGAAGGAAGTCCCGACAGAAGCCAAGTGAACTGTGGTGTTAACAAGTGAAACCTTTGTGAGTTGAATAGAGGTAACCTTGAGGGTCTAAGCTTGGGCAAGGGAAGCCTGAGAGACCCTTGAAGAAGTGTGAACTAGAGTACTTATGGGTTCGGAAAGGAGACCCGGAGAAGCCTAAAGAACTTACCAGGAAAAGGTACACTGAACTTGTTGCCAAGTGAACTTTATGCCAAGTGAAAATTTCTTTGTCAATTGAAACCAGAGAGACTTGTGGAATCTTATAATACTGAGTGCTTTAAACTTGGGCAAGGGAGCTGCAGAAAGGCCCCATTGTCACATTAACCTTACTTTGAACACTATTGAGTTGTCCAAATCCCATTCACTCTATTATTCTGTAAAAGTGAGTACAAGCATAGGTTTTGACACTGATCGTATTTTGTTTTGGACTGACAGACTTAGGGCCTCATCACGAGTCTGGCGGTAACCCTTAAATGCGGCAGTAGCGCTATTACCACCGCATTTAAGGGTCTGGCAGATCATGGCCTTGGCGGATTTTCTGATTTTCGGGAAATCCGCCAGCGGTAATAGCGTGAAATTTCCCCATTGGGCCCAAATGGGGAATGAGGAATTCCCGAATGGGCCCAATAGGAATGGGTACTAACTGCTATTTGCGCCGGATCAAGGGTTTGGCGGTAGGGCTAATAGCACCGGCGTTAATACCGCCAGTGTTACCGCCCAACTTGTGAAGAGGCCCTTAGTCTTCCCTTAGTTTTCTATCTGTTAGGGAACATTCCCTTCGTAGAATTAGGGCAAGTTAGGCGTTACATCATCCTGACGATTGAGAATAAAGGTTTTCAAACTGTGTTTCACTAGTCTGTGCCGTCTCTTGATACAAAGCCTGTCTCACAGATACCACACAATACTTAAATTCAGTAATTAATGCACCAACTGCAGACAGTTTCAAATAGGCATGTGAAATCTTAAGTGAGGTGTAACAGCAGAGATTAGGGAACAAAGGCAGGATAGTTATGAACAGTGACAGAATGCTTTCTTTAGACTAGATTAATAATTCTCTGTGAGGATGCCCTCACCTGGGAAACCTGTAATGAAAAAGTTAGGGAGTAACTTATCTTGTCTATTACAGCCCAGTCCAAAAATTTTCAATAACCCTCTACTTTCTTCTTAAGGGTTCTACCACCCCAACGTACCTGCAAGGCCTCAAGAGAACAGGATACAAGACCAATCTGGGACCCCTGGACGATTCCTGAGGCTAGAAGGTGCTCTTCCTAGTCACAGTAACTTTGGTGCAATGGCAGGTGAAGTGGCAGAGTTTCTCGGTTTCACTCAATGATTCTCCTTGCAGATGGACCCCCCTTGGCAGAAAGAGCCACTGGGATGCTGAGTCCAAGAAGAAAAATAGAACCAAAATCTTTCTGAAGTGCAGCAGTATTGCTCTTCATGGTGCTCTCCTTGTTTGACGATTTCTCTGACTGTAGGAGTCCTGAGAATATGAAACTTGCTGTGGGCTCCACAAAGGCTTGGCAGAGGACAGTGAGACACCTGGGGGCCAAAAATGACTTCTGGCGGTGACGGGTTCCTAGATCACTTTTGGTGTCAGGTTTTTGAATATCACGGTTTTCTCCCTTTTGGTTCTTTGGTGCTGCAGTCACAGCAAGGACCTCTGGACGGCTTTGGTGACCGGGTTCGACCCTCACCCCATGGAGTGGATGCCAGGTTTCGACCCTCTGGATGTCTTTGTTGGTTTCTGGTGGCGGGAAACTCACCAGTGAACCTTCCTCTACACTCATCAACCTTTTACCTTCTCCAGCGGAAAAAAGTTGTCAGTGATGACGGCGAGGATGTCCCTTGAAGTATTCTTCAGCAGTTTCAAACTTTTGCAGCTAGAGGTGTCAAGCAGCACTTTGCCACGGTACCCCCTCTTCTGTGTAGTAGACAACAACAGGCTTCCAGTGGTCACAAACACTCCTCTAGACCCTCAGTAACACCAATGGACTTCTTCGACATGAGATGTCCCGGCACAACTCTTCAGGGCTCACAAAGACTCCTTCTCCAGACAGCAGGCACACATGACTGGATTCCAAGGTGCTTTGGATGAAGAGCAGCAGGTTGCAGGATGGTCCCTCACAGGTCAGGGAGAGGTCTCCTAAACCGATCCTCTCTGGATCTGTCCTCGGTAGAACACAGCAGCTTTTCGATTACATGAAGAAATTGCAGCAGCAGATATCTCCTCCAGCTGGGCTATGAGGAACAGCATCTTCTTCCTTCAGCTTATATGCATTGGGATAAGCACCAAGCCTTTCAGCACACTACACTGCATTCATGTCAGTTTCAATCAGGGCTGTCTCAGGCATTGTGTCACACACAGAAACCAGACATCCATAACACAGAATGTGATTTCACTTCAGACTCCATTCACACAGGTCCCACCTCAAGGGTGTACCCACAACACACAGCCCCTGGGAAGGCTCCAGTCAGTCTGACAGGAGGCAGCCCCAGAGCCATATATGGTTTTTCCAACCAACAGCCAGTCAGGGAGAAGGGACAGAGTCAGGGCTTCCCAGGACTTTAGGAAACAAGGTAAAAGGAAATAGAAAACAAGAGGCCATCTTGCCTTTCTTCAGGAATCCACTGTTCCTATGGCAGGGCTTGGGTGTCCCAAAATGGAGGACACTCAGAGCCACTGCCAAGTCAGCATGTAGCTGCCACCAGCCCATACCCTGCTCTGTGAGCAACACACATGTGCCCAAAAACACACATAAGGGCTACAAGGTTGTACCCGCACCCATGGGTGCCATAAGGGTATAACATGGGTATTGTTCACCACAAGGAAAATGTGAAGAGCTGCACTGCCAGAGGTCCCTGCTGGTCCTCAGTGGCAGAAAACATAAAGAAAACATACACACTGAAGTTGTAGGACAAGGACTAGGAGGCCCTGTCCCTCCAAAAGCATTTCCAGCATCACACTAAGGCACTGAGAGAAGGATCCATCAGGTGATCGTTTCAAATGCCAGTACCCAGTAAGTTTCCCAAGAATGACTCAGGATGCCAGGACCCAGGAAAAGTCCCAAGGACAAATCTGGAGGGACCCAAGAAAACTAATAACTGAGCAGAACACACACATAGTAGAAGGAACAAGGACAAGGAGCAGGATGGGGAAATAAGGAATAAGAGTTCACAGGCACCAAAAACCGTCCGCTCAGAAGCACTGCGTTTAGATGCTAGGAGTCCTCCACTAAACAGCCCTAAGTTCTGGGCCAAATGTCAACGTGTGACCCCGTGACTCAGGACGTTGTCATTCCATCTTGGAATGGTCTACTGCAGGATCACGTGGACTGCCATCTCAGGATTCACAGCTATCCTCCACCGAGGCTATAGTCTCCAGGAACAGGGACAACCATTCTTGTCATGGGCTCAAATCGAAAAGGGCCTACAGAGACATTGGGCCTCATTACGAGTTGGGCGCAAAGGGATTACCGGCACTGGTAAGGACACTGGTGCCGGTAATCCCTTCACGCCCTATTCCGAGTTCCCTTAGCGGGTCTCTTCCTTAATGCCTGGTCTGTTAAGGACGGGACCCGTTAAGGGACTTTAGAGCTAATAACGGTACCGCAATTTGCGGTACTGTTATTAGCTACTTCCCTATTCCCATTGAGGCCTCTGGGGGCTCAAATGGGAATGGGGAATGGTTTGGTGAATGGGGACTTACCGGTCCCGCCAAGGTTGGACTGGACCGGTAAATCCCCCTTTCACCAAACCGGAGTCGGTCCCGGTATGGGAGGCAGTCATGGCGCAAATAGCGCCATGACTACCTACATACTCGGAATGAGGGCCATTGTGTCCTTTCAGTACGGAAGGAGATGAACCAGTCAAGGATGTTGTCTGAGAGTTTTGTCCTGTAGGATAGGTTGTTGAGTAGAACGGTGTGGTTGATGGTGTCCAAGGTTGCAGAGACATCAAGCAGTAGAGTGGTATTGTGTGTCCTTTGACATTTATGCTGTAGATATCATTGAAGATGTCAGTGTAGCTATCTCAGTGCTGTATCGAGGTCGATAGCCAGATTTGAAGGAGTTTAGTAGGACATTTGCATGTGTGTTTGCAGTTTTGACAAAACTTTCTGTGATTCGAACAAGGTATGGCAGGGTAGTGATGGTATGATTATGTTCTGGGAGTGTCACATCAAGAGATGATGTTTTGTGGAGGGGTGCGGTTTGTCCAGTTTTGAGAACAGAAATGATAGTGCCATATGAGAGTTAGGAGTTGATGATATTGGCCAGTGAGGAGTGAGGGTGGCCATGCAATTGCATGCAGCTTAAGGTGGGAATGCATCAGCCAGCAATTGTGCAGGTTTTGATTTGTTAGTAAGGGTGATGAGGGTATCTGTGTCGGTGGGGTGGAAGGTGTCCCTTATGTTGCAATGTTTATCAAACAGGGGTTGAGAGTGGGAGAGCAGGGGGTGGGCTTTCCTAATGTGCATTTTGGAGTTTAAGTAGTCCATGAGGGAATTGCATAATGCAGTGGATGGGGTTGTGGAAGGTGTGGATGGTGGTTTGGAGAGTGGCTTGGCAATGTTCAATAGTTTCTGTGTTTGATTGGCGGTGTGTTGAAGATCTTGGATTTAATGGGTGGATTTGGCATTGCATATGGCTGCTTTGTATTTGATGTGCCAGAGTTTGAGTCATGCTCTTTTTTGGCATCTGACTTCCTGTTTGATAGAGTGGAGAGAGTTGTTGAAACATGGTTTCTGGTGGGGGTTGAAGTTTTTTTGTGATTTTTGTTGAGTGGTTGTGTGATGATGGTGTTGTAAATGTTGAGGAGAGTGGAGAGATGTGTCTGTTGAGAGGCGAGGGGTAGTATGGTTGGTGCTAAGGCTATATCTACAATTTGTTTAGTTTGTCTGTCTGCAGAGCAATGTGGATGTGTTGCATGTGGGGGGATCTTGGGTTGTAGAGTGAGAGCGAAGGGGATTGCAAAGTGGTCTGGGTATGATACCCAGATGTTATTTTCCATGGAGACATGATTGATTTTTGCTTGAAATCCAAAGATCTACTGTGTTGCCAGCTGTGTGACTGAGGAAGGTTATGAGTTATCTGGGGTCTTAGGGTATGAGTGGAGTCAGGATCCTCTTTAGTATAAGGTTGCAGTCTGAATACGTACTATCAGAGTTGGAATCATCAATATAGATATTGATGCTGGGGGAGCTGTCGTTGTTAGTTATGAAGTCAGTCCAGTTGGTTTGGAATTTGGGATTGTGTTTTGGGGTCATAAATGAGATGGAGAAAGGTGGGGTGTGATAGAAGGGAGCAAGTGAGAGTGCTTGAAAGGATGTGTATGGTGTTGCGTGGGGTTGCTAAGTGTGAGGGACTCTGTATATGGTGGCAATGTCAACACTTTTTTATGTGGCTGGTCTCTGTGGTGGATGAGATAGTTCAGGGTTATTATATATTGGTATATTTGTATGGGGTACGTAACAGTGCAGCCAGCATGGAAATGTATGGGGACATTCAGTGTGAACGTGTTTTTATACCGGGCATATATTGTGGGCAAAGGCATCATGAACATGCATTGGGAAATGCTCCTGTGCACTATTTGTGTCTTGCATCTATTGCATTTTTTTATTGGAGTTAACCTACAAAACTAAATGCAAACTGTCTGGCTTTTTACCCAGTTTATCACACAAAGTGTGCGGTATAATGCACCATTTTAACCCAACATTATAAAAAAGTGTTCTCATAGAGATAACCCCCATACCTACAAGGGTGGATTGGGCGCCCTTGCTTGCTCCGGCATATCTGTGGGAAATATATACGTCCCTCCAATTAAAATAATCATTGTCGGCCACTTTTCTAACAGAATCATCCTCATCTCAGTCACTAACCAGATATTACCCTCTTACGTGGTAGATAGATCACAGAACATCACACCACATACATTATGGTTAACTCCTTCATATAGCCCCATTGGCCCTTGGTGTCTTAGGCTGTAGGTAAAATCATTGGTCACGGAAATGACCAGGCACCACTACTTTCACATCCTTTCAACAAATTAAAATAGGATTTTGACACCATAATATGCAATTTTAAGTTAAATTCCTGTGGTCAAATTAGCATATATTTCTCTGTAGGTGGCGTTCACATGATATGGCCAAATGTGCATCAATATATGTATACAGTGCACAATGTCTGCTCAGACTGCCGGTTCGATAGCACAGCAAGTAGGGCGCTCACTTTGACATCTGTGAAGAGCATGTTGACGCAGGTTCGAATCCTCGTTGATAAATGAGCAACACACACTGTGGGTAATAATAAGCAGTGCTCAGATACCTGAGGGTTCGTAGTGGTATATACATGTTAAATTATTATTATTAAGTGTATCCCTCAACATAATAATTAAGTTCATTTATAAAGTTGGATTTATACTACACTATTTTTATGTTAATCCACTATTATAATTGCCCTGATATTTAATTTTTACATTTTTATAAAAAATTAAATAAATTAAAGGAAGTTGATATATCATGAAATATTTTATATTTACCAAGATGCAGGAAACACGTCAATAATCTAGATTCAAGGTTTCATTTCTTCAATATCGAGGCGTATGCTATTACCTACTTTCTCGTCTCATACCGGGAGCCCTGTCAGATGTGTAGCTCTCGAGATTATGCTTAAAAACAGAAATAGTTAAAATGTTCAGTTTCACCAAATGGAGCAAGAAGGACTCGCTCATATTTCACATCTACAGTCCCAAGCAGGCGCCGACAGGAGTTATGGCTTCAATGGCAGACATAATTTGTAGCAGTTCAAAGAACCGAATATAAAGTCAGAGAACAGAGCTGAATATTATTACTGCAGTGTGTCATGTCTGTGTTAGAAACAGAAGGGAACCCCGGCTACCTACCAGCTGAAATGAAGGCGTTATGGGAATGCATTTTTCATGTCTTCCTTTTCCCCATTCCATTTCCAACTTTTGAATAGCTGGCCTGAGACCAATTACTCGTTCGCTGATCCAATGCTATACCCTTTAATAAAGGAGCTTGTTGTAGTCTATTAAAAAGGAAGATTTATAACCTAAAGTTTTATAAATAGGCACGGCTTAAAATTGTTAGCCCCTAAAGAGTAATACCACGGTTTTGTTTATTTATGATGAGTGCGTAGAAATTGTGTCGTGGGCAATGTATTCCTTTTACTAAGGAGTTAAACGAGTGATTCCAACCAAACTATATATAAAAATAAATGCTCACATTCTTATTCTATGATTCATAGATAATGTTTCTTTCACTGGGCAATCAACAACTGCACTCTGTCCAGTCAAATACAAACGCTGATGTCGATGAACATTATGAACCCCAGATCTAATTCAGAATAGGGTTTGGGTGCAGAATGGTAAGGGGGTCCTCAGAGGCCATTTTAATGCAGCAGCAGATATTAGCTCCGTGCGTAATGCACCCACAGTCAGTCTCTCCATGCTTGAATGTTTCGGGTAAATTGTTCAAATGTAGCCTATAGGATCCATCAAAATAAATTCCAGTTTCGGTTTGCCAAATCAACAAAAAAATATTAATATATTGGTATCTGAAAATGGACTTTGAGCCCAGAAATGTCTGATTTCCGGATGTGTGACTCATTGACAAAGCTAGTGGTTGTTTTACTGATAGTCTTCCTCCATCCAGATTTCCATGCCTCAATGTTATGTATTCTGTAAGATGGTGATTCATCCTAAATTGTCAACTCTTATATCATTTTCTGTACTGACAAGCAAAGTGTCCAACGTGCCTCCCAGGATGAGCAGCAGATACAATACTGTCAGGTGAGGAGGATATACGGAGACTGGTAAATTGGTTATTGGCTGCAGGCATAATCCAGCACCCTAGATATTGGCAGTGACTGAAAGTGGGAACAGATGCAGTAGTGTGAACTGCAAGTGCACTGAGGACCCCAAGGAGGAAGGCAAGGAGATGGGTAGCTCTTAGGGAGAATTCTCAGAAATGTGCCAATTACCTCCGCCTTAGAGACCCCCAGCCACTTTGCTGGATTTTGAGGACTTGATTTTTTAGCCTGTAGAGAGTGAGACCCTTTTACCCACTCATGTAATTTATTGTGATTTTGAACAGTGTGTTTCTTTTGGTTGTGGAGTCTGACAAACTGCATAGGCATCATCTTTTACATTCTGTCACACTGCACCTTCAGTGCAGTGGCACAGGGAAGTCTTTCAGATTTCCCAAAGGTTTAACTACCTTCTCTTGGTTAAGCTACTGTTTCCAAGAGCAGTCTAGTGAAACTGACTTTACTTACATTTGTAACTTTCTAGACCCAGCACACACTATCTTACACTAGGGTGCTGGAGGGGTTACCTAGCATAACCTTTGTCTAGCTTCTCATGAAACATTTTTATGTTACCCTTTCCTCACTGAATGGCTGGTGGTAATGGTTTTGTTTTAACTACCATGGTGTACATTTACCGCAGGCTGCGTACGCAGCTGCAGTAAATCACCAAAGGGTGCCATTTTGGTAAAAATGGCCCAGTCTTCTTTTTTCACCATTTCTTTGTGGATAGGTCCTTCTTGAGATTTACTCTGCGCGCCAAACCATGTTTGGGCCCTTTGTTCATTTTGCCTTTTGCGGGATTCACGAGTGAAGCCTGCCTCTGACTCCAGGGTGTCTGGGGTAGGCAGGAAGTGAGGGAGGTGCCCGAAACTCCCTGTGCTTAGTCTCCTAGGATACCCAAATGCACTCTGTGGTGATTGGTCTGCTGACTGTCCGGCAAGGACAGACACCCTGCTGGGTAACTGACAGGTAGGCTGGAATGAATGGGAGAGAACTGTATAAAGGTTGAGTCTTTTGGCTTGGAGGGCAGAGTCGACCACTGGACAAAGGAACCAAAGAAGAACTTGAAGGACACCTGCTGCAACTCCTGGACTATTGGTTTGCCCGGTAAAGCCCTGCTGCAGTGCCGGAATGCCAAGTTCGCATCAACAAAGAAGCCCCTGCAAGGACTTCTCCCCTTGAGTTGATGGGACCAATCAACTCCAAAGTAAGCCACCTGGACATCCATCTCGGAGCTGGTTGAATTTCCACAGAGTTGCTGCTGGAAACTCTATAGCCAGGGAGTGGAACACCAGATTGTGTGTATTGCTTTTAAGCTGGCATAGTGCTCCAGGAAGATCCTCTGGACTCCCAGGAAGCAGGACTGACTGAGCCTGAGCCCCCTCAACAGAGTGCGGGACCCCAGAAGCAAGGAAAGTACATCTCGACAGCCAGGAATCGCGGTGTTGCTATTTGTGGTGAATGCAAGTAGCTGAAACACTGAACAGCCACTGAAAGTGAAGTTTGCCGGTTGCAAGTTTTGACCGTCCCAGTGCAGTGCATGAGTCCCCCAACGTCCTCCCTCTTGTCCCCTCGACTGAGGCCCAGGAACAGTGAGATCTGCAGGAACTGCCAGAAACAGAAGTCCTCAGCTGCATCTTTTCTTCATGTTAAAGGTACTGTACAAAGTCTGAGAGAACTGACCTCTTACTGTAGAGTTGCTGGCATCTTCTACCACTTGCAAGTCTAACCAGATTGAGGCCCTACATTTGATTCTTCTTTTCTTCAAAGACTTCTAAAACATTGTGCACAGACTTTCAACTTACCTACAAAGAAGTGCTTCAGCTTACTTAGAAGTTTTGCCTATTGACTTTGGCTTAGCCTCTTCCACTGAATAACTTTTATTGGGGGATCGGAAAGTATTTGCCTAATTAAGAATATTTGTGGTTGCTTGTCTGTTCTGAATAATCTTTTCCTTTGACTTATTACTATATGATCCTAAATGCAACAGTGATATATTAATGTCCCCAGCATCCTAGAAATGGAAGTCACCTGAGGGTGTAGGTAGTGACTGGGGGCCATCCCAAAAGGGCATCTACTGATTTAGAGATATTAAGAGTGTGCATTTCATGAAGTGTATTTGAGTGTTACTGTTATATTGCTCCCTTATGATGAAGGCTTATTCTTATTGTGTGCGATATAAATTAAAAAAAGTAAAACAAAATAAATAAATACACTTACTGAAAAATAAAACATTAATTGTTTATTCAAGAAACCTTGAGTGTAAGAGTTTATTTGAATACTTGTAACTGTAAATCTCTGTGTAACTCCACTACAGCTCACATTGACCCTCTTGTAATAAGCATGGCTGCTCTATACTCTAGCAAAACTGTTTAGTACAAGCTTATACCAAAGGTTGAGTTTCCTATACCTGTAGTCACAGTTGTTTGTAGTGTTCCCAGAGGGTACTGCATGCAAACCTTGCCGAACAGTAGCCGAGGAGAATGATGTTTTTTCAGAAGTGCAGCAAGGTAGTATCACAGAATCCTTACCACTACTGGCTGTAGAGGGAAAGTCTGCACTTGATGCATTTTCTGTGTTCCCCATTGCTGAGCATAGTGGAAGAACGTAGAGTCAGTAGGATATGTAAACAAAATTTATCAGGGAAAATGAAACAATGAAAAAAAGATGTAGTGCTCTGGGTTTTTCTTTACAGGTCAAAAATGTACCCCCATCATGACATTATCCCGTTTCATCACACTAGTGTTTATTAGTCTCCTTTGACTCATAGCTAACTTTTGTTAGAACACCCCTTTACCTGCTATTGACTTCAGGCAAAAGTAGGTAAATGGGATAATTATGATCTTGACTGTGCATTTTCTGCCTGTCTAAGGGTACTGGAGCAAGACCGTTGATCTGATGCCAACGGATCACGCCGGCTCAACCCGGCCAGGACAAAGAACCCCTCATCGGCAATGGAAGTCATCATTTGTGGAGGCCCTACTCCCCTCACCTGAGGAGGACGAACAACTTAATCATAGTGCCCATGTTTGCCCAGAAGTGGAATGGCGGGTGCTGTCGCATGGCATGGATAATGGAAATTGGCTATGTTTTGGGACAAAGGGAGCCATTATTTTAGGTCGGAAATAGTGTGCCAGAAAGCTCAGTTATTGTTTCTCAAAAGTGTGAGGGTTGTGTGCCCTGAAGAATATACAAGTGAAGGATCTGGAGGGTAGGGTGGGTTAGTTGTTGCAAATGTGTTAAAGGCTAGGATGCTGTTTGTGTGTCATACAAGCAAACAAGGAAATCCTTTTTGCATAACAATTACCAAAGTCTAAAGATACGTCTGTTTCTGACATTCACAGCATTATGCCGAATTACTGTTCATAAAAACAGCAGGCCATCATGGTGTAGCCAGACCAAATAATTATTACATGCAAAGTTGCAAAACAATATTATAATTATTTTCATACAATCAAGTATATTAAGTCATAACATTATTTTCTATGCAAAAGAGTATACTAATACGTGGCTGTATCTGGATTCATACGACTATTAACTGTAGAACGATGGTCTTTGCGTGAGGAAATTGTCTGTGTACACCATTCTGGTGCATTGTGCCAAATGAATGTTCCTACTTGGTCCTAAAAGCAGCAGTATCCAAGTGTATCATCTTTTAATAGCCAGACAATATATGCGTCTCTGCATAGAAAAAGTTGCTTAATTCTTTGGAGGCAGCAGCACACTATATTCAGTTCCTGTCAATGAGTTTTCCAACTAATGTATGGGGGATGAATACCCAAAAGCATACATGACAAAAACGCATGGATAATTACTTTTCAGAGTAAGAAGAAGAACATCACAGAATTGTTTGAAGGCAGTAGCAGACTTCAGATTACGTTTAGTGGCTGCAATTCAGTGTGCCATCTTTTTATAGCCAGACCAAACACTTGTTGCTTGAAAAGACTGAACAGTCTTAGAATTAGGCAAGAGAGTACATCCAGTGGCTGTAACTGTATGCTTCAACTTTTTGGGTTCAGACTAAATGTGCGTTGCTTATAAAATGTATAGGAATAATGTGCACTCAATAGCAAACCTTCAGTTGGTATGACTTACTACTTGTGATATTGCAGTCATGGAAAATAGATGTCCAGACAACATAAATGTGTAGAAGCAAGGAGAGGAATGCAGCTAGAGGGGATTTTACATTAGACACAGCAGCTGCTATGTGCACCAGGAAGGCTATATTTTCTGTGTAGTAAATTGAAGGCATCACTGTTGCATTCAGGGGCCGCTAATGTGCAAGATATATTAGTACATTCAGTTATTGCAGTTGGACGAGGAGAGACAGAAGGGGCAGAGGTGCAGATTTCCTCTAGTAATGAGCCAGATAAAAAACTCACACTTTAGAGGAGCATGATGAGCCAGGAAAAACAAGACAGAGTCTAACATAGCGTGATCTCAGAAATTCAAAACACAATGTAAGGTATTATGCTGAGCCAGGATAAGAAAACAACACAATCTATCACACAATCAATAGAAGCCATTAACTTCCAGTGAGTCTGAAAACATTTTTGATGACAAGCTAGATGAAGGTTATGCCCTATCTGAGCACAAGCAGCCTCAATCTATAGTTCTGAAGAATACTTATATAGAGGTGGACAAGGAAAACAATGTCACAGTATATAGAAGGAAGCGATAGAAAAAGGCCTACCACCATCTGCGTGCAATGTCTCTACTGCAGAATCCGCAAGTTCTGTAAATTCATACTATCAGTCCCTGGCAGCCAGACAATAAACAGCACTACCACAACCACCACCACCTTTCAGTCAGATTTGTTACAGACCACAACCTTATCCAGCCATGGAAATCCAAAGTGATAAAGATCTAAATCAGCCAGGTACCTGGTCTCCGTACAAAACAATGGATTGCCATAGAAGCCTATGACCAACTTGAAACAATAATTCAGCATAGCAAACAACGAATGGGTTACACAGAACATTTCTGAAGTGTAGACTTTTGTTCTACATATAAATATTCCTTCAAAAGTGATACTAATACCCTACATGTCAGATAAGGGAGATTAATATGTTTGAGCATGGACAAAATATCACATGTCAAATGACAGAGTGTGAGCACTGATCGCCAACTTTACAGTTAGTCTATTGACTTTTTGCTGTATTTGTTTTTCAGAATCAGATGTTTTTGTCAGTACATCAGTAAAGTAGATCACTGCTGTGAACTTCCCAGTGGATCCCACTTCTCACGCAAGGCTCTGCCCAAGTTGTACAATTTCAAAAAGCCACTTAAAGTACTGTTCCCCAACAAAGGATATCTTTTTCAGAGATTCAAATGTTCTTAGCTCAGGAAATCTCAATCTGTTCTCTCTTTCCAGAGAAGTAATACATTCACAGACATTCACACTACTTGGATATTTAAGTGTTCCGGCCATGTCTTTTCTGTCTCCTGGATCCTTTCCTTCTGAAGGCTCGATCCTCATTATCAAAGTCATAGTCATTGTGTCCCAGAGATATCGAGACTCCTGTGCACTTACATGGTAGGTTTTACAATGTGTTGAAACTAAGATGCGCTCAGTAAAGACTAGCACATCCACGAGATCTTTCATCAGTGAATATGAAACCTGCCCTTCTCTACTTGTTCTTTCTCTCTTGAAACGTGCCCAAGGGCCTATCTCTGTTCCCCAAAACCCAAACCTTTTTTCCTCCATGACAATTTGAAATGGTCTGGTTCCTAAACTCTTCTCCTCCCTCCTTCTCCTGACTATCCTGTCCCTCTTCATGTACCTCTCTGGTTCTATCTCCATTTTTTCCCATATGTCCTGTATTTTTAATACATTCTTCATTATATTCCTCTACACTCTTCACCTCCAAGCTCATTTCCTTTCAACTCCTGAAACCATCTTCTTAAGAGCAGAGTTTAACACCCTCTTCACATTTTCTACCATCTCATTTCCAATGAGGATACTCCAACAGTAAGACATATGGGCAAAACAGATCTTTCTACATTAATAGATATGGCACAGCTATCAGATTTGATGTTGAATAATGAAGTTGAATACTGAGAATGTTAATTTGTCTGATTTTTTCATTGACTCTGAATGGCCCAAAGAAAACAAAATCAAGTGCAAGTCGAAGATCAATCATGCTTCTGTTGCAGGTGTTTGTTGATATGTTTTAGACACCCATTCACTATTTATCCGACACCAAGATGATCATGGAAAGGATTTTTTTTTGCTTGATGAACAATGTTTTGATGATTCATACTGCTGACAAGTTAGAGGTAAGGTGATGGGGTGAATTTCCCCCACCCTTGCACCAATCTAACTATGGGTTGGTGGGAGCATACCAAGGTTTTGCCCAGTGATAATGAATTCTATACTGATCATGTTATCACCTGGCTTCAATTTATTGATGATTTATTCATAATATGGAAGGGAGAGGAGGACGACTGACAAGCTTTTGAGATTTCTGAATCAAAATGATATCAATGGGGGGTGCTCGAGAGCCCGAGCAAGATGGCTGCTTGCTAAGGGAGCTCCACCGTCCGACATGAAGATATGGTGCAGAATACCTTGTAATCCACAAAAAATCAATTTTGGACGGGGGTGAAACAGTCGCTGCATCTGCCGGTCAAATTGTGTGGAAAACCACTCTCCTGCGGCACAGGAATGAGCCGCGGCAACCTGGCAGCGGGCCGCTGGAAGATGGTGGCAGCGCTCCGAATGGTGCAAAATCCCTGAACCTGTGCACCCGCTCCTGCTAGCAGCTGCGGACACTGTGGCTGAGTGTGTGCGGAACCCCAGGTGGTCGGAAGTGGCTGACAGGGGATTTCCTATGGGTGCAACGAGTAGCCTGGGCAAGGCTTGCAATTGGCTGGAGAGGGACATATAAGCCGCTGCACTGTTTCTTGGCTGACGGACCCCCGCTCTGCGCTTCCATTGCTGAGAGAAGATGACGCTGGTAGCCGATCACCGGTCGCAGCTCGGTGAAGGTGGGGGCCAGGCCTGCTGAAAACGCCTGACGGTGGGGTGTGTTACATTGGATCTGTGTGGTGGGGGCGCTGACACCGCGCCGGTCTCCCCCACGCCCTGACGCGCAAGGGAGTTGGTGCCTTTCTGAGGGTACCATTAGCAACGCATCGGCCCACAAGGCGAAGGTCCACGGGTGGGGGCCGTTGAAGCCTACGCCAGCACATCCGTGCAGCACAAGATATGGCACAGAGCTGCCTCCATGATCGGACATTACCTACTCAGACGCCGCTCACCCTGAGGGGTAATGCCTTGGCTCCAGGAGCAGAGCGGCCCTGACTGCAGTTGCCATCTATAAGCTTTCCCATAATGCTGTGTCGCTAACAGATATCTGGCAAGCAGTCTGAGGCATTGGATGGATGGGGCCTAGGAGACATGCCGCATCAGCATAATATAACTCGGCTGTGACTTCACAGATTATTATTACTTTTTTATTTGTTTATTTGTTATTGGTTTATCACAAACATTTACAAAAAGTGATCGCAAAAACAGAGTAATAAAAGAAAACCAATAAAATGTTCGCAGTCAGAATATAGACATTTCTTTTAAAATACAGAAGAGTACAAAACAAACAATAAAACACAAATTCAGAAGTCAAAAACATTTCTAACTTAATTCACATACTATTTTTAAAAAGGAAATTACTCGACTAATCAAAATCGGTGAATATCCGTTTCTCATTCTGTACCATATAAATTTGGGATCATTACAAACACCATTATCGAATAACTCTGCAAAATATCCGGTTCTTTGTTTTAGCAAATGGGGACATCTCAACATAATGTGTTCTAGAGTCTCATCTGTTTCAAACACACTACAGAATCGACACCATTTCTTTTCCTCCAAAGGATTTCTTATACTTAGTATAGAGTAAGTATGCATGACATTGAGTCTAAATCTCATATAAGAATTTCTAAACCTCCTTGAGGGATATTTGATCAAGTAATTCTCCATAAGCGGCAAAAATTTCCAAAAAGAATGGACCTGATTGTACAATTTGGATGCTAACACTTTACTCTTTGTCAGAGACCAATCCATACCTCTTGAGATCTGTTTGCATTTATTGGGTTTGTTCATTACAGTACATTTAGCAATACCAATTTCTTCCATCGTAGACTTGATATCATTATTTAAAGCACACATAAATGGACAAGAAAAGTCAGCACCTGCTTCTGCATAAAAGTTAGTAGTCCCAGATAGTTTGCATTTTCTCCATAACATAAGCCTTTTAGTTACAACCAACGAATGAAGAGATTGCAAACCCAATTCGTACCTCAGTACTTCCATGGGTATACAGTTTGGCAAAAAGAATAACAGCCCCCTCCATATAATTCCTTCCAGAATTTTCATAAAATCAACGATCTCTGTTGGAAAAATTTCCAGGCCATAAGTGATCCGTGGGACAACTTTACTTAAATAAAACTCCCGCATGGGTTTCATCGTGAAGCCTCCACATTTTCTTTCTAGCATTCGCATCTGTCTTAAAGCCACTTCTGCTTTGGCCCTAAGTTGATTTTTAAACAGAATGATTGATTCAATACCAGTGAAACAATATCCAAGATATTTGAACGCTTTTTGAGGCTTAATAAGTTTGCCCTCACAAAACCAGGAAAAAGATTCCTGCTTCTTATCGCCACATCCCATTCGGATTATGATCGGTTTGGAAGGATTAATTTTTAAGTATAAGTTGCTTATAAACTGTTCAAAGGTCTTAATTAGGCGCTGCAAACCCACTTTGGTATTATCCATGAGGAGAAAATCATCGGCATAAGCCAACCACGAAATTCCCTTCCCATTCAGTTTCGGAAATACCAAACCCCCATTCGCAAAGACAAATTGGGCTCCACTGACATAGAGGTTAAAAATCGTTGGGGCCAGCATACATCCTTGTCGTAAACCATTGTTTTTTACAATCTCAGAAGAAAGATCTCCGACAGTGTTCATTCGTACAACTAACCTTATGTCAGTGTAAAGCTCAATAATAATATTCAGCAGATGATTAGGTATTTTTAAAGATCTTAATTTGTGCCATAGCATTGGCCTATCAACTAGGCTGAACGCCTTGCTAAGGTCCATGGAAGCGACATAAGTTTGACTCTTCCCCTTGATCCAAGTTTTGCTTTGCAAGCATCGCAAGACTAAACCACCACAGTCCGTACCACAGTTTTTCCTAAAACCCACTTGGGTCATACTGAGGATATGATTATTTTCCATCCAACTCTGAACATCCATCAATACCAAGGAAGCAAATATTTTGTAATCAGAGTCCGCAATTGCTATCTGTCTGTAGTTACAAGGTAGCAATCTGGAGCCCTTTTTAAACACCGGGATGACAACCGAAACCCTCCAAGAATGCGGAATGGATTTAGAGATACACATATCTTTGAAAAGAATACATAACATTATTGCCCATAAAAGAGGATTGGATTTTAGTACCTTATTACTGAGGTTGTTTAAACCGAGGGCCCCCGTGTTTTTAGATTTTATTATGAGCCTCATAATTACATCTACCTCACATCTCAGTATCCATAAAAAGGAACTAATTCCCTCAGGTGAGTAGCATTGATTGTTAGTCTTATATAGCTCAGCAAAATGACCAGCCCAAACAACTTCAGAAATTGGGTTTACCAATGTTAAAGCTTGGGTCGAATCAACATTATTCATCAATTGCCAGAAATTAAAGGATGTCGCCCATCTCATTGCACCCAACATACGTTCCCCATCACGTTGTGAAATGATACATCTATGGCTCATCAACCAGTTTTTATATGATTGCTTTAATCATTTGATAGAGACCCAAGAGCTAGGGTCTGCTGTACTCATTTTCCATAGTCTGCGGAGCTCCCTATTAAGTTCCCTTTTTCTTTTGTGAACCTCCATCTCCATAGAGTGTTTGTGATGTATTAGTTTGGCTGATCTACAGGGCCTATGTTAATAAAATCGCATAATTTTGGATCTAATGGTGCTATCAAATTCTTTTACGGAAAACATTTGCAAACGTTGTTCAAGCTTCGTGTTTTCCTATTCTGCAATCAAAGTAGAAGTAAATGTATTAGTAGAATTAAAAGACCATTTAATCCTATTATTTGCAGAGTTAAGCAAAAGATCCTTGTTATAACACTGTTTAGCCCTCACACGAATTGTAGATTCAAACTCCACCATCAACATACAGTGGTCACTCATCACAACAGTCTTTACTTCAAACTTTGCCACAGAGAAACTTAGTTTAGCAGTCAAAAAAATATAATCAATTGTGGACACACAGCCCCTCACATTCCATGTATAGTGGTCATTTGGAATCTGCTTTAATCCCCCCAATTCAGTGTATTTTAGCCATAAGAATCCTCTGAGTTTCTGACTACCAATAATAGTGGTCGCCATCTTGAGATACAGAAATTGTCCTGTCAGGCTATCCATGCCACAATCTGCATTTAAATCGCCTGCTATTATTATTTGACCATATATATTATCTATAGACCACCGGCCTATTTGTTTCCCTAGGTCAATTAGGTTGGTTTCCAGCTGTAGATCCGATAATTTGTTGGCATTCCAATAAACATTAATAACCAGTAGAGAGAAAAGGTTCACACCTTCTCCAACTGAGTAATCGGTTAAGAGAAAAGAATGACCTTGATTCAAAGTGTTTTTAATTAGTATACCAGAGGACTCTTTTGAGGCCGTAAGCATGCCTCCCTTAGGTCTACCCCTCGGTCCTTTTATGGCACTTAAGTCCTCCACTACAAAACTTTCCCAGCCCACATGCGAAGTCAGCCACGTTTCCTGCAGCACAATTAAATCAAAGCCATGTAAATCTGTCAGAAGTGACTCGTTGTTGAGAAGATTGAGATTGCCGCGAGAATTCCAGCAGAGCAATTTAAAATTATGATTTCTAGCTATGCGGGTTTACCCAATTCTTTTAGATTAGAGATTGTGTCACGCAAAGATAGAGCCAACCATCTCCAATCCTGTTTTTCAGGGACATTGTCAGTTCTTTGATTGGAGGGGTAATTCACCCGATCATATCTTTCTTGCACAGTTAACCCACCTCTGTCGGGGGCTTGCGCTGAAATAGACTGGTTTTTAAATGGGAAGAGATCAAAACCGATACGTTGTAGGGCTTCTGCTTCCGTCAGTATCATTGAGCGAACCAAGGGGGATGGAACAACCAGTCTTACAAAATCCAATCTTTCATTATCTATGAAATCAACCAGGTGGATATCGGCAGAGGTAATAAGTTTGAGTTCAGATATCCCCGCAAATAAAGAGAGAATATAAGATCTGTTAAGCGGTTGATTTCTCTCATCATTAAATAATGAGCATAAAATCAGTCCCGGCATATTGGGAAATGCCAAAGGTCTGGCCTCTTGCACATATTTGGCCTCGAGGTAGTTTTTCATTATACCATCTATCTTCCCCTCTTACATAGGAGCGATAGTCACGTTCATTCCTCTCTTCATTTGATAAACCCTCATCTTATTTTGACAGTTCAGCTGAATATCTTTGATTCTCAACCTCTTATTTTCTTTCACAATATCATGCACATTTTTTAAAAGTTCCCCAATTTGGTCCTGTTCTTTGGAATTCAGATCTTTACTTATATCAATGGATTCAATTTGTATGATAGGTTTCTCCGTTTGTACCACATTAGTCATCTCAGTATGTAATACTGATCCCTTACCATTTGTACACACATTCTCATTCGTATAGTCCATTACTCTATCTCTTTCTTTCAGCCTTCTATTTTCACTCATCAACTCCTGCACATTTCACAGAATATCCTCCACATTTGTCTGATTTTCAGGTGGGGTAAAGTGGGAACTATGAAGTCCATCTTTAACCCCTTTCAACAATGACATCTCATCTGTTTTTCTACAGGAGTTAACCACCGTTTTATTTATAAAAGGCAATGTATTATCTTTAGCAGTGTCTTTGTGCTATAGACCCGTATTTACCGATTGTACAATCGGTCTTATTCGAGACTTAACTACATCTCCAGGATCGTCAAGTGGTTGATTAATTTTGACCTGTTCTATAACAATATTCTTACTAGCAGGTCTAATAGGCTCCTTTGAAGCTCGGGGGTCTGCGTCCTTACCCGAGGTACTCGTTGAGCCCTTAAAGATTTGGAAAATGTCACTCAACCCATTTTCCAGTCTGTTGTTATTTTCCACTGACGAAGCGCTTTTATTTTTTTAGCTTCATACATTCCATCCAATCCTTCTTCATATGCACTCTGGGAAGCCTGATCAGCAGATGTTCTCTCGATTTCGACTGCCTTCGTCTGTGTGACGCCAGTATGTGGCGCCACATAACAACTGCATCTGAAGCATCCTCATCAATTATGTGTTTCATATCAAGGTCTCTCAAGAATTTTCTAGAGGATTTGTTTTTTAAGTCAGCTTTTTTTGCTTTATTATTGTTTTTCTTGGCTTGTTTTTTCACTGCTCTAGAGAACGGGATATCCGTCTTGGGGCCTACAGTGATAACCTTAGGAGTGCTTTTAGATGTGGCAATATCCTTTTTCGTAGAATTGGCCACAATTTCCGAAAATTTAGGAATCGCCATATTATTTATGGGTATTACATCTTTTGGCAGCGAGGGTGAATCAAAATGACCCATCCCTGATCCATCCCCTTCTAAATTGCATACAGGTTTCAATTCAGCGCCCCGGCTTACCATTGACTTCTTAACTATGGGCACTAATATATCAGATAGACCGTTAGGCAATACCTCTATACATTTAACAATTGGTATGAGTGAAGCTGATCGAACATTTGGAATGTTGTCGATAGCTGTTACCGATGACATCAACAATTCATTATGTTTTCTAAGCTCAACCAGAATAGCTCGGTTAAAGATTCCTAGCATCGTCGTCATATCATCAGCGGGTGGAAATTCATTTATACCCCACGAGAGGATGTCATATATAGGGTTAGACAGAGTGTCATCAGGGATAAAGATAGCCGGAGTGTCTGAATCGAGAACATCCGTCTCAACAGCCTTATCCCCCTGGTGTAAATCATTATGTACCACTTCCGTCTCATAATCCCCAAATATAGGCTGGGAGGGATCAATATTTTCCTCTAAATTCCTGATTTCTACAGAACAATCCTGTGCACATTGTAACAATTCCTCTTCATCTACACAGGGGGCCGGCAGAGGGAGCGCCGCCGCTCGTGCCAGGCTAGCCCTGCGAGTACTGACTGCGGTAAAGAATTCCGCCCTGTGGTCTTTGCGAATAGCTGCTAATTTTGTTTTACCCATAATAGCTGTTATTTAGATCACACTACACCACGGGACAAGAATAATAAATCAAACGGCACCTACTTTCCAAATTTTCAAAAGAATCAAAAAGTTTTGATGACTGTTAGGAAAGCATACTAAGCTTTTGCAATTAACTTACTACCAAGTGACTTCATACCTGGGGTCATCAACATCAGAGCAGGGCCCCGTGCACACCAGAATTATTAAGATCAGAATTTAAATCACCCGAACACACGCACTTCGAAGCATGAACCGTGAACAGCAAACAGCATGCTTTCTTGTGCTTCCGGGTGCACGCGCGGGTGCGCTGCACACCGTGCTTTTGAAATTGGAGTGGGCGGGAATGAAGGAGGGCTTTAGAAAGCAAGTCCAATAGAATATAAGGAAAAAGTAAGAAGGCAAGTATTAGATCATGGAAAAAGGGGCAGATTAGCGGACGGCGATATTCATAGAAAGTCAATTTCAAAGTCAATCTCAGTATTTACTTTCCGCCCATTCGGGTCAGGCAACTTCCTGTGTGCCTGCGAAGGATGTCCGCTCTGTTGCGAATCCGCTGCGCTGCAAGACAGGTCCGTGCAGGCTGGGGGGATGAGAGTGTCCGTGTCGGTCTCAGCGCATGAATTGACAAAGGACTGTAACAGCAAACAGCATGCTTTCTTGTGCTTCCGGGTGCGCACGCGGGTGCGCTGCACATCGTGCTTTTGAAATTTCAGTGGGTGGGAATGAAGGAGGGCTTTAGAAAGCAAGTCCAATAGAATTACAGTTTTTGCCCATTGGGGTCAGGCAACTTCCTGTGTGCCTGCGAAGGACGTCCGCTCTGTTGCGAATCCGCTGCGCTGCAAGACAGGTCAGTGCAGGCTGGGGGAATGAGAGTGTCCGTGTCGGTCTCAGTGCATGAATTGACAAAGGACTGTAACAGCAAACAGCATGCTTTCTTGTGCTTCTGGGTGCACCCATATTACAGATTATTACGATAGCTGGAGGAGGGGTAGAACCCTAGGAGCATGAGCTAGAAGGGGGTTCACAGCCCACCCGATGCCACAGCAAGTTTAAAACCCTACAGTGTTACAAAATGAACTTCAACAACAGCAGGCAGGCAGCGGGGGAACTCTGAATCGCAAGATCTCCCGTGGCGCGGGGTTGTCAAAATGTAGACTATTGTCTGGATTCACTGTGCACTCAAGTGGTCTAACACTGAAGTACCAGGTTCAAGGCTAGCGGGTTGACCGGTGCTGACTTGGTTCTCTGGGGGGCACCTCTGCCGGCTCATGACTTACAGCATGCTGGAAGGTGACGATAAATAATGCACTAGGTCCGTTCCTTAGCCAACGCATACACAAAACCAGGGATCCTGGCCCGGTGGTGCTACGCCTGACTGCTGACGGATAATGCACGACAGCTACACCCTCCACGTGGGGCACACACCGGGACAGTGCATATAGAGAAATTCCTCAGAGTGCGCCGCCAATGCTAAGTGGGGGCATGCAACAGGGATCGTGCACTGCTGAAGCTACGGACACCTTTGACCCTTTACCTTCAGGACTCCCCCCAAGGCAGTCAGGGAGGAATAAGCCCGACATGGAAGTCCATACTCAATTACAAGCCATTCCCTCTGAAATGAAGCACATGCAGAAAACCCATACGGCGGTGCTCCAAATAAAATGTGATTTACAAGAAGTGCAAAACCACCTTGCAAGACAATCCAACCTCCACAGAGACAGATCTTGAGGGAGTAATACGGGAAGTCCAGACGCTTGGGGAGAAGATGGAGGACCAGGAGAATAGACTGCGTAGGAACAACCTGCGCATGATCGGAGTTCCTGAACATTTGGAAGGGCAGGACATAGAGGCATTCATCTATGGCCTTCTACAGAACTCACTTCATATCCCCAATGCATGGGACCTCATCATTGAGCGGGCACCAATCTCAAAACCAGCACCTACTGAGCACCAAAGAGTCATAACAATGAGACTTCTAAATTTTCAGCATAAGGTGGCCATACTAAAGGCATACAGGGCACCCTCAATGCTACACTTAGATGGCACCGGGATTAGAATCTTCAATGATTACTCTGTGGAAGTCTTGCGAAGGAGAAGAGGCTTTAATCCAATTTTTGAGGCACTCAAGTGTTTCGACCATAGGCATTACCTCAACTTCCCCGCTATATGGTGCATTCAGATTGACAAACAATGGGAATCATTTGAGGACCCTGAAACCGCCTGGCGCTTCTTACAGCAGAAGAACCTAGTAACTACGGACTTCGTCAGCGCGACAGCAGAGAAGGCCAATACTGCACATCCCCCTTGGTGCAGGCAGGAGAGGTCACCGGCCAGGGGAAGGTGGCACAAAGCAGGCAGAGGTCCCAGCGGGTGGGACACTGAGCAGTGCAAATGTTACCACAGATCCTGAGTTTGACCAAGCCCTGATCTGAGCAGTTGATGACCCTTTCAAGCCTTAGCTGGTCTGCCAGCAGTCAAAATGGTAAGCTGCTAAAGACCAGAATGGTCCAGGACAGTGTTCTGAGGCTCGGTCACCCGAGTCTCTCAAAATCCCTCACAACTTCTCGAGGAGACCACTATCAAATTGAGGGCGACTCCCCTCGCATCAGCCATCCCCCTCCTGGGAGGAATTGAGGAGAATACATGGGAGGAAGTAGCATGTCTCTGGCTTGCTCTCATCAAACCTGTGTATGGGCTCTAAAGCCTGTTATTGGGCAAAAGCTGAAGGACAGGCTAACCTAATGTTTTATTGTTTGATTTCGAGTGGACCCATGCTTTAGTCCAAGGTTATTGGTTCGGGGGTCTAGGGCCCACGTGTTGTTTACATCTCTTAATAGGGCGGAGGCGGGCTCAGGGCTAAGTGACAAACTAATTAAGCGAGAATGTACAGAATACATGGCTCTAGTTCCAAAGGTCAGGCCTACGCTTGAGAAATGCTGAAACTAACCTGCATAACCCTTAACATACAGGGAGTGGGTCATCCCGTCAAGCGCAGGCGCATGCTTAACCAAAAAGGAGATCTGCACAGGGATATTGTCTTCTTGCAGGAGACACACCTCTATAGGACTGAGTCTGAAAAGCTATCACGGGATGGGTTGGCACCGCAGCGCACTCACCTAGTCAAGGGAAGTGGGGGGTCTCGGTTCTGGTCCACAAGCGTATTCCACTAGCAGTTCAACATGTCTGTAGTGATAGCAAGGGTAGATTTGTGTTACTTCAAGGCCAGATCCAGCATCACCCAATTACCTTGCTGAACATTTATGCCCTCAATTCAGACTCGCCTGCCTTCTTCACTCACACGTTTGCCAAATGTGCCTAATATAAGCGGAACATCTCCCTAATTGGGGGGGACCTAAACCTAATCATGGATCCCAGCCTTGACTGTCGCAGGAAAACACTGGACATTACCCCTAACCCGAAGAAGAGAACTGCCTTTCATGCACTTATGGCCGATCTGCACCTGGTGGACATATGGCGCAACTTGCACCCTTCCCAAATTAATTTCACACATTTCTCCTATCGCCACAAGTCCTACTCTAGAGTAGACTACTGGCTGGTGCCAGCCAATGAAACGCATATGGTCCTGGAATGCGATGTCCAGCCGACCACCATTTCGGACCATGCACTGGTGATGATGTGCATTTCCATCCCTGACACGCCCCGTAAATCCCAAGCCTGGCGACCGAATCTTCGCTCCCTTCAATATCCTGATTTCCTATAGGAAATAGGGGGCGATATGCAGCAGTTTTGGGGGAACAATGAGAACTGGGAATTTACCCCATTTAAGTGCTGGGACGCTTTCAAGGCCTTTCTCAGAGGGCAATGTATCTCACGGTGGGCATTTAAGTAAAAGCACTGGGGGGCGGAGATGACCCGGCTAACAGAGGAGCTTAAGGGGGTAGAGATGCAACATAAGAGTTCTGGCAATTGCCGGCTACAGCTCCAGAGTGTTAGAAATTAGATTAAAAGACTGTCAACAGAGAGGGCCCAAAAATCTTTCACAAGTTGGTCACAGAAGTATTGCTACCAAATAGACCGCTCTGCATGATGGCTCTAGCACTTAAAAAGCAACACGCCACTCAAATGATCCCTGCCATCAGAGATAAAGCTAACAGATTAATAGAAGGCAATGAGCAAATAAATGCAAGATTCGCAGAGTACTATAGGGAATTGTATATGCCGCCCAACACGTATTCTAGCCAGGCAATCGACACCTTCCTTGACTTAGTACCCATACCCAGAATACCAGAGGGCACATATGACGGGATCAACTCTCACATTACAGTAGCGGAAATCACGCAAGCGATTCTCGCCCTATCCCAGGGAATGCATCAGGGAATGCATCAGGCCCTGATGGAATTCTGAGTGATTTTTACAAACAAGAGGTAGAGGAGATCGCCCCGAAGTTAGACGCAGTGTTCTGTGAAGCGCTTACCCAAAAATGGCTCCCTAAATACATGTTAGCGGCCACCATCATAATCTTTCTTAAGGACGGGCGTGGCACGAGGTTTGCGGCTCATACAGACCTATTTCCCTAATTAATTTGGATGCTAAGATTCTGGCTAAGTGTCTAGCCCAGAGAATAGAAAGCTACCTGCCCCACGTTATTCACAAAGATCAAACGGGGTTCATAAAAGGTAGACACACCAATGATACTTTCCACAGACTGCTACATATAATAGCCGGTAGCAGGGACAAACAGGATGCCATATTAACTGTAGATGCGAAAAAAGCATTCAATAAGGTCCAGTGGGAGTTTATGTTCCGGGTTCCCCCCGAGCCTAGTCCAGCTTGTAAGACTGCTCTACACGGGCCCAACAGCCGCAGCAGTTACGAACGAGGTAGCATCACTGGAATTCACTCTGTGGTTGGGCACAAGGCAGGGCTGCCCGCTCTCACCCTTATTATACGCCCTGTCCATCGATCCTCTAGCAATTAGATTATGCATTGACCTAAATTGGGAGGGCATAACGCAGGGACCCGAAGAACACAGAGTGTCACTGTACGCGGACAACCTCTTATTGTATATTAGTAAAACCCACCCTACCCTACATTCACTCTGTGCTACAAGACATCGGCCCTTTGGTAGGCTATAATGTAAACTGGAGCAAGTCGGAGGTGCTGCCACTGAGAGTGGATGTGCCTTGGGATCCGGGAGGGGTGGCTCTGTTTGCCCTCCAGCTCCGGTCCTTTAAATACTTAGGAATACATATTAGAGCCTTGATCGCTGATCTTCACGATGTAAACTACCCGCCGGCCCTTCGCAACATCATCTTGGATCTGGAGAGGTGGAGTGCACTGTCTCCCTCCCTCACTGGAAGAATAAATGTTCTTAACATGAACTCCTATCCCAAGCTAATAATATTGCCATGATGCTTCCGATCTGCCCTGTTCCCAAGATCCAGAAAGAGCTAGATGGGGCGGCCTCAAAATGTATTTTGTGAGGGAAGAAAGCTTGCCTCTGTCTCCCAATCCTATAAGCAGCCAAACTCAATGGGGGACTCGCTGCCCCCTCCTTGATGGCCTACTAGCAGGCGGCTCAAATTGGCTGGCTGAAACGTTGGCTGAATGGTGATGATGACTCCAGCTGGCGGGCGATGGAAGTAGTGTAAATGGCCCCGCTTAACCCAGTAGAAATAATAGCTACCCAGCTACAAGGAACCCCACGGAATCTTAGGGCGCATCAGAATATTGGCTCAATGCTTCTACAATGGCATAAACTCAGGGCTAAGCAGGGGGTCACCATTGTGGTCTATCCAACATAGGCTAGTGTGAGATCAGTGTTACCATACGGGGCACCAAATGTCATTCATCAGAATCAGGAGACCAGGTGGGCCAACACTAGATCATGGATATTACGGAAGACGACCACGAAGTGATGAGCTTCCAAGATGGGCGTAGGATCCTTGGCCTGGGTCATGGGGACTCCCTCTGTTATCACACTGTTCAGGCTGTAATACTTAAACACACACAAAGGGGCCCGTACCCGCAGCTACCCGCACTGTGCGAGAGGGAATTGGAATGCAACCACAAAACATTCCCAAAACTCAAAACCTTTTACTCCATGTCCATAACAGATAATAAGAACCGCACCCAAGCTCTGGCGACATTATGGGCGGAATACTTGGAGACGCCAATAACAAGATCAGATATTCATAATAACTTTGCAGCAATTCCAGGTGTCTCGGTTTGTCTCAGGAACAGGGAAATACAATTTAATATCATCCATAGAGTGTACTATACTCTGATCAAGTTATACAAAATGGGCCTTCAGCGATCGGGGGAGTGTTGGAGGGGGTGCCTGGGTGTGGGGAGGATGGGTCACATGCTATGGTCCTGCCCTAAGATCACACAATACTGGCACAAAATCCACCAAAAACGTACAGAGATTGAGTGGGCAGACATTGCATTCACTCCTGTGGCCATGCTCCTCAGCCCTGATGGCACAGACTGGCACTCAGATGGGCTAACACGCAAGGTTATGCACTTAATCCTGTTCACAGCACGCAAACTGATCCTTGCGCATTGGAAGTCAACAACCCCTCCGTCGCTCAAGGAATGGTGAGCTGCGTTCTCCAAGGTGTGCAGGCTCGAACGTGCGGCCTACAAGAATCTAGCAAGCCGCAAACCTGGCACGGGCGACAGATTCTGGGAGGTGGTTGAGCCATACATGTGAGGAGAACTGACTTACCCAAGACCCCGGACATGGGCTGCCTCATGTGGCGAGGTAAATATTACAGGTCTCAAGCTCTTGAGCATCGTATAAGTCTAAAGCCTGCTTAGAACCAAGAACAGCTGAAAGTCACTGTTTTTGCTATTTCATCCTTTAGTGCTGTAGTAACGCCCATAGTTTGCCACCGGGGGTAGGGGGGATATGTTTGTGGGGTTCATGTCATTTAGTTTATACGCTTTGTGGGATGTTTCACAAGATGCTACTGTCAAGGTGTTATGGGCACATCCTAATTTGTGTTTAATATGAATCTGGGAAAACATTTCTTTCAATAAAAAGAGTTCCAAAAAACAAAGTAAAATAGAAAAATGATATCAATTTGCATTTTACCGAAACACACAGTAGAAATGAAATTGTGTTTCTTGATTTACTTGTTTATCTTGATAATTGGGATTTGCAAACCACAGTTCAGAGAAAACCCACAAGTTCGAATGTACCTCTGCATGCCAACCGCAACCATCCTGGTTCTTATAAGAACAGCATTCCGTATGGCAAATGTGTTCCCCTATGAGAACATTATTCTGATTTACAGTATTTTGAAAAAAGAATGCTCCTTTTCAGATTAAAGTTTTGATTTGCGAGGGTCTCCAAAAGAATCATTGAAAAAGCATTTGAAACAGCCAGAAGCCAGTCGTGATGCATAGTGACAGGATCAAGGTACATGATGATGCGGATGAGATCAGATTGATCCTTCCTTGTTGGATGTAGTTTGCATGTAGTCGCAGTCTATGCAGACCACAATACAAAAACATTGGCATGCATTCAAAACTGCCAACAATCTCTCACCTATCTCGCCTAGTTGTCCTTGTCTCACCTTGTGCACCCTCCCTCAGGGATAAATTGGTTTTGAATTTTTGCAACCAACTAAAATACACTTGAGCTTCATTCATGGCTTAAGATATTGGGCACAGACTTTTTGAAATGCTCCAAATGCTAACCATGTACTTATTCTGTATCTTTAACCACCTATTTACATCCTAGCCTCGGCGTTACAAGTACTATTGAACATAACATCACATGTGATACTGAGTTTGCTGTGTATGTGCTTTCTTGTCACTGCAAGAAGTGCGATGTGGGAAGGACTACCTGCAAGCTCAAAATTAGGATTCTTTAACATGTAAGAGTAATTAGGAATGCTGACTACACCTGCCCGATTGCTAAGAAAATTCAAGAAAGTCACAGAGGATTACTAGATGTGTTTACCTTCTATTGAATGGCTCAAGTGCCCAAACATCCTGGAGGTGGAGACACGAATAGGAAATGGTGCCAAATGGAGACCAGAATGATTGTTGACCTTGAAACAAAACTCTCGAAAGGTTATATTGACAAGGAACTGTGTACTTTGATCGGAATTGAAATGCTATGATTTGAGGACATTGGTCTTTTCTCTTTGTTTTTTTGTCTTTTCAGGTTTTCTAGTAATATTTTGTTTTAAAATTACATTTTTGTGCATTCATGTATATTTGAGAAGTGGGTTTGCTCCCGGTTATCTTGCTTCAAATTTCGGGATAAATAATCCTTCTAACATGGTAGTTAGTGCGATACAGGTTCGCTTTTATTAATGGTATTTGGAGCGGTTCTTCTCAATACAATGGTGAGTGTCTAGAACACTGTTCTGGCATTTGTGCACTAGCTCAGTCAGCCGACACGTGTTTCGACCCAGAGGGTCTTTCTCAAGGCTGAACAATATTCAAGAGTGCAAGGTGATGTGTGATAAATGACATTTTGTGACAAGCATGTTTAATTACATTGGTTTAACGTGGTGGGTGATGTGAGGTGGTGGTTACAAATTAAAAGCATTACATGATTGTACATTCCATTCATGGTTGGATTATTATAACAGTTGGAAAAAGAAAATGAAAAAGGTGGAGAGAGAAAGAGAGAGGTTAGCAGGAGGGGCAGGAAGGGCGAGTGGTAGGATAAGATGGTGGAGAGGAGGGTGGTCCTCTTACCATGTAAGCAAAGCTGCGATCCCCGAGTGGGGTCCTTGTCGTGTTTGTAGTGGCTGTCCTTAGGGCAGTCTGGCTCTTGTTGGGCTCTGAAAGCAATTCATAGGGAAATTAGCGGATTGAAGACGAAATTCATAGGGAAATTAGCGGATTGAAGACGAACGGTGGATGGCTGTAACAATTGCAGTTTGGAGAGCCTAGTGAGAGCCCTTAGCAGACTCCTGTGCCCTTGTGGCTGATAAGTAGCTGGGAGTAATAATCGGATGTGCCCAAAAATGCCGTTCCCTGTAGGAAATGGGCGTGTGGTCCGTGCGTTTGAGGCAGGCAAATCCCCCCCTTTTGGTGAGCTGTGGGGGGGAGGGGGAAGTAATGCTTACCTGAGTACGAGTGTTTCTCGTGCTGGGTTGCTCCCTGCGGCTTCAGTGGGGAATGGAGTGCCGCCATGATTAAGTACTCGCGCATGCGCCAACCAGCCGATGTTTGACTGGCGGTGCATGTGCGAGTGTGTAGTGTCACTGTGGACGCTACCGCGCGGGCGCGAATAGGTAGTGTCCTTGTGGACGCAATCGCGCATGCACGAGTGCGAAGTGTCCCTGTGGACGCAAGCGTGCATGTGCACGAATTGGTGTATGTCTGAACAGTGGCGGTGCCTGATAAAATGGGGGGGTGCCTGTTGGGACAGAGGGCCCTGTGAGAGCAATTGGGGTGGGGATCAAACTATGGGAATCTGTAATGCTAAGTTGCTTGTTACTATAATGAGGGAGATCCTCATTGTGTTTGTGAGTGTGCCTCTTGTGGGTATCAGAGGGTACACTGGCTGGAATTGCCCATGTGGGGCCAAGGTGTGTGGAGGGGTCCCGGCTGAGAGAGGCCATAGGGGGGGTCCTAAAAACTGTAAGGTTGTTGATAACTGGAGTCCACGCTGGTTGGACGTGCTGGGAGAAGCCCAGATGGATGGTTGATAGCGGTCTGTCTTGCAGTGGAAGGGGCCGCGTCAAGGTGGTGATCCATCTTGAGTTGGTGGGAAATGGTTGGTCCTCATGGTTGAGGTGAGGAGCCTATGTTGGCTCTGGTCCGGTCCTAAGTGGCTGGGGGTGGGGGTCCATTGCAAGGTGTGACATAAGCATCTTGCCTTCCGGATGGTCCGTTGTGGCTAAGGATGATGTTGTCAGAGAGGTCTGGTCGTACTCGTTGTTAGGGCCAATGGCCTGGTCCATTCCATGGCGGTGTGAGGGCGGCGTAAAGGCCCATAGGAGTGTGTCAGAGTGGGGGCAGAAAAAGGTGGATTGAGAAGGTTACAGAAAGACATTGAGGTCGTGATCTTTGTTTAAACCATTTTTAACACATCTGAAGTGGCAGATTAGTTGCGCTTCTTCTCGTCTGAGTTTTTGGATTCTGTCGCCTCCTCTCAGGCCCAGCCGGACAATTTTCAGTCCGATGAACCTTATCTTGCTTTTGTCATCCATCTGGTGATTCTTCTGCCAGTGATTGGCCACTGGTAGTTTTGGATCTTGTGAATGTATACTGTTCATATGTTCCCTTATCCTGATGCGAGTTTCTCGGATGGTGCTGCCAATGTATATTTTATTGCATACGCAAATCAGAGCATAGATCACAAATTTACTTTTACAGTTAATGTGCTCCGTGATTTTGAATATTGGGCAACCTGTGAATTTGGCACATTTGGTTTGAGTCGCATACTTGCACATTGAGCATGTTCCGCATTTTGTGAAGCCAATAGGTGTTTGCTTGCTGAGCCAGTCCTGTGCCGTGATGTGTTTATCCGAGAGAAAGGAAGGGCTCAGTAGGTTCCTTAGAGTTGGTGCTCTACTGAATGACATGCTCGGGTATGTTTCCAATTGAGGTTTAATATGTTCATCCATACGGAGTAGTTCCCAGTGCTTGGTCAGGATTTTTTGGAGGGCATGACTGTCTTGGTTGTATCTTGTTACAAATCTAACCTTGGGGTTGCCATCTTTTCTTCTGGGTTTGGGTGAAAGCAATGTACATCTTTCAATGTGCATAGCTTGTTCTCTTGCTGGTGTCAGGCTTTCGGTGGAGTAACCTCGACATCTAAATCTACGGTCCAGTAGGTCACATTCTTCTGTGAAGGACTTGTCTGTGTTGCAGTTCCTTCTTGCCCGGATGTATTCTCCTTTTGGGATATTTCGTATGACACTCTTTCTGTGGCAACTTTGTGCATACAGGGTTGAGTTCACTTCCGTTGGTTTGCGGAAGGTTCTGGTTGTAATTTTGTTGTCTTCTATCATAATACTGAGATCCAAGAAGTCTATTTGTTCTGAGCTGATGTGGCTAGTTAGTTCAATGCCATAGTTGTTAGCATTCAGGTAATCCATGTATTTGTTTAGTTCATCTTCAGTCCCTTTCCATATCAGGATGATGTCATCTATGAAGCGCGCCCAGTTGACAATAAGGCTGGTGTACTTTATTTCCTTCATTGCATGCTCTTGTTCATATGCATGCATGAAGCAGTTGGCTAGGGCTGGAGCATAGCTGGCTCCCATAGCGATCCCTTTTGTTTGCTTGTAGTAGTCTCCATTGAAAATGAATATGTTGTTGTTGAGTGAGAATTTCAGGAAGGATTTGGTCATTTCCACTTGATCAAGGTGTGACGCTGACTTGTATTTGAGGAGGTACCCCATACTTGATATGGCAAGTTCATGGTTAATTGATGTGTACAAGGCCTTCACATCAAGGGTGGCCATTATGAAGTTTGGTTCCCATTTGATTCTGGAAAGTATTTCCAAGGTGTGCATGGTATCCCTGAGGTAGGTGGGGATCTTGGTGACAAGTGGCTGTATCACATTGTTAATGTATCTTGCTAGTGTTTCAGTGATCCCACCAATTCCACTCATAATCGGTCTTCCTTCTGGAATGGTTTCAAAGGTCTTGTGGATTTTCGGCAGGAAGTAGAGGGTTGGCATAACCGGGTGATCCGTTCTGAGGTAGTTATATTCCTCGTCTGTAATGAGTCCTGTTGTTTGGTATTTGATCAGGAGTTCTTGGTGTTCTTTGAGAATCCTGGCTTGAGGATTATTGTCCAGTTTCTCGTAGTTGCCTGGTGTTTCAAGGTGGTTCAGGGCCATTTTGATGTAGTCTGTTTTTTCCATTATAACTATGTTGCCACCTTTATCAGCTTCCTTGATCACGATATTAGTTTCTTCTCGTAGAATCTTGAGTACGGTTTGTTCCTCCTTCGTTAGATTGTCTTTGTTATTAGTACTTCTGGTTCGTTGGTCTTCCAATCTATGAAGGTCATTGATCACTGCTTGATGGAAGGTGTCTATATAGTTCTCTGCAAAGAGTTGTGGATTAAATTTAGATTTACTTTTAAGCTCAGGGATTGCCATGGCTACATTGTGAATCCCCAGTTCTTACATACATTCTTGCTTGCTCTTGTTGTTCTCTGCAAGTGTGCTCAGGAGGTGGATGTCTTCAACGTCTCTGATGGTGAGCAAGCTGGGTTCTGGTACCGTTTCTGGTGGTTTGTACACCGTTGTTTTGGTGGCGAAGAATTTAGTGAGTTTAAGGCGTCTTGTAAATTTGAATAGATCTATTTGTATATCTACAAAGTTGTTCTTGCTTGATGGTGAGAAGGAGAGTCCCTTGTTGAGTACTCTTATTTCCAAATTAGTTAGTTCCCTGCGTGACAAATTCATGATCAGATTTTGTTGTGTTTCTGTCCCACAGTTTTCTGTGATTGAGACCTTGTTCGTCTTTGTTCGATTTCCTCTTCCAGGTCTCTTGCGTCCTCTGTCTGTTCTTCCTCCTCTTCTTCTTCTTGAGGGGTTCTTGTATTTGTCAATGGAGTTGCAAAGGATACCGATTTTTTGTTGGATTGTGGTTTCAGGCGACTTACCTTCTTGTGTAGCTTGATTTGGTCTAAAAAAGAACGCTTAACTGGTTGTTTTTCTGTTGCTTTTTCCGGTAAATCTGATGATTCTTCCTGTTCGCTATCAATTTCAGAACTCGCCCCCGAGCTATTGGGGGTACTTTCTTTGGACTTCTGTTGCTGTTGGTTCTGGTCATATTTGGGTTGGTAGGTGAAAACCCGGTCTTCCCTATAATCTTTGTCATCTCTGAAGAATTTGTGCAGCTTTCTCATTTTGACTTCGTCTTGATGGGTTTTGAGGATTCTATACATGGTTTTGTAATTTTTCTCCTTGGTTGCTTTAGGGGCATCGTATATCTCTATTTCCTTTTTCAACTCTTGTAGTAGGATCACAACCCTTTCATGTTTTCTTTTGGCGTGTTCAATCAACAGCTCTATCATTCTTGGTGAGCCTGTTATGAGATTTTGTTCCCATTCATCTGCTAGATCTGAGTCGAGTGGGTCATCAAAGTCCGGGAAGATGAGTATCCTGAGACCTCTCGGTACTTTCTTTTGTTCCGCATATTCCTGCATTGTTGTTTTTTCCCAGAATTTGTTGATTTCTTTCTTAGACAATTTCTCTAGTTTCATAAACTTGTGTTTGAGGTCTTCTTGTAGATTTGAGTCTCGAAAAGCGTTGTCTGTGGATCCTCGTGGGGCAAAAAGTGCTCTGATGTCCTCATTCCTTGACATCATGTATTCTGCCATTCCTTGGCTGTTCACTTGTGTGCGTTAGTTATTTGGAAAATTCCAGGTGCTTGAGCAAGGCTGGTTCCCTAGTGTTGAATGGAGGGTCTGGGTTGGCTCTAGAATTGGAACCTGCCCGTGCTGAGTGCCACTTCTATTATGGGTTGGAGGACTGTTCTGGTGTCGCAAGATCACAGGAGTGGTTTGGGGTTTAGCCTGGACCCCAATTTGGTGCATAGGAGAAGTGGGTTTGCTCCTGGTTATCTTGCTTCAAATTTCGGGATAAATAATCCTTCTAACACGGTAGTTAGTGCGATACAGGTTCGCTTTTATTAATGGTATTTGGAGCGGTTCTTCTCAATACAATGGTGAGTGTCTAGAACACTGTTCTGGCATTTGTGCACTAGCTCGGTCAGCCGACACGTGTTTCGACCCAGAGGGTCTTTCTCAAGGATGAACAATATTCAAGAGTGCAAGGTGATGTGTGATAAATGACATTTTGTGACAAGCATGTTTAATTACATTGATTTAACGTGGTGGGTGATGTGAGGTGGTGTTCATGTATTTTTGGTTAAGCTCATCTGTACTGCATGCATGTAACACTTTATTGCACTATGCATTTATTAATGCATATTGCTGCACTCTGTGTTCTATCCCAAGGTTACTTGCTTTTAAAGCATCTGAATTCGGTCATATCTCTGTAAAATTAACAATTTGTAGTTACAATGATTTTCATGCATATTACACACTCGTACATTAGAATGGTCTTGCAATTGTGAGCAGCTTGTCATGAGTGATGCTACTATATTTAGCACTTTCGTGGTTGCCATATATCTATTGAGCAGCACGTTCAGTGCCAGTTGAATTATCGGGCACATGCTTGGATATTATTTTTTTATTTTTTATTTATTTAGACATTTAGTTTGTTACAAACCTTTTTCTACTCAAAAGATTAATATGTGATTAAAAAAAAGAAAAAGAAAGAGAACAATCCATTGCATTCATTTACATCCACTTACCATCAGTTGCATTCCATTTATCCCTCTGTAGTGCAAACAGGTAGGACTTGTCAATGTTAGTCCTTACAGCAGCATTACAATCTTTTAACCCAGACATTTAACAAACTAAGAACAAGCGAACGCTATCTCCAAAAACTTGACCAATGCAAACATCACTGTGGGTTGCTGCCTCAACGTCAGTGTGGCCCACCAATCCTCCACATCATAAGTTCTCACCCTCTCTATGAAGCGTCCTAGATAATAACTTCTCAGCAGTTCTGTTGAACCTACACAGGGTAAAGTAATATGTTTCAAAGATTCCATCTCCTCCTGCTGTCCACAGAATCTACAGCTGGTGTCACAAACCAATTGACCAGAAAGAGATGTCATTTGTCTTGTTGGGTACATGTTTATTCCGAATCTCAGAAAGACATATCTATATCTTGGCCACTGGAATTTGGGCAAGTATTTCGGAAGCCAGCCGTGGGCTTCTGTCTTTTGATTCACACTCTCAAATCGACAGTGATTATTTCTGGCTTTCAAAGCACTGATCCAATTCCGTGGCCAAATTCTTGTTTTTCACTTCTTCAGGAGGAATTAACCAAGGCATCTTGATTTGTTCCCAGAAGGTCTAGAATAGCAAGGCACTCCGTTTTCCAAGGTAGTAGCAAATTCTTGTTATACCTATCCTTTTCGTCTCTTATGATTCAGTAGGGGGCCGCAATGGTAGGCACAATGCATTTTTGAAAAAGGCAGAGCGTTTTCCATGTCACTCTTGCCGCTAGGGAAATTAAGCCTAGCTCATGCCTAATAATGACTGTTGGAGTTCTACATGGTAGAAGTAGTTCCGCCCTCCAAAAGGAGTGTTCCAATGACCACCATAGCTTCTGCGAAGTGCAGAAGAAAGCATCTACTCCATAAGTTAGAGCTGGAACTACTTTCTGATTATAAAAAACCAGCACAGGGATAATAGAACATGTTCCATATTTCCCAGTTATTATCCTCCCCTGAGCTGTCAGATTTTTACATCTACTTTAGTTCCCCAATCTTAGGGCATCACAGATACTGGCAACTACACATGAGCCAAGATAGGTAGTATATAGAATTTCCGTATCACTTTACAGTGCACATGCCATCTGAAGATATTTCTGGCACAACATCTACTTTTCCCCAGTACCAAGATGTTCGATTTTGCAGTGTTTATCTCCAGTTGCTTATGCTTCATTTATTCGTATAGTGCCTCAAGTCTGTGTTGGAAGCCTATGGGTGTCTGGCCAGAAACAGGTCATCCGCAAAAGCATCCAACCCAAGTCTGGGTCCCCAATCTTGTTGATAATGATAGGTTACTTATAACATGCTTAATACCCAGAGGTTTCTAAGTGCGGACCCGGGGGTCAAACCTGGGTTGCTCCGTTTTGTTTTGCTTTCAAGGTGAGCACGTTGCCCCTGAGCTATCCTCCCGACACGGAAATCGGAATCTTAGGAGGGAAGTATTGCAACACTTGTGAAGCCTATGCTACATCGGATAGGAACAGATTAAAAAGTCTCAGAGCCACCTCTGCTTCAGGCCTTTATAGGTTAATATGTTTCCTGTCAGTGGACCCTGGGTGTTTATCCTAATACAGAGCCTGGCAGAGGAGTACTGGCCCATAAGAGTGCTCTGTTTACACTGCTAAATGCTTTCCTTGGGTCAATAAAGGTAAGATAGAGTTGTGACCACTGTTTTCTTGCTTTCCACTTCAAAAGGTTTGAATGGAATAGGTTTAAAATCTGTTCCTACCCCCTTGCCAAATCCTGTTTGACATGGATCACTTCAATTCGTTACTATTGCCCACTTCTGCAGATACGAATTAATGACCCATAGAGCTTGCCTAAAATGTCCAGGAGGGCGATAGGGCGGTAGTTTGAAGGGTCAGCCCAGTCCCCACTTTTGAAAATTGGCACTATTATTGCCAACTTCCATGTGTCTGGTATTGTGCCCAATCTGTTTATCCAGTCAAATAAACCGACTAGGAAGGGCATCCACTCTCACAGATTCTGCTTAATGATGTTATACCTGATGCCGTCCGGGCTTGGGGCTCCCCTTAGATTCGCCTTACTGATCAAATATTCTAAATCCAATTGGTCAAAAGGAATCAGACACTGCACCTTCCTTGTTTCAGTCGATGGTGGCAGAGTAGACTAAGGTTGCCCAAAGAGGGTACCATAAAATGCTATCCAATCATGCGCAGAGACACAATAGTTAATACAGCTCCTTGAGGCAGTGTTCGTGCCCCAGTCAAACTCCAAATTTGTCTGGAGTCTTTGCCACTTATTGCGAAGCATTGTTTCCGAGTCATTCTATAACAATGTTTGGCCTTGTGCCCAAACAGTCAGATTTTAAATCTCTGTTTCCTTTTTTTTAGCCAAAGGGCATGCACATCGTTGATGGTTTCAGAAACAGAATTAATAAAGCAGTCCAAGTTACATTCACAAAAAGAATTGTCATGTTAGCATTGGGAGCCTACAGTTCACATTGTAACACAAGGAATTGTATAAAATGATTTGGGGCTTCAGAAATGACCCGCAGGCCTGACCCATTTTTCACCAATGTCAAGAGTCCTAAGGCCGACCTCCCTCTAATACCCTGATAAGCCGAACTTAGAAAGGTGGAATAGCCCGCCGCCAATACAAGGGATTTTAACCATGTCTCCTGTCGGCATAGTACATCACATTTTTCTTTGTTCAATTGGTTACTGGTGAACAGGTGTTTGATGATTTGAGTGTTCCAGGATCCAAATCAGGAAGCTAGCTGTTACTTGTCTCTAAGTTGTATGCCTTTAGTTAAGATGGGGCAATGGCTTTGTTCAGTAGTTATATATTTCAATCAATTGTCCATCACTTCAATAAGCCGTTGTGGAGACTTTAATTGGCAGTTGAATGTTACTTTTATCATTCCATTGGAATTTTTGACCTGATGTTCCTGCTTCGCTATGAAATGTTCTCTCTTCTGGTTAGTTTTGGCAGGTCCTCACATTCACCCCTCGAGCCACGGCTTGCTATTTTATCGTTATGATCCCCATTCCACTTCGGTTTTCTGTGGACAAGAGGGTCCATTATTTCAAATCCAAATGGGAGAAGTAGGTGTGCTACCTCCAGCAGAAATGATTTAATTGAATGCAGAATCAAATATACAAAGACCTTACCTGCAACACTTTGTTTCGGTAATTAAATGATTTTAATGTCATCTTTGTTGACAAATCTGATTGGCGGAATAAGATGGAACAGTCTCAGTACATTGGACCAGTTAGGGATCAAGGCATCCTCAGCTGTTAGAACATTCTCCAACTGTAGATAGGGACCCAAGACGGCCTTTCTGTCATCCTCCACCAATGTGCCTGTTTGTCTGGTCCCCTGCAGTTAGATCTCTCCATCCCAAAATCTTGTTGAGAGGCTGGTTTGTTAAGAGCGATTAAAAGCAGAGTTGGCGATTCCTGCTGCCCATAATTGTTGGGAAAATTTAAATTTTGATCCTTCATCCTTCATTTCTCCTCTAATGTGAAGAATGATGTGTTCTTCAGTTCATTTTTCCCATTTAATTCTGCCTTCGGGAGGTTTTCCTCTTCAAAGGTTGAGCTTTTTTTTCAACTCACTGTTCAAGCTCTGATTCAGTGTCACAGTGCACCTGCTCTCCTTGTAGGCATCAGCAGGCAGTCGTATGCATTGGGATGCTGTGCCATTCTGGGTCCTCTTTATGGGTGTTACAGGAGATAGAAAGGCCTGTAATTTCAAAGTCGTTCCTTCCACCTCCCGTTCAACCTCGTGTAAGTTGTCAAATTCAAAAGGTCACTGTAAGTTGATGATGCCAGTGTTTGGTTTTCTTTCAACGAGAGAACACCCACAGTTTGTCTGACCTCATGTAGCCTGTAGTCTTTTCCTCCATACACGGTGAACTAGGTGTAGTCGACTGTCTAGATGCGTTGTCACTGTATAGATTGAACTTGTTTGAGATTTCTTTAAGTCCATGTTTCGTTCCTTCACCCTTTGTTTCGTTCCTTCACCCTTTCATCGAGGTCCTTCTTTATTTGAGCTGTCTCTAACTAGCAGTGCCACAAGCGCCGAGGGGTGACTATTTTCCCCAGAGATTCCTCATTCAAATTTGTGGTCTGGGGTGTAGGCAAGTTGGTCATGATCTGCCTGCTCGAAAAAAAGAGGGCAGATGGACATAGCCCCTGAGCTCCACCAGAGGCCTTATCTTTTAAGAGTCTTTGACATTAATCCTCATTGTTGGAACAGTGAAGAACCTCTGGTTTATGCTCCTCCACGTTTCTAGGTCCAATATTGGAAGCTGTGGGAGAATTGGTGAAAGATCTGTTTGCAATATTTCAGCATCCGTTAGGTCATTGGTGTTTTTCTTTAAGCAGGAAGAATCGAACCTCAACACTGATCAATCGGGTTTGTTTCCTTCTTCAGTGATTGTAGATACATTAATCTCTCCAACGAGTCGAGATGCCTTAGTATCTGGAGATTTCTTTGCCTTTAAAGCTCTTGAGAACCCGGCACATTCCACGCCCAGTGTGGAATCACCTTCCCATGTATGAGCATCTTTCAGTGCGCCTCCACAAAGGGCTGCCTCCCCTTATTGATTGACTCTGGGAGGGACTCCAGCAACTGTGTTGGTTGCACTGATGTAAACGTGTAAAAGTGAGCGCTGTAGCCGTCTGGAAATACTTTGGTTCCTTGTCAACATTACATCTTTCATCCCTCGCTGCTGCTGTGAGGAGGAGCCTGTAGTTCTAAACAGTGAAATTCACGGCACTAGCACAGAGCGCTGTAGCTGTCTGGAAATACTTTGTATTCTTGTCAACAACAAGTCTTTCAGCCCTTGCTACTGCTGTGAGGAGGAGCCTGCTGTTCTAAACAGTGAAATTGACTGCACTAGTGTGGAGCACTGTAGCTGTCTCGAAATACTTTTTATCCTTGTCAACAACAAGTCTTTCATTCCTAGCTGCTGCTGTGAGGAGGAGCCTGCAGTTCTAAACAGTGCAGTGAAATTGACCATACTAGCACAGAGCACTGTAGCTGTCTGGCAATACTTTGTGTCCTTGTCAACAAGTCCTTCATCCCTCGCTGCTGCTGTGAGGAAGAACCTGCAGTTCTAAACAGTGAAATTGACTGCACTAGCAAGGAGCGCTGTAGCGGAGTGGTGAGCAGAGTGGCCTGTGGTGGGCGAGGTGACAGATGCCTGAATCTAACAACATCCTGTAAGGTTGCTCTGCCATGCAATCACGTGTTACTGCCCACGTGCGTCGAGTGGGTGCTGAGTGTCTCGTATCTAGTGGCCTGGGGGAGTGGGGTCTGGAGCTAGAGTCCATTTAATGAATGTTGGTGCATCACGCAGCCTCTCCGTAAGGTAAGCCAACCTTGCATCTCCAATTCTGTGACAAGGTGAAATGACACGCAAAGCCACTTTGCGTAGTGCTGCTGCTCAACACAAACGTAACAACCTGTGGTCCCAAATTCAATATGACATGACCAAAATTTAGAAACAAGTTCTACCATCACAAGCGCAAATCACAGCATTTTCTGGAGCCAAAGACGGTGAGGAACCCTGACACGCTTCAATAGCATATGAAGAGTTGAATGAGTAAATTTTGGCACAGACTTTGGCAATAACAACTCACTGTTAAATATGGTTACCAATTTGAAAAGGGTTTTTATGGGGGATGAGCACCTACTGCCTAATTTAACTTGCCCAGATGACGCAGGAATAATCAATCTATTTTATACACTGGACATGACAGTTTTTGCCTCGCATTCAGACTCTTCAAACACAACAGAGTTGGACGGGGCAAACAAGTCATAATTATCTATCAAGACTACGGAGGGGGATCAGGCTGGCGTAAATGCCCTCTTGCTTGTAATGGAGAGCAAGATTAACCCTCAGGCTACTACGCTTGCTACTATTATTGAGAATCGTAGTGCCAGCAAAGAATTCACCAGGAACAGTTAGACCTTGTGGTCTTCCTGACAGAAAACATCGAACTTAAAACCACACTGGGCGCCAAACAAGCGGTCCATGGGTCAAATAACAAAGAATTAGACCAAGTTTTGTCTCAGGCTCCTGGGAAGGAAGGAACGTCGGCTGCCAAACAGGCAACGTCAAAGGGAAGGCACATTAAAAAGCCTATTACAAGTTGGGACTTTGAAGAGGTTTACATCCCTCCTCCAACTGAACTAAAAAAAGTGCTTAAAAATAAACGCTCTCCATTGATCCCATATATACCATCTGTAATGATCAATCCCGTCATGGCACCAATAAATCAAAACCAAAAAAGTGCCCAGAATGAAAAGTGTCATTGTGTATGCAAAGGCTCTTGGTTTCAAAATCATGCTTTGGATGGTTCCATACGGCAGGCATATTTACAGGGCCCTACAGGAAGTGGTCTTAGCAAAGTGTTAACAAATCAACAAATCAGCAAAACTAATGGAAAAAAAAAGCGAATGGAACTAATGGAGAAAAAATATCTATGCAAGACTAGAGAAGCCCCACCAACTATTCTGCCTCCCACCACAACCAGGTTGTAGGAGAGGGCTCAGAGTATGGAAAACATAAACCACTCCCATCTACAGCCTAAGGAACCAATGGTTGTACCACCTATCATACACCCTAGTGCCCTAAAAGATAGGGGCACCTGGTAATTTTGGAAGAGAATGATCCTACATCTCTTAGCCCATTCTTAAATAGAACGGTGCTTCTATCTATTTTCAAACAGCTTCCTTATTTGGAAGTTATTCAGACAACAGATATTTTGAAAATAGAGCTGCCTCTATGGGACAGCAAAACGAATTGGGCCTTAGTAAAGTTTGCATCACGGCTGATCGTGGCAATGCTGAAAAACCATGCAGAGATCTTATTGCAAGCTGGTTATATGCTAATTGCCTGCCTGAAACTCCCTGGGTGGAAGCAAGAAGAAAACTAACAAGCATTGTCAACCGTTTGGGAGTGTTTGACCTTATGAAATGTGACTGCGGCAAACTGACTGAAAAAAACAGCTCGCCTGCGGTCACTTTTCATTTGGTCAAACACCACCACCACCCACACCCCACACCCCCAAACCCTGTTCCCTACTTACCTGCTCGCTCACAGCCTGAGCCGCTTCAACCCTGCGGCACTCGATCCATCCCTCTACCGCGGGTCAGATCTGACACTGCAGGGTCCTTTTCTTTTTTTTCTTCTTTTTTTTTCATCCCGCCTCCAAAATCGAGGATGCCGGGGACACCCCCGTAAAACACCCCAGGCCAATAGACACCAAACATGGATGCATTAACCACCTATGCAAAAGAAAATGCGATGGTTATAAACAAAATGAAAGCAAAAACTATGTGTTGGGGGTTCACAACTTGCAGCCAGAAAACCTTAGTGGTACATGGATAAAATTGCCCTAGAGAATGTCATCGAAGTGATGTATTTGGGTTTCCCTATATAGATGAAACCTTCGGCATCCCACTACGAGGCCTTTATATATACAACAATTTGGAAGAGATGGTTAGCAATAAAAGCCTACATAGATCATCGTGGAGGATGTAAGATGGAAGGATTCGTCCAAATTTACAAAGCCAGTATAGTTCCTGCAATTCTTTATGCATTAGATGTTCGGCCATCTGCACGTATGATCTGGCTGGATAAGTTTGAGAGCAAATTTTACGTTCCATTAACTTGCTCCAAGGTGTCCCAGTTGAAGCCCTGAGATTAGAATATGGGTTGCAATCTTTGTCCTCAGTGTGGTCAGTAAAGAAGGTGCTGTTGCATTTCAAATGGGCAAAACAAGCTGTAGTTCTAATAATTTATAACAACTGTTTGTTAAAGAATTGTAGACGGTCCACCAGAACCATGCTGTTAAGGACCTTCATGCGTTTACAAAACAATACTTGACTGAATTGGGTCTTAAATTGGAAATGATGGAAGGCTGCCCTGATTTGGAAATCATTCTGAAGAGAAAGGCACAGGAATTGGATCTGGTAACGTGCATTGACACATTATGTAAGAGATATAGGGGATTTACCTCTCAGGGCTTCAAGAGTGATCATCTGCACAGTTATCTTACTAAATGGTCAAACCCAGAGCTTATGAGATTTACAATGCAACTTCGTCTTAAGATATTGCAAACTAAGGAATCTACTAGCAGATGGTCGAACGCAGAAAAACAGGGCAGGATTTGCAGGCATTGTTCATGTGTAGTTTAGACGAGCAGACCTCTGTATACGAGGGTATGGAGGTTTTATCAGTTACCTCAAAAATGTAAGTGGGGATCAATTTTGGGCTAGCCTGGTGGGGGCAGAATCTGCGAGAGAGCTATGAGGGATGTAGCTGGGCCTTCACTTCTTAATAGATAGCTTATACGTCTTTGGAAGGAAATAGATCTAAAAAGATGACAAACTATCTTAACTGTTGTATTAATGATTCAGCTTATCTTGAATTATTTTGCTTTATTTATAATGTATTGTTATAATGATGAATTGATCTGTAATTTCATATTGTAAAGTTGATGTTTTAATTTTCTTTTGTAATGTGCAAAAATGTTTAATAAAATATGTGCACAATAAAACATGCTAAAATAAATGTTTATCAACATTTGTCTTCCTGTTACAAGAGAGTGAGTTTGTTGCTGTGTACTTCTGCTCGACAGCATTTTTTGTTGAAGCCCTTTCCCCTCAGACATCGATTCAATCCAATGTGAATGTTTAAAAAGAGGGGTTTGTAGAGGTGGGTCTTGTCCTCGGGTTGAGTCCTCGGGGGCCTCAGGCTATCAGTTTGATTCAGAGAGGGAAAGGAAGAAAAAAAGGCATACGACCTTAGCAGTCTCCAACGGTAAGTTGGCAAAAGCGTTGCCTTCCCTCCCCAGCGTCACGGCACCACAGGGAACACGGGAAACACTCCCAGACACTCTGTGACACTCCACATCCGGAGGTTTGCTTTTAATGAGTTAGTTTTACCTCCAGAGGGACAGCCAGGGAAAATTGACTTCAGACACAGCAAGGAAAAGAATCTCCGCACAGGAAACACTCCCGAACACTCCGCCTGCTTGGATATTTCGAATTTTACATCTATTTTTCATTGCACGTATTTTGTATACAATTGTACAGCAGGCTTGATCTCATCCTGTGGGAGTGGGTGCTATGGTTTTATGGAGTAGCTATGTCATTTATTTGCACAGGTTCAATATTTGTGTGAAAGCATGGATATTTTAGATTTCATATCTGCATTAAAATTTGTTGGGATTCCAATTGCATTTGATCTTACTGCCGCGCTAATATATGGATGCAATAATATCAGCATCCACAAGAGGTCCTGGCATGCCCCTTTACATAATTTACTCTAGAGTATTTTCCTATATACTCTGTCAAACACTGCTGTGATACTGATAAGGACAACAATGGTTGTTACTTTCATAGCATGCTGTATATGTATAATGTGAATGTAATACCTATTGAATTACCTTCAGGGATGTTCAATGTCACTATCTGGTGGTAATTTGAAGGGTTCACACTTGACCCTTTCTTATAGATTGTGAATAATATGACCTTTGCCTATCTTGGAACACCAATTGTGAAATGCTGGCCAGATACCTGGTTAACATTTAATTCGGAATTTATACAGTCCATATGGTACTGGGGCCCTAAAGCCTGTCAATCCATCTAGAAGAGTGGCCATTTCCGAAAACGGATGTGCTATAATTCCATTTGTCTGTCCTAAAGCTAGGTGGCACTACTATCGGATATCTGTTGGGGAAAACCATGCATCCAATAATTACCATCACTCTATTATACAAATGGGGTTACCTTGAAGTGTAAACCCCTAATCTCCCCTTACATTATATAAATACCAAAACATTTTACCATCATGATTAAAAATGACAGTGAATATCTCCTGCCACATACTCCTTTTGTTCTATGATCTAATGGCACATTGCCTACTTTTGCTTATGATGTTTGAACCTCTTAACCACAAGGAGTTGTACTTCGGTGGACACATTTGATCACTAGGATTATGGCTTATTTACCTTAGCATGGCTTTATCCCTTTTACTCAATAGGTCCTATGGTTTTGCATTACTCTTTAATCCCTGTTTAGACCAATTGATCAGATTATCCTGCATGTTTACCCTTTTATCTGCCAGTGCATCCATGTGTCTGCTTAATTGGTGACACGTCAACAGGATGAATTCTATGAATAGTGATCACTTTCATTCTGTGGCCTGACATTAATAATTCAATTATATAAAAATCATTACCCGTCACTTAATTGTCATCACAAATTGAAGCGCCCTACTTAATTTATTTTAAGTGATGTCAAGGAAAACAGATGTGGGACTAACTTCTCAGGCGATGCTGGCTTGCAGAAACCTCATTTGCTGAACTGCAGGGTGTACACAAAGTAGAATAACATACATTTCCCATGTTTCCCAAGATTGGGTTGCTCCAACCTGTATCGACTTGTCTTTATACATTTTTAGGACATTGGGCCTCACTATGAGTGTGGCGGTCCGGAAACAAGGGTGCAGGTAAGCTTTCCGCCACACTTTGAGTCTGCCTGCCGGGGCTGCTTTGCCTGACAGGTCTGACCCTGCTGGGCACAGCGGCCCTGGTAGGCAGGCTGATCACGGAAGCACCGGCACTGTTCGTAACTGTGCCGGTGCTTCCGTGAACCCATGCCCGTGGAGTCCTATGGGACTCCACAGGACTGGGGACTAACATTTTCCGGCACCTAGCTTGCCGGTCCGCCGGGACTTTTAATGTCCCGGTGGTACCTGGAAGCTAGGTGCCGGTAAAAGGTTAAGAGTCCGGCGGCAACACGTAATGAGGCCCATTGACTTGAATTGAAAGATTTGAAGATTCCAATACCTCACCAGAGAATATTTCAGTTTTTCACAATGAACATGACAAATTCTGTAGAAACAGGCAGGCCCAGACACTCAGGGGCTGATTCATGGAACTATGTGCGCCGAAAAACGGGCTTTGTGCACCATTATGCCCGCAAATCCCTGTTTCACAAATGGAGATTTCCGAGCAGAATGGTGCACAAAGCCCATTTTTCGGCGCACATAATTCCATGAATCAGCCCCCCAATCTCAACGTCCACGCTTCGGGCGATAAGCCATGCAGATGTGCACAGTTAATACAATTACTGAATCTGTTGAAGCAGCTTTATCTATGTGACTTAATATACTGTTGGCCGTCTGAGCATAGTGCTAAATAATCTGCTATGGCAGCTGAATATACGTGTGAGTAAATACTTGGTTGGTTGCCAACATTCTCTTTTCCATTTCACCTACAGACAGACATTTAAAAATACATGGATTCCTTTCCCCAGCGTTATTGAGCCTAATGTTCAATATGAAGGCATAGGCTTTCTGCAAAAGTATTTCTGAAAATGAATAATCTTTAGATTTACATTTATATTGATTTACAATTACATTTCGCATCCACATTCTTTAAGCATTCATCTGGATATAGTGCATTCTTTCTCCATAGAATAAAGTCTAGTGCTCAGGCGAAGCTTTCTATGAAGCTGCCTCACTGACTTTACTTGTTTTCCTTGTTTGCCCAAGGTAGTAGGATACTTTCTTCTTGCAATTCTGGGGGATGCCTTTCTGCACCTTTGGAAAGACAGGTGTGACAAAGGCAGTTGCTCACAATCTAATGAATTGACTTTGTTTTATTTTGATGCTTTTGTGTTATGTGCAGGTGCGTTATCCAGTCTAAATGTGCTCATTGTTTGTCTGTGATTGGATAATCATCCCCACCATCCCCCAATGTTTCCACCAATCCTCCACTCAATATAGAACAAATTAACTAGAGAAACAGGTTGATGAATTATCCGAATTATTTCCTTACTCTCCAGAGCTCTCTATGCAACATTAAATGATATGTGATTCACAATGTTCTTTACTGCGTATTCATGAATTAACTTAAAAAATATGAACGCAAGTAACTTACAGGGTAATTCATAGAATTTCGCAGAAAAGTGTCGCAAGCGGCTGGCGCAGAGTGTCAGCGTGCGATTGTCTGCGCCAGGCACGTGCGCTAAAACCGATTTCCGCGCACAGCGTATTCATGGATTTTAGGCTCCCAAACCAGCCGTGGCGCAGAGTATCGCAGCGACCCTGCTACAGCGCCAGTAACGCCCCAAGAACGCCCTCGCGCAAGGAAAAGCCATCAAAATCGCAAAATCATCGCAAAGGGCTGCGCTAACCCTGGACCAGTTTACAGGGCTGCCAAACAAGGAACGCAAAGCGGGTAACGTGCATATCAGGGGTACGCGTGAAGTTATACACGCGATTAGCCAGGGTACGTGTATTACAGGGGTACGCGGGAAGTTGAACACGTGATTGGCCAGGGTACGTGTATTACAGGGTTACACGGGAATTCTCACATGCGAATTGGCCAGGTACGTGTATTACAGGGGTGCGCGGGAATTATCACACGCGATTTGGCTTGGTACGTGTATTACAGGGGTGCGTGGGAAGTTACACACACGATTAGGCTGGGTGGGTCCTCACAGGTGTTCCCTGTACACCCTCCACGGCCCCTGCAGGCAGCCCACAAAACAGGGGACTACCCTGCACACCTGCTCATGTCCCCCTGCACCCCCATCCCCAGCAGTGCAGGAGCACCCTCCACCAGGCCCCCACTCATGTCTCCCACCACCCCCACCCCCCAGCCACCAGGGGCACCCTCCACCAGGCCCCCACTCATGTCTCCTACCACCCCCACCCCCCAGCAGTGCAGGGGCAGCCTCCACCAGGCCCCCACTCATGTCTCCCACCACCCCCACCCCCCAGCAGTGCAGGGGCAGCCTCCACCAGGCCCCCACTCATGTCTCCCACCACCCCCACCCCCCAGCAGTGCAGGGGCAGCCTCCACCAGGCCCCCACTCATGTCTCCCACCACCCCACCCCCCAGCCACCAGGGGCACCCTCCACCAGGCCCCCACTCATGTCTCCCACCACCCCCACCCCCCAGCCACCAGGGGCACCCTCCACCAGGCCCCCACTCATGTCTCCCACCACCCCCACCCCCCAGCATCCGGGGGCACCCTCCACCAGGCCCCCACTCATGTCTCCCACCACCCCCACCCCCCAGCCACCAGGGGCAGCCTCCACCAGGCCCCCACTCATGTCTCCCACCACCCCCATCCCCCAGCCACCAGGGGCAGCCTCCACCAGGCCCCCACTCATGTCTCCCACCACCCCACCCCCCAGCAGTGCAGAAGCAGCCTCCACCAGGCCCCCACCCATGTCTCCCACCACCCCCACCCCCCAGCCACCAGGGGCACCCTCCACCAGGCCCCCACTCATGTCTCCAACCACCCCCACCCCCCAGCCACCAGGGGCACCCTCCACCAGGCCCCCACTCATGTCTCCCACCACCCCCACCCCCCAGCAGTGCAGGGGCACCCTCCACCAGGCCCCCACTCATGTCTCCCACCACCCCCACCCCCCAGCAGTGCAGGGGCAGCCTCCACCAGGCCCCCACTCATGTCTACCACCACCCCCACCCCCCAGCAGTGCAGGGGCAGCCTCCACCAGGCCCCCACTCATGTCTCCCACCACCCCCACCCCCCACCAGTGCAGGGGCACCCTCCACCAGGACCCCACTCATGTCTCCCACCACCCCCACCCCCCAGCCACCAGGGGCAGCCTCCACCAGGCCCCCACTCATGTCTCCCACCACCCCACCCCCCAGCCACCAGGGGCACCCTCCACCAGGCCCCCACTCATGTCACCCACCACCCCCACCCCCCAGCAGTGCAGGGGCACCCTCCACCAGGCCCCCACTCATGTCTCCCACCACCCCACCCCCCAGCAGTGCAGGGGCACCCTCCACCAGGACCCCACTCATGTCTCCCACCACCCCCACCCCCCAGCCACCAGGGGCAGCCTCCACCAGGCCCCCACTCATGTCTCCCACCACCCCCACCCCCCAGCCACCAGGGGCAGCCTCCACCAGGCCCCCACTCATGTCTCCCACCACCCCCACCCCCCAGCCACCAGGGGCACCCTCCACCAGGCCCCCACTCATGTCTCCCACCACCCCCGCCCCCCAGCAGTGCTGGGGCAGCCTCCACCAGGCCCCCACTCATGTCTCCCACCACCCCCACCCCCCAGCAGTGCAGGGGCAGACTCCACCAGGCCCCCACTCATGTCTACCACCACCCCCACCCCCCAGCAGTGCAGGGGCAGCCTCCACCAGGCCCCCACTCATGTCTCCCACCACCCCCACCCCCCAGCAGTGCAGGGGCAGCCTCCACCAGGCCCCCACCCATGTCTCCCACCACCCCCACCCCCCAGCAGTGCAGGGGCAGCCTCCACCAGGCCCCCACTCATGTCTACCACCACCCCCACCCCCCAGCCACCAGGGGCAGCCTCCACCAGGCCCCCACTCATGTCTCCCACCACCCCCACCCCCCAGCAGTGCAGGGGCACCCTCCACCAGGCCCCCACTCATGTCTCCCACCACCCCCACACCCCAGCAGTGCAGGGGCAGCCTCCACCAGGCCCCCACTCATGTCTACCACCACCCCCACCCCCCAGCAGTGCAGGGGCAGCCTCCACCAGGCCCCCACTCATGTCTCCCACCACCCCCACCCCCCAGCAGTGCAGGGGCAGCCTCCACCAGGCCCCCACTCATGTCTCCCACCACCCCCACCCCCCAGCCACCAGGGGCAGCTTCCACCAGGCCCCCACTCATGTTTCCCACCACCCCCACCCCCCAGCCACCAGGGGCACCCTCCACCAGGCCCCCACTCATGTCTCCCACCACCCCCACCCCCCAGCAGTGCAGGGGCAGACTCCACCAGGCCCCCACTCATGTCTCCCACCACCCCCACCCCCCAGCAGTGCAGGGGCAGCCTCCACCAGGCCCCCACTCATGTCTCCCACCACCCCCACCCCCCAGCAGTGCAGGGGCAGCCTCCACCAGGCCCCCACTCATGTCTCCCACCACCCCCACCCCCCAGCAGTGCAGGGGCAGCCTCCACCAGGCCCCCACTCATGTCTCCCACCACCCCCACCCCCCAGCAGTGCAGGGGCAGCCTCCACCAGGCCCCCACTCATGTCTACCACCACCCCCACCCCCCAGCCACCAGGGGCAGCCTCCACCAGGCCCCCACTCATGTCTCCCACCACCCCCACCGCCCAGCAGTGCAGGGGCACCCTCCACCAGGCCCCCACTCATGTCTCCCACCACCCCCACCCCCCAGCAATGCAGGGGCAGCCTCCACCAGGCCCCCACTCATGTCTCCCACCACCCCCACCCCCCAGCCACCAGGGGCAGCCTCCACCACGCCCCCACTCAAGTCTCCCACCACCCCCACCCCCCAGCACTGTGGGGCACCTGCCAGCAGGCCCCCACCCATGCCCAACTCATGTCCCCCACCACCCCCACCCCCCAGCACTGTGGGGCACCTGCCAGCAGGCCCCCACCCATGTCCAACTCATGTCCTCCACCACCCCCACCCCCCAGCACTGTGGGGCACCTGCCAGCAGGCCCCCACCCATGTCCAACTCATGTCCCCCACCATCCCCACCCCCCAGCACTGCGGGGCACCCTCCACCAGGCCCTCGCCCATGTCCCATCCATGCCCCCCTGCACCTGGGTCCCAACAATACCCAATCATGTCCGTAATGGCCATCCTCCCCTGCCAAAAGGCCCAACCAACTATCACATCCACCCACATATCAAAGGCAATTACATGTTACACACCCAATGTAAATAATGCAAATGAACACATGTCTGTCACACACAATGGCTGCAAGTGAATGTTAAAACACCCAACATGACATGCATGAAAGTAATGAGATGATACGACACATTGAAGGATGAAAATAAAAATGTATTGAAAATCAACTAGAATGGAAATGAAATTAGAAAAACCACAAAGCAAAACAACAAAAAGAAGATGAATGTCCATGAAAAAAATCCAAAAAATCAAAAAATCCATAGAAGAACTATTTACAAGACAATCCCGGGTCCATGAGCCCAACCAAATGAAACCTAACTATGTCAACTAACTAAAAACTGAACTATATACAAGAAAGTGGCGCATTGTCCAATCGCAACCAAATAAAAAAAAAATAATTTAAAGGAAAACTACCACTAACTATATAACTATATACAATGGCAGCGGGCAAGTCCTGCGGCTCACTCTGTGATGTTGCCGGCCAGGGCATCATCGAACTCCATGTCGATGTCCTGGAGGCGGGACTCTGTCCTGGCCCCGAGGTCTCGCAGGGATAACCCCATGTTCACCTCAAACTCCCTGCGAGCTTCCTCGAGGCACTCAGCCCACCTCAACGCCCGACGCATGGAGAACTCCGCCCTGACCATGGTGAGCCGCTCCTCTTCCGCCCGCTGCCGCTCCGCACCTATCCGCTGGACCAACTGCTCCCACACGGAAGACACTATCATCCCAGGGTTCTCCTGCCCTCCGGCCGATGCCTGCCCCTCTGATCTTGATGGCCCCGAGCCATGATGCCTCCCACGTCGAGCCTGCTGCTGCCTCCAACGCCACTGCCTCTGCCAGCACGACGGCATCCAGGATGATGGAAACCACCGACGCCGTCGTGCACGTGCCCTGCCAGATGATGCCGTCACATCCTCCATCTGCTGGGGTCCAGTTGCTGTGTTGTCCACCCCTGCTGGACCTCTGACTCCCGACTGTGGCAGGGATGGGATCCCCACCGAGCTGGCTGCATTGGTCAGGGCAGGTCCACAGGGGGCCCTGGTGGCATCTGGGCCGGAAGACGGCAAGGAGAACGACTGGCGTATAGTCTCCACAGAGGAGGAGAGGGCCGCCAGATTGGCCGACACATGCAGGAAACCCCCGAACATGGCCGATCCCAATTGGGCCACGTCGGCACGGTGCTCTTCGTGATGACGTGCGTGCTCCTCCTGGGAAGCACGCACGGCATCACGAATCACAGCCGTGCGCATCGCGACCCCAATCAGGACCTTCTCCACACGGCCAGGGGTCCCCTCGTCCGCAGGTGGAGGGGAGTCAGATGAGATGGACATCCCCTCTACCTGCGGACGGGCCTGGGACGGGGCATCCCTGCTGGTGCAAGGTGGTGCACCCACAGGTTCAGGGACAGCGACATGCACAGGCCCCTCCACGGTGACCTGTGCTGCCTCCTGCCCCTGGACTGCACCACTTGCACCAGCAGGGATGCCCCCACCAGGCCCCATGTGCGCCTCAGTGGCGGCCTCCTCCTCCTCTGTGGAAACCACCAACCTGGATGGCTCCTCGCCGTCTACCGCCGTAGCAGGCCCCTGTGGGGGCTCACCCACCCCTTCCGCTGCAGCCGTGGGGGCATCCCCGCCGCCTTGCTCCACAGCGCCGTCTCCGCCCTCTCCTTCACTAGCCGCTGCGTAGAGGGAGACATAGAACACAAGCATCAGGGTACTGTACAATGGTCCCCTAGACAGGAAGCAATAGCAGATGAGTGCCACTGTCAAAGTACACTTCCATCATGTCACACCACAACACGTGTCAGTCCAGGCAAAACACACACAGTGACAGTCATGGTGCGTGCCATGGACATTTCAATGCATGTCCAATGGACTCTCGAATCATACAATGTAATGGGACTCACATGCATCATGGGTCATGCCTATCACATGCACACACTTCACCTCAGTCACATCCATCTGGCCCCGTACACCCCAATCACAGTGCATACAAGGATGACTAGGCTGCATCAGTGAATCTGTACATTGTCACAGACATGTGTCATGCATCCATGGCACTCACAAGTCACAGACACGCAGGTCAGGCACACAGACATGGATACCACATATGTATCTGGCATCAGCACCCATCCCTCGCCCCCACCCATGTCCAGGAACAGAGACTGCCATGCTCTCATGTGTGCAATCTGCACAGGGCTCCCTATGTCGCATTCAAACACATGCAACAACCGTGCGGTTCACACATTACAGGTCGCACATGCATTCCCATGATGTCCCTGCATGTCCCTGCACACATACATGCGTACATGGCCTATGTCACACATGCAGGCAAGTATCAGACAACCAGCACACTGCAACATGCCCTGTCTCACACAGCAATGCTTGGCCACTTACCGCTCAACTCCAGACGGGTCTCCCTCTCAAGGACCTGGGCGTGGAGCGCTGGGTGTGCGCGTTCCAGGACCCTCAACTGGATGGAACTCATGCGGCCCCGGCCCCCCTCCACGAGGCGCCGGGCCTTCATGAGGGTCCTGGACCTCAAGTCTTCCCAGCGCTTCTTGACCTTCTGGATGGTGCGGGTTGCCACCCCCTCCGCGTTGATGGCAATCACACAGTCGGCCCAGATCCTGTCCCGTCCTTCCTTGTTGGCGCGGGACGATCCGAAGAGGGCATCATACTGCCCCAGGACTTGCTCCACCAGGACACCAACTTCGGTGGCAGTGAAGCTGGTGCCCCTCTGCCCCTCTGGCTGGGGGTTGCCACTGGTGCCAGATGTTGATGTGCCCGACATGGCAACCCCAGGGGCAGGAGTGGGTGGCCAACTGGGTCCTGGGGCTGGGCTGTGGAGCGATGTTATCCGAGTCGGGAGTCTTCTGTTCCAGCAGGGGTGGACACAGCAACTGGACACCTGCAGATGCCTGATGTGCAGGCACCAAATGGCAGGGCACGGTGGCAGCAGGCAGGCAGGCAGGCAGCAGCAGATGGCACGTGGGAGGCTGCTCGGGGCACTGGGGGGCAGTAATTCGGCCTTCTGGGCAGGAGCGTGGTCTTCCGTGTGTTTTCGCGTGGCCAGCTTGATACGGAGTGATTTGGCACGTGAAAATCCTGCACGTCAGCGTGAAAATCGAGGAAAGGCCCTTAGTGCGTAAGCGCGTCAGCACGCGTACGCGATTTCATTGGACCAAAGGCCCTTACAGCGTAAGCGCGTCTGTGACGTTTTGCGCACGGGCGTTGCCCTGGCAGGGCTTGGTTATCCTGCGTGCCTTTATGTTCTGTACGTGCTTTTCGTGCGGTGCGTGTGTTTTCCATCCGTTGGGGTTCACATGCTATTACTTCACAGCGGGTGTTGGCTACGCGTTCTTCTACACGCAAGGCAAACGGTGAGTGGTACCCCGCTCCCCCAGCTGAAATACACGTAGCCCGCTCCCCCAGGCCCGATCGTGTGAAAAACTTCATGCGAACCCCTGTAATACACGTAGCCCGCTCCCCCAGGCCCGATCGCGTGAGAAACTTCACGCGAACCCCTGTAATACACGTAGCCCGCTCCCCCAGGCCCGATCGCGTGAAAAACTTCACGCGAACCCCTGTAATACACGTAGCTCGCTCCCCCAGGCCAGATCGCGTGAAAAACTTCACGCGAACCCCTGAAATACACGTAGCCCGCTCCCCCAGGCCCGATCGCGTGAAAAACTTCACGCGAACCCCTGTAATATACGTAGCCCGCTCCCCCAGGCCCGATCGCGTGAAAAACTTCACGCGAACCCCTGTAATACACGTAGCCCGCTCCCCCAGGCCCGATCGCGTGAGAAACTTCACGCGAACCCCTGAAATACACGTAGCCCGCTCCCCCAGGCCCGATCGCGTGAAAAACTTCACGCGAACCCCTGTAATACACGTAGCCCGCTCCCCCAGGCCCGATCGCGTGAAAAACTTCACGCGAACCCCTGTAATACACATAGCACGCTCCCCCAGGCCCGATCGCGTGAGAAACTTCACGCGAACCCCTGAAATACACGTACCCTGCTGAAATCGCGTGTGAGACTTCCCGCGCACCCCGGTATACACGCACACGTATTTTTTGTCAGCGGGTGTCCGTGTTTGTGGGTACCCCTTTGCACGTCATTTGTCCTGGAGGGCCACAGTATAGGACATTCATCATGGCAGTATATAGGTGCTATTTGTTGGCGCACCTTTTGGCGCACATTTCTTACAGCCGCAGAGATGCTACCGCCTGCTTTCTTGTGGCGGTCGTGTTTGTGCCTGTGCGCTGGTTTGAGCGTGCGCTTTTTTCCCCTATTCTATTCCATGAATACGTGTTGTAGGCGAGCATGTGGGCGTTCCACGCACTTGTGCCCTGTACTTTCCCCCGTGACGCCCACGTTTTGGCAAGTTGTTCCCCATTCCGAGTGTTACGCCCGTGTTCCGCCTACTTTTGTTGCGTGCGCCGCGCTATGTGCGAATTTCGCTGTGGCCTGTGCGATTTTCGCTGTGACCTGGCGCACGCTGTTAGATGGCCTGTGCGCCAACGTGCGCCGCGCACTTTTTTATCGCACATCCGCTGGTTTTCTCGCGCACGGACTTCCATGAATCGATGTGCGCTGCTTTTCGTGCGATTTTCGCACTTGCACTGCGATTTTCGCTATTCCACTGCGATTCGCACGTTTTTGCCCACTTGCGCCGCGCTAATTATTCCATGAATCGGCCTGTTAGTGTTGCATTTGATGTATGAAACTAAACATTCACTCAATTTCAACAATTACATTAACACGTGATTAAATGCTTTCAGGTAAGTGGGGTGGGATATGCCTAACCACACAGGGTTCCCTGTTTGTCATTGTTCTTCCACGCTCATTCAACAAGAGGGCATCAGAATCAACAATTCTGTTAAAAGAGTATATGGTACACACTATGGGCCATATTAGGAGTTTGGAGGTAAACATGGCTGCCTCCAAATCCTTACCAACTCCACCCAGGGCCCTTTCCCATTCCCATTTGAGCGCCCATAGGGCTCAATGGGAATGGGGAAGGTGCTAATAACGGTAGCGCAAATTGCGGTACCGTTATTATCACCAAATTCCCTTTGCGGGTCCCGTCCTTAACGCCTGGTAAAACCAGGCATTAAGGGAGCACCCGCAAAGGGAACTCGTAATCGAGCGGTAAGGGATTACCGGTACCGGTGCCCTTACCGGTACCGGTAATCCCTTACCGCCCGGGTCGTAATGAGGCCCAATGTGTTTAATTGTTGTCATCAGTGAGGATTTCTCAAATTGACATGGTGTCCTTGCTTTCATTGGCTAATCCTAGAATAAAGGGATCATTTTTGTATTTACTGTAACAATGTTACACTCATTCTGGCAATTGCATTGGAGTTGATGCAATATATATGTAAGTGATTTCATCATTTACGATCTTAAACATGGAGTTCTGATTCAATTAGCTGTAGAGATTATATTATGATTGGTACTCCACCCTGGAATGATTTAGTGCCGCTTGGAAAGGTTACACGTTGTTAGGGGGGAATCTGGCAGGGGACAGACCATATACCATTGTCATTACGCATTTATGCTGGCTTGGTGATTGAAGTCCTGCATGTTGTCGGTGACCCAGGGAAGCGGGCCTGCAAGCTCGGGTTAGACTGCCTGGGGGTGCGACTGTGCTCCTACTTAGATCCGAGGAAAAGAGTGGTCATAGGTGGCAGCAGAAAGGCAGAGAGGTTGAGCTGAACAGCCGTTGGGCAAGCTTGGGACACTGTGGACCTGCATGCTTACCCTGGGTAGAGAGGGTGAGCCAAAAGGCCTTTGAATACTTGTCATGAAGTGAGGAGCTCTGGGCCTCACTGGGACTTCTGGCATCATGATAGAGAACTCGGGTGCCCACGGACTGGATGGGCAGTTGGAAGCCAGATACTGATACACACCCTGTGAGATGGTGGATGGAGGGGCAATGTCTGTGCCATGGAAGTTGCTCTGATACAGCTACATCTTGGGACAAAGCAAATTGGATGCTTTCAATCAGTGATGTATCCACAGGGCATGTGAGTTATACCTTAATTGATTCCTTGTTGGATTGTACAGTGATTTTGATGAAATTCTACATCTAATTGGTAGAAGAACAGTGATGCTTCAAGTTGCCATAACATTGCAATCACATGAAGTGCCTTGTGATTGGTGATTTAGGACACTTTCCTCATTTTCCAGTAAAGGGTTCATCCCACCTGAGTCTCCTTCCTTCCTTCTCTGCTGCTGGAGCAGCGCATTACCCCTTTCAGCGACCTGTGTGACGTTGTACGCCTGATTGTTTTCTGCGACCTGGGATGTCTTGTGGACCCGACTTGTCTGCAATTGTCTTGTTGCTAGGCCATCTGGTGAGTTTGCTGTGCATTTTGCAGTTTCTCTGTGCATTGCACTTTCTCCGTCTCTCTCTTTCCCCCTTTCCATTCCTCTGCTCACTCCCTCCAGGGTGCTCTCAATCTATCCTATTTACTCAAACTGCTACTCTACCACCCAGCCTAACTCTCTCTCAAAGCCTGGAAGTAAAATGTTCAAAAAAGATCTCCTGGTCTCCAATCTCGGCCTGCCCAATGCTTCTTCCAGGCAGACTATCACAGACATGCTCTTTGTTGTTCTCTCTCTGGACCTATAGGCTCCCCACATGGTTTCTGTCCTCTCCCCTTTCTCTTTGTCACCCATTATCGGTGGCACAAGATAGGAAGTACTCTTGACATGCTTCTCATCTTCTGAGTGCATCATTAATGTCTATCAGAATGGCACTGTCATGGCCGAGGCCTCTCACCACAACCTCCTCCTTCTTGATAGGCGTTTTACATCTCTCATCAACTTCATCCTTTCTCCTGCCACTCCTCCGCCTGCCACTCCTCTTGCCCCTTCTCCACCATCAACTGGCATACCACATCCATGTACCCCTCCTCAGAAGATCTTCAAAGGTGGCAAACAGGTCCACCTAGCTACCCTCAAAGCTTGCTCTGCGGTTAAGCATTCCTCAGACTTCTGTATCCTTCTTGAAGACTTTGACTTTGATGTTCTCACTCCAGCTCTGTCACTAATTTTGACACACTCCTCCCTGAGGGCTACAAGATCCTCCCTAAGCCTAGGCCTAACCGGTCTGGAGTTCAAGTGGCCTTGATCTTCCTTGAATGGGTCCCTGTTACTATCATGCCCGCTCAGACCCATTCTTCCTTTGAATGCCTCGTCTGCAGGCTTGGTGTCTCTCCAACCCTCTTGGCTCTCGCCACCATCTACAGGACCACTGGTCCGGTCTCCCTCTTCTTCTCAGAATGGTTTGACCTCAACTCTTCTTTTATTGCTTCCACCTCCAAGCTTCCCCTCAGAGACGTCAATATTCTCCTCAGAGACTTCAATATTCACCTTGACTCTCCTGATTCGATCACTGGACTCTTCTGCAGCCTCTGTGACTAACCTTTCCAAACCATTCATCCCGCCGGTGGTCTGACGCATTCAGCCGGATATAGCTTGGATCATCTCAGCTGACATCCCCATCTCCAACCCTCTGATTAAGCCTCTTTCTTGGTCTGACCACCTTAGGTCCCCCAGCTAAGCCTCTGCCTGCACTGCCAGTCTCCTTCTCTGTCACTCAACCAAAGAATTGAGTGTCAGTTGTTGCTTTTGCCACCACTTTCATACCCCATCCCACTCCTGCCATGAACTCCCACACTGACTCTTCCCTTGTTGACCTTTACCTCTCTATCACCAACACCATTAGCATCCTTGTCCCTGTCATGAGGATCCGCTTGAAGCCTGCCTCTGTATGATTCCAACCTAGCCTCTCTGAAACACAAGTGCAGAGTTGCTGAGCAGAAATGGCGGGCATCAGGCACATCCTCTGACAGACAGGCCTGCTGCCTGCACCAAATACAATACAGACTGTCCATCTGCCCGAAGAATTGGGCCCATTTCCAACCCCACATCTCTCGACCACTAACAACACAGGCAAACTGTTTAAAATCTGCAAGGAACGCGCCAATCCTACTGCAGTCTTCACTTCTCCTCTGCCTTCCATGACCCTCTGTACTTCACTGTGCCTGCCACTTCTTAACTAAAACTCAGGACATCCTGTCCAAACTCTCCTCTACTCTCCTCCCACCTCCCTCCCCAGCTCTCGGGCCTACCTTGGCCCCCCTCTACTCTTCCCTACTACTCTCTTCTTTCTCACCCATAGCACCGGATGAGGTCTCTAGTCAAGCCCTCTCTATGAAATTATTCTCCAAACAGGTTCTCCCCTGCTCCTCCAGAACTATCAAGGACAACACTGCCTCCCTTGTGCCAGCCTTGGCTGATTTCTCTAATCACTCATTTGCCACTGGCTCCTTCCAGCTATCCATCAAGCACTCCTTTGTGCATCCTCTCCTCAAAAAGCCCTCTGCTGACCCATCCTGCCTGGCTAACTGCCACCCTATGTCCATTGCCCCCTCCCTGGGCAAACTCCTGGAGAAGCTGGTCATCTCACAACTGATCCAACACACTGAAGCTGCTGGTTGTCTTCACGACCACCAGTCTGGCTTCAGAGCAGCCAGAGGCATGCAAACTGCTCTGCTGAACACCTGTGAAGACTTGCTCTCAAATCTCAATTCCAACTCTGCATCCGTTCTTATCCTTCTGGATCTTTCCTCTGCCTTCAACACGGTCAATCATGCCACCCTGACAAATTTAGTCTGTGACACTGTTGGCATTACGGTCCTAGCACTGGACTGGTTGACCTCATTCCTTTCTGAACAACCTTTCCAGGGTCAACTGGGCCCTTTACTCTCCCCATCACACTCTCCACCTGCGGTGTCCCTCAAGGCTCTAACGTCTTGCTGTGGCTCTTCAACATCTACCTTGCGCCTCTGGCCCATCTGATATCATCCTTCTCTCCTCACTTCCAGTGTTATTCAGGTGACACACCGCTCTCCTTCAAGCTTCCCTCTACTGCCTCCTCTTCCTCCTCTCTCATCCCTGACTATCTGACTGCTATTCAGGCACAGTGTGTTGCCAATGATCTCTGCCTTAATGCCAGTAAGACAGAAATCCTTCTCATCGGGACTGCATCTCCCTCCTTCCCTCCTACTCTATGGCCGCCATCTCTGGGTCAGTGGATCCAATTTTTGTTCAGGGTTATGCATCGCTTCCTAAGGCGCTCTTTAAGCAGACCAATGATGTGTTCCACAATTTCATTGGCTTGTGGAAAATAAACTGAAAATATTTTGTGTGTTCTACTCAATAGAGTTATTATTTCTTTGAATAAATCATTGACTGGGCAATATCTGATTGCAGTACTTCACAGATACTCCAACAGGGGAATACCTTGTGTATGAGGAATTGTGCTGCTGATTTTGCATCACAGGTACAAGGACCCGCTTCAAGCCAACGAGAGAAGCGGCAGACCACAACGATCTTATATCAATATGTCTTACACCGATTTCCAATATCGACATGGTTGATATGGAAATGGCGAAAGGGCCCAGATGGTTTAGGAAATGTTGCTTTGGCTGTTTTTAGTGTATGTCCTGCAGTATATTGTTGACACACTGCACAATTTGTTATACATTCTGACACCCTCTCCTTTAAATTAGGAACAAACCACTTTTCTTTTGAATCTGCTGCTACATTTTCCTTTGATGTGTGTGCATACCCACTATTTTCCTCAATTCCGATTGGACCTCATTTGGTAAGCAATTACTCAAAATGTGATACATTATTGGAATGTGTTTATCCCATGGTTCCCTTGTTTCTAAATGCCATTCCTCTTGTAACTCCTGGTGCTACTTACATAACTCTATGCTGCTCCGCTGCGCAGGATTTCCACTCTGATACCCAAGATACTTGATACCAGCACCAGAGAATATAACTTACAAAGGGAGACTACATCTCCAAACATGGCTGACACAGAAGCTTGTATCGCCGTGCAGAGCACAGCAGTAGCACACCAAGGTGCTTATTGGCCAACCAATACTGAAATGGAGCCCCTCCATGCAACACGGATGATGGAGCCAGCATCGAACAAAGGCAGAGACACAATGCTGCTTACAGGACTCTCTGCGGCTCCACTGCAGGAGAGTCGTGCAGTGCAGGATGTCCACTCTGGGCCCCCAGATACTTGATACCAGCACCAGAGAATCTAACTTAGAAAGGCAGACTACCTTTCCTAAAATGGCCGACACAGAAGTGTGTATAGCTGTGCAGAGCGCAGCAGAAGCACACCAAGGTGCTATTGGCCAACTGATACTGAAATGGAGCTCCTCCTTCCAATACAGATGGCACAGCTGGCATCGACCAAAGGCAGAGACACAAGGCTGAATACAGGACTTTGTGCAGCTCTCTGCTGCTTACCGATGCCGACAAAGTCCTGCACTTCACCCGACCAACTAGTACACCCGGAAGGTAAACCTCATGTATATGCTGGTACTGCTGGCTCTGGTCCTCAATGTTACGTTACCCTGCAAAACAATGCAAATCTGAGATACCCCCTGTCCACATCCTTCTTACAAGCTGCACTACCTTGGCCCACTGACACAGTTCAACACAACCCTCTATCATACCCAAGCACTTTTGCCACACAGCCAATGGAAATCACACCCTAAGCTCCCGATCGGTACCACGGCCGGGCCTACCTGTGATCAGTCATAACCAGGCACCACAGCAAAAATCCCCTAGTAGATGCATCAACATGGAGCTGCATACCTTGTGACTGCAACACTAACATTCAAGCCTGTGCATTGCCACTGCCAGCCAGGAGCCACAGAGCTTTCAGAAAACAAAAAACCTGTAGAGATCCCTCTCCATGCACGCCAGCCAACAGCCACAGACTCAATACCCCCACAACAGGAATAAGTCCAGCAAGCACTGCCTACAGAGTTGGAGACACCCCCCTCTAGCCAACTCTCCACGCCACCCCTGTATTGAGCCACAGCACCAAACCATCGCCCATACATGTACACAAGAAACTGTTGGCCGTACACAAGCGTCAGCAGCCCATCTACAGCATTATGCAGCTTAGCCAGCCTCACAACTAAGCATCACCCTGCTCACTACTGGCCAAACCCACTTCACCACAAGGAACATAAGACTAGGGTGGAGATTCCCAGTTTCAAGTCCACACACCCAACGTGCCACAATACAACTTCGATATGCCCACATAGGCACAAGATCTTGCCTGAGCCACAGACTCCCCCACAGTACCCTCCTAATGCCTGTTATAGCACAACGCACAAGCCAGGACTCCGACTCCAGTAGTCTATACAGTGCTCCAGGAACAGGCACACACCCAGCCAGCCCATCAAGTGTCCCATCACACTCTCAGGACATGACAACTCAGCCACATAGGAAGTCCCTGCGTACCCAACTTCCAATTCCACACTCAATTGCCATGATAGAAAGACCCTGCCACCATCCTCTGAACAATTCCCCAACCCCTCCCACCTACACTCAAGCCCACCCCTCCTTAAAGAAGCACTCATCAATGCAAGGTGCTCCTAGCGCACGCCCTTGACATACATGACCTGATCACCACACAAGACCTCGACCTATTAGCCATAACTGAAACTTGGGTTCACAAAGCGTCAGGCTCCACACTATCACTAGCACTCTCCACCAACTACACCATACTCAGAAATTATAGAATGGACTCGCAAGGAGGAGGTGTAGCACTTATCCACAGAAACTCTCTTAACATTAGGCTAGCCAGTAACTCTAGGGATGGGAACCACAATCTCCTCACAGTCAAACTTACCACTCCCCCACTGTCTACATAACTATCTACATCATCTATCGACACCCAGGTCGGACTACCTCATTTGGGGAAAAGCTCAGTCTCAGAGTAGGTGAAAACTGCAACCCACCACCAGGGCCTTCATACTTGGGGACCTCAACCTAGGTCTAAATGACCCTGCAGATCCCACTGCATCAGCAGTCGCTGACACTCTCTCTAACCTGGGATTCAAGCATTGAATCTCGAACCGCAACCCACAGAACACTTGACTAAGTAGCAGATCTGAATTGCCAGACAACCATCACCTCCAGCATACCCTGCCTATGGTCTGACCACCAAATTATAAAATGTGCCTTCCCACTGATCAAACAACCACCACATACCCCAGCTGTGCCCCCCAAACTCTCATGAAGCATTCACATGATCTCTAAAGAGTCCATCTCACCTCTTATCATGCCTCTCCTACCCAAGAACCACAGCTCAACTGACCCCAGCATCCTAGCAAACATCTACTCAAACTCTATGACCATTGCAATCAACATTGTAGCCCCACTTGTGCCCAGAAGAGCAAAACCAATCAACCACATTAACCATTGTTTATCCCCGAACTCCAAGACTTTTGCCATAGAAAAAGACAGGCAGAATCAGTCTGGGGAAAAGATCCAACAAATCAAAACAAATACTCCTTCAAATCAATTGCCAAGGAATGCAAACAAGCCATTATCTCAGCCAAACTCACAGTTTATAACACAAGGATAGCAAGCGCCAGCTCCAAATCCCAAGAAATCTTTAGAATACTCAGAGAACTAGAAACACCATGATCCCCACCGAGCACCATCTCAAAAGATAAGGCCTTGTGCATAGACATCCAAAATGCTATGCGAGCCAAAATCACATTGCTACAACTGAACATAGAAAAGAAACAGGCCCTAATCTCCTGCCCATCACCACACTCCCCCATAACTCCCCACAGCACATCTCCATTCTGCTTCAGAAATGTAACGGAAACAGAAACGCCCAACATACTTAAAAAAACTCAAACCATCCAAATGCATGGGGGGACATCTGCCCTGCAAACATTATCAAAGAGTGCTCAGAATCCCTTGTCCCATTCATCACTAGATTTATCAACGCTTCCTTCTCATCTAGCCAGGTCCCTGTTAGCCTCAAAGAATCATGGGTTTGTCCACTAATGAAAAGGCCTTAACTTGAACCAACAGCACCTTACAGCTATTGCCCACTCACAACAGTCCCATTCCTCCTAAAGATCCTGGACAGAGCAGCAGATGAACAAATACAAAACCTCCTCGAATCCAACCTGGGTGTGGCCAGTCAGGCTTCCGCCCAGGTCATGGGACAGAGACAGCACTGCTAGATCTAAAATAACAGCTATACGCCTTCATTGATAAAGGCAAGCCATCCATCCTACTACTCCTGGACCTCTCCACCGCCTTTGACTAGGGGAACCACAAAACTCCCTGCAACCATCTCCTAGCCTCTGCTAACTTCTCACATGAAGCCAATGCATGGGTAGCATCCTTCCTCGAAGTTAGATCCATGAGAGTCTTCTCTGACACATCCTCATTCCCTGTGGAGTTCCCCAAGGCTCATGCATCTCCCTCTCCCTCTACAGCATATTTATGAAACCCCTCTTTGAGGTTATGCAATACACTGGTATAACCTAGTCCAATTATGCTGATGACACTCATATACTCTACAGCCAACCCTCAACTACCCAGAACTCAGAGCCCTACAACCACAAGACGTAGACGCCCCTACAAGGAGTCCTATTAAGCCCACCTTGCCATATACACCAATCATATTCATCACCACGCTGGCCAACCCTGACCCACTAGACAGTGGCAGACATGCTCCCCCTCCTCACCTGAACTCAATTTCCAAAATAACAGTTTCACCTCTGCATCACAATTGCACCAACAAGCTAATCTACCTCTTGGCCCATCTGCCATATCCCGAACATGTACAGATAGTCATCTGCTCTGAAACACGTCACCCGCCCATTTAGCTCACACCCAATATGGTGCTCCAACCTTCCAACCAATCAGAAGAACCCTCTCTCACATAACATTCAGAGTTACACACACACAGGATCGCTAAACAGCAGATCCTTGTGAGACCGCCAGCATCCACATCACTAAACCGGGCAGGGGTAAGTGCATGACCACAAGCTGTATCTCCCCCTTTCACCCCCCCCACACGACACAAGGCGGGGTCCCCATAACTCACCCCCTTAGGCACCTGCCATTCACCACCCATCACAGGCCTACCCGCGCCCCACTCACGCCTCGTTCCTTAGAACAACAGGGCAACACTAACACCTCACACCCAGGCCCATGGAGTGGCACCATGTTAGTGGACTTAACTAACTATAAGAAACATCTCATGAGCACCCGTGCACAAGCAGCAGAATTGATCGGGTTCACACCCCCTTCCATCCCATATTGCATAACAATTTAGCGGATTTTCTCGAGAGAATCCTCAAACACACAGGGGCAGCCAACCAGTTCACCAGCGTGGCTAAGTGGGAGCAGAAGCCCAATTGTCATTTTCCTACAGGAATGGCAAATATTGATAATGGTGTGGCACACAAAAGATCTGGTTGCTGAGGCTGGCAAAGACACAATCATATGTTAGACCTAATGTTCACGCTAAACTAGCAAACGAACTTGGAGTGACATGCATTTATACAATGGATATAGTTATTAAACATGTTAACAGAGAAAACTTCAGCTGAGTCCACTCAGCACACAGTCCCAAAGGGAAACATATTATCTTGTCAACCTCTGCAACCAGAACCAACGACATTAGGCACACCCAGCCAGCCGTGCCTCATGGGTCACCCCGCCCAGAGCCGTCTCACAGTAGTGAAGTCACCTTATCTACATGGCAAGGGGACCCCCAACATGATAGCTCGCCCTTGCCTCACTGGCACTCCCGATCAAACCAACCAGTGCACAGGGATTTCCAGGGCACTCCATGCACCCCCCTCTCCAGCCATCCCTATGTGGGGAGGCAATCCCTGTTCAGCATAGTGGCGCACTAGTACCCAAATCCCACATGGATCTCAACACCATTGTTTCCATCCCCAGATGCTATCCAGCCTTACACCTAAACCATCAAGACAGAGATCCACACGGGGCATCCCAATTTACTCAACTTGGTAAGCAATCCCCACACCAACTAAACCCTTTTTATCAGCCACAGCCAACAACAAGAAGATACTTATGCAAATTCTCCTTTTCCTTCTTTTTCCCACTCGGAATCCGGCTTGTCTTTTACATGCAATGTTTTGATCACATTCAAATGTAAGTTTCCAACCATGTAACTATCCAAATGACTTTCAAATTTACAGGGCACTATACATGCAAATTAATAATCAAACAACAACCCTTGTCCATTAAAACTATATGTCACTCACATTCAATGATTATGAAATATTGCATACATGTAACTCTAATTCACTGAAATGTGAATACCACATATACTGTACATTATTCGTGTACCCAATGTCAATCAATTGTAACTGGTCTCGCTACTTGTATGATAACCTAAAAAAATGGCATTACATGTCACTATCACTCTGCACTCAACTCACTAAAATGCACAGCATTGTGAAAAACCATCGGTTGAAACAAATGTCGGCACATAATTCTAAAGCTTGTAGCTTATGATTTGAATTTGAAACAATGTACGCACTAGGATGTATGTCACGCATAGCATATGTGAACAACTGACACAATAAAAACCAATACCTTCTCAAAGCCCAAAAGGTGTCAAATATTATTGAGGAATGAACGAATGCACTGTCAATTGACAACGGGTCACAACACGATCCAGTGCCAGCATCCAACAGGGTTCCAATCCCAACACAAAGTATTGACACTCAAATACTCGTCCCGCTCACAGGCATCTACAACACAGATTCCCTCACTATCAATAGAATCTATTCATCCATCCAAGCCTGGATGCCCACAAACCACCTATGTCTCAATGAAGATAAGACAGAGATAATGTTAGAAGGCTCTCCAGCCATGCTAAATATACTCAACCTACAATTCTCTGCATTCACAAGAGACGGCAATGCCATCTTAGCATCGATCATAACCGTGGGCGTTTATCTGGATGCCTCACTATCCCTCTCCAGGCAGGTGAATGCTATAACCTCTGCAGCGGCTTACACAGCGAAACTCATAAACGCAGCCAGGCAATTCCTCACACCGACTAGTTGTCTCACCATCGCCAGAGCAATCGTAAGAGGTTAACTTGACTACTGCAATATCCTATTTGCAGGGACCTCAAAATAAAACATTGCAAATAATCCAGAACAATGCCCTCCGAGCAGCACTCAATATACCAAAGAAAGCTCACATCTTGGCAGCCATATAGAAGGTTCACTCGCTCCCAATCCGAGAAAGAAAAATCTTCAAGACACTTTCCAACACATAAATGCATATCAAACACTACCCGCAATACCTGTGTCAGTCAATCACAAAACCACCATCCGCCAGACCAGTAAGGACAATCCAGGCCCACCGCCTCACTCCTCTCACCTTCAAAAAATCCAAAGCAGGGGGATAAAGTTTCCCTGCAGTAGCTGCTGAACACTGGAACACACTACCCCCTCACTAAGAGACGAGAATACCTACTGGCCATTCCTCAGAGCCTTGAAGACCTAGCTATTCATCGAAAGACTTGACTCATGATGACTGGGAAATGCTAGATAGTAAGCATGAAATATCCCACTTGACACTGTCCACCTTCTCCAGTTTCTTGCAATAAGATGTGTATGTGTAACTGGTTCAACAGAGCCTTGATGCCCCCGGGCTTAGGTGCTTTACACATTTAAAAAATAAATAAATATGTTGTGGCATCTTCATCCGCTTTCAGGTGGCCCTGAATCATGCTGTTCCCATCTTCATCTTGTATCCTGGCTTGCAACATTATGTGTTACTACTGACTTCTGCAATTGTATTCGCTCTCCACTCTTGCTTCTCCACTCTTTTTGACTGCTAACTCTCTTTTCTCTCCTCCTTTCCCTTCTCCCCTTTCCTATCTCCTCCCCTTACTTTCTTCTATGCACTTACTCCATCAGAATTGTCCCTGGACCTAATATGATAGCAACCTCGTCTGTTTCCTCCACCCTCCCATTACTGTTTTTTCCTCCCCACCACCACTCCAGCACCCCTGAAATGTCGTCAGGCTTGTTTTGTTCCTCCCCTCCCTTTCTGCACCCCTCTCCCTCACCTTTTGTTTTTCTCTGACTCTACCAGAAATCTCGTCAGGCCTAGTACGGTAGTCACCTGTCTGTTTCCATTTCCTTCCCGCTCTCCCCCTCCCTTCCTTATCTATGTCTTAGCTCTTGCACTATCTGAAATGTCGTCAGGCCGAGTACGGTAGTTAATTTCACATCCTTACTGTTCATGGCCTGTAAGAATGTGGTTGTATTTTCCCTTATTCCCTCCCTTGCCTTAAAGCGCTTTGAAACACATTGTGTATAGACGCTATATAAATAAAGGATAATATCATATCACATCAAACAATCATATCATTGTTCGTGTCATGATAGTGCTCATGTCCGATGTGTTTGGGTATTGTACCCTTAATACTTTCCAAACTCGTGTTGACAATTATTAAAAAGTGATCCGTCATGTGCATTATTATTCAATGTCTCTCCTGGATACCTTGCCTTCTTCCAGCGATCGTCTGCTTGCTCCCCCAAAAGTGAGGCAAATAAACTCTTCATGTCGCCTACAGCTAAAGAAACTCCTGTGGCCCATTTTTCTACCTCGAGTATCCACTGCTGTGAGTGATGGTAAACTGTTAATTATATTGTCCTTATCAATTTGGGGCCATGGAACATAATGTGATACTCCTGGATCTTTCTGTAATAAAGAAAATTGTGTACCTCTTTTCCTTTGTATCAATATATTCACCTTTCTCTTCAATTTTGCTACAAACACCTGTCCTGGTATTCTTCTGAGCCTGTCCATATAAAAATACTCCCCCTGTTCCCCCATCTGGGGTTCCTCAAGTTTGGCCTTATCCATTGCATCGTTGCCACACAAATCTACATTTTACCAACCTTCTTTAATATTTCCATCCGCAAAATCGTTGTCAACACTGTCACTGTGCAATTGCACATTCTACCACTAACCACGTTCATCTACCTTCTATTCATCATTTATGCAAGGATCCTAAATTATGTTGCTGTCTATTTTAGACAAAATGTGTCCTGCACTCCATTTGTCTGTAGTTGCCGCCACACCACATCCATCTCCATGCCCCTGTCTTGCTCTTGCTAATTCTGCCTATGTTTCTTTTAATTGTGCTTCTAAATTTCACTCTACATCATGTTCAACCTGCAAAACAAGTAGGTCTCTTGTCGTGCCTTAAAAGACTTGAAGGGGGGTATCTGTACTTCTGCCACAATATAGTTGGGATAGAGGCACAGAACACCCCATCCAAGGCTCTATAATGGTAGTTGAGACTCAAGTGAGGTCATGCAAGCTGGTTCTTAGGTACAGTGATTCCCCAAGCTACCCACAAAGGAATGTCCACACTATGAGGGTAATTCATAGAATTCAGCGCACAAGTGGTGCACGCGGCTGGCGCACAGTCTGCGCGTGCGACTTTCTGCGCCAGCCGCGTGCGCTAAAATCCATTTCCTGCTAAGCGTATTCATGGATTTTAGCTACCAAAACCAGCCGTGGCGCACAGTGGCGCAGCGACCCTGCAGCAGCGCCAGTTACGCCCCCAAAAACGCGCCTCGCGCAAGGAAAACCCATCAAAATCCCCAATCCAGCGCAAAGGGCTGCACTAACCCTGTACCAGTATACAGGGCCGCCACACAGCACACGGCAAGCAGGGAACGTGTATTACTGGAGTTCGCAGGAAGTTTCACACGCGATCGGAGCATGGTACGTGTATTTCGGGTGTGGGCGGGAAGTTTCACACGCGATCGGAGCGGGGTACGTGGAATTCAGGGGTGCGCGGGAACTTTCACATGCGATAGGCCCTGTGCGAGTGGGATGCGTGTATTCCTGGGGTGCGCTGGCGGTTTCACATGCGATCGGATCGGGGTACATGTAAATCGTGGGTGCACGGGAAGTGTCACACGCGATTGGCCCTGTGCGAGTGGGGTACGTGTATTCCTGAGGTGCGCGGGAGGTTTCACACGTAATCGGAGCGGGGTACGTGTAAATGGGGGGTGCATGGGAAGTTTCACACGCGATTGGCCCTGTGTGAGTGGGGTACGTGTATTCCTGGGGTGTGCAGGAAGTTTCACACACGATTGTCCCTGTGCGAGTGGGGTATGTGGATTACTGGGGTTCGCGGGAAGTTACACACGCGATTGGCCCTGTGCGAGTGGGGTATGTGTATTCCTGGGGTGCGCGGGTGGTTTCACACGCAATCTGAGTGGGATTTGTGTAAATCGGGGGTGTGTAAGAAGTTTCACATGCGAGTGGCCCTGTGCGAGTGGGGCACGTGGATTACTGGTGTTCACGGGAAGTTACACATGCGATTGGCCCTGTGCGAGTGGGGTACGTGTATAACTAGGGTGCGCGGGAAGTTTCACACTCGATAGGCCCTGTGCGAGTGGGGTACGTGTATAACTGAGGTGCGCGGGAAGTTTCCCACGCGATAGGCCCTGTGCGAGTAGGGTACGTGTATAACTAGGGTGCGCGGGAAGTTTCACACGCGATAGGCATTGTGCGAGTGGGGTACGTGTATAACTGGGGTGCACGGGAAGTTTCACACGCGATTGGAGAGGGGAACATGTATTTCGGGGGTTCGCGGTAAGTTTCACACGCGATAGGCCCTGTGCGAGTGGGGTACGTGTATCCCTGGTGTGCGCAGGAAGTTTCACATGCGATAGGCCCTGTGCGAGTGGGGTACGTGTATAACTGGGGTGCGCGGGAAGTTTCACACGCGATAGGCCCTGTGCGAGTGGGGTACGTGTATAACTGGGGTGCGCTGGATGTTTCACACGCGATTGGAGAGGGGAACGTGTATTTCGGGGGTTTGCGGGAAGTTTCACACGCAATAGGCCCTGTGCGAGTGGGGTACGTGTATTCCTGGGGTGTGCAGGAAGTTTCACACGTGATTTTGCTGTCAGAGCGGGGTACGTAATTTTCGGGGGTGCGTGGGGAGTCCTACACGTGAATTGGCAGTGTGGGTCCTCCCAGGTGTTCCCTCTACACCCTCCACGGCCCCTGCAGGCAGCCCACACCACAGGGGACTACCCTGCACCCCTGGTCATGTCCCGCAGGCAGCCCATCCATCATGGGCATGCCCCCCAGCCAAGCCACATGTCAACTTGCACTACTGATCACCAACTCATGTCCCCCAGCACCCCCACCCCCAGCAGTCAGGGGCACCTGCCAGAAGGCCCCCACTCATGTCCCACACATGTCTCCCAGCACCCACACCCCCCAGCAGTCAGGGGCACCTGCCAGCAGGCCCCCACTCATGTCCCCCAGCACCCCACCCCCAAGCAGTCAGGGGCACCTGCCAGCAGGCCCCCACTCATGTCCCACACATGTCCCCCAGCACCACCACCCCCCAGCAGTCAGGGGCACCTTCCAGCAGGCCCCCACTCATGTCCACCAGCCCCCCCACCCCCCCAGCGGTCAGGGGCACCTGCCAGCAGGCCCCCACTCATGTCCCCTAGTACCCCCACCCCCCAGCAGTCAGGGGCACCTGCCAGCAGGCCCCTACTCATATCCCACACATGTCCCCCAGCACCCCACCCCCCAGCAGTCAGGGGCACCTGCCAGCAGGCCCCCACTCATGTCCCACACATGTCCCCCAGCACCCCCTGTTAGGCGGAAACCTGTGCAGTTCCCTCTGGGACCACTGCAAAAGATTTAGGACTACAGGTGTTTGGCAGTAAACCCACTTGATAGCAGTCTGTACCACACAGATTCACTTGGTAGCTGTGGCTGAGCAGTCAGACTTCCCTCAAGAAGAGTTAGGCAGTATGTGGAGTATACAAAATAGGGCAATTTACACAGTAGAACAAGCAAACACGGAACAAGGCTTCGGTGTAAAGATATATAGTTATTTATTTAAAAAAGACACATCTATGGAAAACACACTGGCACTAATACGGGTAACAACTTTAATCGCAATTACTATAAGTAAATCAATCCCCCTAACAATAATTTGACAAGTCTAGGTTCAACGGCACCACTTATTTGCAGACAGAGGTGAATGCTTTAACCTAGATGGCACTCTAATATTTGTTAGGACGGGAGAGAAAAGGCAGGTTATGAAATCAACTCAGTACCAACACTTTTACGAACAAATGCAAGGCAAATAAGGCGGGGTCTACTGTAGATCGCAAAGTTCAGAGGCCAGGCCCACTCGGAAAGAGGCAAGGCGATATGTCCCAAAAAGTATCACAGTGGAAATGCACTTCGAGTCTTTGTCGCAAATTGTTATAGAAAGATTGGACCAGTTCAGAACAGAAAGTTAAGAAGGCTTGGAGGCGACCCAATGGATAGGCGAGGATTAAGACACCTCACGCTAACCGACACAAGGGAAGCCAGGCGGACACGGTACCTTGTTTGTGGAGAGACAGCTGCGGCGGGGGCAGTTGTTCCTGGTGGTGGATGCACGTCAGGGCTTTGCCAAGAGAAGAGATGATCTCGTTGTCGAAGGAAAGTTGAAGATCGTTGCACCACCAGGGAAGAGACCAGCCGCGCAGTGCTCCGTCACAAGGCACCACCTTTTGGTCGCGGTACAGTGGGTAGTGGCTATCCAGTTGCCGGGGTGCTCTGCACGGGCAATTTGACCACTACGTCCTGGAACGAAGAAAAAGCAAAGGGGACTGGTTGTTCCCACCAGTCAGGGGAAGAGACTCTCCGGCGGGGAGATCTCCTCTGTCGTCGGGAAGTGGTGAGTCGGTTCAGCAGGTCTCCACCGGAGGTATCGTCGTTGCAGGTCGGCTCAGCTTTACCCTCGTCGGATTCTTAGGTCCTGTGGCGACTTCTGAAGATCCAGTCCCAAAAGCCCTGCTTTTATGCAGAAAACCCCCATTCATTCAGCCTAGCTGTCAATCAAAACACGCTAAGTGGTGAGCGGGGTGGCTCACCACTTGGGCCAATCACACCAGAGTGCGACTTGAGTTGGCAAGGCAACTCAGTCCAGGGTGCCTAAACCCCCTCCGACACCCCCCGTGGTTACCCAGACAGAATGGCACCACTTTGGAGTGCCTCTGTGCAGAAGCCCGCCAAAAGTGGAACAAAGGGCTCAACCTTTGGTTTAGGAGTCACAGAGACGAACACAGACACCATTTTAAAAACCGAGTTCTGGCAGGAAATATCATCCAATAGATTTATTTAAGATAAATGAACCGGTGGTATGTTAGAGATTACCGAGAAAAAGTATTAACCTCCATCAATGGGAAGAATCCCATAGAGTTATATTCAGGGTCGAACATAACAAGTAGTTTCCACTGCCACCAGCCAAAACTTGACGAGGGGGGACGGGACAGTGCCCCCTCGAATAACAGACCCAGGGGTAATCGAATTACCCCTACTAGTACGTCCACAATAGGATGGTTTGTACTAGTTCTGTTAGTAAATTTAGGTCTAGTAAAGCCAATGGTGACTTTACATGCCCGGGGAGACAGTAGTCAGTCCCCGGGTATGGAGTCTGTGGTGGGGATCCTCTAGGACGCCCCAGTTTTACGGCACGGAGGGTGCGGTGTAACACACATAGAAAAACATATGAGACCCTATAGAGTAAAAGACCCCATAGCCCAAAGAACACATTGACATTCAAAGGAATTAACCACATTCATGTCCAAGAGTGGGAGAAAAGAGTCTCACTCTTGGCAGGATGGAAAAAACAAACTCCAGAAATCCAGCAAAGCTGCTGGGGGACTCACTAGGTTAGGAAATTCAGCCTAAACAGAGAATTCTCCCTAACACTCACCCCCCGCCCCCAGACTAAGGGACAGGAGGATTTAATCCACTCCTGGATGAATCTCATACCTCTAGTCGATGACATACATCCTAGAGAGACCATCAGTATTTTGGTGGTGACACCCTGACCTGTGCTCAATAGTGAAATCAAACCCTTGCAGGCAGATCAACCATCTCAGTAGTTTTGGGTTTTCCCCTTTCATTTGCATTAACCATCTCAAGGGTTGGTGGTCAGTCTGAATGACAAAAGTAGAACCATACAAGTATGGCCTAAACTTCTTCAGAGCCCACACGATAGCAAAGCATTCTCTTTCGATTGTTGCCCACCTTGTTTCAGGATCCTTCAGCTTGCGGCTGATGAAGCAAACAGGGTGCTCCCTACCTTTCCCATCCAGTTGACTGAGTACGGCACCTATTCCTACTTTTGAAGCATCTGTCTGCCCAATGAAAGTTTGGCGGTAATCAGGAGCTCTGAGTACTGGGGCTTGGCAAAGAGCCTTTTTCAGGTTTTCAAAAGCCTGATTGCACTCCTTGTTCCATCTAACCTTTTTAGGAAATTTGGGCGAGGAGATGACATTCAGTGGAGAAGCTATGGTCCCATAGTTCTCAATGAAATTCCTGTAATACCCAGTGTAATACCCAGTGAGGCCTAGGAAGGCTCTCACTTGGGTCTGAGTAGTAGGTGTTGTCCAATTTTGCACAGCTTCAATCTTACTGAGCAAAGGCCTTATTTCTCCACCTCCTACCTCATGTCCAAGATAGACTACCTTACTCTGTCCAATTTGGCATTTACTCGCCTTTATGGTCAGATTAGCCTGCAAAACATCTCTCAGGTGGTTTACATGTTCTTCCCAGGAATTGCTGAACACTGCTATGTCATCCAAGTATGCCATGCAGAAGTCCTCCATCCCATTCAGAACCTGGTTTACCATCCGTTGAAATGTAGCAGGTGCATTTTTCAATCCGAAAGGCATTACCTTAAACTGGTATAAGCCAATGGGGGTAGAAAATGCAGTTTTCTCCTTGGCATGGTCTGTCAGGGCTATTTGCCAATAGCCTGACGTCAAGTCAAATGTGCTGAGGAACTTGGCTGCGCCAAGTTTGTCCACCAACTCATCTGTTCTTGGCAAAGGGTGGGCATCAGTCTTGGTGACTGCATTAAGAGCTCTATAATCCACGCAGAATCTAAGTTCTTTAGATCCGGCCTTTGGTACTAACACAACTGGGCTAGACCATGGACTAGTAGAGGGCTCTATTACCCCGAGATCAAGCATCTTGCTGACCTCACCTTTGATGTGGCTTTGTACGTTTTCTGACATTCGGTATCCTCTGCTTTTGACAGGCAGACAGTCACCAGTGAGTGTGTCGTGCTGGCCCCAAGGGGTCAAGCCTGGTGAAAGCGAGAACAGAGAGACAAACTGATTCAACATAGATTTGCACTCTTCTTGTTGCTCGGGTGTCAGATTTGAAGAGAGATTTACTCCTTCAATTTTTTCGTCTAAAGGTAAGCCTCTGAGGAGATCCGGAAGAGCTTCACTCTGTTCTTCTTCCTCGGATGATGCTAGAAGCAACGCTCCTACATCAGGTCTTGAGACATACGCTTTGAGTCGGTTGGTGTGGAAGACTGTCGGAGCCTCCTTGGGATTGCCCAAGTCCACCAGATAGTTGACCTCTATGAGTTTACCCACAACTCTGAAGGGTCCCATCCATTTGTCTTGCAAGGCCCTCTGCCTTGTTGGGATCATAACAAGAACGAGCTGGTCTTGAGCGAACTCAACCATGTTAGCCTTTTGATCATGCCAGTGCTTGACCAATGCTTGTCCAGCTTTCAAGTTTTCGCTTGCTTCTGTCATCATGTGCGACATTCTCCTCCGGAGACCTATCACGTAGTCAGTCACTCTGACTGGCTTGGGGGAAGGAGCACTCTCCAACCCCTCCTTAATCAGGGCCAATGGACCTCTGACGGGATGACCATAGAAAAGCTCAAAGGGAGAATAGCCTACTCCCTCCTGAGGGACTTCTCTATAAGCAAATAGAAGGCATGGCAGTAGAAGGTCCCACTTACGCTTACGGGGTTCCTCTAAAGCACCTATCATGCTCTTCATGGTTCGGTTGAACCTTTCTACCAACCCATTGGTTTGTGGGTGGTAAGCCGTTGAGAACTTGTAAGTAACTCCACAGGTTTTCCACATGGCTTTCATGTAGTGGGACATAAAGTTTGACACCCTGTCAGAGATTACTTCCTTAGGAAACCCGACCCTGGTAAAAATACTAAGGAGGGCCTTAGCCACAGCCGGAGTTGTAACAGTCCTCATAGGAATTGCCTCAGGATACCTAGTAGCATGGTCTACTACAACAAGTATAAACCTGTTGCCTGAGGAGGTTGGAGGATCAAGGGGACCAACAATGTCAATCCCTACTCTCTCAAATGGGACTCCCACAACTGGGAGAGGCACTAACGGAGCCACATTCTTGGAGCCAACCTTACCAGAGGTCTGGCAGGTGTGGCAGCTCCTGCAGTGTTTTTCTACTTCGGCCCCCATCTTCGGCCAATAAAAGTAGAGAGAGAGCCTTTCCTTAGTCTTCTTGAAACTCAAGTGACCAGCCAAAGGAATCTCGTGGGCTAACTGCAAGAACTGCGGTCTGTTCTCTTGAGGTACTACAAGTCGTGTGTAGTCTCCAGGTGCAGACTCGGTCGGTTCACTGTAGAAGAGGCCATCTTCCCAGTGCAACCTGTATTTCCCAGGCTCTTGCCCTTCAGCCTGAGCTTCTGCCTGGTGACGAAGACCTTCCAGAGTTGGACATTCTCTCTGTCCCTTACTGAAGTCTGCCCTGCTGGGTCCACCTTCTGCCAGTAAAGACTGCAGCTCAGGATGGTCAACAGGATCCAGATCTCCAATGAGTTCCTGGCCTTCCATTAGCTCCTCTTCAGAGTCTAATTCTACCACACAGGGTTGTACCTCCCTCTCAGCCTCAGCTGGAGGTGGAGTTACGGGTATAACTTTGGACAACTGCGGGGAAGTCCTTGTTGGCTGCACTGAAATGCTGGCTGCTGGTTTCGGGTTAGAAGTCTTAGGTTTCCCTTTCGCTTCTGATTTCTTGGATACAGCAGCTGTCAATTCCAGTGGAGCAGGAGTGATTTCTTTCTTCATCATCTCCTGGAGAGTATCTTGCATGGTTCTCTCCCTTGCAGGTCTGGTTAGCTCCTGTAACCGTTTACTAGGAGGTCTGGGGGTGTGCGACACAACTCCGAGAGTTTTTAAATGGTACCTCACTCTGTATGCTGACAGGTATCTTTACAGTCATGTTGTTACACTGGATGAGAACTGGTAATTGGGGAAGCATCTGCACAGGCCCTCCAGCTAACTTGGTGAGGCGTTTGGGTGCCTTAGCAACATCCTCAGCCTGAAAAAACGATTTATCCACCACAGTTATGCTGGCCCCAGTGTCCCTAATGGCAGGAGTCTCCTGACCATTCACCTGGACACTGTCCTTATAATACTCTTTAGTATTATCGGTGGTAGAATTATAGACATCTAAATTCTGTTGTTCCCACAACCCCAGAGAAACTAAAGAAACGCTGGCTGAGACTCCAATGGGTTCGTCAGCCAGCAGTAGAAAGTTTCCACTTGCCATTTGGACTTCCTCCTCTGGAGCGAAGGCTAAGGAGACAAGCTGGACCCCTGAAGGTTTACCCTTACATCTGGGATCTCCTTTCACGTGGTCAGTCGAGCCACAAAACAAGCATTTACCGAATGCTTTCTGGAATGGTGGCTTGTTCTGGCCTCCTTCCGGTTTAGCACCAGAATACACACTATTCTGCTGCGGTTTTCCTTGTAGCTTACCCTTCTGGTTTTGTTTGGGGCCCTCTTTAGAATTTGAGTTATTCGAATTCTCTTTTGAGTCTTTCTTAGGCTTTTTTCCCTCATCCTTTTTCTGAGTTGCCCCAGAATCCTTATGAGTAGCCCTGTTGGCAACCCACAAGTCAGCATCCTTAGCTAGCTTCCTGGAATCCAATTCCTTCGAATCAGCCAAGTGCTGTCTGAGCTCAGGAGAACAGGCATCATAAATAGACTCCAACATAAAAAGATTCTTCATACCCTCATAAGTGTTCACTTTGTAACCCTTAATCCATCCCTCTAAGTTTTTCAACCCTTCACTCACCCAGGTAGCCCAAGGGGTACCATCATGCTTTTTGAGGGTTCTAAACCTCTTAAGATACTGGGAAGGGGTCTTCCCGAATCTAGCTATCAAAGCTAGTTTCACACTTTCGTACTCTTTCCTATCCTCCTCCCCCAACTCCATTACCTCATCAGTTGCAACAGGGGGGAGCCTAGAGAACAACCAGGTAAGCAACTCATTACCTGTGATGTTCTGGAGCCCATGATTGTACTCAAACAAACTCAGCCAATCCAACACATCCAACTTTGGTTCATATATACCAATTAATTCCGTCGGCATCCGGGGTCTTTTGGGACTGGAGCTTCTAGAAGAGCCAGAGACAGAAGCAGTTTCGACAGGCAACTTTTTCATTTCTAACTCATGCTTGAGCTCCATTTCTCGGAGCCTAAGAATTTGTTGCATTTCTTGGTGTTTCTGTTCAGTTTGAGCAGTAATCCTTCTGAATTCTAAGTCTATTTTCATTTTTTCTAGTTCAAGGATTTGAGGACTTAGTGTGGGACCTGTGATAGGCCCTGCAGGTACAGCTGGTAAGGCAGACAGAGGGGCCGGGGAGACAGGTTCGTTATCCTCTCCTTCCTCTTCAGCCTCTTCATCACTATCATCAGAACTATGATTTAGATCAACACCATTACTGTTATCTACATTTGCTGGAGAAGTTAGTTCCTCTGAACCAGTACCCAGACTTTGGTTTGCCAGCAATCTCGCTATCAGTTCTACTTTCTTGCCTCTTACAGAAAGATTTTCTTGTCTACAGAGGGCTCGTAAACTCTCAGTATTTTCACCTGACAAGGATTCTTGACTGTAAACTTCCATAGTAGACATGTTTTTGAAAGTTGCTTTTTGGTGCTAAGCTTTGTGGTTAGTTATCCTAAAGTGTTGAAAAGCACTCTAAACTGTATACTCGATACAAATCCCACCGCTGTACACCAGTGTTAGGCGGAAACCTGTGCAGTTCCCTCTGGGACCACTGCAAAAGATTTAGGACTACAGCTGTTTGGCAGTAAACCCACTTGGTAGCAGTCTGTACCACACAGATTCACTTGGTAGCTGTGGCTGAGCAGTCAGACTTCCCTCAAGAAGAGTTAGGCAGTATGTGGAGTATACAAAATAGGGCAATTTACACAGTAGAACAAGCAAACACGGAACAAGGCTTCGGTGTAAAGATATATTAGTTATTTATTTATAAAGACACATCTATGGAAAACACACTGGCACTAATACGGGTAACAACTTCAATCACAATTACTATAAGTAAATCAATCCCCCTAACAATAGTTCGACAAGTCTAGGTTCAACGGCACCACTTATTTGCAGACAGAGGTGAATGCTTTAACCTAGATGGCACTCTAAAATTCGTTAGGACGGAGAGAAAAGGCAGGGTATGAAATCAACTCAGTACCAACACTTTTACGAACAAATGCAAGGCAAGTAAGGCAGGGTCTACTGTAGATCGCAAAGTTCAGAGGCCAGGCCCACTCGGTGAGAGGCAAGGCGATATGTCTCAAAAAGTATCACAGTGGAAATGCACTTCGAGTCTTTGTCGCAAATTGTTATACAAAGATTGGACCAGTTCAGAACAGAAAGTTAAGAAGGCTTGGAGGCGACCCAATGGAGAGGCGAGGATTAAGACACCTCACTCTATCCGGCAAAAAGGGAAGCAAGTCGGACACGGTACCTTGTTTGTGGAGAGACAGCTCCGGCGGGGGCAGTTGTTCCTGGTGGTGGATGCACGTTGGGGCTTTGCCAAGAGAGAGATGATCTCGTCGTCGAACGAAAGTTGAAGATCGTTGCACCACCAGGGACGAGACCAGCCGCGGAGTGCTCAGTCACAAGGCACCACCTTTTGGTCGCGGTACAGTGGGTAGTAGCTATCCGGTTGCCGGCGTGCTCTGCACGGGCAATTCGAACACTACGTCCTGGAACGAAGAAAAAGCAAAGGGGACTGGTTGTTCCCACCAGTCAGGGGAAGAGACTCTCTGGCGGGGAGATCAACTCTGTCATCGAGAAGTGGTGAGTCGTTTCAGCAGGGCTCCACCGGAGGTGTCGTCGTTGCAGGTCGGTTCATCTTTACCCTCGTCGGATTCTTAGGTCCTGTGGCGTCTTTTGAAGATCCAGTCCCAAAAGCCCTGCTTTTATGCAGAAAACCCCCATTCATTCAGCCTAGCTGTCAATCAAAACACGCTAAGTGGTGAGCGGGGTGGCTCACCACTTGGGCCAATCACACCAGAGTGCGACTTGAGTTGGCAAGGCAACTCAGTCCAGGGTGCCTAAACCCCCTCCCACACCCCCCGTGGTTACCCAGACAGAATGGCACCACTTTGGAAGCCCGCCAAAAGTGGAACAAAGGGCTCAACCTTTGGTTTAGGAGTCACAGAGACGAACACAGATGCCATTTTAAAAACCGAGTTCTGGCAGAAAATACCAACCGATAGATTTATTTAAGATAAATAAACCGGTGGTATGTTAGAGATTACCGAGAAAAGTATTAACCTCCAACAATGGGAAAAATCCCATAGAGTTATATTTGGGGTCAAACATAACAAGTAGTTTCCACTGCCACCAGCCAAAACTCGACGAGGGGGGACGGGACAGTGCCCCCTCGAATAACAGACCCAGGGGTAATCGAATTACCCCTACTAGTACGTCCACAATAGGATGGTTTGTACTAGTTCTGTTAGTAAATTTAGGTCTAGTAAAGCCAATGGTGACTTTACATGCCCAGGGAGACAGTAGTCAGTCCCCAGGTATGGAGTCTATGGTGGGGATCCTCTAGGACGCCCAGTGTTACGGCACAGAGGGTGCGGTGTAACACACATAGAAAAACATATGAGACCCTATGGAGTAAAAGACCCCATATCCCAAAGAACACATTGACATTTAAAGGAATAAAGCACATTCATGTCCAAGAGTGGGAGAAAAGAGTCTCACTCTTGGCAGGATGGAAAAAACAAACTCCAGAAATCCAGCAAAGCTGCTGGGGGACTCACTAGGTTAGGGAATTCAGCCTAAACAGAGAATTCTCCCTAACACCCCCACCACCAACAGTCAGGGGCACCTGCCAGCAGGCTCCCATTCATGTCCCACACATGTCCCCCAGTACCCCCACACCCCAGCAGTCAGGGGAACCTGCCAGCAGGCCCCCACCCATGTCCCCCAGCAGTCAGGGGCACCTGCCAGCAGGCCCCCACTAATGTCCCACACATGTCCCCCAGCACCCCCACCCCCCAGTAGTCAGGGGCACCTGCCAGCAGGCCCCCACTCATGTCCCCCAGCACCCCCACCCCCAAGCAGTCAGGGGCACCTGCCAGCAGGCCCCCACTCATGTCCCACACATGTCCCCCAGCACCCCCACCCTCAAGCAGTCAGGGGCACCTGCCAGCAGGCCCCCACCCATGTCCCCCAGCAGTCAGGGGCACCTGCCAGCAGGCCCCCACTAATGTCCCACACATGTCCCCCAGCACCCCCACCCCCCAGTAGTCAGGGGCACCTGCCAGCAGGCCCCCACTCATGTCCCCCAGCACCCCCACCCCCAAGCAGTCAGGGGCACCTGCCAGCAGGCCCCCACTCATGTCCCACACATGTCCCCCAGCACCCCCACCCTCAAGCAGTCAGGAGCACCTGCCAGCAGGCCCCCACCCATGTCCCCCAGCACCCCCAGCCCCCAGCAGTCAGGGGCACCTGCCAGCAGGCCCCCACTCATGTCCCACACAAGTCCCCCAGCACCCCCAACCCCCCAGCAGTCAGGGGCACCTGCCAGCAGGCCCCCACTCATGTCCCACACATGTCCCCCAACAACCCCACACCCCAGCAGTCAGGGGCACCTGCCAGCAGGCCCCCACTCTTGTCCCACACATCCCCCTGCCCCCACGTCATGACGATCCTCAATCATGGGCCTAATGGCCAGCCACATTACACCCCATGCCACCCCAGCCCTAAGACCCAACCAAGTATTGCACCCACCTACATAGAAATGCCCATTACATGATACAACCCGAATGGCAAGTATGTAAATGAACACATGTCCGTCACACACACACAATGGGTGCAAGTGAATGTGAAAACCCACATCATGACATGCATGAAATCAATGAGAGAATACCACACATCGAAGTATGAAGCAAAAATGTATTGAACCCAAAATTAATGTAATGAAAAGAAAACACACAATAATGTGAAGAAGAAATAAAATGCAGCATGTCTAGAAAATAATCAAAAATATGAAATCAGAATTCAAAGAAATCCAAATGAAAATGTGTCCAAAGTCTCAGTCCAACAAAGCAAATCCAAGGGAAAAAAATAAGTGAAATCCATTGCTCCATGGTGAAATGAAAAAAAATAATTATTAATCCACTGTTCAACTATATACAAATCACCAATCCAGGGTCCATGAGCCCAACAAATGAAATGAACCTACAAAAAAGACTAACTAATAAAGAACTATATACAAAAACGTGGTGCATTGTCCAATCGCCCCAAAATAAACAAAAACAGAAAGGAAACCTAACACTATCTAACTATGTACAATGGTGGCGGGCAAGTCCTGCGGCTCACTCTGTGCTGTCCCGGGCCAGGGCATCATCGAACTCCATGTCGATGTCCTGGAGGCGGCCTCTGCTCTGGCCCCGAGGTCTCGCAGGGAGGCACTCATGGCCTGTTCCAACTCCCTGCCAGTTGCCTCGAGGCACTCTGCCCGCCTCAACGCCAAACGCATGCAGAACTCTGCCCTGACCATGGTGAGCCGCGCCTCTTCCGCCCGCCGCCGCTCCGCATCCAACCGATAGGCCACCACCACCGCCTATTATTAAGGTCCCACCTACCCTTACCAGAAACAAGAAAAACATGACAGCAGAAAGACTTATCCCTAATCTACTCCCCATTCTCAACACATTGCCAGACGACCTGGACCCCGAGTCCATGGTCGAAGAATATAATAAGATCATGGCCACCTCGCTGGACCGCATCGCCCCACTCAAACTCAGATCCAGTAAACCAAAAACGCACCTCAACAAATGGTACACACCATTCCTCAAAAACCTAAGGCAACAAAAAAGAAGTTGCGAGGCCATTTGGAAAAAATCCCCCACAGTCTCAAACAAACTCAAACTCTCCAAACTAGCTGCACTGTACAAAAAAGAAATCTACCTGGCCAAACGTAAACAAAGAAATAGAAACCCCCACAGCCCCCCCCGATACTTGCACCAAAGACAAAAGCTGGTGCACAAACATTCAAAACGCCCTAGCAAACAAGATTGTGACTCTTCAAAGAAAAATTGCCAGCAAAAGAGCTTCCCTGAATAACACTCTCAATTCAAAAATTCATGACAAACCCTTGCCCACCGACCTAGCCCGTTTCCAGTTTGCCAAAGTCAATATTTTGGAAGTGGAAAAAATCATCTTATCCCTGAAACCGTCCAATTGCCAGGCTGACCTGTGCCCTGCTCAGCTCATCAAAGATGCTGCCCGGGACCTCTCCCCTTTTATCACAAAACTGATCAATGCCTCCTTTGCCATCGGATTTATCCCTACAAATCTAAAACAATCCTGGGTACTCCTGTTATTGAAAAAACCTACCCTCGACCCTGCCACACCCACAAACTATCGACCCATAACAACCGTTCCCTTTCTCCTAAAAATTCTAGACAAGGTTGCTTATGTACAAATACAGAAGCACCTGGAAGAACACAACCTCCTAGGATCTAGACAGTCTGGGTTCCGGTCCCAACATGGGACTGAAACCGCTCTCATTGACATAAAAGCCCAGATCGATTCGCTCAGAGACAATGGGCAAGCTGCCTTACTCCTTCTCCTTGACCTATCTGCAGCTTTCGATCTGGTCGATCACTCTGTCCTATGTTCACACCTCCACACTGCAGCTCACTTCTCAACGGAGGCCATCACGTGGATCACATCCTTCCTTAACGGCAGGACCATCATGAGGGTCTTCTCCCCCACGGCTGCAGCAGACCCCATACCCATCCCCTGCGGTGTTCCTCAGGGCTCCTGTGTCTCCCCCACACTATACAACATATTTACCAAGCCCCTTTTCGATGATTTGGATCATCTCGGTATCACCTACACTAATTATGCAGATGATACTCAGATCCTCCTTCCGCTTTCTGGAGATTATGGAAAGGATTTGACCTTGTTAAATAGGGTGTACATCATCATCCAGGCATGGATGGCCACTCATGGGCTATGCCTGAATGATGATAAAACAGAACTCATCATCCTAGGTACCTCTCTTAATATAAAGAAGCTCGGCCCGGCCTACAATTCCTTCATGATTGATGGAAACAACATCAAAGTCGGACAGGAGGTTAAAACATTGGGATTCTATCTTGACTCCAATTTCTCCTTTAAAAGACAAGTGAGCTCCCTTGTATCCTCCACGGCTTACACCTGCAAATTAATCCGCACAGCTAAACCCTTCCTGTCGGATTCCAGCTGCCTGACACTCGCCAGAGCTCTTATTCTGTCCCGCCTTGACTACTGCAATGCCCTATACCTGGGATCTACTAAGGCTACCACCAGCAAACTGCAAACCCTTCAGAACAATGCGCTAAGAGCAGCTCTGAGCATTTCCAGAAGGGAACACAATACAAACTATAGCCTACAGAATAATTGGCTAACCACTAAAAATAAAATTCTATTAAAAACAGCATCACTCACTCACAAGTCTCTGAACAATGCCGCCCCAACTTATCTGATCAACAGATTCCACCGACAGTCCTCTTCAAGACCCACCAGAACCGCATACAAAAACTGTCTAACTGTTCCCCACTTCAAGCGGGCCACCATAGGGCGTAATGGCTTCCCGGTAAAAGCTGCCTTGTTGTGGAACTCCTTGCCTCCAAACCTTAGAATTGACATGCCCTACCAGAATTTCCGCTCACTGGTAATCTCATGGTTGAAAAGCGAGACCCACTAAGACCATGAAGTGCCCATCACCACCTGTACAAATTGTAACTACATGTGCCTTCCTGCTTACCTGCTTGTGTGCCTTGCCTACCTGTATATAATGGCCTGTAGGCCTACCACTGACTTGTCTATAACACTGGTGTAGTTATTCCTGTATTATGTATATTCTTTGTACTGTAACCAAGCTTCGAATATTCTTGTAAAGGCTGTGCCCTGATACCCCCGGGTATATTTGCGCATTATAAATATTAAAAACAAACAAACAAACAAACAAACAAACAAGCAAGCATCTATCCGCTGGCCCAACCGCTGCCACACGGAAGACACTCCCATTCCTGGGTCCTCCTGCCCTCTGGCCGATGCCTGCCCCTCCGATGTTGATGGCCCTGAGCCATCATTGCTCCCACCTACAGCCTGCTCCTGCTGCTGCTGCTGCTGCTGTCCATGTGCCCTCTCCGATGGTGCCTGCACATCCTCCAACAGCTGGTCTCCAGTTGTTGTTCCACCCCTGCTGGACCACCGACTCCCGACTGTGGCAGGGATGTGAGCTCCACCAAGCTGGCTGTGTTGGTCGGGCCAGGTCCACATGGGGCCCCGGTGGAATCTGGGCCGGAAGACGGCAGTGAGAATGACTGGCGCATAGTCTCCACAGAGGAGGAGAGGTCCACCAGAGTGTGCGACACATGTAGGAACCCACTGACCAGGGCCCCTCCCAATAGTGCCACGTCGCGACGCTGCTCTTCGTGATGGCGTGCGTTCTCTGCCCAGGACGAATGTCGAATGTCACGCGTGCGCAACACGAAACCAATCAGGACAGAACCCATACGGTCATGGGACCCCTCGTCCGCAGGTAGTGGAGAGGCAGATGACATGGCACTCTCCCCTACCTGCGGAGGGGCCTCTGACGGGGCATCCCTGCTGGTGCATGGTGGTGCAGTCACAGGGTCAAGGACAGGGACATGCACAGGCCCCTCCGCGGTGACCTGTGCTGCCGCCTGATCCTGGCCCTGGACTGCACCACTTGCATCAGTGGTACTACCCCCACCAGGCCCCATGTGCGGCTCAGTAGCGGGCTCCTCCTCCCCCGTGGAGACCACCAACCTGGATGACTCCGTACCGTCTTCCGCCATTGCAAGCCCCTGTGGGGGCTCACCCGGCCCTTCCGCCACAGCCGTAGTGGCAGACGCGGCACCAGCCATCCTGGGAGGGTGGCTGGGCCTTGCGCACCGCCCGGTGGAGGCATCCCGCCGCTTGGCTCCACAGCGCCGTCTCCGCCCTCTTCTTCACTTGACGCTGCGTAGAGGGAGACATAGAACACAAGCAGCAGGGTACAGTACAACATTCCCCTAGACTGGAAGCAATAACACATGATTTGCAGTGTCTAACGTCACTTCCATCATGTCCCTCCACAACACATGGGTGAATGCACGCAACACACATGCATGAACAGGCACGGCGCCTGCAATCAACACCAGCATCCATGTACAAGGGCCTCTATTAACCAAAATCTTGCCTTCAAACTCACATGCATCATGGCTCTCACTAATCCCATGCACACAAATCACTGGAGGGTCATGCATCATGCCTTGCACACCACAGGCACAGTGGATAGACACAGTGCATACAACGGTGACCGCACTGCATGAGTGAATGTACACATCATCACATACATGTGTCATGAATATATGGCATACCTAAGTCACACACACACTTCTCAGACACACACACATGTGCACCATAAATGTACATGACAGCAGCACCCATCCCTTACACCCCCACCATGTGCAAGAACAGACACTGGCATGCTTTCATGTGTGCATTTGCCATACAGCTACCCATGTTGCATTGTAACTCATGCACCAACCATGTGGTTCACACATTACTGGTCTCACATGCATGACCATGATGTCCCTGCACACACACACATCCATACATGGCCTATGTCACACATACAGGCAAGTATCAGACTACCAGCACACTGCAACATGCCCTGTCTCACACACCAATGCTTGGCCACTTACCGCTCAACTCCAGACGGATCTTCCTCTGCAGGATCTGGGTGTGGAGCGCTGGGCCTACGTGTTCCAGGATCCTCATCTGGATGTCACTCATGCTGACCCAGCCCCTCTCTGCGAGGCGCCGGGCCTTGTAGAGGGTCCTGGACCTCAAGTCCTCCCTGCGCTTCTTGACGTGCTTGATGTCGCGGGTTGCCACCCCCTCCGCGTTGATGGCAACCACTATCATCCCAGATCCTCTCCCGTCCTTCCTTGTTGGCGCGTGATGTTCCGAAGAGGGCATCAGAATGCCCCAGGACATGCTCCACCAGGTCACCAACTTCCTTCACACTGACGCTGGTGGACCTCTGCCTCTCTGGCTGGGGGTCGCCAGTGGTCTCAGATGGTGTTTGCCCTGACATGGCGACCCCCGAGGCAGGTGTGATTGGGCAACTGGGTCCTGGGGCTGCGCTGTGGAGCGATGGTATCCCAGTCGGGAGTCTTCTGTTCCAGCAGGGGTGGACACAGCAACTGGAACCCTGGCTGACGTACAGGCACCAAATAGCAGGGCACGTGGGCAGCAGGCAGGCAGCAGCAGATGGCGGGTGGGAGCGTGCTTGGGGCTCTAGGGGGCAGTAATTCGGTCTTCTGGGCAGGAGCGTGGTCTTCCGTGTGTTGTTGCGTGGCCAGCTTGATATGGAGTGATTTGGCACGTGAAAATCTTGCACGTCAGCGTGTAATTCGAGGAAAAGCCCTACGCACGTAAGCGCGTCAGCACACATACGCGGTTTAATTGGACCAAAGGCCCTTAGCGTGTAAGCGCTTCTGTGACGTGACTCGCGCGGGCGTTTCCCTTGTGACGTGGGCATTGTGGGTCAGCGCGCGTGAAAAAAACTGCACGTCCGCGTGTGGATGCGTGTAATCCGAGGAAAGGGCCTACGTGCGTAAGTGCATTATGCGCACGGGCGTTTCCATCAACATGGGTGCATGTTCATTGTGCACATCCAAAAACTGCACGTCCGAGTGTCAGCTCGTGTAATTGGAGGAAAGGGCCTTAGCGTATACATGCGTAAGTGACGCTGTACATGTGGGCCGCTTTAAGAGGTATGTATAGGATCCCATTCCCTTGTACGTGATTTTCGTGGAAAGCGAGTGGGTAAATTCTGTACTTCTTGTCGGTTCAAATGCGATTACTTCAACGGGGGTGTTGCCAACGCGCGTCTTTTTCACGAAACAAAGTGACCGTCTGTCACTATTCTAATAGTGGCAATAATATACACAAGTCAATGTGATACCACAGTGTACTTAGATTCAGTAAAAATGCACCAATTGTTGACATTTAATAAAACGCATAAGAATTACTAAGCATTGCGTAACTTCATAGACTTAATTGTAGAAAGGCAGGCAATAGTCAGAATATTGTCAGAATGCTATTTTTAGGACCAACAATGAATTACTGTGTACCACTAATGTTGTGTGCACCCACACTATTCCTCACCCTTCTCTCACCCAATCTAAAATTAGCAAACCTGACTCTAAGCCTACCACACCTCCTCTAAATCTACCTTAGTGAATGACAGGTCTATCCATGCCCATACTCTGTACATAGACCTTATTACCACTCATGACCTCAATCTGCCGGCCATATCAGAAACATGTTGCACGCTGTCTCTCCCCCCACACTATCCCTTGCCCTGCCACCCCAATAAACAATCTTTCACAAAGACAGGTTGGACCAGCAAGGCAGTGGTGTAGCACTCATTGCCAAAGACTTACTACTCCTACGAGAGGTTAGAAACACTCCTGAAGATGCTTGTGATCTCTTGATCACCAAATTGAGCATCACTCATACCTCCACAATTAATGTACATGTAATTTACCGGGCCCCCAGCCGTATCCTCTCATTTGAAGAGGATATCCTGCACATCCCCTCCACTGCTAAACCTTCAACCAAAACCATCCTGCTCAGGGACCTTACTATGGGCTTTAATGATGAAGAGACCCCAATGCCCTCTCACTAGCTAACTCTCTTAGAACAATATGCTTTACCCAATGCATTCTCAATGCTACACACTCCAAAGGCAGAATCTTAGAATGGCTAGCTGACCTCAACTGTAACATAGCCATCACATCTAATTGCCCTTGCCCTTGGACCGACCACAACATCATTCTATTCTCCATACCAGTACCTAACCTCAACTAACAACAATCCCACGTCTTTCTCCTGCAGCTACAAAGTGCAACAGAAAGATCACCAAAGCAAGTATCCTGCCACTACTAGAGAAGGTATGCCAACCGCACACCCTAGTCAACAACCTAGCCATGTTAGTAGAGCTGCACAACTTTTCCGTTAAACAAGCTATCAACACTGTGGCTCCACTCACTCGGCACAAAGATAAATCCGTCGCGCATTGCAATGCCTGGTTCTCTCCCGTTCTAAAAACACTACGCCTACGCAAACGATACGTGGAATCCCAATGGAACAATCCCTCCACAATAAAGTCTGCTTGATATGGGGCTGCAAAAGATTACAAAAAGTCCATTATCCAGGCAGAAAGTACTGCCTACAACTCCTGCATCACCAACTTGAAACCCTTACTACCCCCACCACCCATCTTGCTGCACTCAGGACAGTGTTTGGTGCACTGAGATCAGAATGTCTTACTCCTCAAAATTGACATCCTGCAAAATAAAATCTCTACCAAGATAAATACTCGCACCAAGACCGCACTCCCCATCCCTGTTGTTAAACCCCAAGCGGCACCTCACGACCCACTCCTCTTTCAATTTAAACCTGTCACAGAAACCAATGACAATCTGATAATAAAAGCGTTTAAACCCTTGCGATGCCAGGGCAACATCTGCCCAAGCCACAATCATCAAGAACTGCATGGAAGAGCTTGCCCCCTTTTTAGCCTCCCTCCATAATACTTCCTTCTCTTCCTGCTCTGTACCTAATAATCTCAAAGATGTGTGAGTTTGCCCACTTCTTGACTTGGTTGACTACCATATCCTGTGTCGCCACCTAGAATTAGCAGCACACTTCTCCCCTGCAGCTGTCTCCTGGATTGCCTCCTTCCTCACTGACAGAACCATGAGACTGTTTTCAACCAAAGCAGCAGCATCACCAGCCCCTTTCACCTTCCGGGTCCCACAAGCGTCTTGTGTCTCACCAACACTGTATAGTATATTTACAAAACCCCTCTTTGACCTGCTTGATGACACATGGATCTCATACACTAACTGTGTTGACAACACACAGGTCTTTCTCCATATCACTGGCAGTTACAGCATTGATGCTAACATTTTGCACTCAGCCTACGACATTATCCAGGCATGGATTGCCACTCACCACCTATGCCTTAATGAAGACAAAACTGAACTATTTCTGGTTGGGTCTCAAACGTCACTGAGCAAGATTCACCATTCATACAAATCATTCACCATAGATGGCAACACTGGCCAAGTTTCCAACAACGTCAAGACATTGAGCATCTCTCTGGATGCCACCTTATCTAAACAAGGCACTGCGATTGTCTCCTCTACTGCAAACACTTTTACACTAATTAATGCCTGCAGACCTTATCTAATTCTTGACTAGTTTGTCACTATCACCAGAAAACTAATTGGATCTAAGCTTGACTACTTCATTGTATTGTTTGCAGGCACCTTCTCACACAATATACACAGGCTCCAGTGCCTTGATGCCTCCGGGTTTAGTGCCCTTAACAAATGTATAAAGACAACAAAAAAACAAATATAACATGACATAACAATTGTACCTATTCTACGTGTGTTCGTGTGTTGCTTGTATTCAGGCTTCTTGAAAACAGTCCTTTTGGATAAAAGGCCTAAAACCATGAATGAAGTCTTACTTTATATTTATGTTCATGTTTTAAGGGCATGGGGGCAGTGCATGATATGATATGATATGGCATTTGTAACGCGCCTATACACAAGTGTTTCAAGGCGCGACGAGGCAGGGAGGGGGGAACAAGGGGAGACAGACAAACGATCCTACTAGGCCAGGTGTCATTCAGATCGTGCAAGTGCATGGGTAGGGGGGACGGGAAAAGTGCAAGGGGGAAAGGGAGAGGGGAAAGTGCAGTACAAAGTGATTAGTAAAATACAAGATAAATAATAAGGGCCAGCTGGTGGCAAGTGCAGGATAAGTGCAGACAAGTGCTGGGAAGGGGGACTGTAAGGATACAGAGACAGTCCCGCAGTGCAGGGGTTGCCAGGGAGGCAGTGAAGGGGAGAGTGGCTGGGCCAAGGGCCAAGATTGGTGAGTGGCCCAGTTGATGATTCAGTACAGTTTCAGTGATTTAGCAGGGGAGAGGGGGAGAGAAAGCAGAAGCAAAGAGGAAGGTTTTGAGGTGCTTCCGGAACCGGAGATGATTCTCCTCAAGTTTCAGGGAGGCAGGAAGGTTGTTCCAGAGGGAGCCCCCTGCTGCAGAGAGAGATCTCCCCCCAACTCGTTGCTTGGAGAAGCGGCTGACCCTGAGGGAGTTGGAGGCGGATGAGCGAAGAGCTCAAGACGGAAGATATTTAGGAAGAGAGAGTTGAAGGTATTTTGGCCCAAAGACCCAGAAGGCCGTCTGGACAATGCAGAGGGTTTTGAACTTAATCCTCGCAGCCACAGGGAGCCAGTGTAGCGATTTCAGTCCTGGAGAGATACGGTCCCTGGGCTTGAGGCCAAGGACAAGTCTCGCAGTCCTGTTCTGGATGAGTTGCAGTGGGCGGAGAGTAGAGGCAGGCATATTTAGATAGAGGCTGTTACAGTAGTCCAGCTTCGGGAGAACCAGGGCTCTGGAGACAGTGAGCTTCTGGGGGAAGGAGAGGAAAGGAAGGATACCTCTGAGGAGGTGCAGCTGGTAGTGTGACTTCTTAGAAACCTCAGAAATGTGAGGAGAGAAGGAGAGTGTGGAGTCGAAGATGACCCCGAGGTTTTTTGCCTTGCAGGTAGGAGCAGGAAGAGGGCCAAGAGAGGCCGGCCAGAGAGCTGCAGGGAAGGAGGGATTGGGTGTGCGGATGAGTAGAATCTCAGTCTTACTGGCATTAAGGCAGAGGTTGTTGGCGGCACACCATTCCTGGATAGCAGAAAGACAATCAGAGATGAGGGAAGGAGCAGAGGAGGCCGAGGGTAGCCTGAAAATGAGCTGGGTATCATCAGCATAGCACTGAAAGCACTGACTGTAGTATGATGGTTTTCTGCTCAATGGTGACAAGCTTTGCACTGGACATGCATTCCACGTATGGAGATGGGAAGACAGGTAAAATAGTGGAAATAGGCACACAAATCTCACTGACAGCCATTGATTAAAATGGTTATAATTAGGGGGTTGTCCTACCCTCTATGAGTCAAAAGGAATGCAAAATAATTGACGTGATGGTTGCCCCATTTCCACCATCAGAACAAGCCCAAACACATCCTATTAGTTCTAACAGGGGGGCCAGCTGTGATTGTAACCTGAACAGGTGACACTACTAATTTACTGTCTTCACAAGCATCTTCCACTCTGTGTTGTATTCGGAAGCTCAGAAATGGTCTCTCTCCCATTTGCTGCAATCACTGCATCCATGCCGGACTTCAGTTTTTGACCTTTCAGATGAATCAGATTTCAGTGTCCATGGATTTTTGGCCTCACATTTTGATTTATGTCTTTAGTGACTTTTAAAGCTGATTCACGTTCTCACACAAGATGAAGTCCATGAATTTCATATAAATGCCCCTCCAGACCAGGTCAAAGACGACTTCACATCCTTCATTTGGGAAAGGAAAGCTTCCCAAACTTATCAGAAGTTGTATTTCATCTGAAGGTGCCATACTAACACCCAGAGTCAGCTGACTGTAGTATGATGGTGTTCTGCTCAATGGTGACAAGCTTTGCACACGACATGCATTCCACGTATGGAGATGGGAAGACAGGTAAAATAGTGGAAATAGGCACACAAATCTCACTGACAGCCATTGATTAAAATGGTTATAACTAGGGGGTTGTCCTACCCTCTATGAGTCAAAAGGAATGCAAAATAATTGATGTATCCTGAGCCAGTGATGACAGGGAGCAGGAACCAGGCTGACTCAGGTAAATGTAAAAGGAAACAGGCTTTATTCTTCTTGGTTACATAGCATAGTCATAAGAAGTAGGAGAGTGGGTGATAAGCCTCTGCCCTGGTTCCCAGTCTATCTCCCAGTCCCAACCGTCACTCTCTAGAATCCTCAGGCCGCCCACACTCCAAGCTCCACTTAAACATTCTAGGAGGCCCTTGCACACACTCAGCTATTCATCAAAATCATACAAGGATACCACACATCCCCCTCCTTAACAAACAAACAGAAATCAGAATCCCCTCACCATCATGTTAGGATCACAATAAAAACAAACCAAACACCTTCTGCCCCGGCCTGCCACACCGGGGTCTCAGTGCTGCCACCACCGAGCGCATACCTTGCCACATGGACAATCAAAACTAAACTACCATCATAAACCTTCCTAACCTACCACCTTCTGCCAGAACTGCCACTCTGACCTCAAGCCTGCCACACTTGAGCACTAACCCTGTCTCAACGAGACCAACATACCTTCCAACATATAGTGAAGCCAAAATGTACACAATTGGCCTGAACAAAATCCTAACATGCCAACAACACCAATAGTATCCAAAACAAACACTCTTCAGCACCTATCCCTTCTCCCCTAAAGAAAACACAGAAAAGGATGAATATGAAAGCAAGAGACTAACTGGACAAAGACCACATAAACCACAACACAACCACAAAAGACATGGTGCGTGAAATGTGCACAGTCACTACCATGCAAAACAAAACTTCCATCCAAGCACCAACAGTGGCACCTGTTAAAGGTTTCCACTACCAAAAAAAAAAAACCTGAAACTCAGTGCAAGCACAACAAGGTGGAAACATGTAGTGCTTCTCTGATGTTAAAAATTGTTAGATAATAGTACGATAATAATTACCTTGTCTCTCCATTGACAATTAAAACTTATCTCAACTGTCTGTGTGGTAAACTCGCAGTAACTTCAACCTAACTAGGCATAAATAGAATAAACATCTCTCATGAACTGCACTTCCTGACACCACAGACATTAGGAGTCCAAAAAATCACTCATAACCCCGACACTATAACATTCTACGGGAGACTAGTAAACAAGAACACTAAATTTAGTGTAGAGCCTACTCCTATAAATTCACACGTACCACCTACGCCTCAATGTCTCCTACTATAGTGTCCTACTATAGGATGCTTATATGTAAAGATCCTCCCCGAATAGGATGCTTCTATCTAAAGATCCTCCCCGAACACAAATCACATATTTGTGTTTAACCTCCAAACACCGGTCTCCCTAGGGTCTCCAAAAGGCATCACACCTGGTCAGCATGTGATCATCACCCTCAACTACATGCGTGCTACCTCTCACATGCCTACTCCTCCCAACGTACGTATTCATGATTGCACACAACCATTGCAATCACATTCACTTCAAACGTGCTACTTCACACACGCACCCAACATACACATGTATGTCACACGTACCTACAGTTGCATACTCCAAATGCACACTCATCTCCAAATGCATTCTACCAATGCAACGTTAAACGCATGTAAATTCACTAAAATTGCATTTGACATTACATATGCACTCAATATTTGCCCACTAAACACCTCCTAAAAAGGAATGATAGACACTAACAGACATGGGGCCTCATTAGGACCCAGGCGTTAAGGGGTTTACGGCGCCGTAAACGGCGCCGACCCTTAACGGCTGATTCCTAGGTCCCTTTGCGGGATGGTGATTTTAACCTCTGCTTTTTGCAGGCGTTAAAACCCATGCCGCAAAGGGAACTTGGTGCTAATTACGCCACCGTAATTTACGGTGGCGTAATTAGCGCCTTTCCCCATTCCCATTATGCCCTATGGGGCAAAAATGGGAATGGGGAAGGGTAAAATGGGAAATGGGGATTTACCGCCCCACTCACTTGGAATGGGGCGGTAAATCCGCCAACCACCATGGCGTAAACGTAGTTTACGCCATGGTGGCAAGGGTACGACCCAGGCGGTAACTTACCGCCTGGGTCGTACTGAGGGCCATGGTGTTGATCAGGCACCATTCTGGAAGTGTGTCATCTCAGACATGAAATTTCTTTTCGTAACAATCCCTTATTTGTGTAATCATCAATAAAATACATTTTTTCTGTAATTGCATAAAAACTTCTGTGGGCATTAGCATCATTCAAAACAATTCAAAGCAAACAATTTTGTTGAAACTTCATTCAAAACTTGTTATATGAAACACTCATAATCCATTACAAATGTGTGCATATTCATCAACATTCCCCATTATGCCTACAGGCTGTAAAAAAATAAACTGTTGCGCATGTAATTTAAAAATATACTATCAAAATATACTAGCTGTATTTTGATGCCTTCCCCTTCAATGACATCATGTAAACCATGCGTCTCATGCTCCACTCATACCAATCACACGACAATGCAGCTTAAACATATTAAAATTCGTAAAGCAAAAAAAAAAATCTCCTGAAACCAAATTATTTTTCCCACAAATTTGGTTACAAATTACAACCTCGTTTAGCATCATTCTACATCATTTTTTTTCTTCAATAGCAACACCGTAGTGCAATAATGCGCATTTAGCTGCCATGTAACAGTACCTCCAAATAATAATATAATAATATTAAAATCCGTCCAGAGCTCCAGCTCTCGCCCAATTCATACTACACCGTAATGGTTTATAATCCTACAGCTTGTCAAAGGTTCTTGTGCTGTAACATCTAAGATGTTGCCGTATGATCCGAAGCTTCCTCATCTTTTCCTCCAGCAAAGCGTTGTATTCCGTCCCAAGAAGCATCTTTAAACGTTTCTGCACACGTCCGACTGACGTGCAGAAGGCCTTTTGCCATCCTGATTCCTTCCGACTTCCTCGGCTTCATACTTCCTGAAAGGGAACGTCATCACGCACTAAGCGTTGTGAGGGCCTTTCTTCTAATGCTTCCCTCCGAACTCTGAGACGGGGAAACATGGTGCCAAGCCTTTTCCCTTGCGTTCCAGCCAACGGTCACGCTGGAACGCAAACAAGGGAGGGCCTGCTGGGTGCGTGCACCACCCGCAGCCCTCATGGACCCCTTCATGGCCCACATGCCTCTGGCGCCGCGCACCTCTCCCCACCGCACCTCCTGCGCTGCACACTCACGGATGGGCTGGGCCACACAATACGCCCAGGACGATTCCTTGACTTCCCTGCAGCCGTCTCATGCTCACTGCATACGGTCCACACTGCCAACATAAAATGCCTGCATTTCTCCACTGCAGCATCGCGCTCTCTGGCTATTACTGCTGGCCATCCTCCCGTTCGCCTGTCGGCATCACAACTTCTTCTGATTGCCTGCCAGGATGTCAGTGCCATAGTTCCTCATGCCATGCAGGACTTTCTCCGCTTCACAAAGCGGCGCACACTCACGATTTCCAACGCTGATTAACTCCTTAAGTACACTAATGCCAGCATAGTGTACGCTTCTCCAGGCTGCCTGCAAGGATGCTCAACTCCATCACATGTATCCTGCAGGACTTCCTTCCTGGGCCATACCGACACCATTCAGCATGGACTTCACCAGTAACCACATGCTCCAGCCTCCGCTTTATTTTCTGTTCTTCACCTGGAGCAACATCACCTCTGAGGATTCTCTGTCACTTTTGATCTCCATCTTCATTACTCATCAGACTCCCACCTTCCTTCAGGTTCATAGTTCCTCGTCGCTAAATGATGTATCCTGAGCCAGTGATGACAGGGAGCAGGAACCAGGCTGACTCAGGTAAGTGTAAAAGGAAACAGGCTTTATTCTTCTTGGTTACGTAGCATAGTCATAAGAAGTAGGAGAGTAGGTGATAAGCCTCTGCCCTGGTTCCCAGTCCATCTCCCAGTCCCAACCGTCACTCTCTAGAATCCTCAGGCCGCCCACACTCCAAGCTCCACTTAAACATTCTAGGAGGCCCTTGCACACACTCAGCTATTCATCACAATCATACCAGGATACCACAATAATAAAAATGCAAACTGGTTTTAGACCCTTTTGGATGCCCATACAGTTGGGGCAGCCATTGTAGGCAACAACACACTCGCTGTTGTTGAACAACAAACTCTTACTCATGCGAACAGTGTCAGCTTTTTATTATTCAGAGGCTGATGCTTTTTCTTTTTCAAAATGTTAAATATTTATATATACACATAACAGTACATGATGACAATTTATAGTGTACAAACACATAGCTGTGTCGAAAATTCAATGTTCCATGTTTACAGATAAATTCACTTATATATTTATCAGACAACTTGTTAGTAGGTGAGATGTGCCATATGCTTCGGTACAGCACACACAGGGTGAAAATGCAATTAAGGGAGACGTTGATTGTAAGTCTCCTAAGCCCGGCTAGGAATGTTAGTAGTATAGGTGCAGTATTAAGTACAGCCCATTGAAATTCTGGGTCTGAGTGCTGCTGACGTTTCGGTAGAAATAGATGGATGCCTTCTTCTGGGGCCAACAAAGTCAGGGAACTCACTGTTCGTGCTGTGAGTAGGGACAGATGAGTCAAGGGGATATCGCAGGCTGAATAGGAAGCAGAAGTCATCACGGTGGGCAATGGTAGAGGCGATTGCCGCTAGATTGGCGGTAAGCCCGTCGGGATCAGGTAATGGTCCCCTGGAGCTGGGACCGCGATCCGGCTGGATCCAAGGTGAAGCAAACCTGGAGGTGGAATATGAGCAAAGCCCAGGAAAGGTCGAGGGCTGGATCACTTCTTGGAAGGAGGAAGAGTCATCAAGGCTGGGTGGCAGAAGTACGTGAAGATCGTGCTCGCCCTCCAAATGTCGGGGCAAGCAGGAGCAGGAACGGCATCAGGAAATAGACCAGCAGAAAATTGAGGAGATCTACGGCAAACACTTAGCCATTGTCAAAACTGTTTCCATGTTTGAATTATCGTAATCATAGAGAAAGCTCACTGACTCAGCATTAAAGTGAAATAAGAAATAGATGAGACCTTAATTGAACATACTTTGGACAAAATCAATGCTATGACTGCGAAGTTCGGACAATTTAATTCTGCTAAAAAATTGGAAAGGTTGTGTAAAGACTATTGTTTTTAATCAAGGATTTTGGACATTCCTATGTAAGGCAAGTGTATCATACAGCGGAATTGGAATGTGACAGAAAAACATCCCAACAAAGTACAACATGGACATTTTTCACATGTTGATATATTTTAGGGTCAAGTGCCTTAAAAGATGAATATAATGAACACACTAGCTAGATTGTCTACACTTAATTCCAATCAAGGACATAATCGGGACCTACAGAAGATTCTTTCCCAGGGTTATAGGGGTGCAGACTGAACCTTTCATTGCTCTAACAGGGGTCTATGCAGAAACAATGGCAGAATTAGAGGTATCTCAGGAATGTAAATCATGGAATAGAGGTAGGTAATAAAGTGACAGAACAAAGGTAACAGATGATTCCAATGTTCGACCTTTCACCCCACCAACTAAAAGAAGTTTGAACGTTTTTCAAACAGCCTTAGTTATGTATCAACAAGTTGAACTTATTTATTTATCTTTGGTTGGATTTGATTATGCTTTTTCAGACTATTAGATTACATATTTTTCATTGGATTCTACCTTGTAGCAATACAGGATTGTTTGTTTCCTCTAATTGTTAATCTCCCCTTAATTAAATCTGTCCAGAAATTCTGGCTTTTAGGAACCTAGTTACAGATACAGTAAAAACCCTAGAGAATAAGAGAGGATTGGAGCGCTCTTGCACATTTTAGGAGATGGTCACGGCTCCATAGTGATCCATGCTACGTTTTTTCCAGCACCTACAATCGGGACAAACTGGAGCTGAGGCTCACACTTGTCTAAAGGTATTTGGAGCATGTCCCCCAAATTTGATGCAGAACAAACCTGGCATTCGGTAGAAATCTGGATGGTTTGCCAAGGCCTAGCAATCCAGAGCTGCGCAAATGGGTGTTTGCCCTAGGGGGCTCCCCTGGATATTGTTGTGGGGTAGTCTGGCTGTGCTCTGGGGGCGTCCTCCCTCTATGCACAGATGTTGGGAAGGGGGAAGCCCCCCGAGGTGCTTTAAAGTAAGGTGAGATGCATTTGAGGCACTATGATGAGCCAGGGGAAAGGAGGACAGTGAAAGGGATGCCTTCCCGTCCAACAGGACCCCATGTTAACAGAACCAATTACTTAATATAACCAATTACAATTTAACTACATGGTGTTGCCCAAGGTGTGGGTGGCATTGCTATTTTGCATAGGTACTAATAATCCTAGGTCGAAGATAAGGCGTGCACACCAAATGTGGCATTACATGCACTGGGGCCAAATTTACGAGGTCACAGAAATCTCCAATCATGCCCGAGCTCCCATGAGGACAGTTCACACCCCCACCCGCCACACTGTTTATTAATTGTTCTTGAAAGTGAGACCGGCACCTGGTGTGCATGTTGTCTCACCTTGGCCAAAGCATGACCAGGCCCATTCCTGGGCGACCACGAGTTATAGCCCACATAACTGACAAAATCCTAAAATCCCCGAAATCCAGGAAACCAGGTGCCCTTTGACCACCAACCCCAAAGAAACAAGTCCTGAAATGTCAAAGATGCTGGACAGGGCACATCGTTGAGCGACAGTTGTGTGATTTGTATCGCCAGTTGCTGGGAGGAATACATTTAAAAATGAGGGTGGAGACCTTGGATCCAGATGGCATGGAGGGAGTGAGTGAAATGTGTTTGCGAAGGTTAGAGTGCCCCAGAACCTCTTGTGTGTCCATCTTGAGGTCTGCTAAGTGCAGAGTATGAGTGATAAAACAAGATGTATAGTAGGAGTATAATTAATATGTTTTCTGACCTTCAAAATGAGAAGAAGATCAGTCCTGCAGCACCCACGTGATGGCAGGCAGACAGACTGGGCTGGGACCAATAAACTGCCATCCCTTATGGATAAAGGTGGTACTTGTATAGGGTACATCCATTCAGCCGCATAGGTTTTTACTGCATGTATTGTGTCATTTATGACAATGTTTTGCTTTATAAGATTGTGCTTGTACTACTTTTCATCAGAGTTCTTTGCTGTTGCTCTCATCTACGTGTGAGATTAAACTTGTTATCCTTACAAGATCGACTTGGGCCTTTCTTCCCTAGCGGGTTGTAGTCTCTCTGGGTGAGCGTTCAGGGGCGTGCCTTCACAGTTTAGTTTTGCAGATCCAAGGCTGCCACTTGAACCACTGTCTTAAATGGTGGTTGTGGTATGCGGGTCAATGCAGCATTACTGGGGGAGGTGGTGACTAATGTTTTCAGTCGCCTGTGGTGACAATGGTCCCCGATTTGGTCCTGGTCCCATTTTGTTGTTGTAGGCCGTGCCACACTGACTTCAGGTGAGGACCCGAGCAGAGAAGGGATCTCTGTTTGCCGTGACACTTCAGCTTTGAATTCTGGGTTGGATTGGGCCCCTGTCTGGTCACAGCCTGCATTTGCCAATAACATCACAGAGCTAACACTGGCTGAGGTACTTAGCGGATTGATTCCTACATTGAGGATGGGCAACAGCTGTCCCTGCAGTACATACATCACTCACTGAATGGAGAGAAGATTAAAATGAGGAGAAACTAATGAGCGTTCCATCGCCTCTTTTGAGTTAGGGGGACAACTCAATGGAACAGGAGAGAAGAGGTGCAGTGTTAGCCATGGCGATGCACACTCCAGACTTCACGTCTCACCTGTAATTCTTGTTATGCATAATAGTGAGCCTTACAATTAATAGAGGGGGGGGGTTTCCTCCTGCTGTCCACAAATGAGACAACCGCTTTAGAAGTGTTAAAACAATGCAGCATTGACCCTTTCACCAAGCCGGTACCCAAAACACCAGTTCTAGCTTCCACTAATGACATCATGGCTACCCCATCTGCCCCTACAGGTCTCGAAGTAATCATGGCCAGTATGATGGATGGGCTTACATCAGTGAATTCTAAACTGGATGATAATACTGACAACATCACTGCCATGAATGCTAAAAATAAGAATGCACAAAACAGAATTACTGAAGAGGAATCCAGGGTGAGTCTCGTGGAAGAAATGGCATAAATGGGGAACTGGTGACCCTTACGAAAGCAATGTCAGCAGTACAAAGAAAATGTGACAACCTTGAATTCACGCTCTCATCACAATAACATGCATATACTTGGGATCCCATTAAACCTGATTACTGGAGATATAGAGTCGTCAAGGAGAGAAGGTTGCTTGCAGTGCTTAATCAACTGAAATTGTCGCTAGTGTTCCAAATCGAAAGAGGGCATAGAGAACACTGGTGGCACCTCCCAAGCCTGGTTGAATGCCACAACCCACCATAGCCAGAGAACTAATGGGACAGAGATGTAAACCTGAAAGCTGCCAGGAACATAGGTGAATTACGACTGGGCTCTAATAGGATCTGTATATACCCCACATTTTTCCTAGTAATACTACAAGAACGGAAAACATTCTTGGGGGTAAAAAATTGTTATGAAAGAGATCTGTCACATACTCAATAATGTTCCCTGCTAAATTTAGATTCAATTTCTGCAACAAAACATATTTTCTTACTTCACCAGAAGGTGTGACAACATTTATTGAAAGCAATATCCTTCTTCTCAGTCCTGAAATTCATCTGTCGAATTATCACTTGTATCCTTTTCAAATGTATGATCATATATTAATGTTCATTAAGTGCATTCATTTCAATAAATACCTTATTGCACACTGAATTGTTGAGAGAATTTACGGCCGAGATCGAACTTCTGCATACAGTAGTCCCCGAGCTGAATTGCTTTATTATTATTATGGTATTTTTTTAGCACAGACCTAGCTTTGAGACGCAACAGAGTACTTGTAAAGACTGGAGAGGGGTGTCTGTACTTCTGCTTTCTTTATGGCAGAGGAGAGGCACACAGGACCCCAGCCAAGATTCAAGGCCTAAATTCTCAGGATGTGATGCAGGCTGGTTCTTAAGTACAGTGTAGTCCACACGCACCCTCAAAGGAATGTCTGCACACTGTATTAGTTAAAACACAGTCTTTATATAATTAATATTCAAGGTTATGTACAATATCGGCATAACTCATTTTGTACTCGGTTATCTATAATGGCAAATCTATACAGTTCTACGTGGTACCACAATTACTATTCAATCTCTTTAAAGTGCATCAACTGTACCGTTAAATGTCACACAAATCAGTTTGTAAAGGAAACCAACAATAGATTTAAGAGGAAAGCAGTTGGTTAGAACAATAGGCAGAATACTGGCCCTGTTTACCTAGACACAGTTCTGTGTGGAGATCCCCCCACCTGGGCAACCTGTAAAATAAAGATATATCACAAGCCCAGTCCAAATATTGTTCACAAAAATCTTTCCAATAGTTCAGCAACCCCAAAGTACCTGGTGTTGTAGAGTTCCTCGTCGGGAAATCGACGGCCCTTCTTGAGTGCACTCCCTTTAAGGCAGGAGCCACGGGTCGTCGAACGTCCGGCGATGAACACGGTGAACTACGGCAGTGAAGTGGCAGCTTCATTCCTAGCGGTGCTCGTCGTCGAGGAAGCGTAGACGTCCTGCAAGGAAGAGGCGTGCAGGGCACCGCGATGTTCATAGTTCTGTACCGCAAAGAGTTTGAAGAACTGTGGCCCAGCAAGGGCATCGAGTCGTCGGTGTCTCTGTGGTCTTTGGGTGGCGGGAAGCCCACCAGCGGATGCTCCTCAGCGCGTCGACGGCCTGGCCTTCTCTGGTGGGATAAGGCAGTGCGGTGGTGCAGGCGAGCGCGTCCTGGGATCAAATGAAGTTCTTAGGCAAAGGAAGCACGGCGGCTCTGGTCAGCGAGGGCGGTCATCGACGGTTACGGACAACAGTCCTGGCGCTTCTATTTGGGATTCTGCAGCAGTCCCCATCTCCGGTCGGCAGCCTGTCATACGTCTCTCTACCAGGGAGCTTTGGCAAAGATCAGCTGGTGCACAATGGTCCCTCGTAGCTCGAGAAGAGGGCGCCTTACCAGGTCCTCTCTGGGTCAGTCCTTGGAGACACAGCAGCTTTCGGATTGATGAAGAAGGGCAACATCAATTCTTCTCTTCCAGCTGGGCTTCAAGGTTAATCTTCAGTTTCACTCCAGTTACTCTTCAGCTTCTGAACACCAATTCTAGCAGTGAAAGGCCCCCAGATATGCTAGTTGATCTCCCATTCATTCTGCTGGGTCACACTCACGCAACCAGTCAGTCAGAAGGGCCTTCATGCAGGCAGGCAGCCAATCAGGTGCATAGTGCATTCAGGTCATTCACTTCTCTCCAGACACTCACAACAAGTTATGTGTATTGGGACAAGTACCGAGCCATTCAACACTCCACACTGCATTCATACCAGTTTCGGGCAGGGCTGTCTCATTCATTGTGTCAAACACCAGATGCCAGACATCCACAACAAGAAGTGCATATTGGTCACACACTCCATTCACCCAGATCCCACCCACAGGGTGAACCCACAATATACAGTCACTGGGAAGGTTCCAGCGAGTCTGGCCTGGACTTCACAACAACACCGTATTTGGAACTTCCACCCAACAGCCAGTCAGGGGGAAGGGACAGAGTCAGGGCTTCCAAGGACTTTGGGAAAACAAGGTACCAGGCAATAGAAAGCAAGAAGCCACAGGGGCCATCTTTTTTCCTATCAGGAATCAACTGATTCCAATGGCAGGGCCTGGATATCCCAACATGGAGGATACTCAGAGCACCTGTCAAATTCAGCATGGAGCTGCCACCAGCCCATACCCTGCTCTGTGGGCCACACACAGGGTGCCCAAAAACATACACTAGGGATACAGGGTTTTGCCCCCCACCCATGGGTGCTATAAGGGTATCCCATGGTCTGTACACCAAACCAAAAAACAGGAAGAGCTGCACTGCCAGGAGTCCCATATGGACTCCTGGGCAGAAAACAATACAGAACACAAATGAAAAATGACTTCAGGACAAGGACAGGGAGGCCCTGTCCCTCCAATGCATTTCCAGCATCACAGTACTTTATGGGTATGCAGTGTTAATAACGAAAAATAAATAACGACAAACATTTTCAGTGACACCTGAATAACGACAAACATTTTTTTGTAAAAGTATATATGGGGGTTGGGGTAAGGGATTAAAAGGGGTGGGGTAGTTGGGGAGAGGGTAAACGAGCTGTAGAAACAGGGTGATTGGGGGGAACCCAACAAATTTAAAAAGAGAACACAAATGTGACTTTTGTTGTTATTAAAGTGTCACTGAAAATGTATGTTGTTATTTTAGTTGTCGTTATAAACACATGGAACCACTTTATGGAGGTATACAACAATACAGATACACAACAGCATGCTTTACAGAGGTTTACAACAGAACAGGTTCATAACAGGACACTTTTAAGAGGTAACAACATAACAGATATACACTGGGGGGTAGGATACAGAGGGGCACAGAGGAGGAGTACAGCTGTACAAGGTGGTGGGGAGGACAGGGGTGAATGGCATCTAGCAAGTCAGGTGGGGCAAGGGCGACATGATGACCTGCTGCTGAGGAGGAGAGATTCCTTGAAGAGGTGGGTCTTGAGTTCTTTTCTGAATTGTAGGCGCGTGGAGGCATGTCTGATGTTCAATGGCAGGGGGTTCCCTCGTCTTTGGGCGTAGGCAAAGAAGGCTTGTTTTCTGGTAATGTCCTAATTTCAGCTGCAGATTTCAAGTTGGTGGGTTTCCTGTCTTCTGGCATTGTGCTGTCCTCTGGAGGTGCTGCTTTTCTCTGCGAGGTAGTTGGGTGACTTGAGGGCGACTGCTTTATAGATGATGCAGCAAGACTTGGTGGTGATGAGTGCATGCAGTGGGAGCCAGTGAAGGTCAATGAGCACTGTGGTAATGTGGTCGTTTCATCATAGTCCCTTGATTAGGCATGCAGCTGCTATGTTATATTGGGGTTTCAGAAGTGAGGGTGGAAACAGGGTTAGGAAGTTTGTTGGGGGAATCTTGGCAGAAATATAACAAGACAAGGTTGGTCAGATTGAGGTTGATAGTATCCGATCTACCTAAGTTCACGAACATGGAACCCTTTTGGATACAATTTTCAAATCATAGTATGGCTCAAGAGGTAGTGTGTGTGTGAGTTGGAACTTTCGAGGCATGAGCCACCCTATTAAGAGGCAGAAACATATGGCATACACAGAAAGAGTAGGAATTCTTTTCTTGTAGGAAACAAATGTGGGTAGGACAAATAACTCTAGTCTGTGTCGTACCTGGGTTAAAAATAGATTCTACACGTCTTACTCAACCCAGTCTCATGGTGTTCTCATCTCAGTCCATAAGCAACTTTTGTTTAGCCCAATCAAAACATTGACTGACCCATTGGGAAGATTTGTGATAACACTGGAGAGGCTAAGTGGGAAGGACATTTCACTAGTCAACACATACAGTACAAACAGTGACGACCTGCAAGTTTATTCTGATGTTCTTGACATACTGCATGGTTTCCTAATGGTATCAATATTATGGGGTGGTGATTTTAACACCATATTACATTTGTAAATGGATGGTACTAGTATTGAACATAGACCTTTATCTAAAACATCACAGGCCGTCTCGCAGGGTAAGTCAGATTTGAACCGGATTCATGTCTGGAGTGCCTTAAACAGCAAGGTCAGGGATTTTGCATATTATTTGTCAGTACATGATTCTGCATCTAGAATAGACATGTAGCTTCTCTCCCATAGACCTATGAATGAGGTGACCTCCGTGCAAACACTCTCTAGAACATATTCAGACTACTTTCCCCTTCTCGCAGTTAAGGTTTCTACAAATCTTTTTGTAAATGTAAATATAGATTATATTATAGTGAACATGTCTTAGATACATTTGGCATAAACAGGAACATTAAAAGCAGCTATGTATATACTTCAGATATCATCTTTTACCAAAGAACTACAAAGGAAAGAATCACAAGTAGTGATGTGATGCATGTGTTTACATGTTTACTGTTTTAAACAATGTACTCATTGTTATGAACTATTCTAAAATGTTAATCTCACACATGTAAAATGGAAGGGTGGTCTAAATATGGGCAAATACGTAGAGTGATTTATGTCTGATGCCATTACTTAAACAATCATTGATGTCATAGATTAGGCTATTAGCAATGTCACCAGTGATGTAATAGATGATGGCATTAGTGATGTCACCAGTGGTGTCATAAGTGATGTCATCAGTAATGCCATCATTGTGGTCATAGGCTGCGTACAGGGGCCGCAAAGTTAAGGTGGATTAAAGCGAGTGCAAACCAGTGTTCTTCCTGGATGCCAGCCTCCTTTTTCATCTTGGCCCCTAGATCATGCACTGCAGCGATAACGTGTGACAACATCCTATTTTCACCATCTTGAACTCCCAATCTTTTTGCAAACACCACCTTACATTGCTGTCAGCATATCAAGGACGTAGCGGTCATCAGCCTTAGGGCATGCAGCTCGACCCTTATGATGTCGAACCCCTGTTTGGTGTTGTTAGGAAACTGGACCAGTTCCCAGCACATGATCTGCAGCCATTTGGCATTAGCTTGTGATTATATACAGGGTAGCAATAAGGATGCAAAAACTGTCTCTGCTGAGGTAAACAGCAATTATTCCTCAGGTATTTCTTCAAGCAATTCTGATTAGTCTTTGGACAGATAGTTTGTTGCTCTACTTTTCCTTCCGCAGCTGCCTATATGGTTCTTTCTCATGGAGAATACAGAAGTCTGGTGGTGGCATCATATTTTGTGCTGCGATAGTAGGGCATACTGTGGGCACTTCGTCGGGCAGTGGCACCCCTTTCAGGTGATCTTCTGGGACTACTAACAGGGCTCAGTGTAACGTAGCTAGTGAACAATAGCCCCTCCATGAGGGTGGGAGGTGCAAGTACGCTTGTTGGTCACACACCCAGTAGTAGTCCATCAGAGCTGATGTGCCCTTCTTCAGATCTGGAATCAACACTGTTCTCTTGTATCATTCATTTGATTCGACAAAGACAGTTCCTTCACTGAAAAATCACAGTTCATAAGTATTTTCACCGGCTTTTCCATGGCGGCAATCCATGTCAGTTTCGTAATGTGCTCTCTGCATATGTGTATGCATGTTCGTTCCACGAGGGGCACCCTTTTTCTGGAAACCCTAGAAGTCCTTCGGCTCTGCAGGTGAGGGTCATTTCTTGCCACTTGCTGTTGACATATTTTGCTCCTTCTATCACCAAATAGGGTTGTTTTAGACAGTTGGTGTTATTCACACTGGTTTTGCATTTCTGAGCATCTGAATCGCAATTTGTAGATGTAGGTTATGTGCCTGCAAAGTGCCGTTGAGCCTATTTAGCTCAAGATGAATCAGCCATTGTGCCTCTATAATTGGTACTTCCTGTGGTACTAGAACCTTGAGTATCCTGATGCGTGCGGTATTAATGAGCACACATAGCAACTGCCATTAGTTGTTCACATAGCCACTGCACTCATTTCAGAGTTCAACTGTTTGAGTGCTCAGGATGATAGATATCTTGAACCGCATCCAAGCTTAGGCCATGGTATGCATGATATTTGAGTTTACGTGCTTGTCTTTTCTTTCTGTCATGGCGCGATATATACCTTCTTGACAATATAATCCTGCTGACTGAGGTATTATCACTACTATTTGTGCTACAAAAGAGGTTTTTAATAGTTGAAAGTAGCATTTCAAACATTCTACTTGTGCATACAGTTGTACGGGTACTGGTGCCATTTGTTTGGGATGTATTATATATATATATATATATGGTTGTGTTTTCTCGTTCACTTAAATTGGAGGGTATGCTTTTATTCAGGCTTTCATTCAGGTTCAGGCTCGTGGTCGGGCCCCCCTCCTTTAGATGGCTCACCCAGATAAAAGATGACCTCCAATATATTCCTAACAAAAACATAAGAAAAGTAAAGAAAATGACTGTAAAATGTAGCCCACACTTGTATGAATACATCCTAGTAGAACTAACAACATTTCTATCACTATTCAGTGAACAAGTAGATGCTGAACTCTTTATCTTCTTTTTACCTGTAAAAGGAACAAGAACGGGTTGGGCAAGGGAAAGGAAGGGGAGGAGGGATGAAGGATGGGCAGTGAGAAGGAGAGAGAGAGAGAGTGAGAGAGAGAGAGAGAGAGAGAGAGAGAAAGAGAGATAGAGAGAAAGTTTAGTCCACAGAGCTTATGCTTTTCACAGCAATGCATGTTTAACTCTCTCTTTTACATGCACTTATATTGACAGCATTAAACTAAGTGGGATGGGGTACACTGGTTGTGTTTGTTTTAAGGTGCTGCGGTTGAATTCAGTGGGGCCCTACACATGTCTGACAGGTGTATCCAGTATCAAAGCCCCTTCACTTTTACTGCAAGAGGGGTGGAAAACAGAACCTCTTAGGGCCGATTGAACCTTGGATTGTTCCATTTTCACACAAAACCTCTAACATACACCAGCCCCCCCAGCAACAGTTGTTGGGCAGGAGATGTGCCATCCAGTGGAACCATAGCGTTTTTGGTGTCATTTGGGTGAGGTGGTGTGATTTGTCATGAGATGCTGTTGCGCTCACCTGGATTCCACAGGGGCGTTGAACGAAGCTGGACTGCTGCGGTCTCCACCAGTGTGACTCGTAGCGAAGTGATGATCGACTGCACTTGCCTGCTCAGTTTCGTCTGCCTGGCCCACAAGAATATTTTCCGAAAAGCAGTAAAGGGGATTAGCCACCCGTGGTAGAGAGGTTACACTAACAGTATTTTCCCTGAAAACTTCCAGTATTCCCCTTCATAAAGTCTCACCTTATTGTTTGGAAGGATGAACTCTCCATCCTGCGTGGAGTGCATGGGCACGTAGAAGTTCAGTTACTTCACTTATCCGAGGGTATTTGGCAGAGTTCCAGACAACAATGACTCTGGGGTAAGTAGTGTGTAAACCAAATGTATACTTCTTTTAGAGTTCAAATGTCTGTTAATTCACTCTTGCTCCTTTCATACCTTTTCCCTTGCAGCGTGATCCAAGGAGTGAGTTTGCCTCAATGGATGAGGGTAGCGCTTAGGTAAGAGTCAGTTTGTACCAAGCACTGTCTAGCAAGTAATATTGTTCCAAATGTAATTAACCAATAATTCTCTATCTTCTTTGCAGGTGCGGCACCTTGCTGAAAATGTCTAACGTAGGATGGTGAGCAGCGCTGCCTCGAGTGGTAAAATTCTGAGTAAGTATCTTGCAGTAAGTAAAAGAATGTCTTTGGCGGAACCCCGCTCACCTTTTGTTTGCTCTTGTCTTTTCAGATGCTGATGTTTCGGGCGGCGATTCAACGGGTGTTGCGCCGGGTCGTGGAGATGCTCCAAAGACAGGTGAGTATGGCGCTGCGCTGCAGCTGGCAATGCGATGCAGTTTATCCTTTATCCACAGGTGCGGCTGCTCCAGGAAAAGATGATGACCAAATGGAAATCTCCTTGTTCTAACCTTCTCTTCTTCTTTCCTTATCTCTAGGATCGGCTCCGGACACAAGACGGGTGTGGTTGTAGACTGGACACTGGACTGCAGACACGGTGAGCGTTACGCTGCTAAGATGCAGAATAACGCGAAACGTGTGCTGCTCTTCGGGCGTGGTTTAAATAGCATCAAATAAGTAGTTCCCAGGTAAGAAGTTCTAGTACCACACCCAAGCAGCAAAATAGTTCCTAAAGGAAAGTAGTCCCTTCATGGCCTCATGATGGCCTGTACATGAGTTCTTTGCAGGATGACCTGCATAGTTTAAAGTTGGCAATTTGAGCCTGGCACCTACGGCGCCAGGACTGAACCCATATAGCCCCTAGGTGGGGTTTTGGGAATTCCTGTGTCTTCTTGGGTGCCTGTTCCCTGGACAGATGGACCTGTTCCGGATTTCTGGGGGCAGGCATCGTGACAGCACTCCCCCCAAAGCCCCTCCTAAGGCTGTTCTCCTCACTGGTCCCGTTTTGTCTGGGAAATTCTGGTGGAACCTTTTCACCAATCGAGGTGCATGAATATTGTCACTTGGTTCCCATGACCTTTCTTGTGGATCATAACCTTTCCAGTCGACCAGATAAAAAAGTCTTGATTTGACTATTTTTGAGTCCAAAATATTCTTTACTTCAAATCCTGGTTCCCCGTCTATTAGGATGGGGCTAGGTGGTTTAGTTAGCCTTGTGCCTGGTTGTACTGGCTTTTAGAAGTGAAACATGAAAGACTGGGTGAATTTGCATATTTGACGGTAACTCCAATTTGACGGCCACAGGATTAATAGTGGCTTTAACAGTGTAAGGTCCCAAATACTTGGGGTTAAAGGTTTGAGTCCCCTTTAAAGGTATGTGTCTTGAAGCCAGCCAAACTTGGTCTCCTATCTGATATTTCAGAGCTTCGCTTCTATGTTGATCTGCGGTTTTCTTGTATCTCTCTTTAGCCTGTTTCAAATGTTCAGTTGCCGTTTTAAAAGCTTGTGTGATAGTGGCGTGTAGATGGTTCACGGCGGACATCTCTAAGTGTTGGGGCGAATCGAGTTCAGAGGTTTGAGGATGTCGCCGATATATAGTATAAAATGGGCTTTGTCCTGTTCCTGAGTGCAATGAGTTGTTGTATGCATATTCGGATAGCCACAAAATTTCTTTCCAATTGCCTTCGGTTTGGTGTAACATGCACCGTAGGTATTGCTCTAGTGTCTGATTGGTCCTCTCAGTTTGACCATCGGTTTGAAGATGGTGGCTGGTTGATAGTCTAATGTCGATTTGGGACAATTGACAGCATTTCCTCCAAAACTGAGAAATGAACTGACTTCCCCGGTCGGAAACCAATACGGAGGGGAATCCATGTATTCGGACGATATGTTCTAGAAATTCCTTGGCCAAGGTCGAGGCTGAAGGTAGACCCTTTAATGGAATGGAGTGAGCCATTTTTTGGAAAAAAGATCCACTACAACTAGGATGGTGTTATACCCATTTCATGGGGGAAGGTCAGTAATAAAGTCAAGGGATAAGGTATGCCAAGGCGTAGGTGGAATGTGAAAAGGTTGTAATAGGCCTGCTGGTTTCCTTTTCTGGGTCTTATTTTGGGTGCAAATACCACAAGACAGTACAAATGACTTAATGTCTTTCCGCCAAGTAGGCCTCCAGAATTGTCTTTTGATCTTGGCCTCGGTTCTAGCGATCCCAGGATGCCCTTCTATCAAACACTCATGGTAATTGGAGATAACATGTTCTTGTAATTCTTTATTTGGTAGGTAAAGACGTCCTTGATAGTATGGTAGGTGATCGGTGACTGAATAATATTTGCCTTTGTTCAACCACCTTTGTAAGGCTGCAGGGTCGAAAAGCTGTTGAATCTTTTTATAGATGTCGTCCAGAGTCTGTAGAGTGGTTATACCTATAATTCTTCTCTCCGGAATTATGGGTACTGGTTCTGGATTTGAATATGGTTCTCCCATTCCAATACGAGATAAGGCACCTGCTTTGCCATTTCGACAACCTGGTCGGTAAGTAATCACGAAATCATATTCTGCAAAGAATAAGGCCCATCTAAGTTGGCGTGACTATTGAGCCATGGCTGTCTTTAAATATTGTAAGTTCCTGTGATCCGTGATTATGGTGATAGTGTGTCGAGCTCCGAGAAGATAATGCCGCCAGGCTTTGAACGCCGACTTGATGGCCAGTAGTTTCTTGTCGGTAACTGCATAGTTTAACTCTGGTGCTGAAAATTCCCGTGACCAGAACACCACCGGGTGAAGTTGACCAGTCTCAGGATCCTTTTGGGAAAGGACAGCTCCCATGGCTAAGCTGGATGCATCAGTTTCAACCACGTATGAAAGTTCTGGACGTGGGTGCTTTAAAACAGGAGCTGAAGTAAATTTCTGTTTTAGGTCTTGGAAGGCCTTTTCAGCTCTTCTGTCCACTGGAAGCATTTATTTTTCTGCAAAAGAGCCGTTATGGGGTGCACAAGATGTGAAAAATCAGGAATGAATCTGCTGTAAAAGTTTGCAAATCCAAGCATACTCTGTACCCCTTTAATCAAGGTAGGTGAGGGCCACTTGAGGATTGCATCCACCTATCATGAATCCATTTGAACTCCATTTGGGGTCAGGATAAATCCAAGGAATTCAACTTCCGAAGTATGAAAAACGCACTTTTCCAATTTCGCATAGAATTTATGCTGGCATAGTTTTTCTAGTACCGCACGAACGTGCTTCACATGGTCTGATTCAGTTGAAGAGTATACAAAGATGTCGTCTTTGTATACAACAACAGAGACATCTATGAGTTCGCAAAGGACATCGTTCATAAAATACTGGAAGGCTGCCGGTGCGTTGCAAAGCCCGAAAGGCATCACCTGGTATTCGAACAATCTGTATTTGGTACGGAAGGCAGTCTTCCATTCGTCGCCTTTTTTCGCTCGTACCAGATAATACGGCCCTCGGAAGTCCAACTTAGTGTAGATACGAGCATCCTTTACTTGGTCCAGTAGTTCTGGGATCAGGGGCAACGGGTATCGGTTTTTTACCGTTATTTGGTTTAATGCACGATAGTCAATACAAGTCCTAAGGTCACCTTCCTTTTTAGGGACGAAGAATAAAGACGATGCTGCCGGAGACTTGGACGGGCGAATTAAGCCATTAGAAAGGTATTGATCCAAATATTGCCGTAAATGAAGATTTTCGAGTTCAGTGAGGGCGTAAATTATGCTGCATGGAATTTGAGCACCGGGTAGGAGGTCGATCTGGCAGTCATATGATCTGTGGAGTGGTAACGTGTTTGCTTGGTCTTTCTGGAAAACATCCTGAAATTCCTGGTATTCCTGGGGTAACTGAGTTATCGGATTCGTGACCGTAACCAGTCTTTTGATCAAAGTTCTTTCAGGATAACAAGTGTGTGCACAATCCGAGAAGGTCACTCTCTTTTCTCGCCAGTCAATACAAGGATTATGAGTTTTCAACCATGGCATTCCCAGAATTATTTGGAACTTTGGGGCCTTGATTAAGTCAAACACAATGCTCTCTCGGTGCCCATCTTGACCCAACAGTGTCATCTCCATAGTTGAATGAGTTACTGGACCGGAAGCTATTTTGGTCCCATTGACAGTGGTGATTACTTCAGTTGTGGGTTTATTGCAGAGAGGCAGGTTCATCCTTGTAGCCAATTCTTGATCCATGTAGTTTCCTATGGTTCCGCTATCTATGTATGCTCTCACTGCGTGCATACAAGATGGTTGCCTTCGATCTATAAGGAACATTGGTATATTTAGGTGCAAGGTCTGAGTTTCCTTCTTCATGCTCGGCAAGCGGACCTCTACGCCTTTCGGGCGTGGCCATTTCCCGGCTCTGATTCCATATTGATTTTGTCAGCGACTCCTACCACCTTCTTAGGTGGTTTCACTGGGCAATCCCATAAAAAATGCCCTGAGGTTCCACAATACAAACACAAATTGTAACTGCCGCCTCTTGTCCCTTTCTTTTTGAGTCAAAGGTCCTTTAACCCCCCCCAATTTGCATGGGTTCAGATACATCAGTTCCTTTGGGGGTGACATTGTCCTTAGGTTTTACCAATACTCGATTCTCGAATCTAGCCCGATCAGCATTCCGATTCTGAAGTCTGTGATCCAACTGGACAACGAGGTCTATGTATTCAGCACAGTCTTGAGGTGGGTTCACTAGCTGTGCCAAAACGTCTTTTAGTTCACCTCGTAGCCCACGATGAAATAGCGTAATCCGCTTGACCTCTGGCCATCCAGTTTCTACCACCAACCTATTGAAGGTTGCGATGTAGGTCAGAAGATCCTGGTTACCCTGACGCAAGAACAAAAGTTCATTATCCAAAGCTTGGCCTTTGGAATGTCGGGCAAATAGTCTTTCCATGCTTAGTTGAAAACCCTGAAAATCCCGAAGAAGAGGGTCATCCTGGTTGACTAGTGGAATAGACCAATCGGCTGCACTGCCGCTGAGATACGATAGTACAAAGGCTACCTTTGCCTGATCATTCGGAAAGGCGCCAGGTCTACATAAAAAATGCAGGCGGCACTGGTTCATAAACATGGCAAACCTTTTTGGGTTCCCCGCAAAGCGTTCTGGCGGTGCTAAAGGAACTGTCCCTGGTAAAATTACTTGCACTGGATTACTTGATTGAGCTTGGGCAGAAGCTCCCCCGAGTATAGGTAAAGGTGTGTGCCCAGCTTGTGCTTGAAGTAATTGCCTGGCGAGATCATCCGTACGTTCTTTTGCCACAATCAGTTCTCTCCTGAGAGCATTAGTCTCTTGACGGGCAGAATGCGCTTCAGCCCTTAGTTCTCCCAGTAGTTGGGCTAATTGGTCAATCTCTGAGGTCTCCATAACGCCCGGGTGGAGATTTGTAGTAAGTCTTTGCGTTCTGTCACCCTCACCTGGATTCCACAGGGGCGTCGAACACCGCTGGACTGCTGCGATCTCCACCAGTGTGACTCGTAGCGAAGTGATGATCGACTGCACTTGCCCACTCAGTTTCGTCTGCCTGGCCCGCAAGAATATTTTTCGAAATGCAGTAAAGGAGATTAGCCACCCGTGGTAGAGAGGGTAAACTAACATTATTTTCCCTGAAAACTTCCAGTATTCCCCTTCATAAAGTCTCACCGTATTGTTTGGAAGGATGAACCCTCCATCCTGCGTGGAGTGCAGGGGCGCGTAGAAGTTCAGTTACTTCACTGATCCGAAGGTATTTGTCAGAGTTCCAGACAACAATGACTCTGAGGTAAGTAGTGTATAAACCAAATGTATAGTTCTTTTAGAGTTCAAATGTCTGTTAATTCATTCTTGCTCCTTTCATACCTTTTCCCTTGCAGCGTGATCCAAAGAGTGATTATGGGGATGACAAACTTGTGAATCAGTTTAGGCGCTGGTGGGATATGATGATCCAGTGGTCGCTGTTAAGCAAATTAGTTTAGACATATGGTCGAGTCAGGTCTTTGTCATTCGTTTGGTTGTTTATTTCATGGTTAGTTAACACCAATGAAAACATCATAATAGAAATGAATGGCAGTTTTTGTCATGGTAAATCGCTACATAGCCAACGCGCGTTTCAACCTAAGTCTTTTTGAAGGCCATTTGAGTTAGGAGGTGAGCTCCAAAATGTTGTAGACTGGTCCTCCCAGATAAGGGTTCCAGGGGGGCACGATAGCCGTTCGTTAGCCTGGTTCGGCGTGTTGTAGTCGGGCGAGCGTTTCTCTGAAAGCCCAGAGAAACGCTCGCCCGACTACAACACGCCGAACCCAGCACCTTGCTTTTGAGTGCACTAAGGAACAATATGTTGTTCGTTGTGCTGCTGTTTTTTGTGAATCCCGTTTGACACGGGTCAGCGCATTCTGCTTCACTTGCCCATCGCTGACATTTTTGGAGTAGTAAAGAGCCGAACACCTTGCCAATCGTGTCCAGAAGCGCGATAGGGCGGTAGTTCTTAGGATCCTCTTTCCTGCCTTTTTTGAATATTGGGACTATTATTGAGGTTGTCCATGAAGACGGAATTTGCCTTGTCTGTTTACATCGTTTAAAGATTTCGCTGATCAATGAAGACCATTCTCTTGGGTATTTCTTTAGATCAAGGTTTGTGATTCCGTCCGGGCGCTCACGATGGTTTGAGTCTGCGAAGGACTTTAAAGATCTCGGCTCCACTGCTCAGATCTACCCATGGTTCGAATTTTGTGCTAAATTCCAGAGAACTTGAAGATGCAGGCATCAGGAAAAGATTTGCGTACAAATTTATCCAGGTTGTTTCACAGATCGGATTTGAAGGTGATTCCTCAAAAGGAGAAAAAGTAAATCTAAGGAGAGCCCAAAACTCCCGAGGATGGTGGTCACAGACCAACTTCAACATGGCTTCTGCATCTTGTTGGTGTAAATTACTGTGGTATTGCCTGATCCATGATTTATAAGTTTGCTGTTCCTGCTTGAAGATAGCCTGATTTTCTTGTGATGGGAAAGTGCGAAGTTTTCTTTTTGCTTTCCTCACTGAGAGCCGTCTCAGAAGCAGTTCTTTGCAGTATTCATGTCTGGCCAGGTTGTTACTCTGTCTAGGACCATTGGATTTAGATCTAAAAGGAACCAGAAGCGGTTGATAATCTGGTAATTGCGGATCGATCAGTTTGTCGGGCTCATTTCCTATTCTCAGGTATTGGGCCATTATCTTCGAAATCGAGGTTTCTGATAGTCTTAAGTGGTTTTGCTGGTTGTTTGACTCCACTTGAACGGGCGTGACTATGTTGTCGAGCATTTTTGTCTTCCATTTCAGTACCAGCAAATTGTGATCACTAGCAGAAGATCTTCGTACTTCAAACGAAGTGGAAAGAGCTGCCAAGTACCTGCTTATGAAAATGTGATCAATGTCCGCGGAGGAATTTCCTCTTTCCCAAGTAGGAGGCCTCTCTTCTCTGGTGAATAGGTCCTCTGCACAAAGTAAATCACAGGATGACATCGATGACAGCCACGCCACCCCCGTTTGTTTCTAAGAGACGAAAAAAGAGGAAGATCATCAGCTGAATCATGTGGCAACCAGGTGGCATTTAGGTCTCCGCAGATGATTAGCAAAGCCTCTGGACTCCTTACCAGAGCTTCGTCGATAGTCTCTTCAATCAAGGCTATGAAGAAAGAGTCAGTCATGGCTGCATGGTTCCAATAAACATTAATGATGATTAAAGGTTGCGCTTTAGACTTTCCCTTTTCCACCTCAGAATGGTTCCAACTGACTTCCGTGGCCAAGAGATAAGTCGTGAATCTCAGAGTATTCTTTAACTGTAATCCGGAGCCGCAGCGAATTGCGGTTATGAGGCCAGATGACGGGCGGCCAAAAGTTCCTTTGACCGCTGGGACAAATGCCAAGTAGTAGCCGTCCATACAGGGATGTTCGATCGTCCAAGTTTCTTGTAAACAGATGATATCCAAACACCCCAAGTTTAGGTCACCTTTCTTAGTCAGATGTTGAAATCCACGAGTATTCCAAGACCCCAAGGAGAGGTCTGGTTTCCCAGATGTTTGTTTGGTAGCAAGGGGTGCTGAAAAGTTCTCGGCGAATTGCTATTTGTTCTTATTTAGCACCAGTACCTTTGGTAACCAAGCCCATAGTTGCGCTAATGGGGGTTGTTTTTGAGATTCTTGGACGCCAATGTCGTTTCCACCCAGGGATTGATTTATAGTCCGTATAATTTTTGGCGTGGGGCCAAGAGGGCATCTTCCTATGCCTAAAGGATCTTTGTAGGCGATTTCATTAGTCCTGGTGACGATTGTCAGCTGCCGGCTCTCTACTTCATAGCACGAGCTCGAGGATGAGACTCGGGGGGAAGCGGCCTGTGAAGATTGATTGCAGATTGAGACAGTTCTTTTCAAGCCTCTCACTTCCAAAGGTCTTGTAGACGATTTTAATTTATTGCTCAAGTTGGCTGGACGAAGGGGTGTGAGTGGCTCATCCGTTTCAGATGGTTTCTTTAGAGAAGTGGATGAAACACTATCTTCAAGTTCGAACAGATCGAAGCCCAACTTTAATAAATGTTCTGCCGCCTCGGAGATCCTAACTTTTGCCCAGTTCGTGTGCACATGCAAGTAGGCACATGCAGTTTTCCTTTGGTGAAATGGTTCGACCCTGGCTAGATCATTTGTTTCTACTTTGCGGAGCGTTGGTATACATTTGAGAAGTTGTAACAAATAACTTCTATTCAGTATCACATACTTTTTGTTATTTGGTAGCTGTTCAATCTTAAAGTTACGTTTTGATTTAGAAACATGTTCTGTTGTTCCTGATGCTTTATTTTCGCTTGGTTTATAGTTGTGCCGATTTTTCTTGTCTTTCATATTAGATTCTGTAGGATTTCGCTTTTCCGGTAGCCGTTTGGCCCGTGTGGCATGGACCCATTTAGTTGCATGGGGGGAACTTTGTCTCGAAGGAGAATCAGTTTTTTTTGTCCTTTGTCGTAGGAGAGCGTTTTCTGAGTTAGACTCATCGAATTCGATTCCTTGATGGGTGGTTTGGTGTAATTCAGGAGATCTGCCCTTTACCGATCGGGTCCCCGAGCTGGAATTTCTTTGGAGCTTCTTACAATGACTTTCTAGAGTATAGAAAGTAGAGGTCTCCTCGTCCGTGTGCTGGGGATTGTTACTTTCTCCCTGGTCGTCAGATAGTGTGTAGACACTAAGATTTATTAAATCCTCATCTGTTGCGTGATTGATTTCCTGGGTTGCGGATACGCTTTCTAAATCAGTAGATCCAATCTTCTGACCAGATGGTTTAAGCTCAACCACAGTTCTAGAAGGTTCCATCTTAGAGGGTTTTTCAGACCCTCGGTGCGGCTCCCCCTTTTCGTTCGACGGCGGCTCTTTGCTGCTGATCGATTGCATAGAGAAGAACTTAATGGTAGTTTGCTTTTGGGTCATAAGGTGACCTTTTGTTGCCGGTACGTTCACCTTTGCATTCAGATCAAGAGTAGACTCATGGTCTGTTATGATTAAAATAGGTTCATCGCAGATTGCTCCGTTTGCCTTTGCCGTTGCCGGCTTTGACTTAGTCTTCATGGGGCCCTCGCGGGGGGTCACATTTCTGGGCTCTATTCTGAGGTCCTCAAGTTGGTGAGTCGGCCATGGTTCAAGGGTCTGAGAACTGAAGTCCACCAGCTGGACTTGCGTCGATTGTGTAGCCGCCGAAAACTTTGCGCATCTCTCGTCCGTGGTGCCTTTATCCATTTTGTTGTTGAGTGCATTGATGTAGCCTTCCAAAAAGATCAGACGACTATTCATCATTGCTATAATGGAAGTATGATCTCTCATTGAGTCATTTATCGACTCGTCTAATTTGCAAAAGGGAGCCATGGCCAAGGTTACCGTAGATATGATAAGTCTTAGATCGGTCTTTTTGGGCGAGGTGTCTTTTACTGACTTTCCTGTTTTCTCACTTGAACATAGAGGTCTCGTTGGGCTAGATACAATTTGAGGGCTAACATTCGGAGACTCAGCAGAGAGTCTAGGAGTCGCAGGGCTCGATTGTGCAGCCAAGTCAGGTCCCTTGCCTTGCTTGGGGTGTGGTCTGAGGTCCGGGGCTTGCACTTGCGAGGCTGTGGTGGGGTGCTCAGTGTTCATTTGAGATTCCCCCACCATCTCTCCTGAGTTTGAGATCGCTTGTGCAAAGTCAATGGTTTCTATTTCGTTTGCGTTTATTGAGATAAACGAAGGGTCTTCAATACCACTTAGGTCGATAAAGGCACTCACCAATGGTCTTTGACACCTCAGTTTCTGCAGCGGAGGCTTTGTTGTGGGCAGCCTAGCTACCGGAGCGGCTGGCCATGCAGCCTGTTCCCCTGAGAGGAGTCCCATAGTTTCGGGGACTTCAGGGTCCGCTGCAGATGACTAAGGACTTGATGGGTTTATGGCTCCCTCCGGCTCAGTTGTCAATTTAGTAGAAGAACTTGGAAGGGAGAGTGCACCAATTCATGGGGAGCCAAAGTGCCACCTGATGTTGGCATCAGAGACTGTGCTAGAAAAAGAAAAGCGTGTTGGTTCTAGTGAAAATACTGGTCGTGCGTCAATAGACTCTCCAGTGGTATTTGCAGGAAGACTTTGATCCGTGATAACTCTTAAAATCTCGGCATCCGAAAGTTCTTCAGGTACTGATTCTTTCTTTTTTATGAGATTTGCAAAAAATCTATTATTTTCCGACAGCTGGGATATGTCCTCCTTCTGCTGATGGAGCTGATGCCTCGAAGGTGCGCTGGAAAGTCTTTGGTGCTGGGTCGGCTGGGTCGGCTGGGCTTTGAGTCCAGACTTTTGTCGTAGGTGTGCGCATCGTTTCCTGCGTACAAATCCTCCTTTCTTTTTAAAAGCGTGGCCTTTTTAGAAACCTGAGGAGGTTTGATGGAGCTGTCGTTTTGCGGAGCTCCCCCAGGGGGGTAGGGCAAAACCGTGTCACTGCACTGCCCTAACATCCAGGGGAGAATGATGGAAAATAGGAACCACTATAGGGAGGTTTGGGTACAAAGTACAGGTCTCTGCCGGAAGCGAATTGCTCGCCCGTGCCACTTGACCGCAGTCCTCTCCCCCCACGATCACCCGTGGTAGGGATGAACACAGGCGATCGGGAAGCTTAGACTGGTCACCCGTCCTCCCCTCTTCACCCACCAGACCCACCTCACCTGTTGTGAGCGGCGTTTCCTCTCCTCCGAGGGGCAACTCCACACTCGCTTCACGCGGCAGGAGACGGCTGGCAGAAGAGAGAGACTCCTCCATGGTCGGGGGACAGGTAGAGGCAGTAGATTCCCGGGCCTCCGGCTGGTGTGCTGTCGGGTCCAAATCCAATCCGGGAGTGGATCCTGATACGATAGAAGCCAGCCTCGGCGCGGGAGGGCTACTTCGTAATCTGAGTGAGACTGATGTTTATTTTAGCGCTCTGCAGTCGGGGACCCAGAGTCTCGGGTTGAGTAGAATCGGGATGGGTAGAATGGATGGAATCACCAGCTGACGGCCTTCTGGCAGAGGCAGAAGTATGGAAGGTGCGGTTCTTTCTGCTGACAAGCCGTACTGCCCTAGCTGCCATAGACTGCAGAGACTGCCACTCTGCCGCCACTCCGCGGCCGCTCCGTGGGAAAGAGGGTTTTTGAATGCTAGTCCAGCCCTCTCACAGTAGACACAGCAGACAGACTCCAAAACACAGGAGTATACTGGAAGCTTGTAGGAACACTGCAGAGACTGCCACTCTGCCGCCACTCCGTGGCCGCTCTGCGGGAAAGAGGGTTTTTGAATGCTAGTCCAGCCCTCTCACAGTAGACACAGCAGACAGACTCCAAAACACAAGAGTATACTGGGAGCTCGTAGGAACACTGCAGAGACTGCCACTCTGCCGCCACTCCGCCACCCTGTAACGCTCACCTGGTTCCCACGGAGGCGCGGCGTCGAAGGCGCAGAACTCTGAAGATGGACAGGAAGGGCCCCTCTATTCTGGCTTCCCTGGCTCGTTGGATACCCTCCTTAGGGTTTGGAAGGATGAGCTCTCCATCCTGCTTCTGATGCAGGGGCGCGTTGAAACCCAGTTACTTCACCGGATTGAGGATTGATGGGAATTCAGGTAAGCTTGACTGTTCAGGTAAGGCGCTGTAAAAGTTCTGTTCAAAAGTTCAAGCTTAATAATAATGTTCGTTGTCTAATTGCCGCAAGCGCTAATACTTATGTCTTTTTCCCCTTAGGGGCCGGGGCTCGGAGTGCCGGAGATATGGCGCCGACCCGAAGTGAAACAGTTCTGGATGAGCGCTCAGGTAATGTCTTTGCATTCGCTCATTCAATGTCTTTGTCTTTTTTCCCCATAGGGGCTGGGGTCCGGAGATGCCAGGAAGCGGCAGGACCCGAAATGCAGTGGGAATAATCCAACAGGTAAGACTTAAAAGGAAACTGAACTTTCCTTATTCCTTTTCTCCCTCTCACCTTTGTTCTTGTCTTTTTTCCTCTAGGCGCCGGGGCGTAGCTGAATCCGGAAGATCGCTGCTGAAGATGGAAGCGCCTTGCAAAGGTGAGTAAAATGCAGCGCTGCAGCGATCGAAACGAAATGCCTTTAAAATGATGTCTTCCTTTTCAGGGCCGTTGGAGAAATGACTCCGGGATGCAGATTTAGCAGGTAAGGGCTTTTCTTCTCCTATTCTCTTCCTTTCTCCTCTTGCAGGTGTTCCAGGGTGCTGGCAGGCGTGGCTGAAGTCAGGATGCAGGAGCTGACACGGTGAGCGTCCAGCTGCTAGGTGCAGAACAACGCGAAGCATGTGTGGCTGTTCGGGTGGGGTTTAAATAGCCTTGGAAGAAGTTCCTGGTATGTATCCTTCCACCAATCAGGTATGTATCCTTCCCCGACCACACCCGGGTGGTGAAGTAGTCCTACAGGTTAAGTAGTCCCATTCAGGCCTCAAGAGGGCCTGGATGAAGCAGCAAGGTCTGCATCAGGTAAGTGTGCACCCAAACACTTAAACACATATCCTCTTCTATGAGCCTGGCACCTGAGGCGCCAGGACTGGGGTCCGCTATGAGCCTGGCGCCTAAGGCGCCAGGACTGAGTCCAAAGGGCCCCGACTTGGGCCCGCTGAGACTTCCCTGGGGAAAATGATGTCTGCCTCTGGGGTTGCTGGGCCCGGCCTGGCTCCTTAGAGGTAGGCATCATGACAGTACCCCCCCTCAAGACCCTCCCAAGGTCTTTTCCTCCGGGGGTTTTGGTTTGTGCGGGAATCTTCGATGGAATCTTTGAATTAATCGTGGTGCGTGAACATAGTTACTGGGTTCCCAAGATCTTTCCTGAGGTCCATATCCTTTCCAATCAACAAGATAGAAGAGTTTTGACTTAACTATCTTGGAATCTAAAATGTCTTTCACTTCGAATTCTAATTCTCCATCAATTTGGACAGGGCCTGGGGGCTCAGACAGTCTGGTTCCAGGTTGTACTGGTTTTAGAAGAGATGCGTGAAAAACGGGATGAATCCGCATGTTGGATGGTAAATCGAGTTTAAAGGCCACTGGGTTGATAATAGCTTTGATGGGGTAAGGCCCCAATGAATCTGGGATTAAAAGTTTGCTGACCCTTGAGGGGTAGATGTTTAGTTGCTAGCCATACCTGATCTCCTACTTGGTAAGGAGGAGTTTTACTTCGGTGCAAATCAGCGTTTTCTTTATACTTTTTCTTGGCTTGCTGTAAGTGGGTTGTAGCTTCTTTGAAGGCTTGGGTTATTGTAGAATGTAGGTGATTTACTGCAGGCATCTCCAGGGTCAGAGGTGGATCTAGGTCAGAGGTCCGAGGATGGTGACCATACAGGGTATAAAAAGGAGTCTGTCCGGTTCCAGAATGCACTGAATTGTTGTATGCATATTCTGCAATCCAAAGGATGTCCTTCCAATTCAACTCGGATTGGTGTAACATGCACCGCAGATATTGCTCGAGAGTCTGATTGGTTCTCTCGGTTTGTCCGTCGGTCTGGGGGTGGTGGCTGGTGGATAACCGCACGTCTATTTCTGCTAGTTGGCAACATTTCTTCCAAAAGTGGGAGATAAATTGACTTCCACGGTCTGAGACTAATATGGAAGGGAAACCATGTAACCGCACTATATTTTCCATAAATTCCTTGGCCAAGGCGGAAGCTGACGGCAATCCTTTTAAAGGGATAAAATGGGCCATTTTGGAGAATAGATCCACTATTACGAGAATCGTGTTGTAACCACCACAAGGAGGCAGGTCAGTTATAAAGTCCATTGACAAGGTGTGCCAAGGTGCTGGTGGAATGTCCAAAGGTTGAAGTAGGCCGGCTGGCCTTTTCTTTTGACTCTTATTTTGGGCACAGATTCCGCAAGACAACACAAATGACTTTATGTCTTTTCTCCAAGAAGGCCACCAGAAGTGGCGTTTGATCTTTTCTTCTGTTTTCGCGATACCGGGGTGTCCTTCCATTAATGATTCATGATGACGGGTAATGACAAGTTCCTGCAATTCTTTACTTGGCAGAAATAACCGCTCTTGGAAGTAGGGTAAATCATCCTTAACGGTGTAGTGAGGACCCTTTTTACTCCATTCCAGTAAGGCAGAAGAGTCAAAAAGCTGTTTTACTTCAGCTTGGATGTCCTCAATGATTTGCAATGAAGTCAAGCCCAGAATTCTTTGTTCCGGTATGATTGGCACAGGTTCTAAACTCGAATTGGGTTCTTCCATGCCTATCCGGGATAAGGCATCTGCCTTACCATTCTTGCAGCCAGGGCGATAGGTAATTAGAAAATCAAATTCCGCAAAGAATAAAGCCCATCGGAGTTGTCGCGAAGATTGAGCTTTGGCCGTCTTTAAATACTGCAAATTTCTGTGGTCCGTAATTATGGTGATGGTGTTTCTTGCACCGAGAAGATAGTGACGCCAAGCCTTGAAAGCTGATTGAATAGCCAGTAGTTCTTTGTCGGTAATTGCGTAATTGAGTTCAGGTGGAGAGAATTTTCTGGACCAAAAGGCTACAGGGTGTAGTTGGTTAGTTTCTGGGTCTCTTTGCGACAGGACAGCTCCCATGGCCGAACTGGATGCATCGGTTTCCACGATGTAAGGGAGATCTGGGCGCGGGTGCTTCAATACAGGTGCAGAGGTGAATTTGGTTTTCAGGTCCTGAAAGGCTTGTTCAGCCTCAAGAGTCCATTCAAAGCGTTTGTTTTTCTTTAGGAGAGCTGTGATGGGTTGAACAGTTCAAGAAAATTCCGGGATGAACCTTCGATAGAAATTGGCAAAGCCAAGCATGCTTTGCACTCCCTTCACAGAGCTAGGAGATGGCCATTTGAGAATGGCATCCACTTTCCGCGAGTCCATTCGGATTCCTTGAGGTGTCAGGATGAATCCGAGAAACTCCACTTCTGTGGTATGAAAAACACATTTTTCGAGCTTGGCAAATAATTTGTGCTGGCGCAATTTCTCAAGAACTGCCCTAACATGGTTTCTGTGATCAGATTCTGAGGAGGAATACACCAGGATGTCGTCAATATAAACGATGACACAAACATCGATAAGTTCCCGAAGAACCTCATTCATGAAGTACTGAAAGGCGGCAGGTGCGTTGCACAAACCGAAGGGCATTACTTGATATTCGAAGAGCCCAAATCTGGTGCGGAATGCAGTCTTCCACTCGTCGCCCTCTTTTATAAGTACCAGGTGGTAAGCTCCTCGGAGATCTAGCTTGGTGTACACACGAGCATCTTTTACTTGGTCGATAAGCTCAGGTATCAGGGGCAAAGGGTAACGATTCTTAATCGCTATCTGATTTAGGGCGCGGTAGTCAATACAGGCCCTAAGGTCTCCTTCCTTTTTAGGTACGAAGAACAAAGCGGAAGAGACTGGTGACTTTGATGGGCGAATGAAACCATTGGCCAGGTATTGATCCAAATACTGGCGCAAATGCAGGTTCTCAGGTTCAGTAAGAGCATAAATCCTACTACAAGGTAGTTGTGCATTGGGTACCAAGTCGATTTGGAAATCGTAAGATCGATGGGGAGGTAAGGTGTTAGCCTGCTCTTTCTGAAAAACGTCTTGGAATTCTTGGTATTCATATGGTAGCTGTACAGGGGTGGAAGTTACAGAGGCTAGACCCATAGCTGGATTCCTTGGGTAACAGGTTGGTTCACAATTAGGAAAAGTTATCTTCTTTGCTCGCCAGTCTATTCTCGGATTATGTGTTTCTAACCAAGGGATTCCAAGAAGTACTTGAAATTGTGGGGCCTTGATCACATCAAACACGATTGCTTCCCGATGTCCATCCTGACCCACCAGAGTGATTTCAACTGTGGAATGCGTTACAGTCCCTGAGGCTATTTCGGTTCCATCAACTGTAGTAATTACATCTTGGGTTACTTTCGGGCGGAGAGGAAGCTTAATCCTGGAAGCCAATTCACGGTCTATGTAATTTCCAATAGCTCCACTGTCTATGTATGCTTTTATAGCATGCAACTGCTGAGGCTATTTTGGGTTCACAAGCACCATTGGCATGACAAAATGCGAGGTCAAAGAGTTTGTTTTCAAGCTCGGCAAGCGGACCCCTACGCTTGTCGGGCTAGGTCGTTTCCCGAACCAGGTGTCAATAGCTCGTTATCAGTGGCTCCAACCACCTTCTTGGGTGGTTTAACTGGACAACTTTGAAGAAAGTGACCGGAAGTTCCGCAATACAGGCAAAGTTGCATTTGTCGCCTTCTCTCTCGTTCCTTCTGCGTTAATGGTCCTTTAACACTGCCAATTTGCATAGGTTCGGAAATGTCAGTACTCTTGGAGTTAACGTGGGTCTTGATAGGTACTCTGGTTTCATACTTGAGCCGATCTGCTTTTCTATTTTGAAGTCTGTGATCAAGTTGAACCACTAAGTCTATGTAGTCTGCGCAGGCCTGGGGTGGATCCACTATCTGAGCTATAACATCTTTAAGCTCTCCGCGCAGGCCTCGATGAAACAATGTGATCCTCTTATTTTCAGGCCATCCGGTTTCCACAACTAGTCTATTAAAGGTGGCGATATAGGACAAAAGATCCTGATTACCTTGTCGTAAGGATAGCAGTTCGTTGTCAAGGGCCTGTCCCTGCGAGTGTCGAGCGAACAATCTTTCGATGCTGGTCTGGAAGCCCTGGAAATCCCAGAGAATGGGATCATCCTGATTTACCAATGGAATAGACCAATCGGCAGCACAGCCACTGAGGTAAGATAGTACAAAGGCTACTTTGGTCTGGTCGTTGGGGAAGGCCCCGGGCCTGCATAAAAAGTGTAAACGGCATTGGTTCATAAAAACGGCATATTTCTTGGGATCCCCCGCAAAACGTTCCGGCGGGGCCAAAGGCATGTGTCCAGGTAGATTGATTTGTACCGGGTTATTCAAACCCATTGTTGTAGAAATATCTCCGGAAACAGGTAAAGGAGTGTGCTCTTCCTGGCCCTGCAATAACCTTTTGGCCAGATCATCAGTTCTTTCCTTGGATAGGATTAGTTCCCTTCTGAGAGCATTAGTCTCCTGGCGGGCTGAGTGCACTTCTGCCCGTAATTCCCCTAAAAGATGGGCCAGCTGATCTGTCTCAGAAGTCTCCATAGCGCCCAGGTGGGAAATTGTGGTAAGGCTTCGCGTTCTGTAACGCTCACCTGGTTCCCACGGAGGCGCGGCGTCGAAGGCGCAGAACTCTGAAGATGGACAGGAAGGGCCCCTCTATTCTGGCTTCCCTGGCTCGTTGGATACCCTCCTTAGGGTTTGGAAGGATGTGCTCTCCATCCTGCTTCTGATGCAGGGGCGCGTTGAAACCCAGTTACTTCACTGGATTGAGGATTGATGGGAGTTCAGGTAAGGCGCTGTAAAAGTTCTGTTCAAAAGTTCAAGCTTAATAATAATGTTCGTTGTCTAATTGCAGCAAGAGCTAATACTTATGTCTTTTTCCCCTTAGGGGCCGGGGTTCGGAGTGCCGGAGATATGGCGCCGACCCGAAGTGAAACAGTTCTGGATGAGCGCTCAGGTAATGTCTTTGCATTCGCTCATTCAATGTCTTTGTCTTTTTTCCCCATAGGGGCCGGGGTCCGGAGATGCCAGGAAGCGGCAGGACCCGAAATGCAGTGGGAATAATCCAACAGGTAAGACTTAAAAGGAAACTGAGCTTTCCTTATTCCTTTTCTCCCTCTCACCTTTGTTCTTGTCTTTTTTCCTCTAGGCGCCGGGGCGTAGCTGAATCCGGAAGATCGCTGCTGAAGATGGAAGCGCCTTGCAAAGGTGAGTAAAATGCAGCGCTGCAGCGATCGAAACGAAATGCCTTTAAAATGATGTCTTCCTTTTCAGGGCCGTTGGGGAAATGACTCCGGGATGCAGATTTAGCAGGTAAGGGCTTTTCTTCTCCTATTCTCTTCCTTTCTCCCCTTGCAGGTGTTCCAGGGTGCTGGCAGGCGTGGCTGAAGTCAGGATGCAGGAGCTGACACGGTGAGCGTCCAGCTGCTAGGTGCAGAACAACGCGAAGCATGTGTGGCTGTTCGGGTGGGGTTTAAATAGCCTTGGAAGAAGTTCCTGGTATGTATCCTTCCACCAATCAGGTATGTATCCTTCCCCGACCACACCCGGGTGGTGAAGTAGTCCTACAGGTTAAGTAGTCCCATTCAGGCCTCAAGAGGGCCTGGATGAAGCAGCAAGGTCTGCATCAGGTAAGTGTGCACCCAAGCACTTAAACACATATCCTCTTCTATGAGCCTGGCGCCTAAGGCGCCAGGACTGGGGTCCGCTATGAGCCTGGCGCCTAAGGCGCCAGGACTGAGTCCAAAGGGCCCCAACTTGGGCCCGCTGAGACTTCCCTGGGGAAAATGATGTCTGCCTCTGGGGTTGCTGGGCCCGGCCTGGCTCCTTAGAGGTAGGCATCCTGACACACCCTCTTGTAACAGGCTGTCTTTGGCTTTGGGGATATTGTCTTCCTCGCCCTCATAAGTGGCACAGTCATGCTGCTGTATGTCTTCTTCTGTGCAGGGTTCCATCAGGAATGTGGCAGGGTTCACTGTTTTACACCTTACAACATGGATGTGTGGGCGAGAGCAAATAATCTCGTACTGATGCCTGCTGGGTGGTGAGGGTGGACCTAGATCATTCTATGATATCAAATACTGAGTGTTCCACATACAAAGTCACTGAGCACCCATCACAATGGAACTTTTCTCAATTGCAAAGGCAGTTTCAGCAAGAGCTTGTTCGCATGTGAGTTGTCCCTGCAGCATTAAGTCTAGTGTACCGCTGTAGTAGACCAGTGGCTTGTGGTCCATTGTGCTCTTTTGTGTTAGTACTGCTGTCATAAGTGTACCATTTGCGTGTGAGAATATGTTACGCCTGTGTGTAGTCTGGGGTGCCAAGAACGGGGGCTGTCAAAATCACTTCCTTAGATCATTGAATCATGTTTTCGGTCCACTCTATGTTACTGTTTTCTTTTTGTGGTTCCTTGAGGCCCTGTAAGAGTGGCCTTGTGTATGCTACGTAATCCCAAATCCAAGCCGAGCAATAGTTACATTACCTCAAGAATTTTTTGGGGAGTCCCGGGCTCCAGAGGTGGCGGCACCGGGGTGACACATGCCCCTACTAAGCAGAGCCACACTGTTGGTTTTCCCCCGTCCCCCCAATTGGGGATTTACACTGTGTAATTGGAGGGTGAGTTGGTTCCTGGCTACTTGAATTGACTACAGCAACCAGAATTCCCTGAGGCCATCATTGGTATTAACCATTAACACCTGAGCAGACTGCCTCCCTGATGATTGCAAGAGGCAAGAAAGCGCTAGGAGGAGAAGATCTACTGGACTGTGGAAAGGTACACCTAGCTGGGAACCAGAGTTCGCCCCTCACCCCCTTTCTGTCAAACCTCAAGAATGTCTGCATGTACTTTACTGTAATTGGTCTTTGTGTGGCGCACACTGTCGCTGCCCTGTCAGAGATCATTATTTTGCCGTCTGCAGAAATGGGCTGTTCTAAATAGAGCACTTCATGATGGCAGTACTGGCGTTTGGCCTTGTCGACTTTCTTTCCTTTATGGGCTAGCAGTTGCAATAGGGCAATGGAGTCTCTGCAAAGGTTCTGTTTGCTGTTGCTGCTTACCAATAAATCATCTACATACTGAATTACTGTGCTGTGTACCTGGATGTTTCACTAAGTCTTCGTGCAGAATTCTTTCAAATATACCGGGACTCTTGTAGTACCCTTGGGGCAAACAAGTATGTTCATAGCACTTTCCGCCATGTGTGAATACTGTGATGTACTGTGAGTCTGGGTGCATGGGGTACTGAGAAAAAGGCCTTCTTTAAATCGACCACTGTAAAATGCGTCACCTCCTTAGGGATACTGCACAAAATCGATGCCAGGTTTGGAACAAGTGGACATTCTTTCTGTACTACATCATTGAGGGGGCAGAGATCCTAGATCATCCTGCAACTGCCCCTGATGCCTTTTTAATGGGGTATCTGGCCGTATTGCATGGTGGGGTAAAGGGTACTATGATCTCTTGGTGTAGAAAGGCTTATATTGTCTCTCTGATCCCCTCTTTCACCTCCGTGGATAACAGGTTTTGCTTTACCCAGGGTACCACTGCTCAGTTTTTTAGTGTGATTTTTACTGGGGTCACTTCTTATAGAATCCTTACATTGTGTGGATTAGTTGTCCATAATTCTATGGGAACCTGTTATAAGTCTGTTTTCTGGAACGGGAGTGGTGTGACAACAACCATGAGGGGGCTCTGCAACCTTCGGTACTGAACCATGATCTCACAGGGGATGCATATTTTGAGTATTATTTCCCTGTCATCGTTGTTCTGCATCTGTCAACGCATTGAGGGGTACAGTGGGATCAATCAATAAAACTGTGTGCCACTGGCATCCCTGATTATCTGTACCTAGTACCACAATTTGTTTGACTGACACCAGTAGACCCTCTAGGTCCAGGGAGAGTATTAGCCTGCAACTAGGTCTAGGGACACCATAGGCCACAAAATTAAATCAGTAGGTACACTCCAGCAAGTTCTGGTAATATGGGGTACAGCTTGTGTGAGCACTGTGATACCCTAAATGAACATGTCAGGGTAGACAGGGATGTTTCGTACCACCATGTCACATGCCATGGCATGTATCACAAGCATTGCCCTTATTGAGGACATTCCAAGCATTGGACAGATAACAATGCTGTCTTTGAATGAGATCATCATGTTCAGCTTGCTTAGCAGATCCTTACAGAGCAAGTTGACAGGAGAGCTCTCAGAATATAAGAGGTGGGCCATTACAACCTTCTTCCCAATGTTTACATCCAAATCTTTTGTGTAGTGAACCGTTAAAACAGCCCCAAAGAATCCCTGCTTGAAGAGAGTTTTACCTGATAACGGGAAGTCACCTTTGCTGATGCACGACTTCTCGGCTCCTGAGTCCACCATACAGATGATTTGATTGTTCCCTATCTCTGCCCCCACCAATGGTTCCTCTTCTGGATTTAGGGTGATTGACAGGACTGGACATGAAGGTGCTCTCTGTGGGCTGTCCTAGTCAGGCTATGTGTTTGTTTTATGGCACTTAGTGATATTCTTTGACAATCAGTAGGGTTTTTAATGTTACAGAAAGTGTATATGCGGTCAATGTGCAGGGGAGAATGGACTGTCCTGGAACATGGACAGTAGATATACAAGCATCAGAGTGAGTTCCCTAACTGTGGAACTCCCTTCCCCTGCACACAATCTTGGGCTAGTCGCCAACATGTTTAAGCCCTCCTATTCTAATGAATAGTGTTAGTCTTCAATGGTAAACTTGATATGTTTTTAGGAAGTGATTTACCCTAATACGAGTAAAGCAAAACATTTCCATACATTCCTTTATGTGGCCAATAAAAAATAAATGTTTAATAAAGTAGTTAAACATGATCAATCGTCAATAGGGGAGGGATTAGTCCCAACACGTTTTGAGAGGTTGGGGCGGGGCTGATAATGCTGTACTACCTGTTGCGGGTGCATTGGTGGAGGGAGATCAGGTATGTGTGGGGGTAGCTGCGTGTAAGCTTGATGAATCTCATATGGTATTGAAATCATTGTGGGGGATGGTGCCTGAGGGGTCCCTTGCATCGGGGGGCCATCATTTTGGTTGCTGTAGTTGTACCCCATACCATGCCTACACCGATATTCTCTTGATAAATGTCCCCAGTTCCTGCATGTCCAACATTGCCATATTCCTCCGCCTCTTGGCCCCATACGCCCAAACCCTCCTCCTCTCTGTCCTCAAAACCTACCTTGGCCTTGTTGTCCTCCTTGCCATGGTGGACCATAGGATTGCCCCTCTGTCCTTGCCCTCCTTCAGCCCACAAGCCGGCTATTCTGGCATTCATAGCATTAGGGGTGTACCCTCCCTCTGCCGTTTGTGTCAGTGTTGGTCCTGACACCACAACCGCTACTTTAGCTAATTTGTTTTGCACTAGTTTCACTTCCTCTGCCTGTCGCCTCAGAACTGTTTCTTTTTTGCGCTCCTTTATTCTCCTACAATGGTGAACTATAATGCTTTGAATCTCGGGCCACACTTTGGCTTCAATTTCTGCTATTTCAACAATTGTTTTCTGCACTTCCTTGGGTAGGTCCTGTTTCACTATAAAATAGAAAAAGGGTGTTGACTGGTCGCAGGTGTTGCCCGTTTCTGCCCTCCACATCACTATGGATAAACTGTGCAGTGTCCTCATCATCACCCATGGTGCATTGCATGATTGACTGGAGATGTGGAGAATCTGGGAACGCTCGCCACAGCGCATCTCATACCCTGGTTCTGATGTTGTTGAATGAGGCTCCATCATGGGCATTGTTACTCAGTGTTACTCTCGGTTACACTGCCTTCACCAACACATCTGCAGCTCAGTGCACAACTGCAGCCACCAATAAGCCTCTAATGCCTCTTATTGCCAAGGGCACACCCTGCTGTGTTTTTTTCAAAAGCATATATGCATTTCATTGCACCCGCTGTGGTTGGAGGAAGTGTCTTAAGGAGGTTATTTTTGTCCATCTGCGTCCATGGTACATATTGTGGCCTCCCTGCTCCCATGTGTATCAGTGGCATTTGCATTCTAATCTTGCTTTTTCCAACCTTAGTTACACCTTTTCCTTGCTAATTCTATCCTGCCGAACCTCTCCCTCAATCTTCAGTCCCACAAACTTTCCATCCTCGGAGAATGTTGAGGTGCTTGCCCTGCATCTCCTTCCAAATTGTCTTCAATCTCATCAAACTCACTCCACTCTTTCATCATCTCCTCTTCGTGATCCTACATTTTCGTAATCCAAGTTGTCTGTCTCTCCATCAAATTCTATGTGGACGGTTCTTATGGGCGCGCTGTTTATTCTAAATAAGAAGTCTCCTGATTTCCACTCGTCCCCCACCTGTTGCACTGGTGCATCTGTCTTTGTTATGTTACATGCCGACAGTAGCCTGGCTAACTCTTTAAGTGTAGATTCCAGTGCTACTTCTAGGTCTCTTGCGCTCACTCCAATGTGTGTGGTTACCTCCAGAGGAGAGATATAAGGAGTCCTCCTCTGGCCAGAAGTGGGGCATCCCTCCTCCTCTAGGTTTGGTAACCCACTGGTTGTGATACTTCTTAATCTTCTCATAATACAATGTATTGCACGTGTTCTTCTGGAGTTTCTCGTCCCATAGTTGTGTCTCCTGTGTGTGTGGTAGTAGTGCTGTGCCTATGCTACTGCGTCACAGTTATACAGTAGTCAGTTAAAAAAATATGCAATTCAGTATCATCAACAATGCAACTTAACAGCATCAAAAAAGAGAAAGTCGTCAGTTCAATCCCCCCTTTTCTTAGTTGGAGCTTTTTTGTATAAACACACACTTCACGCTCTCCTCACACCTCCACACACAACCCATACACAACCCATACATGCTCCTCCTGGGCCTCCTCCTTCAACCATAAAATAAACTAACAAAACAAACTAAAATAACAAACTAAAACAACCACCACTACTATTCTTAAGCTCAAAACTAAAAATCAACACACTCAACAGGCCTGCCACACTCCCAATTTCAATTTCACACTGCTCCATACATCCAACCCTACTTTCTCATCCCTTTCGGGCTATACTCATGTGCGCGTGTTCACCCGCACTCCTCTGTTCACGCGGTTCCAACACCGACCTGCACCTCTCCTTGGGGCAGCACCTAGCTCCAAAGAGCAGGCAGGATTCTGCAAAGACGGCTCCTGCAGGGCCACTGGGGAGTACGCCTTTTGGGGGTGGTCACTGTAGGTGGGCGCGGCCCTTCCAGAGAGGTCGCCTGGATACCTCTGCAGGTACAGGGGCGCTGGGATTGCCTCATCAGGGTCAACAAATGAAGGAAAGTCCCTGTTACACTCATGCCAGCAACAATTTAACCCTCTAGGGAAAAAGGCCAAGAGATTGCTTTTCAAGGACAACAAGGTTTAATTGTATTTACGTAAAGGGGTCAGCAGAGGACTCTGCTGCTCAGAACATTCTGCCTGAATCATTATCATCAGTAAGAGACCACAGCATCACTGAGGACACCATCCATGGGGTCTAATCCTGCACAGCTGATTGGTGATACAGTATATGTGGTCCTGATCCATAGGGGTTGCCAGGCTATGATTGGTTCCTGTCTCTGCTGTCTGTCTGGTTCCACGTGGGTCAGCTGGGCTCATCTCTCTAGGGAGTGAAGGTCAGGTTCTTCACATGTTGCTATTCCAAGGCTACAATTGTAAGCTAGTGCTACTCCTACATCATTATGGCATGCACCTGCGGGGCTCGGGATTGGCACCATGCAGGAAGGGAAGAAATACAATCATGTTCACCCACACATTCTGTGCTCTGTGTATATCACACCCCTCGCACCCAAGGCTTCCACTCTCATTTTGATCTATAATTTGTCACTCCCTGTACCTCATACTACAAAGGGTGTTTATATGGGAAGAGGTGAAATGGTCATGCATGTCCAGATTTCTTATGACCATTGGTTTCATCACTGGTGGGCTGGGATCATTCACTATCGTTGAAGGCAGAGGGTCTTTGGACTGCTTCAGTGGTGGGTGCCATTACTCTTGGTGGGCTGGGTGGGGGTTAGAGGCCCACTGTTGGCCTGGCTCTGATGAATGGGAGCCGCAAGGAGCCAGGTGCTGTCTCATCGCCTTGCAGGGCCTATTCCTTTCTGTGATACTGGTTGTATAAGTTAAGGAACAAGGGGGAAGTGTCCGTGGGAATTAGCAGCGCAGGCTCATCTCTTCTCAGCATTTTTGGGCCGGGTTCAGGCTTTTTCATCGAGCCTATGTTTTACTGCATGGCCATGTAGGGCTGAGAATGCCTACCATAACTAGAAAATGGCGTCTCTTAATGCGTGCCCTAAACCTGTGCATCTATAGTTCTCGTGATATTGCTTTTGTGCCGGGTTCCTTAACACAGTCCTTTCCCCCTAGCTCATCGCATGGCAGTTTATGGGATACGCTCATTCTAAAGTGCCTAGTGGGGCTGGGATTGACTAATTTCCATCCCAACACTTCATCTGAATTTCAGGGGTGTTATTACATTAGGTTCTCACCTTAACATCCCTGCAACTAAAGATTTATCCTTGAATTTCAAGGTTTTGAATGCAAACGAGGAGAAATGTTTTCCGAATTTCTATAATTAATACATTGCTTAAAATAAGAAATTATTGGTTCTACGAATCAAGCCGCAAAAAACAATACTAATTATGTAAGCAACGCGATAATTTTTTGTTGTTCGCTGTCTGCCCTGAAAAATCTTTTAGAGCTGGTCCGGTGCGGGTTTCGATGCAGTTTTTTCCTGATGTAGCCCAGATATACAGATTTAAACATCTATAAACAAAGTTTGAAACCAAGAAAACAAGATGGGTTTAATTTTTTTTAACTGAAGAAAAATCAATATATTTTTATTTAAATACATGTTCGTAGAATTCGAAGGTATCATATTGAAAGTGAAATATTACAATTAAAATTGATGGCAAAACCTGATTCATAAAATCAGTATTTTTATAATGGCTTGTTTCTAATAAAATGAAACACTGATAAAGAAATCTTGGAGTGATATATTTAACAAGGCTCAATTCCAGAACTGAAAATATTGATAAATAATAAAGACTGTTTAACACTGGCACGCAGAGAAGAATTAAAAGGTTTATTTTTGCCACAGCGCCAGTGGAAAGAATATTCTATTTACTTGAAATAAACGCTTAAGGAACTGTTGGAAAATCGAATTACAGTATTTTTCTGAAGATACCAAGCAAGAAAAGAACAGGTTTATTTATCTAATTTTGAACACAATATGAAGGGTATTCCTTTTTTGGAGTGAGCAGTTTGTTCTTGTATTGTTTTCCTAGTAAGTTAGATGTTGTGATGATGGCACAACATGTGGTCTCCATGCTGCTATGTTGTTCATAGGTATTGCAGTTGTTTGTCATGAGTTCTGTGTGTCCTGTGTTTGCTCAAGTATATATGCACCATTTAGGGGGCGTGGCTTGATGGCTACGTGAGAGGACGTTCCTTGGAGGAGCTCCCGATGATCCGATCCTGATCCGGGGAAAAAAGTGATGGTTTTTGGCGGACTTTCGAGCCCACAGTGCATCTAAAGGCGTATGAAAGTGGGGGGCATATGGTGCGTGCCCTCCCCAACGGTGAGACTGCATATTCACGGAACTAGACCCCGAAGAAGTTGGCGGTCGCGCAAAGGAAGGGGAGCACCCAAGATGGCCGCCTGTGGACAAAGGGCCATAAAAGGTCTGACGAGCTGAGGAAGACAAGGTTGGTCGGAACGTGGGCGAGCCCAACCAGATAGACGGGTCGCATGCGCCTCGGGCTGAAAGCAAGAACATAAGGGCGAGCCCCTACTGCAGAGGCCATGGGTTGTGGGGGACTAGCAGAGTGAACCTGCAAGGATACAGCTGGGCGCGTGGGCCCAAGCGACGCAACAGGATGTCTTCCAAGGTGGTGCGACCCCTGTCCAAGCAGCCTACGATGGAGACCTATACTAGGTCGCCCCGGGCGCGGAAGGGGGCAAGAGCAAAGAAACCCCTGCGGCGGCAACGGACCCACCGGGTACCATCCAGGAGGTGCTGGCAGCAATGCTGACCTGAAGGTGGCCTGGGAGACGAAGCTGGGCCTGGCCATGAAAGAGTTGCCTAAACCTCAAGATAGGAGCGGTCCGAGAAGAAGTGAACCTGTTGCGCCAGGATGTGCGAACGATCGCGGAGCGCACTGGGGAACTGGAGCAGGAGTTGTCCCCGACCGTGGAGGCGTGCAATACACACGCCAAGGAACTTCATGCCCTCGTGCAGCGAGTGGGCAATTTGGAGGACAGAGCAGAGCAGGCGGAGGGGCACGCCAGGCGCAACAACATTCGCATAGTGGGGGTACCGGAGGGAATGGAAGGATCGAACCCCACGGATTTCGTTGAAACCATGCTTTTGCAGGAGATTACAGGCGGAGAGCTGACCCAGGGGTTCGCGGTCGAAAGGGCGCACAGGGCCCTGACCAGGAGACAGGCCCCAGGAGCCCCCCCGCGGCCGTTGATTGCAAAGATCTTGAACTATCGTGACCGCGAGAAGATTCTCAAATTCTTCCAGAAAGGGGGCACGATAGAAAGGGGGTCAGCGAATATAACAGCGTATCCGGATTACATGCTGCTTGTACAACGGAGTCGAATGAACTTTGGAACGGTGAAGAGGAGGCTCAGAGAGGCAGGCCATCGCTACATGTTGCTTTACCCCGCTAGGTTAAAGGTGATCCATAAGAACAGATCCCTCTTCTTTGAGACGCCGAGCGACGCAATGGAATGGCTGGATATGCAAGGTCGACCACAGGAATCGGATGCCCAAACAGAAGTGGATGGAGATAAGTAGCACGCTGCAGAGGCACCCGTGAGGCCATAGCTGTGACATTGGGACTAGAATATACTTTGATATTGTGCTTGTGTGGGGGAAGTCACGGCATCTGCCGGCGGGTCCCGTTGAATTCACTTCTCCTAAATAGATGACTGGGAGCTCCTGGGGAGCAACCTCTGCACCCGATAGTAGTATACTTAGTAGGTCACTGTTAGATTGGTGACACCCCGCGGGGTCCTTGTTCTTGGTCACGAGACGGGTCCAGATGTGGGGAGGCCTGAGATCCAGGGATGGAGCTGGGCTATTGTTGTGGGTTGGTGGGGAGGGGGGGGTTGTGTGCAGTGGTGTGAGGTTGGAGAAGGGGGGAGGGGGGCACGGTTCGTTAATAGTAGGGAAGGAGCCAGGAAACGACCCTACATGGGGAACATTACGGGGAGGGATGGGACGGAGATAGACCGACTAGATGGCATCGGGTAATCTCAGAATTGTGACCTGGAATGTACGGGGCCTCAACAGCTACCTTAAACGCAACAAAGTGATGATGTATTTAAAGAGGATTCGCGTAGACATAGCCCTGCTGCAAGAGACCCACCTCGCTAGGGAAAGGCTGGAGGTGATCGGGAGGAAATGGAAGGGCACCGTTGTGGGGGCGGCGTACTCAGCGTATGCCAGAGGGGTCGTCACTTGGGTGGTGCCCCATGTGCCGTTTCGAGTGCTTGATTCTACGGTGGACCCGGAGGGTAGAATGGTGGTGGTAACGGGTCTCTTGGAAAACAGAGAAATACACATCATAAATTTGTACGCCCCCAATAACGATACAGCGGCTTACTTTAGGACCCTCTACGGTAAACTTGGCCCCCTGGCGGGGGGTACGGTAGTGTGGGGGGGGACTTTAACTGTACCGTAGACCCCAGTATGGATAGGTCCAAGGATAAGGCAGGAAAAATGGCACCAGCGGCTAAAGCGCTGAGTACCCTACTGAAAGACCTAGGCCTAGAGGATGCGTGGAGGAGGCTGCATCCCACGGATAGACAGTACTCACACTGCACAGCGCCACATGATTTGTACACAAGGTTAGAATACATATTTGTAACAGCCGGGATAGTGAGAGAAATAGAAGGAGCAGAATACAAGGCCTGAGTGCTGTCGGACCACTCGCCCTTTGTGGTAGACTGGAGACACCAGCCCCCACGCCCGCAGATCCCTACATGGAGACTTAGGACCGAGGCTCTGCAGGATGAGGGGTTTCGGGAGGGACTGAGGACGCCATTGAAGAATATTTTGATAAAAACACGGGAAGCGTAAGCTCTGTGGGCACACTGTGGGAAGCGTTTAAGGTGGTGGTGCGTGGGGTAGCTATTTCCCAAGTTAAAGGGCTACAGGGGGGGTTGAAAGGGAGCTCCGGGAGGCGGAAAGAGAGCTAGGGGAGCTCACGCGTTGCGTGAGCACCGCTAATGATAACAGAACCAAAGTAGAGGAGCTACAGTTGTCCTGTAGTGCACTCTGGGATAGACTGTGCAGACTCAGCTACAGGAAATATACGGAGCGGATACACGCAGGGGGCGATAAGCCGGGCAGATTGCTGGCTTGGCTGTACAAGAGCGAGACCCCCCGCTCGGTGATTAGTGAGATTCAGGGCGAAGGAGGTAGCATATGCAACACCCAGAAAGAGGTAAATGAGGAATTCCTTAAGTTTTACAGACACTTGTATGAGGACACGGGGGAGGATATGGGTCAAGACATACTAGACACATTGGGGGACATTGAGCTGCCCACCTTAGATGATCTAGAACGCTCTGAGTTGGACGCACCCGTCACCTCGGATGAGCTGGAGGTAATGATTCGGAACTTGCCCACTTGCAAGGCGCCGGGTTCGGATGGGCTGCCCAGCGAGTTCTATAAAACATACCAGCAAGAGTTGCTCCAGCCACTGCTTGCCACTTTCAACGAGGCCTATGAGAAGCGAGAACTCCCGTTGTCTCTCCGTGAGGCCGTAATCATCCCACTCTTGAAACCAGGCAAGCCGGCCGTGGAGTGCGGGTCTTACAGACCGTTGTCCATGCTCAACCAGGACAGCAAAATACTCACGGCGGTGCTGGCTAATAGACTGAAAAGGGTGATTAAAAAACTGATACACCCAGATCAGACGGGATAAGTTCCGGACAGGAACATCACCGACAATCACCGGAGACTACACCATGTCATGGACCAGACTGAGGAGGACACTGGCGAGCTGGCCATAGTGTCGTTAGACGCGGTCAAGGCCTTTGACTCGGTACGATGGCCCTGGCTGAAAGCGGTCCTGAAGGGGTATGGAGTGGGACCCGGATACCTCAGATGGGTACAGTTGTTTTACAGCACCCCGATGGCGAGGGTCAAGACAGGGTCCACGGTCTCAGATTCTTGGCAACTGGGCAGGGGGACCAGACAGGGATGTCCCTGGTCACTGATGCTACATATCTTGGCATTGGAGCCGCTGGCAATATGCCTGCGTCAACAATATGGGGAGGTGGGCATAAACACGGCGAGTGGAGAGCATTTGATATCATTATATGTGGATGATATGCTCCTTTATTTACGCTATCCAAAAGAAAACCTACAGTACGTCCTAGAGGTGATAGAACGGTACGCCATCCTCTCCGGTATATCGGTGAACCCTGGAAAGTCCAGCCTGTTCCCTTTGGGTAGATATAGGAATGTCCCGGTGCAGCGGCTGCCTGTTCTGCCAATACCATGGCAGCCCGTAACATTTAGGTATCTGGGAATAAACATTTACCACAAGATCGAGACAGAACACAACCACAACACGGAAAAGGCGATAGAGGGGATTAGGAACAGTATGGTATTTTGGTCCATACTGCCCCTGACCATGATGGGGAGGGCGGCCTTGCTCAAGATGGTGGTCCTGCCTAGACTCTTGCACTTTTTTACAAACGTCCCGTTTCTGATACCGAGAAGCCTATTCGCGAAACTTCACAGCGTGTGTAGGGGTTTTGTGTGGGGCAGCTCTAGGAATAGGGTGGCTCTGTGGAAGCTCCAGAACCCGTGCAACAGGGGGGGGATAGGCCTGCCTAACTTCGAACTCTATTACCTGGCGGGGCAGCTGCAGTACGTGGCCAGGTGGCTCTCGACTGAAGATTCGGCGGAAGCCAGGCTCCTGCGCAAAGATACAGCCCCATACTTTCTGATGGAAGTGGTGTGGTTGGGCAGAGATAAACTGGTGGGCAAGGGGCGGTTACTAAGGTTGGGCTGGGAGATCTGGCACAGGACATGGAAGATCAGGGGGGACTCGGAACCATACTCCCAGCAGGCCCCTTTGGCGGCTCTGTGTGGGAGCGACTCCCAACTACTTGAATCGGTCCGCAGACACTGGGAACAGGTAGGCCTAGCCACCCTAGAGGACATATGGCAGGAAGGGGAGGCGGTGGACTTTCAGCGGCTGCAGGAAGAGACGGGAGTACATGGTGGCCAATATATAACCTACACTAGGCTGGTGAAAAAGACTAGAGAAAGATGGCCGGAGACAGTGCTCGCGGAGGATCCAGATGCCTCCCTGGAAACCATGTACGATGTATCGGAGGGCGGGCACGAAATATCGAGGATATATGGACTCCTGCGGGCAAGGGCAGGGAAGGAGTTTCTCCAATTGACAAAAGATTGGGAGGAGGAGGTGGGAGAACCCATGACGGATGGGCAGTGGGAATGGGCCCAGAGGTACCATAAAAAGGTGTCCCGTAATGCGAGATTCCAACAGCTTCAGTTGTTTGTTACCCACAGGGCTTATTTAACCCCCGGGAAGATTGCAAAGTTTGGGGGATCAGCTATACAGCAAAGCCCCTGGTGTGGGGAGGTGAACGCGGGACTGCTACACATGTTTTGGGCTTGCCTGGAGGTGCATAGATTTTGGAATGAGGTCAAGACGAAACTGGCTGGCGGGGGGGTAGTGCTGGATGTGGAATCGGCCTGGTCACGCTTGCTTGGACTATTCCGTAGACCCCGGCATTTGAAACACATAAGCAAGATGAAGGACCTGGCCTATGTCTTGGCCAAACGTAGGATCGCCATGGGCTGGAAGACGGCCCATAGACCCAGGGTGGAGTTGTGGTGGACAGACCTCTTGAGATGGGCGGAAGCTAAATCCGTAGTCTGGTTTGAAGCGGTCACCAGGGGGGGGGGGGAGAAGTAGGGCCCTTGTTGGCCTGGCAGCAATTGGTGGCCTCGTTGGCAAACCCTCACCAGGGTGACAACGAAACAGAGGACCCGGTTGATGGCAGTCTAGGTAGTGTGCCACCCAGTGATGTTCCCGTAAATGATATGTGAGAACTGGCTCTAGTTTAAAGGGGGAGCGGGGAGTTGGGGAGTTTGAAAATGTGTTGAAATATGATGCTTTCTATGTTTTGAAACGGTTGTAGTTTGTTTGTTTGACCATAAAAAATAAAATAAAAATATATTAAAAAAAATATATATATATATGCACCATTTAGAAGCATGTGAGCTTCATAGCTGTGGGCTTATAGTGTGTTCACAACACACAGGGTGTGGTTCATGCAAAATGAAGTATGGACCACATGGTTGCAGGTGGCCTCTCCCTGCACCCTTTGTCCTGCTAGGGTTATGGATGAAGCATGTGGATTTGGACTCAACCCCACCTACATGTCTGCAGGTAATCCACAGTGTATTTGTCGTTATTGTGCAACACACAACAACCCAGTATGTACTTGCATACCACTGGTGTTGTGTATAGCAAAACTCCACCTTACTGCTCAAGGCTGAGAATCCGTGATTTGAGAAAACCAAAGGTTTGCTCAGTTATGCCTCTTGTGACAATATGTGCCACATCGTACCTCTTCCCACCTGGGGTTGATGGATTCCTGAACGTTGTCCGGAGGAATGGTGAGAGTGGGCATGCAGTGTCCCCTGCAAATGATGACCTATTCAAAACTGTTTAGCTTCCTTACTGTGGTAAGTTCATGTTTTGTATGTGCTTGTTTGTGTGTGCAATAAGATATATGTGATAAGTCATACTCAGCAATCAGGCATATGTTGCTAAAGGTTGCAGATAACAGGGCCTGATGAAGAGGTGAATGGTGGAGGTTGTATCTGTAATGGGTGAATTCTAGGTAGTTCGAACCTCACATGCATGATGTGGCCATTTCTATAACAGATGACATACACATTGATGGAATTCCAATGTCACAGATGTGCTTGGTGTATTTGTAGGAGTGTTGCATTGGCATATTTGTGCAAACAATGGCCCCAAGGCCCCTGGGCAATGTTCCTTGGCATAGAAATCCCAGACAAATGTTTGCCTTGTCTGCACAGTGTGGGGCATGTCGATGTGGCTGTGCATGCATGTGATGATGCACTACAACACCTTTTGTAGGTACTGGGATTGTGTGGGCTGAGATATTCCCCCTAGAATGGGTGTGGTGTGCTGAAAAGACACAGCGTCAAGGAACTGAAGGGTTACTAACACCTTCACATGTGGGAGTACAACATGCAAGTGCATGGGGTGTGGTTATAAAGCATGCACCCTCTCCCTTACCATGACAAGGTGAATTTGTAGGTGCCATAAATCTTCTCATCTGCACCCTTCTCCTTATCGGCAGTACATTTCAGGGTGTTTGATTGTTTTAAGACAGTGTGAATGTTGTTGCTTTTGCACTTTGATGGGTGTGTTTGGAAGTGTGCCCCATGCCTGTCCAGTCACGCCCATGACGCTTGACTTTTTTTCTAAATAATGAGGCTCTACAAATATTCCACCCCGTTCTCCGCCCTTGCATTGGCACTTCCTGTGTGCTAATGTGGTGCAAACACGGTAGGTCGCTGTGTAATTGGGCAAGACACAAAGTGCCTTTTGTGAATTGCACTTGGAATTTGCAGTAAGCAAAAAAGTCCACTTTTTAGGTGCAAAGTCACTTGGCACTGTGCTAAGTGTTTTGTGAACCAGGAGGTCATGTGACTATAATATAATAAGTATCTAGAGCCCATGCACTGTGTTATGTACTCAATCGAGTATCACATATTGAACTATATTCTGCATCATGTCGAGTAGAGAATATACACTATATCTTCCCGGAAACAATCTAGAGGGATTAACTAAGATTTATAATGATGGAAACTCTTACTTCTTGTAACATAATCATAGTGAACTGTTATATAGTTGTGATGTTTACAAACTTACAACACATAAACACGGAATGATTAAAAAATAAACGACAAAAACTGTAGCATATATATGTTATTTCGAGATGTTGGTCATGATTTTAAAATAAAAAATACCTTCATTTATACATTTTAGTTAATTATTTATTGTTTGCTTGTTAGGCGCTTGTACAATGAGCAAATACTGTTTCAAAGCGCCCATTATGACTATTTCACAGTAAATTTGGAACGCATACAAAACAAAAAATCTGTTTGTACAAATGTAAAATGCTGTTGCTCTGCTCATGAACCCATGAGCCAACCCGCGGCATATATTTACGTAAACTTTACAAAGTGCTAGTGGATTTTACAGTCAGTAAGCCTTGTAATTACGAGAACGAAAACTGCAAATATGTTGCGTCGCAGAATTAACACAATTCTTTAGCTGTGCCATATGTTTCATTGCTTCCAACATAAACGTTGGTAGAGTAAATTAGTAAATGTTAACAGCAATGCAATCAAATTACCAATCCTATTTGTATGCGTTGAAGTCCAAGTCCATGCAAGCATAGCATTCCTAGGCGCCTGCTTGCTGATTGAAAATTCCTGTACCTTCAGCAGAGCCCCAGACGCCAGCACTGTGCGTTGCTTTAATTCGTGATATGGCTAATGTATCTTTGAGCTTTGCTGCAACCAAGAATTGTCAGATTGACCGGCATCCCACTGCACATGTAGGCCTGCTCCAAGCACGCACTTTTACAGACAGCTTTTACTGAGAGCTCCCTGGGCCATAGACGTTCGAGCTTTTGAAATCCCGACCTACTCGGCGTGCTCATCTGTAGTTTTGTTAATTGCATTTTTCAGATATAAACATGTATTCCTGTGAGTTATTACGCTGCCTTGTTGAGTACAATGAAATCTGCAGAGGTTCCATGATTTCGTTGCCGCATTACGCTTCTCGGATACGGATGGATGAACTGTCACATCACTTCCTTACAATGAAAATACTCTTTCTCAAATTAAAGTGAAGAACGCTGTAACATTTGCTTTTAAAGAGAGGGACTTTGAAGCATACTAAAGTCAAGATCCCTCCCTCCCTCCCTCCCTCCTTTCCTCCCTTCCTCCCTTCCTCCCTTCCTTCCTTCCTTCCTTCCTTCCTTCCTTCCTTCCTTCCTTCCTCCCTCCCTCCCTTCCTCCCTCCCTTCCTTCCTTCCTTCCTTCCTTCCTTCCTTCCTTCCTTCCTTCCTTCCTTCCTTCCTTCCTTCCTTCCTTCCTTCCTTCCTTCCTTCCTTCCTTCCTTCCTTCCTCCCTCCCTCCCTCCCTTTCTTCCTTCCTCATATAGCTTTATTTTCACAGGCATTGCCGAATTTATCAACACAGTGTGTGTCTGCATTTGGTGATTATTTTTTTTTAATGCAAATTTGATGCATAACACATGCATATTGGTTTAGCCCATGTTTCCTCTGTGTGTGTGGAAATGCCCACTGTGGTTGATGAAGTGCATTTGGGCCTGCCATGATAGACCTATTGGGGACAATGGGTCACAATGAATTCACTGTGGTATATTTTTGAATGTGAGGCTATGAGGTTTTAGAGCATGTATGAGTATATGATGGAGTATTTTAGTTCCTCGGTGCATCCTGTGCGGTGGTTATGGGGAATGTCATGCCAGGCAGTTACTCCATCTTGCAGAGTGTGTATGGTGTTCAGGAGGTGGCAGGCCTGAGGTCCAGCTTCAGGGACCTGGACACCTAAGCATGCTAATGGAATGTTGTTGCATGTTTTTGTGCTTGGTGTAGCAGTTCTGGGTGTGGCAGGCCTGGGAAAATTAAGACTTTGTTTGATCTGGAATTGGGAGCATGGTTGTTACCTGTCCTGGTGAGTGTCTCTTTAGTGTAGCTGTATTCTTTCTCTTCCTCATATGTGGGACTGTTGTGAAGGACCTTGATGGCTTCCCAGTTTAAGAGTCAATCTATTAGATGGTTGTTCTCCAATACTACAGTTCAGTGGCGGCTGGTGAGTTTGAAAGTTGGTGGGGCGTAAATTTTCCAGGGCGAATTTAGTAGCGAGCGCGCGCAGCGCGTGAGCCCACCCACCCAAGGGTGGTGCGGGGGGGTTCTCCCCCCTCGAAAATTTTGGAAAATGGCCTACAAAATGTGCAATTTACTGTCCAAAAAACCCACCGAAATATGAAAAAAAGCATTCGGTTTTACATATTAATGGTGGTGCACTATTCTTACGTGTGCAAGTGTGATGGTGTATTTTACAGCAGCTTGTATTGAGAATTGCTGGTACTATGGTGTATGCATAAAGAAATTCATTATATAGTCAGATAAGCATGTACTTAGAATCCGTACCAGCATTCAGGCAATGGGTGCTTGCTCCGAAACACACCGAACAGCTACAGCAAGCATACACGCAAACAATATACAGCAACGCATATTACACTAAAAAACAAAACAGGGACAGCGTTGGCGATAATAGTGAAAGCTTCACACATACATTCAACAGGTGCAGCACAGGATGACAAGAGCAAACTTTCCTCTCACACGCAACAAACAGGTACAGCAAGCGTGCAAGAAGTGCACGGTGCCTTTAAACACACAGCAAGTACAATGAGGGCAGTTGACATAAGTGTTACACTAAAAAACAAAACAGGGACAGCATTCGCGATAGCAGCGAAAGCATCACACATACACCGAACCGGTACGGCGCGGGATCAGACGAGCACACCTTGCTCTCGCGCACAGGACAGATGCCGAAAGCTACCCCCACACACGGTGAACTAATTCAGCAGTGGCAGGAGCATCGAAGGATGTCCATGGTCAGGAAACAGTCAGTGACAGTGCACGCTTAACATGAGCAGACGGAACATTTACAACGCAGGCAGCTGAAGTTCAAACTTGCCTAGCATAGGCAACAGATGCAGTGCAAATAACAGCAGTGGAAACCTCGCTCACACACAGATAACATGCAATGCATGGGCAGCTGCACACAGAGCTTTCAAGGGCATCCGTGATAAATGCTCCCATTGCAGTCACCAAACCACAGGCCCTGCTCCTGACAGCAGCAGTGCAAGATCGCAAAACAAACATGTGGGGTTTAATACATTAAATTGCATTGTAATATCGCGCTCCATGCCGTAGTCCATCCTCTAAGCACGGTAGCAATGGCAGCAGTCCAGCAAGCTGTGTGTGATGTTTTAGATACAACCTAGAGCCATTTTAAAAAGATTTCCTCTTGTCAAATTCAGAGAATTCTGACCTGTGAGGAAGTGTCCAAACCTTCTGAATTAATGCGTTTAATATCTGCAGCCTAGCCGTGTGACGTAGTTTCCCTGTGACTTGAAACCGATGCCGACACCATCGGGAACTCGCTATCAGCGGAACCTCGCTTGCTCACTGCAGCCCGAGGAAGGTGCAGAGTGACCAGGCAGCCGACAGAAAGACACTGGGAAAGAGTGCTACTATAGCAGAGACGAGCTTGGAAAGTGGTTAGAAGAAAGCACCATGAGAACGGGTGTAAACTAAACAATGGGGGAGGAAACGGGGAAGATAACTGCGTGCCCAGGCAACTGCACGTCCAGTGCCAGTGCCATTTGTACAAACAGTCAGGGTCAGACTGGGCCATACAATTGTATCGGACATCAATGAAAAAGTGGCCCATTTTTGCAAATGGCAAGCCATTCCTTTTGTGACAGACTGTTTGAATAGTACCCAAGGGGGAGATTTTTTGATAAAATGTCATGCAAATTGTGCATTTAAAAAAATATGTATTCAGCAACACTGGTCAAACTTATTTGGCGCATAGTGAGGTAACCCAACAAACTGGCCGACATTGGCCAAAAAAGTGGCCCACTTTGGCCCCATAAACTCGCCCACTCCAGCATTTTGTGTTTTTGGTTCGGCCATAGCCCTAATGCCCTATCAGTCAATCTGAGCCTGCAAACACGACAACACAGGCTCACACTTTGTCTGCCTGCAAATAGATATGCGGTGCCAGAGCCATCTGCTCTGATCCCAAAGCCAAAGGTAAATGGAGGAATCAGAGAGGAGCACAGAGATCCAGAGGGCAAATGATAAGAACCGTATGCCTCATTGGGCCGCTAGAAGACAGAGAAGCAGGAGGTCTGTGCGAGGGCTGAATATCTCAAAGGGCAGATGCTAAATACACCATAGTCAAGTCAGTGCCTCCCTAGGTAGTTACCCAGTAGTGTGAATTGTGTCCACAGCCACATGATGTTCTGAAGGGGTCATTAGTCTATGGGTTGAACACAATATCGATCGATACACGAAAAGAGATATTATTAATAATAATAATAATAATAATAATCCACCCCAGGGCCCAACAGCATCTTCCTAGAGGAATGTCCAGCTTGTATGACAAAAACTCTATTCTTCAGTAATCAGCTCATATCAATCAGTGATCTCAACCTATAGATCACTGACTTCTCCAACACTGCCACTAGCGACATCATCACAAGTGTGTCCAATCTGTGTCTATCTCATTGGGTGCCTGGTCGGACTCGCCGTCATGGGCGTGTGAGCGTTGCTTCAACAGGGAGCGGCGCTCTGGGGAGGCAGCAGTGATCTCGGGAGTTCCTCTCCCTGTCAGGGGAGCGCCTACGGGTTAGCCCAGGCAGAAGAGATATAACCCGTGGCCTGCTGCACCACTTTCCCCTATCTGTGCCCTACAACGGGCCTGGTGTTGTAATTAGAGTGAGGAATGAGTTTGGAAATAATGGTTACCCGCAACAAGTTTTTAGCATACTGCGTTGTCTCGCAGCATGTTAACCCAATATAAAACAACAGGTTTTTATCTTTTCTTTGGTACACGAGGGACGAGCATTACCAGCCGGGGGTTGGGTGAAAGAGGGGTTTCCCGGAAATGTATTATAACAGGACAATAAAAAGGTATACATTGAAATCAACAGTTTACCATGATTTCTGACAAATTGCTCGCTGCCGCTTTACATTATAGTCACACGGTATCGTGCATATGATGCCATTCTTATTGTAATACACTCTTTACTGGAAGAGGTCGAAAAAGCAGCACACTAGCATGCATTCGTCGCGTTATTACCCACGCCAAGTCAAATTAACAATTAAGTTTATCTCCAATTAGTCAGTCAGAATGATGACAATCTGTTTACACAAACGCAGCCGCGGCCCGCGACCACGCATCTGCTAATTGTGCCGTTTTATATTTTCGGCATTTTTTTTTCGACAAATGCCGAAAATATAAAACGGCACAATTAGCAGATGCGTGGTCGCGGGCCGCGGCTGTGTTGGGCAGCAGCAGCGCACGCCTGCCAGTGCCTGCCCTGGGCTTTGCGCCCGGTGCGCAAGGCCAAGGGCAGGCACTGGCCAAGGCAAGGCCCTTGGGGCACGGAGCGGGGTTAAAAAACAAATAGGCCCAGGCCAGGGCCAGGTGGCCCTCGCCTTGGTGGTAGCGGGCGGCCCGCTACCACCAAGGCTCGCAGCTCGGCAGCAACACTGAACGACGTGTAGGCCAAGGCCTACACGTCGTTCAGTGTTGACTGGGCCTGGGCCGTGGTGGACCACATAGTTTGGGCCCGGGGAGGGGAGTGTAAGTGTGTAACACTCACTCCCGAGTCCCCGGTCCCAAACAGAGAAGAAAAAAAAGTTAAACAAACATGGGGATGGCCGGATCATGGGGTACTTACCGCGGCGCCGTGCAGCAGCACTCGTGTCATGTGTTGTTCACTCGACGTCGGATTAGAAAGAGAAACAGATGTGTGAAGGCGGCGCAGGCGCACGTACACACCCTGCGCCGCCAGTGAGTCATCATAGATACAGTAATGTCATTGGCTTTTTGCCAGCCAATGACATTACTGTATCCATGGCAGGGGAGGGAATCTGAATTTAAGTGCGCTGTTTGCGCACATTTTATACTGGCGGGGCCACCTCTGGAGCGCCCCGCCAGACTTCCAATTAAAGGGGCTACGTAGAGTGCGTGGGGCTAGGAGCTCCACGCACTCTACTATAGAAAAACATTTACTAAATTGGGACGCGCCCCGCTGTTAAAGCCGGCCCGGCCTGGTACACGATTACCTTGCCACAGCGCCCCCGCGCTGTTGGCAAAGGAAATGCAGGCATTTTCTAAGCTAAAAGAGATTAAATCGGAGAAGTTCTCTGATTGAATCTCTTTTAGCTTCCTCTTTCTTTTCTGGGGGGGCGGCGCCCGGCCGCCCCATGATAGCAGCCGCCACTGCTACAGTTGATGTGAGTGTGACTTGGTGGCTGCACTCATTTTGCTTTTTTGAGTGTTGCACTCAGTTGATGGTACGTTGTCTCTTCAGTATGATTGCTGTTTTTCAGATTCATGGAACATGCCGCAACATTGTCTTTGACCCCAAGATTTGTATTTCCCCTGCTCCCCTATTTGTAGCATGCCCATATGTTTTCTTTTTCATGACTCCTGGGTTATGTTGCTGTGGGCCTGGACTGTGCTGCGTATGGATGGGAGGACTGATGCGGGTATTACTGAATGTTATTTATGTTCCGCAAAGGGAAGAGGAGGAGTTTTCTCCTGTGTGCTTGTACTGCTAGCCATGGTGAGTGAAGATAGAACATATTGTGAACTACTGACTTTGTCAGTGGGCATGTCCGGTAAAGGCCTCCAGCTTTCAAGGGTTCAGGGCTGTTACCAGCCATGACCACACACCAAGGAAGTAGTTAACACTAGTAGCCCTCCAGGGCTTTTGTCCCATAATGCCAATAGTTACTTTTTAAGGGAAAATGTGCAGTGCACTTCACATGTGCCAGATTTCCCTGTAAAATTATAGAGAGCAAAAATGGCTGCCTGAAATGTAGAAAAGGGTAAGTGTCCCTTTTCTCTGTCTAGAAGAGGTTGCACTGAAGCAGAAAGAATTCTGAGGCAGGTAAGTCCGTGGTGGTGTGTAGCTGGGTAATGAGGTTTAGAAGTGCAAGGCAAAGTTGAGTTTTGGGAAAGTTAACTGAAGGAAGAGGTTGATCTTGAATATGCGCTGAGACTTGCAGTTCATGTCCAGGTTCCAGACATCCTGCTGGACACTCTACAGGGTGGTAATGTTGATGAATGCTGTATTTATGTGCTGCTCAGACATTGTTGGGCGAGTGCTTCCCCGAATATTCTTTGTGATTGTGTGTTGGGTGGTGATGTGTGCGAATGAGATGGAGATAGCTGTCACCTTTCTTATGTGCATTCTAATGACTTAAATGAAATGTGACAAATTGCCAACGGAGGAGGGTGTGAAGCCCTGTTTTTTTTTTCTTCATTAAATTAGTAAAATAATACAGTTAATTCCATCTCTAACAGTGTAATCTACTAACCAGTAAGGGTAAACAGGGGTTTAAATCGGGCGAAGTTGAGTGCTTGGATAATTGGTATTAATCAACAACGTGTCAATTTGTGGTGCTGCAGTATCTGGTGTAAGCAGGCTAAACCCCTGCCTAATGACAATTCACAGCTGAGAAGGATTTAGACCAGAGGAATTGTGTTTAACCAGTTTGATAGAGTAAATGGAATTTTAATCCAACAATTTAAATCATCAAATCTTCAAAAGAAACAGAAAATGAGCACAACTCAAAATATGACACCAAATATGTCCTATGTTCCATTTCCTAAATATCCTGCCGACACATGTTTCTACTCAGTCTTTGTCAAGACAAACAATGGGCTTGGAGTTCCTACAATTCAACTACTATAATATTCTTATTTGGACAAATTACAGAATACATCCCAAATTTCTTTTTAAAAGTACAAACAGACATAAAAACATAAACAGAAAAACAGAAAAGAGAGAAAAAGAAGTAACATGTCAACTTAAAAGCATATGTCGGTTTGATACATAGATTCCCAATGCACCTTATCATGCAATTCTTTTAGCAATACAGACCAAATGTTTTGTCATATTAATCGTATTGAAATATGTATTCCACAGTCTTTAATTCCAAACAGTGAAATATAATCAAATCCAACATCTCAATGAATCCAGCCACTTGCCCTCACTTCCATGGGTTCCAAATACCTTATTTGGACCGTCAGTCATAATGTTATACAGTGATGTCAGTTTGAGTTGTTATATAATGTGCCACATTAGACCCGTATGGTGGTGGTGTGCCACTGTACATGCAGCATTCTTTATGCTAGTGCATAACATTTAGGTGGGTGCACACTCACCCTATATGTCCAGTATTACTCTTAATCCACTATACAGTCTCCTAAATCTCATCTTCTTCTCTGTGTGGATAGAGAAGCTTGTATTAGCTTTTGGTGAATATTAGCAATAGTTATGTGAACTGATATTAGGTGTTGCATGACTCACCAGTATGAATGTTCCGATGATTCAACCCATTAGGACTAATATTCGTTTTAATATAATATACATCCTCTGAAAATGTCATCCTCGTATCTGTACGGATAAATAAGCTTGTATTAGATTTTGGTGAGATATTAAATATGTTTATGTGACCTGACATTAAATGGGACATGACTCACCAATATCAATATCCCTCAATAGTCCTGAAAATTTAATTGGTTGTGCTATATTGAACCAGTCAGCATCCCGTCTGCAAGGATATATACATTTGAGCATTTGGTTTTAATTTGTGAATTCTGGTAAATCTATCCATTACTGGTTGAATAATATTATCCTGTCCACTCCTGAGAATCATATTCCAGTTACATACCGGGTTTGAAGAACTTTAATCAGAGAAGAATGCCCAATTAAGGTGCATCTTGGCCACGTGGCGTCCCACGAATTTACATCGCGGGTGCCATTTTGAATACCTATTCATGCCACGATCCGTCACTTTGCAAAACAGACAACTGCCCACCCAAATTCATCAAGGAATGCGCTAATGACCTAGCACCCCTGATTACTGCCTTCATTAACGCATCCTTCCAAACAGGAACCGTTCCAGACAATCTCAAGGAAGCCTGGGTACGGCCATTCCTAAAAAAGCCCATGCTTGACCCAACTAATCCCAACAACTGCAGACCGATAACGACAGTCCCATTCCTCTTAAAAATCCTGGAAAAAGCAGCTCACAGCGAGATACAAACATACATAGAAGCTAACTACATACTAGGCAGAAGACAATCCAGATTCTGTGTTGGGCACGGGACAGAAACCACCTTATTGGACCTAAAAAATCAAATCTCATTGATCATGTACAAAGGCAAACCTGCACTGCTCCTCCTACTCGATCTATCAGCTGCATTTGACTTGGTAGATCACCAAACACTTACCACTCACCTCACCTATGCAGCTCATTTCTCTAAACAAGCAGCATCCTGATCACATCCTTCCTTGAAGGTAGAGCCATGAAGGTCTACTGGGACACAGCAAACGCAGACCCTACCACCATCAACTGCGGTGTCCCCCACCCTCTATAACCTCTTTACAAAACCCCTCTTCGACCTACTGGACTCTATGGGTATAGCATATACCAACTATGCAGATGATACCCAAATACTTATTCCCCTATCTGGACTCTATCACCAAGACGCCACGAACCTTCACAACATCTATTCCACTATCCAAGCTTGGATGGCAATCAATGGCCTGTGTGTTAACGGGGAGAAGACTGAAATCCTCATCCTTGGCCTAACAAACACAATAACAAAGCTAAGCCCCCAATACACCAACTTCAATATAGACAACACTACCATCTCTGTATCATCCACTGTCAAGACTCTACGTGTTAACATCGACACAAATCTATCAATGAACAAACAAGTCAGTGCCGTAGCCTCTGCATCCGCATTCAGTCCCAAACTCATCAATGCCATTAAACCATACCTATTCACCCCCAACCACCTGGCCATAGCTATAGAAACTATAGGCGCCAAACTTGACTACTGCAACGCCCTCCTAGCTGGCACTTCCGCCAAAAACATTCAAAGACTGCAAATCACTCAAAACAATGGCCGCAATGAGCATCCCAAGAAGAGACCATATATCCCACGCCAGACGTGAAGCACGTTGGCTCCAGGTCAAAGACCGTATCACTGTGAAAATCCTCACCATCTCACACAGATGTATCCACAAAACCGCCCCAACATGGTATACACGCATTTTGCGGACCTATTTTTCAACGTGGGACTTTTCATCGTCAGAATTTTCATCGCCAAAAACCCAGTTTTTTCAATTTTTTAAATTTGGGGGGTGTTTTGTAGGGGTTGGGGTATGATTATATTAGTAAAGGGGGGTTAGGGGGGAACCCCCCATTTATAAAAAAAAACCAGGGTTTTTGGCGATGAAAATTCTGACGATGAAAAGACCCACGTTGAAAAATAGGTCGGCGAAATAACGTAGAACCCCCAACATACCTATCTGAAGCAGTATCCAGGACCACATCCACACACCCCACCAGAGCTCAGTACACCAACCAGCTACACTTACCACACATAAAGAGAGCTACAGCTGGAGGTCTAGGCTTCTCCTACATTGCACCAAAACTTTGGAACTCTCTCCCGGCCGAAACTTCCATCTCTGTCTTCCACAACAACCTCAAGGCCACTTTCCTCAATTAGCCTTGGCATCCTTGATTGTAATATAATACAAATGTATATCTATTTTATAACCTGTACATATATTACCAATGACTATATAACTATTTTGTACATTGTATATATATTGCTAATGAATATGTAACTAAGCTTTGTACTGTAACAAGTGCCACGATGTCCTCAGACTGTTGTGCGCTATATAAATACGAATAAAACAAAACAAATAAATGATCAATGTCATGCATGCGTAACAGATGACACTGTTGCCATGACAACATGATGAGAAGGACACAAAAGCCAGGTGCCATCCAGGCACCTGGACCATTGATTTGTAATATATTATATTATATGAATAAAAAGTTATGTGGTCATCATACTTGATATTAATTGGGTTGGATCCCATATTGGATTGATGCAAATGTGCTAGTATTTTCTTTTGGCACCATATATGAGTAATGCATATCCACGTCTCCATGTTATGCTTATTATTTATACATTAAAATGTTTGGATTTTTTATTTATTTACTTATGATGCGCCCAACAGCCCAGAGGAGACAACATACGCACGGGACATAAAACAACAGATTTTTTTTTTAAGTGGCTCCAATTATCGTGATTATCGATTGCTCAGATCTTCAGAGGTAGAGAATTCCAGAAGGCGGGTGCCATTGCCCAGAATGATCTACATAGTCCTCTGGCTTTCTTCACTCTGATTCCCTGCATCTGGACAAGCGAAGATGATCGGAGGTTGGATTTTGAAGCTCCGCTTAACAAGATGTTACAGTAGTCTAACCTTGACAAGATCGCTGCACGAGCAATGGTCACTGAGTTCTTTGTATTGAGAAACAGGCATATGGCTGGTATTACCCAAACTGACTGCAGCAAAATTGAATGCGGGCAAATTGACCATTTGTTTTGGGGCTGAATTGACCGGCTATATATGTGGGGGGTGGGTTTGGGGTAATAAATTATGTAGGTGGATTGGGCAGGGGACGCGGGGGGAGGTCTCCCCGCATATATTTTTGGCCAATTCGGACGCAAAAAAAAGGTCAATTCGGCCGCGGTCAATTGTATTCGAACAATTTGTATCCAACCGTATGGCTCGAAGGAGCCTGAGATGGTAATTACATGTCTTTGAAGATTTTGTACATGGGCATCCGTAGTCAGGGAGGCCTCGATGTAAACTCGCAAAAAGTCTTTACTTTTGTTTGATTCAGGATCGTATTGCCTTGTAACATAAAGTTTACATAGGCAGGAGCCAGTTTTGCCCGAACCTGGGGGCAACGATAAATCAGGAGGCCAGTCTTATTACCATTTAGGCATAACCAGTTGGATGACATCCACCCCTCAATAGTGTTATAGATGTTAATAAGCATAAGTGAGTCCAGAATGTGGTCCCCAACCTGCTCAATGACCAGCTGTGTGTCATCGGCATAGTTGGTAAAGAAGACCCCTAGGTCTTCCAATACTGGGCAGAAAGATCGCATATATTGGTTGAAAAGAAAAGGCGACATCGATATTCCATGAGGAATGCCAAATTTACTGGAAGATACAGCGGAAACTGCTGCACCCCATCGGATGTTAAATTCTTGAGACATCAAAAAGGACTTGACCCAATTGATCATTTTCTGAGAACAAGTCCCTTGCTTTCGTAGGCACTCGAGTAAGACGCTTGTGGTCAACGAGATCTAATGCCGCAGACAAGTCCAACAGGATCAACATCCTTGATTTGCCTGCTTCTATGATGTCTAATAAAAGGGATTGGAGATCCACTAATGTGGTCTCCATGCTGTAGTGGGGGTGGAATCCTGACTGCTAGCCGTGAACATTTTTATTGGATAAATGCTTGGAGCTGGATAGTGGCTGCTCTGTCCAATATTTTCAAAAGGAACTGGCTATTTGTGAATGGCCTCAGGTTGCTGGGATCAGCGTGGGCCAAATGCAATTTCTTCAGGAAAGGTGTGATGGTGACTTTCTTTAGTTCAAGAGGAACCAGTTTGTCTCTGAAGGAGGCATTGATGAATTCTGTAAGAAATGGAGCAAACATCTCTATATGTTCCAGGATGAGCTTTTATGGTGAAAGATTAAAAGGACATGCTGTCAGGTATATGGTACAGAGCATAAAAGACATCTCTGTAACTGAAATAGGGAAAATGAGAAACCAGGGGCATTCGTTCCTGATGTAGTGAGTACTCCTGTATAGGATTTAATCCCTCGCCCTAGACACTTTCTCTTCAAAGGATGATGCTATACAGGCACAGTCTTGATCTGAGATTGTAACTGGAAGTTCTGAGGCTTTAGGGTTTTCCAATGATTTTAGGATACTAAATAGTTTACTGGTTGAACTATAAGATTGTTCTATTTGAGAATTGAAGACATTTTTCTTTGTGTCTACAAATAGTATCTTGTACAATTTGTCACATTTGTTGCATTCCAACTGGTTGGTGACGGTGGGATGTTTTATCCAGGTTAATTCTAATGCCCCTTTTCACTTTTTTATAGCTTCCAGCTCAGGTGTGAACCAACATTCATGTCTTATGTTATCTTTAACCTTTTTGTTGAAATAGTGGCAATTCTGTCGAGCATTATGGTGAGAGAGTTGGTAAATTCCATCATCATGGTTTCCACATTATCTGAAGGCAGAGAGTTTGCCATGATGATTTCCATGCTAAGTTGAAAGTCTCATGAGTTCCCCTTTTTGAAATGTCGGCCTGTGATGGTTTTCAATGTATTAGTGGGCTTAGTGAGGGGGCCTGGGATGTCCAGGGAAAAGGCAACAAAAGAGTGGTTTGACCAGATGCATGGGGACGTAATGACCACACCTGTTTTGATTTTCCGGGTAACCACCCAGTCCAAGATATGTGATTTTCCAAAGGTGGGGTCATTGTTAATGACCTCACGGTCACTGTACTTGGGTGCTGTTTCTAAGTTTAGTGACTCTTTATCTTGTGTGTCTCCTTTCCATCAGTTAAGATCTCCCAAAAATACAGTTGACGAATTGGGGCTGGTAAGAATGTTAAGTAGACCTACGATGTCTTTGTTAAAGTATGGCATATTATGTGGGGGTGGTAGATCAATAATAAATTAATGCATTTATGCGGGGAGGGGGTCATTTTAAGATGCAGAATTTTACATCCTGTACAAGAGATGTTTGTGGGAAAAAGACCTAAGCTGGATTTTGCAATAATGGTTACTCCCCCTCCATGCCCCTCCGGACAGATTGCGTTATATACTGTGTTACCTGGGGGGAAGCCAACGAGATGGAGGGGCCAGTGGTATCTTGCATCCATTTCTCTGTTACACAGAATATGTCTGTTTTGTTAAGTATGATGTAGTCATGTAAGTCAAGTGCATGTTTTACCATTAAGTGAGTGTTTAGGAGAGTATTATTAAGATTGCTTGGTTTAGCCACATTCCGGGACTAGCCCGGATGACAAGAGTGCTGTGCGGTACTTGGGGGCAGTGATGTCGCCTTGTCATCAGTGGTGCAAGCCTCTGGGGTCGCGTTGGGTCCTGTGAAGTATACCTCTTGTGTCAAGGGTACCCCCACATTCCTGCTGAGAGTATGGCTCAGCTCTACATGTAGGGGAGGCGTAGGGGAGGCTCCTTCTGGTATTCCAGTCTCTGCAGGAATCGGCCGAGGGCTATCCAGAATCATCCTCTTAAGTGTTTCAACTAATGCTAAGCGACTAAGGTGCAGAGACACCAGGGATAATGGCTTGTTCTTGATAAAACTCATACTCGACAGGAACTTACTGTACTATTAGAGGCTTAAGCTGGAATACAGCACCTCATTGCCGAGTCACCTAGAGGCCAGTGAAAACCGGCGGGTCACTGAAGCACCGGCGCTAAAGCACCTGACGTTTCAATAAGTGCACTTAAAGTTAGGCTTCTGATGTGAGATAACAGTAAAGCACTAAGAAATCCTAATGAGAGTGCCTTTCCTCTCTGCAAAACTAACAGATTCATGTAATTGGAAAGGGCAGTTATTTCTGTGCATGTTAATTCGCACTCAGATAGTGGTAATAGTGAAAAGTGACACACACGCGCTCACAGCCTTTCTTTTCAGATTAAACACTAAGCTTGTAGTGCGGCGACTGTTTCCTCTAACAGTTAAAACGGTTACTCAGAACTGAATACGGCATAGATATTCCCCGGCAGTTAAACAATCACTAAAACTCTAATACAGCGATGTTACCACTGACAGTTTAACAGTTACTGAAACTGGATCCAACCACTGGCGTAACAGGGACCCCCGCAACCCCCGCGATGCGGAAGAGCCCCACGACCACATGTTCTGGAAGGGGGCCCCACTTGGAGTAAAAAACAATCTTTTTTTTTGCAATGTTTTTTTTTTTTTACATTTTCTTTTTGAATTCATTCTGCATTTCTAAAGAAATGATTTCTGTAACAGAAATCATTTCTTTATGAAGGCCGAGTGAATACAAAAAGTCCGGTGGCTACCCCCACCCCATGACAAGAAGACCCTAGGCTGGCGGCCTCCATGTCATGGGGTGGGGAAGCCCTATGACTTCAAAAATAAATAGTTTATTTTTGAAGTCACTCTGCCTTCATAAAGAAATTATTTCCGTTATGGTTCAGTCCTTAACGGAAATAATTTCTTTATGAAGTCAGAGTGACTTCAAAAAGAAACAATGGGCCTCATTACGAGCATGGCGGTAGCCGTGCCTGTATGGCAGGCACAGCTAGCGCCATGCTCGCTACAGGCACCGCCTCCCACGATTGGTTAATAACCGGCACATTACAAGATGAATGGGCCGGTAATTGTCCATTCGCAGGTGGCGGTATTGCCGGGCTCCCGATCACCATTCTGCCCAATAGGGCAGAATGGGGGTGGGGAGCATGGTTGCGCCGGCACCGTTGATAACGGTGCCGGCGCAATTACGAGTTATGCTCGCGGGTGCCGAACAGTCAGGAACCTGCGAGCAGAACTCGTAATGCGGCGGGACGGTATGAACGTTGCTAGTGCCTTACCGGCACCGTTCATACCGTCACCGCCAGGGTCCTAATGAGGCCCAATGTATTTTTGAAGTATTACGGCTCCCCTCAACCCATGACGTGTGCGTGTGTGAGTGTATGGCGAAAGAGTGCACACAAATGTATGGCTGGCTGGGTATGCGTGTGTGCGTGTACGGTGAAAGGATGCACACTTAAATATATGGGTGGCTGCCTGGGTGTGCCTGTATGGTGAAAGTGTCCACACTTAAATGTATAGGTGACTGTCTGTGTGAGGGTATGGTGAAAGGGTGCACACTTAAATGTATAGGTGACTGCCTGTGTGAGTGCATGGAGAGAGGGTGCACACAAATGCATGGGTGGCTGAGTGTGCATGTACGGTGAAAGTATGCACACTTAAATGTATGGGTGGCTGCCTGGGTGTGGCTGTATGGTGAAAGGGTGCACACTTAAATGTATGGGTAGGTGCCTGGCTGTGTGCCTGTGTGGTGAAAGGTTGCACACTTAAATGTACGAGTGGCTGCCTGGGTGTGTCTGTATGGTGAAAGGGTGCACACTTAAATGTATGTGTGGCTGCCTGGGTGTAAGAGTGCACCCTTAAATATATGGATGGCTGGGTGTGCGTGTTTGTGTTTGTTTATTTGTTTTATTATTTGTAATGCGCGAGCATACCTTAAGGTAACAGGGCGCAGCAGTTACATGTATATGCGAAGCTTAGTTACAACAACAACAATATATACATACACACAGTAATAGTAGTAGCACGTTTATATACATAGATACAGATAAACACATGTAGGAACAGTATGTACATATGGCAGGAATATGAAAGGACTTGACACCTGGATGTGTTTGAAGGCCTATGTTTTCAACCATAAGACAACCTTAGATCGGATGTTTTGATAGGGCAAGTGTGTGTGTATATATGGTGAATGGTGTGTGTGCTTGTGTTCAGGGGCGCAAGAAAACCTACATTTCAGGGGGGCTAACTTTTCAAATGTTGGGAGAGATGCTAACTTCACATGTGGTGGGGAGGAGCAAACTTATTTGTGTGGGGGCATCTAACTTCTTTACGCATTTTAATGAGACTATTCTAGTGCAGCTTCAATGTCCCTCCCCTGGCATGCAAGTACTAAACCCACATCACAATTTCAATTTCTTAAAAAATTGCCCATTTGAATGCAGGTACTAACAGTGAAATGATGTACATTAGTAATTGCTGGGCCGGGCCCTGGTTAACGGCAAAACCCAGGTGTCGTTTAATATCTGTGTCCCTTTCTGTCCGGCAGCTGCTCTGAAGGGCAGCCAGGTCAAGTCATCATAGCCCACAATTTCAGTGGGGGGGGAGTGCTGAAGCACAGTCAGCTCAATGGTGTTGCACCACTACTTGTGTTTAATGCCTTGATTAATTATTGGTAATCTTCTTTACACCTAGCCCTATTCTTCCTCATCCCAGTACTTGTATATGAGGCAGTACTTGTGTATGAGGCATTATGCCTCATACACAAGTACTGGGATAAGGTAGAGGTACATGAAGGTAATGCCTGACTTCACCTGTAATCTTCATTACTCCTAGTCCCACTCTTCCTCGAGTACTTACCAATGAGGCAAGGAGCCTCATACGTAAGCACTGGGACAATGAAGAGGGACGGGGAGGTAATTCTGGGCCAATTAGTTGATTTTGGAGGTTGGGGTAGGGGATGGGAGGGAGAAGCGATGTGTGGGGGGTTGGGATTGTGCAATAAATCATAATGATCGTCCATGTCGATGCTAAACAGGCATGATATGTGGTATGAGTGGCTAGAGAGGCATTTTGGTGCAGCCAGTCTAGTCATTCCTCAGTTTGGTATGACTTTTTTAACTGGGCATTTCTGATAAAGCAGTCCTGCTAAGTGTAATTACCTGGCTAGACTGGCATTTGGGTTCTGCCAGTCTATCCGTTTCTTATTGCGGCACTGTATATTTTTCTGGGCATCTGTGATAAAATGATATGTTATGATATGATAAGTCATTTATAACGCACCTGTACACAAGTGTTTTTAGGCACGACAAGATAAGAGAAGGAGAACTGAGGGAGGACAAGACAAATGATCTTACTAAGCCTTGTGTCATTCAGATTGTGCAAGTGCGAGAAGGAGAAGTGCAAGGGGAAAGGGAGGGAGGAAGTGCAAGGGAGAGGGGAGGGGAAAACAGGGCAGCAATGCTCTGAGTAAGTGCCGACAGGGCAGCGCGGCTCTGGGCAGTGCAAGGAGAACAAGGGACTGTAGGGTTAAGGTTACAGCCCCTATCTGCGTGGTAGGCCTGGAGGCAGTGCAAGGGTGACGGATCAATAAAGAGCCTGGACTCAATGACACAGAGGGTAGCCAAGTAACCAGTTGGTACAGCGGACAGGTAGGTCAGCAGGGGAGGGAGAGAGAGAAAGCAGAGGAGAAGAGGAATGTTTTGAGCTGCTTCCGGGACTTCAGGTGGTCCGGCTCAAGTTTGGGAGGGTCAGGGAGGCCATTTCAGAGGGAGGCGCCTGCAGGGAGAAGGATCTACCCCCCCACTCTTTGCCTGGAGAAGTATCTAACCTTTAGGGCTCGAGAAGGAAGGTATTTTGGAAGATAGCGTTGGATGTAGTGCGGATCCCAGCCCCAGAAAGCCTTGTGGACAATGAATAGGGTCTTGAACTTGATCCTTGCAGCCACCGAGAGCCAGTGGAGAGATTTCATGGCTGGAGAGATACAGTCCCTGGGCTAGAGGCCAAGGATAAGTCTCGCAGTGCTGTTCTGGATTAGTTGCAGAGGGTGGAGAGTAGAGGAAGGCAGATTGAGAAAGTGGGTGTTGCAGTAGTCCAGCCTAGAGAGAACCAGAGCTCTGGAGACAGTGAGCTTCTGGGGGAAATTGAGAAATGGAAGAGTCCCTTTGAGGAGGTGCAGCTGGTAGTGGGATTTCTTGGCGACCTCCGAGATGAGAGGAGAGAAAGAGAGAGTGGAGTTGAAGATGACACCAGGAATGAGCGAGAGAGGAGAGTAGGCTGAGGGGAGCCTGAAGGAAAGCTGAGTGTCATCTGCATAACACTGTAAGTTAGAGGAGAAGGAAGAGATCAGGTGGGTCAAAGGGGCAAAGTAGAGGTTGAAAAACCAGGGTGAGAGGATAGAGCCCTGGAGAACGCCACATGTAGAGAGAGGTGCGGAGTGAAACGGACAAAGTTGGACCTGCGAGGGGCGGTCCAAGAGGAAGGAAGTCAGCCACTCCAGGGCCTGATCCATGATGCCCAGGTTCTCACAGCGTCAATTGATCAGGATGGTGTGGTTGACTGTGTCGCAAGCAGAGGAAAGTTCCAAGATGTTGAGGACAGAAGGAATGCTGGAATCAAGGTTAGAGATCAGATCTTCACAGGTGTTCAGGAGAGCAGTTTCCGTGCCTCTGGCAGCTCTTAAGCCAGACTGATGGTCATGGAGACAACCAACAGATTCAGTGTGGAGAGTAAGCTGGCAGTGGGCCAGCTTTTCCAAAAATTTGGGAGAGGGGAAAGTTACAGTGGCAAAAGAATGATTACAGAAATCGGCCAAGGCTGGATCATGTCAATGTGGTCCTTGATGGTTCTGGAGGAGCAGGCGAGCACCTGTTTCGACGACACTTCCATAGATGGGACTTGTCTAGAAACCTTGTCAGGTGTTAGAGAGAAAGAGTAAAAAGGAGGAGGAGAGGGAGAGATGGCCAAAGGGGGCAGAGAGAGGAAGAGGAGATAGTGGACAGGATGTCCTGTGTTTTAGCGGAGAAGCGAGAGGCCAAAGCCGTACAGAGCGCTTGTTGAGTGAACAGGAGAGGTAGAAATCGCAACAGGATTGGCCAGTTGCTTGCAGATTTTAAAGAGTTTGCCTGTGTTGTTAGAGGCCGTAGAGACGCAGGCTTGAATGTGTGCTCTCTTCTTGATGAGTCTTATTGCTTCGACTGGCATTTTGGTGCAACCAGTCTAGGTATGTCTTAATGTTACTGTAATGTTATTATGTGTCTACACTGGTCTACATTGTGCAGCCAGTTGGACATGTTTTCATTGTGGCATGGCATTTTTAATAGCAAAGCAATAATGTTCATGTGCACTGTTGGTGACTTGCATGTTTTGGATTGCTGTTACCCTACACAACAATAGCAAACACTGTGGCTTTTTAGTACATTTTTCTCAGAAAGTGTGCTGTATATTGCATTAAAACACATATTTATATCTTTCTCCTAGTGCAGTGTGTGGCATAGCCCTTCAGCAACACGTTTGTGCGTATTGCGCAAGCGTGGTAATCTAGGGCGGTCCAGAGTGTGGCGTGACTCGTGATTTGTTGCCGAATTGGGGGGGGGGCCCTCAGCATGGCTTGCAGGGGGGCACCCAGACCTTGTGTTACGTTGATTTACGTTGCAACGTTGATTTTTTCCTGGCAAATTAAATAGTCACTTGGACTGTAATGCAGTGGATTTTCGTTACAGATAAACAGTCTCTCCCAAAACAATAATGCAAGACTGTTGTAACGCTCACCTGATTCCCACGGAGGCGCCGATCTTGGCAGGAAGGTGTCTGTGACGCGAAAGGTGATGTGCAGAACTCGATGGGCTTCTGGGGTCGAACCTCTTCGCACGTTTCGTCTATCGGGTGTGGTTTAAATAGCCTTGGAGTGATGAGGCGTCTTCCTCCACGGCCCCGCCTAGGTAAGAAAAGAGTTCCAGTTCCAGAAGCTTTCCAGTGCTGAATCCAGGGCGTGCAGAACTCGATGGGCTTCTGGGGTCGAACCTCTTCGCACTGTGTGTCGAACTCATAGGGTGAGGTTTCTGCAGATGAAAGAATATGGGGGTTAATGGTCTGGGTTGTTCAATGTCCCTCTTCCTCTCTCTCCCTAACTTCTCCGTAGAGCCCCCAGGTCAACATGCTCACCTTAGATAGGTGAATGCTGGGCTATCCATCTGCGTCTGGTGCAGGGCGCTGTTGCCAGTTCCTTCACTGGTGAAACATAGGCCTCTTGGACTCAGAAGACCGTTACCGTCGTTAACTGCACGAGCGGTGAGTTTCCAGACACCGTTTTAGTCTTAATAGTCTTTTGGTGCAAGGCACCTTTACATTGAACAGGACTTCGTATAATGCTTTCCTCCCTTTTGTCTTGCAGGACCCTTGAGGAAGATGGAGTGAAGCGCCTGGAAATGCGTGAGTAAATGCAAGCGCTCTAACTGTCTTTTCCCTTGCAGCGTAGTTCGTGCTGAAGAGACGCCAGAGTATTGCAGGCGTTCTATTGCGAAGAGCGCGATGGGCGTAAGTAAATACCTGTCTAATGTCTCTTCTTTTGTCTTTCAGAAGTTGGTTTGCAGCGCCGGAGTCCGCGGAATGTCCGTAAGTATATGCAATGCTTTTATCTCCGCAGGCGGCGATGCAGTGTGAAGAAATCCAGAATTCACGGAGTGCCGGTAAGTAGTGACAATGCTTTTGTCTTCGCAGGCGGAGGTGCAGCGTGCCGAAATGACCGCAGCCGATGGATCAGGTGAGTAGCACTGCGAGTTAAGGCTGCCTTGCTAACCTGCTGTTTCTTTTCTCTGCAGGTGCTGCTGTCGACTGGATGCAGGAATGGTGAGTATGCTTCTTGCAGATTCAGGATCGTAAGAAGAAAGGCTGGAACAGACTCGGTGAGCGTTCTGCTGCAGATGCAGAATAACGCGAAGCACGTTTCGTCTATCGGGTGTGGTTTAAATAGCCTTGGAGTGATGAGGCGTCTTCCTCCACGGCCCCGCCTAGGTAAGAAAAGAGTTCCAGTTCCAGAAGCTTTCCAGTGCTGAATCCAGGGCGTGGAGCTAGCCCCACCCAGGTAAGAAAGTAGTTCCTGTTCACAGAGGACTTCTAAGTGGTTGGTAAGTAAGCAGCATGGTCTGCTGCAGGTAAGTCCACCCAAGCATCTGCACACATATTATGAGCCCGGCGCTTCCAGCGCCGGGACCGATGATTCTGATGAGCCTGGTGCCACCGGCGCCAGGACAAGGTCCAAAAGGTCCCCATGGGGACCGGCTGGTGCATAGGAGTAGGGTTAGGGGCCTGCTTCCAAGGACGTTGGGCTGGTCCTGGCTCCTTGGAAGCAGTGATCATGACAGTACCCCCCCTCAAGGCCCCTCCTAAGCGTGTCTTCTCCGGGGGTTTTGGCTTGTCGGGGTGATTCAGATGGAATCTCTTGACCAGACGAGGAGCGTGGACATATTCTGAGGGTTCCCAAAACCTTTCCTGGGGGCCGTATCCTTTCCAATCAACCAGATAATATAACTTAGATTTGGAGATCTTGGAGTCTAGAATGTTCTTTACTTCGAATTCGAGTTCTCCGTCTACCAAAACAGGTTCTGGGAGTTCAATCAATCGGGTTTCTGGTTGTAATGGTTTTAATAAGGAGACATGGAATACTGGATGTATTTTCATATGCGCAGGTAGTTCCAATTTGACCGCCACCAGATTAACTATGGTAGAGATGGGGTAAGGTCCAAGGTATCTCGGGTTGAAGGTGCGGGGTCCTTTTAGAGGCAGGTGCTTAGTGGATAACCAGACCCGGTCTCCTACTGCGTAGTGAGGGGCCTCTTTACGGTGTCGATCTGCTCCCTTTTTGACTTGAGCTTTAGCTCTTTGCAGATGAGCAGTGGCTTCTTTAAAAGCACGGGTAATCTCAGAGTGCAAATGATCCACAGCAGGTGTTTCGAATTCTTGGGGCCGATCCAAATTAGAGGTTCTAGGATGATGTCCGTATAATAGGAAGAAGGGAGTCTTCCCGGTTCCAGAATGAGTCGAATTGTTGTAAGCGTATTCAGCGATCCAAAGAATATCCTTCCAAGGGTTTTCAGTTTGTTGGAGCATGCAACGCAGATATTGCTCTAGAGTCTGATTTGTCCTCTCGGTTTGTCCGTCAGTTTGGGGATGGTGACTGGTTGAAAGTCTTACATCAATTTGGGCTAGACGACAGCAACTTCGCCAAAAGTGGGAGATGAATTGACTTCCCCTATCGGAGATTAAAACCGAGGGAAAACTGTGTAACCGAACAATGTTTTCTAAGAATTCTCGGGCCAATACCGAGGCCGAAGGTAGGCCCTTCAGGGGAATGAAGTGAGCCATCTTGGAGAATAGATCCACGACTACTAAAATGGTATTATACCCTGAGCATGGAGGTAAGTCCGTGATGAAATCCATGGACAGGGTATGCCATGGACAGGGAGGAATATCCAGAGGGTGTAAAAGGCCGGCTGGTTTCTCCTTCTGACTTTTATTCTGGGCACATACACCGCAGGATATTACAAAGTCTCTAATATCCTTCTTCCATGATGGCCACCAGAAATGTCTCTTGATCTTTTCCATGGTTTTGGTAATGCCAGGGTGACCCTCCATTAGAGAGTCGTGATAACCGGAGATTACTTGCTTTTGTATTTTCTCACAGGGCAAGTACAATCGCCCTTGGAAATATGGTAGATCTCGATCCACTGAGAATTCTTTTCCCTTTAATTGCCAGTCCTGCAAATCGGCCGGAGTTAGAAGTGCCTTGACTGTAGTCTTGATGTCTTCAAAGGATTGAGCGCTGACCAACCCCAAAATCCTTTGTTCTGGAATTATGGGTATTGGTTCTGGATTGGTAAAATGTTCATCTACTCCCATCCGAGAGAGGGCATCTGCTTTTCCGTTTTTACTGCCGGGTCGATAAGTAATTATAAAGTCAAACTCAGCCAGAAACAGAGCCCAGCGAAGCTGTCTGGAAGACTGAGCTTTGGCCGTCTTCAGATATTGTAGATTGCGGTGATCAGTCATTACGGTGACTGTGTGTCTGGCTCCCAAAAGATAATGCCGCCAGGCTTTAAAGGCCGATCTGATAGCTAAAAGTTCCTTGTCTGTAATTGAATAGTTGATCTCGGAAGCCGAGAACTTGCGGGACCAAAAGGCTACTGGATGTAATTGGTGTGTGACCGGATCTCTTTGTGATAACACTGCCCCCATAGCAAGACTAGAAGCATCCGTTTCCACGATGTAGGGGAGTTCTGGGCGAGGATGTTTTAGAACAGGTGCAGAAATGAATTTAGCTTTTAAGTCCTGAAAAGCTTGTTCTGCTTCAGTAGACCATTCAAAACGTTTGTTCTTCTTTAACAGAGCGGTGATGGGCTGGACTATCCGAGAGAATTCAGGAATGAATCTGCGGTAAAAGTTAGCGAAGCCTAACATGCTTTGAACTCCTTTTACCGAGGTTGGTGATGGCCACTTGATGATTGCATCGACCTTCTTTGAATCCATATGAACCCCATTAGGTGACAATATGAATCCCAGGAACTCAACTTCAGTTACGTTGAAAACGCATTTTTCAAGCTTGGCAAAAAGGTTATGTTGACGCAGTCTCTCGAGAACCTTTTTAACGTGTCTCTGATGTTCCTCTTCAGATGATGAATAGACAAGGATGTCATCAATGTAGACAACAACACACACATCTAGGAGTTCTCTAAGGACATCGTTCATAAAATACTGGAAGGCGGCAGGAGCGTTACAAAGTCCAAAGGGCATCACTTGATATTCGAATAGCCCATACTTGGTGCGAAAGGCCGTCTTCCACTCATCGCCTTCTTTTATTCGTACCAAGTGGTAGGCTCCTCTAAGATCCAACTTTGTATATATGCATGCTTCTTTGACTTGGTCCAGGAGTTCAGGGATCAAAGATAACGGGTATCTGTTTTTAACGGTGATTTGATTCAGGGCGCGGTAATCTATACAAGTTCTAAGGTCTCCTTCCTTTTTCGGAACGAAGAACAAAGCCGAGGAAGCTGGAGATTTAGAAGGACGGATAAACCCGTTAGCTAGGTATTGGTCCAGATAGTGCCTGAGGTGAAGATTCTCTGGCTCGGTGAGGGCATAAATCCTACTGCAAGGAGGAGTTGTTCCGGGTATCAGGTCTATTTGACAGTCGTAAGACCTATGAGGAGGCAGGGTGTTAGCTTGATCCTTCCGAAAGACATCTTGGAATTCTTGGTAGTCGGGAGGTAATGTGGGAACCTCAGAAGAGATTGCTGCCACCGAAACTTTAGGCCGAGGATAACAAGTGGGAAAACATTCTGGAAACTGAACCGTCTTTGCTCGCCAGTTGATCTGAGGATTGTGCTTCTCTAACCAAGGGATTCCCAGAATGATCTGGAACTGAGGGGCCTTGATCACATCGAACACGATCTTCTCCCGGCGTCCATCTTGGCTCACTAGCGTCACTTCTTGGGTGGCGTGCGTTACTGGTCCGGAGGCTATCTCCGTGCCATCCACTGTAGTAATGACGTCTTTTACTGCCTTAGGGACAAGGGGTAGATTCATCCTTGATGTCATTTCACGGTCTACATAATTGCCGATTGCTCCGCTGTCGATGTAAGCTTCAATAGCATGCAAACGATCCGGATGTGCAGGACTAATGAGGACCATGGGCACCACAAAATGCGAGGTCACGGGACAGGTCTTAACGCTCGGCAAGAGGATCTCTACACTTGCTGGGCTAGGTCGTTTCCCTGCTCAGAACTTGTGGTACTGGAATCTGCGGCTCCTACAGCCTTCTTAGCTGGTTTTACTGGACAGTCTCGAAGAAAGTGCCCCGAGTTCCCGCAATAGAGGCATAATTGCAGCTGTCTTCTTCTTTCCCGCTCCTTTTGAGTTAAAGGACCTTTCATCCCCCCTATTTGCATGGGTTCCACAGTGTCAGCTCCCTTAGTAGAAGTCTGTGGTTTAGAAAACACTCGGGTATCAAATTTAGAACGATCAGCCTTCCTGTTCTGTAATCGGTGGTCCAATTGGACGACTAAATCAATATAGTCTGAACATTCTTGTGGAGGGTTCACCACTTGAGCTAACACATCCTTGAGCTCTCCACGCAGGCCTCTGTAGAAAAGCGTTGTTCTCTTATCCTCGGGCCATTGAGTTTCCACTATGGGTCTGTTGAATGAGGCTATATAGGTCAAGAGGTCTTGATTACCCTGTCGTAATGAAAGAAGTTCATTGTCTAAGGCCTGCCCTTGTGCATGTCTGGCAAACAGTTTCTCCATGCTGGACTGGAAGGCCTGGAAATCATGTAAAACCGGATCATGCTGGGTGACTAAAGGGATCGACCAATCTGCGGCGCTGCCACTGAGATAAGAAAGCACGAAAGCCACTTTGGTCTGGTCTGTTGGGAATGCAGCTGGTCGACATAAGAAATGTAAGCGGCACTGGTTGATGAACACTGCAAATTTCTTTGGGTCACCAGAAAAATGTTCGGTCGGAGCCAAGGGCACATTACCAGGTAGATTGATTTGCACTGGATTTACAGATGATGCAGAAGGATAGCTTCCTCCTGGAGCGGGCAGGGGTGTCTGTCCTGCCTGCGTTTGTAGCAATTGCCTAGCGAGGTCCTCTGTTCGCTCCTTGGAAATTATCAGTTCTCTTCTTAGAGAGTTTGTTTCCTGACGAGCTGCATGTACTTGTGCTCTTAATTCCCCGAGCAACTGGGCTAAGTGATCAGTGTCTGAGGTTTCCATTGCGCCTGGGTAGGAGTTTTGCGGTGGGCTTCGCGTTCTGTAACGCTCACCTGATTCCCACGGAGGCGCCGATCTTGGCAGGAAGGTGTCTGTGACGCGAAAGGTGATGTGCAGAACTCGATGGGCTTCTGGGGTCGAACCTCTTCGCACTGTGTGTCGAACTCGTAGGGTGAGGTTTCTGCAGATGAAAGAATATGGGGGTTAATGGTCTGGGTTGTTCAATGTCCCACTTCCTCTCTCTCCCTAACTTCTCCGTAGAGCCCCCAGGTCGACATGCTCACCTTAGATAGGTGAATGCTGGGCTCTCCATCTGCGTCTGGTGCAGGGCGCTGTTGCCAGTTCCTTCACTGGTGAAACATAGGCCTCTTGGACTCAGAAGACCGTTACCGTCGTTAACTGCACGAGCAGTGAGTTTCCAGACACCTTTTTAGTCTTAATAGTCTTTTGGTGCAAGGCACCTTTACATTGAACAGGACTTCGTATAATGCTTTCCTCCCTTTTGTCTTGCAGGACCCTTGAGGAAGATGGAGTGAAGCGCCTGGAAATGCGTGAGTAAATGCAAGCGCTCTAACTGTCTTTTCCCTTGCAGCGTAGTTCGTGCTGAAGAGACGCCGGAGTATTGCTGGCGTTCTAATGAGAAGAGCGCGATGGGCGTAAGTAAATACCTGTCTAATGTCTCTTCTTTTGTCTTTCAGAAGTTGGTTTGCAGCGCCGGAGTCCGCGGAATGTCCGTAAGTATATGCAATGCTTTTATCTCCGCAGGCGGCGATGCAGTGTGAAGAAATCCAGAATTCACGGAGTGCCGGTAAGTAGTGACAATGCTTTTGTCTTCGCAGGCGGAGGTGCAGCGTGCCGAAATGACCGCAGCCGATGGATCAGGTGAGTAGCACTGCGAGTTAAGACTGCCTTGCTAACCTGCTGTTTCTTTTCTCTGCAGGTGCTGCTGTCGACTGGATGCAGGAATGGTGAGTATGCTTCTTGCAGATTCAGGATCGTAAGAAGAAAGGCTGGAACAGACTCGTTGAGCGTTCTGCTGCAGATGCAGAATAACGCAAAGCACGTTTCGTCTATCGGGTGTGGTTTAAATAGCCTTGGAGTGATGAGGCGTCTTCCTCCACGGCCCCGCCTAGGTAAGAAAAGAGTTCCAGTTCCAGAAGCTTTCCAGTGCTGAATCCAGGGCGTGGAGCTAGCCCCACCCAGGTAAGAAAGTAGTTCCTGTTCGCAGAGGACTTCTAAGTGGTTGGTAAGTAAGCAGCATGGTCTGCTGCAGGTAAGTCCACCCAAGCATCTGCACACATATTATGAGCCCGGTGCTTCCAGCGCCGGGACCGATGATTCTGATGAGCCTGGTGCCACCGGCGCCAGGACAAGGTCCAAAAGGTCCCCGTGGGGACCGGCTGGTGCCTAGGAGTAGGGTTAGGGGCCTGCTTCCAAGGACGTTGGGCTGGTCCTGGCTCCTTGGAAGCAGTGATCATGACAACTGTAATACAACAAAAGCTTTACAAGAAAATAATCAGTCCCTCAAGCTGCAATGCAATGTAGGTCTATCAATGAGAACAGTGTTTCACAAATACTACCAAGCGTTAACTATACCTAATGTGTGTCAACCTCTGAAATTTTAATCAATCTCTATCTTATGGAGCAGGTCTAGCATGTGCAAAGGGTATATTGTATTAGCTTCGATCTTAGGTCTACTGACATGCTTTCAAGTGGTGTGAGATTAAAAATGATAATGTATCTAGAAGTTCATGTGGTCTTGATCATGATAGACCAGGGTTGTTGCTGCATTCTTTGAATGCATGCCTTTCATGTGATTCAACAACACATTCCTTTTGAGGCATGTTCTGATTACGCCACACCACCATTATGCCTATGTCTATGATTATATCTGATTGTACGAAACAGTAAAACATATCATCAAATGTCTGCTTCATAATAAATTATCTTTACAATGATGCCTACTGGATACACTACTAAATGTCATGAACATCTCACTGGAAAGTTGGATTTAATTATATTTAACTGTTTGAACTTAAAGACTGTGGAACACATATTTCGATACAATTAATATGAAAAAAAAACATTTGGTCTGTATTGCTAATAGAACTGCATGATAAGGTGTACTGGGAATCTATAGATCAAATGTTCGGAGGGGGCAGCCATGCCTTATCCCCCTAGGTGCTTTAGAGTGAGACAAGATGGATTTGAAGCACTATGATGGGCCGAGGAGGGTGTGAGGACCACCTCCCAGTATGCAAGGACCCCACTCCAACATAACCAGATATAATCTATCCACATAGTACAGCATAAGGCACGTGCAGCATTGCTATTTTGCATAGATATTTGTAACCATTGTTAGAAGGGTAGGCCTGTGCAGTAAATGCAGTATTGTATGCACTAGGCCCAAATCGCGAGACAAGGGAAAACCACAGCCATGCCTGAGTTCCCACGAGGACAGCCCACAACTCCACCCACCACAATACCTATTCATTATTCTAACAGTGTTGCAAAGATGTTCGAGAGGAATGTGCCCTAGAAGGCCGCAATCACAGACTGGGTCTTAGTGTGCATGTTACTTCTGGCCAAAGCATGACCCGGCCCATCCCCAGGCGACCACAAGTTATTGCCCATATAACTGACTAAAACTTAAGACATCTGAATTTCATGGCACCAGGTGCTCTTTGACCAACCAGCCCAAAGTAACAAGTCCTGGGATGTTCAAAGAGAATGGACAGGGCGCATCATTCAAAGGACAATCATGTGATTTGTATTGCGAGCTGCTGGGCAGGATAAATTATAATTCAAAACAAGGGTGTAGACCTTGGAGTTGGATGGTGTGGAAAGGAGTGAATGAAATGTGTGTGTGAAAGTTAGAGCGCCCGACAACCTCCTTTGTACACATCCTAAGGCCTGGCAAGTGCTCAGTATGAGTGATAAAGTAGTCATATGGGAGGAGTATAATAAAAAAAAATTGGATTTTCAACGTGAGAAGAAGATAATCACTGCAGCACACACGAGAAGGAAGACGGACAGATCGGGCTGGAACCAATGGCCTGGCATCCCTGGCAGGTGGATCCTGTATAGGCGCACACCAACCAGCCGCACAGGATGTATTGTGTTATGTATGACAATGTTTTTCTTTATAAGATTCTGCTTGTACTACTTTTCGGCAGAGCCTTCTTAGCATCAGGGTTCTTTGCTGTTGCTCTCATCTGCGTGTGAGATTAAGCATTGTTATCCTTACATGATCGGCTTGGGCCTTTCTTCCATAGCGGGTTGTATTCTCTCTGGTGTGAGCGTTCAGGGACTTGCCTTCACAAACTGACAAATGCATTTAAGTTGACTTGTTATTTCTTTTTCTCTCTTTTCTGTTTTTCTTTTTATGTTTTGATGTCTGTTTGTACTTTTAAAAACATTTTTGGGATGTATTCTGTAGTGTGTCCAATTAAGGATATTATGGTAGGTGAATTGCAGGAATTCCAAGCCCATTGTTTGCCTTGACAAAGACAGATTGAGTCGAAACATGTATCAGCGGAGCATATCGGAAACTGAAAAAAGGACATGTTTGATGTCATATTTTGTGTTATGCAAATTTTCTGTTCATTGTGAAAACTTTGATGATTTAAATTGTTCGATTACAATTCCATTTAATCTACTAACCAGATTCCTCTTTTATAAACTCCATGCCAAAAGGATAGTGTACACCTGTTCCCTGTGGAATGAGTAGCCTTATCTGAGGTGCCTGCTCTCCAGTGGTGCAGAGCAGATTCAGAGTTCACAGGTGTCTTTCTGACAGTTACAGTCACACCCAAGTATTTGCAGTGCAGAGGTTGCATTTAAAATATACTACCCTGTTAAAAAAATAAATGTAACTATGACTATGATTATTGTGAAATATAAATGCTGAATCCGAAAATGTCAATTTGTTTTTTCTTTTCACCATTTATGTGTGGGGGGAGACGCAAGCATATTCCCGATACTTCCCCAACATTATATATTACCCCAACCCACCCCCACGTATAATTGCAGCAAAATCAACATTTTCGGATTCAGCATTTTGTGCAGCGCAGTAATGGGTTGATACCACTTTGAGGATGCTATCATGGTGGCACGCTAAACTGTCAATATAATCCATACCTGAGTTTAAGGTATGATGGACAGAATCTCACATAAATATCCATGCCACATCAATTTGATATTAGACATGGATCGGCCATGTGTGCCTAGCTCAAGAGTTAAAGGATTATGGTATTTCCCTCAGGCCGGTTACACTTGCTGCTGCCAGCAAGAGTGTGGCTTTGGGGGTTGCATCGCTTTGTTCCTTTGTGGGGACAAAAATATCCTCCCAAGGGACAACCACTCCACAGGACGCTGTCCTGGAAACTGGAGTCAAAGGGCAGTTTACTTTACTTTACTTTATTTCATTTATAATGCACAGCCATAAACCTGTGAGGGTGCAGACAAGACAGACAAAACAATCAAGATCATAAAAGCAAGTGAAAGGATATCTTCATCCAAACCAAGGTCCAGGGAACACGGCTAATAGAATAGTAAGGTCTTGAGCTCTTTTTTAAAAGTGCTCAGGGACAGGGGACTTCTCAAAGAAGGCGGCAAGGCGTTCCACAGTGTCGGTCCGACACAGAAGAACGCTCTCACCTGGACTTTCTTTGTTTTACATCTGGGCAGAAATAAAAGTTTCTTATGGCACCAAGGAGTTTTAAAGAAAATCCTGGATTACATTTGGGTTTCTGAAAACTTGCATCTTCACATTTCAAAGTTAAGAACAAGGAAATCATTAAAAAGTGATCATGATGCCTCAGTGCTTTTCTGGGTGAGGTACCACAAAAGAAGCCAACCAAGCTACAAAACACCATTAAGCATTAATTGTGCTCAAAATCGATTGCGGATTAACAATTTGACAGCTGACTTTGTCTGCACAAACACAACGAGAGTACAGACGGACTATGTGTCCTTGCTGGCGCAATTCACTTCTGGTTCTCACAGGAACAACATGAAGGTTGCAAAAAATAAGCATCAATTCAGCTCCGAAATAGGCAAAGCGAAGAAAATGCTAAAAAAAGATCTGCAACTGTTAAAGAAATCTGGTGGGAAAAACACAAGTTCCCTGCTCGCAAAGAGACGCCAACGTTACCGAAATTGGTTAAAATCATTTAACATTATTCGGGACCAAGAACAAGCGGAACTAATACTACGTCTAATAATTCAAAAAGATAGCAGAAACACCTGGCAAATCATAAACTCTGGTCATCTAAAGTTTTCAAATGGTGTGAACGCTACAAGCTTGGTGAAGCACTATACCGCAGTTTTTAATAGTCAAGAAGCTGAAGATACTGCCAAAATAACATTATAGAACTGTGAATGGAATGTCACTGAAACTGTGGAAGACATTGAAAGTGCCATTCAAAATGTAAAGAGCACGAGGGCCGCTGGGCCGGATGGCATATCTAATTGGATGCTTAAGGCGAACAAAGAAAACTGGGCGCAATTCATCAAAGTGCTATTTGATCACATAGCGTCTATGCTGGCGATCCCTGACTTGTGGAAATGCGCAGCGGTAGTCCCGGTGTTTAAAAAGGGAAACCGCAAAGACCCGGAGAACTACCGCCCCATAGCACTGTTAGATACAATTGGGAAAATATTCGCCACCTTTCTGCAAAAAAAAATCGCAAGGTGGGCTGAAAGAGCCAATTTAGTTGATGAAAAGCAAACTGGGTTTACAAAAGGCATAGGAGTTGAGTTAAATCTGATGCTCCTAAATTTGGCAAAACTGGACACCATAAAACGCAAGAAGAGGTTCTTTCTTGCGTTTGTTGACTTAAAACAGGCGTTCAACAGCATTAATCGCCTCTTTTATGGAAAAAACTCAAGGCCTGGGGTTGTCCACACCAGCTATTGATCCCTTTGATGGCATTATACTCGAATACCAGCATTGGGTTGTGATTAAAAGCAGAAGGAGGCTTAACGGAAGACATAAAAACAACTAAAGGAGTGAAACAGGGCTGCCATTTAGCAGCTCTGTTGTTTAAACTTTTTTATATCAGACCTGCCTGCAGCCCTCGTACAAAGTCATTTCCACCAAAAGTCAATGGTAAGCACTTAAGCTGGGTAATTTACGCAGACAATGTGGTCTTACTTGACTCCACCTAAATTGGGCTCCAAAGACTCCTGACAGCATTACAAGACTATCTGGTTTTAAATCATCTGGCAATACACGTCAAAGATGTCAAAAGTCATCACTTTGGGCCCCAAAACGCAAACAAAGAAAGAAGTTTTCAAGTGGAAAGTTTACAACGAGCGCCTGACCAAAATTGACAACATCCGTTACCTGGGAGTCTCATTTAACATCTCAATAAGAGAGTGGAGTTGGACCTACAATGTCTTGTCTCGAATGCGGATTTTTGCACAGCAAGGTGCGAAACTACATGCAAAATATGGTAAATTCACCTTACAGCCAGTAATAACTTTTTATTTACAAAAAGTGTCACCAGTTGACTGCTTTGGCAGTGAAGCGGGCTGGAACATCGATCTTGGTTTTGGCCTCAACTGGAGGGGATTTTCTGGTGAAAAGTGCTCAAATTGCCTCAGTGTGTCCCTATGGTAGCATCAGACATGAATTGGGTCTAGACTCTTTATACTCCCTTGTGGTGTGGAAATCAATAACAGTCCTTGGAAAAATGTGTTTAATGCCAGCAGCAAAACCTTACCAGATTTTGAATGAAAAAAGTAATGATCTGTCAGCCTTCCTACTAAATAGATGGGAGGATAAATTGAAGTCAATATTACGCGAAGCCGATTTAAGTATGTCTCTTGTCCTGCAAATTCCGCAAGTGGCGTAAAAAAAGTTCAGGCAATGGAACTGGATAACCAACATGGAAAAACGCAGCTTATTATCATCAGCAATAGATCTGGGAACATCGACGCAAAGGGTGGGTGAACTGCTGAAGTACCTTTCTAAATTTCCTTCGCGATATCATCGGAATCAGTTTATAAGACTACGGCTAAATCTTTACAACACAAATGAGGTTCTGATGAGAAGAAAAGTAATGGCAACCAAGAGCGATATTTGTCATTTCTGTTTGACAGATGTGGAATCGATCAAACATCTAGTAATCGAGTGCCCTAAAATTGTTGATCAACGCTCACTACATCTTGCACAATTCGCCCCAAAAAATGGAAACATGCTTGAGTGGTGGAGCTATTTAATCTCAGGGACAAATGTTCAATTAACTTGTGCAATCATTAATTTTATGGATATGATTTTATCAAATACTTAATTGAGGTGAATTGCTTACGATGTAGGTCGACATGGGTATGTTTTGTCTGATCCGGTACCTGGAAATTGGAAACTAGGTTATTTTCTTCTTTTCTTTTCTCTTCATGAAACTTGAGGTGTCGTGGAAAGAAATTATGGAATGACAAAAAAAGTTTGTTCTATTTTGCAAAACTAATGTCAATAAAAAAAATGTTTTAAAAAAGGTTTTGGTTGCTAGAGCTTGCATTTCTGTAGCAGGGTTTTTCTATTATATGCTTTTGTAGGTAGAAAGGCATAGTCCCCATTCGACACTTACAGGTCATAACCAGCAATCTAAAGGAGATCTGAGCCTCTACAGGAAGCCAGTGTAATGCCTGACGTGCTTACGTTATATGAGAGTGAAAAGAGAGTCCTGTAACTACTCTCACTGCTCCATTTTGCACCACTTGTAGTCGGTTAATGGTTGCTTTACTGGCCCCCGCCAAAAGGCTACAGCAATAATCTATTTTGGAGCCTATTATTGCTTGTGCGATTGCCTCTGCATTCTTTTGAGAAATATAAGGTCTCAAATGGGCTAGTAAATGAATGTAGTATGATGCTGACGCAACAGTACACCCTACATAAGCTTTCATGTTCAATGACTGATCGAACACGGCCCCTAAGATTTTCACTTTCGTGCTCTGAAACACTTGTGTATGAGCGTGATAGAAATAAAATATTGATATCAATATCAATATCAATTTCCACATCACCCAGCTGACAGTGTTTATATGCTGGGTCTAATTTGGCAATAATGCCCACTGAACCCACCACTATAAATTCTGTTTTGCCCCGATTGAGAGCCAGATTATTCTGCATCATCCAGCACTCAATTATTGCAAATATTATGTTTAATTATATTTTATCCAATCCATGATGCCATGTGAGCGAGATGACGCATTGCGTGTCATCCGCATAGTTGGAGAAAAGAACCCCTTCCTGTGCAAGATGTGCAAAAAATGGGGCCATGAAGATGTTATAAATACATGGCGATAAACAAACCCTGTGCGGGACTCCAAAAAGCACTGAGATGGCAGGCGCCATAGCATCATCTGCATAGACCCTACTAACTCTATTATATAGAAACGATAACCATTGAATGGCTGCCTGGAAGCAATTTGTATTTGTATGTATTTACTTGTAAAGGGTGCTGTTGCACATGCGTCAATATACAGTCAATGTTACAGGTTGCAAGACTATTATATTACAGTTTTACAAGTTACTTAGGTATTATATTACAAGGGATGGAAAGTGGGAATAGTGCTTCGAGGCATAGGTTAGGCCGGCAGGTTAGAGCACACAGTCATTTGTTGACATAGATGATACACAGTAGCATTTAAATATTGGACAGTTTAGTAGCATAAAGACAGTGTACAGGTTCAATGCATATGTACAGCATGTGAAGCTACTAGGTATCAATCAGATATAGTACAGATAGTTTTACCACAGACTTCAACTTATCGGCCAGGATAGTGTGATCAACAAGGTCGAAGGCCGTGGATTGATCCAAAGAAATGAGTAATGAAACCTGCTGATTATCCAGTCTCTTTAAGAGTTGCAACTTGAGATCCAGCAGCAATGTTTCTGTCCCAAAACTTTGTCTAAACGCTGATTGCAATGGATACAAAATGGGGTAAAGATTCAGATGTTGGGCCATCTGGGAATAAGCTAAACAATCCAGTATCTTAAGGAAAAACTGAGTATTCGTTATTGGCCTATAATTATGTGCAAAAGGAGTAGTCTCACACCAGAGTGCTGCTTACCAAAAGACCTTTCATTCTATTGAGTAGGGATTGATTGGATTAGTACAGACAGATGGAGCTCTTTACAACTGCAGGAAGGTTCCATCATCTTGTTTTTCTCTGCCTCTATGTCTCCCTTTTGTCACCTTCACTTGCTGTACCGCAAAGCATGCTGTGTGTGATGGCAAAGAGCAAAGTCCACCACTTTCAAAACTAGAGATTGGACCTGTAAAGCAGGCTAGCTTTAGTGCAATCACCTAGGGAGAGTTTCTTTTAAAAGAAGGGTCTCACACTCCTTTGTTGAATCATCACTGGACTTCATACCTTCAAGATGATTTAATTGGACCACTTTTGGGAGAGGTGATCTTTCCCAAGTCCTCTGCCTTTGTGGGGATGACTGAGTAACTAAGGCAGAGGCGAACTCTGTCACCTAACCATCCGCAGGGACCATAAGGGGTGAACTGCTCCAGGGACAAGTCCTGCCTCTTTGTCAGCCACAACGGTACCCAGGTCCTCACTGTTCTGAAGGACACCTTATCCTGGTGTCCCTGGATTGGGACTCACAGCAACCTGAATGTGTATTCGCCATCAAACCGAGTCGAAAACTGATTCAAACTAATTTGACTCAGCAGAACCACCAGGACCCTCTGGTGCTGCCTTTGACACTAACCTGAAATATGTCCACTGTGCTGTAATCTTTGTACCAGTTCACCACCGCACCATGCATGCTGGGCACATCATTGCCTCGGCTAAAACAAGAAGCCATCACTGCACCCCCAGCATTTAAACCGCTCTTTAAACTGCCAGAATCTTTATTGCTGATCTTCATCCACAGCAAGCCTCAGTTTGACTCAGTCACATTCCAAGCAGAGCCCGTCACCTGTTGGCACACACCAAACGCTCATCTGCTGGACTTCGTCTCAAACTGCTGGAAGGATTGCGTCATGCACAAGGGACCAGGGCACTAATAACGGGCCCGCTATTTGCGGGCCCGTAATTAGTGCCTTCCCGATTCCCATTGATCCCTATGGGGCTCAAATGGGAATTTGGAATGGTCTACAGAATGGGGACTTACCGGATCCTCCAAGGTCGGAATGACCCGGTAAATCCCCATTCTGCCAGGCCAGACCGGACCCGGACCCGGGTTTGGAGGCCCCATAACTTGCGCCACAATCATGCACTGATAAGACTAACACCCAGGACATCAAAGATGACATCACAAATGTAATCATAACATCCCTTTAATAATGTTTTTCACTGAATTTCATAGGTTTTTATTAGTGCAGTTTAACCATAATTTCCCTTTAACAAAGGTTTTTCACTGGATTTCATAGGCTTTTACCCATGCACACTAATTTCCTACAAGTTTTTCATACCTATTACAATACCCCATCCCTTTCATACATAACATTATTTTTTATACTATAAATATGTCATATTAATATTAATCTTTCATATTGTTTTTAAAACCATAATTGGTAGTCCGTGGACTATCGGAAAGTTTGGAGTCCAGTCTTGCACCAATGACATCAATGGATGTTGCACTGGGTCTGGGTGTGTCCAGGGTTGTGTGACCCACCTTTAATAAGTCTGCTGTCAGCGCCTCCGATTGCAGACACCCCTTCACATGCGCACTGTGTCCCCCAGCACTGAGGTTCGTGGACCTAATCACGCCATTGTGGATGTCATCATGTGACTGCGCAATTCTGGCATGATGACGTGTCCACGATTGATGTTGGTGCTTCACAGGCATTTTGAAACTGCATTTTCGGCTGATCTACGAAGTATGAAGTGAAAATGGTGCCATTCCCCACCTCCTAAAACATCCTTAACATGTCTCTCAACTTTCTACAACTTTTTATGTCATTTTTTGGTTCGGCGACATTCACAAAGGTTTGACGATATCACAGACTTCCCTGGACAGTGCCATATGGCCACACCCCTGCGCTTGGCTTGATGATGTGTCCATGAATGGGTCCATGCTTTGCAGACATTTCAAAACTGCATTTTCGGCTGATCTAAGAAGTTTCAAGTCAAAAGTTTACCCTTCTACAGCTTAGAAGACTATTGCCACACAAATTATTTAACTTAAGAAATGGCATAAGCCATGGCCATTCCTCCTCCCAGGGGCATCCACCACCACCACCATCACCACCACAAACACTACCATCAACACCACCACCAGTTGGAGGGCCTGGACATGGGAACAGGCATGATGATGCAGAGGAGGATCAACAGGACCAGGTAGATGAGATAGAGGAGATGCCTACCTCCAGTACCCAAAGAGAATCATGGGTGTGGCAGCTCTTTAAAACCATATGAGGGGTACCCAAGTCTCTGGCTGCCCATTTTGAATGAAGACAACACAGGCATTACTCTTTTGGTACCACCTCCATGCATTGCCAAAGTTGCTCAAACTAACTGGGTGCTCTGAGAAAGGCTGCCCCTTTCTCAGGGAGTAGTAGGCTGTATTCCTCTACCTCATGTTTGTAAACCACTTGAAGAGAGGTGGTCGAATCCTAACCCTGCTCCCCCTCCCATAAGACACATGAGTCTGAAGAAGAACCAAAGATACCATGATTGCCCATACCATTTCGGACCAATTCCTAGTGCACCTATGATAGACAAGTATGTCGAGAGGTACACACTCAAGCAACCAGACAGCCCAGGAGCTTTGCAACCACTACCCAGGGTGGACATGGAGCCACAGGACGCAACAAAGGAGACCACAATTGACAGCCTTGACTAAAGCACCAAGAAGCCATGCATGATGTCATTAAAGACACCACGACATAGCAGTGTTAGACATGAAACACACGTGCCATCTGCATATCAGGACACAAAACATGCACCCGAATACATGAAGAACATATGCAGAACCGTTCTATAAGATAGAGGACAGATACATATACATACTGCCTTTGCTTTTATTATTTTGTCTTTAGCTTAACCACAGCTATGCAGATACTGCAAGAAGCAAGAGATCCTGAGCAAGCTTGCATATACTTACATGTAAAACTAACCTATGGGGCTGCAGGAGCACCTATGCGACCTGACAAAACCAATGTACCACTAACGTATGGAGAACTATAGAATAACACGAACATGTAGAAGCCATGTTATGGCTTAGGAAAATTACAGTAGGCCACAAACATCTTTGGAAGAGCTCAGCTGAGCTGAATGCAGACTGAAACAAGAGTTACTTTTTGGGATAGGGCCAGCTGCCAAGGCCACCAAGATACAAGTGACATTACATTACCTGAACGGCAGTAACACCAGCTGCACTAATATGAATAAATCCACATAAATCAGAGTAATTAGGTGCTCCAGAAGCACAAAACACGGTCTATGAACACATGATTCAGCAGTTTGAATGATGAATCAAAACCAAGGCTGGGGAAGAGGTCCGATCCCAGGCCGACAGACAAGAAGCTTGCAACAAAGTCATTACAGCAAGAGACATGAGTTGCATGGTGAGAACGGGCACTCGCATAGATTTTGGTGGTGAACACATGTTACAATGCAGACACATAGTTGTTCTCATTACGTTGAGGAGATACACCTTGAGCTGAGAATCATTCGGATCCCTGGCATAGGGGAACGTCATCTCTAGCCAATCACAGGTTAGGATCATAGGGGAGGGTAGCAACTGTTAGTCCACATTTTTCTATGGTAGTTATCATGTGAGTAACTCATCTACTAAATCATCCATTGACCATGTATTCATTTATGCATTCCTCTAGAAATAGTCCATATTAACACAATGGGTTTGCTTAAGCTATAATGGTTCCATATTTACTTGAAAGCCATGTGAATCATGTACACTTGTCATTTTAGTATAGCATATAGAAGTGTTTTTAGGTGCTAGAGAAAAGCTGTTCTCTCTCTGGGCATTCTGAATTGTTCCTTGAAGATTGTTTTCGCACAGTGTGGAATGGAATGAAAACAATTTTCTTTACCAGTAGCTGTTTGGACCAGCAAGATGGCCTTGACTGGCAGAGCTGGAGGCAAGAGGGAATGTGTGCTTCGATGAATAGCGGAACTAATGTTTTGTTTCTGCAAATGAGACTGCAAGGCAATGGGCCTCTTTATGACATCAGCGGTAGCCATGCCTGTAATGCAGGCACGGCTGCCGCCAGTGTAATTTTTTTCCCAGCGCCTGCCACTTGGCAATTACCAGGTCATTACAGCCCTGCCAGACCTGGTAATTGCCCATTTGAGGGTGCCGGAAAAAAGATGTTCCCCATTGCCATTCGCCCCCGTAGGGCTGAAAGGAAATGGGGCGGTTGGATGCACCGGCACCGTTTATAACGGTGGCGGTGCATCCGACAAGCTGTGCTTGCGGGTACTGCTCTGCCCGCCAGGTAGTTCCCGGACCGGGAAACTTGTAATGAGGCCCAATGTCTCAATATGAGAATGTTAGTTATAGCTTGTTCTTAGAAAGAGACATGTCACTGTGACTGGTACAGTCCCTGCCATAAAAAATGTCTGCACGCACGAAGTGTAGAAGTGTATGTAGGCAGACATGCCGTCTCCTATGAAAACGCTTACTGTGCAGTGAGAGTGTGTCATTGCGATGTATAACTCTGGGGGTCCCTGTTGAGTAGACAGTGTCTGCTGTCTGTCAGGAGAGCAGGAGACTGTCGAGGGCATCTGACTGAGTAGATGCAGGGCTGTCGGGAGATGCTGATGGCAGATGCAGATGAGTAGGAGTGTGTTGGAGAGTTGCTGCTGTTAGAGCTAGTGAGGAGGAGGAGCTGTCCCATTAGGGGTTGAGAGAGGTGTGTGTGGACAGTGAAATGCTGAGAAATGCTACTTTTTTCTATTTGCTAATGCTAGAAATACAGTATGCTCAGCTCATAGCTTGAGAAGGAGAGAGGCTTGAGGGGCTGGAGAAGTTGCAGTAGTTTGACACCCATGTTTAGAGGTTGCAGATTTGCTTGCTTATGTAGTAATTTGCAGTGTTTTTATCATGCAATGCAAGGCAAGAATAAAGTGTATTATGTTTCAAATTAAACTGATTACGGTGTTTCTTTGTGTTTCTTTTTGTGATATTTGCATGTTTGTTTGTCCCATAGCATAGCAATTTTGCTGTAGTTTCTCAGATGCATCTCAGTAACACAGTGCACCATTAGGTTTGTGGTTTCATACAACGGGCAAGAACTAATGATCGGTGAGCGCGCACGCAGACCAGGACGGGCAGGTGAGCGCCTTGAAGGGGGAGCCGGCAGCCGAGCAGTGCCAGTGCAACACGGAACATAAGTATTGACCCAGACCGACAGTAATTGTAGATGTGAGGGAGGGTGTTGAGTACTGGGAAGTATAGTGTATTGTTATTGTGTTCTGGCAGAGTATTGTCTAGTATTTTAGTCAGGACTAGAGCAGAGATAGAAGTACCCTTTTCTATGTTTAGGTCATATTCGGTCTTAGAGGGCTTGGATGATGAAAGTTTATGAATAAAGTATTCCTGTGGGTTGGCCTTTTTAGCTCAGGTCCTAGATGACGGTATGCCCTTGAGGGTTAGCTGAAGCTATCCTAGGTTGCGGAAGGTGGATTAACTGGTTAAGTGTCCGAGAGAGAGGCATTTCACACATTAGGCGACGCAACAGGTGCAGTTCGATCAGAAGAGAATATTGGTATACTATGCTCTGGATAGTGGTAAAACAGTTGTGGGGTTTGTGTGGGATTGGAGTAACATGTCATTGTTGTGTGTGCATGAGCGTCCGTCTATCTGTAATGTGAATTTAGTTTGGTGACATCACCCTTAGGTCGGTGCATAGGATGGAGAGTTTTGACGGCGAGGTGCTAGTGTTGTAAACGTTAGATTGACAGACTATGTGAACCAGTGGTGGTGCATGGAAGGTGCATGCACAGGATTGTGGTGGTGTGTCGGAGAAGTGGGGTGCAGAGCCAAAGAGGCTCACAGAAATTGGAACATATCATCATTGTATTCTGACCCTTTATTCCTGAACAGTGGATTTTCAAAAGCCTCTATTTGAGGTCATGTAACTAAAGGTATCATCATGTATCAAGGGAACAGTGGGGGGTCAATCCCCTAGAGCATTTGTGTAAGACACTTCCACCTTACAAGGAACGAATATGCAAGTATAGCATAGAATGGTCCAAAAATACAGAGGGTAAATTAACAAAACGGTGGCCACCTTGTGGCAGTTTCTCCACAGACGTGCAGCATTTGCTTTTGACTCACATACAGGGCACTTACAAGGGGAAGAAATTGGCCAAACAAATGGCTATATTTGAGTTGTGGCGCATGTTCCAGGAGGCAGAGGGGGAAGCCGCAAAGCGTCAGTGGGTATTGAACCAGCATGAGGTGAAGGAGGAAGGGAATCATCCCTCTGCACCTCCTCCTGCCCCACTGTGCATAGTATCTGATGTCACAGATGATGAACTGGGGATGTACCCAATTAGGGAACTGAGGGCAGCAGAGGGATATTCAAATCGGACATGCAAGCCACCACCACACACTAAAGAGGACACGCCGAAAGGCACTGGGCAGCCAGCTAGCAGTGCAGGAGCAAGTGAGGAGGGGCTACAGCACGTTAAGGAAGAATTTTGGGGCATAAGCATGGATGAATGGATAGCAGCACAGATACTCTTAAAACTAAAAGGGAAGACCACAGGGGAGGCAGTAGGTGCCACTGAAGCGATTGAGAGGCTGGAAAAGGATTGCAATACATCTGACTGGGCAGACATAATGGTGGAGGAAGAGAGAAGGGAGAAGGAGAGGGAGGTGAGGTTAGAACGTGAGGATAGAGAGAGGAGAAGAGAGGAGTAACTAAAGCAGAAGATAGGGAGTGAAGGAGAGAGGAGGAAAAAGAACAGCTGGAAAGTGAGCATGAGGAAAGAATAGAAATGGATCTTAAGGAAAGAAAGAGAGCGCATAGTGAGTTGAGTGAAAAGAGGGAGAGAGAGAGATAGAAAAGTCAGAGAGATGAAGGGAGATAGCCGAGCTAGAACAATGCAAGTAAGCAGAGAGGGAGCAGATGAAGTTGCAATTGGATAAACTGGCAAGGGAACAAGCACATATGGAGGAAGGTGCACGAGCAATAAGTGCAGTAAAGAGCAAATAGCAATTTACTGGGAAAAGAATAAATATGAAGGGGAAATGCGAGTAGAACCAGACAGCACAAATTCCCAAGGCAGCAGCGCGGCAGGAGACAGCTTATTAGGCTTAGGGGCTTGGGCATGAGGCAGCACATATGATCTAGTAGACATTGACATCAGCATAGCATAAAACCTAATGCAGACTCGACATCAAGGAGATTAACTTTTCTGAAGGTTTCTGTAGCAACATGGATGCAGGATCTGACAATGATAACAAACACAGTGGAGATGAGAGGGTGGAGCGAAGCAGGTTACCATCCACAGAGATCGATCAGTGGACATCATGGGACTGTTGGTCTCCTGGGCAGGAAGAAGGAAGGGCCGATACAGACAAGTGAGTACAATAGGCAAACAACAGTTGTACCACACATAACACATATGTCAGCAGATTTAGGGACCTCCCACGACGTAGGAGGGAAGACAAAGCAATAGCATGTTCAAGGGGATGATTGTCTAGGGCTTATGATAAAAGCCAATGACTACCTATCTTAGAACCAGTAAACATATGCACAGACATTGAGGATGAGAGAGGGCCAATACAAATTAGACAGTACCAAAGCACCCCGGAACCGAGGGCAGCATATTCACAGATGCCTTTATTAGTATGTGCCCTGGAAACAGTGACAAGGAAAATGTCAAATGCAGGTTACCATCATTAAGCGTGCGAGCTGGAAAATTGATTTATGAAATGAGAAACTAACAGCCGGTCACAGGCTAGCAATGGGTGACGTAAAGGGACTATTGGTTTTGATACTGGGTGATGCAGCTGATGACATATAGAAGAGGGTAGGGTTCTCAGGGGAGACGATACAGAACACAGCGCATGATGAGTCTCCTTTTGCAAATTGCAGAGCAGCGGTTTGGCAAACACTACAAACACAATACACAGATACGACAAAAATCGAGGCGATTAAGTCATGCAAAATGCGTGAGGATGAAGACCCTGTTCAACATATTCAGGAGATTCAAAATATTTGGTGCCTTGAAACTTGAGAGCCGTGGGACAAAACTATAACTATATTCTATCACATTTTAGTACAGGGGCTGCCATAGCCAGTACAAACTAGCTTGAAAAACTAGGTGGGGATGGAAGCAAAGGGATGGACAGAAATCCAGCTCACAGTAGCACACCATTGCAGATTGTGGCAGGAGAAAGTTAAACAGAAAGCAGAGGAAAGAAAGGCAGATGAGGCCAAGCTAGTGCAAAAGAAGATATTGAAGTATACAATGGAAGGGGCGGTCATAACCAGCCCAACCCCACAGGCACTAGCACCTCAGCCACAGTATCAACCACCACAACAATACACACCACCCAAGGGAGGGCACATGTGTTGGGGGGGCCCACAGCCAGAATTCTGAGGAAGGGGAGGGTTGCGAAGGGGGCGTGGCTTTGGGCCACAGGCACACACATCATAATCGAGGGGGGCTTCAGGGATATGGGCAATAGATGCCACAAAATGCAGAGGATTTTTCAGGAGGTTTCCAAGGACAGGGGATGGAACCCCCACTAGGATACATTTTGAGAGCATGCTGATTCAGAGGGGCACAACAGAATTGGGGAGATTTGGGCAACATAATTAACAAGGGGGACAATAAGATTATTATGTTCAGGGCCAACAGCAACAAGGGCAGATACAAGCCATGTATCAGCAGATGCCACAACCGCAGACACAGGCACCAGCACCAGCACAGATACAGACAAAGACATCACACATGGCAGCACCCCTACCACGGTATTTGCAAGCACCACATATTAGGGGAAATACGCAACAGCTAGCACAAATATAAGATGATGGCACAGCAGAGCTCATGGACACAGTGGCAATAGTAACAGTTAGGCGATTGGGAGGGGGCACCATGGTAGGGAACAACCCCTTTCCAGGGAAGGGACTATCAATGTATCCTCAATAGGACAGCCCACAGACAAACTTAATGTGTCCCGGCCTGTCGGTGACACCCAATCCTGCGGAGGAACCTCACATAGGAGTGGCGATAGGTGACAAAACATTTTCCTTTCTTGTTGACACTGGGTCATGCATATGGGAAGGGACATTTACATTGTCAGGCGATGCCATGAACACTCAAGGATTCTCTGGGGCTCAGGAAGTGGTTCCTTTTACTGATAACATCTCACTATCCATAGGATATCATGACTTATCACTACCTTTACTTTACTCTCGACAGGCACCTGTAAATATTTTGGGACGTGACATCAAGATCAGACTAAATATGACAATTTCATTCAGAGACAAACACATAACATGCTCAACACCAGGCATACACATGATGAATATAAGGCAGATTTCTCAGGCATATTGTGGATGCACAGTACAGAGGGGCTGCCAGTGGACCCTGAGATGTTTCAATATGGGATAGACATTGCCATTGCATGGATCCCAGGTATCACAGGGAAGGTGTGGCGAGTACCAAGCGAGTACCTGTTCAGGCCAGAGACACCATTGGATGAACCAGAGGGAACAACGGTGTCCATAGAGATAGAGGCAGTGTTGGCAAGAGAGGATTGGATTGCAGTGCATGCAACAGATGACACTGGGAGGGCATGGAGAGCAATCACTGCAGTTACAAAAGGGTGCAAGCTAACAACAGTGACAGATGAGGAACTCTTTGGGGAAGAAAGACTGGAAGTGTAAAGGATATATGAAATGAATCTAACATTCTGGTTACAGATTAATTACAGAGAGGTGCCACAAAAAATGGAGATGGCGCTGGAGGCGCTGCACTTATTCTGGGAGTAGGAAATGGCTAAGGTACCAAGAGTTTATGGACCTCAAGTCCTTATGACGTGGGGTGCATAAAGAGCATAGGGGAGTAAAGATCAAATTGAAGCCAGGAGCAATTTTCCAAGAGTAAAACAGCACCACCTGACCAAGGAAGCAGATGAGGGCATTTATGAGAGAATCAACACCCTCATTGAGAGAGGCATTCTGGTACCACTAGATACTCCATGCAAAACAGCAGTATACCCTGTGTGCAAGCCCAACAGGAGGTCATGGCGCTTCATTCAGGATTTAAGACTTTTTAACCACATTGAAGAAGCAGAGTATCCAGTGACCAAAAACCCAGCAAGAATTCTGTGTGGCATTCAAGGGGAAGCCACCTGTGTCACAGTGATTGACCTTAAGAACGCATTCTTTTCAGTACCACTACACCCACACTCACAAGACCTAACCAGCTTTATGTACCGAAACCACAAGTGGAAACACACTTGTTTTCCACAAGGATACTGAAGTTACCATCTATCTTTAACAGAGTGATCCAGATGGTTCTGGGCATCATAGAGACAGAGAGCACACAAGCTACAGCTGCGGGACAGAGGATCACACAAGCTGCCTCGCAGGCCATAAAAGAGGCTGTAGATCCATATCTTTCCAGGACAACAGCACTCTGTATGTACTGTGACACACCACTCTGCAGTGGGAGCAGTTTCAAAGTGCTTTCAATGCTGCTGTCAAGCAGCTTGAGAAACACTGCCCCCTAGCGTAGATTTAAGGCACACCCAACATCTTCCCCTGTCCACCGTCCCCTCCTCATCTGTGGTTGGTGCCCCTTCCCTCATTTCCATCCCACACCTTACTTCCTTGCCTCTCCTGGAAAAACGAAAAAAGAAAATAATACTAAATCACAAAACACCAAAAAAGGGTTCCTTTTGGAGCCATCTTTTACAGTTAAAGCAGAAAACTAAAAAGAATAAGCTTAGAAACTCCATTTGCTTTACATTTTTCAGCAAACTAGTTAGACTGAATAAGATTCTCCAACATTTCCATTAACATGTTGTACTATACTTATGGAAATAATGGACAATTGTATACTATAGAAAAAGAAAAAAGGACAGAAACTATATTCTGCCTGAAATACTTTTCTCTAGCATGCAATAAGGACTGTAATCCACAGACCTTTGCGACTGTCTTTGGTCTCTGCAGTCCCCTTTCCATGCCCTGCAACCTTAAAGGACCCAGAATGCATGTGGACACCATCACACAGGTCAGTCCGTCTACTATTTTTACTTTTATGTTTGTAACACTCCTTCATGTTCTCGTTTCAAACAATTACCCATCCATCCACCAATCTAAAAACTCTACCAGTAACACTGTCATCTCAGTTCAATAGTTCAAATGTACTCTTGAACTCTCAGACTGCATGTCTCCTGTTAATCACAGCCACCTGCATCAAAAACTACTGTGAAACTCCCCAGAATTTCTATTTGCAAATTCAACACCTTCATGCACCGCCACACCCACTCAAGCGACCCGGGTGCTCTCTTACATATGCTGTCACTATTCACAAATTGCAAGCTCTAACCCTAGATCACGTATTGATTGACATTGGCACCACAGTCTTCAAAGAAGGCATGAGTTACATAGCACTTTCACGTCTCTGTACACTCAATGGTCTCTTTTATTTTTTTATTTTTTATTTTTTTTATTTTGTGTTTATCAAATTTCTTTGATTTTACAAAAAGCTGCTCGGTCTGTGCAGGAAAGATCTTCGTCTTTTGTGTTGGGAGTGAGTTACTCTGCGAGTAAAAACGTTTGATTTACAGATGCTGTGTGTAAGTTTGAAGTCGGTCATTTGTTGAGTTTCCTTGACAATTTTCCTGGAGGTTATCTTCTTTGAGGCATTTTGCCAAGGATAGGTCTATGATCTTTGCTGCTGCAATCGTCCAAGATGTTTTGTTTCCACTTATGAATCGGTTCCACCAGACTTCTTCTTCTTGTAAAACGTAGCGGGAGTAAAAAAGCTTGCCTTAGGTTGATTGTTTTTGTGCAGGATATTGAAAGATGGCGTATTGTTTCGGTTTGTGTGGGATCTTTGCACAGTCTGCAAGTACTCACGTTGGACAGACCTCTCAATGCTCTAATTTCATTTGTTGGTTAGAGGTTTAGTCGTGCCCTTAAAAACAGATGTCTTGTTATTTTGTCAGGAAATCTTCTCACGATTAGTGGGTGATCGTTTAGTTTTTTGTGTGTTGCGGCAAATGGGCGAGAAGTTTATTTGTTGCTGCTTTTTCTTGCGCAAGTATCCAGTCTTGTAGATCCATTTTCTTTTTGATTTTGTTGGTGGTGAGGAAAAGTTCTTCTTTGTTGAAACCGAGTTCTATCAGAGTATTTTCCTTTTTTTTCGCCCAGGCGGATAACGATTTGCAGTTTCCTCTTTGAATTTCTTGATTGATTAGTTTGTACTGACTTGGAGCGTCTGGCATGATTATTTTCCTGTATAGCAACATTTCATTTGCATCCACTGTCGCTTTCAATGAAGTTAGTCCTAGTTCTCTTCGGATTGCCGCTATCGCTGTTGATTTTGGGAATTGCATTACTTCTCGCCAAAAGTAGCCCTCCAACTTGTCCCAGATGGTTTTTGGGATTGTCAGGAAGGCTTCCCCACCATATGTCAGGGCTTGGACCACTTTGCCCTTGAAAAACTTTATGATTGGGAGCAAAGAGAAGCGGCCAAATTTCCTGTCCATTGCTCGACCCTGAACTGTAAGTTTTCTTGTCTTTTCCCAAAGATTGTGTTGCATTCTTCTTACTTCGTTGCCTGAGCTGTCAATTAGTACTCCAAGATATTTCAACTCTTTTACCACTTCAATTTTGGTGTTCTCGATTGACCAGTGGAATGTTTTTTTTCTAGCAGTTGATTTCTCGAGGATCAGAATTTTTGTTTTCTCCTTGTTTATTTCGAGGTTGTTTTCTGAAATATAGTTTGCTAAGTTGTTTAGTTGCAGCCCAACAGGGGTTTGATTAAGGAGTATAATATCGTCTGCATAGAGAAGCCTTGGAGTTGGGATATCACCCAGTTTTGGTGCGAAGGTTCTGAGATCTTTACCGGAGTCTGTGTAATCCCCAATGAAAGCCGTAAAAAGTGCTGGAGCCAACGGGCATCCTTGCTTTACGCCTCTGCTGACTGCGATTTCTTTTGATAGAGTTCCAGCGTGGTTTAGTTTTACCTTCATTGATGTGTCTTGATGCAGTGCCTTTATAGGCTCTAGTAATTGGGGTGGGCATTTCCATTGTTCCAGTTTGGCCCATAGCCTGCTTCGGTCGATTTTGTCAAAGGCCTGTGTTAAGTCCACAAAGGCTATGAAGACCTTACGTTGCTGTGCTCGAGTTTTGTTCTTTATGATATTGAGTTTCAAGATGTTTACTTGAGTACCAGTGTTCTTCGTAAAGCCTGATTGGAGGGGATCCCAGCTGGGTGAGTTTGAAGCCCACCTTTGGAAGCCTTTTAGCAACAATGAGCCAAAGATTCTAATAGTGCGATTGGGTGGTAGTTAGTGGGATCAGTTCTGTCGCCCTTTTTGAAGATCGGGACTACCGTGGCCTTTGTCCATGAGTGGGGTATCAATTTTGAGGTTGTTACCATTTCGAAAACAAGGCTTATAAACTCAGCCCATTCTTTTGGATTGTTTTTTAAGTCTACATTTGTTATTCCATCTGGTCCGGGGCGCACGACTAGTCTTTAGTTTGCGAATTGCATCTTCTATATCTTCAATGTCAGAGATGTCTTCCCAATTTGAATTATCATTACCAGTGTTTAGGGTTTGTAATCCGTTGGGGTTTTGGAATAGGGTGGAAAAGTGGGTCGTCCATCTTTCTTCACTCACTGTGTTGGCTAGGTTGTTGGCCTGGTTGCTGTCTATCTTTTTTATGAGTGACCAGAAGTCTCTGGAGTTTCTTCCCATTAACTTTTTGAGCATTTCTTCTGAGTCTTGTTGGTATAGTAGAATGCGGTAAGATTTTAACCAAGCTTTATATTTTGCTGTTTCTACTCTTAGTTTTTTTTCCATAAGTATCGATCTTGATTTTGCTACAAGGCGTTTAAGTTTCCTTAGTGCACGGCGCTTGAGTACCAATAGTTTATTATACTTGTGATGTCTTTGGGGATTGTCTTTTTTCTGACCCGTTGTGGGGTTTGTCTAGTATTGAATTAACAGGGATTGGTAGTCTGGTTCAGTTTTGCACCGGTTATGCTCTTTGGCAAGTTTCTTTTTGTAGTTTTGTGCCAGATTTTTTATCCTTTCAGCGTTCAGTCTTAGACGATTGCCTTGAGTTGTTACTTCCACTTCTTCCGACATTACGTGTTTGACTGGGCGTTGTGTGGTCCATGATATTTGAAGGATGTTATGATTGCTTTCCTCTGTGCGTAGGACCTCAAATGAGGTTAAGAGTTCTAACATGCCTTCTGAAGCGAATATATAGTCAATTGTTCCCGCTTGAGATGCTCTTTCCTAGGTTGGAATTGGGGGGTTTGTTGTTGACAGCAATGCCGTGTTGTGGAGGTTTCTGGAGTCCATTAATTTTAGCCATTTTTGCCTCTTGAGTCTCCTCTTGTCTCGCTGTTGGGTGCTGTTGGGTAAGAGCTTTTATGGGGACATTTAGCGTTCAGGTCTCCGCAGATAATACATTCGGTGGTTTCGGAGTTTATTTGGGTCTCGTCTATTTCTGTTTCGATTATACAAAGAAAATCGTCATCTGAGATTTTGTCTGGATTCCAGTACGTTGTTATTATTACAATCGGGGTTTCCCAGCTTTTGTTTGTGATCGTGTTTTGTTGGGTCCACTTCACCTTAATTGATAGATGCTTCTGTGAGGAAGATAGCTCTTTGTCTATTTCCAGACCACTGCCTGTTCGAACTGCGATCAGGAGGCCTCCAGATGGACGGCCCGTTTTTCCTCTTACGGCTTTTGAGGTTGTCAGTTCATAGCCGTCTAAAGCTGTCGAGGTTGTGAGCCAGGTTTCTTGTAGTGCTAGAATGTCGAAGTCTCCTAGATTCGTTTTTCCTGTTTTCATCAGGTGTTTGAATCCTCGGGTGTTCCACAATGCCATTTTCAAAGTTGTTGTCGTTGAGAGCAGGTTTGTTGTTTTTCCTAAGGGTGAATCTTTCTCTGCTCTCGTTGGTCGTTGCTATTTAGTAGGCCTGTTTGGGGTTGTTTTAGGAAACCAGGACCATAGCTGTTTTATTGGTCCAAGGGAGAGTCCGGTTGTCCTTTTCTGTTCTTTGTCTTTAAGGTTGATTCTTGGTGTTGGGAGCTTTTCTGCTGTCGTTTCGTTGCCAGCGTCGTTGTTTATCTTTCTGGGTTCTCTCTGTTTCAATTGATGGGGTATTTCTTTCTCACCTTCTCGACTGATTTTCAGAGTTGGATGACAGGTTTTTAGCAGGGTGTTTCCGGTGGTGTTATCACCTTTTCTGTTAGCTCCGAGGCGGTGCGACTGGAAGTTGTCCAGGCTGGACCGGGTCTGCTGGTTGGGTGTTTGGTTGTCGGTCCAGTATTCCATCAGGAGATAGCCTATTTGTCGTAGATCTGCGTCGGTTTCTTTAGACTCGGTGATTCTTGCATTCTTTTTATGTGTATGTATGCTTTTGCCTTACGGGCTTTGTAGTATGGTTCTACTAGAGGGATGTCTTCTGGTTTCAGGTGTCTAAGGGACTTGATGTTTCTGAAAATGTTCATTATCGTTCCTCTGTTTAGAGTTACTGCTTCAGAGTTGTGATCTGTTTGTTTCATTTTGAGGATTATTGTCTGGTGGTTTTCATCATTCTTTTTCTTTAATGCGCGAGAGGTCCATTCTTTTCTGGGCTTATTCCAAGGGGCCTTTTTTCCTGATCAGGATCAGCTTATTGGTCTGCGTCCAGGGGTTCTTTCCTTTGACCTCCTGGTTTTATTTCTTTCAATGATGGGGGTGTCTTTATTGTTGACGTTGCATCTGTCATCCAAGAATAGGGCTTGACTTTTTGGGATACTGGCAGGGTTGTCTTTGGTTGGGAGGAGAGGTTCGGTCCTTTCGGATATCTTAAGTTCACTCTGGGGGTGTTGCGATGTGGTGTTGTGCTTTTTCATCTTCTTTTTGTTTGTTGCTTTGATTTTGGTGGGGTGGAGTCGATGCTGATTGTTGAGACCTCTTCAGCATCTTGATCTGGCGTTAAATGTATGGACAAGCTCATTAAGTTTGTATCCACCAAGAAGTCTTCCGTTGTTCTTGGCGATTTTTGAATAGATTGTTGTCCCAGTTGATGAGTAGGGGGTGATTTTGGTTGCTGATTAGTAGAAGTAGTTTGTTTTGGAAGAGGTATTTTTTCTGGTCTGCCATGATCGGTAGTTGAATCTTTGGTCATTGTGCAATTTTCTGCCAGTGTATTCTTTTCTGAGAATTGAGTCGGTAGATCTGTTGTTATGTTGAGTTGGTTGGATGACTGATTCTTCTTGCGTGTTTCTTTTCCTTTGGTTCCCAGGATTTTCTTTATTTTGGGCTCATCTGGTAGTCTGCTTTGGAAACTGAAGATCTGGGTGCATAGTGGTTGCTCTGTTTGGGTTTCTGCAGTCGAGTAATGTTTTTGTTCTCCCTTTTCAGCTCTCGGAGTATGGTCTTTAGTTTTCATTTCTTGTTCCTTGGCCGTGATGAAGCCATCTAGAAAGATTAGTTTCGTATGCATGAGAGCAATTAGAGTTGTGTTGTCTTTTAGCGTGTCATTCAGGGTCTCGTAAAGTTTACTGAAAGGAGCTAGAGCTATGGTTATCGCTGACATTATGGTCATGATGTCTGGTTTCCTTGACGGAGTTTCTGTTGTTTGAGGGAGGCTCATTCTGCCGGGTCTATCCAGTGATGTTTGGGGCTGTTCAGATCTTGATCTTTCTTGTGTCTGATTGTGTGGCAGGTAACTTCCTCTTTGGTCCCTTGTTAGGGTGCTTGTTCTCATGGGTCGGGGCGTTAGCAAAATTTCCCAGTCTGCTCCGACTGCTGGAGCTGGTGGGTCTTGTCTTTGATCAATGATTTTATTTGTTGCGGTTTTGGGAGTTTGGGATTCCGGCAGCTTGGTTTGGGATCCAATGTTTGTTTCTGATTCTGAGTGGGTTCCGTTGGCTTGGGAGGGTGCATCTTCGTCCAACTGTGACTTGGTTTCCTTTTGAGGCAGAGGGTCGATAGAGTGCTGTGGGTGTGCGTCTATGATTGCCGCTTTTGGTGGTGGTTTGTCCATGAGTTTGCCAATTGGCGTTGTCGGGTCCTGTGTTATGCTGTTTAAGTTTTGACTAGGCTGGTCACCTTGTTTGGCAATGTCTAACGTTTTTTCCTCTGAGTCTAGGGCCTTGGATGTCGTTTTGCGAGCTTTAGGTGCCGGCACTGGGTCAATTAGGGCCTCCAGTATCTCGTTGTCAGTTAATTTGTTGGGAATATCGTGTTTACGTTTCCCCTGTCTGGAGAAAAAGTATTTCAGGGAATTGCAGAAGGTGGTTTTTAGTAGTGCTTCATTTGTGGGGTCCTGTTTCCCTTTTATCGTTTTTTGCTGATTGCGGTTTTTGTTAGTTTTTCTTTTTGTCTAGCAGCCATTAGCCTGCTTGGTTTTCTGCGTTTTTTGAGCAGGCTGTGTCGGACATTTTTCTTTCTTGTTAGTTTCTGTGCCGGGTGCTGAGTCTGTTTCAGTTGTGACATTTTTGCCTGGAGCGAACTCTTCCCAAACACTGTTTGGTTGAGTTCCGTCGATCGCCTCTAGGGGCGCTCTTCCAGACTGCGGGGGTGTTGGAGCAAGGGGCCGGGGAGGCGTGCTGTGATTCTCCCAGCCCTCAGCTCCTGCTGCTTTCTCCGCGGTCTCCGACACGTGAACCATAGCTGCGACAGTGCTGCGAGCCGGTCTCTCCACAGGAGCTGGAGCCGCCGGCGACCTGGTCGAAAGCCTCAGCTTTCGTCCTTCGCAGGTGGTGCTGGGAGCCGGTGAGATTTCTCGGGTTCCTGCGGCGCTTGTGTTATTGTTGTGAGCGGGCTCATCCGCGGTTGCTCCCCCTGCTGGGGCAAAGCCCCTCGCTGCCTGTCCTCCGACATGCTGCAATGGGCTGCTCTCGGCGGGGGGGATTTGGCCGAGGTCAGGTCTTCGTTCGGCTCCGCATTTGATTCTTTTGTGATTTGCGGCTGAGAGGCCGAATTGTGATGCGTTGTCACGCCGGCTTCGGTCGCAGGCGACGACTGAATGCTTTGAAAGTCTTTAGCCAATGACATGGCTTTTTTTGGTGCTGCAGGGTTAAAGATGCAGTTTGAGCATCCGCTGGGAGTCCCACTTGGAGTGGTTGAGAGTTGGGGGGGGGATTTAGGGCCAGGATTTGCTTGAACTGGTAAGCCTGCTTTAGGTGCTTGTTTTGTGGCTGGTTGGTTTGTTGGTTGTGAGGTTTGAAGTATTGATGGAGCCGGGCCCGTACTCCTCAGACATCTTTTTTCCGGTTCTTCAACCTCTGTTGTTGGTCTCCCTGCAAAGATTGCGCGGGGTACGCGGGTTCTGGGTTCATTTCTTTTGCAGCCTGACAGCCTTTCAGTCCTGACAAGGACTGCAAAGACTGCTCAACTCTGCTCGAACTCCGCGACCGCTCCGCGGTGCTGGGTATGTTTTTGTAGGTCCTCCCACAAAATGGTGGCTGTGGAATGGAGCACAGAGAGAGAGGCAGCCTGGGTGTCTCCTGCAAAGACTGCTCAACTCTGCTCGAACTCCGCGACCGCTCCGCGGTGCTGGGTAAGATTTTGTAGGTCCTCCCACAAAATCGTGGCTGTAGAATGGAGCACAGAGAGAGAGGCAGCCTGGGTGTCTCCTGCAAAGACTGCTCAACTCTGCTCGAACTCCGCGACCGCTCCGCGGTGCTGGGTAAGTTTTTGTAGGTCCTCCCACAAAATGGTGAATGTAGAATGGAGCACAGAGAGAGAGGCAGCCTGGGTGTCTCCTGCAAAGACTGCTCAACTCTGCTCGAACTCCGCGACCGCTCCGCGGTGCTGGGTAAGATTTTGTAGGTCCTCCCACAAAATGGTGAATGTAGAATGGAGCACAGAGAGAGAGGCAGCCTCGGTGTCTCCTGCAAAGACTGCTCAACTCTGCTCGAATTCCTAGTTAACTTTGATGTAAACAAATTAAAAGCTGAGATTCCGTGCATCCTTTAATACAACAGGCTATGTATACTATATGCCCCATCTAGATATGTACCCTGTACCTTACAAAAGAAAGCATTCAAAAAGAAAATGAATATAGACAGAACCTATAGCAGATCTCCCAACAATACCCCTGAAAAAACAAAGAACAAGTCCTGCTCCATCAAACAATAAAACCACAAAACTCTCTAGTCAAAAAAAACTGCACATCCATCAGAAGACAGAGAGACAAAAGTCTACTCTCTAAAAACAACTGCAGGCCCATCAAAGGGTACAGAGGAACACATCTCTGGTCCATTTAAATTCAGAAACACAACTGGAGTACATTGCTATGCAAATGTAGCAATCAATCTTCTCTACCAATTGCCACCAATTTTTCACAACCTTTACTTAAACGGCACAGACCATTTCTGTTTTCAAATGCTCATCCTTCATAGAAATGCCTCAAATAATCCTACAAGTACAGTGTTTCAGGTATAAGGCAAGAATTGGACTACTGTACAGGCATAGTAACATTCACCATAAACACACATGAAGATCCACAAGAATTCCTAATGTATTTACTACAAGTACTAGAAACCAAAAACATCCCTATAAATGAAATCTTGTAGATTTCAGACATGTGGAAACATACATGCACCGTCTGCAACCATGTTTCACCAAGCACATCACTAATTAACGATTTGTGTATGTACACATACCAAATTGTGAATCCATTCCATTTAACTAGCTTCTCTAGAATTCAAATCATTGCATATTATGCCCTTTTCGGATTCATATACTCGTTCCATCATACAAATAAACTCATATGGCCAAAATGTGATACTAATGCTTTTAAGTTACAATGAAGATGGTACCAAAAATAGCTGTAAGCCTACTAGCTTCACACACCGGGAAGTATCTCTTGGCAAGAAAAACTTCACAACATTAGGCATAATCTACCACACTGGTGCCACAACCACTTAAGGCCACTTTGCTGCATGTGTCAAAAAAGAAGTGGTTGGTTTGAAAATAACAACACTTCTGTTACTCCAAAACATAGGTAACCACCAAATCTAACACATGCCTACTTAATATTCCTACAACCCAAATGTACTTACTCAAATATAGTACAACACACAGTTACAATACCCCAATGGGTATCTAACTACATCCATGATACTACAACAGTAATTTTAAAATCCAAGACAGTTAGAATATGCCAACTGGTATCTAACTACATCCATAATACTACAAAAGTAATTTTGAAGTCCAATATGGTTAGAATACACCAACGGGTATCTAACTACTCTAAACATACCCTTAATTACAACACACTTCAAACAATCATCCTATTACACTTCCACTCAGATAATATATCCATGCTACCACACACAAGTATTCTGTAACATGTTCATTATTTAAAACTATGTGAATGCCAAAAATGGTATATAATTACATTAGTTATTTTAATCCACTATGCATTTTTTGTTCCCCAATGACCCAACGATTATTTCATGTCAATACAACAACAGTATACCCCACACTAATGGTGTACGAAACATAGTAAATCTATATGGAAAATTGTATGCAATTAAAGGTTTTAAACTATCTTGTTTAACAAATTATGCTTTTATTTTACAGAAAAAGAACCAGAGGTTCCAGCTTAATTACCATATACAACTAAGTAACCATACCCAGTATTATCCTAATTTGTTTCTTCATAAAGAAACAAATGCAGATTCCATTATCACTATCCTCAATTCTACTACGATCATAAATACCAGGTACACTTCAATTATATCATTGCAGCATATTACAAATACTGTCTATACACATATGACTATGGCCGTGACCACCACAATAGAGTTTAACCATATAACGTATAATGCACCATCGAATAACAAGACTCACCCTGAAACTCTCCACCCCCAATGACATCCACGCTCAGCCTATGGCCATGCCCCCAGGAATCTGGCCACTGGCCACAACCACCACAATATCCTTAAACCATATAACAAGTATGTACAATACACTTTCAAATAACAAGACTTACCATGAACCTCCCCACTTCCAATGATGTCCGTGGATGGTAAAATTGACCGCAGACTCAGCGGCACCTGCACTATTTTACCTATTTAAACAGCTCCATATCATTTAATTTTTTACTTATCCATGCTTTCCAGGCCCTCTTTCGGCCACAAAATAACCCCAAATGTAATTACCAGATTGTTTTCTCACTGCGCTGTCCACGGACAACTGCGGCAGACCGCAGATCCAATATGGCAACCGCTTAAAAAATTATGAGGCATATCACATTTTTGAACATCCAATCAGTGCGCGTCTATGACGTCTGAGGAAACCAAGTCACCCTCTGATAGACCCAGAGGTGTCCGCGGACTCTGAATCGGGAAATTAGTCCATGGACCGGACCCAGTTGTCACTAATTTAGTTTGACCGACTTTTTGGCCATTTAAAAATGAAAACACTGGATGGATTCACACCAAATTTGCTATAGTATGCTTTCAGAACTAATCTGCCATTCCTTGTGCAAGTTTTGTGCAAATCCGTACAGTGGTTTGCCTGTAGGCGCAAGCCTTCCTTTTCGCTTCTACTCTTTCGCCCTCTCCCTTCTGTCATACTTGTCTGCAGTGCTAACTGGTTGCCTGCCCGTCCTCTCAACATCATGGGCACCAGGCTCCTATGTGAGCAGTAGCCCCTGCACTGCCTCTGCACTTACCTCTCACTTAGGGACTATATCTGCAACCTTGCATTTCCTTGCCTTTTGTGTACTTACACAGAGTTGGCACCCTGGCTGCACTTACTTAGGGCTTGCCCTAAAGCACTCTCCCCCATCGATCCCCCTGGCACTTCTTCTCTACATTCCCCTTGCACTTGCACGATTTGAATGACACATGGTCTGGTAAAATAATTTGTTTTGTCCTCCCATTGTCTCCCCGGCCTTGTCTTGTCTCACCTAGAAACCCTTGTGTACAGGCGCGTTGCAAATGACTTATCATATTATATCATATCAAGCAAACATTTTTTTTCCATTATGTCTATGTGTATTTCAAAAGTTTTGGGATTCCCCCCTAAAACTTTTGTCCCCTAAAAGAAACTACTCCAAACTTTGCAATTTTGTTCTGAGGTGGCCATGTCCTTATTTTGCAGCAAATTAACCATAACTAAACGTCCGCTACCGCAGGCCCTGTAGTATATATATATATTACAGGGCCTGCGGTAGCAGCCTTGTAGTTATAGTTATAATTAAGTTCCTCAACCCATAGGAAGAGCACTTTTTAGGCGCCTTATGACTTTGACTCCCCCGGACGAATACTCACAACATTTTTAAAAGAAAGTATATGGCCCCATTAGATTGATCCTCCGAAGTTTAGAACGGTTTCGTGCGGGGGGGGGGGCAAAGTTATCAGGGGTCCCAAAGTTTGTGGTTTTCCAATACAAGCAATGCAAAACAAATTTTGCCCATGCCAGCAGCTTAAACTGCTTGGTCCCGAAAGCGTGCTTTTTAAAATTTGGTGTAACTCCATCCAGTATTCCTTTTTTAATGTAGGTCGAAAAAATGTGTGATATTTGGGTTCAGTCCACAGACTCACTTCCTTCTTCAGTCCGTGGATGGGCTTCCAATTGGCCCAGAGGGTGGTGTGATGTCCAGGGACATCTGACATGCCCGCTGATTGGATGGTGAAAAGCATGAGGTGCGTCATATTTTTTGAAACGCCCGTCATGTTTTATTTGCGGACGGCCGCTGATGTCCGTGGACAACACGCTTGGGGAAAAGTATGGGAAACACATTTTCTGTCACATGGTGGTGAAAAGAAGGCTTGAGATGGGTGGGGGAGGGGAGGAGAGAAAAAAATATATGGGGCTATTTTTGTAGGTTGAAAAAGGTCAGGCAGGCTTTGCAGCTGTCAACGGACACTGAGGTAGTTTGCAGACAGTGCAGCGGACGGACGGCTTGGAAAAGACAGTTGGGGTTATTTGATGGCTGGAAGAGGGCATAGAAATGGAAGGGAAGTGGAATGAAGGCAACGTGGAGCTGTTTCTATAGGCGTACAAAGGTTTTGGTAATGCCACTGAGTCCGGTAAATTTCAGTGTCCGTGGATATCATTTCAATTATAGGGGTACAGGGTGAGTTTAATTACATGACGCTATATGGTACGTAATTGTTATATAGTTAATTGTATTGTTGTGCTTGAGGCCAGTGGCCAGATTCTGGGGGGCATGGCTGCAGGCCATAGCCCCAAGAATATGTGCACTGGGCATAACCACCACAGGTGTAATATGTATATAGTAATGATAGTTAATGTAGTAGGAGTATGGCCAGAATCACCATAGCAGCAATATGTGTATAGTAATTGTAGGTAATGTAGTGGGAGTACAAAGTGTTTGTAATGTGGAGGAATGATGTACTTGAACTGGATATGGTACTTATGAGTGTAGTACAATTGAGCAGAGTGTTCATAGAATATGTATTTCATTATAATTGCTGTGGTTACTTAGTTTTGTAGCGTTGTGAAACTGGAATCTCAGGTTTATTTTCTGTGGAAAATAACAGTACAAGTGGTTAATCAGGATAGTTCAAAAGCTGTAGCTGTATATATACTTTTACATATACATTCTTTTTAGACCCTCGTAAACAGTACATTTTAAGTACTATGTCTGGTACAACATAAGCGTATGACACACTGCTGTTGTTTTCACATAAAACAATCATTGGGTCATTGTGAGAAAATAAATCCGTACTGGATTTAAAAAAAAACGATTACAGTTATGTGTGTTTGCCAAAACTGTGCCTAATAACGGAATGATGATGGTTAGTATTGGGAAGACTAAGGTACCTCGTGATACAAAAGAAGTACAGATACAAACTGAGCAAAATGACTGCCCAGCTTAAACCACATGGTCCCAATTCCGATTGGAAATATAGTTGATAACTTATACCACACAACCATTGTTCCTCCCCCTGACCCTGCAAATCATAAGGAAGTATGGGTGGATCTGGCGGGCAGTGGAGGGTGCATCTACATGACATGTACACCTGAGGAGTATGCACAAAGGGGCAAAATCTTACGAAACGTGTCCAGAGCCTGGATTCCAATTAAGGGAACACCCACATGGGATGAAGCAGAAAGGCACGCAAATGAGTGTAAATATGGCAGAGGAGAATTTCTTACTGTAGAAGTAACAAATGTGGCGAATGTTGGGAAGAAAATGAGTATATCCCACCCCCCTAGGTGCTTTCAGGTTAGGCGAACTCCATATGAAGTGATGTAGTGTATAAGGGGGTCGACAACTGCACTATTAAACACAATGTAGAAGCAATGTTGCGCAAACAGTAGATGCGCAGCACTATATGGCACACAGAATGAAACTCCATTTTGTAATAGGCCAAAAAGCATAGGCCTGTATAATCGCTCTGCACCCAGCAAACTCCATGAATCCAGCTCACTAGGAATCCATGTAGCCAGTTCTCACAAAGGTTCACTTCCCCCTAGTCCCTTCACTGTTGCAAACATATAATATCTTTCAGAGGAATGCGCCCTGCAAGAGCGTGGGACACCACCAGGCACTGCGTAACGTCCATTCATCTCCACTAAATTTCAATCGGCCTCTAAACCCCACCCAGCCAGTCCAGAGCCAGCCCTACACTACTGACCCAACCCCAACACCTTTATATTCAATGATAAGCAAGTGACCCTCCCGTCCCCACACAAATAAAGTGTCCATAAAAGTTCTAAGCATTCACAACTTTATTTCTCCCAGCATAAAATACAACCTTTGTAACACAAGGTACAGGGAGGGATACATTAAAGATCAAAACCCTGGGTGGAGACCTTGAGTGCGAGAAGTGCAGTATCAATGAAGTCCTGAATGTGTGGGTCAGCATGACTCTATTTTATCCTCCCTTCCTCCTGGCACCAGTTTCCATGCCGCCCAGGTGCATGCCACAGTGATAGAATAGGGAGTTTAGCGTGTTAGTTTAGATGAAAAAATGTGTTATATGAGCAACCTGACCTTCACCCAAGACTGAGATGAGCCCAGCTGACCACGTGAATCCTGATTGACGCAACAGAACTTACCAATTGTAGCCTTGTATCCCCTATGGAACGGGCCCAGCTATATGACCCTTCCCATCATTAGCCCCAGTTTTTACTGTATATGATGCTGCCACAGGGCCCTTTAAGTTTCTGTTTGTCTTTAGATTAATCAGAGTACTCTCGACCAGCAGAGTCCTTTGCTGATAACTGCATTCTGTGTGATTAAACTTTGTTATGCTTGCAATGCTATCTCCTGGCCTATTTCCCTAGAGGGTTGCCTTTATTCTGGAGTGTGTGTGAAAAGGAACCTGCCTTCAACGCCCTCAGTCTTGCATGGCTCAGTGAGCATGTGCGGCTGGAGACAGCCCAGGAACACTCCCTCAGCTGGAAAAAAGCAGCACAGGGAGTGCTCAGTGTTTCACTGGGCTGGCTCCTCAGCTCATTCCATAATGGGTGTGAGGCCACTGGGTGAACTCCCACTCGGCCATTATGGATGAGCCACCAGGCTCGGAATGGCCTATAGGGCAATAGGGGAATGCCTGTTCCAAAAATGCAAAATGCTAGTGTGGGCCAGTCAAAAGGGGCCACTTGTTTGGCCAATGTGGGCCAGTTTGATGAGTTACTTCCCTGTGCAGCTAGTAGTTTTGACCATTGTTGCTGAATAAATATTCTTTAAATATCACAATTTGCTTACATTTTAACAAAAAACACCCCTTGGAACCTATTCAAACAGTCTGTGACTAAAGGAATGAATATCCATTTGCAACTGCGGGCCACTTTTTCATTGGTGCCCGAGACAGTTTTATGCTCCATTCCGACCATGTGAGCTGCCCCTGCCAATTTCCTCCAATCTAAACAATAAAAATAAATACAAAGATTTTTATTTTTTATTTTTTTACATTTCATGCTGGGCTCTTGCCACATCCTGCTACCCCCGTGGATGCGGCCGGGCCCCTTGGGGTTTGGTTGGTTTGGGGGGGCAGCACCTGACAGTTTGAAGACCTCTGCTGTAGGGTGATTTTGCTGCTTTGAGCAACAGAGTGGGTGTTGCAATGGTGTTGTGTACATGAGTGTGAATGGTGGAATATATTGGGCAGGAGTGATAGAAATGTTGTTTTTAAAAGATCAGTCTGGGGTAATATACAATGGAACTGTGTTGCTGTAATTACATACACATAAATGGTACATTAATGCACTTACTTTGTTGGATGCGATGGGTAATGTTTTTTTGGTTGTTGATTTCAGTGATGTACTTTTTTCCTGTAATTGTAAAAGAAAATTAGTGATGATATGTGGTAATGGCAAAGTACTTTTAGTAAACAAGCTTCATATTTATAAAGGAGGGAGGAGTGGTCAAGAAAAACAGTTAATAAAATAGGTGGACGGTTAAAAAGTAGTTGTTTTTAGGAGCATTTCCATGAACGTTAAGAAATGTGTATGTGTATATATAAAAGCTCTATAACGTTTTGTAAAAGAGAAGAAAAGTTGATGGAAAAGATTTGTAGTACACTTTTGAATGTCAGTTCGTGTGCAGAAGTTTAATATGTTAGGAGTATATTTATACTTGCCAACATGATGCATTCTAATCTGTAGGTGTTTATGTAGTCCTAGATTTTTTATTTGCATTCTGGGACTTGTAGTTCTACTTTTCCCATTTGAAAGTTGGCATAAAAGTCACAGAATGTAGAGAAAAAGTAGGACTGCATAAGCAGCTGAAGATTGGAATGGGTTATGTTAGGAAGTATACATGTATTGTCAATATATTAAACTGGCACACACTGAGTGGCAATTACAAATGGTGTACCAATCTATTTTATCTGCTTTTACTTTCTTTATAAAAATAGTGACAGTGCTGCGACACAGTGCTGCTGTATGATATGATATGGCATTTATAACGCGCCTATACACAAGTGTTTCATGCAGATAAGCATTTTTGTTAACTTTCTTAAACATGCTTTCCCAAAAATATTTTGAAGAACACAACATTTTATACGTTTACTTGATATACATGTCACAGTTTTGAATCTTGAAGTTCAGTTGTGTGTTTTTCTTTGCATTCTGGGACTTGTAGTTTGAGTTTTATAATGGGAGAAGTGGAATTGGAAGTGACAGAATGCAAAGGAAAAAAGAAAGACTAGTGTCAGCCAACCAAATCACTTTGCCAGAACCGCCTACAAAGTTCAGAACAAGGCAATTCACTAAACACGTACAGCTGTACAATTTGTGTGTATTTCAGGATACGCCTGAAATGCTTCATGCAGGCTTAGTCAACATGTTTAAGTGGAATTTATGAGAGACTGAACGCAAATAGAAATCCTTAAATCTGTATTGATGCATCTACTTTAAGTCAAGCTAAAGGAAGGTCTGATACGATATGGAGAAAGCTTCTACAGTATACATTACCAGGACAAGATGGTGACAAATGTCATGTGTACTGCTGAGTGAATATAGTTTACAAGCAAGTGCATTTCAGAGACTTGTCATGCATACATCAGGTTGTCTTTGCTGGTATTTGGTCAACATCTAGTAAGAGTAATAATAATTTCCGATTGTGTCCACCACATGCAAAATTGCTTGGACTCACGTGTAAGGACATTATCATTACGTGTAAAGAAATGCAACCTTTCTGATTTATCTTTAAGAATAAGATTGTGCCACTCTCTGTGAAATCTTCTTAAAACGTAATACCTTGTGCATACATTTAAAATGTTGGAAACCATAAGCCTAGTGTATAGCATTCTTTTTTGCCCCAAAAATAAGCATAACATGAAGTGGTGTTTTGAAGAATGATACTTAGCTGCCAGTAGGCTGTCTCAGGTATATAGGAAAATCATGCAGAATGCTTTTCACTGTTCATAAAACCTGAATATGCACTTTATGCACAGCGGTTTCTATTGAAGCAAAAGATTACATCATTCAAAACGAAGCAAAAGCAAACGCTCGCGGATGCACTGCTATCTAAGCCCTGGCTGAAGTGGCACGGCATTCTAGACAATAGAGGGGAGTACATGATGTACTTAGCATTAGAAGCAGAATGCCTATGTCTTTCATTAATCAGTCATTTATTTATTATTGTTGCTTTTTCATGCCATCTATTTCTGCGTTATAAAAGGTATCTTGATGTTCAGTAATAAGTAGACGTATAAACCTTGAACAGGCCACATTCAATTTCCAGGAATCCTGTACACTATTACCTGCAGTTATCATACAGTTTTAATTCTGGGTAGTGTTCATTTCAACTTACTATACTACCCAGAGCTAATGCTTTTCGTGTATGGTGTACAGCTTGCACTGGCTACACTGCTCCTGTTTGAACTTCCCGCATGCCACTGCCTGCAAATACGACCAGCCCGAAGAATGCCTGGGGCTGTGAGGTCCTATGTTCACTTTGTTCTCCACTCCCAACACAGTCTGCCTTATCGCCATGTCACATATACATTAGCACAAGCAGAATGGGCATAAACCAAGACCTGGGAGTAGTGTGGTTAATTGGTAGTTTACCGGGGCAAGGTCCATCGGCCATGCCCCAGGATTGCTACTAATTGGCATGACTACAGGTGATGCCATTCTGGCAGTGCAGGTAGTAACACATCAAGATAATGGGCAGGGCAAGACCTACTAGTTCAAGAGGTAATCAGGGATGTAATTTCATCAAACTTCCAGGTGTAAGGAAGTGACATCACACACGACCCTTGACCTTCCTGATGACACAGGAAGTGGAAATTGACCCCGACCCCAAGTGACATCACAGGACATGGTGTAATGTCATTAGATCCCGCCCCAAACAAAATGACATCACAGGAAGTGATGGCACACAAACTTTCAGCCCTTGACATCAGAGGAAGTGGCATCACATAGCATTGCCCATACCTTCAAGGCACATGCAAAGTTTCTAAATTGTATTAAATATTCAGCTTATTGCCCCTGTTTATCAGTCATATGACCTTATGTGTGAGTGACAGCCAGGCTGGAATGAATGGGGGAAAACTGTTTAAAAACAGGTCTCTTCTCAACTCTGTGGCAAAGACTTAACCGTTTACTACTAAAACTGTGCTATCCTATACAAAGACTCTGAAGCATTGACTTTGGCCGAGGCCTGTCAATTGAATTGCTGGTTGTAGTTCACTGAAACACTTTGCCCCTCCCATGAAAGTATTTGATCCGTCTATTCTTATAACCATGTCTTTTTACCCCTTTTTGAAGTATCTGAAGTGCCATTTTGCTCCCACTTCAGGGGAGCTAAACGTGTTAATTTACTTATCAGTTGTGTATTTGTGGTTTATTAGTGTGTGATATTGAGCTGTTCTTGCTAGTGTAATGTTTTCAAACTGACTGTGTAAATAAATGTATATTCTTTTACCAAGAAACCTTGAGTAAAGTGTATTTTTGAATTATACATTTGAAATGTATTTGTTGGTCCTATGTGTAACTTGTTCTACTGCTCACTCAACTCTTGAGATACAGGCTTGTACTAAAGGTGAATTTGTACTGACACTTGCAGTCTTAATTGCATGTAGTTTTCCCAAAGGGTACAACATGTGATTCTGCCTAACAAACCAATGATCCCAGCCCTGAAAAAAAAGTCACTCCAGGTTGCTGCTGCATGGGGAATTTGATGCACAATAAACTGCATGCATGCTCAGGAGAACTGCTTCACCTTTATCTGCTCTGAAAGTTAAAAACGTTCCTCGGTTTTCCAAAAGAACTGTAGTCCACACAGCATTGCTATTGGAAACATTATTAACTGCAATTAGAATGGATGATAATAACAGCTTTTGCAGATGCGTTTTGTGCCAATTTCTACTCCCGAATTTTCCAAAATAAGCTAAACCGCCAATGAACGGTGGCTACAGAAAAAAGGAGATGGTGTAGACATGTAAATGTTTTAATACGATGAAGCCACGTGGACATTTAATTTGAAGCTCGGCATGCATTACATTACATTTACTATTACAGAAAAACGAATATGGAAAACTGGGTTTCTGAACTTTTGCCTCAAGGCAGAAATGTTAATTCCATTGCCTTTGCTGTTCATTGGTTTCAAATCCACCGCCTTTGAACTTTGCAGCTTCTGCAGACTTACCACTGTTTATGCAGGTGACCCGGGAGAGGAAAACAAACGCGAGCTGGATATCAGCAAAAGAGCAGATTTAAATGTGGGATGTTATTCCGACTACCATTTGTGCCATTTAAATCTGCATTTTGCATATTAGTATGCCTCCTCGCTACCATGGAACGGGTAGAGCATTATTAGTGTGCATGAACGCACAGGAGGCACTGATGACAGGCAGTGCCTACATCAGCTCCCATTAACCACACGATCCAAACCCCACCACCTCAGATTAGCACATGATGACACCCGGCATGTTTTAGTCACCCTGCTAAACTCCCCCAATGCTGAGGCAACCATCCCTCCCATCCTTTACAGTTTTGCTGCCAAGCACATGATTCAGTGAAACTCCATGATTTTCGATGGCAAGCAAACAGCTAATTCCCCAAAGTGCCCCCCTCCACACCATCCTTTTGGTCTGATGCCCATGCACAAAACCAAGACAAAGCTGGAGACTACATGGCACAGTAGGAAACTTCCCCCCCAATAACCCCTCCCCAATTCACCAGGGATTGGGTGATACTTGCTAGACACAAGCCCATGAATAAACGAGGCATAGCACCCCCTGGTGTCACCCGACCCAGCCAATGGAGTCGGGTGAGGCTGTCATACCAACACCCACCCAACCGCAACCTGAATGAAAGGGGCTCTCATCCTGCAGGTGTCGAGGGTGATCTCAGGAGAGGAAGCCAAGGAGGGAGTAGAGGGAGGGTGAGAGGGGACTGTAGGGGGAGAGGGTGGAGAAGATCAAAACTCAAGAGATTTAATTAATATAAGAAGTGAGTGACGCATGTTTAATTGTTGATTAAATCAATGATAAATATATTGCACAGCTGCAGCAGCTCCCCAGAAAAACAGGGACTGGCAGAAAAAGTAATGTATGATATGATATGATAAGTCATTTATAATGCACCTGTACACAAGTGTTTCTAGGCGTACAAAGATAAGGAAGGGTAGACAGAGGGAGGACCCTTAAAAACTATTGCAGAGAGTAATCCTGCAACCTCTAATTGACATCACTTTTCTACTGAAGAGAACATTGTTTATATTGATTTTAAACAGAATGAAACCACTAACTAAATGAATCTGTAAAGTAGTAGACTGTAGTCGGAATGCAGGATTCACAAGGTATGATTTATTGCCGAGTTAAACTTTCAAACAGCCTCTCATTATAAACAACAAAACATGCTTAAATGTGGTTCAGCAGGTTTGCTTGGAAAAAGGGTGAATCCATTCAGAGTTCGCATGAATGTCCTCTTAAGCTTGGCTCCTCTTTGAAGGAAAATTAATCAGGTCACATAAATTCCTTTCCCCGGACACTACCTTTCCATTCCTTCGCCAGCTGTCCAAATTGGGTTTTGAAAAAAACCAAAAAAAACAAACAGAGAGGGTAAACCCACGGAAACACTGTCCTTTGAAAATGGTTACGGCCAGACTTTCCTTGTCAGTGAATCCGCTTCGGTAGTGTTCCCGGCGCTGCCGTTCTTCGAGCCTCTCCTGGCGGAGGGTCTGCCTCTTGATAAGGATCTCTGCGGTGCTGAGCCTTCAGCCTCCTAGTACGCCCAGTGTACATCACCTGGGGATTTTTTTAACTCATACGTTGCTCCTCCCCTGCCCTCAGCTTCCACCCGCCTTTCCAGCCCCCTTCTCACCCCTGCAGCCAGTTTGCCTTCACTCCTCCACCCTGCTCCATGCACTGTTTGTCCCACACCTGCAGCCAGATTGCCTTCATACCTCCACCCTGCTCCATGCACTGTTTGTCCATCCCAACCTGTACTGCTATGGGGGTATCTGTCACTGTACCGCATGACAGGGCTGTATCTATACTGCTTCCCTTTGTTCATTTTATCTTTTCCCCCACCTGGTCCCCATTTCCCATGGTGTTTTATGGGACATGTAGTTTTGTTCTGTCCTGCTGATGTAACATTTTGGGTGCTGGGTCTGAAAGTTAGAATGGGGCTGTCTTTTATCTCCATTGCCTCTTTGACCTCCTCACACAATACATTACAAAAAGTACTTCTAAACCAAAAAGTACTTCTAAACATGCACACTGTCAATGTAGAGATCTTTCCAAATTTCTGTGATGGTGAATGGATTCACACAAGCAGCACAAAACTATACTTCAATGAAAAGGCTTATGAATGAGAACAACAAAAGAACAATTACCATAGACAATAATGGTTGAGGGTATAAAATGGTGGAACACACCATTATGGCAGAATTAAACCCTTGCAGAAATAAAGACCCCAACAAACTTTGAACCACATGCTCCTTTGACCCAAACAAACTGTCCAGTGTACAAATGGACATGCAGCTCAATGTGTAATGTATGCCAATAATCCTTAAAATGTTTATGACAATTCCTCAATCACTATGTGAAACTAAAAGACAAAAGTAAAATGAAAACTTTACAAACCATAGACTCCTGCCTAATGCGCAGCCACACTGGTCTGCGAGGACATTCAATAGCCTGCATTTTAGGAACTGCTTGCAAAAGCACTTTCCACCACATCAAAATGTTAGCGACACACCATTCTACTATACGGAATCTTGTGCATCGACTATACTATGCAAACGTCCTGTTCTAAAACTGCAAAATTTAAATAACATTCTCCTACATGGAACAGCCAAAGAACTGCTTCAAGAAATATAAAACATCCAATGTAAATACTTTGGAACTGAAGGTGACTTAGAAAACTCAGTACCTTTAGAAAACATTACCGAAAACCTAATGAACACCAACGTCCTAATGAAGACATACAGAAAAGAAATAGCTACGTTTCAAAACACGTGTGCTGAAATACCACCAATAGGCAATTAAAAGAAATGTGAGGAGAGATCAACTCAGAAATAACACAGATCAAACAGAAGATCACTTCCACCTCCCCCCTTTAAACAAAAGAGAAAAACGGAATTGACTTTTCAACTGTCAGTTGGCTTTGAAATTGGCTGAGCAAAAACACCAAATGTGGTCAAAATGCTTAACTTATTATACATTTCTATGGGAGCAGCTTTGAACAGATGCAGGCAAACAAAAACAATGATTTAATCAAAAGAAAACATTTGAACTCTCAAAGTCAAAGTGGGAAATAATTTAAAGCTAATTGACACGTGTAAACCTTTCAAAATGTCAATTTGAGGCAAACCTTTCCTTATGCGATTTTTGATATAATGGGTCAATCGCTAGAGATAGCTAAGGATATTAGGCACAAGTGGGAGTTGAAATTTCACTTCTATCATAAAAATTGAGGGTGTTATGGAGGTTTTAGTAAGAGGTGTTTTTCGAAAATAAAGACACGAGTTTAAACAAGGACTTCAGTTTAAAATCGGAAAATATGGCTTAGGCTTTTACTCAAGGCTCGAGCGTTTGGCTAGGCAACCAAGTCGGGACACAGTAAGTTCTTCTGAGAATGATTCATGACTTCAGTAACAGATCCCCATCACTTTCCCGGTGGCGCCAGTCCAAAGACTCAAAGTGGGATTATGGATCTGAGTTACATAATAAAGATGACTATGAAAATGGCGCTTTAGCACCTAAACAGAAAAAAATAGCACTAAAGATTTTGATACTGTTATAGGCTATGAAAGTAGGGATAGTTCAGAGATTAGAGTACAACAAGGTAAGCAAGGTATACAATAGTTCTCTATCGTCCTATTAATACTCACAATCCACTGGGATTTAAGATTTTGGACAGTCACGGTTCTGGTCAATGGATTGGGTCTATGAAGGAAGGACAGCATATCAGGCATGGGACTAGATCAGCTAGGCCGGTCACCGGATTTGCACAGGATCATCCCTTCTTGTTTCTGGGTAGTTCAAATCAGCAGGATAGCGGGTTCATCAGGCAAGCCTTATGGTAGCAAGCCAGATAAGTTCAGGATGCTGGTTCAGAATGATTTCCCACACCACAGCCCTCCACTGGGTTGTGAGAACAAGTTTGAGGATTGAGGCCTTGCTGAAAATGTTTCAGCTACTGCTTGGCAAGATTCTTGGCATCTGGATTTGGAAGGATGTTAAAGGCTGGATGTAGAATGCGGAAAGAAAGTGCTCTGCTGGAATCAGGTGAGTCAATGACTGAGTCAGTCCCTATGTGTTGTCAGCTGTCTCTATTTATCCTTTCAAATGACATCACAAAAATGGGTGTATGGGCCGGCTTAATTAAGCTTTCCCCTGTGAACTGGGATTGGATCAGGGCCTCATCTCCGCCTTGCACCTGAGTGATTGGATCAAGGACGGATGATGTCACATTTATGGTTTGGCTTTTACAGTCCTTAGAAACCTCCCCTAGCCACTAATATTAAAATTGAATTGTGTCCTAAATACATATTTATACATTGCTGACCTCTTCAAAAATCACACACAAAGATTCCATATTTTATTTAGTATCTGTTCATCAAAGTCCTGCAGCTGTGGGATCTTGTTTAACCTTTCTGCAGAATTTTGTCCATTTCGCCATGAACACATTTTCCAAACTTTCTGCAAATTTCCAAAAATGTGTGTGTTTACCATAGGGATATGTGTGTAAAGTTTAACAATTCTAGCATTAATACAGTTCACATAAAACCACATATATTGCCATTCTTGTCCAGAATATGTTACACAGTTCCACCGCCTCTTGAAACCTAAAGCCAAAAATTAGACTAACAACTTTGTCCTTTTTATATTTTTTACTACTTTGGGTAACAAGTAATGAGTCTCTAAAAATTGTTCATTATTTGTTCTTAGCAGCAAATGGTCTGCCCTTTGTCTCTCCCTGGAGCTCAAGGCGAAGCCCCCTCCTTTGGGGAATTTCTCCAAGGAGCAGTTTACAACCCCTTCATACGTCCGTTTCCTGGGCTGGAGGATCTGCCATTGTTCATTCCCTGGTTGTAGACAAAAGTCTGGCCTAACCCACAATTATCATCTATCAGTGAGTTTCTGCTGAGAGGATTTCCCTCCCCTTGGGAGAAACCTGTTTTTCCACTTCTTGCAGGCCAAGCCAGGCTAATGTGTTCTTAATTTCTTAAAATCCAGCAGAGACGAAACTTGTTGCATCAAATGACATAAATAAATTACTTTCTTAGCTTTAAACCTGTGGGATCAAAAACACAACTGAGTTTTGTATTCCTTTTAGCAACAACCCTTTTATATTTGCTAATCCTGCAGACTTTTAGTTTAGAACACTGTAGCCCATTTTTTTCTGAGACAATGTTTTGCTCTTCACATTTTAAGACTTTGAACATTCACCATGCTTCATGAGATTAAATGAATGTTAGCACCAAGCAAGATTTTGAATGTTGAAACAGTGTTATGTAGAGGCCTTTTGGAGTTTTAGCCACAAAATAAATCTCATTTACAGGCACATTTTTGAGTTTCCTTTGCAAAGCGCTGCTTTTCCCTGTGCACTCCATGTTTGCTTGTCCTGGAGCCGACTGGCACATTTTCTGCAGTGTGTACTCTATTCCACCACACCTATACCATGGGTGGCAGGTTGTGCATCTATCTTTTTGTGTGTTTCCGCCATTGTTGCTGTTTCTTGCACCATAAATAGCAGAGTGATGCCACATAGTATAGCAGATGGGTCATTTACATCCCACAAGACCAAATATGTGTCTGTTGTCGGAGAACATTTTATAAAAAGAGAACGCAAATAGTAGATCTAGCCTACAAAATAGAAGACAACACAGAATCCCAATGGTTCCAATTGGCTTTATATCTAACAACAGAAACTAAATACAAAATAATTAACCCCTCAGCAGTTTACATGTACTACAACACAAAGCTTGACAATAACCAAATACCTTCACGTGCTATCACTAATATTCCCACTTCCAAAAGCTCCCCAACAGCTTAACTTGTACGGAAGCATTATAAAACAAACAGTGCACCTATTTCAAGCTTTAACACGCCTTCAACCAAAATCAACCAAATTACCTCCATCCGAGATACTAAAGGGCATCAGTGGTAAAGTAGTATATTTACCATTAGGCATAAAGGAACATGTTCCAACTCTAGGAGTACAACACCCACAATATCAATCTTTGATTGCACTAGTTAATGGTGTGCCAAGAAAAGCCAACAAAATTTGGCAACTACTAATAGACTTAAACAAAGTTAGACACACCCTACACTATCTAAAAGAAAACAATGAATACTACAAAGATATAAACATAGAGAAAGCACCCAAATTATTCAATACTCACCAGCAATTGGCCAATTTGAACATGTAGATCCTGTTATTGCAGCCAATACTTTAGACCTGTATACAATTCACTCACTACACTCCAAAGACACAATTGCTGATGCATTAGAAACATATAAAATGCATCAAACCAAAGGATCCTCAATGAGCATATGGGAAAAAGTGTAGAAGCACATTATTTTCTTCTACTCTTTCCTACAGGAAAAAAAGGAAGATATGATGAAAGGTCCTTGCAAATCAGTGCATCAGAATATCGCTCTTTAAGAACGTATTCTGAAGAACCCAGATTCAGAAAAAATGCGCCTCATTACGACCCAGGCGGTAAGTTACCGCCTGGGTCGTACCTTTACCACAATGGCGTAAACTACGTTTACGCTATGGTGGTTGGCGGACTTACCGCCCCATTCCGAGGTTGGCGGGCGGTAAGTCCCCAATCCCCATTTACCCTTCCCCATTCCCATTTTTGCCCCATAGGGCATAATGGGAGTGGGGAAGGTGTTAATTACGCCACCGTAAATTACGGTGGCGTAATTAACAAGAAGGTCCCTTAGCGCCATGGATTTTAACACCTGCAGGTGTTAAATCCTCCATGGCGCTAAGGGACCTCGGAATCAGGCGGTAAGGGTCGGCGCTGTTTACGCCGCCGTAAACCCCTTACCGCCTGGGTCCTAATGAGGCCCAATGTCAAATGAATTTTCCACCTCCTCTTTGAAAGTGAACTAGCAACACTATGTTATAGAGTTGCATATACACTAAAAACAGGCTCTAACTTTTTTAATATATCCGCTACCCAACTGCTTGAAAAAATAAAAGACAGAGAAGTTTCGAGTTCATATTCACAACTCAATCTATTGCTTGCCTTGCAACTGCATTTTTATAAGTGAGCCCACAGTTTATTTACTATAATCTCACACCAAATTGTGGTCATCAATAAGCAAATTCCGGTTTCCAGCCTCAGTAGAAGAGCTTGTCGCTCGAAAAACGCGTCAGGCTGCATCACCTTCAGATTAAATCATCAATCAATTTGACCTTTATTTTGTTTATGTGCACAGTGTGTTTGCTAAACAACCTTGACTCGCATTACTTACCCAGTGGATAACTCGGCAGGTTTCCACTACCGCACTCACCTGCAGCTTTCAAACATCATTTAAATTTGTCTGGTCTTTGCGCTGAACCCTGTAGTCCTTCTTTGCCAACTCCTGTTTTCTAAAAGACAAAGATGAAATTTAGCAGTCAAGTATCACTAATCTCTTGGCAAACACGCATTCTACAAAAGAATAATGGTTCCGAAGTCACGTTGATGTACATTGCATGCTAAGGAGTCTAGGCCCACCCACCTTGTTTGTTACTTTAAGTTGTGCAGAGTATGCATGGGATGACTTGCACAACTTCCTACGCACTGCAAATCAAAATAAAGATTGAATAGATGTGCAAACACCAGGAGAACCCTATTCTCTTCACCCTGTCAATGTATCAAGGTACTTTCACCATCGCTTCATTGCCATGCTGTATTTTATCTGCAATAAAACTACCCCTCCGCTCTAAGAAGTGGAACACTTCTTTTTGAGAAAAGAATATCAATCCAGAGGAGCACCACACATCCACATGCTTTTGTGGATAAAAGATGCTTCAAAATGTGGCCATGATAGTGACACCATTGTTTTACAGTTTATTGAAGATTACATTACCATTAACATCCCTTCAGAAACCGCACATAGTGACCTACATACACAAGTGTTACGCTTCCAAAAACATAAATGTGACAAATACTGCCGACATAGATATAAAAACAAAGGCAAATACTATACCAAATGTCGCTTTGGCTTCCCTAGTCCAGTTTGCAAAAAAGGACAAGTAAATAACTTGATGTCTTCTGTTAGATACAGCACAAAAGACAAATCCCCTAAAAATACATACAACATTAAAAGGGAAAAAGCTTCTAAGTGCATCAATGATTACAATGCAATCATTGCCCTCTTGTGGAATGCAAACATAGACATACAATACATTGCAGAAAATTCAACATCAGGGGCAAGTTATGTGTCATCTTATCTCACCAAAGCTGTGAAAACAGAGCTAAAAGACCTCTGGGATGACGACAAAACACTGTCACAGACGTACAGTTTCGGAATAGAAATGCTTCTAGATGACAGCAGCTTGGATGAGAGATGTGGGGCGTCAGGTCCCTGAAGGGTTCCATGTGTTAATATCCCCACAAAAATATCGCCATACAAAATTATCCCCATATTTTTGCAGCAATATTAAGGTATGGGGACACCCCCACAACCCCTGCATTATTTTTAAAGGAAAGGGGGACACGCCCGCAACCCCTGCTCCCAAAAACCCAAAAAATGATCCCCCCCAAAAATATTGCCTATAGCCATTCCAGACGACCATATATAAGGCGATATTTTTGTTGGGGTTAATATGTAGTGATACCCCCTGGGTTCCATGTGTTAATATCTCTACAAAAATATCCCCATACAAAATGATCATCAGGACCCTGCACATCAGTCACACTACTGTATGATTGGCAGGGAAGAGCGGAGGAGAAGGAAGAGGAAAAGAGAACATTCTTGAGGCTTTTTGGGAATTTAAGGAGGTCCTGCTTATGGCGCAGAGGGAGAGGGAGGCTATTACACAGAAGGGGGCCCAGTGAGAAAAGTGATCGACCACCAGCTCTCAGTTTAGCAAACCGCTTCACATGAAGGGAGTTGGTGCCAGAGGAACACAGGAGTCTAGAAGGAGAGTTTTTGGTCAGGAAGCGTTGAAGATAGAGTGGTCCCTGGCTTCAGATAGCCTTGTAGATGACACAGAGGGATTTTAATTTAATCTGTGCTGAGAACGGGAGCCAGTGAAGGCTTTGTAGGGCAGGAGAGTTGGGGTCCCTGGGCTTGAGGCCAAGGATAGGTCTTGCTGCCCTATTCTGGGTAAACTGGAGGGGTTGCAGGGTGGACGAAGGAAGATAAAGGAGGAGGCTGTTGCAGTAGTCTAGCCTGGCGAGAACCACAAGAGCAAGGGTAACATTGAGTCTCTGGGGGAAGGTGAGGAGGGGTACAGTTCCTTTGAGAAGGAAGAGCTGTAGGTGGGACTTCTTGACAATGTCCTGAATATGAGGGATGAAGGAAAGGGAGAAGTTGAAGGTGACTTGAAAATTCCTGGCTTCAGAGAAGGAGAAAGGGGGAGGCCATGGAGTAAGGCCAGAGTGAAGGGAAGAAGTAGGGTGCAGAGGATCCAATAGGGATAATCTCAGTTTTGTTGGCGTTAAGGCAGAGGTCATTAACAGTGCACCAGGCCTGGATGGCGGAGAGGCAGTCAGGAATGAAGGAGGGTGCAAGGGTGTCAGTTGGAAGTTTGAAGAAGAGTGGTGTGTCGTCAGCATAGCATTGGAGGTTGGGGGAGAAGGAGGCATTGAGGTGTCCAAGCAGGGAAAGGTATATGTTAAAGAGCCAGGGTGAAAGGATGGAGCCCTGGTGTACACCACAGGTGGAGGAGGAAGTAGGGGAGGAGAAAGTGCCCAGAATGGTTTTGGAAGAACGGTCGGTTAGGAACAAAGTAAGCCAGTCAAGTGCCCACTCTGAGATACCAAGGGTATAATGGACACTTTTTATGAGAATGGAATGGTTAACTCTGTCAAATGCAGAATAGAGATCAAGGAGAATGAAGACAGCGGGGGATTTGGAATTGAGTATGGAAGCATTTCTTCATGGGTGTTCAGGAGAGCAGTTTCCATGCCTCTGGATGCTCAGAATCCAGACTGGTGATCATGTAGACTGCCAACAAGTTTGGTATGGGCGTTGAGTTGCGGGAAGTCCAACTTCCCAAACAGTTTCCTCAGGAAGGGGGTGATGGAAATGGGGCAGTAGTTGGCTGTGCAGGAAGGGTCTGCAGATGGATTTCTAATGAGGGGGCGCACTAGGGAGTGCTTGGGGAAGGATGGAAAAGAACCAGTAGCAAAGGAGTGGTTGCAGAGATCAGCAAGAGCAGGGCTGAGAGAGGAGATGTTGTCCTTGATAGTTCTGGATGAGCATGGGGTAACCTGTTTTGAAGAGACCTTCATGGAGTTGACAACTCTGGTGACTTCTTTAGGTGAAACAGGAGTGAAGGAGGAGATGGAGGAACGAGGTGGGTGAGTGCTGGGGGGACAGAAGGGGAGGGTTGGATTGGAAGAGTGCGTGACAAGGATGTTCAGTATGTCCTGGGTTTTTTATAAGAAGTGAGAGGTGAGTACATTTCAAAGGACCTAGGAAGGATTAGGGGCAAAAGATAATGCAGACGGGTTGGCAAGTTCCCTGCAGATTTTGTAGAGTTTAGCCGTGATGCAAATCACAAGAATGCAAGTACACAAATACTCACCTCTTGCACTTCAGGCAGGATCATGCTTGACGTATCATTTCACAGAGACAGTGTCATACTGGAAGCCTGGCCTCCGAGGCTACTGCCATGGAAGACATAAGCAGACAAAACAAAGCCATGTGATACTGCAAGCAAGGATAAATGCATGCTAAACGTGGGATGCAAAATAAAAGTGCAATGGCACTGCAGACTTCATTGGGACCGCATACAATTGGTCCAATTCTGCATTCAATTGAATGAAGTAGTACCATGAACCCAGCTGCGGTCAACTTGAAGCTGCAGACACCATGGTGCAGCATGCATGGGACATGCATGTGAAAACACCAACACTGCTAAACATAATGTGCTGGCTCACAACATAGTATCCCAAAAATTTGCATCAATGTTAACATGGTTGTGGCTTGTAACTGGGGCTGCACACCTTAATTGGGGAACCCTAATCAAAAGAGGCCAAATGTGACATTGGACCATTACCCCACAAACATTGCAAGGGATGTGAAGTGTCACACAGTACACATGGTCAAAGTGCAATGAGACACACACCAGCACAAAGATCAACACCTGTAACAGGCCACAAACAGCCGGCCCTGCCACCCACTCCCAAACACCCAAGAAATGCCCACACAGTTGGAACTCCCACAATTTTGAACATGAAAACAGTGGCCCCACCAATCCATAGAAACAACACCATTCCCAGACCTATCACCAGAACCACACCCTGTGAAACATGCACCCATGAAGAAGTACTGGTGCCCCACAAGACAAGTCAATGGCAAGTGATCACACACAGTGCAAGACTCTCAGCCAAGCACCACACCAGTGTCTGCAAATGCCCTTCACTTACCTGCAGAGGGTACCCACTGGCCTTGCATATGATGCAACCCATCGCAGACAGATCCCCTAAATGCAATGATATGCATAGTAACAACAGAAAGAACATGCACATGCATGACAGCACATGAATTGATCCAGAAAATATTCAGAGAGCACTCACTGCAGAAGCACCACTGGGTGAAAGAGGGTGACAGGACAAAGATTGTGATCTGCCCATGAGTGCAGCATACCACAACAGAGAGAAGGAGAGAGAGTGACAGTGAAAGGGAAGGCCAAGTTAAACACAAATCAAGGAGTACACTGCCGGATTGGAGATGGCCAATGAAATGCACTACACCACAGTAGGTGCTGCCATAGATTCATTGACTGACAGAGATAGTAAGTGCCATGAATACCACTAAAATAACCAATCTGGCATGGTAGCATGAAAAGCACTCATAAGTAAAGTTACACATGCAGCAAACATGGTGACCAATGAAGCATGCTCAACATGCAAGACGGTGCTCATGCTTACCCGCTGACTGCACCGGCATGGTGTGAATCCCGCATCACCTTCACCAGGAACTGTGTCTCCAAATAGTGACAGGTGGGACAGTGCCTGGTGGAGGGCATGGGGAGTATGGATGTCAAAGGGTGTAGGGTGTCTCCCCCAGGACAGTAGTCGCTGCCAGATCACGGATTACTGATACAACATGGGAGAAGACATTACAATAGGCATAGTGAAGTTCCGTTCACACAGCACACGTGTGAGGAAACACTGAACCCATAGTTACCTGCACATGACATCCTGTGCACCACCATGCAAACATGCAAGTAGACCTCACTATGCATGCCTACATGTCCACCACTGCAAACGTCATGGCCTTGAGAGGTAAACTGCAAAACTCAAGAAAAAAAAAAAAAGAAAAACCTGGAAAGAGCAACTCAAAAATAAAATGCCAACATCCTGGCCTGGGGATCAACTAAAGTATATACAAAAAAGTAAAATCAGAAATGTCCATCATCGACAGGGGGTCAACCTGCAAGGGGGAGGGGCAGGGTGCATGTCAACATCCACATGGGTGGACGTTTAAAAAGAAAAAAACATGTTCCTCTCCATGGGCTCACCGACCGCATGGCTATGATGGACCGGGAGGCAAGTCTCTGCTGGCACCACCATCCCGCAGAAGGTGGAAGTGGTGCTGGAGGCTCACCATGCAATACCCTGGCCTGGTCCTCAGTTGCAGCCGGCATGCGTGATACTGATGAATGCACCTGCAGACTGAGGGCTTGTAGGCCACTATGCACAACCTCATGGGTTCCACGATTGTCTGCCTCAATGATAACATTTCCTGGTGGAACAGTCTTCTGCTTGCTGCCTCTTCCTCACGGATTGGAGCTCTGTGGGCCAACAACTCATGCCTCATGGCTTCCCTGTGTGCCGACACTCTGCAAGCAGGGAGGCCTGCAGACACGGTTGTTGGCCGCCATGCACAGCCTGTGGGAGCAGCATGTGGACCGCATGACCTGCAGCTGTTGTTCCACCTGTATTGCTGGTGGGATCATGGAACTGTTCACCCTATCCATGCCCTCAGCTAAACTCTTATAGGCAGCACCCTGTCAGTGTGCAGAATGCAACATATGCTGCTCCCATACTATCTGCCCAGTCTGCACATGTCCTCCACGTGTGTGGGACCCACGCCTGCCTGATCTAAGGGAGCATGCCCTTGCTGTGATGCCCCTGTCTCTGGCTGCTTGACTGCAACCTTCCCTTGGGACATCTGCCCCAGAACCAGAAACCAATACATGGGAGTGTGGGCTTGAAGACGTAACCACCACAGACGGCGTGACACCACTGACTGGACATGTGAAGGCACCTGACCCCCTGCAGACTCACAGGCCCCAAGTGCTCCACCTATTGGGGCACTCACCTCTGCCAGAATTGAGGACTGCACATCCAGTTCAGCATTAGAGCTACTTGAGTCCAAAGAGTCAGAATTGTCTGCAGCACTATTCAGGATGGTCTGTAGTACCACTGGATTCTCACGGCCTGCCAATCCACATCCACCTCGGGTGGTCTGAAGTGCCACAGACTCTTCTTCCTCCTCTTCCTCCTGCGCACCTGGTGCCTCCTCACCTGCACATTGACAGAAAAAGACATGTGGTGTCATGTGAAATGTGTCTACATTGCTCTCATGTAACAAAATGCAGGGCATGTCACCGTAAGAAATACAGCATCCACACACTATGGACAACAAGCTATCTGAGCATGGCATATGCAGATTGGCAACATTCCCTGCTCAGGGCCATGTTGCCAGAGGACACATTGCCAACAACAGGGTCATTAAGAAGCACATTATGGCCCATGGCACAGCTAACTGTAGACTAATAACTGAAATGGGCATGACCTTGTGGCTGTGATATGCAATTACATCACATGCTAACAAGCAGACACACATATCCACATCCAAGTCTGCATTCATCACATGCCACACCACTTTTAACCTGGTACAGGGACTGTACACAATAGGAAAATGCTATAAGTGTGAGGAAACAGTCCCAGTTGATGTATGGCTGTAAGAGTACCAACTAGGCAAGGTCTGTGAAGTGGAGAGAATAAATCAATGGAGTTGTAGATAGGAACAAGGTACAGTGACCTGAAAGAGGGAGAGGGGCATGGACCCATGCAGTGTGGGCTGAGTGTGGGAGGGTAACAGTGATCAGGGCTCACAATGATTTGCCTCAGGAGTCATTGCTATTGTGGCAGCAGTAATGTGCACAGTCTAGACATATGCACATTCACTCAGGGCACGCCATAAGGCATGTTGGTTGTCATCTTGTATGTTCTATGTAGCATGGAAGCACTTACATACTTGTGTGAAAAGAGATTCTATATTCCGCAGGGCATGAAGTGTAACTCGTATTTTTCACAAGTCTAGCAGAGCAGAGTCACTGACATTAAGGATGCAGCTGACAAGTGTGCATGTTGTGGTATCATGATGTTGTGGGGGTATGCTAGTGGGGGATGAGTACTGTCACACAGCCATGTTCAACTGATGTACAACACATGGTTTGTATCCACTCTTGTGTACACTGGACATGAGTCAATACATTATGACATGGTTCACCCTGGGCAGTCATTGAAATGCAGCCAGATGTGCACCACAATTATATATCTTAGTGATGCTTCACTTCACATACTCAGGATGCACAATCTTGGTCACTCACCAGACGTGTCCTCATAATTTTCCAGGCCTCCCACGCCTTGCACCTGCTCCAGTAGAATGAATTAGCTAATAGCCTCTTCATGCTCAGTCAGCTCCTCCTCCTCTGGTGTCCCCCCTCCAGTTGCCAGAGCAGTGGCTAGGTTGGCACCCAGCTTGGACTTGGTGCAACGGGTGAGGTCATTCTAGTGCTTCACTACCTGGGCAGCAGTGTGCCTTCTCAAACCCTAAGGCGTTGATCTCATCTGTGACATGCTGCCAATGCACCATACGATGAGCAGGTGGATGTGTGCTCCTGGTTAGTGGCACATGTCACATGGTGAATGGCCACATAGTCCATGAGGATCTTGAGTTCTTTATCATGGAAGTTCTTCTTCCTCAATGTGACAGTGTCCTGTGCTGTGTCATGGGGTTGAGCCTGTTCCTGCTGTGCAGACTTTGCCACCACTGTGTGTCTGAGACCACTCTGGGGTCCAGATGCCAGACCACAAGTGGCCTGGGTCATGGAATTACCACCTGGGGCTGGTGCAGCTGCTTATGCAGCACGCCCCTTAGCCTTTTGTTCTGGGGCAGCTGCTTCCCCAGAACGACCCTTGCCCTTTTGGGCTGGGGCAGATGCTTTCCGCATCACGTTCCTGAACCCTTGGAGCTTGGGCTGCTGCTTCTGCAGCAGGTCCCTGAACCCTTGAGCTTGGGCAGCTGCTTCCGTAGCATGTCCCTGAATCCTTGGGGCTTGGGCAGCTGCTTCCGCAGCACGTCCCTGAACCCTTGAGGCTTGGGCAGCTGCTTCCACAGTAAGTCCCTGTACCCTTGGGGCTTGGGCAGCTGCTTCCACCCACAGGACATCACTGACCCTGGCCATGTCTGCTCCCTTTCCCTCTTGGGGCTTTTCTACTCATGTTTCAGGTGCAAGGGAAAAATGGAAGGCACACCAAGCAATTGTACTGGAATATTTGAGTGAGGGGGTAGTCTAAGTGATGGAAGACACAATTCAGTGGTCCAGCAAGGCGCAAATGTACCCAATGTGTCAAAAATACAGTATGCGTAATGCACATGCACCCCCCCAAAAAAGTAGATGTGTACGCGATACCAGTATAGCTTCCAAAAAAAGAAAAAAGTGTTATGCGATACGCAGTGGCACTCAGCAACACTAAAAATGCATACGCATACACCGAAAGCTACCAGAAAGGTAAGAATAGTGGTACGCGATAGACAGGGGCACCCACAGTTGAAATAAATGCATACCCCACTCAGCGTTAGCCTTGCAACAATCAAAAGTAGATGCACCCATGGTCCCTGAAGTGAAGGGATTGTGTAGCAGCCCAAAATCTGCAGTACTCCACTCGTCCGTCTCCTCCCCTTCGCATGCATGTCCAGAGTTGCTTCTGCACGTACTAATGTATCCCCGAATAGGGCATGCTGAATGCTGGTGTGCAGCGCGTGTCACATAAGTTAGGCGCTGAGGACCTTTCGTCGGATTTCACGTGTCCACGCTTATTTTTTATGCGCAAAGTCCCATCACTCTGTTTCTGGCTGCCTACATTGCGTGACACAGAAGACCCACGCTTCTGCCTCCATGCCATTTTACCTGCCTCCTACTGCCCTGTGCTGCCTCCAACTTAGCCATCTGCGTTTGGATTTCGTGCTGTCCAGCCATTGTCTATGCTCCTGTCTTTTGCCCTCTGATAAACTCAGCTGCTTCATTCGACTCCCACTGTGGTATTCCACCACCACTGCTCCACAGCCACGCTCCAGGAACACCTTTCCCACCCACACCTGCCTCGGGGCTGCCATGTAAGCACCATCATTCTATGACCAGAGTGGCAACCCCATGGAGGAGAGGCAGAGGGCTGTCAACTTCACCACCAGGAACGTTGACATCCTGGTGGAGAAGGTCCAGGAGCATCATGATGCTTTCTTCCACCCTGTGATGCAACGTGGCAAGGAAGGACATCAGCAGATCTGGGACCAGATAGCAGATGCCATTAACGTGGAGGGGGTGGCACCCCGCACCTTCCAGACCGTGCACAAGCAATGGGATGACCTGAAATCCAAGACCCACGGCAAGGCCCTGTGCTACATCCAGGCCGGTGCTACCACAGATGTACACCGTGTGCCCAGGTGCCTGATGTTGGCTAACAACATGCGAGTCCAGGAGAAGTACTACCCGGCGCTGCACACCCAGGTCTGTGAGTTACAAGAATGTCTGGAGTCGACTGGTGAGTAGCCATGTTGTACAATGCTCTACGGTGCATGTGCTCTGTGCATGTACCAGGATCTTGGCAGTGACCCCCTTAGGCTTGCAGCAAGTATGTTTCTAAGACGGATGTCTGCATGCATGCCCGAGACATTGCTCTCCATGTGTGTATTCAAACCTATATGTATTTTATATATGATATCACTTGTATTTGGGGGTTATAGTGCTGGCTTGCAGACCGTGCACATGCAATGTTACCTGTGTCTCAGATGAGCCAGGGTGACAAGTGTGACAGGTGAGGTAGTGTTACCCGCGTCATGGGCATGCATGATGCTCATATTTATGTGCCAAAAATGGGAATGTGTGACTGGACATGACTCACACCTGGATGCAACACGTGAATTTGTATGCCTGGCTTAGTCACGTAGAGGCATTGCAGTTCACAGTACTCTGATGTGCTTGGTCATCGCACTGCTTGGGGCCTCTCAGTTGTTGTGTGCATGACATGTGTATGTGCTTGTTGCTGTGGCATGCTCACATGTGCATGTGCAAATGATGCATGTGTGAATAGCATACACAATTGATTGGTTGTGACAGTGGCAAGTAGCTTGATGGGATTGTATGGCGTGATGGCCAAGCAGGTGCCTGCATGGATGTGGATTGCACGTCTTTGTGTGTGGGTTGCGAGGTTGATGGTGGTTCCCTTGACAAGTCATGTTCCTGTGAATGTTGGTGTTGCCATACCCAATTTGGTGCAGTACACTGATGTTTCTGTTCTGTCTCTAATTTGCCACAGTTGCATCTGATGAAGAGGGCAGAAGCAGTGCTGTGGAGCAAGGCTGTAGCGATATCTCCACCAGTCAGAGGCGCAGGACCCAGCCATGCCCCCGTGACAGCTCATCCTTGTGGAGCAATGTGGCTGTGTCAGCGCCAGTGACATCGAGCATGGCTGCTGGCAGCGAGTCCAAGAAGGTGAAGGTGGGAGGGGACTCCACATTAGCAGTGGGGACAGGTGATGCCACACAGGGGCCATCCATGGCGGAAGATGCCCCGGAGTGATCCAGGTTGATGAGGGGGGGGGGGAAATGGCCATCGAAGCCCAGCCCATGGGGTCAGGTGGGAGTGTTGAGGTGGGTGTGCCTACTGCAGTCCTGTCCCAGGGACATGAGGCTGTGCAGGCCACCGTGGAGGTGCCTGTGAAAAATCTAGTCCCTGGGCCATTGGATGCTGGAGTATGCGCCTGCTGGGATGCCTCCACCCAGACCCACCACCCGGTGTTGACTAATGTGTCCACCCAGACCGAGTCCCCCTTACCATCTGCTGTTGCCATCCTGAATCATGTGCTACCACTGCTGGCTGGGTTGACAAGGCAGACAGCTGTCATGCGTTATGATGTGCTGGCTACTCGTTGTCTGCTTGCACATCATCACAGTGAGCTATCCTGCCTCATCGGCTGGCTTGCAACATGCCTGTTCCGTGGTGTCCTCCAGGGGATGTTCACTTCTGCAACCATCTGGGTGCCTTCAGGCCGAGATACCACCAGTGCCCCCAGTGCACCAGTCCCACCCACAATGCCCCGTCTGGTGGAGACTACATCCCTGCCCGAGTTGGGAGTCCAAGGCACATCAGTTGAGGTGGTCACCATGCCTAACAAGGCATCAAAACGGTCCCCGGCAATGGAGGAACAGCAGGCAACCATGAGCAGTACAGGTGCCATACACCCACGGGTATCGTCATCCTCTCGGAGGGCGTACCCACATAGAAGGCACCGGGCACTGAGGCAGCAGGTGGCAACTAGGAGGAGGCTATTTGTTTCAGGCCAAACCACCAAAAGGAGGCAGATGCAAAGTGTGAGGCAGGAGGCCCACATGGACCTGAGGAACAGGTTGTCTTCCGTGTTCCGAGGATATGAAGAGTGGTTCGGGGCAGAGAGGCAACATGGTGGGAAGTGAGGGTAGTGATGGCCAGGGCTGAAATTGCACTGCTTCCGGCTGCCATCCTGGAGGCCACTTGCGGGGACCCCCGAGTGATAGAGACACAAATGCTGGAGAACCTGCAAGCCCTCCGGGCAACAACAGTGGCCCACCTGAGGGGTGAGGATTATGCCCTAGTGAGATTGGAGAGGAGGACTAGCCCGCTACCTTTGTAAGTAGTAATTTAGGTGTAGGTTTCCTTTTTTTATTTATTATTTTCCCCAGACTTTTATGACTTTCCTTCTCAGTTTTTATTGTTTATAGTTGTTTAGCCTTAGGATATTTTTATTATTTCATATTTCCCCTGGACAACTTTGAGCTTGGTTCCCCATTTATTTTTGTAGATATGTATGTTCAATAAATTGTTCTGTGTGTTACATTCCACGCTTCATGCAGTTCATATGTGTGCCGGCCTCTTTGATAGTTCTTTTTTCTGCCAGTGCATCTCTCCATTGAAAGTCATTTGTCTTGTGGCGCGCATGCTTGTGTGTTGTTGTTGCTGGGATGGTTGTGGATGGTAGGATGTACATGTGCCTGACATGTGGGGGTGGGTCCATCAGACGACTGGGTCTGCACTGTATGTTTCAATTTGCATTTACCTGTGCAGCATCACTGTGTGTTTGGCATCAGTGTGGTTGGGGTGTAGGGAGGTGGACTCACTGTGGAGGAGTTCTATAGTCACGCTAATAGCAAGTTTGTTTGTCATTACTTTGTAAAACCCATGTTGTGCAGACACACCCACCAGCATGTGCAGTCACACACTGCCTCCTCTCATGTGTCACTCAGCCACTACCACTGCAATGCACTAGTGGACCATGTTTGCTCTTCCGAAGTGGCTGCACAATTCTCCAGTCTCTGTGACTCGTGCTCTCTCTGAATGCCCTACCATCACCCATGCATGGCCCTGTAATGTGATTGTTCCCTGAGAGGTATTTTCCAAACCCATTCCACCCAAGTCACTGATGCTCAGGCTGTGACACACCTGCCCATTGTCTGTGTAACCTGCAACATCTTTTGGTAGGTTTGCTTCTGTCATGGGCACACATGCAGTTACTGTGTTTTGATGCCTTGGCAATGTGCTATGGACAGCATGCACATGGATTAGCATTCACTTGTCACTTGTGTATGAGGTGGCTGATTAAGGCCTGAGGCCTGAAAAGGTATGTGAGCAGATGCTACACTCATGGATGCTCATCCGGTGCTTCCAGTTGGTCGTATTTGCGAAGTACATGTTGGTGTCGCACTTCATGGTGCTGTCAGACCACAGAAGTTCAGGTGAGCTGCAGACATGCATTGCAGTGGTATTGTGGGAGACTGTTAGGATACTGCCTGGGGGTGGTGTCCAGTCTGGAGTGGGCAGCCTGAGGGGGTGTCACAGGTGAGGAGGGATGGGGGCTGGTGTCTAGTCTGGAGTGGGCTGCCTGGGGGGTGTCACAGTTGGGGGGGGTGGGGAATGGGGGGTGGTGTCCAGTATGGAGGGGCCTGTCTGTGGGGGGGTGCAGTCTGGAGGGGCCTGCCTGTGGGGAGTGTCGAGTCTGGAGAGGGCTGCGTGTTGGGGGTGTCCAGTCTGGAGTGGGCTGCCTGGGGGGTGTCACAGGTGCGAGGGTCTGGGGTATGGTGTCCAGACTGGATGGGACTGCCTTTGGGGGGTGTCCAGTCTGGAGGGGGCTGCCTGTGGGGGTTGTCGAGTCTGGAGAGGGCTGCCTGTTGGGGGTGTCCAGTCTGGAGTGGGCTGCCTGGGGGGTGTCACAGGTGAGAGGGACTGGTGTCCAGTCTGGATGGGACTGTCTGTGGCGGGGTGCAGTCTGGAGGGGCCTGCCTGTGGAGGGTGTCCAGTCTGGAGTGCACTGCCTGTGGCGGTGACACAGGTGAGGGGGCTGGGGGTGGGCTCCAGCCTGGAGTGGGCTACCTGGGGGGGAGTGTCACAGGTGAGGGAGAGTGGGTGGTGGTGTAAAATCTGGAGTGGGTTGCCTGTAGGGTGTGTCCATTCTGGTGTGGGCTGCATGGGGGATGTCATAGGTGAGGGGGGCTGGTGTCTTTTCTCTGGGGTGCAGCCTGGGCTTGCGGGGTGAGGCAGGCAATTTCACTGGGGTGTAGACTGCCTTTGCGAGGGAGGGCCCATGTTTTCACTGGGGTGCAGCCTGCGCATGCGAGGTGCGGTGTGCGATTTTTATGGGGTGCAGTTTGGCTTTGCGAGGGAGAGCATACATTTTTGCTGGGGTGCAGCTTGGGCTTGCAAAGTGAGACGTGCGATTTTGGGCTTGCGAGGTGAGGCGGCCTTCTCACAGGGGTACTGGATGGTGGGCCAGGGGTGGCTCAGAGGCCTGCACTGTGTTTGCCCTTTTGCTTGCTTTTTGGTGTGTTTGGGGGCGTGTTGTGTGCGTTCCTCGCGCAGCTTGTTTGTACTTGCGCAATGGCTAGTAATGTGTCTTTAAATCTATGAATACGGGTGGCAAGCAAAACTTTTTCTGTGCCACGGCTCGCGCAGTGTCCTTCTCGGCACGCATGAATCGGGCTCATAGAGTATGCAAAATGAATTATCTGTCTGTTGCATGCTTATTGTTCTATGTGCCCTATGAGGTCAGGCCAAACCTTCAGGAAACTAATTTAAGAACATTCCACAAGGTTAAGGCCTACATGTACATCACTTTCAAAATGTGTTGCGTTGTTTCCAATGTAATACCTTCAAGGCAAGTCCTCTGCTTAAACTGCTTACTGTCACTAAACAAAAGAAACATCCCAGAACTTGTAATCTCATAAACGATATCCTTGAAGATGACATTTGTGATATCTTCTGTGATGTCAGGTGTGTCTGCATGTGCAGTGAATGTGGAAGAGGTATGGTTGTGTAGCTTTCCATTACTAGCACATTTGTTTGATTTGAACTCCATCCATAATGCCCCTTTGAAATAGTTTTATCACTAAATTACATGGGTTTCTATTAGAGCATTTTGACCATAACCTCCATATAAAAACACAGTATGCAGTAATAAAATTGCAGCAAAAATGTTGCCTTTTACACTGCTGTGGTTTGACCCGGTAAAGGTGTACCCCATTATACCATTTAAGGGGAGCAGGGATTGCGGGAGTGTCCCCCGCTCCCTTTACATACTATAGTGGGTCTGGGGGTTGCAGGGGTGTCCCCCGCATCCTTTACATGGATTGCAGCAGTAAAACCACAGCCTTTTTGCCACTTTTTTTGTGGAAACAGCAATTTTTTGCCGCAATTTTAACACATGGAACCAAAAACACACACCAACACACACACTCGCACACAAAAAAAAAATCAGTAAACAATCTTTGTTAAATGAACTTTTAGGTTAATTTGACGTCACAGAAACCTATGAAATATGACTGGAAACACTGTGTTAAGTTGTACATATGGTTGCAGCTTATGAAAACAATACAACAGATATTTACCAGTTATGGTTCAAAATGATCCATTACTAGGACATCACTTTGCACTACTCATGAAGCCAACAAGGACATCAAGGATGACACCACAATCAATGTCATCCATGGCATCATTGATAACATCAAAAATAGTGTGCTCCAATATATCACCTATGACATCACCAATGGGTACACACTCTGTGACAAGCATTTTAGGGGCAGTTTAATATGTTGAAAGTTAATGTTAATTTGATAATCATCAAATGTGCAAGTATTTATCACATTTGAAGTGCATGTAGATATAACGGTGTTAGGCAGTGTCACATGCAGTACCCTTTGGGAACATTACATGCAATTAAAACTACAAGTGTCAGTACCATTTCACCTTTGGTATAAGCCTGTACTACACAGTCATGTGGTAGCAGTGGCTGAGCAGCCAGACTTATCTCAAGAGTTGAGACGTATCTCAAGAGTTGAGAGTGAACAGTAGAACAAGTTACACAAAGGACCAACAAATACAGTGGTTCACACAAACACTTAGTTAAGGTTTCTTGGTAAAAGAATATACATTTATTTACACAGTCGGTTTGAAAACATTACATAGCAAGAGCAGCTCAATATCATATACTAATATACTACAAATACACAACCAATAAGTTACTGAACAAGTTCAGCTCCCCTGAAGTGGGACCAAAATGGCACTTCAGTTACTTTAAAAAGGGGTAAAAAGACAAGGTTACAAGAATCAATAGCACACATACTTTCATAGGCAGGGCAAAGGGTTTCAGTTAACTACAACCAGCAATTCAGTTCATAGGCCTGGGCCAAAGTCAGTGGTTCAGAATCTTTGTATAGGATAGCACAGTTCTGGTAGTAAACGGTTAAGTCTTTGCCATGGATGTTAGGAGAATTTGGCTAAGCGAAAAGTTTGACGAATGTTTAGGGAAGGACAAGCCTTCGAAGTCTGGAAAGTTTCACAAATTTTCTCTGTGGCCGAAAAGATTTCCGGATTGCGTTTGCACAGTACCTTTAAAGTGAATAAGAGCTGTAGCTGAGGCAATTGTTTCTGGCAGTTCGAGCAGATCTCGCTGTTCCTGAGCTTAAGTCGTGGGGACAAGAAGGAGGATGTTGGGAGGTTCCTGCACTGCCCACAGAAGAGGCCACAAGCTTGGCTAAACATCGGTTTAAGGTGTGAGTGCCTTAAAGTCCACAAGCTGGTTTCCTTCCCCCTGGCTATCCAGTTTTCAAAAACACGCTGAAGAAAACTCGCCCAGGATGGGAACGGTGTCCAGGTGGCTCGCGAGTTGGTTGTTCCCACCAAACTCAAGGGAAGAGGTTAACCTTGAAGGGCTTCTCTGTCGATGGAGTTTCAGGCAATCCGGACCTGCAGCAGGGATTCACCGGTCGTCCAGGAGTTGCAGCAGTCCTCTTCCTTCAGCATGTCTTCGGTTCTTTCGTTCCAGTGGTCAACTCTGCTTTCCAAGTCCCAGAGACCTACTTTTAAACAGTTTTCCCCCATTCATTCCAGCATAGCCAAGCTTGGTTGATGCATTCCTGGCTATTCCACCAAGAACCTAGACCATTTTTTTCAAAACATTCTTAGTGTGGTTACCTTAAAGAACATCATGCATAGCCCCTTTGTAAACATTTCTTATCCACAATTTAACCTAGAATATAATTTGCTTATGCTTTGTGTGATACTCAATACAGGTCTGCTATCAATTCCATTCTGATTGCTTTGAAGGGATTCAAAGTCTATAAAGTCTATATGGTGCATCCGATAACAGATTATGATTGACACTGTCAAAAGCTGACCTTACATCATTACCAGAGTAAGGTCAGTATAGCACTTCCAAATCCAAAAAATGTCTAAAATGTCTTTTAGTCGTGCTCACAAATGGCAGTCCTAAGATCTTTCCATCTCTTTGATATTTCTGCTTATGTCTTCACTTGTATAACAGCCTTATAGGCTAACCTTTGGCATTTTACCTCATGTACTTTATTGCTGCTTCTAGTTTTAATAGCGGGTAAAAGTTCTCTTTTTGCATTATTGCAATCATTGTCAAACCAGCCTTGAAAAAATCGTCTAGGTTCTTGGTGGAATAGCCAAGAATGCATCAACCAAGCTTTGCTAAAGAACATAAAATAAATATACTGGGACTGGGTACTGAAGGATTCCCTGAGGACAGATTAGTGCAACATTTCTTATAAAATATATCAGAATCAAATTAGATTTAGGTCTAAGGCATACATGTCCAGGATGACATTACCAGGAGTTAGAAATGCGTTCATAAAGTTGTGCCATGGAATCAATCCTCCCTCTAAATGTATTTTTTTTCTTTTTTTTTTTACCAGGAATTGGACTGACAGTGTAATTCAGAGTTGTTCAATGTGCAAGGCAGAGAAAGACGAGGAATGTCATTTTTTATTTTTCTGTCCAGTTTTAACCGATTTGAGATATCAATGGCTTGCCGCACTGCTGAAATCTAATAATGTTATTACGGTGGTTGGAGCGTTAGACCTTTGTAAGAATCCTAATTGTGTTTCAAGAGGTTTTGCTTTTGCGGTTAAATTTTAATTAGGGGTTTGAACCGCAATAAAAACATGTTGAATTAACTGTCTAAAGGTTATGTTGCATCCATATGTTATGATCTTTCTTGAATGAACTCTATGAAATCGTTTTGAATCTTTAAAGCATATTCTCTTTTTTTTGTGAAGTTTTTTTAATGAAATTGTATGAAATGGTGTTCAAATCTCATCTCTTCTGGATCTTGTACTTTTATGTTTTTTAACCGGAATAAAGCATTATAGTAAAGTATGCAATTTTACTTACTTCAAGTGCACAATCTACATGACCTAAACTGTATGTAGGGTAACTGTGAGAACATTGTGGTAAATGGTAACATTACATCTCTAAAACTAGGTAATGTCTACTAGGAACATGGTTAAAATTGAAACAAATATATCTGAGTCACTAAACAGAATTCTGAGGACACTTGGCAACATAAGTATTATTTGTTTAATGCTACTTTTTTTTGCCCATTGTTGATATCATGTGATGACATAAGAAATGTCACAGATGACATCATTTGTAATTGCACATATGTTTTCATGGATGGCATGATCGGTGAAGCAAGGCAGTTATGGTTCTTTTATGAGCTATAACTGGCAAAATCTAATCCTTAAACCATGACGTCCCTTTCACAAATATGTGTCACCAATATTACAGAGGTTTTTGTAGCAACTTAACAATTATTTCCCGCTAACAAAGCATCGACATTGAATTGTTCTACATTTGTATTAGGACAACTTAAGCATAACGTTAGCAGACGTTTTTCTTACTAAATGTCAGTGTTTTTTTAAATTTTATTTTATTTAAAGATTTCCAATGATATTATACACCTGGATAGCCCACAACATGTCGGACCCCCTTAAGACTTTAAACTAATATTTCTGCAACTAATAAAACAACAGCCTAACATTTAGAGTGCTTATGAATGTCCACTCTATAAATGAGGGCGGGGGGAGGGAGCGCCCCATTCATATAACACTGTACGAAAAAAAAGACAGCCCTAAATGTTCCTCACCAGCCCATGCCCTCAGTCAGTGCCTTATTCCATGTTTGCCGGGCCGGTAACAACAGTACTGGTAAGCTTGCCAGTACCGTTGTTACTGGACCGGCAAACTATGAGTTCTGCTCGCGGGTGCCTTCCCGCCTGCCAGGTCTGACCTGGCTGGCATACCGCACCCACGAGCAGACCATGTCGGATACACCGGCACATTTCACGAATGGTGCCGGTGATCCGACCTCCCCATTCCCATGGAGCCCTATCGGGCTCAAATGGCAATGGGGTGCATTTTTTTCCAGCGCCTGGGAATGGACAATTACGAGGTCCGGCGGGGCCGGAATGCCCCGGTAATTGCCCATTCCTGGGTGCCGGAAAAATGTGCATGTTTGGCGGCAGCCTGCTGGTTTTACCGGTAAGTCTACCGCCAAACTTGTAATGAGGCCCCAGGCCTTGCAACCTGCTCATATTAGCCACTAAGCCTGGCTTCTTAGGTCTGTGGTGCATGAACCTGCATTTTTAGTCTGTGGTGCATGAACAAGGGGAAAAAGCAACACATACGGACAGTACACCTGTCATGAAGGGAGCTGGGCTTGACATGGTCTATTATCCAGACCATCTATCCAAGAGTATATGTTATCACTGTCGCCTTCTGGCCATTGCTCCTGGTTGACCTTCAGATTCTGAGTGTTCTGTTCTCTGTACTTGGCCATCTTGGATCTGAGGCCCCTCTCCTCAATATGTATCAACAGGACTCCCGTTTAGTGCACAGAAATTCACACTTCTCCTTACAGAGAGTGAGGTCTTGCTTTTGAGGAAATCTAGTCTTTCTAAATGTTCTGCTTCTGAGGAGGCATACAACAGGATTTCATCGTATTCTGGGAGGGCCCAACAGCACACTCCTGATAGCATGCTCAAAGATTGCAGCTGCATAGCATACTCCAAAGCTTCCTTGTGATATCCTGCCTTTAAATTAGCTCCCTGCGTGTCTGCCACTAAGTGGTCTATTGCAGCAGTAATATATCTTTCCCTCTTTACTACTTTTTCAGAATGCCCATGTCTACACAGATTCAGATGGATCTTGGCTATTTCTGTTTGGTTGGTATAATGATTGGGTGCTCTCACAAAATGGGGCCACCCACTTTATCTATGATGTCCTGTTTGACAAGCTTATTGAGGTCCTTTCAGCTTTGTTTTCCCGAGGTGGAATTGCACTCTGCAGTATTTCAAAGCCAATAATGTATTCTTTGTTTATTTTATCATCGAACCTGCTGCTGACTGTTTGTTGCCCATACTTGATTTCAGCCACAAATGATAATTTCTGGAGAATTGCTCTGCAACCTCCAAACATCTATATCCCTACAATTGGTTGGTAGCAGTTGATAGGGATTGAGCAATAACATAACATTTGTGGAGCCATGACGATTTCCATAGCTCCAGTATTTATTAGGGCTGGAGTGTCAGGGCCTTCGACATTACTGGTGCATTGTTGCTGACCTTTGCATATCTAACATGCTCCCGATCTCCAGAGATAAGGAAGATATCTCTTTCTTCCTTCTGGTCTGGCTCCTCTGGAATGTTTCTATCTGTGCTACTTAAGTCTTCCCTCTAATGGGTCTTGGAAATGGCTTTGTCGTTTGCAAGGGAAATTGGGGCTGACACACTTTTATTAAGTGGTTGAGTTTACCACATCTTGAATTTGTTGACCCATGTGTCATGATTCCCGCCCCTCATGTCCCCAGCTCTCCAAGATGTCAGGATGGAGCCAGGCCACAATCACCTACATGGCCCTCAAGGGCCTCTCCATCCTTCCAAAGACCCACTTGGAGTCAGACTTGGCGCTTGTGGCACCAGACTCACTCACTCCCATAGGATAACATTGGGGATTGGACTTGTAGTCTTTTGGGTGTGGTTCAGCCCAGAGACACCTGGGATACCCAGAGACTATTTAAGCCAAGCCCAGGCTGAGAAACATGCTTTGTGTTTTCTGCACCTGCAGCGTGACACTCACCGTGTTCGGATCGGCCTTCAGTAGGCCTGCATCTTTCTTCTGCGCTCAGCTCATGCAAGAACAAGAACACTGTTAGGAACAGCCTTACCTTGCGGCGCTTCTGCCCATCATTCATCGCTTCTTCTGTTCTGCAGGCATCTTCGACGGTGTCATTCCCATCCCGGCACGCTGCTTCCTAAGGAAAAGAACAGAAAAAAGGCATTAGTAAGCATTCAGCAAATCTTTGCTTAATTTTAAAGACTGTACGAGCTTCAAACGCTTACATGAATCCCAGCCGCTCTGGGGAAACTCTGTCTCCCGAACTTCTCATCAATCTGCAAGAGGGAAAAGACACTCCAGGTTAGCGTGGAAACATCTAGAGGCGCCACATACCGCGCTTACTCACCGCATTTCTTCTTCATAACCGGCATCCACGCTGAAAACATCGAGGCACCTAAAAGACACAGAAAAAGAACTCAGTTCAATACAAATATGAAAGGGTCGCATTGTGCATCGCGCTCTCACTCACCTTCAGCGCTACTCATCTCAGCAGCACATCGCCCTCCCCGGATGCCGGACATCATCTAAGGAAGGAAAGGAACGAAGTTAGAGAACTGTTCAAAAGACTCATTATACTTACCTGTCGGCTCTTGCCAGTGAAGTAACTAGGCAGCAACGAGCCCGTATCAATCAACGCGCCCCTGTGCTGAAAGCAGGACGGAGAGCACACTTTCCAAGAAAACAAGGTGAGCTGTGGATCAAAGGGAAGGGTTGGACCCCGGGGAAGAAGGGGTTCAAGCACACAGAGACAATGGGGAGTTAAATTCTACCAATCCTGTGCTTCAGGCCCAGTCTCCAGTCGAGTAGACTCCAGAGAAGGGTTTGAGGTCATAAGAGGTCAGAACAGACTGAGTGACGTCCCTGTGGATACCAGGTGAGCATTACGCCTGGTAGGACAACTTCATGTGTGGGGGTGCACGTTACTGCAATATTTTTAGCTACCAATTGCCGAAGTGGGGTGTTTGGTTTTGGAGTTGCCACTGAATGGCAACTGGTGTGTGTTTTGGTTGGCTATGTACACCTCTTCAACTTTGATTGCTTTCAATGTGGTATTGATGCATGCCATCCTTTCTTCTGCAAGCTCCTGGGTCCTTCCTATTTCTAAAATCTGTTCCTGCAGTATTTGCTTCCAGAGTTTTACTGAGTAACACCCCTGGATTCCTTGCACTCTTTTATTCATCTTCCTCATTGATGGGGGTGCATGTAAAGGCCGGGTGTCTCATTCGAGCATGAAACAACAAAATATTCAAATCTCATCAGAAAACAATCACAGTTGACTTTGACCTTGGAATTTAAGTAGTTTTTCTTACCTTTTCTACCTTTGCAGCTTGATATGAGCCATCAGTGGGTGATAGAGTTGTGAATATACAATGTATGGCAGGAGTCATTGGACCTCATTACACGGAAGGCATTAACCATGGCGCTATTAGCACCATGGTTGCCGGCGGTAATTTACTGATTCCGCCATGGTGGATGGCGGAATTAACGCCCCATTCCAAGGTTGTCGGGGCGGTAATTCCCCATTCACCATTGGCCCTTCCCATTCCCATTTGAGCCCCCATAGGGCTCAATGGGAATGGGGAAGGCGGTAATTACAGTACCGCAAATTGCAGTACCGTAATTACCTCCAAGTTCCCTTTGCGGGTCCCATCCTTAACAGCTGGTAAAACCAGCCGTTAAGGTAGGGACCCGCGAAGGGAACTCATAGTAAGGCGGTAAGGGATTACCGGTACCGGTACCCTTACCGGTAATCTCTTACCGCCATCCATGTAATGAGGCCCATTGTTTTCCCTCAATGTGCATTTCAATCTTGGGTGCTGGATTGATGGGGCACCCAATATATTTAATTCAGTTTCAGAAGCCAGAATTGAAATTGTTCTTGTGGGTGTAGTGGGTCTCTGTGCTCTTCCCACATCAGCTGTGATAATTACAAATATTGTGTTGCACCTGTTTTAGCAAACTGAAATATGTCACCCTGGGTGATTCCACATTCTGCTCCCAGTTTAAACTTATGGTGTGGTAACATATCCGCTGGGGCGCCTGAAGGATACCGTTTATTCACATATATTAATGTGTTGAAATAATATAATGGTATGGTGTGAGCAAGCACTCTAACCTGGAGACGCAACCCCTAATGCACTCATCGCTGCTTTGTTAGGTGTGCATTGATGTTTGAGATAACAACATTCTTCTCATTGCTTGACCACAGTAAGGCACAGATCTAAGAAGACTGCTACCATGATCCGCAACGAAGTGTGGTGTACTCTGCTACATGACAGCATTATCTTGGGACTGTATTTCACTGAAATCAAAGGTGTTGACCAATCTCTCGAGGGAGAGGTTCCATGAGTCAGATTGGTCACTCACAAATAGTAGTGCCAAGAGTTTCAGAAAATGCTAGTTGTAAATTAGCCCAGGTTTCTGGTGCACAGTTTTTAGTTGATTGCTATCGTTTTTCATTTCAAGTGGTTGGTTGAAAAGCCAGGTCTTGAGCAGTTTCTTATCTGTTAAGTGGCACTCCTGCAGGAGGAGAGGTTTGGGTAGGGTGATGTGGCCAGAACTGAAAAAGAGAATCCTCCTTGCAGTTTCTTGTTGAAATTGGGAACTAGTACTAGTGCTGTGTCTTAGTGTTCTGGAAGGAGTATAGTATTTAGACTTACTTCTGAAGGAAGAGGGGGCCACTACATGGAATGAACAATGAGGATGCAAATGGGTTTGAAACAACACCTTTTTTGATGGGAACCCAGTGGAGAGTACATAATGCTGGTGTGATATGTTCAAAAACGCTTCATTTTGAGAATTAGAGTCTTGCCACTGCATTTTGAATTCTTTAAAGTTATCTCATTAGGAAACATTGGAGTCTGAGATAGAGACTATTTGCATAGTATAGTTTAGCTAGTATTAGAGAAAGTATGGCTCTGGCCCTCTGGGTGAGTGTTAAGTAAGGTAAGAGGTGGCCTAACATGCACAGCTGGGAGAAAAAGCTTCTGACAATAGCTTTGACCTGTTCATCAAGAGTGAGTGTGTTGTCCATTTTTGTTCCAAGATTTCTTACTATGGTTGACAGGTTTGGGCCCATCTCATCAGGCCAAGGGATTGTGGTGGAGTTGCAACCTTTAGGATTACAGAGAATCCGCTCTATTTTGCTACGGCTGAGTTCTAGTCTGTTTTCTGTCATTCAAGAGTCCACATGTGCAATGTAATTTTTAATCTCAGAGGCGATTGGTAATGGGTGGTTTACAATTCTATTTGCCTTGTTTGTAAGCCATTGCTTAGATGTAGCAGGAGATACCAAATGTGTTGATGATGTCCAGTAGGGGTGTCATATAGATGTTGAAGCATGCAGATTTCAACTGAGCTGGGACTCTTCAGGCGCTGATGGCGTCATCGGGGAAAGGAAGATGGGCACTAAGGGCCTCATTACGACCCAGGCGGTAAGTTACCGCCTGGGCCGTGACTTTACCACCATGGCGTAAACTACGTTTACGCCATGGTAGTTGGCGGACTTACCGCCCCATTCCGACCTTGGCGGGGCGGTAAGTCCCCAATCCCCATTTACCCTTCCCCATTCCCATTTTTGCCCCATAGGGCATAATGGGAGTGGGGAAGGCGTTAATTACGCCACCGTAAATTACGGTGGCGTAATTAACTCCATGGTCCCTTAGCGCCATGGATTTTAACACCTGCTAAAAGCAGGTGTTAAATCCGCCATGGCGCTAAGGGACCTCGTACTCAGGCGGTAAGGGTCGGCGCTGTTTACGCTGCCGTAAACCCCTTACCGCCTGGGTCGTAATGAGGCCCCAAGTGTGGAGATATCATGATTCATTTGTGAAGATTGTAGGAACATGGATCAACATGAAATCATGATGGGTTGCATGAGTCAATAGTACCTTGTAGGTCCTCTGCAGACAGAAGGTACATAGACAAGACAATAGGTAAGACAATAGAGAGGAGGTAGTGCAGGAGGTGTTGGTGGATTTTATTGGTTCAGTGTGGGTAGGAACATCCTTTATTGTCATGATGTTCCTGGATGCCTTGGATATTTTGGTTGACATATGCAGCAATCTGGTCTCAGAACGCTTGTGTAGGGTTAGGGGTTTTGTTACAGGTTGTTGGGTTCTTGTATTCTTGGATGATCCTATAGATTTCCCTTTCTCTGTGATGTGCTGAATCAATGCATTTGGAGTAGTGTGATTTCTTTGCTTTGGACACTTCAGACCTCTTGATTGTAGGTGAATTTGCCAGTGTGAAGATTAGTTCTCCTACAGAATTTCTCCATTTTCCGATTTCTCTTTTTGTTGCAATGCACTCCAGCACGGAAATAATCCAGTAGTGACTGTGGTGGTGTTTGTTTGGGGTGTAATGCAGCAAGGTTTTCCCCAGGTGACTTTGCAATAGCGTAGTCTTCTTTCTTCAGCCAGATGTTGAGATCTCCAAGTATAGTTAGTAGTTGGTAATCTATGGACATGCTGGCGGCAGCGAGTATGTCAGCAAAATGAGGGCTACAGGAGGGAGGGCTGCAGATTAGGAGGAAGCTTAATGTATCTGTGGGAGAGATTCAAAGAGAGGGATGGTGTCAATGGACGGTGTTGAGACTACAAAGGTATGTCTGTGAACCAGAGCTATGCATCAGTTGGTATCTAGAGATGAAGCCTACTGGGAAGCCTGTAGGTCCACGAGATGCCTGATTGAAAGGGGTAGTGAGGGTTGCATTGAATTCTCTCCTTGTTCTTTCTTCCATTCTGATTCTGCTATCTTTGTGGTTTCTAGGCATCTTTTCACCCAGTTTTTGTTGAGAATCGGGAGGAGGGTTTGAAAGGCTAGGAAGAGATGCGAGGGGTGATATTTACCTTTTGATTTTCTTCAGACTGCTTTTTGTGGTTGGTTCGTTTGCACATTTCTTTATTCCTCTGTGATGATAGTTAGTTGGGAAATTATGGAACTGTTTCAAGCATGCTGTTGGCCAATTGGCTTGTAGACTATACAGATGGGATGATTTTCTAGGGGTCAGGATATGAAAAGGGTTCCTTCAGTATAGCAATAAATGCAGCTATTATTATAATGATTCCAGAGTTTATTAGGCATTGTTTGTGTCTGATGCTCTATATGTGATGGGCCTAGTTTCAGTGAGATAGGACTGATTATAACAGCATAGATGAAATAGGTTTGTTGATTTAACTTGGTGCTGCTTGTTTAGGCAGCTATGGTGGGTCCAACCAGTTAGGCATTGACAGTGTAGTTGGAATACCACAATCTACACACTTATTATAGGGATAGTACAGTCAGTAAAGGTTTGTAGGTATTGGTATGCAAAGGTTGCATTCGTTTGGTATGTAGGCACAACTAAAAGTAAACTAGTTATGTTACAGGTTTATGGTGGTACATGGATTTTTCGTCGCCGAAACATAAAGCCCCTTGGAAGCATATATGGCCATCGGAATGAGGCGCTAATGTTTTTTGTATATTTAACTATAGCACTAGGTAGACCCCTGGCTCATGATTAGTTGCTCAAAGATCAAATTTAAGGTCTCCCTTGAAAGAATTTTTTTGTTCTACATCTATAGTGGCCTACAGCTCACTAAATCTCCCTATCAGAAAATCTAACTATCCCTCAAATGTGTGTACTATTCCTAGTTGGCACTGCGGTGCTGCCTATGTAGAATAGGGGTAGGAAAAGAGAATGGGCCTCATTATGAGGTTGGAGGTAGCCCCGCCCTTAATAAGGGAATGGCTACACCCAAACTCGGGTCTGGCTCAGGGTCCCACGTAAGGGGAATTACCGGGCCATTCTGACCTTGGAGGGCCCGGTAATTTCCCTTTTGTGGGAGCGGAGCCGGTACATCCTCATTCCAATTTGAGCCCCAACAGGGCTCAATGGGAATGGGGAGGATGGTAGCAGCGGTATCGTTCATAATGGTACCGTTGCTACCATCCTATTCTGACCAGGCGTGCAGAGCGGCACACACAAGCAGAACTCGTAATGTGGAGGCATGGTAACAACAGCGCTGGTCGCACTACTGGCGCTGTTGTTGCCTTACCGCCGCAGACGTAATGAGGCCCAATGTCCCTTAACTGACTCACTACTTTCCTATATCTAAGGGTAAAAGCACTTCATGAAGTTTTTTATTTCTTTTTTATTCCTTCCTTTCCAGTGTACAACATTTAAAAATGTTCTGCAGTAAACTCTACTTGTTAAAACGACTTTTTCTCCCAAGCTCTCAATCAATCGGAGTGTCTTGGGTGTTCAAGGGATAACCCTGAACCTTCTAGTCAACCGGTTTCAGTGGGATTTGCTTTTGTCTACCCGCTTTCTTCAGGACTGGAACCCAACCCTGTGGTTGGGATCACTTCAGGAGGAGGTATACTGTGATTTTTTCATCCAAAACCCTTGTTTCCTCTCAGGCATCGGGGCACCTCACGAACACATGAGAACAAACAAAAGGGATGGGACAGGGTCAGCAGAAAGACAGATACAGGCAATTACTTAAATAGAAATTATTCTAGGGCTTTTTAGAAGCTCCTGGAATTGTGCTCCAGTTTAGCTCCCTTCTGTGGGTTGAAATGTGCTCCCGCTTGTCGATTTTATTAACAATACACTGTAGCACTTGAAATTTCCTTATTTTGGTAGATGAGGCTCCTAGCAGTAATGAGTTACAGCAGTCTCACCTTGTCAAGCCAGGGCTAGAGCGATAATCACAGTATTGTTTCTAGTAATAAATGAATGTATATTTTTGAGTAGGTGCATAGAATGGTTACAGCTCTTTGTCAATAGATTGACGTGGGTATCTGAATTTAAGTAGGCCTCCAGATAGATGCCCAAAGATTTCTCCTTACATAGCACTGGAATACAATGTGTGCCTATTTGAAAACTAGAGTAGGCAGTACTTAGTTTATCCCATGCAACCTTTGAACCAAAGATGAACAATTCAGTTGTGTTGCAATTCAGGCAGATCCAATTGGAAGACATCCAGTCTTTGATCTGATGACATATAGAAGAAATGGGTGTCATTGCGTTTGTGTAATTGGTAAAAAACAGGCCCAGGTTGTCTAAGAAAGAATATAGGGGCCGGATATAGAGGTTGAACAAGTTTGGAGACAGCTTGCCCCTGCAGTACTCTGACCAGATGGGTGTCGTAGGAGAGCATGCCTGACCCCACTGGATACTTCAATTGTGGTCCGACAAAAAGGAGAGGAACCAATCAACGGCTTTGTTGGATCACTGACTTACGTGGCGCAAGGTCTGTTTGAGGATGCCATTATCCACCAGATCAAATGCTGCGGATAAATCCAGCAAGGCCAGAATACCTGCTTTGCCCTCTTCTGTGATGTCGAGCATGTGTGCTTGAAGGTCCACTAGAGCCTTTCAGTGCTGTAGTTGGGCCAAAAGCCTGACTGTCTAGGATGGAGAATACAATAAGCTTAAGAAGGACTGGAACTGCATATAGGTCACATTATCCAGGACCTTAAGCAGGAAGTTACATTTGGTAATAGGTCTGAGATTATTAGGGTCTTTGGGATCAAGGTTGGATTTCTTTGGCAATGGGGTGACTGTGACTGTTTTGATAGACTTGGGAAGCTTTCCTTCTCGAAAGGAGGCATTAACAAAACTGGTAAGGAATGGGGCAAAGAGCCTCCCGTTTCCAGTATAATTTTAGGGGCAATAGTATTTTCTGAGCATGCTGTAGGTTTCATGGACGTGAGGATTTATTCCATTTCACATGTATTTATTTCTAAAAGGGGGAATGTACAGTGACTTGACACTTCATGATCTCTATACAAAAGGTTTTTAGATGTATTATTCCTAGCCTGCATTTTTACTTCTATCTTCTCTCTTGCCTTAATGATTTTTTTCCTCAAAGGCGGCCTGCACTGTCAGTGTGTCTTGAGTTGTGAGTCGGAACAGTATTTGGAGAGCATTAGGTTTCTCGAGGAATCTTAAAGTTCATTTATGGTGCCCTCAGGGTGCAGAATATGCAAGTCAATGGTCTGTGCATGGCAGTGTATGCTCAACCTGAGCTACAGGATTTCTGGTAAACACCCAATCTATAATGTGAATTTATCAGTAGTGGGCACATTATTAATAGCTTTGAAAGAAATGTATGTTAGTCAGAGCTCTTTCGAGTTCAATGGCTACTTTTTGCCAGGGAAGAGGGTGGCCCTATAGGGTCGCTTTAGGGAGTGGAAGATTTGTGTTATTTCCTCATTACAAGTGGGCATTACTGAGGGGGTCCTATAGATTAGAACAATATTCAGATGACAATTGGTGTTGGGGGTCATCTTGGCAAGCAGTATTTCACAGTCCTAACAAGTTATTAGAGAGGCAAACAGGCCTAGCTTAGTTTTGCCGATAATTGCCACCCTGCCCCCTGCTCTCGTCACCCTATTTTTGCAGAGAATTGAGTACCCAGACGGTACTGCTAGGCAGATGGCCGGGCCACTCGTATCCTTAATCCACGTTTCAGTTAGACACAAAATGTCGAAGTCTCTGTCGACTATCATGTCATGAATGTTGCTGGCTTGGTTGATAAGAGATCTAGTATAAAGGAGTACAATTTTTAGTGTAGCTCCTGACACAATTTTAGGTTTGTGGTGACAGTTACTTGCTGGTTTAATTAGCTGAGTGTTTAAAATTATGAACATTACCTCAGTCTAGTGTGTTTCTAGTTATTCTGCAGGGATTAGTCAGAGCAGCTGGGTTATGACCTGCTGTGCGGTTGGCTGCTGAATGGGTGCACAGCTGGTATTATAATAAAATTGAAGAAGTGGTGCTTGCCAGGGCGACCCTAGTTATGTGGGTGAGCAATTGATATGGTGATGCTTTGATTTCATGTGCTACCTGTCCTGTGTGCGCAAATTGCACATGGGGTGTCTTTCCACAAGTCTGTCTGTTGATTGGGCTGGCTACTCTTTGCCGATATCTCTAGTTGTGGGGCATGACTGGGGTAGGTGGGGAACGTGGGCAGTCATGAATACTAGACCTCCTTGATTTTGCTGCTGTTATCTGTGACCACGTCCCTTAGCGTGTTTCTTTTGGTCTGCAATGTTGTTGCTGCTGTTGTCACTTGTTGTGCTTGTGGTGAATAACCAGCTTTTCAGTCATTTCCTAAAGGTGATGTGGTCTTCTGTGGTTCTAATTTCTTTGGGCATGGTGTTCCATAGGTTAGCAATAAGACGTGACAATGCTGTTCCTCCGAATGTTCTTTTTTTGTACACTTTCGTCTCTATTTGTAGGTCGTCGATTGATCTTAGTTCCCTTCTTGGCTAGTAGTGTCTGATCTTGGCCTGGAGGAATTTGGCTCCTTGTCTGTGTAGGAATGTATGAGTGATGCAGAGGACTTTGCATTTTATGTGTTTATTTTAGTGGTAGCCAATGAAGGCTACTCAAAGCTGGGGTGATGTGCTCTTTTTTGTTTCATTTTAGCAGACTCCTTGATGCAGTGGTTTGGACTCATTGGAGTTTCTTAGTGAGTCTTTCTGGCATTCCTAGGTAGAGGCTGTTCACGTAGTCAATTCTTGTTAGTTTCAGGGATATGATTGTAAGGGCTCTTTGTGGAAAGGAGAGGTATGGGAGCAACCCCCTGACTAGTCCTAGGAGATAGAAGCACTTTTTAGTGATTGTGTTGACTTACAGTTCCAGGGATAGTCCACTATCCATGAGTATTCCTAGGTTATTTACCACATTGGAAGTGTTCTGATTGTATGCTCATGCCAGTCAGCCAGGCCACTTGTGGGTTGGTTGTGTTGTTTTGTGTGGGTAGTTCATTATTTACATTTTGGCTGGTTCAGTTTGATGTTGTTCATTGTTATCCAGTTGTAGATGTCTGTGGGACAGTTGTTGTTGAGGTAGTTGTTTAGTTCCTGAGTTGTGATCATCTTCACAATCAGTTGTGTGTAATCTGTGTAGTTGTAGGCAGTTAGTCCGTGGGTTTGAATGATTTTCATCAGGGGTCACAGGTAGATGTTGAAGAGCAGGGGAGCGAGGCTGGATTACTGTGGAACTCTGCAGGAGATGTTTTTGGCATTTGAGGTGAAAGGCAGTAAGTATGTTCTTTCAGTTTAATTTGTGAGGAAAGAGATAAGCCACCTTAGTGCGGATTTCCGTATGCCACATTCCATCAGTTTTTTTATTAGTGTTGCGTGGCTAATTGTGTCGAATTCTGCAGATATGTCCAATAGTATGAGTGCAGATTGGGTGCCGCTGTCTGCATTTATTTTCAGGTCATCCCATATCAATAGGAGTACTAGTTCTGTTTCTCTAATTGGTCTGAAGCCAACTTGAGGGTGGTTGAGTATCCAATATGCTTCAATGTATTTAAGTAGGATCTTGTTTGATATGATATGATATGATATGATTTGGCATTTATAACGCGCCTCTACACAAGTGTTTCTAAGTGCGACAAGACAAGGAGGGAAAACAAAGGGAGAACAAAATAACGATCTTACTAGGCCTTGTGTCATTAATTTCACACAAGTGCGGGGAAGAGGAATCGGGAGAAGTGCCGGGGGCTGGGACGGGGGAAGTGCAGTTAACTCACAAGTGCAGCCAGTGGGTGGCTCATAAGCGCAGAGAGAAGGGACTGTAGGGTTGCAGATACAGACCCTTAAGTGCTGGGGATCCCGGAGGAAGTGTGAGGACAACTAGACATGCATGAGCCTGGGCTCGAGTTTCGAGGGTGACCAATTGACCAGTGCTTGTAACAGTCAGGTGCACAGGTGCATCAGTAGGAGAGCAGAAGAGAGAAAGCAGAAACGACACAGAAGTTCTTGAGTTGCTTCAGGAACCGGAGGTTGTTCTCCAAGATCTTCGCTGGGTAGGGCAAGTTGTATATCGGTCTGTAGTTGCTTGGATCTTCTGCACTTTCTGATTCCTTTTTTTACCAGTGGTTTGATGTATGCTGATTTGAAGGAGATTGGTACGATTCCTATTTTAAGTGACCGGTTCATTAGGTCCCGGAAGTGTGTCACCGGGGTTTTGTAATTCAGGATTTCTTTGAAGATGTCCAGGAGCCATGGGTCCTTTGGAGATCCTGCAAGGTTGGTGTCCTTGATCAGTGTGGCATATTTGTATGTAGTGCTACTATATAAACAATACACTTATTCTGTGCTTGTCAAGGTGGTTGGTACCGAACTCCATTCTGTAGATAAACAAAAAACCTGCATGTCTCATTCAACTGCCTCTCCCAAAAGCACCTTTGAGCTCCAGCTGGACTCCTCATTCTTCACCCATTCATGCTTGGCTGAGAGCTGTGTGCCAAAACCTACATTTTTGATGCATCATGGGCACTTGGCACCAGGGCACAGCAATCCCTTCTCGAGGATATTGTAATGTAGGCATCCTTTTAAGCAAATAGACTTTCATGGGCCCATTGTTCTCTCTAACATTGGTGACTGGCGAGTTGAGCAATTCTTCAGCATACCGGTGATAGATTGGAGACAATGGTTTATACCTAGTGTCCCCCTCATCGTCTGTGTCCCCTAAATATTGTGGGTCCCATTTTTCAATATGCTCCACCAATGGTTTTATGAATGGCAAGAGAGGGGCAGAGCCATGTGTGCTGCTGGTCATTTTGGAATAATGTAACATGTTTTCTGATGCAATTGGTGCCTGCACTGTTCAGACAGCCTGTCCGTTTTCATTATTGCACTGAAAAGGATACTTTGTATTGATATTTATTTGCATGTCAGTGTGTGTAGCTTTGTTACATTGTCATTTTTTGTTACTAGGGACATATAATAATTGTACTGATTTTATTATAAAAGGACAGGCTATGTTTATGATATGCACTGACACTTTAGTGAAGACAACTATTGTAGTGATCTTCAGTATATGTACTTCACACTTCTTTGCGAAACATTGCAATATGTATTAGATAAGTGTGTAGATTTTTTGCAATTTATTGTTGTCGGATCTTCTGTTTGTGCATTTCTGGTGATTATGCAGGCACATTACGGTGCTGTAATATGGATGTACTAGCCAGAAGCTAGATGGCAGTGGAATGTTTTAGACCCTCTCTAAAGAGAAAGTTGAATTCAGCCTACACATAGACCCTAATATGAATTCCTTATTTTCCAGATATGCATATCATGTCTTTACAAAAGTTGAAAAGACATAGCAAATCCTAACAGGAAAGTCTCTGCAATATTTATGAGCCACTGGTCAAGATTCATAGCTTAGCAGAGGAAGCCAAAGCACAGAGAGGATCCATACACCTGGAAGATATAAGTGATTGGGCAAAGAGGGCCCTGTGTTTTTTGTGGAACACTAATGCTTTCATATTTCAAGAGTGGTGCGAGAACATTCTTCACAATATCAGCTCAAAATGTGGAGGCTTGTAAGAGGCAAAAGGTTCTTTGGATACCGGGTTGTTCCTCTTCAGGGATGAGTTTGTTTAGTTGCAATGCACATATGGTAATACCTTTAACCTTATGACATCCTTGCACAAGGACTTTTCACTCTGGGTCTCTTCCAGGGCTTCCCATAGCAAGTGAGGGCTTATCATAGCATGTGCACCCTCACTTACCCCAATTATCACCAAGTTTATCAATAAATCCTTCTTGGAAAGCTCTGTACCGTCTTGCATTAAGCAGGCTTAGATCTCCACTCTGTTAAAGAAGTCATTGCTGGATCGGAATGTCCCTTCAAATTACAGACCAATCACAAAAGTCCCAATCCTGCTCAAATCATGATTGGGCTGCTTATATACAAGTTCAGGACTTTCTGACTTAGAATAACATCTTAGGCCAGCAGCAGTCATGGTTCTGGACTGCTCATGGCACAGTAACAGCATTGCTTGACCTGAAGGCCAATATTTTACAGACTGTGGAGAATTGTGGCACTGCACTACTTATGCTATTAGACCTTCAGCCTTTGACCTTGTAGATCACAGCTTGCTGGTCAATAGGCTATAACACGTTGCTATAACACTGTGCCTCGTTTTCGTCCACAGCTGCTAATTGGGTTAAGTCCTTTTTGTCTAGCCTTTCTGCTAGAGTTTTCTGTGGTGATGCCATTGCTGATGAATTTGAGGTGACAAGTGTGGTGCCTCAGACATTCATGTTGATCCAATAGAATATTTTCACAAAGCTTTTGTTTGAATTGTTTGATTCTAGAGATTCCAGAGATGTTACATATACTAACTATGCTGAAAATATTCTGTGTCTACTTTCACTGTCAGGTAACTATGCCCTAGATACGGAAAGTATTAAAGCTATCTACTCCATGATTCAGCTATGGGTGGCTCACAATGGCCTGCCCCTCAATAACTCTTGCACAGAGCTGATGATAACAGGTACAGCTGCATGGCTAAGGAAGCTTGACTTGAAGTACAGGAAATTTCTGATAGCAGGCTGCTCCAGTGTTACGCTGCCCAAAGTTAAAATGCTGGGTGTTAATTTCAATCAAGAACTAAATATTAAGGCCAACGTGAACAGCCTTCATTCTTCATCTTCCTACTACATTAAATTGCTGACTCAGCTAAAACCCTTCCTGATGCTTATGACTGCACTTCTATTGCCAGAGCCATCATTGGTGCCAAATTAGATTATTGCGCTAGCGTGTTGCAGGATTTTGGTAGAGGAGAAATAACCAAGCTTCAGACTATTCAAAACAGTGCTGTTCAAGCCATAGAAGGCTTGGGCAAGCACTCACATCTCTTAGGCCAGGAAAGCATTGCACTGGCTGCCAGTAGACTTTTCACCTGCTCTCCTTTACACATAAATGTCTTTTTGGCTTAATACTGCTTGTATCGCATATAGATTATCTTGGCTGCTTCTCAAAGAATGTTGAGATCAAACAATATCCATCTCTTGCACGTGCCGATATCGAAGCTGACTGTTGTCAGCCAGGGGGCATTTCACTACGTAGCACCTAGGTGATGGAATGCCCTACCTCCTGACCTTAGTGGTTGCACCTCCCTAAATTGCTTCCATTATGGATTATAGACTGCCTTATTGTCTTTATCTGTGCGCCTAGTTCTTGATGGTTCATTGTTTTAGGCCCGATCTTTTTTATTTTATTTTTGATGTGTCTCGTCTTGTTAGGTCTTTCTTTCCCCAAATAGCCTAGGGATCCATATCCTGCGGATTCAAAAGTGGAGGGGCCAGCACTTGATTTAATCAGGGTAGTTGGCCTTCTGCAAATTTATCTGTACAGGCCTGTAAGGGGGAGATTACTGCATTACACTTAAAACTGAAGGCTGGCTTAATTCAACGCTTGAGTAGTCCAGATCACTCAGTGTTTCATATGTATCCAATCCTTACCAGCAGTTGCCAAGGAGGTCAAGGGTTAGCTTTTCAAAAATACAGTAGAGACAATGGAGACAGCAGCACTGCACCGGGTTAGTTTCCCTTGTGACAGTTTTCTGGTGAAAATGCTAAGGTTTATCATTCAGTCATCATCCAGAGGGAACTACATTTTTTGCATATCAGCACTTCAGGATGGAGATGAATGCCACATTGAAATACAGATTCGTGACAGGATATTGGGTAATGAGATTGTATCTCAATGATCCCTATCTCCTGGACCATGTGCTCAGATTTTACAGATAGTTCCTGTATTTTGCTCTGGGACAGAACCTGTTACCAATCCACTGCTTTATCCAACAGTTTTATTTCAGCTATCTGATACAATGCCCAGGTGCTCAGACTAGTAGTAGCATTTCTCAAGTCCGGATACATAAGACTCAACATAATGAGCATGTGAGCCCAGATCTTCGAGATGCATGCCCAATTCACAATACGTGTCAGCCAGTTTCTGGGGTTTGCCATGAACACTCAGAAATCATTTGTAGTCTCTTTCCAGAACATTAAATTGTTGGGGTTCATGATAAACTGTAGGGCCTCATCCCTCACTTGGTATCAGATGAAGGTGACAGCTATCAGGCAGGAGCTAGAAATAGTTCTTTAGTTGTCTGTCATATACCTCAGGAACTGAAAGACCCTTCCTCCTTCTCGATGAAAGCCATCTTTCCAGGACCCTCCCTTACAAAATACTCCAAAGGTTAAACATTCCAACTGTTGGTCACAGAAATGGCTATTCTGAGTTGGTTGCTCTGGTGGGCATCTCATATGAAGGGATGGAACTGAAGACCATGTTTACTTCCTTGCCCAATTTTCGATTTGACTCGGGTACAAGTTTGAGTTGATGGGTGCAGGTATGGTACAAACCTGACTAAAGGTCTATTGTTCATTTAGGTATTGTGTTGTCAGATACATTGAAGTTTCTTGCTGGTTCTTTTGTGATTAGATGTTTAACAAACCAGTTCTCTTACTGCAGAGTGCACCATTTATGGACAACAGTACAGTGGTCAAGTACATAAACAAGCTCAAGAGAGACTCACTCACGTTTCCTGGCAGACCTGGACAACAATGTTTAGGATTGTTGCCTTTCTTTTTGCATTAACGTCCAGCTGGCATGTTTGCCAGGTGACCTGAATATGCTCGCCAATTGGTATTCTGGTCAATGAGTCAGAAAAATGACTGGAGACTTCATCTGTCACTGTTCATCAGATTTAAAAGCTATGGGGCCTCATTACGACCCTGGCGTTAACCAATGGCGCTATTAGCGCCATGGTTAACGTCGGTAACTTACTGAATCCACCATGGTGAAATGGGGAATTACCACCCCATTCCAAGGTTGGCGGGGCGGTAATTCCCCATTTACCAGTGGCCCTTCCCCATTCCCATTTTTGCCCCATAGGGCTCAATGGGAATGGGGAAGACAGTAATTATGGTACGGTACAGACCAGCCGTTAAGGTCAGGAACCGCAAAGGGACCTCGTAGTAAGGCTTTAAGGGGTGAACGGCGCTGCAACCTTTTACGGCGCTGTTAACCCTCAATGCCTGGGTCGTAATGAGGCCCATGGGGTCCTTTTTGAACTTTTAGCGATCCATCTTCCTGCTTTCTTCAGTTGGAGACTTCTTACAATGCTTACCGAGGTGCTACAAGTTTCCCTTGTTGTCCATGAGAACAGATAGGCTTCTACAAGTTCAGGTGCAAGGTACAACTCTAGAAGTAGTGATGCCTTTCTCCGGACTCAACAATGATAGCCACTGGCCTTGGAAATTACTCTGGAAAACCCAATCCTGATTCAGGTTTCCTGAGATCTGTTACTAGACTCTCTTTTTCAAACACATCTTTTTTACACCAATTGACGGCATGGTTCATTTTGGAAATTCTGGACTTTGTCTCTCGCCAGGCTATTTTGGGTTTCCAGTACAATTAAGACAGATAAGGCAACCTATAGTATATGCACTCACTGGTGCATACACAGTAGAGTGGATGACTGTCATGCCGGATTAATGCAGGTGGTACATTTATTGATGGACATAGAATTGACATGTACTTACTGAACAGCCAATACCTACAGTCCCACCAGGCATTGTCAGCCAAATTAGTGAGGATGATGTGCTTGGTTTCCTTCATAAGTTTGGAAGATGTCAGGGCATTGGACCTATAAGGTAGATTCTGTTCGCAGCAAGGTTTTAAGTTCCATGTTGAGCATAAGACTAACAATCAGAGTCAATTTCCTCAAACTTCTGTTATAACCAAGCAGAGCAAGTAGCACAATATTATATTTCTTCTTTTTTATTCATACAAACATATATAGAAAAATGTTTGTATTCATATACAAACATCTTAAACACTTTAAATGTTAAAATCCATTAGCAATATGAAACTGACAAATCACTCAATCTCTTCCATAACTCCCAATCTGTAAGAATATGCTCTTATCTGATTCTGAGAATAATACAATGTTGGGTCTCTCGCCCTTCTTCTTAGGTAATCCAGAGGGTGAGGAATCCTTTTAACTGTGAGGACATTCCCTACAGGCCAGGGTTACATGCTGATCACCTTAGGACCACACAATTGTGTTCAGGCAACATTGACTCTTCTGCCATCTTCATGATCACGTATATGTTTACGCAACTCCAAATGCATTGATGCATTTGTATACTAACTGCCTTGATCACTTTGCAGAACATGTTCCATCTAGAATATCTCCGTTTTTCACAGCAGAAACCTTAATCAACTCTTGCTCAAAATCTCATATTTTTAAGTACTGCCATTACTACCTTAAGGTATATGGGCTTATCCTCTCCTTCTCCCTGCATTCATTCTGAGTTCATCCATATGAAATGACAGCATAGAGAAAGAAAGAGAGTGAGAAAGAAAGAAAGAAAGAAAGAAAGAAAGAAAGAAAGAAAGAAAGAAAGAAAGAAAGAAAGAAAGAAAGAAAGAAAGAAAGAAAGAAAGAAAGAAAGAGAGAGAGAGAGAGAGAGAGAAAGGTAGAGATTGACAGTAGCAAAGTGAAAAAGGAAAATGGCAGCTTTCTGCATAGTCCAGTGGTAGGAGTGCATGGAGGAGACCACCCTGTATTCCCTTGTGATTCCCTTAGATCAGCAAGAGAAATCTGTCAAAATGGCCATAGAAATGGTTTGTCCTGACAAATGAAGACTACATTCCATTAATAGTATTGTCAACACAGCTGTGCACACCTGGAAGTCCCTTGTATGTGCACACTTTACACACCTGCTTTGCTTTGGGACTCATGCAGTCTAATCATGCTGACATTGCAACTCTACCTGACTTCTTGTGTAGTAGCTCCACTGTACTTCGATGTAAGATGAATCCAGTCCGAATCGTGATAAGGACATAAAACACACATGCACATACAATGCAATAACAGATACAGGACAATCATTTAACAACAATTTCTGAAACAATCAGGCATATGCTATTCCTATGAACTAATAGTCAAGGGGTGTGTACAAAGGACCTCATTATGAGTTCAGCAGTGTGGGCAAAAATTGTGGTAATGCAGTGGTAACGGGCAACAGTGGATTGAAATCAGGAAAGAGAGGGCAGATACATGCAGAAAAATGTGTCTGTTTGACCCATTTATTTTTAAGTGGGTAACTTTAACCTACAATGAGTCCCTAACAATGATGGAAGATGTGTGTGGGAGGAGAATAATATCTGGGATGTGGAAGTCCTTAGGGCTCCAAGACCAAGAAGGGTGTTTAGAAATGTGGCTGAGATTGCTAGTATACTTATCACATCAAACCTCATGGCCTGTAATGGCAGATTTCCTGGTGATAGCCCTGCAAAAAAATGACCTTTGTTAGTGGTTTGAGAGCTTCTGGAATAGATTATATTCTGGTAAATCTGGAATAATGGCACCTGGTGAGAGAATTTGGGGTATTGGATAACACAGCAAGTTTCCACTTCTGTTGCTGTTAACCATGATATGGGTACCTCTGGTGAGAGAAGAGAAGTTCATATTACGGATCCTAGTGTGGTTGCTCATGCCAGACGGGCACAGAAGTGGGGAAAAATAAATAAGTTGGAAACTCTTCCATTAATTTACTGCGGTATTCTGCATGCATTGGAAGATTACTACAATATCTCAGATAACGCCAGCAATGGTATAATAGCAGCACATGTAAACATAACAAAAGTGCTTAGACCATTCCTCACAAGTAACCCCAAACTTGCACAATAAGAAGTAATTAATGATATGAAAGGGATTGCAGGATGGCAAAGGATGACATTATTTACAGTGCCAAGCAAGTTCCCCTGGGGGTGAAGGGGGGGGGATCCCGGCCATACGCAAGGTAACAGCGCCTTACAAGAGAATGATGAGAAATAAGAAATAAGAGCACTCTTTATTTAGTGCTATAAGCAGCAACAACTCTAAAAGCTTTTGAAAACTAATGGCAGCTGGGACATTAGAGAAACCCAGGTATTGATTCACAGGAATATGCAGAATTAGTTTGGCAAGGGCATTTTAAATACCTATAAAGAGTATCCAGGAACTTTACCAAATAAGATCGGCTGAACCACTACAAGACGGAAATTAGCAATGCATTTATTTATTTATTTTATTGAACATGTGTAAGGCACTTTATAAACCGAATAGTGTTTCAAAGCGCCACAAGGCTAAATGGGAAGGGAACAGTGGAAATAATAAAAATAGCAAAACAGTAGTATACAATCATGGTCCTACTAGGCCTGGTGGCTTTCGGCCATGCGAGTGCATTGAAGAGAAGTGCAGGGAAAGGGGAAAGGAGGGGATCAGAGGAGTGGACAAGTGCTGCAGAAGGCCTCGGTAGGGAAGTGCTAAGGGAAGCCAAGGAGGAGAAGCTAGTATGGGTGACTCAAGGGTGGTATGTGGAGCCGCCAAGCAAAGGCCAGTAGAGCAGTGCAGTGTCAGGGATGGGTGCTGCTACTGACCAAGAGGAAGGGCCTGGTATTCAGTAAGATTCATGAGGAACAAGCCGCCAGTCAATATGATTTCTCATTAAGCATAGAGGAGTAGGGATTGCAATTGCTAGCCAGAAGGCTGATAAAGCCTCAGGCCCTGACAAAGTCCCGTGGACTTCTACAAATCTGAACCTAGCATCTGGGTACGCTACCTAACATGGCTGTTTATCGCCACAGTGAGCTCTAACTCAGTTCCCCCCTTGAGACAAATCCGGAAATAGTGCTGCTATATAAGAAATGGGGTAGGGCGATCCTGGCAGTTATTGCCCCATTTCCCTTTTTGGACGCTGGGGGCAAGGTATTTGCTAGAGCTATACTGACCCACCTGGGGATGTGGATTGAAGATAACAATAAAATACATCAGCTCCAAGCTGGGTTTCATGTATGCATTAGCACGATTGACCAGAGTCTTCAAATGAAATTGCTCTGTGACAACTATATGTCCCTGAGGAATATGCACCCTTATGCCGTATTTATAGATTTAAAAACGGCATTCGATAAGGTCCCACGCGTCAGGCTGTGGAGGGTTCTGGTCAATTTGGGGATTCCCCCAGCATTACTGAGGGCCATTCAGAGTATGTACACAGATAACGATGCAGTGATTATGTGCAGTATAGATGGCAGTATTACTGATAAGGTGGTGATTCAGATGGGGTACGCTAGGGTTGCGCCCTTGCACCTACGCTATTTTGTCTTTTCATTAATGGTGTAATCACAACATTGATGAGTTTGCAGTCCGATGTTCCACCCCATGTACGTGAAAATGCCACATCCTAATGTATGCGGATGACACAGTGCTTATCTCCCTGAGGCCAATTGGATAACAAGCTCAACTGACTGCCTCTGAGGAATTTTTCACAGACAATAGTTTAACAATCAAGGATCAGAAAACAAAAGTGCTGTTTGTTAAGAAAAGTGGGAATATGAAGCAATGCAGGCTTGAGATGAGGCTGAATGAGGAATCAATCGAACAGGTGAAAGAATATGATTATTTAGGACTAAGGGTCACTGAAAATGGTAAGTGGTCGGCGCAAATAGTAAAAGCCTAAATTACTCTAACTAGATACAGTAGCTAGATACAGTGGGGCAATCGCTAGATTCACACGGGAACATGGAGACAGGGCGGTGAAAGTATCATTAGAAGTTTATAGTCTGCAAGCCATGCAAGCCGATTTGTTTGGGGCCGGACTTTGGGGGCAATCCAATCTGCTGGTCTTCCTTTAGACTCATTTGCAGCAAATTGATACAATGTGCAAGCCAAAACCTGTGATGTACTGGATTAGCATCTGGTCGCTGCCTATCTTGGTACAATATAGGAAGGCGCTGGTAGATGTATTATTGCAGGAGGGGGGTTGGTCACTAACCTTGTTCACGCACATCAAGTCAATGTTGACGAATCTGGGGCACACTGAACGCTGGAGTGCTCCTGATTTCATCGAGCGTAGCATGAAGCCTGTCATTAAAAGTGCATTACTTGCTAAAATGGAATGGGAGATTTTGGAACACGTTGGTGGTACTAATAATACGATATTAGTGGCTTGCAGTGGTGTGTATTCTCCTTTTATCTGTATTATTGAAATGCTTTTATGTCTATGATGCTGAAATAAATCCGTTCTGACTCTGACTCTGTGTTACCACTGTATTACCTCTGCATTTCCGCAATGCCAAACTATGGGTTTGGAGGTAAGGTGGAGGAAAAAGCTCCAGCAAAAAGAGCCACGTTTTTGCAGAAATAGCCCCATTGGAATTACCTATGGGCTCCATAAACGTGGACTAATGCCCCATACAACAACTTGTAATCCGGTGGTAATCCCGCCGGACCAAGTGGCGGTAACAGTAAATGCGTTTGGCATTTAACTCGGCGGATTTACAGCCGAGACACCACCAAACATGTAATGATGCCCAAAGTATTGTACCACTAAACTAATAGTAATACCGGAAAGATTGAAGTCAATGCAAGCTAACTGAAAAAAGAACAGTTATTATCCTGATCCAGTCAAATCAGTTCTGAATACATTTCGACTGGCAGTGTAGCAAAATATATTTGATGTGGTTGATTTTAGTTAAGTGATTGAATTACAGTGTTTATTGAGGAAACACTGTGCCATTATAACAGAAAGGGCACAAATGATTTAGACATGGTGAGCCTTTACATAATATCAGCACAAGCTCTCTCTCTCGCCCTCTCACTCTCCTCTCTTTTGAGAGTGAGTAAGAGAGAGCATATATATATATATATACATGCCATGATATTTTTAAGAGATGCATTGGGTCACAGCTAGTGAGACTGAATGAACTTCTAAAGTGGCATGATGGATTGTTCCAAATGCAAGAGAAATGCACGTTCAGATGATTTATGACCAGCAACTTGCCCATTGCTCGAGAGAAAGCAGAATGGGGATACAGGAAATCTCTTTGCTATTTGTTGCTTCGTTATGGAGAACAAACGATCACCAAGAAGCTCTCTTTATAACACGTTGTGGGACAAGCAAAACATGAATAGAACAATTTGTTAAAAATATGCATTCACATGATTTTATAATGTTATGTATTCATGTTTAAATTCAGGAGAAGAACGTTTTATCATTGAATCACAGAATATGGAACATAGTACAACATAGGCGAGATTGCATTTTTTTTACATAGAATCTTCAAAGAAAATGACAAAGGGCCTCATTACGAGTTTGGAGGTAAGTAACTGTCCTTACCGGCATGGAGCAAATACTGTGTCCGTATAGTAAAGAGCTCGCTAATAGAGGGCTATTTATTTTATTTTATTTTATTTATTTTATTACATTTGTTATACGCCCAGACCCGGGGGTATCACGGCGTAATTACAGACAATGGGATAATGCAATCTTAGAATGAACATAGAGGTGTACAGGTATAACAATCAAAAATGTACAATAATAGGAATCAATAATATACACTAATATACAAAGTGGTCAGGTGAAATAATTGATTGGAGGGGGTTAGTGCACTGGTTCAGTTAGAACTTGTTGAAGAGCCAAGTCTTCAGAAGGCTTTTGAATTTGGGGAATGAGGTTTCATTCATAATGTGGGTAGGTAGCGCATTCCAATGTCTGGGGGCCAGTGTTTTGAAGCTGCTGCCCCCTGCTTTCTCTCTTTTGTATCTGGGGGTTTCAAGGAATGCGTTTTTGTTGGACCTGAGGAGTCTGGTCTGGGGCTTCATCATGACTGTGTTGTTGAGGTATTTGGGCGCTTTGTTAGCCCTGCATTTGTGGGTGATGCTCAGGGTTTTAAATAGAATTCTGGCTAGTATGGGGAGCCAGTGGTGGTCTCTTCTGGTGTTGGATATATGTTCAGATTTTTTGATGCCTAGAGCTGCTCTGAGGGCTTTGTTTTGCATGAGTTGAAGTTTAGCTATGTTGGCTTTGGAGGTGCCAAGGAATAGGATATTACAATAGTCTAGCTTAGACAGTATGAGTGCTCTGGCTAGAGTAACACAGTTGTTGGTAGAGAGGAATTTACGGCTGAGGGAGATGAGTTTAGAGGTGTAGGAAGTGGATGAGGTTAATGTGTTTACTTGTTTAGACATGGATAGTGTGGCATCTGAGTACACGCCGAGGGTCTTGACTTGTTTAAGAACAGGGATTATGGTTCCATCGATGGTGAATGGTTTAAAGGCGGGCTCAAGGGTGTTGATTTTGCTGGAGGAGCCTAGTATGAGGAGCTCGGTTTTGTCGTCGTTGAGACAGAGGCTGTTGTTAGCCATCCAGTTTTGGATGAGTGAGTAGATTTGGTTAACCAGGAGGGAGTCTTGTTCATGGTTGCCTGAGAGAGGAATGAGGATTTGGGTGTCATCGGTGAAGTTGGTATAGATGACACCCAGGGCATCCAAGGCTGCAAATAATAGCTTGGTGTAGGCATTATACAGAGTGGGGGATAGGCAGGAGCCTTGCGGCACACCTGCAGGGACAGACACTGGGTCTGCTGATTCTTTGCCAATGGATACTCTGGAAGTCCTGTCAGCCAAGAAGGATTTGATCCAGTTGGTAGCGTTCTGAGCTAGGTTGAAGTTGTTTGCTAGAGTGTTACAGAGTTTGTCGTGGTCAACCAGATCGAAAGCCGCTGAGAGGTCCAAGAGCATCAGAAGGCAGAGTTTACCTGCTTCTCTGGTGGCATCCATTTGGATCTTCAGAGTACATGTGTACGAGCTTTGCTCCATGCCAGTAACAACATTACCGGCATGCTGTTAAAATCCAAAAAATGGCCCTTAGCGGCATCATCGAAAGCACAGACAGCACTACCGGCATCAATTGAAACAGCATTAGCGGTGACCGCTATCAGCGGTGACCGTAAATAAGCGGAACCAGAAGTAGCGTCATCGCACAGGAATGGGGAAAAGCACCGTGGCCAGCTTTAAAAACACAGTCCATTGCCATCCTCAGCACACTGGACCTGGAGCATATTGCTGAGTACATACATCAACCTCCCACAACTATATCATGCCCAAAGCAGTTAAAAAAGGCGCCTTCCGCCAGTGCAAAGAGCTCTTTAATGAGGATGAACTCACCATGTTGGCGGAGACCCTGGCTGACAGTGCCAACCTTTTATTCGCAAACAGCCTCAAGAGGGAGGCAGTGATCAAGAAAAAGGAAATCTGGGAACTTGTCGCCCAAAGAGTCAGCACGGTAGGCAACACCCCCCGCACAACAAAGGATGTTCGGAAGAGATGGGATGCCCTGCGCCTGCGAGTCAGGAACATCCTGTCTGCAAACAGGAGCCAGGCCTTGGCCACTGGTGGAGGACCAAGCTCACCAATAAAGCTAAGCCGGTGGGAGGAGATCTGTGCCAGCACGATTGGCATAGAGGCCATCGCAGGTGTGGGCGATATGGAGTATGGCGCCACCTCATCGGCAGAAGGAGGTGAGTGTCCTAAGAAAACACTGTAATGCAAAGTCTGATGATAGTTCACCAATTTGTCTGTCTAGAGAGGCAAGGCATAGCCCAATACATATACATTCACAGCCTAGTTGTCGTCCACAGCACAGACACATGCACATGCATGCAGCATGGCAATGCCATACCTGACACACACCACACAAATATGAAAATGGCATAAGTCACACTGCACGCAGGCCACAACAGAAATGCATGTCACATAGCATACCCCCGCCCCAACATGAGTGACCCCGACGGATGCCTGCATGACCCACCCATATAGCAAGCAATGTGATCATCAAAAGTCCACTGCCTATTCCCCTCTAATGTGTAGATGATCAATAATACAAATGTATGCATGATGCTTGTCAAACCATCACTCATGCCATCCCTCTCTTTGTCCCCCACAGGCTTAGATCTTGACAGTGAGGCCCGGGACTCACCCCCACAGGAGACTACACCCCGGAAGAGGGCCAGGGAGGAAGGCAAAGAGGCCTTCCACTTCGAAAGCCCCACACAAGCCACGACAGGCACCGAAGACCAAAACAGCCCCGGATGCCACGACACTGGTGCCGCCAACGCCCATCACCACAGTGCCCACAAAACCTGTAACATCTGCTCAGGAGACAGTCATAGGGTCACAATCAGCAGAGAACAGCTCTGTCGGGGAGGCAGCAGCTACGGCACCGCTGACAGATGATGACGTGCAGGGACAGGTGTGTGTGCCTGTCGAGCATGGCTCCTCTGACCTACCTGCTACACCAAGTCTGGCCCCATCCCCCCAGATCACACCTGTCGACTCCTACCACGAGACCACCCCGGAGCAGTCTGGGGGGGAGTCCATACAAGAGAGAATGAGTCCCATAAAGGACCCAAATGTATTTGCCCATGTCACACATGCACCCTCCACCACCACTGGTGTACAGGCAGGGGTGCAGCAGGCAGAACACGCTGCTCAGTGCCAGGAAGAGCTCACTTCCCTGGTGAGACAGTTTGTCGCAGACAGTGCCGAAGCAAGGCGAAGAGGTGTCTTCCCCGAGGCAGATCCTCACCCGCATTGCAGATTCCATGGAGGCTGAGCGTCCAGCCCCCAGAATGGAGCAGGCGTCCACCCCATCTTCATCAAGCTCCACCCAGACCAGCCCCCTACACAAGTCTGCATGCACCCTGCATTGCTTGGACATGCCACCACCAGGTGCAGGGAGTGGCAGGATTTAGACGGGGCAGCCTGATGAAGGCAGTAGACACTGACACATGAAGCTTTTACTTGGACACTATGTGTGGGTGAGTTGTGGGGGAGGGGGAGGGAGATGAGGGTGTGTGGGGGACTAGGGTGGCGGGGGAGATGGTGTGTGGGGGAGTTGGAGGGGAGAGGGAGAGGGTGTGTGAGGTGGAGGGTTTGAGCACATTAATCTTATTTGGACAGTTCAATACACCAGTTGTGTGAAAAAAAATCTTGAGTGGACATTCCTTATTGCATATGTGTCATTTATTCATATACAGTGCATAGTGTACATGTACTGCCACACCCAGTGCCCTCTGTCCAACTTTAATGTCAGCCTCTGCACCCATGTGTGTTAAAAATATTGTGCAATCACTAACTGATGCAAAGCACAACCCTCCTGCACATCGGCACTGCGATGATGTGCACCCATATCTTCTTCATCCCCTTCATCATCACCAGGTGGTTGCAGTTCAATGTCAGGGGGCAGGGCACGTTCCATCGGATACACATGTTGTGCAGCATGACGCATGATGATCTTGGCCACCTTCTCATGCCTGTAGAGGAGTGCCCCACCGACCGGCTAAGGCAGCGAAACCGTGCCTTCAACAGGCCAAAGGTCTGCTCGATGACCGCACGGGTACGGGTATGGGAACAATTGTAGTCCTCCTCGTGCCTGTTCTGTGGGTTTCGGACCGGGGTGAGGAGCCACGGCCTCAAGGGATAGCCACTATCACCTGCATGAGAGGCAATAAAAGGAATATGTTAGTCGATTCATGATAGACAGATGTACTAGTCACACATGCCTGCAGATTATCGTTGGTCACATGCACATGTGCCTGGTTTTATGCACACAATTATAATGCCCTCAATGTGTTCTGTGCCATGCACTTATGGTGTGGGTTGCATCTCCAATACGATACACGGTGTACACTGCATTGATGTTGCTCATGCATTGTGTGCACATGCCGCTGTGTTTGTGTCAAGTTTGTGATGTGTTGTGTTCTGTATGATTTTCTAATTGGCAGCGTTGTCAGTATCCTCTGCATTATTAGGCATTCAGCACTGATTATTACGATGGTGACATGCTGCACTTCTGTGGTGGTGGCAGCCCTGTGACAAGCAGTGGATTCCCTTGGTGATTTTGTTCAGTGCATTCCCATGGATCCTTGTCCTGTGTAGTGATTTGCTGCAGACAATTACATAGTGAATATTCACAGCAAGTTGCTGGATTGTGTTACAGAGGGTGAGGTACGATGATGGGTGGTGGACCAGTTGTAGGATGTGGGGTGTTTTTAAGTTTGGCATGTTCTGATAGGTGTCCAGCTTACTTCATTTCTATGGGATTTGGTTATCATGTTCAGTTTGGGATGCTTTGGGGCACAGTGTTTTGTGATGTGCACATCGTCCTGTCACATCACCAATGACACCATGGTGGTGTGTGCATCTATCCCCCCATTTCAGTGCCAGGTGCATGTAATGCAAATTACCAAGCAGCCAGGCACGTCGTCCTGCATGTCGCTCAATGTAGCGTGGTACATATGTTGAATGTACACAGTCATATGTTGATCCAGGATATCGGGCACAACAATGTGTGATGATCTTGCTGGCATCACATTCCATCTGCACTTTGATGGAGTGGTATTGCTTGCAGTTGCGGTACACCACCTCCATGGCATGCGGGACCACCAACTCCATGTGGGTGCAGTCGAGGGCACCTATAAAATTTGGTATGCCTGCCAGTGCATGGAAGGCAACTTTTGTGTCAAAAATCTCCTGGGGAGTCGGTGGTAGGGATATGTAGTCCCTTGTGTGCTTCAGGAGGGCATCCAGCACTTGGTTCAGCATGTGAGAAAATAAGGGTTGTGATATGCAATGCATGTCCCCGACTGTGCGCTGGTAGGTGCCTGTGGCAAGGAAGTGGAGCACTGCCACTGCCTTCAGTAGAGGGGGGATGGCGGTGCATATTTCAATGAGGCTGACAATGTCATTGTGTATCATGTCCACAATGTTGGTGATGGTGTCCCGGTCCAGACGGTACAGGGTGTGGATCTACTCAGGGGTTAGGTTGAATGGACTAGCTCTGATGCCAGGGATTGGGGCTGCCTGCGTGGTACCACTGCCTGCACTGGTGGAGCATGCTGGGCCTGTCTCACCCTCCTTCTCCTCCTGCGTCTCCTCTGTGGTGCCAGCTGTTGTTGCTGTTGCTGATGTAGCAATGCAAGCATGTCGTCCATCCCCAGTATTGCTACTACTAGTGGAATCATTTTGGTGTGGGAAGGGGTGTGGTGTGTGAGTGTGCTCCTTTTGTGCTAGCCCAGACTCCATTGCCTCCACCTGTGCTGATTGTGTGCACCTGTGGCAGTTGGGAACACTGCACATAGCAGTTTACCGGTGCTTTGCGATGCCGGTATTGCCGGCATGCCGGTATCCCCTATTAGCGCCTTCATGATGCCGGTATTTGTATGTCCGCCTGACTTGTGATGTCCTCCTGTTAGCAGCATCCTGGTATTAGAGGCACTGTTATTAGCGGTGCCTCTAATACCGGGTTCTTCGTACTGAATAGCCCGAGCGGTATGCGATGCCGGTAATCCTTACCGGCATCGTTTTTCAATTACCTCCAACCTCGTAATGACCCACAAAGTGTCCATCAGTGCTTTTGCATTTCGGCATGGCAATGTTACTGCCTGCCATAGCAACACAGTTCATAGATATATAGAATTCACATGGGATGTGTTATCGAACAATGACTATTTTCATATTGATATGGGCTCTACAATAGTAGTGTTTGCAGTGGTAGTCTTCCTAAAGTGTGCACTAGAGGAGGATAATTAATTCACTCTAATTTGATTTGTCACTGTGTTTCTATTTCACACTTAATTGCATTCTTTTGTATGTCTTCTAAGATAAAGGGAGCACCTTTTGCCTGGACACCCCAAGACATGCCCTGCTTCTGGGTATATGTTTGTATATATTCTTGTATATATTTGCTTTTTGCCGCTTTGTTTTATATGCATATGCTTGTATATAGTCTCACGTGTATTTGCTCTTTTTGCCACTGTGTTGTATATACTCATGCCAAATACTGTAACAAGCTTAAGTCTTCATGTAAACTGTTGCGCCCGGCTACCCATGGGTTTGGCTCACATTAACAAATAAATAAACAAACAAACAAACACCTTTCTACCATTTGTCTTTCCCATTTCTTCTACAGGCTGATTGAAGATCAGGGGCATCTTAAGGGATGTTGGCTGTGGTGTTGTGACAGATTGCCACCTGGCAACGGTGTAGAAAACCTGGATTTTTTATTTTAATTCAGTTAATGAAATAATACACTTTATTCCATCTCAGGAAGGGTAATATGCTACTCAGATCTCCCTACCATAATCTGTGTCCAAAAGAATACTATGCACCTATGCCCTGCTGTATCAGTATCCTGATTTACAGTGCCCATCTGACATCTGCTGTGACAGCCAATTGGCTTCAGCTCATAGGTTGCATTGAAAGTCTGCACCTTTATTCGAATATCACATAACTATGAGAGTCACTATCTTGGTCGCAGTTGAAAACTTTAAATAATCCATACATGGGATTAAGGTATGATGGCTAGTATCTCGTATAATTATTCATGCCACAAAAAAACGCTATCATACATGTGTCAGCACTGTGAGCCCAGCTGTGGAAGAGTTATGTGCATTCTGGTCAGGCAGCAGGGTAGGAGAGTGAATGGCCATTACTCTCTTTTAATCCTTTATGAGGTTGGTTATCACCTCCCACTGGTGGGCCATCCTCCAGCAGGAGCAGGCCTGGGAAAATGCTTCAAAGGCCATGCCCCTCCCAAAAGGATTAGCCTCACACCAGAGTCCTTCTTACCAAAAGGGTGTTTTATGCTATTGACAGGGAAGGGTGTACAGAATTAGTGTAGACAGTGAGTTCCCTGTTCCCTCCAATTCCTTTAAAACAAAGCACTTTGGGTATGATGTCACAAGGCACAGTCGCCTTTTCCCAAGGACAGGGATTAGAAACCTAAATCAGCCTTTATTGAGTCTAATCACCTGTAGACGTTTACTTTTAAATGAAGGGGTCTCTAACTCAATCTTTGATTCACTTTGGAAACAACACCTAAGGAAGGATTCATTGGACTTCTGTTTTGAGAGGTGACTTTCCAAAGCCCTCTGCCAGTGAAGTGAAGATTGAGTGTCTAAGGTAGAGGCAAGCTATGTTCCCTTACAATATCCGGGGCACATTCAGGGTGACCTGCTGCTGGAGAGAAGCCCTGCCTCTCTGCCAGCCATACCAGTACCTAGATACTCACTGGGCCTCATTCCGAGTATGGCGGTAAGGGATAGCGGCCACCGCTAACGAGAGCGGTGGCGGTAATCCCTTAGCGCCATACTCCGAGTTCCCTTAGCGCCATGGTGCTTTTAACACCTGCTTTTAGCAGGCGTTAAATACCATGGCGCTAAGGGACCTTGATGTTAATTACGCCACCGTAATTTACGGTGGCGTAATTGACGCCTTCCCCACTCCCATTATGCCCTATGGGGCAAGAATGGGAATGGGGAAGGGCAAATGGGGATTGGGGAATTACCGCCCCGCCAACCTTGGAATGGGGCGGTAATTCCGCCAACCACCAAGGCGCTGCCGGTCCGGGTACGGCGTCAACCAAGGCGTTAATAGCGCCATTGGTTAGCGCCGTACTCGGAATGAGGCCCACTGTGCTGATGGACCCTACAGGTATGTGGCAGCCTCCCCATATTGGGAAAACGAGAACAAGGACACATCTTATCTTCGAGTCCCTGTATTGGAAATCACAGCAAACTGAGAACCAAGACAGCCAAGATCCCTGTCTTTTTCTATCAAAACTCTCTGTGCCGTGATTCAAGCTGTTTGACCAATTCAAAGCAACAGGAAAATCTGGAGCTGCCTTTGGCACTCAGTGGATCGTCAAGCCCCTGTTCTGAACTCTGCCACCCTGTATCAACTGAGCATGATGCTGCCTCAACTTGAACTTGAAGTTCATCATTGTATCCACCATCTTTGAACCATTTTTTAAAACCACCAGCATCTTCGTTGCCAATCTTCATCAACAGTTGATCAGACCCTGGGGGATCCATAGAACCAGAGCCTTTGAATGCCACACCAGAGCTGCCTGACCCAAAATGCACATCCAGTGGCCAGCACCTCACTGTGAAACCAATGGTAAAACCAACCTTGGTGGCACGCACGATCTGCACTTCACTGAATGCTGCTTCGAACCTACTTTCGAACCTCCAGCATTTTGATTCATGATCTTATTCACCAATCCAACTGTTCCAGGTGACCTCATCGAAAGGCAGCCCTCAATGCCACATCCGACTGCCACCTTTAACTGCGCATCCAGTCACTGCATCGTTTCAGATGGTCCCACTGTTGAACTATCCCAGGTGGCCCTCATATTTTGCACTTCCTCGAGTCACAATGAACTTCAGCTCAACATCTGCAACGAGGATATTGAGCCATGTTCAATCTGCACAAACAGTACCAAGAAACCTGGTTCAATGCTGTTGAACCACTGCCAAACTGTAAAAATATATTATTGTCTGATAAGTGCCCCTTTTGGCCCTAGAGACTGGTTAGCTCATGTCTACACTTTCTGCACTCAACAACACATCCTTTTAAAGAACACTGAGGTTTTGATTTGCCTTTCAGCCCGGATTCATTACCATTAGTGTAGCATATTGCTATCTTTAAATTGTGTGTTTCTATTTAGTTATTATTGCAGATGGTGTATTTAATTAAAGTATATATATATATTTATCGAACCTTGATTGGACATTCCTTTTATTTTGGACTGTTATACTTTGTGGTTTGAGTTGCTTCTGCATCACAATCCCTCCCATCTGCCTGTTTTACCATTATCACTGGGATGATTCTTGTTTTGTAGCAGTTTCAGGGCTGAAGCAGTGCTTTGGCCATTACTCACCCTTCTACGAATACAGGGCAGATTTTATTTTGTAACAGGGGCACAGACTTATTTCAGACCTGCCTGAACTGAATAAATGAAGGGTTTCCAAATCTCTGGTCACCACCCACTCATTCACGATGACAGCACAAAGAGTGATATGCTGCACCGGAAACACTCATAATAAGCATGAGTTCACATTTTGAGTTCCCTTATCTCCTTCGTCGTTTCTGGATTAAGAATGATAAACAAGTAGCATTTCCAGGGAAATATTAGCAGTCCAGAAAGAAGGTGCTTGTGCCCTAGCAAGACATGTTACCAATAACTGCCACGATGAAGGTATACAAGCTATAGTATGGACGCAGAATACAGATCTCCAGCTCTATGACAACAGTACACATACACAAGTTTTATAAAAGTATTATAAAGTGACTGAGATGAGCAGTGTCCTAGAATGTACTGATAAAGGAAACAGAATTTGAAACACCAAGAAAGGTGCACATACAATAGCATAAAATAATGAACACAGTATAAGTTCTGCAAGGAAGCTGCACATACTCAAACATAGATTAAGATTCGAAGAGCACCATCAATTCCGAGTAGTGTTGCCATTAGTGAGCAGAGGCACAAATGAGTTTGTGCTTTGCAGCATAAAAATAGTTATTATGATACATAACACAAACCCTATAATAAGTTAACCCATGAATGGGGTGTTTTGAAGAGGGTATGCTGATAACTTAATCACTCTTAGGGGCTGACCGTTTTGAAATATTTAGGGGCAGGACATTTTGACAGGATGACACCAGGTGATAACATCAGTTCACTTTCCTTGGTTAAAAGGTGAACTGGGATTTGAGGTCAGTTTACAATTTCTGCACTTTATCGCGTGGTCTACCAGTTGTTGTGACAGCAAGGTGCAATTAAGTGTGTGTTTTGTTGACCTAACTTAGTTTGCAACTCACATAAAAACACCAAATGACAATATGTGAAAGAAAACCATCACAGAAACACGTTATGAAAAAGCAACATAATTATAGCTTTATTATCCACACCATCAAGTGAAGTACAAAAGTACCAGAATATAAATTAATTTGAGCCAAAATAAATCCCATCTGGCTTTTACTATTGCATTTTAAATCTTCAAAATAGCAAATTGATGTGATATTGTAAACAAAATCACAAACTGTTGGTTGCTGCAATTCTTTCTCTCAAATCATCCCACCAAAATGGCTTACATGAACTGTACATGATATGAACCTGCAAGCAATGGGTTAAGCAATGGTCCAGAATGTGAGAAGGCAAATCTTTTCACAGAGTACATCTCAGTGCTAGAGAGACATATACGATGACGTGTTCAGGATCACAGTATCGTTAGGCTCTTCATTGGGGGTGGCTGCCCAGTTTGTATACCCTTGTTTGGAGGAATCTAGCTCTAGATCTGCACCATGCTGATACTATATTAGTTTTTATAATTAGTGCTATCGGATTCAGGACCATTGTTTTGTAGCATATTAGGTGTTAATATGACCAAAGCATGTATACACTAATGTTTATCAACCTGCGAGAGAGAAAAGGCTAGGAAGGCCTAGCCAGAATTTGGTATGGGAACGAACATATGAACTCAGATCCCTGCAATGAATGCTTAACCCACTGAGCTCATTTTTTGAACCTTTACTAGTTATTAATATTATTTTAAACTTTGGTTATTCAACATGATCAATATATTCTCCACAGGAAGTTGAAAATGCTGCATGACTTGGACTATAGTGAATGATGAAACTGTATTTACTACAGAGAACAGATAATGCATTATAAGATGGATTGATCAGAACGGATTGTTCTTGTGAGCAACAGGTAGACAGAGATTAAGAGTGGAGAGCCTCAGCAGCACACTAAACAATATCTTGATGTCATATTCATGTTTTGCTAAATAAGTGCTCTGACCACTTTGCATTGTGCAGGCCTTGGTGCCCTCCCATAAACATTTTGCTGCTTAGTATGTTATGTCAAGTTAATTTATAGGGCACACTGTTACCATTTGCATGGTTTCCAGGTGCTCACGTGGCTCTGTAAAAAAGAGGGTGGGGTGGGTTAGTGAGGGAAGAAGGATAGGATAGAGGTTGTTCTCATCTGTTGATTCTTGTAGAACCTGGAGGAGCTGGCATCTGTGTGTGTCTGCTTTCTAAGTATGCTTGATTGTGTGCACTGGCTTATTGTGTCTGGAGGGGTAAAGTCCAGTGTCTGGAATTGTTTGTTATTTGCAGATGTTTGTTGTTGTGGATGTGTGGTTTGTGTGGTTTGTGTGTTTTGTGTGAATTGTGTCTGGCCCTTTAGGGCGTGTGTGTTATTTGGGTGGTGTGCGGGAGAGGAGCTGGAGAGGTGGTGATTAGTACAGTGGCAAGCTTCAGAGTCTGGTATTTGCAAAATCCTGTTTTTCTTTCCCTCTCTTAGATGCTGTCCCTCTATTCTTTGAAATGTCACCATATTCATAACCCGAAGTATAGGTCAATAGGTCCTGATATTGTCTCAAACATCTTTGCACAATCAATGGAAATGGGTATTGAACTGTTTCAAATTGATCTGGGCCAGATTACAGAAACGTTGCACTATTTCTAAAAACATTCATACATTTTAGAAAACCACTGAATCGTGACAAGTGGAGTTTGACATGTAACAAGCACCAGAGAAAAAAAAGTGTCCTTGTGAAAAACAGATACATTTTCTCTGCATTGTTGCACCATAGCAAAGTTTGCCCTTGCACTAATATGGAATGGTATTAGTCTCTCGTTTTGACTAATGCTTTGAACCTATGATTACTTCTTCTGGCCTCTATATTTCCCTCATTCATTTTGACTCTTCCCTACTGTTTCACATCCATTGTACTGTCTAGGAGTGCATAAATAGTCTTGCTCCATTCTATCTGTCCTCCTTGATCTCACTTTATTCCCCTTTGTGCCCTCTCTGCTCTCAATCTATTCATTTATTTATTTTTATTTATGTATTGTATTTGTTTGTAGCGCCCAGACCCGCAGGTATCATGGTACTAAGTACATGGTTAGGAGACCATTGGGTTACAGGTATCAAAGCAAAAGGTGGTTACAAAAATGTCAGAAGTCGGGATCAGGTACATTGTAGTTAAGGCAGTGCATTGCATACATTTGTTGAGGAGTATGGTTTTTGCTTTCTTACGAAAGAGCGCGTAAGCAGGTTTGTCTTGGATCTGCCGAGGCAGAGCGCACCAGAGTGTGGGAGCGATGGTAGTGAAGCAGGAGCCCAATGCTCTTTGTCTGGTAAATCTAAGAATGCTCAAGGCAGAAGTGGTGGAGGCGAAAGATTGTGCATGTTGTGTTTCTTAGTGAAACGTTGAGTGAGGTATTGGGGAGCAGTGTTGTGTAGGCAGCGATGGGTGATGGCAAGGAGTTTGAACTCAATGCAGGCTTTGATGGGAAGCCAGTGGCCATGGGTCTGATGCAGGAGATGTGGTCAGAACGCTTCAGTCCCCAGACTGATCTGAGAGTGTTGTTTTGCAGCAGTTGAAGTTTATTAAGATTCTTGGTGGAGGTCCCTGCTAGAATGGCGTTGCAGTAATCTAATTTGCTGCCATTGATGGCTCTGGCTCGAGTGAGACAGTTGTCGGGAGTGATTATCCCTATTCTATTCCAAAACCTCTATGTGCATCATGTTGATTGTATGCATGTTCTCTTCTTTCCCCTAAACACTGGAACTCCCTCCCCCATATCAAATCTCATCTACCTTCTGTTCCTTCTGATTGTTAGACTCTTTATATACCCTGACTTCATTATTGATTGCCGTTTACACTTGTGTATTGTAACATGTATTGGTGAATTGTACAGCACTTTTTGCGAAAGTGCTTTATTAATCCGAATGAATTATGAATCCAAATAAAACGTTTCCTCCACCTTCCCAAGAAAGAAAAAATAAATTTTGTGAAACACTTTATACAAACCGTTTGCAAATTACTTTGTGATTTTTGTACACTCTTTCTCTTATCCTTCCATCTTGCCCAAAGAGGACAATTAAAGAGGAAAGGAAATCCTTTGCTTTAAACCTTTGGCCCCTTATTTTGACAGACCTTTTGAAAAATTGTTTAAACCCTTTCCCTTAACTTTCCACCATGAACCTAAATAAAACACATGTAGCTACTGGATGTCTTTGCAAGCATTTTGTATTTGGATGAGGATGGCGAGGAGGTAGAGGATGGGGGCAGAGATGTTGTTTGAAAATATGCACAATCAATTGAAAACAGACTCTAAAGTGATGATGGAGGAGGAGATCTGTCAAGTGATGGACAGTAGCAGCATGGGGAAGAGGTGCACAGGGTGGCAGCACACAACAGTAGCATGGAGTTATTAGGGGAGTACCCTCAGTGGATGACAGAGGTCCTGGTAACATAGTGTGAGCTTTCTTACCAAGGAGAGTGTGGCTGTAGGGCAGGAGCAGGTGGTGGCATTCTTTGAAGATGTGCAGGAGAAGGAAGACAATGTGGAATAGGCTCATTAAGAAAAGGGGGAATTGACGGGCAGTGGTGAAACGCGAGCAGGCTGAAAAGGACTTGCAGTAAGCGAGGGATCATGAAGAAGGTGCTGTGAGAGTTCAGTTGGCAATACAAGGTAGAAGGTGAGGAGGGAGAGATGAGGCAGCAGGTGCAATTGGTGGAACATGAGAGATTGGATGACAGCAGCTGGATTGGCAGGAGGAGGATGGGTAGCAGGAGGTGGAACACAAGGCAGTGCAGCAAGAGGAAGAAAAGGACAAAGAGTTATCCTAGAAAGGAGAGGGCATAACAAGGAGAAGAAGTGGAAGACAGAAGGGAGGAATGAGGAGGCTGATCAAGCTGATGCAGGTGGCAGCCAAAATTTGGAGAGGGCAAGACATGCTAAAGGATATTGCAAATGGTAGGGTACTGCCTCATCAATTGCTTTCACTGCCAGTAAGGAAGGCCCAGGGAGACAAAATATAAGGTGAGTGCAGACATTGAAAAAACAGCCTGCTGTCGGGCAGGAAGAGTGAGTATTTCAGAGACCAATGTGGCATCTCCTACCTCCACCTCCATGGTACCTTCCTCCAATGGTTCATAGGAAACATCTGACCATGTGTGCATCAAACGAATATGTCCATTCTCTACCATAGCATCAAATGAAGTTTTGTGAGAAAAGAAGCTCAGTCCCACCCCACGGCAGAGCGATAACTGTTAGGCCTGTGTCAGTCTCCTATCCCTTGGTGGTAAAACTAGCAAGTGCTCCCTTTCAGGAGAACCCATATTCATTACATGTTTTAGCATAGCGGTGGTCAGACATTGAGTTGGAGAAAAATGTTGTTAATAATGGCATGGAGTCTAATCTGCATGCGCATCACCCCAATATCTCCCATTATAATGAGTAGGGGCACCAAAAGGGGCTCTATGAGAAAATACAGGAAACAGCTGTCATCTATTAAGGAGATCATGATAATTATTTGTGGTTGTATGGACTGCATAGCCCGGGGACCTTGACAAATATCTGCAGAATCAGCCTTTGCATGGTAATCCTTAGAAATCATATCAGAGAAGGACAGAGAAATACTAAAACAGAGACCTTGATAAATGCTTGCAGTTCTATCTCTTGCATAGCTGAAAGACATTATGATATTTTAATAGGCAGACTCTGAGAGATATTTGCATCTGCCGGCATTGTATAGGAAGGAGACACAGAGAATATGTTGTTGTTACAGCAATGCATAGAGGGAAGATACAGGTTATAGTTGCTGTTGGAGCTATGGCATGGCAGGAAGATACAGACAAGTATTTGCAGTTGTAGATGTTACAAGTCAAGGAGATCTAGAATAACATTTGTGCTTGTGACTTCTGCATAGCACAGATACCAGAGAAAAGGGTATGTCTTCTACTCAGTTATGTGGCAGAGAGCACCTGCAAATGATTATGCCACTAGCTGCGTGCAGAAGGAAGTTCCTCAAAACTCAAATATTTACAGCTCTCTTGCTCCAGGGTGAAACAGGAAAATGCCAATGTTGTGTCTCATATAGTGGTGGAAAAACGGCAAATCCTTCTGTTTATGGCTTTCATGTTGCATAGAGAAGGCACGATCCACACATTCTCATGTTAGTGGCTCATGAAGCAGGGAAATCACACAGAACACTCGTGTTTCGGACTGTCATGCTGTTCGGAGAATCTGGAATCCTCTCAGTGGTAATCTCTGCCTACTCTGTTGAAAGTTAGACCCCTCCTCGGTAGCTGTTGATAAAAAAAAAAATAGCAGGAGCAGGAATTTAGAACAGGCAGTAGTAGCATGAATACTCAAAACATCTCTTTAAATTACAGCTATCAGCAATCACACCCAACCCCCGTTAAAGAAATCACTTCACCCCCCCTTATGTGTTACTTGAACCAGACAAGTATTTTTTGCATTTTTCTTGAATTTATATAATGCTTTCCCCCAAAGCGTTGTCTTCGGTTAATACATGAGCAATGCATGTTTTGATGAAATATACAACATATCATTACAATCATGACTACGTTGAAAGAAAATGAAATTTACGATTAGCATGGAACAATTGGAGCAATGGGGAAGACATAATAGACAAAGGCCGCATATTCGAATGTAGAGGGGTCAGATGTCAAAATGACTGAAAACTAAACTGAGCATAAGGAAACTTAGGAAAGACAGGGCCAATTTGAGATTGAGAACCAAGAGAAGGGGTAGGTCTGTAACGAGAGAAAATATAAGGTGGGACAAATTCATGGGTACATTGATAGACAATGCAAATACAAAGGCTACCATATGAGAGTCAACAGGGGGCCAAGAAAAAGAAAGAAAAAGGTGATAGATGTTCATGACATATGGCGGAATTGTAGAAAAAGAGTGAAGAGGCACAAGTTGGTAAGCAGGGAGTCCAATTAGACAAGAGGGGAGTAATCAAGCCACGAAGAAATCAAAGATGAGATAGGAGGTTTATCAGCATGAAAAGAAAGATTGTTGACAAGGTTTCTTGCCATATGTTTCCTTCATAAAGTGCTCTTTCATCTTGATTAATGTCTCTTGATCAAAACAGGTACTGTGAAGCATGTTCTGCAGTCAGATACAGTAACCTTGAAATCACTGAATACAATGATCTGGCAGGAACAGGTTAGGGATTCTATAAATACTCACAAATGTCCTGATGACAAGACATACTCCTTACTTTGCCAGACTAACAAATGACACCAACCTCACTGGATCCCCCAGTGACCCATGCCCCCCAGGAATCTACAAAGAAATCCTCAATCACTGCACCCCAGAATCTTACTTCCGGCTACTAATGAGCCTATCCGTAAACACAGGGAAAGCACCAACATCATTCAAATCTAACTACATCAAGCCAATCGTAAAAAATTAAACAGGAAGTGTGGAAGAACCCACCACCTACAGAATTATATACAACATACCCTACAAACCCTGCAAGGCTACCCAAGAACCATGTATACAAAATCATACTACAACACAGAGAAATTAACGGAATACTGGACCACTTGTAAGTCAGATTCAGACCCATGAGAGCAACAGAATCAGCACTTCTATCCATATGGGAAGACCTAAAAAGAAATGCAGACAACAACACACAATCTGCCGTCCTACTACTAGACATATCAGCCGCGTTTGATGCAATCAGACACACAACACTAATTGAGTATTGGAGGAATGCAGTGTAAAAAACTCAATGGCTAAAATCCTTCCTCACCAACCAAACGGAAAGAACATACCTACTGCCATTTATTTCTAGCACTAAAAATATCTACGGTGGTGTACCACAAGGCTCTAGACTATGCCCACTCCTTTTAAACAGCTACATCTCCCCCATAATGAAAATCACTCAAAATTACAGACTGATCATCTACAACTATGCAGATGACACCCAACTCATCATCAAGATAACCACAACCCAAACTCACAAACAACACCCTTAACAATTGCCTCACCGAAATATACAGCTGGATGACAACCAATAACCTCAACCTTAACCCGACCAAAACAGAAATAATGATCTCACCCCGTTAGGATAATATGACTGAAACACACCTTAACTGGCCACCTGCCATGCAAACCCAAACAGAAGGATCGGCCATGATAACAAACCTGGGAATACTCATGGACAATGGACTGTCACTAGAACCACAAGTCAATACTATAACAAAGAAATATTTCTACCTCCTGTGTCTGCAAAGAGTAATCCTTCTCTACCTCTCCTTCCCGCACAGAACCCTTGCAGTCATCTCCCTAGTATTATAAAGAATCGACTACATGAACAGCCTCTACATTGGAATGCCAGAATGTCTCACTAAAGAACTCCAATGCATACAAAACACTGCAGCAAGAATTCTCTTGTAACTAAACAGAAGAGACCACATCACACAAGCCCTGAGAAGCCTAAACTGGCTCCCCGTAAAAACATGCATTCATTCAAAGCCCTCTGCATTACCCACAAATTACTGCATGGACAAGGCGACAGATCAACCGCTACGAACCATGAAGAGAACTAAGATAATGCGACAACCTACAAATCGAAACAAAACAATACATACAAAGTAAATTCTGAGGAACTGCATTCTCACGTCTAATTGACAATCGATGGAATTCAATTCGGAAGGAGATAAAAAAGACAGAAGACCACATCAACTTCAGAAAATGACTACAAACTGGCTAATCAATGCAGAGTGATTAGCATAAACTGAAGACTGCAGCAATATCGACAGAGACCCGAGATAATCAAACACACAGTACCAACCACTAACCTTACCTGCTCCTCTCTCCTGTCCAGAATACCCCACACATATGCAAACAAACAACCCACAGATCCACCCAAAAAAACGAAATGCCACAAACATCCTATTCACTGGATGTAGCCCTTAAGGACACAACAACCCCAGTGATCACAATCCAAACACACCTAGAAAGCAGACTTGTACAAATGCCAGTTTCTCCTTGTTCTATAAGCACCAACAGAAAAGTACAACTTCTATCCTACTCCCTCCTTCCCAACTATCGAACTCAATCCACTTTCTTACAGAACCATGTGAGCAACTGGAGACCATACTAATGGTAACGGTTCATGGTATAAGGCAACGTAACATAATATAACATAACATAACTTAACTAGTAGTCTGGTGGATCAGGATCCCTAATGTAAGTGGTTTCAACCCAGCACTCCACCTAAGCCAATTCCTGGCGTGAGATGCCCAGCTGGAACCCTTAATTATGTATTTTTATGTCTAAAGTTCTTTTATTTCTGAATGATGTACCCTTATATCACCCCCCTCTCTTTGAATCCCCCCGGTCTCACTGAACTAAGAAGTAGGTTGTTTTGCAAAGTTAAAAGATTTATTTGATGAATTGAACAATATATATATATATATATATATATATATATATATATATATATATATATATATCACACTTTTATGAATATGAACAATATCTAAATATCACACTATTAATATTTATACAATGATCAGCATTGGTTAATATCACAATCAGAAACGTCTTTAATCAATAGTAGTATAGATGAGAAGAATAATGTATCATAGAATAAACTTTGTGTAGGTGAAATGAAATGCAATGATAGGAAATCAATGCAGCACAGAAATAATACTTTTGTGTGTTCAATCAAATGCAATGTAATCACTCTTTTCCCTTGATCTACTCAATCCCCCCTAATATGCAATACAGAGATGGAAGGAGAGAAAACAGGGTTCAGGAATAAACACTCTACAAATGCTTGTTTGCTTTCTAAGGAACTCACCCCCTTGCTGCAGCCTAGTCCGATTTCTGCAATCACTATTTTGCCACTTGAACCTCCCCCCCACCCCTTAAGCACTCCCTTGTGCACTCTGTTCTTAAGAAGCCCTCTGCATCTGTTGGTTATCTCCATGACCATCAGTCTGGCTTCAGAGCAGCCAGAAGCACGGAAACTGCTCTCCTGAACACCCTTGATGACTTGCTCTCCAATCTCAATTCTAACCTTCCTTCTGTCCTCATTCTCTTTGATATATCCTCTGCGTTTGACATGATCAACCACTCCATCCTGCTCAATTGTCTCTGTGACAACCTGGGCATCTCTGGTTAGGCCCTTGCCTGGTTGACCTCCTTTCTCACTGATCGACCCTCCCAGGTCCAATTTGGGTATTTCCTCTCTTCTATCTCTCTCTCTTCTTGTGGTGTTCCCCAGGGGTCTAACATCTCTCCCTGGCTCTTTAACCAGTACCTGGCACCTGTGGCCTACTGCATCTCTACTTTCTGTATTTTCAGTGTTATGCAGATGAACCCAGCTCCCTTCAGGCTGCCTACAGCTCCTTCTCTCTGTCTGTCGGTTTGCAATTCAGGATTGTTGTGCCTCCAACCATCTCTGCCTCCATGCCAGTAAGACTGAGATCCTCACTCCTTCCCTCTCTCACTCTGGCCGCCCACCCTGGGCCTTCTACCGGCTCCTTCCTCAGAGGCTAAGAGCTTGGGTTCAACTTCAATACCACCCTCTTCTTCTCTCTTTACATCTCTGATGTTCCTAAGAAGTCACACTATCAGCTGCACCTCCTCAGATGTATTCTTCCTTTTCTCACTTTCTCCCAGAAGCGCACTGGGCCTCATTATAAGTGTTGCAGTTAGGCAACAATGGCGCTGGTAGTGCTACAGGTGCCATTGTTACCTCGCCGCAACATTGCGAGTTCTTCTTGCGGCGGGCGCTTTGCACGTCTGGTCAGACAAGCAGTGCAGAGCGGCACCCGCGAGCAGTACCGGATGGTAGCAATGGCCCCGTTATTAACGGGACCATTGTTACCATCCTCCCCATTCCCATTGAGGCCAATGGAGGCTCAAAGGGGAATGGGGATGTACTGGGTAAGGACCCCGCAAATGGGAATTACCGGGCCGGCAAAGGTCGGAATGGCCCGGTAATTCCTATTTTTCGGGACGCATACCCAGACCTGAGTTTGGGGGTAGCAATGCCAGTAAAAACAGAATGGCTACCTCCAAACTCGTAATGAGGCCCACTGTCGCCAGAGACCTGGTCCTCTCTAGGCTGGACTACTGCAACAGCCTCTTTCTAAATCTGCCGTCCTCTACTCTTCCCTTTTACAACTTATCCAGAAAAGGACTGCGAGATTTGCCCATGGCATCAAGTCCAGGGATTGTATCTCTCCACTTGCTCCCTGTGGCTGCAAAGATCAAGTTGAAGACCTGCTGCATTGCCCGCAAGGCTTTCTGGGGCCAGGGACCACACTACATCCAACTTTCTCTTCCTAAACATCTTCCTTCTCCAGTATCCTCTCATCCACCTTCAACTCTCTGAAGGTCAAACGCTTCTCCAGGCAGAGAGTGGGGGTAGATCTCACTCTTTGGCTGAGGCCTCTTTCAAAATTGAGCAGGACCAGCTAATGTTAAAGAAGCAACTCAAAGATTCCTTTTCGCTTCTACATTATCTCCCCCACTCTCTTGTTGATGTCCCTATCTGCTGCACACTCTGGTTACCTGGTCATCCACTTAACTTATAGAAAAAGGCTCTTGCACAACCTGTTGCCCCTGCACTGGCTCCGGGCCTCCCAACTACTTAAGGGACTGTATCTGCAACCCAACAGTGCCCTGACTCTCTGCACCACCAACCAAAGCACTTATTTGGACTCTCCACCCCCCTACTCCTGGGACTTCTTCCCCTGCCTACCATCTGCACTTGCACGATCTGAATGACACAAGGCCTAGTAAGATTGTTGTTTTGTCCTCCTTCTGTCCCCCCTTCCGTGTCGCACCTAGAAACACTTGTGTACAGGCACATCATAAATGTCCCATCATGTCATATCTTATCAGTGCTCTTGTGCACACATTTCAATGTCTCACAATCTTCTGTTATTCTCGAGTTATCTTCCACTGCATGCAGTTGAAAGGTAGACACATTAATCTTGACAAGTGGGCATATAAATGATGACAGTATTCAGTGTCATCTTTCATTAATGCTATGTTTTGATCCACACACACATATGTCAGCACATCCCTTACCACCTGTGCTTTACCCTGGTAAACAGCTAAACACTGGACATTTATCATGATGGACAGGTTCCGTTTGAAAAGGTACACTAGTGGCAGTATCTTACTGAGTAATAACTTGTGTCAACTAACAATGCTTGCAGTCCTTCTCAAAACCTGTAGCATACAGCAATGAACACACGGCAACGTCCATTCTTTTGGGTAAAGAATGCACCATCTAATGCCCAGCTATGTCCATTGCAATGATCCATGATGTTATGAAATGTTCACTTAGCATGTCCAATATGCTATAAATGTGTGCTCTGGGAACATGTATCACATCTGCCAATGGCATGACACAATCATTTTACGAAAATGAACTGAAGATATCTACTATCAGAACTGGCCAACACCTTTGTAGTAAATACTACTACATTTGAAATTACAGTCACAGGTTCACAAATTACAAATACAATATTTCATTTTCCTGGCGATATTCTTTAATGTCATGTGCTGTGCTTTCTTTACAATTAAAGTGGCAACATCGGAAGCCAATGCATTTTGGAGTTCACGTGACATCACATTTGAAGAATATCTATTTTCAAAGAAGACTTGTTCTTTTATTTGAGTAATCCACCAGAGGCACATGTGCCACAGCAGACAGAGTTAGCCCTAACGATGGGCGCGAAGTCTGAAATGCATTGGCTGCCTATTCTGCCACTTCAGTTCCAAAGAAGGCCCAGCCCATGACATTAAAGAATGTTGTCAACAAAATGAAATATTTGATTTTGCAATTTGTGAATCTGTGACTGTTTTTCATTTCTAATGTGGTACTATTTACTAAAAAGGTGTTCGCCAGTTCTAGTGGTAGATATCATCCGTTCATTTTCGTAGTCGTGTCGTCCTGGAGTATGCAGTTTCTGGTAGACACCAAATAAGGATTTTCTTGCAAGTATATTTGGGGGCCGATTCATGGAACAAACGTGCCGAAAATCTTCGCGCAAGCAGGCGCAAGCAGGTGCAAGCAGGCGCAAGCGGAAAAAAACAGGCGCACGCGTGCGATACATGGAAGTCCCTGCGCGTGTCTTCCTCGGGATGTGCGCCAAACCCGTGCATGGCGCACACGTCACTGCAACATCCCGAAAGACGTGCGCGACGCGCACAGTGAAAGCGCACAACCTCGGCGCATACACTAGAAAGTGGGCGGAACACGGGGCGTAACGCGCGGAATGGGGAACAACTTGCGAAAATAAGGGCGTAACTGGGGATGTACTGCTGGGAAGCAGATGGAACGCCCACACGCACCCGAACCACACGTATTCATGGAATCGAATAGGGCAAAGCCACACACAGCGAAAGATACGCACAAGCCGAAACACGTCCGCCACACGAAGGCAGGCGGTAGCGTCCCTGCGCATTACAAAAGTGGCAACATACAGCAATAGTGCCTGTGCAAGCGGGGCACGTGTATTTCGGGGTTGCGCGGGAAGTTACACACGCGATTGAGTGGGGTACGTGTATTCCGGGGGTGCGCGTGAACTTTCTCACGCGATCGGGCCTGGGGGAGCGGGCTACGTGTATCTCAGGGGTTTGCGTGAACTTTTTCACGCGATCGTGCCTGGGGGAGCGGGCTACGTGTATTTCAGGGGTTCGCGTGAACTTTCTCACGCGATCGGGCCTGGGGGAGCGGGCTACATGTATCTCATGGGTTCGCGTGAACTCTTTCACGCGATCGGGCCTGGGGGAGCGGGCTACGTGTATTTCAGGGGTTCGCGGGAACTCTCTCACGCGATAGGGCCTGGGGGAGCGGGCTACGTGTATTTCAGGGGTTCTCAGGAAGTCACACACGCGATTCCATCAGGGTACGTGTATTTTGGGGTGCGCGTGAAGTTCCACATGCGATATCAGCAGGGTACGTGTATTTCAGGGTGCAAGGGAAGTTACACACGCGATTTCCGCAGGGTACGTGTATTTCGGGGTGCGCGTGAAGTTCCACACGCGATATCAGCAAGGTACGTGTATTTCAGGGGTGCGCGTGAAGTTCCACACGCGATATCAGCAGGGTACGTGTATTTCAGGGTGCAGGGGAAGTTACACACGCGATTCCATCAGGGTACGTGTATTTTGGGGTTGGGGGAAGTTCCACACGCGATTTCAGCAGGGTACATGTATTTCAGGGTGCAGGGGAAGTTACACACGCGATTCCCGCAGGGTACATGTATTTCGGGGTGCGCGTGAAGTTCCACACGCGATATCAGCAGGGTACGTGTATTTCAGGGGTGCGCGTGAAGTTCCACACGCGATATCAGTAGGGTACATGTATTTCAGGGTGCAGGGGAAGTTACACACGCGATTCCATCAGGGTACGTGTATTTCGGGGTGCGGGGGAAGTTCCACACGCGATTTCAGCAGGGTACGTGTATTTCAGGGGTGCACGGGAATTTCCACACGCGATTGGGCCCGTGCGAGCAGGGTATGTGTATTCCAGGGGTGCGCGGGAAGTTCCACACGGGATTCCATCAGGGTACGTGTATTTCGGGGTGCGGAGGAAGTTCGACACGTGATTCCATCAGGGTACGTGTATTACAGGGGTGCGCGGGGAGCACCACACGTGAATTGCACGTGTGGGCCCTCCCAGGTGTTCCTTCTACACCCTCCACGGCCCCTGCAGGTGGCTCACACCATAGGGGCCTACCCTGCACATGTCCTGCAGGCACCCCATCCACCATGGCCATGCCCTCCCAGCCAACCCACATGTCAACTTGCACTACTGCCCACCAACGCATGTCCCCCTGCACTCCCAGCCACCAGGGGCACCCTCCACAGGCCCCCACCCATGTCTCCCACCACCCCCACACCCCAGCCACGAGGGGCAGCCTCCACCAGGCCCCCACCCATGTCTCCCACCACCCCCACCCCCCACTCCCCAGGGGCAGCCTCCAACAGGCCAGCCGCGTGCGCCACTTGTGCGCTGGATTCTATGAATTACCCCCTTGATGTTTAGAGTATAGTGATGTCCGCTCGCACACCCCTCTTTCTATAACACAATGATATCCCAGTACACACAACTGAATGGTGAGCTGATCACCTGTGCTACATCCACCAGTTATGTGTTACCACAAGGTGAATGACATGTGTAAAATATCTAACATGCATGGCCTTAACCATAGATATGGCTGAGGGAAAATGGGCTCATTCTCAGCTGCAGCAAATCCCATCAGTAGGTGTCAGTGGTTTAGCAGCTGTGCCACCACATCCTTTACATTCGCCTAGATGCCATCTACCCTGTTGCAGGGGTGTTGCTAGGTCTGGAGAAGGTCCAGGGCTAGCTAGCGTTTTGGTTGCAGCCCCTGAGATTCTATCTGGGGCTAAAACCAAAAGACCAGGGGCTATACTCCCCCAGAGCCCCCCCACCCTAACAACGACTCTGCCCTGTGGTGTAAGCCATTAAATTCTGTCGCCAAACCGCATACACCTGCAGCCCCAGTGGGTTACTTCCTGTTTGGGACCACTCTTGGGAAGGAGAAGACAGAAAGGCTAAACAGTGTGCCAAGGCCATTTTAAGCGCTTTTTGTGCCCTGGGCACGGACATCTTTGGGGGGCCCCTCCATCAAACCAAAGGAATTAAGGGATCAAGAATACTGGTCGCACTCCCACCCCCACCCCCACCCGTCCTGCTCACAACATATAGGTTGATATGCTGTCTCGCAGCATAATAAGCACGTTTACTCCCTTTAAGTCCCCTTGCCCTCTTCATTCTTGTTCTAATCAGAATGATAAAGAAGTTGCATTTGAAGACCAACATTAGCAGTCTACAAAGGGAGAAGGAAATCACTCGGAAGGGCTGAACATTTTTAAAGGTTTAGGGACTGGCAATATTGAGAGGTTAGGCAATACAAGATTAAATGAGATGCCCAGGATCACACATTGGTTAAGGAGTGAAGGGCTGAAGCTGGAATGTGTGCCAACTCTGTAATTCCTGCATTTGAACACTTTCTTTTCCAGTTCTTACCATGAACTAAAACAATCTCATTTTATTAAAAAAAATGGTTTTGGAAAGTACACAAATCACATTACCAAACATGACCCTTTTGAAACAAAATATTATAGAAGGGTGTTATGCAAAATGGGAATGGGTATAGCTTCATTCCCTCCATCATCAAGGGAAGTATATAAGTAACAGCATACCAATCGATGTGATTTAACACATTTAGGAGCTGATTCATGGAATTATTTGCCCCAAAAAACGGGGATTTGTGCGCCATTCTGCCTGCAAATCCCCATTCGTTAAACAGGGATTTGCGATAGACTGGCGCACAAATCCCCGTTTTTCGGTGCAAATAATTCCATGAATCAGCCCCTTAATCTGAGTTTGTCTTTTGTATTTTAAAACCTCAAATACTTCCAAAACAATGGCTTGTGACATTTTCATTAATAAACGTGCATAACAACTTTGACTCTTACCAAAAAGCAAACCGTTTTTTGTGTCAAACAAGCAGACCTTAAAATATGCTTGCCTGAGGCCTGCAACATATGGTCCGCTCTCTTTTGTCTACCAACCCTTCCACCCAAATGGCCTACATAAGAAGAACGATCAAGTAATGGGCTAAACGATACCAGTAGCATGCAAGAAAGCAAACCTCACAGAAGACAGCACAGTAATGTAAGATATAGTAGATGATATGACAACGATCACTGATTCGTCTGCTGGGAAATCCAGGATACAAACATGAACGCTGTTGTTCCATAATCTTGAATTTTGATACTTATTCATCTCTTGGACTAACTGTTTATGCCATCGTTGGAGGCGATTGCCTAGGTTTTACAACACCCCATCTGAACAAACCAATTTCTAGACCGTCACCATACGGATGATATGTTAGTTTTTATAGCAACCCCTTTCTGGTACAGGTACATTGCTGAGGATAGCAGATGTTGTTCCGCAAAACCAAGTACATATGCAGGCAGGTTTATAAACTTCAGACATAGGAAAGGCTCAGCCAGCCTTGCTGGTATGTGATATTCTAATTTTTCATATGAACACATATCTCTGCAATGGGTGCTTCACACACTGAGCTAACTTCTGGACCATTGTGGCACTCAATTTATCAATATGCATTTCACCTTTGCCTATTGCATTTGATCAACATAATTCCCACAGGAAAGAAAGAATGCTGAGTTATACCATAAAGAACACGGATACTATTTATACCACAGTGAACACAGAAAGCAATACATGATTAATTGATCAAGGCAGAATGTACTTGCCAAAACAGGAAGGCAATGAGTTTAGCAATGGGTTTAGAGCCTCATCAGCACCCCATAAAATATACTTACGTGTGCTATTTAGGACAGGTGAACAATGGAATATTAGTTCTTCAGATCAGCTGGCCTGGTGGGGCCCCCTCCAAGGCAGGTGCCCTGGCAAGTGCCCCTTTTGCCCTCCCATAAAAACGTCTCTGCAGTGTGAAGCGAATGACACCTAATCAGTGTACTCTGTACTGGTCTAAATGTCCATGGTGGGATGGGGTTTCATCTCATATGACTGATGTAGTGCCCACACTCCTGTTAAAGAACCCTGCTAGTCAACACTGGTACAGCCTTGCATGGAAGGTAATGCTGATTGGGAGATCGATATGGGGGATTTATATGAACTTCTGTTTTTACAATATAATATGACTACAGATTCATAAATAATTTTACTGAGAGGATACCTGTGATATTTCTATCCACCATTAAATGGATTCTTCTAGGGATGTCATTTGGGGTTCACCAGGGGTCGTAGATAAAACCACGAGGTCTCCCTTTCTACCCCTAAAAAATATTTTAAAAGATGTTAATTTATTATTTTATTTTTTAAAATGTAATATCCTGGACTGAGGCCAGAACCATGTGGCTCTTTGTTTCTGTAGTGGCTGGCTTCCTTGTTCACGTCTCTTTAAAACAAAAAAACAAAAAAAAAAACAGGGGGTTACACAGGCGTAACAGTGACCCTAAATAAGAAATAATAGGAATAACAAATAATTTGTCTTTCTGGAATTCTATACAAGAATTGTTAGACTCATTACAGGTTTATTTCAGGCACACTCCAGGGAGTGAGTCACTGAAATAGTCTGTTCTTAAACACCGCAACTCAGCCTTTCATACTTCTGAGGTCGATAAATGAGTACCAACACAGGCTGGGTGATATTTTATGTATGCTTGTTCTATATAAACAGCTTAATCCTAAATGCTATATAATAACACAACATTATCATTTGGTCTTGGAAGTCTGCTTGCATTCACAGTAATTTGGTAATATGGGCCTATACACACTGATATTAATGATACATGTGATCCATTCTTGTATGACATGTATAACACATTATAGTGATATTTTTTTAATTTTTTTTTATTGTTTATGGTTAAAAAAACCTTTACAAATCAGTTCACATAACAAGAACATTTACAATTTTTCATCATCAAAACTTTTAGACAAACCAAATCAATTAAAGCAACCGTAACAATAAATCAATAAATACAATAATTCACAATCACATTTTTTAAGTTCATATAATACAGTCCCCAATAACTAAACATTCGAGAAAGAAGAGACCATTCCTTCAATTGCACCTATATCATCATCCTCAGACTTTAAAAACATAATAGCATATTGGTTCGGATCATAGAAAAAATAAACACAAAACTCAATCACAACAACTTATAATCAGCACTTTCTAAAGCATTTTGGCATCAATCCAAATCTAATCCCAGGGTAGCCACTGATTTTTCAAGTAATTTTCTTTCTAATAATGTCAAAAAGTGAGTTAAACACAAAATAAGTTTTTGACTCCTGCCCCACATGCATCTTTGCCATAAAATCTCCCTGCTCAAAGCGAATCCAGAGCCAAGATACTCTCTAAACATAGCTTTCCTGTCAGGTTCAAAATTAACACAGTAAACAGTCAGATGTTTCAATGATTCTTAGATATTATTGATGTTGCAGAATCTACAGTCCCCATTCTTATTCTTATTTTTGAACTGTTTCCAATTTGTTTGCAACTGGTTCAAACGGAATCTTAGGTATAGTCTCTGAGCAATATTGCATGGAATAATTTCATGATACTTTGGACGATAACCCCACTGCTTTGGAAATTTAGCATATTCAGAAAAGGATTTATAAGTGTGGATCTTATCAACTAGGAGACACCAATGATAACGACAACATTTGAGTTTACATGACAGAAGTCCTAATATCAAATCCTCATGACTAATCATGGTGGAAGATAGTAATTCCTCCATCTTGTTTCTAAATTTGAGAAAGGAAGGCAGATGGCCTTGGGTGATCATTGTCCCTAAATCAACATATAATGAATCTTTAAGACATTATAGTGATATCCTAACCATATATTTCGTTGTGTACTTATTAACAATGCTACGTGATAACACTTCCTGCTTTGTCAAGGCATGAAAGGTCATGTTCCATCGCTTTCCCCATGTCACTTCGGGGTGGGCTCAAATTACATTTCTTCCTCTGATGTCATCAGAGGTTAAGGGTCGTTTGATGTCACTTCTGCTACCCCTGGAATCTTGGTGAAATGACATCCCTGCCTTCTTCACAGTGATCTGGCACAAAAGGATACAATTGTGTGAAGCACCAGGTGGGCTTTTGTTCAGAACAAAGGTGGTACAACAGTAATATTTACTGGGATGATGGTATAGACTGGCATGGTATGCTGATTGATTTTTGCCAGGGGAGTTGCGGTTGATGGACCTCATTTGAAAAAGGGTTTTACAATGGTGCAGTCCCATTGAAAAAAAACACTGTAAATAAGGCATGATGTCTTTTGAGTCTGTCCCAATGCTGTTAACACTGTTTCTTCATAGGAGACTTGAAGGATTGTTTACCCAAGATGGTCCCAGCCTCCCCTGGTCCATAGCTTACTTTTACAGAGTGCATAGGGCAAGATTATGCTTTTAGTTGTCTTGTATGAAATAATTCCACACTTTGGACTGTTATTGGCAGCTGACATGTGACCTACTTTACTAATCTAGTTTGTAAAGGTAGCGGGCGCCCCTCTCTCGACAGAACAAGGCCTGATAACCTGTTCAGTGGTTATTAACCACTTGAGAGTTTGCAGCCACTGCTTTTACTCACTGTGCCTTTCACAGATAGGAAATATCCATTTGCATATCAGTCTTTGTCCTGCCCAGGGGCAGTCCAGCACCGAAATGCAATGGCAATTCCAACCTGAACGAGAGTACCACCAGCAACCCCATACACGTGTTTCACCCTTGTTGGGGATCATCAGTGAGGTGAAGCTGATGCCTCTCTAAGCACAGTGAGAGGGAGACCACGTCTGGTTGCCCCCAGGAGACCTAGGGTTACCAATCCCAGGTTCCTTGAAATTTAGTTTGTAAAGGTAGCGGGCGCCCCTCTCTCCACAGAACAAGGCCTGATAACCTGTTCAGTGGTTATTAACCACTTGAGAGTTCGCAGCCACTGCTTTTACTCACTGTGCCTTTCACAGATGGGAAATATCCATTTGCATATCAGTCTTTGTCCTGCCCAGGGGCAGTCCAGCACCGAAATGCAATGGCAATTCCAACCTGAACGAGAGTACCACCAGCAACCCCATACACGTGTTTCACCCTTGTTGGGGATCATCAGTGAGGTGAAGCTGATGCCTCTCTAAGCACAGTGAGAGGGAGACCACGTCTGGTTGCCCCCAGGAGACCTAGGGTTACCAATCCCAGGTTCCTTGAAATTTAGTTTGTAAAGGTAGCGGGCGCCCCTCTCTCGACAGAACAAGGCCTGATAACCTGTTCAGTGGTTATTAACCACTTGAGAGTTCGCAGCCACTGCTTTTACTCACTGTGCCTTTCACAGATGGGAAATATCCATTTGCATATCAGTCTTTGTCCTGCCCAGGGGCAGTCCAGCACCGAAATGCAATGGCAATTCCAACCTGAACGAGAGTACCACCAGCAACCCCATACACGTGTTTCACCCTTGTTGGGGATCATCAGTGAGGTGAAGCTGATGCCTCTCTAAGCACAGTGAGAGGGAGACCACGTCTGGTTGCCCCCAGGAGACCTAGGGTTACCAATCCCAGGTTCCTTGAAATTTAGTTTGTAAAGGTAGCGGGCGCCCCTCTCTCGACAGAACAAGGCCTGATAACCTGTTCAGTGGTTATTAACCACTTGAGAGTTCGCAGCCACTGCTTTTACTCACTGTGCCTTTCACAGATGGGAAATATCCATTTGCATATCAGTCTTTGTCCTGCCCAGGGGCAGACCAGCACCGAAATGCAATGGCAATTCCAACCTGAACGAGAGTACCACCAGCAACCCCATACACGTGTTTCACCCTTGTTGGGGATCATCAGTGAGGTGAAGCTGATGCCTCTCTAAGCACAGTGAGAGGGAGACCATGTCTGGTTGCCCCCAGGAGACCTAGGGTTACCAATCCCAGGTTCCTTGAAATTTAGTTTGTAAAGGTAGCGGGCGCCCCTCTCTCGACAGAACAAGGCCTGATAACCTGTTCAGTGGTTATTAACCACTTGAGAGTTCACAGCCACTGCTTTTACTCACTGTGCCTTTCACAGATGGGAAATATCCATTTGCATATCTGTCTTTGTCCTGCCCAGGGGCAATCCAGCACCGAAATGCAATGGCAATTCCAACCTGAACGAGAGTACCACCAGCAACCCCATACACGTGTTTCACCCTTGTTGGGGATCATCAGTGAGGTGAAGCTGATGCCTCTCTAAGCACAGTGAGAGGGAGACCACGTCTGGTTGCCCCCAGGAGACCTAGGGTTACCAATCCCAGGTTCCTTGAAATTTAGTTTGTAAAGGTAGCAGGCGCCCCTCTCTCGACAGAACAAGGCCTGATAACCTGTTCAGTGGTTATTAACCACTTGAGAGTTCGCAGCCACTGCTTTTACTCACTGTGCCTTTCACAGATGGGAAATATCCATTTGCATATCAGTCTTTGTCCTGCCCAGGGGCAGTCCAGCACCGAAATGCAATGGCAATTCCAACCTGAACGAGAGTACCACCAGCAACCCCATACACGTGTTTCACCCTTGTTGGGGATCATCAGTGAGGTGAAGCTGATGCCTCTCTAAGCACAGTGAGAGGGAGACCACGTCTGGTTGCCCCCAGGAGACCTAGGGTTACCAATCCCAGGTTCCTTGAAATTTAGTTTGTAAAGGTAGCGGGCGCCCCTCTCTCGACAGAACAAGGCCTGATAACCTGTTCAGTGGTTATTAACCACTTGAGAGTTCGCAGCCACTGCTTTTACTCACTGTGCCTTTCACAGATGGGAAATATCCATTTGCATATCAGTCTTTGTCCTGCCCAGGGGCAGTCCAGCACCGAAATGCAATGGCAATTCCAACCTGAACGAGAGTACCACCAGCAACCCCATACACGTGTTTCACCCTTGTTGGGGATCATCAGTGAGGTGAAGCTGATGCCTCTCTAAGCACAGTGAGAGGGAGACCACGTCTGGTTGCCCCCAGGAGACCTAGGGTTACCAATCCCAGGTTCCTTGAAATTTAGTTTGTAAAGGTAGCGGGCGCCCCTCTCTCGACAGAACAAGGCCTGATAACCTGTTCAGTGGTTATTAACCACTTGAGAGTTCGCAGCCACTGCTTTTACTCACTGTGCCTTTCACAGATGGGAAATATCCATTTGCATATCAGTCTTTGTCCTGCCCAGGGGCAGTCCAGCACCGAAATGCAATGGCAATTCCAACCTGAACGAGAGTACCACCAGCAACCCCATACACGTGTTTCACCCTTGTTGGGGATCATCAGTGAGGTGAAGCTGATGCCTCTCTAAGCACAGTGAGAGGGAGACCACGTCTGGTTGCCCCCAGGAGACCTAGGGTTACCAATCCCAGGTTCCTTGAACAGGTTATCATGTCTGTTCTTGCGAGAGAGGGGCGCCCGCTACCTTTGTAAAACTACTTTACTAATCTGGCCCATAGTGTGGCGGTGTTTGAATAGAAATCATGGGAATAGCTGGATGTGCGTGTTGGTTTAGACTAGGGACTTCCCATATCCACTCCTTGTGCTATACTTTATTGTTATCCTGGCCTGCTAGACTCTTCTAGCCTGTGTGTTTCTCCTGGCCTGCTAGACTCCTCTAGCCTGTGTGTTTCTCCTGTCCCACCAGTGCTAGACACCTCTAGCCTGTGTGTTTCTCCTGGCCTGCTAGACTCCTCTAGCCTGTGTGTTTCTCCTGGGCCGCTAGACTCCTCTAGCCTGTGTGTTTTTCCTGGCCCAATAGACTCCATTAGCCTCTGTGTTTCTCCAGGCCAGCTAGTCTCCTCTAGCCTGTGTGTCTCTCCTGGCCTTCCAAGACTCCTCTAGCCTGTATGTTTCTCCTGGCCTAATAGACTCATCTAGCCTGTGTAGCCTGTGTGTTTCTCCTGGCCTGCTAGACTCCTCTAGCCTGTGTGTTTCTCCTGTCCCGCTAGTGCTAGACACCTCTAGCCTGTGTGTTTCTCCTGGCCCGCTAGACTCCTCTAGCCTGTGTGTTTCTCCTGGCCCGCTAGACTCCTCTAGCCTGTGTGTCTCTCCTGGCCTTCCAAGACTCCTCTAGCCTGTGTGTTTTTCCCCTGGCTTGATAGACTCATCTAGCCTGTGTAGCCTATGTGTTTCTCCTGGCTCGCTAGACTGCTCTAGCCCTTATGTTTCTCCTGGCCCGCTAGACTCCTCTAGACTGTGCATTTCCTCTGGCCTGTGAGACTCCTCTAGCCTGTGTGTTTCTCCTGGCCCATTAGACTCCTCTAGCCTGTGTGTTTCTCCTGGTCCATTAGACTCCTCTAACCTGTGTGTTTCTCTTTGCTCATCGGTGGGGGCATGCTGCTGCTCTCCTTCTTCTTCCCCATAGACAATGGGCTGAACACCCTTGTTCTGCTTCAATAGCTGAACATATGCGGCTTTATTGTGCACACCAGAGTGACTTTAGCACAAGGTGCGGCTTAATCTGAGAGAATTAAGCATTAGGCCACGGGCGGGGGGGCATTACCACTTCAGATAATGCCCCAGGGCCCCATAGTTACAGGCCCGAGAGAAAGCTGTAACTATGGGCCCCGGGGAATTACCTGAGTGGTAATGTCCCCTGCAACCTTGAATTTATGATACAGTATTCTGGCATCCCTGACGCACACATCAGCAGCCGTTGCTGATGAAAAATAGCATCTTCCATTCCCCCCCCCCCTCCGGAAATGTTTAAGTGCTCCATGCATGATAGGTCCAGTCTTCGTTGTGGACCTTCCTCCCTCATTCCCCCAGCACCTTCCAACTGCGCCGGACTTTCTCCCTGGTGCGCACTGCTGGGAAAAGAAACATTGACTTTGTGGACATTTTTCGAGTGCGGCGACGTTCGACCTTGATGTTTGCTGGTAATTGCACGAATCGCATCGTGTCTCTGTAATTCTGGATTCTTTATGCAGCATGTTGCGCTCCGCGCCTTTTCTACCTGACATTGTTTACTGTATATCTTTTGCCCTGCCAACTACCAGTATGATTTGAAGCCCTTCAAGATGGCTGCTTTGTCATTCTTGCTGGAAAATGCAATTGTTTTCTTCCTGCTCCTTTGGCCAGCTCCCGCCCCCCCTTCCCATTGGTAGCCTTTGGCCCTTAAGCCAATGGCTGAAACCGGGAGGCGGGAGCCGGCCACACACCGAAGGCCATCAACTAAGGCCCTGTCTACCGCTGTCCACCGCGGTACGCCGGATCGCCCGCCCCCCCTGAGTGTCTGTGTGCCCCTCCTAGCACTTACTCCTATCATCTGTCCCGTGACTCTGGATAGCAGCGTGTCTGTCTCCCCTCCTCTCCCCCCTTGTTTTCTCCCTCCTCCCCCCTCCCCTGCTTTTTAAATTTGTCTCCGATATTTTTGATCAGTAGCGTGCCTTGTTCTCCTTCCCCCTCCTTCCATTGCCCCCCTTCCCTCCCACCCCACCTCATGTTACCACCTGCACTGCGTAAATTGTCGTCAGACATAGTAATGTTACTGCTTGCTTTGTTCTCCTTCCTTTCCATTACCTCTTACCTTACTTGTTCTATGCACTTGCACTATCAGAAATGTCGACAGACCTATTACGATAGTTTTTTTTTCACATTCTGTATTGTTTCAAGGACTTTTACTGAATGCAACTGTATTTTCCTATGTCCCCTCCCTCCTTGAAGCGCTTTGAAACACATTGTGTATAGGCGCTATATAAATAAACTATCATATCATATCATAGTCCTCATGATGGTTATTTCTCCTCCCTAATCTCAGGCAAGGCATTTTACAGTTGCTTTTGCAGCACAGGCGGCCTCTGGTGATTCACTCCAGTCCAGATATAGTTGTACCTTGAAGAAGATGGCACATGATGCACATTCAGCTACAGCCCCTCAATCCGATTTCCTGCTTTTAAACAATGTGTTTTTTTTTCTTAATTAGTGATATTCTGGCTCATCGCAAATTATTGCACACTTATTTAAATCCACTCTTGTAATATCCTGCCTGCTTATTTTGTTTGCTACTTGCCAAAGGAGACATGGCATGTGTTAATGTCATAGCGGGTGGTCACTGAGATTCTCTGTTCCCTAGTATTAGTAGCCACAAACAGATGGCGTGTGTATTACACATTCAGAGACAGTCACTTAACTAATAACAGGCCTAAAATAATTCTCTCATTTTCTCTTTGCTCATATTCTTCTTGTCACAAAAGATAGCACACCCAGTTAGAAGCACAGCTTCCCAGTAATTCGCTGATTTTCACCTGCTAAGTATTCTTTCTTACCCAAAGCGAAGCCATTTTTTAGGGAATGCATGATCATGTCTACCAACAATCTAGGTGTTTCTCTTTCAAAGTACTTTCTCTCATTCATCCCAAAATTATGGCACCATATTATTATGGTGATACATCTGCTTAATATGACCTACTGCATCCAAACAATTATATCTTTTGGTCACTCCTTTTTTTTGTCTAAGTTGTCACAAAATCATGGCACACACATTTATAGAGACTGAATAAAATCTGCTGCCTGCCCAAAACTGTTGTGGGATTCACTCCTACAAGTTACTGACAAGAACTGTCATGTGTGTCTATGTCATGCAGTCTTGCCAATGACATTCATTTGTTACAAGCATTTGTACCCAAACCAAGATGACCTTTGTTTTGCAGACTCAGTTACAGCCACTGAATATAATCACCTCTCTTCACATATGAAGAGTGGATCCCAAAACTGTCCACCAGCAATAGCAGGAGCCCAACTTCCCATCACTGATTGAATTCCGTCTGTGTCATTACAGTTGATCATCACTGTGACTTCTCTGCATCGTCATTTTAGGGTCAGAAGCTCCTTATCCTTTACCTTGCATTTGTGAATGCTCCTACAAGGTTGTCAATGTATGATCCATGATAAGATGATAAAATATCAGTGTGCAGAGTCAAGTGTCTGTGCAGGTTGGCATGCAGGTTGATGTGTGTGGGGGGTGTTGGAGAGCGTGGCATGCATCGGGTGTACCATGCCAGATCCATACGCCTTGGGATGAGACACATTTACAACATGATGAGAGCACATTTGCAAACCTCTGTTTTAATACCAAAAGTGAGCAACATTCAACATTTTAAGTTCAGAGTAAAAAGGAGGAATAGTACAACACTTTCCTTTTCTGGTGCCTCATTATGGAATCACATGGCCTATGCATTTATGCCAGAATGCTACTAAGCTAAATGTATAAGGGTACACCTCGTGTTACATGACAACCATTATCTGACAACAAACGTGTGCTGTTCATGACTAACGTACATTGGTAGACATGAGCAGGTACTGCACCACCTGAGATGTTTTGTTCCATAAATACATTTGTCTAAACACTGACCCTTAAACCCCACTCCATTAATCACAGCTTTAGTTTACAGCAACACTTTTTGTGGTGTGGAGATGTATTTTCTATAGTAAGACATTGGAAATTAAGTACTCTAATCTGAAGACATTTTATATCACCTATAGTGAAGATATGAGGTGAAAAAACAAGGTGGAAGCTGTTATGTGTCACGTCTACCCACCATGGCATTTTATAGATATTTGGAGGTGTAGTAGGGTCACAAAGTGGAACCAGTGTTTCCACTGTGAATTCCTGCTCCATCTATAAATGACATATAGTTTCATGACTGACAAATGGTTTCATGACGTGGCTGACGTCCTTCCTTTCAAACAGACCTCCCTGAGTGCAAATGGGCCCTTTTCTCTCCTCCACCCCACTCTCTACCTTAGGCATCCCTCAGGGCTCTATCCTATATCCTTGGCTATTCAACATCTACCTGTCCCCTCTGGCCTGCCTGATCTCCGCTTTCTCCACTCATTTCCAGTGTTACGCAGATGAGACACAGCTCTCTTTCAACCTGCCTTCCTCTACCTCCTCCTCCATCATGCCTGACTGCTATTCAGACATGGTGCTCTGCCAATGATCTCTGCCTTAATGCCAGTAAGACAGAGATCGTTCTCATTGGGACGCCTTCTCCTTGCTTCCCGCTCACTCTCTGACCAGACTCCCTGGGTCCGCTCCCCTCACCCACTTGTGAGGCAAGACACCTTCGGATCATCTTTGACTCCTCCCTCTCTTTCTTTCCACACATCATGAACCTTGCCAAGAAGTCACATTTTCAGTTGCGATTTCTCAGGGGCAATCTACCTTCCACATAAGCTCAACGTCTCCAGAGCCCTGGTACTCTCTAGGCTAGGCTACTGCAACAGACTTGTCCTCAACCTGCCTCTTTAATCTCTTCGGCCCCTTCAACTGATCTAGAATAGGGCTGCAAGACTTATCCTTGGCCTCAAGCAAAGGGACTGCATTTCTTCAGTCCTAAAACCTCTCCACTGGATCTTGGTGATCACAAGGATCACATTCTAGACCCTTTGCATTATCCATAAGGCTGCCTGGGGCCTGCAACCTCTTTACATACAGCTTTCCCTCCTTAAATACCTTGTGGCCAGAGTACTTTGGTTTTTTGGCCCCAACTCTATGCAGGTCAAAAGTTTCTCCAAGCAGAGAGTGGGAGGTAGATCCATTTCCCCGGCTGGCTCCTACCTCTGGAACAGCCTTCCCCCACCCCTCAGACTTAAGCCAATCGTCTTAAATTCCGACATTTCGAAAGACTTTTTTATTCGCCTCATCCTTTACTCTCCCCCTCCCCTGCAAACTCACCATCTGCCACTGCGACTGGGGCCTGGTCCCTTCAGATTCATACAGGGGCCAGACCACCCCTACCAGTCCCCCCAGCATCCTTTGCCAGCACTTGTTATTATTTTATTATTAACTTGGTCCTCCCTGTCCACTGCACTCATCGGTACTTGCCGCCTTGGCCCGGCAAGCACTTGCTCGCCCCCACACGTGGGGGTACTCCATTTCTGTACTTCTTCCTCTACCTTCTCCCCCTTGCACTTACCACCTTGCTCATGCACTTGCATGGTAGGATTGTCACAAGGCCAATATAACTGTTTTTGTTTTTGTTCTACATTTTTGATTCCCATGTCCCCCACACCCACATCTTGTCTTGTGGCACCTGGAAATGTCTGTGTATCAGAGCCATACAAATGTCAAATAAATAAATAAATAAATAAATACATAAATACATACATACATACATACATGAGTGCATGGCACATTCATGCATGCATAATAAATGGATTCCTATGCAATCTGGCTGTTTTAGCCCCTGCTGTAGAAATGCCCTGTATATGCTACCTGCTTTGCATGACCTGCACGCAACATTTATATGTTGCTACAAAAGAAACTGTAAAACGAAAATTTCAAGGCAATTTCACTTGCGTTTTTGCTTTGCTATTGCACTCTGTTGTGCATTTATGGGAAATTGCATGGAGGGTACCCACATGCATGTTATTGCTGACATTGTTGGTACCGTCCATGCAATAATCACTTTTAGTAAAATGGCCTCCATAATATAGAGGAAGAGAACTTTACCTCATCTTGTGTTGTAGCCAAACCAAATGTTTGTGTATTGCGCAACTAATACTGGCTGGAATATCTCACAAATACAACAACCTCCTAAATTCTTAGACATAATTTCCTTGCTGAACCTCAAACACACATCTTTAGGCCCAACGCCCATCTAAGTTCAGACTGTGGATAGCGATTTATCTTCTGATTCTAATTTTAGTACCAATGTGCCCCTCTAATTCACCCTCTAGGATTTGTTTCTCATGTAATTAAAAACATAAGCTTTTATTAAAGTACCCAAACTCAAGATCTCATGTCTTCCCAACTCCTCCTTGCACAAATGTGCCCTAATAAACCTTTATTCCTGAGGCCTTTGGGGCTCATTATTTGTTGACAAAATATTTTACTGACAGCAGGCATGTGGCCCTTCATTAATAGCCTTACTCAGGCTCTATACAATATTGTCCTCCCCGTAAATCATTAATTAACGCCACATCAGTCCCAATCTTAGTATAACAAGCATTGGCAATGCCAATAGTTTTGGTGTTTACTGTTGTTCTTTGCATTATGCACTTATAGGCAATAGGGTGTAAAGAGGAGATGCAGTGCTCCTCAGATCTCCTAAAAACCAGCACAATCCATGTGCTTTATCTCTTTCACACATAGCAACTACGTCACACCCGTGCAGTGCAGTGCTTTCCTTATTTGGAAAATACCATGCTCTCAAAACACACACACCTAATGCACACACCATGCAGTGCTGCCTGATTTGGGAAATGCTCTGCTTTCAAAACACACCCACGCCACATCTCTTGGGGGATGCCGTGGCTGTAACCCGGTGCACAGACAAACACATATCAGTGGAAAGCGCGGCTCTTACACCACAAGGGTATCTCTGCACATGCCGAGGGAGGTGCAGTTAAGGGGGGTCACAGAATGTTAATAAAGAAGAATTTGAGCACATCAAATACACATTTAAAAACCCACTGCACCCTCAACTAATCTCTGTGTACCAACATGCTCCACCTCTACACTCAAACAGACTATGAGCATACCATCTAAGCCACACCCGAATGAAGAAACATCTCAACAGACATCAAACAACAGAACTCTTAACTTCTACAGTCAACTAACATATCACAGTGCTGTCCAATTCATCCTAATAACACAGGAACATGGGGGTCCCCTCTGGATAGAAATACTCCTACATTCTCGACACAGAACACCAAGAAGCAAACCCGCATGTAGAGCTCAGGGTGCTTCCAGTCTGCTTGCATCAGTACAACAGCTGTCTTTCAGTGTTCCTCTCTACCCACCAACCTACACACAGCCTCCCTTTCAGAACTCCCAGCATGCCTGGAGCCTATGCAAATGGTAGCACCGCACACTGTAAATCCTAGCTGCATAACAGAACATCTCGTCATACAGACATGTTAAAGGCATGTGTTTACAGCTAGCAGGAAAGATCTTAAACTGCCTGGGCCTGTGTGGGTGACTTGGTTTCATGAAGCGAGTGGCAGCAATTTTAGTACTTCCGAGAACACTTAGGGGATGATTCATGGAATTATGTGCGCCAAAAACGGGCCATTTGTGAAACAGGGATTTGCAGGCAGAATGGCGCACAAAGCCCGTTTTTTGGCGGGCATAATTCCATGAATCAGCACCTTAGACTTTCCTAAAGGAGGACGTTGTCCCAACATCAGCATCTGGGAATAGTCACATAGATGTTCCATAGACTGCCCCCTGTCCCCCAGAAACCTTACTAACAGCAACATCCAAAATGGAACACCTAGGAAATAACATATTCTCGGGACTATTCGATTGGGCCAACTGCCTCTTCTGAGATACTGGTCTATAAAGTGGTCCACGTGTACGTTTTGCAATCTTACAATGGTGATAATTACAAGGCAACCTTCACGACATGGGTTTGACTGAGATTAGATTGTTTGCAATAAAACGCTATGTGCGACTGTAAAATGAACAATCTGTGCGGAGCCTGCCCCTCGGTAGGAGGGAAGCACACCTGTCCAGCTCTAGCGGGTTAAAATCAATTGGGTCGTTTCTTTTTTGCAAGAGGACACTTTTAACATTCATCTAAGTAGCAATATCCAGTGAAGAGTTTTCAAATGCGTAGAGTCGGCTCTGACCGCCCAGGGGGCTGACTGCAACATTTGGCTCACGCAATGTTTTGGACTACAACTCCCAACAGTGCTACCCGCCATAAACAGTGGTGTGGCTTCATGGGACATGGAGTCCAAACAGACAAACAGACAAACAATATAAAAAGGAGACTTTGTTCTGTGTAACTCAGATAAATTTACTACACGGACATACACGCAAACTGCAAACGCACACAAATATAGCAGGAAAACGGGGATGCTGGAATTGACTGTATGTATTTTTTATGGACAGAACAGCACTTTTTGTTTTGAGAGTGGCGGATGCCCTTTCCTTCGAATTTCCTTTTTATAAAGGTCAGACGTGGCCTTGATAGACTTTGAGCACAGCTCCAGGTGTGTGCTTTCGGGCAGTAAATGAGCCTCCATGTCCCAGATAGAAATGGAATCGGAAGACCTCTCTGCGCTTCTTCCTGCCCTTAACGGCTATTTTCACAAAACACAGCGAAATAAAAATGCCATCGTTTGAAAAGTACATTTCCCGGCTCTAAAAGGATGACTTTAGAGATTATCCTGGAGTCATCTGATGATCATTGAACTACATTAGAAGTCATTCCCACATCATCAGAAGTCAGCAGGCTGTTAAAGTCATCAGCAAATGTCTCAGAATGGAGGGTAATGATTTGGGGATGAGCTTAGGATGACTTGTTGATGCCAGCATCATCCCTATTTTAGAAACCTCTTTGCTACTGATGATTTTAGGATGACTTGCTGATTACTTCAAGAGATTGCAGTTTTGTCCTTGATGACTTGGGGATGATTCTGGGATGTCCTGCTGATTACGTCAAGATCATCGCCATGAAACATGTTTGTTCTTGATGATTTGGGGATGACTTACTGATTACTTCAGAGCATCAGAGTTTGTAGGATGATTTGCAGACTAATACCGATAGTCATTCAGCTTTTGCTTAGTTGCACTTGTGCTGAATGGTTTTAGAATGCTTTGATAAGCACATCTTTTTGGCTTGAGACTATGTTGGGCCAAAATGAAAGCCGCAGTCCTAAACATTGCATGTACTCTCTGGGTGAGAGTCCTTTGCGATCCCAGTCAAAAGCAGGCACACAGCACCCTCAGAATCTCCAATGTGGCAAGGGTAAAGCTTGAGACTATGTTGGGCCAAAGTGAAAGCCGCAGTCCTAAACATTGCATGCACTCTCTGGGTGAGAGTCCTTTGCGATCCCAGTCAAAAGCAGGCACCCAGCACCCTCAGAATCTCCAATGTGGCATGGGTAAAGCTTGAGACTATGTTGTGTCAAAGTGAAAGCCAGAGGCCTAAACATAACATGCACTCCCTGGGTGAGAATCCTTTGCCATCCCAGTCAAAAGCAGGCACCCAGAACCCTCACAATCCCCAATGTGGAAAGGGTAAAGCTTGAGACAATTTTGGGCCAAAGTGAAAGCTGCAGTCCTAAACATAGCATGCACTCCCTGGCTGAGAGTTTTTTGCCATCCCAGTCAAAATCAGGCACCCAGCACCCTCAGAATACATAAAGTGGCAAGGGTAAAGCTTGAGACTATGTTTGGTCAATGTGAAAGACAGTCCTAAACATAGCATGCACTCCATGGGTCAGAGTCCTTTGCCATCCCAGACAAAAGCAGGCACCCAGCACCCTCACAATCCCCAATTTGGCAAGGGTAAAGCTTGAGACTATGTTGTGCCAAAGTGAAAGCCGAAGGCCTAAACATAGCATGCACTCCCTGGGTGAGAATCCTTTGCATTCCCAGTCAAAAGCAGGTACTAAGTACCCTCACAATCCCCAATGTGGCAAGGGTAAAGCTTGAGACTATGTTGTGCCAAAGTGAAAGCCGAAGGCCTAAACATAGCATGCACTCCCTGGGTGAGAATCCTTTGCATTCCCAGTCAAAAGCAGGTACTAAGTACCCTCACAATCCCCAATGTGGCAAGGGTAAAGCTTGAGACTATGTTGTGCCAAAGTGAAAGCTGGAGTCCTAAACATTGCATGCGCTCCCTGGGTGTGAGTCCTTTGCCATCCCAGTCAAAAGCAGGCACCCAACAACATCACCATACCCAATGTGGCAAGGGTAAAGCTTGAGACTATGTTGGGCCAAATTGAAAGCTGCAGTCCTAAACATAGCATGCACTCCCTGGGTGAGAATCTTTTGCCATCCCTGTCAAAATCAGGCACACAGCACCCTCACAATAACCAATATGGCAAGGGTAAAGCTTGAGACTATGTTGGGTCAAAGTGAAAGCCACAGTAAGTACTAAACATAGTATGCACTCCATACGTGAGAGTCCTTTGCATCCCAGTCAAAATCAGGCACCCAGCACCCTCAAAGTCCCCAATGTGGCATGGGTAAAGCTTGAGACTATGTTGGGTCAAAGTGAAATCCACATTCCTAAACATAGCATGCACTCTCTTGGTGAGAGTCCTTTGCCATCCCAGCCAAAATCAGGCACCCAGTACCATCACAATCCCCAATGTGGGAAGGGTAAAGCTTGAGACTATGTTAGGCCAAAGTGAAAGCTGCAGACCTAAACATAGCATGCACTCTCTAGATGAGATAACACTTATGATCAGGCTTGGCTAAAGAGGTAAGGGGGCCTAGTTCAACATGATGTTTGGGGGACCCCTTGCTTAGAGTGGAAAACAGTCTGAGGCACCTGTGGGGTGCTTGCATTATAATGGAAAGAATAAAATACAGCCAGGAGTTAATAGCCGCCGATTTTCACGAGGTCACCAGCCAGAGGGAGCTGAAACACTAAATCCCCACTGAAAAGCTACACATACTTCTTTGTTAGCAAGTGGCTAATGTGGAGAAACCGTTGTTAAAGTGCAACACGTTAATAAGAACACTTCTGTGTACTCCAAGGGAGGTGACAGACAGAAAGGCTCAAGCAAACTCAGCTTGTAAGGCAAGCGCTGAAAAGCACACATTTAAAACCCCAGTATGAAAGTAATATATAAAGGAATGTATTTCTGTGTTATAAGACTGCAAACTAGCAACATGGGGGCAGTTGTTGGGGGCCCCACTGACCGCCACCAGAGCATACTAATCAACAACCAGTTGGACGAAGGATCAGAAGTGAAGGACCAAAAGCCAATGATGTGAAAATTCGAATTGTCAGAAAAATGAAATGCATTTTTAATAAATACTTTGTGTTCTAACATATTATGTCTGCATTCTCTCTATGTAAGTTTATCCTATTAGGAGGAAATGCCAATGATGTGAACATACTAATTGGCAGAAAAAATAAACTGCATTTTTAATAAATACTTTTGTTGTAACATAGTATGTGTGTGTTTTCTCTATGTTTATGTTATTGTGCTCTGCTTCTTACTTTTGAGACCTATCCACAGTGTTTACGGTGTGCGCTTGCTTTTTTCTGCTTATTTGGATGGGAGTCGGCTTGTTTTGGGCCTGTTTCGGAAGGACATGCAGCTTGTTTCTTCCTTCTGAACTTGTAGCAATGGCGATGAAGATTCGAGAGTGGTGGGCCGGCTGCTGGGGATCAAAAAACAAAAGCTAGAATAAGGTAAGGAGGTGGTGCGTGTGTTTACGAGTGAGGCTTTGGCTGCGCATGTTTGTGCTCTCTAGCTAAGTATGTTTGTGATCTCCAGGTCTCTGAGGACTCATAGAGGGTAGGTATCCTGATTCACGAGGCAGACCTACCTTTGTTGTTCAGAAGAGCTGCAGGTGCCGTGTCCGGTGATGGCCGCACTGAGTGTTGCCAGGTCTGCCTAACATAAGCGACTTTGGGCTTCTTTTTGCCCAAAGTGGCTTATAGTATTTGGTGGTAGCTTGTTGCGGTGTGTGTCCGCTTATTACCCCTATTAAGCGCTTATTGTTGCGCTTGTTCAGTAAACAGGTAATAAGCAGACACAAACTGCAACAAGTACAATAACTTCCCTGATTAACAGGAATGCAGCTGGAGTGAACTTCCCTGGCTGGCTGTCACTGTATCAGCTTTCTTTGGTTCAATCCCTGCTGCAGTGCCATCAGCGGCCGGGGTCATTGAACTGAAGATGAGAAAGCTGATAGTGACGAATGTGTAAGTTAACTACTTCACTTCAGAACATGAATGAGCCTTGAAAAACGGTGGGCTTATCGGTGCACACTAGTAGTTTCAAGTAAATTTTTCAGATAAGGGTATTACCATTCCAGAGTTTTAAGGTGCAGTGGAAAAAAAATGGTCTTGGCACAGGACCAGTATTACACAAAATGAGGAGAATAAGAGGATCCAAATTGGGAACCCTCCCGTCCCATGCACACTATATTATACTGTCAAAAGACATGCAATGCTTCAAACAAGATTTAACATGCAAAACACGTTCAATTGTATTCAATAATAATCTCAGTTTTAAAAGTTAGAAATATTTAATCAAACAGAAAGATTTTTTCAATTGTGGGTGTATTGACATTCAATGCAAGAGAAAACACCCATAAGTTCAATCTACTTGGCTGACGCATTTCGAGGTTTTTTCCTCTTCTTCTTGAGTCTAATTGAACTGAGGAACTTTAAAGACAATTGTAGAAAATAAAGAGAAAGGGGAAAAAAAGGGAGGGGCTGAAAAAGAGAGGGAGAAGTATTTCCCATGAGAATGTTGTTCACAGTTATGTATAACAAAAATACAAGGCAGATGATAGGATCTATTGTATGGTGCTGAGGGTAAATGCAGAAAAAGACAGCGTGCTTAGATCATTGTAATACATTTTGATATTTTACTTCCATGTGTGTAATTTGCTTTTTGATTTCATGCATGTGAAAATGTGGGTTTACACAATCAATGCCAACCAGTGTGTGTGTGTGACAGACATGTGTTGATGTACATAGTTGACTTTTGGTTTGTGTCTTGAGATAGCCATGTCAATGTGGGGTGGATTGGGAAATCATTGCGTCTCAAGACTGGGGTGGCATGCTGTGGTATTTTGGTGGATATGTGGGCCATGATTGTGCATCTTAATGTCATGTGGCGGGGCATGATTTGGGGCCTGCTTGCAGGTGCCCGTCAATGCTGGCTGGGTGGGGGGGCTGGTGGACATGAGTCGGGGCCTGCTGGCAGGTGCCCGTCAATGCTGGGTGGGTGGGGGTGCTGGGGGACATGAGTCGGGGCCTGAGGCTCACTGCCGGGTGGGTGGGGGTGCTGGGGGCCATGAGTCAGGGCCTGAGGCTCACTGCTGGGTGGGTGGGGTGCTGGGGGACATGAGTCGGGGCCTGCTGGCAGGTGCCCGTCAATGTTGGGTGGGTGGGGGTGCTGGGGGACATGAGTCGGGGCCTGAGGCTCACTGCTGGGTGGGTGGGGGTGCTGGGGGCCATGAGTCAGGGCCTGAGGCTCACTGCTGGGTGGGTGGGGTTGCTGGGGGACATGAGTCAGGGCCTGCTGGCAAGTGCCCCTCACTGCTGGGTGGGTGGGGGTGCTGGGGGACATGAGTCGGGATCTGCTGGCAGGTGCCCTTCACAGCTGGGGGGTGGGGGTGCTGGGGGACATGAGTCAGGGCCTGAGGCTCACTGCTGGGTGGGTGGGGGTGCTGGGGGACATGAGTCAGGGACTGAGGCTCACTGCTGGGTGGGTGGGGGTTCTGGGGGACATGAGTCAGGGCCTGAGGCTCACTGCTGGGGGTAGGGGTGCTGGGGGACATGAGTCGGGCCTGCTGGAAGGTGCCCCTCACTGCTGGGGGGTGGGGGTGCTGGGGGACATTAGTCAGGGCCTGCTGGCAGGTGCCACTCACTGCTGGGGGGTGGGGGTGGTGGGGGACATGAGTCGTGGCCTATTGGCAGGTGCCCGTCAATGCTGCGGGGTGGGGGTGCTGGAGGACATGAGTCAGGGCCTGCTGGCAGTTGCCCCTCACTGCCGGGGGGCGGGGGTGCTGGGGGACATGAGTCGGGGCCTGCTGGCAGGTGCCCGTCAATGCTGGGTGGGTGGGGGTCCTGGGGGACATGAGTCAGGGCCTGAGGCTCACTGCTGGGGGGTGGGGATGCTGGAAGACATGAGTCAGGGCCTGCTGGCAGGCGCCCCTCACTGCTGGGGGGTGGAGGTGCAGGGGGACATGAGTCGGGGCCTGCTGGCAGGTGCCCGTCAATGCTGGGTGGGTGGGGGTGCTGGGTGACATGAGTCAGGGCCTGAGGCTCACTGCTGGGTGGGTGGGGTTGCTGGGCGACATGAGTCAGGGCCTGAGGCTCACTGCTGGGGGGTGGAGGTGCTGGGGGACATGAGTCAGGGCCTGCTGGCAAGTGCCCCTCACTGCTGGGGGGGGTGCTGGGGGACATGAGTCAGGGCCTGCTGGCATGTGCCCCTCACTGCTCGGGGGTGTGGGTGCTGGGGGACATGAGTCAGGGCCCGCTGGCAGGTGCCCCTCACTGCTGGGTGGGTGGGGGTGCTGGGGGACATGAGTTGGGATCTGCTGGCAGGTGCCCCTCAAAGATGGGGGGTGGGGGTGCTGGGGGACATGAGTCAGGGCCTGAGGCTCACTGCTGGGTGGGTGGGGGTGCTGGGGGACATGAGTCAGGGCCTGAGGCTCACTGCTGGGTGGGTGGGGGTTCTGGGGGACATGAGTCAAGGCCTGAGGCTCACTGCTGGGGGGTGGGGGTGCTGGAGGACATGAGTCGGGGCCTGCTGGCAGGTGCCCCTCACTGCTGGGGGGGTGGAGGTGCTGGGGGACCTGAGTCGGGGCCTGCTGGCAGGTGCCACTCACTGCTGGGGGGTGGGAGTGGTGGGGGACATGAGTCGTGGCCTATTGGCAGGTGCCCGTCAATGCGGGGGGTGGGGGTGCTGGGGGACATGAGTCGGGGCCTGCTGGCAGGTGCCCCTCACTGCTGGGGGGTGGGGGTGCTAGGGGACATGAGTCGGGGCCTGCTGGCAGGTGCCCGTCACTGCTGGGTGGGTGGGGGTGCTGGGGGACATGAGTCAGGGCCTGAGGCTCACTGCTGGGGGGTGGGGGTGCTGGGGGACATGAGTCGAGGCCTGCTGGCAGGTGCCTGTCAATGCTGGGTGGTGGGTGTGCTGAGGGACATGAGTCAGGGCCTGAGGCTCACTGCTTGGTGGGTGGGGGTGCTGGGGGACATGAGTCAGGGCCTGAGGCTCACTGCTGGGGGGTGGGAGTGCTGGGGGACATGAGTCAGGGCCTGCTTGCAGGTTCCCGTCAATGCTGGGTGGTTGGGGGTGCTGGGGACATGCGTCAGGGCCTGAGGCTCACTGCTGGGTGGTTGGGGTTGCTGGGGGACATGAGTCAGGGCCTGAGGCTCACTGCTGGGGGGTGTAGGTGCAGGGGGACATGAGTCAGGGCCTGCTGGCAAGTGCTCCTCACTGCGGGGGGGTGGGGGTGCTGGGGGACATGAGTCGGGGCCTGCTGGCATGTGCCCCTCACTGCTGGGGGGTGTGGGTGCTGGGGGACATGAGTCTGCACCTGCTGGCAGGTGCCCGTCAATGCTGGGTGGGTGGGGGTGCTGGGGGACATGAGTCAGGGCCTGAGGCTCATTGCTGGGGGACATGAGTCGGGGCCTTCTGGCAGGTGCCCCTTACTGCTGCGGGGTGGGTTAATGGGGGACATGAGTCAGGGCCTGCTGGCAGGTGCCTGTCAATGCTGGGTGGGTGTGGGTGGGGGTGCTGGGGGACATGAGTCAGGGCCTGAGGCTCACTGCTGGGTGAGTGGGGGTGCTGGGGGACATGAGTCAGGGTCTGAGGCTCACTGCTGGGGGACATGATTCGGTCCTGCTGGCAGGTGCCCGTCAATGCTGGGTGGGCGGGGGTGCTGGGCACATGTGTCAGGGCCTGAGTCTCACTGCTGGGTGGGTGGGGTGCTGGGGGACATGCGTCAGGGCCTGAGGCTCACTGGTGGGTAGGTGGGCGTGCGGGGGGACATGAGTCAGGGCCTGAGGCTCACTGCTGGGGGGTGGAGGTGCTGGGGGACATGAGTCCGGGCCTGCTGGCAAGTGCCCCTCACTGCTGGGGGGTGGGGGTGCTGGGGGACATGAGTCGGGGCCTGCTGGCAGGTGCCCATCAGTGCTGGGTGGGTGGGTGTGCTGGGGACATGCGTCAGTGCCTGAGGCTCACTGCTGGGTGGGTGGGGTTGCTAGGGGACATGAGTCAGGGCCTGAGGCTCACTGCTGGGGGGTGGAGGTACAGGGGGACATGAGTCAGGGCCTGCTGGCAATTGCCCCTCACTGCTGGGGAGTGGGGGTGCTGGGGGACATGAGTCAGGGCCTGCTGGCATATGCCCCTAACTGCTGGGGGGTGTGGGTGCTGGGGGACATGAGTCAGGGCCTGCTGGAGGGTTCCCGTCATTGCTGGGTGGGTGGGGGTGCTGGGGGACATGAGTCAGGGCCTGAGGCTCACTGATGGGGGGTGGGGCTGCTGGGGGACATGAGTCGGGGCCTGCTGGCAGGTGCCCGTCAATGCTGGGTGGGTGTGGGTGGGGGTGCTGGGGGACATGAGTCAGGGTCTGAGGCTCACTGCTGGGTGAGTGGGGGTGCAGGGGGACATGAGTCGGGGCCTGCTTGCAGGGGGCCGTCAATGCTGGGTGTGTGTGGGTGCTGGGGACATGCGTCAGGGCCTGCTGGCAGTTGCCCCTCACTGCCGGGGGGTGGGGGTGCTGGGGGACATGATTTGGGGCCTGCTGGCAGGTGCCCATCAATGCTGGGTGGGTGGGGGTCCTGGGGGACATGAGTCAGGGCCTGAGGCTCACTGCTGGGGGGTGGGGATGCTGGGGGACATGAGTCAGGGCCTGCTGGCAGGTGCCCCTCACTGCTGGGGGGTGGAGGTGCAGGGGGACATGAGTCGGGGCCTGCTGGCAGGTGCCCGTCAATGCTGGGTGGGTTGGGGTGCTGGGTGACATGAGTCAGGGCCTGAGGCTCACTGCTGGGTGGGTGGGGTTGCTGGGGGACATGAGTCAGGGCCTGAGGCTCACTGCTGGGGGGTGGAGGTGCTGGGGGACATGAGTCAGGGCCTGCTGGCAAGTGCCCCTCACTGCTGGGGGGTGGGGGTGCTGGGGGACATGAGTCGGGGCCTGCTGGCATGTGCCCCTCACTGCTCGGGGGTGTGGGTGCTGGGGGACATGAGTCAGGGCCTGCTGGCAGGTGCCCCTCACTGCTGGGTGGGTGGGGGTGCTGGGGGACATGAGTCGGGATCTGCTGGCAGGTGCCCCTCAAAGATGGGGGGTGGGGGTGCTGGGGGACATGAGTCAGGGCCTGAGGCTCACTGCTGGGTGGGTGGGGGTGCTGGGGGACATAAGTCAGGGCCTGAGGCTCACTGCTGGGTGGGTGGGGGTTCTGGGGGACATGAGTCAGGGCCTGAGGCTCACTGCTGGGGGGTGGGGGTGCTGGGGGACATGAGTCAGGGCCTGCTGGCAGGTGCCCCTCACTGCTGGGGGGGTGGAGGTGCTGGGGGACCTGAGTCGGGATCTGCTGGCAGGTGCCCCTCAAAGATGGGGGGTGGGGGTGCTGGGGGACATGAGTCGGGATCTGCTGGCAGGTGCCCCTCAAAGATGGGGGGTGGGGGTGCTGGGGGACATGAGTCAGGGCCTGAGGCTCACTGCTGGGTGGGTGGGGGTGCTGGGGGACATAAGTCAGGGCCTGAGGCTCACTGCTGGGTGGGTGGGGGTTCTGGGGGACATGAGTCAGGGCCTGAGGCTCACTGCTGGGGGGTGGGGGTGCTGGGGGACATGAGTCAGGGCCTGCTGGCAGGTGCCCCTCACTGCTGGGTGGGTGGGGGTGCTGGGGGACATGAGTCGGGATCTGCTGGCAGGTGCCCCTCAAAGATGGGGGGTGGGGGTGCTGGGGGACATGAGTCAGGGCCTGAGGCTCACTGCTGGGTGGGTGGGGGTGCTGGGGGACATAAGTCAGGGCCTGAGGCTCACTGCTGGGTGGGTGGGGGTTCTGGGGGACATGAGTCAGGGCCTGAGGCTCACTGCTGGGGGGTGGGGGTGCTGGGGGACATGAGTCGGGGCCTGTTGGCAGGTGCCCCTCACTGCTGGGGGGGTGGAGGTGCTGGGGGACCTGAGTCGGGGCCTGCTGGTAGGTGCCACTTACTGCTGGGGGGTGGGAGTGGTGGGGGACATGAGTCTTGGCCTATTGGCAGGTGCCCATCAATGCGGGGGGTGGGGGTGCTGGGGGACATGAGTCGGGGCCTGCTGGCAGGTACCCCTCACTGCCGGGGGGTGGGGGTGCTGAAGGACATGAGTCGGGGCCTGCTGGCAGGTGCCCGTCACTGCTGGGGGGTGGGGGTGCTGGGGGACATGAGTCAGGGCCTGAGGCTCACTGCTGGGGGGTGTAGGTGCAGGGGGACATGAGTCAGGGCCTGCTGGCAAGTTCTCCTCACTGCTGGGGGGTGGGGGTGCTGGGGGACATGAGTCGGGGCCTGCTGGCAGGTGCCTGTCAATGCTGGGTGGGCTTGGGGTGCTGAGGGACATGAGGCAGGGCCTGAGGCTCACTGGTTGGTGGGTGGGGGTGCTGGGGGACATGAGTCAGGGCCTGAGGCTCACTGCTGGGTGGGTGGGGTTGCTGGGGGACATGAGTCAGGGCCTGAGGCTCACTGCTGGGGGGTGTAGGTGCAGGGGGACATGAGTCAGGGCCTGCTGGCAAGTTCTCCTCACTGCTGGGGGGTGGGGGTGCTGGGGGACATGAGTCGGGGCCTGCTGGCATGTGCCCCTCACTGCTGGGGGGTGTGGGTGCTGGGGGACATGAGTCTGCACCTGCTGGCAGGTGCCCGTCAATGCTGGGTGGGTGGGGGTGCTGGGGGACATGAGTCAGGGCCTGAGTCTCATTGCTGGGGGACATGAGTCGGGGCCTTCTGGCAGGTGCCCCTTACTGCTGCGGGGTGGGTGTAATGGGGGACATGAGTCGGGGCCTGCTGGCAGGTGCCTGTCAATGCTGGGTGGGTGTGGGTGGGGATGCTGGGGGACATGAGTCAGGGCCTGAGGTCACTGCTGGGTGAGTGGGGGTGCTGGGGATCATGAGTCAGGGCCTGAGGCTCACTGCTGGGGGACATGATTCGGGCCTGCTGGCAGGTGCCCGTCAATGCTGGGTGGGCGGGGTGCTGGGGACATGCGTTAGGGCCTGAGGCTCACTGCTGGGTGGGTGGGGGTGCTGGGGGACATGCGTCAGGGCCTGAGGCTCAATGGTGGGTAGGTGGGCGTGCGGGGGGACATGAGTCAGGGCCTGAGGCTCACTGCTGGGGGGTGGGGGTGCTGGGGGACATGATTCGGGCCTGCTGGCAGGTGCCCGTCAATGCTGGGTGGGCGGGGGTGCTGGGGACATGCGTCAGGGCCTGAGGCTCACTGCTGGGTGGGTGGGGTTGCTGGGGGACATGCGTCAGGGCCTGAGGCTCACTGGTGGGTAGGTGGGCATGCGGGGGGACATGAGTCAGGGCCTGAGGCTCACTGCTGGGGGGTGTAGGTGCAGGGGGACATGAGTCAGGGCCTGCTGGCAAGTTCTCCTCACTGCTGGGGGGTGGGGGTGCTGGGGGACATGAGTCGGGGCCTGCTGGCATGTGCCCCTCACTGCTGGGGGGTGTGGGTGCTGGGGGACATGAGTCTGCACCTGCTGGCAGGTGCCCGTCAATGCTGGGTGGGTGGGGGTGCTGGGGGACATGAGTCAGGGCCTGAGTCTCATTGCTGGGGGACATGAGTCGGGGCCTTCTGGCAGGTGCCCCTTACTGCTGCGGGGTGGGTGTAATGGGGGACATGAGTCGGGGCCTGCTGGCAGGTGCCTGTCAATGCTGGGTGGGTGTGGGTGGGGGTGCTGGGGGACATGAGTCAGGGCCTGAGGTCACTGCTGGGTGAGTGGGGGTGCTGGGGATCATGAGTCAGGGCCTGAGGCTCACTGCTGGGGGACATGATTCGGGCCTGCTGGCAGGTGCCCGTCAATGCTGGGTGGGCGGGGTGCTGGGGACATGCGTTAGGGCCTGAGGCTCACTGCTGGGTGGGTGGGGGTGCTGGGGGACATGCGTCAGGGCCTGAGGCTCAATGGTGGGTAGGTGGGCGTGCGGGGGGACATGAGTCAGGGCCTGAGGCTCACTGCTGGGGGGTGGGGGTGCTGGGGGACATGATTCGGGCCTGCTGGCAGGTGCCCGTCAATGCTGGGTGGGCGGGGGTGCTGGGGACATGCGTCAGGGCCTGAGGCTCACTGCTGGGTGGGTGGGGTTGCTGGGGGACATGCGTCAGGGCCTGAGGCTCACTGGTGGGTAGGTGGGCATGCGGGGGGACATGAGTCAGGGCCTGAGGCTCACTGCTGGGGGGTGGAGGTGCTGGGGGACATGAGTCCGGGCCTGCTGGCAAGTGCCCCTCACTGCTGGGGGGTGGGGGTGCTGGGGAACATGAGTCGGGGCCTGCTGGCAGGTGCCCCTCACTGCTGGGGGGTGTGGGTGGTGGGGGACATGAGTCAGGGCCTGCTGGCAGGTGCCTGTCAATGCTGGGTGGGTGGGGGTGCTGGGGGACATGAGTCAGGGCCTGAGGCTCACTGCTGGGGGGTGGAGGTGCTGGGGGAGATGAGTCAGGGCCTGCTGGCAGGTGCCCCTCACTGCTGGGGGGTGGGGGTGCTGGGGGACATGAGTCGGGGCCTGCTGGCAGGTGCCCGTCAATGCTGGGTGGGTGGGGGTGCTGGGGGACATGAGTCAGGGTCTGAGGCTCACTGCTGGGTGGGTGGGGGTACTGGGGGACATGAGTCAGGGCCTGAGGCTCACTGCTGGGGGGTGGGGGTGCTGGGGGACATGAGTCGGGGCCTGCTGGCAGGTGCCCGTCAGTGCTGGGTGGGTGGGGGTGCTGGGGACATGCGTCAGGGCCTGAGGCTCACTGCTGGGTGGGTGGGGTTGCTGGGGGACATGAGTCAGGGCCTGAGGCTCACTGCTGGGGGGTGGAGGTGCAGGGGGACATGAGTCAGGGCCTGCTGGCAATTGCCCCTCACTGCTGGGGGGTGGGGGTGCTGGGGGACATGAGTCAGGGCCTGCTGGCATATGCCCCTAACTGCATGGGGGTGTGGGTGCTGGGGGACATGAGTCAGGGCCTGCTGGAGGGTACCCGTCATTGCTGGGTGGGTGGGGGTGCTGGGGGACATGAGTCCGGGCCTGAGGCTCACTGCTGGGGTGTGAGGGTGCTGGGGGACATGAGTTGGGGCCTGCTGGCAGGTGCCAGTCAATGCTGGGTGGGTGGGGGTGCTGGGGACATGCGTCAGGGCCTGAGGCTCACTGCTGGGTGGGTGTGGTTGCTGGGGGACATGAGTCAGGGCCTGAGGCTCACTGCTGGGGGTGGGGGTGCTGGGGGACATGAGTCGGGGCCTGCTGGCATGTGCCCCTCACTGCTGGGGGGTGTGGGTGCTGGGGGACATGAGTCTGCACCTGCTGGCAGGTGCCCGTCAATGCTGGGTGGGTGGGGGTGCTGGGGGACATGAGTCAGGGCCTGAAGCTCATTGCTGGGGGACATGAGTCGGGGCCTTCTGGCAGGAGCCCCTTACTGCTGCGGGGTGGGTGTAATGGGGGACATGAGTCGGGGCCTGCTGGCAGGTGCCTGATAATGCTGGGTGGGTGTGGGTGGGGGTGCTGGGGGACATGAGTCAGGGCCTGAGGCTCACTGCTGGGTGAGTGGGGGTGCTGGGGGACATGAGTCAGGGCCTGAGGCTCACTGCTGGGGGGTGGGGGTGCTGGGGGACATGATTCGGGCCTGCTGGCAGGTGCCCGTCAATGCTGGGTGGGCGGGGGTGCTGGGGACATGCGTCAGGGCCTGAGGCTCACTGCTGGGTGGGTGGGGGTGCTGGGGGACATGCGTCAGGGCCTGAGGCTCACTGGTGGGTAGGTGGGCGTGCAGGGGGACATGAGTCAGGGCCTGAGGCTCACTGCTGGGGGGTGGAGGTGCTGGGGGACATGAGTCCGGGCCTGCTGGCAAGTGCCCCTCACTCCTGGGGGGTGGGGGTGCTGGGGGACATGAGTCGGGGCCTGCTGGCATGTGCCCCTCACTGCTGGGGGGTGTGGGTGGTGGGGGACATGAGTCAGGGCCTGCTGGCAGGTGCCAGTCAATGCTGGGTGGGTGGGGGTGCTGGGGGACATGAGTCAGGGCCTGAGGCTCACTGCTGGGGGGTGGAGGTGCTGGGGGAGATGAGTCAGGGCCTGCTGGCACGTGCCCCTCACTGCTGGGGGGTGGGGGTGCTGGGGGACATGAGTCGGGCCTGCTGGCAAGTGCCCGTCAGTGCTGGGTGGGTGGGGGTGCTGGGGGACATGAGTCAGGGCCTGAGGCTCACTGCTGGGGGGTGGAGGTGCAGGGGGACATGAGTCAGGGCCTGCTGGCAATTGCCCCTCACTGCTGGGGGGTGGGGGTGCTGGGGGACATGAGTCAGGGCCTGCTGGCATATGCCCCTAACTGCATGGGGGTGTGGGTGCTGGGGGACATGAGTCAGGGCCTGCTGGAGGGTGCCTGTCATTGCTGGGTGGGTGGGGGTGCTGGGGGACATGAGTCAGGGCCTGAGGCTCACTGCTGGGTGAGTGGGGATGCAGGGGGACATGAGTCGGGGCCTGCTGGCAGGTGGCCGTCAATGCTGGGTGTGTGTGGGTGCTGGGGACATTCGTCAGGGCCTGAGGCTCACTGCTGGGTGGGTGGGGTGCTGGGGGACATGCGTCAGGGCCTGAGGCTCACTGCTGGGTAGGTGGGCGTGCTGGGGGACATGAGTCAGGGCCTGAAGCTCACTGCTGGGGGGTGGAGGTGCTGGGGAACATGAGTCAGGGCCTGCTGGCAAGTGCCCCTCACTGCTGGGGGGTGGGGGTGGTGGGGGACATGAGTCAGGGCCTGCTGGCAGGTGCCCGTCAATGCTGGGTGGGTGGGGGTGCTGGGGGACATGAGTCAGGGCCTGAGGCTCACTGCTGGGGTGTGGGGGTGCTGGGGGAGATGAGTCGGGGCCTGCTAGCAGGTGCCCCTCACTGCTGGGGTGTGAGGGTGCTGGAGGACATGAGTTGGGGCCTGCTGGCAGGAGCCAGTCAATGCTGGGTGGGTGGGGGTGCTGGGGACATGCGTCAGGGCCTGAGGCTCACTGCTGGGTGGGTGGGGTTGCTGGGGGACATGAGTCAGGGCCTGAGGCTCACTGCTGGGGGGTGGGGGTGCTGGGGGACATGAGTCGGGGCCTGCTGGCATGTGCCCCTCACTGCTGGGGGTGTGGGTGCTGGGGGACATGAGTCTGCACCTGCTGGCAGGTGCGGGTCAATGCTGGGTGGGTGGGGGTGCTGGGGGACATGAGTCAGGGCCTGAGGCTCATTGCTGGGGGACATGAGTCGGGGCCTTCTGGCAGGTGCCCCTTACTGCTGCGGGGTGGGTGTAATGGGGGACATGAGTCGGGACCTGCTGGCAGGTGCCCGTCAATGCTGGGTGGGTGTGGGTGTGGTTGCTGGGGGACATGAGTCAGGGCCTGAAGCTCACTGCTGGGTGAGTGGGGGTGCTGGGGGACATGAGTCAGGGCATGAGGCTCACTGCTGGGGGGTGGGGGTGCTGGGGGACATGATTCGGGCCTGCTGGCAGGTGCCCGTCAATGCTGGGTGGGCGGGGGTGCTGGGGACATGCGTCAGGGCCTGAGGCTTACTGCTGGGTGGGTGGGGGTGCTGGGGGACATGCGTCAGGGCCTGAGGCTCACTGGTGGGTAGGTGGGCGTGCGGGGGGACATGAGTCAGGGCCTGAAGCTCATGGCTGGGGGGTGGAGGTGCTGGGGGACTGTCATGATCTCTGCTTCCAAAAGGTCAGGGTTTTCCCAACTCCCTTGGAAGCAGATCCATAACCCAGGTTCCGAGTGCCAACCAGTCCCAATTGGGACCTTTTGGACCCAGTCCTGGCGCCAGTGGCACCAGGCTCATAAATATGCCCAGTCCCAGCGCTGGAAGCGCCGGGCTCATAATGCTTGGGTGGACTTACCTTCAGCAGACCATGCTGCTTACTTGCCTGCCAGTTGAGCCTTTGATCCTCTTCTGTTTGGAACTACTTTTCCTGTTGGGTGGGGCTGGAGCCACTCCCTAGATTCAGAACACTGGAACTCTTCTGGAAGGCAGGAACTCTTTTCTTACCAGGAACTCTTTTCTTACTTAGGCGTGGCTGTGGAAGGAGACACCTAAGCACTACAGGAGGCTATTTAAACCACACCCGGTGGATGAATCTTGCTTTGCGTTATTCTGCAACCTCTGCAGCAGAACGCTCATCGTGTCTTCTGCATCCGGTCCTGGGCCTAAGGAAAAAGGCTTACCATCCTGAATCCAGTCTTCAGCAACACCTATAAAGACAAGAAAGAACAGGTTAGCATTCCGGCATCTGAAAGGCAAAGGCTTACCATCCTGAATCCAGTCTTCAGCAACACCTATAAAGACAAGAAAGAACAGGTTAGCATTCCGGCATCTGAAAGGCAAAGGCTTACCTACTCTTCGTGCGCTCCGGAGGTCTTCACACTGCATTCCGGCATCTGAAAGACAAAAGTTTACCAACTCTTCGCACGCTCCGGAGGCCTTCGGCGCTGCATCCCGCATCTGAAAGACAAAACAAGGTGCGTTTAAAGACATTGGGGAACTTTAATACTCACGTGCCATTACTACTTTCCACATCTAATCCAGTGGGTATTCCGGCACCCTGCAGCCGCTCCGAACTCGTACCTGCAAAATAAAAAGACAGTTGGAGCGCATAGTGAAGCAGGCAACAAGCGCTTACTCACGTGCTTCCAGGCGCTTCTATTCATCACACGGGCTCCATCTTCAACTCACTTCAGCCCGTCATCCGCCATCGCCGGAACCCTGCAAAACAAGAGACATCATTACTAAAGACTTTAAAGACATTTGAATGACTCGAAACTTACCGTTCGTGCAGTAAACGACGGACAGCAGTCCTCTGAAGTCAAGAGGCCTGCGCTACCTATCCAGTGAAGAAACTGGTTACAGCACCCTGCCCCGAGGCAGATGGAGAGCTCGGCATTCACTTACCTAAGGTGAGAGCGTTAACCTTTGGGGGTCTACAGGAGAGGAGAAGAGGAAAGAGATAGGGACACCCCAATAACCCCAGTTCATTAACCCCATATTTTCTATCTGCAGACATCTTACTCTACACGTCAGGCATACAGTGCACAGAGGTCCAGCCCAAAGAGCCAACCGGGTGCTACACATCACCTTTGAAGATACAGTAGTCGCCCAGTCAAGACCGGCGCCTCTGCGAGAATCAGGTGAGCGTTACAGAACGCAAAGCCTACCGCAAAACTCTCGCCCAGGCGCTATGGAAACCTCGGATACTGACCCCCTAGCCCGGTTACTTGGGGAACTAAGGGCAGAAGTGCATGCAGCTCGTCAGGAAACGAATGCTCTAAGAAGGGAACTAATTATTTCCAAGGAGAGAACAGACAATCTTGCTAGACAAGTGCTACAGTCACAAGCCGGACAGACCCCGTTACCCGCATCAGGGGCAAATCTTCCTTGAACATCCTCTATGAATCCAGTGCAGATCAACCTACCTGGGAATGTACCTCTGGCTCCGCCCGAACGATTTTCTGGTGACCCAAAGAGGTTTGCAGTATTTATCAATCAGTGCCGGTTGCACTTCTTATGCCGGCCAGCAGCCTTTCCAACTGATCAAGCAAAAGTAGCTTTTGTACTTTCGTACCTTAGTGGCAATGCGGCAGACTGGTCGATCCCTCTAGTTAATCAAGATGATCCGGTTCTCCATGATTTTCAAGCCTTTCAGCTTAGTATGGAAGAACTCTTCGCAAGACATTCACAGGGGCAGGCCTTGGACAATGAGCTTCTTTCGTTGCGACAGGGTAATCAAGACCTTTTGGCTTATATTGCATCTTTCAATAGACTAATAGTGGAAACTCAATGGCCTGAGGACAAAAGGATTACGCTGTTTTATAGAGGTCTACGTGGAGAGCTCAAAGACGTTTTAGCCCAAGTAGTGAATCCCCCACAAGACTGTTCGGATTATATAGACTTGGTCGTTCAAATAGATCACAGGCTGCAGAACAGGAAGGCCGATCGTTCCAAGTTTGATGCTCGAGTATTTTCCAAACCGCCAACTCCTTCCAAAGGAGTAGACTCCGGGGAACCCATGCAAATAGGGGGTCTGAAAGGTCCTCTAACACAAAGGGAGCGGGAAAGGAGGAAACAGTTGCAATTATGCCTATATTGCGGAAACTCAGGGCACTTTCTTCGAGACTGTCCGGTGAAACCTGCCAAGAAGGCAGTAGGAGCTGCAGTTACCAAAGTTACAAACTCTGAGCAGGGAAACGACCTCGCCCGACAAGAATAGAGGTCCTCTTGCCGAGCGTGAAAACCAGTTCCGTGACCTCGCATTTCGTGATACCTATGGTCCTCATTAGCCCTGATAATCCGGATCGATTACATGCAATTGAAGCTTACGTCGACAGCGGTGCCATCGGCAATTATGTGGATCATGAAATGGTTTTGAGGATGAATCTAACTCTTTGTCCCAAGGCTGTAAAGGACGTCATTACTACGGTGGATGGTACGGAGATAGCTTCAGGGCCAGTAACGCATACCACTCAAGAGGTGACACTAGTAAGTCAAGATGGACACCATGAGAAGATCGTGTTCGATGTGATCAAGGCCCCTCAGTTTCAGATTATTCTAGGAATACCTTGGTTAGAGAAACACAATCCTCTGATCGATTGGCGAGCAAGAACGGTCCAGTTTCCAGAATGTGTCTCTACTTGTCACCCTCCACCTGGTGTTGCACTGGCCGCAATTTCTTCAGAGACTCCCCAGTTACCTCCCGAATACCTAGAATACCAAGATGTTTTCCGGAAGGATCAGGCTAACTCTCTACCTCCTCATAGGTCTTATGACTGCCAGATAGACCTGATACCTGGATCTACTCCTCCTTGTAGTAGAATTTATGCCCTCACCGAGCCTGAGAACCTTCACCTTCGACAATACCTGGATCAATACCTGGCAAATGGGTTTATTCGTCCTTCCAAGTCCCCTGCTTCTTCAGCTTTGTTCTTCGTTCCAAAAAAGGAAGGAAACCTTAGAACTTGTATCGATTATCGCTCCCTGAACCAGATCACCGTTAAGAATAGATATCCGTTACCTTTGATCCCTGAACTCCTGGACCAAGTCAGAAAAGCATGCATATATACAAAGCTGGATCTTAGAGGAGCTTACCACTTGGTACGAGTAAAAGAGGGCGATGAATGGAAGACGGCCTTCCGCACCAAGTATGGGCTATTTGAATATCAGGTCATGCCCTTCGGACTTTGCAATGCCCCGGCCGCCTTTCAATATTTTATGAACGATGTCCTCAGAGAGCTCATAGATGTATGTGTTGTTGTTTACATTGACGACATCCTCGTTTATTCTTCATCGGAATCTGAACATCGGAAACACGTGAAAATGGTCCTCGAAAGATTGCGTCAACACAAACTTTTCGCTAAGTTGGAAAAATGTGTTTTCAACGTGACTGAAGTTGAATTCTTGGGATTCATATTATCACCTGGCGGAGTGCGTATGGATTCAAAGAAGGTCGATGCAGTTCTCAAATGGCCATCACGATCCTCCGTAAAAGGTGTGCAAAGCATGTTAGGCTTCGCTAACTTTTACCGCAGGTTTATCCCCGAATTCTCTCGAATAGTCCAGCCCATCACTGCCTTGTTAAAGAAAAACAAACGTTTTGAATGGTCTACCGAGGCGGAACAAGCTTTCCAGGATTTGAAGACTAAATTTATCTCTGCACCAATCTTAAAACACCCTCGCCCCGAACTCCCCTACATCGTGGAAACTGATGCTTCAAGCCTTGCCATGGGGGCAGTTCTATCACAAAAGGACCCGGTAACCAATCAGTTGCATCCCGTGGCATTTTGGTCCCGCAAATTCTCGCCTCCTGAAATCAATTACACGATTACTGACAAGGAACTTCTGGCTATCAAGTCTGCCTTTAAGGCTTGGCGGCATTATCTGCTGGGGGCCCGACACACCGTTACTGTGATTACGGATCACCGAAACCTGCAATATTTGAAGACCGCAAAATCCCAATCCTCTAGACAACTCCGTTGGGCATTATTCTTTGCCGAGTTTGACTTCATAATTACCTATCGACCTGGTACAAAGAACGGTAAAGCCGATGCCCTTTCTCGGATGGGAGTGGAAGAACACTTGGTCAACCCTAAACCTGTACCAATCATTCCCGAACAAAGAATTCTGGGTGTAATCGCCACAGAATCCATAGAGGAAGTTAAGGATAAAGCCAGGCAACTTGTAACTCCAGCAGACATACAGAATTGGCATCTGCAGGGAAAGGACTTTGCAGTAAAGGACAACTTATTGTATTTCCAAGAACGATTATACCTACCCAGCACAGATTTACAGAAAAAAGTAATCTCTTGTTATCACGACTCTTTAATGGAAGGTCATCCCGGTATAGCCAAGACCTCAGAAAAGATCAAGCGCTACTTCTGGTGGCCGTCTTGGAAAAAAGATATCAGAGACTTTATAATGTCCTGTGGAGTATGCGCCCAAAACAAGAGTCAAAAGGAAAGACCAGCAGGCCTCTTACGCCCTATTGACATCCCGCCTCGCCCTTGGCATACGCTTTCTATGGACTTCATCACCGATCTACCTCCATGCTCCGGATACAATACGATTCTAGTAATCGTGGACTTATTCTCCAAGATGGCGCATTTCATTCCGCTCAAAGGCTTGCCAACAGCAGCAACTCTGGCCCGAGAATTTCTCGAAAACATCGTCCGACTGCACGGTTTTCCTTCGGTTCTAATTTCGGATCGAGGTAGTCAATTTATTTCTCATTTTTGGCGAAGTTGCTGTCGGTCGGCTCAAATTGATGTGAGACTATCGACCAGTCACCACCCTCAGACCGACGGACAAACCGAGAGGACCAATCAAACTCTGGAACAGTATTTACGCTGCATGCTGCAACAAACTGAAAAAACTTGGAAAGATATCCTTTGGATAGCCGAGTATGCCTACAATAACTCTGTCCATTCGGGAACTGGGAAAACCCCGTTTTTTCTTTTGTACGGCAGTCACCCTCGAACCTCGGAGTTGGATCCCCTCCAAGATCTTGAAACACCAGCAGTAGACTACCTGCATTATACAATCACCCAAGCCTTTAAGGAAGCTGTTTCTCACCTTCAAAGGGCTAAAGAACAATACAAGAAAGGAGCAGATCAACATCGGAAGGAAGCCCCTCACTATCAAGTAGGGGATCAAGTCTGGTTATCCACCAAATATCTATCTCTAAAAGGGCCACGCACATTCAACCCAAGATACCTTGGTCCCTATTCCATCACTACCATAGTAAACCCAGTAGCGGTCAAGTTGGACTTGCCCCCGCACATGAAGATACATCCGGTCTTCCACGTCTCTCTATTAAAACCCGTGCAACCTCAAACCCGACTAACCAAATCTCCAAAACCTATCCTAGTGGATGGAGAACTCGAGTTTGAAGTCAAAAGCATTCTGGACTCCAAGATCTCCAAATCTAAACTATTCTACCTAATTGACTGGAAAGGCTACGGCCCCCAAGAGAGATCCTGGGAACCTGCTGAATATGTCCACGCTCCTCGCCTAATCAAAAGATTTCACCGAACATTTCCTGACAAGCCAAAACCCCCGGAGAAGTCCTGGGTGGGTGTGGGTGTGGGTGCTGGGGGACATGAGTCAGGGCCTGAAGCTCACTGCTGGGTGAGTGGGGGTGCTGGAGGACATGAGTCAGGGCATGAGGCTCACTGCTGGGGGGTGGGGGTGCTGGGGGACATGATTCGGGCCTGCTGGCAGGTGCCCGTCAATGCTGGGTGGGCGGGGGTGCTGGGGACATGCGTCAGGGCCTGAGGCTTACTGCTGGGTGGGTGGGGGTGCTGGGGGACATGCGTCAGGGCCTGAGGCTCACTGGTGGGTAGGTGGGCGTGCGGGGGGACTTGAGTCAGGGCCTGAAGCTCACGGCTGGGGGGTGGAGGTGCTGGGGGACTGTCATGATCTCTGCTTCCAAAAGGTCAGGGTTTTCCCAACTCCCTTGGAAGCAGATCCATAACCCAGGTTCCGAGTGCCAACCAGTCCCAATTGGGACCTTTTGGACCCAGTCCTGGCGCCAGTGGCACCAGGCTCATAAATATGCCCAGTCCCAGCGCTGGAAGCGCCGGGCTCATAATGCTTGGGTGGACTTACCTTCAGCAGACCATGCTGCTTACTTGCCTGCCAGTTGAGCCTCTGATCCTCTTCTGTTTGGAACTACTTTTCCTGTTGGGTGGGGCTTGAGCCACTCCCTAGATTCAGAACACTGGAACTCTTCTGGAAGGCAGGAACTCTTTTCTTACCAGGAACTCTTTTCTTACTTAGGCGTGGCTGTGGAAGGAGACACCTAAGCACTACAGGAGGCTATTTAAACCACACCCGGTGGATGAATCTTGCTTTGCGTTATTCTGCAACCTCTGCAGCAGAACGCTCATCGTGTCTTCTGCATCCGGTCCTGGGCCTAAGGAAAAAGGCTTACCATCCTGAATCCAGTCTTCAGCAACACCTATAAAGACAAGAAAGAACAGGTTAGCATTCCGGCATCTGAAAGGCAAAGGCTTACCATCCTGAATCCAGTCTTCAGCAACACCTATAAAGACAAGAAAGAACAGGTTAGCATTCCGGCATCTGAAAGGCAAAGGCTTACCTACTCTTCGTGCGCTCCGGAGGTCTTCACACTGCATTCCGGCATCTGAAAGACAAAAGTTTACCAACTCTTCGCACGCTCCGGAGGCCTTCGGCGCTGCATCCCGCATCTGAAAGACAAAACAAGGTGCGTTTAAAGACATTGGGGAACTTTAATACTCACGTGCCATTACTCCTTTCCACATCTAATCCAGTGGGTATTCCGGCACCCTGCAGCCGCTCCGAACTCGTACCTGCAAAATAAAAAGACAGTTAGAGCGCATAGTGAAGCAGGCAACAAGCGCTTACTCACGTGCTTCCAGGCGCTTCTATTCATCACACGGGCTCCATCTTCAACTCACTTCAGCCCGTCATCCGCCATCGCCCGAACCCTGCAAAACAAGAGACATCATTACTAAAGACTTTAAAGACATTTGAATGACTCGAAACTTACCGTTCGTGCAGTAAACGACGGACAGCAGTCCTCTGAAGTCAAGAGGCCTGCGCTACCTATCCAGTGAAGAAACTGGTTACAGCACCCTGCCCCGAGGCAGATGGAGAGCTCGGCATTCACTTACCTAAGGTGAGAGCGTTAACCTTTGGGGGTCTACAGGAGAGGAGAAGAGGAAAGAGATAGGGACACCCCAATAACCCCAGTTCATTAACCCCATATTTTCTATCTGCAGACATCTTACTCTACACGTCAGGCATACAGTGCACAGAGGTCCAGCCCAAAGAGCCAACCGGGTGCTACACATCACCTTTGAAGATACAGTAGTCGCCCAGTCAAGACCGGCGCCTCTGCGAGAATCAGGTGAGCGTTACAGGGACATGAGTCCGGGCCTGCTGGCAAGTGCCCCTCACTGCTGGGGGGTGGGGGTGCTGGGGGACATGAGTCGGGGCCTGCTGGCAGGTGCCCCTCACTGCTGGGGGTGTGGGTGGTGGGGGACATGAGTCAGGGCCTGCTGGCAGGTGCCCGTCAATGCTGGGTGGGTGGGGGTGCTGGGGGACATGAGTCAGGGCCTGAGGCTCACTGCTGGGGGGTGGAGGTGCTGGGGGAGATGAGTCAGGGCCTGCTGGCAGGTGCCCCTCACTGCTGGGGGGTGGGGGTGCTGGGGGACATGAGTCGGGGCCTGCTGGCAGGTGCCCGTCAATGCTGGGTGGGTGGGGGTGCTGGGGGACATGAGTCATGGTCTGAGGCTCACTGCTGGGTGGGTGGGGGTACTGGGGGACATGAGTCAGGGCCTGAGGCTCGCTGCTGGGGGGTGGGGGTGCTGGGGGACATGAGTCGGGGCCTGCTGGCAGGTGCCCGTCAGTGCTGGGTGGGTGGGGGTGCTGGGGACATGCGTCAGGGCCTGAGGCTCACTACTGGGTGGGTGGGGTTGCTGGGGGACATGAGTCAGGGCCTGAGGCTCACTGCTGGGGGGTGGAGGTGCAGGGGGACATGAGTCAGGGCCTGCTGGCAATTGCCCCTCACTGCTGGGGGGTGGGGGTGCTGGGGGACATGAGTCGGGGCTTGCTGGCATATGCCCCTAACTACTGGGGGGTGTGGGTGCTGGGGGACATGAGTCAGGGCCTGCTGGAGGGTGCCCGTCATTGCTGGGTGGGTGGGGGTGCTGGGGGACATGAGTTAGGGCCTGAGGCTCACTGATGGGGGATGGGGGTGCTGGGGGACATGAGTCGGGGCCTGCTGGCAGCTGCCCGTCAATGCTGGGTGGGTGTGGGTGGGGGTGCTGGGGGACATGAGTCAGGGCCTGAGGCTCACTGCTGGGTGAGTGGGGGTGCTGGGGGACATGAGTCGGGGCCTGCTGGCAGGTGGCCGTCAATGCTGGGTGTGTGTGGGTGCTGGGGACATGCGTCAGGGCCTGAGGCTCACTGCTGGGTGGGTGGGGGTGCTGGGGGACATGCGTCAGGGCCTGAGGCTCACTGCTGGGTAGGTGGGCGTGCTGGGGGACATAAGTCAGGGCCTGAAGCTCACTGCTGGGGGGTGGAGGTGCTGGGGGACATGAGTCAGGGCCTGCTGGCAAGTGCCCCTCACTGCTGGGGGGTGGGGGTGGTGGGGGACATGAGTCAGGGCCTGCTGGCAGGTGCCCGTCAATGCTGGGTGGGTGGGGGTGCTGGGGGACATGAGTCAGGGCCTGAGGCTCACTGCTGGGGTGTGGGGGTGCTGGGGGAGATGAGTCGGGGCCTGAGGCTCACTGCTGGGGGGTGGAGGTGCTGGGGGACATGAGTCAGGGCCTGCTGGCAAATGCTCCTCACTGCTGGGGGGTGGGGGTGCTGGGGGACATGAGTCGGGGCCTGCTGGCATGTGCCCCTCACTGCTGGGGGTGTGGGTGCTGGGGGACATGAGTCTGCAACTGCTGGCAGGTGCCCGTCAATGCTGGGTGGGTGAGGATGCTGGGGGACATGAGTCAGGGCCTGAGGCTCACTGCTGGGTGGGTGGGGGTGCTGGGGGACATGCGTCAGGGCCTGAGGCTCACTGCTGGGTAGGTGGCCGTGCTGGGGGACATAAGTCAGGGCCTGAAGCTCACTGCTGGGGGGTGGAGGTGCTGGGGGACATGAGTCAGGGCCTGCTGGCAGGTGCCCCTCACTGCTGGGGTGTGGGGGTGCTGGGGGACATGAGTTGGGGCCTGCTGGCAGGTGCCCGTCAATGCTGGGTGGGTGGGGGTGCTGGAGACATGTGTCAGGGCCTGAGGCTCACTGCTGGGTGGGTGGGGCTGCTGGGGGAGATGAGTCAGGGCCTGAGGCTCACTGCTGGGGGGTGGAGGTGCTGGGGGACATGAGTCAGGGCCTGCTGGCAAGTGCTCCTCACTGCTGGGGGGTGGGGGTGCTGGGGGACATGAGTTGGGGCCTGCTGGCATGTGCCCCTCACTGCTGGGGGGTGTGGGTGCTGGGGGACATGAGTCTGCACCTGCTGGCAGGTGCCCGTCAATGCTGGGTGGGTGGGGATGCTGGGGGACATGAGTCAGGGCCTGAGGCTCATTGCTGGGGGACATGAGTCGGGGCCTTCTGGCAGGTGCCCCTTACTGCTGCGGGGTGGTTGTAATGGGGGACATGAGTCGGGGCCTGCTGGCAGGTGCCCGTCAATGCTGGGTGGGTGTGGGTGGGGGTGCTGGGGGACATGAGTCAGGGCCCGAGGCTCACTGGTGGGTAGGTGGGCGTGCGGGGGGACATGAGTCAGGGCCTGAGGCTCACTGCTGGGGGATGGAGGTGCTGGGGGACATGAGTCCAGGCCTGCTGGCAAGTGCCCCTCACTGCTGGGGGGTGGGGGTGCTGGGGGACATGAGTCGGGGCCTGCTGGCAGGTGCCCCTCACTGCTGGGGGGTGTGGGTGGTGGGGGACATGAGTCAGGGCCTGCTGGCAGGTGCCCGTCAATGCTGGGTGGGTGGGGTGCTGGGGGACATGAGTCAGGGCCTGAGGCTCACTGCTGGGGGGTGGAGGTGCTGGGGGAGATGAGTCAGGGCCTGCTGGCACGTGCCCCTCACTGCTGGGGGGTGGGGGTGCTGGGGGACATGAGTCGGGCCTGCTGGCAAGTGCCCGTCAGTGCTGGGTGGGTGGGGGTGCTGGGGGACATGAGTCAGGGCCTGAGGCTCACTGCTGGGGGGTGGAGGTGCAGGGGGACATGAGTCAGGGCCTGCTGGCAATTTTCCCTCACTGCTGGGGGGTGGGGGTGCTGGGGGACATGAGTCAGGGCCTGCTGGCATATGCCCCTAACTGCATGGGGGTGTGGGTGCTGGGGGACATGAGTCAGGGCCTGCTGGAGGGTGCCTGTCATTGCTGGGTGGGTGGGGGTGCTGGGGGACATGAGTCGGGGCCTGCTGGCAGGTGCCCGTCAATGCTGGGTGGGTGTGGGTGGGGGTGCTGGGGGACATGAGTCAGGGCCTGAGGCTCACTGCTGGGTGAGTGGGGATGCAGGGGGACATGAGTCGGGGACTGCTGGCAGGTGGCCGTCAATGCTGGGTGTGTGTGGGTGCTGGGGACATGCGTCAGGGCCTGAGGCTCACTGCTGGGTGGGTGGGGTGCTGGGGGACATGCGTCAGGGCCTGAGGCTCACTGCTGGGTAGGTGGGCGTGCTGGGGGACATGAGTCAGGGCCTGAAGCTCACTGCTGGGGGGTGGAGGTGCTGGGGAACATGAGTCAGGGCCTGCTGGCAAGTGCCCCTCACTGCTGGGGGGTGGGGGTGGTGGGGGACATGAGTCAGGGCCTGCTGGCAGGTGCCCGTCAATGCTGGGTGGGTGGGGGTGCTGGGGGACATGAGTCAGGGCCTGAGGCTCACTGCTGGGGTGTGGGGGTGCTGGGGTAGATGAGTCGGGGCCTGCTAGCAGGTGCCCCTCACTGCTGGGGTGTGAGGGTGCTGGGGGACATGAGTTGGGGCCTGCTGGCAGGTGCCAGTCAATGCTGGGTGGGTGGGGGTGCTGGGGACATGCGTCAGGGCCTGAGGCTCACTGCTGGGTGGGTGGGGTTGCTGGGGGACATGAGTCAGGGCCTGAGGCTCACTGCTGGGGGGTGGGGGTGCTGGGGGACATGAGTCGGGGCCTGCTGGCATGTGCCCCTCACTGCTGGGGGTGTGGGTGCTGGGGGACATGAGTCTGCACCTGCTGGCAGGTGCCGGTCAATGCTGGGTGGGTGGGGGTGCTGGGGGACATGAGTCAGGGCCTGAGGCTCATTGCTGGGGGACATGAGTCGGGGCCTTCTGGCAGGTGCCCCTTACTGCTGCGGGGTGGGTGTAATGGGGGACATGAGTCGGGACCTACTGGCAGGTGCCCGTCAATGCTGGGTGGGTGTGGGTGTGGGTGCTGGGGGACATGAGTCAGGGCCTGAAGCTCACTGCTGGGTGAGTGGGGGTGCTGGGGGACATGAGTCAGGGCATGAGGCTCACTGCTGGGGGGTGGGGGTGCTGGGGGACATGATTCGGGCCTGCTGGCAGGTGCCCGTCAATGCTGGGTGGGCGGGGGTGCTGGGGACATGCGTCAGGGCCTGAGGCTTACTGCTGGGTGGGTGGGGGTGCTGGGGGACATGCGTCAGGGCCTGAGGCTCACTGGTGGGTAGGTGGGCGTGCGGGGGGACATGAGTCAGGGCCTGAAGCTCACGGCTGGGGGGTGGAGGTACTGGGGGACATGAGTCCGGGCCTGCTGGCAAGTGCCCCTCACTGCTGGGGGGTGGGGGTGCTGGGGGACATGAGTCGGGGCCTGCTGGCAGGTGCCCCTCACTGCTGGGGGTGTGGGTGGTGGGGGACATGAGTCAGGGCCTGCTGGCAGGTGCCCGTCAATGCTGGGTGGGTGGGGGTGCTGGGGGACATGAGTCAGGGCCTGAGGCTCACTGCTGGGGGGTGGAGGTGCTGGGGGAGATGAGTCAGGGCCTGCTGGCAGGTGCCCCTCACTGCTGGGGAGTGGGGGTGCTGGGGGACATGAGTCGGGGCCTGCTGGCAGGTGCCCGTCAATGCTGGGTGGGTGGGGGTGCTGGGGGACATGAGTCATGGTCTGAGGCTCACTGCTGGGTGGGTGGGGGTACTGGGGGACATGAGTCAGGGCCTGAGGCTCGCTGCTGGGGGGTGGGGGTGCTGGGGGACATGAGTCGGGGCCTGCTGGCAGGTGCCCGTCAGTGCTGGGTGGGTGGGGGTGCTGGGGACATGCGTCAGGGCCTGAGGCTCACTACTGGGTGGGTGGGGTTGCTGGGGGACATGAGTCAGGGCCTGAGGCTCACTGCTGGGGGGTGGAGGTGCAGGGGGACATGAGTCAGGGCCTGCTGGCAATTGCCCCTCACTGCTGGGGGGTGGGGGTGCTGGGGGACATGAGTCGGGGCCTGCTGGCATATGCCCCTAACTGCTGGGGGGTGTGGGTGCTGGGGGACATGAGTCAGGGCCTGCTGGAGGGTGCCCGTCATTGCTGGGTGGGTGGGGGTGCTGGGGGACATGAGTTAGGGCCTGAGGCTCACTGATGGGGGATGGGGGTGCTGGGGGACATGAGTCGGGGCCTGCTGGCAGCTGCCCGTCAATGCTGGGTGGGTGTGGGTGGGGGTGCTGGGGGACATGAGTCAGGGCCTGAGGCTCACTGCTGGGTGAGTGGGGGTGCTGGGCGACATGAGTCGGGGCCTGCTGGCAGGTGGCCGTCAATGCTGGGTGTGTGTGGGTGCTGGGGACATGCGTCAGGGCCTGAGGCTCACTGCTGGGTGGGTGGGGGTGCTGGGGGACATGCGTCAGGGCCTGAGGCTCACTGCTGGGTAGGTGGGCGTGCTGGGGGACATAAGTCAGGGCCTGAAGCTCACTGCTGGGGGGTGGAGGTGCTGGGGGACATGAGTCAGGGCCTGCTGGCAAGTGCCCCTCACTGCTGGGGGGTGGGGGTGGTGGGGGACATGAGTCAGGGCCTGCTGGCAGGTGCCCGTCAATGCTGGGTGGGTGGGGGTGCTGGGGGACATGAGTCAGGGCCTGAGGCTCACTGCTGGGGTGTGGGGGTGCTGGGGGAGATGAGTCGGGGCCTGAGGCTCACTGCTGGGGGGTGGAGGTGCTGGGGGACATGAGTCAGGGCCTGCTGGCAAGTGCTCCTCACTGCTGGGGGGTGGGGGTGCTGGGGGACATGAGTCGGGGCCTGCTGGCATGTGCCCCTCACTGCTGGGGGTGTGGGTGCTGGGGGACATGAGTCTGCACCTGCTGGCAGGTGCCCGTCAATGCTGGGTGGGTGAGGATGCTGGGGGACATGAGTCAGGGCCTGAGGCTCACTGCTGGGTGGGTGGGGGTGCTGGGGGACATGCGTCAGGGCCTGAGGCTCACTGCTGGGTAGGTGGGCGTGCTGGGGGACATGAGTCAGGGCCTGAGGCTCACTGCTGGGGGATGGAGGTGCTGGGGGACATGAGTCTGGGCCTGCTGGCAAGTGCCCCTCACTGCTGGGGGGTGGGGGTGCTGGGGGACATGAGTCGGGGCCTGCTGGCAGGTGCCCCTCACTGCTGGGGGGTGTGGGTGGTGGGGGACATGAGTCAGGGCCTGCTGGCAGGTGCCCGTCAATGCTGGGTGGGTGGGGATGCTGGGGGACATGAGTCAGGGCCTGAGGCTCATTGCTGGGGGACATGAGTCGGGGCCTTCTGGCAGGTGCCCCTTACTGCTGCGGGGTGGTTGTAATGGGGGACATGAGTCGGGGCCTGCTGGCAGGTGCCCGTCAATGCTGGGTGGGTGTGGGTGGGGGTGCTGGGGGACATGAGTCAGGGCCCGAGGCTCACTGGTGGGTAGGTGGGCGTGCGGGGGGACATGAGTCAGGGCCTGAGGCTCACTGCTGGGGGATGGAGGTGCTGGGGGACATGAGTCCGGGCCTGCTGGCAAGTGCCCCTCACTGCTGGGGGGTGGGGGTGCTGGGGGACATGAGTCGGGGCCTGCTGGCAGGTGCCCCTCACTGCTGGGGGGTGTGGGTGGTGGGGGACATGAGTCAGGGCCTGCTGGCAGGTGCCCGTCAATGCTGGGTGGGTGGGGTGCTGGGGGACATGAGTCAGGGCCTGAGGCTCACTGCTGGGGGGTGGAGGTGCTGGGGGAGATGAGTCAGGGCCTGCTGGCAGGTGCCCCTCACTGCTGGGGGGTGGGGGTGCTGGGGACATGAGTCGGGGCCTGCTGGCATGTACCCGTCAATGCTGGGTGGGTGGGGGTGCTGGGGGACATGAGTCAGGGTCTGAGGCTCACTGCCTGGTGGGTGGGGGTACTGGGGGACATGAGTCAGGGCCTGAGGCTCACTGCTGGGGGGTGGGGGTGCTGGGGGACATGAGTCGGGGCCTGCTGGCAGGTGCCCGTCAGTGCTGGGTGGGTGGGGGTGCTGGGGACATGCGTCAGGGCCTGAGGCTCACTGCTGGGTGGGTGGGGTTGCTGGGGGACAAGAGTCAGGGCCTGAGGCTCACTGCTGGGGGGTGGAGGTGCAGGGGGACATGAGTCAGGGCCTGCTGGCAATTGCCCCTCACTGCTGGGGGGTGGGGTGCTGGGGGACATGAGTCGGGGCCTGCTGGCAATTGCCCCTCACTGCTGGGGGGTGTGGGTGCTGGGGGACATGAGTCAGGGCCTGCTGGAAGGAGCCCGTCATTGCTGGGTGGGTGGGGGTGCTGGGGGACATGAGTTAGGGCCTGAGGCTCACTGATGGGGGGTGGGGGTGCTGGGGGACATGAGTCAGGGCCTGCTGGCAGGTGCCCGTCAATGCTGGGTGGGTGTGGGTGGGGGTGCTGGGGGACATGAGTCGGGGCCTGAGGCTCACTGCTGGGTGAGTGGGGGTGCTGGGGGACATGAGTCGGGGCCTGCTGGCAGGTGGCCGTCAATGCTGGGTGTGTGTGGGTGCTGGGGACATGCGTCAGGGCCTGAGGCTCACTGCTGGGTGGGTGGGGGTGTTGGGGGACATGCGTCAGGGCCTGAGGCTCACTGCTGGGTAGGTGGGTGTGCTGGGGGACATGAGTCAGGGCCTGAAGCTCACTGCTGGGGGTGGAGGTGCTGGGGGACATGAGTCAGGGCCTGCTGGCAAGTGCCCCTCACTGCTGGGGGGTGGGGGTGCTGGGGGACATGAGTCAGGGCCTGCTTGCAGGCGCCCCTCACTGCAGGGGGGTGTGGGTGGTGGGGGACATGAATCAGGGCCTGCTGGCAGGTGCCCGTCAATGCTGGATGGATGGGGGTGCTGGGGGACATGAGTCAGGGCCTGAGGCTCACTGCTGGGGTGTGGGGGTGCTGGGGGAGATGAGTCAGGGCCTGCTGGCAGGTCCCTGTCAATGCTGGGTGGGTGGGGGTGCTGGGGGACATGATTCAGGGCCTGAGGCTCACTGTTGGGGGGTCGGGGTGCTGAGGGACATGAGTCGGGGCCTGCTGGCAGCTGCCCGTCAATGCTGGGTGGGTGGGGGTGATGGGGACATGTGTCAGGGCCTTAGGCTCACTGCTGGGTGGGTGGGGGTTCTGGGGGACATGAGTCAGGGCCTGAGGCTCACTGCTGGCTGGTTGGGGGTGCTGGGGGACATGAGTCAGGGCCTGAGGCTCACTGCTGGGGGGTGGGGGTGCTGGGGAAATGAGTCAGGGCCTGCTGGCAAGTGCCCCTCACTGCTGGGTGGTGGGGGTGCTGGGGGACATGAGTCGGGGCCTTCTGGCAGGTGCCCCTCACTGCTGAGGGGTGGGGGTGCTGGGGGACATGAGTTGGTGATCACTAGTGCAAGGTGACATGTGGGCTGGCTGGGGGGCATGTCGATGGTGGATGGGCTGCGTGCGGGACATGACCAGGGGTGCTGGGTAGTCCCCTGTGGTGGGGGCTGCCTACAGGGGCCATGGAGGGGGTAGAGGGCACACCTGGGAGGACCCACACTGCCAATTCACGTGTGGGACTCCCCGCGCACCCCACTGGATACACGTACCCCGCTCTGACAGTGAAATTGCATGTGAAACTGCCGGCGAACCCCGAAATACACGTACCCCACTCGCACAGGGCCAATCGCGTGTGAAACTTCCCGTGCACCCCCGAAATACAGGTATCCCGCTCGCACAGGGCCAATCGCATGTGAAACTTCCCGCGCAACCCCGAAATACACGTACCCCGCTCGCACCGGGCCAATCGCGTGTGAAACTTCCTGCGCACCCCCAAAATACACGTACCTCGCTCGCACAGGGCCAATCGCGTGTGAAACTTCCCACGCACCCCTGAAATACACATACCCCGCTCGCACAGGGCCCATCGCGTGTGAAACCTCCCACGCACCCCTGAAATACACGTACCCCGCTCGCACAGGGCCAATCACGTGTGGATCTCCCCGCGAACTCCAGTAATACACGTACCCCGCTCGCACAGGGCCAATCGCGTGTGAAACTTCCCGCGCACCCCCGAAATACACATACCCCACTCGCACATGGCCAATCGCGTGTGAAACTTCCCGTGCAACCCCGAAATACACGTACCCCGCTAGCACAGGGCCAATCGTGTGTGAAACTTCCTGCGCAACCCCCAAAATACACGTACCTCGCTCGCACAGGGCCAATCGCGTGTGAAACTTCCCATGCACCCCTGAAATACACATACCCCGCTTGCGCAGGGCCAATCGCGTGTGAAACCTCCCGCGCACCCCTGAAATACACGTACCCCGCTCGCACAGGGCCAATCGCGTGTGGATCTCCCCGCGAACTCCAGTAATACACGTATCCCGCTCGCACAGGGCCAATCGCGTGTGATTCTCCCCACGCAGCGGGGTACATGTATTTGGAGGAGTGCGCAGAGAGTTTTGCAGGCATTTTCTTGGTTGGGGGCCTGTATGCTGGTCCACTGGCCTGTGCGCCATGTACGGGGTTTGTGCACTGTACATTGCGCATGGGGAGGGGTTGGCGCGTAACTGGCGCTGCTGCAGGGACGCTGCGCCACTCTGCGCCACGGCTGGTAATGGATGTTAAAATCCATTAATACGCTGTGCGCGGAAATGGATTTTGGCGCACGCGGCTGGCGCAGACTGTCGCACGCACACACTGTGCACCAGCCGCGTGCGCCACTTGTGTGCTTAATTCTATGAATTACCCCCTGAATGTCTTTTGACAGTATAATATAGTGTGCAGGGGATGGGAGGGTTCCCAATTTGGATCCTCTTATTTTCCTCATTTCATGAATGAGCCTTGCCCTCATGGGACACAGCACAAAGATCGCAATGAAGTGTTCACCTCTTTATTCACACACCTTTTTTTAAGTAATGCTCCATTTATGAACCTTTGTTGTGGACAAGGGTTTGAAAAGGCACATTTAATACTGAAATCACATGCAGAAAATCTAGTTGCCATAAAATATGTTGACAAAAAAAGAGATATTTCAATAGTATTTATATGTCCGCATTTGGTGTGCTAAATGCATTCATTTTTTTGGGGAAGAATGTCACTTTTCATTGCATCATATAAAGCATGCCTTCGTTAAACAATGCAAAGGGTTACTATTTGACATTGGCCCTCATTACGACCCTGGCGGTAAGGGGTTTACGCCAGCGTTAGCTGCGCCGACCCCTTACCGCCAACTACGAGTTCCCAAAGCGCCATGGTCACTTTTCCGCCCGCTTTTTGCGGGCGTAAAAATCCATGGCGCTATGGGACCTTGGTGTTAATTACGCCACCGTAATGTACGGTGGCGTAATTAACGCCTTCCCCACTCCCATTGAGCCCTATGGGGCCGAAATGGGAATGGGGAAGGGTAAATGGGTCAATGGGGACTTACCGCCCCGCCAACCTCGGAATGGGGCGGTAAGTCTGCCATCCGCCATGGCGTAAACGGACTTTACGCCATGGCGGAAAAGTCCGTCGATGGCGGAAAAAATCCGCCAGGGTCGTAATGAGGGCCATTGTCTTTTGTTATGATTACGTCTTGAAAGACAGCCTGAAAGCCTTTTTTAAATAATTTTGTGGAATTGCATTTTGGTATTTGTAGGCTTCAAGATGGGACAAAAACCCAACATGCGTACTCTTTTTGCTTTTCATATTTCTATACGGATTCCAATATTGCTGAAGTAGTTCAAATCATGATGTGTGTACTTTTCAGTTCTGATTTATAAAACGGAGCTTAGTTGAAAGCGGAACATCGTGGCGAGGAGGGGAAAAGATCAGAGGGCAAATTTATTGGGATGATTTCCTGGTTCCATGGATGTGGTGTTTTGCTTTTCATATAATATTTCAATGTAGATTTTGGGTTTAAAGGTGCACATCTTTTATACTTTGCCAGCAGTGTTCTAGGAAAATATATACTAGCTATTATTTTTCATGGTATGATTTTGTGAAAGGCAAAGCTAATTTCTATTTTGAATTTTCTTCTATTAAAAAAGGTCAGTTGAATTAAATCTCTCGAGACATAGCTAATTTGCAGACCCATCAAATCTGCTGGGCATTTGGTATTATTGCTGGGCATGTGAAGGTGGTAGTAGGCCGTAGGATTCCAATACCTGGGTACATGGTCCATACAACTGGGCATATGACGGCAGTAGCTGGCATATGACAGCACGGGGGGTATACCAAGTGTATCTGACCAATATGGTAGCAGGGTATATTATGGCACTACAAGGCACCTAGGCATATGGTGCCAATACCTGTATAGCATTGAGAGTGCCTGGACATATGTCTAAACCTGGCATGCTAGAAGGAATCGAGGAAATGATGGAACCTATGCATATGGTGCCAATACCTGTATAGTGTTGTGTGTCCGTGGAGGTACGATGGCTGAGCCTGGCAAATGAGGGAGGTTTCAGAGAAAAGTATGCATATGGTCCTTGGACTTATGATGTGAGATCGGCCACATACTGTGAATTCTCTGCATATCAGGGCAATAATTGATGTATTACAGGAGTACCAAGGCATATTATAGTTTTACCTCAGCAGATGATACCAATTATGTTTAATACCATTTTATATGACAGGGTTACCTAGTAGGTAGTGGGAGGTTTTGCCATATAATAGCCATATAGTGACCATTGCTTCATGTACTCAGGGCCACTTCATACTACCCCTCAAAACAACAAGTGCTTAGTCCAACCCACCCCAGATGCAGGAAATGGTGGGATGCTGATTAATTCATCATGGACACCAGCCACTAATCAACTATTCATGGGCTTGGCATCAGCAGCTGTTTGTATGGCTCTGCTTAGTGCCATTTCCTGTGATGTGAACCATGCGTGTTGCACACACATGTGCATGGTTCCATTCAGTGCCTAATTGGTTGTTGGGTGTGAGCCCAATGGGTAAAATAAGTAAGAGGGCTTGGCTGCAAGGCACACGCATCCTGACCCTCTTAAAGCACATAGGTCCTCTGTATGAATCGAATGGCCTGTGAGTATTCTCTGCTGACTGCTGGATGCAATGGATAGTTTGGCCGTGGTATCCTGTGGCCAGGAAATTCTATAAATTGGCAAACCCACTATTTGATGATGTGTTCCTTACTGACCCTCAACATAAGAACAGTGTTGAACTGCAATGCTTCTAAATTCTTTTTTAATTGAACTGCTCTTAGCTCAAGAACCATAATTAAACAAGTTTGAGATTTGAAGCAGTTTTTGTACAGAACATATTTGTGTCCATTCAAGTTAACAAATTATTGCAGCCCACGGGCACAGAAGCTATGCAATGGCTTATTGAAAAGGTGTTCACAAGACAAACATTCACTGCAACAATGCTCATCAAGTCCCTGTGATAACTGCTCATTAGGGACTCCTACATTGGTTATTCTGGTGGGGGAGGGTGGGCATATTTCTTTTGGCTAGCAAATAAATCTCTGCCTCCGCCTCCTACATCATACTGTTGATATTTTGGATCTCTTCACTGTTTCATGAAGGATAGGGGCAGCGGGAGGGGTAGTTGGGGAACTAGAGGGCTGGGGCAGTTAGGGGAGAAGAGGGTGGGAGCAGTTGGAGTAGAAGGGAATTTGGTCACAGCACTTGCTATTTACCTCACAACCTGTCTCAGTGCGAACTAGCTGAAGCAGCAAACTTGCCGCACCAGTTCTAAATCGAGTGGCTGAATTACACCAGTAGTGGGTTTAAAACTCCAGTTAAGTAATTAACTCTCAGAAGACTGCTTTCAAAAAACACTGAAAAGCCCGTGCGTGGGGCAGGGTGTGCTTAGAGGGCTCATGGTCCCCGGGGGGTTGGCTCCATGTCAGAGGTGAATACTAGCTTTTTGTAAGCATGGTGTTCAATACATTTAAGTATTCAGATAAAATGAAACCATTTGTGTCAAACTAGAAGCCATCAAAGGTAGTGAGCTTAATCTTTTTGCTGACTATCATTGCCCAGTAGGAAGTGCCATTTGTTGCTATTCGAATGTGTAATATTAATGTTGTGTGCTGCTATTTCAGTGTACTGGGATAGAATGGATTTGCATCAGAAGCTGCCAATCGAACAATGCCTGGAACTGGCTCTTTAGTGGAAAAAGAGGGGGAACAAAACCACCGAGTGCCTGATCCCAGTCCTGGTCCGGCATCAGCATCAGAAATAAGCAACCCTTGAGTAAAAAAAGAAAGTTGGTTGACATCCCTATTAAAATAAATGCTTTATTTTCTCAGTCAATATGCAAGTGAAATCTTAGTCTTCTCTTGCCTCATTTATCCCCTCTTCCCCTGGCATTCCTGTGAAGACATCTTGTGGTCGATACCCTTGTAAAATTATAACTATATGCATCAGCCTACAGCGCTACAATTCTCCAAAGCATGATACAATGTGAATAAATAAGCATTTAGGCAGAAAACTAGAACAGCAGTAAGGAAACAAGATAAACAGACCACCAAAAAGAGAGAATATACTTGTGGGTGTGGCTTTATTAAATATTGAAATCTGAACAATTTTCATATCTTGATATAGATTTTCAGTTTTGAGAAATCTGATAATTTTTCAGGTCTTATGTGCACAGAGGAAATGTCTTCTTGTTACACACTTCATGGTGAACCAAGGGAGATTGTGATGACGGCAAAAAAAGGCAGACAAGCAACTTGGCACACTACCTGCTGAACAAACTGCTGGACTTTGAATGTAGCAAAATGGCAGAAAAGGGAAGAAACACATTGGATTGTCATCGACAAGCTATTAAAGGTACACAATGCCATTCAGAATACATATGTTTGATATACTTTTTTTACTCTCCCATCCCCACCGACTCACTGCCTGGCTCAACATCTCTGCAAAGAAATATTAACCCTGTTGACCACTAAAGACCATGGGGGTCATTACGAGGTAGGTGGTAAGGGATTACAGGCACCGGAAAGGACACCGGTGCCGGTAATCCCTTACCACCCTATTCCGAGGTCCCTTAGTGGGTCCCTTCCATAACGCCTGGTTTTACCAGGCATTATGGAAGGGACCCGTTACGGGACTTCAGAGCTAATAACGGTACCGCAAATTGCAGTACCGTTATTAGCTCCATCCCCATTCCAAATGAGCCCTATGGGGGCTCAAATTGGAATGCTCTGATTACTTACCAGTAATCTTCATTACTCCTAGTCCTACTCTTCCTCGTCACAGTACTTACTTCATGAGGCCCCTGCCTCCGACACAGGACCTTCTTCTATTTCTTTAAATTCCTATAACTCCTCCCCCACATCCACGTCACTCAGTTTCATATTACCAAGCCAGAGCATGGGACCTTCCCCGCAGGGAGGGTGAGGAGGGTCGTCAGTACTGTGACTAGGAAGAGTAGGACTAGGAGTAATGAAGATTACTGGTAAGTAATCAGAGCATTACCTCCACGTCCGCTCTTCCTCGTCCCAGTACTTACTTCATGAGGTATACCAAAGCAGCAACGGGGAAAAGGTCCCAATGAGACACAGAGCTAAAGACAGTGCAGCAAACACACCCACAATAACTCTTAATTCATGTCCCCACAGATAAAACTCCAACCACGAAGGAACCAACCCCCCGAGTGGGAGAAACTCAACCCATAGCGGTTGATGAAAATCCCTAGACCAGCCAAGGCGGCAGCCATACAAATCTCTTGCAGAGAAAAACCTCCTTGCATCGGCCCAGGAAGCCGCCAAACCCCTGGCAGACCGCCCCTGATCGTGCGCAGGCCCAGGCAAGCCAAAAGCCACATAGGCCCTGGAGATCACAACCCGGAACCATCGGAAAATGGAAACCACAGATGTGTTATGCCCAGTCCCAGCTGGACCACAATCAGAAGACTATCAGATTGGTGAAAAAAAGCAAACCTAGCCAAATACTGCAACACGTCCCGCCGGACATAATGTTAAGCCAAGCCACCTCCTCATGCATTCTCGGAACATGAAAGAAGTCAGGGAGAACCAGATCCTGAGAGGTGTGAAAACCGAGATACAACTTAAGGGAGGAACTTCGGACCACACCTCAGCAGCACCGAGTCTGGCAGCACCCTCAGGAAAGGAGGGTGACATAAGAGAGCCCCAATCTCCCCAAGCCTACAGGCAGAAGCGAGGGCAATAAGAAAAGCAGATTTCAGTGCAAGATGTTTGATATCAATCTCGGAAAAGGGCTCAAAAGGAGGCCCTTGAAGGAACCGTAATACAAGAGGGAGATCCCAAAGGGGAAGCCCTTTATCAGCACAAGGACGGGGAGAAGAAAAAGCCTGGAGCACCTTCCCCACCAACACCTCCCCATCCAAGTGACCATCAGAGTCCCCCAAAATCAATTTCATGGAGGCCCACTGAGAGTGAAGCCTGGGAAAAAAAACTGCCAGGCCGCTGTCAAAAGCCCTTCTGGAGGAATCGAAGGATAGCAGAGGCCAGAACGCAGGGGAGGGATCCCAGACCACCCATACCAGTCTCGGAAATGGCCCCAATGCCTGCCGAACACCTTCAGAGTGGAGGGTCTAAGAGCATCCATTATGTACTCAACTACAGGATCTGAGAACCCCTGAGATATCAACCTAGACCGAGCAATAGCCACACTGCCCATTGCATCCAGTGGAATTCCAACTGCAGATCCCCTTGAAGGGGACACGGCCACCTCGGAACCAGCCAAGGTTCCTAGGACCGAAGCACCAACAGAGAGGGGAGCCAACTCCGGCAGGACCAGAACTGAGCTAACAACAACACTGTCACCCTGGACACTCTGATGCGCCAAACCACCCGGGGCAGAAGGGGAATAGGCTGAAAGGCATAAAGGAAAACCCCAAGGCCACTGTACAGAGAGGGCGTCCATCCCCCAAACCCCCTGGCCTGAAACCGAGAGCAGAAGAGGGGAACTTCTGCTGAGGCCGGGGATGCAAACAGGTCTAGAACCGGGGACCCTAATCTGACACAGGTCACCGCAAAGACCTGGGCCAACAGGACCAGTTCCGCCGAGGAGTGAAAACCGGCGTCTGAGAAGATCTGCTTGAACATTGTCCACCCTTCTGATACGTGAGGCCACCAGAGACACCAGATGAGATTTCTCCCAGGTGCCTATCAGTGCTGCCAGAGCATTCAAGGAGCAGCTGGAACCCCTTTTGCAGTTGACATATGCCAAGGCCGTCGTATTGTCCGATCGGATCAAAACTGCCGACCGTCCAGCAACTCCTTGTAGTACACCAGAGCTTGGACAATGGCACAACTCTTGCCAATTGGATGATCGCCGGCTCTCCCCAGATCCCACAACCCTTGAGCTGAGAGGACCCCCAATGTAGACCCTTTCTGCCGGCGTCGGTAGTAAGAGAGGCCACAGGAGGATGGACCATGCACAACTCAGCATGTAGACCTGAAACCCCCCGCCACCACAGCAGGGAGACTCGCAGTGCTGGGGACACTGAAAATACAACTACGAAAGCCGACACGTCGGAAGCCAGTGGAAGAGAGTATAAGACACCAGGGGACGTAACCGAAGACGGGCTCAAGGAACCGGAAAACACGCAAGACGCCACGTGCCCCGTAACTTCAGCAACAGGCGAGCCGAGACACACTGCCTTCTGAGAACCCAGCCCAAACCAGCCAGCAAGCGCCCCCCCCTGCACAACATCCAGAGTGCGCTCTCCCCAGAAGTCCGGACAAGCAGTGCAGGGTCTTGAGACCCATAAGCAGTTGACACATCCTAGAAGGCATAGTGACCAGGAACACCCGCAAGTAGAAAACTTGACCCTGAACAGGGAGAGGAATGGGCAAGACGGTAACCCACAACAATCGTTCGGAGAGAACTGATCCCATGGCCAACCACTTGGACCGTGAGCTGGGTACCAAAGTCCTAACCATGCAAACCTGGACAGGAGGAGACCAGAACTGCAACTGATACCCCCCTCCGGAAGGAGCCCATTACCCAGGAAGCCGAACCCCACCGGTCCCATACACCTCTGAGAAGATAGAGACGAGGAGCCAGGGAAAACCGCCAGTCACTGCACTTGCACCAGAGGAAAATCACAGGACGTTGAAGCATGCCTGCGCCACAATATAACAGCATGCTTGTCAGCCCACAAAAAGATCCCACTTATCAAAAGGAAGATACAGGACAGCCCAGAAGTCCAGCAGACCATGGCCCCCCCCCAGCCGACAGAGGAGCCACCAGGCTCGCGTCAAAAGGGCAGAGTACTGTCACAAAGCGGGGCAAAGCAATCCATCCTGGATAGCAGACATGAAAGGCAACCCCCCACCTGGGGTATTCCTACACTGGAAAAACCCACTGAAGTGACTTCCCCCTCCACCGACACCAGGGGCTCTGAGAACCCCTCTAAGCACAGACATGTGCCACCATGTGCCATATCACTTCCCACAAGTCTGAGAGGAGGCATGAAAGCAGCATGTCAGCACCGGAGGACCTAGGCCCCAAATGAAGAGACACTGGGAACCCTCTGAATGGCCATTACTTCCATGATGCATTTTCTATAATTCCATGCCGGACAAGGGAAAAGAAAATCATCTCCTTTGACCTTCCCTCGTGCAGTTCAGAGGAAGAGGACAGGACAAGGAGTCTGCGTCCATAGCTAGCACAGACCCAAACACACCACTAACTCGAGGTGGCTTGAGCCCTGTATCCAGTAGCTGGTAGCCCCAAGCTCTAAATCGTTCCAATGCATTGGTCTAGGAAGGATGAAGGGCCGAGTCAGCAACGCAGAGACTTGAACCCGAAGTGTAGACTATGCCAGGTCGGTACCCTTCCGGCCGCTTGCAGACGCGTCCAAATCTGCGCCGTTTTCACAGGCTGCACGCAAAGAATGCAGCCAACATCCGGTGCATCCTGGGCAGTGTGTGTCTGAGGAGCGGGTGGTATAGGACATGCCTGCGACAGAACAGAGCCCCCACACTTTCAAATACTCTCTGCCACAGTCACCCCATGACAAGAAGCAGAGAGGCCTCACAACAAAAGGGAAGAATTAGCCCATACTGCCAAGTGCTTGCCATCATTTCCAACAAAGATGTGTACACAAAGCACGAGGAAACAGCATGTTGAAAGAGTCAAGATGGCCATACCAGCAGGAGAGGGGAAAAATATCAAGCACAGTCCTCCCCTCTCCTTACCTTCCCCCAGAGAATGCAGCTAACATCCGGTACATCCTGTGCTGTGTGTGTCTGAGGAGCGGGTGGTATGTTTCATGCCTGCGACAGAACAGAGCCGCTGCACTTTCAAATACTCTCTGCCACAGTCACCCCATGACAAGAAGCAGAGAGGCCTCACAACAAAAGGGAAGGCTAGCCCATACTGCCAAGTGCTTGCCATCATTTCCAATAAAGATGTGTACACAGAGCACAAGAAAAAGGCCTGTCAAATCAAGATGGCCAAAACAGGAGGAGAGGGGAAAAAACATCAAGCCCAGTCCTCCCCTCTCCTTACCTTCCCCGGGCCATGCAGGACCCCGGACACAATGCTCACGCTGCGGTCCGGAGCCCAGCAAAGAATCGAGCGAGCAATCCCACTCAACTGTGATCCCAAGCCCCGCAGGTGTCCCAGGAGCAGCGCCTCACCTGAGGGAGCCGAGGGCCCCACCACACAGCCCCCCCCAGGGGGCCAACAATCGGTGCTCCCAAGGCCCCGCACCGTGAAGAAAAAGTCCAACCTGCAAAGAAAAAGCCGGAGGCAGGAAAAATTAAACTGAGTGGCGTGGATGTGGGGGAGGAGTTATAGGAATTTAAAGAAATAGAAGAAGGTCCTGTGTCAGAGGCAGGGGCCTCATGAAGTAAGTACTGGGACGAGGAAGAGTGGACGTGGAGGTAATAGGTAATGGTTCTCGGAATGGGGATTTACTGGGTCCTCCAAGGTCAGAATGACCCGGTAAGTCCCTATTTCGGGAACACGGACCCAGAATGCGGTAAGGGGGTAGCCATGGCGCTAATATCGCGATGGCTACCTCCTACCTCGTAATGCATAAATCTTCTGAATGCAGCCACAGAAAACCATGATTCATTTTCAGTTCAAATATATATTTTAAGCCTGTTTCATCCTCTGTGTACAAATGCGTCCCTACATTTATAAGGTGACATTTTAACAATAATTCATCCTGTATTTATTCTACAATAAGGAATTTAACAATGCCTATTCAGATGTCCATTTATATTCATATATCCTTTCTTTTTTTGTAGAATTGTTGAGATCTGTCTGCAAGGCCAACAGTTGGAATACTACGCACTGACGGGTGATAAGAAGGAAGCTTGCCACCAAAATCTGCAATGCCAGAAGAGGTCTAAAGAAGACTCTGGCCCTCATTAGAACACCGGCACCAAACCATGGCGCTATTAGCACCATGGTTGGTGCCAGTGTTGTAACGGGTCCGCCATGGTTCAATGGGGAATTACCACCCCATTCCAAGGTTGGCGGGGCGGTAATTCCCCATTGAACCATGGCCCTTCCCCATTCCCATTTTCGCCTCATAGGGCTCTATGGGAATGGGGAAGGCGCAAAGTACGGTACCGGAAATTGCGGTACCGTACTTAGCACCAAGGTCCCTTTGCGGGTCTCTACTTTAACGGCTGGTGTAGACCAGCCGTTAAGGTTGGGTCCCGCAAAGGGACCTCCTAGTAAGGCGCTAAGTGTTTAACGGCGCCGCAGCCTTTTACCGTGCCGTTAAACACTTAGCGCCAGGGTCGTAATAATACATTTTTATTTGTATATTTGCAAACGTATTGATTTTTATAGAATACAACTATGCTATTAAACTGCATTTGTTAAATAAAAAAAGTTGAACACTTTCTCAGACTATGTGATTGAAGACATCTCATAGCCACATAAATAATATAGCAACACATCAAAAATTGATACCTGCAGTAGTTTACATCCTAATATAAACTAAGTAATTGTTAGCTGCTCTTAGTGATATTGGGTGAAGTGACTGTTGGCAGTCTGTCATGCAGGTGGACCTTTAACAGATTCTGTTTAGGTCACTGAAAGTGTGCATTTTAGTGCAGTGTTTTGTAATTAGGGGAGTTTATTGGGTGTGAGGCCATGTTAGCTAGAGGTGAGAATGGAAATTAGGGAGTTTCCCGGTTGGTTCTTGACATGCAGGGTGGGGGGGGTGGGACTTGTACTTTTGTACACTAAATCGCCAATTTAGTTAACAACATTTGGGTGCACTAGCATAGAAGGCAAAGATAGAAAGAGACAGCTGCAAAATTCCCTTGAGTTTTTCCACTACACTATTAATAAGTGTAACTAGACTGATCCTAAAGTAATACCACCAGCCTTTCTCAAAAAGGATACATCCTGGGGTAATCAAAACCCTTTTCATAAATCTTTTTGAAACATCTTTAAATAATTTAAACTCATCCTAGAGTTGTCGGCAATAATCATTAAAAATTCCAAACCCATTCTAAACCTCTAATGGAACCATCCTTGAGTAATCCCCTCCCATCCTGAAGTAGTCATGAAGTCATCCTGGAGTAATCCTGAAGTTGTCAAGGAGTCATCCTTGAGTAATCCGAAGTTATCCTGAAGTAATCCCAAGTCATCCTGAAGTTGTCGTGGAGTCATCCTGGAGTAATAAGAGATCATCATTGGAAGTAATCAGAACTCATCCTGGAGTAGTTTCTGTGATGACTCTAGAGTCATCTCATTAAATATTTCGGCCTACACACATACTTTAGGATAATCTTCCTCAACAATCCATGGTTGACTCTAGGATGGAGTCATCGGATGACTCCCAAATGATTTCAGGTTTATCTTCCTTTTTGACTGGGGTGCAGCCATAAGTCTCCAAACATAAAAGATTCACATGTTTGATGCTGGTAATTTTTGGCAATTTTGTTGAAGGAAATCTGAGCATGGATGATCCGGGAGTTTCTACCTCAGACTCACTCCAAGCATTGTGTGCTGGCAGCTTCTGCAGTCAGCACTGGGTCAAAAGACTGGCCACGCCCTCAGCTTCACTTGTATGGTATTGTGTGTAGAGAGTTTGTCGGCTCTTTCGGCCCCACACAGAGAAAACAACTAAATTTACTGGTTTGGATGTGATATACCAACATAAAACTGTAAATAACTACATTTCAAGATAGGGGCTTTGTAAAAAACAATGGCTGACAAATTCAGCACGGTAAAGAGTACCAAAATGGTTGTGCTTTAAGGTGGAGAAGGGCATTAAATGGGTGAGACACATAGCTAAACAACACAAATCCAGCCCCATATGTCATCTGCATTGAAAAGCATTAGAGACCCACATTCAAAGCCTTTATTTGAAGCTCTTATGTTAAAGCTCTTATTTTTATAACAATAGGTTTGGCTTAAAGGTAGTGCTTTCAGCACCACCTAATAGCCAAAACTAAAAATGCCTCACAGAGGAAAGATCTGATGGAACGTGGAACCGAAAGAAAATACCATCTAAAACAGCTAAATTGACAAACTCTGCACCTATTTTGTAGTGGCTGTCACAAAATGTTTGGCATGGAAACAAACACACTGTACTGAGACGGCCTTCAACTCAATACATATTACACAAATACTGTTCACAGTTCTAAATGAGCTCAATAAACCTTCGATTGTATTAAATTATAATTTGTAGAGCGCAAACCAAGGCCAGTAAGGCATCTGGGCGCTAAGGTAGAGAGCGGGGACTGGAGGGAAAGAGCAGGGAAGGAAACCAAGGAAAGGACAGAAAAAATAATCAAGCAGCGAACAGCATGGTCTTTTTTTATTTCCTAAAACCCAAAGGCTCTGGGAGATCACAGAGTAACTGTGGGTGCTCATTCCAGAGCTTTGGGGCAGGACCAAAAGGAACAGCCCCCTGATCTGTATTTGTGGAAATGCGGGACCTCAAGGAGATTTCTTTCCCTTGAGCGAAGCCTACGAGAAGGAATGTGGGCTTTAAGCGTCTGTCATAAGAAGATAGGGCCATTGAAATGAACGGCCCGGTGAACAATGCACATGATCTTAAATTCCATCTGCCTAGTTACCGGCAGCCAATGGAGTTTACTTAATAGCAACGAGTTTTGCTCAGAACCCCCGGTCCCCAAAGCTAAGCAGGCTCCAGTGTTCTGCAAATTCTGAAGTCTATGGATCACATAGTCAGTTTCCCTAGGTAGATTCCATTACAATAATCAATGGATCCCATTGTGGACAAAGTGACAACACTGGTTCAGTCTTACTCCCATTCAGTTTGAGGCAGTTTTTAGCCATCCAAATTGAGACTGTGGATAGACAGTTCTTAAGATTAGATGAGAAACACGGAAGCTGTGAATCAAGACAGAAAAACAGTTGGGTGTCTTCAACATAAGTGTAGAAGCATATACCAAAAGATGGTATTAGATCAGCCAGGGGGCGGGGATAGAAATTGAAAGCAGAGGAGAGAGAGAGGAACCCTTGGGAAACATTCTGCCTGAAATGGCATAGTTAACTCTTTGACTACTCTGTGGAACCAAGGGTGATTTCTCTTCCAAATTCTTTGCCATTCCCTTTGAAATATGACTGTAGCACTTACTCTACATATAGACTCCTAGTCACAAAGATTGGCAGATATACCTTATCATTTTCAGATATTAACTAGGTACATTTTAAAAACCCTTATCTACTCAGCAAATTGCTCAAGTTTGCAGAGACATATCTGTCCCCCGAAGATTTCTATAGCGATCTTTTCAGAGACATGGATACAAACCTTGAATGTATCCCTATCCTTTGGAACTGGAACTGCAGATTTTAAGCAAGCAAAAACACTATCCATTCTCAAGAAACCTTTCTGTATCCATGTGATTCAACTTTCAGCTCACATCTTATTATGAATCTCTAGGAGGGATCATATTTCCTCTGGACTGATGCAATGCCACTGGCTGCCAGTGGCCAAAAGGATAGAGATCAAGGCCCTCTTCTGCTCAATGGCCGTTCATCAATCATGTCCCAGATTTCTTAAAAGCAAATTCACAGGTTATTATTATTATTATATTTATTGAGCGGGGACCTAGCTTCGAGAAGCAACAGAGCAGATGCAGATGCATAACAGAGCGCTTTTCAGAGGCAATAACAGAACAGATACACACTGGGGGGTAGGATACAGAGTGACACAGAGGATGGGTACAGCTGTACAGTGTGGCAGGGAGGAGAGGGACGGACAGTGTCTAGCGAGTCAGGTGGTACAGGGCGACGTGATGGCCTAGGTGTTGATGAGGAGAGATTCCATGAAGAGTTGGATCTTGTGTTATTTTCTGAATTGTAGGAGCATGGAGGTGAGTGTTATGTTGACGGGGAGGAGGATCCATAGTCTTGGGGTGTAGGCAGAGAAGACTTGTTTTCTGGTTCTTTTCTTTTTGCAGTGATGGATTTTAAATCTGCATGTGTCCCCGCTTCTGGCTGTGCACTGCCTGAGATGCTGAGTTTCGCAGCAACTCTTCTGAGGTAGCTGGGTGACTTGAGAGTGACTACCTCATAGATGATGCAGCAAGACTTGAAGGAGATTTGTGCATCCAATGGGAGCCAGTGAAGATCAATGAGGGCCGAGATGATGTGATTGTATCTTTGTAGACCCTTGATGAGGCCTGCAGCCATGTGTCGAACACTTCTCAGGGGCACAGGGGAGGATGACGGGAGACAATCGAGGAGCCATCTAGGTGGGATAGGACTGTTACGTGAACGGTAGATTTAAAGCTGTCCGAAGGGAGTAGGAGCTTGACATTCCTCAGGTGGGAGAGCTGATACCAAGCTGTCTGAGGTTTCTTAGCTTTGTGTGTCTTGAAGGAGAGGTTTTTGCTGATGTACAACCTGAGGGATTTAGTGCAGATGAGCTAGCGTGTGAAGCCCTCAGGGTTTATGGTTGATAGCCAGGTCTGTATGTCTGGGTGTTCAGTGTTGTTGGTGAGGAGTAGGAATTCGATCTCAGAGGGGTTGAGCTTCATGCATTGGACAATTAAGACTGGATCAGCGGGAGGCGGGTTTTGAACCTGTGGATTTCCAAGATGGAGTCGATCTTGAGGTATATCTGTGTATATTCAGCCTATTGATGGATGTGGATGTTGTGTGTGGCTAGGAGGGCTCCCAGCAGCTCTATGTATAGATTGAAGATAACTAGGGAGAGGATGGAACCCTGCGGGACTCCAAAGGTGACAGTTAGCATTGGCAATCTAGAGGAGTCCATCTGAACAAACTGCTGGTGGTTGGCAAGGTGAGACTTGAACCAGCGCAGGACAAGGTCACTGGTCCCCATATGTCAATGTAGGGTGTCTGTGATTGCCTCGTGGTCTATTGTGTCGAAAGTGGCCGAGAGGTTGAGTAGAACCAGGAAGCAAGGGTGGCCGTCGTCAATGTTGTTGAGGGCGTCATCGACCATTTGTATTGTAGCCGACTCCATGCTGCATCTGGGTCTGATTCTGGATTGGTTGGCTCTGAGTGGGTGTTGATGTGTTTCGGCAGTTGTGTGGCTACCTCTTTCTAGACGATCTTACCAGTGAATGGAAGATGGATGATGGGGTGATAGTTACCTAGGTTGTTGGGAGCCAGAGTGGGTTTCATTAGTAGATGGAGGATTTGTCGATGGGAAAGTGCCTTGACTTAGGGAGCTGTTGATGAGCTTGAGGTAGGGAAGGAGAGTTTCTGCGGGCAGGGTCTTGATGATGGATGCTGGGAGGATGTTGTCTGTATAGGATGTGGCTTTGAGGGCAGCCAGGGTTTCTACCTGTTCCTCTGTAGAGAGTTTCTTGAATGTTGTCCAGGGTGTGTCTATATTGCAAGGAGGGACATGAAGTGGGTCTGTGGATGCACAGCCAGTGTCTATGTGCTGGCAAAGCTTGCTGATTTTGTCAATGAAGAAGGTATTGATAGCAGTGGATTCATCAATGGAGTGTGGTATGGCAGGGTCGGGTAGCAGGTTGATGCAGTGCTTGACCGCGTTGAAGGGGGATCTGCTTTTGATGTCGGCTTCTGATATAGTGTTCTGATAGTAGGAGGCCTTGGCTGTGTTGATTAGTTGTCAGAGGGTTGCTCTGAGTTCCTTGAGGAGCAACAGGTTGGATGTGGTCCTGGAGCAGCACCAGATTTTCTCTTGTTTCATGCTGACTCTTTTGCTGAGGTTGAGTTCTTGCTTGTACCAGGGTGCTGATGGTTTTGGTTTGCAGGTCTATTGTTTCAGAGGCACTTTTCAGTCGATGGAGAGTGAGAGGGTAGTGTTGAGTGCTTCCACTAAAGAGTTGCAGTTCAGTTGGTGGTGTTTGCTTCGTATGAGGTGGAGGTTTGCAAGGTCTTCCGTGAGGGATTCCACTGGGAAGTTCTTGAAGGACCTGAATGTTTGTCTGATGGGTTTCTGCAGGGAGTGCATGACTGGGGTGGTGTTCAGGATGTTGAACAGCACAGCCTTATGGTCAGACCAGTCAAGCAGAAAAGGAGAGCTGTAGTGGAGGGAAGGCAGTGCAGAGATGATTAGATGAAAGATATTACCTTTTTCGTGCATTGGGTCTTTTGTGTGCTGTGTGAGGCTAAGCGTGACGAGAAGGCTTAGGAGAGATTCCTCATCTATTTGGTGGCCTTGTTGCCTGGGAGGTTGAAGTTGCTTAGGAAGATGTTGTTGGCATGCGAGAGGGACAGGGTGGTGACCAGGTCAGTGGATCTTCATATGAAGGTGGTGTTAGGTTTGGGTGATCTGTAGATGAGATGGAAAGTGACTGTGTCTGTCAGGAAGAGCAGGAAGTGGCAGGAGAGGACTTTGAAGGAGACAATGTTTTCAGTGTCAAGTCTGGTGCAGGGACACAAGGTCTTGTAGAGTACTACACGGCCTCCACCTGTCTTGTTCAGCCGGTCTTTGTTGGATGCTGTAGTCATCAGAGAGAAGGATGTCTAGGATGTGGGTGGATGTTAATCAGGTCTTGGTGATGAAGATGGCATCAATGAGAGGCAGGGCAGGGCTAAGAAAGTGGATGCGGCTTTGGCCACGTGACCTTGGTCCACTTGCACCTGCTCACCAACAGCAAACGAAAAGAGGCTGGAGGGCTGCTTAAGTAGGGAAAAACAGCGGCAATACAGGAAGGCACTAACAGTTTAGCACTGATTGACAGGAGGGTGGGGCTTAGTCCACGTGACCTAATTCCTCTTGCACCTGCTCAGCAACAGGTTACTGTTCTTCCCATACCCATAATCTCAGATCAGTAAATGGACAACCTTTTACGCCCCATTTTTTCACAGCTAGAGATGGGGAGGCAATCTTTGTCCGTCCAATCTTCTTCTATTTGGAATACCTAACTGGCAGGTGTTCAATGTTGATAACCACCTAGCCTTAAAAAAGAAAATGAAAATCACACATTTTTTATTAAATAGCCTTTTTAAGAATTCCGACCGTGTGAGTCATAGTCCCTTTTCTTTTCAGTGAAGAAAAATAGTCCAACAAACCCAGTCTCTCCTGCTCCAGAGAAAAATATACCTATAATCAGGTGGGAGATTTGACCTTTTAAATGAGTTAAATGAGATGTACGATGTAGGAAGACTAACCCCAAAAGATCACTGAAAAGCAATGAGGCAGTATCACAACCATTAGCTTCTTAAAACTGGCATGCTACATATGTAGACTAAGAAGTGGAATATGGGATGTCACAATGTACTGGCAGAAGGAGTTTTTGTGCAGTTAGCACAGTTATTCTAAACCTGCGACATGCTGCATGTTGGTGTGCCTCATTTCCAAAGGGCCTTAGTGTTAAAATTAGAGCATAAATGTATCTTCTGGATCATCTTTACACACACTGCTTGAACTGACTAGCAGAACACATGACTGGTAAGTCAGAAAGCTTAATCAATAAACCCCATGTTCTGTCACAGAAGGGTGTTGGGAAGCTTATTGCTTGTTAGATCCCTGAATGTTAACAGTGCCACACTTGAAAGATTGACCATACAGTCACCAAAGTAAGGTCTCCAGATGCAGCAGAGGCAGTTCACCATAGGACCATAACTGTCCCAGTGTCTGCCGTGGTCTATATTTGGATATTCTCCATACTTGATTTTCTCAAATAGTATTTTTCAAAGAGGTCACGGTATCATGTTGCTCGCTGTTGAGTCTCAAACCTTTCATCACTAGAAACATGGACTTGTTAAGTGCTCAAGGAGAGCAGATACATGAACGGAGAGATGAACAATCCCCTTGAGTGCAAGTGGGATACCTGCCTGATTTTCTAACCTTGGTTCCTTTCCAGGTTCTTGGAAAAGGAGTTTTCCTTGCTCGCTTGGCTACAGCTTACTTCCATTACATGTTTTTGTGCAATATATAAGGACTGAGTGAGTAGAACACAGAACATTTAAGGTGTTTCTGTTCCTCTTATTTGCTCCTTGCTTCCATGAGCAGCACCATAACAATTCTCACTTGGTTTTGCTCATCTGTTCCGGGAATGAGATGAAACGTGTGGACTGCCTATTTAGATCACTGGGTTAATTATGTTTTATTATTTTATGTTAATGTTAATGTTAATGTTAATGTTAATGTTAAAGGACATTTGTATTGCACACTATCACCACCGGAGTGGTCCCCTGGCGCTCTGGCAGCTCTGAAAGAAGGGAAGGGGGAGGGGAGTTAGTGGGAGGAGGCTGGAAAAGTGCAAGAGAGCAGTGATGTGCTGTTGGCGGCCTCAGCCCAGTGGGTCCGTTGGCTGGGCCTGGCGTGTTTGTGTGAGTCTATGTGTGTTTTATGTTTTGCTATTGCAATGTAGTGAAGTTTGTGTTGTTTGTTGTGCTGTTGGTTTGTGGTTGTGTTTGGTTTGGAGTTTGAGAGGTGTATGCAGAGGGACAAATTGTTAGTGGATTGGTTAGTTGGCATTTCTGTCTCGTAGTGAGGTGCTGGGTTTGCGTAATCTCCCAGATGGGGTGTGGGAGCATTTCTCTGTCCTGATCTGGGCTTGTCCGGTACTCACATTCCCTTTCACCTCTGGCCTCCACTTCCATCTACTTCTTTCATAATCTTACCTGCCTTCCATTTCCACTCATACGGCCGGGTACCTGCTAATATCCATAATTCAGTTTGAATGTGGTGATTGCTAACATTTAGATAACTCTATAACAGGGTGGTACTTGGTAGCAATTACGGGGCGAGTGAGGATGTTTGCTGGGCATCGCTGGGGTTGTTGATTCTGTCTTAATGGGTGTCGGTTGCGTTCTATTTCACTTGGCGTTATCTGTCAAGTTGTGGTGGGATTTTCTTAGTCGGTTCTGGGTGTTGTCAGTGTCCTAATAAGTTTAGTCATCCTTTTTCCTTTCTCTTGTTTCGGTTTTCACTTTGAGTCTGTGGTGTTGAAGAGCCAGGTTTCTAGTAATTTCCTGAATTTTAGGTGATGTTTGGGGTTTCTTATTTCTTTTTGGATGTTGTTCCAGGTTTTTGTGGCTAGGTTGTAGAAGGAGGTGTCTACAAGTTTTTCTCTTAAGGTAAGGTTTTTGTTACGGCCAGATTTCTTTGCTTGATCTGAGGAGTCTCGTTGGCTTGTAGATTGTTATTTTCTTTTGTAGGAATTCTGCTCCTTGACCACCAATTGCCCTGTGTGTTATGCACATTGTTTTGAAGGTATGCAATGTTTTACTGGGAACCAGTGTAGTGTTGTTAGGACATGAGTGATGTGGTCAATGTTGAAGATAGGGTGTCAATGTGTGGCGCAACTGCCTCACAACATGGGAATGAGGAACAGTTATTATATGGTCACAGTGAGAAAGCATATTCCTAATTAGGAATAAATCACAGTGCAGGTGGGAGAAGTGAGGAGTGAGAACATTGAAAGGCTTATTAGAAGACTGTAGAAAGAAATCAAGCTTTCAGGTTCATTACGAGTCAGGTGGTAAATATGATGGTAATTCCTCCAGGCTGAAGTACTGTACTGCCACTGTGTCTGGAGGAATTGCGGTCATATTCTCAGCCCGTGGCCATGTAGCAATTCACCTGGTTGTAACAATAAATCTGCCTGGAGCAATTATCACCAACATCTACTATTGAGTGCTAAATCCACCAATTATATTGCAAACAGTAGTTGGTGGAATTACCAAACAGTAATTCCGCCAAACATTGGCAGAATTAGCACCATGAGGAAATAGCATCATGAAGAAAATGGGAAGCTGCACGACAGCCACATTTAAAATGTCAATCCTTTCAAAATCACCCACAAACTGCAGCCATCCAAGGGTGAAAGAGGATGCAAACATGTCTTGTGAAAAAGTTAAAAGTAAACTGACCAAAACATAGTTCAGGAAGCCAAAGTTCATGGAAGCTGAGATCACTGTATTGGAAGAGGAGGTTGTGGGCCATTCCAAAGAGCTATGTGGGGCACAGAGCAAGAAAGCCTCACACCTGAGGATGGCCTCCATATGGAGGGTTGTGTGGTATAAACTGGTGGCAGTAGGGATGGTGCCCTGAGACACCAAAGACATTAAAAAGAGGTGGAATCACTGAAAAGCCAGATTCCGCTCACTGCTCGCACAAAATCACAGGGAAACAGCAGGATGTACAGTTGATCCCCTAAGCTCACCCAATGGGAGGAGAGGGTCAGCTCTGTACTCCACATGGCTTGGCCGGGAGAGCATAGGTGTGGACGAGGTTGGAGCCAGAACTCAAGCAGACCCTGGTGAGTAAATGTATAACCAATTGCCAATGACAAATTCCATATACAATGGGAAACCATACACTGCCTGTAATCCAGAAGGTTCTGTGGCCATCCTTGCACAAGCACAATGTTTTCAACCAATCGAGAGGCCCTAGAAATGAGTGCTCAAGGAAGGTCAGACCCATACACTATCAAACACACTTAGCAAATTATGTCATCAAATACCTGAAAGCGATATTTCAACTGGAATGTCATTTGACCAGGAATGTCTCTGAGATCCCCAGTAACCCGTGCCTCCCCATATTCCATGCTCAACTCCCTCACTCACATGTGAACCAAAAACATGATGACCACTGACACGCACATTTGGCAAAAAGCTGTATGCTGTGAAACCTGCATCATAGCATATTGGCACCAGATGTTTGTCAGAAATATAATAGCCAATAAGCAGCTGCCACAAAGGTACTGCAAGATGAAAAACACATCAATCAGGGGGCACAATATCACACATCAAGAGAAACCTCAGTGCCCCAACATTCCCAGGACCCACATGTGGCCCGCAGAGTGTTCACATACAGTGTGTAGACTAAGACCAGAACCCTGGCAAAACATTTGCAGACCCATCTGTTCATTAAACACAAACTTCACACCCAACTTTACCCCTTAACAGCAGCAGAAAGATCATCATGGGCATCACTGCCAGGATGCTACTCACAGACATCCCATGTGTAATATCAACCCCTAATATCAATATGAGTGACATCCAGCCAGTAACAATTAACCTGAATAATGCATATAATAGTCATTCAAGTCAACTGACAGCATGTCACATCCCTCCCAACAGGTACTCAAGGCCACCAAACAGGAGATGAGAGACCAAGTACATCAAAAGCAAAATAAGTCGCCTCCACACCAGTTCCTTCCCCTGGCTACAAAACTAAGGACACAGGGCATGGATCTTCTAGTCTGTGAACATCCGTAAGCAAGTCTTCCAAAGCCACCTGCTTGCCTGTGCCCACCACATTTGCATTTGCCAAGCCTGTACCACCATTGACCACCAGCACCAACCCCACCACAGACATCGGGGACACTGTTGCCGAAATCACCACTGTGATCAACACCACTACAGCACATCAAGTGGCAACCTTCACCTGTTTTCGCCAACATGACAAGTACACCAGTCACATTAATCATGCACATTTACCGGCAAGACTTCTCTCCTCCTTCCCATTCTATCCCCTTTTCCCAACGCTCCCTCATACATATTCAGTGGCCATGCACTGAAGTGGCACCATGAGCAGTACTCCGACTTCACCACTGATGGTGATGACACATTCATCAGGGAGGAAGCAAAACCTCAAACTCTCATCAACGGTACCACAGATTACCCTACAGACAGTCTGGGAGAGACTGAATGTGATGAAACAGTTGCAGGAGCCCATGGAGAGGATTGCAGAGCAACAATTCACAGGCCATGAGGGATTCCATACATCGGACATCATGGTGGGTGACCATTGCCATGGAGAGGCAGAGCAGGCACATTGCTGGTGGCATAGCTGTTATCACCATGTCTGAGCAGAGGGTGCAAGAGCTGACAGAGGCCATGTCAGCCTGCATGGAGACAGTCCTGGACTTCCTTGAACTCCTGTCGACATTGTCGGCACTGGCGGTGCATTGAGCAGCTGCTCTGGCACCATAGAGAAGCTGCTCCGTGACTTCCAGGAATGCTACAAGTGCTGGTTTTAGAGGTGCTGTTCAGTGTTCTCAAGCAGATCCTGGTGGCGCTAGTGGCACATGCCGGGCCTGCACCCAGATTTCCTGGAATGTTACCCACACAGGCTTTGTGTGGAGGAGCTGTAGGTGTTGCGCCAGCTGCCTTGGGCAGAATCTCATGTTTGGTAGTGGGGCTTTTCTGCACATTGTGGACCATGTGCTTCTGCATAATCTGGGGTTGAACTGTGGTGGTAGAGCTCATGGTCCCGATATTCTACTTGGTTGTATGGTTTGTTTCTTTACTGGGCATCTGGCTATTGAGTTCTGTGGGGTGTGTGTGTTCTTGCTGGTTGTTCTTGTTGGTGGGCACCAGACCATAACTGGTGAATTTCAGGGTTTTTTTCAGTTTTACTTCTAAGCATAACATCCCTTTAACAACATTTTCTCATTCAATTTCATTCACGCTCCTTTATCATAGTTTGTTCATTGAATATTACAGTGCCTCCGGTAGCAGCCCTGTAGTTATGGTTAAGTTGATCCACTCATTGGAAGAACACTTTTTTGGGCGGCTTATAACTTCGTTCACCCTGGATGAATCCATACCAACCTTTGCATAAAAAGTATATGGCCCTGTATGAATTATTTTGCCAAGTTTGGTGAGGTTTCATGAAGGGGGGGCACGTTGTAAGGGGGTCCCAATATGTCTGTTTTTTCCATAGACGCAATGGAAGAAAATAATGTGCTCACGTCTACATTCCAAGCTGTTGGACAGATTTTCACCAAATTTGCAGCAGGAGTGGCGGCTTGGTCCCGAAAGCATGCTTTTGTAAATTTGGTGTAAATCCGTTCAGTAGTTTTCTTTAAAATGGCTAAAAGTAGGTCCAAAACAAATTGTGATATCTGGGTTTGGTCTGCAGACTCACTTCCCTGTTCACTCCGCAGACAGGTCTCCGATTGGTCAGGGTGGCGTGGTGTCCACGGACACCTGACACGCCTGCTGATTGGTTGGTGAAAAGCGCGGGGTGCGTAATATTTTTCTGAAATGCCCGCCATGTACTATCTGTGGATAGCCATGGCTGTCCGCGGACCGCGCGGTGAGGATCAAGGCTGGGAAACACATTTTTGGTCATTTGGTGTTGGAAAGAGGGTCTGGGAAGGGTGGGGTAGTGGAAAAAAGATGATATGGGGCTATTTGTTTAGGTGGAAGAAGAGTTGACAGGGTGCGACAGTATGCAGACACGGTGGTAGTCCGCGGACAGATTCGTGGGTGGGCTGCTTGAGAATCACATTTGGGGTTGTGTGGTGAATGAAAGAGGGTTTGGGTGGAGAGCTTGCAAATCACATTTGGGGTTATTTGGTGATTGAAAAAGTGTTTGGGTGGACATCTTGGGTTATTTGGTGAATGAAAGATGGCTTGGGTGGACAGCTTGAGAAACACATTTGGTTTTTTTTGGCAACTGAAAGAGGGCTTTTTCAGAGTAGGGGAGTGGAATCTAGATGATATGGGGATATTTGCATAGGTGAAAAATAGGCCATGCACCCAACAACCTAAGCACTGGCCACAACCACCACAGCATCATACGGCCATTAACCCAAGAATCGGGCCAGTGGCCACAATCAATGTAATAATAAGTCTGGGCAGGCAGTTTCAGAAACACATTTGGTGTTATTTGGGTTCTACAAGATGGCTTGGTGGGTAAGGGGTGGAGACTAGATGATATGGGGATAGTGGCATAGATGAAAAATAGGGTTTGTGTCCATTTGAATGTCTGCAGATGACATTTGAATTGGGAAGTTCAGGGAAGTTGTGGTATGGTGGTTGTGGCCAGTGGCCAGATTCTTGGGTGCATGGCCGTATTATGTCATGGTGATTGTGGCCAGTGCCTAGATTCTTGGGTGCATGGTCATAATACGGCCATGCACCCAGCGGCCTACGGCCATGCACCCAAGACTCTAGGCACTGCCCACAACCACCACAGCATAATACGGCCATGCACCAAAACGGCCTGCAGCCATGCAACCAATAATCTGGGCACTGGCCACAACCACCACAGCATAATACGGCCATGCACCCAAGAATCTGGCCACTGGCCACAACCATTGTAATAATATATGTATAGAAATGTGGAATCCGGCCATTGGAAACAAGTTTCATAATAATGGGCCTCATTCCAAGGCTGGCGCAAAGGGATTACGGGCACCGGTAAGGACACCGGTTACCGGTAATCCCTTTGCGCCCTATTCCGAGGTCCCTTTGTGGGTCCCACTAAGGCCGCCTGATTTTACCAGGCGGCCTTAGCGGGAGCCGCAAAGGGTCCAGGGAGCAAATAATGGTACCGAAAATTGCGGTACCGTTATTTGCACCTTCTCCATTCCCATGGAGCCCTATGGGGGCTCAAATGGGAATGGGGAATGGTATTTTCAATGGGGACTTACCGGTCCTGCAAAGGTCCGACTGGACCGGTAATTCCCCATTGAATGAGGGTGGACTCGGTACCCTCATTGGAGGCAGCCATGGCTACCTCCAATCTCGGAATGAGGCCCAATATGTCTATGGTAATTAAACATAGTGTGTGGGCAGTGTATGGTATGTGTAACATGGTGACACAATACAATTGAAGTGCGAATGGTACTTTTGATTGCTGTACCATTAGGGGTACAGGTTGACTTTGTTTTACATAGTAATGCAGGAGAATTCTTTGCTTCTTTTTCTGTGAACAAACATAGCACAATATGTTAGGTAGGACACTTTACAATGTAGCATTGCATACAATCTCACATATTCATGTACTCTGAGACCCTCATAATCAGTACATTCTAAGTACTATGTTTGCAACAACATTACTGTGTGTTTTGCACAGTTGCTGTTTTTGTATATATAATCACTGGGTTATTGGGAAAAAAAATCCATACAGGATAAAAAATAAAAAAAACTACATTTATTTGATGTTAACTGTCACAGTATGTTTGTTTGAAGTGTGCAGTACTTAAAGTCATGTTTAAGGTGCACAAATAAGTGTATTTGTTGTTAAAAGCAGTGTTGCAGTAGGAAGAATCGTAATGCTGTATTTGCAATGAAGTGAAATTAAGGGAATTATGTATTCTAACTATTTTGCTATTTAAATGTAGCATTGCAATAGTGTGGGTGCGGTTAGATACCAGTTGGCGTATTCTAACTGTTGATAGTTTTACAGTTTTGTAGGGTAAGTTTTGAAGCAGTTTGGTTCCTGTTGGCATATCCTAACTATTTTACTATTGAAAAGTAACATTGTAGTATTATTGGTGCAGTTAGAACCAGTTGGCATATTGTATTTGTTGATAGTTTTATAGTTTTGAAGGGTATTTTTAGCAGCAGTTTGATTGTGTTTGGTGTATTTTGTTTAAAATTAGCAATGCGGTACTATGGATGCAGTTAGATACCAGTTGGCGTATTCTAACTGTTGATAGTTTTACAGTTTTGAAGGGTATGTTTTGAAACGGTTTAATTCCTGTTGGTGTATTCTAGCTATGTTGCTATTCAAAAGTAGTATTGGAGTAGTATGGCTGTAGTTAGATCCCAGGTGGCGTATTGTAACTGTTGATAGTTCTACAGGTCAGTGACTAAACTTTGTAGACCCTCATAATCAGTACATTCTATGTACTATGGTTGAAACAACATTAGTGTGTGTTTTGCACAGTTGTTTCTGTTTGCATAATCATTGGGTCATTGGCAAAAGAAACTATATTTTTTTTAAATTTTGTTATTTTAAAAAATGTTGTAGTTTATTACAAACTTTAAAAAAAAATGTTTACAACACATGTTCATTCACGTCTTCAAACCTCTGATCCACTGTGCTCAACATATTCCAAAAACATTTTTTATAAGGAAAAAGAAAGCCATAAGCAGAGAGACACAGCTAAGCATAATCATGAAGATTAATGCACGTAGCTTATCAGAATCTATGCCTAATTACAAACCACGCATTTTGCACTTTCTGTTCACTAGTATGCTCCGTAGTTCACAACTACACATTCTTTATCAGATGGCTTATAGCACCATTAGATTTTGTGTTCATTCAACTTCTTAATCAATTGGTCGAGATAGAATGCCAATGCGATGGTTAACTTAATGCTCTCCCCATTGTGCAATCTTGACCACCATTCCTCTCCATTAAGAGTAGTATATTTGTTGATTTCAGTCACCAGATGTCTAGTTCTTAGCTCTTTGAGTTCCGAGCAAAACAAAACAAGGTGCTTCAATGTTTACTCAGCTTCCTTAAAGAATCTGTTGTATAGATCGTCTCCCAAAGCATTTTCCCTCAGATTTTGTATTTCTTTTGTAGGAAATAGGTTCAGTGTTCAGAAACAATGTTGTTCTCATAGATTTACATGGGATTTTTTCCAGGTATTTTGGTAGGATATTCAGTGCTTTGGTCTCTATGGCTTTGTTCTTCGTACACACGTGTTGTGATCTCTGAGAAATTGTGCCGATCCTGTCCTGTTGCCATGTTTTTATTTTTTAACACCATTGGGATTTTGAAGCAAAGATTCTTCATCAGTGTCCAATTTCAAAAAGATCAATTCACACAATTGCATCCACATCTTCAAAAGTGTGTCATTTTTTATCATTCTTTGCATATTATGAAACCTGAATTGCGGCAGTCCATCTGCTCCTAGGACCTTCCTGTACAACGTCATAGTATTCCATATGACTCTTGCATTAACGGACGTCAGGCTCATTTCATAACGCACACAGGTGGTGGGGTTGCCTTGAGGGAGTTGTAGAATTCTTTTCCAGAAAAGGTGTTTACAATGCACCCATGTTGTGTGCGAACATCCAAGCAAGGCTTCCACTCCGTGTATTAATGACGGTATAACTTTGCTCTTATAGAAGTTTATAACGGGCTTGAAAGAAAATGTACCAAACATCATTATTTTTCTAATCATAGGTACATCAGTAATATTCGAGTTGACAGTTATTCCTAAATACTGCGTTTGCAATACACATTTCAGCTTTTCCTGTCCCAGCCTCCATTAAAATTTTTCGCTATGACCTTTAGCTCCTTTTAGATTTTTTAAAATCAGGATCTCTGTCTTTGTGATGTTTATTTCCAGGCCATTGGAGTCAGTATAATATTTCAAGGTGGTTAATATCCGCTGCAGCCCTATCAGAGTAGCATCAAGAAGCACAATGTCATCTGCCTAGATGATCCAACTCAGGTGGTTTCTGTTAATTCTTGGAGGAAATGATTGAACTTCTTCTAGAGCGGCTCCAATGTCAGCTATGAAAGAATTGAAGAGTGTTACCCCTAGCGGGCACCCTTGTTTCACTCCTCTTGAGGTCTTTATTGGTACTGATAATCAGCCTTTTTGGTCTAGGTTCTTTTACTATGTTATTAAATAGTGTATCACAGAAATCTGCCCAGACGCTCGGGTCCTTTTTCAGCATCTGGTTTGTCATACCATCAGGTCACAGTGCTCGCGAAGTACTGAGCCTCTTGATATTATTAAAGATGTCCACTCATGGAAATGTGGATGTTTTTTTCAGGAATTTTGGGTCAATGCTTGATCGCTGGTTCTCAAACAACATTTTATAATGGGTGATCCATTGATCATCTGTCACCATATTGCATTGCATTGACTTTTTTGGAACATTGGAGTCATTAATTATGGTCCAAAATTCTCTTGAATTTCGTTGGGTTAATCTCCACATCATTGCTTCAGAGTCCTTTTGTTCCATATTGGCTTTACTTATTTTTATTTTATACTTTATTTAACCAAATGGTTTTTAAAAGTTTTACATTCAGTTTGTTTCTTTATGTAAACGTTTTGGCTACGTTCCTTTTTCTACCGTTGACAAAATTGTGTCCAGAATTTTTGTTGTTGCTGTTATCCAGGTGGTACGTCCGCCACCAATCAGCCTCGACCACCATGTCTCAACGTCAAAGGTGTGTGCCGCTGCCAAGATCGTTTTCAGATACGGATCTCTTATCGCTTCCACTCCTGGGCAGCTTATATAAGCATATTGGCTTTATGGGACAGGATCCAGTTTTAATATTGCATATTTTCTTTCTTTTTTGCCTTAATTTGATTTATGTTATGATTCTTCATGATAGCCCTGATGTTTTTTCTCAGTTCTCTTTTTCTGGCCAATATTTCAGGGTCATACACATGCTTTTTAAAGCTTGATTTTTTTTTGTCCATTATTTAGTTCCATGTAATTCATGAGAAGAGGGTCATATGCGATCTTATCCTTTTTTTCTAGTTCTCTGGTCATGGGAGTAGTCATGGACTTGATTTTGGTACTGTCTCGTCTCAGTCGATTCCGACCAGGTCCCAAATTTAGAGCATGTTTCCAAGTTCCCAACTGACAGGATTTATCAATGTTAAACACGATCTTCACTAAGTTGTGGTTGCTTTGTGGTGTTTTAATCACCCTAAATTCAGTGATTTTTTTAGACATTTTTTCCGAGGTGAAGAAATAATCCAGTATGGAGTTTTGATTTCCCCTTTCCCAGGTTATATTTTGGGGAATATCTCCCTGTACATTTCCATTTAATAAACCCATACTTCTGGCATCCATTTCTTCCAACCATGTGGCTTTAAGGGCTTTCAGGGACTTGGCGGAAGAATTGTCAGGTTTAAGATGTAATTTTGTTCTTAGTAGTTCAATATTCAAATCTCTGCACAGAATAATGTACGGATTGGAATATTCACACAGGATGTCATCCAAGAGGTCGCAAATCTCATCAAAAAAACATAATCCCTCTGCTTGATGTTGCCAATAAACATTGAGGATGTGAATCTTCATATTATTTTCCTATGAATTTTGTTTTAGTTCAAGAGTGGTCAATTGAATGTAAGGAGAATTATTGCATGTATTTATTATTTGAAGGCCACTCTCACGGTTAACTTACGTGATTAACCCAGACATTGGTCTAACTATGTTCTGTGTGATGGCCGGGTTTATCACAATTTCATATCCATCAATGCATGTGATATTTGCAAACCATGTTTCCTGAAAACATATGATCTCACATGATTTGAGGACATTTCAGGATATATTGGAAAGATGGGAAAATCCTTGTGTGTTCCACGTGCCCATATTAATTTGCACCTTGTCCACTGAACATTAGCTTTCCCCATTTAAACTCAAAGCTTCGGCTACCCAGCTCCAGGAGTCATTTAGTGTACTTTTAGTCTTAGAATCTTTATCACACAACACAGGGGCATTGTTGCCTTGAAAAGTTATTTTTATTTGCTTTTTTGGTCGTGGGGTTTCAAGAGAAAAGTTAGCCTAATCATCTTCGGGTTCATTGTCCAAATGCCAGGCCACCATCAAACTCTTTTCTGTTTTATTCAGGTTTTTCTGACATTTATACATTTTTTTGTGTAGCACCCTGTTTTTTCTTGTCATTCACGCCCCTCTGCTCAAGCATATTCTGTTCAGGTTCCATATTGTTATTTTCTAGCACTCAAAATCCGATGATATCACATATGGCCCTGGAGTATAGATGTACTACCACTCAATCATAGATGGACTCATTGATGAATTCAACTCTCTTTAGGTCACTTGATCGTATTGAATTTAGGGCAGGCACGTAATGAAATAATTGCAGAACATTGTAGCGATTTAGTATGAGACCGTCTCGACCTGGTCCAACTTGTTCCAAGAGTAGGACATAACCAGGATCTTTTTTTAATCTCTTGGTCGAGTTCGAGCTTGATTTCTTGGCTGCCAAGTGGTTATCGATTCTCCTATCTTTCTCATCCACTGATCTAGAGAGATCTCTAGGCGTGATGCCCACATCCAAAGATCTAGAGTTACGTGATTCTGGGGGATAGTGATTCCCTACTCGAACTCGAAGTACAGTCACTTCTTTGAATAAAATTGTTTTTCTTCGATCTTCAATTGTGCAGAAATTGTCCCGTTCCATGGTTGATGGGACCTCCACATCGCTTTGTGCCGGATTCTTCTTTGGCGAGTGCGACATAAAGCAAACTCGTTTTGGCCTTTTAGAGCGAACCGCCATCTCTTTGGTCTTTGGCAAAGTTTCCTCATCGCTCTCTGAGTGTGAGCACAGATTCATTTTCCCCTCCTGAGAATGTGCTTCCTCGTCCTCAACCTCTTCATTGATGGAATCATATATGGATAAATTCATCAAATGTTCCAAGGCTATAGCTTGTTCTTGCTCCACGGCAACCTGGCTCTTACTTTTAGAATTCTTCTCAATGATTTTGTCTTTTGATTGAGTGGCTGCTTCAGTTCCTTCGCTTGGAGGAGCTCAATTCTTTTGATTGCCAGTTTGAATCGTTACATTTAGAGATTTCATATTCCTCAAGGACTTGCATGAGTTTTTTGCATTTTTGTTTTTTTAGTTTTGGCATATATTTAGTTTTCTTTTTGCTCTTCCCCTGTTTGGTATTTGGTGCCACTGAATTTGAACACAAGATTGTAGTGCTTTTCTCAAATATAGTATACGTTTTGTTTATTGTTATTACATGCTTCTCCACTGTAGATACTGTAGTTTCGGGATTTGTACACCTGCTTTCTGCATTTGGCAAAGTCGATGGAATTGCTTCCTGCCCAGTAGCCAGGTGATATTCACCCAGCTGTACCAGTCCGCTGCTGTTGCTCACCACTGCCGACTGTTCTGGGCATTTGGGGGTGACACTACCAGCTACCTCATTTGTTGGACTAGGACGAGATACAGCTGACTTCATTCAGCCATCCCTAGGTTCCAGGTCTTTATGTTGATTTGGGAGCAAGCTTGAGGATGTATTACCAGTGGGACTTTTCCCACTAGTCTCTGTACTTGGTTTTGGTGTTTCATTTAATTCTTGATGCCAGATTCTCAGATTTCCAGGGGGTGTACAATTCCCTTGACATGTGTTCTCTTTTTAAAATGGAAAGAGCTTCTCTCACCACTTCAGCTAATAATCTTCTGTCTTCCACATTATTTTTTAACAACTGTTTCAATAAGGTGGTTGATGTTTCATTTTTATGAGTAGTCAAGGAGGCTAGATATCTCATTTCCGCTAGTCATTTTTGAGTTCATTAGGGCCAATAGAGTGTTCTGGTCCATGTAGTTCTCGTTAAGCTGCTCATATATTTTTGTCAATGGTGCAGCAGCTATAGTTGTTGCAGACATGAGATTGGGATTGAGCTCATTGACCACCCTTTCTATCATTTCAAGCATATAGATATTTTCCGTCAAAGATTTAATAGGCGCTTGATTTCTTCGTGATAATGGTCATCTTGGCTTGCTGTTGCACCTCTGAGCAGAAGCATCGTCAGAAGATGAATCATCAGTTGATGGCTGTTGATCATATGAGCCTTTTGGTGAGGTCTGGCTAGCTCCCCTCATATATGTATATCTTTTATGTTCCAGAAGCTCTGTTGTTGCCAAGTGTCTCTTTTGGGAGCAACATAATGTAGATAGGTGGCTCGAATCAACCAGGTGTCATTTCAGGGGTTGCCTTTGCCGCTTATGACATGTTTCCTCCTCCAGCCCTGTCATATCAGCAAAGTCATGTCTTTCACTTTCATGAGTATGATCCGAGATCTGACTTTCAGTGTTATTCAAGGGTGTCTATACCCATAGGATTGGCACCAAATTTTGCATTTAGAAGCACCAGGTCTTTGATGAGTTGATCCGCCACCGCAATCGAGTTGCAACGATTTTTCAATGGTGTTATACTCGAGTCAGAAAAGCTTATCCCATTTAGTACAAACAGGTCCAATAGGTTTCCAGATTTATCTTTTGCGTTTATGAGCAGTATTGCTATTCGCCTCACAAACTGCTCCAGCGCTGGACCAGACCTCGTCATCTAGGCTCTTCAACTCTTGGCTTCCAGTGAGTACATCACCGTCAGCCGGCAAGGTGCCGGCGGATATATATGGTGATAAGTCTGCCAGATTAGTTGTGCTGTATTCCAGACAATTTAACATCTGACTCCGCTTTTCTCTCTGTTTCCTGGAATCGGGATTCACATCATTACCTGCAATTCTGGTGGGGACGTTCATAGATCCAGTACTAACGCTCAACCCCAGGTTTTCTCCTTGTCTAGCTGAATTATGGCTAAACGCTTTAGAGTGCCCTTCATTGAGGTGAACGGCTGGGGGGAATAGGGAGGCTCCCTGATCTACAGCCCTCCAGGTGAGCATCCTCAACTGTGGAATTTTATTAAGCGACCGTATGCCTGTGCTGTTGGCCATTTTAGGGGGTGCAGTCGGGTGAGGGCAAAGGAATATGTGCCACCAGCCGCCGAGCACAGAGGACCCGATTTGCATGTCAAAGCAGATTCCGGGGAGGGTTCAGTGAGTCTTTCATTTGCATCATACCCCCCAAATGTTTTGCTTTGATCCACTGGTGCGATTAGGGGGGAGGGAGCATTAGGGAAACAAAAGAAAAATTTCAATTTGCCAATTTTACAGTTCCCCTTATGGTGCTGCCAGACTTCTCATGTAAGGCGGTTTGTTTCAACATCTTAGTATCAAAGTTAAAGTAAAATTCAAGGGCATGTGGCACTTCATGCCCGCTATTTTCCACGTACCCCATAGATCTTACTTGGATTGATGGATTACTTCTCACGGTGTCCGCCAACGATGGTGGTTGTGAAGACAGCGCTGCCGAATTACAGCGCCAGAGCTGAAATCAGGTCAGTGGTTGAGTCATGGCGGGCAACCTCTCCAGAGCCTTCCTTGTCCCACACGGCCTACTCGGAACACTCCAGCACACTCTGAGATGCTCCACATCCTGGTGTGAGTATTTAGCAAGTTGGCTCCTCCTCGACAGTAGCAATGGAAAAAACACTGGTCACAGAATCCAGGGGCAGCGGGACAAACACAAGGAATACTCCAGCTCACTCTGCGATGCTCTGTGTCTGGGTGTGAGTATTTAGCAAATTAGCTCCTTCTTGAGAGTATCAATGGAAATACACTGGTCACAGACTCAAGGTACAGCCGGACGAACACAAGGAACACTTCAGCACACTCTGCCTATATATAGTATTACCAAAAACATACTTTATGTATATCTGTTGGGGTATTGTAACTGTTTTCCATTTCAAAAACAGCATTGCAGCACTATGGATGTAGTTAGATACCAGTTGGAGTAATATAACTCTTTATAGTTTTACAGTTGTGAAGGGTATTTTTTGAAGCTGCTAGATACCTGTTGGTGTATGCTAAGTATTTTTCTACTCAAAAGTAACATTGCAGTATTATGGATGCAGTTAGATACCAGTTGGAGTATTCTATCTGTTCATAGGTCTACAGGTCACTGACTAAACTTTGTAGATCCTCATAATCAGTACATTATAAGTACTATAGTTGAAACAGCATTACTGTGTGTTTTGCTGAGTTGTCGTTTCTGTTTGCATAATCATTGGTTCATTGGGGGAAAACGTATACAGCATGAAAATGATGTAGTACATTTATGTGAATTTAACTTTCACAGCATGTTTGTTTGAATTGTGCAGTACTTAAGGGAATGTCTAAAGTGCATTTACTCTTGATAGGTTTACAGGTCAGTGACTAAATTTAGGTTTAAGGAATATTAATTAGGCATTTGTTAGATGTGCTGGTAATATCTGTTGTAGAGTAATGGAAGTGTTGTTGCATTCAAACCAACCACATCTTTTTTCAATGTATGCAGTATAATGACATGCAGATTATGCCTACTGTTGTGATGGTTTTCTTGCCAAGAGATACCTGCCCGTATGTGAAGGTAGTAAGCTTGCAGTTGTTTTTGGTACCATCTGTGTTGTACCTTAAAAGCATTAGCATTACATATTGGCTATGTGAGTTTATGTATGAGGTGGAATGATTGTCTGAATTGCAAACAGTGCAATATATGGCATGATTTGACTTTTGCACCAGCTGATGAAATGGGATGGATTCACAATTTGGTATAGATACATACACAAATCGTTCATTAGGGATGTCCTCTAGTGCAACATGGTTGCAGAGAGTGCATATATGTTTCCATGTGTATGAAATCTGGAAGATTTCGTTTATAAATACGTTTTTGCTTTCCAGTACTTGCAGTAAGTACATTAGAAATTATTGTGGATCTTCCTGTGTATTTATGGTGAATTTTACCATTCCTGCACAGTAGTCCGATTCATGCCTTATTCCTGAGACACTGTAAGTGTTGTCAGGGTTATTTGTGGCATTTCTATGAAGGACAAGCATTTGTAAACAAAACTGGTCTAAGCCGTTCAAGTAAATGTTTTGAACAATTGGTGGCAATTGGAACAGAAGATTGATTGCTACTTTTGCATAGCAATTTACACCAGTTGTGATGGAAAATTTAAATGGACCTGAGAGTTCTGTGTCTGTACAGTTTGCTGGACCTCCACTTGGGTTTTTAGCAGAAATATTTCTCTTTTTTTCTGCTGATGCATGTGCACTTGGGTTTCCACTAGATAGTTTTGTGGTTGTACTACGTGATGGAGTAGCAGTTGTTTTTAGTTTATTTGGTAGTCTTGTTAAGAGAACTCTTATCAGTTCTGTTTGCATTAATTTTGTTTTAAAAAGTAAACTTTTTACAGGAACAAGGTATATTTTGAGATGGGTGTGTAGAGTACACATAGACCCTCATTATGAGTTTGGCGGTAGTCATGGAGCTGTTAGCTCCATGGCTGCCACCAAACCGGGCTCCTTTACCGGGTTCCTGCAATGGGGACTTCCCGGGTATTTCCGACATAGGAGGACCCAGTAAGTTCTCCTTGCAGGAACCATTCCCCATCCCCATGTTAGCCCCCATAGGGCTCAATGGGAATGTGGATGGAGGTAATAACGGGCACATTATGAGTGTCCTGTTGTTTCCTCCCTCTTCCCCTCGCGGGGCCCGGAAAAGACGCCTGGTTTTACCAGGTGTCTAATCCGGGTCGCGTGAAGGGAACCTCATAATCAGCCCTGATGGAATGAAGGGGCACGTTCCCGTACCGGTACCCTTCATTCCGTGAGCGCCTGCCTCGAAATGAGGCCCATACTCTTTTGTACTTAACAATGCAAGGAATGTCAGCCTTGACTTTGTTTGCATCAACATTGACTAGAAATAGTCCTTTGAGCGTATGTAGACATGAAAGTGCTGCACAACTCATACCTTCTTTAAAGACTGTGCTGCCAATGTCAATGAATGCCTGATCTAGCATTAGACCTTGTGATTTGTGAATAGTGACAGCATATTCAGGAGACAGAGAGAATTGATCCATGCGTACATACATGTCTTTGAAAAGAAGAAATTGTGCTGTTGAGCGTCCTATCCTTTTAACTTCTGAAAGTTTGTCAAAGTGGATGTTGACAAACTGAATGTTGTTGTCATGTGGATACCAACAACTGTACCAATAGCTCCATTGAATAAACCATGCTCCAAGTAAGGTTAGAATTACTCTGCGGTTTAAACTCAATGTTAACATTTTCCCCAAACCAGCTGTGTGGAAGATACATTTTTCAAAGCTATTGTGTCGTGCTGTTGCATGTTGACACATAGGAAGTGTCATGCCGTGCACTTCCAGTTTGTCTGTGGAGCTAATATGTACTATTGGTTGCATTTATTTTTTTAACATTGTCTCATTGAATTGCATACTGCTTGCTAGGGTTGGCATTAAGGATAAACAGTTTACATTGTTTGTGCTAATTGTTCTATCACATCAGGACCAAATGTGTCATGCCCATATAGCTCATAGATTTGTTGACTATTTATGATAGATTGCGCATCCTTAGAAAGAAGACTAGTCCTAATGCTCTTTAAAAATGTTAGCATAGGTGAGGTCTGCAGACTGACACGTTTTGAGTTAGTTCTCTGTAATGGAAATGTTGCCAGAAATGTACATTTCCTATGTTGCCAAGTGTGTTGCAGCACTGCTTGTGTGCTAAGGTTTTAAAAATATGTCCACCTTTCACTGGTGTTAATTGTAGGAGATCTCCAAAAACAATAATGTATTTTCTTCCAAGGAGTTCTTCGTAGTCTGTTATAAGGACCTCTTGTCATCTGATGTGAATTAAAGCCAACATTACGTTGGAGACCATGCTTACTTTATCTATTAGGAGCATTTTAATTTGTTTCAGAATTCTGTGTACTTCTGTAGCAGCTTCTGCTGATAGTTTGTAGTACTCTAAGTTGTTTTGGTGTTCTACTGGAAGGAGCAGTAGCCTATGTAAAGTAACACCTCCTATGATGTAGGCAGCTAAACCTGTGGGGGCTGTTACAACAGCTGAAAGGTAGTTGTTTGTTAACATTTGTAGGAATTTGCTGATGATTATTTATTAAAAATGTTTGTCTAGAAGCAGCTTCACCACTTACATAGATGAGTAGAGATTTATAATTTTGACAACTACAAGTTTTACTTTCATGCTTCAAACCATGTTCAATTTCTTTAGTCTCTTCTAGGGAAATGATAAGTTGCTCATCATTTAGTTGTGGTTTCAGCAGTGCCAAGTATTCTTCTGATTGTTCATATTGATACATGGTGTTCTCTACTTCAGTCATGTCTAATTCTGCTTCATTTACTAAGAGTGGCTCTCCAAGAGGTGCTTGGCTTCATGTAACAGAAGATTGACTGCCCTCAGGAGTGTCTTCATTTAGTTGTGCTTGAACCTCTTCCTCTTGTTGGCGTTCATTGTCCAACATGTTTTTGGGCCTCATTACGACCCAGGCGGTAAGTTACCGCCTGGGCCGTGACTTTACCACCATGGCGTAAACTACGTTTACGCCATGGTGGTTGGCGGACTTACCGCCCCATTCCGAGTTTGGCGGGGCGGTAAGTCCCCAATCCCCATTTACCCTTCCCCATTCCCATTTTTGCCCCATAGGGCATAATGGGAGTGGGGAAGGCGTTAATTACGCCACCGTAAATTACGGTGGCGTAATTAACTCCATGGTCCCTTAGCGCCTTGGATTTTAACACCTGCTAAAAGCAGGTGTTAAATCCGCCATGGCGCTAAGGGACCTCGTACTCAGGCGGTAAGGGTCGGCGCTGTTTACAGCGCCGTAAACCCCTTACGGCCTGAGTTGTAATGAGGCCCTTTGTATTGTTGGAAATTCACAATTTGTTATACTGCTTTCAGTTGCATTTAATGCAGCTTCAAATGAGTCATGGTTTCCTAATAAATCTTCTTCTTTTCTCCATGGTTTAAAAAGTTGCAGTAGGGTCATATACTAAGGTTCTCTATGCTGAGAAGTTTCAAATGATAACTTCATATGATTAATTAGGCTGGGTTTGGTAAGTTTGACAAGACTCCCTTCACAAGCTGAGACCACATATTTTCCACATTTTACACCTGGTTTAACATGATTCTTGTATGGGAAATTTTAGGCTATGTGATACAGGCACATGTTTTCCAAAGCAGTACTTCTGTTTGGGTAGTATGTGTCTAATACATTATTTTTCAAAATGTCCTGGATATTGGGATAATTCTTGGCTATTATTTCTATGTCTTGGTACAATTTCAGCACTCTTTGTATGGATGCAGCTGGATCAATGCTTAGCTACACTATGTGTTCAGATTTTCCATATAAGGTTGTGCCTGTTAAACAGTCTGCAGCTTCGTAGCATCCACATTCTCTATCGGAGAGCAATTTTATCCCAAAGCTGTACAATTTTTGTGACAGTGTTTTCTCCCATGATATGTCATCCCAGAATCCTTTTAGCTCTGTTTTCCCAGCTTTGGTTAGGTAGGCTGTGACATATCTTGCAACAGCAGTCAAATTGTCTGCAATATATTTATATCTATGATTGCATTCCACAGGAGGGCAAAGATTGCATCGTAATCATTGATGTATTTTGAAGATTTGTTTCTTTTAATGCAGTATGTGTTTTTAGGTGATTTGCCTTTCACACTGTGTCTAACAGAAGACATGAAGCTGTTTACTTGTCTTTTTGATGAAACTTGTCTAGTGAAACCAAAGCGGAATTTGGTATAGTATTTACCTTTGTTTTTATATCTGGGTCGGCAGTATTGGCCACACCTATGTTTTTGGAATGTGTAAAATATGTGTACATAGCTCACTAAGTGCGGTTTATAAAGCGATGTCGAGGGTTATGTATTTGTGAATAAACTGCAAAACAGTGACATCACTGTCATGACCAAATTTAGGAGCAACCTTTATCCACAACAGCATGTGGATGTGTGGTGCTCCTCTGGATTGATATTCCTTTCTCCAAAAGAAGTGTTCCCCTTCTCCTCACCAGAGTTCCTCTTCTCTGGTCTCGAATGTCGAAAGCCTGCTACTGGCAGATGTCCACTGCTCTCTCCATGGCTCTTCTCAGTAGGTTTGCCTCTGCACTTGCTTCCCACTACATGCACTCTGCAGCCTTTCTCCTCTCTCCTTCTTCGATCCCTCAGCTGAAGGTGATATCCAGGCTTAAATATCCCACGCAGCTGACCTGGATCATGGTAACTAGGTTGCACATAACACTTGATGTACCGTTCCCTCCACATTGACCTCTTGCTCCTCTTCCTTGTCTCAGTACTCGAGGCTTTCTGTGACTTGGAGTCCAAGGAAGTTCCAAATGATAAAACATTACTTTGTTGGATGATTCTATGCATACAACAATCACATAAACATTGGATGTTACATATGTTCTTGGTTTTCATGTACACATGAAGAATAAAGAGGGTCTTGTTGGAACAAAGCCGTTTTCAGAATTGTATATTTAAATGGTTCTGAATAGTGACAACCGCCTATTAAAATCTCTGGAATTAAGGGATCTTCCTCACAAGAAAGAGAAGAATACTGATTCTCTCCTGCTGGCATCACCAGTCTCCCCTCGTAGTATCTCCTCCCAAGTGATCCACCCTCAGAATACAACCTCCAGGGTTAAGATCAGTTAGCAGCTGCCTTTCCCTGGCCACTTGGGAGGAGACTTCAGGCTGGGGTTCAGTGATGAATCCACAGGTTTCATCACAATGAAACATGTGCACCTTATTTACATGTAAGGACAAAGCAATTGCAAAACATTTCTACAATACTGGTAAGGACAACTTGGTTGAGTGCAGCTGTACTATGTTAGCACTACATATAATCTGATAGCCATGCTCGTAAACTATTTCAAAAAAAGGTAGCAGGCGCTCCTCTCCAGAAGGAACGTGGCATGATAACTAGTTCCGAGATGAGGGTTTGCAGCACACGCTTTTTTCTCACTATACCATTCACAGATGGCAAATATGCATTTGCATATCAGTCTTTGTCCCGCCCACATGGGCAGTCCAGCACCGAAATGCTATGGCAATTCCTCTCTGAACAAGAGTACCAACAGCAACCCCATACACGTGTTTCAGCCTTGTTGGGCCTCATCTGTGAGGTGAAGCTGCGCCTTTCTGAGCACAGTGAGCAGGGAGTCCACGTCTGGTTGCCCCCAGGTAACTCAGGGTGACCAACCCCAAGTTCCTTACAAATATTTCAAAAAAAGGGTAGCAGGAGCTCCTCTCCAGAAGTAACATGGCATGATAACCAGTTCTGAAATGAGAGTTTGCAGAAAAAGTTTTTTGCTCACTGTACCTTTCACAGATGGAAAATATCCTTTTGCATATCAGTCTTTGTACCACCCACATGGGCAGTCCAGCACCAAAATGCTATGGCAATTCCTCTCTCAACAAGAGTACCAACAGCAACCCCATACACGTGTTTCAGCCTTGTTGGGCCTCATCAGTGAAGTGAAGCTGCACCTCTCTGAGCACAGTGAGCAGGGAGTCCACGTCTGGTTGCCCCCAGGTAACTCAGGGTGACCAATCCCAAGTTCCTTACACATATTTCAAAAAAAGGGTAGCAGGCGCTCCTCTCCAGAAGGAACATGGCATGATAACCAGTTCTGAGATGAGAGTTTGCAGCACACGCTTTTTGCTCACTGTACCTTTCACAGATGGGAAATATCTATTTGCATATCAGTCTTTGTCCCGGCCACATGGGCAGTCCAGAACCGAAATGATATGGCAATTCCTCTCTGAACAAGAGTACCAACAGCAACCCCATAGACATGTTTCAGCCTTGTTGGGCTTCATCAGTGAGGTGAGGCTGCGCCTTTCTGAGCACAGTGAGCATGTCAGTCTAGAAAAATAGATACCTCTCACGACCAATGGCAATGTATCATATTGGCAGACGACCAACCTTCTCATGCACTAAATGTCAGAAATACAGACTCATAAGTTTGACCAATGTGCGGCCATTTTGATGTAGCTAGAATCGCCATTTTGTTCACTAACGTTTGCTCATTGCTTTTTGTTCAAAACTGCTTAGCCGAAAGCTTATTCTGCTTATTCTGCTTCCCTGATTACTTTGTTGTTCAAAGCAAAAGAGCAAGGCCGCAAGGCCGGGAGTTATTCATTGAAACATAACGTAGGCAGCACCAGAGAGGAATGCCCAATCCCCTCCCGCATATGGCGATGGAGGAGAGCAACACAGCATTAAATCATTTCACTGATGCCAGCCAGTCTCGTTAATATGGTAGAAATGCTAGAAAGAAACAGCTAAAGGCATGAATTATGCTTTTCTTAGGGCCCCCCTTTCCTAAGCCCACCAGAGTGAGTTGACTCCCAGGACACGAATAGCAAATAGGAGATAGCAAGGCCTGGAATGTGACTCTTCCTGCATACGCAGCTTGCCTGCAAGAACAGAAGCACTGTGTTCTGTTCAACAAAGAAATTTGTCTCTAGACTCTCAATGTTGCATTTTGTTGCTAAAATAGATGTTTGAAGGTGTCATATTCGTTGAAATTGTCAATCATCAGACCCAGTTGAAAGAAACTGTACAATGGGCATAATGAACATATCATGACTGATTGCAGGATGTCCATTTTGCATATATGTAACTGATGTACGTTATTTGCTCTCTTGCATCCCTCGAGGTCTGGAGACACACGTTGCGGGGCATGAGACCGAGTTGGACAACTGAGACTATTTGCTTTGCAATAAACCCTAGCTTTTGGGAATACAACCTTGTGTCTGGCGTGTCAGTTCATGTGTGGTGATTTGCCTTGTTTCCACTACGCGAGGGTCCCCTAGGGGTCCTTTCAAGATGGTGCCTGAATAGGGACCCTCCCCTACTTGTTCTATCGTGTACGTTGTAAGATAAGAAAGGCGGAGAGAACGGCGAGGACGGGACTATCGAGTGGGGATTCAAGAGGTGTTTGGGGTGCCCCTGTGCAAGCGATGAGACTCCTATGCAGATCTGCACACATCTGATCCCTGATCGACGTACCCGGCCAGAGAACAAGGAGGTCTCCAAAAGAGGCAGAGCCAAGAGACGCAGACACAACGTCATTGGTTGCGTCAGCATACGGACGAATTGTGTCTTGGAAAACAAATTGAATTATCAGGTGAGTTGTACCCCGATTCGAAATAGCCCTGATATTGGTTGAGAGTTCACTTTGCAAAATCAAACGCCCAGTGTAAGGTTGATTAGCCGAGGGTAAGGTTAAAACATGCCTGGGGTATTGTCCACCCTAGCAGGGTTTTTCCGCTGCAGTAGACAATCTTTGGATGATGGCCAAGTTGCGCCACCTGGGGGAACGTCGGCGTACGAGATGTATGTAAAGTATGGTATGGGTGCGATAATGTTCTGTGAGATTTGGCATAAGCAAACCAGAAACCAAGAAGATTTTCAGTGGCAGATTAATGGGAGTTTTGAGATTGAGAGGATAGATAACTTGGAGGAGGTGTTGATAATAAAGAAAGCACGTCCCGCAGCATTCGATATCCTTAGGGACTGGGGAAGGGAAGCTATGCTTCGTTGGAGAAGTAGAGAGAAACATGCGCGCAGGCATAAATCAAAAACTGAGATAGTGGAAGAAAAGGAGGAGGAGGAGTGGACTGAGAGTCTCAGAAGGATAGGTAGACGCGAACAGTTGAACATAGAAAGAATATACCCACAACGAGAATTGCATAGAGCAGATGATTTAATAGAAAAAATGTTGACCGATACAAAGCGGGGTCCAAGACCGGAAAGTAAAACAAACGCGTCAGGAACCACTGTTCAGCCCCCTCCTGTTGCCCAAACCCCTGCGCCCATCCCAATTGTTCAAATCCTAGCACAACCGCAGACTGCGCACATAGCACCTCCCATTAGCCAGCCAGTACCACAACAGTCACTTCCCGTTCCTGTTATCCCATCCGCACCTTCCGCCCTAGAAACAGACACAGTCCCGTCTGTCCCACCCGTGGTTGAACTTGAAACTACGGAGGCGAGAGATGGGATTGAACAAAGTGGATGCACAAGAGTGACCCGCAGTGCGATCAGCAAGGAGAGGAAGTGGGAATTGCAAGTTCAGGCAGAGATGTATTTAGATGGGAACGATGGGATGACAGCATTGGCCTCGATGTATGACTTCCGAAGAAGCATTGAAAGACAGGTAGTGTTGGAATGCATGGGTGAATATTTAGTGGGAAGATGGAAACAGTTACTTGGGAAATTACCGCTACAACGATTGTTAGATTTGAATGCATTAGCATGTTGTAGAGAAAGACATGAAGAAGTAAGGGAAATGAACTTGATAATGAATATGCTGAAATATTTACCCCACCTGGGTATAGAAGCAAGGACGTTGGGAAAGGGTGGACAAAAAAGGCGATTGTTGATGAGTTATTATTGTTAAAACAGGTGAGGGAGGATTTGAGAGCATGCTTATTGAAGACAAGAGTGCTACTTCAGCAAGTAGCGGGACACAACAGAGGGAGGGGGAACGCACAAGGAAGGAGTAATTCAAATATGTATGGAGGACCGTTGGGACAGAATCAGTGTGCATACTGCAGAGAGGAAGGGCACTGGAGAGCACAATGCCCACATTTGCAAAATAGAACTGGGGGTGGTCAGAGAAGACAGCACCGGGGGCACCCAGGAGCAAATGGACTGAATAGAAATAATATGCAGCAGTACCAAAGTAACCAAGGAGGTCAGAATCAAGCTCAGCATCAGAACACTAGCAACCAGAGTCAGGGCCTGAGTAACCAACAACATGGGAATATCCAGAATGGGGGAGCTAGAGGAAGGGATGGGAACATTTTCGATACACAACAAAATGTGTATTACAGCAATAGCAGTGATTACACATCGGACGATGTGTTATTCCCTCGATAGGACAACCCAAGACAGGGGTCGGAACCAGTGTCTATTCCCGTGAATCAAAAAGGACCCTATGTAGAGATGAGAGTCGGGGATACAGAGCACCGTTTTCTTGTAGATACGGGAGTGCAGAAGTGTTCAATAGATCATCACTTGGTTCCAGATATACCACTGTCAGGGCAAAAGAATATTTCTGTAGGGTTCGCAGGTACACCAGTAATTAACCCAGTGTCCCAATCAGTCCCAGTAACAATAGGTCCATTCACTGAGCATTGTCCATTTCTCTTAACAGATAATTGTGGAGAAAACCTTTTGGGATTGAATTTATTGAAAAAACTAGGTGCAGTTATTCATTGCACTCCCGATGGTCTGTTTTTAACAATTTGGCCACAAGATGCACAGGTGTCTGAATTTTTGTCTAAACCCTTGCCAGGAGAGTTGAGTAAGGTGCCAATCTGTATATGGGCAATAAATGACAATGATGTGGGATGCTTAAAGATAGAGCCAGTAAAAGTGATTTTGAAAGAAGGGGTCATGCTCCCACGTATTCCACAGTACAGAATTTCAGCTGACGGAGAGCAAGGATTGAAAAGGATTGTTTCCGATTTGGTGAAATTAGGGGTAATTGAGGAAATTGCACGTAGTACATGCAACAGCCCCATTCTTCCGGTATACAAGAAAGGAGATAACAAGGTACCCTATCGTTTCATAATTGATCTGCGCGCGTTAAACAAGGTAGTCGACCCTCAATTTCTCTTAGTGCCAGACGTCACCACCATTTTGACAATGATACCTGCATCAGCAGAATACTTTAGCGTGATTGACTTAAAGAATGCTTTCTTTAGCATTCCAGTGAGCAAGGACAGTAGATATTTGTTCGCGTTCACTTTAGGAGGATGGTCATTCACATTCACGCGCATTCCACAAGGATACATGGAAAGTCTGAGTATTTACAGCAGGGCATTGAAGGAACAACTAGATATCATAGGATCACCGTTCACATTGGGCAAACTTGGAGACCAGTACTCTTCCTTCACCATCGATAGCATTCCTATCAAGGTCTCAAACCATGTTAAGACTCTCAGAGTCTACCTTGACTCCGACATCTCCATGGACAGACAGGTCAATGCTATCGCCACCTCTTCAGCCTATTACTCTAAAATCCTCAACACTGCTAGGCCCTTCCTGGCCTGCCACAATTGCCTCACCATTGCCAGGGCAATTATCGGGTCAAGGCTAGACTACTGCAATGCCCTCCTCGCTGGGACCTCCAGAAAAAACGTGGCCACATTGCAGCTTGCTCAACACAATGCGCTCAGGGCAGCCATAGGTACAGCCAGAAGAGACCACATCTCTGAAATCAGAAGGCAAGCCCACTGGCTCCCTGTCAAAGAGAGAATTGTCTTTAAAACGCTTGCCCTCACCCACAAATGCCTCCACGAGCTCGCCCCGCCTTACCTGACCGACAGAATCATCAGGCACACAGCCACCAGACCCCTAAAATCACGCTATGCCAACACGATTGTCACACCCACTTCACGAAAGGTGCGCGCTGGAGGCTCCAGCTTCCCTACCCAAGCTGCCACGCACTGAAACACACTGCCACCTCACCTAAGACTGATTGAATCACACCTAGCCTTCCGGAAGGCTATTAAAACTAGACTCTTTGTCTAAACAGAATATCTATCACCAGTTGGTTTGAACAATTCCCTGCATATTTGTTCTTTACGTGTAACCATGAGCCCATTGGGCACCCGCCTGTAACTCAAGTCTGCTTATTTGTTTGCTACCGTGTAACCATTAACCCATTGGGCACCCGCCTGTAACTCAAGTCTGCTTAGATCTGTAACAGCGCCTCGATGCCTTATGGGCTGCAAGCGCGCTTGATAAATGCAAATACATAAATAAGTAAAAATGCTAGAGCTACCAACGGGTTGTGTATTGCTACAATATATACACGATCTGTTGATCGCTGCAGACACAGAGAAGATTTGTAAAGAAAGTACCATTTTACTATTAACACTCTTAGCAGGGCATGGCCACAAAGCTAGCTTGAAAGAAATTCAGTATTGTCGAAAGGAAGTGGCGTATTTGGGTTACTTACTTTCGAAAGAAGGGAGAAGACTAACGCCAGAGCAAATAGAGAGCATTTCTAGCATGCCTATTTCAAAAACACAGAAAGGAGTCAGAGCCATAATAGGCATGGCTTCTTATTGCCGGCAGTGGATTGGAAACTTTGCGTTAATTGTGAAACCAATGTTTGCATTGACGAAAAAGGATGCTGTGATGTCTTTGCAGTGGAATGAAGAATGTCAGAGAGCATTTGAGTTGTTGAAAATTGCATTATGTTCTGCTCCAGTTTTGGGCACACCAAATTATTAGAAGATTTTTAGACTGGATGCGAAAGTGAAGGATGTGCATTGGCTGTTTTGACACAGGAACAAGATGGAAGAAATAGGCTGTGCAGCTATTTTTCTTCTGCGCTGGACCCTGTAGCGCGCGCACTGCCACGATTTTTGCGAGCTGTTGCAGCGGCTGCTGCGTCAGTGAAACAAACGGAAGGGATGGTATTGGGGCACACTTTAATTTTGATGGTGTCACATGCCATAGACGTTCTACTAAATAGAACACAGACGCAACACCTCACCTCTGCTAGACTGACTAGATATGAAATCATCTTATTCGCGCCCCACATCCAAATTATGAGGTGTAGCACTTTGAATCCATCAGAATTAATGCCACTGCCCACAAAAGAACTTGGTGACAACGAATCACCTGCCCATGATTGTTTAATGGTTACTGAGGAAGAAAGGAAGGGGAGAGTTGATTTAAGTGACACCCCACAGAAATAGCCAGATGGAGAGTTATTTTGTGACGGCTCTTGTTTTAAATTACCTGATGGCACATCAACTGCCGCCTACGCTATCACTACCCTAGAGAGCATTGTAGAAAGCAAAATAATCCCCTACAACTCGGCACAAGCCGCAGAAATAATAGCCTTGACCAGAGCCTGTGAGATTTCTGAGAATTTAAACGTGCACATATATACTGATAGCCAGTACGCCTTTGGCGCGGTTCATAACTTTGGCTGACACTGGGCTGACAGGGGTTTCTTGACATCACATAGGGCCAGAATCCAACATGGCCCTTTGATTGTACGATTGCTGTCTGCACTCACGTTTCCAAAGCACCTAGCAATAGTGAAATGCGGGGCGCATAAAAGAGTGACATGTAAAGTGGGAGAGAGAAACGCATTTGCAGACAGGATTGCGAAACAAACTGCCACTGATTTAAATCAGAAAATTATGACAGTACAGTCTGAGGAAGTGCCTTGCATGATAGAAGATGGGATAGCCACTGTCAAAGAAATGCAGGCCGAAGCTATTGCTGATGAGATACAAGGGTGGGCTGAGGGCTCTGCTGAATTAAATTTGGAGGGTTGTTGGGTGGACAAGAGAACTAAAAACTGGATGTTGCCGAATTCCTATGTAAATGCAATGGTCACAATGGCCCACAGCCCTACCCACATATGTGCCAAGAAAATAATCCAGCATCTAGCTACGGTATGGGAGAATGTAAACATAAAAAAGAATGCAGAGAGGTTGGTCCAGAACTGCATCACAAGCTTACAGCACAATGTAGAAAGGGAACGTTGACTCCGACAGGAAGTTTTGGCCCTCCCCCTATGCCTTTTGAGGTAATCCATTTTGATTTCATAGAAATGGAGCGATGCCAAAACTTGAAGTATGTTCTAGTGCTAATATGTGCATTCAGCAAATGGGTGGAAGCATATCCTTTAAAGGACTGCACGGCAATGAGCACAACAAAAGTAATGCTAAAGGAATATTTTTCCCAGTTCGGCCTGCCCCGTGTCATATGGTCCGATAACGGTCCACATTTTGTGGGCGCAGTGATATTACAGATATGTGCAGGTCTCCAGATTGATAAGCGATTCCATAGTTCGAGACATCCGAGTTCGGACGGTCTTATTGAACGCCATAATGGAATCTTAAAATCTAAGATCAGTAAGATATGTGCAGGAAGCAAGTTGAGTTGGGTGGACGCATTACCATTAGCGCTATTGTGCATGTGCAAGTCAGTACAGGCAAGAACTGGGCTCTCCCCGTACAAAATTGTCATGGGGAGGCCGGCAAATGTTTGGTGCGCACCTCAGCCTAAGCGGCTATGCGAAGTTCAGCATCCTTTGCTTAGTACTTATTGTGGCCTTTTAATACAAAAATTGCGTTTGATTCATCAGCAGGTGCAGGAGGCTTTACCCGTGAGGTATACTGGTCCGGGGCACGCGCTGGAGCCAGGAGACTGGGTGTTACTTTAAAACTTTGAACGAAAGACATCGTTAGCACCCAGATGGCGTGGACCCTATCAAGTACTTCTGGCAACGCAAAAGGCGATTCGTGTGGATGAGAGGAAGGCATGGATCCATGCCACGCACGCTAAAAAGATCCCACCGATGCTGAAAGACATGCCTGACTGAGACGACCAGAAAGAAACAGCAGCTCCAGAATCGAAAGAAACTGTTGCCAGTCCCTTACTACAGAATCTGCCTAAACCTGAAGTGAAGCTCGAAGCGAAGCCTGGAAGGATTGCTATAAAGGAGAAAGGGCAAAGAGTGCCCCAACGTTGGCCAGCTGAATCTGCATCACTGTGGGCCGACACAAAGCGTGCAAAACTTTGGCGCTCACCAGCATCTGCCATTGTTCCACTGCCTGAAACGAAATGCGCATCACCGCTGCGGCGCCCACAGCCACTTGTTATTGCGCCACAAGACTCTGAGTTTGAGTCTGGGAGTGCACCAGCACTATTCATTGACCACACTGTACCAGGAGCTAAACGGTACAATCTGCGGCCTCGAAAGAAGGAGTGATCGAATCTGCATTTCATTGATCTTTCATCATTGCCTCTGCTTCCCATCACGGATGGAGAAGGAACTGGAGGTCTAGAGAAGAGAAGCGTGAGAGTTGTGCAAATCGGGCAACTCAAGACTCGCGGCACCTTGGTGCGATCATAAAAATCCATGTGTCCGGAACCCGAATGAACAAGGGGGGCGCACACCGTAGAAAGGCAATTGATAAACTGCTCTGGAGTTCTTTTGAGCAACATGCAAATGCATAATCTTCTTGCCTAAACGAGTAAGCAATCCAGGCTGCTAAGAACTGGCAGAATGAACTGTTGACATTTATCGAACTTATTGACATTCGGACGAGTGCCACAAGAAGAGATATTCACGACGACCACTGCAGAAGAAGGACTGTGAGAGAGAGAATGCCAGAACCAGCTTTAGCCTCCTCCTGCACCGCTGCTGATAACAAATTAGGTATAAAGACTGAAAAGTTAGAAAAAACTGTATGCTGATCTTAACGATAGTTATGTGTGTTATGAGTATGTTAGCACCAATAATGACAGCGTTGATACTATGGTACGTGGAAGCAACGCACCCATTGAATATGCTCTTGCTGGTAATTAATATCTCCACCACTGAAAGCCCGGTACATGTAATTACTTTCACCTTGTCCCCAATGGAAGAGAGGCACAGAGAAGGGTATGGGAATAATACCCTATTGCTCATAATGAACATGACACATGCAATTTTAAAGAAAAATAATTGCTGGGTATGCGCCCATTTACCGCAGCATGCTGGGAAGGGAATAGGTTGGTATGTGAAGCCATTACCATTAAGTTCTGCCAGCAGTGCATCACTGAGTACATTATTTTATGGGAATGGAATAAGAGCGATACGGGTCAATTAGATAAAACAAACATGAATGAATTTGAGGAAATAATTATGAGACCCGTAGGCTGTTCTATATTTCATAAAGCACGAATGATAATCCAAAAACCTATGCCTAAACCAATACGACGAGATAGATTGTCTCACCATCCAAAACATCAGTAATCATGTTTCGTTTTAGAGCAGAAGAAAATAAAGATGCAATGCCCCCTTCCTATACAGTGAATAATAACCCACAAACTGTCCCTTTTTGCCTAAAGAAGAAAGGCTCCTATTCAGTAGGAACGTTTACTGGTTCCATAAATACAGCGTTCTCAAAAGAGAAGTAGAACCAGTGTATGTAGGTGATCCTGTTTATTTTATATGCAGAGAAAAAGCGTACCCTGGTTACCCAGAAACTGGGGAGGCACATGTTATTTGGGTCTACTGTTCCCAGGAGAGTTCATCTTGGAGACAGCAGATGTAGCTAGGCTATCCAGATCTAGGCCGTAAAGAAGTACAGAAGGCGCTTTGATTACAGAAGACTTAGCAAAATCATTCGTACCATTTCTGGCCCAAGCAATAAATTCCTATAACATAAGGCGACTATCCAGAATATTAGAGAATACAATAATCATAACAACAGATATACTATACAACATGACGCTAGAAGAAAAGTGGATTAGATTAATGATGTTGCAAAATAGAATGGCTCTTGATGTAATCCTGATTGATCGTGGGGGGGTTTGAAAAATCGTGGGGTCAACGTGCTGCATATTCGTAAATGACTCCTCCCCTATGATTTTTGAAGCGATAAGAAAGTTACACGTCCTGAGTTCTGAACTCCATACCATAAATGGGAACTGGGAGGTAGGGTGCTGGTTCTGGGAGATATTACGTGTATGGGGATCGAAGTTAATTGTAATACTAGTAGTAGTGTTCAGAATATTTATGATTTGCTGTTGTTGCATACACTGTTTGCCCCTAGTTTGCACTGAGATAAGTGAAGAGTGTATGCATATGGTAACCCAAAAACAAACATATGGCCAAGATCACAAAGATACTCATGAAATGAAAACAATAGAAGAATTCATGGCCATAAATATTGGTGAGAATGAAGACGCATATAGTGGCATGCAAGATTCATGTTCAAATTCAAATTCAGACACATCATCAGAGGAGGATGCAATGTATGGATAAGGCATTTGGCCATCGGCCAAAATGAGGGGTTTGTCAGTCTAGAAAAATAGATACCTCTCACAACCAATGTCAATGTATCATATTGGGCGATGACCAACCATCTCATGCACTAATCCTCAGAAATACACACTCATAAGTTTGATCAATGTGCAGCCATTTTGATGTAGCTAGAATCGCCAGTTTGTTCACTAACGTTTGCTCATTGCTTTTTGTTCAGAACTGCTTAGCCGAAAGCTTACTCTGCTTATTCTATTTATTCTACTTCACTGATTACTTTGTTGTTCAAAGCGAAAGAGCAAAACCGCGAGGCCGGGAGTTATTCGTTGAAACATAATGTAGGCAGCCCCAGAGAGGAATGCCCAATCCCCTCCCACATGTAGCCTTGGAGGAGAGCAATACGGCATTTAATCATTTCACTGATGCCAGCCACTCTCGTTAATATGGTAGAAATGCTAGAAAGAAACAGCTAAAGGCATGAATTATGCTTTTCTACATCCCCCATTTCCTAAACCCAGCAGAGCGAGCTGACTCCCAGGACACGACTCTTCCCCCGTACGCAGCTTGCCTGAAAGAACAGAAGCACTGTGTTCTGTTCAACAATGAAATATGTCTATAGACTCGCAATGTTGCATATTGTTGCTAAATAGATGTTTGAAGGTGTCATATTCGTCGAAATTGTCAAACATCAGACCCAGTTCAAAGAAACTGTACAATGGGCGTAATAAACATGTCATGACTGATTGCAAGATGTACATTTTTTATAGATGTAACTGATGTACGTTATTTGCTCAATTGCGTCCCTCGAGGTCTGGAGAAACACGTCGCGGGGCGTGAGACCGAGTTGGCCAACTGAGACTATTTGCTTTGCAATAAACCCTAGCTTTTGGGAATACAACCACGTGTCTGGCGTGTCAGTTTGTGTGTGGACGATTTGACTTGTTTCCACTACGCGAGGGTCCCCTAGGGGCCCCTTCATGCAGGGAGTCCACGTCTGGTTTCCCCGAGGTAACTCAGGGTGACCAATCCCAAGTTCCTTACAAATATTTCAAAAAAAGGGTAGCAGGCGCTCCTATCCAGAAGGAACATGGCATGATAACCAGTTCTGAGATGAGAGTTTGCAGCACACGCTTTTTGCTCACTGTACCTTTCACAGATGGGAAATATCCATTTGCATATCAGTCTTTGTCCCGCCCACATGGGCAGTACAGCACCGAAATGCTACGGCAATTCCTCTCTGAACAAGAGTACCCACAGCAACCCCATACACATGTTTCAGCCTTGTTGGGCCTTATCTGTGAGGTGAAGCTGCACCTCTCTGAGCACAGTGAGCAGGGAGTCCACGTCTGGTTGCCCACAGGTAACTCGGGGTGACCAACCCCAAGTTCCTTACAAATATTTCAAAAAAGGTAGCAGGCGCTACTCTCCAGAAGGAACATGGCATGATAATCACTTCTGAGATGAGAGTTTGCAGCACACACGTTTTGCTCACTTTACCTTTCACAGATGGGAAATATTCAATTGCATATCAGTCTTTGTTCCGGCCAAATGGGCAGTCCAGCACCGAAAAGCTATGGCAATTCCTCTCGAACAAGAGTACCAACAGCAACCCCATACACGTGTTTCAGCCTTGTTGGGCCTCATCAGTGAGGTGAATCTGCGCCTCTCTGAGCACAGTGAGCAGGAAGTCCACGTCTGGTTGCCCCCAGGTAACTCAGTGTGACCAACCCCAAGTTCCTTAGAAATATTTCCAAAAAAGGGTAGCAGGCGCTCCTCTCCAGAAGCAACATGGCATGATAACCAGTTCTGAGATGAGAGTTTGCAGCACACACTTTTTGCTCACTGTACCTTTCACAGATGGAAAATATCCATTTGCATATCAGTCTTTGTCTCGCCCACATGGGCAGTCCAGCACCAAAATTCTATGGCAATTCTTCAATGAACAAGAGTACCAACAGTAACCCCATACACATGTTTCAGCCTTGTTGGACCTCATCAGTGAGGTGAAGCTGCGCCTCTTTGAGCACAGTGAGCCGGGAGTCCACGTCTGGTTGCCCCCAGATAACTCAGAGTGACCAACCCCAAGTTCCTTACAAATATTTTTTTAAAAAAGGTCGCAGGCCCTCCTCTCCAGAAGGAACGTCTGGTTGCCCCCAGGGAAGTCAGGGTGACCAATCCCAAGTTCCTCACAAATATTTCAAAAAAAGGTAGCAGGCGATCCTCTCCAGAATGAACATAGCATGATAACCAGTTCTGAGATGCGAGTTTGCAGCACACGCGTTTTACTCACTGTACCTTTCACAGACGGGAAATATCCATTTGCATATCAGTCTTTGTCCTGCCCACATGGGCAGTTCAGCACCGAAATGCTATGGCAATTCCTCTCGAACAAGTGTACCAACAGCAACCCCAGACACGTGTTTCAGCCTTGTTGGGCCTCATCAGTGAGGTGAAGCTGCGCCTCTCTGAGCACAGTGAGCAGGGAGTCCACGTCTCGTTGCCCCAAGGTAACTCGGGGTGACCAACCCCAAGTTCTTTACAAATACTTCAAAAAAAGGTAGCAGATGCTCCTCTCCGGAAGGAACATGGCATGATAACCAGTTCTGAGATGAGAGTTTGCAGCACACGCTTTTTGCACACTGTACCTTTCACAGACGGGAAATAACCATTTGCATATCAGTCTTTGTCCCGCCCACATGGGCAGTCCAGCACCGAAATGCTATGGCAATTCCTCTCTGAACAAGAGTACCAACAGCAACCCCATACACATGTTTCAGCCTTGTTGGGCCTTATCTGTGAGGTGAAGCTGCACCTCTCTGAGCACAGTGAGCAGGGAGTCCACGTCTGGTTGCCCACAGGTAACTCGGGGTGACCAACCCCAAGTTCCTTACAAATATTTCAAAAAAGGTAGCAGGCGCTCCTCTCCAGAAGGAACATGGCATGATAATCACTTCTGAGATGAGAGTTTGCAGCACACACGTTTTGCTCACTTTACCTTTCACAGATGGGAAATATTCAATTGCATATCAGTCTTTGTTCCGGCCAAATGGGCAGTCCAGCACCGAAAAGCTATGGCAATTCCTCTCGAACAAGAGTACCAACAGCAACCCCATACACGTGTTTCAGCCTTGTTGGGCCTCATCAGTGAGGTGAATCTGCGCCTCTCTGAGCACAGTGAGCAGGAAGTCCACGTCTGGTTGCCCCCAGGTAACTCAGTGTGACCAACCCCAAGTTCCTTAGAAATATTTCCAAAAAAGGGTAGCAGGCGCTCCTCTCCAGAAGCAACATGGCATGATAACCAGTTCTGAGATGAGAGTTTGCAGCACACACTTTTTGCTCACTGTACCTTTCACAGATGGAAAATATCCATTTGCATATCAGTCTTTGTCTCGCCCACATGGGCAGTCCAGCACCAAAATTCTATGGCAATTCTTCAATGAACAAGAGTACCAACAGTAACCCCATACACATGTTTCAGCCTTGTTGGACCTCATCAGTGAGGTGAAGCTGCGCCTCTTTGAGCACAGTGAGCCGGGAGTCCACGTCTGGTTGCCCCCAGATAACTCAGAGTGACCAACCCCAAGTTCCTTACAAATATTTTTTTAAAAAAGGTCGCAGGCCCTCCTCTCCAGAAGGAACGTCTGGTTGCCCCCAGGGAAGTCAGGGTGACCAATCCCAAGTTCCTCACAAATATTTCAAAAAAAGGTAGCAGGCGATCCTCTCCAGAATGAACATAGCATGATAACCAGTTCTGAGATGCGAGTTTGCAGCACACGCGTTTTACTCACTGTACCTTTCACAGACGGGAAATATCCATTTGCATATCAGTCTTTGTCCTGCCCACATGGGCAGTTCAGCACCGAAATGCTATGGCAATTCCTCTCGAACAAGTGTACCAACAGCAACCCCAGACACGTGTTTCAGCCTTGTTGGGCCTCATCAGTGAGGTGAAGCTGCGCCTCTCTGAGCACAGTGAGCAGGGAGTCCACGTCTCGTTGCCCCAAGGTAACTCGGGGTGACCAACCCCAAGTTCTTTACAAATACTTCAAAAAAAGGTAGCAGATGCTCCTCTCCGGAAGGAACATGGCATGATAACCAGTTCTGAGATGAGAATTTGCAGCACACGCTTTTTGCACACTGTACCTTTCACAGACGGGAAATAACCATTTGCATATCAGTCTTTGTCCCGCCCACATGGGCAGTCCAGCACCGAAATGCTATGGCAATTCCTCTCTGAACAAGAGTACCAACAGCAACCCCATACACATGTTTCAGCCTTGTTGGGCCTTATCTGTGAGGTGAAGCTGCACCTCTCTGAGCACAGTGAGCAGGGAGTCCACGTCTGGTTGCCCACAGGTAACTCGGGGTGACCAACCCCAAGTTCCTTACAAATATTTCAAAAAAGGTAGCAGGCGCTCCTCTCCAGAAGGAACATGGCATGATAATCACTTCTGAGATGAGAGTTTGCAGCACACACGTTTTGCTCACTTTACCTTTCACAGATGGGAAATATTCAATTGCATATCAGTCTTTGTTCCGGCCAAATGGGCAGTCCAGCACCGAAAAGCTATGGCAATTCCTCTCGAACAAGAGTACCAACAGCAACCCCATACACGTGTTTCAGCCTTGTTGGGCCTCATCAGTGAGGTGAATCTGCGCCTCTCTGAGCACAGTGAGCAGGAAGTCCACGTCTGGTTGCCCCCAGGTAACTCAGTGTGACCAACCCCAAGTTCCTTAGAAATATTTCCAAAAAAGGGTAGCAGGCGCTCCTCTCCAGAAGCAACATGGCATGATAACCAGTTCTGAGATGAGAGTTTGCAGCACACACTTTTTGCTCACTGTACCTTTCACAGATGGAAAATATCCATTTGCATATCAGTCTTTGTCTCGCCCACATGGGCAGTCCAGCACCAAAATTCTATGGCAATTCTTCAATGAACAAGAGTACCAACAGTAACCCCATACACATGTTTCAGCCTTGTTGGACCTCATCAGTGAGGTGAAGCTGCGCCTCTTTGAGCACAGTGAGCCGGGAGTCCACGTCTGGTTGCCCCCAGATAACTCAGAGTGACCAACCCCAAGTTCCTTACAAATATTTTTTTAAAAAAGGTCGCAGGCCCTCCTCTCCAGAAGGAACGTCTGGTTGCCCCCAGGGAAGTCAGGGTGACCAATCCCAAGTTCCTCACAAATATTTCAAAAAAAGGTAGCAGGCGATCCTCTCCAGAATGAACATAGCATGATAACCAGTTCTGAGATGCGAGTTTGCAGCACACGCGTTTTACTCACTGTACCTTTCACAGACGGGAAATATCCATTTGCATATCAGTCTTTGTCCTGCCCACATGGGCAGTTCAGCACCGAAATGCTATGGCAATTCCTCTCGAACAAGTGTACCAACAGCAACCCCAGACACGTGTTTCAGCCTTGTTGGGCCTCATCAGTGAGGTGAAGCTGCGCCTCTCTGAGCACAGTGAGCAGGGAGTCCACGTCTCGTTGCCCCAAGGTAACTCGGGGTGACCAACCCCAAGTTCTTTACAAATACTTCAAAAAAAGGTAGCAGATGCTCCTCTCCGGAAGGAACATGGCATGATAACCAGTTCTGAGATGAGAGTTTGCAGCACACGCTTTTTGCACACTGTACCTTTCACAGACGGGAAATAACCATTTGCATATCAGTCTTTGTCCCGCCCACATGGGCAGTCCAGCACCGAAATGCTATGGCAATTCCTCTCTGAACAAGAGTACCAACAGCAACCCCATACACATGTTTCAGCCTTTTTGGGCCTCATCAGTGAGGTGAAGCTTTGCCTCTCTGAGCACAGTGAGCAGGAAGTCCACGTCTGGTTGCCCCCAGGTAACTCAGGTTGACCAACCCCAAGTTCGTTACAAATATTTCAAAAATAGGTAGCAGTCGCTCCTCTCCAGAAGGAACAACTCATGATAACAGTTCCAAGATGAGAGTTTGCAGTACACACTTTTTGCTCACTGTACCTTTCACAGATGGGAAATATCAATATGCATATCAGTCTTTGTCCCGGCCACATGGGCAGTCCAGCACCGAAATGCTATGGCAACCCCATACATGTGTTTCAGCCTTGTTGGGCCTCATCACTGAGTTGAATCTGCGCCTCTCTGAGCACAGTGAGCAGGGAGTCCACGTCTGGTTGCCCCCAGGTAACTCAGGGTGACCAACCCCAAGTTCCTTACAAATATTTCCAAAAAAGTGTAGCAGGCGCTCCTCTCCAGAAGGAACATGGCATGATAACCAGTTCTGAGATGAGAGTTTGCAGCACACACTTTTTGCTCACTGTACCTTTCACAGATGGGAACTATCCATTTGCATATCAGTCTTTGTCCCGCCCACATGGGCAGTCCAGCACCGAAAAACTATGGCATTTCCTCTCTGAAAAGAGTACCAACAGCAACCCCATACACATGTTTCAGCCTTGTTGGACCTAATCAGTGAGGTGAAGCTGCGCCTCTTTGAGCACAGTGAGCCGGGAGTCCACGTCTGGTTGCCCCCAGATAACTCAGAGTGACCAACCCCAAGTTCCTTACAAATATTTTTTTTAAAAAGGTCGCAGGCCCTCCTCTCCAGAAGGAACACGGCATGATATCCAGTTCTGAGATGAGTTTGCAGCACACGCTTTTTGCTCACTGTACCTTTCACAGATGGGAAACATCCATTTTCATATCTGTCTTTGTCCCGCCCACATGGGCAGTCCAGCACCGAAAAACTATGGCAATTCCTCTCTGAAAAGAGTACCAACAGCAACCCCACACACATGTTTCAGCCTTGTTGGGCCTTATCTGTGAGGTAAAGCTGTGCCTCTCTGAGCACAGTGAGCAGGGAGTCCACGTCTGGTTGCCCCCAGGAAACTCAGGGTGACCAATCCCAAGTTCCTCACAAATATTTCAAAAAAAGGTAGCAGACGCTCCTCTCCGGAAGGAACATGGCATGATAACCAGTTCTGAGATGAGAGTTTGCAGCACACGCTTTTTGCTCACTGTACCTTTCACAGATGGGAAATATCCATTTGCATATCAGTCTTTGTCCCGCCCACATGGGCAGTCCAGCACCGAAATGCTATGGCAATTCCTCTCAAACAAGAGTACTAACAGCAACCCCATACATGTGTTTCTAGCCTTGTTGGGCCTCATCACTGAGGTGAATCTGCACCTCTCTGAGCACAGTGAGCAGGGAGTCCATGTGTGGTTGCTCCCAGGTAACTCAGGGTGACCAACCCCAAGTTCCTTACAAATATTTCCAAAAAAGTGTAGCAGGCGCTCCTCTCCAGAAGGAACATGGCATGATAACCAGTTCTGAGATGAGAGTTTGCAGAAAAAGTCTTTTGCTCACTGTACCTTTCACAGATGGAAAATATCCATTTGCATATCAGTCTTTGTCTCGCCCACATGGGCAGTCCAGAACCAAAATGCTATTGCAATTCCTTTCTGAACAAGAGTACCAATCTGCAACCCCATACACGTGTTTCAGCCTTGTTGAGCCTCATCAGTGAGGTGAAGCTTTGCCTCTCTGAGCACAGTGAGCAGGGAGTCCACGTCTGGTTGCCCCAGGTAACTCAGGGTGACCAATCCCACGTTCCTTACAAATATTCAAAAAAAAGGTAGCAGGCGCTCCACTCCAGAAGGAACATGGCATGATAACCAGTTCTGAGATGAGAGTCTGCAGCACACTCGTTTTGCTCACTGTACCTTTCACAGACGGGAAATACCATTTGCATATCAGTCTTTGTCCCGCCCATATGGGCAGTCCAGCACCGAAATGCTATGGCAATTCCTTTATGAACAAGAGTACCAACAGCAACCCCATACACATGTTTCAGCCTTGATGGACCTCATCAGTGAGGTGAAGCTGCGCCTCTCTGAGCACAGTGAGCAGGAACTCCATGTCTGGTTGCCCCCAGGTAACTCAGGCTGGCCAACCCCAAGTTTGTTACAAATATTTCAAAAATAGGTAACAAGCGCTCCTCTCCAGAAGGAACATGGCATGATAACCATTTCTGAGATGAAAGTTGCAGCACACGCTTTTTGCTCACTGAACCTTTAACAAAAGGGAAATATCCATTTGCATATCAGTCTTTGTCCCGGCCACATGGGCAGTCCAGCACCAAAATGCTATGGCAATTCTTTTATGAACAAGTGTACCAACAGCAACCCCATACACATGTTTCAGCCTTGTTGGGAATCATCTGTGAGGTGAAGCTGCACCTCTCAGAGCACAGTGAGCAGGATGTCCACGTCTGGTTGCCCCCAGTTAACTCGGGGTGACCAATCCCAAGTTCCTCACAAATATTTCAAAAAAAGGTAGCAGGCGCTCCTCTCCAGAAGGAACATAGCATGATAACCATTTCTGAGATGATAGTTTGCAGCACACGCGTTTTGCTCACTGTACCTTTCACAGACGTGAAATATCCATTTGCATATCAGTCTTTGTCCCGCCCACATGGGCAGTCCAGCACCGAAATGCTATGGCAATTCCTTTATGAACAAGAGTACCAACAGCAACCCGATACACATGTTTCAGCCTTGTTGGACCTCATCAGTGAGGTGAAGCTGTGCCTTTCTGAGCACAGTGAGCAGGAAGTCCACGTCTGTTTGCCTCCAGGTAACTCAGGGTGGCCAACCCCAAGTTCGTTACAAATATTTCAAAAATAGGTAACAGGCGCTCCTCTCCAGAAGGAACATGGCATGATAACCAGTTCTGAGATGAGAGTTTGCAGGACACGGTTTTTGCTCACTGTACCTTTCACAGATGGGAAATATCCATTTGCATATCAGTCTTTGTCCCGGCCACATGGGCAGTCCATCACCGAAATGCTATGGCAATTCCTCTCGAACAAGAGTACCAACAGCAACCCCATACACGTGTTTCACCTTGTTGGGCCTCATCAGTGAGGTGAATCTGCGGCTCTCTGAGCACAGTGAGCAGGGAGTCCACGTCTGTTTGCCCTCAGGTAACTCAGGGTGACCAATCCCACGTTCCTTACAAATATTTCAAAAAAAGGGTAGTAGGCGCTCCTCTCCAGAAGGAACATGGCATGATAACCAGATCTGAGATGAGAGTTTGCAGCACACGCTTTTTGCTCACTGCACCATTCCCAAATGGGAAATATCCATTTGCATATCAGTCTTTGTCCCGCCCACATGGGCAGTCCAGCACCGAAAAACTATGGCAATTCCTCTCTGAACAAGAGTACCAACAGCAACCCCATACACATGTTTCAGCCTTGTTTGGCCTCATCAGTGAGGTGAAGATGTGCCTCTCTGGGCACAGTGAGCAGGGAGTCCACGTCTGGTTGCCCCCAGGTAACTCAGGGTGACCAATCCCAAGTTCCTTACAAATATTTCCAAAAAAGGGTAGCAGGCGCTCCTCTCCAGAAGGAACATGGCATGATAACCAGTTCTGAGATGAGAGTTTGCAGAAAAAGTTTTTTGCTCACTGTACCTTTCACATATGGAAAATATCCATTTGCATATCAGTCTTTGTCTCGCCCACATGGGCAGTCCAGCACCAAAATGCTATGGCAATTCCTCTCTGAACAAGAGTACCAATCTGCAACCCCATACACGTGTTTCAGCCTTGTTGTGTCTCATCAGTGAGGTGAAGCTGTGCCTCTCTGAGCACAGTGAGCAGGAAGTCCACGTCTGGTTGCCCCCAGGTAACTTAGGGTGACCAATCCCACATTCCTTACAAATATTTCAAAAAAAGGGTAGCAGGAACTCCTCTCCAGAAGGAACATGGCATGATGGCCAGTTATGAGATGAAAGTTTGCAGAAAAAGCTTTTTGCTCACTGTGCCTTTCACAGATGGAAAATATCCATTTGCATATCAGTATTTGTCCCGGCCACATGGGCAGTCCAGCACCGAAATGCTATGGCAATTCCTCTCGAACAAAAGTACCAACAGCAACCCCATACACGTGTTTCAGCCTTGTTGGGCCTCATCAGTGAGGTGAAGCTGTGCCTCTCTGGGCACAGTGATCAGGGAGTCCACGTCTCGTTGCCCCAAGGTAACTCGGGGTGACCAACCCCAAGTTCCTTACAAATATTTCCAAAAAAGGGTAGCAGGCGCTCCTCTCCGGAAAGGAACATGGCATGAAAACCAGTTCTGAGAGGAGAGTTTGCAGCACACACTTTTTGCTCACTGTACCTTTCACAGATGGGAAATACCCATTTGCATATCAGTCTTTGTCCCGCCCACATGGGCAGTCCAGCACCGAAATGCTATGACAATTCTTCTCTGAAGAAGAGTACCAACAGCAACCCCATACACATGTTTCACCCTTGTTGGGCCTCATCAGTGAGGTGAAGCTGTGACTCTCTGAGCACAGTGAGCAGGAAGTCCACAACTGGTTGACCCCAGGTAACTCAGGGTGACCAACCCCAAGTTAGTTACAAATATTTAAAAAATAGGTAGCAGGCGCTCCTCTTCAGAAGGAACAAGTCATGATAACCAGTTCTGAGATGAGAGTTTGCAGCACACGTATTTTGCTCACTGTACCTTTCACATATGGGAAATGTCAATTTGCATATCAGTCATTGTCCCAGCCACATGGGCAGTCCAGCACCGAAATGCTACGGCAATTCCTCTCGAACAAGAGTAACAACAGCAACCCAATACACGTGTTTCAGCCTTGTTGTGCCTCATCGGTGAGGTGAAGCTGTGTGTCTCGGAGCACAGTGAGCAGGGAGTCCGCGTCTGGTTGCCCCCAGGCATCTCAGGGTAACCAACCCCAAGTTCCTTACAAATATTTCCAAAAAAGGGTAGCAGGCGTTCCTCTCCGGAAGGAAACTGGCATGATAACCAGTTCTGAGATGAGAGTTTGCAGAAAAAGTTTTTTGCTTACTGTACCTTTCACAGATGGAAAATATCCATTTGCATATCAGTCTTTGTCTCGCCCACATCGGCAGTCCAGCACCAAAATGCTATGGCAATTCCTCTCTGAACAAGAGTACCAATCTGCAACCCCATACACGTGTTTCAGCCTTGTTGTGCCTTATTGGTGAGGTGAAGCTGTGTGTCTCGGAGCACAGTGAGCAGGGAGTCCACGTCTGGTTGCCCCCAGGTAACTCACGGTGATCAATCCCACGTTTCTTACAAATATTTAAAAAAAAGGGTAGCAGGCGCTCCTCTCCAGAAGGAACATGGCATGATAACCAGATCTGAGATAAGAGTTTGCAGCACACGCTTTTTGCTCACTGTACCTTTCACAAATGGGAAATGTCCATTTGCATATCAGTCTTTGTCCCGCCCACATGGGCAGTCCAGCACCGCAATGCTATGGCAATTCCTCTCTGAACAAGGGTACCAACAGCAACCCCATACACATGTTTCAGTCTTGTTGGGCCTCATCTGTGAGGTGAAGCTGTGCCTCTCTGAGCACAGTGAGCAGGGAGTCCACGTCTGGTTGCCCCCAGGTAACTCGGGATGACCAATCCCAAGTTCCTCACAAATATTTCAAAAAAAGGTAGCAGGCGCTCCTCTCCAGAAGGAACATAGCATGATAACCAGTTCTGAGATGAAAGTTTGCAGTACACGCGTTTTGCTCACTGTACCTTTCACAGATGGGAACTATCCATTTGCATATCAGTCATTGTCGCGCCCACATGGGCAGTCCAGCACCGAAATGCTATGGCAATTCCTTTATGAACAAGAGTACCAACAGCAACCCCATACACATGTTTCAGCCTTGATGGACCTCATCAGTGAGGTGAAACTGTGCCTCTCTGAGCACAGTGAGTTGGAAGTCCATGTCTGGTTGCCCCCAGGTAACTCAGGGTGGCCAACCCCAAGTTCGTTACAAATATTTCAAAAATAGGTAACAGGCACTCCTCTCCAGAAGGAACATGGCATGATAACCAGTTCTGAGATGAGAGTTTGCAGCACACGGTTTTTGCTCACTGTACCTTTCACAGATGGGAAATATCCATTTGCATATCAGCCTTTGTCCCGGCCACATGGGCAGTCCAGCACCGAAATGCTATGGCAATTCCTGTCGAACAAGAGTACCAACAGCAACCCCATACACGTGTTTCACTTTGTTGGGCCTCATCAGTGAGGTGAATCTGCGGCTCTCTGAGCACAGTGAGCAGGGAGTCCACGACTGGTTGCCCCCAGGTAACTCAGGGTGACCAACCCAATTTCCTTACAAATATTTCAAGAAAAGGTAGCAGGCGCTCCTCTCCAGAAGGAACATGGCATGTTAACCATTTCTGAGATGAAAGTTGCAGCACACGCTTTTTGCTCAGTGTACCTTTAACAAAAGGGAAATATCCATTTGCATATCAGTCTTTGTCCCGGCCACATGGGCAGTCCAGCACCGAAATGCTATGGCAATTCCTCTCGAACAAGAGTACCAACAACAACCCCATACATGTGTTTCTAGCCTAGTTGGGCCTCATCAGTGAGGTGAATCTGCGCCTCTCTGAGCACCGTGAGCAGGGGGTCCACATCTGGTTGCCCCTAGGTAACTCAGGGTGACCAACCCCAAGTTCCTTACAAATATTTCAAAAAAAGGGTAGCAGGCGCTCCTCTCCAGAAGGAACATGGCATGATAACCAGTTCTGAGATGAGAGTTTGCAGCACACGCTTTTTGCTCACTGTACCTTTCACAGACGTGAAATATCCATTTGCATATCAGTCTTTGTCCCGCCCACATGGGCAGTCCAGCACCGAAATGCTATGGCAATTCCTTTATGAACAAGAGTACCAACAGCAACCCGATACACATGTTTCAGCCTTGTTGGACCTCATCAGTGAGGTGAAGCTGTGCCTTTCTGAGCACAGTGAGCAGGAAGTCCACGTCTGTTTGCCTCCAGGTAACTCAGGGTGGCCAACCCCAAGTTCGTTACAAATATTTCAAAAATAGGTAACAGGCGCTCCTCTCCAGAAGGAACATGGCATGATAACCAGTTCTGAGATGAGAGTTTGCAGGACACGGTTTTTGCTCACTGTACCTTTCACAGATGGGAAATATCCATTTGCATATCAGTCTTTGTCCCGGCCACATGGGCAGTCCATCACCGAAATGATATGGCAATTCCTCTCGAACAAGAGTACCAACAGCAACCCCATACACGTGTTTCACCTTGTTGGGCCTCATCAGTGAGGTGAATCTGCGGCTCTCTGAGCACAGTGAGCAGGGAGTCCACGTCTGTTTGCCCTCAGGTAACTCAGGTGACCAATCCCACGTTCCTTACAAATATTTCAAAAAAAGGGTAGTAGGCGCTCCTCTCCAGAAGGAACATGGCATGATAACCAGATCTGAGATGAGAGTTTGCAGCACAAGCTTTTTGCTCACTGCACCATTCCCAAATGGGAAATATCCATTTGCATATCAGTCTTTGTCCCGCCCACATGGGCAGTCCAGCACCGTAATGCTATGGCAATTCCTCTCTGAACAAGAGTTCCAATAGCAACCCCATACACATGTTTCAGCCTTGTTGGGGCTCATCTCTGAGGTGAAGCTGCGCCTCTCTGAGCACAGTGAGCAGGAAGTCCACGTCTCGTTGCCCCCAGGTAACTTGGGGTGACCAATCCCAAGTTCCTCACAAATATTTCAAAAAAAGGTAGCAAGCGCTCCTCTCCAGAAGGAATATAGCAAGATAACCAGTTCTGAGATGAGAGATTGCAGCACACGCGTTTTGCTCACTGTACCTTTCACAGACGGGAACTATCCATTTGCATATCAGTCTTTGTCCCGCCCACATGGGCAGTCCAGCACCGAAATGCTATGGAAATTCCTTTATGAACAAGAATACCAACAGCAACCCCATACACATGTTTCAGCCTTGATGGACAGCATCAGTGAGGTGAAGCTGTGCCTCTCTGAGCACAGTGAGCAGGAAGTCCACGTCTGGTTGCCCCCAGGTAACTCAGGGTGACCAATCCCACGTTCCTTACAAATATTTCAAAAAAAGGGTAGCAGGCGCTCCTCTCCAGAAGGAACATGGCATGATAACCAGTTCTGAGATGAGAGTTTGCAGCACACGGTTTTTGCTCACTGTACCTTTCACAGATGGGAAATATCCATTTGCATATCAGTCTTTGTCCCGGCCACATGGGCAGTCCAGCACCGAAATGCTATGGCAATTCCTCTCGAACAAGAGTACCAACACCAACCCCATACATGTGTTTCTAGCCTTGTTGGGCCTCATCAGTGAGGTGAATCTGCGCCTCTCTGAGCACCGTGAGCAGGGGGTCCACATCTGGTTGCCTCCAGGTAACTCAGGGTGGCCAACCCCAAGTTCGTTACAAATATTTCAAAAATAGGTAACAGGCGCTCCTCTCCAGAAGGAACATAGCATGATAACCAGTTCTGAGATGAGAGTTTGCAGCACACGCTTTTTGCTCACTGTACCTTTCACAGATGGGAAATATTCATTTGCATATCAGTCTTTTTCCCGCCCACATGGGCAGTCCAGCACCGAAAAACTATGGCAATTACTCTCTGAACAAGAGTACCAACAGCAACCCCATACACATGTTTCAGCCTTGTTTGGCCTCATCAGTGAGGTGAAGCTGTGCCTCTCTGGGCACAGTGAGCAGGGAGTCCACGTCTGGTTGCCCCCAGGTAACTCAGGGTGACCAATCCCAAGTTCCTTACAAATATTTCCAAAAAAGGGTAGCAGGCGCTCCTCTCCAGAAGGAACATGGCATGATAACCAGTTCTGAGATGAGAGTTTGCAGAAAAAGTTTTTTGCTCACTGTACCTTTCATATATGGAAAATATCCATTTGCATATCAGTCTTTGTCTCGCCCACATGGGCAGTCCAGCACCAAAATGCTATGGCAATTCCTCTCTGAACAAGAGTACCAATCTGCAACCCCATACACGTGTTTCAGCCTTGTTGGGTCTCATCAGTGAGGTGAAGCTGTGCCTCTCTGAGCACAGTGAGCAGGAAGTCCACGTCTGGTTGCCCCCAGGTAACTTAGGGTGACCAATCCCACATTCCTTACAAATATTTCAAAAAAAGGGTAGCAGGCACTCCTCTCCAGAAGGAACATGGCATGATGGCCAGTTATGAGATGAAAGTTTGCAGAAAAAGCTTTTTGCTCACTGTGCCTTTCACAGATAGAAAATATCCATTTGCATATCAGTATTTGTCCCGCCCACATGGGCATTCCAGCACAAAATGCTATGGCAATTCCTCTCTGAACAAGAGTACCAACAGCAACCCCACACACTTGTTTCAGCTGTGTTGGGCTTCATCAGTGAGGTGAAACTGCGCCTCTCTGAGCACAGTGAGCAGAGAGTCCACGTCTGGTTGCCCCCAGGTAACTCAGGGTGACCAACCCCAAGTTCCTTACAAATATTTCAAAAATAGGTAGCAGGCACTCCTCTCCAGAAGGAACAAGTCATGATAACCAGTTCTGGGATGAGAGTTTGCAGCACACTCTTTTTGCTCACTGTACCTTTCACAGATGGGAAATATCAATTTGCATGTCAGTCTTTGTCCCGGCCACATGGGCAGTCCAGCACCGAAATGCTATGGCAATTCCTCTCTGAACAAAAGTACCAACAGCAACCCCATACACATGTTTCAGCCTTGTTGGGAATCATCTGTGAGGTGAAGCTGTGCCTCTCTGTGCACAGTGAGCAGGAAGTCCACGTCAGGTTGCCCCCAGGTAACTTAGGGTGACCAATCCCACATTCCTTACAAATATTTCCAAAAAAGGGTAGCAGGCGCTCCTCTCCAGAAGGAACATGGCATGATAACCAGTTATGAGATGAAAGTTTGCAGAAAAAGCTTTTTGCTCACTGTACCTTTCATTGATGGAAAATATCCATTTGCATATCAGTCTTTGTCCCGCCCACATGGGCAGTCCAGCACAAAATGCTATGGCAATTCCTCTCTGAACAAGAGTACCAACAGCAACCCCATATACGTTTTTCAGCCTTGTTGGGCTTCATCAGTGAGGTCAAGCTGCGCCTCTCAAGCACAGTGAGCAGGGAGTACACATCTGGTTGCCCCCAGGTTACTCAGGGTGACCAACCCCAAGTTCCTTACAAATATTTCAAAAAAAGGTAGCAGACTCTCCTCTCTAGAAGGAACATAGCATTAGAACCAGTTCTGAGATGAGAGTTTGCAGCACATGCTTTTTGTTCACTGTACCTTTCACAGATGGGAAATAACCATATGCATGTCAGTCTTTGTCCCACCCACATAGGCAGTCCAGCACCGAAATGCTATGGCGATTCCTCTCTGAACAAGAGTACCAACAGCAACCCCATACACATGTTTCAGCCTTGTTGTGCCTTATCGGTGAGGTGAAGCTGTGTGTCTCGGAGCACAGTGAGCAGGGAGTCCACGTCTGGTTGCCCCCAGGTAACTCAGGGTGATCAATCCCACGTTTCTTACAAATATTTCAAAAAAAGGGTAGCAGGCGCTCCTCTCCAGAAGGAACATTGCATGATAACCAGATCTGAGATGAGAGTTTGCAGCACACGCTTTTTGCTCACTGTACCTTTCACAAATGGGAAATGTCCATTTGCATATCAGTCTTTGTCCCGCCCACATGGGCAGTCCAGCCCCGCAATGCTATGGCAATTCCTCTCTGAACAAGGGTACCAACAGCAACCCCATACACATGTTTCAGCCTTGTTGGGCCTCATCTGTGAGGTGAAGCTGTGCCTCTCTGAGCACAGTGAGCAGGGAGTCCATGTCTGGTTGCCCCCAGGTAACTCGGGATGACCAATCCCAAGTTCCTCACAAATATTTCAAAAAAAGGTAGCAGGCGCTCCTCTCCAGAAGGAACATAGCATGATAACCAGTTCTGAGATGAGAGTTTGCAGTACACGCGTTTTGCTCACTGTACCTTTCACAGATGGGAACTATCCATTTGCATATCAGTCATTGTCGCGCCCACATGGGCAGTCCAGCACCGAAATGCTATGGCAATTCCTTTATGAACAAGAGTACCAACAGCAACCCCATACACATGTTTCAGCCTTGATGGACCTCATCAGTGAGGTGAAGCTGTGCCTCTCTGAGCACAGTGAGTTGGAAGTCCATGTCTGGTTGCCCCCAGGTAACTCAGGGTGGCCAACCCCAAGTTCGTTACAAATATTTCAAAAATAGGTAACAGGCACTCCTCTCCAGAAGGAACATGGCATGATAACCAGTTCTGAGATGAGAGTTTGCAGCACACGGTTTTTGCTCACTGTACCTTTCACAGATGGTTAATATCAATTTGCATATCAGCCTTTGTCCCGGCCACATGGGCAGTCCAGCACCGAAATGCTATGGCAATTCCTGTCGAACAAGAGTACCAACAGCAACCCCATACACGTGTTTCACTTTGTTGGGCCTCATCAGTGAGGTGAATCTGCGGCTCTCTGAGCACAGTGAGCAGGGAGTCCACGACTGGTTGCCCCCAGGTAACTCAGGGTGACCAACCCAATTTCCTTACAAATATTTCAAGAAAAGGTAGCAGGCGCTCCTCTCCAGAAGGAACATGGCATGTTAACCATTTCTGAGATGAAAGTTGCAGCACACGCTTTTTGCTCAGTGTACCTTTAACAAAAGGGAAATATCCATTTGCATATCAGTCTTTGTCCCGGCCACATGGGCAGTCCAGCACCGAAATGCTATGGCAATTCCTCTCGAACAAGAGTACCAACAACAACCCCATACATGTGTTTCTAGCCTAGTTGGGCCTCATCAGTGAGGTGAATCTGCGCCTCTCTGAGCACCGTGAGCAGGGGGTCCACATCTGGTTGCCCCTAGGTAACTCAGGGTGACCAACCCCAAGTTCCTTACAAATATTTCAAAAAAAGGGTAGCAGGCGCTCCTCTCCAGAAGGAACATGGCATGATAACCAGTTCTGAGATGAGAGTTTGCAGCACACGCTTTTTTCTCACTGTACCTTTCACAAATGGGAAATACCCATTTGCATATCAGTCTTTGTCCCGCCCACATGGGCAGTCCAGCACCAAAATGCTATGGCAATTCTTTTATGAACAAGTGTACCAACAGCAGCAACCCCATACACATGTTTCAGCCTTGTTGGGAATCATCTGTGAGGTGAAGCTGCACCTCTCAGAGCACAGTGAGCAGGATGTCCACGTCTGGTTGCCCCCAGTTAACTCGGGGTGACCAATCCCAAGTTCCTCACAAATATTTAAAAAAAAAGGTAGCAGGCGCTCCTCTTCAGAAGGAACATAGCATGATAACCATTTCTGTGATGATAGTTTGCAGCACACGCGTTTTGCTCACTGTACCTTTCACAGACGTGAAATATCCATTTGCATATCAGTCTTTGTCCCGCCCACATGGGCAGTCCAGCACCGAAATGCTATGGCAATTCCTTTATGAACAAGAGTACCAACAGCAACCCGATACACATGTTTCAGCCTTGTTGGACCTCATCAGTGAGGTGAAGCTGTGCCTTTCTGAGCACAGTGAGCAGGAAGTCCACATCTGTTTGCCTCCAGGTAACTCAGGGTGGCCAACCCCAAGTTCGTTACAAATATTTCAAAAATAGGTAACAGGCGCTCCTCTCCAGAAGGAACATGGCATGATAACCAGTTCTGAGATGAGAGTTTGCAGGACACGGTTTTTGCTCACTGTACCTTTCACAGATGGGAAATATCCATTTGCATATCAGTCTTTGTCCCGGCCACATGGGCAGTCCATCACCGAAATGATATGGCAATTCCTCTCGAACAAGAGTACCAACAGCAACCCCATACACGTGTTTCACCTTGTTGGGCCTCATCAGTGAGGTGAATCTGCGGCTCTCTGAGCACAGTGAGCAGGGAGTCCACGTCTGTTTGCCCTCAGGTAACTCAGGTGACCAATCCCACGTTCCTTACAAATATTTCAAAAAAAGGGTAGTAGGCGCTCCTCTCCAGAAGGAACATGGCATGATAACCAGATCTGAGATGAGAGTTTGCAGCACACGCTTTTTGCTCACTGCACCATTCCCAAATGGGAAATATACATTTGCATATCAGTCTTTGTCCCGCCCACATGGGCAGTCCAGCACCGTAATGCTATGGCAATTCCTCTCTGAACAAGAGTTCCAATAGCAACCCCATACACATGTTTCAGCCTTGTTGGGGCTCATCTCTGAGGTGAAGCTGCGCCTCTCTGAGCACAGTGAGCAGGAAGTCCACGTCTCGTTGCCCCCAGGTAACTTGGGGTGACCAATCCCAAGTTCCTCACAAATATTTCAAAAAAAGGTAGCAAGCGCTCCTCTCCAGAAGGAATATAGCAAGATAACCAGTTCTGAGATGAGAGATTGCAGCACACGCGTTTTGCTCACTGTACCTTTCACAGACGGGAACTATCCATTTGCATATCAGTCTTTGTCCCGCCCACATGGGCAGTCCAGCACCGAAATGCTATGGAAATTCCTTTATGAACAAGAATACCAACAGCAACCCCATACACATGTTTCAGCCTTGATGGACCTCATCAGTGAGGTGAAGCTGTGCCTCTCTGAGCACAGTGAGCAGGAAGTCCACGTCTGGTTGCCCCCAGGTAACTCAGGGTGACCAATCCCACGTTCCTTACAAATATTTCAAAAAAAGGGTAGCAGGCGCTCCTCTCCAGAAGGAACATGGCATGATAACCAGTTCTGAGATGAGAGTTTGCAGCACACGGTTTTTGCTCACTGTACCTTTCACAGATGGGAAATATCCATTTGCATATCAGTCTTTGTCCCGGCCACATGGGCAGTCCAGCACCGAAATGCTATGGCAATTCCTCTCGAACAAGAGTACCAACACCAACCCCATACATGTGTTTCTAGCCTTGTTGGGCCTCATCAGTGAGGTGAATCTGCGCCTCTCTGAGCACCGTGAGCAGGGGGTCCACATCTGGTTGCCTCCAGGTAACTCAGGGTGGCCAACCCCAAGTTCGTTACAAATATTTCAAAAATAGGTAACAGGCGCTCCTCTCCAGAAGGAACATGGCATGATAACCAGTTCTGAGATGAGGGTTTGCAGCACACGCTTTTTGCTCACTGTACCTTTCACAGATGGGAAATATTCATTTGCATATCAGTCTTTTTCCCACCCACATGGGCAGTCCAGCACCGAAAAACTATGGCAATTCCTCTCTGAACAAGAGTACCAACAGCAACCCCATACACATGTTTCAGCCTTGTTTGGCCTCATCAGTGAGGTGAAGCTGTGCCTCTCTGGGCACAGTGAGCAGGGAGTCCACGTCTGGTTGCCCCCAGGTAACTCAGGGTGACCAATCCCAAGTTCCTTACAAATATTTCCAAAAAAGTGTAGCAGGCGCTCCTCTCCAGAAGGAACATAGCATGATAACCAGTTCTGAGATGAGAGTTTGCAGTACACGCGTTTTGCTCACTGTACCTTTCACAGATGGGAACTATCCATTTGCATATCAGTCATTGTCGCGCCCACATGGGCAGTCCAGCACCGAAATGCTATGGCAATTCCTTTATGAACAAGAGTACCAACAGCAACCCCATACACATGTTTCAGCCTTGATGGACCTCATCAGTGAGGTGAAGCTGTGCCTCTCTGAGCACAGTGAGTTGGAAGTCCATGTCTGGTTGCCCCCAGGTAACTCAGGGTGGCCAACCCCAAGTTCGTTACAAATATTTCAAAAATAGGTAACAGGCACTCCTCTCCAGAAGGAACATGGCATGATAACCAGTTCTGAGATGAGAGTTTGCAGCACACGGTTTTTGCTCACTGTACCTTTCACAGATGGTTAATATCAATTTGCATATCAGCCTTTGTCCCGGCCACATGGGCAGTCCAGCACCGAAATGCTATGGCAATTCCTGTCGAACAAGAGTACCAACAGCAACCCCATACACGTGTTTCACTTTGTTGGGCCTCATCAGTGAGGTGAATCTGCGGCTCTCTGAGCACAGTGAGCAGGGAGTCCACGACTGGTTGCCCCCAGGTAACTCAGGGTGACCAACCCAATTTCCTTACAAATATTTCAAGAAAAGGTAGCAGGCGCTCCTCTCCAGAAGGAACATGGCATGTTAACCATTTCTGAGATGAAAGTTGCAGCACACGCTTTTTGCTCAGTGTACCTTTAACAAAAGGGAAATATCCATTTGCATATCAGTCTTTGTCCCGGCCACATGGGCAGTCCAGCACCGAAATGCTATGGCAATTCCTCTCGAACAAGAGTACCAACAACAACCCCATACATGTGTTTCTAGCCTAGTTGGGCCTCATCAGTGAGGTGAATCTGCGCCTCTCTGAGCACCGTGAGCAGGGGGTCCACATCTGGTTGCCCCTAGGTAACTCAGGGTGACCAACCCCAAGTTCCTTACAAATATTTCAAAAAAAGGGTAGCAGGCGCTCCTCTCCAGAAGGAACATGGCATGATAACCAGTTCTGAGATGAGAGTTTGCAGCACACGCTTTTTTCTCACTGTACCTTTCACAAATGGGAAATACCCATTTGCATATCAGTCTTTGTCCCGCCCACATGGGCAGTCCAGCACCAAAATGCTATGGCAATTCTTTTATGAACAAGTGTACCAACAGCAGCAACCCCATACACATGTTTCAGCCTTGTTGGGAATCATCTGTGAGGTGAAGCTGCACCTCTCAGAGCACAGTGAGCAGGATGTCCACGTCTGGTTGCCCCCAGTTAACTCGGGGTGACCAATCCCAAGTTCCTCACAAATATTTAAAAAAAAAGGTAGCAGGCGCTCCTCTTCAGAAGGAACATAGCATGATAACCATTTCTGTGATGATAGTTTGCAGCACACGCGTTTTGCTCACTGTACCTTTCACAGACGTGAAATATCCATTTGCATATCAGTCTTTGTCCCGCCCACATGGGCAGTCCAGCACCGAAATGCTATGGCAATTCCTTTATGAACAAGAGTACCAACAGCAACCCGATACACATGTTTCAGCCTTGTTGGACCTCATCAGTGAGGTGAAGCTGTGCCTTTCTGAGCACAGTGAGCAGGAAGTCCACATCTGTTTGCCTCCAGGTAACTCAGGGTGGCCAACCCCAAGTTCGTTACAAATATTTCAAAAATAGGTAACAGGCGCTCCTCTCCAGAAGGAACATGGCATGATAACCAGTTCTGAGATGAGAGTTTGCAGGACACGGTTTTTGCTCACTGTACCTTTCACAGATGGGAAATATCCATTTGCATATCAGTCTTTGTCCCGGCCACATGGGCAGTCCATCACCGAAATGATATGGCAATTCCTCTCGAACAAGAGTACCAACAGCAACCCCATACACGTGTTTCACCTTGTTGGGCCTCATCAGTGAGGTGAATCTGCGGCTCTCTGAGCACAGTGAGCAGGGAGTCCACGTCTGTTTGCCCTCAGGTAACTCAGGTGACCAATCCCACGTTCCTTACAAATATTTCAAAAAAAGGGTAGTAGGCGCTCCTCTCCAGAAGGAACATGGCATGATAACCAGATCTGAGATGAGAGTTTGCAGCACACGCTTTTTGCTCACTGCACCATTCCCAAATGGGAAATATACATTTGCATATCAGTCTTTGTCCCGCCCACATGGGCAGTCCAGCACCGTAATGCTATGGCAATTCCTCTCTGAACAAGAGTTCCAATAGCAACCCCATACACATGTTTCAGCCTTGTTGGGGCTCATCTCTGAGGTGAAGCTGCGCCTCTCTGAGCACAGTGAGCAGGAAGTCCACGTCTCGTTGCCCCCAGGTAACTTGGGGTGACCAATCCCAAGTTCCTCACAAATATTTCAAAAAAAGGTAGCAAGCGCTCCTCTCCAGAAGGAATATAGCAAGATAACCAGTTCTGAGATGAGAGATTGCAGCACACGCGTTTTGCTCACTGTACCTTTCACAGACGGGAACTATCCATTTGCATATCAGTCTTTGTCCCGCCCACATGGGCAGTCCAGCACCGAAATGCTATGGAAATTCCTTTATGAACAAGAATACCAACAGCAACCCCATACACATGTTTCAGCCTTGATGGACCTCATCAGTGAGGTGAAGCTGTGCCTCTCTGAGCACAGTGAGCAGGAAGTCCACGTCTGGTTGCCCCCAGGTAACTCAGGGTGACCAATCCCACGTTCCTTACAAATATTTCAAAAAAAGGGTAGCAGGCGCTCCTCTCCAGAAGGAACATGGCATGATAACCAGTTCTGAGATGAGAGTTTGCAGCACACGGTTTTTGCTCACTGTACCTTTCACAGATGGGAAATATCCATTTGCATATCAGTCTTTGTCCCGGCCACATGGGCAGTCCAGCACCGAAATGCTATGGCAATTCCTCTCGAACAAGAGTACCAACACCAACCCCATACATGTGTTTCTAGCCTTGTTGGGCCTCATCAGTGAGGTGAATCTGCGCCTCTCTGAGCACCGTGAGCAGGGGGTCCACATCTGGTTGCCTCCAGGTAACTCAGGGTGGCCAACCCCAAGTTCGTTACAAATATTTCAAAAATAGGTAACAGGCGCTCCTCTCCAGAAGGAACATGGCATGATAACCAGTTCTGAGATGAGGGTTTGCAGCACACGCTTTTTGCTCACTGTACCTTTCACAGATGGGAAATATTCATTTGCATATCAGTCTTTTTCCCACCCACATGGGCAGTCCAGCACCGAAAAACTATGGCAATTCCTCTCTGAACAAGAGTACCAACAGCAACCCCATACACATGTTTCAGCCTTGTTTGGCCTCATCAGTGAGGTGAAGCTGTGCCTCTCTGGGCACAGTGAGCAGGGAGTCCACGTCTGGTTGCCCCCAGGTAACTCAGGGTGACCAATCCCAAGTTCCTTACAAATATTTCCAAAAAAGTGTAGCAGGCGCTCCTCTCCAGAAGGAACATGGCATGATAACCAGTTCTGAGATGAGAGTTTGCAGAAAAAGTTTTTTGCTCACTGTACCTTTCATATATGGAAAATATCCATTTGCATATCAGTCTTTGTCTCGCCCACATGGGCAGTCCAGCACCAAAATGCTATGGCAATTCCTCTCTGAACAAGAGTACCAATCTGCAACCCCATACACGTGTTTCAGCCTTGTTGGGTCTCATCAGTGAGGTGAAGCTGTGCCTCTCTGAGCACAGTGAGCAGGAAGTCCACGTCTGGTTGCCCCCAGGTAACTTAGGGTGACCAATCCCACATTCCTTACAAATATTTCAAAAAAAGGGTAGCAGGCACTCCTCTCCAGAAGGAACATGGCATGATGGCCAGTTATGAGATGAAAGTTTGCAGAAAAAGCTTTTTGCTCACTGTGCCTTTCACAGATGGAAAATATCCATTTGCATATCAGTATTTGTCCCGCCCACATGGGCATTCCAGCACAAAATGCTATGGCAATTCCTCTCTGAACAAGAGTACCAACAGCAACCCCACACACTTGTTTCAGCTGTGTTGGGCTTCATCAGTGAGGTGAAACTGCGCCTCTCTGAGCACAGTGAGCAGAGAGTCCACGTCTGGTTGCCCCCAGGTAACTCAGGGTGACCAACCCCAAGTTCCTTACAAATATTTCAAAAATAGGTAGCAGGCACTCCTCTCCAGAAGGAACAAGTCATGATAACCAGTTCTGGGATGAGAGTTTGCAGCACACTCTTTTTGCTCACTGTACCTTTCACAGATGGGAAATATCAATTTGCATGTCAGTCTTTGTCCCGGCCACATGGGCAGTCCAGCACCGAAATGCTATGGCAATTCCTCTCTGAACAAGAGTACCAACAGCAACCCCATATACGTGTTTCAGCCTTGTTGGGCTTCATCAGTGAGGTCAAGCTGCGCCTCTCAAGCACAGTGAGCAGGGAGTACACATCTGGTTGCCCCCAGGTTACTCAGGGTGACCAACCCCAAGTTCCTTACAAATATTTCAAAAAAAGGTAGCAGGCGCTCCTCTCCAGAAGGAACATAGCACGATTACCCGTTCTGAGATGAGAATTTGCAGCACATGCTTTTTGCTCACTGTACCTTTCACAGATGGGAAATATCCATTTGCATATCAGTCTTTGTCCCGCCCACATGGGCAGTCCAGCACCGAAATGCTATGGCAATTCTTCTCTGAACAAGAGTACCAACAGCAACCCCACACACTTGTTTCAGCCTTGTTGGGCTTCATCAGTGAGGTGAAGCTGCGCCTCTCTGAGCACAGTGAGCAGAGAGTCCACGTCTGGTTGCCCCCAGGTAACGCAGTGTGACCAACCCCAAGTTCCTTACAAATATTTCAAAAAAAGGTAGCAGACTCTCCTCTCTAGAAGGAACATAGCATTAGAACCAGTTCTGAGATGAGAGTTTGCAGCACATGCTTTTTGTTCACTGTACCTTTCACAGATCGGAAATAACCATATGCATGTCAGTCTTTGTCCCACCCACATAGGCAGTCCAGCACCGAAATGCTATGGCAATTCCTCTCTGAACAAGAGTACCAACAGCAACCCCATACACATGTTTCAGCCTTGTTGGGGCTCATCAGTGAGGTGAAGCTGTGCCTCTCTGAGCACAGTGAGCAGGAAGTCCACGTCTGGTTGCCCCCAGGTAACTCAGGGTGACCAACCCCAAGTTCGTTACAAATATTTCAAAAATAGGTAGCAGGCGCTCCTCTACAGAAGGAACAAGTCATGATAACCAGTTCTGAGATGCGAGTTTGCAGCACACGCTTTTTGCTCACTGTACCTTTCACAGATGGGAAATAACCATTTGCATATCAGTCTTTGTCCCACCCACATGGGCAGTCCAGCACTGAAATGCTATGGCAATTCCTCTCGAACAAAAGTACCAACAGCAACCCCATACACATGTTTCAGCCTTGTTGGACCTCATCAGTGAGGCGAAGCTGCGCCTCTCTGAGCACAGTGAGCAGGAAGTCCACTTCTGGTTGCCCCCAGCTAACTCAGGGTGGCCAACCCCAGGTTTGTTACAAATTTTTCAAAAATAGGTAGCAGGCGCTCCTCTCCAGAAGGAACATAGCATGATAACCAGTTCTGAGATGAGAGTTTGCAGCACATGCTTTTTGCTCACTGTACGTTTCACAGATGGGAAATAACCATTTGCATATCAGTCTTTGTCCCGCCCACATGGGCAGTCCAGCACCGAAATGCTATGGCAATTCCTCTCTGAACAAGAGTACCAACAGCAACCCCATACACATGTTTCAGCCTTGTTGCGGCTCATCAGTGAGGTGCAGCTGTGCCTCTCTGAGCACAGTGAGCAGGAAGGACACGTCTAGTTGCCCCCAGGTAACTCAGGGTGACCAACCCCAAGTTCGATACAAATATTTCAAAAAATTGGTAGCAGGGGCTCCTCTACAGAAGGAACAAGTCATGATAACCAGTTCTGAGATGCGAGTTTGCAGCACACGCTTTTTGCTCACTGTACCTTTCACAGATGGGAAATATCAATTTGCATATCAGTCTTTGTCCCGGCCACATGGGCAGTCCAGCACCGAAATGCTATGGCAATTCCTCTCTGAACAAGAGTACCAACAGCTACCCCATACACGTGTTTCAGCCTTGTTGGGCCTCATCAGTGAGGTGAAGCTCCGCCTCTTTGAGCACAGTGAGCAGGGAGTCCACGTCTGGTTGCCCCAGATAACTCAGTGTGACTAATCCCGAGTTCCTTACAAATATTTCAAAAAAAGCGTAGCAGGCGCTCCTCTCCAGAAGGAACATGGCATGATAATCATTTCTGAGATGAGAGTTTGCAGCACACACGTTTTACTCACTGTTCCTTTCACAGATGGGAAATTTCCATTTGCTTATCAGTCTTTGTCCCGGCCACATGGGCAGTCCAGCACCGAAATGCTAATGCAATTCCTCTCGAACAAAAGTACCAACAGCAACCCCATACACATGTTTCAGCCTTGTTGGGCCTCATCAGTGAGGTGAAGCTGTGCCTCTCCGGGCACAGTGAGCAGGGAGTCCACGTCTCGTTGCCCCAAGGTAACTCGGGGTGACCAACCCCAAGTTCCTTACAAATATTTAAAAAAAAAGTAGCAGACGCTCCTCTCCGGAAAGGAACATGGCATGAAAACCAGTTCTGAGATGAGAGATTGCAGCACACGCTTTTTGCTCACTGTACCTTTCACAGATGGGAAATACCCATTTGCATATCAGTCTTTGTCCCGCCCACATGGGCAGTCCAGCACCGAAATGCTATGACAATTCCTCTCTGAAGAAGAGTACCAACAGCAACCCCATACACATGTTTCACCCTTGTTGGGCCTCATCAGTGAGGTGAAGCTGTGACTCTCTGAGCACAGTGAGCAGGAAGTCCACAACTTGTTGCCCCCAGGTAACTCAGGGTGACCAACCCCAAGTTCGTTACAAATATTTAAAAAATAGGTAGCAGGCGCTCCTCTTCAGAAGGAACAAGTCATGATAACCAGTTCTGAGATGAGAGTTTGCAGCACACGTATTTTGCTCACTGTACCTTTCACAGATGGGAAATGTCAATTTGCATATCAGTCATTGTCCCAGCCACATGGGCAGTCCAGCACCGAAATGCTACGGCAATTCCTCTCGAACAAGAGTAACAACAGCAACCCCATACACGTGTTTCAGCCTTGTTGTGCCTCATCGGTGAGATGAAGCTGCGCCTCTCTGAGCATAGTGAGCAGGGAGACCACGTCTGGTTGCCCCCAGGTAACTCAAGGTGATCAACCCCAAGTTCATTACAAATATTTCAAAAATAGGTTGCAGGCGCTCCTCTCCAGAAAGAACATGGCATGATAACCAGTTCTGAGATGAGAGTTTGCAGAATACTTTTGTGCTCACTGTACCTTTCACAGATGGAAAATATCCATTTGCATATCAGTCTTTGTCTCGCCCACATCGGCAGTCCAGCACCAAAATGCTATGGCAATTCCTCTCTGAACAAGAGTACCAATCTGCAACCCCATACACGTGTTTCAGCCTTGTTGTGCCTCATCGGTGAGGTGAAGCTGTGTGTCTCGGAGCACAGTGAGCAGGGAGTCCACGTCTGGTTGCCCCCAGGTAACTCAGGGTGATCAATCCCACGTTTCTTACAAATATTTCAAAAAAAGGGTAGCAGGCGCTCCTCTCCAAAAGGAACATGGCATGATAACCAGATCTGAGATGAGAGTTTGCAGTACATGCGTTTTGCTCACTGTACCTTTCACAGACGGGAACTATCCATTTGCATATCAGTCTTTGTCGCGCCCACATGGGCAGTCCAGCACCGAAATGCTATGGCAATTCCTTTATGAACAAGAGTACCAACAGCAACCCCATACACATGTTTCAGCCTTGAATGACCTCATCAGTGAGGTGAAGCTGTGCCTCTCTGAGCACAGTGAGTTGGAAGTCCATGTCTGGTTGCCCCCAGGTAAATCAGGGTGGCCAACCCCAAGTTCGTTACAAATATTTAAAAAATAGGTAACAGGCACTCCTCTCCAGAAGGAACATGGCATGATAACCAGTTCTGAGATGAGAGTTTGCAGCACACGGTTTTTGCTCACTGTACCTTTCACAGATGGGAAATATCCATTTGCATATCAGTCTTTGTCCCGGCCACATGGGCAGTCCAGCACCGAAATGCTATGGCAATTCCTGTCGAACAAGAGTACCAACAGCAACCCCATACACGTGTTTCACCTTGTTGGGCCTCATCAGTGAGGTGAATCTGCGGCTCTCTGAGCACAGTGAGCAGGGAGTCCTCGACTGGTTGCCCCCAGGTAACTCAGGGTGACCAACCCAATTTCCTTACAAATATTTCAAGAAAAGGTAGCAGGCCCTCCTCTCCAGAAGGAACATGGCATGTTAACCATTTCTGAGATGAAAGTTGCAGCACTCGCTTTTTGCTCACTGTACCTTTAACAAAACGGAAATATCCATTTGCATATCAGTCTTTGTCCCGGCCACATGGGCAGTCCAGCACCGAAATGCTATGGCAATTCCTCTCGAACAAGAGTATCAACAACAACCCCATACATGTGTTTCTAGCCTTGTTGGGCCTCATCAGTGAGGTGAATCTGCGCCTCTCTGAGCACCGTGAGCAGGGGGTCCACATCTGGTTGCCCCCAGGTAACTCAGGGTGACCAACCCCAAGTTCCTCATAAATATTTCAAAAAAAGGGTAGCAGGCGCTCCTCTCCAGGAGGAACATGGCATGATAACCAGTTCTGAGATGAGAGTTTGCAGCACACGCTTTTTGCTCACTGTACCTTTCACAAATGGGAAATACCCATTTGCATATCAGTCTTTGTCCCGCCCACATGGGCAGTCCAGCAACAAAATGCTATGGCAATTCCTCTATGAACAAGAGTACCAACAGCAACCCCATACACATGTTTCAGCCTTGATGGACCTCATCAGTGAGGTGAAGCTGCGCCTTTCTGAGCACAGTGAGCAGGAAGTCCACGTCTGTTTGCCTCCAGGTAACTCAGGGTGACCAATCCCAAGTTCCTCACAAATATTTCAAAAAAAGGTAGCAGGCGCTCCTCTTCAGAAGGAACATAGCATGATAACCATTTCTGTGATGATAGTTTGCAGCACACGCGTTTTGCTCACTGTACCTTTCACAGACGTGAAATATCCATTTGCATATCAGTCTTTGTCCCGCCCACATGGGCAGTCCAGCACCGAAATGCTATGGCAATTCCTTTATGAACAAGAGTACCAACAGCAACCCGATACACATGTTTCAGCCTTGTTGGACCTCATCAGTGAGGTGAAGCTGCGCCTTTATGAGCACAGTGAGCAGGAAGTCCACGTCTGTTTGCCTCCAGGTAACTCAGGGTGGCCAACCCCAAGTTTGTTACAAATATTTCAAAAATAGGTAACAGGCGCTCCTCTCCAGAAGGAACATGGCATGATAACCAGTTCTGAGATGAGAGTTTGCAGCACACGGTTTTTGCTCACTGTACCTTTCACAGATGGGAAATATCCATTTGCATATCAGTCTTTGTCCCGGCCACATGGGCAGTCCATCACCGAAATGCTATGGCAATTCCTCTCGAACAAGAATACCAACAGCAACCCCATACACATGTTTCACCTTGTTGGGCCTCATCAGTGAGGTGAAGCTGCGCCTCTCTGAGCACAGTGAGCAGGGAGTCCACGTCTGTTTGCCCTCAGGTAACTCAGGGTGACCAATCCCACGTTCCTTACAAATATTTCAAAAAAAGGGTAGCAGGCGCTCCTCTCCAGAAGGAACATGGCATGATAACCAGTTATGAGATGAAAGTTTGCAGAAAAAGCTTTTTGCTCACTGTACCTTTCATTGATGGAAAATATCCATTTGCATATCAGTCTTTGTCCCGCCCACATGGGCAGTCCAGCACAAAATGCTATGGCAATTCCTCTCTGAACAAGAGTACCAACAGCAACCCCATATATGTTTTTCAGCCTTGTTGGGCTTCATCAGTGAGGTCAAGCTGCGCCTCTCAAGCACAGTGAGCAGAGAGTACACATCTGGTTGCCCCCAGGTTACTCAGGGTGACCAACCCCAAGTTCCTTACAAATATTTCAAAAAAAGGTAGCAGGCGCTCCTCTCCAGAAGGAACATAGCACGATTACCCGTTCTGAGATGAGAATTTGCAGCACATGCTTTTTGCTCACTGTACCTTTCACAGATGGGAAATATCCATTTGCATATCAGTCTTTGTCCCGCCCACATGGGCAGTCCAGCACCGAAATGCTATGGCAATTCTTCTCTGAACAAGAGTACCAACAGCAACCCCACACACTTGTTTCAGCCTTGTTGGGCTTCATCAGTGAGGTGAAGCTGCGCCTCTCTGAGCACAGTGAGCAGAGAGTCCACGTCTGGTTGCCCCCAGGTAATGCAGGGTGACCAACCCCAAGTTCCTTACAAATATTTCAAAAAAAGTTAGCAGACTCTCCTCTCTAGAAGGAACATAGCATTAGAACCATTTCTGAGATGAGAGTTAGCAGCACATGCTTTTTGTTCTCTGTACCTTTCACAAATGGGAAATAACCATTTGCATGTCAGTCTTTGTCCCACCCACATAGGCAGTCCAGCACCGAAATGCTATGGCAATTCTTCTCTGAACAAGAGTACCAACAGCAACCCCATACACATGTTTCAGCCTTGTTGGGGCTCATCAGTGAGGTGAAGCTGTGCCTCTCTGAGCACAGTGAGCAGGAAGTCCACGTCTGGTTGCCCCCAGGTAACTCAGGGTGACCAACCCCAAGTTCCTTACAAATATTTCAAAAATAGGTAGCAGGCGCTCCTCTACAGAAGGAACAAGTCATGATAACCAGTTCTGAGATGCGAGTTTGCAGCACACGCTTTTTGCTCACTGTACCTTTCAAAGATGGGAAATAACCAGTGCCTTAAGTGGCACTACAAATCGAGCCGGGGCCCATCGAGGGGGCGTGGCCTAACAACGGGGGTCTTGATGGGCCGTTAGGCCACGCCCCCTTGACGAGCCCCGGCTCAATGGGCTACTGGCACCCCTGCCAGGCAGCCTTTTGTAGAGATTAGCACCCTCTCCCCTTTGGGGGAGAGGGTGCTGATCTCTGCATTTCTATTCTATAGGCTTGCCTGGCAGGGGACAGCGCCTCTCCTATTCAGCCTTAATGGTGGCGCTGCCCCTCGCCAGCTGGGGAGGGGCAGCGTCACCATTAAGACTGAAAGGGTGAGGCCACTGGAAGCAGAGGCCTTTTTCCTAAAGACTGAAACTCCCGAGAATCCACGGGAGCTTCAGTATTTAGAAAGCAAGGCCTCTGCTTCCAGCGGCCACACGTTTTCTCCATAATGGTGGCGCCGGCCCACGTGCATCCCTTGATTAAAGGGATGCCTCGCAGGTGCGGCGCCACCATTATGGCTGAAAGGCATTTTTTTCTGAAGCCCGAAGCTCTCGCATATGAGCGAGAGCTTCAGGCTGTAGAAAAAAATGCTTTTTCCTGTAGTGGCCGGGGCTGACAGGGGAGATTAGTGGGCCCCGGCAGGGCCCCGCCTCAAAACGAAATTTCGGAGACTGCCGGGGCCCAGCCCCGGCAGGCCCCGGCCCACTTAAAGCCCTGGAAATAACCATTTGCATATCAGTCTTTGTCCCACCCACATGGGCAGTCCAGCACTGAAATGCTATGGCAATTCCTCTCGAACAAAAGTACCAACAGCAACCCCATACACATGTTTCAGCCTTGTTGGGCCTCATCAGTGAGGTGAAGCTGCGCCTCTCTGAGCACAGTGAGCAGGAAGTCCGCTTCTGGTTGCCCCCAGCTAACTCAGGGTGGCCAACCCCAGGTTTGTTACAAATATTTCAAAAATAGGTAGCAGGCACTCCTCTCCAGAAGGAACATAGCATGATAACCAGTTCTGAGATGAGAGTTTGCAGCACATGCTTTTTGCTCACTGTACCTTTCACAGATGGGAAATAACCATTTGCATATCAGTCTTTGTCCCGCCCACATTGGCAGTCCAGCACCGAAATGCTATGGCAATTCCTCTCTGAACAAGAGTACCAACAGCAACCCCATACACATGTTTCAGCCTTGTTGCGGCTCATCAGTGAGGTGAAGCTGTGCCTCTCTGAGCTCAGTGAGCAGGAAGTCGACGTCTAGTTGCCCCCAGGTAACTCAGGGTGACCAACCCCAAGTTCGATACAAATATTTCAAAAATAGCTAGCAGGCGCTCCTCTACAGAAGGAACAAGTCATGATAACCCGTTCTGAGATGCGAGTTTGCAGCACACGCTTTTTGCTCACTGTACCTTTCACAGATGGGAAATATCAATTTGCATATCAGTCTTTGTCCCGGCCACATGGGCAGTCCAGCACCGAAATGCTATGGCAATTCCTCTCTGAACAACAGTACCAACAGCAACCCCATACACGTGTTTCAGCCTTGTTGGGCCTCATCAGTGAGATGAAGCTGCGCCTCTCTGAGCATAGTGAGCAGGGAGACCACATCTGGTTGCCCCCAGGTAACTCAAGGTGATCAACCCCAAGTTCATTACAAATATTTCAAAAATAGGTAGCAGGCGCTCCTTTCCAGAAAGAACATGGCATGATAACCAGTTCTGAGATGAGAGTTTGCAGAATACGTTTTTTGCTCACTGTACCTTTCACAGATGGAAAATATCCATTTGCATATCAGTCTTTGTCCCACCCACATGGGCAGTTCAGCACCAAAATGCTATGGCAATTCCTCTATGAACAAGAGTACCAACAGTAACCCCATACACGTGTTTCAGCCTTGTTGGGCCTCATCAGTGAGGTGAAGCTCCGCCTCTTTGAGCACAGTGAGCAGGGAGTCCACGTCTGGTTGCCCCCAGATAACTCAGTGTGAGTAATCCCGAGTTCCTTACAAATATTTCAAAAAAAGGGTAGCAGGCGCTCCTCTCCAGAAGGAACATGGCATGATAATCATTTCTGAGATGAGAGTTTGCAGCACACACGTTTTGCTCACTTTACCTTTTACAGATGTGAAATATCCATTTGCATATCAGTCTTTGTCCCGGCCACATGGGCAGTCCAGCACCGAAATGCTAATGCAATTCCTCTCGAACAAAAGTACCAACAGCAACCCCATACACGTGTTTCAGCCTTGTTGGGCCTCATCAGTGAGGTGAAGCTGTGCCTCTCTGGGCACAGTGAGGAGGGAGTCCACGTCTCGTTGCCCCAAGGTAACCCGGGGTGACCAACCCCAAGTTCCTTACAAATATTTTTAAAAAAGTAGCAGACGCTCCTCTCCGGAAAGGAACTTGGCATGAAAAACCAGTTCTGAGATGAGAGTTTGCAGCACACGCTTTTTGCTCACTGTACCTTTCACAGATGGGAAATATCCATTTGCATATCAGTCTTTGTCCCGCCCACATGGGCAGTCCAGCACCGAAATGCTATGACAATTCCTCTCTGAAGAAGAGTACCAACAGCAACCCCATACACATGTTTCACCCTTGTTGGGCCTCATCAGTGAGGTGAAGCTGTGACTCTCTGAGCACAGTGAGCAGGAAGTCCACAACTGGTTGCCCCCAGGTAACTCAGGGTGACCAACCCCAAGTTTGTTACAAATATTTAAAAGATAGGTAGCAGGCACTCCTCTTCAGAAGGAAAAAGTCTTGATAACCAGTTCTGAGATGAGAGTTTGCAGCACACGTATTTTGCTCACTGTACCTTTCACAGATGGGAAATGTCAATTTGCATATCAGTCATTGTCCCAGCCACATGGGCAGTCCAGCACCGAAATGCTACGGCAATTCCTCTAGAACAAGAGTAACAACAGCAACCCCATACACGTGTTTCAGCCTTGTTGTGCCTCATCGGTGAGGTGAAGCTGTGTGTCTCGGAGCACAGTGAGAAGGGAGTCCACGTCTGGTTGCCCCCAGGTAACTCAGGGTAACCAACCCCAAGTTCCTTACAAATATTTCCAAAAAAGGGTAGCAGGCGTTCCTCTCCGGAAGGAAACTGGCATGATAACCAATTCTGAGATGAGAGTTTGCAGAAAAAGTTTTTTGCTTACTGTACCTTTCACAGATGGAAAATATCCATTTGCATATCAGTCTTTGTCTCGCCCACATCGGCAGTCCAGCACCAAAATGCTATGGTAATTCCTCTCTGAACAAGAGTACCAATCTGCAACCCCATACACGTGTTTCAGCCTTGTTGTGCCTCATCGGTGAGGTGAAGCTGTGTGTCTCGGAGCACAGTGAGCAGGGAGTCCATGTCTGGTTGCCCCCAGGTAACTCAGGGTGATCAATCCCACGTTTCTTACAAATATTTCAAAAAAAGGCTAGCAGGCGCTCCTCTCCAAAAGGAACATGGCATGATAACCAGATCTGAGATGAGAGTTTGCAGCACACGCTTTTTGCTCACTGTACCTTTCACAAATGGGAAATGTCCATTTGCATATCAGTCTTTGTCCCGCCCACATGGGCAGTCCAGCACCGCAATGCTATGGCAATTCCTCTCTGAACAAGAGTACCAACAGCAACCCCATACACATGTTTCAGCCTTGTTGGGCCTCATCTGTGAGGTGAAGCTGTGCCTCTCTGAGCACAGTGAGCAGGGAGTACACGTCTGGTTGCCCCCAGGTAACTCGGGATGACGAATCCCAAGTTCCTCACAAATATTTCAAAAAAAGGTAGCAGGCGCTCCTCTCCAGAAGGAACATAGCATGATAACCAGTTCTGAGATGAGAGTTTGCAGTATACGCGTTTTGCTCACTGTACCTTTCACAGACGGGAACTATCCATTTGCATATCAGTCTTTGTCGCGCCCACATGGGCAGTCCAGCACCGAAATGCTATGGCAATTCCTTTATGAACAAGAGTACCAACAGCAACCCCATACACATGTTTCAGCCTTGATGGACCTCATCAGTGAGGTGAAGCTGTGCTTCTCTGAGCAAAGTGAGTTGGAAGTCCATGTCTGGTTGCCCCCAGGTAACTCAGGGTGGCCAACCCCAAGTTCGTTACAAATATTTCAAAAAAAGGTAGCAGGCGCTCCTCTCCAGAAGGAACATAGCACGATTACCCGTTCTGAGATGAGAATTTGCAGCACATGCTTTTTGCTCACTGTACCTTTCACAGATGGGAAATATCCATTTGCATATCAGTCTTTGTCCCGCCCATATGGGCAGTCCAGCACCGAAATGCTATGGCAATTCTTCTCTGAACAAGAGTACCAACAGCAACCCCACACACTTGTTTCAGCCTTGTTGGGCTTCATCAGTGAGGTGAAGCTGCGCCTCTCTGAGCACAGTGAGCAGAGAGTCCACGTCTGGTTGCCCCCAGGTAACGCAGTGTGACCAACCCCAAGTTCCTTACAAATATTTCAAAAAAAGGTAGCAGACTCTCCTCTCTAGAAGGAACATAGCATTAGAACCAGTTCTGAGATGAGAGTTTGCAGCACATGCTTTTTGTTCACTGTACCTTTCACAGATGGGAAATAACCATATGCATGTCAGTCTTTGTCCCACCCACATAGGCAGTCCAGCACCGAAATGCTATGGCAATTCCTCTCTGAACAAGAGTACCAACAGCAACCCCATACACATGTTTCAGCCTTGTTGGGGCTCATCAGTGAGGTGAAGCTGTGCCTCTCTGAGCACAGTGAGCAGGAAGTCCACGTCTGGTTGCCCCCAGGTAACTCAGGGTGACCAACCCCAAGTTCGTTACAAATATTTCAAAAATAGGTAGCAGGCGCTCCTCTACAGAAGGAACAAGTCATGATAACCAGTTCTGAGATGCGAGTTTGCAGCACACGCTTTTTGCTCACTGTACCTTTCACAGATGGGAAATAACCATTTGCATATCAGTCTTTGTCCCACCCACATGGGCAGTCCAGCACTGAAATGCTATGGCAATTCCTCTCGAACAAAAGTACCAACAGCAACCCCATACACATGTTTCAGCCTTGTTGGACCTCATCAGTGAGGCGAAGCTGCGCCTCTCTGAGCACAGTGAGCAGGAAGTCCACTTCTGGTTGCCCCCAGCTAACTCAGGGTGGCCAACCCCAGGTTTGTTACAAATTTTTCAAAAATAGGTAGCAGGCGCTCCCCTCCAGAAGGAACATAGCATGATAACCAGTTCTGAGATGAGAGTTTGCAGCATATGCTTTTTGCTCACTGTACGTTTCACAGATGGGAAATAACCATTTGCATATCAGTCTTTGTCCCGCCCACATGGGCAGTCCAGCACCGAAATGCTATGGCAATTCCTCTCTGAACAAGAGTACCAACAGCAACCCCATACACATGTTTCAGCCTTGTTGCGGCTCATCAGTGAGGTGCAGCTGTGCCTCTCTGAGCACAGTGAGCAGGAAGTCCACGTCTAGTTGCCCCCAGGTAACTCAGGGTGACCAACCCCAAGTTCGATACAAATATTTCAAAAATTGGTAGCAGGCGCTCCTCTACAGAAGGAACAAGTCATGATAACCAGTTCTGAGATGCGAGTTTGCAGCACACGCTTTTTGCTCACTGTACCTTTCACAGATGGGAAATATCAATTTGCATATCAGTCTTTGTCCCGGCCACATGGGCAGTCCAGCACCGAAATGCTATGGCAATTCCTCTCTGAACAAGAGTACCAACAGCTACCCCATACACGTGTTTCAGCCTTGTTGGGCCTCATCAGTGAGGTGAAGCTCCGCCTCTTTGAGCACAGTGAGCAGGGAGTCCACGTCTGGTTGCCCCCAGATAACTCAGTGTGACTAATCCCGAGTTCCTTACAAATATTTCAAAAAAAGGGTAGCAGGCGCTCCTCTCCAGAAGGAACATGGCATGATAATCATTTCTGAGATGAGAGTTTGCAGCACACACGTTTTGCTCACTGTTCCTTTCACAGATGGGAAATTTCCATTTGCTTATCAGTCTTTGTCCCGGCCTCATGGGCAGTCCAGCACCGAAATGCTAATGCAATTCCTCTCGAACAAAAGTACCAACAGCAACCCCATACACGTGTTTCAGCCTTGTTGGGCCTCATCAGTGAGGTGAAGCTGTGCCTCTCCGGGCACAGTGAGCAGGGAGTCCACGTCTCGTTGCCCCAAGGTAACTCGGGGTGACCAACCCCAAGTTCGTTACAAATATTTCAAAAATAGGTAGCAGGCGCTCCTCTACAGAAGGAACAAGTCATGATAACCAGTTCTGAGATGCGAGTTTGCAGCACACGCTTTTTGCTCACTGTACCTTTCACAGATGGGAAATAACCATTTGCATATCAGTCTTTGTCCCACCCACATGGGCAGTCCAGCACTGAAATGCTATGGCAATTCCTCTCGAACAAAAGTACCAACAGCAACCCCATACACATGTTTCAGCCTTGTTGGATCTCATCAGTGAGGCGAAACTGCGCCTCTCTGAGCACAGTGAGCAGGAAGTCCACTTCTGGTTGCCCCCAGCTAACTCAGGGTGGCCAACCCCAGGTTTGTTACAAATTTTTCAAAAATAGGTAGCAGGCGCTCCTCTCCAGAAGGAACATAGCATGATAACCAGTTCTGAGATGAGAGTTTGCAGCACATGCTTTTTGCTCACTGTACGTTTCACAGATGGGAAATAACCATTTGCATATCAGTCTTTGTCCCGCCCACATGGGAAGTCCAGCACCGAAATGCTATGGCAATTCCTCTCTGAACAAGAGTACCAACAGCAACCCCATACACATGTTTCAGCCTTGTTGCGGCTCATCAGTGAGGTGCAGCTGTGCCTCTCTGAGCACAGTGAGCAGGAAGGACACGTCTAGTTGCCCCCAGGTAACTCAGGGTGACCAACCCCAAGTTCGATATAAATATTTAAAAAATTGGTAGCAGGCGCTCCTCTACAGAAGGAACAAGTCATGATAACCAGTTCTGAGATGCGAGTTTGCAGCACACGCTTTTTGCTCACTGTACCTTTCACAGATGGGAAATATCAATTTGCATATCAGTCTTTGTCCCGGCCACATGGGCAGTCCAGCACCGAAATGCTATGGCAATTCCTCTCTGAACAAGAGTACCAACAGCTACCCCATACACGTGTTTCAGCCTTGTTGGGCCTCATCAGTGAGGTGAAGCTCCGCCTCTTTGAGCACAGTGAGCAGGGAGTCCACGTCTGGTTGCCCCCAGATAACTCAGTGTGACTAATCCCGAGTTCCTTACAAATATTTCAAAAAAAGCGTAGCAGGCGCTCCTCTCCAGAAGGAACATGGCATGATAATCATTTCTGAGATGAGAGTTTGCAGCACACACGTTTTGCTCACTGTTCCTTTCACAGATGGGAAATTTCCATTTGCTTATCAGTCTTTGTCCCGGCCACATGGGCAGTCCAGCACCGAAATGCTAATGCAATTCCTCTCGAACAAAAGTACCAACAGCAACCCCATACACGTGTTTCAGCCTTGTTGGGCCTCATCAGTGAGGTGAAGCTGTGCCTCTCCGGGCACAGTGAGCAGGGAGTCCACGTCTCGTTGCCCCAAGGTAACTTGGGGTGACCAACCCCAAGTTCCTTACAAATATTTTAAAAAAAAGTAGCAGACCCTCCTCTCCGGAAAGGAACATGGCATGAAAACCAGTTCTGAGATGAGAGATTGCAGCACACGCTTTGTGCTCACTGTACCTTTCACAGATGGGAAATACCCATTTGCATATCAGTCTTTGTCCCGCCCACATGGGCAGTCCAGCACCGAAATGCTATGACAATTCCTCTCTGAAGAAGAGTACCAACAGCAACCCCATACACATGTTTCACCCTTGTTGGGCCTCATCAGTGAGGTGAAGCTGTGACTCTCTGAGCACAGTGAGCAGGAAGTCCACAACTTGTTGCCCCCAGGTAACTCAGGGTGACCAACCCCAAGTTCGTTACAAATATTTAAAAAATAGGTAGCAGGCGCTCCTCTTCAGAAGGAACAAGTCATGATAACCAGTTCTGAGATGAGAGTTTGCAGCACACGTATTTTGCTCACTGTACCTTTCACAGATGAGAAATGTCAATTTGCATATCAGTCATTGTCCCAGCCACATGGGCAGTCCAGCACCGAAATGCTACGGCAATTCCTCTCGAACAAGAGTAACAACAGCAACCCCATACACGTGTTTCAGCCTTGTTGTGCCTCATCGGTGAGATGAAGCTGCGCCTCTCTGAGCATAGTGAGCAGGGAGACCACGTCTGGTTGCCCCCAGGTAACTCAAGGTGATCAACCCCAAGTTCATTACAAATATTTCAAAAATAAGTTGCAGGCGCTCCTCTCCAGAAAGAACATGGCATGATAACCAGTTCTGAGATGAGAGTTTGCAGAATACTTTTTTGCTCACTGTACCTTTCACAGATGGAAAATATCCATTTGCATATAAGTCTTTGTCTCGCCCACATCAGCAGTCCAGCACCAAAATGCTATGGCAATTCCTCTCTGAACAAGAGTACCAATCTGCAACCCCATACACGTGTTTCAGCCTTGTTGTGCCTCATCGGTGAGGTGAAGCTGTGTGTCTCGGAGCACAGTGAGCAGGGAGTCCACGTCTGGTTGCCCCCAGGTAACTCAGGGTGATCAATCCCACGTTTCTTACAAATATTTCAAAAAAAGGGTAGCAGGCGCTCCTCTCCAAAAGGAACATGGCATGATAACCAGATCTGAGATGAGAGTTTGCAGCACACGCTTTTTGCTCACTGTACCTTTCACAAATGGGAAATGTCCATTTGCATATCAGTCTTTGTCCCGCCCACATGGGCAGTCCAGCACCGCAATGCTATGGCAATTCCTCTCTGAACAAGAGTACCAACAGCAACCCCATACACATGTTTCAGCCTTGTTGGGCCTCATCTGTGAGGTGAAGCTGTGCCTCTCTGAGCACAGTGAGCAGGGAGTCCACGTCTGGTTGCCCCCAGGTAACTCGGGATGACCAATCCCAAGTTCCTCACAAATATTTCAAAAAAAGGTAGCAGGCGCTCCTCTCCAGAAGGAACATAGCATGATAACCAGTTCTGAGATGAGAGTTTGCAGTGCATGCGTTTTGCTCACTGTACCTTTCACAGACGGGAACTATCCATTTGCATATCAGTCTTTGTCGCGCCCACATGGGCAGTCCAGCACCGAAATGCTATGGCAATTCCTTTATGAACAAGAGTACCAACAGCAACCCCATACACATGTTTCAGCCTTGATGGACCTCATCAGTGAGGTGAAGCTGTGCCTCTCTGAGCACAGTGAGTTGGAAGTCCATGTCTGGTTGCCCCCAGGTAAATCAGGGTGGCCAACCCCAAGTTCGTTACAAATATTTAAAAAATAGGTAACAGGCACTCCTCTCCAGAAGGAACATGGCATGATAACCAGTTCTGAGATGAGAGTTTGCAGCACACGGTTTTTGCTCACTGTACCTTTCACAGATGGGAAATATCCATTTGCATATCAGTCTTTGTCCCGGCCACATGGGCAGTCCAGCACAAAATGCTATGGCAATTCCTTTCTGAACAAGAGTACCAACAGCAACCCCATACACGTGTCTCACCTTGTTGGGCCTCATCAGTGAGGTGAATCTGCGGCTCTCTGAGCACAGTGAGCAGGGAGTCCTCGACTGGTTGCCCCTAGTTAACTCAGGGTGACCAACCCAATTTCCTTACAAATATTTCAAGAAAAGGTAGCAGGCCCTCCTCTCCAGAAGGAACATGGCATGTTAACCATTTCTGAGATGAAAGTTGCAGCACTCGCTTTTTGCTCACTGTACCTTTAACAAAACGGAAATATCCATTCGCATATCAGTCTTTGTCCCGGCCACATGGGCAGTCCAGCACCGAAATGCTATGGCAATTCCTCTCGAACAAGAGTATCAACAACAACCCCATACATGTGTTTCTAGCCTTGTTGGGCCTCATCAGTGAGGTGAATCTGCGCCTCTCTGAGCACCGTGAGCAGGGGGTCCACATCTGGTTGCCCCCAGGTAACTCAGGGTGACCAACCCCAAGTTCCTCATAAATATTTCAAAAAAAGGGTAGCAGGCGCTCCTCTCCAGAAGGAACATGGCATGATAACCAGTTCTGAGATGAGAGTTTGCAGCACACGCTTTTTGCTCACTGTACCTTTCACAAATGGGAAATACCCATTTGCATATCAGTCTTTGTCCCGCCCACATGGGCAGTCCGGCAACAAAATGCTATGGCAATTCCTCTATGAACAAGAGTACCAACAGCAACCCCATACACATGTTTCAGCCATGATGGACCTCATCAGTGAGGTGAAGCTGCGCCTTTCTGAGCACAGTGAGCAGGAAGTCCACGTCTGTTTGCCTCCAGGTAACTCAGGGTGACCAATCCCAAGTTCCTCACAAATATTTCAAAAAAAGGTAGCAGGCGCTCCTCTTCAGAAGGAACATAGCATGATAACCATTTCTGTGATGATAGTTTGCAGCACACGCGTTTTGCTCACTGTACCTTTCACAGACGTGAAATATCCATTTGCATATAAGTCTTTGTCCCGCCCACATGGGCAGTCCAGCACCGAAATGCTATGGCAATTCCTTTATGAACAAGAGTACCAACAGCAACCCGATACACATGTTTCAGCCTTGTTGGACCTCATCAGTGAGGTGAAGCTGCGCCTTTCTGAGCACAGTGAGCAGGAAGTCCACGTCTGTTTGCCTCCAGGTAACTCAGGGTGGCCAACCCCAAGTTCGTTACAAATATTTCAAAAATAGGTAACAGGGGCTCCTCTCCAGAAGGAACATGGCATGATAACCAGTTCTGAGATGAGAGTTTGCAGCACACGGTTTTTGCTCACTGTACCTTTCACAGATGGGAAATATCCATTTGCATATCAGTCTTTGTCCCGGCCACATGGGCAGTCCATCACCGAAATGCTATGGCAATTCCTCTCGAACAAGAGTACCAACAGCAACCCCATACACATGTTTCACCTTGTTGGGCCTCATCAGTGAGGTGAAGCTGCGCCTCTCTGAGCACAGTGAGCAGGAAGTCCACGTCTCGTTGCCCCCAGGTAACTTGGGGTGACCAATCCCAAGTTCCTCACAAATATTTCAAAAAAAGGTAGCAAGCGCTCCCCTCCAGAAGGAATATAGCATGATAACCAGTTCTGAGATGAGAGATTGCAGCACACGCGTTTTGCTCACTGTACCTTTCACAGACGGGAACTATCCATTTGCATATCAGTCTTTGTCCCGCCCACATGGGCAGTCCAGCACCGAAATGCTAAGGCAATTCCTTTATGAACAAGAATACCAACAGCAACCCCATACACATGTTTCAGCCTTGATGGACCTCATCAGTGAGGTGAAGCTGTGCCTCTCTGAGCACAGTGAGCAGGAAGTCCACGTCTGGTTGCCCCCAGGTAACTCAGGGTGACCAATCCCACGTTCCTTACAAATATTTCAAAAAAAGGGTAGCAGGCGCTCCTCTCCAGAAGGAACATGGCATGATAACCAGTTCTGAGATGAGAGTTTGCAGCACACGGTTTTTGCTCACTGTACCTTTCACAGATGGGAAATATCCATTTGCATATCAGTCTTTGTCCCGGCCACATGGGCAGTCCAGCACCGAAATGCTATGGCAATTCCTCTCGAACAAGAGTACCAACACCAACCCCATACATGTGTTTCTAGCCTTGTTGGGCCTCATCAGTGAGGTGAATCTGCGCCTCTCTGAGCACCGTGAGCAGGGGGTCCACATCTGGTTGCCTCCAGGTAACTCAGGGTGGCCAACCCCAAGTTCGCTACAAATATTTCAAAAATAGGTAACAGGCGCTCCTCTCCAGAAGGAACATGGCATGATAACCAGTTCTGAGATTAGAGTTTGCAGCACACGGTTTTTGCTCATTGTACCTTTCACAGATGGGAAATATCCATTTGCATATCAGTCTTTGTCCCGGCCACATGGGCAGTCCATCACCGAAATGCTATGGCAATTCCTCTCGAACAAGAGTACCAACAGCAACCCCATACACGTGTTTCACCTTGTTGGGCCTCATCAGTGAGGTGAATCTGGGGCTCTCTGAGCACAGTGAGCAGGGAGTCCACATCTGTTTGCCCTCAGGTAACTCAGGGTGACCAATCCCACGTTCCTTACAAATATTTCAAAAAAAGGGCAGCAGGCGCTCCTCTCCAGAAGGAACATGGCATGATAACCAGTTATGAGATGAAAGTTTGCAGAAAAAGCTTTTTGCTCACTGTACCTTTCATTGATGGAAAATATCCATTTGCATATCAGTCTTTGTCCCGCCCACATGGGCAGTCCAGCACGAAATGCTATGGCAATTCCTCTCTGAACAAGAGTACCAACAGCAACCCCATATATGTTTTTCAGCCTTGTTCGGCTTCATCAGTGAGGTCAAGCTGCGCCTCTCAAGCACAGTGAGCAGAGAGTACACATCTGGTTGCCCCCAGGTTACTCAGGGTGACCAACCCCAAGTTCCTTACAAATATTTCAAAAAAAGGTAGCAGGCGCTCCTCTCCAGAAGGAACATAGCACGATTACCCGTTCTGAGATGAGAATTTGCAGCACATGCTTTTTGCTCACTGTACCTTTCACAGATGGGAAATATCCATTTGCATATCAGTCTTTGTCCCGCCCACATGGGCAGTCCAGCACCGAAATGCTATGGCAATTCTTCTCTGAACAAGAGTACCAACAGCAACCCCACACACTTGTTTCAGCCTTGTTGGGCTTCATCAGTGAGGTGAAGCTGCGCCTCTCTGAGCACAGTGAGCAGAGAGTCCACGTCTGGTTGCCCCCAGGTAATGCAGGGTGACCGACCCCAAGTTCCTTACAAATATTTCAAAAAAAGTTAGCAGACTCTCCTCTCTAGAAGGAACATAGCATTAGAACCATTTCTGAGATGAGAGTTAGCAGCACATGCTTTTTGTTCTCTGTACCTTTCACAAATGGGAAATAACCATTTGCATGTCAGTCTTTGTCCCACCCACATAGGCAGTCCAGCACCGAAATGCTATGGCAATTCTTCTCTGAACAAGAGTACCAACAGCAACCCCATACACATGTTTCAGCCTTGTTGGGGCTCATCAGTGAGGTGAAGCTGTGCCTCTCTGAGCACAGTGAGCAGGAAGTCCACGTCTGGTTGCCCCCAGGTAACTCAGGGTGACCAACCCCAAGTTCCTTACAAATATTTCAAAAATAGGTAGCAGGCGCTCCTCTACAGAAGGAACAAGTCATGATAACCAGTTCTGAGATGCGAGTTTGCAGCACACGCTTTTTGCTCACTGTACCTTTCACAGATGGGAAATAACCATTTGCATATCAGTCTTTGTCCCACCCACATGGGCAGTCCAGCACTGAAATGCTATGGCAATTCCTCTCGAACAAAAGTACCAACAGCAACCCCATACATGTGTTTCAGCCTTGTTGGGCCTCATCAGTGAGGTGAAGCTGCGCCTCTCCGAGCACAGTGAGCAGGGAGACCACGACTGGTTGCCCCCAGATAACTCAAGGTGACCAAATAGCAGGCGCTCCTCTCCAGAAAGAACATGGCATGATAACCAGTTCTGAGATGAGAGTTTGCAGAATAAGTTTTTTGCTCACTGTACCTTTCACAGATGGGAAATAACCATTTGCATATCAGTCTTTGTCCCACCCACATGGGCAGTCCAGCACCGAAATGCTATGGCAATTCCTCTATGAACAATAGTACCAACAGTAACCCCATACACATGTTTCAGCCTTGTTGGACCTCATCAGTGAGGCGAAGCTGCGCCTCTCTGAGCACAGTGAGCAGGAAGTCCGCTTCTGGTTGCCCCCAGCTAACTCAGGGTGGCCAACCCCAGGTTTGTTACAAATATTTCAAAAATAGGTAGCAGGCGCTCCTCTCCAGAAGGAACATTGCATGATAACCAGTTCTGAGTTGAGAGTTTGCAGCACATGCATTTTGCTCACTGTACCTTTCACAGATGGGAAATAACCATTTGCATATCAGTCTTTGTCCCGCCCACATTGGCAGTCCAGCACCGAAATGCTATGGCAATTCCTCTCTGAACAACAGTACCAACAGCAACCCCATACACGTGTTTCAGCCTTGTTGGGCCTCATCAGTGAGATGAAGCTGCGCCTCTCTGAGCATAGTGAGCAGGGAGACCACATCTGGTTGCCCCCAGGTAACTCAAGGTGATCAACCCCAAGTTCATTACAAATATTTCAAAAAAAGGTAGCAGGCGCTCCTTTCCAGAAAGAACATGGCATGATAACCAGTTCTGAGATGAGAGTTTGCAGAATACGTTTTTTGCTCACTGTACCTTTCACAGATGGAAAATATCCATTTGCATATCAGTCTTTGTCCCACCCACATGGGCAGTTCAGCACCGAAATGCTATGGCAATTCCTCTATGAACAAGAGTACCAACAGTAACCCCATACACGTGTTTCAGCCTTGTTGGGCCTCATCAGTGAGGTGAAGCTCCGCCTCTTTGAGCACAGTGAGCAGGGAGTCCACGTCTGGTTGCCCCCAGATAACTCAGTGTGAGTAATCCAGAGTTCCTTACAAATATTTCAAAAAAAGGGTAGCAGGCGCTCCTCTCCAGAAGGAACATGGCATGATAATCATTTCTGAGATGAGAGTTTGCAGCACACACGTTTTGCTCACTTTACCTTTTACAGATGTGAAATATCCATTTGCATATCAGTCTTTGTCCCGGCCACATGGGCAGTCCAGCACCGAAATGCTAATGCAATTCCTCTCGAACAAAAGTACCAACAGCAACCCCATACACGTGTTTCAGCCTTGTTGGGCCTCATCAGTGAGGTGAAGCTGTGCCTCTCTGGGCACAGTGAGCAGGGAGTCCACGTCTCGTTGCCCCAAGGTAACTCGGGGTGACCAACCCCAAGTTCCTTACAAATATTTTAAAAAAAGTAGCAGACGCTCCTCTCCGGAAAGGAACTTGGCATGAAAACCAGTTCTGAGATGAGAGTTTGCAGCACACGCTTTTTGCTCACTGTACCTTTCACAGATGGGAAATATCCATTTGCATATCAGTCTTTGTCCCGCCCACATGGGCAGTCCAGCACCGAAATGCTATGACAATTCCTCTCTGAAGAAGAGTACCAACAGCAACCCCATACACATGTTTCACCCTTGTTGGGCCTCATCAGTGAGGTGAAGCTGTGACTCTCTGAGCACAGTGAGCAGGAAGTCCACAACTGGTTGCCCCCAGGTAACTCAGGGTGACCAACCCCAAGTTTGTTACAAATATTTAAAAAATAGGTAGCAGGCACTCCTCTTCAGAAGGAAAAAGTCATGATAACCAGTTCTGAGATGAGAGTTTGCAGCACACGTATTTTGCTCACTGTACCTTTCACAGATGGGAAATGTCAATTTGCATATCAGTCATTGTCCCAGCCACATGGGCAGTCCAGCACCGAAATGCTACGGCAATTCCTCTAGAACAAGAGTAACAACAGCAACCCCATACACGTGTTTCAGCCTTGTTGTGCCTCATCGGTGAGGTGAAGCTGTGTGTCTCGGAGCACAGTGAGCAGGGAGTCCACGTCTGGTTGCCCCCAGGTAACTCAGGGTAACCAACCCCAAGTTCCTTACAAATATTTCCAAAAAAGGGTAGCAGGCGTTCCTCTCCGGAAGGAAACTGGCATGATAACCAATTCTGAGATGAGAGTTTGCAGAAAAAGTTTTTTGCTTACTGTACCTTTCACAGATGGAAAATATCCATTTGCATATCAGTCTTTGTCTCGCCCACATCGGCAGTCCAGCACCAAAATGCTATGGCAATTCCTCTCTGAACAAGAGTACCAATCTGCAACCCCATACACGTGTTTCAGCCTTGTTGTGCCTCATCGGTGAGGTGAAGCTGTGTGTCTCGGAGCACAGTGAGCAGGGAGTCCATGTCTGGTTGCCCCCAGGTAACTCAGGGTGATCAATCCCACGTTTCTTACAAATATTTCAAAAAAAGGCTAGCAGGCGCTCCTCTCCAAAAGGAACATGGCATGATAACCAGATCTGAGATGAGAGTTTGCAGCACACGCTTTTTGCTCACTGTACCTTTCACAAATGGGAAATGTCCATTTGCATATCAGTCTTTGTCCCGCCCACATGGGCAGTCCAGCACCGCAATGCTATGGCAATTCCTCTCTGAACAAGAGTACCAACAGCAACCCCATACACCTGTTTCAGCCTTGTTGGGCCTCATCTGTGAGGTGAAGCTGTGCCTCTCTGAGCACAGTGAGCAGGGAGTACACGTCTGGTTGCCCCCAGGTAACTCGGGATGACGAATCCCAAGTTCCTCACAAATATTTCAAAAAAAGGTAGCAGGCGCTCCTCTCCAGAAGGAACATAGCATGATAACCAGTTCTGAGATGAGAGTTTGCAGTATACGCGTTTTGCTCACTGTACCTTTCACTGACGGGAACTATCCATTTGCATATCAGTCTTTGTCGCGCCCACATGGGCAGTCCAGCACCGAAATGCTATGGCAATTCCTTTATGAACAAGAGTACCAACAGCAACCCCATACACATGTTTCAGCCTTGATGGACCTCATCAGTGAGGTGAAGCTGTGCCTCTCTGAGCAAAGTGAGTTGGAAGTCCATGTCTGGTTGCCCCCAGGTAACTCAGGGTGGCCAACCCCAAGTTCGTTACAAATATTTCAAAAAAAGGTAGCAGGCGCTCCTCTCCAGAAGGAACATAGCACGATTACCCGTTCTGAGATGAGAATTTGCAGCACATGCTTTTTGCTCACTGTACCTTTCACAGATGGGAAATATCCATTTGCATATCAGTCTTTGTCCCGCCCACATGGGCAGTCCAGCACCGAAATGCTATGGCAATTCTTCTCTGAACAAGAGTACCAACAGCAACCCCACACACTTGTTTCAGCCTTGTTGGGCTTCATCAGTGAGGTGAAGCTGCGCCTCTCTGAGCACAGTGAGCAGAGAGTCCACGTCTGGTTGCCCCCAGGTAACGCAGTGTGACCAACCCCAAGTTCCTTACAAATATTTCAAAAAAAGGTAGCAGACTCTCCTCTCTAGAAGGAACATAGCATTAGAACCAGTTCTGAGATGAGAGTTTGCAGCACATGCTTTTTGTTCACTGTACCTTTCACAGATGGGAAATAACCATATGCATGTCAGTCTTTGTCCCACCCACATAGGCAGTCCAGCACCGAAATGCTATGGCAATTCCTCTCTGAACAAGAGTACCAACAGCAACCCCATACACATGTTTCAGCCTTGTTGGGGCTCATCAGTGAGGTGAAGCTGTGCCTCTCTGAGCACAGTGAGCAGGAAGTCCACGTCTGGTTGCCCCCAGGTAACTCAGGGTGACCAACCCCAAGTTCGTTACAAATATTTCAAAAATAGGTAGCAGGCGCTCCTCTACAGAAGGAACAAGTCATGATAACCAGTTCTGAGATGCGAGTTTGCAGCACACGCTTTTTGTTCACTGTACCTTTCACAGATGGGAAATAACCATTTGCATATCAGTCTTTGTCCCACCCACATGGGCAGTCCAGCACTGAAATGCTATGGCAATTCCTCTCGAACAAAAGTACCAACAGCAACCCCATACACATGTTTCAGCCTTGTTGGACCTCATCAGTGAGGCGAAGCTGCGCCTCTCTGAGCACAGTGAGCAGGAAGTCCACTTCTGGTTGCCCCCAGCTAACTCAGGGTGGCCAACCCCAGGTTTGTTACAAATTTTTCAAAAATAGGTAGCAGGCGCTCCCCTCCAGAAGGAACATAGCATGATAACCAGTTCTGAGATGAGAGTTTGCAGCACATGCTTTTTGCTCACTGTACGTTTCACAGATGGGAAATAACCATTTGCATATCAGTCTTTGTCCCGCCCACATGGGCAGTCCAGCACCGAAATGCTATGGCAATTCCTCTCTGAACAAGAGTACCAACAGCAACCCCATACACATGTTTCAGCCTTGTTGCGGCTCATCAGTGAGGTGCAGCTGTGCCTCTCTGAGCACAGTGAGCAGGAAGTCCACGTCTAGTTGCCCCCAGGTAACTCAGGGTGACCAACCCCAAGTTCGATACAAATATTTCAAAAATTGGTAGCAGGCGCTCCTCTACAGAAGGAACAAGTCATGATAACCAGTTCTGAGATGCGAGTTTGCAGCACACGCTTTTTGCTCACTGTACCTTTCACAGATGGGAAATATCAATTTGCATATCAGTCTTTGTCCCGGCCACATGGGCAGTCCAGCACCGAAATGCTATGGCAATTCCTCTCTGAACAAGAGAACCAACAGCTACCCCATACACGTGTTTCAGCCTTGTTGGGCCTCATCAGTGAGGTGAAGCTCCGCCTCTTTGAGCACAGTGAGCAGGGAGTCCACGTCTGGTTGCCCCCAGATAACTCAGTGTGACTAATCCCGAGTTCCTTACAAATATTTCAAAAAAAGGGTAGCAGGCGCTCCTCTCCAGAAGGAACATGGCATGATAATCATTTCTGAGATGAGAGTTTGCAGCACACACGTTTTGCTCACTGTTCCTTTCACAGATGGGAAATTTCCATTTGCTTATCAGTCTTTGTCCCGGCCACATGGGCAGTCCAGCACCGAAATGCTAATGCAATTCCTCTCGAACAAAAGTACCAACAGCAACCCCATACACGTGTTTCAGCCTTGTTGGGCCTCATCAGTGAGGTGAAGCTGTGCCTCTCCGGGCACAGTGAGCAGGGAGTCCACGTCTCGTTGCCCCAAGGTAACTCGGGGTGACCAACCCCAAGTTCCTTACAAATATTTAAAAAAAAAGTAGCAGACGCTCCTCTCCGGAAAGGAACATGGCATGAAAACCAGTTCTGAGATGAGAGATTGCTTTTTGCTCACTGTACCTTTCACAGATGGGAAATACCCATTTGCATATCAGTCTTTGTCCCGCCCACATGGGCAGTCCAGCACCAAAATGCTATGACAATTCCTCTCTGAAGAAGAGTACCAACAGCAACCCCATACACATGTTTCACCCTTGTTGGGCCTTATCAGTGAGGTGAAGCTGTGACTCTCTGAGCACAGTGAGCAGGAAGTCCACAACTTGTTGCCCCCAGGTAACTCAGGGTGACCAACCCCAAGTTCGTTACAAATATTTAAAAAATAGGTAGCAGGCGCTCCTCTTCAGAAGGAACAAGTCATGATAACCAGTTCTGAGATGAGAGTTTGCAGCACACGTATTTTGCTCACTGTACCTTTCACAGATGGGAAATGTCAATTTGCATATCAGTCATTGTCCCAGCCACATGGGCAGTCCAGGACCGAAATGCTACGGCAATTCCTCTCGAACAAGAGTAACAACAGCAACCCCATACACGTGTTTCAGCCTTGTTGTGCCTCATCGGTGAGATGAAGCTGCGCCTCTCTGAGCATAGTGAGCAGGGAGACCACGTCTGGTTGCCCCCAGGTAACTCAAGGTGATCAACCCCAAGTTCATTACAAATATTTCAAAAATAGGTTGCAGGCGCTCCTCTCCAGAAAGAACATGGCATGATAACCAGTTCTGAGATGAGAGTTTGCAGAATACGTTTTTTGCTCACTGTACCTTTCACAGATGGAAAATATCCATTTGCATATCAGTCTTTGTCTCGCCCACATCGGCAGTCCAGCACCAAAATGATATGGCAATTCCTCTCTGAACAAGAGTACCAATCTGCAACCCCATACACGTGTTTCAGCCTTGTTGTGCCTCATCGGTGAGGTGAAGCTGTGTGTCTCGGAGCACAGTGAGCAGGGAGTCCACGTCTGGTTGCCCCCAGGTAACTCAGGGTGATCAATCCCACGTTTCTTACAAATATTTCAAAAAAAGGGTAGCAGGCGCTCCTCTCCAAAAGGAACATGGCATGATAACCAGATCTGAGATGAGAGTTTGCAGCACACGCTTTTTGCTCACTGTACCTTTCACAAATGGGAAATGTCCATTTGCATATCAGTCTTTGTCCCGCCGACATGGGCAGTCCAGCACCGCAATGCTATGGCAATTCCTCTCTGAACAAGAGTACCAACAGCAACCCCATACACATGTTTCAGCCTTGTTGGGCCTCATCTGTGAGGTGAAGCTGTGCCTCTCTGAGCACAGTGAGCAGGGAGTCCACGTCTGGTTGCCCCCAGGTAACTCGGGATGACCAATCCCAAGTTCCTCACAAATATTTCAAAAAAAGGTAGCAGGCGCTCCTCTCCAGAAGGAACATAGCATGATAACCAGTTCTGAGATGAGAGTTTGCAGTACATGCGTTTTGCTCACTGTACCTTTCACAGACGGGAACTATCCATTTGCATATCAGTCTTTGTCGCGCCCACATGGGCAGTCCAGCACCGAAATGCTATGGCAATTCCTTTATGAACAAGAGTACCAACAGCAACCCCATACACATGTTTCAGCCTTGATGGACCTCATCAGTGAGGTGAAGCTGTGCCTCTCTGAGCACAGTGAGTTGGAAGTCCAAGTCTGGTTGCCCCCAGGTAACTCAGGGTGGCCAACCCCAAGTTCGTTACAAATATTTAAAAAATAGGTAACAGGCACTCCTCTCCAGAAGGAACATGGCATGATAACCAGTTCTGAGATGAGAGTTTGCAGCACACGGTTTTTGCTCACTGTACCTTTCACAGATGGGAAATATCCATTTGCATATCAGTCTTTGTCCCGGCCACATGGGCAGTCCAGCACCGAAATGCTATGGCAATTCCTGTCGAACAAGAGTACCAACAGCAACCCCATACACGTGTTTCACCTTGTTGGGCCTCATCAGTGAGGTGAATCTGCGGCTCTCTGAGCACAGTGAGCAGGGAGTCCTCGACTGGTTGCCCCCAGGTAACTCAGGGTGACCAACCCAATTTCCTTACAAATATTTCAAGAAAAGGTAGCAGGCCCTCCTCTCCAGAAGGAACATGGCATGTTAACCATTTCTGAGATGAAAGTTGCAGCACTCGCTTTTTGCTCACTGTACCTTTAACAAAACGGAAATATCCATTCGCATATCAGTCTTTGTCCCGGCCACATGGGCAGTCCAGCACCGAAATGCTATGGCAATTCCTCTCGAACAAGAGTATCAACAACAACCCCATACATGTGTTTCTAGCCTTGTTGGGCCTCATCAGTGAGGTGAATCTGCGCCTCTCTGAGCACCGTGAGCAGGGGTTCCACATCTGGTTGCCCCCAGGTAACTCAGGGTGACCAACCCCAAGTTCCTCATAAATATTTCAAAAAAAGGGTAGCAGGCGCTCCTCTCCAGAAGGAACATGGCATGATAACCAGTTCTGAGATGAGAGTTTGCAGCACACGCTTTTTGCTCACTGTACCTTTCACAAATGGGAAATACCCATTTGCATATCAGTCTTTGTCCCGCCCACATGGGCAGTCCAGCAACAAAATGCTATGGCAATTCCTCTATGAACAAGAGTACCAACAGCAACCCCATACACATGTTTCAGCCTTGATGGACCTCACCAGTGAGGTGAAGCTGCGCCTTTCTGAGCACAGTGAGCAGGAAGTCCACGTCTGTTTGCCTCCAGGTAACTCGGGGTGACCAATCCCAAGTTCCTCACAAATATTTCAAAAAAAGGCAGCAGGCGCTCCTCTTCAGAAGGAACATAGCATGATAACCATTTCTGTGATGATAGTTTGCAGCACACGCGTTTTGCTCACTGTACCTTTCACAGACGTGAAATATCCATTTGCATATCAGTCTTTGTCCCGCCCACATGGGCAGTCCAGCACCGAAATGCTATGGCAATTCCTTTATGAACAAGAGTACCAACAGCAACCCGATACACATGTTTCAGCCTTGTTGGACCTCATCAGTGAGGTGAAGCTGCGCCTTTCTGAGCACAGTGAGCAGGAAGTCCACGTCTGTTTGCCTCCAGGTAACTCAGGGTGGCCAACCCCAAGTTCGTTACAAATATTTCAAAAATAGGTAACAGGCGCTCCTCTCCAGAAGGAACATGGCATGATAACCAGTTCTGAGATGAGAGTTTGCAGCACACGGTTTTTGCTCACTGTACCTTTCACAGATGGGAAATATCCATTTGCATATCAGTCTTTGTCCCGGCCACATGGGCAGTCCATCACCGAAATGCTATGGCAATTCCTCTCGAACAAGAGTACCAACAGCAACCCCATACACATGTTTCACCTTGTTGGGCCTCATCAGTGAGGTGAAGCTGCGCCTCTCTGAGCACAGTGAGCAGGAAGTCCTCGTCTCGTTGCCCCCAGGTAACTTGGGGTGACCAATCCCAAGTTCCTCACAAATATTTCAAAAAAAGGTAGCAAGCGCTCCCCTCCAGAAGGAATATAGCATGATAACCAGTTCTGAGATGAGAGATTGCAGCACACGCGTTTTGCTCACTGTACCTTTCACAGACGGGAACTATCCATTTGCATATCAGTCTTTGTCCCGCCCACATGGGCAGTCCAGCACCGAAATGCTAAGGCAATTCCTTTATGAACAAGAATACCAACAGCAACCCCATACACATGTTTCAGCCTTGATGGACCTCATCAGTGAGGTGAAGCTGTGCCTCTCTGAGCACAGTGAGCAGGAAGTCCACATCTGGTTGCCCCCAGGTAACTCAGGGTGACCAATCCCACGTTCCTTACAAATATTTCAAAAAAAGGGTAGCAGGCGCTCCTCTCCAGAAGGAACATGGCATGATAACCAGTTCTGAGATGAGAGTTTGCAGCACACGGTTTTTGCTCACTGTACCTTTCACAGATGGGAAATATCCATTTGCATATCAGTCTTTGTCCCGGCCACATGGGCAGTCCAGCACCGAAATGCTATGGCAATTCCTCTCGAACAAGAGTACCAACACCAACCCCATACATGTGTTTCTAGCCTTGTTGGGCCTCATCAGTGAGGTGAATCTGCGCCTCTCTGAGCACCGTGAGCAGGGGGTCCACATCTGGTTGCCTCCAGGTAACTCAGGGTGGCCAACCCCAAGTTCGTTACAAATATTTCAAAAATAGGTAACAGGCGCTCCTCTCCAGAAGGAACATGGCATGATAACCAGTTCTGAGATTAGAGTTTGCAGCACACGGTTTTTGCTCATTGTACCTTTCACAGATGGGAAATATCCATTTGCATATCAGTCTTTGTCCCGGCCACATGGGCAGTCCATCACCGAAATGCTATGGCAATTCCTCTCGAACAAGAGTACCAACAGCAACCCCATACACGTGTTTCACCTTGTTGGGCCTCATCAGTGAGGTGAATCTGCGGCTCTCTGAGCACAGTGAGCAGGGAGTCCATGTCTGTTTGCCCTCAGGTAACTCAGGGTGACCAATCCCACGTTCCTTACAAATATTTCAAAAAAAGGGTAGCAGGGGCTCCTCTCCAGAAGGAACATGGCATGATAACCAGTTATGAGATGAAAGTTTGCAGAAAAAGCTTTTTGCTCACTGTACCTTTCATTGATGGAAAATATCCATTTGCATATCAGTCTTTGTCCCGCCCACATGGGCAGTCCAGCACAAAATGCTATGGCAATTCCTCTCTGAACAAGAGTACCAACAGCAACCCCATATATGTTTTTCAGCCTTGTTGGGCTTCATCAGTGAGGTCAAGCTGCGCCTCTCAAGCACAGTGAGCAGAGAGTACACATCTGGTTGCCCCCAGGTTACTCAGGGTGACCAACCCCAAGTTCCTTACAAATATTTCAAAAAAAGGTAGCAGGCGCTCCTCTCCAGAAGGAACATAGCACGATTACCCGTTCTGAGATGAGAATTTGCAGCACATGCTTTTTGCTCACTGTACCTTTCACAGATGGGAAATATCCATTTGCATATCAGTCTTTGTCCCGCCCACATAGGCAGTCCAGCACCGAAATGCTATGGCAATTCTTCTCTGAACAAGAGTACCAACAGCAACCCCACACACTTGTTTCAGCCTTGTTGGGGCTCATCAGTGAGGTGAAGCTGTGCCTCTCTGAGCACAGTGAGCAGGAAGTCCACGTCTGGTTGCCCCCAGGTAATGCAGGGTGACCAACCCCAAGTTCCTTACAAATATTTCAAAAAAAGTTAGCAGACTCTCCTCTCTAGAAGGAACATAGCATGAGAACCATTTCTGAGATGAGAGTTAGCAGCACATGCTTTTTGTTCTCTGTACCTTTCACAAATGGGAAATAACCATTTGCATGTCAGTCTTTGTCCCACCCACATAGGCAGTCCAGCACCGAAATGCTATGGCAATTCTTCTCTGAACAAGAGTACCAACAGCAACCCCATACACATGTTTCAGCCTTGTTGGGGCTCATCAGTGAGGTGAAGCTGTGCCTCTCTGAGCACAGTGAGCAGGAAGTCCACGTCTGGTTGCCCCCAGGTAACTCAGGGTGACCAACCCCAAGTTCCTTACAAATATTTCAAAAATAGGTTGCAGGCGCTCCTCTACAGAAGGAACAAGTCATGATAACCAGTTCTGAGATGCGAGTTTGCAGCACACGCTTTTTGCTCACTGTACCTTTCACAGATGGGAAATAACCATTTGCATATCAGTCTTTGTCCCACCCACATGGGCAGTCCAGCACTGAAATGCTATGGCAATTCCTCTCGAACAAAAGTACCAACAGCAACCCCATACACGTGTTTCAGCCTTGTTGGGCCTCATCAGTGAGGTGAAGCTGCGCCTCTCTGAGCACAGTGAGCAGGGAGACCACGACTGGTTGCCCCCAGATAACTCAAGGTGACCAACCCCAAGTTCCTTACAAATATTTCAAAAAAAGAGTAGCAGGCGCTCCTCTCCAGAAAGAACATGGCATGATAACCAGTTCTGAGATGAGAGTTTGCAGAATAAGTTTTTTGCTCACTGTACCTTTCACAGATGGGAAATAACCATTTGCATATCAGTCTTTGTCCCACCCACATGGGCAGTCCAGCACCGAAATGCTATGGCAATTCCTCTATGAACAATAGTACCAACAGTAACCCCATACACATGTTTCAGCCTTGTTGGACCTCATCAGTGAGGCGAAGCTGCGCCTCTCTGAGCACAGTGAGCAGGAAGTCCGCTTCTGGTTGCCCCCAGCTAACTCAGGGTGGCCAACCCCAGGTTTGTTACAAATATTTCAAAAATAGGTACCAGGCGCTCCTCTCCAGAAGGAACATAGCATGATAACCAGTTCTGAGATGAGAGTTTGCAGCACATGCTTTTTGCTCACTGTACCTTTCACAGATGGGAAATATCAATTTGCATATCAGTCTTTGTCCCGGCCACATGGGCAGTCCAGCACCGAAATGCTATGGCAATTCCTCTCTGAACAACAGTACCAACAGCAACCCCATACACGTGTTTCAGCCTTGTTGGGCCTCATCAGTGAGATGAAGCTGCGCCTCTCTGAGCATAGTGAGCAGGGAGACCACATCTGGTTGCCCCCAGGTAACTCAAGGTGATCAACCCCAAGTTCATTACAAATATTTCAAAAATAGGTAGCAGGCGCTCCTTTCCAGAAAGAACATGGCATGATAACCAGTTCTGAGATGAGAGTTTGCAGAATACGTTTTTTGCTCACTGTACCTTTCACAGATGGAAAATATCCATTTGCATATCAGTCTTTGTCCCACCCACATGGGCAGTTCAGCACCAAAATGCTATGGCAATTCCTCTATGAACAAGAGTACCAACAGTAACCCCATACACGTGTTTCAGCCTTGTTGGGCCTCATCAGTGAGGTGAAGCTCCGCCTCTTTGAGCACAGTGAGCAGGGAGTCCACGTCTGGTTGCCCCCAGATAACTCAGTGTGACTAATCCCGAGTTCCTTACAAATATTTCAAAAAAAGGGTAGCAGGCGCTCCTCTCCAGAAGGAACATGGCATGATAATCATTTCTGAGATGAGAGTTTGCAGCACACACGTTTTGCTCACTTTACCTTTTACAGATGTGAAATATCCATTTGCATATCAGTCTTTGTCCCGGCCACATGGGCAGTCCAGCACCGAAATGCTAATGCAATTCCTCTCGAACAAAAGTACCAACAGCAACCCCATACACGTGTTTCAGCCTTGTTGGGCCTCATCAGTGAGGTGAAGCTGTGCCTCTCTGGGCACAGTGAGCAGGGAGTCCACGTCTCGTTGCCCCAAGGTAACTCGGGGTGACCAACCCCAAGTTCCTTACAAATATTTTTAAAAAAGTAGCAGACGCTCCTCTCCGGAAAGGAACTTGGCATGAAAACCAGTTCTGAGATGAGAGTTTGCAGCACACGCTTTTTGCTCACTGTACCTTTCACAGATGGGAAATATCCATTTGCATATCAGTCTTTGTCCCGCCCACATGGGCAGTCCAGCACCGAAATGCTATGACAATTCCTCTCTGAAGAAGAGTACCAACAGCAACCCCATACACATGTTTCACCCTTGTTGGGCCTCATCAGTGAGGTGAAGCTGTGACTCTCTGAGCACAGTGAGCAGGAAGTCCACAACTGGTTGCCCCCAGGTAACTCAGGGTGACCAACCCCAAGTTTGTTACAAATATTTAAAAAATAGGTAGCAGGCGCTCCTCTTCAGAAGGAAAAAGTCATGATAACCAGTTCTGAGATGAGAGTTTGCAGCACACGTATTTTGCTCACTGTACCTTTCACAGATGGGAAATGTCAATTTGCATATCAGTCATTGTCCCAGCCACATGGGCAGTCCAGCACCGAAATGCTACGGCAATTCCTCTAGAACAAGAGTAACAACAGCAACCCCATACACGTGTTTCAGCCTTGTTGTGCCTCATCGGTGAGGTGAAGCTGTGTGTCTCGGAGCACAGTGAGCAGGGAGTCCACGTCTGGTTGCCCCCAGGTAACTCAGGGTAACCAACCCCAAGTTCCTTACAAATATTTCCAAAAAAGGGTAGCAGGCGTTCCTCTCCGGAAGGAAACTGGCATGATAACCAATTCTGAGATGAGAGTTTGCAGAAAAAGTTTTTTGCTTACTGTACCTTTCACAGATGGAAAATATCCATTTGCATATCAGTCTTTGTCTCGCCCACATCAGCAGTCCAGCACCAAAATGCTATGGCAATTCCTCTCTGAACAAGAGTACCAATCTGCAACCCCATACACGTGTTTCAGCCTTGTTGTGCCTCATCGGTGAGGTGAAGCTGTGTGTCTCGGAGCACAGTGAGCAGGGAGTCCATGTCTGGTTGCCCCCAGGTAACTCAGGGTGATCAATCCCACGTTTCTTACAAATATTTCAAAAAAAGGCTAGCAGGCGCTCCTCTCCAAAAGGAACATGGCATGATAACCAGATCTGAGATGAGAGTTTGCAGCACACGCTTTTTGCTCACTGTACCTTTCACAAATGGGAAATGTCCATTTGCATATCAGTCTTTGTCCCGCCCACATGGGCAGTCCAGCACCGCAATGCTATGGCAATTCCTCTCTGAACAAGAGTACCAACAGCAACCCCATACACCTGTTTCAGCCTTGTTGGGCCTCACCTTGAGGTGAAGCTGTGCCTCTCTGAGCACAGTGAGCAGGGAGTACACGTCTGGTTGCCCCCAGGTAACTCGGGATGACGAATCCCAAGTTCCTCACAAATATTTCAAAAAAAGGTAGCAGGCGCTCCTCTCCAGAAGGAACATAGCAGGATAACCAGTTCTGAGATGAGAGTTTGCAGTACACGCGTTTTGCTCACTGTATCTTTCACAGACGGGAACTATCCATTTGCATATCAGTCTTTGTCGCGCCCACATGGGCAGTCCAGCACCGAAATGCTATGGCAATTCCTTTATGAACAAGAGTACCAACAGCAACCCCATACACATGTTTCAGCCTTGATGGACCTCATCAGTGAGGTGAAGCTGTGCCTCTCTGAGCAAAGTGAGTTGGAAGTCCATGTCTGGTTGCCCCCAGGTAACTCAGGGTGGCCAACCCCAAGTTCGTTACAAATATTTAAAAAATAGGTAACAGGCACTCCTCTCCAGAAGGAACATGGCATGATAACCAGTTCTGAGATGAGAGTTTGCAGCACACGGTTTTTGCTCACTGTACCTTTCACAGACGGGAAATATCCATTTGCATATCAGTCTTTGTCCCGGCCACATGGGCAGTCCAGCACCGAAATGCTATGGCAATTCCTGTCGAACAAGAGTACCAACAGCAACCCCATACACGTGTTTCACCTTGTTGGGCCTCATCAGTGAGGTGAATCTGCGGCTCTCTAAGCACAGTGAGCAGGGAGTCCTCGACTGGTTGCCCCCAGGTAACTCAGGGTGACCAACCCAATTTCCTTACAAATATTTCAAGAAAAGGTAGCAGGCCCTCCTCTCCAGAAGGAACATGGCATGTTAACCATTTCTGAGATGAAAGTTGCAGCACTCGCTTTTTGCTCAATGTACCTTTAACAAAAGGGAAATATCCATTTGCATATCAGTCTTTGTCCCGGCCACATGGGCAGTCCAGCACCGAAATGCTATGGCAATTCCTCTCGAACAAGAGTACCAACACCAACCCCATACATGTGTTTCTAGCCTTGTTGGGCCTCATCAGTGAGGTGAATCTGCGGCTCTCTGAGCACAGTGAGCAGGGAGTCCACGTCTGTTTGCCCTCAGGTAACTCAGGGTGACAAATCCCACGTTCCTTACAAATATTTCAAAAAAAGGGTAGCAGGCGCTCCTCTGCAGAAGGAACATGGCATGATAACCAGTTCTGAGATGAGAGTTTGCAGCACACGCTTTTTGCTCACTGTACCTTTCACAGATGGGAAATATTCATTTGCATATCAGTCTTTTTCCCGCCCACATGGGCAGTCCAGCACCGGAAAACTATGGCAATTCCTCTCTGAACAAGAGTACCAACAGCAACCCCATACACATGTTTCAGCCTTGTTGGGCCTCATCAGTGAGGGGAAGCTGTGCCTCTCTGAGCACAGTGAGCAGGAAGTCCACGTCTGGTTGCCCCCAGGTAACTCAGGGTGACCAATCCCAAGTTCCTTACAAATATTTCCAAAAAAGGGTAGCAGGCGCTCCTCTCCAGAAGGAACATGGAATGATAACCAGTTCTGAGATGAGAGTTTGCAGAAAAAGTTATTTGCTCACTGTACTTTTCACAGATGGAAAATATCCATTTGCATATCAGTCTTTGTCTCGCTCACATGGGCAGTCCAGCACCAAAATGCTATGGCAATTCCTCTCTGAACAAGAGTACCAACAGCAACCCCATATACGTGTTTCAGTCTTGTTGGGCTTCATCAGTGAGGTGAAGCTGCGCCTCTCAAGCACAGTGAGCAGGGAGTCCAAGTCTGGTTGCCCCCAAGTAACTCAGGGTGACCAATCCCAAGTTCCTTACAAATATTTCCAAAAAAGGGTAGCAGGCGCTCCTCTCCAGAAGGAACATGGCATGATAACCAGATCTGAGATGAGAGTTTGCAGCACACGCTTTTTGCTCACTGTACCTTTCACAAATGGGAAATATCCATTTGCATATCAGTCTTTGTCCCTCCCACATGGGCAGTCCAGCACCGTAATGCTATGGCAATTCCTCTCGAACAAGAGTACCAACAGCAACCCCATACACGTGTTTCAGCCTTGTTGGGCCTCATCAGTGAGGTGAAGCTGTGCCTCTCTGAGCACAGTGAGCAGGAATTCCACGACTGGTTGCCCCCAGGTAACTCAGAGTGACCAACTCCAAGTTCGTTACAAATATTTCAAAAATAGGTAGCACGCGCTCCTCTCCAGAAGGAACAAGTAATGATAACCAGTTCTGAGATGAGAGTTTGCAGCACACTCTTTTTGCTCACTGTACCTTTCACAGATGGGAAATATCAATTTGCATGTCAGTCTTTGTCCCGTCCACATGGGCAGTCCAGCACCGAAATGATATGGCAATTCCTTTATGAAGAAGAGTACCAACAGCAACCCCATACACATGTTTCAGCCTTGATGGACCTCATCAGTGAGATGAAGCTGTGCCTCTCTGAGCACAGTGAACAGGAGGTCCACGTCTGGTTGCCCACAGGTAACTCACGGTGGCCAACCCCAAGTTCGTTACAAATATTTCAAAAATAGGTAACAGGCTCTCCTCTCCAGAAGGAACATGGCATGATAACCAGTTCTGAGATGAGAGTTTGCAGCACACGGTTTTTGCTCACTGTTCCTTTCACAGATGGAAAATATCCATTTGCATATCAGTCTTTGTCCCGGCCACGTGGGCAGTCCAGCACCGAAATGCTATGGCAATTCCTCTCTGAACAAGAGTACCAACAGCAACCCCATACACATGTTTCAGCCTTGTTGGGAATCATCTGTGAGGTGAAGCTGCGCCTCTCTGACCACAGTGAGCAGGGAGTCCACGTCTGGTTGCCCCCAGGTAACTCGGGGTGACCAATCCCAAGTTCCTCACAAATATTTCGAAAAAAGGTAGCAGGCGCTCCTCTTCAGAAGGAACATAGCATGATAACCATTTCTGAGATGATAGTTTGCAGCACACGTGTTTTGCTCACTGTACCTTTCACAGACGTGAAATATCCATTTGCATTTCAGTCTTTGTCCCGCCCACATGGGCAGTCCAGCACCGAAATGCTATGGCAATTCCTCTCGAACAAGAGTACCAACAGCAACCCCATACACATGTTTCAGCCTTGATGGACCTCATCAGTGAGGTGAAGCTGCGCCTTTCTGAGCACAGTGAGCAGGAAGTTCACGTCTGTTTGCCTCCAGGTAACTCAGGGTGGCCAACCCCAAGTTTGTTACAAATATTTCAAAAATAGGTAACAGGCGCTCCTCTCCAGAAGGAACATGACATGATAACCAGTTCTCAGATGAGAGTTTGCAGCACACGGTTTTTGCTCACTGTACCTTTCACAGATGGAAAATATCCATTTGCATATCAGTCTTTGTCTCGCTCACATGGGCAGTCCAGCACCAAAATGCTATGGCAATTCCTCTCTGAACAAGAGTACCAACAGCAACCCCATATACTTGTTTCAGCCTTGTTGGGCTTCATCAGTGAGGTGAAGCTGCGCCTCTCAAGCACAGTGAGCAGGGAGTCCAAGTCTGGTTGCCCCCAGGTAACTCAGGGTGACCAATCCCAAGTTCGTTACAAATATTTCAAAAATAGGCAGCAGGCGCTCCTCTCCAGAAGGAACATGGCATGATAACCAGATCTGAGATGAGAGTTTGCAGCACACTCTTTTTGTTCACTGTACCTTTCACAGATGGGAAATATCAATTTGCATGTCAGTCTTTGTCCCGTCCACATGGGCAGTCCAGCACCGAAATGCTATGGCAATTCCTTTATGAAGAAGAGTACCAACAGCAACCCCATACACGTGTTTCAGCCTTGTTGGGCCTCATCAGTGAGGTGAAGCTGTGCCTCTCTGAGCACAGTGAGCAGGAATTCCACCTCTGGTTGCCCCCAGGTAACTCACAGTGAGCAACTCCAAGTTCGTTACAAATATTTCAAAAATAGGTAGCAGGCGCTCCTCTCCAGAAGGAACATGGTATGATAACCAGATCTGAGATGAGAGTTTGCAGCACACTCTTTTTGTTCACTGTACCTTTCACAGATGGGAAATATCAATTTGCATGTCAGTCTTTGTCCCGTCCACATGGGCAGTCCAGCACCGAAATGCTATGGCAATTCCTTTATGAAGAAGAGTACCAACAGCAACCCCATACACATGTTTCAGCCTTGATGGACCTCATCAGTGAGATGAAGCTGTGCCTCTCTGAGCACAGTGAGCAGGAGGTCCACGTCTGGTTGCCCACAGGTAACTCACGGTGGCCAACCCCAAGTTCGTTACAAATATTTCAAAAATAGGTAACAGGCTCTCCTCTCCAGAAGGAACATGGCATGATAACCAGTTCTGAGATGAGAGTTTGCAGCACACGGTTTTTGCTCACTGTTCCTTTCACAGATGGGAAATATCCATTTGCATATCAGTCTTTGTCCCGGCCACGTGGGCAGTCCAGCACCGAAATGCTATGGCAATTCCTCTCGAACAAGAGTACCAACAGCAACCCCATACACGTGTTTCATCTTGTTGGGCCTCATCAGTGAGGTGAATCTGCGGCTCTCTGAGCACAGTGAGCAGGGAGTCCACGTCTGGTTGCCCCCAGGTAACTCAGGGTGACCAACCCAATTTCCTTACAAATATTTCAAGAAAAGGTAGCAGGCGCTCTTCTCCAGAAGGAACATGGCATGATTACCATTTCTGAGATCAAAGTTTGGAGCACACGCTTTTTTCTTACTATACCTTTAACAAATGGGAAATATCCATTTGCATATCAGTCTTTGTCCCGGCCACATGGGCAGTCCAGCACCAAAATGCTATGGCAATTCCTCTCGAACAAGAGTACCAACAGAAACCCCATACATGTGTTTCTAGCCTTGTTGGGCCTCATCAGTGAGGTGAATCTGCGTCTCTCTGAGCACCGTGAGCAGGGGTTCCACATCTGGTTGCCCCCAGGTAACTCAGGGTGACCAACCCCAACTTCCTTACAAATATTTCAAAAAAAGGGTAGCAGGCGCTCCTCTCCAGAAGGAACATGGCATGATAACCAGTTCTGAGATGAGAGTTTGCAGCACACGCTTTTTGCTCACTGTACCTTTCACAGATGGGAAATATCCATTTGCATATTAGTCTTTGTCCCGCCCACATGGGCAGTCCAGCACCGAAATGCTATGGCAATTCCTCTCTGAACAAGAGTACCAACAGCAACCCCATACACATGTTTCAGCCTTGTTGGGAATCATCTGTGATGTGAAGCTGTGCCTCTCTGACCACAGTGAGCAGGGAGTCCACGTCTGGTTACCCCCAGGTAACTCGGGGTGACCAATCCCAAGTTCCTCACAAATATTTCAAAAAAAGGTAGCAGGCGCTCCTCTTCAGAAGGAACATAGCATGATAACCATTTCTGAGATGATAGTTTGCAGTACACGCGTTTTGCACGCTGTACCTTTCACAGACGTGAAATATCCATTTGCATTTCAGTCTTTGTCCCGCCCACATGGGCAGTCCAGCACCGAAATGCTATGGCAATTCCTCTCGAACAGCAACCCCATACACATGTTTCAGCCTTGATGGACCTCATCAGTGAGGTGAAGCTGCGCCTTTCTGAGCACAGTGAGCAGGAAGTCCACGTCTGTTTGCCTCCAGGTAACTCAGGGTGGCCAACCCCAAGTTCGTTACAAATATTTCAAAAATAGGTAACAGGCGCTCCTCTCCAGAAGGAACATGACATGATAACCAGTTCTCAGATGAGAGTTTGCAGCACACGGTTTTTGCTCACTGTACCTTTCACAGATGGGAAACATCCATTTGCATATCAGTCTTTGTCCCGGTCACATGGGCAGTCCAGAACCGAAATGCTATGGCAATTCTTCTCGAACAAGAGTACCAACAGCAACCCCATACACGTGTTTCAGCCTTGATGGACCTCATCAGTGAGGTGAAGCTGCGCCTTTCTGAGCACAGTGAGCAGGAAGTCCACGTCTGTTTGCCTCCAAGTAACTCATGGTGACCAATCCCAAGTTCCTTACAAATATTTCCAAAAAAGGGTAGCAGGCGCTCCTCTCCAGAAGGAACATGGCATGATAACCAGTTCTGAGAGGAGAGTTTGCAGAAAAGGTTTTTTGCTCACTGTACCTTTCACAGATGGAAAATATCCATTTGCATATCAGTCTTTGTCTCGCCCACATGGGCAGTCCAGGACCAAAATGCTATGGCAATTCCTCTGTGAACAAGAGTACCAACAGCAACCCCATATACGTGTTTCAGCCTTGTTGGGCTTCATCAGTGAGGTGAAGCTGCGCCTCTCAAGCACAGTGAGCAGGGAGCCCACGTCTGGTTGCCCCCAGGTAACTCAGGGTGACCAATCCCAAGTTCCTTACAAATATTTCCAAAAAAGGGTAGCAGGTGCTCCTCTCCAGAAGGAACATGGCATGATAACCAGATCTGAGATGAGAGTTTGCAGCACATGCTTTTTGCTCACTGTACCTTTCACAAATGGGAAATATCCATTTGCATATCAGTCTTTGTCCCTCCCACATGGGCAGTCCAGCACCGTAATGCTATGGCAAGTCTTCTCTGAACAAGAGTACCAACAGCAACCCCACACACTTGTTTCAGCCGTGTTGGGCTTCATCAGTGAGGTGAAGCTACGCCTCTCTGAGCACAGTGAGCAGAGAGTCCACGTCTGGTTGCCCCCAGGTAACTCAGGGTGACCAACCCCAAGTTCCTTACAAATATTTCAAAACAAGGGTAGCAGGTGCTCCTCTCTAGAAGGAACATAGCATGATAACCAGTTCTGAGATGAGAGTTTGCAGCACACGCGTTTTGCTCACTGTACCTTTCACAGACGGGAAATATCCATTTTCATATCAGTCTTTGTCCCGCCCACATGGGCAGTCCAGCACCGAAATGCTATTGCAATTCCTCTCGAACAAGATTACCAACAGCAACCCCATACACGTGTTTCAGCCTTGTTGGGCCTCATCAGTGAGGTGAAGCTGTGCCTCTCTGAGCACAGTGAGCAGGAATTCCACGTCTGGTTGCCCCTAGGTAACTCAGGGTGACAAACTCCAAGTTCGTTACAAATATTTCAAAAATAGGTAGCAGGCGCTCCTCTCCAGAAGTAACAAGTAATGATAACCAGTTCTGAGATCAGAGTTTGCAGCCCACTCTTTTTGCTCACTGTACCTTTCACAGATGGGAAATATCAATTTGCATGTCAGTCTTTGTCCCGTCCACATGGGCAGTCCAGCACCAAAATGCTATGGCAATTCCTTTATGAAGAAGAGTACCAACAGCAACCCCATACACATGTTTCAGCCTTGATGGACCTCATCAGTGAGGTGAAGCTGTGCCTCTCTGAGCACAGTGAGCAGGATGTCCACGTCTGGTTGCCCACAGGTAACTCACGGTAGCCAACCCCAAGTTTGTTACAAATATTTCAAAAATAGGTAACAGGCTCTCCTCTCCAGAAGGAACATGGCATGATAACCAGTTCTGAGATGAGAGTTTGCAGCACACGGTTTTTGCTCACTGTTCCTTTCACAGATGGGAAATATCCATTTGCATATCAGTCTTTGTCCCGGCCACATGGGCAGTCCAGCACCAAAATGCTATGGCAATTCCTCTCGAACAAGAGTACCAACAGAAACCCCATACATGTGTTTCTAGCCTTGTTGGGCCTCATCAGTGAGGTGAATCTGCGTCTCTCTGAGCACCGTGAGCAGGGGTTCCACATCTGGTTGCCCCCAGGTAACTCAGGGTGACCAACCCCAACTTCCTTACAAATATTTCAAAAAAAGGGTAGCAGGCGCTCCTCTCCAGAAGGAACATGGCATGATAACCAGTTCTGAGATGAGAGTTTGCAGCACACGCTTTTTGCTCACTGTACCTTTCACAAATGGGAAATATCCATTTGCATATTAGTCTTTGTCCCGCCCACATGGGCAGTCCAGCACCGAAATGCTATGGCAATTCCTCTCTGAACAAGAGTACCAACAGCAACCCCATACACATGTTTCAGCCTTGTTGGGAATCATCTGTGATGTGAAGCTGCGTCTCTCAAGCACAGTGAGCAGGGAGTCCAAGTCTGGTTGCCCCCAGCTAACTTAGGGTGACCAATCCCAAGTTCGTTACAAATATTTCAAAAATAGGCAGCAGGCGCTCCTCTCCAGAAGGAACATGGCATGATAACCAGATCTGAGATGAGAGTTTGCAGCACACTCTTTTTGTTCACTGTACCTTTCACAGATGGGAAATATCAATTTGCATGTCAGTCTTTGTCCCGTCCACATGGGCAGTCCAGCACCGAAATGCTATGGCAATTCCTTTATGAAGAAGAGTACCAACAGCAACCCCATACACGTGTTTCAGCCTTGTTGGGCCTCATCAGTGAGGTGAAGCTGTGCCTCTCTGAGCACAGTGAGCAGGAATTCCACGTCTGGTTGCCCCCAGGTAACTCACAGTGAGCAACTCCAAGTTCGTTACAAATATTTCAAAAATAGGTAGCAGGCGCTCCTCTCCAGAAGGAACATGGTATGATAACCAGATCTGAGATGAGAGTTTGCAGCACACTCTTTTTGTTCACTGTACCTTTCACAGATGGGAAATATCAATTTGCATGTCAGTCTTTGTCCCGTCCACATGGGCAGTCCAGCACCGAAATGCTATGGCAATTCCTTTATGAAGAAGAGTACCAACAGCAACCCCATACACATGTTTCAGCCTTGATGGACCTCATCAGTGAGATGAAGCTGTGCCTCTCTGAGCACAGTGAGCAGGAGGTCCACGTCTGGTTGCCCACAGGTAACTCACGGTGGCCAACCCCAAGTTCGTTACAAATATTTCAAAAATAGGTAACAGGCTCTCCTCTCCAGAAGGAACATGGCATGATAACCAGTTCTGAGATGAGAGTTTGCAGCACACGGTTTTTGCTCACTGTTCCTTTCACAGATGGGAAATATCCATTTGCATATCAGTCTTTGTCCCGGCCACGTGGGCAGTCCAGCACCGAAATGCTATGGCAATTCCTCTCGAACAAGAGTACCAACAGCAACCCCATACACGTGTTTCATCTTGTTGGGCCTCATCAGTGAGGTGAATCTGCGGCTCTCTGAGCACAGTGAGCAGGGAGTCCACGTCTGGTTGCCCCCAGGTAACTCAGGGTGACCAACCCAATTTCCTTACAAATATTTCAAGAAAAGGTAGCAGGCGCTCTTCTCCAGAAGGAACATGGCATGATTACCATTTCTGAGATCAAAGTTTGGAGCACACGCTTTTTTCTTACTATACCTTTAACAAATGGGAAATATCCATTTGCATATCAGTCTTTGTCCCGGCCACATGGGCAGTCCAGCACCAAAATGCTATGGCAATTCCTCTCGAACAAGAGTACCAACAGAAACCCCATACATGTGTTTCTAGCCTTGTTGGGCCTCATCAGTGAGGTGAATCTGCGTCTCTCTGAGCACCGTGAGCAGGGGTTCCACATCTGGTTGCCCCCAGGTAACTCAGGGTGACCAACCCCAACTTCCTTACAAATATTTCAAAAAAAGGGTAGCAGGCGCTCCTCTCCAGAAGGAACATGGCATGATAACCAGTTCTGAGATGAGAGTTTGCAGCACACGCTTTTTGCTCACTGTACCTTTCACAAATGGGAAATATCCATTTGCATATTAGTCTTTGTCCCGCCCACATGGGCAGTCCAGCACCGAAATGCTATGGCAATTCCTCTCTGAACAAGAGTACCAACAGCAACCCCATACACATGTTTCAGCCTTGTTGGGAATCATCTGTGATGTGAAGCTGTGCCTCTCTGACCACAGTGAGCAGGGAGTCCACGTCTGGTTACCCCCAGGTAACTCGGGGTGACCAATCCCAAGTTCCTCACAAATATTTCAAAAAAAGGTAGCAGGCGCTCCTCTTCAGAAGGAACATAGCATGATAACCATTTATGAGATGATAGTTTGCAGTACACGCGTTTTGCACGCTGTACCTTTCACAGACGTGAAATATCCATTTGCATTTCAGTCTTTGTCCCGCCCACATGGGCAGTCCAGCACCGAAATGCTATGGCAATTCCTCTCGAACAGCAACCCCATACACATGTTTCAGCCTTGATGGACCTCATCAGTGAGGTGAAGCTGCGCCTTTCTGAGCACAGTGAGCAGGAAGTCCACGTCTGTTTGCCTCCAAGTAACTCATGGTGACCAATCCCAAGTTCCTTACAAATATTTCCAAAAAAGGGTAGCAGGCGCTCCTCTCCAGAAGGAACATGGCATGATAACCAGTTCTGAGAGGAGAGTTTGCAGAAAAGGTTTTTTGCTCACTGTACCTTTCACAGATGGAAAATATCCATTTGCATATCAGTCTTTGTCTCGCCCACATGGGCAGTCCAGCACCAAAATGCTATGGCAATTCCTCTGTGAACAAGAGTACCAACAGCAACCCCATATACGTGTTTCAGCCTTGTTGGGCTTCATCAGTGAGGTGAAGCTGCGCCTCTCAAGCACAGTGAGCAGGGAGCCCACGTCTGGTTGCCCCCAGGTAACTCAGGGTGGCCAACCCCAAGTTCGTTACAAATATTTCAAAAATAGGTAACAGGCGCTCCTCTCCAGAAGGAACATGACATGATAACCAGTTCTCAGATGAGAGTTTGCAGCACACGGTTTTTGCTCACTGTACCTTTCACAGATGGGAAACATCCATTTGCATATCAGTCTTTGTCCCGGTCACATGGGCAGTCCAGAACCGAAATGCTATGGCAAGTCTTCTCTGAACAAGAGTACCAACAGCAACCCCACACACTTGTTTCAGCCGTGTTGGGCTTCATCAGTGAGGTGAAGCTACGCCTCTCTGAGCACAGTGAGCAGAGAGTCCACGTCTGGTTGCCCCCAGGTAACTCAGGGTGACCAACCTCAAGTTCCTTACAAATATTTCAAAACAAGGGTAGCAGGTGCTCCTCTCTAGAAGGAACATAGCATGATAACCAGTTCTGAGATGAGAGTTTGCAGCACACGCGTTTTGCTCACTGTACCTTTCACAGACGGGAAATATCCATTTTCATATCAGTCTTTGTCCCGCCCACATGGGCAGTCCAGCACCGAAATGCTATGGCAATTCCTCTCGAACAAGAGTACCAACAGCAACCCCATATACGTGTTTCAGCCTTGTTGGGCTTCATCAGTGAGGTGAAGCTGCGCCTCTCAAGCACAGTGAGCAGGGAGCCCACGTCTGGTTGCCCCCAGGTAACTCAGGGTGACCAATCCCAAGTTCCTTACAAATATTTCCAAAAAAGGGTAGCAGGTGCTCCTCTCCAGAAGGAACATGGCATGATAACCAGATCTGAGATGAGAGTTTGCAGCACATGCTTTTTGCTCACTGTACCTTTCACAAATGGGAAATATCCATTTGCATATCAGTCTTTGTCCCTCCCACATGGGCAGTCCAGCACCGTAATGCTATGGCAAGTCTTCTCTGAACAAGAGTACCAACAGCAACCCCACACACTTGTTTCAGCCGTGTTGGGCTTCATCAGTGAGGTGAAGCTGTGCCTCTCTGAGCACAGTGAGCAGGAATTCCACGTCTGGTTGCCCCTAGGTAACTCAGGGTGACAAACTCCAAGTTCGTTACAAATATTTCAAAAATAGGTAGCAGGCGCTCCTCTCCAGAAGTAACAAGTAATGATAACCAGTTCTGAGATCAGAGTTTGCAGCCCACTCTTTTTGCTCACTGTACCTTTCACAGATGGGAAATATCAATTTGCATGTCAGTCTTTGTCCCGTCCACATGGGCAGTCCAGCACCGAAATGCTATGGCAATTCCTTTATGAAGAAGAGTACCAACAGCAACCCCATACACATGTTTCAGCCTTGATGGACCTCATCAGTGAGGTGAAGCTGTGCCTCTCTGACCACAGTGAGCAGGATGTCCACGTTTGGTTGCCCACAGGTAACTCACGGTGGCCAACCCCAAGTTTGTTACAAATATTTCAAAAATAGGTAACAGGCTCTCCTCTCCAGAAGGAACATGGCATGATAACCAGTTCTGAGATGAGAGTTTGCAGCACACGGTTTTTGCTCACTGTTCCTTTCACAGATGGGAAATATCCATTTGCATATCAGTCTTTGTCCCGGCCACATGGGCAGTCCAGCACCAAAATGCTATGGCAATTCCTCTCGAACAAGAGTACCAACAGAAACCCCATACATGTGTTTCTAGCCTTGTTGGGCCTCATCAGTGAGGTGAATCTGCGTCTCTCTGAGCACCGTGAGCAGGGGTTCCACATCTGGTTGCCCCCAGGTAACTCAGGGTGACCAACCCCAACTTCCTTACAAATATTTCAAAAAAAGGGTAGCAGGCGCTCCTCTCCAGAAGGAACATGGCATGATAACCAGTTCTGAGATGAGAGTTTGCAGCACACGCTTTTTGCTCACTGTACCTTTCACAAATGGGAAATATCCATTTGCATATTAGTCTTTGTCCCGCCCACATGGGCAGTCCAGCACCGAAATGCTATGGCAATTCCTCTCTGAACAAGAGTACCAACAGCAACCCCATACACATGTTTCAGCCTTGTTGGGAATCATCTGTGATGTGAAGCTGTGCCTCTCTGACCACAGTGAGCAGGGAGTCCACGTCTGGTTACCCCCAGGTAACTCGGGGTGACCAATCCCAAGTTCCTCACAAATATTTCAAAAAAAGGTAGCAGGCGCTCCTCTTCAGAAGGAACATAGCATGATAACCATTTCTGAGATGATAGTTTGCAGTACACGCGTTTTGCACGCTGTACCTTTCACAGACGTGAAATATCCATTTGCATTTCAGTCTTTGTCCCGCCCACATGGGCAGTCCAGCACCGAAATGCTATGGCAATTCCTCTCGAACAGCAACCCCATACACATGTTTCAGCCTTGATGGACCTCATCAGTGAGGTGAAGCTGCGCCTTTCTGAGCACAGTGAGCAGGAAGTCCACGTCTGTTTGCCTCCAGGTAACTCAGGGTGGCCAACCCCAAGTTCGTTACAAATATTTCAAAAATAGGTAACAGGCGCTCCTCTCCAGAAGGAACATGGCATGATAACCAGTTCTGAGAGGAGAGTTTGCAGAAAAGGTTTTTTGCTCACTGTACCTTTCACAGATGGAAAATATCCATTTGCATATCAGTCTTTGTCTCGCCCACATGGGCAGTCCAGCACCAAAATGCTATGGCAATTCCTCTGTGAACAAGAGTACCAACAGCAACCCCATATACGTGTTTCAGCCTTGTTGGGCTTCATCAGTGAGGTGAAGCTGCGCCTCTCAAGCACAGTGAGCAGGGAGTCCACGTCTGGTTGCCCCCAGGTAACTCAGGGTGACCAATCCCAAGTTCCTTACAAATATTTCCAAAAAAGGGTAGCAGGTGCTCCTCTCCAGAAGGAACATGGCATGATAACCAGATCTGAGATGAGAGTTTGCAGCACATGCTTTTTGCTCACTGTACCTTTCACAAATGGGAAATATCCATTTGCATATCAGTCTTTGTCCCTCCCACATGGGCAGTCCAGCACCGTAATGCTATGGCAAGTCTTCTCTGAACAAGAGTACCAACAGCAACCCCACACACTTGTTTCAGCCGTGTTGGGCTTCATCAGTGAGGTGAAGCTACGCCTCTCTGAGCACAGTGAGCAGAGAGTCCACGTCTGGTTGCCCCCAGGTAACTCAGGGTGACCAACCTCAAGTTCCTTACAAATATTTCAAAACAAGGGTAGCAGGTGCTCCTCTCTAGAAGGAACATAGCATGATAACCAGTTCTGAGATGAGAGTTTGCAGCACACGCGTTTTGCTCACTGTACCTTTCACAGACGGGAAATATCCATTTTCATATCAGTCTTTGTCCCGCCCACATGGGCAGTCCAGCACCGAAATGCTATGGCAATTCCTCTCGAACAAGATTACCAACAGCAACCCCATACACGTGTTTCAGCCTTGTTGGGCCTCATCAGTGAGGTGAAGCTGTGCCTCTCTGAGCACAGTGAGCAGGAATTCCACGTCTGGTTGCCCCTAGGTAACTCAGGGTGACAAACTCCAAGTTCGTTACAAATATTTCAAAAATAGGTAGCAGGCGCTCCTCTCCAGAAGTAACAAGTAATGATAACCAGTTCTGAGATCAGAGTTTGCAGCCCACTCTTTTTGCTCACTGTACCTTTCACAGATGGGAAATATCAATTTGCATGTCAGTCTTTGTCCCGTCCACATGGGCAGTCCAGCACCGAAATGCTATGGCAATTCCTTTATGAAGAAGAGTACCAACAGCAACCCCATACACATGTTTCAGCCTTGATGGACCTCATCAGTGAGGTGAAGCTGTGCCTCTCTGAGCACAGTGAGCAGGATGTCCACGTCTGGTTGCCCACAGGTAACTCACGGTGGCCAACCCCAAGTTTGTTACAAATATTTCAAAAATAGGTAACAGGCTCTCCTCTCCAGAAGGAACATGGCATGATAACCAGTTCTGAGATGAGAGTTTGCAGCACACGGTTTTTGCTCACTGTTCCTTTCACAGATGGGAAATATCCATTTGCATATCAGTCTTTGTCCCGGCCACGTGGGCAGTCCAGCACCGAAATGCTATGGCAATTCCTCTTAAACAAGAGTACCAACAGCAACCCCATACACGTGTTTCATCTTGTTGGGCCTCATCAGTGAGGTGAATCTGCGGCTCTCTGAGCACAGTGAGCAGGGAGTCCACGTCTGGTTGCCCCCAGGTAACTCAGGGTGACCAACCCAATTTCCTTACAAATATTTCAAGAAAAGGTAGCAGGCGCTCCTCTCCAGAAGGAACATGGCATGATAACCATTTCTGAGATGAAAGTTTGCAGCACACGCTTTTTTCTCACTGTACCTTTAACAAATGGGAAATATCCATTTGTATATCAGTCTTTGTCCCGGCCACATGGGCAGTCCAGCACCGAAATGCTATGGCAATTCCTCTCGAACAAGAGTACCAACAGAAACCCCATACATGTGTTTCTAGCCTTGTTGGGCCTCATCAGTGAGGTGAATCTGCGTCTCTCTGAGCACTGTGAGCAGGGGGTCCAAATCTGGTTGCCCCCAGGTAACTCAGGGTACCAACCCCAAGTTCCTTACAAATATTTCAAAAAAAGGGTAGCAAGCGCTCCTCTCCAGAAGGAACATGGCATGATAACCAGTTCTGAGATGAGAGTTTGCAGCACAAGCTTTTTGCTCACTGTACCTTTCACAAATGGGAAATATCCATTTGCATATCAGTCTTTGTCCCGCCCACAAGGGTAGTCCAGCACCGAAATGCTATAGCAATTCCTCTCTGAACAAGAGTACCAACAGCAACCCCATACACATGTTTCAGCCTTGTTGGGAATCATCTGTGAGGTGAAGCTGCCCTCTCTGACCACAGTGAGCAGGGAGTCCAAGTCTGGTTGCCCCCAGGTAACTCGGGGTGACCAATCCCAAGTTCCTCACAAATATTTTAAAAAAAGGTATCAGGCGCTCCTCTTCAGAAGGAACATAGCATGATAACCATTTCTGAGATGATAGTTTGCAGCACACGCGTTTTGCTCACTGTACCTTTCACAGACGTGAAATATCCATTTGCATTTCCGTCTTTGTCCCGCCCACATGGGCAGTCCAGCACCGAAATGCTATGGCAATTCCTCTCGAACAAGAGTACCAACAGCAACCCCATACACATGTTTCAGCCTTGATGGACCTCATCAGTGAGGTGAAGCTGCACCTTTCCGAGCACAGTGAGCAGGAAGTCCACGTCTGTTTGCCTCCAGGTAACTCAGGGTGGCCAACCCCAAGTTCGTTACAAATATTTCAAAAATAGGTAACAGGCGCTCCTCTCCAGAAGGAACATGACATGATAACCAGTTCTCAGATGAGAGTTTGCAGCACACGGTTTTTGCTCACTGTACCTTTCCCAAATAGGAAATATCCATTTGCATATCAGTCTTTGTCCCGGCCACATGGGCAGTCCATCACTGAAATGCTATGGCAATTCCTCTCGAACAAGAGTACCAACAGCAACCCCATACACGTGTTTCACCTTGTTGGGCCTCATCAGTAAGGTGAATCTGCGGCTCTCTGAGCACAGTGAGCAGGGAGTCCACGTCTGTTTGCCCTCAGGTAACTCAGGGTGACCAATCCCACGTTCCTTACAAATATTTAAAAAAAAGGGTAGCAGGCGCTCCTCTCCAGAAGGAACATGGCATGATAACCAGATCTGAGATGAGAGTTTGCAGCACACGCTTTTTGCTCACTGTACCTTTCCCAAATGGGAAATATCCATTTGCATATAAGTCTTTGTCCCGCCCACATGGGAAGTCCAGCACCGTAATGCTATGGCAATTCCTCTGTGAACAAGAGTACCAACAGCAACCCCATACACATGTTTCAGCCTTGTTGGGCCTCATCTGTGAGGTGAAGCTGCGCCTCTCTGAGCACAGTGAGCAGGAAGTCCACGTCTGGTTGCCCCCAGGTAACTTGGGGTGACCAATCCCAAGTTCCTCACAAATATTTCAAAAAAAGGTAGCAAGCGCTCCTCTCCAGAAGGAACATAGCATGATAACCAGTTCTGAGATAAGAGTTTGCAGCACATGCGTTTTGCTCATTGTACCTTTCACAGACGGGAACTATCCATTTGCATATCAGTCTTTGTCCCGCCTACATGGGCAGTCCAGCACCGAAATGCTATGGCAATTCCTTTATGAACAAGAGTACCAACAGCAACCCCATACACATGTTTCAGCCTTGATGGACCGCATCAGTGAGGTGAAGCTGTGCCTCTCTGAGCACAGTGAGCAGGAAGTCCACGTCTGGTTGCCCCCAGGTAACTCAGGGTGACCAACCCCAAGTTCCTTACAAATATTTCAAAAATAATGTTGCAGGCCCTCCGCTCCAGAAGGAACATGGCATGATAACCAGTTCTGAGATGAGAGTTTGCAGCACACGCTTTTTGCTCACTGTACCTTTCACAGATGGGAAATATTCATTTGCATATCAGTCTTTGTCCCACCCACATGGGCAGTCCAGCACCGAAAAACTATGGCAATTCCTCTCTGAACAAGAGTACCAACAGCAACCCCATACACTTGTTTCAGCCTTGTTGGGCCTCATCAGTGAGGTGAAGCTGTGCCTCTCTGGGCACAGTGAGCAGGGAGTCCACATCTGGTTGCCCCCAGGTAACTCATGGTGACCAATTCCAAGTTCCTTACAAATATTTCCAAAAAAGGGTAGCAGGCGCTCCTCTCCAGAAGGAACATGGAATGATAACCAGTTCTGAGATGAGAGTTTGCAGAAAAAGTTTTTTGCTCACTGTACCTTTCACAGATGGAAAATATCCATTTGCACATCAGTCTTTGTCTCGCCCACATGGGCAGTCCAGCACCAAAATGCTATGGCAATTCCTCTCTGAACAAGAGTACCAACAGCAACCCCATACACATGTTTCAGCCTTGTTGGGCTTCATCAGTGAGGTGAAGCTGTGCCTCTCTGGGCACAGTGAGCAGGGAGTCCACGTCTGGTTGCCCCCAGGTAACTCATGGTGACCAATCCCAAGTTCCTTACAAATATTTCCAAAAAAGGGTAGCAGGCGCTCCTCTCCAGAAGGAACATGGCATGATAACCAGTTCTGAGATGAGAGTTTGCAGAAAAAGTTTTTTGCTCACTGTACCTTTCACAGATGGAAAATATCCATTTGCATATCAGTCTTTGTCTCGCCCACATGGGCAGTCCAGCACCAAAATGCTATGGCAATTCCTCTCTGAACAAGAGTACCAATCTGCAACCCCATACACGTGTTTCAGCCTTGTTGGGTCTCATCAGTGAGGTGAAGCTGTGCCTCTCTGAGCACAGTGAGCAGGAGTCCACGTCTGGTTGCCCCCAGGTAACTCAGGGTGACCAATCCCACGTTCCTTACAAATATTTCAAAAAAAGGGTAGCAGGCGCTACTCTCCAGAAGGAACATGGCATGATAACCAGTTATGAGAAGAAAGTTTGCAGAAAAAGCTTTTTGCTCACTGTACCTTTCACAGGTGGAAAATATCCATTTGCATATCAGTCTTTGTCCCGCCCACATGGGCAGTCCAGCACAAAATGCTATGGCAATTCCTGTCTGAACAAGAGTACCAACAGCATCCCCATATATGTGTTTCAGCCTTGGTGGGCTTCATCAGTGAGGTGAAGCTGCGCCTCTCAAGCACAGTGAGCAGGGAGTGCATGTCTGGTTGCCCCCAGGTAACTCATGGTGACCAATCCCAAGTTCCTTACAAATATTTCCAAAAAAGGGTAGCAGGCGCTCCTCTCCAGAAGGAACATGGCATGATAACCAGTTCTGAGATGAGAGTTTGCAGAAAAAGTTTTTTGCTCACTGTACCTTTCACAGATGGAAAATATCCATTTACATATCAGTCTTTGTCTCTGGGGTTGCTGTTGGTACTCTTGTTCAGAGAGGAATTGCCATAGCATTTTGGTGCTGGACTGCCCATGTGGGCGAGACACACATGTTTCAGCCTTGTTGGGCCTCATCAGTGAGGTGAAGCTGTGCCTCTCTGGGCACAGTGAGCAGGGAGTCCACGTCTGGTTGCCCCCAGGTAACCATGGTGACCAATCCCAAGTTCCTTACAAATATTTCCAAAAAAGGGTAGCAGGCGCTCCTCTCCAGAAGGAACATGGCATGATAACCAGTTCTGAGATGAGAGTTTGCAGAAAAAGTTTTTTGCTCACTGTACCTTTCACAGATGGAAAATATCCATTTGCATATCAGTCTTTGTCTCGCCCACATGGGCAGTCCAGCACCAAAATGCTATGGCAATTCCTCTCTGAACAAGAGTACCAACAGCAACCCCATATATGTGTTTCAGCCTTGTTGGGCTTCATCAGTGAGGTGAAGCTGCGCCTCTCAAGCACAGTGAGCAGGGAGTCCACGTCTGGTTGCCCCCAGGTAACTCAGGGTGACCAATCCCAAGTTCCTTACAAATATTTCCAAAAAAGGGTAGCAGGTGCTCCTCTCCAGAAGGAACATGGCATGATAACCAGATCTGAGATGAGAGTTTGAAGCACACACTTTTTGCTCACTGTAGCTTTCACAAATGGGAAATATCCATTTGCATATCAGTCTTTGTCCCTCCCACATGGGCAGTACAGCACCGTAATGCTATGGCAATTCTTCTCTGAACAAGAGTACCAACAGCAACCCCACACACTTGTTTCAGCCGTGTTGGGCTTCATCAGTGAGGTGAAGCTGCGCCTCTCTGAGCACAGTGAGCAAAGAGTCCACGTCTGGTTGCCCCCAGGTAACTCAGGGTGACCAACCCAAGTTCCTTACAAATATTTCAAAAAAAGGTAGCAGTCGCTCCTCTCCAGAAGGGACATAGCATGATAACCAGTTCTGAGATGAGAGTTTGCAGCACACGCTTTTTGCTCACTGTTCCTTTCACAGATGGGAAATATCCATTTGCATATCAGTCTTTGTCCCGGCCACGTGGGCAGTCCAGCACCGAAATGCTATGGCAATTCCTCTCGAACAAGAGTACCAACAGCAACCCCATACACGTGTTTCATCTTGTTGGGCCTCATCAGTGAGGTGAATCTGCGGCTCTCTGAGCACAGTGAGCAGGGAGTCCACGTCTGGTTGCCCCCAGGTAACTCAGGGTGACCAACCCAATTTCCTTACAAATATTTCAAGAAAAGGTAGCAGGCGCTCTTCTCCAGAAGGAACATGGCATGATTACCATTTCTGAGATCAAAGTTTGGAGCACACGCTTTTTTCTTACTATACCTTTAACAAATGGGAAATATCCATTTGCATATCAGTCTTTGTCCCGGCCACATGGGCAGTCCAGCACCAAAATGCTATGGCAATTCCTCTCGAACAAGAGTACCAACAGAAACCCCATACATGTGTTTCTAGCCTTGTTGGGCCTCATCAGTGAGGTGAATCTGCGTCTCTCTGAGCACCGTGAGCAGGGGTTCCACATCTGGTTGCCCCCAGGTAACTCAGGGTGACCAACCCCAACTTCCTTACAAATATTTCAAAAAAAGGGTAGCAGGCGCTCCTCTCCAGAAGGAACATGGCATGATAACCAGTTCTGAGATGAGAGTTTGCAGCACACGCTTTTTGCTCACTGTACCTTTCACAAATGGGAAATATCCATTTGCATATTAGTCTTTGTCCCGCCCACATGGGCAGTCCAGCACCGAAATGCTATGGCAATTCCTCTCTGAACAAGAGTACCAACAGCAACCCCATACACATGTTTCAGCCTTGTTGGGAATCATCTGTGATGTGAAGCTGTGCCTCTCTGACCACAGTGAGCAGGGAGTCCACGTCTGGTTACCCCCAGGTAACTCGGGGTGACCAATCCCAAGTTCCTCACAAATATTTCAAAAAAAGGTAGCAGGCGCTCCTCTTCAGAAGGAACATAGCATGATAACCATTTATGAGATGATAGTTTGCAGTACACGCGTTTTGCACGCTGTACCTTTCACAGACGTGAAATATCCATTTGCATTTCAGTCTTTGTCCCGCCCACATGGGCAGTCCAGCACCGAAATGCTATGGCAATTCCTCTCGAACAGCAACCCCATACACATGTTTCAGCCTTGATGGACCTCATCAGTGAGGTGAAGCTGCGCCTTTCTGAGCACAGTGAGCAGGAAGTCCACGTCTGTTTGCCTCCAGGTAACTCAGGGTGGCCAACCCCAAGTTCGTTACAAATATTTCAAAAATAGGTAACAGGCGCTCCTCTCCAGAAGGAACATGACATGATAACCAGTTCTCAGATGAGAGTTTGCAGCACACGGTTTTTGCTCACTGTACCTTTCACAGATGGGAAACATCCATTTGCATATCAGTCTTTGTCCCGGCCACATGGGCAGTCCAGAACCGAAATGCTATGGCAATTCTTCTCGAACAAGAGTACCAACAGCAACCCCATACACGTGTTTCAGCCTTGATGGACCTCATCAGTGAGGTGAAGCTGCGCCTTTCTGAGCACAGTGAGCAGGAAGTCCACGTCTGTTTGCCTCCAAGTAACTCATGGTGACCAATCCCAAGTTCCTTACAAATATTTCCAAAAAAGGGTAGCAGGCGCTCCTCTCCAGAAGGAACATGGCATGATAACCAGTTCTGAGAGGAGAGTTTGCAGAAAAGGTTTTTTGCTCACTGTACCTTTCACAGATGGAAAATATCCATTTGCATATCAGTCTTTGTCTCGCCCACATGGGCAGTCCAGCACCAAAATGCTATGGCAATTCCTCTGTGAACAAGAATACCAACAGCAACCCCATATACGTGTTTCAGCCTTGTTGGGCTTCATCAGTGAGGTGAAGCTGCGCCTCTCAAGCACAGTGAGCAGGGAGCCCACGTCTGGTTGCCCCCAGGTAACTCAGGGTGGCCAACCCCAAGTTCGTTACAAATATTTCAAAAATAGGTAACAGGCGCTCCTCTCCAGAAGGAACATGACATGATAACCAGTTCTCAGATGAGAGTTTGCAGCACACGGTTTTTGCTCACTGTACCTTTCACAGATGGGAAACATCCATTTGCATATCAGTCTTTGTCCCGGTCACATGGGCAGTCCAGAACCGAAATGCTATGGCAAGTCTTCTCTGAACAAGAGTACCAACAGCAACCCCACACACTTGTTTCAGCCGTGTTGGGCTTCATCAGTGAGGTGAAGCTACGCCTCTCTGAGCACAGTGAGCAGAGAGTCCACGTCTGGTTGCCCCCAGGTAACTCAGGGTGACCAACCTCAAGTTCCTTACAAATATTTCAAAACAAGGGTAGCAGGTGCTCCTCTCTAGAAGGAACATAGCATGATAACCAGTTCTGAGATGAGAGTTTGCAGCACACGCGTTTTGCTCACTGTACCTTTCACAAATGGGAAATATCCATTTGCATATTAGTCTTTGTCCCGCCCACATGGGCAGTCCAGCACCGAAATGCTATGGCAATTCCTCTCTGAACAAGAGTACCAACAGCAACCCCATACACATGTTTCAGCCTTGTTGGGAATCATCTGTGATGTGAAGCTGTGCCTCTCTGACCACAGTGAGCAGGGAGTCCACGTCTGGTTACCCCCAGGTAACTCGGGGTGACCAATCCCAAGTTCCTCACAAATATTTCAAAAAAAGGTAGCAGGCGCTCCTCTTCAGAAGGAACATAGCATGATAACCATTTATGAGATGATAGTTTGCAGTACACGCGTTTTGCACGCTGTACCTTTCACAGACGTGAAATATCCATTTGCATTTCAGTCTTTGTCCCGCCCACATGGGCAGTCCAGCACCGAAATGCTATGGCAATTCCTCTCGAACAGCAACCCCATACACATGTTTCAGCCTTGATGGACCTCATCAGTGAGGTGAAGCTGCGCCTTTCTGAGCACAGTGAGCAGGAAGTCCACGTCTGTTTGCCTCCAGGTAACTCAGGGTGGCCAACCCCAAGTTCGTTACAAATATTTCAAAAATAGGTAACAGGCGCTCCTCTCCAGAAGGAACATGACATGATAACCAGTTCTCAGATGAGAGTTTGCAGCACACGGTTTTTGCTCACTGTACCTTTCACAGATGGGAAACATCCATTTGCATATCAGTCTTTGTCCCGGTCACATGGGCAGTCCAGAACCGAAATGCTATGGCAATTCTTCTCGAACAAGAGTACCAACAGCAACCCCATACACGTGTTTCAGCCTTGATGGACCTCATCAGTGAGGTGAAGCTGCGCCTTTCTGAGCACAGTGAGCAGGAAGTCCACGTCTGTTTGCCTCCAAGTAACTCATGGTGACCAATCCCAAGTTCCTTACAAATATTTCCAAAAAAGGGTAGCAGGCGCTCCTCTCCAGAAGGAACATGGCATGATAACCAGTTCTGAGAGGAGAGTTTGCAGAAAAGGTTTTTTGCTCACTGTACCTTTCACAGATGGAAAATATCCATTTGCATATCAGTCTTTGTCTCGCCCACATGGGCAGTCCAGCACCAAAATGCTATGGCAATTCCTCTGTGAACAAGAGTACCAACAGCAACCCCATATACGTGTTTCAGCCTTGTTGGGCTTCATCAGTGAGGTGAAGCTGCGCCTCTCAAGCACAGTGAGCAGGGAGCCCACGTCTGGTTGCCCCCAGGTAACTCAGGGTGGCCAACCCCAAGTTCGTTACAAATATTTCAAAAATAGGTAACAGGCGCTCCTCTCCAGAAGGAACATGACATGATAACCAGTTCTCAGATGAGAGTTTGCAGCACACGGTTTTTGCTCACTGTACCTTTCACAGATGGGAAACATCCATTTGCATATCAGTCTTTGTCCCGGTCACATGGGCAGTCCAGAACCGAAATGCTATGGCAAGTCTTCTCTGAACAAGAGTACCAACAGCAACCCCACACACTTGTTTCAGCCGTGTTGGGCTTCATCAGTGAGGTGAAGCTACGCCTCTCTGAGCACAGTGAGCAGAGAGTCCACGTCTGGTTGCCCCCAGGTAACTCAGGGTGACCAACCTCAAGTTCCTTACAAATATTTCAAAACAAGGGTAGCAGGTGCACCTCTCTAGAAGGAACATAGCATGATAACCAGTTCTGAGATGAGAGTTTGCAGCACACGCGTTTTGCTCACTGTACCTTTCACAGACGGGAAATATCCATTTTCATATCAGTCTTTGTCCCGCCCACATGGGCAGTCCAGCACCGAAATGCTATGGCAATTCCTCTCGAACAAGAGTACCAACAGCAACCCCATATACGTGTTTCAGCCTTGTTGGGCTTCATCAGTGAGGTGAAGCTGCGCCTCTCAAGCACAGTGAGCAGGGAGCCCACGTCTGGTTGCCCCCAGGTAACTCAGGGTGACCAATCCCAAGTTCCTTACAAATATTTCCAAAAAAGGGTAGCAGGTGCTCCTCTCCAGAAGGAACATGGCATGATAACCAGATCTGAGATGAGAGTTTGCAGCACATGCTTTTTGCTCACTGTACCTTTCACAAATGGGAAATATCCATTTGCATATCAGTCTTTGTCCCTCCCACATGGGCAGTCCAGCACCGTAATGCTATGGCAAGTCTTCTCTGAACAAGAGTACCAACAGCAACCCCACACACTTGTTTCAGCCGTGTTGGGCTTCATCAGTGAGGTGAAGCTGTGCCTCTCTGAGCACAGTGAGCAGGAATTCCATGTCTGGTTGCCCCTAGGTAACTCAGGGTGACAAACTCCAAGTTCGTTACAAATATTTCAAAAATAGGTAGCAGGCGCTCCTCTCCAGAAGTAACAAGTAATGATAACCAGTTCTGAGATCAGAGTTTGCAGCCCACTCTTTTTGCTCACTGTACCTTTCACAGATGGGAAATATCAATTTGCATGTCAGTCTTTGTCCCTTCCACATGGGCAGTCCAGCACCGAAATGCTATGGCAATTCCTTTATGAAGAAGAGTACCAACAGCAACCCCATACACATGTTTCAGCCTTGATGGACCTCATCAGTGAGGTGAAGCTGTGCCTCTCTGACCACAGTGAGCAGGATGTCCACGTTTGGTTGCCCACAGGTAACTCACGGTGGCCAACCCCAAGTTTGTTACAAATATTTCAAAAATAGGTAACAGGCTCTCCTCTCCAGAAGGAACATGGCATGATAACCAGTTCTGAGATGAGAGTTTGCAGCACACGGTTTTTGCTCACTGTTCCTTTCACAGATGGGAAATATCCATTTGCATATCAGTCTTTGTCCCGGCCACATGGGCAGTCCAGCACCAAAATGCTATGGCAATTCCTCTCGAACAAGAGTACCAACAGAAACCCCATACATGTGTTTCTAGCCTTGTTGGGCCTCATCAGTGAGGTGAATCTGCGTCTCTCTGAGCACCGTGAGCAGGGGTTCCACATCTGGTTGCCCACAGGTAACTCAGGGTGACCAACCCCAACTTCCTTACAAATATTTCAAAAAAAGGGTAGCAGGCGCTCCTCTCCAGAAGGAACATGGCATGATAACCAGTTCTGAGATGAGAGTTTGCAGCACACCCTTTTTGCTCACTGTACCTTTCACAAATGGGAAATATCCATTTGCATATTAGTCTTTGTCCCGCCCACATGGGCAGTCCAGCACCGAAAAGCTATGGCAATTCCTCTATGAACAAGAGTACCAACAGCAACCCCATACACATGTTTCAGCCTTGTTGGGAATCATCTGTGATGTGAAGCTGTGCCTCTCTGACCACAGTGAGCAGGGAGTCCACGTCTGGTTACCCCCAGGTAACTCGGGGTGACCAATCCCAAGTTCCTCACAAATATTTCAAAAAAAGGTAGCAGGCGCTCCTCTTCAGAAGGAACATAGCATGATAACCATTTCTGAGATGATAGTTTGCAGTACACGCGTTTTGCACGCTGTACCTTTCACAGACGTGAAATATCCATTTGCATTTCAGTCTTTGTCCCGCCCACATGGGCAGTCCAGCACCGAAATGCTATGGCAATTCCTCTCGAACAGCAACCCCATACACATGTTTCAGCCTTGATGGACCTCATCAGTGAGGTGAAGCTGCGCCTTTCTGAGCACAGTGAGCAGGAAGTCCACGTCTGTTTGCCTCCAGGTAACTCAGGGTGGCCAACCCCAAGTTCGTTACAAATATTTCAAAAATAGGTAACAGGCGCTCCTCTCCAGAAGGAACATGGCATGATAACCAGTTCTGAGAGGAGAGTTTGCAGAAAAGGTTTTTTGCTCACTGTACCTTTCACAGATGGAAAATATCCATTTGCATATCAGTCTTTGTCTCGCCCACATGGGCAGTCCAGCACCAAAATGCTATGGCAATTCCTCTGTGAACAAGAGTACCAACAGCAACCCCATATACGTGTTTCAGCCTTGTTGGGCTTCATCAGTGAGGTGAAGCTGCGCCTCTCAAGCACAGTGAGCAGGGAGTCCACGTCTGGTTGCCCCCAGGTAACTCAGGGTGACCAATCCCAAGTTCCTTACAAATATTTCCAAAAAAGGGTAGCAGGTGCTCCTCTCCAGAAGGAACATGGCATGATAACCAGATCTGAGATGAGAGTTTGCAGCACATGCTTTTTGCTCACTGTACCTTTCACAAATGGGAAATATCCATTTGCATATCAGTCTTTGTCCCTCCCACATGGGCAGTCCAGCACCGTAATGCTATGGCAAGTCTTCTCTGAACAAGAGTACCAACAGCAACCCCACACACTTGTTTCAGCCGTGTTGGGCTTCATCAGTGAGGTGAAGCTACGCCTCTCTGAGCACAGTGAGCAGAGAGTCCACGTCTGGTTGCCCCCAGGTAACTCAGGGTGACCAACCTCAAGTTCCTTACAAATATTTCAAAACAAGGGTAGCAGGTGCTCCTCTCTAGAAGGAACATAGCATGATAACCAGTTCTGAGATGAGAGTTTGCAGCACACGCGTTTTGCTCACTGTACCTTTCACAGACGGGAAATATCCATTTTCATATCAGTCTTTGTCCCGCCCACATGGGCAGTCCAGCACCGAAATGCTATGGCAATTCCTCTCGAACAAGATTACCAACAGCAACCCCATACACGTGTTTCAGCCTTGTTGGGCCTCATCAGTGAGGTGAAGCTGTGCCTCTCTGAGCACAGTGAGCAGGAATTCCACGTCTGGTTGCCCCTAGGTAACTCAGGGTGACAAACTCCAAGTTCGTTACAAATATTTCAAAAATAGGTAGCAGGCGCTCCTCTCCAGAAGTAACAAGTAATGATAACCAGTTCTGAGATCAGAGTTTGCAGCCCACTCTTTTTGCTCACTGTACCTTTCACAGATGGGAAATATCAATTTGCATGTCAGTCTTTGTCCCGTCCACATGGGCAGTCCAGCACCGAAATGCTATGGCAATTCCTTTATGAAGAAGAGTACCAACAGCAACCCCATACACATGTTTCAGCCTTGATGGACCTCATCAGTGAGGTGAAGCTGTGCCTCTCTGAGCACAGTGAGCAGGATGTCCACGTCTGGTTGCCCACAGGTAACTCACGGTGGCCAACCCCAAGTTTGTTACAAATATTTCAAAAATAGGTAACAGGCTCTCCTCTCCAGAAGGAACATGGCATGATAACCAGTTCTGAGATGAGAGTTTGCAGCACACGGTTTTTGCTCACTGTTCCTTTCACAGATGGGAAATATCCATTTGCATATCAGTCTTTGTCCCGGCCACGTGGGCAGTCCAGCACCGAAATGCTATGGCAATTCCTCTTAAACAAGAGTACCAACAGCAACCCCATACACGTGTTTCATCTTGTTGGGCCTCATCAGTGAGGTGAATCTGCGGCTCTCTGAGCACAGTGAGCAGGGAGTCCACGTCTGGTTGCCCCCAGGTAACTCAGGGTGACCAACCCAATTTCCTTACAAATATTTCAAGAAAAGGTAGCAGGCGCTCCTCTCCAGAAGGAACATGGCATGATAACCATTTCTGAGATGAAAGTTTGCAGCACACGCTTTTTTCTCACTGTACCTTTAACAAATGGGAAATATCCATTTGTATATCAGTCTTTGTCCCGGCCACATGGGCAGTCCAGCACCGAAATGCTATGGCAATTCCTCTCGAACAAGAGTACCAACAGAAACCCCATACATGTGTTTCTAGCCTTGTTGGGCCTCATCAGTGAGGTGAATCTGCGTCTCTCTGAGCACTGTGAGCAGGGGGTCCAAATCTGGTTGCCCCCAGGTAACTCAGGGTACCAACCCCAAGTTCCTTACAAATATTTCAAAAAAAGGGTAGCAAGCGCTCCTCTCCAGAAGGAACATGGCATGATAACCAGTTCTGAGATGAGAGTTTGCAGCACAAGCTTTTTGCTCACTGTACCTTTCACAAATGGGAAATATCCATTTGCATATCAGTCTTTGTCCCGCCCACAAGGGTAGTCCAGCACCGAAATGCTATAGCAATTCCTCTCTGAACAAGAGTACCAACAGCAACCCCATACACATGTTTCAGCCTTGTTGGGAATCATCTGTGAGGTGAAGCTGCCCTCTCTGACCACAGTGAGCAGGGAGTCCAAGTCTGGTTGCCCCCAGGTAACTCGGGGTGACCAATCCCAAGTTCCTCACAAATATTTCAAAAAAAGGTATCAGGCGCTCCTCTTCAGAAGGAACATAGCATGATAACCATTTCTGAGATGATAGTTTGCAGCACACGCGTTTTGCTCACTGTACCTTTCACAGACGTGAAATATCCATTTGCATTTCCGTCTTTGTCCCGCCCACATGGGCAGTCCAGCACCGAAATGCTATGGCAATTCCTCTCGAACAAGAGTACCAACAGCAACCCCATACACATGTTTCAGCCTTGATGGACCTCATCAGTGAGGTGAAGCTGCGCCTTTCTGAGCACAGTGAGCAGGAAGTCCACGTCTGTTTGCCTCCAGGTAACTCAGGGTGGCCAACCCCAAGTTCGTTACAAATATTTCAAAAATAGGTAACAGGCGCTCCTCTCCAGAAGGAACATGACATGATAACCAGTTCTCAGATGAGAGTTTGCAGCACACGGTTTTTGCTCACTGTACCTTTCCCAAATAGGAAATATCCATTTGCATATCAGTCTTTGTCCCGGCCACATGGGCAGTCCATCACTGAAATGCTATGGCAATTCCTCTCGAACAAGAGTACCAACAGCAACCCCATACACGTGTTTCACCTTGTTGGGCCTCATCAGTAAGGTGAATCTGCGGCTCTCTGAGCACAGTGAGCAGGGAGTCCACGTCTGTTTGCCCTCAGGTAACTCAGGGTGACCAATCCCACGTTCCTTACAAATATTTAAAAAAAAGGGTAGCAGGCGCTCCTCTCCAGAAGGAACATGGCATGATAACCAGATCTGAGATGAGAGTTTGCAGCACACGCTTTTTGCTCACTGTACCTTTCCCAAATGGGAAATATCCATTTGCATATAAGTCTTTGTCCCGCCCACATGGGAAGTCCAGCACCGTAATGCTATGGCAATTCCTCTGTGAACAAGAGTACCAACAGCAACCCCATACACATGTTTCAGCCTTGTTGGGCCTCATCTGTGAGGTGAAGCTGCGCCTCTCTGAGCACAGTGAGCAGGAAGTCCACGTCTGGTTGCCCCCAGGTAACTTGGGGTGACCAATCCCAAGTTCCTCACAAATATTTCAAAAAAAGGTAGCAAGCGCTCCTCTCCAGAAGGAACATAGCATGATAACCAGTTCTGAGATAAGAGTTTGCAGCACATGCGTTTTGCTCATTGTACCTTTCACAGACGGGAACTATCCATTTGCATATCAGTCTTTGTCCCGCCTACATGGGCAGTCCAGCACCGAAATGCTATGGCAATTCCTTTATGAACAAGAGTACCAACAGCAACCCCATACACATGTTTCAGCCTTGATGGACCGCATCAGTGAGGTGAAGCTGTGCCTCTCTGAGCACAGTGAGCAGGAAGTCCACGTCTGGTTGCCCCCAGGTAACTCAGGGTGACCAACCCCAAGTTCCTTACAAATATTTCAAAAATAATGTTGCAGGCCCTCCGCTCCAGAAGGAACATGGCATGATAACCAGTTCTGAGATGAGAGTTTGCAGCACACGCTTTTTGCTCACTGTACCTTTCACAGATGGGAAATATTCATTTGCATATCAGTCTTTGTCCCACCCACATGGGCAGTCCAGCACCGAAAAACTATGGCAATTCCTCTCTGAACAAGAGTACCAACAGCAACCCCATACACTTGTTTCAGCCTTGTTGGGCCTCATCAGTGAGGTGAAGCTGTGCCTCTCTGGGCACAGTGAGCAGGGAGTCCACATCTGGTTGCCCCCAGGTAACTCATGGTGACCAATTCCAAGTTCCTTACAAATATTTCCAAAAAAGGGTAGCAGGCGCTCCTCTCCAGAAGGAACATGGAATGATAACCAGTTCTGAGATGAGAGTTTGCAGAAAAAGTTTTTTGCTCACTGTACCTTTCACAGATGGAAAATATCCATTTGCACATCAGTCTTTGTCTCGCCCACATGGGCAGTCCAGCACCAAAATGCTATGGCAATTCCTCTCTGAACAAGAGTACCAACAGCAACCCCATACACATGTTTCAGCCTTGTTGGGCTTCATCAGTGAGGTGAAGCTGTGCCTCTCTGGGCACAGTGAGCAGGGAGTCCACGTCTGGTTGCCCCCAGGTAACTCATGGTGACCAATCCCAAGTTCCTTACAAATATTTCCAAAAAAGGGTAGCAGGCGCTCCTCTCCAGAAGGAACATGGCATGATAACCAGTTCTGAGATGAGAGTTTGCAGAAAAAGTTTTTTGCTCACTGTACCTTTCACAGATGGAAAATATCCATTTGCATATCAGTCTTTGTCTCGCCCACATGGGCAGTCCAGCACCAAAATGCTATGGCAATTCCTCTCTGAACAAGAGTACCAATCTGCAACCCCATACACGTGTTTCAGCCTTGTTGGGTCTCATCAGTGAGGTGAAGCTGTGCCTCTCTGAGCACAGTGAGCAGGAGTCCACGTCTGGTTGCCCCCAGGTAACTCAGGGTGACCAATCCCACGTTCCTTACAAATATTTCAAAAAAAGGGTAGCAGGCGCTACTCTCCAGAAGGAACATGGCATGATAACCAGTTATGAGAAGAAAGTTTGCAGAAAAAGCTTTTTGCTCACTGTACCTTTCACAGGTGGAAAATATCCATTTGCATATCAGTCTTTGTCCCGCCCACATGGGCAGTCCAGCACAAAATGCTATGGCAATTCCTGTCTGAACAAGAGTACCAACAGCATCCCCATATATGTGTTTCAGCCTTGGTGGGCTTCATCAGTGAGGTGAAGCTGCGCCTCTCAAGCACAGTGAGCAGGGAGTGCATGTCTGGTTGCCCCCAGGTAACTCATGGTGACCAATCCCAAGTTCCTTACAAATATTTCCAAAAAAGGGTAGCAGGCGCTCCTCTCCAGAAGGAACATGGCATGATAACCAGTTCTGAGATGAGAGTTTGCAGAAAAAGTTTTTTGCTCACTGTACCTTTCACAGATGGAAAATATCCATTTACATATCAGTCTTTGTCTCTGGGGTTGCTGTTGGTACTCTTGTTCAGAGAGGAATTGCCATAGCATTTTGGTGCTGGACTGCCCATGTGGGCGAGACACACATGTTTCAGCCTTGTTGGGCCTCATCAGTGAGGTGAAGCTGTGCCTCTCTGGGCACAGTGAGCAGGGAGTCCACGTCTGGTTGCCCCCAGGTAACTCATGGTGACCAATCCCAAGTTCCTTACAAATATTTCCAAAAAAGGGTAGCAGGCGCTCCTCTCCAGAAGGAACATGGCATGATAACCAGTTCTGAGATGAGAGTTTGCAGAAAAAGTTTTTTGCTCACTGTACCTTTCACAGATGGAAAATATCCATTTGCATATCAGTCTTTGTCTCGCCCACATGGGCAGTCCAGCACCAAAATGCTATGGCAATTCCTCTCTGAACAAGAGTACCAACAGCAACCCCATATATGTGTTTCAGCCTTGTTGGGCTTCATCAGTGAGGTGAAGCTGCGCCTCTCAAGCACAGTGAGCAGGGAGTCCACGTCTGGTTGCCCCCAGGTAACTCAGGGTGACCAATCCCAAGTTCCTTACAAATATTTCCAAAAAAGGGTAGCAGGTGCTCCTCTCCAGAAGGAACATGGCATGATAACCAGATCTGAGATGAGAGTTTGAAGCACACACTTTTTGCTCACTGTACCTTTCACAAATGGGAAATATCCATTTGCATATCAGTCTTTGTCCCTCCCACATGGGCAGTACAGCACCGTAATGCTATGGCAATTCTTCTCTGAACAAGAGTACCAACAGCAACCCCACACACTTGTTTCAGCCGTGTTGGGCTTCATCAGTGAGGTGAAGCTGCGCCTCTCTGAGCACAGTGAGCAAAGAGTCCACGTCTGGTTGCCCCCAGGTAACTCAGGGTGACCAACCCAAGTTCCTTACAAATATTTCAAAAAAAGGTAGCAGTCGCTCCTCTCCAGAAGGGACATAGCATGATAACCAGTTCTGAGATGAGAGTTTGCAGCACACGCTTTTTGCTCACTGTACCTTTCACAGATGGGAAATATCAATTTGCATATCAGTCTTTGTCTCGCCCACATGGGCAGTCCAGCACCAAAATGCTATGGCAATTCCTCTCTGAACAAGAGTACCAATCTGCAAGCCCATACACGTGTTTCAGCCTTGTTGGGTCTCATCAGTGAGGTGAAGCTGTGCCTCTCTGAGCACAGTGAGCAGGGAGTCCACGTCTGGTTGCCCCCAGGTAACTCAGGGTGACCAATCCCAAGTTCCTTACAAATATTTCCAAAAAAGGGTAGCAGGCGCTCCTCTCCAGAAGGAACATGGCATGATAACCAGATCTGAAATGAGAGTTTGCAGCACACGCTTTTTGCTCACTGTACCTTTCACAAATGGGAAATATCCATTTGCATATCAGTCTTTGTCCCTCCCACATGGGCAGTCCAGCACCGTAATGCTATGGCAATTCTTCTCTGAACAAGAGTACCAACAGCAACCCCACACACTTGTTTCAGCCGTGTTGGGCTTCATCAGTGAGGTGAAGTTGCGCCTCTCTGAGCACAGTGAGCAGAGAGTCCACGTCTGGTTGCCCCCAGGTAACTCAGGGTGACCAACCCAAAGTTACTTACAAATATTTCAAAAAAAGGTAGCAGTTGCTCCTCTCCAGAAGGAACATAGCATGATAACCAGTTCTGAGATGAGAGTTTGCAGCACACACTTTTTGATCACTGTACCTTTCACAGATGGGAAATATCCATTTTCATATCAGTCTTTGTCCCTCCCACATGGGCAGTCCAGCACCGAAATGCTATGGCAATTCATCTCGAAAAAGAGTACCAACAGCAACCCCATACACGTGTTTCAGCCTTGTTGGGCCTCATCAGTGAGGTGAAGCTGTGCCTCTCTGAGCACAGTGAGCAGGAATTCCACGTCTGGTTGCCCCCAGGTAACTCAGGGTGACCAACTCCAAGTTTATTACAAATATTTCAAAAATAGGTAGCAGGCGCTCCTCTCCAGAAGGAACAAGTAATGATAACCAGTTCTGAGATGAGAGTTTGCAGCACACTCTTTTTGCTCACTGTACCTTTCACAGATGGGAAATATCAATTTGCATATCAGTCTTTGTCCCGGCCACGTGGGCAGTCCAGCACCGAAATACTATGGCAATTCCTCTCGAACAAGAGTACCAACAGCAACCCCATACACGTGTTTCATCTTGTTGGGCCTCATCAGTGAGGTGAATCTGCGGCTCTCTGAGCACAGTGAGCAGGGAGTCCACGTCTGGTTGCCCCCAGGTAACTCAGGGTGACCAACCCAATTTCCTTACAAATATTTCAAGAAAAGGTAGCAGGCGCTCTTCTCCAGAAGGAACATGGCATGATAACCATTTCTGAGATGAAAGTTTCCAGCACACGCTTTTTTCTCACTGTACCTTTAACAAATGGGAAATATCCATTTGCATATCAGTCTTTGTCTCGGCCACATTGGCAGTCCAGCACCGATATGCTATGGCAATTCCTCTCGAACAAGAGTACCAACAGTAACCCCATACATGTGTTTCTAGCCTTGTTGGGCCTCATCAGTGAGGTGAATCTGCGTCTCTCTGAGCACCATGAGCAGGGGGTCCACATCTGGTTGCCCCCAGGTAACTCAGGGTGACCAACCCCAAGTTCCTTACAAATATTTCAAAAAAAGGGTAGCAGGCGCTCCTCTCCAGAAGGAACATGGCATGATAACCAGTTCTGAGATGAGAGTTTGCAGCACACGCTTTTTGCTCACTGTACCTTTCACAAATGGGAAATATCCTTTGCATATCAGTCTTTGTCCCACCCACATGGGCAGTCCAGCACCGAAATGCTATGGCAATTTCTCTCTGAACAAGAGTACCAACAGCAACCCCATACACATGTTTCAGCCTTGTTGGGAATCATCTGTGAGGTGAAGCTGTGCCTCTCTGACCACAGTGAGCAGGGAGTCCACGTCTGGTTGCCCCCAGGTAACTCGGGGTGACCAATCCCAAGTTCCTCACACATATTTCAAAAAAAGGTAGCAGGCGCTCCTCTTCAGAAGGAACATAGCATGATAACCATTTCTGAGATGATAGTTTGCAGCACACGCCTTTTGCTCACTGTACCTTTCACAGACGTGAAATATCCATTTGCATTTCAGTCTTTGTCCCGCCCACATGGGCAGTCCAGCACCGAAATGCTATGGCAATTCCTCTCGAACAAGAGTACCAACAGCAACCCCATACACATGTTTCAGCCTTGTTGGGCCTCATCTGTGAGGTGAAGCTGCGCCTCTCTGAGCACAGTGAGCAGGAAGTCCACGTCTGGTTGCCCCCAGGTAACTTGGGGTGACCAATCCCAAGTTCCTCACAAATATTTCAAAAAAAGGTAGCAAGCGCTCCTCTCCAGAAGGAACATAGCATGATAACCAGTTCTGAGATGAGAGTTTGCAGCACACGCTTTTTGCTCACTGTACCTTTCACAAATGGGAAATATCCTTTGCATATCAGTCTTTGTCCCACCCACATGGGCAGTCCAGCACCGAAATGCTATGGCAATTTCTCTCTGAACAAGAGTACCAACAGCAACCCCATACACATGTTTCAGCCTTGTTGGGAATCATCTGTGAGGTGAAGCTGTGCCTCTCTGACCACAGTGAGCAGGGAGTCCACGTCTGGTTGCCCCCAGGTAACTCGGGGTGACCAATCCCAAGTTCCTCACAAATATTTCAAAAAAAGGTAGCAGGCGCTCCTCTTCAGAAGGAACATAGCATGATAACCATTTCTGAGATGATAGTTTGCAGCACACGCCTTTTGCTCACTGTACCTTTCACAGACGTGAAATATCCATTTGCATTTCAGTCTTTGTCCCGCCCACATGGGCAGTCCAGCACCGAAATGCTATGGCAATTCCTCTCGAACAAGAGTACCAACAGCAACCCTATACACATGTTTCAGCCTTGATGGACCTCATCAGTGAGGTGAAGCTGCGCCTTTCTGAGCACAGTGAGCAGGAAGTCCACGTCTGTTTGCCTCCAGGTAACTCAGGGTGGCCAGCCCCAAGTTCGTTACAAATATTTCAAAAATAGGTAACAGGCGCTCCTCTCCAGAAGGAACATGACATGATAACCAGTTCTCAGATGAGAGTTTGCAGCACACGGTTTTTGCTCACTGTACCTTTCACAGATGGGAAATATCCATTTGCATATCAGTCTTTGTCCCGGCCACATGGGCAGTCCAGCACCGAAATGCTATGGCAATTCCTCTCGAACAAGAGTACCAACAGCAACCCCATACACATGTTTCAGCCTTGTTGGGCCTCATCAGTGATGTGAATCTGCGGCTCTCTGAGCACAGTGAGCAGGGAGTCCACGTCTGGTTGCCCCCAGGTAACTCAGGGTGACCAACCCAATTTCCTTACAAATATTTCAAAAAAAGGTAGCAAGCGCTCCTCTCCAGAAGGAACATTGCATGATAACCAGTTCTGAGATGAGAGTTTGCAGCACACGCGTTTTGCTCACTGTACCTTTCACAGACGGGAACTATCCATTTGCATATCAGTCTTTGTCCCGCCCACATGGGCAGTCCAGCATCGAAATGCTATGGCAATTCCTTTATGAACAAGAGTACCAACAGCAACCCCATACATATGTTTCAGCCTTGATGAACCTCATCAGTGAGGTGAAGCTGTGCCTCTCTGAGCACAGTGAGCAGGAAGTCCACGTCTGTTGCCCCCAGGTAACTCAGGGTGACCAACCCCAAGTTCCTTACAAATATTTCAAAAAAAATGTTGCAGGCCCTCCGCTCCAGAAGGAACACGGCATGATAACCAGTTCTGAGATGAGAGTTTGCAGCACACGCTTTTTGCTCACTGTACCTTTCACAGATGGGAATTATTCATTTGCATATCAGACTTTGTCCCACCCACATGGGCAGTCCAGCATCGAAAAACTATGGCAATTCCTCTCTGAACAAGAGTACCAACAGCAACCCCATACACATGTTTCAGCCTTGTTGGGCCTCATCAGTGAGGTGAAGCTGTGCCTCTCTGGGCACAGTGAGCAGGGAGTCCACGTCTGGTTGCCCCCAGGTAACTCATGGTGACCAATCCCAAGCTCCTTACAAATATTTCCAAAAAAGGGTAGCAGGCTCTCCTCTCCAGAAGGAACATAGTATGATAACCAGTTCTGAGATAAGAGTTTGCAGCACATGCGTTTTGCTCATTGTACCTTTCACAGACGGGAACTATCCATTTGCATATCAGTCTTTGTCCCGCCCACATGGGCAGTCCAGCACCGAAATGCTATGGCAATTCCTTTATGAACAAGAGTACCAACAGCAACCCCATACACATGTTTCAGCCTTGATGGACCTCATCAGTGAGGTGAAGCTGTGCCTCTCTGAGCACAGTGAGCAGGAAGTCCACGTCTGGTTGCCCCCAGGTAACTCAGGGTGACCAACCCCAAGTTCCTTACAAACATTTCAAAAAAAATGTTGCAGGCCCTCCGCTCCAGAAGGAACACGGCATGATAACCAGTTCTGAGATGAGAGTTTGCAGCACACGCTTTTTGCTCACTGTACCTTTCACAGATGGGAAATATTCATTTGCATATCAGTCTTTGTCCCACCCACATGGGCAGTCCAGCACCGAAAAACTATGGCAATTCCTCTCTGAACAAGAGTACCAACAGCAACCCCATACACTTGTTTCAGCCTTGTTGGGCCTCATCAGTGAGGTGAAGCTGTGCCTCTCTGGGCACAGTGAGCAGGGAGTCCACGTCTGGTTGCCCCCAGGTAACTCATGGTGACCAATTCCAAGTTCCTTACAAATATTTCCAAAAAAGGGTAGCAGGCGCTCCTCTCCAGAAGGAACATGGAATGATAACCAGTTCTGAGATGAGAGTTTGCAGAAAAAGTTTTTTGCTCACTGTACCTTTCACAGATGGAAAATATCCATTTGCATATCAGTCTTTGTCTCGCCCACATGGGCAGTCCAGCACCAAAATGCTATGGCAATTCCTCTCTGAACAAGAGTACCAATCTGCAACCCCATACACGTGTTTCAGCCTTGTTGGGTCTCATCAGTGAGGTGAAGCTGTGCCTCTCTGAGCACAGTGAGCAGGAGTCCACGTCTGGTTGCCCCCAGGTAACTCACGGTGACCAATCCCACGTTCCTTACAAATATTTCAAAAAAAGGGTAGCAGGCGCTACTCTCCAGAAGGAACATGGCATGATAACCAGTTATGAGATGAAAGTTTGCAGAAAAAGCTTTTTGCTCACTGTACCTTTCACAGGTGGAAAATATCCATTTGCATATCAGTCTTTGTCCCGCCCACATGGGCAGTCCAGCACAAAATGCTATGGCAATTCCTCTCTGAACAAGAGTACCAACAGCATCCCTATATATGTGTTTCAGCCTTGGTGGGCTTCATCAGTGAGGTGAAGCTGCGCCTCTCAAGCACAGTGAGCATGGAGTGCACGTCTGGTTGCCCCCAGGTAACTCATGGTGACCAATCCCAAGTTCCTTACAAATATTTCCAAAAAAGGGTAGCAGGCGCTCCTCTCCAGAAGGAACATGGCATGATAACCAGTTCTGAGATGAGAGTTTGCAGAAAAAGTTTTTTGCTCACTGTACCTTTCACAGATGGAAAATATCCATTTACATATCAGTCTTTGTCTCGCCCACATGGGCAGTCCAGCACCAAAATGCTATGGCAATTCCTCTCTGAACAAGAGTACCAACAGCAACCGCATACACATGTTTCAGCCTTGTTGGGCCTCATCAGTGAGGTGAAGCTGTGCCTCTCTGGGCACAGTGAGCAGGGAGTCCACGTCTGGTTGCCCCCAGGTAACTCATGGTGACCAATCCCAAGTTCCTTACAAATATTTCCAAAAAAGGGTAGCAGGCGCTCCTCTCCAGAAGGAACATGGCATGATAACCAGTTCTGAGATGAGAGTTTGCAGAAAAAGTTTTTTGCTCACTGTACCTTTCACAGATGGAAAATATCCATTTGCATATCAGTCTTTGTCTCGCCCACATGGGCAGTCCAGCACCAAAATGCTATGGCAATTCCTCTCTGAACAAGAGTACCAACAGCAACCCCATATATGTGTTTCATCCTTGTAGGGCTTCATCAGTGAGGTGAAGCTGCGCCTCTCAAGCACAGTGAGCAGGGAGTCCACGTCTGGTTGCCCCCAGGTAACTCATGGTGACCAATCCCAAGTTCCTTACAAATATTTCCAAAAAAGGGTAGCAGGTGCTCCTCTCCAGAAGGAACATGGCATGATAACCAGATCTGAGATGAGAGTTTGAAGCACACACTTTTTGCTCACTGTACCTTTCACAAATGGGAAATATCCATTTGCATATCAGTCTTTGTCCCTCCCACATGGGCAGTACAGCACCGTAATACTATGGCAATTCTTCTCTGAACAAGAGTACCAACAGCAACCCCACACACTTGTTTCAGCCGTGTTGGGCTTCATCAGTGAGGTGAAGCTGCGCCTCTCTGAGCACAGTGAGCAGAGAGTCCACGTCTGGTTGCCCCCAGGTAACTCAGGGTGACCAACCCAAGTTCCTTACAAATATTTCAAAAAAAGGTAGCAGTCGCTCCTCTCCAGAAGGGACATAGCATGATAACCAGTTCTGAGATGAGAGTTTGCAGCACACGCTTTTTGCTCACTGTACCTTTCACAGATGGGAAATATCAATTTGCATATCAGTCTTTGTCTCGCCCACATGGGCAGTCCAGCACCAAAATGCTATGGCAATTCCTCTCTGAACAAGAGTACCAATCTGCAAGCCCATACACGTGTTTCAGCCTTGTTGGGTCTCATCAGTGAGGTGAAGCTGTGCCTCTCTGAGCACAGTGAGCAGGGAGTCCACGTCTGGTTGCCCCCAGGTAACTCAGGGTGACCAATCCCAAGTTCCTTACAAATATTTCCAAAAAAGGGTAGCAGGCGCTCCTCTCCAGAAGGAACATGGCATGATAACCAGATCTGAAATGAGAGTTTGCAGCACACGCTTTTTGCTCACTGTACCTTTCACAAATGGGAAATATCCATTTGCATATCAGTCTTTGTCCCTCCCACATGGGCAGTCCAGCACCGTAATGCTATGGCAATTCTTCTCTGAACAAGAGTACCAACAGCAACCCCACACACTTGTTTCAGCCGTGTTGGGCTTCATCAGTGAGGTGAAGCTGCGCCTCTCTGAGCACAGTGAGCAGAGAGTCCACGTCTGGTTGCCCCCAGGTAACTCAGGGTGACCAACCCAAAGTTACTTACAAATATTTCAAAAAAAGGTAGCAGTCGCTCCTCTCCAGAAGGAACATAGCATGATAACCAGTTCTGAGATGAGAGTTTGCAGCACACACTTTTTGCTCACTGTACCTTTCACAGATGGGAAATATCCATTTTCATATCAGTCTTTGTCCCTCCCACATGGGCAGTCCAGCACCGAAATGCTATGGCAATTCCTCTCGAAAAAGAGTACCAACAGCAACCCCATACACGTGTTTCAACCTTGTTGGGCCTCATCAGTGAGGTGAAGCTGTGCCTCTCTGAGCACAGTGAGCAGGAATTCCACGTCTGGTTGCCCCCAGGTAACTCAGGGTGACCAACTCCAAGTTTGTTACAAATATTTCAAAAATAGGTAGCAGGCGCTCCTCTCCAGAAGGAACAAGTAATGATAACCAGTTCTGAGATGAGAGTTTGCAGCACACTCTTTTTGCTCACTGTACCTTTCACAGATGGGAAATATCAATTTGCATATCAGTCTTTGTCCCGGCCACGTGGGCAGTCCAGCACCGAAATACTATGGCAATTCCTCTCGAACAAGAGTACCAACAGCAACCCCATACACGTGTTTCATCTTGTTGGGCCTCATCAGTGAGGTGAATCTGCGGCTCTCTGAGCACAGTGAGCAGGGAGTCCACGTCTGGTTGCCCCCAGGTAACTCAGGGTGACCAACCCAATTTCCTTACAAATATTTCAAGAAAAGGTAGCAGGCGCTCTTCTCCAGAAGGAACATGGCATGATAACCATTTCTGAGATGAAAGTTTGCAGCACACGCTTTTTTCTCACTGTACCTTTAACAAATGGGAAATATCCATATGCATATCAGTCTTTGTCTCGGCCACATTGGCAGTCCAGCACCAATATGCTATGGCAATTCCTCTCGAACAAGAGTACCAACAGTAACCCCATACATGTGTTTCTAGCCTTGTTGGGCCTCATCAGTGAGGTGAATCTGCGTCTCTCTGAGCACCATGAGCAGGGGCTCCACATCTGGTTGCCCCCAGGTAACTCAGGGTGACCAACCCCAAGTTCCTTACAAATATTTCAAAAAAAGGGTAGCAGGCGCTCCTCTCCAGAAGGAACATGGCATGATAACCAGTTCTGAGATGAGAGTTTGCAGCACACGCTTTTTGCTCACTGTACCTTTCACAAATGGGAAATATCCATTTGCATATCAGTCTTTGTCCCACCCACATGGGCAGTCCAGCACCGAAATGCTATGGCAATTCCTCTCTGAACAAGAGTACCAACAGCAACCCCATACACATGTTTCAGCCTTGTTGGGAATCATCTGTGAGGTGAAGCTGTGCCTCTCTGACCACAGTGAGCAGGGAGTCCACGTCTGGTTGCCCCCAGGTAACTCGGGGTGACCAATCCCAAGTTCCTCACAAATATTTCAAAAAAAGGTAGCAGGCGCTCCTCTTCAGAAGGAACATAGCATGATAACCATTTCTGAGATGATAGTTTGCAGCACACGCCTTTTGCTCACTGTACCTTTCACAGACGTGAAATATCCATTTGCATTTCAGTCTTTGTCCCGCCCACATGGGCAGTCCAGCACCGAAATGCTATGGCAATTCCTCTCGAACAAGAGTACCAACAGCAACCCCATACACATGTTTCAGCCTTGATGGACCTCATCAGTGAGGTGAAGCTGCGCCTTTCTGAGCACAGTGAGCAGGAAGTCCACGTCTGTTTGCCTCCAGGTAACTCAAGGTGGCCAGCCCCAAGTTCGTTACAAATATTTCAAAAATAGGTAACAGGCGCTCCTCTCCAGAAGGAACATGACATGATAACCAGTTCTCAGATGAGAGTTTGCAGCACACCGTTTTTGCTCACTGTACCTTTCACAGATGGGAAATATCCATTTGCATATCAGTCTTTGTCCCGGCCACATGGGCAGTCCAGCACCGAAATGCTATGGCAATTCCTCTCGAACAAGAGTACCAACAGCAACCCCATACACATGTTTCAGCCTTGTTGGGCCTCATCAGTGATGTGAATCTGCGGCTCTCTGAGCACAGTGAGCAGGGAGTCCACGTCTGGTTGCCCCCAGGTAACTCAGGGTGACCAACACAATTTCCTTACAAATATTTCAAAAAAAGGTAGCAAGCGCTCCTCTCCAGAAGGAACATAGCATGATAACCAGTTCTGAGATGAGATTTTGCAGCACACGCGTTTTGCTCACTGTACCTTTCACAGACGGGAACTATCCATTTGCATATCAGTCTTTGTCCCGCCCACATGGGCAGTCCAGCATCGAAATGCTATGGCAATTCCTTTATGAACAAGAGTACCAACAGCAACCCCATACATATGTTTCAGCCTTGATGAACCTCATCAGTGAGGTGAAGCTGTGCCTCTCTGAGCACAGTGAGCAGGAAGTCCACGTCTGGTTGCCCCCAGGTAACTCAGGGTGACCAACCCCAAGTTCCTTACAAATGTTTCAAAAAAAATGTTGCAGGCCCTCCGCTCCAGAAGGAACACGGCATGATAACCAGTTCTGAGATGAGAGTTTGCAGCACACGCTTTTTGCTCACTGTACCTTTCACAGATGGGAATTATTCATTTGCATATCAGTCTTTGTCCCACCCACATGGGCAGTCCAGCATCGAAAAACTATGGCAATTCCTCTCTGAACAAGAGTACCAACAGCAACCCCATACACATGTTTCAGACTTGTTGGGCCTCATCAGTGAGGTGAAGCTGTGCCTCTCTGGGCACAGTGAGCAGGGAGTCCACGTCTGGTTGCCCCCAGGTAACTCATGGTGACCAATCCCAAGTTCCTTACAAATATTTCCAAAAAAGGGTAGCAGGCTCTCCTCTCTAGAAGGAACATGGCATGATAACCAGTTCTGAGATGAGAGTTTGCAGAAAAAGTTTTTTGCTCACTGTCCCTTTCACAGATGGAAAATATCCATTTGCATATCAGTCTTTGTCCCGCCCACATGGGCAGTCCAGCACAAAATGCTATGGCAATTCCTCTCTGAACAAGAGTACCAACAGCAACCCCATATACGTGTTTCAGCCTTGTTGGGCTTCATCAGTGAGGTGAAGCTGCGCCTTTCAAGCACAGTGAGCAGGGAGTGCACGTCTGGTTGCCCCCAGGTAACTCATGGTGACCAAATCCAAGTTCCTTACAAATATTTCCAAAAAAGGGTAGCAGGCGCTCCTCTCCAGAAGGAACATGGAATGATAACCAGTTCTGAGATGAGAGTTTGCAGAAAAAGTTTTTTGCTCACTGTACCTTTCACAGATGGAAAATATTCATTTGCATATCAGTCTTTGTCTCGCCCACATGGGCAGTCCAGCACCAAAATGCTATGGCAATTCCTCTCTGAACAAGAGTACCGACAGCAACCCCATACACATGTTTCAGCCTTGTTGGGCCTCATCAGTGAGGTGAAGCTGTGCCTCTCTGGGCACAGTGAGCAGGGAGTCCACGTCTGGTTGCCCCCAGGTAACTCATGGTGACCAATCCCAAGTTCCTTACAAATATTTCCAAAAAAGGGTAGCAGGCGCTCCTCTCCAGAAGGAACATGGCATGATAACCAGTTCTGAGATGAGAGTTTGCAGAAAAAGTTTTTTGCTCACTGTACCTTTCACAGATGGAAAATATCCATTTGCATATCAGTCTTTGTCTCGCCCACATGGGCAGTCCAGCACCAAAATGCTATGGCAATTCCTCTCTGAACAAGAGTACCAATCTGCAACCCCATACACGTGTTTCAGCCTTGTTGCGTCTCATCAGTGAGGTGAAGTTGTGCCTCTCTGCGCACAGTGAGCAGGAGTCCACGTCTGGTTGCCCCCAGGTAACTCAGGGTGACCAATCCCACGTTCCTTACAAATATTTCAAAAAAAGGGTAGCAGGCGCTCCTCTCCAGAAGGAACATGGCATGATAACCAGTTATGAGATAAAAGTTTGCAGAAAAAGCTTTTTGCTCACTGTACCTTTCACAGATGGAAAATACCCATTTGCATATCAGTCTTTGTCCCGCCCACATGGGCAGTCCAGCACAAAATGCTATGGCAATTCCTCTCTGAACAAGAGTACCAACAGCAACCCCATATACGTGTTTCAGCCTTGTTGGGCTTCATCAGTGAGGTGAAGCTGCGCCTCTCAAGCACAGTGAGCAGGGAGTCCACGTCTGGTTTCCCCCAGGTAACTCAGGGTGACCAATCCCAAGTTCCTACCAAATATTTCCAAAAAAGGGTAGCAAGCGCTCCTCTCCAGAAGGAACATGGCATGATAACCAGATCTGAGATGAGAGTTTGCCGCACACACTTTTTGCTCACTGTACCTTTCACAAATGGGAAATATCCATTTGCATATCAGTCTTTGTCCCTCCCACATGGGCAGTCCAGCACCGTAATGCTATGGCAATTCTTCTCTGAACAAGAGTACCAACAGCAACCCCACACACTTGTTTCAGCCGTGTTGAGCTTCATCAGTGAGGTGAAGCTGCGCCTCTCTGAGCACAGTGAGCAGAGAGTCCACGTCTGGTTGCCCCCAGGTAACTCAGGGTGACCAACCCCAAGTTCCTTACAAATATTTCAAAAAAATGTAGCAGTCGCTCCTCTCCAGAAGGGACATAGCATGATAACCAGTTCTGAGATGAGAGTTTGCAGCACACGCTTTTTGCTCACTGTACCTTTCACAGATGGGAAATATCAATTTGCATATCAGTCTTTGTCTCGCCCACATGGGCAGTCCAGCACCAAAATGCTATGGCAATTCCTCTCTGAACAAGAGTACCAATCTGCAAGCCCATACACGTGTTTCAGCCTTGTTGGGTCTCATCAGTGAGGTGAAGCTGTGCCTCTCTGAGCACAGTGAGCAGGGAGTCCACGTCTGGTTGCCCCCAGGTAACTCAGGGTGACCAATCCCAAGTTCCTTACAAATATTTCCAAAAAAGGGTAGCAGGCGCTCCTCTCCAGAAGGAACATGGCATGATAACCAGATCTGAAATGAGAGTTTGCAGCACACGCTTTTTGCTCACTGTACCTTTCACAAATGGGAAATATCCATTTGCATATCAGTCTTTGTCCCTCCCACATGGGCAGTCCAGCACCGTAATGCTATGGCAATTCTTCTCTGAACAAGAGTACCAACAGCAACCCCACACACTTGTTTCAGCCGTGTTGGGCTTCATCAGTGAGGTGAAGCTGCGCCTCTCTGAGCACAGTGAGCAGAGAGTCCACGTCTGGTTGCCCCCAGGTAACTCAGGGTGACCAACCCAAAGTTACTTACAAATATTTCAAAAAAAGGTAGCAGTTGCTCCTCTCCAGAAGGAACATAGCATGATAACCAGTTCTGAGATGAGAGTTTGCAGCACACATTTTTTGCTCACTGTACCTTTCACAGATGGGAAATATCCATTTTCATATCAGTCTTTGTCCCTCCCACATGGGCAGTCCAGCACCGAAATGCTATGGCAATTCATCTCGAAAAAGAGTACCAACAGCAACCCCATACACGTGTTTCAGCCTTGTTGGGCCTCATCAGTGAGGTGAAGCTGTGCCTCTCTGAGCACAGTGAGCAGGAATTCCACGTCTGGTTGCCCCCAGGTAACTCAGGGTGACCAACTCCAAGTTTATTACAAATATTTCAAAAATAGGTAGCAGGCGCTCCTCTCCAGAAGGAACAAGTAATGATAACCAGTTCTGAGATGAGAGTTTGCAGCACACTCTTTTTGCTCACTGTACCTTTCACAGATGGGAAATATCAATTTGCATATCAGTCTTTGTCCCGGCCACGTGGGCAGTCCAGCACCGAAATACTATGGCAATTCCTCTCGAACAAGAGTACCAACAGCAACCCCATACACGTGTTTCATCTTGTTGGGCCTCATCAGTGAGGTGAATCTGCGGCTCTCTGAGCACAGTGAGCAGGGAGTCCACGTCTGGTTGCCCCCAGGTAACTCAGGGTGACCAACCCAATTTCCTTACAAATATTTCAAGAAAAGGTAGCAGGCGCTCTTCTCCAGAAGGAACATGGCATGATAACCATTTCTGAGATGAAAGTTTCCAGCACACGCTTTTTTCTCACTGTACCTTTAACAAATGGGAAATATCCATTTGCATATCAGTCTTTGTCTCGGCCACATTGGCAGTCCAGCACCGATATGCTATGGCAATTCCTCTCGAACAAGAGTACCAACAGTAACCCCATACATGTGTTTCTAGCCTTGTTGGGCCTCATCAGTGAGGTGAATCTGCGTCTCTCTGAGCACCATGAGCAGGGGGTCCACATCTGGTTGCCCCCAGGTAACTCAGGGTGACCAACCCCAAGTTCCTTACAAATATTTCAAAAAAAGGGTAGCAGGCGCTCCTCTCCAGAAGGAACATGGCATGATAACCAGTTCTGAGATGAGAGTTTGCAGCACACGCTTTTTGCTCACTGTACCTTTCACAGACGTGAAATATCCATTTGCATTTCAGTCTTTGTCCCGCCCACATGGGCAGTCCAGCACCGAAATGCTATGGCAATTCCTTTATGAACAAGAGTACCAACAGCAACCCCATACACATGTTTCAGCCTTGATGGACCTCATCAGTGAGGTGAAGCTGCGCCTTTCTGAGCACAGTGAGCAGGAAGTCCAAGTCTGGTTGCCTCCAGGTAACTCAGGGTGGCCAGCCCCAAGTTCGTTACAAATATTTCAAAAATAGGTAACAGGCGCTCCTCTCCAGAAGGAACATGACATGATAACCAGTTCTCAGATGAGAGTTTGCAGCACACGGTTTTTGCTCACTGTACCTTTCACAGATGGGAAATATCCATTTGCATATCAGTCTTTGTCCCGCCCACATGGGCAGTCCAGCACCGAAATGCTATGGCAATTTCTCTCTGAACAAGAGTACCAACAGCAACCCCATATACGTGTTTCAGCCTTGTTGGGAATCATCTGTGAGGTGAAGCTGTGCCTCTCTGACCACAGTGAGCAGGGAGTCCACGTCTGGTTGCCCCCAGGTAACTCGGGGTGACCAATCCCAAGTTCCTCACAAATATTTCAAAAAAAGGTAGCAGGCGCTCCTCTTCAGAAGGAACATAGCATGATAACCATTTCTGAGATGATAGTTTGCAGCACACGCCTTTTGCTCACTGTACCTTTCACAGACGTGAAATATCCATTTGCATTTCAGTCTTTGTCCCGCCCACATGGGCAGTCCAGCACCGAAATGCTATGGCAATTCCTCTCGAACAAGAGTACCAACAGCAACCCCATACACATGTTTCAGCCTTGTTGGGCCTCATCTGTGAGGTGAAGCTGCGCCTCTCTGAGCACAGTGAGCAGGAAGTCCACGTCTGGGTGCCCCCAGGTAACTTGGGGTGACCAATCCCAAGTTCCTCACAAATATTTCAAAAAAAGGTAGCAAGCGCTCCTCTCCAGAAGGAACATAGCATGATAACCAGTTCTGAGATGAGAGTTTGCAGCACACGCTTTTTGCTCACTGTACCTTTCACAAATGGGAAATATCCTTTGCATATCAGTCTTTGTCCCACCCACATGGGCAGTCCAGCACCGAAATGCTATGGCAATTTCTCTCTGAACAAGAGTACCAACAGCAACCCCATACACATGTTTCAGCCTTGTTGGGAATCATCTGTGAGGTGAAGCTGTGCCTCTCTGACCACAGTGAGCAGGGAGTCCACGTCTGGTTGCCCCCAGGTAACTCGGGGTGACCAATCCCAAGTTCCTCACAAATATTTCAAAAAAAGGTAGCAGGCGCTCCTCTTCAGAAGGAACATAGCATGATAACCATTTCTGAGATGATAGTTTGCAGCACACGCCTTTTGCTCACTGTACCTTTCACAGACGTGAAATATCCATTTGCATTTCAGTCTTTGTCCCGCCCACATGGGCAGTCCAGCACCGAAATGCTATGGCAATTCCTCTCGAACAAGAGTACCAACAGCAACCCTATACACATGTTTCAGCCTTGATGGACCTCATCAGTGAGGTGAAGCTGCGCCTTTCTGAGCACAGTGAGCAGGAAGTCCACGTCTGTTTGCCTCCAGGTAACTCAGGGTGGCCAGCCCCAAGTTCGTTACAAATATTTCAAAAATAGGTAACAGGCGCTCCTCTCCAGAAGGAACATGACATGATAACCAGTTCTCAGATGAGAGTTTGCAGCACACGGTTTTTGCTCACTGTACCTTTCACAGATGGGAAATATCCATTTGCATATCAGTCTTTGTCCCGGCCACATGGGCAGTCCAGCACCGAAATGCTATGGCAATTCCTCTCGAACAAGAGTACCAACAGCAACCCCATACACATGTTTCAGCCTTGTTGGGCCTCATCAGTGATGTGAATCTGCGGCTCTCTGAGCACAGTGAGCAGGGAGTCCACGTCTGGTTGCCCCCAGGTAACTCAGGGTGACCAACCCAATTTCCTTACAAATATTTCAAAAAAAGGTAGCAAGCGCTCCTCTCCAGAAGGAACATTGCATGATAACCAGTTCTGAGATGAGAGTTTGCAGCACACGCGTTTTGCTCACTGTACCTTTCACAGACGGGAACTATCCATTTGCATATCAGTCTTTGTCCCGCCCACATGGGCAGTCCAGCATCGAAATGCTATGGCAATTCCTTTATGAACAAGAGTACCAACAGCAACCCCATACATATGTTTCAGCCTTGATGAACCTCATCAGTGAGGTGAAGCTGTGCCTCTCTGAGCACAGTGAGCAGGAAGTCCACGTCTGGTTGCCCCCAGGTAACTCAGGGTGACCAACCCCAAGTTCCTTACAAATATTTCAAAAAAAATGTTGCAGGCCCTCCGCTCCAGAAGGAACACGGCATGATAACCAGTTCTGAGATGAGAGTTTGCAGCACACGCTTTTTGCTCACTGTACCTTTCACAGATGGGAATTATTCATTTGCATATCAGACTTTGTCCCACCCACATGGGCAGTCCAGCATCGAAAAACTATGGCAATTCCTCTCTGAACAAGAGTACCAACAGCAACCCCATACACATGTTTCAGCCTTGTTGGGCCTCATCAGTGAGGTGAAGCTGTGCCTCTCTGGGCACAGTGAGCAGGGAGTCCACGTCTGGTTGCCCCCAGGTAACTCATGGTGACCAATCCCAAGCTCCTTACAAATATTTCCAAAAAAGGGTAGCAGGCTCTCCTCTCCAGAAGGAACATAGTATGATAACCAGTTCTGAGATAAGAGTTTGCAGCACATGCGTTTTGCTCATTGTACCTTTCACAGACGGGAACTATCCATTTGCATATCAGTCTTTGTCCCGCCCACATGGGCAGTCCAGCACCGAAATGCTATGGCAATTCCTTTATGAACAAGAGTACCAACAGCAACCCCATACACATGTTTCAGCCTTGATGGACCTCATCAGTGAGGTGAAGCTGTGCCTCTCTGAGCACAGTGAGCAGGAAGTCCACGTCTGGTTGCCCCCAGGTAACTCAGGGTGACCAACCCCCAAGTTCCTTACAAACATTTCAAAAAAAATGTTGCAGGCCCTCCGCTCCAGAAGGAACACGGCATGATAACCAGTTCTGAGATGAGAGTTTGCAGCACACGCTTTTTGCTCACTGTACCTTTCACAGATGGGAAATATTCATTTGCATATCAGTCTTTGTCCCACCCACATGGGCAGTCCAGCACCGAAAAACTATGGCAATTCCTCTCTGAACAAGAGTACCAACAGCAACCCCATACACTTGTTTCAGCCTTGTTGGGCCTCATCAGTGAGGTGAAGCTGTGCCTCTCTGGGCACAGTGAGCAGGGAGTCCACGTCTGGTTGCCCCCAGGTAACTCACGGTGACCAATCCCACGTTCCTTACAAATATTTCAAAAAAAGGGTAGCAGGCGCTACTCTCCAGAAGGAACATGGCATGATAACCAGTTATGAGATGAAAGTTTGCAGAAAAAGCTTTTTGCTCACTGTACCTTTCACAGGTGGAAAATATCCATTTGCATATCAGTCTTTGTCCCGCCCACATGGGCAGTCCAGCACAAAATGCTATGGCAATTCCTCTCTGAACAAGAGTACCAACAGCATCCCTATATATGTGTTTCAGCCTTGGTGGGCTTCATCAGTGAGGTGAAGCTGCGCCTCTCAAGCACAGTGAGTATGGAGTGCACGTCTGGTTGCCCCCAGGTAACTCATGGTGACCAATCCCAAGTTCCTTACAAATATTTCCAAAAAAGGGTAGCAGGCGCTCCTCTCCAGAAGGAACATGGCATGATAACCAGTTCTGAGATGAGAGTTTGCAGAAAAAGTTTTTTGCTCACTGTACCTTTCACAGATGGAAAATATCCATTTACATATCAGTCTTTGTCTCGCCCACATGGGCAGTCCAGCACCAAAATGCTATGGCAATTCCTCTCTGAACAAGAGTACCAACAGCAACCGCATACACATGTTTCAGCCTTGTTGGGCCTCATCAGTGAGGTGAAGCTGTGCCTCTCTGGGCACAGTGAGCAGGGAGTCCACGTCTGGTTGCCCCCAGGTAACTCATGGTGACCAATCCCAAGTTCCTTACAAATATTTCCAAAAAAGGGTAGCAGGCGCTCCTCTCCAGAAGGAACATGGCATGATAACCAGTTCTGAGATGAGAGTTTGCAGAAAAAGTTTTTTGCTCACTGTACCTTTCACAGATGGAAAATATCCATTTGCATATCAGTCTTTGTCTCGCCCACATGGGCAGTCCAGCACCAAAATGCTATGGCAATTCCTCTCTGAACAAGAGTACCAACAGCAACCCCATATATGTGTTTCATCCTTGTAGGGCTTCATCAGTGAGGTGAAGCTGCGCCTCTCAAGCACAGTGAGCAGGGAGTCCACGTCTGGTTGCCCCCAGGTAACTCATGGTGACCAATCCCAAGTTCCTTACAAATATTTCCAAAAAAGGGTAGCAGGTGCTCCTCTCCAGAAGGAACATGGCATGATAACCAGATTTGAGATGAGAGTTTGAAGCACACACTTTTTGCTCACTGTACCTTTCACAAATGGGAAATATCCATTTGCATATAAGTCTTTGTCCCTCCCACATGGGCAGTACAGCACCGTAATACTATGGCAATTCTTCTCTGAACAAGAGTACCAACAGCAACCCCACACACTTGTTTCAGCCGTGTTGGGCTTCATCAGTGAGGTGAAGCTGCGCCTCTCTGAGCACAGTGAGCAGAGAGTCCACGTCTGGTTGCCCCCAGGTAACTCAGGGTGACCAACCCAAGTTCCTTACAAATATTTCAAAAAAAGGTAGCAGTCGCTCCTCTCCAGAAGGGACATAGCATGATAACCAGTTCTGAGATGAGAGTTTGCAGCACACGCTTTTTGCTCACTGTACCTTTCACAGATGGGAAATATCAATTTGCATATCAGTCTTTGTCTCGCCCACATGGGCAGTCCAGCACCAAAATGCTATGGCAATTCCTCTCTGAACAAGAGTACCAATCTGCAAGCCCATACACGTGTTTCAGCCTTGTTGGGTCTCATCAGTGAGGTGAAGCTGTGCCTCTCTGAGCACAGTGAGCAGGGAGTCCACGTCTGGTTGCCCCCAGGTAACTCAGGGTGACCAATCCCAAGTTCCTTACAAATATTTCCAAAAAAGGGTAGCAGGCGCTCCTCTCCAGAAGGAACATGGCATGATAACCAGATCTGAAATGAGAGTTTGCAGCACACGCTTTTTGCTCACTGTACCTTTCACAAATGGGAAATATCCATTTGCATATCAGTCTTTGTCCCTCCCACATGGGCAGTCCAGCACCGTAATGCTATGGCAATTCTTCTCTGAACAAGAGTACCAACAGCAACCCCACACACTTGTTTCAGCCGTGTTGGGCTTCATCAGTGAGGTGAAGCTGCGCCTCTCTGAGCACAGTGAGCAGAGAGTCCACGTCTGGTTGCCCCCAGGTAACTCAGGGTGACCAACCCAAAGTTACTTACAAATATTTCAAAAAAAGGTAGCAGTCGCTCCTCTCCAGAAGGAACATAGCATGATAACCAGTTCTGAGATGAGAGTTTGCAGCACACACTTTTTGCTCACTGTACCTTTCACAGATGGGAAATATCCATTTTCATATCAGTCTTTGTCCCTCCCACATGGGCAGTCCAGCACCGAAATGCTATGGCAATTCCTCTCGAAAAAGAGTACCAACAGCAACCCCATACACGTGTTTCAACCTTGTTGGGCCTCATCAGTGAGGTGAAGCTGTGCCTCTCTGAGCACAGTGAGCAGGAATTCCACGTCTGGTTGCCCCCAGGTAACTCAGGGTGACCAACTCCAAGTTTGTTACAAATATTTCAAAAATAGGTAGCAGGCGCTCCTCTCCAGAAGGAACAAGTAATGATAACCAGTTCTGAGATGAGAGTTTGCAGCACACTCTTTTTGCTCACTGTACCTTTCACAGATGGGAAATATCAATTTGCATATCAGTCTTTGTCCCGGCCACGTGGGCAGTCCAGCACCGAAATACTATGGCAATTCCTCTCGAACAAGAGTACCAACAGCAACCCCATACACGTGTTTCATCTTGTTGGGCCTCATCAGTGAGGTGAATCTGCGGCTCTCTGAGCACAGTGAGCAGGGAGTCCACGTCTGGTTGCCCCCAGGTAACTCAGGGTGACCAACCCAATTTCCTTACAAATATTTCAAGAAAAGGTAGCAGGCGCTCTTCTCCAGAAGGAACATGGCATGATAACCATTTCTGAGATGAAAGTTTGCAGCACACGCTTTTTTCTCACTGTACCTTTAACAAATGGGAAATATCCATATGCATATCAGTCTTTGTCTCGGCCACATTGGCAGTCCAGCACCGATATGCTATGGCAATTCCTCTCGAACAAGAGTACCAACAGTAACCCCATACATGTGTTTCTAGCCTTGTTGGGCCTCATCAGTGAGGTGAATCTGCGTCTCTCTGAGCACCATGAGCAGGGGCTCCACATCTGGTTGCCCCCAGGTAACTCAGGGTGACCAACCCCAAGTTCCTTACAAATATTTCAAAAAAAGGGTAGCAGGCGCTCCTCTCCAGAAGGAACATGGCATGATAACCAGTTCTGAGATGAGAGTTTGCAGCACACGCTTTTTGCTCACTGTACCTTTCACAAATGGGAAATATCCATTTGCATATCAGTCTTTGTCCCACCCACATGGGCAGTCCAGCACCGAAATGCTATGGCAATTCCTCTCTGAACAAGAGTACCAACAGCAACCCCATACACATGTTTCAGCCTTGTTGGGAATCATCTGTGAGGTGAAGCTGTGCCTCTCTGACCACAGTGAGCAGGGAGTCCACGTCTGGTTGCCCCCAGGTAACTCGGGGTGACCAATCCCAAGTTCCTCACAAATATTTCAAAAAAAGGTAGCAGGCGCTCCTCTTCAGAAGGAACATAGCATGATAACCATTTCTGAGATGATAGTTTGCAGCACACGCCTTTTGCTCACTGTACCTTTCACAGACGTGAAATATCCATTTGCATTTCAGTCTTTGTCCCGCCCACATGGGCAGTCCAGCACCGAAATGCTATGGCAATTCCTCTCGAACAAGAGTACCAACAGCAACCCCATACACATGTTTCAGCCTTGATGGACCTCATCAGTGAGGTGAAGCTGCGCCTTTCTGAGCACAGTGAGCAGGAAGTCCACGTCTGTTTGCCTCCAGGTAACTCAGGGTGGCCAGCCCCAAGTTCGTTACAAATATTTCAAAAATAGGTAACAGGCGCTCCTCTCCAGAAGGAACATGACATGATAACCAGTTCTCAGATGAGAGTTTGCAGCACACCGTTTTTGCTCACTGTACCTTTCACAGATGGGAAATATCCATTTGCATATCAGTCTTTGTCCCGGCCACATGGGCAGTCCAGCACCGAAATGCTATGGCAATTCCTCTCGAACAAGAGTACCAACAGCAACCCCATACACATGTTTCAGCCTTGTTGGGCCTCATCAGTGATGTGAATCTGCGGCTCTCTGAGCACAGTGAGCAGGGAGTCCACGTCTGGTTGCCCCCAGGTAACTCAGGGTGACCAACACAATTTCCTTACAAATATTTCAAAAAAAGGTAGCAAGCGCTCCTCTCCAGAAGGAACATAGCATGATAACCAGTTCTGAGATGAGATTTTGCAGCACACGCGTTTTGCTCACTGTACCTTTCACAGACGGGAACTATCCATTTGCATATCAGTCTTTGTCCCGCCCACATGGGCAGTCCAGCATCGAAATGCTATGGCAATTCCTTTATGAACAAGAGTACCAACAGCAACCCCATACATATGTTTCAGCCTTGATGAACCTCATCAGTGAGGTGAAGCTGTGCCTCTCTGAGCACAGTGAGCAGGAAGTCCACGTCTGGTTGCCCCCAGGTAACTCAGGGTGACCAACCCCAAGTTCCTTACAAATGTTTCAAAAAAAATGTTGCAGGCCCTCCGCTCCAGAAGGAACACGGCATGATAACCAGTTCTGAGATGAGAGTTTGCAGCACACGCTTTTTGCTCACTGTACCTTTCACAGATGGGAATTATTCATTTGCATATCAGTCTTTGTCCCACCCACATGGGCAGTCCAGCATCGAAAAACTATGGCAATTCCTCTCTGAACAAGAGTACCAACAGCAACCCCATACACATGTTTCAGACTTGTTGGGCCTCATCAGTGAGGTGAAGCTGTGCCTCTCTGGGCACAGTGAGCAGGGAGTCCACGTCTGGTTGCCCCCAGGTAACTCATGGTGACCAATCCCAAGTTCCTTACAAATATTTCCAAAAAAGGGTAGCAGGCTCTCCTCTCTAGAAGGAACATGGCATGATAACCAGTTCTGAGATGAGAGTTTGCAGAAAAAGTTTTTTGCTCACTGTCCCTTTCACAGATGGAAAATATCCATTTGCATATCAGTCTTTGTCCCGCCCACATGGGCAGTCCAGCACAAAATGCTATGGCAATTCCTCTCTGAACAAGAGTACCAACAGCAACCCCATATACATGTTTCAGCCTTGTTGGGCTTCATCAGTGAGGTGAAGCTGCGCCTTTCAAGCACAGTGAGCAGGGAGTGCACGTCTGGTTGCCCCCAGGTAACTCATGGTGACCAAATCCAAGTTCCTTACAAATATTTCCAAAAAAGGGTAGCAGGCGCTCCTCTCCAGAAGGAACATGGAATGATAACCAGTTCTGAGATGAGAGTTTGCAGAAAAAGTTTTTTGCTCACTGTACCTTTCACAGATGGAAAATATTCATTTGCATATCAGTCTTTGTCTCGCCCACATGGGCAGTCCAGCACCAAAATGCTATGGCAATTCCTCTCTGAACAAGAGTACCGACAGCAACCCCATACACATGTTTCAGCCTTGTTGGGCCTCATCAGTGAGGTGAAGCTGTGCCTCTCTGGGCACAGTGAGCAGGGAGTCCACGTCTGGTTGCCCCCAGGTAACTCATGGTGACCAATCCCAAGTTCCTTACAAATATTTCCAAAAAAGGGTAGCAGGCGCTCCTCTCCAGAAGGAACATGGCATGATAACCAGTTCTGAGATGAGAGTTTGCAGAAAAAGTTTTTTGCTCACTGTACCTTTCACAGATGGAAAATATCCATTTGCATATCAGTCTTTGTCTCGCCCACATGGGCAGTCCAGCACCAAAATGCTATGGCAATTCCTCTCTGAACAAGAGTACCAATCTGCAACCCCATACACGTGTTTCAGCCTTGTTGCGTCTCATCAGTGAGGTGAAGTTGTGCCTCTCTGCGCACAGTGAGCAGGAGTCCACGTCTGGTTGCCCCCAGGTAACTCAGGGTGACCAATCCCACGTTCCTTACAAATATTTCAAAAAAAGGGTAGCAGGCGCTCCTCTCCAGAAGGAACATGGCATGATAACCAGTTATGAGATAAAAGTTTGCAGAAAAAGCTTTTTGCTCACTGTACCTTTCACAGATGGAAAATACCCATTTGCATATCAGTCTTTGTCCCGCCCACATGGGCAGTCCAGCACAAAATGCTATGGCAATTCCTCTCTGAACAAGAGTACCAACAGCAACCCCATATACGTGTTTCAGCCTTGTTGGGCTTCATCAGTGAGGTGAAGCTGCGCCTCTCAAGCACAGTGAGCAGGGAGTCCACGTCTGGTTTCCCCCAGGTAACTCAGGGTGACCAATCCCAAGTTCCTACCAAATATTTCCAAAAAAGGGTAGCAAGCGCTCCTCTCCAGAAGGAACATGGCATGATAACCAGATCTGAGATGAGAGTTTGCCGCACACACTTTTTGCTCACTGTACCTTTCACAAATGGGAAATATCCATTTGCATATCAGTCTTTGTCCCTCCCACATGGGCAGTCCAGCACCGTAATGCTATGGCAATTCTTCTCTGAACAAGAGTACCAACAGCAACCCCACACACTTGTTTCAGCCGTGTTGAGCTTCATCAGTGAGGTGAAGCTGCGCCTCTCTGAGCACAGTGAGCAGAGAGTCCACGTCTGGTTGCCCCCAGGTAACTCAGGGTGACCAACCCCAAGTTCCTTACAAATATTTCAAAAAAAGGTAGCAGTCGCTCCTCTCCAGAAGGAACATAGCATGATAACCAGTTCTGAGATGAGAGTTTGCAGCACACGCTTTTTGCTCACTGTACCTTTCACAGATGGGAAATATCAATTTGCATGTCAGTCTTTGTCCCGTCCACATGGGTAGTCCAGCACCAAAATGCTATGGCAATTCCTCTCGAACAAGAGTGCCAACAGCAACCCCATACACGTGTTTCAGCCTTGTTGGGCCTCATCAGTGAGGTGAATCTGCGGCTCTCTGAGCACAGTGAGCAGGGAGTCCACGTCTGGTTGCCCCCAGGTAACTCAGGGTGACCAACCCAATTTCCTTACAAATATTTCAAAAAAAGGTAGCAAGCGCTCCTCTCCAGAAGGAACATAGCATGATAACCAGTTCTGAGATGAGAGTTTGCAGCACACGCGTTTTGCTCACTGTACCTTTCACAGACGGGAACTATCCATTTGCATATCAGTCTTTGTCCCGCCCACTTGGGCAGTCCAGCACCGAAATGCTATGGCAATTCCTTTATGAACAAGAGTACCAACAACAACCCCATACATATGTTTCAGCCTTGATGGACCTCATCAGTGAGGTGAAGCTGTGCCTCTCTGAGCACAGTGAGCAGGAAGTCCACGTCTGGTTGCCCCACGGTAACTCAGGGTGACCAACCCCAAGTTCCTTACAAATATTTCAAAAAAAATGTTGCAGGCCCTCCGCTCCAGAAGGAACACGGCATGATAACCAGTTCTGAGATGAGAGTTTGCAGCACACACTTTTTGCTCACTGTACCTTTCACAGATGGGAAATATTCATTTGCATATCAGTCTTTGTCCCACCCACATGGGCAGTCCAGCACTGAAAAACTATGGCAATTCCTCTCTGAACAAGAGTACCAACAGCAACCCCATACACATGTTTCAGCCTTGTTGGGTCTCATCAGTGAGGTGAAGCTGTGCCTCTCTGGGCACAGTGAGCAGGGAGTCCACGTCTGGTTGCCCCCAGGTAACTCATGGTGACCAATCCCAAGTTCCTTACAAATATTTCCAAAAAAGGGTTGCAGGCTCTCCTCTCTAGAAGGAACATGGCATGATAACCAGTTCTGAGATGAGAGTTTGCAGCACATGCTTTTTGCTCACTGTACCTTTCACAGATGGGAAAAATCCATTTGCATATCAGTCTTTGTCTCGCCCACATGGGCAGTCCAGCACCAAAATGCTATGGCAATTCCTCTCTGAACAAGAGTACCAATCTGCAACCCCATACACGTGTTTCAGCCTTGTTGGGTCTCATCAGTGAGGTGAAGCTGTGCCTCTCTGAGCACAGTGAGCAGGGAGTCCACGTCTGGTTGCCCCCAGGTAACTCAGGGTGACCAATCCCACGTTCCTTACAAATATTTCAAAAAAAGGGTATCAGGCGCTCCTCTCCAGAAGGAACATGGCATGATAACCAGTTATGAGATGAAAGTTTGCAGAAAAAGCTTTTTGCTCACTGTACCTTTCACAGATGGAAAATATCCATTTGCATATCAGTCTTTGTCCCGCCCACATGGGCAGTCCAGCACAAAATGCTATGGCAATTCCTCTCTGAACAAGAGTACCAACAGCAACCCCATATACGTGTTTCAGCCTTGTTGGGCTTCATCAGTGAGGTGAAGCTGCGCCTCTCAAGCACAGTGAGCAGGGAGTGCACGTCTGGTTGCCCCCAGGTAACTCATGGTGACCAATTCCAAGTTCCTTACAAATATTTCCAAAAAAGGGTAGCAGGCGCTCCTCTCCAGAAGGAACATGGAATGATAACCAGTTCTGAGATGAGAGTTTGCAGAAAAAGTTTTTTGCTCACTGTACCTTTCACAGATGGAAAATATCCATTTGCATATCAGTCTTTGTCTCGCCCACATGGGCAGTCCAGCACCAAAATGCTATGGCAATTCCTCTCTGAACAAGAGTACCAATCTGCAACCCCATACACGTGTTTCAGCCTTGTTGCGTCTCATCAGTGAGGTGAAGTTGTGCCTCTCTGCGCACAGTGAGCAGGAGTCCACGTCTGGTTGCCCCCAGGTAACTCAGGGTGACCAATCCCACGTTCCTTACAAATATTTCAAAAAAAGGGTAGCAGGCGCTCCTCTCCAGAAGGAACATGGCATGACAACCAGTTATGAGATAAAAGTTTGCAGAAAAAGCTTTTTGCTCACTGTACCTTTCACAGATGGAAAATACCCATTTGCATATCAGTCTTTGTCCCGCCCACATGGGCAGTCCAGCACAAAATGCTATGGCAATTCCTCTCTGAACAAGAGTACCAACAGCAACCCCATATACGTGTTTCAGCCTTGTTGGGCTTCATCAGTGAGGTGAAGCTGCGCCTCTCAAGCACAGTGAGCAGGGAGTCCACGTCTGGTTTCCCCCAGGTAACTCAGGGTGACCAATCCCAAGTTCCTTACAAATATTTCCAAAAAAGGGTAGCAAGCGCTCCTCTCCAGAAGGAACATGGCATGATAACCAGATCTGAGATGAGAGTTTGCCGCACACACTTTTTGCTCACTGTACCTTTCACAAATGGGAAATATCCATTTGCATATCAGTCTTTGTCCCTCCCACATGGGCAGTCCAGCACCGTAATGCTATGGCAATTCTTCTCTGAACAAGAGTACCAACAGCAACCCCACACACTTGTTTCAGCCGTGTTGAGCTTCATTAGTGAGGTGAAGCTGCGCCTCTCTGAGCACAGTGAGCAGAGAGTCCACGTCTGGTTGCCCCAGGTAACTCAGGGTGACCAACCCCAAGTTCCTTACAAATATTTCAAAAAAAGGTAGCAGTCGCTCCTCTCCAGAAGGAACATAGCATGATAACCAGTTCTGAGATGAGAGTTTGCAGCACACGCTTTTTGCTCACTGTACCTTTCACAGATGGGAAATATCAATTTGCATGTCAGTCTTTGTCCCGTCCACATGGGTAGTCCAGCACCAAAATGCTATGGCAATTCCTCTCGAACAAGAGTGCCAACAGCAACCCCATACACGTGTTTCAGCCTTGTTGGGCCTCATCAGTGAGGTGAATCTGCGGCTCTCTGAGCACAGTGAGAAGGGAGTCCACGTCTGGTTGCCCCCAGGTAACTCAGGGTGACCAACCCAATTTCCTTACAAATATTTCAAAAAAAGGTAGCAAGCGCTCCTCTCCAGAAGGAACATAGCATGATAACCAGTTCTGAGATGAGAGTTTGCAGCACACGCGTTTTGCTCACTGTACCTTTCACAGACGGGAACTATCCATTTGCATATCAGTCTTTGTCCCGCCCACTTGGGCAGTCCAGCACCGAAATGCTATGGCAATTCCTTTATGAACAAGAGTACCAACAACAACCCCATACATATGTTTCAGCCTTGATGGACCTCATCAGTGAGGTGAAGCTGTGCCTCTCTGAGCACAGTGAGCAGGAAGTCCACGTCTGGTTGCCCCACGGTAACTCAGGGTGACCAACCCCAAGTTCCTTACAAATATTTCAAAAAAAATGTTGCAGGCCCTCCGCTCCAGAAGGAACCCGGCATGATAACCAGTTCTGAGATGAGAGTTTGCAGCACACACTTTTTGCTCACTGTACCTTTCACAGATGGGAAATATTCATTTGCATATCAGTCTTTGTCCCACCCACATGGGCAGTCCAGCACTGAAAAACTATGGCAATTCCTCTCTGAACAAGAGTACCAACAGCAACCCCATACACATGTTTCAGCCTTGTTGGGTCTCATCAGTGAGGTGAAGCTGTGCCTCTCTGGGCACAGTGAGCAGGGAGTCCACGTCTGGTTGCCCCCAGGTAACTCATGGTGACCAATCCCAAGTTCCTTACAAATATTTCCAAAAAAGGGTTGCAGGCTCTCCTCTCTAGAAGGAACATGGCATGATAACCAGTTCTGAAATGAGAGTTTGCAGCACATGCTTTTTGCTCACTGTACCTTTCACAGATGGGAAAAATCCATTTGCATATCAGTCTTTGTCTCGCCCACATGGGCAGTCCAGCACCAAAATGCTATGGCAATTCCTCTCTGAACAAGAGTACCAATCTGCAACCCCATACACGTGTTTCAGCCTTGTTGGGTCTCATCAGTGAGGTGAAGCTGTGCCTCTCTGAGCACAGTGAGCAGGGAGTCCACGTCTGGTTGCCCCCAGGTAACTCAGGGTGACCAATCCCACGTTCCTTACAAATATTTCAAAAAAAGGGTATCAGGCGCTCCTCTCCAGAAGGAACATGGCATGATAACCAGTTATGAGATGAAAGTTTGCAGAAAAAGCTTTTTGCTCACTGTACCTTTCACAGATGGAAAATATCCATTTGCATACCAGTCTTTGTCCCGCCCACATGGGCAGTCCAGCACAAAATGCTATGGCAATTCCTCTCTGAACAAGAGTACCAACAGCAACCCCATATACGTGTTTCAGCCTTGTTGGGCTTCATCAGTGAGGTGAAGCTGCGCCTCTCAAGCACAGTGAGCAGGGAGTGCACGTCTGGTTGCCCCCAGGTAACTCATGGTGACCAATTCCAAGTTCCTTACAAATATTTCCAAAAAAGGGTAGCAGGCGCTCCTCTCCAGAAGGAACATGGAATGATAACCAGTTCTGAGATGAGAGTTTGCAGAAAATGTTTTTTGCTCACTGTACCTTTCACAGATGGAAAATATTCATTTGCATATCAGTCTTTGTCTCGCCCACATGGGCAGTCCAGCACCAAAATGCTATGGCAATTCCTCTCTGAACAAGAGTACCAATCTGCAACCCCATACACGTGTTTCAGCCTTGTTGCGTCTCATCAGTGAGGTGAAGCTGTGCCTCTCTGCGCACAGTGAGCAGGAGTCCACGTCTGGTTGCCCCCAGGTAACTCAGGGTGACCAATCCCACGTTCCTTACAAATATTTCAAAAAAAGGGTAGCAGGCGCTCCTCTCCAGAAGGAACATGGAATGATAACCAGTTCTGAGATGAGAGTTTGCAGAAACAGTTTTTTGCTCACTGTACCTTTCACAGATGGAAAATATTAATTTGCATATCAGTCTTTGTCTCGCCCACATGGGCAGTCCAGCACCAAAATGCTATGGCAATTCCTCTCTGAACAAGAGTACCAATCTGCACCCCCATACACGTGTTTCAGCCTTGTTGCGTCTCATCAGTGAGGTGAAGCTGTGCCTCTCTGCGCACAGTGAGCAGGAGTCCACGTCTAGTTGCCCCCAGGTAACTCAGGGTGACCAATCCCACGTTCCTTACAAATATTTCAAAAAAAGGGTAGCAGCCGTCCTCTCCAGAAGGAACATGGCATGATAACCAGTTATGAGATGAAAGTTTGCAGAAAAAGCTTTTTGCTCACTGTACGTTTCACAGATGGAAAATACCCATTTGCATATCAGTCTTTGTCCCGCCCACATGGGCAGTCCAGCACAAAATGCTATGGCAATTCCTCTCTGAACAAGAGTACCAACAGCAACCCCATATAAGTGTTTCAGCCTTGTTGGGCTTCATCAGTGAGGTGAAGCTGCGCCTCTCAAGCACAGTGAGCAGGGAGTCCACGTCTGGTTTCCCCCAGGTAACTCAGGGTGACCAATCCCAAGTTCCTTACAAATATTTCCAAAAAAGGGTAGCAAGCGCTCCTCTCCAGAAGGAACATGGCATGATAACCAGATCTGAGATGAGAGTTTGCCGTACACACTTTTTGCTCACTGTACCTTTCACAAATGGGAAATATCCATTTGCATATCAGTCTTTGTCCCTCCCACATGGGCAGTCCAGCACCGTAATGCTATGGCAATTCTTCTCTGAACAAGAGTACCAACAGCAACCCCACATACTTGTTTCAGCCGTGTTGGGCTTCATCAGTGAGGTGAAGCTGCGCCTCTCTGAGCACAGTGAGCAGAGAGTCCACGTCTGGTTGCCCCCAGGTAACTCAGGGTGACCAACCCCAAGTTCCTTACAAATATTTCAAAAAAAGGTAGCAGTCGCTCCTCTCCAGAAGGAACATAGCATGATAACCAGTTCTGAGATGAGAGTTTGCAGCACACGCTTTTTGCTCACTGTACCTTTCACAGATGGGAAATATCAATTTGCATGTCAGTCTTTGTCCCGTCCACATGGGCAGTCCAGCACCGAAATGCTATGGCAATTCCTCTCGAACAAGAGTGCCAACAGCAACCCCATACACGTGTTTCAGCCTTGTTGGGCCTCATCAGTGAGGTGAAACTGCGCCTCTGTGAGCACAGTGAGCAGGGAGTCCACATCTGGTTGCCCCCAGGTAACTAAGGGTGACCAACCCCAAGTTCCTTACAAATATTTCCAAAAAAGGGTAGCAGGCGCTTCTCTCCAGAAGGAACATGGCATGATAACCAGATCTGAGATGAGAGTTTGCAGCACACGCTTTTTGTTCACTGTGCCTTTCACAAATGGGAAATATCCTTTTGCATATCAGTCTTTGTCCCACCCACATGGGCAGTCCAGCACCAAAATGCTATGGCAATTCCTCTCTGAACAAGAGTACCAACAGCAACCCCATACACATGTTTCAGCCTTGTTGGGAATCATCTGTGAGGTGAAGCTGTGCCTCTCTGACCACAGTGAGCAGGGAGTCCACGTCTGGTTGCCCCCAGGTAACTCGGGGTGACCAATCCCAAGTTCCTCACAAATATTTCAAAAAAAGGTAGCAGGCGCTCCTCTTCAGAAGGAACATAGCATGATAACCATTTCTGAGATGATAGTTTGCAGCACACGCCTTTTGCTCACTGTACCTTTCACAGACGTGAAATATCCATTTGCATTTCAGTCTTTGTCCCGCCCACATGGGCAGTCCAGCACCGAAATGCTATGGCAATTCCTCTCGAACAAGAGTACCAACAGCAACCCCATACACATGTTTCAGCCTTGATGGACCTCATCAGTGAGGTGAAGCTGCGCCTTTCTGAGCACAGTGAGCAGGAAGTCCACGTCTGTTTGCCTCCAGGTAACTCAGGGTGGCCAGCCCCAAGTTCGTTACAAATATTTCAAAAATAGGTAACAGGCGCTCCTCTCCAGAAGGAACATGACATGATAACCAGTTCTCAGATGAGAGTTTGCAGCACACCGTTTTTGCTCACTGTACCTTTCACAGATGGGAAATATCCATTTGCATATCAGTCTTTGTCCCGGCCACATGGGCAGTCCAGCACCGAAATGCTATGGCAATTCCTCTCGAACAAGAGTACCAACAGCAACCCCATACACATGTTTCAGCCTTGTTGGGCCTCATCAGTGATGTGAATCTGCGGCTCTCTGAGCACAGTGAGCAGGGAGTCCACGTCTGGTTGCCCCCAGGTAACTCAGGGTGACCAACACAATTTCCTTACAAATATTTCAAAAAAAGGTAGCAAGCGCTCCTCTCCAGAAGGAACATAGCATGATAACCAGTTCTGAGATGAGATTTTGCAGCACACGCGTTTTGCTCACTGTACCTTTCACAGACGGGAACTATCCATTTGCATATCAGTCTTTGTCCCGCCCACATGGGCAGTCCAGCATCGAAATGCTATGGCAATTCCTTTATGAACAAGAGTACCAACAGCAACCCCATACATATGTTTCAGCCTTGATGAACCTCATCAGTGAGGTGAAGCTGTGCCTCTCTGAGCACAGTGAGCAGGAAGTCCACGTCTGGTTGCCCCCAGGTAACTCAGGGTGACCAACCCCAAGTTCCTTACAAATGTTTCAAAAAAAATGTTGCAGGCCCTCCGCTCCAGAAGGAACACGGCATGATAACCAGTTCTGAGATGAGAGTTTGCAGCACACGCTTTTTGCTCACTGTACCTTTCACAGATGGGAATTATTCATTTGCATATCAGTCTTTGTCCCACCCACATGGGCAGTCCAGCATCGAAAAACTATGGCAATTCCTCTCTGAACAAGAGTACCAACAGCAACCCCATACACATGTTTCAGACTTGTTGGGCCTCATCAGTGAGGTGAAGCTGTGCCTCTCTGGGCACAGTGAGCAGGGAGTCCACGTCTGGTTGCCCCCAGGTAACTCATGGTGACCAATCCCAAGTTCCTTACAAATATTTCCAAAAAAGGGTAGCAGGCTCTCCTCTCTAGAAGGAACATGGCATGATAACCAGTTCTGAGATGAGAGTTTGCAGAAAAAGTTTTTTGCTCACTGTCCCTTTCACAGATGGAAAATATCCATTTGCATATCAGTCTTTGTCCCGCCCACATGGGCAGTCCAGCACAAAATGCTATGGCAATTCCTCTCTGAACAAGAGTACCAACAGCAACCCCATATACGTGTTTCAGCCTTGTTGGGCTTCATCAGTGAGGTGAAGCTGCGCCTTTCAAGCACAGTGAGCAGGGAGTGCACGTCTGGTTGCCCCCAGGTAACTCATGGTGACCAAATCCAAGTTCCTTACAAATATTTCCAAAAAAGGGTAGCAGGCGCTCCTCTCCAGAAGGAACATGGAATGATAACCAGTTCTGAGATGAGAGTTTGCAGAAAAAGTTTTTTGCTCACTGTACCTTTCACAGATGGAAAATATTCATTTGCATATCAGTCTTTGTCTCGCCCACATGGGCAGTCCAGCACCAAAATGCTATGGCAATTCCTCTCTGAACAAGAGTACCGACAGCAACCCCATACACATGTTTCAGCCTTGTTGGGCCTCATCAGTGAGGTGAAGCTGTGCCTCTCTGGGCACAGTGAGCAGGGAGTCCACGTCTGGTTGCCCCCAGGTAACTCATGGTGACCAATCCCAAGTTCCTTACAAATATTTCCAAAAAAGGGTAGCAGGCGCTCCTCTCCAGAAGGAACATGGCATGATAACCAGTTCTGAGATGAGAGTTTGCAGAAAAAGTTTTTTGCTCACTGTACCTTTCACAGATGGAAAATATCCATTTGCATATCAGTCTTTGTCTCGCCCACATGGGCAGTCCAGCACCAAAATGCTATGGCAATTCCTCTCTGAACAAGAGTACCAATCTGCAACCCCATACACGTGTTTCAGCCTTGTTGCGTCTCATCAGTGAGGTGAAGTTGTGCCTCTCTGCGCACAGTGAGCAGGAGTCCACGTCTGGTTGCCCCCAGGTAACTCAGGGTGACCAATCCCACGTTCCTTACAAATATTTCAAAAAAAGGGTAGCAGGCGCTCCTCTCCAGAAGGAACATGGCATGATAACCAGTTATGAGATAAAAGTTTGCAGAAAAAGCTTTTTGCTCACTGTACCTTTCACAGATGGAAAATACCCATTTGCATATCAGTCTTTGTCCCGCCCACATGGGCAGTCCAGCACAAAATGCTATGGCAATTCCTCTCTGAACAAGAGTACCAACAGCAACCCCATATACGTGTTTCAGCCTTGTTGGGCTTCATCAGTGAGGTGAAGCTGCGCCTCTCAAGCACAGTGAGCAGGGAGTCCACGTCTGGTTTCCCCCAGGTAACTCAGGGTGACCAATCCCAAGTTCCTACCAAATATTTCCAAAAAAGGGTAGCAAGCGCTCCTCTCCAGAAGGAACATGGCATGATAACCAGATCTGAGATGAGAGTTTGCCGCACACACTTTTTGCTCACTGTACCTTTCACAAATGGGAAATATCCATTTGCATATCAGTCTTTGTCCCTCCCACATGGGCAGTCCAGCACCGTAATGCTATGGCAATTCTTCTCTGAACAAGAGTACCAACAGCAACCCCACACACTTGTTTCAGCCGTGTTGAGCTTCATCAGTGAGGTGAAGCTGCGCCTCTCTGAGCACAGTGAGCAGAGAGTCCACGTCTGGTTGCCCCCAGGTAACTCAGGGTGACCAACCCCAAGTTCCTTACAAATATTTCAAAAAAAGGTAGCAGTCGCTCCTCTCCAGAAGGAACATAGCATGATAACCAGTTCTGAGATGAGAGTTTGCAGCACACGCTTTTTGCTCACTGTACCTTTCACAGATGGGAAATATCAATTTGCATGTCAGTCTTTGTCCCGTCCACATGGGTAGTCCAGCACCAAAATGCTATGGCAATTCCTCTCGAACAAGAGTGCCAACAGCAACCCCATACACGTGTTTCAGCCTTGTTGGGCCTCATCAGTGAGGTGAATCTGCGGCTCTCTGAGCACAGTGAGCAGGGAGTCCACGTCTGGTTGCCCCCAGGTAACTCAGGGTGACCAACCCAATTTCCTTACAAATATTTCAAAAAAAGGTAGCAAGCGCTCCTCTCCAGAAGGAACATAGCATGATAACCAGTTCTGAGATGAGAGTTTGCAGCACACGCGTTTTGCTCACTGTACCTTTCACAGACGGGAACTATCCATTTGCATATCAGTCTTTGTCCCGCCCACTTGGGCAGTCCAGCACCGAAATGCTATGGCAATTCCTTTATGAACAAGAGTACCAACAACAACCCCATACATATGTTTCAGCCTTGATGGACCTCATCAGTGAGGTGAAGCTGTGCCTCTCTGAGCACAGTGAGCAGGAAGTCCACGTCTGGTTGCCCCACGGTAACTCAGGGTGACCAACCCCAAGTTCCTTACAAATATTTCAAAAAAAATGTTGCAGGCCCTCCGCTCCAGAAGGAACACGGCATGATAACCAGTTCTGAGATGAGAGTTTGCAGCACACACTTTTTGCTCACTGTACCTTTCACAGATGGGAAATATTCATTTGCATATCAGTCTTTGTCCCACCCACATGGGCAGTCCAGCACTGAAAAACTATGGCAATTCCTCTCTGAACAAGAGTACCAACAGCAACCCCATACACATGTTTCAGCCTTGTTGGGTCTCATCAGTGAGGTGAAGCTGTGCCTCTCTGGGCACAGTGAGCAGGGAGTCCACGTCTGGTTGCCCCCAGGTAACTCATGGTGACCAATCCCAAGTTCCTTACAAATATTTCCAAAAAAGGGTTGCAGGCTCTCCTCTCTAGAAGGAACATGGCATGATAACCAGTTCTGAGATGAGAGTTTGCAGCACATGCTTTTTGCTCACTGTACCTTTCACAGATGGGAAAAATCCATTTGCATATCAGTCTTTGTCTCGCCCACATGGGCAGTCCAGCACCAAAATGCTATGGCAATTCCTCTCTGAACAAGAGTACCAATCTGCAACCCCATACACGTGTTTCAGCCTTGTTGGGTCTCATCAGTGAGGTGAAGCTGTGCCTCTCTGAGCACAGTGAGCAGGGAGTCCACGTCTGGTTGCCCCCAGGTAACTCAGGGTGACCAATCCCACGTTCCTTACAAATATTTCAAAAAAAGGGTATCAGGCGCTCCTCTCCAGAAGGAACATGGCATGATAACCAGTTATGAGATGAAAGTTTGCAGAAAAAGCTTTTTGCTCACTGTACCTTTCACAGATGGAAAATATCCATTTGCATATCAGTCTTTGTCCCGCCCACATGGGCAGTCCAGCACAAAATGCTATGGCAATTCCTCTCTGAACAAGAGTACCAACAGCAACCCCATATACGTGTTTCAGCCTTGTTGGGCTTCATCAGTGAGGTGAAGCTGCGCCTCTCAAGCACAGTGAGCAGGGAGTGCACGTCTGGTTGCCCCCAGGTAACTCATGGTGACCAATTCCAAGTTCCTTACAAATATTTCCAAAAAAGGGTAGCAGGCGCTCCTCTCCAGAAGGAACATGGAATGATAACCAGTTCTGAGATGAGAGTTTGCAGAAAAAGTTTTTTGCTCACTGTACCTTTCACAGATGGAAAATATCCATTTGCATATCAGTCTTTGTCTCGCCCACATGGGCAGTCCAGCACCAAAATGCTATGGCAATTCCTCTCTGAACAAGAGTACCAATCTGCAACCCCATACACGTGTTTCAGCCTTGTTGCGTCTCATCAGTGAGGTGAAGTTGTGCCTCTCTGCGCACAGTGAGCAGGAGTCCACGTCTGGTTGCCCCCAGGTAACTCAGGGTGACCAATCCCACGTTCCTTACAAATATTTCAAAAAAAGGGTAGCAGGCGCTCCTCTCCAGAAGGAACATGGCATGACAACCAGTTATGAGATAAAAGTTTGCAGAAAAAGCTTTTTGCTCACTGTACCTTTCACAGATGGAAAATACCCATTTGCATATCAGTCTTTGTCCCGCCCACATGGGCAGTCCAGCACAAAATGCTATGGCAATTCCTCTCTGAACAAGAGTACCAACAGCAACCCCATATACGTGTTTCAGCCTTGTTGGGCTTCATCAGTGAGGTGAAGCTGCGCCTCTCAAGCACAGTGAGCAGGGAGTCCACGTCTGGTTTCCCCCAGGTAACTCAGGGTGACCAATCCCAAGTTCCTTACAAATATTTCCAAAAAAGGGTAGCAAGCGCTCCTCTCCAGAAGGAACATGGCATGATAACCAGATCTGAGATGAGAGTTTGCCGCACACACTTTTTGCTCACTGTACCTTTCACAAATGGGAAATATCCATTTGCATATCAGTCTTTGTCCCTCCCACATGGGCAGTCCAGCACCGTAATGCTATGGCAATTCTTCTCTGAACAAGAGTACCAACAGCAACCCCACACACTTGTTTCAGCCGTGTTGAGCTTCATTAGTGAGGTGAAGCTGCGCCTCTCTGAGCACAGTGAGCAGAGAGTCCACGTCTGGTTGCCCCAGGTAACTCAGGGTGACCAACCCCAAGTTCCTTACAAATATTTCAAAAAAAGGTAGCAGTCGCTCCTCTCCAGAAGGAACATAGCATGATAACCAGTTCTGAGATGAGAGTTTGCAGCACACGCTTTTTGCTCACTGTACCTTTCACAGATGGGAAATATCAATTTGCATGTCAGTCTTTGTCCCGTCCACATGGGTAGTCCAGCACCAAAATGCTATGGCAATTCCTCTCGAACAAGAGTGCCAACAGCAACCCCATACACGTGTTTCAGCCTTGTTGGGCCTCATCAGTGAGGTGAATCTGCGGCTCTCTGAGCACAGTGAGAAGGGAGTCCACGTCTGGTTGCCCCCAGGTAACTCAGGGTGACCAACCCAATTTCCTTACAAATATTTCAAAAAAAGGTAGCAAGCGCTCCTCTCCAGAAGGAACATAGCATGATAACCAGTTCTGAGATGAGAGTTTGCAGCACACGCGTTTTGCTCACTGTACCTTTCACAGACGGGAACTATCCATTTGCATATCAGTCTTTGTCCCGCCCACTTGGGCAGTCCAGCACCGAAATGCTATGGCAATTCCTTTATGAACAAGAGTACCAACAACAACCCCATACATATGTTTCAGCCTTGATGGACCTCATCAGTGAGGTGAAGCTGTGCCTCTCTGAGCACAGTGAGCAGGAAGTCCACGTCTGGTTGCCCCACGGTAACTCAGGGTGACCAACCCCAAGTTCCTTACAAATATTTCAAAAAAAATGTTGCAGGCCCTCCGCTCCAGAAGGAACCCGGCATGATAACCAGTTCTGAGATGAGAGTTTGCAGCACACACTTTTTGCTCACTGTACCTTTCACAGATGGGAAATATTCATTTGCATATCAGTCTTTGTCCCACCCACATGGGCAGTCCAGCACTGAAAAACTATGGCAATTCCTCTCTGAACAAGAGTACCAACAGCAACCCCATACACATGTTTCAGCCTTGTTGGGTCTCATCAGTGAGGTGAAGCTGTGCCTCTCTGGGCACAGTGAGCAGGGAGTCCACGTCTGGTTGCCCCCAGGTAACTCATGGTGACCAATCCCAAGTTCCTTACAAATATTTCCAAAAAAGGGTTGCAGGCTCTCCTCTCTAGAAGGAACATGGCATGATAACCAGTTCTGAAATGAGAGTTTGCAGCACATGCTTTTTGCTCACTGTACCTTTCACAGATGGGAAAAATCCATTTGCATATCAGTCTTTGTCTCGCCCACATGGGCAGTCCAGCACCAAAATGCTATGGCAATTCCTCTCTGAACAAGAGTACCAATCTGCAACCCCATACACGTGTTTCAGCCTTGTTGGGTCTCATCAGTGAGGTGAAGCTGTGCCTCTCTGAGCACAGTGAGCAGGGAGTCCACGTCTGGTTGCCCCCAGGTAACTCAGGGTGACCAATCCCACGTTCCTTACAAATATTTCAAAAAAAGGGTATCAGGCGCTCCTCTCCAGAAGGAACATGGCATGATAACCAGTTATGAGATGAAAGTTTGCAGAAAAAGCTTTTTGCTCACTGTACCTTTCACAGATGGAAAATATCCATTTGCATACCAGTCTTTGTCCCGCCCACATGGGCAGTCCAGCACAAAATGCTATGGCAATTCCTCTCTGAACAAGAGTACCAACAGCAACCCCATATACGTGTTTCAGCCTTGTTGGGCTTCATCAGTGAGGTGAAGCTGCGCCTCTCAAGCACAGTGAGCAGGGAGTGCACGTCTGGTTGCCCCCAGGTAACTCATGGTGACCAATTCCAAGTTCCTTACAAATATTTCCAAAAAAGGGTAGCAGGCGCTCCTCTCCAGAAGGAACATGGAATGATAACCAGTTCTGAGATGAGAGTTTGCAGAAAATGTTTTTTGCTCACTGTACCTTTCACAGATGGAAAATATTCATTTGCATATCAGTCTTTGTCTCGCCCACATGGGCAGTCCAGCACCAAAATGCTATGGCAATTCCTCTCTGAACAAGAGTACCAATCTGCAACCCCATACACGTGTTTCAGCCTTGTTGCGTCTCATCAGTGAGGTGAAGCTGTGCCTCTCTGCGCACAGTGAGCAGGAGTCCACGTCTGGTTGCCCCCAGGTAACTCAGGGTGACCAATCCCACGTTCCTTACAAATATTTCAAAAAAAGGGTAGCAGGCGCTCCTCTCCAGAAGGAACATGGAATGATAACCAGTTCTGAGATGAGAGTTTGCAGAAACAGTTTTTTGCTCACTGTACCTTTCACAGATGGAAAATATTAATTTGCATATCAGTCTTTGTCTCGCCCACATGGGCAGTCCAGCACCAAAATGCTATGGCAATTCCTCTCTGAACAAGAGTACCAATCTGCACCCCCATACACGTGTTTCAGCCTTGTTGCGTCTCATCAGTGAGGTGAAGCTGTGCCTCTCTGCGCACAGTGAGCAGGAGTCCACGTCTAGTTGCCCCCAGGTAACTCAGGGTGACCAATCCCACGTTCCTTACAAATATTTCAAAAAAAGGGTAGCAGCCGTCCTCTCCAGAAGGAACATGGCATGATAACCAGTTATGAGATGAAAGTTTGCAGAAAAAGCTTTTTGCTCACTGTACGTTTCACAGATGGAAAATACCCATTTGCATATCAGTCTTTGTCCCGCCCACATGGGCAGTCCAGCACAAAATGCTATGGCAATTCCTCTCTGAACAAGAGTACCAACAGCAACCCCATATAAGTGTTTCAGCCTTGTTGGGCTTCATCAGTGAGGTGAAGCTGCGCCTCTCAAGCACAGTGAGCAGGGAGTCCACGTCTGGTTTCCCCCAGGTAACTCAGGGTGACCAATCCCAAGTTCCTTACAAATATTTCCAAAAAAGGGTAGCAAGCGCTCCTCTCCAGAAGGAACATGGCATGATAACCAGATCTGAGATGAGAGTTTGCCGCACACACTTTTTGCTCACTGTACCTTTCACAAATGGGAAATATCCATTTGCATATCAGTCTTTGTCCCTCCCACATGGGCAGTCCAGCACCGTAATGCTATGGCAATTCTTCTCTGAACAAGAGTACCAACAGCAACCCCACATACTTGTTTCAGCCGTGTTGGGCTTCATCAGTGAGGTGAAGCTGCGCCTCTCTGAGCACAGTGAGCAGAGAGTCCACGTCTGGTTGCCCCCAGGTAACTCAGGGTGACCAACCCCAAGTTCCTTACAAATATTTCAAAAAAAGGTAGCAGTCGCTCCTCTCCAGAAGGAACATAGCATGATAACCAGTTCTGAGATGAGAGTTTGCAGCACACGCTTTTTGCTCACTGTACCTTTCACAGATGGGAAATATCAATTTGCATGTCAGTCTTTGTCCCGTCCACATGGGCAGTCCAGCACCGAAATGCTATGGCAATTCCTCTCGAACAAGAGTGCCAACAGCAACCCCATACACGTGTTTCAGCCTTGTTGGGCCTCATCAGTGAGGTGAAACTGCGCCTCTGTGAGCACAGTGAGCAGGGAGTCCACATCTGGTTGCCCCCAGGTAACTAAGGGTGACCAACCCCAAGTTCCTTACAAATATTTCCAAAAAAGGGTAGCAGGCGCTTCTCTCCAGAAGGAACATGGCATGATAACCAGATCTGAGATGAGAGTTTGCAGCACACGCTTTTTGTTCACTGTGCCTTTCACAAATGGGAAATATCCTTTTGCATATCAGTCTTTGTCCCGGCCATATGGGCAGTCCAGCACCGAAATGCTATGGCAATTCCTCTCGAACAAGAGTACCAACAGCAACCCCATACATGTGTTTCTAGCCTTGCTGGGCCTCATCAGTGAGGTGGATCTACGCCTCTCTGAGCACCGTGAGCAGGGAGTCCACATCTGGTTGCCCCCAGGTAACTCAGGGTGACCAACCCCAAGTTCCTTACAAATATTTCAAAAAAAAGTAGCAGGCGCTCCGCTCCAGAAGGAACACAGCATGATAACCAGTTCTGAAATGAGAGTTTGCAGCACATGCTTTTTGCTCACTGTACCTTTCACAGATGGGAAATATTCATTTGCATATCAGTCTTTGTCCCACCCACATGGGCAGTCCAGCACGGAAAAACTATGGCAATTCCTCTCTGAACAAGAGTACCAACAGCAACCCCATACACATGTTTCAGCCTTGTTGGGCCTCATCAGTGAGGTGAAGCTGTGCCTCTCTGAGCACAGTGAGCAGAGAGTCCACGTCTGGTTGCCCCCAGGTAACTCAGGGTGACCAACCCCAAGTTCCTTACAAATATTTCAAAAAAAGATAGCAGTCGCTCCTCTCCAGAAGGAACATAGCATGATAACCAGTTCTGAGATGAGAGTTTGCAGCACACTCTTTTTGCTCACTGTACCTTCCACAGATGGGAAATATCAATTTGCATGTCAGTCTTTGTCCCGTCCACATGGGCAGTCCAGCACCAAAATGCTATGGCAATTCCTTTATGAAGAAGAGTACCAACAGCAACCCCATACACATGTTTCAGCCTTGATGGACCTCATCAGTGAGGTGAAGCTGTGCCTCTCTGAGCACAGTGAGCAGGAAGTCCACGTCTGGTTGCCCACAGGTAACTCACGGTGGCCAACCCCAAGTTCGTTACAAATATTTCAAAAATAGGTAACATGCTCTCCTCTCCAGAAGGAACATGGCATGATAACCAGTTCTGAGATGAGAGTTTGCAGCACACGTTTTTTGCTCACTGTTCCTTTCACAGTTGGGAAATATCCATTTGCATATCAGTCTTTGTCCCGGCCACGTGGGCAGTCCAGCACCGAAATGCTATGGCAATTCCTCTCGAACAAGAGTACCAACAGCAACCTCATAAACGTGTTTCATCTTGTTGGGCCTCATCAGTGAGGTGAATCTGCGGCTCTCGGAGCACAGTGAGCAGGGAGTCCACGTCTGGTTGCCCCCAGGTAACTCAGGGTGACCAACCCAATTTCCTTACAAATATTTCAAGAAAAGGTAGCAGGCACTCCTCTCCAGAAGGAACATGGCATGATAACCATTTCTGAGATGAAAGTTTGCAGCACACGCTTTTTTCTCACTGTACCTTTAACAAATGGGAAATATCCATTTGCATATCAGTCTTTGTCCCGGCCACATGGGCAGTCCAGCACCGAAATGCTATGGCAATTCCTCTCGAACAAGAGTACCAACAGAAACCCCATACATGTGTTTCTAGCCTTGTTGGGCCTCATCAGTGAGGTGAATCTGCGTCTCTCTGAGCACCGTGAGCAGGGGGTCCACATCTGGTTGCCCCCAGGTAACTCAGGGTGACCAACCCCAAGTTCCTTACAAATATTTCAAAAAAAGGGTAGCAGGCGCTCCTCTCCAGAAGGAACATAGCATGATAACCAGTTCTGAGATGAGAGTTTGCAGCACACGCGTTTTGCTCACTGTACCTTTCACAGACGGGAAATATCCATTTGCATATCAGTCTTTGTCCCGCCCACATGGGCAGTCCAGCACCGAAATGCTATGGCAATTCCTTTATGAACAAGAGTACCAACAGCAACCCCATACACGTGTTTCAGCCTTGATGGACCTCATCAGTGAGGTGAAGCTGTGCCTTTCTGAGCACAGTGAGCAGGAAGTCCACGTCTGGTTGCCCCCAGGTAACTCAGGGTGGCCAACCCCAAGTTCGTTACAAATATTTCAAAAAAAGGTAACAGGCGCTCCTCTCCAGAAGGAATATGGCATGATAACCAGTTCTGAGATGAGAGTTTGCAGCACACGGTTTTTGCTCACTGTACATTTCACAGATGGGAAATATCCATTTGCATATCAGTCTTTGTCCCGGCCACATGGGCAGTCCATCACCGAAATGCTATGGCAATTCCTCTCGAACAAGTGTACCAACAGCAACCCCATACACGTGTTTCACCTTGTTGGGCCTCATCAGTGATGTGAATCTGCGGCTCTCTGAGCACAGTGAGCAGGGAGTCCACGTCTGGTTGCCCGCAGGTAACTCAGGGTGACCAACCCAATTTCCTTACAAATATTTCAAAAAAAGGTAGCAAGCGCTCCTCTCCAGAAGGAACATAGCATGATAACCAGTTCTGAGATGAGAGTTTGCAGCACACGCGTTTTGCTCACTGTACCTTTCACAGACGGGAACTATCCATTTGCATATCAGTCTTTGTCCCGCCCACTTGGGCAGTCCAGCACCGAAATGCTATGGCAATTCCTTTATGAACAAGAGTACCAACAACAACCCCATACATATGTTTCAGCCTTGATGGACCTCATCAGTGAGGTGAAGCTGTGCATCTCTGAGCACAGTGAGCAGGAAGTCCACGTCTGGTTGCCCCACGGTAACTCAGGGTGACCAACCCCAAGTTCCTTACAAATATTTCAAAAAAAATGTTGCAGGCCCTCCGCTCCAGAAGGAACACGGCATGATAACCAGTTCTGAGATGAGAGTTTGCAGCACACGCTTTTTGCTCACTGTACCTTTCACAGATGGGAAATATTCATTTGCATATCAGTCTTTGTCCCACCCACATGGGCAGTCCAGCACCGAAAAACTATGGCAATTCCTCTCTGAACAAGAGTACCAACAGCAACCCCATACACATGTTTCAGCCTTGTTGGGCCTCATCAGTGAGGTGAAGCTGTGCCTCTCTGGGCACAGTGAGCAGGGAGTCCACGTCTGGTTGCCCCCAGGTAACTCATGGTGACCAATCCCAAGTTCCTTACACATATTTCCAAAAAAGGGTTGCAGGCTCTCCTCTCTAGAAGGAACATGGCATGATAACCAGTTCTGAGATGAGAGTTTGCAGCACATGCTTTTTGCTCACTGTACCTTTCACAGATGGGAAAAATCCATTTGCATATCAGTCTTTGTCTCGCCCACATGGGCAGTCCAGCACCAAAATGCTATGGCAATTCCTCTCTGAACAAGAGTACCAATCTGCAACCCCATACACGTGTTTCAGCCTTGTTGGGTCACATCAGTGAGATGAAGCTGTGCTTCTCGGAGCACAGTGAGCAGGGAGTCCACGTCTGGTTGCCCCCAGGTAACTCAGGGTGACCAATCCCAAGTTCCTTACAAATATTTAAAAAAAAAGGTAGCAAGCGCTCCTCTCCAGAAGGAACATAGCATGATAACCAGTTCTGAGATGAGAGTTTGCAGCACACGCGTTTTGCTCACTGTACCTTTCACAGACGGGAAATATCCATTTGCATATCAGTCTTTGTCCCGCCCACATGGGCAGTCCAGCAGCGAAATGCTATGGCAATTCCTTTATGAACAAGAGTACCAACAGCAACCCCATACACGTGTTTCAGCCTTGATGGACCTCATCAGTGAGGTGAAGCTGTGCCTTTCTGAGCACAGTGAGCAGGAAGTCCACGTCTGGTTGCCCCCAGGTAACTCAGGGTGGCCAACCCCAAGTTCGTTACAAATATTTCAAAAATAGGTAACAGGCGCTCCTCTCCAGAAGGAATATGGCATGATAACCAGTTCTGAGATGAGAGTTTGCAGCACACGGTTTTTGCTCACTGTACATTTCACAGATGGGAAATATCCATTTGCATATCAGTCTTTGTCCCGGCCACATGGGCAGTCCATCACCGAAATGCTATGGCAATTCCTCTCGAACAAGTGTACCAACAGCAACCCCATACACGTGTTTCACCTTGTTGGGCCTCATCAGTGATGTGAATCTGCGGCTCTCTGAGCACAGTGAGCAGGGAGTCCACGTCTGGTTGCCCGCAGGTAACTCAGGGTGACCAACCCAATTTCCTTACAAATATTTCAAAAAAAGGTAGCAAGCGCTCCTCTCCAGAAGGAACATAGCATGATAACCAGTTCTGAGATGAGAGTTTGCAGCACACGCGTTTTGCTCACTGTACCTTTCACAGACGGGAACTATCCATTTGCATATCAGTCTTTGTCCCGCCCACTTGGGCAGTCCAGCACCGAAATGCTATGGCAATTCCTTTATGAACAAGAGTACCAACAACAACTCCATACATATGTTTCAGCCTTGATGGACCTCATCAGTGAGGTGAAGCTGTGCCTCTCTGGGCACAGTGAGCAGGGAGTCCACGTCTGGTTGCCCCCAGGTAACTCGTGGTGACCAATCCCAAGTTCCTTACAAATATTTCCAAAAAAGGGTTGCAGGCTCTCCTCTCTAGAAGGAACATGGCATGATAACCAGTTCTGAGATGAGAGTTTGCAGCACATGCTTTTTGCTCACTGTACCTTTCACAGATGGGAAAAATCCATTTGCATATCAGTCTTTGTCTCGCCCACATGGGCAGTCCAGCACCAAAATGCTATGGCAATTCCTCTCTGAACAAGAGTACCAATCTGCAACCCCATACACGTGTTTCAGCCTTGTTGGGTCACATCAGTGAGGTGAAGCTGTGCCTCTCTGAGCACAGTGAGCAGGGAGTCCACGTCTGGTTGCCCCCAGGTAACTCAGGGTGACCAATCCCACGTTCCTTACAAATATTTCAAAAAAAGGGTAGCAGGCGCTCCTCTCCAGAAGGAACATGGCATGATAACCAGTTATGAGATGAAAGTTTGCAGAAAAAGCTTTTTGCTCACTGTACCTTTCACAGATGGAAAATATCCATTTGCATATCAGTCTTTGTCCCGCCCACATGGGCAGTCCAGCACAAAATGCTATGGCAATTCCTCTCTGAACAAGAGTACCAACAGCAACCCCATATACGTGTTTCAGCCTTGTTGGGCTTCATCAGTGAGGTGAAGCTGCGCCTCTCAAGCACAGTGAGCAGGGAGTGCACGTCTGGTTGCCCCCAGGTAACTCATGGTGACCAATTCCAAGTTCCTTACAAATACTTCCAAAAAAGGGTAGCAGGCGCTCCTCTCCAGAAGGAACATGGAATGATAACCAGTTCTGAGATGAGAGTTTGCAGAAAAAGTTTTTTGCTCACTGTACCTTTCACAGATGGAAAATATTCATTTGCATATCAGTCTTTGTCTCGCCCACATGGGCAGTCCAGCACCAAAATGCTATGGCAATTCCTCTCTGAACAAGAGTACCAACAGCAACCCCATACACATGTTTCAGCCTTGTTGGGCCTCATCAGTGAGGTGAAGCTGTGCCTCTCTGGGCACAGTGAGCAGGGAGTCCACGTCTGGTTGCCCCCAGGTAACTCATGGTGACCAATCCCACGTTCCTTACAAATATTTCAAAAAAAGGGTAGCAGGCGCTCCTCTCCAGAAGGAACATGGAATGATAACCAGTTCTGAGATGAGAGTTTGCAGAAAAAGTTTTTTGCTCACTGTACCTTTCACAGATGGAAAATATTCATTTGCATATCAGTCTTTGTCTCGCCCACATGGACAGTCCAGCACCAAAATGCTATGGCAATTCCTCTCTGAACAAGAGTACCAATCTGGAACCCCATACACGTGTTTCAGCCTTGTTGCGTCTCATCAGTGAGGTGAAGCTGTGCCTCTCTGCGCACAGTGAGCAGGAGTCCACGTCTGGTTGCCCCCAGGTAACTCAGGGTGACCAATCCCACGTTCCTTACAAATATTTCAAAAAAAGGGTAGCAGGCGCTCCTCTCCAGAAGGAACATGGCATGATAACCAGTTATGAGATGAAAGTTTGCAGAAAAAGCTTTTTGCTCACTGTACCTTTCACAGATGGAAAATACCCATTTGCATATCAGTCTTTGTCCCGCCCAGATGGGCAGTCCAGCACAAAATGCTATGGCAATTCCTCTCTGAACAAGAGTACCAACAGCAACCCCATATACGTGTTTCAGCCTTGTTGGGCTTCATCAGTGAGGTGAAGCTGCGCTTCTCAAGCACAGCGAGCAGGGAGTCCACGTCTGGTTTCCCCCAGGTAACTCAGGGTGACCAATCCCAAGTTCGTTACAAATATTTCCAAAAAAGGGTAGCAAGCGCTCCTCTCCAGAAGGAACATGGCATGATAACCACATCTGAGATGAGAGTTTGCAGCACACGCTTTTTGCTCACTGTACCTTTCACAGATGGGAAATATTCATTTGCATATCAGTCTTTGTCCCACCCACATGGGCAGTCCAGCACCGAAAAACTATGGCAATTGCTCTCTGAACAAGAGTACCAACAGCAACCCCATACACATGTTTCAGCCTTGTTGGGCCTCATCAGTGAGGTGAAGCTGTGCCTCTCTGAGCACAGTGAGCAGAGAGTCCACGTCTGGTTGCCCCCAGGTAACTCAGGGTGACCAACCCCAAGTTCCTTACAAATATTTCAAAAAAAGGTAGCAGTCGTTCCTCTCCAGAAGGAACATAGCATGATAACCAGTTCTGAGATGAGAGTTTGCAGCACACTCTTTTTGCTCACTGTACCTTTCACAGATGGGAAATATCAATTTGCATGTAGGTCTTTGTCCCGTCCACATGGGCAGTCCAGCACCAAAATGCTATGGCAATTCCTTTATGAAGAAGAGTACCAACAGCAACCCCATACACATGTTTCAGCCTTGATGGACCTCATCAGTGAGGTGAAACTGTGCCTCTCTGAGCACAGTGAGCAGGAAGTCCACGTCTGGTTGCCCACAGGTAACTCACGGTGGCCAACCCCAAGTTCGTTACAAATATTTCAAAAATAGGTAACATGCTCTCCTCTCCAGAAGGAACATGGCATGATAACCAGTTCTGAGATGAGAGTTTGCAGCACACGTTTTTTGCTCACTGTTCCTTTCACAGATGGGAAATATCCATTTGCATATCAGTCTTTGTCCCGGCCACGTGGGCAGTCCAGCACCGAAATGCTATGGCAATTCCTCTCGAACAAGAGTACCAACAGCAACCCCATAAACGTGTTCATCTTGTTGGGCCTCATCAGTGAGGTGAATCTGCGGCTCTCTGAGCACAGTGAGCAGGGAGTCCACGTCTGGTTGCCCCCAGGTAACTCAGGGTGACCAACCCAATTTCCTTACAAATATTTCAAGAAAAGGTAGCAGGCACTCCTCTCCAGAAGGAACATGGCATGATAACCATTTCTGAGATGAAAGTTTGCAGCACACGCTTTTTTCTCACTGTACCTTTAACAAATGGTAAATATCCATTTGCATATCAGTCTTTGTCCCGGCCACATGGGCAGTCCAGCACCGAAATTCTATGGCAATTCCTCTCGAACAAGAGTACCAACAGAAACCCCATACATGTGTTTCTAGCCTTGTTGGGCCTCATCAGTGAGGTGAATCTGCGTCTCTCTGAGCACCGTGAGCAGGGGGTCCACATCTGGTTGCCCCCAGGTAACTCAGGGTGACCAACCCCAAGTTCCTTACAAATATTTCAAAAAAAGGGTAGCAGGCGCTCCTCTCCAGAAGGAACATAGCATGATAACCAGTTCTGAGATGAGAGTTTGTAGCACACGCGTTTTGCTCACTGTACCTTTCACAGACGGGAAATATCCATTTGCATATCAGTCTTTGTCCCGCCCACATGGGCAGTCCAGCACAAAATGCTATGGCAATTCCTCTCTGAACAAGAGTACCAACAGCAACCCCATATACGTGTTTCAGCCTTGTTGGGCTTCATCAGTGAGGTGAAGCTGCGCCTCTCAAGCACAGTGAGCAGGGAATGCACGTCTGGTTGCCCCCAGGTAACTCATGGTGACCAATTCCAAGTTCCTTACAAATATTTCCAAAAAAGGGTAGCAGGCGCTCCTCTCCAGAAGGAACATGGAATGATAACCAGTTCTGAGATGAGAGTTTGCAGAAAAAGTTTTTTGCTCACTGTACCTTTCACAGATGGAAAATATTCATTTGCATATCAGTCTTTGTCTCGCCCACATGGGCAGTCCAGCACCAAAATGCTATGGCAATTCCTCTCTGAACAAGAGTACCAATCTGCAACCCCATACACGTGTTTCAGCCTTGTTGCGTCTCATCAGTGAGGTGAAGCTGTGCCTCTCTGCGCACAGTGAGCAGGAGTCCACGTCTGGTTGCCCCCAGGTAACTCAGGGTGACCAATCCCACGTTCCTTACAAATATTTCAAAAAAAGGGTAGCAGGCGCTCCTCTCCAGAAGGAACATGGAATGATAACCAGTTCTGAGATGAGAGTTTGCAGAAAACATTTTTTGCTCACTGTACCTTTCACAGATGGAAAATATTAATTTGCATATCAGTCTTTGTCTCGCCCACATGGGCAGTCCAGCACCAAAATGCTATGGCAATTCCTCTCTGAACAAGAGTACCAATCTGCAACCCCATACACGTGTTTCAGCCTTGTTGCGTCTCATCAGTGAGGTGAAGCTGTGCCTCTCTGCGCACAGTGAGCAGGAGTCCACGTCTAGTTGCCCCCAGGTAACTCAGGGTGACCAATCCCACGTTCCTTACAAATATTTCAAAAAAAGGGTAGCAGGCGTCCTCTCCAGAAGGAACATGGCATGATAACCAGTTATGAGATGAAAGTTTGCAGAAAAAGCTTTTTGCTCACTGTACGTTTCACAGATGGAAAATACCCATTTGCATATCAGTCTTTGTCCCGCCCACATGGGCAGTCCAGCACAAAATGCTATGGCAATTCCTCTCTGAACAAGAGTACCAACAGCAACCCCATATAAGTGTTTCAGCCTTATTGGGCTTCATCAGTGAGGTGAAGCTGCGCCTCTCAAGCACAGTGAGCAGGGAGTCCACGTCTGGTTTCCCCCAGGTAACTCAGGGTGACCAATCCCAAGTTCCTTACAAATATTTCCAAAAAAGGGTAGCAAGCGCTCCTCTCCAGAAGGAACATGGCATGATAACCAGATCTGAGATGAGAGTTTGCCGCACACACTTTTTGCTCACTGTACCTTTCACAAATGGGAAATATCCATTTGCATATCAGTCTTTGTCCCTCCCACATGGGCAGTCCAGCACCGTAATGCTATGGCAATTCTTCTCTGAACAAGAGTACCAACAGCAACCCCACATACTTGTTTCAGCCGTGTTGGGCTTCATCAGTGAGGTGAAGCTGCGCCTCTCTGAGCACAGTGAGCAGAGAGTCCACGTCTGGTTGCCCCCAGGTAACTCAGGGTGACCAACCCCAAGTTCCTTACAAATATTTCAAAAAAAGGTAGCAGTCGCTCCTCTCCAGAAGGAACATAGCATGATAACCAGTTCTGAGATGAGAGTTTGCAGCACACGCTTTTTGCTCACTGTACCTTTCACAGATGGGAAATATCAATTTGCATGTCAGTCTTTGTCCCGTCCACATGGGCAGTCCAGCACCGAAATGCTATGGCAATTCCTCTCGAACAAGAGTGCCAACAGCAACCCCATACACGTGTTTCAGCCTTGTTGGGCCTCATCAGTGAGGTGAAACTGCGCCTCTGTGAGCACAGTGAGCAGGGAGTCCACATCTGGTTGCCCCCAGGTAACTAAGGGTGACCAACCCCAAGTTCCTTACAAATATTTCCAAAAAAGGGTAGCAGGCGCTTCTCTCCAGAAGGAACATGGCATGATAACCAGTTCTCAGATGTGAGTTTGCAGAAAATGTTTTTTGCTCACTGTACCTTTCACAGATGGAAAATATCCTTTTGCATATCAGTCTTTGTCCCGGCCATATGGGCAGTCCAGCACCGAAATGCTATGGCAATTCCTCTCTGAACAAGAGTACCAATCTGCAACCCCATACACGTGTTTCAGTCTTGTTGGGCCTCATCAGTGAGGTGAAGCTGTGCCTCTCTGAGCACAGTGAACAGGGAGGCCACGTCTGGTTGCCCCCAGGTAACTCAGGGTGACCAATCCCACGTTCCTTACAAATATTTCAAAAAAAGGGTAGAAGGCGCTCCTCTCCAGAAGGAACATGGCATGATAACCAGATCTGAGATGAGAGTTTGCAGCACACGCTTTTTGTTCACTGTGCCTTTCAAAATGGGAAATATCCTTTTGCATATCAGTCTTTGTCCCGGCCATATTGGCAGTCCAGCACCGAAATGCTATGGCAATTCCTCTCGAACAAGAGCACCAACAGCAACCCCATACATGTGTTTCTAGCCTTGCTGGGCCTCATCAGTGAGGTGGATCTACGCCTCTCTGAGCACCGTGAGCAGGGAGTCCACATCTGGTTGCCCCCAGGTAACTCAGGGTGACCAACCCCAAGTTCCTTACAAATATTTCAAAAAAAAGTAGCAGGCGCTCCGCTCCAGAAGGAACACAGCATGATAACCAGTTCTGAAATGAGAGTTTGCAGCACACGCTTTTTGCTCACTGTACCTTTCACAGATGGGAAATATTCATTTGCATATCAGTCTTTGTCCCACCCACATGGGCAGTCCAGCACCGAAAAACTATGGCAATTCCTCTCTGAACAAGAGTACCAACAGCAACCCCATACACATGTTTCAGCCTTGTTGGGCCTCATCAGTGAGGTGAAGCTGTGCCTCTCTGAGCACAGTGAGCAGAGAGTCCACGTCTGGTTGCCCCCAGGTAACTCAGGGTGACCAACCCCAAGTTCCTTACAAATATTTCAAAAAAAGATAGCAGTCGCTCCTCTCCAGAAGGAACATAGCATGATAACCAGTTCTGAGATGAGAGTTTGCAGCACACTCTTTTTGCTCACTGTACCTTCCACAGATGGGAAATATCAATTTGAATGTCAGTCTTTGTCCCGTCCACATGGGCAGTCCAGCACCAAAATGCTATGGCAATTCCTTTATGAAGAAGAGTACCAACAGCAACCCCATACACATGTTTCAGCCTTGATGGACCTCATCAGTGAGGTGAAGCTGTGCCTGTCTGAGCACAGTGAGCAGGAAGTCCACGTCTGGTTGCCCACAGGTAACTCACGGTGGCCAACCCCAAGTTCGTTACAAATATTTCAAAAATAGGTAACATGCTCTCCTCTCCAGAAGGAACATGGCATGATAACCAGTTCTGAGATGAGAGTTTGCAGCACACGTTTTTTGCTCACTGTTCCTTTCACAGTTGGGAAATATCCATTTGCATATCAGTCTTTGTCCCGGCCACGTGGGCAGTCCAGCACCGAAATGCTATGGCAATTCCTCTCGAACAAGAGTACCAACAGCAACCTCATAAACGTGTTTCATCTTGTTGGGCCTCATCAGTGAGGTGAATCTGCGGCTCTCGGAGCACAGTGAGCAGGGAGTCCACGTCTGGTTGCCCCCAGGTAACTCAGGGTGACCAACCCAATTTCCTTACAAATATTTCAAGAAAAGGTAGCAGGCACTCCTCTCCAGAAGGAACATGGCATGATAACCATTTCTGAGATGAAAGTTTGCAGCACACGCTTTTTTCTCACTGTACCTTTAACAAATGGGAAATATCCATTTGCATATCAGTCTTTGTCCCGGCCACATGGGCAGTCCAGCACCGAAATGCTATGGCAATTCCTCTCGAACAAGAGTACCAACAGAAACCCCATACATGTGTTTCTAGCCTTGTTGGGCCTCATCAGTGAGGTGAATCTGCGTCTCTCTGAGCACCGTGAGCAGGGGGTCCACATCTGGTTGCCCCCAGGTAACTCAGGGTGACCAACCCCAAGTTCCTTACAAATATTTCAAAAAAAATGTTGCAGGCCCTCCGCTCCAGAAGGAACACGGCATGATAACCAGTTCTGAGATGAGAGTTTGCAGCACACGCTTTTTGCTCACTGTACCTTTCACAGATGGGAAATATTCATTTGCATATCAGTCTTTGTCCCACCCACATGGGCAGTCCAGCACCGAAAAACTATGGCAATTCCTCTCTGAACAAGAGTACCAACAGCAACCCCATACACATGTTTCAGCCTTGTTGGGCCTCATCAGTGAGGTGAAGCTGTGCCTCTCTGGGCACAGTGAGCAGGGAGTCCACGTCTGGTTGCCCCCAGGTAACTCATGGTGACCAATCCCAAGTTCCTTACAAATATTTCCAAAAAAGGGTTGCAGGCTCTCCTCTCTAGAAGGAACATGGCATGATAACCAGTTCTGAGATGAGAGTTTGCAGCACATGCTTTTTGCTCACTGTACCTTTCACAGATGGGAAAAATCCATTTGCATATCAGTCTTTGTCTCGCCCACATGGGCAGTCCAGCACCAAAATGCTATGGCAATTCCTCTCTGAACAAGAGTACCAATCTGCAACCCCATACACGTGTTTCAGCCTTGTTGGGTCACATCAGTGAGATGAAGCTGTGCTTCTCGGAGCACAGTGAGCAGGGAGTCCACGTCTGGTTGCCCCCAGGTAACTCAGGGTGACCAATCCCAAGTTCCTTACAAATATTTAAAAAAAAAGGTAGCAAGCGCTCCTCTCCAGAAGGAACATAGCATGATAACCAGTTCTGAGATGAGAGTTTGCAGCACACGCGTTTTGCTCACTGTACCTTTCACAGACGGGAAATATCCATTTGCATATCAGTCTTTGTCCCGCCCACATGGGCAGTCCAGCACCGAAATGCTATGGCAATTCCTTTATGAACAAGAGTACCAACAGCAACCCCATACACGTGTTTCAGCCTTGATGGACCTCATCAGTGAGGTGAAGCTGTGCCTTTCTGAGCACAGTGAGCAGGAAGTCCACGTCTGGTTGCCCCCAGGTAACTCAGGGTGGCCAACCCCAAGTTCGTTACAAATATTTCAAAAATAGGTAACAGGCGCTCCTCTCCAGAAGGAATATGGCATGATAACCAGTTCTGAGATGAGAGTTTGCAGCACACGGTTTTTGCTCACTGTACATTTCACAGATGGGAAATATCCATTTGCATATCAGTCTTTGTCCCGGCCACATGGGCAGTCCATCACCGAAATGCTATGGCAATTCCTCTCGAACAAGTGTACCAACAGCAACCCCATACACGTGTTTCACCTTGTTGGGCCTCATCAGTGATGTGAATCTGCGGCTCTCTGAGCACAGTGAGCAGGGAGTCCACGTCTGGTTGCCCGCAGGTAACTCAGGGTGACCAACCCAATTTCCTTACAAATATTTCAAAAAAAGGTAGCAAGCGCTCCTCTCCAGAAGGAACATGATAACCAGTTCTGAGATGAGAGTTTGCAGCACACGCGTTTTGCTCACTGTACCTTTCACAGACGGGAACTATCCATTTGCATATCAGTCTTTGTCCCGCCCACTTGGGCAGTCCAGCACCGAAATGCTATGGCAATTCCTTTATGAACAAGAGTACCAACAACAACCCCATACATATGTTTCAGCCTTGATGGACCTCATCAGTGAGGTGAAGCTGTGCCTCTCTGAGCACAGTGAGCAGGAAGTCCACGTCTGGTTGCCCCACGGTAACTCAGGGTGACCAACCCCAAGTTCCTTACAAATATTTCAAAAAAAATGTTGCAGGCCCTCCGCTCCAGAAGGAACACGGCATGATAACCAGTTCTGAGATGAGAGTTTGCAGCACACGGTTTTTGCTCACTGTACATTTCACAGATGGGAAATATCCATTTGCATATCAGTCTTTGTCCCGGCCACATGGGCAGTCCATCACCGAAATGCTATGGCAATTCCTCTCGAACAAGTGTACCAACAGCAACCCCATACACGTGTTTCACCTTGTTGGGCCTCATCAGTGATGTGAATCTGCGGCTCTCTGAGCACAGTGAGCAGGGAGTCCACGTCTGGTTGCCCGCAGGTAACTCAGGGTGACCAACCCAATTTCCTTACAAATATTTCAAAAAAAGGTAGCAAGCGCTCCTCTCCAGAAGGAACATAGCATGATAACCAGTTCTGAGATGAGAGTTTGCAGCACACGCTTTTTGCTCACTGTACCTTTCACAGATGGGAAATATTCATTTGCATATCAGTCTTTTTCCCACCCACATGGGCAGTCCAGCACCGAAAAACTATGGCAATTCCTCTCTGAACAAGAGTACCAACAGCAACCCCATACACATGTTTCAGCCTTGTTGGGCCTCATCAGTGAGGTGAAGCTGTGCCTCTCTGGGCACAGTGAGCAGGGAGTCCACGTCTGGTTGCCCCCAGGTAACTCATGGTGACCAATCCCAAGTTCCTTACAAATATTTCCAAAAAAGGGTTGCAGGCTCTCCTCTCTAGAAGGAACATGGCATGATAACCAGTTCTGAGATGAGAGTTTGCAGCACATGCTTTTTGCTCACTGTACCTTTCACAGATGGGAAAAATCCATTTGCATATCAGTCTTTGTCTCGCCCACATGGGCAGTCCAGCACCAAAATGCTATGGCAATTCCTCTCTGAACAAGAGTACCAATCTGCAACCCCATACACGTGTTTCAGCCTTGTTGGGTCACATCAGTGAGGTGAAGCTGTGCCTCTCTGAGCACAGTGAGCAGGGAGTCCACGTCTGGTTGCCCCCAGGTAACTCAGGGTGACCAATCCCACGTTCCTTACAAATATTTCAAAAAAAGGGTAGCAGGCGCTCCTCTCCAGAAGGAACATGGCATGATAACCAGTTATGAGATGAAAGTTTGCAGAAAAAGCTTTTTGCTCACTGTACCTTTCACAGATGGAAAATATCCATTTGCATATCAGTCTTTGTCCCGCCCACATGGGCAGTCCAGCACAAAATGCTATGGCAATTCCTCTCTGAACAAGAGTACCAACAGCAACCCCATATACGTGTTTCAGCCTTGTTGGGCTTCATCAGTGAGGTGAAGCTGCGCCTCTCAAGCACAGTGAGCAGGGAGTGCACGTCTGGTTGCCCCCAGGTAACTCATGGTGACCAATTCCAAGTTCCTTACAAATACTTCCAAAAAAGGGTAGCAGGCGCTCCTCTCCAGAAGGAACATGGAATGATAACCAGTTCTGAGATGAGAGTTTGCAGAAAAAGTTTTTTGCTCACTGTACCTTTCACAGATGGAAAATATTCATTTGCATATCAGTCTTTGTCTCGCCCACATGGGCAGTCCAGCACCAAAATGCTATGGCAATTCCTCTCTGAACAAGAGTACCAACAGCAACCCCATACACATGTTTCAGCCTTGTTGGGCCTCATCAGTGAGGTGAAGCTGTGCCTCTCTGGGCACAGTGAGCAGGGAGTCCACGTCTGGTTGCCCCCAGGTAACTCATGGTGACCAATCCCACGTTCCTTACAAATATTTCAAAAAAAGGGTAGCAGGCGCTCCTCTCCAGAAGGAACATGGAATGATAACCAGTTCTGAGATGAGAGTTTGCAGAAAAAGTTTTTTGCTCACTGTACCTTTCACAGATGGAAAATATTCATTTGCATATCAGTCTTTGTCTCGCCCACATGGACAGTCCAGCACCAAAATGCTATGGCAATTCCTCTCTGAACAAGAGTACCAATCTGCAACCCCATACACGTGTTTCAGCCTTGTTGCGTCTCATCAGTGAGGTGAAGCTGTGCCTCTCTGCGCACAGTGAGCAGGAGTCCACGTCTGGTTGCCCCCAGGTAACTCAGGGTGACCAATCCCACGTTCCTTACAAATATTTCAAAAAAAGGGTAGCAGGCGCTCCTCTCCAGAAGGAACATGGAATGATAACCAGTTCTGAGATGAGAGTTTGCAGAAAAAGTTTTTTGCTCACTGTACCTTTCACAGATGGAAAATATTCATTTGCATATCAGTCTTTGTCTCGCCCACATGGACAGTCCAGCACCAAAATGCTATGGCAATTCCTCTCTGAACAAGAGTACCAATCTGCAACCCCATACACGTGTTTCAGCCTTGTTGCGTCTCATCAGTGAGGTGAAGCTGTGCCTCTCTGCGCACAGTGAGCAGGAGTCCACGTCTGGTTGCCCCCAGGTAACTCAGGGTGACCAATCCCACGTTCCTTACAAATATTTCAAAAAAAGGGTAGCAGGCGCTCCTCTCCAGAAGGAACATGGCATGATAACCAGTTATGAGATGAAAGTTTGCAGAAAAAGCTTTTTGCTCACTGTACCTTTCACAGATGGAAAATACCCATTTGCATATCAGTCTTTGTCCCGCCCAGATGGGCAGACCAGCACAAAATGCTATGGCAATTCCTCTCTGAACAAGAGTACCAACAGCAACCCCATATACGTGTTTCAGCCTTGTTGGGCTTCATCAGTGAGGTGAAGCTGGGCTTCTCAAGCACAGCGAGCAGGGAGTCCACGTCTGGTTTCCCCCAGGTAACTCAGGGTGACCAATCCCAAGTTCCTTACAAATATTTCCAAAAAAGGGTAGCAAGCGCTCCTCTCCAGAAGGAACATGGCATGATAACCAGATCTGAGATGAGAGTTTGCAGCACACGCTTTTTGCTCACTGTACCTTTCACAGATGGGAAATATTCATTTGCATATCAGTCTTTGTCCCACCCACATGGGCAGTCCAGCACCGAAAAACTATGGCAATTCCTCTCTGAACAAGAGTACCAACAGCAACCCCATACACATGTTTCAGCCTTGTTGGGCCTCATCAGTGAGGTGAAGCTGTGCCTCTCTGAGCACAGTGAGCAGAGAGTCCACGTCTGGTTGCCCCCAGGTAACTCAGGGTGACCAACCCCAAGTTCCTTACAAATACTTCAAAAAAAGGTAGCAGTCGTTCCTCTCCAGAAGGAACATAGCATGATAACCAGTTCTGAGATGAGAGTTTGCAGCACACTCTTTTTGCTCACTGTACCTTTCACAGATGGGAAATATCAATTTGCATGTCAGTCTTTGTCCCGTCCACATGGCCAGTCCAGCACCAAAATGCTATGGCAATTCCTTTATGAAGAAGAGTACCAACAGCAACCCCATACACATGTTTCAGCCTTGATGGACCTCATCAGTGAGGTGAAGCTGTGCCTCTCTGAGCACAGTGAGCAGGAAGTCCACGTCTGGTTGCCCACAGGTAACTCACGGTGGCCAACCCCAAGTTCGTTACAAATATTTCAAAAATAGGTAACATGCTCTCCTCTCCAGAAGGAACATGGCATGATAACCAGTTCTGAGATGAGAGTTTGCAGCACACGTTTTTTGCTCACTGTTCCTTTCACAGATGGGAAATATCCATTTGCATATCAGTCTTTGTCCCGGCCACATGGGCAGTCCAGCACCGAAATGCTATGGCAATTCCTCTCGAACAAGAGTACCAACAGAAACCCCATACATGTGTTTCTAGCCTTGTTGGGCCTCATCAGTGAGGTGAATCTGCGTCTCTCTGAGCACCGTGAGCAGGGGGTCCACATCTGGTTGCCCCCAGGTAACTCAGGGTGACCAACCCCAAGTTCCTTACAAATATTTCAAAAAAAGGGTAGCAGGCGCTCCTCTCCAGAAGGAACATAGCATGATAACCAGTTCTGAGATGAGAGTTTGTAGCACACGCGTTTTGCTCACTGTACCTTTCACAGACGGGAAATATCCATTTGCATATCAGTCTTTGTCCCGCCCACATGGGCAGTCCAGCATCGAAATGCTATGGCAATTCCTTTATGAACAAGAGTACCAACAGCAACCCCATACACATGTTTCAGTCTTGATGGACCTCATCAGTGAGGTGAAGCTGTGCCTCTCTGAGCACAGTGAGCAGGGAGTCCACGTCTGGTTGCCCCCAGGTAACTCAGGGTGACCAATCCCACGTTCCTTACAAATATTTTAAAAAAAAGGTAGCAAGCGCTCCTCTCCAGAAGGAACATAGCATGATAACCAGTTCTGAGATGAGAGTTTGCAGCACACGCCTTTTGCTCAATGTACCTTTCACAGACGGGAACTATCCATTTGCATATCAGTCTTTGTCCCGCCCACATGGGCAGTCCAGCACCGAAATGCTATGGCAATTCCTTTATGAACAAGAGTACCAACAGCAACCCCATACACGTGTTTCAGCCTTGATGGACCTCATCAGTGAGGTGAAGCTGTGCCTTTCTAAGCACAGTGAGCAGGAAGTCCACGTCTGGTTGCCTCCAGGTAACTCAGGGTGGCCAACCCCAAGTTCGTTACAAATATTTCAAAAATAGGTAACAGGCGCTCCTCTCCAGAAGGAATATGGTATGATAACCAGTTCTGAGATGAGAGTTTGCAGCACACGGTTTTTGCTCACTGTACATTTCACAGATGGGAAATATCCATTTGCATATCAGTCTTTGTCCCGGCCACATGGGCAGTCCATCACCGAAATGCTATGGCAATTCCTCTCGAACAAGTGTACCAACAGCAACCCCATACACGGGTTTCACCTTGTTGGGCCTCATCAGTGATGTGAATCTGCGGCTCTCTGAGCACAGTGAGCAGGGAGTCCACGTCTGGTTGCCCCCAGGTAACTCAGGGTGACCAACCCAATTTCCTTACAATAATTTCAAAAAAAGGTAGCAAGCGCTCCTCTCCAGAAGGAACATAGCATGATAACCAGTTCTGAGATGAGAGTTTGCAGCACACGCATTTTGCTCACTGTACCTTTCACAGACGGGAACTAACCATTTGCATATCAGTCTTTGTCCCGCCCACTTGGGCAGTCCAGCACCGAAATGCTATGGCAATTCCTTTATGAACAAGAGTACCAACAACAACCCCATACATATGTTTCAGCCTTGATGGACCTCATCAGTGAGGTGAAGCTGTGCCTCTCTGAGCACAGTGAGCAGGAAGTCCACGTCTGGTTGCCCCACGGTAACTCAGGGTGACCAACCCCAAGTTCCTTACAAATATTTCAAAAAAAATGTTGCAGGCCCTCCGCTCCAGAAGAAACACGGCATGATAACCAGTTCTGAGATGAGAGTTTGCAGCACACGCTTTTTGCTCACTGTACCTTTCACAGATGGGAAATATTCATTTGCATATCAGTCTTTGTCCCACCCACATGGGCAGTCCAGCACCGAAAAACTATGGCAATTCCTCTCTGAACAAGAGTACCAACAGCAACCCCATACACATGTTTCAGCGTTGTTGGGCCTCATCAGTGAGGTGAAGCTGTGCCTTTCTGGGCACAGTGAGCAGGGAGTCCACGTCTGGTTGCCCCCAGGTAACTCATGGTGACCAATCCCAAGTTCCTTACAAATATTTCCAAAAAAGGGTTGCAGGCTCTCCTCTCTAGAAGGAACATGGCATGATAACCAGTTCTGAGATGAGAGTTTGCAGCACATGCTTTTTGCTCACTGTACCTTTCACAGATGGGAAAAATCCATTTGCATATCAGTCTTTGTCTCGCCCACATGGGCAGTCCAGCACCAAAATGCTATGGCAATTCCTCTCTGAACAAGAGTAGCAATCTGCAACCCCATACACGTGTTTCAGCCTTGTTGGGTCTCATCAGTGAGGTGAAGCTGTGCCTCTCTGAGCACAGTGAGCAGGGAGTCCACGTCTGGTTGCCCCCAGGTAACTCAGGGTGACCAATCCCACGTTCCTTACAAATATTTCAAAAAAAGGGTAGCAGGCGCTCCTCTCCAGAAGGAACATGGCATGATAACCAGTTATGAGATGAAAGTTTGCAGAAAAAGCTTTTTGCTCACTGTACCTTTCACAGATGGAAAATATCCATTTGCATATCAGTCTTTGTCCCGCCCACATGGGCAGTCCAGCACAAAATGCTATGGCAATTCCTCTCTGAACAAGAGTACCAACAGCAACCCCATATACGTGTTTCAGCCTTGTTGGGCTTCATCAGTGAGGTGAAGCTGCGCCTCTCAAGCACAGTGAGCAGGGAGTGCACGTCTGGTTGCCCCCAGGTAACTCATGGTGACCAATTCCAAGTTCCTTACAAATACTTCCAAAAAAGGGTAGCAGGCGCTCCTCTCCAGAAGGAACATGGAATGATAACCAGTTCTGAGATGAGAGTTTGCAGAAAAAGTTTTTTGCTCACTGTACCTTTCACAGATGGAAAATATTCATTTGCATATCAGTCTTTGTCTCGCCCACATGGGCAGTCCAGCACCAAAATGCTATGGCAATTCCTCTCTGAACAAGAGTACCAACAGCAACCCCATACACATGTTTCAGCCTTGTTGGGCCTCATCAGTGAGGTGAAGCTGTGCCTCTCTGGGCACAGTGAGCAGGGAGTCCACGTCTGGTTGCCCCCAGGTAACTCATGGTGACCAATCCCACGTTCCTTACAAATATTTCAAAAAAAGGGTAGCAGGCGCTCCTCTCCAGAAGGAACATGGAATGATAACCAGTTCTGAGATGAGAGTTTGCAGAAAAAGTTTTTTGCTCACTGTACCTTTCACAGATGGAAAATATTCATTTGCATATCAGTCTTTGTCTCGCCCACATGGACAGTCCAGCACCAAAATGCTATGGCAATTCCTCTCTGAACAAGAGTACCAATCTGCAACCCCATACACGTGTTTCAGCCTTGTTGGGTCACATCAGTGAGATGAAGCTGTGCTTCTCGGAGCACAGTGAGCAGGGAGTCCACGTCTGGTTGCCCCCAGGTAACTCAGGGTGACCAATCCCAAGTTCCTTACAAATATTTAAAAAAAAAGGTAGCAAGCGCTCCTCTCCAGAAGGAACATGGCATGATAACCAGTTATGAGATGAAAGTTTGCAGAAAAAGCTTTTTGCTCACTGTACCTTTCACAGATGGAAAATACCCATTTGCATATCAGTCTTTGTCCCGCCCAGATGGGCAGTCCAGCACAAAATGCTATGGCAATTCCTCTCTGAACAAGAGTACCAACAGCAACCCCATACACGTGTTTCAGCCTTGATGGACCTCATCAGTGAGGTGAAGCTGCGCTTCTCAAGCTTTCTTTCTTTCTTTCTTTCTTTAAATTAGAGTAGGCGTGGACGGACCCACGCAGGCGCTTCCCCATCCAATTGCACAGCGAGCAGGGAGTCCACGTCTGGTTTCCCCCAGGTAACTCAGGGTGACCAATCCCAAGTTCCTTACAAATATTTCCAAAAAAGGGTAGCAAGCGCTCCTCTCCAGAAGGAACATGGCATGATAACCAGATCTGAGATGAGAGTTTGCAGCACACGCTTTTTGCTCACTGTACCTTTCACAGATGGGAAATATTCATTTGCATATCAGTCTTTGTCCCACCCACATGGGCAGTCCAGCACCGAAAAACTATGGCAATTCCTCTCTGAACAAGAGTATCAACAGCAACCCCATACACATGTTTCAGCCTTGTTGGGCCTCATCAGTGAGGTGAAGCTGTGCCTCTCTGAGCACAGTGAGCAGAGAGTCCACGTCTGGTTGCCCCCAGGTAACTCAGGGTGACCAACCCCAAGTTCCTTACAAATATTTCAAAAAAAGGTAGCAGTCGTTCCTCTCCAGAAGGAACATAGCATGATAACCAGTTCTGAGATGAGAGTTTGCAGCACACTCTTTTTGCTCACTGTACCTTTCACAGATGGGAAAAATCCATTTGCATATCAGTCTTTGTCTCGCCCACATGGGCAGTCCAGCACCAAAATGCTATGGCAATTCCTCTCTGAACAAGAGTAGCAATCTGCAACCCCATACACGTGTTTCAGCCTTGTTGGGTCTCATCAGTGAGGTGAAGCTGTGCCTCTCTGAGCACAGTGAGCAGGGAGTCCACGTCTGGTTGCCCCCAGGTAACTCAGGGTGACCAATCCCACGTTCCTTACAAATATTTCAAAAAAAGGGTAGCAGGCGCTCCTCTCCAGAAGGAACATGGCATGATAACCAGTTATGAGATGAAAGTTTGCAGAAAAAGCTTTTTGCTCACTGTACCTTTCACAGATGGAAAATATCCATTTGCATATCAGTCTTTGTCCCGCCCACATGGGCAGTCCAGCACAAAATGCTATGGCAATTCCTCTCTGAACAAGAGTACCAACAGCAACCCCATATACGTGTTTCAGCCTTGTTGGGCTTCATCAGTGAGGTGAAGCTGCGCCTCTCAAGCACAGTGAGCAGGGAGTGCACGTCTGGTTGCCCCCAGGTAACTCATGGTGACCAATTCCAAGTTCCTTACAAATACTTCCAAAAAAGGGTAGCAGGCGCTCCTCTCCAGAAGGAACATGGAATGATAACCAGTTCTGAGATGAGAGTTTGCAGAAAAAGTTTTTTGCTCACTGTACCTTTCACAGATGGAAAATATTCATTTGCATATCAGTCTTTGTCTCGCCCACATGGGCAGTCCAGCACCAAAATGCTATGGCAATTCCTCTCTGAACAAGAGTACCAACAGCAACCCCATACACATGTTTCAGCCTTGTTGGGCCTCATCAGTGAGGTGAAGCTGTGCCTCTCTGGGCACAGTGAGCAGGGAGTCCACGTCTGGTTGCCCCCAGGTAACTCATGGTGACCAATCCCACGTTCCTTACAAATATTTCAAAAAAAGGGTAGCAGGCGCTCCTCTCCAGAAGGAACATGGAATGATAACCAGTTCTGAGATGAGAGTTTGCAGAAAAAGTTTTTTGCTCACTGTACCTTTCACAGATGGAAAATATTCATTTGCATATCAGTCTTTGTCTCGCCCACATGGACAGTCCAGCACCAAAATGCTATGGCAATTCCTCTCTGAACAAGAGTACCAATCTGCAACCCCATACACGTGTTTCAGCCTTGTTGGGTCACATCAGTGAGATGAAGCTGTGCTTCTCGGAGCACAGTGAGCAGGGAGTCCACGTCTGGTTGCCCCCAGGTAACTCAGGGTGACCAATCCCAAGTTCCTTACAAATATTTAAAAAAAAAGGTAGCAAGCGCTCCTCTCCAGAAGGAACATGGCATGATAACCAGTTATGAGATGAAAGTTTGCAGAAAAAGCTTTTTGCTCACTGTACCTTTCACAGATGGAAAATACCCATTTGCATATCAGTCTTTGTCCCGCCCAGATGGGCAGTCCAGCACAAAATGCTATGGCAATTCCTCTCTGAACAAGAGTACCAACAGCAACCCCATACACGTGTTTCAGCCTTGATGGACCTCATCAGTGAGGTGAAGCTGCGCTTCTCAAGCTTTCTTTCTTTCTTTCTTTCTTTAAATTAGAGTAGGCGTGGACGGACCCACGCAGGCGCTTCCCCATCCAATTGCACAGCGAGCAGGGAGTCCACGTCTGGTTTCCCCCAGGTAACTCAGGGTGACCAATCCCAAGTTCCTTACAAATATTTCCAAAAAAGGGTAGCAAGCGCTCCTCTCCAGAAGGAACATGGCATGATAACCAGATCTGAGATGAGAGTTTGCAGCACACGCTTTTTGCTCACTGTACCTTTCACAGATGGGAAATATTCATTTGCATATCAGTCTTTGTCCCACCCACATGGGCAGTCCAGCACCGAAAAACTATGGCAATTCCTCTCTGAACAAGAGTATCAACAGCAACCCCATACACATGTTTCAGCCTTGTTGGGCCTCATCAGTGAGGTGAAGCTGTGCCTCTCTGAGCACAGTGAGCAGAGAGTCCACGTCTGGTTGCCCCCAGGTAACTCAGGGTGACCAACCCCAAGTTCCTTACAAATATTTCAAAAAAAGGTAGCAGTCGTTCCTCTCCAGAAGGAACATAGCATGATAACCAGTTCTGAGATGAGAGTTTGCAGCACACTCTTTTTGCTCACTGTACCTTTCACAGATGGGAAATATCAATTTGCATGTCAGTCTTTTACCCGTCCACATGGGCAGTCCAGCACCAAAATGCTATGGCAATTCCTTTATGAAGAAGAGTACCAACAGCAACCCCATACACATGTTTCAGCCTTGATGGACCTCATCAGTGAGGTGAAGCTGTGCCTCTCTGAGCACAGTGAGCAGGAAGTCCACGTCTGGTTGCCCACAGGTAACTCACGGTGGCCAACCCCAAGTTCGTTACAAATATTTCAAAAATAGGTAACATGCTCTCCTCTCCAGAAGGAACATGGCATGATAACCAGTTCTGAGATGAGAGTTTGCAGCACACGTTTTTTGCTCACTGTTCCTTTCACAGATGGGAAATATCCATTTGCATATCAGTCTTTGTCCCGGCCACGTGGGCAGTCCAGCACCGAAATGCTATGGCAATTCCTCTCGAACAAGAGTACCAACAGCAACCCCATAAACGTGTTTCATCTTGTTGGGCCTCATCAGTGAGGTGAATCTGCGGCTCTCTGAGCACAGTGAGCAGGGAGTCCACGTCTGGTTGCCCCCAGGTAACTCAGGGTGACCAACCCAATTTCCTTACAAATATTTCAAGAAAAGGTAGCAGGCACTCCTCTCCAGAAGGAACATGGCATGATAACCATTTCTGAGATGAACGTTTGCAGCACACGCTTTTTTCTCACTGTACCTTTAACAAATGGGAAATATCCATTTGCATATCAGTCTTTGTCCCGGCCACATGGGCAGTCCAGCACCGAAATGCTATGGCAATTCCTCTCGAACAAGAGTACCAACAGAAACCCCATACATGTGTTTCTAGCCTTGTTGGGCCTCATCAGTGAGGTGAATCTGCGTCTCTCTGAGCACCGTGAGCAGGGGGTCCACATCTGGTTGCCCCCAGGTAACTCAGGGTGACCAACCCCAAGTTCCTTACAAATATTTCAAAAAAAGGGTAGCAGGCGCTCCTCTCCAGAAGGAACATAGCATGATAACCAGTTCTGAGATGAGAGTTTGTAGCACACGCGTTTTGCTCACTGTACCTTTCACAGACGGGAAATATCCATTTGCATATCAGTCTTTGTCCCGCCCACATGGGCAGTCCAGCATCGAAATGCTATGGCAATTCCTTTATGAACAAGAGTACCAACAGCAACCCCATACACATGTTTCAGTCTTGATGGACCTCATCAGTGAGGTGAAGCTGTGCCTCTCTGAGCACAGTGAGCAGGAAGTCCACGTCTGGTTGCCCCACGGTAACTCAGGGTGACCAACCCCAAGTTCCTTACAAATATTTCAAAAAAAATGTTGCAGGCCCTCCGCTCCAGAAGGAACACGGCATGATAACCAGTTCTGAGATGAGAGTTTGCAGCACACGCTTTTTGCTCACTGTACCTTTCACAGATGGGAAATATTCATTTGCATATCAGTCTTTGTCCCACCCACATGGGCAGTCCAGCACCGAAAAACTATGGCAATTCCTCTCTGAACAAGAGTACCAACAGCAACCCCATACACATGTTTCAGCCTTGTTGGGCCTCATCAGTGAGGTGAAGCTGTGCCTCTCTGGGCACAGTGAGCAGGGAGTCCACGTCTGGTTGCCCCCAGGTAACTCATGGTGACCAATCCCAAGTTCCTTACAAATATTTCCAAAAAAGGGTTGCAGGCTCTCCTCTCTAGAAGGAACATGGCATGATAACCAGTTCTGAGATGAGAGTTTGCAGCACATGCTTTTTGCTCACTGTACCTTTCACAGATGGGAAAAATCCATTTGCATATCAGTCTTTGTCTCGCCCACATGGGCAGTCCAGCACCAAAATGCTATGGCAATTCCTCTCTGAACAAGAGTACCAATCTGCAACCCCATACACGTGTTTCAGCCTTGTTGGGTCACATCAGTGAGATGAAGCTGTGCTTCTCGGAGCACAGTGAGCAGGGAGTCCACGTCTGGTTGCCCCCAGGTAACTCAGGGTGACCAATCCCAAGTTCCTTACAAATATTTAAAAAAAAAGGTAGCAAGCGCTCCTCTCCAGAAGGAACATAGCATGATAACCAGTTCTGAGATGAGAGTTTGCAGCACACGCGTTTTGCTCACTGTACCTTTCACAGACGGGAAATATCCATTTGCATATCAGTCTTTGTCCCGCCCACATGGGCAGTCCAGTACCGAAATGCTATGGCAATTCCTTTATGAACAAGAGTACCAACAGCAACCCCATACACGTGTTTCAGCCTTGATGGACCTCATCAGTGAGGTGAAGCTGTGCCTTTCTGAGCACAGTGAGCAGGAAGTCCACGTCTGGTTGCCCCCAGGTAACTCAGGGTGGCCAACCCCAAGTTCGTTACAAATATTTCAAAAATAGGTAACAGGCGCTCCTCTCCAGAAGGAATATGGCATGATAACCAGTTCTGAGATGAGAGTTTGCAGCACACGGTTTTTGCTCACTGTACATTTCACAGATGGGAAATATCCATTTGCATATCAGTCTTTGTCCCGGCCACATGGGCAGTCCATCACCGAAATGCTATGGCAATTCCTCTCGAACAAGTGTACCAACAGCAACCCCATACACGTGTTTCACCTTGTTGGGCCTCATCAGTGATGTGAATCTGCGGCTCTCTGAGCACAGTGAGCAGGGAGTCCACGTCTGGTTGCCCGCAGGTAACTCAGGGTGACCAACCCAATTTCCTTACAAATATTTCAAAAAAAGGTAGCAAGCGCTCCTCTCCAGAAGGAACATAGCATGATAACCAGTTCTGAGATGAGAGTTTGCAGCACACGCGTTTTGCTCACTGTACCTTTCACAGACGGGAACTATCCATTTGCATATCAGTCTTTGTCCCGCCCACTTGGGCAGTCCAGCACCGAAATGCTATGGCAATTCCTTTATGAACAAGAGTACCAACAACAACCCCATACATATGTTTCAGCCTTGATGGACCTCATCAGTGAGGTGAAGCTGTGCCTCTCTGAGCACAGTGAGCAGGAAGTCCACGTCTGGTTGCCCCACGGTAACTCAGGGTGACCAACCCCAAGTTGCTTACAAATATTTCAAAAAAAATGTTGCAGGCCCTCCGCTCCAGAAGGAACACGGCATGATAACCAGTTCTGAGATGAGAGTTTGCAGCACACGGTTTTTGCTCACTGTACATTTCACAGATGGGAAATATCCATTTGCATATCAGTCTTTGTCCCGGCCACATGGGCAGTCCATCACCGAAATGCTATGGCAATTCCTCTCGAACAAGTGTACCAACAGCAACCCCATACACGTGTTTCACCTTGTTGGGCCTCATCAGTGATGTGAATCTGCGGCTCTCTGAGCACAGTGAGCAGGGAGTCCACGTCTGGTTGCCCGCAGGTAACTCAGGGTGACCAACCCAATTTCCTTACAAATATTTCAAAAAAAGGTAGCAAGCGCTCCTCTCCAGAAGGAACATAGCATGATAACCAGTTCTGAGATGAGAGTTTGCAGCACACGCTTTTTGCTCACTGTACCTTTCACAGATGGGAAATATTCATTTGCATATCAGTCTTTTTCCCACCCACATGGGCAGTCCAGCACCGAAAAACTATGGCAATTCCTCTCTGAACAAGAGTACCAACAGCAACCCCCATACACATGTTTCAGCCTTGTTGGGCCTCATCAGTGAGGTGAAGCTGTGCCTCTCTGGGCACAGTGAGCAGGGAGTCCACGTCTGGTTGCCCCCAGGTAACTCATGGTGACCAATCCCAAGTTGCTTACAAATATTTCCAAAAAAGGGTTGCAGGCTCTCCTCTCTAGAAGGAACATGGCATGATAACCAGTTCTGAGATGAGAGTTTGCAGCACATGCTTTTTGCTCACTGTACCTTTCACAGATGGGAAAAATCCATTTGCATATCAGTCTTTGTCTCGCCCACATGGGCAGTCCAGCACCAAAATGCTATGGCAATTCCTCTCTGAACAAGAGTACCAATCTGCAACCCCATACACGTGTTTCAGCCTTGTTGGGTCACATCAGTGAGGTGAAGCTGTGCCTCTCTGAGCACAGTGAGCAGGGAGTCCACGTCTGGTTGCCCCCAGGTAACTCAGGGTGACCAATCCCACGTTCCTTACAAATATTTCAAAAAAAGGGTAGCAGGCGCTCCTCTCCAGAAGGAACATGGCATGATAACCAGTTATGAGATGAAAGTTTGCAGAAAAAGCTTTTTGCTCACTGTACCTTTCACAGATGGAAAATATCCATTTGCATATCAGTCTTTGTCCCGCCCACATGGGCAGTCCAGCACAAAATGCTATGGCAATTCCTCTCTGAACAAGAGTACCAACAGCAACCCCATATACGTGTTTCAGCCTTGTTGGGCTTCATCAGTGAGGTGAAGCTGCGCCTCTCAAGCACAGTGAGCAGGGAGTGCACGTCTGGTTGCCCCCAGGTAACTCATGGTGACCAATTCCAAGTTCCTTACAAATACTTCCAAAAAAGGGTAGCAGGCGCTCCTCTCCAGAAGGAACATGGAATGATAACCAGTTCTGAGATGAGAGTTTGCAGAAAAAGTTTTTTGCTCACTGTACCTTTCACAGATGGAAAATATTCATTTGCATATCAGTCTTTGTCTCGCCCACATGGGCAGTCCAGCACCAAAATGCTATGGCAATTCCTCTCTGAACAAGAGTACCAACAGCAACCCCATACACATGTTTCAGCCTTGTTGGGCCTCATCAGTGAGGTGAAGCTGTGCCTCTCTGGGCACAGTGAGCAGGGAGTCCACGTCTGGTTGCCCCCAGGTAACTCATGGTGACCAATCCCACGTTCCTTACAAATATTTCAAAAAAAGGGTAGCAGGCGCTCCTCTCCAGAAGGAACATAGCATGATAACCAGTTCTGAGATGAGAGTTTGCAGCACACGCTTTTTGCTCACTGTACCTTTCACAGATGGGAAATATTCATTTGCATATCAGTCTTTTTCCCACCCACATGGGCAGTCCATCACCGAAATGCTATGGCAATTCCTCTCGAACAAGTGTACCAACAGCAACCCCATACACGGGTTTCACCTTGTTGGGCCTCATCAGTGATGTGAATCTGCGGCTCTCTGAGCACAGTGAGCAGGGAGTCCACGTCTGGTTGCCCCCAGGTAACTCAGGGTGACCAACCCAATTTCCTTACAATAATTTCAAAAAAAGGTAGCAAGCGCTCCTCTCCAGAAGGAACATAGCATGATAACCAGTTCTGAGATGAGAGTTTGCAGCACACGCATTTTGCTCACTGTACCTTTCACAGACGGGAACTAACCATTTGCATATCAGTCTTTGTCCCGCCCACTTGGGCAGTCCAGCACCGAAATGCTATGGCAATTCCTTTATGAACAAGAGTACCAACAACAACCCCATACATATGTTTCAGCCTTGATGGACCTCATCAGTGAGGTGAAGCTGTGCCTCTCTGAGCACAGTGAGCAGGAAGTCCACGTCTGGTTGCCCCACGGTAACTCAGGGTGACCAACCCCAAGTTCCTTACAAATATTTCAAAAAAAATGTTGCAGGCCCTCCGCTCCAGAAGAAACACGGCATGATAACCAGTTCTGAGATGAGAGTTTGCAGCACACGCTTTTTGCTCACTGTACCTTTCACAGATGGGAAATATTCATTTGCATATCAGTCTTTGTCCCACCCACATGGGCAGTCCAGCACCGAAAAACTATGGCAATTCCTCTATGAACAAGAGTACCAACAGCAACCCCATACACATGTTTCAGCGTTGTTGGGCCTCATCAGTGAGGTGAAGCTGTGCCTTTCTGGGCACAGTGAGCAGGGAGTCCACGTCTGGTTGCCCCCAGGTAACTCATGGTGACCAATCCCAAGTTCCTTACAAATATTTCCAAAAAAGGGTTGCAGGCGCTCCTCTCCAGAAGGAACATGGCATGATAACCAGTTATGAGATGAAAGTTTGCAGAAAAAGCTTTTTGCTCACTGTACCTTTCACAGATGGAAAATATCCATTTGCATATCAGTCTTTGTCCCGCCCACATGGGCAGTCCAGCACAAAATGCTATGGCAATTCCTCTCTGAACAAGAGTACCAACAGCAACCCCATATACGTGTTTCAGCCTTGTTGGGCTTCATCAGTGAGGTGAAGCTGCGCCTCTCAAGCACAGTGAGCAGGGAGTGCACGTCTGGTTGCCCCCAGGTAACTCATGGTGACCAATTCCAAGTTCCTTACAAATACTTCCAAAAAAGGGTAGCAGGCGCTCCTCTCCAGAAGGAACATGGAATGATAACCAGTTCTGAGATGAGAGTTTGCAGAAAAAGTTTGTTGCTCACTGTACCTTTCACAGATGGAAAATATTCATTTGCATATCAGTCTTTGTCTCGCCCACATGGGCAGTCCAGCACCAAAATGCTATGGCAATTCCTCTCTGAACAAGAGTACCAACAGCAACCCCATACACATGTTTCAGCCTTGTTGGGCCTCATCAGTGAGGTGAAGCTGTGCCTCTCTGGGCACAGTGAGCAGGGAGTCCACGTCTGGTTGCCCCCAGGTAACTCATGGTGACCAATCCCACGTTCCTTACAAATATTTCAAAAAAAGGGTAGCAGGCGCTCCTCTCCAGAAGGAACATGGAATGATAACCAGTTCTGAGATGAGAGTTTGCAGAAAAAGTTTTTTGCTCACTGTACCTTTCACAGATGGAAAATATTCATTTGCATATCAGTCTTTGTCTCGCCCACATGGACAGTCCAGCACCAAAATGCTATGGCAATTCCTCTCTGAACAAGAGTACCAATCTGCAACCCCATACACGTGTTTCAGCCTTGTTGCGTCTCATCAGTGAGGTGAAGCTGTGCCTCTCTGCGCACAGTGAGCAGGAGTCCACGTCTGATTGCCCCCAGGTAACTCAGGGTGACCAATCCCACGTTCCTTACAAATATTTCAAAAAAAGGGTAGCAGGCGCTCCTCTCCAGAAGGAACATGGCATGATAACCAGTTATGAGATGAAAGTTTGCAGAAAAAGCTTTTTGCTCACTGTACCTTTCACAGATGGAAAATACCCATTTGCATATCAGTCTTTGTCCCGCCCAGATGGGCAGTCCAGCACAAAATGCTATGGCAATTCCTCTCTGAACAAGAGTACCAACAGCAACCCCATATACGTGTTTCAGCCTTGTTGGGCTTCATCAGTGAGGTGAAGCTGCGCTTCTCAAGCTTTCTTTCTTTCTTTCTTTAAATTAGAGTAGGCGTGGACGGACCCACGCAGGCGCTTCCCCATCCAATTGCACAGCGAGCAGGGAGTCCACGTCTGGTTTCCCCCAGGTAACTCAGGGTGACCAATCCCAAGTTCCTTACAAATATTTCCAAAAAAGGGTAGCAAGCGCTCCTCTCCAGAAGGAACATGGCATGATAACCAGATCTGAGATGAGAGTTTGCAGCACACGCTTTTTGCTCACTGTACCTTTCACAGATGGGAAATATTCATTTGCATATCAGTCTTTGTCCCACCCACATGGGCAGTCCAGCACCGAAAAACTATGGCAATTCCTCTCTGAACAAGAGTATCAACAGCAACCCCATACACGTGTTTCACCTTGTTGGGCCTCATCAGTGATGTGAATCTGCGGCTCTCTGAGCACAGTGAGCAGGGAGTCCACGTCTGGTTGCCCGCAGGTAACTCAGGGTGACCAACCCAATTTCCTTACAAATATTTCAAAAAAAGGTAGCAAGCGCTCCTCTCCAGAAGGAACATAGCATGATAACCAGTTCTGAGATGAGAGTTTGCAGCACACGCGTTTTGCTCACTGTACCTTTCACAGACGGGAACTAACCATTTGCATATCAGTCTTTGTCCCGCCCACTTGGGCAGTCCAGCACCGAAATGCTATGGCAATTCCTTTATGAACAAGAGTACCAACAACAACCCCATACATATGTTTCAGCCTTGATGGACCTCATCAGTGAGGTGAAGCTGTGCCTCTCTGAGCACAGTGAGCAGGAAGTCCACGTCTGGTTGCCCCACGGTAACTCAGGGTGACCAACCCCAAGTTCCTTACAAATATTTCAAAAAAAATGTTGCAGGCCCTCCGCTCCAGAAGAAACACGGCATGATAACCAGTTCTGAGATGAGAGTTTGCAGCACACGCTTTTTGCTCACTGTACCTTTCACAGATGGGAAATATTCATTTGCATATCAGTCTTTGTCCCACCCACATGGGCAGTCCAGCACCGAAAAACTATGGCAATTCCTCTATGAACAAGAGTACCAACAGCAACCCCATACACATGTTTCAGCGTTGTTGGGCCTCATCAGTGAGGTGAAGCTGTGCCTTTCTGGGCACAGTGAGCAGGGAGTCCACGTCTGGTTGCCCCCAGGTAACTCATGGTGACCAATCCCAAGTTCCTTACAAATATTTCCAAAAAAGGGTTGCAGGCGCTCCTCTCCAGAAGGAACATGGCATGATAACCAGTTATGAGATGAAAGTTTGCAGAAAAAGCTTTTTGCTCACTGTACCTTTCACAGATGGAAAATATCCATTTGCATATCAGTCTTTGTCCCGCCCACATGGGCAGTCCAGCACAAAATGCTATGGCAATTCCTCTCTGAACAAGAGTACCAACAGCAACCCCATATACGTGTTTCAGCCTTGTTGGGCTTCATCAGTGAGGTGAAGCTGCGCCTCTCAAGCACAGTGAGCAGGGAGTGCACGTCTGGTTGCCCCCAGGTAACTCATGGTGACCAATTCCAAGTTCCTTACAAATACTTCCAAAAAAGGGTAGCAGGCGCTCCTCTCCAGAAGGAACATGGAATGATAACCAGTTCTGAGATGAGAGTTTGCAGAAAAAGTTTGTTGCTCACTGTACCTTTCACAGATGGAAAATATTCATTTGCATATCAGTCTTTGTCTCGCCCACATGGGCAGTCCAGCACCAAAATGCTATGGCAATTCCTCTCTGAACAAGAGTACCAACAGCAACCCCATACACAGGTTTCAGCCTTGTTGGGCCTCATCAGTGAGGTGAAGCTGTGCCTCTCTGGGCACAGTGAGCAGGGAGTCCACGTCTGGTTGCCCCCAGGTAACTCATGGTGACCAATCCCACGTTCCTTACAAATATTTCAAAAAAAGGGTAGCAGGCGCTCCTCTCCAGAAGGAACATGGAATGATAACCAGTTCTGAGATGAGAGTTTGCAGAAAAAGTTTTTTGCTCACTGTACCTTTCACAGATGGAAAATATTCATTTGCATATCAGTCTTTGTCTCGCCCACATGGACAGTCCAGCACCAAAATGCTATGGCAATTCCTCTCTGAACAAGAGTACCAATCTGCAACCCCATACACGTGTTTCAGCCTTGTTGCGTCTCATCAGTGAGGTGAAGCTGTGCCTCTCTGCGCACAGTGAGCAGGAGTCCACGTCTGATTGCCCCCAGGTAACTCAGGGTGACCAATCCCACGTTCCTTACAAATATTTCAAAAAAAGGGTAGCAGGCGCTCCTCTCCAGAAGGAACATGGCATGATAACCAGTTATGAGATGAAAGTTTGCAGAAAAAGCTTTTTGCTCACTGTACCTTTCACAGATGGAAAATACCCATTTGCATATCAGTCTTTGTCCCGCCCAGATGGGCAGTCCAGCACAAAATGCTATGGCAATTCCTCTCTGAACAAGAGTACCAACAGCAACCCCATATACGTGTTTCAGCCTTGTTGGGCTTCATCAGTGAGGTGAAGCTGCGCTTCTCAAGCTTTCTTTCTTTCTTTCTTTAAATTAGAGTAGGCGTGGACGGACCCACGCAGGCGCTTCCCCATCCAATTGCACAGCGAGCAGGGAGTCCACGTCTGGTTTCCCCCAGGTAACTCAGGGTGACCAATCCCAAGTTCCTTACAAATATTTCCAAAAAAGGGTAGCAAGCGCTCCTCTCCAGAAGGAACATGGCATGATAACCAGATCTGAGATGAGAGTTTGCAGCACACGCTTTTTGCTCACTGTACCTTTCACAGATGGGAAATATTCATTTGCATATCAGTCTTTGTCCCACCCACATGGGCAGTCCAGCACCGAAAAACTATGGCAATTCCTCTCTGAACAAGAGTATCAACAGCAACCCCATACACATGTTTCAGCCTTGTTGGGCCTCATCAGTGAGGTGAAGCTGTGCCTCTCTGAGCACAGTGAGCAGAGAGTCCACGTCTGGTTGCCCCCAGGTAACTCAGGGTGACCAACCCCAAGTTCCTTACAAATATTTCAAAAAAAGGTAGCAGTCGTTCCTCTCCAGAAGGAACATAGCATGATAACCAGTTCTGAGATGAGAGTTTGCAGCACACTCTTTTTGCTCACTGTACCTTTCACAGATGGGAAATATCAATTTGCATGTCAGTCTTTGTCCCGTCCACATGGGCAGTCCAGCACCAAAATGCTATGGCAATTCCTTTATGAAGAAGAGTACCAACAGCAACCCCATACACATGTTTCAGCCTTGATGGACCTCATCAGTGAGGTGAAGCTGTGCCTCTCTGAGCACAGTGAGCAGGAAGTCCACGTCTGGTTGCCCACAGGTAACTCACGGTGGCCAACCCCAAGTTCGTTACAAATATTTCAAAAATAGGTAACATGCTCTCCTCTCCAGAAGGAACATGGCATGATAACCAGTTCTGAGATGAGAGTTTGCAGCACACGTTTTTTGCTCACTGTTCCTTTCACAGATGGGAAATATCCATTTGCATATCAGTCTTTGTCCCGGCCACGTGGGCAGTCCAGCACCGAAATGCTATGGCAATTCCTCTCGAACAAGAGTACCAACAGCAACCCCATAAACGTGTTTCATCTTGTTGGGCCTCATCAGTGAGGTGAATCTGCGGCTCTCTGAGCACAGTGAGCAGGGAGTCCACGTCTGGTTGCCCCCAGGTAACTCAGGGTGACCAACCCAATTTCCCTACAAATATTTCAAGAAAAGGTAGCAGGCACTCGTCTCCAGAAGGAACATGGCATGATAACCATTTCTGAGATGAAAGTTTGCAGCACACGCTTTTTTCTCACTGTACCTTTAACAAATGGGAAATATCCATTTGCATATCAGTCTTTGTCCCGGCCACATGGGCAGTCCAGCACCGAAATACTATGGCAATTCCTCTCGAACAAGAGTACCAACAGAAACCCCATACATGTGTTTCTAGCCTTGTTGGGCCTCATCAGTGAGGTGAATCTGCGTCTCTCTGAGCACCGTGAGCAGGGGGTCCACATCTGGTTGCCCCCAGGTAACTCAGGGTGACCAACCCCAAGTTCCTTACAAATATTTCAAAAAAAGGGTAGCAGGCGCTCCTCTCCAGAAGGAACATAGCATGATAACCAGTTCTGAGATGAGAGTTTGTAGCACACGCGTTTTGCTCACTGTACCTTTCACAGACGGGAAATATCCATTTGCATATCAGTCTTTGTCCCGCCCACATGGGCAGTCCAGCATCGAAATGCTATGGCAATTCCTTTATGAACAAGAGTACCAACAGCAACCCCATACACATGTTTCAGTCTTGATGGACCTCATCAGTGAGGTGAAGCTGTGCCTCTCTGAGCACAGTGAGCAGGAAGTCCACGTCTGGTTGCCCCACGGTAACTCAGGGTGACCAACCCCAAGTTCCTTACAAATATTTCAAAAAAAATGTTGCAGGCCCTCCGCTCCAGAAGGAACACGGCATGATAACCAGTTCTGAGATGAGAGTTTGCAGCACACGCTTTTTGCTCACTGTACCTTTCACAGATGGGAAATATTCATTTGCATATCAGTCTTTGTCCCACCCACATGGGCAGTCCAGCACCGAAAAACTATGGCAATTCCTCTCTGAACAAGAGTACCAACAGCAACCCCATACACATGTTTCAGCCTTGTTGGGCCTCATCAGTGAGGTGAAGCTGTGCCTCTCTGGGCACAGTGAGCAGGGAGTCCACGTCTGGTTGCCCCCAGGTAACTCATGGTGACCAATCCCAAGTTCCTTACAAATATTTCCAAAAAAGGGTTGCAGGCTCTCCTCTCTAGAAGGAACATGGCATGATAACCAGTTCTGAGATGAGAGTTTGCAGCACATGCTTTTTGCTCACTGTACCTTTCACAGATGGGAAAAATCCATTTGCATATCAGTCTTTGTCTCGCCCACATGGGCAGTCCAGCACCAAAATGCTATGGCAATTCCTCTCTGAACAAGAGTACCAATCTGCAACCCCATACACGTGTTTCAGCCTTGTTGAGTCACATCAGTGAGATGAAGCTGTGCTTCTCGGAGCACAGTGAGCAGGGAGTCCACGTCTGGTTGCCCCCAGGTAACTCAGGGTGACCAATCCCAAGTTCCTTACAAATATTTAAAAAAAAAGGTAGCAAGCGCTCCTCTCCAGAAGGAACATAGCATGATAACCAGTTCTGAGATGAGAGTTTGCAGCACACGCGTTTTGCTCACTGTACCTTTCACAGACGGGAAATATCCATTTGCATATCAGTCTTTGTCCCGCCCACATGGGCAGTCCAGCACCGAAATGCTATGGCAATTCCTTTATGAACAAGAGTACCAACAGCAACCCCATACACGTGTTTCAGCCTTGATGGACCTCATCAGTGAGGTGAAGCTGTGCCTTTCTGAGCACAGTGAGCAGGAAGTCCACGTCTGGTTGCCCCCAGGTAACTCAGGGTGGCCAACCCCAAGTTCGTTACAAATATTTCAAAAATAGGTAACAGGCGCTCCTCTCCAGAAGGAATATGGCATGATAACCAGTTCTGAGATGAGAGTTTGCAGCACACGGTTTTTGCTCACTGTACATTTCACAGATGGGAAATATCCATTTGCATATCAGTCTTTGTCCCGGCCACATGGGCAGTCCATCACCGAAATGCTATGGCAATTCCTCTCGAACAAGTGTACCAACAGCAACCCCATACACGTGTTTCACCTTGTTGGGCCTCATCAGTGATGTGAATCTGCGGCTCTCTGAGCACAGTGAGCAGGGAGTCCACGTCTGGTTGCCCGCAGGTAACTCAGGGTGACCAACCCAATTTCCTTACAAATATTTCAAAAAAAGGTAGCAAGCGCTCCTCTCCAGAAGGAACATAGCATGATAACCAGTTCTGAGATGAGAGTTTGCAGCACACGCGTTTTGCTCACTGTACCTTTCACAGACGGGAACTAACCATTTGCATATCAGTCTTTGTCCCGCCCACTTGGGCAGTCCAGCACCGAAATGCTATGGCAATTCCTTTATGAACAAGAGTACCAACAACAACCCCATACATATGTTTCAGCCTTGATGGACCTCATCAGTGAGGTGAAGCTGTGCCTCTCTGAGCACAGTGAGCAGGAAGTCCACGTCTGGTTGCCCCACGGTAACTCAGGGTGACCCACCCCAAGTTGCTTACAAATATTTCAAAAAAAATGTTGCAGGCCCTCCGCTCCAGAAGGAACACGGCATGATAACCAGTTCTGAGATGAGAGTTTGCAGCACACGGTTTTTGCTCACTGTACATTTCACAGATGGGAAATATCCATTTGCATATCAGTCTTTGTCCCGGCCACATGGGCAGTCCATCACCGAAATGCTATGGCAATTCCTCTCGAACAAGTGTACCAACAGCAAGCCCATACACGTGTTTCACCTTGTTGGGCCTCATCAGTGATGTGAATCTGCGGCTCTCTGAGCACAGTGAGCAGGGAGTCCACGTCTGGTTGCCCGCAGGTAACTCAGGGTGACCAACCCAATTTCCTTACAAATATTTCAAAAAAAGGTAGCAAGCGCTCCTCTCCAGAAGGAACATAGCATGATAACCAGTTCTGAGATGAGAGTTTGCAGCACACGCTTTTTGCTCACTGTACCTTTCACAGATGGGAAATATTCATTTGCATATCAGTCTTTTTCCCACCCACATGGGCAGTCCAGCACCGAAAAACTATGGCAATTCCTCTCTGAACAAGAGTACCAACAGCAACCCCATACACATGTTTCAGCCTTGTTGGGCCTCATCAGTGAGGTGAAGCTGTGCCTCTCTGGGCACAGTGAGCAGGGAGTCCACGTCTGGTTGCCCCCAGGTAACTCATGGTGACCAATCCCAAGTTCCTTACAAATATTTCCAAAAAAGGGTTGCAGGCTCTCCTCTCTAGAAGGAACATGGCATGATAACCAGTTCTGAGATCAGAGTTTGCAGCACATGCTTTTTGCTCACTGTACCTTTCACAGATGGGAAAAATCCATTTGCATATCAGTCTTTGTCTCGCCCACATGGGCAGTCCAGCACCAAAATGCTATGGCAATTCCTCTCTGAACAAGAGTACCAATCTGCAACCCCATACACGTGTTTCAGCCTTGTTGGGTCACATCAGTGAGGTGAAGCTGTGCCTCTCTGAGCACAGTGAGCAGGGAGTCCACGTCTGGTTGCCCCCAGGTAACTCAGGGTGACCAATCCCACGTTCCTTACAAATATTTCAAAAAAAGGGTAGCAGGCGCTCCTCTCCAGAAGGAACATGGCATGATAACCAGTTATGAGATGAAAGTTTGCAGAAAAAGCTTTTTGCTCACTGTACCTTTCACAGATGGAAAATATCCATTTGCATATCAGTCTTTGTCCCGCCCACATGGGCAGTCCAGCACAAAATGCTATGGCAATTCCTCTCTGAACAAGAGTACCAACAGCAACCCCATATACGTGTTTCAGCCTTGTTGGGCTTCATCAGTGAGGTGAAGCTGCGCCTCTCAAGCACAGTGAGCAGGGAGTGCACGTCTGGTTGCCCCCAGGTAACTCATGGTGACCAATTCCAAGTTCCTTACAAATACTTCCAAAAAAGGGTAGCAGGCGCTCCTCTCCAGAAGGAACATGGAATGATAACCAGTTCTGAGATGAGAGTTTGCAGAAAAAGTTTTTTGCTCACTGTACCTTTCACAGATGGAAAATATTCATTTGCATATCAGTCTTTGTCTCGCCCACATGGGCAGTCCAGCACCAAAATGCTATGGCAATTCCTCTCTGAACAAGAGTACCAACAGCAACCCCATACACATGTTTCAGCCTTGTTGGGCCTCATCAGTGAGGTGAAGCTGTGCCTCTCTGGGCACAGTGAGCAGGGAGTCCACGTCTGGTTGCCCCCAGGTAACTCATGGTGACCAATCCCACGTTCCTTACAAATATTTCAAAAAAAGGGTAGCAGGCGCTCCTCTCCAGAAGGAACATGGAATGATAACCAGTTCTGAGATGAGAGTTTGCAGAAAAAGTTTTTTGCTCACTGTACCTTTCACAGATGGAAAATATTCATTTGCATATCAGTCTTTGTCTCGCCCACATGGACAGTCCAGCACCAAAATGCTATGGCAATTCCTCTCTGAACAAGAGTACCAATCTGCAACCCCATACACGTGTTTCAGCCTTGTTGCGTCTCATCAGTGAGGTGAAGCTGTGCCTCTCTGCGCACAGTGAGCAGGAGTCCACGTCTGGTTGCCCCCAGGTAACTCAGGGTGACCAATCCCACGTTCCTTACAAATATTTCAAAAAAAGGGTAGCAGGCGCTCCTCTCCAGAAGGAACATGGCATGATAACCAGTTATGAGATGAAAGTTTGCAGAAAAAGCTTTTTGCTCACTGTACCTTTCACAGATGGAAAATACCCATTTGCATATCAGTCTTTGTCCCGCCCAGATGGGCAGACCAGCACAAAATGCTATGGCAATTCCTCTCTGAACAAGAGTACCAACAGCAACCCCATATACGTGTTTCAGCCTTGTTGGGCTTCATCAGTGAGGTGAAGCTGCGCTTCTCAAGCACAGCGAGCAGGGAGTCCACGTCTGTTTTCCCCCAGGTAACTCAGGGTGACCAATCCCAAGTTCCTTACAAATATTTCCAAAAAAGGGTAGCAAGCGCTCCTCTCCAGAAGGAACATGGCATGATAACAAGATCTGAGATGAGAGTTTGCAGCACACGCTTTTTGCTCACTGTACCTTTCACAGATGGGAAATATTCATTTGCATATCAGTCTTTGTCCCACCCACATGGGCAGTCCAGCACCGAAAAACTATGGCAATTCCTCTCTGAACAAGAGTACCAACAGCAACCCCATACACATGTTTCAGCCTTGTTGGGCCTCATCAGTGAGGTGAAGCTGTGCCTCTCTGAGCACAGTGAGCAGAGAGTCCACGTCTGGTTGCCCCCAGGTAACTCAGGGTGACCAACCCCAAGTTCCTTACAAATACTTCAAAAAAAGGTAGCAGTCGTTCCTCTCCAGAAGGAACATAGCATGATAACCAGTTCTGAGATGAGAGTTTGCAGCACACTCTTTTTGCTCACTGTACCTTTCACAGATGGGAAATATCAATTTGCATGTCAGTCTTTGTCCCGTCCACATGGGCAGTCCAGCACCGAAATGCTATGGCAATTCCTTTATGAAGAAGAGTACCAACAGCAACCCCATACACATGTTTCAGCCTTGATGGACCTCATCAGTGAGGTGAAGCTGTGCCTCTCTGAGCACAGTGAGCAGGAAGTCCACGTCTGGTTGCCCACAGGTAACTCACGGTGGCCAACCCCAAGTTCGTTACAAATATTTCAAAAATAGGTAACATGCTCTCCTCTCCAGAAGGAACATGGCATGATAACCAGTTCTGAGATGAGAGTTTGCAGCACACGTTTTTTGCTCACTGTTCCTTTCACAGATGGGAAATATCCATTTGCATATCAGTCTTTGTCCCGGCCACATGGGCAGTCCAGCACCGAAATGCTATGGCAATTCCTCTCGAACAAGAGTACCAACAGAAACCCCATACATGTGTTTCTAGCCTTGTTGGGCCTCATCAGTGAGGTGAATCTGCGTCTCTCTGAGCACCGTGAGCAGGGGGTCCACATCTGGTTGCCCCCAGGTAACTCAGGGTGACCAACCCCAAGTTCCTTACAAATATTTCAAAAAAAGGGTAGCAGGCGCTCCTCTCCAGAAGGAACATAGCATGATAACCAGTTCTGAGATGAGAGTTTGTAGCACACGCGTTTTGCTCACTGTACCTTTCACAGACGGGAAATATCCATTTGCATATCAGTCTTTGTCCCGCCCACATGGGCAGTCCAGCATCGAAATGCTATGGCAATTCCTTTATGAACAAGAGTACCAACAGCAACCCCATACACATGTTTCAGTCTTGATGGACCTCATCAGTGAGGTGAAGCTGTGCCTCTCTGAGCACAGTGAGCAGGGAGTCCACGTCTGGTTGCCCCCAGGTAACTCAGGGTGACCAATCCCACGTTCCTTACAAATATTTTAAAAAAAAGGTAGCAAGCGCTCCTCTCCAGAAGGAACATAGCATGATAACCAGTTCTGAGATGAGAGTTTGCAGCACACGCCTTTTGCTCAATGTACCTTTCACAGACGGGAACTATCCATTTGCATATCAGTCTTTGTCCCGCCCACATGGGCAGTCCAGCACCGAAATGCTAAGGCAATTCCTTTATGAACAAGAGTACCAACAGCAACCCCATACACGTGTTTCAGCCTTGATGGACCTCATCAGTGAGGTGAAGCTGTGCCTTTCTAAGCACAGTGAGCAGGAAGTCCACGTCTGGTTGCCCCCAGGTAACTCAGGGTGGCCAACCCCAAGTTCGTTACAAATATTTCAAAAATAGGTAACAGGTGCTCCTCTCCAGAAGGAATATGGCATGATAACCAGTTCTGAGATGAGAGTTTGCAGCACACGGTTTTTGCTCACTGTACATTTCACAGATGGGAAATATCCATTTGCATATCAGTCTTTGTCCCGGCCACATGGGCAGTCCATCACCGAAATGCTATGGCAAGTCCTCTCGAACAAGTGTACCAACAGCAACCCCATACACGGGTTTCACCTTGTTGGGCCTCATCAGTGATGTGAATCTGCGGCTCTCTGAGCACAGTGAGCAGGGAGTCCACGTCTGGTTGCCCCCAGGTAACTCAGGGTGACCAACCCAATTTCCTTACAATAATTTCAAAAAAAGGTAGCAAGCGCTCCTCTCCAGAAGGAACATAGCATGATAACCAGTTCTGAGATGAGAGTTTGCAGCACACGCATTTTGCTCACTGTACCTTTCACAGACGGGAACTAACCATTTGCATATCAGTCTTTGTCCCGCCCACTTGGGCAGTCCAGCACCGAAATGCTATGGCAATTCCTTTATGAACAAGAGTACCAACAAAAACCCCATACATATGTTTCAGCCTTGATGGACCTCATCAGTGAGGTGAAGCTGTGCCTCTCTGAGCACAGTGAGCAGGAAGTCCACGTCTGGTTGCCCCACGGTAACTCAGGGTGACCAACCCCAAGTTCCTTACAAATATTTCAAAAAAAATGTTGCAGGCCCTCCGCTCCAGAAGAAACACGGAATGATAACCAGTTCTGAGATGAGAGTTTGCAGCACACGCTTTTTGCTCACTGTACCTTTCACAGATGGGAAATATTCATTTGCATATCAGTCTTTGTCCCACCCACATGGGCAGTCCAGCACCGAAAAACTATGGCAATTCCTCTCTGAACAAGAGTACCAACAGCAACCCCATACACATGTTTCAGCGTTGTTGGGCCTCATCAGTGAGGTGAAGCTGTGCCTTTCTGGGCACAGTGAGCAGGGAGTCCACGTCTGGTTGCCCCCAGGTAACTCATGGTGACCAATCCCAAGTTCCTTACAAATATTTCCAAAAAAGGGTTGCAGGCTCTCCTCTCTAGAAGGAACATGGCATGATAACCAGTTCTGAGATGAGAGTTTGCAGCACATGCTTTTTGCTCACTGTACCTTTCACAGATGGGAAAAATCCATTTGCATATCAGTCTTTGTCTCGCCCACATGGGCAGTCCAGCACCAAAATGCTATGGCAATTCCTCTCTGAACAAGAGTAGCAATCTGCAACCCCATACACGTGTTTCAGCCTTGTTGGGTCTCATCAGTGAGGTGAAGCTGTGCCTCTCTGAGCACAGTGAGCAGGGAGTCCACGTCTGGTTGCCCCCAGGTAACTCAGGGTGACCAATCCCACGTTCCTTACAAATATTTCAAAAAAAGGGTAGCAGGCGCTCCTCTCCAGAAGGAACATGGCATGATAACCAGTTATGAGATGAAAGTTTGCAGAAAAAGCTTTTTGCTCACTGTACCTTTCACAGATGGAAAATATTCATTTGCATATCAGTCTTTGTCTCGCCCACATGGGCAGTCCAGCACCAAAATGCTATGGCAATTCCTCTCTGAACAAGAGTACCAACAGCAACCCCATACACATGTTTCAGCCTTGTTGGGCCTCATCAGTGAGGTGAAGCTGCGCCTCTCAAGCACAGTGAGCAGGGAGTGCACGTCTGGTTGCCCCCAGGTAACTCATGGTGACCAATTCCAAGTTCCTTACAAATACTTCCAAAAAAGGGTAGCAGGCGCTCCTCTCCAGAAGGAACATGGAATGATAACCAGTTCTGAGATGAGAGTTTGCAGAAAAAGTTTTTTGCTCACTGTACCTTTCACAGATGGAAAATATTCATTTGCATATCAGTCTTTGTCTCGCCCACATGGGCAGTCCAGCACCAAAATGCTATGGCAATTCCTCTCTGAACAAGAGTACCAACAGCAACCCCATACACATGTTTCAGCCTTGTTGGGCCTCATCAGTGAGGTGAAGCTGTGCCTCTCTGGGCACAGTGAGCAGGGAGTCCACGTCTGGTTGCCCCCAGGTAACTCATGGTGACCAATCCCACGTTCCTTACAAATATTTCAAAAAAAGGGTAGCAGGCGCTCCTCTCCAGAAGGAACATGGAATGATAACCAGTTCTGAGATGAGAGTTTGCAGAAAAAGTTTTTTGCTCACTGTACCTTTCACAGATGGAAAATATTCATTTGCATATCAGTCTTTGTCTCGCCCACATGGACAGTCCAGCACCAAAATGCTATGGCAATTCCTCTCTGAACAAGAGTACCAATCTGCAACCCCATACACGTGTTTCAGCCTTGTTGCGTCTCATCAGTGAGGTGAAGCTGTGCCTCTCTGCGCACAGTGAGCAGGAGTCCACGTCTGGTTGCCCCCAGGTAACTCAGGGTGACCAATCCCACGTTCCTTACAAATATTTCAAAAAAAGGGTAGCAGGCGCTCCTCTCCAGAAGGAACATGGCATGATAACCAGTTATGAGATGAAAGTTTGCAGAAAAAGCTTTTTGCTCACTGTACCTTTCACAGATGGAAAATATCCATTTGCATATCAGTCTTTGTCCCGCCCAGATGGGCAGTCCAGCACAAAATGCTATGGCAATTCCTCTCTGAACAAGAGTACCAACAGCAACCCCATATACGTGTTTCAGCCTTGTTGGGCTTCATCAGTGAGGTGAAGCTGCGCTTCTCAAGCACAGCGAGCAGGGAGTCCACGTCTGGTTTCCCCCAGGTAACTCAGGGTGACCAATCCCAAGTTCCTTACAAATATTTCCAAAAAAGGGTAGCAAGCGCTCCTCTCCAGAAGGAACATGGCATGATAACCAGATCTGAGATGAGAGTTTGCAGCACACGCTTTTTGCTCACTGTACCTTTCACAGATGGGAAATATTCATTTGCATATCAGTCTTTGTCCCACCCACATGGGCAGTCCAGCACCGAAAAACTATGGCAATTCCTCTCTGAACAAGAGTATCAACAGCAACCCCATACACATGTTTCAGCCTTGTTGGGCCTCATCATTGAGGTGAAGCTGTGCCTCTCTGAGCACAGTGAGCAGAGAGTCCACGTCTGGTTGCCCCCAGGTAACTCAGGGTGACCAACCCCAAGTTCCTTACAAATATTTCAAAAAAAGGTAGCAGTCGTTCCTCTCCAGAAGGAACATAGCATGATAACCAGTTCTGAGATGAGAGTTTGCAGCACACTCTTTTTGCTCACTGTACCTTTCACAGATGGGAAATATCAATTTGCATGTCAGTCTTTGTCCCACCCACATGGGCAGTCCAGCACCGAAAAACTATGGCAATTCCTCTCTGAACAAGAGTATCAACAGCAACCCCATACACATGTTTCAGCCTTGTTGGGCCTCATCAGTGAGGTGAAGCTGTGCCTCTCTGAGCACAGTGAGCAGGAAGTCCACGTCTGGTTGCCCACAGGTAACTCACGGTGGCCAACCCCAAGTTCGTTACAAATATTTCAAAAATAGGTAACATGCTCTCCTCTCCAGAAGGAACATGGCATGATAACCAGTTCTGAGATGAGAGTTTGCAGCACACGTTTTTTGCTCACTGTTCCTTTCACAGATGGGAAATATCCATTTGCATATCAGTCTTTGTCCCGGCCACGTGGGCAGTCCAGCACCGAAATGCTATGGCAATTCCTCTCGAACAAGAGTACCAACAGCAACCCCATAAACGTGTTTCATCTTGTTGGGCCTCATCAGTGAGGTGAATCTGCGGCTCTCTGAGCACAGTGAGCAGGGAGTCCACGTCTGGTTGCCCCCAGGTAACTCAGGGTGACCAACCCAATTTCCTTACAAATATTTCAAGAAAAGGTAGCAGGCACTCCTCTCCAGAAGGAACATGGCATGATAACCATTTCTGAGATGAAAGTTTGCAGCACACGCTTTTTTCTCACTGTACCTTTAACAAATGGGAAATATCCATTTGCATATCAGTCTTTGTCCCGGCCACATGGGCAGTCCAGCACCGAAATGCTATGGCAATTCCTCTCGAACAAGAGTACCAACAGAAACCCCATACATGTGTTTCTAGCCTTGTTGGGCCTCATCAGTGAGGTGAATCTGCGTCTCTCTGAGCACCGTGAGCAGGGGGTCCACATCTGGTTGCCCCCAGGTAACTCAGGGTGACCAACCCCAAGTTCCTTACAAATATTTCAAAAAAAGGGTAGCAGGCGCTCCTCTCCAGAAGGAACATAGCATGATAACCAGTTCTGAGATGAGAGTTTGTAGCACACGCGTTTTGCTCACTGTACCTTTCACAGACGGGAAATATCCATTTGCATATCAGTCTTTGTCCCGCCCACATGGGCAGTCCAGCATCGAAATGCTATGGCAATTCCTTTATGAACAAGAGTACCAACAGCAACCCCATACACATGTTTCAGTCTTGATGGACCTCATCAGTGAGGTGAAGCTGTGCCTCTCTGAGCACAGTGAGCAGGGAGTCCACGTCTGGTTGCCCCCAGGTAACTCAGGGTGACCAATCCCACGTTCCTTACAAATATTTTAAAAAAAAGGTAGCAAGCGCTCCTCTCCAGAAGGAACATAGCATGATAACCAGTTCTGAGATGAGAGTTTGCAGCACACGCCTTTTGCTCACTGTACCTTTCACAGACGGGAAATATCCATTTGCATATCAGTCTTTGTCCCGCTCACATGGGCAGTCCAGCACCGAAATGCTATGGCAATTCCTTTATGAACAAGAGTACCAACAGCAACCCCATACACGTGTTTCAGCCTTGATGGACCTCATCAGTGAGGTGAAGCTGTGCCTTTCTAAGCACAGTGAGCAGGAAGTCCACGTCTGGTTGCCCCCAGGTAACTCAGGGTGGCCAACCCCAAGTTCGTTACAAATATTTCAAAAATAGGTAACAGGCGCTCCTCTCCAGAAGGAATATGGCATGATAACCAGTTCTGAGATGAGAGTTTGCAGCACACGGTTTTTGCTCACTGTACATTTCACAGATGGGAAATATCCATTTGCATATCAGTCTTTGTCCCGGCCACATGGGCAGTCCATCACCGAAATGCTATGGCAATTCCTCTCGAACAAGTGTACCAACAGCAACCCCATACACGTGTTTCACCTTGTTGGGCCTCATCAGTGATGTGAATCTGCGGCTCTCTGAGCACAGTGAGCAGGGAGTCCACGTCTGGTTGCCCCCAGGTAACTCAGGGTGACCAACCCAATTTCCTTACAATAATTTCAAAAAAAGGTAGCAAGCGCTCCTCTCCAGAAGGAACATAGCATGATTACCAGTTCTGAGATGAGAGTTTGCAGCACACGCATTTTGCTCACTGTACCTTTCACAGACGGGAACTATCCATTTGCATATCAGTCTTTGTCCCGCCCACTTGGGCAGTCCAGCACCGAAATGCTATGGCAATTCCTTTATGAACAAGAGTACCAACAACAACCCCATACATATGTTTCAGCCTTGATGGACCTCATCAGTGAGGTGAAGCTGTGCCTCTCTGAGCACAGTGAGCAGCAAGTCCACGTCTGGTTGCCCCACGGTAACTCAGGGTGACCAACCCCAAGTTCCTTACAAATATTTCAAAAAAAATGTTGCAGGCCCTCCGCTCCAGAAGAAACACGGCATGATAACCAGTTCTGAGATGAGAGTTTGCAGCACACGCTTTTTGCTCACTGTACCTTTCACAGATGGGAAATATTCATTTGCATATCAGTCTTTGTCCCACCCACATGGGCAGTCCAGCACCGAAAAACTATGGCAATTCCTCTCTGAACAAGAGTACCAACAGCAACCCCATACACATGTTTCAGCGTTGTTGGGCCTCATCAGTGAGGTGAAGCTGTGCCTTTCTGGGCACAGTGAGCAGGGAGTCCACGTCTGGTTGCCCCCAGGTAACTCATGGTGACCAATCCCAAGTTCCTTACAAATATTTCCAAAAAAGGGTTGCAGGCTCTCCTCTCTAGAAGGAACATGGCATGATAACCAGTTCTGAGATGAGAGTTTGCAGCACATGCTTTTTGCTCACTGTACCTTTCACAGATGGGAAAAATCCATTTGCATATCAGTCTTTGTCTCGCCCACATGGGCAGTCCAGCACCAAAATGCTATGGCAATTCCTCTCTGAACAAGAGTAGCAATCTGCAACCCCATACACGTGTTTCAGCCTTGTTGGGTCTCATCAGTGAGGTGAAGCTGTGCCTCTCTGAGCACAGTGAGCAGGGAGTCCACGTCTGGTTGCCCCCAGGTAACTCAGGGTGACCAATCCCACGTTCCTTACAAATATTTCAAAAAAAGGGTAGCAGGCGCTCCTCTCCAGAAGGAACATGGCATGATAACCAGTTCTGAGATGAGAGTTTGCAGAAAAAGTTTTTTGCTCACTGTACCTTTCACAGATGGAAAATATTCATTTGCATATCAGTCTTTGTCTCGCCCACATGGGCAGTCCAGCACCAAAATGCTATGGCAATTCCTCTCTGAACAAGAGTACCAACAGCAACCCCATACACATGTTTCAGCCTTGTTGGGCCTCATCAGTGAGGTGAAGCTGTGCCTCTCTGGGCACAGTGAGCAGGGAGTCCACGTCTGGTTGCCCCCAGGTAACTCATGGTGACCAATCCCACGTTCCTTACAAATATTTCAAAAAAAGGGTAGCAGGCGCTCCTCTCCAGAAGGAACATGGAATGATAACCAGTTCTGAGATGAGAGTTTGCAGAAAAAGTTTTTTGCTCACTGTACCTTTCACAGATGGAAAATATTCATTTGCATATCAGTCTTTGTCTCGCCCACATGGACAGTCCAGCACCAAAATGCTATGGCAATTCCTCTCTGAACAAGAGTACCAATCTGCAACCCCATACACGTGTTTCAGCCTTGTTGCGTCTCATCAGTGAGGTGAAGCTGTGCCTCTCTGCGCACAGTGAGCAGGAGTCCACGTCTGGTTGCCCCCAGGTAACTCAGGGTGACCAATCCCACGTTCCTTACAAATATTTCAAAAAAAGGGTAGCAGGCGCTCCTCTCCAGAAGGAACATGGCATGATAACCAGTTATGAGATGAAAGTTTGCAGAAAAAGCTTTTTGCTCACTGTACCTTTCACAGATGGAAAATATCCATTTGCATATCAGTCTTTGTCCCGCCCAGATGGGCAGTCCAGCACAAAATGCTATGGCAATTCCTCTCTGAACAAGAGTACCAACAGCAACCCCATATACGTGTTTCAGCCTTGTTGGGCTTCATCAGTGAGGTGAAGCTGCGCTTCTCAAGCACAGCGAGCAGGGAGTCCACGTCTGGTTTCCCCCAGGTAACTCAGGGTGACCAATCCCAAGTTCCTTACAAATATTTCCAAAAAAGGGTAGCAAGCGCTCCTCTCCAGAAGGAACATGGCATGATAACCAGATCTGAGATGAGAGTTTGCAGCACACGCTTTTTGCTCACTGTACCTTTCACAGATGGGAAATATTCATTTGCATATCAGTCTTTGTCCCACCCACATGGGCAGTCCAGCACCGAAAAACTATGGCAATTCCTCTCTGAACAAGAGTATCAACAGCAACCCCATACACATGTTTCAGCCTTGTTGGGCCTCATCAGTGAGGTGAAGCTGTGCCTCTCTGAGCACAGTGAGCAGAGAGTCCACGTCTGGTTGCCCCCAGGTAACTCAGGGTGACCAACCCCAAGTTCCTTACAAATATTTCAAAAAAAGGTAGCAGTCGTTCCTCTCCAGAAGGAACATAGCATGATAACCAGTTCTGAGATGAGAGTTTGCAGCACACTCTTTTTGCTCACTGTACCTTTCACAGATGGGAAATATCAATTTGCATGTCAGTCTTTGTCCCACCCACATGGGCAGTCCAGCACCGAAAAACTATGGCAATTCCTCTCTGAACAAGAGTATCAACAGCAACCCCATACACATGTTTCAGCCTTGTTGGGCCTCATCAGTGAGGTGAAGCTGTGCCTCTCTGAGCACAGTGAGCAGGAAGTCCACGTCTGGTTGCCCACAGGTAACTCACGGTGGCCAACCCCAAGTTCGTTACAAATATTTCAAAAATAGGTAACATGCTCTCCTCTCCAGAAGGAACATGGCATGATAACCAGTTCTGAGATGAGAGTTTGCAGCACACGGTTTTTGCTCACTGTACATTTCACAGATGGGAAATATCCATTTGCATATCAGTCTTTGTCCCGGCCACATGGGCAGTCCATCACCGAAATGCTATGGCAATTCCTCTCGAACAAGTGTACCAACAGCAACCCCATACACGTGTTTCACCTTGTTGGGCCTCATCAGTGATGTGAATCTGCGGCTCTCTGAGCACAGTGAGCAGGGAGTCCACGTCTGGTTGCCCGCAGGTAACTCAGGGTGACCAACCCAATTTCCTTACAAATATTTCAAAAAAAGGTAGCAAGCGCTCCTCTCCAGAAGGAACATAGCATGATAACCAGTTCTGAGATGAGAGTTTGCAGCACACGCGTTTTGCTCACTGTACCTTTCACAGACGGGAACTAACCATTTGCATATCAGTCTTTGTCCCGCCCACTTGGGCAGTCCAGCACCGAAATGCTATGGCAATTCCTTTATGAACAAGAGTACCAACAACAACCCCATACATATGTTTCAGCCTTGATGGACCTCATCAGTGAGGTGAAGCTGTGCCTCTCTGAGCACAGTGAGCAGGAAGTCCACGTCTGGTTGCCCCACGGTAACTCAGGGTGACCCACCCCAAGTTGCTTACAAATATTTCAAAAAAAATGTTGCAGGCCCTCCGCTCCAGAAGGAACACGGCATGATAACCAGTTCTGAGATGAGAGTTTGCAGCACACGGTTTTTGCTCACTGTACATTTCACAGATGGGAAATATCCATTTGCATATCAGTCTTTGTCCCGGCCACATGGGCAGTCCATCACCGAAATGCTATGGCAATTCCTCTCGAACAAGTGTACCAACAGCAAGCCCATACACGTGTTTCACCTTGTTGGGCCTCATCAGTGATGTGAATCTGCGGCTCTCTGAGCACAGTGAGCAGGGAGTCCACGTCTGGTTGCCCGCAGGTAACTCAGGGTGACCAACCCAATTTCCTTACAAATATTTCAAAAAAAGGTAGCAAGCGCTCCTCTCCAGAAGGAACATAGCATGATAACCAGTTCTGAGATGAGAGTTTGCAGCACACGCTTTTTGCTCACTGTACCTTTCACAGATGGGAAATATTCATTTGCATATCAGTCTTTTTCCCACCCACATGGGCAGTCCAGCACCGAAAAACTATGGCAATTCCTCTCTGAACAAGAGTACCAACAGCAACCCCATACACATGTTTCAGCCTTGTTGGGCCTCATCAGTGAGGTGAAGCTGTGCCTCTCTGGGCACAGTGAGCAGGGAGTCCACGTCTGGTTGCCCCCAGGTAACTCATGGTGACCAATCCCAAGTTCCTTACAAATATTTCCAAAAAAGGGTTGCAGGCTCTCCTCTCTAGAAGGAACATGGCATGATAACCAGTTCTGAGATCAGAGTTTGCAGCACATGCTTTTTGCTCACTGTACCTTTCACAGATGGGAAAAATCCATTTGCATATCAGTCTTTGTCTCGCCCACATGGGCAGTCCAGCACCAAAATGCTATGGCAATTCCTCTCTGAACAAGAGTACCAATCTGCAACCCCATACACGTGTTTCAGCCTTGTTGGGTCACATCAGTGAGGTGAAGCTGTGCCTCTCTGAGCACAGTGAGCAGGGAGTCCACGTCTGGTTGCCCCCAGGTAACTCAGGGTGACCAATCCCACGTTCCTTACAAATATTTCAAAAAAAGGGTAGCAGGCGCTCCTCTCCAGAAGGAACATGGCATGATAACCAGTTATGAGATGAAAGTTTGCAGAAAAAGCTTTTTGCTCACTGTACCTTTCACAGATGGAAAATATCCATTTGCATATCAGTCTTTGTCCCGCCCACATGGGCAGTCCAGCACAAAATGCTATGGCAATTCCTCTCTGAACAAGAGTACCAACAGCAACCCCATATACGTGTTTCAGCCTTGTTGGGCTTCATCAGTGAGGTGAAGCTGCGCCTCTCAAGCACAGTGAGCAGGGAGTGCACGTCTGGTTGCCCCCAGGTAACTCATGGTGACCAATTCCAAGTTCCTTACAAATACTTCCAAAAAAGGGTAGCAGGCGCTCCTCTCCAGAAGGAACATGGAATGATAACCAGTTCTGAGATGAGAGTTTGCAGAAAAAGTTTTTTGCTCACTGTACCTTTCACAGATGGAAAATATTCATTTGCATATCAGTCTTTGTCTCGCCCACATGGGCAGTCCAGCACCAAAATGCTATGGCAATTCCTCTCTGAACAAGAGTACCAACAGCAACCCCATACACATGTTTCAGCCTTGTTGGGCCTCATCAGTGAGGTGAAGCTGTGCCTCTCTGGGCACAGTGAGCAGGGAGTCCACGTCTGGTTGCCCCCAGGTAACTCATGGTGACCAATCCCACGTTCCTTACAAATATTTCAAAAAAAGGGTAGCAGGCGCTCCTCTCCAGAAGGAACATGGAATGATAACCAGTTCTGAGATGAGAGTTTGCAGAAAAAGTTTTTTGCTCACTGTACCTTTCACAGATGGAAAATATTCATTTGCATATCAGTCTTTGTCTCGCCCACATGGACAGTCCAGCACCAAAATGCTATGGCAATTCCTCTCTGAACAAGAGTACCAATCTGCAACCCCATACACGTGTTTCAGCCTTGTTGCGTCTCATCAGTGAGGTGAAGCTGTGCCTCTCTGCGCACAGTGAGCAGGAGTCCACGTCTGGTTGCCCCCAGGTAACTCAGGGTGACCAATCCCACGTTCCTTACAAATATTTCAAAAAAAGGGTAGCAGGCGCTCCTCTCCAGAAGGAACATGGCATGATAACCAGTTATGAGATGAAAGTTTGCAGAAAAAGCTTTTTGCTCACTGTACCTTTCACAGATGGAAAATACCCATTTGCATATCAGTCTTTGTCCCGCCCAGATGGGCAGACCAGCACAAAATGCTATGGCAATTCCTCTCTGAACAAGAGTACCAACAGCAACCCCATATACGTGTTTCAGCCTTGTTGGGCTTCATCAGTGAGGTGAAGCTGCGCTTCTCAAGCACAGCGAGCAGGGAGTCCACGTCTGTTTTCCCCCAGGTAACTCAGGGTGACCAATCCCAAGTTCCTTACAAATATTTCCAAAAAAGGGTAGCAAGCGCTCCTCTCCAGAAGGAACATGGCATGATAACAAGATCTGAGATGAGAGTTTGCAGCACACGCTTTTTGCTCACTGTACCTTTCACAGATGGGAAATATTCATTTGCATATCAGTCTTTGTCCCACCCACATGGGCAGTCCAGCACCGAAAAACTATGGCAATTCCTCTCTGAACAAGAGTACCAACAGCAACCCCATACACATGTTTCAGCCTTGTTGGGCCTCATCAGTGAGGTGAAGCTGTGCCTCTCTGAGCACAGTGAGCAGAGAGTCCACGTCTGGTTGCCCCCAGGTAACTCAGGGTGACCAACCCCAAGTTCCTTACAAATACTTCAAAAAAAGGTAGCAGTCGTTCCTCTCCAGAAGGAACATAGCATGATAACCAGTTCTGAGATGAGAGTTTGCAGCACACTCTTTTTGCTCACTGTACCTTTCACAGATGGGAAATATCAATTTGCATGTCAGTCTTTGTCCCGTCCACATGGGCAGTCCAGCACCGAAATGCTATGGCAATTCCTTTATGAAGAAGAGTACCAACAGCAACCCCATACACATGTTTCAGCCTTGATGGACCTCATCAGTGAGGTGAAGCTGTGCCTCTCTGAGCACAGTGAGCAGGAAGTCCACGTCTGGTTGCCCACAGGTAACTCACGGTGGCCAACCCCAAGTTCGTTACAAATATTTCAAAAATAGGTAACATGCTCTCCTCTCCAGAAGGAACATGGCATGATAACCAGTTCTGAGATGAGAGTTTGCAGCACACGTTTTTTGCTCACTGTTCCTTTCACAGATGGGAAATATCCATTTGCATATCAGTCTTTGTCCCGGCCACATGGGCAGTCCAGCACCGAAATGCTATGGCAATTCCTCTCGAACAAGAGTACCAACAGAAACCCCATACATGTGTTTCTAGCCTTGTTGGGCCTCATCAGTGAGGTGAATCTGCGTCTCTCTGAGCACCGTGAGCAGGGGGTCCACATCTGGTTGCCCCCAGGTAACTCAGGGTGACCAACCCCAAGTTCCTTACAAATATTTCAAAAAAAGGGTAGCAGGCGCTCCTCTCCAGAAGGAACATAGCATGATAACCAGTTCTGAGATGAGAGTTTGTAGCACACGCGTTTTGCTCACTGTACCTTTCACAGACGGGAAATATCCATTTGCATATCAGTCTTTGTCCCGCCCACATGGGCAGTCCAGCATCGAAATGCTATGGCAATTCCTTTATGAACAAGAGTACCAACAGCAACCCCATACACATGTTTCAGTCTTGATGGACCTCATCAGTGAGGTGAAGCTGTGCCTCTCTGAGCACAGTGAGCAGGGAGTCCACGTCTGGTTGCCCCCAGGTAACTCAGGGTGACCAATCCCACGTTCCTTACAAATATTTTAAAAAAAAGGTAGCAAGCGCTCCTCTCCAGAAGGAACATAGCATGATAACCAGTTCTGAGATGAGAGTTTGCAGCACACGCCTTTTGCTCAATGTACCTTTCACAGACGGGAACTATCCATTTGCATATCAGTCTTTGTCCCGCCCACATGGGCAGTCCAGCACCGAAATGCTAAGGCAATTCCTTTATGAACAAGAGTACCAACAGCAACCCCATACACGTGTTTCAGCCTTGATGGACCTCATCAGTGAGGTGAAGCTGTGCCTTTCTAAGCACAGTGAGCAGGAAGTCCACGTCTGGTTGCCCCCAGGTAACTCAGGGTGGCCAACCCCAAGTTCGTTACAAATATTTCAAAAATAGGTAACAGGTGCTCCTCTCCAGAAGGAATATGGCATGATAACCAGTTCTGAGATGAGAGTTTGCAGCACACGGTTTTTGCTCACTGTACATTTCACAGATGGGAAATATCCATTTGCATATCAGTCTTTGTCCCGGCCACATGGGCAGTCCATCACCGAAATGCTATGGCAAGTCCTCTCGAACAAGTGTACCAACAGCAACCCCATACACGGGTTTCACCTTGTTGGGCCTCATCAGTGATGTGAATCTGCGGCTCTCTGAGCACAGTGAGCAGGGAGTCCACGTCTGGTTGCCCCCAGGTAACTCAGGGTGACCAACCCAATTTCCTTACAATAATTTCAAAAAAAGGTAGCAAGCGCTCCTCTCCAGAAGGAACATAGCATGATAACCAGTTCTGAGATGAGAGTTTGCAGCACACGCATTTTGCTCACTGTACCTTTCACAGACGGGAACTAACCATTTGCATATCAGTCTTTGTCCCGCCCACTTGGGCAGTCCAGCACCGAAATGCTATGGCAATTCCTTTATGAACAAGAGTACCAACAAAAACCCCATACATATGTTTCAGCCTTGATGGACCTCATCAGTGAGGTGAAGCTGTGCCTCTCTGAGCACAGTGAGCAGGAAGTCCACGTCTGGTTGCCCCACGGTAACTCAGGGTGACCAACCCCAAGTTCCTTACAAATATTTCAAAAAAAATGTTGCAGGCCCTCCGCTCCAGAAGAAACACGGAATGATAACCAGTTCTGAGATGAGAGTTTGCAGCACACGCTTTTTGCTCACTGTACCTTTCACAGATGGGAAATATTCATTTGCATATCAGTCTTTGTCCCACCCACATGGGCAGTCCAGCACCGAAAAACTATGGCAATTCCTCTCTGAACAAGAGTACCAACAGCAACCCCATACACATGTTTCAGCGTTGTTGGGCCTCATCAGTGAGGTGAAGCTGTGCCTTTCTGGGCACAGTGAGCAGGGAGTCCACGTCTGGTTGCCCCCAGGTAACTCATGGTGACCAATCCCAAGTTCCTTACAAATATTTCCAAAAAAGGGTTGCAGGCTCTCCTCTCTAGAAGGAACATGGCATGATAACCAGTTCTGAGATGAGAGTTTGCAGCACATGCTTTTTGCTCACTGTACCTTTCACAGATGGGAAAAATCCATTTGCATATCAGTCTTTGTCTCGCCCACATGGGCAGTCCAGCACCAAAATGCTATGGCAATTCCTCTCTGAACAAGAGTAGCAATCTGCAACCCCATACACGTGTTTCAGCCTTGTTGGGTCTCATCAGTGAGGTGAAGCTGTGCCTCTCTGAGCACAGTGAGCAGGGAGTCCACGTCTGGTTGCCCCCAGGTAACTCAGGGTGACCAATCCCACGTTCCTTACAAATATTTCAAAAAAAGGGTAGCAGGCGCTCCTCTCCAGAAGGAACATGGCATGATAACCAGTTATGAGATGAAAGTTTGCAGAAAAAGCTTTTTGCTCACTGTACCTTTCACAGATGGAAAATATTCATTTGCATATCAGTCTTTGTCTCGCCCACATGGGCAGTCCAGCACCAAAATGCTATGGCAATTCCTCTCTGAACAAGAGTACCAACAGCAACCCCATACACATGTTTCAGCCTTGTTGGGCCTCATCAGTGAGGTGAAGCTGCGCCTCTCAAGCACAGTGAGCAGGGAGTGCACGTCTGGTTGCCCCCAGGTAACTCATGGTGACCAATTCCAAGTTCCTTACAAATACTTCCAAAAAAGGGTAGCAGGCGCTCCTCTCCAGAAGGAACATGGAATGATAACCAGTTCTGAGATGAGAGTTTGCAGAAAAAGTTTTTTGCTCACTGTACCTTTCACAGATGGAAAATATTCATTTGCATATCAGTCTTTGTCTCGCCCACATGGGCAGTCCAGCACCAAAATGCTATGGCAATTCCTCTCTGAACAAGAGTACCAACAGCAACCCCATACACATGTTTCAGCCTTGTTGGGCCTCATCAGTGAGGTGAAGCTGTGCCTCTCTGGGCACAGTGAGCAGGGAGTCCACGTCTGGTTGCCCCCAGGTAACTCATGGTGACCAATCCCACGTTCCTTACAAATATTTCAAAAAAAGGGTAGCAGGCGCTCCTCTCCAGAAGGAACATGGAATGATAACCAGTTCTGAGATGAGAGTTTGCAGAAAAAGTTTTTTGCTCACTGTACCTTTCACAGATGGAAAATATTCATTTGCATATCAGTCTTTGTCTCGCCCACATGGACAGTCCAGCACCAAAATGCTATGGCAATTCCTCTCTGAACAAGAGTACCAATCTGCAACCCCATACACGTGTTTCAGCCTTGTTGCGTCTCATCAGTGAGGTGAAGCTGTGCCTCTCTGCGCACAGTGAGCAGGAGTCCACGTCTGGTTGCCCCCAGGTAACTCAGGGTGACCAATCCCACGTTCCTTACAAATATTTCAAAAAAAGGGTAGCAGGCGCTCCTCTCCAGAAGGAACATGGCATGATAACCAGTTATGAGATGAAAGTTTGCAGAAAAAGCTTTTTGCTCACTGTACCTTTCACAGATGGAAAATATCCATTTGCATATCAGTCTTTGTCCCGCCCAGATGGGCAGTCCAGCACAAAATGCTATGGCAATTCCTCTCTGAACAAGAGTACCAACAGCAACCCCATATACGTGTTTCAGCCTTGTTGGGCTTCATCAGTGAGGTGAAGCTGCGCTTCTCAAGCACAGCGAGCAGGGAGTCCACGTCTGGTTTCCCCCAGGTAACTCAGGGTGACCAATCCCAAGTTCCTTACAAATATTTCCAAAAAAGGGTAGCAAGCGCTCCTCTCCAGAAGGAACATGGCATGATAACCAGATCTGAGATGAGAGTTTGCAGCACACGCTTTTTGCTCACTGTACCTTTCACAGATGGGAAATATTCATTTGCATATCAGTCTTTGTCCCACCCACATGGGCAGTCCAGCACCGAAAAACTATGGCAATTCCTCTCTGAACAAGAGTATCAACAGCAACCCCATACACATGTTTCAGCCTTGTTGGGCCTCATCATTGAGGTGAAGCTGTGCCTCTCTGAGCACAGTGAGCAGAGAGTCCACGTCTGGTTGCCCCCAGGTAACTCAGGGTGACCAACCCCAAGTTCCTTACAAATATTTCAAAAAAAGGTAGCAGTCGTTCCTCTCCAGAAGGAACATAGCATGATAACCAGTTCTGAGATGAGAGTTTGCAGCACACTCTTTTTGCTCACTGTACCTTTCACAGATGGGAAATATCAATTTGCATGTCAGTCTTTGTCCCACCCACATGGGCAGTCCAGCACCGAAAAACTATGGCAATTCCTCTCTGAACAAGAGTATCAACAGCAACCCCATACACATGTTTCAGCCTTGTTGGGCCTCATCAGTGAGGTGAAGCTGTGCCTCTCTGAGCACAGTGAGCAGGAAGTCCACGTCTGGTTGCCCACAGGTAACTCACGGTGGCCAACCCCAAGTTCGTTACAAATATTTCAAAAATAGGTAACATGCTCTCCTCTCCAGAAGGAACATGGCATGATAACCAGTTCTGAGATGAGAGTTTGCAGCACACGTTTTTTGCTCACTGTTCCTTTCACAGATGGGAAATATCCATTTGCATATCAGTCTTTGTCCCGGCCACGTGGGCAGTCCAGCACCGAAATGCTATGGCAATTCCTCTCGAACAAGAGTACCAACAGCAACCCCATAAACGTGTTTCATCTTGTTGGGCCTCATCAGTGAGGTGAATCTGCGGCTCTCTGAGCACAGTGAGCAGGGAGTCCACGTCTGGTTGCCCCCAGGTAACTCAGGGTGACCAACCCAATTTCCTTACAAATATTTCAAGAAAAGGTAGCAGGCACTCCTCTCCAGAAGGAACATGGCATGATAACCATTTCTGAGATGAAAGTTTGCAGCACACGCTTTTTTCTCACTGTACCTTTAACAAATGGGAAATATCCATTTGCATATCAGTCTTTGTCCCGGCCACATGGGCAGTCCAGCACCGAAATGCTATGGCAATTCCTCTCGAACAAGAGTACCAACAGAAACCCCATACATGTGTTTCTAGCCTTGTTGGGCCTCATCAGTGAGGTGAATCTGCGTCTCTCTGAGCACCGTGAGCAGGGGGTCCACATCTGGTTGCCCCCAGGTAACTCAGGGTGACCAACCCCAAGTTCCTTACAAATATTTCAAAAAAAGGGTAGCAGGCGCTCCTCTCCAGAAGGAACATAGCATGATAACCAGTTCTGAGATGAGAGTTTGTAGCACACGCGTTTTGCTCACTGTACCTTTCACAGACGGGAAATATCCATTTGCATATCAGTCTTTGTCCCGCCCACATGGGCAGTCCAGCATCGAAATGCTATGGCAATTCCTTTATGAACAAGAGTACCAACAGCAACCCCATACACATGTTTCAGTCTTGATGGACCTCATCAGTGAGGTGAAGCTGTGCCTCTCTGAGCACAGTGAGCAGGGAGTCCACGTCTGGTTGCCCCCAGGTAACTCAGGGTGACCAATCCCACGTTCCTTACAAATATTTTAAAAAAAAGGTAGCAAGCGCTCCTCTCCAGAAGGAACATAGCATGATAACCAGTTCTGAGATGAGAGTTTGCAGCACACGCCTTTTGCTCACTGTACCTTTCACAGACGGGAAATATCCATTTGCATATCAGTCTTTGTCCCGCTCACATGGGCAGTCCAGCACCGAAATGCTATGGCAATTCCTTTATGAACAAGAGTACCAACAGCAACCCCATACACGTGTTTCAGCCTTGATGGACCTCATCAGTGAGGTGAAGCTGTGCCTTTCTAAGCACAGTGAGCAGGAAGTCCACGTCTGGTTGCCCCCAGGTAACTCAGGGTGGCCAACCCCAAGTTCGTTACAAATATTTCAAAAATAGGTAACAGGCGCTCCTCTCCAGAAGGAATATGGCATGATAACCAGTTCTGAGATGAGAGTTTGCAGCACACGGTTTTTGCTCACTGTACATTTCACAGATGGGAAATATCCATTTGCATATCAGTCTTTGTCCCGGCCACATGGGCAGTCCATCACCGAAATGCTATGGCAATTCCTCTCGAACAAGTGTACCAACAGCAACCCCATACACGTGTTTCACCTTGTTGGGCCTCATCAGTGATGTGAATCTGCGGCTCTCTGAGCACAGTGAGCAGGGAGTCCACGTCTGGTTGCCCCCAGGTAACTCAGGGTGACCAACCCAATTTCCTTACAATAATTTCAAAAAAAGGTAGCAAGCGCTCCTCTCCAGAAGGAACATAGCATGATAACCAGTTCTGAGATGAGAGTTTGCAGCACACGCATTTTGCTCACTGTACCTTTCACAGACGGGAACTATCCATTTGCATATCAGTCTTTGTCCCGCCCACTTGGGCAGTCCAGCACCGAAATGCTATGGCAATTCCTTTATGAACAAGAGTACCAACAACAACCCCATACATATGTTTCAGCCTTGATGGACCTCATCAGTGAGGTGAAGCTGTGCCTCTCTGAGCACAGTGAGCAGCAAGTCCACGTCTGGTTGCCCCACGGTAACTCAGGGTGACCAACCCCAAGTTCCTTACAAATATTTCAAAAAAAATGTTGCAGGCCCTCCGCTCCAGAAGAAACACGGCATGATAACCAGTTCTGAGATGAGAGTTTGCAGCACACGCTTTTTGCTCACTGTACCTTTCACAGATGGGAAATATTCATTTGCATATCAGTCTTTGTCCCACCCACATGGGCAGTCCAGCACCGAAAAACTATGGCAATTCCTCTCTGAACAAGAGTACCAACAGCAACCCCATACACATGTTTCAGCGTTGTTGGGCCTCATCAGTGAGGTGAAGCTGTGCCTTTCTGGGCACAGTGAGCAGGGAGTCCACGTCTGGTTGCCCCCAGGTAACTCATGGTGACCAATCCCAAGTTCCTTACAAATATTTCCAAAAAAGGGTTGCAGGCTCTCCTCTCTAGAAGGAACATGGCATGATAACCAGTTCTGAGATGAGAGTTTGCAGCACATGCTTTTTGCTCACTGTACCTTTCACAGATGGGAAAAATCCATTTGCATATCAGTCTTTGTCTCGCCCACATGGGCAGTCCAGCACCAAAATGCTATGGCAATTCCTCTCTGAACAAGAGTAGCAATCTGCAACCCCATACACGTGTTTCAGCCTTGTTGGGTCTCATCAGTGAGGTGAAGCTGTGCCTCTCTGAGCACAGTGAGCAGGGAGTCCACGTCTGGTTGCCCCCAGGTAACTCAGGGTGACCAATCCCACGTTCCTTACAAATATTTCAAAAAAAGGGTAGCAGGCGCTCCTCTCCAGAAGGAACATGGCATGATAACCAGTTCTGAGATGAGAGTTTGCAGAAAAAGTTTTTTGCTCACTGTACCTTTCACAGATGGAAAATATTCATTTGCATATCAGTCTTTGTCTCGCCCACATGGGCAGTCCAGCACCAAAATGCTATGGCAATTCCTCTCTGAACAAGAGTACCAACAGCAACCCCATACACATGTTTCAGCCTTGTTGGGCCTCATCAGTGAGGTGAAGCTGTGCCTCTCTGGGCACAGTGAGCAGGGAGTCCACGTCTGGTTGCCCCCAGGTAACTCATGGTGACCAATCCCACGTTCCTTACAAATATTTCAAAAAAAGGGTAGCAGGCGCTCCTCTCCAGAAGGAACATGGAATGATAACCAGTTCTGAGATGAGAGTTTGCAGAAAAAGTTTTTTGCTCACTGTACCTTTCACAGATGGAAAATATTCATTTGCATATCAGTCTTTGTCTCGCCCACATGGACAGTCCAGCACCAAAATGCTATGGCAATTCCTCTCTGAACAAGAGTACCAATCTGCAACCCCATACACGTGTTTCAGCCTTGTTGCGTCTCATCAGTGAGGTGAAGCTGTGCCTCTCTGCGCACAGTGAGCAGGAGTCCACGTCTGGTTGCCCCCAGGTAACTCAGGGTGACCAATCCCACGTTCCTTACAAATATTTCAAAAAAAGGGTAGCAGGCGCTCCTCTCCAGAAGGAACATGGCATGATAACCAGTTATGAGATGAAAGTTTGCAGAAAAAGCTTTTTGCTCACTGTACCTTTCACAGATGGAAAATATCCATTTGCATATCAGTCTTTGTCCCGCCCAGATGGGCAGTCCAGCACAAAATGCTATGGCAATTCCTCTCTGAACAAGAGTACCAACAGCAACCCCATATACGTGTTTCAGCCTTGTTGGGCTTCATCAGTGAGGTGAAGCTGCGCTTCTCAAGCACAGCGAGCAGGGAGTCCACGTCTGGTTTCCCCCAGGTAACTCAGGGTGACCAATCCCAAGTTCCTTACAAATATTTCCAAAAAAGGGTAGCAAGCGCTCCTCTCCAGAAGGAACATGGCATGATAACCAGATCTGAGATGAGAGTTTGCAGCACACGCTTTTTGCTCACTGTACCTTTCACAGATGGGAAATATTCATTTGCATATCAGTCTTTGTCCCACCCACATGGGCAGTCCAGCACCGAAAAACTATGGCAATTCCTCTCTGAACAAGAGTATCAACAGCAACCCCATACACATGTTTCAGCCTTGTTGGGCCTCATCAGTGAGGTGAAGCTGTGCCTCTCTGAGCACAGTGAGCAGAGAGTCCACGTCTGGTTGCCCCCAGGTAACTCAGGGTGACCAACCCCAAGTTCCTTACAAATATTTCAAAAAAAGGTAGCAGTCGTTCCTCTCCAGAAGGAACATAGCATGATAACCAGTTCTGAGATGAGAGTTTGCAGCACACTCTTTTTGCTCACTGTACCTTTCACAGATGGGAAATATCAATTTGCATGTCAGTCTTTGTCCCACCCACATGGGCAGTCCAGCACCGAAAAACTATGGCAATTCCTCTCTGAACAAGAGTATCAACAGCAACCCCATACACATGTTTCAGCCTTGTTGGGCCTCATCAGTGAGGTGAAGCTGTGCCTCTCTGAGCACAGTGAGCAGGAAGTCCACGTCTGGTTGCCCACAGGTAACTCACGGTGGCCAACCCCAAGTTCGTTACAAATATTTCAAAAATAGGTAACATGCTCTCCTCTCCAGAAGGAACATGGCATGATAACCAGTTCTGAGATGAGAGTTTGCAGCACACGTTTTTTGCTCACTGTTCCTTTCACAGATGGGAAATATCCATTTGCATATCAGTCTTTGTCCCGGCCACGTGGGCAGTCCAGCACCGAAATGCTATGGCAATTCCTCTCGAACAAGAGTACCAACAGCAACCCCATAAACGTGTTTCATCTTGTTGGGCCTCATCAGTGAGGTGAATCTGCGGCTCTCTGAGCACAGTGAGCAGGGAGTCCACGTCTGGTTGCTCCCAGGTAACTCAGGGTGACCAACCCAATTTCCTTACAAATATTTCAAGAAAAGGTAGCAGGCACTCCTCTCCAGAAGGAACATGGCATGATAACCATTTCTGAGATGAAAGTTTGCAGCACACGCTTTTTTCTCACTGTACCTTTAACAAATGGGAAATATCCATTTGCATATCAGTCTTTGTCCCGGCCACATGGGCAGTCCAGCACCGAAATGCTATGGCAATTCCTCTCGAACAAGAGTACCAACAGAAACCCCATACATGTGTTTCTAGCCTTGTTGGGCCTCATCAGTGAGGTGAATCTGCGTCTCTCTGAGCACCGTGAGCAGGGGGTCCACATCTGGTTGCCCCCAGGTAACTCAGGGTGACCAACCCCAAGTTCCTTACAAATATTTCAAAAAAAGGGTAGCAGGCGCTCCTCTCCAGAAGGAACATAGCATGATAACCAGTTCTGAGATGAGAGTTTGTAGCACACGCGTTTTGCTCACTGTACCTTTCACAGACGGGAAATATCCATTTGCATATCAGTCTTTGTCCCGCCCACATGGGCAGTCCAGCATCGAAATGCTATGGCAATTCCTTTATGAACAAGAGTACCAACAGCAACCCCATACACATGTTTCAGTCTTGATGGACCTCATCAGTGAGGTGAAGCTGTGCCTCTCTGAGCACAGTGAGCAGGGAGTCCACGTCTGGTTGCCCCCAGGTAACTCAGGGTGACCAATCCCACGTTCCTTACAAATATTTTAAAAAAAAGGTAGCAAGCGCTCCTCTCCAGAAGGAACATAGCATGATAACCAGTTCTGAGATGAGAGTTTGCAGCACACGCCTTTTGCTCACTGTACCTTTCACAGACGGGAAATATCCATTTGCATATCAGTCTTTGTCCCGCCCACATGGGCAGTCCAGCACCGAAATGCTATGGCAATTCCTTTATGAACAAGAGTACCAACAGCAACCCCATACACGTGTTTCAGCCTTGATGGACCTCATCAGTGAGGTGAAGCTGTGCCTTTCTAAGCACAGTGAGCAGGAAGTCCACGTCTGGTTGCCCCCAGGTAACTCAGGGTGGCCAACCCCAAGTTCGTTACAAATATTTCAAAAATAGGTAACAGGTGCTCCTCTCCAGAAGGAATATGGCATGATAACCAGTTCTGAGATGAGAGTTTGCAGCACACGGTTTTTGCTCACTGTACATTTCACAGATGGGAAATATCCATTTGCATATCAGTCTTTGTCCCGGCCACATGGGCAGTCCATCACCGAAATGCTATGGCAAGTCCTCTCGAACAAGTGTACCAACAGCAACCCCATACACGGGTTTCACCTTGTTGGGCCTCATCAGTGATGTGAATCTGCGGCTCTCTGAGCACAGTGAGCAGGGAGTCCACGTCTGGTTGCCCCCAGGTAACTCAGGGTGACCAACCCAATTTCCTTACAATAATTTCAAAAAAAGGTAGCAAGCGCTCCTCTCCAGAAGGAACATAGCATGATAACCAGTTCTGAGATGAGAGTTTGCAGCACACGCATTTTGCTCACTGTACCTTTCACAGACGGGAACTAACCATTTGCATATCAGTCTTTGTCCCGCCCACTTGGGCAGTCCAGCACCGAAATGCTATGGCAATTCCTTTATGAACAAGAGTACCAACAAAAACCCCATACATATGTTTCAGCCTTGATGGACCTCATCAGTGAGGTGAAGCTGTGCCTCTCTGAGCACAGTGAGCAGGAAGTCCACGTCTGGTTGCCCCACGGTAACTCAGGGTGACCAACCCCAAGTTCCTTACAAATATTTCAAAAAAAATGTTGCAGGCCCTCCGCTCCAGAAGAAACACGGAATGATAACCAGTTCTGAGATGAGAGTTTGCAGCACACGCTTTTTGCTCACTGTACCTTTCACAGATGGGAAATATTCATTTGCATATCAGTCTTTGTCCCACCCACATGGGCAGTCCAGCACCGAAAAACTATGGCAATTCCTCTCTGAACAAGAGTACCAACAGCAACCCCATACACATGTTTCAGCGTTGTTGGGCCTCATCAGTGAGGTGAAGCTGTGCCTTTCTGGGCACAGTGAGCAGGGAGTCCACGTCTGGTTGCCCCCAGGTAACTCATGGTGACCAATCCCAAGTTCCTTACAAATATTTCCAAAAAAGGGTTGCAGGCTCTCCTCTCTAGAAGGAACATGGCATGATAACCAGTTCTGAGATGAGAGTTTGCAGCACATGCTTTTTGCTCACTGTACCTTTCACAGATGGGAAAAATCCATTTGCATATCAGTCTTTGTCTCGCCCACATGGGCAGTCCAGCACCAAAATGCTATGGCAATTCCTCTCTGAACAAGAGTAGCAATCTGCAACCCCATACACGTGTTTCAGCCTTGTTGGGTCTCATCAGTGAGGTGAAGCTGTGCCTCTCTGAGCACAGTGAGCAGGGAGTCCACGTCTGGTTGCCCCCAGGTAACTCAGGGTGACCAATCCCACGTTCCTTACAAATATTTCAAAAAAAGGGTAGCAGGCGCTCCTCTCCAGAAGGAACATGGCATGATAACCAGTTATGAGATGAAAGTTTGCAGAAAAAGCTTTTTGCTCACTGTACCTTTCACAGATGGAAAATATTCATTTGCATATCAGTCTTTGTCTCGCCCACATGGGCAGTCCAGCACCAAAATGCTATGGCAATTCCTCTCTGAACAAGAGTACCAACAGCAACCCCATACACATGTTTCAGCCTTGTTGGGCCTCATCAGTGAGGTGAAGCTGCGCCTCTCAAGCACAGTGAGCAGGGAGTGCACGTCTGGTTGCCCCCAGGTAACTCATGGTGACCAATTCCAAGTTCCTTACAAATACTTCCAAAAAAGGGTAGCAGGCGCTCCTCTCCAGAAGGAACATGGAATGATAACCAGTTCTGAGATGAGAGTTTGCAGAAAAAGTTTTTTGCTCACTGTACCTTTCACAGATGGAAAATATTCATTTGCATATCAGTCTTTGTCTCGCCCACATGGGCAGTCCAGCACCAAAATGCTATGGCAATTCCTCTCTGAACAAGAGTACCAACAGCAACCCCATACACATGTTTCAGCCTTGTTGGGCCTCATCAGTGAGGTGAAGCTGTGCCTCTCTGGGCACAGTGAGCAGGGAGTCCACGTCTGGTTGCCCCCAGGTAACTCATGGTGACCAATCCCACGTTCCTTACAAATATTTCAAAAAAAGGGTAGCAGGCGCTCCTCTCCAGAAGGAACATGGAATGATAACCAGTTCTGAGATGAGAGTTTGCAGAAAAAGTTTTTTGCTCACTGTACCTTTCACAGATGGAAAATATTCATTTGCATATCAGTCTTTGTCTCGCCCACATGGACAGTCCAGCACCAAAATGCTATGGCAATTCCTCTCTGAACAAGAGTACCAATCTGCAACCCCATACACGTGTTTCAGCCTTGTTGCGTCTCATCAGTGAGGTGAAGCTGTGCCTCTCTGCGCACAGTGAGCAGGAGTCCACGTCTGGTTGCCCCCAGGTAACTCAGGGTGACCAATCCCACGTTCCTTACAAATATTTCAAAAAAAGGGTAGCAGGCGCTCCTCTCCAGAAGGAACATGGCATGATAACCAGTTATGAGATGAAAGTTTGCAGAAAAAGCTTTTTGCTCACTGTACCTTTCACAGATGGAAAATATCCATTTGCATATCAGTCTTTGTCCCGCCCAGATGGGCAGTCCAGCACAAAATGCTATGGCAATTCCTCTCTGAACAAGAGTACCAACAGCAACCCCATATACGTGTTTCAGCCTTGTTGGGCTTCATCAGTGAGGTGAAGCTGCGCTTCTCAAGCACAGCGAGCAGGGAGTCCACGTCTGGTTTCCCCCAGGTAACTCAGGGTGACCAATCCCAAGTTCCTTACAAATATTTCCAAAAAAGGGTAGCAAGCGCTCCTCTCCAGAAGGAACATGGCATGATAACCAGATCTGAGATGAGAGTTTGCAGCACACGCTTTTTGCTCACTGTACCTTTCACAGATGGGAAATATTCATTTGCATATCAGTCTTTGTCCCACCCACATGGGCAGTCCAGCACCGAAAAACTATGGCAATTCCTCTCTGAACAAGAGTATCAACAGCAACCCCATACACATGTTTCAGCCTTGTTGGGCCTCATCATTGAGGTGAAGCTGTGCCTCTCTGAGCACAGTGAGCAGAGAGTCCACGTCTGGTTGCCCCCAGGTAACTCAGGGTGACCAACCCCAAGTTCCTTACAAATATTTCAAAAAAAGGTAGCAGTCGTTCCTCTCCAGAAGGAACATAGCATGATAACCAGTTCTGAGATGAGAGTTTGCAGCACACTCTTTTTGCTCACTGTACCTTTCACAGATGGGAAATATCAATTTGCATGTCAGTCTTTGTCCCACCCACATGGGCAGTCCAGCACCGAAAAACTATGGCAATTCCTCTCTGAACAAGAGTATCAACAGCAACCCCATACACATGTTTCAGCCTTGTTGGGCCTCATCAGTGAGGTGAAGCTGTGCCTCTCTGAGCACAGTGAGCAGGAAGTCCACGTCTGGTTGCCCACAGGTAACTCACGGTGGCCAACCCCAAGTTCGTTACAAATATTTCAAAAATAGGTAACATGCTCTCCTCTCCAGAAGGAACATGGCATGATAACCAGTTCTGAGATGAGAGTTTGCAGCACACGTTTTTTGCTCACTGTTCCTTTCACAGATGGGAAATATCCATTTGCATATCAGTCTTTGTCCCGGCCACGTGGGCAGTCCAGCACCGAAATGCTATGGCAATTCCTCTCGAACAAGAGTACCAACAGCAACCCCATAAACGTGTTTCATCTTGTTGGGCCTCATCAGTGAGGTGAATCTGCGGCTCTCTGAGCACAGTGAGCAGGGAGTCCACGTCTGGTTGCCCCCAGGTAACTCAGGGTGACCAACCCAATTTCCTTACAAATATTTCAAGAAAAGGTAGCAGGCACTCCTCTCCAGAAGGAACATGGCATGATAACCATTTCTGAGATGAAAGTTTGCAGCACACGCTTTTTTCTCACTGTACCTTTAACAAATGGGAAATATCCATTTGCATATCAGTCTTTGTCCCGGCCACATGGGCAGTCCAGCACCGAAATGCTATGGCAATTCCTCTCGAACAAGAGTACCAACAGAAACCCCATACATGTGTTTCTAGCCTTGTTGGGCCTCATCAGTGAGGTGAATCTGCGTCTCTCTGAGCACCGTGAGCAGGGGGTCCACATCTGGTTGCCCCCAGGTAACTCAGGGTGACCAACCCCAAGTTCCTTACAAATATTTCAAAAAAAGGGTAGCAGGCGCTCCTCTCCAGAAGGAACATAGCATGATAACCAGTTCTGAGATGAGAGTTTGTAGCACACGCGTTTTGCTCACTGTACCTTTCACAGACGGGAAATATCCATTTGCATATCAGTCTTTGTCCCGCCCACATGGGCAGTCCAGCATCGAAATGCTATGGCAATTCCTTTATGAACAAGAGTACCAACAGCAACCCCATACACATGTTTCAGTCTTGATGGACCTCATCAGTGAGGTGAAGCTGTGCCTCTCTGAGCACAGTGAGCAGGGAGTCCACGTCTGGTTGCCCCCAGGTAACTCAGGGTGACCAATCCCATGTTCCTTACAAATATTTTAAAAAAAAGGTAGCAAGCGCTCCTCTCCAGAAGGAACATAGCATGATAACCAGTTCTGAGATGAGAGTTTGCAGCACACGCCTTTTGCTCACTGTACCTTTCACAGACGGGAAATATCCATTTGCATATCAGTCTTTGTCCCGCTCACATGGGCAGTCCAGCACCGAAATGCTATGGCAATTCCTTTATGAACAAGAGTACCAACAGCAACCCCATACACGTGTTTCAGCCTTGATGGACCTCATCAGTGAGGTGAAGCTGTGCCTTTCTAAGCACAGTGAGCAGGAAGTCCACGTCTGGTTGCCCCCAGGTAACTCAGGGTGGCCAACCCCAAGTTCGTTACAAATATTTCAAAAATAGGTAACAGGCGCTCCTCTCCAGAAGGAATATGGCATGATAACCAGTTCTGAGATGAGAGTTTGCAGCACACGGTTTTTGCTCACTGTACATTTCACAGATGGGAAATATCCATTTGCATATCAGTCTTTGTCCCGGCCACATGGGCAGTCCATCACCGAAATGCTATGGCAATTCCTCTCGAACAAGTGTACCAACAGCAACCCCATACACGTGTTTCACCTTGTTGGGCCTCATCAGTGATGTGAATCTGCGGCTCTCTGAGCACAGTGAGCAGGGAGTCCACGTCTGGTTGCCCCCAGGTAACTCAGGGTGACCAACCCAATTTCCTTACAATAATTTCAAAAAAAGGTAGCAAGCGCTCCTCTCCAGAAGGAACATAGCATGATAACCAGTTCTGAGATGAGAGTTTGCAGCACACGCATTTTGCTCACTGTACCTTTCACAGACGGGAACTATCCATTTGCATATCAGTCTTTGTCCCGCCCACTTGGGCAGTCCAGCACCGAAATGCTATGGCAATTCCTTTATGAACAAGAGTACCAACAACAACCCCATACATATGTTTCAGCCTTGATGGACCTCATCAGTGAGGTGAAGCTGTGCCTCTCTGAGCACAGTGAGCAGCAAGTCCACGTCTGGTTGCCCCACGGTAACTCAGGGTGACCAACCCCAAGTTCCTTACAAATATTTCAAAAAAAATGTTGCAGGCCCTCCGCTCCAGAAGAAACACGGCATGATAACCAGTTCTGAGATGAGAGTTTGCAGCACACGCTTTTTGCTCACTGTACCTTTCACAGATGGGAAATATTCATTTGCATATCAGTCTTTGTCCCACCCACATGGGCAGTCCAGCACCGAAAAACTATGGCAATTCCTCTCTGAACAAGAGTACCAACAGCAACCCCATACACATGTTTCAGCGTTGTTGGGCCTCATCAGTGAGGTGAAGCTGTGCCTTTCTGGGCACAGTGAGCAGGGAGTCCACGTCTGGTTGCCCCCAGGTAACTCATGGTGACCAATCCCAAGTTCCTTACAAATATTTCCAAAAAAGGGTTGCAGGCTCTCCTCTCTAGAAGGAACATGGCATGATAACCAGTTCTGAGATGAGAGTTTGCAGCACATGCTTTTTGCTCACTGTACCTTTCACAGATGGGAAAAATCCATTTGCATATCAGTCTTTGTCTCGCCCACATGGGCAGTCCAGCACCAAAATGCTATGGCAATTCCTCTCTGAACAAGAGTAGCAATCTGCAACCCCATACACGTGTTTCAGCCTTGTTGGGTCTCATCAGTGAGGTGAAGCTGTGCCTCTCTGAGCACAGTGAGCAGGGAGTCCACGTCTGGTTGCCCCCAGGTAACTCAGGGTGACCAATCCCACGTTCCTTACAAATATTTCAAAAAAAGGGTAGCAGGCGCTCCTCTCCAGAAGGAACATGGCATGATAACCAGTTCTGAGATGAGAGTTTGCAGAAAAAGTTTTTTGCTCACTGTACCTTTCACAGATGGAAAATATTCATTTGCATATCAGTCTTTGTCTCGCCCACATGGGCAGTCCAGCACCAAAATGCTATGGCAATTCCTCTCTGAACAAGAGTACCAACAGCAACCCCATACACATGTTTCAGCCTTGTTGGGCCTCATCAGTGAGGTGAAGCTGTGCCTCTCTGGGCACAGTGAGCAGGGAGTCCACGTCTGGTTGCCCCCAGGTAACTCATGGTGACCAATCCCACGTTCCTTACAAATATTTCAAAAAAAGGGTAGCAGGCGCTCCTCTCCAGAAGGAACATGGAATGATAACCAGTTCTGAGATGAGAGTTTGCAGAAAAAGTTTTTTGCTCACTGTACCTTTCACAGATGGAAAATATTCATTTGCATATCAGTCTTTGTCTCGCCCACATGGACAGTCCAGCACCAAAATGCTATGGCAATTCCTCTCTGAACAAGAGTACCAATCTGCAACCCCATACACGTGTTTCAGCCTTGTTGCGTCTCATCAGTGAGGTGAAGCTGTGCCTCTCTGCGCACAGTGAGCAGGAGTCCACGTCTGGTTGCCCCCAGGTAACTCAGGGTGACCAATCCCACGTTCCTTACAAATATTTCAAAAAAAGGGTAGCAGGCGCTCCTCTCCAGAAGGAACATGGCATGATAACCAGTTATGAGATGAAAGTTTGCAGAAAAAGCTTTTTGCTCACTGTACCTTTCACAGATGGAAAATATCCATTTGCATATCAGTCTTTGTCCCGCCCAGATGGGCAGTCCAGCACAAAATGCTATGGCAATTCCTCTCTGAACAAGAGTACCAACAGCAACCCCATATACGTGTTTCAGCCTTGTTGGGCTTCATCAGTGAGGTGAAGCTGCGCTTCTCAAGCACAGCGAGCAGGGAGTCCACGTCTGGTTTCCCCCAGGTAACTCAGGGTGACCAATCCCAAGTTCCTTACAAATATTTCCAAAAAAGGGTAGCAAGCGCTCCTCTCCAGAAGGAACATGGCATGATAACCAGATCTGAGATGAGAGTTTGCAGCACACGCTTTTTGCTCACTGTACCTTTCACAGATGGGAAATATTCATTTGCATATCAGTCTTTGTCCCACCCACATGGGCAGTCCAGCACCGAAAAACTATGGCAATTCCTCTCTGAACAAGAGTATCAACAGCAACCCCATACACATGTTTCAGCCTTGTTGGGCCTCATCAGTGAGGTGAAGCTGTGCCTCTCTGAGCACAGTGAGCAGAGAGTCCACGTCTGGTTGCCCCCAGGTAACTCAGGGTGACCAACCCCAAGTTCCTTACAAATATTTCAAAAAAAGGTAGCAGTCGTTCCTCTCCAGAAGGAACATAGCATGATAACCAGTTCTGAGATGAGAGTTTGCAGCACACTCTTTTTGCTCACTGTACCTTTCACAGATGGGAAATATCAATTTGCATGTCAGTCTTTGTCCCACCCACATGGGCAGTCCAGCACCGAAAAACTATGGCAATTCCTCTCTGAACAAGAGTATCAACAGCAACCCCATACACATGTTTCAGCCTTGTTGGGCCTCATCAGTGAGGTGAAGCTGTGCCTCTCTGAGCACAGTGAGCAGGAAGTCCACGTCTGGTTGCCCACAGGTAACTCACGGTGGCCAACCCCAAGTTCGTTACAAATATTTCAAAAATAGGTAACATGCTCTCCTCTCCAGAAGGAACATGGCATGATAACCAGTTCTGAGATGAGAGTTTGCAGCACACGTTTTTTGCTCACTGTTCCTTTCACAGATGGGAAATATCCATTTGCATATCAGTCTTTGTCCCGGCCACGTGGGCAGTCCAGCACCGAAATGCTATGGCAATTCCTCTCGAACAAGAGTACCAACAGCAACCCCATAAACGTGTTTCATCTTGTTGGGCCTCATCAGTGAGGTGAATCTGCGGCTCTCTGAGCACAGTGAGCAGGGAGTCCACGTCTGGTTGCTCCCAGGTAACTCAGGGTGACCAACCCAATTTCCTTACAAATATTTCAAGAAAAGGTAGCAGGCACTCCTCTCCAGAAGGAACATGGCATGATAACCATTTCTGAGATGAAAGTTTGCAGCACACGCTTTTTTCTCACTGTACCTTTAACAAATGGGAAATATCCATTTGCATATCAGTCTTTGTCCCGGCCACATGGGCAGTCCAGCACCGAAATGCTATGGCAATTCCTCTCGAACAAGAGTACCAACAGAAACCCCATACATGTGTTTCTAGCCTTGTTGGGCCTCATCAGTGAGGTGAATCTGCGTCTCTCTGAGCACCGTGAGCAGGGGGTCCACATCTGGTTGCCCCCAGGTAACTCAGGGTGACCAACCCCAAGTTCCTTACAAATATTTCAAAAAAAGGGTAGCAGGCGCTCCTCTCCAGAAGGAACATAGCATGATAACCAGTTCTGAGATGAGAGTTTGTAGCACACGCGTTTTGCTCACTGTACCTTTCACAGACGGGAAATATCCATTTGCATATCAGTCTTTGTCCCGCCCACATGGGCAGTCCAGCATCGAAATGCTATGGCAATTCCTTTATGAACAAGAGTACCAACAGCAACCCCATACACATGTTTCAGTCTTGATGGACCTCATCAGTGAGGTGAAGCTGTGCCTCTCTGAGCACAGTGAGCAGGGAGTCCACGTCTGGTTGCCCCCAGGTAACTCAGGGTGACCAATCCCACGTTCCTTACAAATATTTTAAAAAAAAGGTAGCAAGCGCTCCTCTCCAGAAGGAACATAGCATGATAACCAGTTCTGAGATGAGAGTTTGCAGCACACGCCTTTTGCTCACTGTACCTTTCACAGACGGGAAATATCCATTTGCATATCAGTCTTTGTCCCGCCCACATGGGCAGTCCAGCACCGAAATGCTATGGCAATTCCTTTATGAACAAGAGTACCAACAGCAACCCCATACACGTGTTTCAGCCTTGATGGACCTCATCAGTGAGGTGAAGCTGTGCCTTTCTAAGCACAGTGAGCAGGAAGTCCACGTCTGGTTGCCCCCAGGTAACTCAGGGTGACCAATCCCACGTTCCTTACAAATATTTCAAAAAAAGGGTAGCAGGCGCTCCTCTCCAGAAGGAACATGGCATGATAACCAGTTATGAGATGAAAGTTTGCAGAAAAAGCTTTTTGCTCACTGTACCTTTCACAGATGGAAAATATCCATTTGCATATCAGTCTTTGTCCCGCCCACATGGGCAGTCCAGCACAAAATGCTATGGCAATTCCTCTCTGAACAAGAGTACCAACAGCAACCCCATATACGTGTTTCAGCCTTGTTGGGCTTCATCAGTGAGGTGAAGCTGCGCCTCTCAAGCACAGTGAGCAGGGAGTGCACGTCTGGTTGCCCCCAGGTAACTCATGGTGACCAATTCCAAGTTCCTTACAAATACTTCCAAAAAAGGGTAGCAGGCGCTCCTCTCCAGAAGGAACATGGAATGATAACCAGTTCTGAGATGAGAGTTTGCAGAAAAAGTTTTTTGCTCACTGTACCTTTCACAGATGGAAAATATTCATTTGCATATCAGTCTTTGTCTCGCCCACATGGGCAGTCCAGCACCAAAATGCTATGGCAATTCCTCTCTGAACAAGAGTACCAACAGCAACCCCATACACATGTTTCAGCCTTGTTGGGCCTCATCAGTGAGGTGAAGCTGTGCCTCTCTGGGCACAGTGAGCAGGGAGTCCACGTCTGGTTGCCCCCAGGTAACTCATGGTGACCAATCCCACGTTCCTTACAAATATTTCAAAAAAAGGGTAGCAGGCGCTCCTCTCCAGAAGGAACATGGAATGATAACCAGTTCTGAGATGAGAGTTTGCAGAAAAAGTTTTTTGCTCACTGTACCTTTCACAGATGGAAAATATTCATTTGCATATCAGTCTTTGTCTCGCCCACATGGACAGTCCAGCACCAAAATGCTATGGCAATTCCTCTCTGAACAAGAGTACCAATCTGCAACCCCATACACGTGTTTCAGCCTTGTTGCGTCTCATCAGTGAGGTGAAGCTGTGCCTCTCTGCGCACAGTGAGCAGGAGTCCACGTCTGGTTGCCCCCAGGTAACTCAGGGTGACCAATCCCACGTTCCTTACAAATATTTCAAAAAAAGGGTAGCAGGCGCTCCTCTCCAGAAGGAACATGGCATGATAACCAGTTATGAGATGAAAGTTTGCAGAAAAAGCTTTTTGCTCACTGTACCTTTCACAGATGGAAAATACCCATTTGCATATCAGTCTTTGTCCCGCCCAGATGGGCAGTCCAGCACAAAATGCTATGGCAATTCCTCTCTGAACAAGAGTACCAACAGCAACCCCATATACGTGTTTCAGCCTTGTTGGGCTTCATCAGTGAGGTGAAGCTGCGCTTCTCAAGCACAGCGAGCAGGGAGTCCACGTCTGGTTTCCCCCAGGTAACTCAGGGTGACCAATCCCAAGTTCCTTACAAATATTTCCAAAAAAGGGTAGCAAGAGCTCCTCTCCAGAAGGAACATGGCATGATAACCAGATCTGAGATGAGAGTTTGCAGCACACGCTTTTTGCTCACTGTACCTTTCACAGATGGGAAATATTCATTTGCATATCAGTCTTTGTCCCACCCACATGGGCAGTCCAGCACCGAAAAACTATGGCAATTCCTCTCTGAACAAGAGTACCAACAGCAACCCCATACACATGTTTCAGCCTTGTTGGGCCTCATCAGTGAGGTGAAGCTGTGCCTCTCTGAGCACAGTGAGCAGAGAGTCCACGTCTGGTTGCCCCCAGGTAACTCAGGGTGACCAACCCCAAGTTCCTTACAAATATTTCAAAAAAAGGTAGCAGTCGTTCCTCTCCAGAAGGAACATAGCATGATAACCAGTTCTGAGATGAGAGTTTGCAGCACACTCTTTTTGCTCACTGTACCTTTCACAGATGGGAAATATCAATTTGCATGTCAGTCTTTGTCCCACCCACATGGGCAGTCCAGCACCGAAAAACTATGGCAATTCCTCTCTGAACAAGAGTATCAACAGCAACCCCATACACATGTTTCAGCCTTGTTGGGCCTCATCAGTGAGGTGAAGCTGTGCCTCTCTGAGCACAGTGAGCAGGAAGTCCACGTCTGGTTGCCCACAGGTAACTCACGGTGGCCAACCCCAAGTTCGTTACAAATATTTCAAAAATAGGTAACATGCTCTCCTCTCCAGAAGGAACATGGCATGATAACCAGTTCTGAGATGAGAGTTTGCAGCACACGTTTTTTGCTCACTGTTCCTTTCACAGATGGGAAATATCCATTTGCATATCAGTCTTTGTCCCGGCCACGTGGGCAGTCCAGCACCGAAATGCTATGGCAATTCCTCTCGAACAAGAGTACCAACAGCAACCCCATAAACGTGTTTCATCTTGTTGGGCCTCATCAGTGAGGTGAATCTGCGGCTCTCTGAGCACAGTGAGCAGGGAGTCCACGTCTGGTTGCCCCCAGGTAACTCAGGGTGACCAACCCAATTTCCTTACAAATATTTCAAGAAAAGGTAGCAGGCACTCCTCTCCAGAAGGAACATGGCATGATAACCATTTCTGAGATGAAAGTTTGCAGCACACGCTTTTTTCTCACTGTACCTTTAACAAATGGGAAATATCCATTTGCATATCAGTCTTTGTCCCGGCCACATGGGCAGTCCAGCACCGAAATGCTATGGCAATTCCTCTCGAACAAGAGTACCAACAGAAACCCCATACATGTGTTTCTAGCCTTGTTGGGCCTCATCAGTGAGGTGAATCTGCGTCTCTCTGAGCACCGTGAGCAGGGGGTCCACATCTGGTTGCCCCCAGGTAACTCAGGGTGACCAACCCCAAGTTCCTTACAAATATTTCAAAAAAAGGGTAGCAGGCGCTCCTCTCCAGAAGGAACATAGCATGATAACCAGTTCTGAGATGAGAGTTTGTAGCACACGCGTTTTGCTCACTGTACCTTTCACAGACGGGAAATATCCATTTGCATATCAGTCTTTGTCCCGCCCACATGGGCAGTCCAGCATCGAAATGCTATGGCAATTCCTTTATGAACAAGAGTACCAACAGCAACCCCATACACATGTTTCAGTCTTGATGGACCTCATCAGTGAGGTGAAGCTGTGCCTCTCTGAGCACAGTGAGCAGGGAGTCCACGTCTGGTTGCCCCCAGGTAACTCAGGGTGACCAATCCCACGTTCCTTACAAATATTTTAAAAAAAAGGTAGCAAGCGCTCCTCTCCAGAAGGAACATAGCATGATAACCAGTTCTGAGATGAGAGTTTGCAGCACACGCCTTTTGCTCACTGTACCTTTCACAGACGGGAAATATCCATTTGCATATCAGTCTTTGTCCCGCCCACATGGGCAGTCCAGCACCGAAATGCTATGGCAATTCCTTTATGAACAAGAGTACCAACAGCAACCCCATACACGTGTTTCAGCCTTGATGGACCTCATCAGTGAGGTTAAGCTGTGCCTTTCTAAGCACAGTGAGCAGGAAGTCCACGTCTGGTTGCCCCCAGGTAACTCAGGGTGGCCAACCCCAAGTTCGTTACAAATATTTCAAAAATAGGTAACAGGCGCTCCTCTCCAGAAGGAATATGGCATGATAACCAGTTCTGAGATGAGAGTTTGCAGCACACGGTTTTTGCTCACTGTACATTTCACAGATGGGAAATATCCATTTGCATATCAGTCTTTGTCCCGGCCACATGGGCAGTCCATCACCGAAATGCTATGGCAATTCCTCTCGAACAAGTGTACCAACAGCAACCCCATACACGTGTTTCACCTTGTTGGGCCTCATCAGTGATGTGAATCTGCGGCTCTCTGAGCACAGTGAGCAGGGAGTCCACGTCTGGTTGCCCCCAGGTAACTCAGGGTGACCAACCCAATTTCCTTACAATAATTTCAAAAAAAGGTAGCAAGCGCTCCTCTCCAGAAGGAACATAGCATGATAACCAGTTCTGAGATGAGAGTTTGCAGCACACGCATTTTGCTCACTGTACCTTTCACAGACGGGAACTATCCATTTGCATATCAGTCTTTGTCCCGCCCACTTGGGCAGTCCAGCACCGAAATGCTATGGCAATTCCTTTATGAACAAGAGTACCAACAACAACCCCATACATATGTTTCAGCCTTGATGGACCTCATCAGTGAGGTGAAGCTGTGCCTCTCTGAGCACAGTGAGCAGCAAGTCCACGTCTGGTTGCCCCACGGTAACTCAGGGTGACCAACCCCAAGTTCCTTACAAATATTTCAAAAAAAATGTTGCAGGCCCTCCGCTCCAGAAGAAACACGCCATGATAACCAGTTCTGAGATGAGAGTTTGCAGCACACGCTTTTTGCTCACTGTACCTTTCACAGATGGGAAATATTCATTTGCATATCAGTCTTTGTCCCACCCACATGGGCAGTCCAGCACCGAAAAACTATGGCAATTCCTCTCTGAACAAGAGTACCAACAGCAACCCCATACACATGTTTCAGCGTTGTTGGGCCTCATCAGTGAGGTGAAGCTGTGCCTTTCTGGGCACAGTGAGCAGGGAGTCCACGTCTGGTTGCCCCCAGGTAACTCATGGTGACCAATCCCAAGTTCCTTACAAATATTTCCAAAAAAGGGTTGCAGGCTCTCCTCTCTAGAAGGAACATGGCATGATAACCAGTTCTGAGATGAGAGTTTGCAGCACATGCTTTTTGCTCACTGTACCTTTCACAGATGGGAAAAATCCATTTGCATATCAGTCTTTGTCTCGCCCACATGGGCAGTCCAGCACCAAAATGCTATGGCAATTCCTCTCTGAACAAGAGTAGCAATCTGCAACCCCATACACGTGTTTCAGCCTTGTTGGGTCTCATCAGTGAGGTGAAGCTGTGCCTCTCTGAGCACAGTGAGCAGGGAGTCCACGTCTGGTTGCCCCCAGGTAACTCAGGGTGACCAATCCCACGTTCCTTACAAATATTTCAAAAAAAGGGTAGCAGGCGCTCCTCTCCAGAAGGAACATGGCATGATAACCAGTTATGAGATGAAAGTTTGCAGAAAAAGCTTTTTGCTCACTGTACCTTTCACAGATGGAAAATATCCATTTGCATATCAGTCTTTGTCCCGCCCACATGGGCAGTCCAGCACAAAATGCTATGGCAATTCCTCTCTGAACAAGAGTACCAACAGCAACCCCATATACGTGTTTCAGCCTTGTTGGGCTTCATCAGTGAGGTGAAGCTGCGCCTCTCAAGCACAGTGAGCAGGGAGTGCACGTCTGGTTGCCCCCAGGTAACTCATGGTGACCAATTCCAAGTTCCTTACAAATACTTCCAAAAAAGGGTAGCAGGCGCTCCTCTCCAGAAGGAACATGGAATGATAACCAGTTCTGAGATGAGAGTTTGCAGAAAAAGTTTTTTGCTCACTGTACCTTTCACAGATGGAAAATATTCATTTGCATATCAGTCTTTGTCTCGCCCACATGGGCAGTCCAGCACCAAAATGCTATGGCAATTCCTCTCTGAACAAGAGTACCAACAGCAACCCCATACACATGTTTCAGCCTTGTTGGGCCTCATCAGTGAGGTGAAGCTGTGCCTCTCTGGGCACAGTGAGCAGGGAGTCCACGTCTGGTTGCCCCCAGGTAACTCATGGTGACCAATCCCACGTTCCTTACAAATATTTCAAAAAAAGGGTAGCAGGCGCTCCTCTCCAGAAGGAACATGGAATGATAACCAGTTCTGAGATGAGAGTTTGCAGAAAAAGTTTTTTGCTCACTGTACCTTTCACAGATGGAAAATATTAATTTGCATATCAGTCTTTGTCTCGCCCACATGGACAGTCCAGCACCAAAATGCTATGGCAATTCCTCTCTGAACAAGAGTACCAATCTGCAACCCCATACACGTGTTTCAGCCTTGTTGCGTCTCATCAGTGAGGTGAAGCTGTGCCTCTCTGCGCACAGTGAGCAGGAGTCCACGTCTGGTTGCCCCCAGGTAACTCAGGGTGACCAATCCCACGTTCCTTACAAATATTTCAAAAAAAGGGTAGCAGGCGCTCCTCTCCAGAAGGAACATGGCATGATAACCAGTTATGAGATGAAAGTTTGCAGAAAAAGCTTTTTGCTCACTGTACCTTTCACAGATGGAAAATACCCATTTGCATATCAGTCTTTGTCCCGCCCAGATGGGCAGTCCAGCACAAAATGCTATGGCAATTCCTCTCTGAACAAGAGTACCAACAGCAACCCCATATACGTGTTTCAGCCTTGTTGGGCTTCATCAGTGAGGTGAAGCTGCGCTTCTCAAGCACAGCGAGCAGGGAGTCCACGTCTGGTTTCCCCCAGGTAACTCAGGGTGACCAATCCCAAGTTCCTTACAAATATTTCCAAAAAAGGGTAGCAAGCGCTCCTCTCCAGAAGGAACATGGCATGATAACCAGATCTGAGATGAGAGTTTGCAGCACACGCTTTTTGCTCACTGTACCTTTCACAGATGGGAAATATTCATTTGCATATCAGTCTTTGTCCCACCCACATGGGCAGTCCAGCACCGAAAAACTATGGCAATTCCTCTCTGAACAAGAGTACCAACAGCAACCCCATACACATGTTTCAGCCTTGTTGGGCCTCATCAGTGAGGTGAAGCTGTGCCTCTCTGAGCACAGTGAGCAGAGAGTCCACGTCTGGTTGCCCCCAGGTAACTCAGGGTGACCAACCCCAAGTTCCTTACAAATATTTCAAAAAAAGGTAGCAGTCGTTCCTCTCCAGAAGGAACATAGCATGATAACCAGTTCTGAGATGAGAGTTTGCAGCACACTCTTTTTGCTCACTGTACCTTTCACAGATGGGAAATATCAATTTGCATGTCAGTCTTTGTCCCGTCCACATGGGCAGTCCAGCACCAAAATGCTATGGCAATTCCTTTATGAAGAAGAGTACCAACAGCAACCCCATACACATGTTTCAGCCTTGATGGACCTCATCAGTGAGGTGAAGCTGTGCCTCTCTGAGCACAGTGAGCAGGAAGTCCACGTCTGGTTGCCCACAGGTAACTCACGGTGGCCAACCCCAAGTCCGTTACAAATATTTCAAAAATAGGTAACATGCTCTCCTCTCCAGAAGGAACATGGCATGATAACCAGTTCTGAGATGAGAGTTTGCAGCACACGTTTTTTGCTCACTGTTCCTTTCACAGATGGGAAATATCCATTTGCATATCAGTCTTTGTCCCGGCCACGTGGGCAGTCCAGCACCGAAATGCTATGGCAATTCCTCTCGAACAAGAGTACCAACAGCAACCCCATAAACGTGTTTCATCTTGTTGGGCCTCATCAGTGAGGTGAATCTGCGGCTCTCTGAGCACAGTGAGCAGGGAGTCCATGTCTGGTTGCCCCCAAGTAACTCAGGGTGACCAACCCAATTTCCTTACAAATATTTCAAGAAAAGGTAGCAGGCACTCCTCTCCAGAAGGAACATGGCATGATAACCATTTCTGAGATGAAAGTTTGCAGCACACGCTTTTTTCTCACTGTACCTTTAACAAATGGGAAATATCCATTTGCATATCAGTCTTTGTCCCGGCCACATGGGCAGTCCAGCACCGAAATGCTATGGCAATTCCTCTCGAACAAGAGTACCAACAGAAACCCCATACATGTGTTTCTAGCCTTGTTGGGCCTCATCAGTGAGGTGAATCTGCGTCTCTCTGAGCACCGTGAGCAGGGGGTCCACATCTGGTTGCCCCCAGGTAACTCAGGGTGACCAACCCCAAGTTCCTAACAAATATTTCAAAAAAAGGATAGCAGGCGCTCCTCTCCAGAAGGAACATAGCATGATAACCAGTTCTGAGATGAGAGTTTGTAGCACACGCGTTTTGCTCACTGTACCTTTCACAGACGGGAAATATCCATTTGCATATCAGTCTTTGTCCCGCCCACATGGGCAGTCCAGCATCGAAATGCTATGGCAATTCCTTTATGAACAAGAGTACCAACAGCAACCCCATACACATGTTTCAGTCTTGATGGACCTCATCAGTGAGGTGAAGCTGTGCCTCTCTGAGCACAGTGAGCAGGGAGTCCACGTCTGGTTGCCCCCAGGTAACTCAGGGTGACCAATCCCACGTTCCTTACAAATATTTAAAAAAAAAGGTAGCAAGCGCTCCTCTCCAGAAGGAACATAGCATGATAACCAGTTCTGAGATGAGAGTTTGCAGCACACGCCTTTTGCTCACTGTACCTTTCACAGACGGGAAATATCCATTTGCATATCAGTCTTTGTCCCGCCCACATGGGCAGTCCAGCACCGAAATGCTATGGCAATTCCTTTATGAACAAGAGTACCAACAGCAACCCCATACACGTGTTTCAGCCTTGATGGACCTCATCAGTGAGGTGAAGCTGTGCCTTTCTAAGCACAGTGAGCAGGAAGTCCACGTCTGGTTGCCCCCAGGTAACTCAGGGTGGCCAACCCCAAGTTCGTTACAAATATTTCAAAAATAGGTAACAGGCGCTCCTCTCCAGAAGGAATATGGCATGATAACCAGTTCTGAGATGAGAGTTTGCAGCACACGGTTTTTGCTCACTGTACATTTCACAGATGGGAAATATCCATTTGCATATCAGTCTTTGTCCCGGCCACATGGGCAGTCCATCACCGAAATGCTATGGCAATTCCTCTCGAACAAGTGTACCAACAGCAACCCCATACACGTGTTTCACCTTGTTGGGCCTCATCAGTGATGTGAATCTGCGGCTCTCTGAGCACAGTGAGCAGGGAGTCCACGTCTGGTTGCCCCCAGGTAACTCAGGGTGACCAACCAAATTTCCTTACAATAATTTCAAAAAAAGGTAGCAAGCGCTCCTCTCCAGAAGGAACATAGCATGATAACCAGTTCTGAGATGAGAGTTTGCAGCACACGCATTTTGCTCACTGTACCTTTCACAGACGGGAACTATCCATTTGCATATCAGTCTTTGTCCCGCCCACTTGGGCAGTCCAGCACCGAAATGCTATTGCAATTCCTTTATGAACAAGAGTACCAACAACAACCCCATACATATGTTTCAGCCTTGATGGACCTCATCAGTGAGGTGAAGCTGTGCCTCTCTGAGCACAGTGAGCAGGAAGTCCACGTCTGGTTGCCCCACGGTAACTCAGGGTGACCAACCCCAAGTTCCTTACAAATATTTCAAAAAAAATGTTGCAGGCCCTCCGCTCCAGAAGAAACACGGCATGATAACCAGTTCTGAGATGAGAGTTTGCAGCACACGCTTTTTGCTCACTGTACCTTTCACAGATGGGAAATATTCATTTGCATATCAGTCTTTGTCCCACCCACATGGGCAGTCCAGCACCGAAAAACTATGGCAATTCCTCTCTGAACAAGAGTACCAACAGCAACCCCATACACATGTTTCAGCGTTGTTGGGCCTCATCAGTGAGGTGAAGCTGACCCTTTCTGGGCACAGTGAGCAGGGAGTCCACGTCTGGTTGCCCCCAGGTAACTCATGGTGACCAATCCCAAGTTCCTTACAAATATTTCCAAAAAAGGGTTGCAGGCTCTCCTCTCTAGAAGGAACATGGCATGATAACCAGTTCTGAGATGAGAGTTTGCAGCACATGCTTTTTGCTCACTGTACCTTTCACAGATGGGAAAAATCCATTTGCATATCAGTCTTTGTCTCGCCCACATGGGCAGTCCAGCACCAAAATGCTATGGCAATTCCTCTCTGAACAAGAGTAGCAATCTGCAACCCCATACACGTGTTTCAGCCTTGTTGGGTCTCATCAGTGAGATGAAGCTGTGCCTCTCTGAGCACAGTGAGCAGGGAGTCCACGTCTGGTTGCCTCCAGGTAACTCAGGGTGACCAATCCCACGTTCCTTACAAATATTTCAAAAAAAGGGTAGCAGGCGCTCCTCTCCAGAAGGAACATGGCATGATAACCAGTTATGAGATGAAAGTTTGCAGAAAAATCTTTTTGCTCACTGTACCTTTCACAGATGGAAAATATCCATTTGCATATAAGTCTTTGTCCCGCCCACATGGGCAGTCCAGCACAAAATGCTATGGCAATTCCTCTCTGAACAAGAGTACCAACAGCAACCCCATATACGTGTTTCAGCCTTGTTGGGCTTCATCAGTGAGGTGAAGCTGCGCCTCTCAAGCACATTGAGCATGGAGTGCACGTCTGGTTGCCCACAGGTAACTCATGGTGACCAATTCCAAGTTCCTTACAAATATTTCCAAAAAAGGGTAGCAGGCGCTCCTCTCCAGAAGTAACATGGAATGATAACCAGTTCTGAGATGAGAGTTTGCAGAAAAAGTTTTTTGCTCAATGTACCTTTCACAGATGGAAAATATTCATTTGCATATCAGTCTGTGTCTCGCCCACATGGGCAGTCCAGCACCAAAATGCTATGGCAATTCCTCTCTGAACAAGAGTACCAACAGCAACCCCATACACATGTTTCAGCCTTGTTGGGCCTCAACAGTGAGGTGAAGCTGTGCCTCTCTGGGCACAGTGAGCAGGGAGTCCAAGTCTGGTTGCCCCCAGGTAACTCGTGGTGACCAATCCCACGTTCCTTACAAATATTTCAAAAAAAGGGTAGCAGGCGCTCCTCTCCAGAAGGAACATGGAATGATAACCAGTTCTGTGATGAGAGTTTGCAGAAAAAGTTTTTTGCTCACTGTACCTTTCACAGATGGAAAATATTCATTTGCATATCAGTCTTTGTCTCGCCCACATGGGCAGTCCAGCACCAAAATGCTATGGCAATTCCTCTCTGAACAAGAGTACCAATCTGCAACCCCATACACGTGTTTCAGCCTTGTTGCGTCTCATCAGTGAGGTGACGCTGTGCCTCTCTGCGCACAGTGAGCAGGAGTCCACGTCTGGTTGCCCCCAGGTAACTCAGGGTGACCATTCCCAAGTTCCTTACAAATATTTCAAAAAAAGAGTAGCAGGCGCTCCTCTCCAGAAGGAACATGGCATGATAACCAGTTATGAGATGAAAGTTTGCAGAAAAAGCTTTTTGCTCACGGTTCCTTTCACAGATGGAAAATACCCATTTGCATATCAGTCTTTGTCCCGCCCACATGGGCAGTCCAGCACAAAATGCTATGGCAATTCCTCTCTGAACAAGAGTACCAACAGCAACCCCATATACGTGTTTCAGCCTTGTTGGGCTTCATCAGTGAGGTGAAGCTGCGCCTCTCAAGCACAGTGAGCAGGGAGTCCACGTCTGGTTTCCCCCAGGTAACTCAGGGTGACCAATCCCAAGTTCCTTACAAATATTTCCAAAAAAGGGTAGCAAGCGCTCCTCTCCAGAAGGAACATGGCATGATAACCAGATCTGAGATGAGAGTTTGCCGCACACACTTTTTGCTCACTGTACCTTTCACAAATGGGAAATATCCATTTGCATATCAGTCTTTGTCCCTCCCACATGGGCAGTCCAGCACCGTAATGCTATGGCAATTCTTCTCTGAACAAGAGTACCAACAGCAACCCCACATACTTGTTTCAGCCGTGTTGGGCTTCATCAGTGAGGTGAAGCTGCGCCTCTCTGAGCACAGTGAGCAGAGAGTCCACGTCTGGTTGCCCCCAGGTAACTCAGGCTGACCAACCCCAAGTTCCTTACAAATATTTCAAAAAAAGGTAGCAGTCGCTCCTCTCCAGAAGGAACATAGCATGATAACCAGTTCTGAGATGAGAGTTTGCAGCACACGCTTTTTGCTCACTGTACCTTTCACAGATGGGAAATATCAATTTGCATGTCAGTCTTTGTCCCGTCCACATGGGCAGTCCAGCACCGAAATGCTATGGCAATTCCTCTCGAACAAGAGTGCCAACAGCAACCCCATACACGTGTTTCAGCCTTGTTGGGCCTCATCAGTGAGGTGAATCTGTGCCTCTGTGAGCACAGTGAGCAGGGAGTCCACATCTGGTTGCCCCCAGGTAACTAAGGGTGACCAACCCCAAGTTCCTTACAAATATTTCCAAAAAAGGGTAGCAGGCGCTTCTCTCCAGAAGGAACATGGCATGATAACCAGTTCTCAGATGTGAGTTTGCAGAAAATGTTTTTTGCTCACTGTACCTTTCACAGATGGAAAATATCCTTTTGCATATCAGTCTTTGTCCCGGCCATATGGGCAGTCCAGCACCGAAATGCTATGGCAATTCCTCTCTGAACAAGAGTACCAATCTGCAACCCCATACACGTGTTTCAGTCTTGTTGGGCCTCATCAGTGAGGTGAAGCTGTGCCTCTCTGAGCACAGTGAACAGGGAGTCCACATCTGGTTGCCCCCAGGTAACTCAGGGTGACCAATCCCACGTTCCTTACAAATATTTCAAAAAAAGGGTAGAAGGCGCTCCTCTCCAGAAGGAACATGGCATGATAACCAGATCTGAGATGAGAGTTTGCAGCACACGCTTTTTGTTCACTGTGCCTTTCACAAATGGGAAATATCCTTTTGCATATCAGTCTTTGTCCCGGCCATATGGGCAGTCCAGCACCGAAATGCTATGGCAATTCCTCTCGAACAAGAGTACCAACAGCAACCCCATACATGTGTTTCTAGCCTTGCTGGGCCTCATCAGTGAGGTGGATCTGCGCCTCTCTGAGCACCGTGAGCAGGGAGTCCAGATCTGGTTGCCCCCAGGTAACTCAGGGTGTCCAACCCCAAGTTCCTTACAAATATTTCAAAAAAAGGTAGCAGGCGCTCCGCTCCAGAAGGAACACGGCATGATAACCAGTTCTGAGATGAGAGTTTGCAGCACACGCTTTTTGCTCACTGTACCTTTTACAGATGGGAAATATTCATTTGCATATCAGTCTTTGTCCCACCCACATGGGCAGTCCAGCACCGGAAAATCTATGGCAATTCCTCTCTGAACAAGAGTACCAACAGCAACCCCATACACATGTTTCAGCCTTGTTGGGCCTCATCAGTGAGGTGAAGCTGTGCCTCTCTGAGCACAGTGAGCAGAGAGTCCACGTCTGGTTGCCCCCAGGTAACTCAGGGTGACCAACCCCAAGTTCCTTACAAATATTTCAAAAAAAGGTAGCAGTCGCTCCTCTCCAGAAGGAACATAGCATGATAACCAGTTCTGAGATGAGAGTTTGCAGCACACTCTTTTTGCTCACTGTACCTTTCACAGATGGGAAATATCAATTTGCATGTCAGTCTTTGTCCCGTCCACATGGGAAGTCCAGCACCAAAATGCTATGGCAATTCCTTTATGAAGAAGAGTACCAACAGCAACCCCATACACATGTTTCAGCCTTGATGGACCTCATCAGTGAGGTGAAGCTGTGCCTCTCTGAGCACAGTGAGCATGAAGTCCACGTCTGGTTGCCCACAGGTAACTCACGGTGGCCAACCCCAAGTTCGTTACAAATATTTCAAAAATAGGTAACATGCTCTTCTCTCCAGAAGGAACATGGCATGATAACCAGTTCTGAGATGAGAGTTTGCAGCACACGTTTTTTGCTCACTGTTCCTTTCACAGATGGGAAATATCCATTTGCATATCAGTCTTTGTCCCGGCCACGTGGGCAGTCCAGCACCGAAATGCTATGGCAATTCCTCTCGAACAAGAGTACCAACAGCAACCCCATAAACGTGTTTCATCTTGTTGGGCCTCATCAGTGAGGTGAATCTGCGGCTCTCTGAGCACAGTGAGCAGGGAGTCCACGTCTGGTTGCCCCCAGGTAACTCAGATTGACCAACCCAATTTCCTTACAAATATTTCAAGAAAAGGTAGCAGGCACTCCTCTCCAGAAGGAACATGGCATGATAACCATTTCTGAGATGAAAGTTTGCAGAACACGCTTTTTTCTCACTGTTGCTTTAACAAATGGGAAATATCCATTTGCATATCAGTCTTTGTCCCGGCCACATGGGCAGTCCAGCACCGAAATGCTATGGCAATTCCTCTCGAACAAGAGTACCAACAGAAACCCCATACATGTTTTTCTAGCCTTGTTGGGCCTCATCAGTGAGGTGAATCTGCGTCTCTCTGAGCACCGTGAGCAGGGGGTCCACATCTGGTTGCCCCCAGGTAACTCAGGGTGACCAACCCCAAGTTCCTTACAAATATTTCAAAAAAAGGGTAGCAGGCGCTCCTCTCCAGAAGGAACATGGCATGATAACCAGTTCTGAGATGAGAGTTTGCAGCACACGCTTTTTGCTCACTGTTCCTTTCACAGATGGGAAATATCCATTTGCATATCAGTCTTTGTCCCGGCCACGTGGGCAGTCCAGCACCGAAATGCTATGGCAATTCCTCTCGAACAAGAGTACCAACAGCAACCCCATACACATGTTTCAGCCTTGTTGGGCTTCATCAGTGAGGTGAAACTGCGGCTCTCTGAGCACAGTGAGCAGGGAGTCCACATCTGGTTGCCCCCAGGTAACTCGGGGTGACCAATCCCAAGTTCCTCACAAATATTTCAAAAAAAGGTAGCAGGCGCTCCTCTTCAGAAGGAACATAGCATGATAACCATTTCTGAGATGAGAGTTTGCAGCACACGCTTTTTGCTCACTCTACCTTTCACAGACGTGAAATATCCATTTGCATTTCAGTCTTTGTCCCGCCCACATGGGCAGTCCAGCACCGAAATGTTATGGCAATTCCTCTCGAACAAGAGTACCAACAGCAACCCCATACACATGTTTCAGCCTTGATGGACCTCATCAGTGAGGTGAAGCTGTGCCTTTCTGAGCACAGTGAGCAGGAAGTCCACGTCTGTTTGCCTCCAGGTAACTCAGGGTGGCCAACCCCAAGTTCGTTACAAATATTTCAAAAATAGGTAACAGGCGCTACTCTCCAGAAGGAACATGACATGATAACCAGTTCTCAGATGAGAGTTTGCAGCACACGGTTTTTGCTCACTGTACCTTTCACAGATGGGAAATATCCATTTGCATATCAGTCTTTGTCCCGGCCACATGGGCAGTCCAGCACCGAAATGCTATGGCAATTCCTCTCGAACAAGAGTACCAACAGCAACCCCAAACACATGTTTCAGCCTTGATGGACCTCATCAGTGAGGTGAAGCTGCGCTTTTCTGAGCACAGTGAGCAGGAAGTCCACGTCTGTTTGCCTCCAAGTAACTCAGGGTGGCCAACCCCAAGTTCGTTACAAATATTTCAAAAATAGGTAACAGGCGCTCCTCTCAAGAAGGAACATGACATGATAACCAGTTCTCAGATGAGAGTTTGCAGCACACGGTTTTTGCTCACTGTACCTTTCACAGATGGGAAATACCCATTTGCATATCAGTCTTTGTCCCGGCCACATGGGCAGTCCATCACCGAAATGCTATGGCAATTCCTCTCGAACAAGAGTACCAACAGCAACCCCATACACGTGTTTCACCTTGTTGGGCCTCATCAGTGAGGTGAATCTACGGCTCTCTGAGCACAGTGAGCAGGGAGTCCACGTCTGTTTGCCCTCAGGTAACTCAGGGTGACCAATCCCACGTTCATTACAAATATTTCAAAAAAAGGATAGCAGGCGGTCCTCTCCAGAAGGAACATGGCATGATAACCAGATCTGAGATGAGAGTTTGCAGCACACGCTTTTTGCTCACTGTACCTTTCCCAAATGGGAAATATCCATTTGCATATAAGTCTTTGTCCCGCCCACATGGGAAGTCCAGCACCGTAATGCTATGGCAATTCCTCTCTGAACAAGAGTACCAACAGCAACCCCATACACATGTTTCAGCCTTGTCGGGCCTCATCTGTGAGGTGAAGCTGCGCCTCTCTGAGCACAGTGAGCAGGAAGTCCACGTCTGGTTGCCCCCAGGTAACTTGGGGTGACCAATCCCAAGTTCCTCACAAATATTTCAAAAAAAGGTAGCAAGCGCTCCTCTCCAGAAGGAACATAGCATGATAACCAGTTCTGAGATGAGAGTTTGCAGCACACGCGTTTTGCTCACTGTACCTTTCACAGACAGGAACTATCCATTTGCATATCAGTCTTTTGTCCCGTCCACATGGGCAGTCCAGCATTGAAATGCTATGGCAATTCCTTTATGAACAAGAGTACCAACAGCAACCCCATACACATGTTTCAGCCTTGATGGACCTCATCAGTGAGGTGAAGCTGTGCCTCTCTGTGCCCAGTGAGCAGGAAGTCCACCTCTGGTTGCCCCCAGGTAACTCAAGGTGTCCAACCCCAAGTTCCTTACAAATATTTCAAATAAAATGTTGCAGGCCCTCCGCTCCAGAAGGAACACGGCATGATAACCAGTTCTGAGATGAGAGTTTGCAGCACACGCTTTTTGCTCACTGTACCTTTCACAGATGGGAAATATTCATTTGCATATCAGTCATTGTCACACCCACATGGGCAGTCCAGCACCGAAATACTATGGCAATTCCTCTCTGAACAAGAGTACCAACAGCAACCCCATACACATGTTTCAGCCTTGTTGGGCCTCATCAGTGAGGTGAAGCTGTGCCTCTCTGGGCACAGTGAGCAGGGAGTCCACGTCTGGTTGCCCCCAGGTAACTCATGGTGACCAATCCCAAGTTACTTACAAATATTTCCAAAAAAGGGTAGCAGGCGCTCCTCTCCAGAAGGAACATGGCATGATAACCAGATCTGAGATGAGAGTTTGCCGCACACACTTTTTGCTCACTGTACCTTTCACAAATGGGAAATATCCATTTGCATATCAGTCTTTGTCCCTCCCACATGGGCAGTCCAGCACCGTAATGCTATGGCAATTCTTCTCTGAACAAGAGTACCAACAGCAACCCCACATACTTGTTTCAGCCGTGTTGGGCTTCATCAGTGAGGTGAAGCTGCGCCTCTCTGAGCACAGTGAGCAGAGAGTCCACGTCTGGTTGCCCCCAGGTAACTCAGGCTGACCAACCCCAAGTTCCTTACAAATATTTCAAAAAAAGGTAGCAGTCGCTCCTCTCCAGAAGGAACATAGCATGATAACCAGTTCTGAGATGAGAGTTTGCAGCACACGCTTTTTGCTCACTGTACCTTTCACAGATGGGAAATATCAATTTGCATGTCAGTCTTTGTCCCGTCCACATGGGCAGTCCAGCACCGAAATGCTATGGCAATTCCTCTCGAACAAGAGTGCCAACAGCAACCCCATACACGTGTTTCAGCCTTGTTGGGCCTCATCAGTGAGGTGAATCTGTGCCTCTGTGAGCACAGTGAGCAGGGAGTCCACATCTGGTTGCCCCCAGGTAACTAAGGGTGACCAACCCCAAGTTCCTTACAAATATTTCCAAAAAAGGGTAGCAGGCGCTTCTCTCCAGAAGGAACATGGCATGATAACCAGTTCTCAGATGTGAGTTTGCAGAAAATGTTTTTTGCTCACTGTACCTTTCACAGATGGAAAATATCCTTTTGCATATCAGTCTTTGTCCCGGCCATATGGGCAGTCCAGCACCGAAATGCTATGGCAATTCCTCTCTGAACAAGAGTACCAATCTGCAACCCCATACACGTGTTTCAGTCTTGTTGGGCCTCATCAGTGAGGTGAAGCTGTGCCTCTCTGAGCACAGTGAACAGGGAGTCCACATCTGGTTGCCCCCAGGTAACTCAGGGTGACCAATCCCACGTTCCTTACAAATATTTCAAAAAAAGGGTAGAAGGCGCTCCTCTCCAGAAGGAACATGGCATGATAACCAGATCTGAGATGAGAGTTTGCAGCACACGCTTTTTGTTCACTGTGCCTTTCACAAATGGGAAATATCCTTTTGCATATCAGTCTTTGTCCCGGCCATATGGGCAGTCCAGCACCGAAATGCTATGGCAATTCCTCTCGAACAAGAGTACCAACAGCAACCCCATACATGTGTTTCTAGCCTTGCTGGGCCTCATCAGTGAGGTGGATCTGCGCCTCTCTGAGCACCGTGAGCAGGGAGTCCAGATCTGGTTGCCCCCAGGTAACTCAGGGTGTCCAACCCCAAGTTCCTTACAAATATTTCAAAAAAAGGTAGCAGGCGCTCCGCTCCAGAAGGAACACGGCATGATAACCAGTTCTGAGATGAGAGTTTGCAGCACACGCTTTTTGCTCACTGTACCTTTTACAGATGGGAAATATTCATTTGCATATCAGTCTTTGTCCCACCCACATGGGCAGTCCAGCACCGGAAAATCTATGGCAATTCCTCTCTGAACAAGAGTACCAACAGCAACCCCATACACATGTTTCAGCCTTGTTGGGCCTCATCAGTGAGGTGAAGCTGTGCCTCTCTGAGCACAGTGAGCAGAGAGTCCACGTCTGGTTGCCCCCAGGTAACTCAGGGTGACCAACCCCAAGTTCCTTACAAATATTTCAAAAAAAGGTAGCAGTCGCTCCTCTCCAGAAGGAACATAGCATGATAACCAGTTCTGAGATGAGAGTTTGCAGCACACTCTTTTTGCTCACTGTACCTTTCACAGATGGGAAATATCAATTTGCATGTCAGTCTTTGTCCCGTCCACATGGGAAGTCCAGCACCAAAATGCTATGGCAATTCCTTTATGAAGAAGAGTACCAACAGCAACCCCATACACATGTTTCAGCCTTGATGGACCTCATCAGTGAGGTGAAGCTGTGCCTCTCTGAGCACAGTGAGCATGAAGTCCACGTCTGGTTGCCCACAGGTAACTCACGGTGGCCAACCCCAAGTTCGTTACAAATATTTCAAAAATAGGTAACATGCTCTTCTCTCCAGAAGGAACATGGCATGATAACCAGTTCTGAGATGAGAGTTTGCAGCACACGTTTTTTGCTCACTGTTCCTTTCACAGATGGGAAATATCCATTTGCATATCAGTCTTTGTCCCGGCCACGTGGGCAGTCCAGCACCGAAATGCTATGGCAATTCCTCTCGAACAAGAGTACCAACAGCAACCCCATAAACGTGTTTCATCTTGTTGGGCCTCATCAGTGAGGTGAATCTGCGGCTCTCTGAGCACAGTGAGCAGGGAGTCCACGTCTGGTTGCCCCCAGGTAACTCAGATTGACCAACCCAATTTCCTTACAAATATTTCAAGAAAAGGTAGCAGGCACTCCTCTCCAGAAGGAACATGGCATGATAACCATTTCTGAGATGAAAGTTTGCAGAACACGCTTTTTTCTCACTGTTGCTTTAACAAATGGGAAATATCCATTTGCATATCAGTCTTTGTCCCGGCCACATGGGCAGTCCAGCACCGAAATGCTATGGCAATTCCTCTCGAACAAGAGTACCAACAGAAACCCCATACATGTTTTTCTAGCCTTGTTGGGCCTCATCAGTGAGGTGAATCTGCGTCTCTCTGAGCACCGTGAGCAGGGGGTCCACATCTGGTTGCCCCCAGGTAACTCAGGGTGACCAACCCCAAGTTCCTTACAAATATTTCAAAAAAAGGGTAGCAGGCGCTCCTCTCCAGAAGGAACATGGCATGATAACCAGTTCTGAGATGAGAGTTTGCAGCACACGCTTTTTGCTCACTGTTCCTTTCACAGATGGGAAATATCCATTTGCATATCAGTCTTTGTCCCGGCCACGTGGGCAGTCCAGCACCGAAATGCTATGGCAATTCCTCTCGAACAAGAGTACCAACAGCAACCCCATACACATGTTTCAGCCTTGTTGGGCTTCATCAGTGAGGTGAAACTGCGGCTCTCTGAGCACAGTGAGCAGGGAGTCCACATCTGGTTGCCCCCAGGTAACTCGGGGTGACCAATCCCAAGTTCCTCACAAATATTTCAAAAAAAGGTAGCAGGCGCTCCTCTTCAGAAGGAACATAGCATGATAACCATTTCTGAGATGAGAGTTTGCAGCACACGCTTTTTGCTCACTCTACCTTTCACAGACGTGAAATATCCATTTGCATTTCAGTCTTTGTCCCGCCCACATGGGCAGTCCAGCACCGAAATGTTATGGCAATTCCTCTCGAACAAGAGTACCAACAGCAACCCCATACACATGTTTCAGCCTTGATGGACCTCATCAGTGAGGTGAAGCTGTGCCTTTCTGAGCACAGTGAGCAGGAAGTCCACGTCTGTTTGCCTCCAGGTAACTCAGGGTGGCCAACCCCAAGTTCGTTACAAATATTTCAAAAATAGGTAACAGGCGCTACTCTCCAGAAGGAACATGACATGATAACCAGTTCTCAGATGAGAGTTTGCAGCACACGGTTTTTGCTCACTGTACCTTTCACAGATGGGAAATATCCATTTGCATATCAGTCTTTGTCCCGGCCACATGGGCAGTCCAGCACCGAAATGCTATGGCAATTCCTCTCGAACAAGAGTACCAACAGCAACCCCAAACACATGTTTCAGCCTTGATGGACCTCATCAGTGAGGTGAAGCTGCGCTTTTCTGAGCACAGTGAGCAGGAAGTCCACGTCTGTTTGCCTCCAAGTAACTCAGGGTGGCCAACCCCAAGTTCGTTACAAATATTTCAAAAATAGGTAACAGGCGCTCCTCTCAAGAAGGAACATGACATGATAACCAGTTCTCAGATGAGAGTTTGCAGCACACGGTTTTTGCTCACTGTACCTTTCACAGATGGGAAATACCCATTTGCATATCAGTCTTTGTCCCGGCCACATGGGCAGTCCATCACCGAAATGCTATGGCAATTCCTCTCGAACAAGAGTACCAACAGCAACCCCATACACGTGTTTCACCTTGTTGGGCCTCATCAGTGAGGTGAATCTACGGCTCTCTGAGCACAGTGAGCAGGGAGTCCACGTCTGTTTGCCCTCAGGTAACTCAGGGTGACCAATCCCACGTTCATTACAAATATTTCAAAAAAAGGATAGCAGGCGGTCCTCTCCAGAAGGAACATGGCATGATAACCAGATCTGAGATGAGAGTTTGCAGCACACGCTTTTTGCTCACTGTACCTTTCCCAAATGGGAAATATCCATTTGCATATAAGTCTTTGTCCCGCCCACATGGGAAGTCCAGCACCGTAATGCTATGGCAATTCCTCTCTGAACAAGAGTACCAACAGCAACCCCATACACATGTTTCAGCCTTGTCGGGCCTCATCTGTGAGGTGAAGCTGCGCCTCTCTGAGCACAGTGAGCAGGAAGTCCACGTCTGGTTGCCCCCAGGTAACTTGGGGTGACCAATCCCAAGTTCCTCACAAATATTTCAAAAAAAGGTAGCAAGCGCTCCTCTCCAGAAGGAACATAGCATGATAACCAGTTCTGAGATGAGAGTTTGCAGCACACGCGTTTTGCTCACTGTACCTTTCACAGACAGGAACTATCCATTTGCATATCAGTCTTTTGTCCCGTCCACATGGGCAGTCCAGCATTGAAATGCTATGGCAATTCCTTTATGAACAAGAGTACCAACAGCAACCCCATACACATGTTTCAGCCTTGATGGACCTCATCAGTGAGGTGAAGCTGTGCCTCTCTGTGCCCAGTGAGCAGGAAGTCCACCTCTGGTTGCCCCCAGGTAACTCAAGGTGTCCAACCCCAAGTTCCTTACAAATATTTCAAATAAAATGTTGCAGGCCCTCCGCTCCAGAAGGAACACGGCATGATAACCAGTTCTGAGATGAGAGTTTGCAGCACACGCTTTTTGCTCACTGTACCTTTCACAGATGGGAAATATTCATTTGCATATCAGTCATTGTCACACCCACATGGGCAGTCCAGCACCGAAATACTATGGCAATTCCTCTCTGAACAAGAGTACCAACAGCAACCCCATACACATGTTTCAGCCTTGTTGGGCCTCATCAGTGAGGTGAAGCTGTGCCTCTCTGGGCACAGTGAGCAGGGAGTCCACGTCTGGTTGCCCCCAGGTAACTCATGGTGACCAATCCCAAGTTACTTACAAATATTTCCAAAAAAGGGTAGCAGGCGCTCCTCTCCAGAAGGAACATGGCATGATAACCAGTTCTGAGATGAGAGTTTGCAGCACACGGTTTTTGCTCACTGTTCCTTTCACAGATGGGAAATATCCATTTGCATATCAGTCTTTGTCCCGGCCACGTGGGCAATCCAGCACCGAAATGCTATGGCAATTCCTCTCGAACAAGAGTACCAACAGCAACCCCATACACGTGTTTCATCTTGTTGGGCCTCATCAGTGAGGTGAATCTGCGGCTCTCTGAGCACAGTGAGCAGGGAGTCCACGTCTGGTTGCCCCCAGGTAACTCAGGGTGACCAACCCAATTTCCTTACAAATATTTCAAGAAAAGGTAGCAGGCGCTCCTCTCCAGAAGGAACATGGCATGATAACCATTTCTGAGATGAAAGTTTGCAGCACACGCTTTTTTCTCACTGTACCTTTAACAAATGGTAAATATCCATTTGCATATCAGTCTTTGTCCCGGCCACATGGGCAGTCCAGCACCGAAATGCTATGGCAATTCCTCTCGAACAAGAGTACCAACAGAAACCCCATACATGTGTTTCTAGCCTTGTTGGGCCTCATCAGTGAGGTGAATCTGCGTCTCTCTGAGCACCGTGAGCAGGGGGTCCACATCTGGTTGCCCCCAGGTAACTCAGGGTGACCAACCCCAAGTTCGTTACAAATATTTCAAAAAAAGGGTAGCAGGCGCTCCTCTCCAGAAGGAACATGGCATGATAACCAGTTCTGAGATGAGAGTTTGCAGCATACGCTTTTTGCTCACTGTACCTTTCACAAATGGGAAATATCCATTTGCATATCAGTCTTTGTCCCGCCCACATGGGCAGTCCAGCACCGAAATGCTATGGCAATTCCTCTCTGAACAAGAGTACCAACAGCAACCCCATACACATGTTTCAGCCTTGTTGGGAATCATCTGTGAGGTGAAGCAGCGCCTCTCTGACCACAGTGAGCAGGGAGTCCACGTCTGGTTGCCCCCAGGTAACTCGGGGTGACCAATCCCAAGTTCCTCACAAATATTTCAAAAAAAGGTAGCAGGCGCTCCTCTTCAGAAGGAACATAGCATGATAACCAGTTCTGAGATGAGAGTTTGCAGTACACGCGTTTTGCTCACTGTACCTTTCACAGACGTGAAATATCCATTTGCATTTCAGTCTTTGTCCCGCCCACATGGGCAGTCCAGCACCGAAATGCTATGGCAATTCCTCTCAAACAAGAGTACCAACAGCAACCCCATACACATGTTTCAGCCTTGATGGACCTCATCAGTGAGGTGAAGCTGCACCTTTCTGAGCACAGTGAGCAGGAAGTCCACGTCTGTTTGCCTCCAGGTAACTCAGGGTGGCCAACCCCAAGTTCGTTACAAATATTTCAAAAATAGGTAACAGGCGCTCCTCTCCAGAAGGAACATGACATGATAACCAGTTCTCAGATGAGAGTTTGCAGCACACGGTTTTTGCTCACTGTACCTTTCACAGATGGGAAATATCCATTTGCATATAAGTCTTTGTCCCGGCCACATGGGCAGTCCATCACCGAAATGCTATGGCAATTCCTCTCGAACAAGAGTACCAACAGCAACCCCATACAGGTGTTTCACCTTGTTGGGCCTCATCAGTGAGGTGAATCTGCGGCTCTCTGAGCACAGTGAGCAGGAAGTCCACTTCTGTTTGCCCTCAGGTAACTCAGGGTGACCAATCCCACGTTCCTTACAAATATTGCAAAAAAAGGGTAGCAGGCGCTCCTCTCCAGAAGGAACATGGCATGATAACCAGTTCTGAGATGAGAGTTTGCAGAAAAAGTTTTTTGCTCACTGTACCTTTCACAGATGGAAAATATCCATTTGCATATCAGTCTTTGTCTCGCCCACATGGGCAGTCCAGCACCAAAATGCTATGGCAATTCCTCTCTGAACAAGAGTACCAACAGCAACCCCATATACGTGTTTCAGCCTTGTTGGGCTTCATCAGTGAGGTGAAGCTGCGCCTCTCAAGCACAGTGAGCAGGGAGTCCACGTCTGGTTGCCCCCAGGTAACTCAGGGTGCCCAATCCCAAGTTCCTTACAAATATTTCCAAAAAAGGGTAGCCAGTGTTCCTCTCCAGAAGGAACATGGCATGATAACCAGATCTGAGATGAGAGTTTGCAGCACACACTTTTTGCTCACTGTACCTTTCACAAATGGAAAATATCCATTTGCATATCAGTCTTTGTCTCTCCCACATCGGCAGTCCAACACCAAAATGCTATGGCAATTCCTCTCTGAACAAGAGTACCAATCTGCAAACCCATACACATGTTTCAGCCTTGTTGGGTCTCATCAGTGAGGTGAAGCTGTGCATCTCTGGGCACAGTGAGCAGGGAGTCCACGTCTGGTTGCCCCCAGGTAACTCATGGTGACCAATCCCAAGTTCCTTACAAATATTTCCAAAAAAGGGTAGCAGGCACTCCTCTCCAGAAGGAACATGGCATGATAACCAGTTCTGAGATGAGAGTTTGCAAAAAAAGTTTTTTTCTCACTGTACCTTTCACAGATGGAAAATATCCATTTGCATATCAGTCTTTGTCTCGCCCACATGGGCAGTCCAGCACCAAAATGCTATGGCAATTCCTCTCTGAACAAGAGTACCAATCTGCAACCCCATATACGTGTTTCAGCCTTGTTGGGCTTCATCAGTGAGGTGAAGCTGCGCCTCTTAAGCACAGTGAGCAGGGAGTCCACGTCTGGTTGCCCCCAGGTAACTCAGGGTGACCAATCCCACGTTCCTTACAAATATTTCAAAAAAGGGTAGCAGGCGCTCCTCTCCAGAAGGAACATGGCATGATAACCAGATCTGAGATGAGAGTTTGCAGCACACACTTTTTGCTCACTGTACCTTTCACAAATGGGAAATATCCATTTGCATATCAGTCTTTGTGCCTCCCACATGGGCAGTCCAGCACCGTAATGCTATGGCAATTCTTCTCTGAACAAGAGTACCAACAGCAACCCCACACACTTGTTTCAGCCGTGTTGGGCTTCATCAGTGAAGTGAAGCTGCACCTCTCTGAGCACAGTGAGCAGAGAGTCCACATCTGGTTGCCCCCAGGTAACTCAGGGTGACCAACCCCAAGTTCCTTACAAATATTTCAAAAAAAGGTAGCAGTCGCTCCTCTCAAGAAGGAACATAGCATGATAACCAGTTCTGAGATGAGAGTTTGCAGCACACGCTTTTTGCTCACTGTACCTTTCACAGATGGGAAATAACAATTTGCATGTCAGTCTTTGTCCCGTCCACATGGGCAGTCCAGCACCAAAATGCTATGGCAATTCCTCTCTGAACAAGAGTACCAACAGCAACCCCATACACATGTTTCAGCCTTGTTGGGCCTCATCAGTGAGGTGAAGCTGTGCCTCTCTGAGCACAGTGAGCAGGGAGTCCACGTCTGGTTGCCCCCAGGTAACTCAGGGTGACCAATCCCACGTTCCTTACAAATATTTCCAAAAAAGGGTAGCAGGCGCTCCTCTCTAGAAGGAACATGGCATGATAACCAGTTCTCAGATGTGCGTTTGCAGAAAAAGTTTTTTGCTCAATGTACCTTTCACAGATGGAAAATATCCATTTGCATATCAGTCTTTGTCTCGCCCACATGGGCAGTCCAGCACTAAAATGCTATGGCAATTCCTCTCTGAACAAGAGTACCAATCTGCAACCCCATACAGGTGTTTCAGCCTTGTTGGGTCTCATCAGTGAGGTGAAGCTGTGCCTCTCTGAGCACAGTGAGCAGGGAGTCCACATGTGGTTGCCCCCAGGTAACTCAGGGTGACCAATCCCACGTTCCTTACAAATATTTCAAAAAAAGGGTAGCAGGCGCTCCTCTCCAGAAGGAACATGGCATGATAACCAGTTATGAGATGAAAGTTTGCAGAAAAAGCTTTTTGCTCACTATACCTCTCACAGATGGAAAATATCCATTTGCATACCCAGTCTTTGTCCCGCCCACATGGGCAGTCCAGCACAAAATGCTATGGCAATTCCTCTCTGAACAAGAGTACCAACAGCAACCCCATATACGTGTTTCAGCCTTGGTGGGCTTCATCAGTGAGGTGAAGCTGCGCCTCTCAAGCACAGTGAGCAGGGAGTGCACGTCTGGTTGCCCCCAGGTAACTCATGGTGACCAATTCCAAGTTCCTTACAAATATTTCCAAAAAAGGGTAGCAGGCGCTCCTCTGCAGAAGGAACATGGAATGATAACCAGTTCTGAGATGAGAGTTTGCAGAAAAAGTTTTTTGCTCACTGTACCTTTCACAGATGGAAAATATCCATTTGCATATCAGTCTTTGTCTCGCCCACATGGGCAGTCCAGCACCAAAATGCTATGGCAATTCCTCTCTGAACAAGAGTACCAACAGCAACCCCATACACATGTTTCAGCCAATTTGGGCCTCATCAGTGAGGTGAAGCTGTGCATCTCTGGGCACAGTGAGCAGGGAGTCCACGTCTGGTTGCCCCCAGGTAACTCATGGTGACCAATCCCAAGTTCCTTACAAATATTTCCAAAAAAGAGTAGCAGGCGCTCCTCTCCAGAAGGAACATGGCATGATAACCAGTTCTGAGATGAGAGTTTGCAGAAAAAGTTTTTTGCTCACTGTACTTTTCACAGATTGAAAATATCCATTTGCATATCAGTCTTTGTCTCGCCCACATGGGCAGTCCAGCACCAAAATGCTATGGCAATTCCTCTCTGAACAAGAGTACCAATCTGCAACCCCATACACGTGTTTCAGCCTTGTTGCGTCTCATCAGTGAGGTGAAGCTGTGCCTCTCTGAGCACAGTGAGCAGGGAGTCCACGTCTGGTTGCCCCCAGGTAACTCAGGGTGACCAATCCCACGTTCCTTACAAATATTTCAAAAAAAGGGTAGCAGGCGCTCCTCTCCAGAAGGAACATGGCATGATAACCAGTTATGAGATGAAAGTTTGCAGAAAAAGCTTTTTGCTCACTGTACCTTTCACAGATGGAAAATATCCATTTGCATATCAGTCTTTGTCCCGCCCACATGGGCAGTCCAGCACAAAATGCTATGGCAATTCCTCTCTGAAAGAGAGTACCAACAGCAACCCCATATACGTGTTTCAGCCTTGTTGGGCTTCATCAGTGAGGTGAAGCTGTGCCTCTCAAGCACAGTGAGCAGGGAGTCCATGTCTGGTTTCCCCCAGGTAACTCAGGGTGACCAATCCTAAGTTCCTTACAAATATTTCCAAAAAAGGGTAGCAAGCGCTCCTCTCCAGAAGGAACATGGCATGATAACCAGATCTGAGATGAGAATTTGCCGCACACACTTTTTGCTCACTGTACCTTTCACAAATGGGAAATATCCATTTGCATATCAGTCTTTGTCCCGTCCACATGGGCCGTCCAGCACCGAAATGCTATGGCAATTCCTCTCGAACAAGAGTGCCAACAGCAACCCCATACACGTCTTTCAGCCTTGTTGGGCCTCATCAGTGAGGTGAATCTGCGCCTCTCTGAGCACAGTGAGCAGGGAGTCCACATCTGGTTGCCCCCAGGTAACTCAGGGTGACCAACCCCAAGTTCCTTACAAATATTTCCAAAAAAGGGTAGCAGGCGCTCCTCTCCAGAAGGAACATGGCATGATAACCAGTTCTCAGATGTGAGTTTGCAGAAAATGTTTTTTGCTCACTGTACCTTTCACAGATGGAAAATATCCTTTTGCATATCAGTCTTTGACCCGGCCATATGGGCAGTCCAGCACCGAAATGCTATTGCAATTCCTCTCTGAACAAGAGTACCAATCTGCAACCCCATACACGTGTTTCAGTCTTGTTGGGCCTCATCAGTGAGGTGAAGCTGTGCCTCTCTGAGCACAGTGAACAGGGAGTCCACGTCTGGTTGCCCCCAGGTAACTCAGGGTGACCAATCCCACGTTCCTTACAAATATTTCAAAAAAAGGGTAGAAGGCGCTCCTCTCCAGAAGGAACATGGCATGATAACCAGATCTGAGATGAGAGTTTGCAGCACACGCTTTTTTCTCACTGTACCTTTCACAAATGGGAAATATCCTTTTGCATATCAGTCTTTGTCCCGCCCACATGGGCAGTCCAGCACCGTAATGCTATGGCAAGTCTTCTCTGAACAAGAGTACCAACAGCAACCCCACACACTTGTTTCAGCCGTGTTGGGCTTCATCAGTGAGGTGAAGCTGTGCCTCTCTGAGCACCGTGAGCAGGGGGTCCACATCTGGTTGCCCCCAGGTAACTCAGGGTGACCAACCCCAAGTTCCTTACAAATATTTCAAAAAAAGGTAGCAGGCGCTCCTCTCCAGAAGGAACATGGTATGATAACCAGTTCTGAGATGAGAGTTTGCAGCACATGATTTTTGCTCACTGTACCTTTCACAGATGGGAAAAATCCATTTGCATATCAGTCTTTGCCCCGCCTACATGGGCAGTCAGCACCAAAATGCAATAGAATTTCCTCTATGAACAAGAATACCAACAGCAACCCCATACACATGTTTCAGCCTTGTTGGGCCTCATCTGTGAGGTGAATCTGTACCTCTCTGAGCACAGTGAGCAGGGACTCCATGTCTGGTTGCCACCAGGTAACTTGGGGTGACCAATCCCAAGTTCCTCACAAATATTTCAAAAAAAGGTAGCAAGCGCTCCTCTCCAGAAGGAACATAGCATGTTAACCAGTTCTGAGATGAGAGTTTGCAGCACACGCGTTTTGCTCACTGTACCTTTCACAGACGGGAAATATCCATTTGCATATCAGTCTTTGTCCCGCCCACATGGGCAGTCAAGCACCGAAATGCTATGGCAATTCCTTTATGAACAAGAGTACCAAGAGCAACCCCATACACATGTTTCAGCCTTGATGGACCTCATCAATGTGGTGAATCTGTGCCTCTCTGAGTACAGTGAGCAGGAATTCCACGTCTGGTTGCCCCCAGGTAACTCAGGGTGAACAACCCAATTTCCTTACAAATATTTCAATAAAAGGTAGCAGGCGCTCCTCTCCAGAAGGAACATGGTATGTTAACCATTTCTGAGATTAAAGTTTGCAGCACACGCTTTTTGCTCACTGTACCTTTAACAAATGGGAAATATCCATTTGCATATCAGTCTTTGTCCCGGCCACATGGGCAGTCCAGCACCGAAATGCTATGGCAATTCCTCTCGAACAAGAGTACCAACAGCAACCCCATTCATGTGTTTCTAGCATTGTTGGCCCTCATCAGTGAGGTGAAACTGTGCCTCTCTAAGCACCGTGAGCAGGGGGTCCACATCTGGTTGCCCCCAGGTAACTCAGAGTGACCAACCCCAAGTTCCTTACAAATATTTCAAAAAAAGGTAGCAGGCGCTCCTCTCCAGAAGGAACATGGTATGATAACCAGTTCTGAGATGAGAGTTTGCAGCACATGCTTTTTGCTCACTGTACCTTTCACAGATGGGAAAAAATCCATTTGCATATCAGTCTTTGTCCCGCCCACATGGGCAGTCCAGCACCAAAATGCTATAGAATTTCCTCTATGAACAAGAATACCAACAGCAACCCCATACTCATGTTTCAGCCTTCTTGGGCCTCATCAGTGAGGTGAAGCTGTGCATCTCTGAGCACAGTGAGCACGAAGTCCACGCCTGGTTGCCCCAAGGTAACTCAGGGTGGCCAACCCCAAGTTCGTTACAAATATTTCAAAAATAGGTAGCAGGGATTCCTCTCCAGAAGGAACATGGCATGATAACCAGTTCTGAGATGAGAGTTTGCAGCACACGCTTTTTGCTCACTGTACCTTTCACAGATGGGAAATATCCATTTGCATATCAGTCTTTGTCCCGGCCACATGGGCAGTTGAGCACCGAAATGCTATGGCAATTTCTCTCTGAACAAGAGTACCAACAGCAACCCCATATACGTGTTTCAGCCTTGTTGGGCTTCATCAGTGAGGTGAAGATGCGCCTCTCAAGCACAGTGAGCAGGGAGTCCACATCTGGTTGCCCCAGGTAACTCAGTGTGACCAACCCCCAGTTCCTTACAAATATTTCAAAAAAAGGTAGCAGGCGCTCCTCTCCAGAAGTAACATAGCACGATTACCCGTTCTGAGATGAGAATTCGCAGCACATGCTTTTTGCTCACTGTACCTTTCACAGATGGGAAATAACCATTTGCATATCAGTCTTTGTCCCGCCCACATGGGCAGTCCAGCACCGAAATGCTATGGCAATTCCTCTCTGAACAAGAGTACCAACAGCAACCCCATACACTTGTTGCAGCCTTGTTGGGCTTCATCAGTGAGGTGAAGCTGCGCCTCTCTGAGCACAGTGAGCAGGGAGTCCACGTCTCGTTGCCCCAAGGTAACTCGGGGTAACCAACCCCAAGTTCCTTACAAATATTTCAAAAAAAGGTAGCAGACGCTCCTCTCCAGAAGGAACATGGCATGATAACCAGTTCTGAGATGAGAGTTTGCAGCACACGCCTTTTGCTCACTGTACCTTTCACAGATGGGAAATAACCATTTGCATATCAGTCTTTGTCCCGCCCACATGGGCAGTCCAGCACCAAAATGCTATGGTAATTCCTCTCTGAACAAGAGTACCAACAGCAACCCCATACACGTGTTTCAGCCTTGTTGGGCCTCATCAGTGAGGTGAAGCTGCGCCTCTCTGAGCACAGTGAGCAGCGAGACCACGTCTGGTTGCCCCCAGGTAACTCAGGGTGAACAACCCAATTTCCTTACAAATATTTCAAGAAAAGGTAGCAGGCGCTCCTCTCCAGAAGGAACATGGTATGTTAACCATTTCTGAGATTAAAGTTTGCTGCACACGCTTTTTGCTCACTGTACCTTTAACAAATGGGAAATATCCATTTGCATATCAGTCTTTGTCCCGGCCACATGGGCAGTCCAGCACCGAAATGCTATGGCAATTCCTCTCGAACAAGAGTACCAACAGCAACCCCATTCATGTGTTTCTAGCATTGTTGGCCCTCATCAGTGAGGTGAAACTGTGCCTCTCTAAGCACCGTGAGCAGGGGGTCCACATCTGGTTGCCCCCAGGTAACTCAGGGTGACCAACCCCAAGTTCCTTACAAATATTTCAAAAAAAGGTAGCAGGCGCTCCTCTCCAGAAGGAACATGGTATGATAACCAGTTCTGAGATGAGAGTTTGCAGCACATGCTTTTTGCTCACTGTACCTTTCACAGATGGGAAAAATCCATTTGCATATCAGTCTTTGTCCCGCCCACATGGGCAGTCCAGCACCAAAAGGCTATAGAATTTCCTCTATGAACAAGAATACCAACAGCAACCCCATACTCATGTTTCAGCCTTCTTGGGCCTCATCAGTGAGGTGAAGCTGTGCATCTCTGAGCACAGTGAGCACGAAGTCCACGCCTGGTTGCCCCAAGGTAGCTCAGGGTGGCCAACCCCAAGTTCGTTACAAATATTTCAAAAATAGGTAGCAGGGATTCCTCTCCAGAAGGAACATGGCATGATAACCAGTTCTGAGATGAGAGTTTGCAGCACACGCTTTTTGCTCACTGTACCTTTCACAGATGGGAAATATCCATTTGCATATCAGTCTTTGTCCCGGCCACATGGGCAGTTGAGCACCGAAATGCTATGGCAATTTCTCTCTGAACAAGAGTACCAACAGCAACCCCATATACGTGTTTCAGCCTTGTTGGGCTTCATCAGTGAGGTGAAGATGCGCCTCTCAAGCACAGTGAGCAGGGAGTCCACGTCTGGTTGCCCCAGGTAACTCAGTGTGACCAACCCCCAGTTCCTTACAAATATTTCAAAAAAAGGTAGCAGGCGCTCCTCTCCAGAAGTAACATAGCACGATTACCCGTTCTGAGATGAGAATTCGCAGCACATGCTTTTTGCTCACTGTACCTTTCACAGATGGGAAATAACCATTTGCATATCAGTCTTTGTCCCGCCCACATGGGCAGTCCAGCACCGAAATGCTATGGCAATTCCTCTCTGAACAAGAGTACCAACAGCAACCCCATACACTTGTTGCAGCCTTGTTGGGCTTCATCAGTGAGGTGAAGCTGCGCCTCTCTGAGCACAGTGAGCAGGGAGTCCACGTCTCGTTGCCCCAAGGTAACTCGGGGTAACCAACCCCAAGTTCCTTACAAATATTTCAAAAAAAGGTAGCAGACGCTCCTCTCCAGAAGGAACATGGCATGATAACCAGTTCTGAGATGAGAGTTTGCAGCACACGCCTTTTGCTCACTGTACCTTTCACAGATGGGAAATAACCATTTGCATATCAGTCTTTGTCCCGCCCACATGGGCAGTCCAGCACCAAAATGCTATGGTAATTCCTCTCTGAACAAGAGTACCAACAGCAACCCCATACACGTGTTTCAGCCTTGTTGGGCCTCATCAGTGAGGTGAAGCTGCGCCTCTCTGAGCACAGTGAGCAGCGAGACCACGTCTGGTTGCCCCCAGGTAACTCAGGGTGAACAACCCAATTTCCTTACAAATATTTCAAGAAAAGGTAGCAGGCGCTCCTCTCCAGAAGGAACATGGTATGTTAACCATTTCTGAGATTAAAGTTTGCTGCACACGCTTTTTGCTCACTGTACCTTTAACAAATGGGAAATATCCATTTGCATATCAGTCTTTGTCCCGGCCACATGGGCAGTCCAGCACCGAAATGCTATGGCAATTTCTCTCTGAACAAGAGTACCAACAGCAACCCCATATACGTGTTTCAGCCTTGTTGGGCTTCATCAGTGAGGTGAAGATGCGCCTCTCAAGCACAGTGAGCAGGGAGTCCACATCTGGTTGCCCCAGGTAACTCAGTGTGACCAACCCCCAGTTCCTTACAAATATTTCAAAAAAAGGTAGCAGGCGCTCCTCTCCAGAAGTAACATAGCACGATTACCCGTTCTGAGATGAGAATTCGCAGCACATGCTTTTTGCTCACTGTACCTTTCACAGATGGGAAATAACCATTTGCATATCAGTCTTTGTCCTGCCCACATGGGCAGTCCAGCACCGAAATGCTATGGCAATTCCTCTCTGAACAAGAGCACCAACAGCAACCCCATACACTTGTTGCAGCCTTGTTGGGCTTCATCAGTGAGGTGAAGCTGCGCCTCTCTGAGCACAGTGAGCAGGGAGTCCACGTCTCGTTGCCCCAAGGTAACTCGGGGTGACCAACCCCAAGTTCCTTACAAATATTTCAAAAAAAGGTAGCAGACGCTCCTCTCCAGAAGGAACATGGCATGATAACCAGTTCTGAGATGAGAGTTTGCAGCACACGCCTTTTGCTCACTGTACCTTTCACAGATGGGAAATAACCATTTGCATATCATTTTTTGTCCCGCCCACATGGGCAGTCCAGCACCAAAATGCTATGGTAATTCCTCTCTGAACAGGAGTACCAACATCAACCCCATACACGTGTTTCAGCCTTGTTGGGCCTCATCAGTGAGGTGAAGCTGCGCCTCTCTGAGCACAGTGAGCAGCGAGACCACGTCTGGTTGCCCCCAGGTAACTCAGGGTGACCAACCCCAAGTTCCTTACAAATATTTCAAAAAAAGGTAGCAGGCCCTCCTCTCCAGAAGGAACATGGCATGATAACCAGATCTGAGATGAGAGTTTGCAGCACACGCTTTTTTCTCACTGTACCTTTCACAAATGGGAAATATCCTTTTGCATATCAGTCTTTGTCCCGGCCATATGGGCAGTCCAGCACCGAAATGCTATGGCAATTCCTCTTGAACAAGAGTACCAACAGCAACCCCATACATGTGTTTCTAGCCTTGTTGGGCCTCATCAGTGAGGTGGATCTGCGCCTCTCTGAGCACCGTGAGCAGGGGGTCCACATCTGGTTGCCCCCAGGTAACTCAGGGTGACCAACCCCAAGTTCCTTACAAATATTTCAAAAAAAGGTAGCAGGCGCTCCTCTCCAGAAGGAACATGGTATGATAACCAGTTCTGAGATGAGAGTTTGCAGCACATGATTTTTGCTCACTGTACCTTTCACAGATGGGAAAAATCCATTTGCATATCAGTCTTTGCCCCGCCTACATGGGCAGTCAGCACCAAAATGCAATAGAATTTCCTCTATGAACAAGAATACCAACAGCAACCCCATACACATGTTTCAGCCTTGTTGGGCCTCATCTGTGAGGTGAATCTGTACCTCTCTGAGCACAGTGAGCAGGGACTCCATGTCTGGTTGCCACCAGGTAACTTGGGGTGACCAATCCCAAGTTCCTCACAAATATTTCAAAAAAAGGTAGCAAGCGCTCCTCTCCAGAAGGAACATAGCATGTTAACCAGTTCTGAGATGAGAGTTTGCAGCACACGCGTTTTGCTCACTGTACCTTTCACAGACGGGAAATATCCATTTGCATATCAGTCTTTGTCCCGCCCACATGGGCAGTCAAGCACCGAAATGCTATGGCAATTCCTTTATGAACAAGAGTACCAAGAGCAACCCCATACACATGTTTCAGCCTTGATGGACCTCATCAATGTGGTGAATCTGTGCCTCTCTGAGTACAGTGAGCAGGAATTCCACGTCTGGTTGCCCCCAGGTAACTCAGGGTGAACAACCCAATTTCCTTACAAATATTTCAATAAAAGGTAGCAGGCGCTCCTCTCCAGAAGGAACATGGTATGTTAACCATTTCTGAGATTAAAGTTTGCAGCACACGCTTTTTGCTCACTGTACCTTTAACAAATGGGAAATATCCATTTGCATATCAGTCTTTGTCCCGGCCACATGGGCAGTCCAGCACCGAAATGCTATGGCAATTCCTCTCGAACAAGAGTACCAACAGCAACCCCATTCATGTGTTTCTAGCATTGTTGGCCCTCATCAGTGAGGTGAAACTGTGCCTCTCTAAGCACCGTGAGCAGGGGGTCCACATCTGGTTGCCCCCAGGTAACTCAGAGTGACCAACCCCAAGTTCCTTACAAATATTTCAAAAAAAGGTAGCAGGCGCTCCTCTCCAGAAGGAACATGGTATGATAACCAGTTCTGAGATGAGAGTTTGCAGCACATGCTTTTTGCTCACTGTACCTTTCACAGATGGGAAAAAAACCATTTGCATATCAGTCTTTGTCCCGCCCACATGGGCAGTCCAGCACCAAAATGCTATAGAATTTCCTCTATGAACAAGAATACCAACAGCAACCCCATACTCATGTTTCAGCCTTCTTGGGCCTCATCAGTGAGGTGAAGCTGTGCATCTCTGAGCACAGTGAGCACGAAGTCCACGCCTGGTTGCCCCAAGGTAACTCAGGGTGGCCAACCCCAAGTTCGTTACAAATATTTCAAAAATAGGTAGCAGGGATTCCTCTCCAGAAGGAACATGGCATGATAACCAGTTCTGAGATGAGAGTTTGCAGCACACGCTTTTTGCTCACTGTACCTTTCACAGATGGGAAATATCCATTTGCATATCAGTCTTTGTCCCGGCCACATGGGCAGTTGAGCACCGAAATGCTATGGCAATTTCTCTCTGAACAAGAGTACCAACAGCAACCCCATATACGTGTTTCAGCCTTGTTGGGCTTCATCAGTGAGGTGAAGATGCGCCTCTCAAGCACAGTGAGCAGGGAGTCCACATCTGGTTGCCCCAGGTAACTCAGTGTGACCAACCCCCAGTTCCTTACAAATATTTCAAAAAAAGGTAGCAGGCGCTCCTCTCCAGAAGTAACATAGCACGATTACCCGTTCTGAGATGAGAATTCGCAGCACATGCTTTTTGCTCACTGTACCTTTCACAGATGGGAAATAACCATTTGCATATCAGTCTTTGTCCCGCCCACATGGGCAGTCCAGCACCGAAATGCTATGGCAATTCCTCTCTGAACAAGAGTACCAACAGCAACCCCATACACTTGTTGCAGCCTTGTTGGGCTTCATCAGTGAGGTGAAGCTGCGCCTCTCTGAGCACAGTGAGCAGGGAGTCCACGTCTCGTTGCCCCAAGGTAACTCGGGGTAACCAACCCCAAGTTCCTTACAAATATTTCAAAAAAAGGAAGCAGACGCTCCTCTCCAGAAGGAACATGGCATGATAACCAGTTCTGAGATGAGAGTTTGCAGCACACGCCTTTTGCTCACTGTACCTTTCACAGATGGGAAATAACCATTTGCATATCAGTCTTTGTCCCGCCCACATGGGCAGTCCAGCACCAAAATGCTATGGTAATTCCTCTCTGAACAAGAGTACCAACAGCAACCCCATACACGTGTTTCAGCCTTGTTGGGCCTCATCAGTGAGGTGAAGCTGCGCCTCTCTGAGCACAGTGAGCAGCGAGACCACGTCTGGTTGCCCCCAGGTAACTCAGGGTGAACAACCCAATTTCCTTACAAATATTTCAAGAAAAGGTAGCAGGCGCTCCTCTCCAGAAGGAACATGGTATGTTAACCATTTCTGAGATTAAAGTTTGCTGCACACGCTTTTTGCTCACTGTACCTTTAACAAATGGGAAATATCCATTTGCATATCAGTCTTTGTCCCGGCCACATGGGCAGTCCAGCACCGAAATGCTATGGCAATTCCTCTCGAACAAGAGTACCAACAGCAACCCCATTCATGTGTTTCTAGCATTGTTGGCCCTCATCAGTGAGGTGAAACTGTGCCTCTCTAAGCACCGTGAGCAGGGGGTCCACATCTGGTTGCCCCCAGGTAACTCAGGGTGACCAACCCCAAGTTCCTTACAAATATTTCAAAAAAAGGTAGCAGGCGCTCCTCTCCAGAAGGAACATGGTATGATAACCAGTTCTGAGATGAGAGTTTGCAGCACATGCTTTTTGCTCACTGTACCTTTCACAGATGGGAAAAATCCATTTGCATATCAGTCTTTGTCCCGCCCACATGGGCAGTCCAGCACCAAAATGCTATAGAATTTCCTCTATGAACAAGAATACCAACAGCAACCCCATACTCATGTTTCAGCCTTCTTGGGCCTCATCAGTGAGGTGAAGCTGTGCATCTCTGAGCACAGTGAGCACGAAGTCCACGCCTGGTTGCCCCAAGGTAGCTCAGGGTGGCCAACCCCAAGTTCGTTACAAATATTTCAAAAATAGGTAGCAGGGATTCCTCTCCAGAAGGAACATGGCATGATAACCAGTTCTGAGATGAGAGTTTGCAGCACACGCTTTTTGCTCACTGTACCTTTCACAGATGGGAAATATCCATTTGCATATCAGTCTTTGTCCCGGCCACATGGGCAGTTGAGCACCGAAATGCTATGGCAATTTCTCTCTGAACAAGAGTACCAACAGCAACCCCATATACGTGTTTCAGCCTTGTTGGGCTTCATCAGTGAGGTGAAGATGCGCCTCTCAAGCACAGTGAGCAGGGAGTCCACGTCTGGTTGCCCCAGGTAACTCAGTGTGACCAACCCCCAGTTCCTTACAAATATTTCAAAAAAAGGTAGCAGGCGCTCCTCTCCAGAAGTAACATAGCACGATTACCCGTTCTGAGATGAGAATTCGCAGCACATGCTTTTTGCTCACTGTACCTTTCACAGATGGGAAATAACCATTTGCATATCAGTCTTTGTCCCGCCCACATGGGCAGTCCAGCACCGAAATGCTATGGCAATTCCTCTCTGAACAAGAGTACCAACAGCAACCCCATACACTTGTTGCAGCCTTGTTGGGCTTCATCAGTGAGGTGAAGCTGCGCCTCTCTGAGCACAGTGAGCAGGGAGTCCACGTCTCGTTGCCCCAAGGTAACTCGGGGTAACCAACCCCAAGTTCCTTACAAATATTTCAAAAAAAGGTAGCAGACGCTCCTCTCCAGAAGGAACATGGCATGATAACCAGTTCTGAGATGAGAGTTTGCAGCACACGCCTTTTGCTCACTGTACCTTTCACAGATGGGAAATAACCATTTGCATATCAGTCTTTGTCCCGCCCACATGGGCAGTCCAGCACCAAAATGCTATGGTAATTCCTCTCTGAACAAGAGTACCAACAGCAACCCCATACACGTGTTTCAGCCTTGTTGGGCCTCATCAGTGAGGTGAAGCTGCGCCTCTCTGAGCACAGTGAGCAGCGAGACCACGTCTGGTTGCCCCCAGGTAACTCAGGGTGAACAACCCAATTTCCTTACAAATATTTCAAGAAAAGGTAGCAGGCGCTCCTCTCCAGAAGGAACATGGTATGTTAACCATTTCTGAGATTAAAGTTTGCTGCACACGCTTTTTGCTCACTGTACCTTTAACAAATGGGAAATATCCATTTGCATATCAGTCTTTGTCCCGGCCACATGGGCAGTCCAGCACCGAAATGCTATGGCAATTTCTCTCTGAACAAGAGTACCAACAGCAACCCCATATACGTGTTTCAGCCTTGTTGGGCTTCATCAGTGAGGTGAAGATGCGCCTCTCAAGCACAGTGAGCAGGGAGTCCACATCTGGTTGCCCCAGGTAACTCAGTGTGACCAACCCCCAGTTCCTTACAAATATTTCAAAAAAAGGTAGCAGGCGCTCCTCTCCAGAAGTAACATAGCACGATTACCCGTTCTGAGATGAGAATTCGCAGCACATGCTTTTTGCTCACTGTACCTTTCACAGATGGGAAATAACCATTTGCATATCAGTCTTTGTCCTGCCCACATGGGCAGTCCAGCACCGAAATGCTATGGCAATTCCTCTCTGAACAAGAGCACCAACAGCAACCCCATACACTTGTTGCAGCCTTGTTGGGCTTCATCAGTGAGGTGAAGCTGCGCCTCTCTGAGCACAGTGAGCAGGGAGTCCACGTCTCGTTGCCCCAAGGTAACTCGGGGTGACCAACCCCAAGTTCCTTACAAATATTTCAAAAAAAGGTAGCAGACGCTCCTCTCCAGAAGGAACATGGCATGATAACCAGTTCTGAGATGAGAGTTTGCAGCACACGCCTTTTGCTCACTGTACCTTTCACAGATGGGAAATAACCATTTGCATATCATTTTTTGTCCCGCCCACATGGGCAGTCCAGCACCAAAATGCTATGGTAATTCCTCTCTGAACAAGAGTACCAACAGCAACCCCATACACGTGTTTCAGCCTTGTTGGGCCTCATCAGTGAGGTGAAGCTGCGCCTCTCTGAGCACAGTGAGCAGCGAGACCACGTCTGGTTGCCCCCAGGTAACTCAGGGTGACCAACCCCAAGTTCCTTACAAATATTTCAAAAAAAGGTAGCAGGCCCTCCTCTCCAGAAGGAACACGGCATGATAACCAGTTCTGAGATGAGAGTTTGCAGCACACGCCTTTTGCTCACTGTACCTTTCACAGATCGGAAATACCCATTTGCATATCAGCCTTTGTCCCGCCCACATGGGCAGTCCAGCACCGAAATGCTATGGCAATTCCTCTCGAACAAGAGTACCAACAGCAACCCCATACACGTGTTTCAGCCTTGTTGGGCCTCATCAGTGAGGTGAAGCTGCGCCTCTCTAAGCACAGTGAGCAGGGAGTCCACGTCTCGTTGCCCCAAGGTAACTCCAAGGTCCCCAAGGTAACTCGGGGTGACAAACCCCATGTTCCTTACTAATATTTCAAAAAAAATGTAGCAGACGCTCCTCTCCGGAAGGAACATGGCATGAAAACCATTTCTGAACGGAGAGTTTGCAGCACACGCTTTTTGCTCACTGTACCTTTCACAGATGGGAAATATCTATTTGCATATCAGTCTTTGTCCCGCCCACATGGGCAGTCCCGCACCGAAATGCTATGGCAATTCCTCTCTGAACAAGAGTACCAACAGCAACCCCACACATGTTTCAGCCTTGTTGGGCCTCATCAGTGAGGTGAAGCTGTGCCTCTCTGAGCACAGTGAGCAGGAAGTCCAAGTCTGGTTGCCCCCAGGTAACTGAGGGTGACCAACCCCAAGTTCGTTACACATATTTCAAAAATAGGTAGCAGGTGCTCCTCTCCAGAAGGAACATGTCATGATAACCAGTTCTGAGATGAGAGTTTAGAGCACACGCTTTTTGCTCACTGTACCTTTCACAGATGGGAAATATCTATTTGCATATCAGTCTTTGTCCCGCCCACATGGGCAGTCCCGCACCGAAATGCTATGGCAATTCCTCTCTGAACAAGAGTACCAACAGCAACCCCATACACATGTTTCAGCCTTGTTGGGCCTCATCAGTGAGGTGAAGCTGTGCCTCTCTGAGCACAGTGAGCAGGAAGTCCAAGTCTGGTTGCCCCCAGGTAACTGAGGGTGACCAACCCCAAGTTCGTTACACATATTTCAAAAATAGGTAGCAGGTGCTCCTCTCCAGAAGGAACATGTCATGATAACCAGTTCTGAGATGAGAGTTTAGAGCACACGCTTTTTGCTCACTGTACCTTTCACAGATGGGAAATATCTATTTGCATATCAGTCTTTGTCCCGCCCACATGGGCAGTCCCGCACCGAAATGCTATGGCAATTCCTCTCTGAACAAGAGTACCAACAGCAACCCCATACACATGTTTCAGCCTTGTTGGGCCTCATCAGTGAGGTGAAGCTGTGCCTCTCTGAGCACAGTGAGCAGGGAGTCCACGTCTGGTTGCCCCCAGGTAACTCAGGGTGACCAACCCAATTTCCTTAAAAATATTTCAAGAAAAGGTAGCAGGCGCTCCTCTCCAGAAGGAACATGGCATGTTAACCAGTTCTGAGATGAGGGTTTGCAGCACACGCTTTTTGCTCACTGTACCTTTCCAGATAGGAAATTTCCATTTGCATATCAGTCTTTGTCCCGCCCACATGGGCAGTCCAGCAGCGAAATGCTATGGCAATTCCTTTATGAACAAGAGTACCAACAGCAACCCCATACACATGTATCAGCCTGGATGGACCTCATCAGTGAGGGGAAGCTGTGCCTCTCTGAGCACAGTGAGCAGGAAGTCCACGTCTGGTTGCCCCCAGGTAACTCAGGGTGGCCAACCCCAAGTTCGTTACAAATATTTCAAAAATAGGTAACAGGCGCTCCTCTCCAGAAGGAACATGGCATGATAACCAGTTCTGAGATGAGAGTTTGCAGCACACGGTTTTTGCTCACTGTACCTTTCACAGATGGGAAATATCCATTTGCATATCAGTCTTTGTCCCGGCCACATGGGCAGTCCATCACCGAAATGCTATGGCAATTCCTCTCGAACAAGTGTACCAACAGCAACCCCATACACGTGTTTCACCTTGTTGGGCCTCATCAGTGATGTGAATCTGCGGCTCTCTGAGCACAGTGAGCAGGGAGTCCAAGTCTGGTTGCCCCCAGGTAACTCAGGGTGACCAACCCAATTTCCTTACAAATATTTCAAGAAAAGGTAGCAGGCGCTCCTCTCCAGAAGAAACAAGGTATGATAACCAGTTCTGAGATGAGAGTTTGCAGCACACGGTTTTTGCTCACTGTACCTTTTACAGATGGGAAAAATCCATTTGCATATCAGTCTTTGTCCCGCCCACATGGGCAGTCTAGCACCAAAATACTATAGTATTTCCTCTATGAACAAGAATACCAACAGCAACCCCATACTCATGTTTCAGCCTTCTTGGGCCTCATCAGTGAGGTGAAGCTGTGCATTTCTGAGCACAGTGAGCACAAAGTCCACGCCTGGTTGCCCCAAGGTAACTCAGGTGGCCAACCCCAAGTTCGTTACAAATATTTCAAAAATAGGTAGCAGGCGCTCCTCTCCAGAAGGAACATAGCACGATTACCCGTTCTGAGATGAGAATTTGCAGCACATGCTTTTTGCTCACTGTACCTTTCACAGATGGGAAATATCCATTTGCATATCAGTCTTTGTCCCGCCCACATGGGCAGTCCAGCACCAAAATGCTATGGCAATTCCTCTCGAACAAGAGTACCAACAGCAACCCCATACACGTGTTTCAGCCTTGTTCGGCCTTATCAGTGAGGTGAAGCTGTGCCTCTCTGAGCACAGTCAGCAGGGAGTCCACGTCTCGTTGCCCCAAGGTAACTCGGGGTGACCAACTCCAAGTTCCTTACAAATATTTCAAAAAAAGGTAGCAGTCGCTCCTCTCCAGAAGGAACATAGCATGATAACCAGTTCTGAGTTGAGAGTTTGCAGCACACTGTTTTTGCTCACTGTACCTTTCACAGATGGGAAATACCCTTTTGCATATCAGTCTTTGTCCCGCCCACATGGGCAGTCCAGCACCAAAATGCTATGGCAATTCCTCTCTGAACAAGAGTACCAACAGCAACCCCATACACGTGTTTCAGCCTTGTTGGGCCTCATCAGTGAGGTGAAGCTGTGCCTTTCTGAGCCCAGTGAGCAGGAAGTCCATGTTTGATTGCCCCCAGGTAACTCAAGGTGACCAACCCCAAGTTCGTTACAAATATTTCAAAAATAGGTAGCAGGCACTCCTCTCCAGAAGGAACATAGCATGATAACCAGTTCTGAGTTGAGAGTTTGCAGCACACGCTTTTTGCTCACTGTACCTTTCACAGATGGGAAATATCAATTTGCATATCAGTCTTTGTCCCGGCCACATGGGCAGTCCAGCACCGAAATGCTATGGCAATTCCTCTCTGAACAAGAGTACCAACAGCAACCCCATACATGTGTTTCAGCCTTGTTGGGCCTCATCAGTGAGGTGAAGCTGCGCCTCTCTGAGCACAGTGAGCAGGGAGACCACGTCTGGTTGCCCCCAGGTAACTCAGGGTGACCAATCCCACGTTCCTTACAAATATTTCAAAAAAAGGGTAGCAGGCGCTCCTCTCCAGAAGGAACATGGCATGATAACCAATTGTGAGATGAGAGTTTGCAGAATACGTTTTTTGCTCACTCTACCTTTCACAGATGGAAAATATCCATTTGCATTTCAGTCTTTGTCTCACCCACATGGGCAGTCCAGCACCAAAATGCTATGGCAATTCCTCTCTGAACAAGAGTACCAACAGCAACCCCATACACGTGTTTCAGCCTTGTTGGGCCTCATCAGTGAGGTGAAGCTGCGCCTCTCTCAGCACAGTGAGCAGCGAGACCACGTCTGGTTGCCCCCAGGTAACTCAGGGTGACCAACCCCAAGTTCCTTACAAATATTTCAAAAAAAGATAGCAGGCCCTCCTCTCCAGAAGGAACACGGCATGATAACCAGTTCTGAGATGAGAGTTTGCAGCACACGCTTTTTGCTCACTGTACCTTTCACAGATGGAAAATATACATTTGCATATCAGTCTTTGTCTCAACCACATGGGCAGTCCAGCACCGAAATGCTATGTCAATTCCTCTCTGAACAAGAGTACCAACAGCAACCCCATAAACGTGTTTTAGCCTTGTTGGGCCTCATCAGTGAGGTGAAGCTGCGCTTCTGAGCACAGTGAGCAGGGAGTCCACGTCTGCTTGCCCCCAGGTAACTCAGGTTGACCAAACCCAAGTTCCTTACAAATATTTCAAAAAAAGGTAGCAGGCGCTGCTCTCCAGGAGGAACATAGCATGATAACCAGTTCTGAGATGAGGGTTTGCAGCACACGCTTTTTGCTCACTGTACCTTTCCAGATGGGAAATTTCCATTTGCATATCAGTCTTTGTCCCGCCCACATGGGCAGTCCAGCACCGAAATGCTATGGCAATTCCTCTCTGAACAAGAGTACCAACAGCAACCCCATACACATGTTTCAGCCTTGTTGGGCCTCATCAGTGAGGTGAAGCTGTGCCTCTCTGAGCACAGTGAGCAGGAAGTCCACGTCTGGTTGCCCCCAGGTATCTGAGGGTGACCAACCCCAAGTTCGTTACAAATATTTCAAAAATAGGTAGCAGGCGCTCCTCTCCAGAAGGACCATGTCATGATAACCAGTTCTGAGATGAGAGTTTGCAGCACACGCTTTTTGCTCACTGTACCTTTCACAGATGGGAAATATCTATTTGCATATCAGTCTTTGTCCCGGCCACCTGGGCAGTACAGCACCGAAATGCTATGGCAATTCCTCTCGAACAAGAGTACCAACAGCAATCCCATACACGTGCTTCAGCCTTTTTGGGCCTCATCAGTGAGGTGAATCTGCGCCTCTCTGAGCACAGTGAGCAGGGAGTCCACGTCTGGTTGCCCCCAGGTAACTCAGGGTGACCAACCCCAAGTTCCTTAAAAATATTTCAAGAAAAGATAGCAGGCGCTGCTCTCCAGGAGGAACATAGCATGATAACCAGTTCTGAGATGAGAGTTTGCAGCACACGCTTTTTGCTCACTGTACCTTTCACAGATGGGCAATATCTATTTGCATATCAGTCTTTGTCCCGCCGACATGGGCAGTCCAGCACCAAAATGCTACGGCAATTACTCTCTGAACAAGAGTACCAACAGCAACCCCATACACGTGTTTCAGCCATGTTGGGCCTCATCAGTGAGGTGAAGCTGCGCCTCTCTGAGCACAGTGAGCAGGGAGACCACGTCTGGTTGCCCCCAGGTAACTCAGGGTAAGCAACCCCAAGTTCCTTACAAATATTTCAAAAAAAGCTAGCAAGCGCTCCTCTGCTGGAGGAACATAGCATAATAACCAGTTCTGAGATGAGGGTTTGCAGCACACGCTTTTTGCTCACTGTACCTTTCCAGATGGGAAATTTCCATTTGCATATCAGTCTTTGTCCCGCCCACATGGGCAGTCTAGCACCAAAATGCTATGGCAATTCCTCTCTGAACAAGAGTACCAACAGCAACCCCATACACATGTTTCAGCCTTGTTGGGCCTCATCAGTGAGGTAAAGCTGTGCCTCTCTGAGCACAGTGAGCAGGAAGTCCACGCCTGGTTGCCCCCAGGTAACTGAGGGTGACCAACCCCAAGTCGTTACAAATATTTCAAAAATAGGTAGCAGGCGCTCCTCTCCAGAAGGAACATGTCATGATAACCAGTTCTGAGATGAGAGTTTGCAGCACACGCTTTTTGCTCACTGTACCTTTCACAGATGGGAAATATCAATTTGCATATCAGTCTTTGTCCCGGCCACCTGGGCAGTACAGCACCAAAATGCTACGGCAATTCCTCTCGAACAAGAGTACCAACAGCAATCCCATACACGTGCTTCAGCCTTTTTGGGCCTCATCAGTGAGGTGAATCTGCGCCTCTCTGAGCACAGTGAGCAGGGAGTCCACGTCTGGTTGCCCCCAGGTAACTGAGGGTGACCAACCCCAAGTTCGTTACAAATATTTCAAAAATAGGTAGCAGGCGCTCCTCTCCGGAAGGAACATGGCATGAAAACCATTTGTGAACGGAGAGTTTGCAGCACACGCTTTTTGCTCACTGTACCTTTCACAGATGGGAAATATCTATTTGCATATCAGTCTTTGTCCCGCCCACATGGGCAGTCCCGCACCGAAATGCTATGGCAATTCCTCTCTGAACAAGAGTACCAACAGCAACCCCATACACATGTTTCAGCCTTGTTGGGCCTCATCAGTGAGGTGAAGCTGTGCCTCTCTGAGCACAGTGAGCAGGAAGTCCAAGTCTGGTTGCCCCCAGGTAACTGAGGGTGACCAACCCCAAGTTCGTTACACATATTTCAAAAATAGGTAGCAGGCGCTCCTCTCCAGAAGGAACATGTCATGATAACCATTTCTGAGATGAGAATTTAGAGCACACGCTTTTTGCTCACTGTACCTTTCACAGATGGGAAATATCAATTTGCATATCAGTCTTTGTCCCGGCCACCAGGGCAGTACAGCTCCAAAATGCTATGGCAATTCCTCTCGAACAAGAGTACCAACAGCAATCCCATACACGTGCTTCAGCCTTTTTGGGCCTCATCAGTGAGGTGAATCTGCGCCTCTCTGAGCACAGTGAGCAGGGAGTCCACGTCTGGGTGCCCCCAGGTAACTCAGGGTGACCAACCCAATTTCCTTAAAAATATTTCAAGAAAAGGTAGCAGGCGCTCCTCTCCAGAAGGAACATGCCATGTTAACCAGTTCTGAGATGAGGGTTTGCAGCACACGCTTTTTGCTCACTATACCTTTCCAGATGGGAAATTTCCATTTGCATATCAGTCTTTGTCCCGCCCACATGGGCAGTCCAGTAGCGAAATGCTATGGCAATTCCTTTATGAACAAGAGTACCAACAGCAACCCCATACACATGTTTCAGCCTGGATGGACCTCATCAGTGAGGTGAAGCTGTGCCTCTCTGAGCGCAGTGAGCAGGAAGTCCACGTCTGGTTGCCCCCAGGTAAATCAGGGTGGCCAACCCCAAGTTCGTTACAAATATTTCAAAAATAGGTAACAGGCGCTCCTCTCCAGAAGGAACATGGCATGATAACCAGTTCTGAGATGAGAGTTTGCAGCACACGGTTTTTGCTCACTGTACCTTTCACAGATGGGAAATATCCATTTGCATATCAGTCTTTGTCCCGGCCACATGGGCAGTCCATCACCGAAATGCTATGGCAATTCCTCTCGAACAAGTGTACCAACAGCAACCCCATACACGTGTTTCACCTTGTTGGGCCTCATCAGTGATGTGAATCTGCGGCTCTCTGAGCACAGTGAGCAGGGAGTCCAAGTCTGGTTGCCCCCAGGTAACTCAGGGTGACCAACCCAATTTCCTTACAAATATTTCAAGAAAAGGTAGCAGGCGCTCCTCTCCAGAAGAAACAAGATATGATAACCAGTTCTGAGATGAGAGTTTGCAGCACACGGTTTTTGCTCACTGTACCTTATACAGATGGGAAATATCCATTTGCATATCAGTCTTTGCCCCGGCCACATGGGCAGTCCAGCACCGAAATACTATGGCAATTCCTCTCGAACAAGAGTACCAACAGCAACCCCATACATGTGTTTCTAGCCTTGTTGGCCCTCATTAGGGAGGTGAATCTACGCCTCTCTGAGCACCGTGAGCAGGGGGTCCACATCTGTTTGCCCCCAGGTAACTCAGGGTGACCAAACCCAAGTTCCTTACAAATATTTCAAAAAAAGGTAGCAGGCGCTCCTCTCCAGAAGGAACATGGTATGATAACCAGTTCTGAGATGAGAGTTTGCAGCACATGCTTTTTGCTCACTGTACCTTTCACAGATGGGAAAAATCCATTTGCATATCAGTCTTTTTCCCGCCCACATGGGCAGTCTAGCACCAAAATACTATAGTATTTCCTCTATGAACAAGAATACCAACAGCAACCCCATACTCATGTTTCAGCCTTCTTGGGCCTCATCAGTGAGGTGAAGCTGTGCATCTCTGAGCACAGTGAGCACAAAGTCCACGCCTGGTTGCCCCAAGGTAACTCAGGGTGGCCAACCCCAAGTTTGTTACAAATATTTCAAAAATAGGTAGCAGGCGCTCCTCTCCAGAAGTAACATAGCACGATTACCCGTTCTGAGATGAGAATTTGCAGCACATGCTTTTTGCTCACTGTACCTTTCACAGATGGGAAAACACCATTTGCATATCAGTCTTTGTCCCGCCCACATGGGCAGTCCAGCACCAAAATGCTATGGCAATTCCTCTCGAACAAGAGTACCAACAGAAACCCCATACACGTGTTTCAGCCTTGTTGGGCCTTATCAGTGAGGTGAAGCTGTGCCTCTCTGAGCACAGTCAGCAGGGAGTCCACGTCTCGTTGCCCCAAGGTAACTCGGGGTGACCAACACCAAGTTCCTTACAAATATTTCAAAAAAAGGTAGCAGGCACTCCTCTCCAGAAGGAACATAGCATGATAACCAGTTCTGAGTTGAGAGTTTGCAGCACACGCTTTTTGCTCACTGTACCTTTCACAGATGGGAAATATCAATTTGCATATCAGTCTTTGTCCCGGCCACATGGGCAGTCCAGCACCGAAATGCTATGGCAATTCCTCTCTGAACAAGAGTACCAACAGCAACCCCATACATGTGTTTCAGCCTTGTTGGGCCTCATCAGTGAGGTGAAGCTGCGCCTCTCTGAGCACAGTGAGCAGGGAGACCACGTCTGGTTGCCCCCAGGTAACTCAGGGTGACCAATCCCACGTTCCTTACAAATATTTCAAAAAAAGGGTAGCAGGCGCTCCTCTCCAGAAGGAACATGGCATGATAACCAATTCTGAGATGAGAGTTTGCAGAATACGTTTTTTGCTCACTCTACCTTTCACAGATGGAAAATATCCATTTGCATTTCAGTCTTTGTCTCACCCACATGGGCAGTCCAGCACCAAAATGCTATGGCAATTCCTCTCTGAACAAGAGTACCAACAGCAACCCCATACACATGTTTCAGCCTTGTTGGGCCTCATCAGTGAGGTGAAGCTGTGCCTCTCTGAGCACAGTGAGCAGGAAGTCCAAGTCTGGTTGCCCCCAGGTAACTGAGGGTGACCAACCCCAAGTTCGTTACACATATTTCAAAAATAGGTAGCAGGCGCTCCTCTCCAGAAGGAACATGTCATGATAACCAGTTCTGAGATGAGAGTTTAGAGCACACGCTTTTTGCTCACTGTACCTTTCACAGATGGGAAATATCAATTTGCATATCAGTCTTTGTCCCGGCCACCAGGGCAGTACAGCTCCAAAATGCTAGGGCAATTCCTCTCGAACAAGAGTACCAACAGCAATCCCATACACGTGCTTCAGCCTTTTTGGGCCTCATCAGTGAGGTGAATCTGCGCCTCTCTGAGCACAGTGAGCAGGGAGTCCACGTCTGGTTGCCCCCAGGTAACTCAGGGTGACTAACCCAATTTCCTTAAAAATATTTCAAGAAAAGGTAGCAGGCGCTCCTCTCCAGAAGGAACATGGCATGTTAACCAGTTCTGAGATGAGGGTTTGCAGCACACGCTTTTTGCTCACTGTACCTTTCCAGATGGGAAATTTCCATTTGCATATCAGTCTTTGTCCCGCCCACATGGGCAGTCCAGTAGCGAAATGCTATGGCAATTCCTTTATGAACAAGAGTACCAACAGCAACCCCATACACATGTTTCAGCCTGGATGGACCTCATCAGTGAGGTGAAGCTGTGCCTCTCTGAGCACAGTGAGCAGGAAGTCCACGTCTGGTTGCCCCCAGGTAAATCAGGGTGTCCAACCCCAAGTTCGTTACAAATATTTCAAAAATAGGTAACAGGCGCTCCTCTCCAGAAGGAACATGGCATGATAACCAGTTCTGAGATGAGAGTTTGCAGCACACGGTTTTTGCTCACTGTACCTTTCACAGATGGGAAATATCCATTTGCATATCAGTCTTTGTCCCGGCCACATGGGCAGTCCATCACCGAAATGCTATGGCAATTTCTCTCGAACAAGTGCACCAACCGCAACCCCATACACGTGTTTCACCTTGTTGGGCCTCATCAGTGATGTGAATCTGCGGCTCTCTGAGCACAGTGAGCAGGGAGTCCAAGTCTGGTTGCCCCCAGGTAACTCAGGGTGACCAACCCAATTTCCTTACAAATATTTCAAGAAAAGGTAGCAGGCGCTCCTCTCCAGAAGAAACAAGGTATGATAACCAGTTCTGAGATGAGAGTTTGCAGCACACGGTTTTTGCTCACTGTACCTTATACAGATGGGAAATATCCATTTGCATATCAGTCTTTGTCCCGGCCACATGGGCAGTCCAGCACCGAAATACTATGGCAATTCCTCTCGAACAAGAGTACCAACAGCAACCCCATACATGTGTTTCTAGCCTTGTTGGCCCTCATTAGGGAGGTGAATCTACGCCTCTCTGAGCACAGTGAGCACAAAGTCCACGCCTGGTTGCCCCAAGGTAACTCAGGGTGGCCAACCCCAAGTTCGTTACAAATATTTCAAAAATAGGTAGCAGGCGCTCCTCTCCAGAAGGAACATAGCACGATTACCCGTTCTGAGATGAGAATTTGCAGCACATGCTTTTTGCTCACTGTACCTTTCACAGATGGGAAATATCCATTTGCATAGCACCAACATGCTATGGCAATTCCTCTCGAACAAGAGTACCAACAGCAACCCCATACACGTGTTTCAGCCTTGTTGGGCCTTATCAGTGAGGTGAAGCTGTGCCTCTCTGAGCACAGTCAGCAGGGAGTCCACGTCTCGTTGCCCCAAGGTAACTCGGGGTGACCAACTCCAAGTTCCTTACAAATATTTCAAAAAAAGGTAGCAGTCGCTCCTCTCCAGAAGGAACATAGCATGATAGCCAGTTCTGAGTTGAGAGTTTGCAGCACACGCTTTTTGCTCACTGTACCTTTCACAGATGGGAAATATCAATTTGCATATCAGTCTTTGTCCCGGCCACATGGGCAGTCCAGCACCGAAATGCTATGGCAATTCCTCTCTGAACAAGAGTACCAACAGCAACCCCATACATGTGTTTCAGCCTTGTTGGGCCTCATCAGTGAGGTGAAGCTGCGCCTCTCTCAGCACAGTGAGCAGCGAGACCACGTCTGGTTGCCCCCAGGTAACTCAGGGTGACCAACCCCAAGTTCCTTACAAATATTTCAAAAAAAGGTAGCAGGCCCTCCTCTACAGAAGGAACACGGCATGATAACCAGTTCTGAGATGAGAGTTTGCAGCACACGCTTTTTGCTCACTGTACCTTTCACAGATGGAAAATATCCATTTGCATATCAGTCTTTGTCTCAACCACATGGGCAGTCCAGCACCGAAATGCTATGTCAATTCCTCTCTGAACAAGAGTACCAACAGCAACCCCATACACGTGTTTTAGCCTTGTTGGGCCTCATCAGTGATGTGAAGCTGCGCTTCTGAGCACAGTGAGCAGGGAGTCCACGTCTGCTTGCCCCCAGGTAACTCAGGTTGACCAAACCCAAGTTCCTTACAAATATTTCAAAAAAAGGTAGCAGGCGCTGCTCTCCAGGAGGAACATAGCACGATAACCAGTTCTGAGATGAGAGTTTGCAGCACAAGCTTTTTGCTCACTGTACCTTTCACAGATGGGAAATATCTATTTGCATATCAGTCTTTGTCCCGCCGACATGGGCAGTCCAGCACCAAAATGCTATGGCAATTCCTCTCTGAACAAGAGTACCAACAGCAACCCCATACACGTGTTTCAGCCCTGTTGGGCCTCATCAGTGAGGTGAAGCTGCGCCTCTCTGAGCATGGTGAGCAGGGAGACCACGTCTGGTTGCCCCCAGGTAACTCAGGGTAAGCAACCCCAAGTTCCTTACAAATATTTCAAAAAAAGCTAGCAAGCGCTCCTCTGCTGGAGGAACATAGCATAATAACCAGTTCTGAGATGAGGGTTTGCAGCACACGCTTTTTGCTCACTGTACCTTTCCAGATGGGAAATTTCCATTTGCATATCAGTCTTTGTCCCGCCCACATGGGCAGTCCAGCACCAAAATGCTATGGCAATTCCTCTCTGAACAAGAGTACCAACAGCAACCCCATACACATGTTTCAGCCTTGTTGGGCCTCATCAGTGAGGTAAAGCTGTGCCTCTCTGAGCACAGTGAGCAGGAAGTCCACGTCTGGTTGCCCCCAGGTAACTGAGGGTGACCAACCCCAAGTTCGTTACAAATATTTCAAAAATAGGTAGCAGGCGCTCCTCTCCAGAAGGAACATGTCATGATAACCAGTTCTGAGATGAGAGTTTGCAGCACACGCTTTTTGCTCACTGTACCTTTCACAGATGGGAAATATCAATTTGCATATCAGTCTTTGTCCCGGCCACCTGGGCAGTACAGCACAAAAATGTTATGGCAATTCCTCTCGAACAAGAGTACCAACAGCAATCCCATACACGTGCTTCAGCCTTTTTGGGCCTCATCAGTGAGGTGAATCTGCGCCTCTCTGAGCACAGTGAGCAGGGAGTCCACGTCTGGTTGCCCCCAGGTAACTCGGGATGACCAATCACAAGTTCCTCACAAATATTTCAAAAAAAGGGTAGCAGGCGCTCCTCTCCAGAAGGAACATGGCATGATAACCAGTTCTGAGATGAGAGTTTGCAGAATATGTTTTTTGCTCACTGTACCTTTCACAGATGGAAAATATCCATTTGCATATCAGTCTTTGTCTCACCCACATGGGCAGTCCAGCACCGAAATGCTATGGCAATTCCTCTCTGAACAAGAGTACCAACAGCAACCCCATACACGTGTTTTAGCCTTGTTGGGCCTCATCAGTGAGGTAAAGCTGCGCTTCTGAGCACAGTGAGCAGGGAGTCCACGTCTCCTTGCCCCCAGGTACTTCAGGTTGACCAAACCCAAGTCCCTTACAAATATTTCAAAAAAAGGTAGCAGGCGCTCCTCTCCAGGAGGAACATAGCATGATAACCAGTTCTGAGATGAGAGTTTGCAGCACACGCTTTTTGCTCACTGTACCTTTCACAGATGGGAAATATCTATTTGCATATCAGTCTTTGTCCCGTCGACATGGGCAGTCCAGCACCAAAATGTTATGGCAATTCCTCTCTGAACAAGAGTACCAACAGCAACCCCATACACGTGTTTCAGCCCTGTTGGGCTACATCAGTGAGGTGAAGCTGCTCTCTCTGAGCACAGGGAGCAAGGAGACCACATCTGGTTGCCCCCAGGTAACTCAGGGTGACCAACCAGAAGTTCCTTACAAATATTTCAAAAAAAGCTAGCAGGCGCTCCTCTCCAGGAGGAACATAGCATGATAACCAGTTCTGAGATGAGGGTTTGCAGCACACGCTTTTTGCTCACTGTACCTTTCCAGATGGGAAATGTCCATTTGCATATCAGTCTTTGTCCCGCCCACATGGGCAGTCCAGCACCGAAATGCTATGGCAATTCCTCTCTGAACAAGAGTACCAACAGCAACCCCATACACGTGTTTCAGCATTGTTGGGCTTCATCAGTGAGGTGAAGCTGCGCCTCTCCGAGGTAGAGTGAGCAGGGAGTCCACGTCTGGTTGCCCCCAGGTAACTCAGGGTGACCAACCCCAAGTTCCTTACAAATATTTCAAAAAAAGGTAGCAAGCTCTCCTCTCCAGAAGGAACATAGCATGATAACCAGTTCTGAGATGAGCGTTTGCAGCACACACTTTTTGCTCACTGTACCTTTCACAGATGGGAAATATCCATTTGCATATCAGTCTTTGTCCCGCCCACATGAGCTTTCCTGCACTGAAATGCTATGGCAATTCTTCTCTGAACAAGAGTACCAACAGCAACCCCATACACGTGTTTCAACCTTGTTGAGCTTCATCAGTGAGGTGAAGCTGAGCCTCTCTAAGCACAGTGAGGTACCCTGCAAGCACATCTTTAAATATATAAATAATTTCTTTCACATCTGCTATCAAAATGATAAAAGTGGCCAAAATGGTGGTTTTTAAACTTTCCAAAATAAATAGCACATAAAAAGGACTATATATTAAGCAAAGTACAAAAATGGCTGCCACATGTTCACTGCAACTATCACAGGCAAGTTACTGACAACAGTAACACCAACCAATTGCAAACACTGAAACACATAGAGAACCTTTTCTTTTTCAACCATCCTTTTATAGCCGCAGCTCTTCAACCTTCGGCTATAAACACCTTCTTATAGCTGCAGATACACGTACATGTTTTACTAGCTTGAAAACAGACATTGTCAATCTTTATAAGTTCAAATAAGACAAGGGTAGAGGTGAGGACATGGAATCAGAAATACATTTAAGAATGTGTTGTCTACATGTACAAATGTGTGGTCTAACATTCACAGGATAATATGATTATTGCACAGAAAGGTATGGCTTAATACTTGCTTCTATTAACAAAGAGGTGTGTACAACAGCAACCAATCAACTGACGTGATAAGTTAACGTGCCTACGTATGCCTGGCTGAATGCTGCATACCCACTTGTATAGCAACACCCTATGATGATATTAGTTTCATAGCCACAGCTACATGGAACAACAGTGAAAAAATGCTTTGCTGCACTTTCAAACCCTCACCAAGAACCCCCAACATCTCTGCCAGCTCACCCCACTTCCCTGATGGCCTCCTCACATCCTCTCCCCTCTCCTATCCCCCCTATGACACTCATGGTTTCTATGATGCAGTTTTGATCCAAATGGCGGATAGCCGCGGCTATGCAATTTGCCAAAATACACAATGTACCATTGGCCAGTATATAGCTGCGATTACACGTGCGCCTGTGGATTGCCGCAACTATGTATGCTGTGCATTTATTGGCATTGTCGTAGCCTCGGTTATGCCCTTCAGTAGTTTCTTCGATTCAACGTGAATGAGGTTCGCCCAATCACAACTCTTGTTGCATAGCCATGACTATTAATTATTTCCAAATGAAATAAACATTATTTTCATATGTATACATTCAGCTGTCCTTGTGAGTTGTATTTTGGCATACATACATTATAGGAGATAATGGGAGAAAAGTGCAGAAGCATGAATAGATTGGGTAAGAGTAGAGAAGGTGTGGGTAGAGTGTATGGATGGGGAAAGACATGGTGAGGATATGATGGTGGTACAAAACATGTAAGTAGGGTAGGTGTGGGTAGTCAGGGTTAGGTAAGGTGGGATACAATAAAGAGGGAGGGAGGATGGTGGGTGGCTGCGGTAGAGAGGGTGGGGGGACGTTGGGTGCATGTAGTGAAGGTGTGATACATAGATCCGCAGACGTAGAGACACTATCCAAGACCAAAGTAATATATGCACTGTGAATATGTCATCATCTGCAGTCTAAAAATAAAATATATATTAATTGGAGAATAAAATCCCAATACCAGACAAGTGCTTGTGGTCTTTTTGGTATGTGTCTGCACTAGGAACATGACAACCTGAGTAAAACCTGGTAGCCAAATACCTGAGCAAGCTTGCCAACCTAAATAAAAACAAAAACAATGGTTTGTGCCCGCCCTTTGAGAAAAAGTTACAGTGTCCACCCATGTGTGTTCTTTACTTATGCCCTGAAAATCAGTCACAATCACAGGAGAATAACTGCACCAGTGTTCAGGATTGCAAACTCTTTTGCAAATACTCATGACTTACTTGCCCACCTATCACGTCTCTTCCTCACCCCCATATCTAGTTTTCAACAATATTATCTTTTATAAAGATAAAAAGATACCTTGAAAAGTACACATACCATAATGTCACTCGAAAAGATTCTCTCAGCGAGCACTGGGAACACAAGGAAGGGGGGCCAGCCCTTTCAGGACATGTTGCTGTAAGAGGTCTTGTAACTTCTACACAATCATTAGATAAAATGGTCTGAGGGAGCCAGCACTTCCTCGCTTTGAAACTAAGCAAGGTCATTCCTGATTACTACATTAACGGGAGTCCTGAATGCTATTGTTTCACTGGACACAGCCTTCAGCCAAAAAGTGTGCAATTGTGGAATTATTACCCACATCTTCATTAGGAGACTTCACATATCATAATGCAATTGAGCAAAAAACAAAAAAATATGCTCTCAGAGAGCACTGGGAACATAAGGAAGGGGCCAATCCCCTCATGCCATGTTGCTCCAAGTCATCTTGTAACTTCTCATTTATTGGGTGTTAGGCAGAATCATATGCAGTACCCTTTCGGAACACCACACACAATTAAGACTACAAGTGACAATAGAAATTCACCTCTAGTACAGGCCTGTACTACACAGTAAAGTGGTAGTGATGGCTGAGCAGCCAGACTTACCTCAAGAGTCAAGTGAGCAGGATCAATAGTTACACAAAGGACAGCAATTACTATGGTTCAAACAAACACTGACTCAGGTTTTCTGAGTAAAATAATATACATTTATTTACACATCAGTTGTAAAACAATTCACTAGATTAAAGCAGTAGAAAAATCACACTCTTGATATACTACACACCACCCAATAGATTCTGGACAAGTTAAGCTCAAAATGAAGTGTGAGCAAAATGGCACTCCAGCAATTTAAAAAGGGAGGAAAAGACAAGGTTAGACACAAATTAAGCAGCACCAACAAATAAGTAAGCAGGGCAATCTAGAAAAGGATACTATGGTGAGGAAATCAAATCAAGAAGCCTGTGCCAAAGTCAATGGGCCAGAGTCTTTGCAGAGGATCACACAGTTCGGAGTACTTTGCGGTTAAGTCTTTGCCAAGAGTTCGAAACGAAGTTGGTCGGAAGAAAAGTTACTTAAAAGAGTAGAGAAGGACAAGCCCTCGGATTGGTGAAAGATTTCAAACACGTTCACCGTGGTCGGACGGAACGACCTAAAGCGACTGTTGGACTGACATGAAGTAGGAAGACTGGAGGGTCCTGCACTGCCCAGGGAAGAAACCAGCAGCAGAGCAAAGCAACAAATAAAAGGTGTGCTCCTTAAAACCCAAGCAGGGTCCAGTCCTTCTGGCTATCTGGTTCACTGTAGCTGTGCACAGCAAATTCGACCAGAGGATGGAGGCCTGGCTTGCAGTTTGGCGAACTGGTTGGTCCCACCAGCTCAATGGAAGAAGATTCCTTGCAGATTTTCCCTGTCGTCAAAGATTGGAGATTTTGGACCCGCACAGGGGTCCAGTCGTGGTAGAGGACCTCTTCTGTCAGCTTCTCTACGGTTCTCGCGATCCAGTGGTGACTCTGCCATCTCAGTTTTTCCCCCATTCACACAGCCTGGCTGTCAATCACACAGCAGGGTGGCTGTCCCGGCGGGACATTCACCACAGCCAATCATACAGAGTGTGACATGGGTCTCCAACGAGACCCTGTGCAGGGAGTCTCAAAGCACCTGCTGTTTCTGAGATGCAGTTTGCCTTGACATGTTGGCTATTGGCGGCTATTCTGTCCATAACACAGGCCACAGAAAAGCTTTTTGTTGCAAACTCCGTCCCTAGACCCCCTCCCAAATTTCAGTTGATGTCCTCTACCTCCCCCTTACCTCTAGACTGATGGCATTTGCATGTTTCCTAACCTTCAAATGGCTTTTTACCCACGTTTCATTTTTAGATACCCTCGGCTATAAGCATGGCTATCTCTTGCATCGGGCAAAAACAAAGATGGTGGAGGTTTAATTTATAAACACCCAGTTTCTCTGTAGTTTTCCAAAGATATAGCTATCTCTTTTGGAAAAGGGGTACCCAGTTCTCTATCAAATATATAAAAAATACTACTGCGCAGAATAACCCCAAACCGTGAAAAGGACTCCAGTCAACGTTTCATGCCCAAGTTGTTTCAGACCTGTTCAAATTTCGTCCAGCGGTTTGACTGTGTGGTCCTGATAAAATTGACCTTTTTTGTTTATGGGAAAATGAAAGGGAAGTAGGCTGCAATTTTTTTTTTAATACAAATTTTTTTAACAAATCTTTACCGAATGTTGTGGTCTTGGGGAGTGTGTGGGGGTGCGGGGGTGGGTGGCTGTCCCTAATTGACTTCCAAATTTTGGCCAAAACCGCTGCACGAGTCAAAAGTTATTATCAATTCATTTTTTGGAGGTTCCTATGGGAGGCTGACTCACCTTAACTATAGGGCGGCGGTTGCTGCCCTATAATGCAGTGAAAAAAACCTTGGTTAAGAGAGAGTTAAGGTGATCAGATTTAACACAATAAAACCTCTGAAATTCAGCAACTGAATTTCGAGCATGTCACATTAACTATGTGCTCCCTGTTGTGCAGCATAAAACCACAATATGACATCGCAGATGACATCACTGATGACATCACTGGCGACATCACTAATTACATCATACATAACATCACTAATGAGATCAATAATGACATCAAATGTGACATTACTGTTTAAATAAATGTGAATATTTTTGTGGACCTCTTTCGATACATATTTTATTTTTTTACACTTAACAATAATAACTACATGACGTGGAACAATACACTGCTGCAGAAGTATGCTATGATTCATGTGGAACATTAATTTGTACTACTTATCAACTTATAAACTTTTAAATAAAAATATGTTACATTACACAAATGGTTTGAATTTCATGTGTTTGTAAACCATTACAATACTTAATTGCAGGGAAAGTACCTGATTCTGGTAAATCTTTTGCGCGTATTTCAAGCATAATATTATAAGTATGTGTTGTAGTAAATAAAAAAAAGGAATGGATAGAAGTAGCAACATGTTTAATAGTACGTGTTATGAAAATAGTCAATATTCACATTTAAATTTACAATTCTCCTTACTGTAATAACATTAAATGAACACATTATTGTATTTACTTAAATAAATTGCATACAAAAGGAAGTATGTGCCCATGTGTTTGTGATAATATATAATCTAAGAATTCAAAGTCTGGTTAATATGCTACATAATTACATTTATAGAAAAGAAATTAAGCTCGAAAGTCAATATTGATTTATAGACAAAATGTCATTTATTTTCCAATATAACAGATAACTTTCTGAAGTACATACAAGCTTAAATACTATTCTTCTTTGTAATAAAGGGCCGCATTACGAATGTGGTGGCCACGGTATGAACGGTGCCGTTAAGGGAACGGCACTGTTCATACCGGGCCGCCACATTACGAGTTCTGCGGGTCCCGCTCTGTACGCCTGGCCAGACCAGACGTGCAGAGCAGCACACTAGCAGAACAGGATGCTAACAACCGACCCGTCATTAACAGGTCCGTTGTTAGCATCCTCCCCATTCCCATTAAGCCCTATGGGGGATTAAATGGGAATGGGGACGTAACGGGTCTGGGTCCCGCGAATGGGAATTACCAGGCCCGCAAAGGTCGGAATGGGCCAGTAATTCCCATTTTGCGGGACCTGGACCCGAGTTTGGGGGTAGCCATGCCACTAAAAACGGCATGGCAACCTCCAAACTCGTAATGAGGCCCAATTTCTGCATGTTCTTACATTTTTATACCGCACATTTCATTTAAAGAAGCAATGGCAGAATACATTGTACAGAGTAAGTATGACGTGCGCATATATATTATCTTAAAAACATAGTTGTCATATTTCAAAAAAGTAATTAATCACACCAGTGACATCAGTGATTTCATGCAAAATGTAATTAGTGATGCCATCTGTGATGTCATCAGTGATGTCATGTATGATATCACTAGTGATGTCACCAGTGATGTTTTCAGTGATATCATCAGTAATGTCATCTCTGATATCATTGTGGACATACGCTTTGCAACAGGGGGTGCATAGTTAAGGTGCACTTATTCGAAATGTGACAGCTGAATTTCAGGGGTGTTGTTGCATTAAATCTGATCACCTTAACTCTCTCCTAACTAAAGTCTTTTTCACAGAATTTCAAGGGTTTGATTATACTATAGTTTCTTCAAGTCCCACTAGCTACGGCCTTCGGCTGTGGCCACTATACATGTTGCACCAATAGATTTTTTTGTGGCCCATCCTTGCAGTTCAAAAAGACATACACACAATCAAGGGAGATGTTATAAGAACGCACCCAGCTATCTTTACACATAATCACATTGTTGGTGACTTTAAAAACCAAATTAGCCATCCTTGCAGTTCAAAAAGACATGGACACATTCAAGGAAGATATTATAGGAAAGCACCCAAGTAGAAATCCTCATTGATTCCGTTTGGACTCATGCTGTCTAGCTTGTCAAACCAATAGAGTTCCCTCGGATTTAATTCCCTCTGATACAGATTACAGTGAATGTTGATTTGAGAAACACATTGGAATGTGTGCTCCTGACGAAGGGACAATTGTCCTGAAACGCATAGAGAAAAATTGTATCTATGTATAATGTATGCACTTGATAAAGTTTGATGAATTAATTGCAATATGATTTATACATGTAAAACATATTTGTATAACCTTGATGTTATGTCTATCCCTATAATATTCATTTGTACAAAAACTGCATGAATGAATTCATTTCTTGATATAAATGCATCACAATTACTGTTTGTTTTTACAGACATACGAGGTGTGCAGGGGACGCGAGTGATCCACAGCTTGTGGACACTGGCTTCTCTCACCATAAAGAGTATTGCAAGAGCAATTCAAATGTATTGACAAACTGCTACTCATAAAATGCAGTAACTGCAATGCTATGCGCTGATCCCTACATGTGCAAGTGGTAGTGGTGCTGCAAAGCAGTGAACGTAAAAGAGATGCGTGCCACAGAAATGTGTCAAAATGCACACAGATGAGCATCTCACATACGTCTGCTAAGAGACGAACATTGTCACCATTACTGCGCCACTCCACTGTCAAAATGGGTGCATCGGGGGTGTTTACTATTGTTTTGTATTTTAAAATGTTTTCTTTACAGTACGTATTGCACATACAGTAAAGAAAACATGTTTTCAGAGATTTAGAATGGCAACATACACTGTTGTGTTTCAATGCACCAATTTGATTTAGTTATTGAATCTACATGAAGAGAGTTTCTAAAAGTCAACACTCTCATATTTACATATTTGGGAAATGTATAGTTTCATTCTATATTAATATTTTTAAATATTAAACTTAACATTAACTACTGGTATATTTGATGTTGTTAAACGCATTTGTGTATGCTGTGCCTCACATCTTATTTAATTGGAACAAAACAAGCTATGCAAAATGCATGTCACGCATAAAACTAAAATCAAATTAGCAGAAACTTTAAAACTAAGAGACATAAAGCAGGAAAATAGTTGGATTACATGCCAAAATGTAATTATTTAACTAAATGAAGGGTTTAAACAATTACAATGTGAGTCAGCACTTTTTGACATTAAATAAAGTCATTACCTACATTCGCAATCTGTGTATATGAAGATTGACGTTAATATAAGCAGTATCCGTAAGGGGCATATTGCACATGGTTAAGATTGATCTTAATCAGAAAAGTGTTGATGTTTAAATAAAGGCCCGATTTAATAGAAGGCATATTGATTTTGTGTTTATTAAGATTGAGCCCTACATAACCTGTGATGATGTTTAAATTAAACGATGTCACTATTTAAACGATGTTGGCGTGTAATAAGAGATGTTGTGTGTTTCAAATGTGTGTATCCTGATATTCTCCTATTATCTGCAGCATATCTGCCGCCTGGAATACAGGGACATTTTTCAGTTGGAGAACATTCTCGACAATGAACATTTGTTTCAGGTATCAACAACCGTTAATATTAGATACCTGATAGTAGGAGTCATGCAAGGTTTTCTTTTACTGTGTTTATATAACAATAATCTTCAAACAGTGCCCAGTAGAAAATGATTGCACATTTGATTTCGATTTATTCAAAACTCCAAATGTTCACAGCATATTATTTTCGAGAAGGAATATACAAACAGGAATTTTCCGGTATATTCCATTCTAAGACTGTTTGAAACTGGGCTGTTTTAATATTCCACGGAATCGACTGCTTGATATGGGCTGAGGTTAAATATTCCACGGAATCGACTGCTTGATATGGGCTGAGGCTGAATATTCCACGGAATCGACTGCTTGATATGGGCTGAGGTTGAATATTCCACGGAATCGACTGCTTGATATGGGCTGAGGCTGAATGTTCCACGAAATCGACTGCTTGAGAGGTTGATGTGATTCCGGCAAAATTGGCAAGCCTGTGCCTAGAGTCTTTGGCCAGGATCGGCAGTCAGGTGCATGTGTGTGTGGTTCAGATGAGTTCGAAGGAAGGCCACGGTTTAAATGTCCATATAAGGAAGTCAGCGTTGTAGGTTTAATCAGGGCCGGTCCTTTCAGTACAAGAGAGATTTTGGAGGAAGCGTATGCCAAATTTCTTTTCATTTTTTTAAATAGAACATTCGTTGTTATTCTCCAGTAAGTTCCATTTCTTTCTTAGGGATGTCAAAGTATCTAGAGTTTGGAGAACGCAGGCGTAATAACCCCCTTGAGCTGGTTAACGTAAGCCAGACAGTAGCATTAGGTATGGGAATAAAAGGCCCCCTTTTAGGCCCCCTGGTTTCCCATTCTGGATATAATCTTGTGTGGCTATGACGTAGGTTCCTGCCAGCACGAACAAGAAAAGGCATGCAATATTTTATGTCCTGAAGTTTCATAGGGTTGATGGGAATAACTCAATACACAAAAGTGATATTAACAATTTTGAAGAACTATTATTTGACAGACATTCATTCATCCGATGAGTGAGAGAGGCCGTTTCAACTACTTTGTAAGCAAGACCACGTGCCTCTCCACAGACTAATACAGTTTCTCACTCCTATAGTGACAGGGAATTGACACAATGGGATCCTTAGAAAAGAAGCTGAATCAACCTGCATGACGACAAAACCAGGGCTATTTTATTCCATTACATGTGTTTATTATTATTATTATTATTATTATTATTATTATTATTATTATTATTATTATTATTATTTTATTTATTGAGCACGGTCCTAGCTTTGAGAAGCAACATAGCACTTTATAGAGGTATATAACAGTACAGATGCATAACAGAGTGCTTTTCTGAGACGTCTTGTTCTTTTTAATGCATGCTACCTCCAAACGTTAAAGACACCGATAAATATAGCAGGGATTGCCTTGTACACAATATAAAGATTACTTTGTCATCTGTATATAAGATAAACTTGATCTATTTTCCCATTGGCATATATAGGGGATTCAAGGAAAATACGTTGTTAAAGGAACGTTCTGGTTAAGTTGAACTAATAAAAACCCATGAAATAAAAATAAAAAAACATTGTTAAAGGGACATTATGGTTACAAGTAAAACTGAAAACCCTACAAAATATACCAGTTTTGGTAAGCTAAGCAACCATAACTCACGCCACCTCTGTGCACTGCTAAGACTAACACACAAAGGACATGAAAGATGTCATCACAAATGTCATTGATGACATCACATATCTGTGCCACTTGTTTTTGTTCACTGACATGTCTAGGCTATTTCTTTGTTTTACTGATTATAAGAATTTCAAAACATTCAAAAGGTGCTATATATCTACACATTAACCTGCTCATATGTTCTTAAAGTACTTTCCTCTGAGCTCATGGCGTACATACATGGGGCAATACGGAGGCCTCAAACAGACAATTAACTTGTTACATGATGATCAACTCTAATGTTATTGTTATTTTCTGGTGATGTTGTTTCTTTATTTCTAACTTTATTTTGCCTGTACATGCCTATAATTTGTATATGCATTTTTTCTACTAACACAAGTGTGTGGTAAGTTTTTAATTCTTAGCTGTTTATTCCATGTTTAACATTACTCAAAACTCTGATATGGTAGCATTTATTATTGTATTATCGGAAATTACCACATTAAACATATTGCACTTCTATTGTAAATGCTGCGCCATTGCCTATGTGTATGCAAGATTAGGTTCCTGTACTAACAACAACACTCAAATATAATGTTTTGTTTAGATGAGTACATTATTTAATACATTAAGTAGTTGATGATAGGGCTCCCAATCACCCCTAACATCATGTTACGAACATTATAAACACAACCCCCTGTAGGGACTGTTAATCAAAATGAGTTTACTTTGTGATGTCATCAGTGATGTCATCAATAACGTGTGTTGTCATATTTCATGTCCTTGATGTTAGTCTTAGTAGTGCACGGTGGTGGCGTGAGTTATGGTTGCTTAGCTTACCATAACTGGTGAATTTCAGGGGTTTTTCAATTTTACTTGTAACCATGACGTCCCTTTAACAAAGTTTTTTCACTGAATTTCATCCGTTTTTGTTAGTGCAACTTAACCATAATGTCCCTTTAACAAAGTCTTTTCACAGAATTTCATGGGTATTTTCCAGTGCACCCTAATTTGCTACAACTTCCTAATATAATACTTACCCCCAATATAGCAGCATTTTCGGTGGATTTACAAAGTTTGACCTTAAAACAATATCAATCCCTGCATTCTACCAACATTTTTAACACTTTTACAACTTTTCCCACTGTTTTTGTGTTCACCGATATTTACGAATGTCTGACATCATTGTGGACTCTGGACAGTGTCACATAAATGTGTCACACAATGAAGACGACCAGGAAGATGAGGTAGAGGAACAATCCTCTAGCACCCAGAGAGAATCATGGGTGTGGAAGTTCTTGTCCACTATTTTGGGCTTACCAAAGGCTAAGGCTACCAAGTGAAATGCACTGAGTGCTCAGTCACGGACAACCTGGGCACAACTCCTACGGGGCCACCATCATGCGCTGCCACCCCAAATCCAACCACCGGGATGCTCTCAGAAGGGCCTTTCCTTTCCTCAGGAAGTAGTAGGCTGTCTTCCTCTACCTAATCTTCCTCAACCAATACTGCGAACACACAGGCTAATCCTTTGGGGTACAAAATCCCACCAGCTACCGTGCAAGCCATAAAAGAGGCTGTTGATCCATATCTTTCAAATACAACACCACTCTGCAGGGGGGAGCAGTTTCAACGTGCTTTTGAGGCTGTGATTATATGTAATGAATGCCCAAAACCTTCTGCTGTTCACCAGCCACTCCATAGCTCTGCTTGCTGCCCCTTCCTTCAATCCCCCCCACCTTACTTCCTGGCCTCTCCTGCAAAAAATAACAGATTCAAATAAAAAAAGGTTCCTTTATGAACCACCTAGAACACCTTTCGCAGTTAAAAAATAGAAGTAACAAAATGTTGCTTAAGAGTCCATCTACTTTACATTTTTCAGTGAAGTAGTTAGACTAAATAAGATTCTCCAACATTCCCATTAGCATTTTCTGCTATGCTAATGGATATAATGGAAAATTGTATAGAAGAGAAAAAGAAAGAAATACAGAAACAGTTTTCTATCCCAAATACTTTTCTCTTGCATACAATAAGGATCATAATTCATGGCCCTTCATGACTATCTGAGGTCTCAGCAGTCCCCTCTATAGGCCACGCATTATTTAAAAAAAATGGTTGCACGTGCACACTCTCACACAAGACAGCCCTTCTACCCTTTTTACTGTTATGTTTGTAGCACTCCCTCATTATATGCTTTGAAACAATCACACATATATCCACCATATATCCACCAATCAGTGCAAAAAGCCCTCTACCTATAAACCTATCAACGTAGTAAACTTCCACACACCAGTCGCCACAGAAAAAATGTCTACAAATCTTTTGCATATGCATTTCACTTGCTTATCCCAAAAATGTTTTACACACTGCTGCTATAATTGCACATATGCATTGTGCAGTAAAAGAAGTGCATGAATGAAAAGAAGAGTAGATGTGATAACAGCCTCAGTTATAATTTCACCTGCGCCGTTGTACGATTTTGTTTGTCTAGTTGCGGAGTACAAATGACTCAATCAATCAATCAATCAATCAATCAGGAGTAGGGGTTAGCAAGTGCTCATACAAGCCCAGAAGGAAAGTGCAAGAAGTGGGAGGCCACGAGCTACCTACTGTGGCAGACGAGTATCCGCCATATGGTAGACCAGCAAGGGCACAGTGCTGAAGGGGGTGGTGTGCTGGTGCCATCTAGATAAAGGGCCTGCTACGTGTGAGGTTCATGAGGGACCATGCCACATATCTGTGGTATGAGTTAGCAGGGCAGGGATTAAGTAAAACAGGAACACAAAGTTTTCAGAAGTTTCCAAAATGTAAGGAGGTCCAGATCAAGTATAAGAAGAGCAGGAAGGCTGTTCCAAAGACAGGCACCGGCTGAAGACAGAGACATGCCTCCTGCATTCTGTTTCAAAAAGCATTTTGATAAGCAGATTATTGGTGTTACAGCAGCAGAGGGCTCTAGCAGGGCATTGTTTAGGGAAACAAAGTTGGACATATTGTAGTCCTTGCAATAAGCAGAAGCCAATGTACAGATTTTAGGGCTTCAGTGATACAATATCTGAGCTTGAGGCCAGCGATAATTCTCCCAGCCCTATTCTAGATCAACCAAAGGGGCATAGACAACAAAGGAGGAGGCTAAGGTAGAGTCTATTGCAGTAGTCCACCCTACACAAGGTCATGGCTGTACAGACATTGAGCTTCTAGGTGAATGTGAGGAATGGCACAATGCCTGTATGGAGGTCAAGCTGAAAGCATGAGCTTTCTTTACAAGCTACAAAATGTAAAGAGTAAAGGAGAGAGAGGACTTAAAGGTAACCCCAAGGTGTTTTGCCTCATAGGATTGTGTGAGTAGATGGTCCAAAGACAGCGGCCAGGGGGTATGAGAAAAACAGGACACAGGTGTCACGGTAAGACAGATCTCCATCTTACTGGCATTGAGACACAGATTGTTAGCCACACACAATGCCTCGATGGCGGTCAGAAAATTTGAGATAAAAACGAGGACAACAAATGAGTTCAGGGAAGTTCTAGGAAACCTGTGTGTCATTAACAAAACACTGGATATGAGAAATGAAGAAGGACATCAGGTGAGCCAGAGGGACGGAATAGATATGGAAGAGCCACAATTATAGGATAAAACCCTGGGGTACTCTGCAGATACACAGTGAGGTAGTGGAGTACAAAGAGCCCAGTTGCAGCTGGTAAGTGAGGAAAACAAATCAGCCAGTCTAGTGCCCGCTCGATGATGCTAATAGTATCATGTCACCGTTTAATGAGGATACAAATCTTGACCCTGTGAAAGGTGGAAGAGACATCAACAAGCACTGTCCTCAAATGTACTATAATCATAAATATCATATACACTTTAATTATATCACTCCACCGTATTACATGTACTGTATACTTCCACTACATTACCTATAATTACTATACACATATTACTATAGTGTGTGTGGCCAGTGGCCACAACCACCACAATAGAATTAAACCATATAACAAGTACGTACAATACACCTCCAAATAACTAAACTCACCCAGATATTCCTGCCATCCACATTATGTCCGAGGACAGTAAAAGGTGTCTGCAGTCTCAGCGGCACCGGTACATCCCTTTTTCACCCATAAAAAAAAGTGCCATATGATCTTTATTCCACTGCCCTACCCCTTCCATGCCCTATTTCAGCCACAAAATAACACCAAATGTGATTTTCACCACTTTTCCCCAACTGCTCTATCCGAAGACACCGCTGGCTGTCCGAGGAGCCAACATGGTGACCTTTTCTGAAAATATGATGCACCTCACGCTTTTGTGCATCCAATCAGTGGACACTTATCATGACATAACGCTGGCCTCTGATTGGTCCAGTGGGGTGTCCGTGGACCAAATAGGGAAGTGAGTCCGCTGACCCAACCCAGATATCACGCATTTGTTGTACCTACTTCTTGCCCATTTAAAAGAAAACAACTGGACTGATTTACACCAAAGTGACAAAAGCACGCTTTCAGTCCTAAGCCACCACTCCTGCTGCAAATTTCGTGAAAATCCATCCAGCATTTTTTCGGCTGTTCGCATGAGCACATTTTCTTCCATTGCACCTATGAGGGTTTCCACACATTTTGAGACCACCTATAACTTTGCCCCTAAGCACAAAACCACACCATTCTTAGCAGCATCCTTAAAAGGGGTCCATATACTTATTTTGCAAAGTTTGGTGAGGATTCATCAAGGGGAGGGTGTAGGTATAAGCCACATGAGTTGTGCAACTTAAGCATAACTATAAGGCCTCTGCCGTGGGCCCTGTAATGATACGCTGCACCTGCTGAAAACTCTGAGCAAAATGGTTGACATAGTCTGTAAAAGGTAAACGCGTCAGGGGGCATCCTTCCTCTTATGCCTGCTCATCAGCAAGACCCGGGATAATGTCCCTCTCAGACTTAATGATCATTTTAGTTAAGAGTAACATCCATGTACCCTCCCTACTAAGGGAAACCAAACATCAACATTTTGACTGATAGAATTGGCTGGGTCAAATGCATATCTTTAATGACATAAGTACAGGTGCGCTGCCTTCCCTCCTGTATTGCAACGTCCATTAATATCTGTACCTAGTTAGTATGTTCTTTTATCATCTTTCCCAGCATAATGTCATGTTGGTTCTCTAGGATCTAACATCCTGGTTAAGCATAATGCGGGCAACTATGCCCACATTTTATTATGTACATTAAGTATTGATATGGTTGATGTGATGCTATTACAGTTATGGCATTTCCCAATTTGGGGATCACAAGCAAACTTGCCCTTTCTATGTCAGGCATTCCTCCCTCTGCCACAGCTTCCAGTGACCTTGAAACAAACATCTATGAATGTTGGATATACTTCCAGTGGCATGATGGGCTTTGCTGCATACTTGTTGTGCTATGCATAGGGAGTTTATCGGAAAATGGGAAGAGTTAGGGTGTTACAGACTAGGGCAGCGGGTGGAGGACGGGGTGAATTTATCACATGATCAGTTGATGTCTCGGTTTAAGATTCCATTCACAAGGATTATTATCTCAAAGTTAGATATTTCATCTCTAGAATGCCTAATAAAATCAATGTCCTTTAATGCTTGACTCCAGTTCAGGCAGTACACTACCTACCTAATCTACGAGTAGCACAAGCAATAGAAGAAACCCATTGTGATTAAACTTTAGCTTGTGGGAAGCTGATGATGTCAATGGCTGCATGGACAATTCTAGCTGGCCACATACACTGCTAGTAGAACCAAAGATGACAAACCTATGTTGCGTTTCTGCCATACATGAAGGACCACTTCAGTGTGATACTGTACATTTCAAATAAACTATGATGTGCCCCAATACTCACCATTTCATATGCCACTACTTTAATATTAAAGCAGGGATCAAGAAAAGACAATACGACACAATGAAACCACAGGTACCCATTACATCATCCTGTCTAGCACAAATATACACTCATGTTGTCTTGATAGTTACTTGACCAATATACAAGTGTTCCCCTTCATTTGGTCTGGGAAGATTTTTCACCTGAGTGACTCTCTGTTGAACTTCTACGCTGCGACTCACTAGTTATTCCTTACTAACTCAATCTATTGCTCGGATTCACGATGCTCATCTGCAGGAACACCTGACTTACCCTTCTTTAGCTAGGAGGCACAGGTTATTTATGCCACCATGACATACATACAGTGTATGCCACTGCCCACATTCCTGAACCAATTATGTAGAATCGCTGGGCTTTTTAAATGTACGTACTATATATTTACACAGAGCACAAACCACTCATATATCTCACTATATATTTATTTGTACTTCACCCTCTTGTTATCTCCATGCCCCGTCTTTTGTTCTTCTATGCTGTCTAATCACTCTTCAGCTGCAATACCTCTCTGCACCATTCGCCAGGAACTTGCTTTTAATAATGCCACTCCTAACATTATGATTACATATTTGCCGAGATAACTTCTAAACTCTATGCACACCAGCATTCTATTATGCCAGGTATCTAGTGTTATTGTTTAAATGTATATTATACCATGTGGCATGCAGTATGCTCCTTATTACACAGCCACATTAGTGGCTGTGTAGTTATGGTTAAGTTGCTAATCCCATAGGAAGAGCACTTTTTGGGCGGCTTATAACTTTGCTCCCCCTGGACGAATCCTCGCCAAACTTTGTACAAAGGGTATATGGCCCACCCTAAATTATTTTGCACAGTTTGGTGAGGTTTGGTCCAGTGGGGAAAAAGTTATAGGGGGGGTCCCAAAATTTCTTTTTTTCCCATAGACTGAATGGGGGAAAAACTTTGCGCACGCCTGCAGCCCAAACCGCTGGATGGATTTTCACCAAATTTGCGGAAGGGGATTGGCATCGAAAGTGTGCTTTTGTACATTTGATGAAAATCTGTCCAGTAGTTTTCTTTAAAACAATCAAAAAGTAGGTCTCAAAAAATTAGTGATCTCTATTTCCGCTCCGCGGAGACACTTCCCTGTTTACTCCACAGGTAGGACATTGATTGGCAAATTGGCTCGCGTCATGTCCCCGGACATGCAATGTGTCCGCCTATTGGCTGGAGAGAGGCGTGATGTGCGTCAGATTTTCCGAAGCGCCCGCCATCTTGAATCTGCCGGCAGCGCGGCAGCGGACAGAGGAGAAATGCAGTTTTGGGGAGTGTTTTGGTGTGCAAGAGTGCTTGGGGAGGTTTGGGGAGTAAGAGATGGGTGAAATACTGTATTTGTTTAGGTGGCAGGTGCTACTGATGTATTCACCTTGCCTGTGCTGTCTGGGATGTCCGTAATTAGTGAAAATGGGGGGTGTCCTAAGGATAGTATTCCCATCCCTGCTATGCGCAGGCAAGTTGAAACTGTTCTAAGGACACGTGCGGTGTCAGTGGACATTAAAATTGAGTATATGCCGCAGTTAAAATGTTTAATTCTATGGGTGTTATACTGAGTTATAAGCCAAAGGCCGTAGGCCATACATCCAAGACTCTAGGCCCTGGCCACAACCACTGCAGCATATCACACCTATAGATCACACCCATAGGATCGAATATCTATAAGGTGGTTGCGGGCAGGGCCTAGAGTCTTGGGTGCAAATTGAGTATATGCCGCAGTTGAGTTATAAGCCACCATGCGTGTGATATGCTGCGGTGGTTGTGGCCAGGGCCTAGAGTCTTGGGTGCATGGCCGCAGGCCGTAGGCCATACACCCAAGATTCTAGGCCCTGGCCACAACCACTGCAGCATATCATACCTATAGATCACACCCATAGAATCGAATATCTATCAGGTGGTTTTGGGCAGGGCCTAGAGTCTTGGGTGCAAATTGAGTATATGCCGCAGTTAAAATGTTTGATTCTATGGGTGTGATGCTGAGTTATAAGCCACCATGGGTGTGATATGCTGCGGTGGTTGAGGCCAGGGCCTAGAGTCTTGGGTGCATCGCCGCAGGCCGTAGGCCGTGGGCCATACACCCAAGACTTTAGGCCCTGGCCACAACCACCACATCATACCACACCCATAGATCACACCCATAGAATGGAATATCTATTAGGTGGTTGTGGGCAGGGCCTAGAGTCTTCCATGCACCCAAGACCTAAATTATAAGTACTGAAGTTATAAGTCACCATGGGTGTGATATGCTGTGGTGGTTGTGGCCAGGACCAAGCAGCCATGCACCATAGACCGAAGTTATAAGCACTGAAGTTATAAACCAGCATGGGTGTGATATGGTGCGGTGGTTGTGGCCAGGACCTAGAGTCTTGGGTGCATGGCCGAAGGCCATTCACCGAAGACCGAAATTGTAAGCACTGAAGTTATAAGGCAGCATGGGTGTGATATGGTGTGGCGGTTGTGGTTGTGATATGCTGCAGTGGTTGTGGCAGGACCTAGAGTCTTGCGTGCATGGGCAAAGGCCACAGGCCATAGGCTATAAACGCAAGACTCTAGGCCCTGGCCACGACCACCACAGCATATCACACCCATAGATCACACCCATAGAATCGAATATCTATCAAATGTTTGAAATCTACAGTTTCTGTACTGTTTGATTTGTATAGTTTCTATGTGATGCTTTGGGTACGTCATGTTATTAAGATTGTAGAGTTTGGTAACAAGCACTGTAGTATAACATATCCATGGAAGTGAACATTTTGTATTGTGGTGTATGGTTAGATGTTTGCTCCAATGGTTCTGTTATGCAGCAGTATTTATGTGTTCTATTAGAATATATTTACTGTTTGATTTGTTGAGGTTGGATATATTTTTTTCATGAGTTTGGTAACTGGAGTACATAGTCTTTTTCAATTTCTGTGATAAAAGAAAAGTGCATGTTAGTGTATGTATTTTATAAAGACTTATTAGATTGCATAATAGACATTTCAGCATTTTTTTAGCCTCATATTTAGGTTACAAACCAGTATACTGTGCAATTTGCTCAGCTTCTGTGTTTGTTTTTCGAATCATTGGGTCTGTGGGAAAAAAATTCATGTCGGATTAAAAAAAAAACGTTTTTGTTATGCTACAGTCTATTTGTTTGTTTGTTTTCTGTGTTCACATGTTGTTTATGGCTAATGTTCTATCTGTTGGCTTGTTGCAGATTTTTGGAGCAGTTTGATACCTGTTGGCATATTCTAACTGTCCATTTTTTGTTATAATTTAGTAGTATTCAGATATCTGTTTGGTTGTTATAGAATCTTGGGCCAATTAGATACCTGTTGGCGTATTCTAACAGTTTATAGTTTTTTAATTGAATTTTTGTTAATGTTTACGTACAGATTAGTTATAAAATGTTGGTTTTAAGAAGATTAAATAAGCGTTTGTAAGATTTGCTGGTAATTTCTGCTTTAGAGTAATGGTACTATCATTACATTCGAACCATCCACATTTCTTTTTTTATATATGCAGTCTAGAAACCTGCATTGGTTGTGGCTCCTGCGTGGTAGATTATACCTATTGTTGTGAAGGTTTTCCTACCAAGTGATACTTGACCGTGTGTGAATCCAGTGAGCTTGCAGTTGTTTTTGGTACCATCTTCATTGTAACGTAGAAGCATTAGTATTACGTAGTTACTATGTGTTTGTATTAGTAAGGTGGAGTGATTATCTGAATTGCAGGTAGTACATAATCTATCATGGTTTGCATTTTGTACAAGTTGCTGAAATGCAACAGATTCATAATTAGGTATGGTTACATACGCCAAGCGCTCATTAGGGATTTGTTCCTGTGTCACATTGTTGCAGAGTGCATGTATGTTTCCACATGTATGAAATCTGGAAGATTTCATTTATAGGTATGTTTTTGTTTTCCAGTACATGTAACTACATTAGAAATTCTTGTGGATCTTCTTGTGAGTTTATAGTGAATGTCACCATTCCAGCACAGTAGTCCAATTCTTGTCTTATTCCATGAACACTATACGTGTTGTCAGGATTGTTTGTTGTGTTTCTATGAAGGACTAACATTTGCAAACACAATTGGTCTGTACTGTGTAAGTAAATGTTGTCAACAATTAGTGGCAATTGCAATAGAATAGTCATTGCTACATTTGCGTAGCAATTTACACCAGTTATATTTGAAAATTTGAATGGACCAGTCATTTTTTTGCAGTGTGTGTTGCTTTTTTGAAGAAGTACCTGAGTTACTTTGAGTAATAGGTTCTTCTTTGTTTGTGGTAATTGATGAAGTATTAGTTTCTTTTACTCTCTTTGGAGGATTTGCAGTCAGAACTTGTTGCATTTATGTCTGAATTTGTTTTCTTTTACAATGTTTTCCTTTTTGTGGAACAGGTTATGTTTTTAGATGGGGGGTGTATATTGAACGTAGTCTATTGTATTCTAAAATGCAAGGAATATCAGCGTTTACTTTACTTGCATCAAAGTTGATTAGAAATAGACCGTCAAGTGGACATAAGCGTGTTAGTGCTAAGTAGCTCATGCCTTCTTTAAAGACTGTGTTACCAATATCTATCAATGCTTCTTCTAGGTTAAGACCTTGTGATTTATGAATGGTGACTGCATATGCTAGAGTTAGAGAAAATTCTTCTCGCCTTACATACATGTCTTTGAAGAGAAGGAATCGAGCTGGTGAGCGCCCTATCCTTTTTACTTCTGAAAGTTTGTCAAAGAGAATATTGGCAAACTGAATGTTGTTGTCACGTGGGTATGTTTGAAAGCCAACAACTGTACCGAGTGCTCCATTAACTAGTCCTTGCTCCACGTCAAGGTTACATTTAAGCATTACTCTACAGTTTAAGGATAATTTTAATATTTTCTCCAAACCAGCTGTGTTGGAGATAGAATTTTCTAAGGTATGTAGTCTTGCTGTGTCTTGTTGACACATGGGTAGTGTCAAACCATGTATGTCCAGTTTGTCTGTGGAGCAAATTTCAATTATTGGTTGCATTTCTTTTTTCAACATTGTTTCATTGAATTTGGAACAGCTTGCAAGAGTTGGCATTAAGGACATACAATTGACATTTTTGTGTGCTAATTGTTCCATAACATCAGTAGCAGATGAGTTATCGCCATAAAGTTCATGGATGTGCCAGGTTTTTAATATTGCTTGTGCTTCTTCAGATAGTACACAAACTCTAATACTTTTTAAAATGTTGCCGTAAGTGAGGTCTGCAGATTGGCACGTTTTCTGTTAATTCTCTGTATTGGAAATGTTGCCAAAGGTTGACATTTCCTATGCTGCCAACAGTTTTACGGCAGAGTTTGTGTCCTAAGGTTTTAAAAAGAGGTTCACCTTTCACTGGTGTCAATTGAAGATCTCTGAAAACAATAATGTGTTTTCCTCCAAAGAGCTCTTCGTAGTTTGTTTTAAGTACTTCTTGCAATCTGAGGTGAATCAAACATTAGGTTGGAGACCATGCTAACTTCATCTATTAGTAGCAATTTCATTTGTTTTAACACTCTGCATAGCTCCATTGCAGCTTCTGTAGAAAGATTGTAATAGTCTAATTTGTTTTGGAGTTCTACTGGAAGTAGTAGTAATCGGTGTAAAGTGACACTTCCTATGTTGTAGGCAGCTAAACCTGTGGGGGCAGTTACAACAGCTGACAGTTTGTTGTTTGTCATTTGTTGAAGGAACTTGCTGATCATTTTGCTTATGAATGTTTTGCCTGAACCAGCTTCACCACTGACGTATAGTAGTATAGGTTTGTAATTTTGGCAGGTACATTCTTTATTTTCATGTGCAATTTCTTTTGTTACTTCTTCAAAAATGGTGCGCTTCTCTTTGATTAATTTTGATTGTAGTACAGTTAAGTCTTCTGTATCTTCTTCATAGTCACACATGGGTCCTCATTACGAGTAGCCCGTTAAAAACGGGTTAATTACCGGCATGCCAGTAAGAGTGGGTCCGTGCTCGTATGAACCCGCTAATAATGGGTGATTATGAGTGCGCGAGCACGTGCAAACCCCCATGCCGGTAATGGAAATACTGGCATACCGCTAAAGGCCCTCCAACCCCCCGATAGCGGCATCGCAGGACCCGCCGATACCGGCACTGCCTAGGAGCAACTCCTAAATACTGGCCCGGTAATACCACCATGCTAATACCGGGTTCGCAAAACCGGACCCGGAAATAACATCATCCCGCAGGAACTGGAAATGGGCCTGCGGCCATCTTTAAAAACACAGTCCATTGGCATCCTCCCTAACCACCAGTCGATACTTGGAGAGCACAATCGAAATCCATAGAGAATGTCAAAGGCTACCAGGAAGACCACCGCCCGGCTGCAGAAACAGCGTTACTCAGACGCAGAGCTGACCATGTTAGTGGACACTCTAGCTGCACATGCAGACATAATCCAATCCCATGACAAGCGGGAGGTGCAGCAACAAAAGAGGCAAATGTGGCAGGAGGTAGCCTGCAAGGTATCAGCAGTAGGTACCACCCCGTGCAGTGTGAGGGACTGCAGGAAGCGGTGGGATGACCTCCGGTTGAGGTTACGCAATATCATGTACAACAATCGGAGGGAGGCTATGACCACAGGCGGGGGTTGATGCCCAGGGAGGAGATGGCTAGCAGATTCATCAGTCCTGAGTCGATCGAGGGATTATGCGAGATGGGGACGGGTGCAGCATCAACCGCAGAACGAGGTGAGTGACCCTGCAGATCCCTGTAGGGGAGACCATGACGTAGCACAAGTGAAGAAGTAGAGAGTCTAGGCAAGGCAATGCATGTCCCAACACCCACATGACCATATCCAAGTCCAGATGGCGGACCAAACACTGCCACACTGAAATGCATGCTCAGTGCCAATCCCATAACCACACACAGCCAACACACCTGGACCTTGTCCATGTGATACATCACACAAACCCGAAATCAACAGTATGCCACCTGCCATGCAGTGAATGCTAACATGCCCCCTCTGAATACCCTGCGTGACACACCTGTAAGACATGAATGCATGATCAAATGAATAATGAACAGTACCATCTTATGCCTCTGCCATGTCACGCCATCACTGATGCCCTGCATCTCTTCTACCCCCCTTGGGCACCGATGAGGAAGAAGCAACCCAGGAGACCACCACAAGGGCATCCACCTCACACCCTAAGAAGAGGGCAACCACCACCACCACCAGTGTGCCTGTGCAAGCCAGCAACACCTGCTACCAGTGTGCCTGGCACACTACTGACCCAGCAGGCCACACCCACACCTGTCCAAGGGGAGTCCCTGGAAGCACCCGCCTCCACTGGGGAATAACTTGATGCCAGTGTGGAGCCTGAGGGAGACACCGAGGTGACATGCCCGGCCACCGCTAGCCCCATGAATACCCCCTTGCCCCAACACCTGCAGTCACCCACCTGCAGTGAAGCTGATCCCTGCCTCCATGACTGTGACCTACCCATCTCTGAGGAGTACAGTACCGAAAATGCCGTCCATGTGACTGCACAACACACCACTCCAGCCCCCTCCAAAACCCTGGAGACACAATTGTCGATGGTGGAGGCCCAACAGGAGGCCATGTTAGACTTACTCCGCCAGTACATAGCTGACGGGAGGAAACCAGGCGGGGTATTGCCACAGCAATTGCGGGTACCACAGCGGCCATCGAAGCCAACACAACTGCTGTTAATGCATCAGCTCGGCTAATGAGGGACTGCCTGGGGGCGGTGACACAGGTGCTGACTTCAATGCTGCTTCATATGCAGCGGCCACGGCTTGCAGGAGGTGTGGAACCTGCCAGCGACTCACCTACTCCCTCCACACCAGCGTCATCTGTCCACACCAGCCTAGTGTGCCAGACACGTGGGAGTGCAAGGCACACTGAAATGCTGCCACCGGACACGAAGAAGTCCCGGAAGTAGTGTGGGGGGAGTGGGACACGAGGTTGGGGGTGAAGGGGTGCATCTTGTGAAGTCTATTGGGGGTATTGGTGTTTGTTGGGGGGTCTGGGAGTTTGTTGGGGGTCTGAGAGTTTGTTGGGGGGTTTAGGGAGGGGATGGGCACATTTTTGCTGTTGTAAATAATACACACGTTGTGATAAGAAAAATCCATGGCAGGACATTGTTATTTTCGGGTGCATCCATTTAATGTGTTACGGTGTTCAGTGCCCAACTCCCAACATTCCCTGTGTGCATGTCCACATTGGCCCAGTGTCTGACTGACACATGTCTTTCATATTCCCTGTGGGTCAGGAGTATTCGTGATTCTGTGCTTGGCGTACAGCATGGCCATCCCATGCATCATGTACTAGCAGGGGGGCTACTTCACCTCTGTCTCCATCCTCATCATCCTCACCCGGGGCATGCATGTCAATGTCAGGTGGCAGTGGTACATTTCTCGAGATGCCCATGTTGTGCAGCATGACACAGGCCATGGTGATCTTCGCCACCTTCTCAGGCCTATATAGGAGTGCCCCACCAGACCTGCTGAGGCAGCGGAACCGCACCTTCAACAGGCCAAAGGTCTGCTCAATCACAACACGGGTACAGGTGTGCACATGATTGTACTCCTCTTCATGGCTGTTCTGCGGGTTCCGCACAGGGGTAAGCAGCCACGGCCTCAAGGGATATCCTCCATCACCTGCGAGCAGATACAAATAGGTGTGTGTCACTCTGAACTGCCACCTTTAGGGAGCACATTCATGGTGGCAGCTATTTGGTGTGGGCATGCACATGTCCCTGTACGCATGCAAATGTGTCACCTAGATGCAATATATACTATCATGAGGTGTGATAGTCTGGATGGCGTTCAATAAATGATGCAGGGTGTAATCATGCATGCTGAGGCAGATGTGCTGTGGTAGTGCAACAATATTTAGCCTCCAATTCAGGCTGTTCATTCTTCACTGTGCATGGTCACACTGAACACATTACCACAGTTGCCATCCTGTTCATTCATGCATTGCTTGCCATCACCATGGTGGCCTGGTTGTGCCTCTTACTTGTTGTGATCGATATGCATAATTTGTGAAATGTGGCCCAGTGATATGTCATGTTCCATTTGGCCGGTTCAGGTCAGGAATGTTTAGCTCTGCATGCATTCTCCAATCTCTGGCAATTGCCACCCAGGTGGAATATGCCCCCCCTTTCCCACCCAGGTGGAGTAGGCCCGCCTTTGCCACCCAGGTGCATTATGCCCCCCCTTATGCATCCCTGCACATCAGTACCCCAAAGCACTGCCATGGGACAGTTGTGCAACTCAGCAAGCAGCCAGGCACGTGGTCCAGCATGTCTTTCCATGTGACGGGGTAGCGTGGCGTGTCGCAGTACCATTGCATCATGTGTTGATCCGGGAAATCAGGCGCAGCAATGTGTGATGATCTTGCTGGAGTCAAATACCATTTGCACATTGATGGAGTGGTATTGCTTGCGATTTCGGTACACTGCCTCTATGGCGTGGCGGACTACCAATTCCACATGGGTGCAGTCGAGGGTACCAACACAACTGGGCATGCCTTCCAGTGCATGGAAGCCTACTTTGGTGTTGGCTATCTCCTGGGCAGTCCGTGGTAGGGATATGTGGATGCTTGCGTGCTTCAGGAGGGCAACCAGCACTTGGTTCAATATGCGTGGAGATAGTGGCTGTCAAATGCCATGCAGCTGTCCCACTGTGTGTTGGTAGGTGCCTGTAGCCAGGAAGTGGAGCACAGATACCACCTTTAGTAGCGGGGGATGACAGTGCGTATTTCAATGAGGCTGGCAATGTCATTCTGTATCATGTCCACTATGGTGGTGATGGTGTCACGGTCCAACCGGTACAGGGTGTGGATCTGCTCAGGGGTTAGGTTAAAAGGGCTGGGTCTGGTGTGAGGGATTGGTGCTTGCCTACAAGGCACTGCTGCCTGCACTGGTGGTAATTGCTAGGCCTGTCTCACCCACCTTCTCCTCCTGCGTCTCCTCTGTGATGCCTGTTGTTGCTGCTGTAGTTGTTGCTGCTGTAGTTGTTGTTGTTGCTGTTGTTGCTGTAGTTGTAGCAGTATGGGTATGTCCTCCAGCGCCTTGATTGCAACAGCTACTGGTAGCATTTTGGTGTTGGAAGGGGTGTGGTGTGTGGGTGTGCTCATTTTATACTGGCCCAGCCTCCATTGACTCCACCTGTGGGGATTGTGTGCACCTGTGGCAGTTGCCTTGTATCCTGATTGCTGTTTGCGGGTGCTCCGCGATGCATGTATGGCCGGCATCGTGCAGGCCGTGATTACCGACTTCACAATGCCGGTATTTGCATGTCTGCGTGGGTTGGGATGTCCCCCTATTACCGGAATGCCGGTAGTGGCTCCCCGAAGGGGCGCGTGTAAGCGCCTATGTTGCTAATACCGGGTTTGCTGGTCGGAATACACCAGAGCGGTAAACGATGCCGGTATTACCATACCGGCATCGTTTTTGCCTTACCGCCAACCTTGTAATGAGGCCCAAAGTCTTTTAAGACGGCCGTGTTAAACTTATGTTTACTCTTTTCATTCCATCTTCCTCGATTCCCTTGTTGATTTGACAATACCTCAGGTCTATAAAAATGTGCGACCTAGTCCAACTTGTTTAGTTCAAAGGCTGCAATAAGAAATCCATGATCAGTATGTTTTGAACGCAACATTTCAAATTATTTATTTTGATAACATAAGGCTTGGAAAACAAATATGTATGCAATACAAGATGAAATGTTATTGCCAAACCAAGTGTCAGTATTTTTTCCTGCCCCCTCCATGGTTACACATATGAGCCGTAGTGCCCAGTTTTGACAATTTAGGCCCTGAAATGTTTTCCATCTAGCTGTGCTTGCTCCCGGGATCTACACTCACCCATCACCACATTTGAATAAGGGAGATTCCCCCTTATAATTGATCACATTCAGATTCAGGTGATATATAACAATCTGCATTGAATTTGCCCATAACCGTCACCTGTCCACCTTGGCAGATCAAATACCAGTCTTCTATTCTTTGATTAACCAAGGATATCACATTTTTTAAATGCCCAGCATCATTCCAATATTTTTTGAGCAGCATAAGTTGGGTATAACAATTACCGTTATATATTCCATTAGTACCATACCACACGGTATTCCCGTCCAAGCCGTGCATGCCTGCTACTATGTTCCCGGAGAGGGGTGTGGCAGCCCCTCAGCCAATGAGAAGGCTCGAAACGGAACAATCCCCGCTCCGAGCCTCCCCATGGCTGGAGGCTTCCTTCGTCCCCCACAGGGGACTCAGGTAAGCTTTTTTTTTTCCCCAAGCCTTTCCTCCCTCCTCCCACCCCACCCCACCTACCTTCTATCCCACGGTCTCCGGCGGGGATGATGGAATCCTCCAGCCGTGTGGATATTCGGAGCGGGGCCATCCCCGCTCCAAGGCTCCACACGGCTGGAGGCTTCCATCATCCCCCACCGGAGACCGCGGTACGTTTGTTTTAATTTATTTTTTTCTTCCTCCCCATCCCCTCCCTTCTGCCCTCCCGACCCCACTTACCTTCTTTTTTCTTCTGGTCTTGGACGCGAACGCGCTGGGAACACTTCTGTTCCCAGCGCGTCCGCTCCCGATGGCCACCATGGAAAGGGAAAATGGACTACGTTTTCGCTTTCCATGGCGGAGGCCATTTATTTATTTATTCATTTATTTATCTATTTATTTATTTTTCTGTTCCCGAAACGTGTTTCGGAACTGATAAAAATGCCATTAGCAACCCGGGGTAGTAATGGCAATAAGACCAGAGGCGGCGGGCCAATACCGCCACAGGTAATGCCTGGAGGCTTCGTTAAGGCTATAACTATGGCCCCGGGCATTACCTAGGGCGGTATTGGCCCACCACCTCGGGTCTTATTGCCACAATAATGATCGTGAGTATGCCCTTACAGACCATTTGATGAGTTAAAATGGGCATTCCCTGTCCTTGACAAACAGCTACAAGCAGGCCCCCTGCAGGGCAGCCCCTCACACCCTGGATCACTGGTTCACAGGCTATCTCGTAGCCTTCAAAGGAGGGTAAACCAGTCATCCAAGTTTCTTTTACACATATTCATGAAAAATCCTCCTGCCCCAATTTAGGATCCCTCTTTGCTTTTCCTGCCTCTTCCTTTCGTTTATTGTCCTCTTACTGCTGATCCCATCCATCCTCATCTCTACCCTCTTGAACTATACCATAGGGGGCATAAAACGGGCTGAGATCATAACCTAACCTATAGTACTTCTTAACCTCATTCATCAAAACCCCGTAGACCATTCTTGAAGGAATTACCTGGCAAGCATAATTGTATTTTGCAAGATGGATAACATGCACAAGTTTAAAATCTTTCTTTGTGATTAGTTTGAGTGCTGGTATTTCATTAAAATGAGCTAATACTGTACTTCTAATTAGGTCATCCGGGCCACCTGTATCAAACATATAATTGAGTATGAGACTAATTTCATTCGACAAAACTGGATTACTGTAATAGGGTTCCTTAGGTCTATCAGATATTTGATTATCTTGTCAACCTCCCTTATGCAGTGCCTGTTAGCATCCTCATGCTGGGATGGAAATGCACTTCAAAACTGTCCTTCTCCATAACATGCTCTCTCTCACTACCCTCCATTATACCCTGACCAGTGAGAGACACTGGGCCTCATTAGGAGTTTGGAGGTAGCCATGCCATTCTTACCGGTATGGCTACCCCCAAACCGGGTACCGTGTCCGGGTCCCAAAAATAGGGAATTACCGGGTGATGCCGACTTTAGTGGGCACGGTAATTCCCATTCTTGGGGCCTGGACCCGGTACATCCCCATTCGCATTGAGCCCTCATAGGGCTCAATGGGAAAGGGGAGGATGCTAACAACGGACCCGTTAATGACAGGTCCGTTGTTAGCATCCTGGTTTGCTAGCGGGTGACGGTATGCACGTCTGGTCTGGACCAGACATGCATTTCGCCGCCTGGTAGGAAACCCGTAATGTGGCGGCCCGGAATGAAGGGTGCCGGTAACACCGTTCATACAGGTGGCGGTTGATAATCCTTTCCTAGATTTGTGATTATATCTACATCTGAATAACTCATTCTGCTTTGAGGGATCTGACAGCCCCGATCAGCACCCATGTTCCCTGATATTTCTTTAAAGGGATTAACAAATATTTTCTCTGCCTCATAAAGGTCTCTTCTGTCCTTATTTACTTCTTTTTGCTTTTCCTGCCATATTACAAGCTTTACAAGGTCTCTAATTGAAGACTCTTTCATACTGGATGCCATGCAGGCATATTGCTGTAGTGTATCTCAGAGTGTAGGTGACATCACTGATGGTGGAATGTAGTGATGTCAGTGAATGTGGAGTGCTGAGGTGTTATATTGTGAAGTACTCTTCTAACAGTGACAGTTGGAGATTTAAACTGGCATAAAGGGACGTGCCGGTGCCTTCCTGGCATATACTTACTAATAAACCTACAGATAACTTACCTGCTGGTCTGGGTGTTACTTCTGTTACCATGCTATTTCACCGGTGACGAGGATGGGATCCTGTCATGGAGGGGGCAGCAGTCAGGAACATCGCCCTCCTTTCCCCACGCCCTAGAGTTGCAGCCAGCAGCCTTAGCCCCAGTGACAGGGCCGAAGGGTTGCTGGTACAGGCAGTCTCTGTTGTGCTGTGTCTGGAGATGTGTTTTGGTATCCAGGGTGCTAGAGTCTCAAGCGGAGGTCAGCTGTGAGGAGATCAGCTGTTGACGCGCAGCTGAGTCGGCTTGGGCCATGACCAGAGTTTTGGTTCCGGACCTGCAAGGCAGCAAAATTGCAGCGAGAAGTTTGGTCCAGCGAGGCCAGGGGCCGGAAGGTGTCCGGCAGACATGGAGCATGCAAGAGTGATGGCATGCTGGCATGATGTGTGGGGGGCTGGTGGAAGTAGCTGCACACCGAGGAGTTCAAGTATGCAGTGTGGAACCGTGCCCTCCAAGTGGCCGCCATGCTTGTGCTGCGTTTGGGTGTTTAGAGGGGTGGAAGGCGTTGGGGCGGGAGTTCCCCGGCGCCACGGACTTGGGAAGGATCAGCGTCATGGAGGGGCTGCAGAGATGCGGCTTTGACGGCAACGCATGCAGAATGATTATGTCTGCCTGTTGTTGCGATGTGTTTCAGTGTGAGCGGCTGGAACGCGGAAGTGAATTCTATTTGGAACTTGAATGTGCTGCGTGTGTGGCATGTCATGAGCAGCGCGGTCTAGAAGCTTGTCGTTCTGGTTTGGTCTCCATGGCAACCTTGAAGTTGGAGGAGATAAGGAGTTGCACGAGGCTCGACACTGTGGATTGTTGCGGTCGGCGGCAAATCTACAGGGAAGGAGTGCATTTCTGTGGTGGTACGTCTAAGGAGCTTGGGGACGGCATCCAGCGGAGGTATGAACTGTCACTTGGAACATCTATCAGGGAAGGATTGTCAGACGGGCTTTTATACCTGTCATCCGTGGGTGCTGCAGAGTTTGTTTCCAACTTTGGAGGTGTCTAGTTTTGTTTTGGCTGCAGCACCACTGGAGGAGGAGGAGAAGGACTGTTGGTGTCTCAGCGGAATCATAGTGAGCCAACATGTCGTGTGTGAGGCCGGTGTGTGAGGTGCCTTGTCTGTGTGTTGTGGCCTTTTGGGTTGTGATCCTGTGAGTGTGAGTTGGGGCTGGTATGAATGTATGTGTGTGTTTTGGCCGTGTGAGTTGCGAGTGAAGACATGCTAATGTATATTGACATAATGATTCATTTTCTTGCAGGTGGGACAATGGGTTGTGGGTTATGAGTTCCTCTCATTGTTGTGATATCGGGGAGTGTAATATTCTTTTTAATGATGGATAACACATTTCTTTTACAGGAGGGGCTGGTGGGTCCTTGACCCCGACTTGCAGGTGATATGGACCAACTGTGGATTAATGGGGTTGTTCCACAAGAGACTCGCGGGTGGTTGGACTCATGGGAGAGGTTCCAGTGTTTCCACTGGGAATAGGAATTTTGGAACTTTCGTCGTTCAGTTAAGCCTGAACAGTGACATTGTTTGAAATGATTTTGTCATCTGTTGTGTTCTCTCCGTCTTCTATGTGGAGGCAGTGAATGTGTGTGGAGAGCTACATCTTGTTCCTTTGGATAGTTATATTGGGGCAAGCTGTTTTCATCTTTGGTTGAGTTGCGCAAAGGGTGTATTCTTTTTTGGGTGCAGCCCTGTGGGTGTCCTGTTTTTCTGTATTTGGCGCCCAGTGTATTGGTTGTGGTAGCATAGTAGTAGTAAAGTAGGGGTCTTGGGGGAGAGCTGTACTGGTGCATCTGGCAAGGACTAGGGGCCCTATGTGGTGAGTGAAGGTGTTACTGCAAGGGCAATCTTACTGGGGTTAGTGGCCCTGGTGTATTGTGGTGGAATACTGCAGTTGTTACTGTGGTGTGGTTTTAACAGGGTTTTAGTCCTGGATATGTGGTGAGGTGCTGCGGTGGTTCAGTTGGCCGGGATTAAGGGTCCTTGGTGTGTGTTTGGTGTACTGCTGGTGGCAGTTGGCAGGGACCTGGGGTCTCGTGGGGTCGTGGTGTCTGTGGTTCTAGGTGTGCGTCAGTGTACTGCTGGTGGAAGTTGGCAGGGACCTGGGGTCTTGTGGTGTTGTGGTGCTTGTGGTTCTAGGTGTGTGTTTGGTGTACTGCTGATAGCAGTTGGCAGGCACCTGGGGTCTCATGGTCTCGTGGTGTGGTATGGCATATGTTTGGTGCTGCCGGGGTTGATTATAGTTTTGTTGGTGTGCGTGCTGTGAGTGTGATCTGTGTGGGTGCTGTTAGGAGCTGACATTTGTGATGGTGATCTTGTTGTTGCTCTTGTTGTGCTGGGATTGTGACCGGGGTGGCAGCCCTGGTGCCCTAGGGTGCAGACTAGGGTGCACGGCATGTTTGGCGTGTTAGTGTAATGTATTTTTGGGGAACGCTGGAGTGTGGCAGGCTCTAGCTTTCAAGGGGCAGCTTGAAACAGGTGGAGTTCGTAGTTTATTATTTTTGTTTCTCAAGTGTCTTCCAGTTCAAGTTTTAGGAGTTAGCCCTTATTCTACTTCGGTGGGTTCCTCATTGTTTGTGTTTTGTGGGGACGGAGTGGAGTTGGAAGTACTCTTCAGTGTAGTTAGACAAATGTATGGATTTTCTGGCACGGTTATGGTTATTTGTTGTCCATTTGTTTGTAGGCACAGTTAGGGTGCATATTCTTGGGGTGCCACGTAGGTTATGCTTGTGTTGTGGTTTTAGTGCTATTTGAGGCACAGTTTCCATTAGGGTTGGTTTCAGTTTGGTTGGCATCAGGTCATTTAATGTATAGTGTTGGGGTTTTGAGCGAGCTCCAGGTGGTCAGCTTTTGTGGCAACCATTTGGGGTCTGGTTCGTTGGTGCATTTACGTGCTGGCCACACCTACATGTGGGGGCTCGTTTTGGGTGAAAGTTTTAGTTGGAAGATTCTTCCCGTTCAAGAAATGTAAGGAGGGAGAAGTGTTGTAGTGTGTCTCTGAGTATGGGTGACATCACTGATGGTGGAATGTGGGGATGTCAATGAGTGTCGAGTGCTGAGGTGTTATGTTCTGAAGTACTGTTCTAACAGTGACAGTTGGAGATCTAAGCTGGCATGAAGGGACGTGCCGGTGTCTTCCTGGCATATACTTACCAATAAACGTACAGATAACTTACCTGATGGTCCGGGTGTTACTTCCGGTACCACGTATTTCACATATCCTTTGTTTCCATTACATTTGTTGTGAGATGCCCTTTTGCTGGATCTAATGGGAGTGGAGCCTCTGTTGGAATGCCTTTTTTAAAACCCCCTCCCCCTTCCTGGTTAACTCAAAGATTTTAAACCTAGGGGTTTTAGTCATGTCATCATACTCCCTCACATGTTACCTCCTGGGACTTTTCTCCGTCCTTCCTAGGTTTGGGGGATTTATCGGGGGGTTTGTCAATTTCATCCAAATGGGAGGTTCCCTACTGATCAATAACTATTTCTTATACTGAGTCATTCAGGAATACACCATAATCACTTAATTTCAATTGAGCAAATTCATTTATTTAGAGCTGTCTTAGTAAAGGGATTTTTGCACCCTTTTATTTTTTTGTTTTTAATTTAAGTGTGACTCTGGTTAGAGGAGAGGATATCAAGAGTGGCCCCTCCTTTACTCTGTTTGGCCCTTCCCTGTGAAGTGTCATTGCTATTTGGGTTACCACCATCCATTTCAACATGTTTTGCTGAACACTCTGTAGTCTATTAATTGCTGACAATATAGCCCGGCAGTCCTCTAGTACACACATGGTTCTCTTCATCAAATGGTGTAGTGACAACACATGGTTATTGATTTCATTTAAGTGTGAAGTTTGTACTTTCATTTCCAGAGACAGATGATCACGTAGATTTATTAAAGCCGCTGCCACTGTATTAGTATCCTCCTCTATCAATACAGGAGAACCCACATATTGCTGCGCAGCAGATACGCTATTCTCTTCTTCCCCATTAACTATCGAATGTTTTGACATACCAAGCAATGTTATTTCCACTGTGCAAAAAATAGGAGGGAATTCAAAAAGGAACCTTTCAGCCAAGCCTGATTCATGGGGTCAAACTCATTTTGATGCTGCCCCAAGATTTGATTTTGGATCTCATGGGGTAAAAGCCATGATTCAATTGCTGATGGTGAAACAGAGGGAGAATTTAGCAAATTTCATCAATTTCATCAAATCAGTTCCTAGAATATCTTTAGCAAGCTGAATTATCAGGAACATTATTGGGCCAATTCAACTTAATTTCACTAGTGACCTAATTACACGTCATCTGTCATGATTTATTGGATGGCCATACTCAACTCGGGTTGTTCCTTGCCTCACCAATCAAGGTGCAGCAAAATAAGCCGCTGAATGGATTCTTTTTTGGGTCAATTCCTGACCTGTATAATACCACTCAGCTTCCTCCCCCAGTGCCACCAATAAGCCAGTAACCAGGCCGGTGTACAGAAGAATATATATATATATATATATATATATATATATATATATATATATATATATATATATATATATATATATATATATATATATATATATATATATATATATATATATATTTGTATAAACCACATAAGTAATAACAGCTACACCACTGTGACACAAGCCACCAACCCTGTGGCACAATATGATAACTTTAGCACATATGTAACTACTTCTTATTCACTAGCAGATATTTGTGAATAGCATTTCACTTTCAATTAATACAAGTTTACTTTTAATCACAGTGCACATCACATATAAACACATAGGAAACCTTGAAAACACACAGTCATTTAAAATCAGCACCTTTGTTCCTTCTTCACCCCAAAGCAGTGTCAACCCATTCTGCTTTGAGTGTCACGTGTCCACTCCCAAGAGAGTGGATATCCCTTTACTGAAGAATCCTGCTTTGTTTAGTTTATTTATTAAAATACTCCCTTATCCAAGAACCCCATCCAGGCATCCATTAAATTTGACATCCCCTGGTTTAATGGCAAAGTTTAGAGTGTGGGAATATATTGGGAATTTCGTTTGGCTTTTTATTTTGAAAAGCAGGACATTTGTTTGGGAACACAGCACTTTCAAATGAAAGGCATGGTTTGGGAACTAGAATCAATGGGATAATTTGCTTGGGAACATAGCACATTCAAATGAAAGGCAGGTTTTTCAGAATGTTGCTTGGGTCCAGGGCCACCCCTCTTCTGTAAGGAAGTCAGGGGTTACTGGAAAATATGGTTAACCAATTAATGTAAAGGCTATAGTGGTTATAACGCACTGAGAATGAGATTTTGTTAATTTCAAATTTTAACAAGAATCATCCTGTGATCTTTTCTATAGGGGAATTATTTAATCATTTTCAATCAAATAGGCTAAGGGTCTACACAATTGTGTCCCCCCACCCTCACCCACAGTTAAGGGAAAGGATTAAGGCAGTGTAACGCTCACCTGACTCCCACAGAGGCGCTGACCAGGACTGGAATGAAGTTGCTTGTTCCGGTGAGGCGCTGGACTCAGAGTATGGCAGGGCCGGTTCTTCTGTATGTGAAAAGGGAGGGGCGTTAATAATCTGCGGGGCAATGTGCAGCTTCCCACGCCCTTCACCTCCTGAACGAACCCCCTTTCTGTAATTCCCCTAGAATCTCACCTTTGGTTTCGTGATGGCGAGCTCTCCTTCCTGCTTCTGGTGCAGGGGCGCGTTGAAACCCCGTTAATTCACTGGATTCACTCTCATACATCCATGTTGGTTCTGCTAATGTTCGAGAATAAAAAGTCTCTATTGTCTTTCTTTCAGGTGCAGAACGTGGATCCCGAGAAGAGCGATGAAAACGATGAAGAATGCTCAGGTTAGTGTTCAAAGAATGTTTTTCCTCTGAGTGCAATATTAAACGATAATTTAGATGTCTTCTTCCCCATAGGGGCCGGGGTCAGAATGCTGAACGAGCATAGACCCGAAACGAGAGGTAAGTTCCGGTAAGTCTTTAATGAGAGTCTTTATTATGTCTTTTCATTCTCTCATTAATTCCGCTGTCTTTCTTTTCCCCTTAGGGGCTGGGGTCTGCAGGTGCCTGTATGCGGCATAGACCCGAAATGAAGTATGACCCAAACAGGTAAGTCTAAATGGAAGCTCTGGCTTTCCTTATGCTCTTCTCACTCTCACCTTTGTTTTCTGTCTTTTTTCCCCAGGTGCCGGGTTGATGCAGCGAATCCGGACGAGCGCCGCTGGCAATGGAGGCTGGCAGCAAGGTGAGTGAAATGCGGCGCGACAGCGACGGGTGAGTTGACCTTTTAAAATGAAAGTCTTTCCTTTTCAGGATCGCCGACGGAATGACTCTTGGACGAGGTTGAAACAGGTAAGTGCTCTTCTTTTGTCCAATTCTTTCTCCTTCTCCACATGCAGGTGTTTCAGGATGCAGGCGGGCGTGGCAGAAGTCCAGAAGCAGGAGCAGGCACGGTGAGCGTCCAGCTGCTAGATGCAGAACAACGCGAAGCGTGAGTTACTGATCGGGCGTGGTTTAAATAGCCTTTCAAGAAGTCCCAGGTATGTATCCTTCTACTCAGGTATGTATTCTTCCTCAGGCCACACCCGTGTGGTTAAGTAGTTCTAGAGACAAAATAGTCCCATCCAGGCCTCAAGGGGGCCTGGATGTTGCAGCAAGGTCTGCATCAGGTAAGTGTACACCCAAGCACTTAAACACATGTCCTCGATTATGAGCCTGGCACCTAAGGCGCCAGGACTGGGGTCCAATATGAGCCTGGCGCCTAAGGCGCCAGGATTCAGTCCAAAGGGCCCCGACTTGGGCCCGCTGAGACCTTCCTGGGGGAAATGATGCCTGCCTCTGGGGTTGCTGGGCCCGGCCTGGTTTCTTAGAGGTAGGCATCATGACAGGCAGATAGTTTCCACACACATTCAGTCTCATTGGTATATTTTTATTTCTAGGGAGATCTCTGTTATTAGCCCAGGAGGCCCACCAGGTTTTACAACCCTCTTTTGGGAATAGGTAGGAGTCAGCTCACACCACAGGTGAATACAGCTCAGCTATTCTCAGCAGGGCACAGGAAAGTTGGTAGGCTGCACCCCTCAGATAGGACTCACAGTTTTCCAAGCAAAAGTCTCCAGCAAGTGTCCAAGCTTCTGTTTCCTCGTTTCTTTTCTTTGGTCTCCCACTCGTTCTTTCTCTGTGTTTCTGTGTTTCTGTGTTTCCCCTTTCTGTCTCCTTCTCTGTCCCAGGGTCATAGGGAATTACCCATATATAGGACCTCTGACACCCACCTCATTATGAATATTCCCACACATTGGATTGGACAGTTATTTCCTCTCCCTCCAACATTCTGGCCTATGCCAGCCGATAGGGCAAGGGGATTGGAAGGTCTGGATTATGGATAATGAGGGGAGGAGAGAAATCCATATGTTTAAAATGACATTTAAAGTTGCATTTTTGTCAATTGGAAAGTCACTACATTGCAACTTCTTTGAATTTATAGATAACCATCATAATACATATTTTTTCAAATTCAGCAATGTATGCCAGATTTGAGGACACTAGTTTAATCACATCATGACCTTCCTGGGGCAAGTTATCATTTGCCATGGTTTATTCATGAACCCAAATAGTTCTGAATATGAAACTTCACAAAACACAGAGTAATGGAACTTTCTACCATTTCACTGGGGGTCATTATGAGGTTGAAGGTAAGGGAAAAATGATGCTGGTAAAGGATTATCGCATCGCTTACCGCTACGGGCCATTCTGACCAACCAGATCACTATTTACGGCACGCACGCGTCACACCAAGCCGACATTAGAGGCATGCCGTAACCCGGACCTGATCCCAAGTAATGCGGACATGCAAATAATGGCCTCCTGAAGGCCGAAAAAGACGTACCGGCATGGAGAAAATATTGGCATCTCCGAGAAGGTGTTAAGAACCCTGAGCAGTGTATTAAAGTGCCACAGGTGCACACAATCAGCACAAGTGGATGCAATGGAGTCAGGGCCAGTACAAAAGGAGCACACCCACACAACACACCCCCTCCCACACCAAGATGATACCAATAGTGGTAGCATTACTGGAGCAGGAGGCCCTGCTTGCAAGACCTCAACAACAACAGGCCCCCCCCACAGAGGAGACACAGGAGGAGAAGGAGGGTGAGACAGGCCCAGCATTTCCCTACCAGTGAAGCCACAGTTACCACGACGGCAGCCCCCAATCCCTCGCGTCAGAGACACCCCCTTCAACCTAACACCTGAGCAGATCCACACCCTGTACCGGCTTCACTGTGACACCATCACCACCGTAGTGGACCTGATACACAACAACATAGTGAGCCTCATAGAAATATGCACCGCCATACCCCTTCTACTGAAGGTAGTGTCTGTCCTGCACTTCCTTGCCACAGGCACCTACCAGCACACAGTGGGGCACATGCATGGCATATCACAACCCTGATTTTCCTGGATACTGACCCAAGTGCTGGATGCCCTCCTCAAGCACTCAAGGGACTACATATCCCTACCACGGACTCCCCAGGAGATATTCGATACAAAATTTGCCTTCCATGCACTGGCATGCATGCCAAATTGTGTAGGTGCACTCGACTGCACCCATGTGTAGTCGGTGGTCCCGCATGCCATGGAGGTTGCGGATCTCAACCGCAAGCAATAGCACTCGATCAACGTGCAGATGGTAGGTAACGCTAGCAAGATCATCACACATTGCTGTGCCTGATATCCAGGATCAAGTCATGACTCTTTGGTACTGCGGGACTCCACGCTACCACGCTATATGGAGCGTCATGCTGGACGATGTGCTTGGCTGCTTGGTGAGTTGCCTGACCTGGCCATGGCTGTGCATCGGGTTGTGAGGTGAGTGGCTGCATACTCCACCTGGGTGGGAAGAGGGGGAGATGCATACTTCACCTGGGTGGAAATGTTGAAGCCAGATCATGATGTGCAACAACCGAACACTGTGCACCAAAGCAAGTGAAACGGCACATGACTACCAAATCCCACAGTGATGAAGTAAGGCTGATACCTAACACTACATGACTAACAGGTAACTAGGGCAAATTCAAAATCACATGCACCACTCATCGGCGGCACTCACACATCGTACGGGCTTCCAGCACTATGCACTGCATATACACTATGTCGCTGCCTCCAGCATATCACCACACAGGACAGTCATCCCTGGCAGTGCATTGAGGGGTGCCCAACAAGGATACCTCAGCGTGTCACTGGTTCTGCACACCCATAGGAGTGCTGCATGTCACCATACTACTGATCAGTGCAGAATGACGAATATGCTACTGACTACAGCCAACACTCCCTACTACCAAATCTCACAGAACACAGCACATCAATGATTTTACCCCAAGACTGCTACATGCATATACAATGCATGGGCTACAAGATGTGAGTGCACCCAATAAACCATCTTGGAGCTGCTACCCCCTCCATCATTCCATTGCACAGGACACATAGTGGGGCCAGAATGGGGTCAATGCATCCAGGGACATGTGCGTATGCGCAAAAATCACCTGCTGCCATGTAAGACTAGTTCAGTTGTCCACCATGAATGTACAAACACTTACCTTCATTCCCCTCTCATGCAGGTGATGGTGGCTATCCCTTGACGCCGTGGCTCATGACCCCTGTCTGAAACCCACAGAACAGTCATGAGGAGCACTACAATCGTTTCCATACCCGTAAACGTGTGGAGATTAAGCAGACCTTTGGCCTGTTGAAGGCACAATCTCGTTGCCTCAGCCGGTCGAGTGGGGCACTCATCTACAGCCATGAGAATGTGCCAAGATACACATGGCATGTGTAATGCTGCACAATATGTGCATCCGTCGGAATTTGCCCCTGCACTATAACATGGAACTGCTACCACCTGATGATAATGAAGGGGAGGAGGAGGAAGAAGGGGCAGGACAGCATCATGGTGCCGATGCACAGGAGGGGCATGCCATGCGGCAAGTATTGATTGAACAATATTTCAGACACACAAGTCAGCAGAGGGTGTGAGGATGTGAGGACATCTGGCACTGGTTGTGGGGATACATGTACACTATGCACTCTGCAATATTGAATGACACATGTGCAATGAGCAATGTCCACTCTGTTTTTTTTAGATGAACAACTGGTGTATTGAAATTGAAGGTTCAAACGTGAAAAACAAACCCTCCACAACCCTCCTCCCTCCCCCTCCCACCACAACTCCCAAACACACCCTCACCCCCCTCCTCCTCCCAGCACAACTCCCAAACATACCCTCACCCCCTCCCACCACAACTCCCAAACACCCTCACACTCCTCCCCCTCCTACCACAACTCCCAAACACACCCTCACCCCCCTCCCCCTCCCACCACAACAACTCCACACTAGTCCCATGAGGACCACATAGGCCACATGTGGATGTCAGCATTATCACTGTGTGCTCCCAGAGCCAGGGCGAGGCATGTCCTGGTGGCGCATTGTACGTTGGGACTGACGGAGCGGGCTGGTCTGGGCGTAGGAGCATTGAGAAGGTGTGTCCTCCTGCTGGGGCTGTCGTGCAGGAGGTGCAGCCTCCAGAGCATCTGCTATCCGGCCAAGGACATCGCAGAGCCGGTTTGTGCTGTCTGTAATGACCTCGCCCAGTGCCCTCAGTTCATTCTGCCACTCCTCCCTGGCCTGCAGATTGTCTTGCATGAAGTCATTTATGAGGCCTGTGAGCTGCTGAGCCCGCTCTGCATCAATGGCTGATGTTGTTGGCCCGTTGGGAATTGGGCTCACATGTCTTTCCGGAGCTTCACTAAGGGAACTGGCCACAGGACTGGCATGTTCCTGTGTTGCTCCTTGCCCCATAAGACCAGGCGTGCCACTCTCACCAGAGTCACTATATGAGACCAGGGGGTTGGTTTGGCCATCAGGGGTGTGGACAATCTCATATGTGTCCCACTCAGTTGCTCCGCATATCAATAAGGGGTGTCGGCATCATCGAGGAGTCCGACTAGACTCCTCAGATCATGGCGTAGGGCATTTGTCTGCTGCCAGTGCAGGGTGGGGTAGGGGTGGGGGTGGGGGTTGTGCATCCTGCACGGGCCTTGCTGTAGCCGGTGGTGTGCCTCCAGGTGTTTTCCTGCTTGCAGGTAGATGGCGGGCCCTGACTTGACCCCTGGAGGTGCTGGGCCGGTTGCTTGCCTGGTCCTCGCTGTCATGCTCTCTGCCTGTGGGGGTGGAAGAGAGGGACAGCATGAGTGATGATTTGAGAGACAGCATTTGGACATGACTACAATTTAACAATCAGATTCTAGTGGGTTATCGGCATTTGGGTGGTGAACGGAACATTCATCTGTGCTTGGGTGGTAAATGCATACACATGTGTCATGATCTCTGCTTCCAAAAGATCAGGACTTGCCCGACTCCCTTGGAAGCAGACCCATAACCCCAGTTCCGAGTGCCAGCCAGTCCCAATTGGGACCTTTTGGACCCTGTCCTGGCGCCAGTGGCACCAGGCTCATAAAGATGCCCAGTCCCAGCGCTGGAAGCGCCAGGCTCATAATGCTTGGGTGGACTTACCTGCAGCAGACCATGCTGCTTACTTACCTGCCCGTTGAACCCCTGATCCTCTTCTGTTTGGGACTACTTTTCCTGTTGGGTGGGGCAGGAGCCACTCCCTAGGTTCAGAACACTGGAACTCTTCTGGAAAGCAGGAACTCTTTTCTTAGGCGTGGCTGTGGAAGGAGACACCTAAGCACTACAGGAGGCTATTTAAACCACACCCGATGGATGAATCTTGCTTTGCGTTATTCTGCATTCTCTGCAGCAGAACGCTCATCGTGTCTTCTGCTTCTGATCCTGGGCCTAAGGGAACAAAGGCTTACCATCCTGGAATCCAGTCTTCAGCAGCACCTGTAAAGACAAAGAAAGAACAGGTTAGCACTACGGTCTTCAGTGGCAGCGCATCTCTTACCTGGTCCATCGGCTGTCACCAACACCTCGCGCTGCATTCCGGCATCTGAAAGACAAAGGCTTACCTACTCTTCGCATGCTCCGGAGGTCTTCGCACTGCATTCCGGCATCTGAAAGACAAAAGCTTACCAGCTCTTCGCACGCTCCGGAGGCCTTCGGCGCTGCATCCCGCATCTGAAAGACAAAAGAAGGTGCGTTTAAAGACATTGGGCAACTTTATTACTCACGTGCCATTACTCCTTCCCACGCCGAATCCAGTGGGTATTCCAGCACCCTTCAGCTTCTCTAAAGCTCCGAACTTGTACCTGCAAGATAAAAGGGACAGTTAGTGCGCATCGTGAAGCAGGCTACAAGCGCTTACTTACGTGCTTCCAGGCGCTTCTATTCCTCACGCGGGTTCGATCCTCAACTCTCATCAGCCCGCCATCCGCCATCGCCGGAACCCTGCAAAACAAGAGATATCATTACAAAAGACTTTTAAGACATTTGAAGTGCCCAGAACTTACCGTTCGTGCAGTTACAGACGGACAGCAGTCCTCTGAGGTCAAGAGGCCTGCACCCTTATCCAGTGAAGAAACTGGTTACAGCACCCTGCCCCGAGGCAGATGGAGAGCTCGGCGTTCACTTACCTAAGGTGAGGGTGTTAACCTTTGGGGTTCTACAGGAGAAGAGAAAGGGAAGAGGAGAGAGGCACCCAATAACCCCAGTTCGTTAATCCCATATTTTCTATCTGCAGACATCTTACTCTTCGAGTCAGACATACAGTGCACAGAGGTCCAGCCCAAAGAGCCAACCGTGTGTTACACATCACCTTTGAAGATACGGCATTCACCCAGTCAAGACCGGCGCCTCTGCGGGAATCAGGTGAGCGTTACAGAACGCAAAGCCTATCGCAAAACTCCCACCCAGGCGCTATGGAAACCTCGGATACCGACCAGCTAGCCCAGTTACTTGGGGAACTAAGAGCAGAAGTGCATGCAGCCTGTCAGGAAACGAATGCTTTAAGAAGGGAACTGATTATTTTCAAGGAGCGAACAGACGATCTCGCTAGACAATTGCTACAGTCACAAGCCGGACAAACTCCGTTACCCGCATCAGGGGCAAATCTTCCTTCAACAACCTCTACGAACCCAGTGCAGATCAACCTACCTGGGAATGTACCTCTGGCTCCGCCCGAACGATTTTCTGGTGACCCAAAGAGGTTTGCAGTATTTATTAATCAGTGCCGGTTGCACTTCTTATGCCGGCCAGCAGCCTTTCCAACTGATCAAGCTAAGGTAGCTTTCGTGCTTTCGTACCTTAGTGGCAATGCGGCAGACTGGTCGATCCCTCTAGTTAATCAAGATGATCCGGTTCTCCATGATTTTCGAGCTTTTCAGCTCAGTATGGAAAAACTGTTTGCAAGACATTCAAAGGGGCAGGCCTTGGACAATGAGCTCCTTTCATTGCGACAGGGTAATCAAGACCTTTTGGCTTATATTGCATCTTTCAACAGACTGATAGTGGAAACTCGATGGCCTGAGGACAAAAGGATTACGCTGTTTTATAGAGGTCTACGTGGAGAGCTCAAAGATGTGTTAGCCCAAGTAGTGAATCCCCCGCAAGACTGTTCGGACTATATTGACTTAGTCGTTCAAATTGACCACAGACTGCAGAACAGGAAGGCCGATTGTTCCAAGTTTGATGCTCGAGTATTTGCCAAACCACCAACTCCTACCAAAGGAGTAGACTCCGGGGAACCCATGCAAATAGGGGGCCTGAAAGGACCACTAACACAAAAGGAGCGGGAAAGGAGAAAACAGCTGCAATTATGCCTCTATTGCGGAAACTCTGGGCACTTTCTTCGAGACTGTCCGGTGAAACCAGCCAAGAAGGCAGTAGGAGCTGCAGTTACCAGGGTCACAAACTCTGAGCAGGGAAACGACCTCGCCCGACAAGAATAGAGGTCCTCTTGCCGAGCGTTAAAACCAGTTCCGTGACCTCGCATTTCGTGATACCTATGGTCCTCATTAGCCCTGAACATCCGGATCGATTACATGCGATTGAAGCTTACGTCGACAGCGGTGCCATCGGCAATTATGTGGATCATGAAATGGTTTTGAGGATGAATCTGACTCTTTGTCCAAAGGCTGTAAAGGACGTCATTACTGCGGTGGATGGTACGGAGATAGCCTCCGGACCAGTAACGCATACCACCCAAGAAGTGACGCTAGTAAGTCAAGATGGACACCATGAGAAGATCGTGTTCGATGTGATCAAGGCCCCCCACTTCCAGATTATTCTAGGAATTCCTTGGTTAGAGAAGCACAATCCTCAGATCGATTGGCGAGCAAGAACGGTTCAGTTTCCAGAATGTGTCTCTACTTGTCACCCTCGACCTGGTGTTGCACTGGCAGCAATTTCCTCGGAGGCTCCTCAGTTACCTCCTGAATACCTAGAATTCCAAGATGTTTTCCGGAAGGATCAGGCTAACTCTCTACCTCCTCATAGGTCTTATGATTGCCAGATAGACCTGATACCTGGATCTACTCCTCCTTGTAGTAGAATTTATGCCCTCACCGAGCCTGAGAATCTTCACCTCCGACAATACCTGGATCAATACCTAGCGAATGGGTTTATTCGTCCTTCCAAGTCCCCTGCTTCCTCAGCTTTGTTCTTCGTTCCAAAAAAAGAAGGGGACCTTAGAACTTGTATAGATTATCGCGCCCTGAACCAGATCACCGTTAAGAATAGATATCTGTTACCTTTGATCCCTGAACTCCTGGACCAAGTCAAAAAAGCATGCATATATACAAAGCTGGATCTTAGAGGAGCCTACCACTTGGTACGAGTAAAAGAGGGCGATGAATGGAAGACGGCCTTCCGCACCAAGTATGGGCTATTTGAATATCAGGTCATGCCCTTCGGACTTTGCAATGCCCCGGCCGCCTTTCAATATTTTATGAACGATGTCCTCAGAGAGCTCATAGATGTGTGTGTTGTTGTTTACATTGACGACATCCTCGTTTATTCTTCATCGGAAACTGAACATCGGAAACACGTGAAAATGGTCCTCGAGAGATTGCGTCAACACAAACTTTTCGCTAAGTTGGAAAAATGTGTTTTCAACGTGACTGAAGTTGAATTCTTGGGATTCATATTATCACCTAGCGGAGTGCGTATGGATTCAAAGAAGGTCGATGCAATTCTCAAATGGCCATGGCCATCCTCCGTAAAAGGTGTTCAAAGCATGTTAGGCTTTGCTAACTTTTACCGCAGGTTTATCCCCGAATTCTCTCGAATAGTCCAGCCCATCACCGCCTTGTTAAAGAAAAACAAACGTTTTGAATGGTCTACCGAGGCGGAACAAGCTTTCCAGAATTTGAAGACTAGATTTATCTCTGCACCGATCTTAAAACATCCTCGCCCAGAACTCCCCTACATCGTTGAAACTGATGCTTCGAGCCTTGCCATGGGGGCAGTTCTATCACAAAAGGACCCAGTAACCAATCAGTTGCATCCCGTGGCATTTTGGTCCCGCAAATTCTCGCCTCCTGAAATCAATTACACTATTACTGATAAGGAACTTCTAGCTATCAAGTCCGCCTTTAAGGCTTGGCGGCATTATCTTCTGGGGGCCCGACACACCGTTACTGTGATTACAGATCACCGAAACCTGCAATATTTGAAAACCGCAAAAGCTCAATCCTCTAGGCAACTCCGTTGGGCACTATTCTTTGCCGAGTTTGACTTCATAATTACCGATCGACCTGGTACAAAAAACGGTAAAGCTGATGCCCTTTCTCGGATGGGAGTGGAAGAACATTTGATCAATCCTAAACCTGTACCTATCATTCCCGAACAAAGAATTCTAGGTGTAATCGCCACACAATCCATAGAGGAAGTTAAGGATAAAGCCAGGCTACTGGTAACTCCAGCAGACATACAGAATTGGCATCTGCAGGGAAAGGACTTAACGGTGAAGGACAACCTATTATATTTCCAAGAACGGTTATACCTGCCCAGCACAGATTTACAAAAAAAGGTAATCTCTTGTTATCACGATTCTTTAATGGAAGGACATCCCGGTATGACCAAGACCTCGGAAAAGATCAAGCGCTACTTCTGGTGGCCGTCTTGGAAAAAAGATATCAGAGACTTTATAATGTCCTGTGGAGTATGCGCCCAAAACAAGAGTCAAAAGGAAAAACCAGCCGGCCTCTTACGCCCTATTGACATCCCGCCTCGCCCTTGGCATACGCTTTCTATGGACTTCATCACCGATCTACCTCCATGCTCCGGATACAATACGATCCTAGTAATCGTGGACCTATTCTCCAAGATGGCGCATTTCATTCCACTCAAAGGCTTACCAACAGCAGCAACTCTGGCCCGAGAATTTCTCGAAAACATCGTCCGACTGCACGGTTTTCCTTCAGTTCTAATTTCGGATAGAGGTAGTCAATTTATTTCTCATTTTTGGCGAAGTTGCTGTCGGTCGGCTCAAATTGATGTGAGACTTTCGACCAGCCACCACCCTCAAACCGACGGACAAACCGAGAGGAACAGTATTTGCGCTGCATGCTACAACAAACTGAAAAAACTTGGAAAGATATCCTTTGGATAGCCGGATATGCCTACAATAACTCTGTCCACTCGGGAACTGGGAAGACCCCGTTTTTTCTTTTATACGGTAGTCACCCTCGAACCTCGGAGTTGGATCCACTCCAAGATCTTGGAAAACCAGCAGTAGACCACCTGCATTCTACAATCACCCAAGCCTTTAAGGAAGCCGTTTCTCACCTTCAAAGGGCTAAAGAACAATACAAGAAAGGAGCAGACCAACATCGGAAGGAAGCCCCCCAATATCAAGTAGGAGATCAAGTCTGGTTATCCACCAAATATCTACCTCTAAAAGGACCACGCACATTCAACCCAAGATACCTTGGTCCCTATTCCATCACTACCATAGTAAATCCAGTAGCGGTCAAGTTGGACTTGCCCCCTCACATGAAGATACATCCGGTCTTCCACGTCTCTCTATTAAAACCCGTGCAACCTCAAACCCGACTAACTACATCTCCAAAACCTATTCTAGTTGATGGAGAACTCGAGTTTGAAGTCAAAAGCATCCTGGATTCCAAGGTCTCCAAATCTAAACTATTTTACCTGATTGACTGGAAAGGCTACGGTCCCCAAGAAAGATCCTGGGAACCTGCAGAATATGTCCACGCGCCTCGTCTAATCAAAAGATTTCATCGAACATTTCCTAACAAGCCCAAACCTCCGGAGAAGCCCGGTTTGGGAGGGGCCTTGAGGGGGGGTGCTGTCATGATCTCTGCTTCCAAAAGATCAGGACTTGCCCGACTCCCTTGGAAGCAGACCCATAACCCCGGTTCCGAGTGCCAGCCAGTCCCAATTGGGACCTTTTGGACCCTGTCCTGGCGCCAGTGGCACCAGGCTCATAAAGATGCCCAGTCCCAGCACTGGAAGCGCCGGGCTCATAATGCTTTGGTGGACTTACCTGCAGCAGACCATGCTGCTTACTTACCTGCCAGTTGAACCCCTGATCCTCTTCTGTTTGGGACTACTTTTCCTGTTGGGTGGGGCAGGAGCCACTCCCTAGGTTCAGAACACTGGAACTCTTCTGGAAAGCAGGAACTCTTTTCTTAGGCGTGGCTGTGGAAGGAGACACCTAAGCACTACAGGAGGCTATTTAAACCACACCCGATGGATGAATCTTGCTTTGCGTTATTCTGCATTCTCTGCAGCAGAACGCTCATCGTGTCTTCTGCTTCTGATCCTGGGCCTAAGGGAACAAAGGCTTACCATCCTGGAATCCAGTCTTCAGCAGCACCTGTAAAGACAAAGAAAGAACAGGTTAGCACTACGGTCTTCAGTGGCAGCGCATCTCTTACCTGGTCCATCGGCTGTCACCAACGCCTCGCGCTGCATTCCGGCATCTGAAAGACAAAGGCTTACCTACTCTTCGCATGCTGCGGAGGTCTTCGCACTGCATTCCGGCATCTGAAAGACAAAAGCTTACCAGCTCTTCGCACGCTCCGGAGGCCTTCGGCGCTGCATCCCGCATCTGAAAGACAAAAGAAGGTGCGTTTAAAGACATTGGGCAACTTTATTACTCACGTGCCATTACTCCTTCCGACGCCGAATCCAGTGGGTATTCCAGCACCCTTCAGCTTCTCTAAAGCTCCGAACTTGTACCTGCAAGATAAAAGGGACAGTTAGTGCGCATCGTGAAGCAGGCTACAAGCGCTTACTTACGTGCTTCCAGGCGCTTCTATTCCTCACGCGGGTTCGATCCTCAACTCTCCTCAGCCCGCCATCCGCCATCGCCGGAACCCTGCAAAACAAGAGATATCATTACAAAAGACTTTTAAGACATTTGAAGTGCCCAGAACTTACCGTTCGTGCAGTTAACGACGGACAGCAGTCCTCTGAGGTCAAGAGGCCTGCACCCTTATCCAGTGAAGAAACTGGTTACGGCACCCTGCCCCGAGGCAGATGGAGAGCTCGGCGTTCACTTACCTAAGGTGAGGGTGTTAACCTTTGGGGTTCTACAGGAGAAGAGAAAGGGAAGAGGAGAGAGGCACCCAATAACCCCAGTTCGTTAATCCCATATTTTCTATCTGCAGACATCTTACTCTTCGAGTCAGACATACAGTGCACAGAGGTCCAGCCCAAAGAGCCAACCGTGTGTTACGCATCACCTTTGAAGATACAGCATTCACCCAGTCAAGACCGGCGCCTCTGCGGGAATCAGGTGAGCGTTACAGAACGCAAAGCCTATCGCAAAACTCCCACCTAGGCGCTATGGAAACCTCGGATACCGACCAGCTAGCCCAGTTACTTGGGGAACTAAGAGCAGAAGTGCATGCAGCCTGTCAGGAAACGAATGCTTTAAGAAGGGAACTGATTATTTCCAAGGAGCGAACAAACGATCTCGCTAGACAATTGCTACAGTCACAAGCCGGACAAACTCCGTTACCCGCATCAGGGGCAAATCTTCCTTCAACAACCTCTACGAACCCAGTGCAGATCAACCTACCTGGGAATGTACCTCTGGCTCCGCCCGAACGATTTTCTGGTGACCCAAAGAGGTTTGCAGTATTTATTAATCAGTGCCGGTTGCACTTCTTATGCCGGCCAGCAGCCTTTCCAACTGATTAAGCTAAGGTAGCTTTCGTGCTTTCGTACCTTAGTGGCAATGCAGCAGACTGGTCGATCCCTCTAGTTAATCAAGATGATCCGGTTCTCCATGATTTTCGAGCTTTTCAGCTCAGTATGGAAAAACTGTTTGCAAGACATTCACAGTGGCAGGCCTTGGACAATGAGCTCCTTTCATTGCGACAGGGTAATCAAGACCTTTTGGCTTATATTGCGTCTTTCAACAGACTGATAGTGGAAACTCGATGGCCTGAGGACAAAAGGATTACGCTGTTTTATAGAGGTCTACGTGGAGAGCTCAAAGATGTGTTAGCCCAAGTAGTGAATCCCCCGCAAGACTGTTCGGACTATATTGACTTAGTCGTTCAAATTGACCACAGACTGCAGAACAGGAAGGCCGATTGTTCCAAGTTTGATGCTCGAGTATTTGCCAAACCACCAACTCCTACCAAAGGAGTAGACTCCGGGGAACCCATGCAAATAGGGGGCCTGAAAGGACCACTAACACAAAAGGAGCGGGAAAGGAGAAAACAGCTGCAATTATGCCTCTATTGCGGAAACTCGGGGCACTTTCTTCGAGACTGTCCGGTGAAACCAGCCAAGAAGGCAGTAGGAGCTGCAGTTACCAGGGTCACAAACTCTGAGCAGGGAAACGACCTCGCCCGACAAGAATAGAGGTCCTCTTGCCGAGCGTTAAAACCAGTTCCGTGACCTCGCATTTCGTGATACCTATGGTCCTCATTAGCCCTGAACATCCGGATCGATTACATGCGATTGAAGCTTACGTCGACAGCGGTGCCATCGGCAATTATGTGGATCATGAAATGGTTTTGAGGATGAATCTGACTCTTTGTCCAAAGGCTGTAAAGGACGTCATTACTACGCGGATGGTACGGAGATAGCCTCCGGACCAGTAACGCATACCACCCAAGAAGTGACGCTAGTAAGTCAAGATGGACACCATGAGAAGACCGTGTTCGATGTGATCAAGGCCCCCCAGTTCCAGATTATTCTAGGAATTCCTTGGTTAGAGAAGCACAATCCTCAGATCGATTGGCGAGCAAGAACGGTTCAGTTTCCAGAATGTGTCTCTACTTGTCACCCTCGACCTGGTGTTGCACTGGCAGCAATTTCCTCGGAGGCTCCTCAGTTACCTCCTGAATACCTAGAATTCCAAGATGTTTTCCGGAAGGATCAGGCTAACTCTCTACCTCCTCATAGGTCTTATGACTGCCAGATAGACCTGATACCTGGATCTACTCCTCCTTGTAGTAGAATTTATGCCCTCACCGAGCCTGAGAATCTTCACCTCCGACAATACCTGGATCAATACCTAGCGAATGGGTTTATTCGTCCTTCCAAGTCCCCTGCTTCCTCAGCTTTGTTCTTCGTTCCAAAAAAAGAAGGGGACCTTAGAACTTGTATAGATTATCGCGCCCTGAACCAGATCACCGTTAAGAATCGATATCTGTTACCTTTGATCCCTGAACTCCTGGACCAAGTCAGAAAAGCATGCATATATACAAAGCTGGATCTTAGAGGAGCCTACCACTTGGTACGAGTAAAAGAGGGCGATGAATGGAAGACGGCCTTCCGCACCAAGTATGGGCTATTTGAATATCAGGTCATGCCCTTCGGACTTTGCAATGCCCCGGCCGCCTTTCAATATTTTATGAACGATGTCCTCAGAGAGCTCATAGATGTGTGTGTTGTTGTTTACATTGACGACATTCTCGTTTATTCTTCATCGGAAACTGAACATCGGAAACACGTGAAAATGGTCCTCGAGAGATTGCGTCAACACAAACTTTTCGCTAAGTTGGAAAAATGTGTTTTCAACGTGACTGAAGTTGAATTCTTGGGATTCATATTATCACCTAGCGGAGTGCGTATGGATTCAAAGAAGGTCGATGCAATTCTCAAATGGCCATGGCCATCCTCCGTAAAAGGTGTTCAAAGCATGTTAGGCTTTGCTAACTTTTACCGCAGGTTTATCCCCGAATTCTCTCGAATAGTCCAGCCCATCACCCCCTTGTTAAAGAAAAACAAACATTTTGAATGGTCTACCGAGGCGGAACAAGCTTTCCAGAATTTGAAGACTAGATTTATCTCTGCACCGATCTTAAAACATCCTCGCCCAGAACTCCCCTACATCGTTGAAACTGATGCTTCGAGCCTTGCCATGGGGGCAGTTCTATCACAAAAGGACCCAGTAACCAATCAGTTGCATCCCGTGGCATTTTGGTCCCGCAAATTCTCGCCTCCTGAAATCAATTACACTATTACTGATAAGGAACTTCTAGCTATCAAGTCCGCCTTTAAGGCTTGGCGGCATTATCTTCTGGGGGCCCGACACACCGTTACTGTGATTACAGATCACCGAAACCTGCAATATTTGAAAACCGCAAAAGCTCAATCCTCTAGGCAACTCCGTTGGGCACTATTCTTTGCCGAGTTTGACTTCATAATTACCTATCGACCTGGTACAAAAAACGGTAAAGCTGGTGCCCTTTCTCGGATGGGAGTGGAAGAACATTTGATCAATCCTAAACCTGTACCTATCATTCCCGAACAAAGAATTCTAGGTGTAATCGCCACACAATCCATAGAGGAAGTTAAGGATAAAGCCAGGCTACTGGTAACTCCAGCAGACATACAGAATTGGCATCTGCAGGGAAAGGACTTTACGGTGAAGGACAACCTATTATATTTCCAAGAACGGTTATACCTGCCCAGCACAAATTTACAGAAAAAGGTAATCTCTTGTTATCACGATTCTTTAATGGAAGGACATCCCGGTATGACCAAGACCTCGGAAAAGATCAAGCGCTACTTCTGGTGGCCGTCTTGGAAAAAAGATATCAGAGACTTTATAATGTCCTGTGGAGTATGCGCCCAAAACAAGAGTCAAAAGGAAAAACCAGCCGGCCTCTTACGCCCTATTGACATCCCGCCTCGCCCTTGGCATACGCTTTCTATGGACTTCATCACCGATCTACCTCCATGCTCCGGATACAATACGATCCTAGTAATCGTGGACCTATTCTCCAAGATGGCGCATTTCATTCCACTCAAAGGCTTACCAACAGCAGCAACTCTGGCCCGAGAATTTCTCGAAAACATCGTCCGACTGCACGGTTTTCCTTCAGTTCTAATTTCGGATCGAGGTAGTCAATTTATTTCTCATTTTTGGCAAAGTTGCTGTCGGTCGGCTCAAATTGATGTGAGACTTTCGACCAGCCACCACCCTCAAACCGACGGACAAACCGAGAGGAACAGTATTTGCGCTGCATGCTACAACAAACTGAAAAAACTTGGAAAGATATCCTTTGGATAGCCGAATATGCCTACAATAACTCTGTCCACTCGGGAACTGGGAAGACCCCGTTTTTTCTTTTATACGGTAGTCACCCTCGAACCTCGGAGTTGGATCCACTCCAAGATCTTGGAACACCAGCAGTAGACCACCTGCATTCTACAATCACCCAAGCCTTTAAGGAAGCCGTTTCTCACCTTCAAAGGGCTAAAGAACAATACAAGAAAGGAGCACACCAACATCGGAAGGAAGCCCCCCAATATCAAGTAGGAGATCAAGTCTGGTTATCCACCAAATATCTACCTCTAAAAGGACCACGCACATTCAACCCAAGATACCTTGGTCCCTATTCCATCACTACCATAGTAAATCCAGTAGCGGTCAAGTTGGACTTGCCCCCTCACATGAAGATACATCCGGTCTTCCACGTCTCTCTATTAAAACCCGTGCAACCTCAAACCCGACTAACTACATCTCCAAAACCTATTCTAGTTGATGGAGAACTCGAGTTTGAAGTCAAAAGCATCCTGGATTCCAAGGTCTCCAAATCTAAACTATTTTACCTGATTGACTGGAAAGGCTACGGTCCCCAAGAAAGATCCTGGGAACCTGCAGAATATGTCCACGCGCCTCGTCTAATCAAAAGATTTCATCGAACATTTCCTAACAAGCCCAAACCCCCGGAGAAGCCCGGTTTGGGAGGGGCCTTGAGGGGGGGTGCTGTCATGATCTCTGCTTCCAAAAGATCAGGACTTGCCCGACTCCCTTGGAAGCAGACCCATAACCCCGGTTCCGAGTGCCAGCCAGTCCCAATTGGGACCTTTTGGACCCTGTCCTGGCGCCAGTGGCACCAGGCTCATAAAGATGCCCAGTCCCAGCGCTGGAAGCGCCGGGCTCATAATGCTTGGGTGGACTTACCTGCAGCAGACCATGCTGCTTACTTACCTGCCAGTTGAACCCCTGATCCTCTTCTGTTTGGGACTACTTTTCCTGTTGGGTGGGGCAGGAGCCACTCCCTAGGTTCAGAACACTGGAACTCTTCTGGAAAGCAGGAACTCTTTTCTTAGGCGTGGCTGTGGAAGGAGACACCTAAGCACTACAGGAGGCTATTTAAACCACACCCGATGGATGAATCTTGCTTTGCGTTATTCTGCATTCTCTGCAGCAGAACGCTCATCGTGTCTTCTGCTTCTGATCCTGGGCCTAAGGGAACAAAGGCTTACCATCCTGGAATCCAGTCTTCAGCAGCACCTGTAAAGACAAAGAAAGAACAGGTTAGCACTACGGTCTTCAGTGGCAGCGCATCTCTTACCTGGTCCATCGGCTGTCACCAACGCCTCGCGCTGCATTCCGGCATCTGAAAGACAAAGGCTTACCTACTCTTCGCATGCTCCGGAGGTCTTCGCACTGCATTCCGGCATCTGAAAGACAAAAGCTTACCAGCTCTTCGCACACTCCGGAGGCCTTCGGCGCTGCATCCCGCATCTGAAAGACAAAAGAAGGTGCGTTTAAAGACATTGGGCAACTTTATTACTCACGTGCCATTACTCCTTCCCACGCCGAATCCAGTGGGTATTCCAGCACCCTTCAGCTTCTCTAAAGCTCCGAACTTGTACCTGCAAGATAAAAGGGACAGTTAGTGCGCATCGTGAAGCAGGCTACAAGCGCTTACTTACGTGCTTCCAGGCGCTTCTATTCCTCACGCGGGTTCGATCCTCAACTCTCATCAGCCCGCCATCCGCCATCGCCGGAACCCTGCAAAACAAGAGATATCATTACAAAAGACTTTTAAGACATTTGAAGTGCCCAGAACTTACCGTTCGTGCAGTTAACGACGGACAGCAGTCCTCTGAGGTCAAGAGGCCTGCACCCTTATCCAGTGAAGAAACTGGTTACGGCACCCTGCCCCGAGGCAGATGGAGAGCTTGGCGTTCACTTACCTAAGGTGAGGGTGTTAACCTTTGGGGTTCTACAGGAGAAGAGAAAGGGAAGAGGAGAGAGGCACCCAATAACCCCAGTTCGTTAATCCCATATTTTCTATCTGCAGACATCTTACTCTTCGAGTCAGACATACAGTGCACAGAGGTCCAGCCCAAAGAGCCAACCGTGTGTTACACATCACCTTTGAAGATACGGCATTCACCCAGTCAAGACCGGCGCCTCTGCGGGAATCAGGTGAGCGTTACAACATGTCTGTGTCACTCATGTTGGCCGGGTACTGTGCTGGCTCACATGCACACTGTTTACATCAACTGCCCTGTGTGCCTCCTGGAATGGGCCTCTTTGTGTGGTATTTGTCATATAGGTTACGGCCTCGCACTTGGCACTAGCCTGGGTCTCACTTGTTTCTGCATGATTTAAAGGGGGGGGGCGACCATGCTCACCTCCATCAACGGATGACGTTGCCCCACACTCCATATCTCCAACCCCTTCGATGGCTTCGGGGCCTATCATGGCCGCACATGTCTCCTCCCATGGCATTAATTTAATAGGCAAACCTGGCCCTCCTCCTCTCTCCAGGGCCTGGCTTCTGTTAGCCAAGAGGATGCTCCGCACCCTCAGCCACAGGTCATCCCACCTTTTTCTGCAGTCCTTAGTGGTGCGGGGGTGTTGCCAACGGCGCTCACCTTCTGCGCTACCATAGCCCAGATCTCTTTTTATTTATTACCGCCACCCTCCACATGTCAATGCTGAATACGGTGTCGGCATGCTCGTGGAGGGTATCCACCATCACTTGGAGCTCATCAGGGCTGAATCGCTCCTTCCTGAGGTGGGCAGCTCCCTTTTTTAGTGCTTTTGGGCATTCTTCATTGGTGATGGGTGTTTCCACAGTGTTGAAAGTTTGCCAGGGGTCCTGTCTGGTGAGGATGGCAATGGATATTGTTTTTTAAAGATGGCCGCCGTGCTCCTTCCCATTCCTGTGCGATGACGCTGTTTACGGTTCCGCAATTTAACGGTGACCGTAAATAATGGTGACCGCTATTTACAGTCACCACTAATGCTGCATTACTTTAAGTGCGATTCATGCCTGTAGGGGGTTTTTCAGCCATTTTTGTGGCATGGCGCTAGGTTCATTACCGGCATGGCGCAAAGCTCGTGCCCGCAAACTCGTAATAGGGCGCTTTTAGCGGTCTATTGCCAGCTCGGACACGCTATTTGCACAGTGCCGGTAATGAATGGAACTTACTTCCTAACTCAGAATGAAGCCCACTGACTTTCAGATGTCTCTGTTTTATGAGAAGGCCAGAATCACAATGTTCTTATTAACTCAAATTCTACACATAACATTCAATTGAAATTTGCATAGAACTGACAGGCTCTTCCCAAGCTTTCCAATGACATAAATTTGGTACTATGCACGGTTTTCCTGTTACTACGAACAAATAAGTCCAATGTTAATCAATAGCAAGACATTAAATGGAATCTTTGGTTTCACATGCAACAAGCTCGGCATGTTTCATTTCTCCAAAACCACATGACCTGGACATTTGCTTATCCATGTTGGCAGTAATGGTTATATAACAGTCATTTAAGTTCCATTAAGAATTCTCTGTTTGAAGCTGAGAGCCAGTGTATTACAGTCCAAGAGGTCAGGTCTGTATTTCCTCATCCCATGGATTTGATCTCACAAATGTTGTATTTCTAATAGATCATATTCCTTTTATGCAATGGAGTAGGGTCTCCACGGGTCAGAAACAGATAACCAGTCCATCTCATGGCTCAGTCGGGAAGCTGCAAAGCAATGCCACATGTACAACTTGGAAAGAAATGGCTTTTTATATCACAAACAATGCATTTTATATATACAGCTTTTTATATAAATCATAGCATCTTATTCTTGTGTTCATTTGTAACTCTATTTCTTATGCCTATGATTTATGCCTATTATTTATTTACTGGGACATACTTTGTCTTACTGGGACCGTAATGAGAACTTTATGTTCTGGAGTAAACTCCACCATGTTTACCTTCTGGTTGTGCCATTGCTTATCCAGAGCTTGACCAGCTTTCACATTCTCACTAGCCTCTGTCATCACAAGTGCCTATGTCTGAGGTCAAGCACAAAGTCAGTAATTCGTACTGGCTTAAGGGAAGGAAAGGACAACTCTCCTGACCCTCCTTAATTGGGGCCAAAGGGCCTCTGACTGGATGACCATAAAGTAACTCAAAGGGGCCAAAACCCACTGCAGCATGAGGAACTTCTCTGTAGGTAGCACTTTCTTCTAAGTTGTCCTCCCAAATCTCCAATCATGCTCTTCATGGTTCTATTAAACCTCTCTACCAACCCGTTTGTCGGCGGGGTGGTAGACAGTTGAGAACTTGTAGGTGACCCCACAGGTTTTCCACATGGGCTTATTGTAGTGGGACATACCATTTGAGCCCCTGTCACATACTACTTCATAAGGAATTCCTACTCTGGTAAAACTACCAAGTAGGGCCTTAGTGTCATGGCCACTGGTAGGGCCAATTGCTTCACCACCTGCAGGGTCCCAATGGACCCAGTCTTGGCGCCTATGGCACCAAGCTCATTACAGAGTGTGCTCTGCACACAGAATACTGAGAGCAGAAGACAGGAGGAGGGGCAAGGTGGGGCCACAAGGCGGGGCCTAAAGGGAGTAGCTGGTCCAGGCTATATAAGCCTGCCCCATCTGCATGCTGGCGCTTTGCGTTAGTCTGCTAGAGCAGCATAATGCTTACCGCCGTCCAGAAGACTCTTACCTGGTTCAGCACGTGCATCTTCAGTCTCCAGAACCCTCCAGCATCTTACCTGGAATCAGCCACGGCACCGCTGGAAGCAATGCCATCTGCTTCCCATCTGCAGCTGCTGCGCGCATCTTACCTTGAAGCCACGCCATCGCTAGAAGCACCGCCCTATGCTTCCCATCTGCAGCCGCTGCGTGCATCTTACCTTGAGACCACGCCATTGCTGGAATTTCTTCTACCTGCTTACAACTCTTGAGTCTCTGCACGCATCTTACCTGAGTCAGCCTCGTCATCGCTTGAAGAAGCACTGCTATCGCTTCCGACTCTGCAGCTGTCGCACTCAATTTACCAGTCTGCTCAGGTCCTCCGCGGGTGCCACCTAGCATCCTTACCTGTCCCGAACTCCCATCAACACAGGGCCATCTTCCTGCACAGCATCCACACGGATCTTCATCTCCGGCAGCCTGCAGGAGTCCGGAAACTGCTCACCAGCTAACACCGACCAGCTGCACCTGCAAAGGGAATAAGAAAACACTAGTTGAGCAATTGCATAGACTATAACACATTAAGCAGCGCAAATCACGGACTTGGCGCAGTTTCTGAAACAGTCTACTTACCACCAGTAGGTCCTCCGGGATAGACTTTTTTCATCCTCACGCGTTACTGGGCCATCTTCATACCTAGGGAGAGAAAGGACAATATATGGTTACAGATTATAATCATTGGGGGAAAATTATTACAAAGGATACGGACAATAATCATAGTAATAAACCTACCTTCAAGACGGAATGGTCGCAGCCAGTCTGGACCTCCACACCTAGGACAAGTGACGCAACTACGTCCATCCACAGCGCCCCTGCTGAAGGAAAGCAGGACAGAGAGCCCATCCTTATATCAAAACAGATAAGCTTGCATGGGCAAACTCTTGCACACTACATTTTGGCACAAAAGGGTTGAGGGGAATCACGCCACCACCACGCTATTCTCACTGCCTCTCATCTTCTCTCAGGGACAGTACCAGCATCCCGGGCCCCCGATGCTTCTGCCGTTTGGGGAGAGAAGCGATCCAAGGGATTCAACTCCTGGGAGGACTCCAACCATGCACCAACGTCCCCACAGAGACCAGGTGAACGTAACAGAACGTGAATCCTCCCTGAATCTCTGCCTGGGCATTATGAATACCTCAGAGACTGACCAGTTGGCCCAATTGCTGCGGGAACTACAGGCTTAAGTGGATGCCTCCAGACAAGAGACAAATTCCTTAAGAAGGGATCTCATTGTTGCCCGAGAACGAATAGACAAACTGGCAAGACAGGTGTTTCAAACTCATGCAGGGCAAGTTCCGCTACCTGGAATCGCACCAACCCCTTTGCCACCATCACCACCAGTACAAGTGGAACGTCCAGAGGCTGTACCATTGGCTCCACCTCAACGGTTTACCAGCAACCCCAACAAATATGCCATATTTATGAATCAGTGCCACCTGAGCATTTTGTGCCGTCCAGGTGCATTCCCGAATGATAGTTCCAGGGTGGATTTTGTACTTTCGTATATAGGAGGCAGTGCAGCGGACTGGTCGATACCTTTGGTCAATCAGGATGACCCTGTACTTCACAATTTCTGGTAGTTCCAACAGGAGTTGGAGAAGCTGTTTGTGAGACACACCCAAGGTCAGGCTCTGGATAACGAACTGTTGTCCCTAAGACAGGGGAATCATGATTTACTGATGTATATAGCCACCTTTAAATGCCTCATTGCACAAACCAATTGGCCTGAAGAAACAAGAACCACATTATTTTACTGAGGACTACGTGGGGAACTAAGGGACGTGCTAGCCCAGGTGGTCAATCCTCCTGAAGGCTGTGCAGAGTATGTTAACCTTATGCTGCAACTGGATCATAGGTTACAAGACCGAAAATTGGATCGCACAAGAATGGAAGGGAGGTCAGTCTATATGCGACCCAGGGAAATCTAATCAAGGCCCAAGAAACAACTGAACCCATCCAGATCGGGGGGTTATAGGCCCCTATATCTAAGGCAGAGAGAGAAAAGAGGAGGCAGCAACAGCTTTGTTTATATTGTGGCAAGGCAGGACATTTTCTTCGAGATTGCCCCACGAAACCACCCAAGAAACCTGTAGGTGCAACGGATAATACAGATAACGAACAAGACAAGGCTCTGGAAAACTCCAGCACCCGACAAGGGTAGGGGTCCCCTTGTCGAGCAAAAAGAAGAAAGTAGTTCAGACCTCACATCTAGTCATTCCGGTTATCATAGTCCACCACCAGCAACCATCAAGGGTAGATGCCTTGGAGGCATATATCAACAGTGAAGCAGTAGGTAACTATATTGATCAGGGTCTAGCCGCACCAATAGGCCTCCCTCTTCGGCATAAAACACAGGTGGTAAACGTGACTGCAGTGGACGGCTCTAAACTATCCTCTGGACCGGTAACGCAACACACCGAAAAAGTTATGCTGATATGTCAGGACGGTCATCAGGAAAACATCTCTTTTGATCTTATTGGAGCACCACAGTTCCAGATGATCCTAGGAATGCCGTGGCTGGAGACCCATAACCCCAGAATAGACTGGAAAACTCGAGTGCTGACCTTTCCGCAAGAATGCACCAAAACATGTTATCGTAAGGATCTGCAAAACCCAAAAGCAAGGCAAAAGCACTTCTGGCTCTTGCTGGTGCCTTACCCCTGGAATATTTGGACTATCAAGAGGTATTCCAAAAAGAACAGGCAAATACTCTGCCTGCACATAGACCCTACGACTGCCAGATCGACCTGATACCCTGAGCTCAAATCCCGTGAGCCGAATATATGCTTTGACGAGAAAGAAAATCAACATCTACAAACCTACCTAGATCAGTACCTAGCCAACGGATTCATTCACACATTTAAGTCCCCTGTTTCCTCAGCGCTCTTCTTCGTACCCAAGAAGGAAGGTGACCTCGGAACATGCATCGATTACAGGGCATTGAATCAAATCATGGTTAAGAATAGATACCCTCTACCACTCATCCCAGAACTACTCGATCAGGTAAAAAGCGCTCAAATCTACACGAAACTGGACCATTGGGGCGCCTATCACCTCGTACGAGTTAAAAGGGGCGACTAGTGGAAAACAGTATTCAGGACCAAATATGGACTTTTCGAGTATCAGGTGATGCTCTTTGGGTTATGCAATGCACCAGCGGCATTCCAGTTCTTTACGAATGATGTGCTCCATGAACTATTGGATGTCTGTGTTCTCGTTTACATTGATGATATCCTGATCTATTCACAGTCTAAGGAAGATCATTTTGGCCATGTAACAAAAGTGTTGGAAAAGCTCTGTCAGCACCGATTATTTTCCAAACTAGAGAAATGCTCCTTCCATGTCACAGAGGTTGAGTTTTTGGGCTTCATGCTTACTCCACGAGGAGTTCATATGGACACACGCACGGTTGAAGCTATCCTCAAATGACCATCCCCGATATCTACCAAAGGGGTACTAAGTGTACTGGGATTTGCTAACTTTTATAGAGGATTTATACCACAATTCTCACAGATCGTCCATCTGATCAAATTTATTCTAAAAAAGAATAAGAAATTATTTCAGTCCGCTGAGGCTGAGAGCGCCTTCCAATACTGTAAACAAGCCTTCATGTCGGCACCTATACTTCGACATCCTCTGCCGGATCTACCGTATGTGGTTGAGACTGATGCCTCCAGTATTGCCATGGGAGCCGTGTTACCACAAAGGGACCCTGAGACAGGGAAGCTCCATCCCATAGCAGTCTGGTCCCACAGGTTTTCTGCACCTGAAAAGAATTATGCAATTACCGACAGGGAGCTCCTGGCAATCAAAGGAGCTTTCAAGACCTGGAGACGCTATCTTTTAGGGCAAAACACATGGTTACTGTTATTACAGATCACCGTAATCTGCAATATTTAAAGACAGCCAAAGCTCAATCCTCTTGTCAACTCGTTGGGCTTTATTCTTTGCTGAGTATGATTTTGTGATAACCTACCGAACCGGGCACGTAATGGAAATGCAGATGCCCTTTTGAGAATAGGACAAAGATGCCTTCAATCCATCCGACCCCATAGCCATTATTCCTGAAGACCGGATTAAACATCTGAAACTCATAACTACCTTCTGGGAAGATTTAAAGACTGATCTCCAAGCTCAGATGGATCCGACAGCCCAAAAGGAATGGTTTAGTAAGGGAAATCAATACTCCATCAGAAATAACCTGCCATACTTTCAGGGAAGACTATATGTTCAGGACAAAGAAATACGTACTAAGATAATAGCGAATTATCATGAGTCATTGGTGGAAGGCAATCGGGGGATCGCCAAGATTAGAGCCAAAATCCATAAGAATTATTGGTGGCCCTCTTGGAGGAAGGATGTTGCCCAGTTCGTTACAAGTTGCAGTGTCTGTGCACAAAACAAATCCCACAAATTAAATCCTGCAGGACTATTGAGACCATTAGGAGTACCACCAATGCCATGGCATACATTGTCAATGGACTTCATCACCGATCTGCCACCCTGTAATGGGTTTAATTCAATACTGGTCCTGGTAGACCTATTTTCCAAAATAGCACATTTCATCCCATTGAAGGGACCTCCCACCGCTGATACTCTGGCCACAGCATTTCTGGAACAGATCGTCCGACTGCATGGTTTCCCATCCGTACTGGTTTCTGACAGGGGATCTCATTTTGTTTCAGCCTTCTGGAGAAGATGTTGTAAACTAGCCCAAATTGACCGTCGTCTTTCCATGAGTCACCATCCCCAAACCGATGGTCAAAAAGAAAGGACGAAGCAGACGCTCAAACAATATTTGAGATGTATGTTACAATAAACAGGAGACTCCTGGAAAAACATCCTCTGGTTAAGTGAATTTGCATACAACAACTCTATTCATACCAGCAATGGATAGATCCCGTTCTACACAATGAACGGTTGACACCCAAGAACATCTTCACTTGACCCCCCCTTGACAAGTTGGAGATGCCAGATGTTACATCATTGCATAAAATAATCACCCAATCTCTTGAAGCTAGCGAAAACTTCAATCGAGCTAAGAAGCAACAAAAGAAATTTGCAGACCGACATAGGAGAGAGGCTCCACAATATCACGTCAGGGATAAAGTGTGGTTGGCATCCAAAAACATTCCATTAAAAGGACCTCATGCCTTTTGGCCACGATACCTGCGACCATACCCAATTAAAGTCATCATAAACTGTGCGGCCATGAAATTTGATTTACCACCCAACATGCGAATCCACCCAGTTTTTCATGTCTCTCTTCTGAAACCAGTGATACCGGACACTCGAATTTCGACAGCAACAGAACCGGAGATCATCACAGGTGAACTTGAGTATGAAGTAAAGAACATCCTGGACTCCAAGAACGTACGCTCAAAACTTTATTATCTCATTGATTGGGAGGGATACAGGCTACAGGATCGTACTTGAGAGCCAGCTGAATTTTTCCATGCTCCACGACTCATCAAACAATTTCACCGGAACAATCCCACCAAACCAGGACCAGAGGGAAGAACATCCGTGAGAGGGGCCTTGAGGGGGAGTGCTGTCATGGCCACTGGTCAACGGCCAATTGCTTCACCACCTGCAGGGTCACAATGGACCCAGTCTTGGCACCTATGGCACCAAGCTCATTACAAAGTGTGCTCTGCATGCAGAATACTGAGAGCATGTGCATCTAGGCCGGGCGGGACCCTACCAATACAGGGAAGGCATGTGCAGAAGACAGGAGGAGTGGCAAGGTGGGGACGCAAGGCAGGGCCTAAGGGGAGTGGCTGGGACAGGCTATACAAGCCGGCCCCACCCGCATGCTGGCGCTTCGCGTTAGTCTGCTATAGCAGCGTAACACTTACTGCCGTCCAGAAGACTCTTACCTGGTTCAGCACGTGCATCTTAAGTCTCCGGAACCCTCCAGCATCTTACCTGGAATCAGCCACGCCACCGCTGGAAGCACTGCAATCTGCTTCCCATCTGCAGCCACCACGCGCATCTTACCTTGAAGCCACGCCATTGCTACGAGCACTGCTATCTGCTTCACATCTGCAGCCGCCACACGCATTTTACCTTGAGACCACACCATTGCTGGAATTCCTGCTACCTGCTTCCAACTCTTGAGTCTCTGCGTGCATCTTACCTGAGTCAGCCTCACCATCGCTTGAAGAAGCACTGCTATCGCTTCCGACTCTGCAGCAGCTGCACTCAACTTACCAGTCTGCTCGAGTCCTCTGCAGATGCCGCCTAGCATCTTTAACTGTCCCAAACTCCCATCAACATGGGGCCATCTTTCGGCGCAGCATCCACACGGATCTTCATCACTGGCAGTCTGCAGGAGTCTGGAAAGCGCTCACCAGCTAACACTGACCAGCTGCACCTGCAAAGGGGATAAGAAAACACTAGTTGAGCAATTGCATAGACTTTAACACATTAAGCAGCGCAACTCAGGAATTTGGTGCAGTTTCTGAAACAGTCTACTTACCACCAGTAGGTTCTCTTGGATAGACTTTTTTCATCCTCACGCGCTCCTGGGCCATCTTCATATCTAGGGAGAGAAAGGACAATATATGGTTACGGACTATAATCATTGGGGGAAAATTATTGCAAAGGATACGGACAATAATCATAGTAATAAACCTACCTTCAAGACGGAATGTTCGCAGCCGGTCTGGACCTCCACACTTAGGGCCAGTGACGCAACTAGGTCCATTCACAGCACCCCTGCTGAAGGAAAGCAGGACGGAGAACCCATCCTTACATCAAAACAGGTGAGCTTGCATGGGCTAACTCTTGCGCACTACATTTTGGCACGAAAGGGTTGAGGGGAATCATGCCACCACCACGATATTCTCACCACCTCTCATCTTCTCTCAGGAACAGTGCCAGCATCGCGGGCACTCTATACCGCTGCTGTTTGGGGAGAGAAGCAATCCAAGGGAGTCAACTCCTGAGAGGGCTCCAACCGTGCCCCAACGTCCCTGCAGAAACCAGGTGAGCGTAACACTTAGCCACTGCCTGAGCAGTACCAGTTCTCTTTGGAATTGCTTCACGGTACCTCATGGCATGGTCCACCACAACTAATATAAATCAGTTGCCTGAAGAGGTTGGAGGGTCTAGGGGACCAACAATGTCAATACCTACCCTCTCAAAAGGAACTCCCACAACTAAGCAACTAAGGGTGCCACATTCTTGACTCCATGCTTACCAGATAACTGGCAGGTGTGACAGTGTTGTTCTATGTCTGCACCCATGTTGGGCCAATAGAAGTACAGTGAAATTCTCTCCTTGGTCCTTTTAGAGCTTAATTGACCAGCCAGGGGGACTTCATGTGCTAACTGTAGGACTTTGGGTCTTAGTTCCTGGGGGACCATGAGTCTCCTGAGGTCTCCTGAAATAGTCTCCATTCCATCGGCTCACTTTATAGAAGTACAGCTTCCCAGTACAACCTATGCTTCTGGGGGTCTTTCCCTTCATTCTGAGAAGCTGCATGCTGATGCAGTCCTTCTAGAGAGGGATCATCTCTTTTTGCCCTACTGAAATTTGTCCTGAGGGTCCACCTTCTGCAAGCAAAGTCTGCAGATCAGGATGGTCTCTAGGATCCGGGAATTCCAGACAGGGTTGAATCTCCTCCTCCTTTGACTCATCAGTAAAAGTCTCTTCAGGGGATTCTTCGTGCACCAACTCAGCCTTAGCTGGTGGTGGGGTCACTGGGGTGACATCTAGGTTTCCTATAGGAACCTTATTCCTTGTCGAGGTTTTGGGTTTGGGACCCTTCTTTCCTTGGGAGACTCTGGGTTTCCCCTTGGTCTCAGTTGTCAGATCCTTTAAGGTCGACTCTCTGGCTTTCCTTATCAACTCTCTTCTCTTCTTAGAGGGGGATTCGGTGTGCTGGAGACTACACCTAAGGCCTCCAAATCATTTCCCAACAGTACTCTTACTGGCACTTCTTACTGAACACTTACATTAACATTTTACAGTCATCTCATTACATTTAATGATAGCTGGCAATACTGGGCACATTTGGACTGGGCCTCCTGCTAACTTGGTAAGCCTTTTGGGAGTCTTAGCAACATCCTTAGGTTGAAAGAAACTTACATCTGCCACAGTTATACTGGCCCCAGTGTCTCTAATGGTAGGGGGGTCCTGGTCATTCACAAGTACACTTTCTTTATGATACTCTTTAGTATTATCAGGGATGGAATTATAAACTTCAATTCTGGGCACTTTCTCCTCCCCTACCTCTTTCTCCACCTTTGGGGTCCCCAGGCCTCCAATCTCTCTCCTTGGCTCTTTAACACTTACCTTGCTCCACTCGCACTCCTCATTTCCAACTTCTCCCCTACCTTCCAGTGTTACGCAGATGACACACAAATCTTCTTCGAACTTCCTGCTGACCCTCTTACTTGGTCCATCATCCGGGACTACCTATCTGCCATCCAGTCCTGGAGCACTTCAAACAATCTCTGCCTCAATGCCAGCAAGACTGAGATCCTTCCTATTGGGAATCCTGCTTCCTCTTTCTTCCCCTCACTCTGGCCATCCTCTATGGGATCCCCCCTTCTCCTTCATCGGAGACAGAAACCTTGGGGTCATCTGTGACTCCTCTCTTTCCTTCCTACCTCACATTCAGGATCTTGCCAAGAAGTCCCACTTTCAACTCTTCCTTCTCAAAGGAATTCTTGCTTTTTGCAGTTTCCCCAAGAAGCTCAATGTTACCAGTGCTCTGTTTCTCTCTAGGCTTGACTACTGAAATAGCCTTCTCCAGAATCTACCCTCTTCCTCTCAACGACCCCTCCAGCTAATCCAGAATAGGGCAGCAAGATTTATCTTTGGCCTCAAGCTCAGGGACTGCATCTCTCCAGCCCTAAAAACTCTCCACTGACTCTTGGTTGCAGCAAGGATTAAATTAAAATCCCTCTGCATCATTCATAAGGCTGCCTGGGGAAGGGGACCAAGCTCTCTGCAACTAAATGCTCTCCCTCTAGATCCATGTTCCTCTGGTACCAACTCTCTGTGTGCTAAGCGCTTGGCTAAACAGGGGGCCAGGGTCGATCTCTTTCCTCAGATGGCTCCCTCTTATGGAACAGCCTTCCCTTTTTTTTATTAGCAATAGGTTAAAAAATCAAACCTTAGAGCTTTAAAAACAATCAACATAGAAAGAGACAAAACACAAAAAAAGAAACCAAGAGACTAAGCAAAAACCAAAGAAAAAACAAGAAGAAAATATTAAATCCAAGAGGGGCAAAACATAGTGAGTGCAAAGAAATACATAACCATTTTGCCCCTTTGAAATTTCAAAAAATCAAAAACAATTAAAAATCATCCACAAACAGATCGGGGGTCATTCCGGAGTTGGAGGTAAGGGAAAAACAATGCCGGTAAAGGATTACCGGCATCTCTCACCGCTACAGGCTATTCTGACCAACCAGACCGCTATTTACGGCATCGTACTTTACGATGCCGTAAATAGCGGTCTATGCGCACACGCGCGACACAACATGGCGGCATTAGCGGCATGCCATAAACCGGAGCTGATCCCAAGTAACGCAGACATGCAAATAACTCTTTTTCGGCCTCCTGAAGGCCAAAAAAGAGCTTACCGGCATGGTGTAAATACCGCCATCTCCGAGAAGGTGTAAAGAACCCTGAGTAGTGTTAAGAAGTGCCACAGGTGCACACAATCAACACAGGTGGGGGCAATGGAGTGAGCGCCAATACAAAAGGGGCACACCCACACACCACACACCCTCCCACACCAAGATGATACCAATAGTAGTAGCATTACTGGAACTGAAGGCCCTGCTTACAAGGCCTCAACAACAACAACAACAGCCCCCACCACAGAGGAGACACAGGAGGAAAAGGAGGGTGAGGCAGGCCCAGCATGCCCCACCAGTGCAGCCACCGTTACCATGCCGGCAGACCCCAATCCCTCGCATCAGAGCCACCCCCTTCAACCTAACACCTGAGCAGATCCACACCCTGTACCGGCTTGACCGTGACACCATCACCACCGTAGTGGACCTGATACACAACGACATAGTAAGTCTCATAGTAATATGCACCGCCATCCCCCCTCTACTGAAGGTTGTGTCTTTGCTGCACTTCCTTGCCACAGGCACCTACCAGCACACAGTGGGGCACATGCATGGCATATCACAAACCTTATTTTCCCGGATACTGAAATAAGTGCTGGATGCCCTCCTCAAGCACACAAGGGACTACATATCCCTACCACCGACTCCCCATGAGATATTCGATACAAAAGTTGCCTTACCATGCACTGGCAGGCATGCCAAATTGTGTAAGTGCCCTTGACTGCACCCATGTGGATTTGGTAGTCCCGCATGCCATGGAGGTGGTGTATCGCAACAGCAAGCAATACCACTCCATCAATGTACAGATGGTATGCAACGCCAGCATAATCATCACACATTGCTGTGCCCGATATCCTGGATCAACTCATGACTTATTGGTCCTGAGGAACTCCACGCTACCACGCTTCATGGAGCGACATGCTGGATGATGTGCCTGGCTGCTTGGTGAGTTGCCTGACTGGCCCATGGCAATGCATTGGGGTTGTGAGGCGGGTGGCTGCATACTCCACCTGGGTGGGAAGGGGGGAATGCATAATCCACCTGGTTGGGAAGAGGGGATGCATACTTCACCTGGGTGGGAAGGGGAGAAGCAAACTGCACCTGGGTGCGAAGGGGGGGATGCATACTCCACCTGGATGGGAACGGTGGATGCATACTCCACCTGAGTGGTAATGTTGACGTCAGTGCACGATGTGCACATCACCGAACACTGTGCACCAAAGCAACTGAAACGGCACATTACAACCAAATTCCATAGTGATGAAGTGAGTCTGACACCTATCACTACATGACTAACAGTTAACCAGCCCACATCCCACAACACATGAACCACTCATCGGCGGCCCTCACACACCGTAAGGCCATCCTGCACTATGCACTGCATATGCACTATGTTGCTGTATCCAGCATATCACCACACATGATAGTCATCCCTGGGAGTGCATTGAATTGAGCCAACCAGGAATACCACAGTGTGCCCCTGGTTCCGCACACCCATAGGAGTGCTGCAAGTCACCATGGAACTGATCAGTGCAGAATGACGAATATGGTACGGGCTACATCCAACACTCCCTACTACAAAATCTCACAGGACACAACACATGAATGATTTTACTCCAACACTGCTGCATGTATATACGATGCGCATGCAACAAGATGTCAGTGAACACCATGACCCATCTCGAAGATGCAACCCACTCCATCAGTCCATTGCACAGGACACATAGCGTGGCCAGAAATGGGGTAAATGCATCCAAGGACATGTGCGTGTGGGCAGAAATTACCTGCTGCCATGTGAGACTAGTACAGTTGTCCACCATGAATGTACGAACACTTACCTTCATTCCCCTCTCATGCCGATGATGGTGGATATCCCTTCAAGCCGTGGCTCATGACCCCTGTCCAAAACCCACAGAACAGGCACAAGGAGGACTACAATCGTTCCCATACCCGTACACGTGTGGTGATTGAGCAGACCTTTGGCCTGTTGAAGGCACGATTTTGCTGCCTCAACCGGTCGGGTGGGGCACTCCTCTACAGCCATGAGAAGGTGTCCAAGATCACCATGGCATGTGTAATGCTGCACAATATGTGCATCCGTCAGCACGTGCCCCTGGCCCCTGATATGGAACTGCTACCACCAGATGATGATGAAGGGGAGGAGGAAGATGTGGCAGGACATCATCAGGGTGCCGATGCACAGGAGGGACGTGCCATGCGCCAGTCATTGATTGGACAATATTTCTGACACAAAAGTCAGCAGAGGGTATCATAATTTGAGGACATAGGGCACTGGGTGTGGGGATAAATGTACACTATGCACTGTTGTATATTAAATGACACTTGCGCAATGATGAATGTCCACTCTGGTTTTTCTTTGCAACACAACCGGTGTATTAATACTGAAAATGTCTAAGTGGAAAACAAACCCACCACCACCACCTCCCCAACTCCCCCACACACCCTCACCCTCCTCCCGCTCCCCCCAATTCCCCCACACACCCTCCCCCTCAACTCCCCCACACACCCTCACCCCCTCCCCTCCCGCCACAACACCCCAACACTAGTTCCATAGGGTCCACGTAGCCCACATGTGGCTGGCAGTAAAGTCACTCTGCGCTCCCGGAGCCAGGGGGAGGCATGTCCCGGCTGTGCTGGGCACTGAGCGACCAACGGAGTGGGCTGGTCTGTTTGGAGTTGCTCGTTGAAGGGGTGTCCTCATGCTGAGGCTGTTGGCCAGGATGAGCAGCCTCCAGAGCATCGGCTATGTGGCCGAGCACCTCACAGAGCCGGTTGGTGCTGTCCGTTATTACCTGGCCTAGTGCCCTCAATTCATCACGCCACTCCTCTCTGGCCTGCCGATTATCCTGCACAAAATCTGTGATCAGGCTGTGAGCCGGTCAGCCTGCTGTGCATCAGCAGATGAGGTAGTGGCCCTGCTGGGGATCGGGCTGACATGTCCTGCCGGCGTTTCCTCAAGGGAACTGGGCACAGGACTGCCATGTCCCTGTGTTGGTCCTTGGCCAGATTGCTCAAGTGTGTCGGTCTCACCCGAGTCACTAAAGAATACCTGGGGGTTAGAGTAGGCTTCAGGGGTGTACACAACTTCAACTGTGTCGTCCTCAGTTGCTCCCCAGATGGAATTGGGGCTGTCCGCAACTTCGAGGGGGGCCGTGGCTGCCACCTCCCCAGCCACACTCGACTCCTCAGACAGTGGCGTTGGGCATGTGTCTGCAGCCAGCGCAGGGAGGGGTACGGGTGGGGGTGGGGTTGGTGCACACTCCACGGGCCTTGCTGGAGCTGGTGGTGTACGTCCAGGTGTTGTCTTCCTCGCTGGGAGACGGCGGCCCCTGCCTTGGCCCATGGAAGTGCTGGGACAGTTGCTCTCCTGCTCCTCACTGTCATGCTCACTGCCTGTGGGGGTGGAAGAGAGGGACGGCATGAGTGATGATTTGAGAGCCAGCATTTATGCATGGCTACAATACCACATTCAGATATTTGTGGGCTATCAGCATTCGGGTAGGGAACGGCACATCATTCAATACGTGGGTGGTAAATGCATGCATATGTTGGTGTCACTCATTTTATCCATGTAGTGTGCTGTCTAACATGCACACTGTTTACATCAACTGCTCTGTGTGCCTCATGGAATGAGCCACTTTGTGTGGTATGTGTCATATACGTTACGGCCTTGCACCTGGCACTAGCTTGGGTCTCACTTGCTTCGGCATGATTTACAGGGGGGGGTTGTGGCCGACCATGCCGTGACTACTTGGCCAGACCTTAGCAGTGACTTTCATAACATTGGCATTGGCAGTATGGACTTTGGACACTCACCTCCATCAGCGGATGACGTTGCACCACACACCATTTTTCCGACCCCTTCAATGGATTCGGAGCCTATCATGGCCGCACATGTCTCCTCCCACGGCATGAGTTTCATAGGCGAACTTGGGCCTCCTCCAGTCTCCAGGGCCTGGCTTCTATTCGCACAGAGGATGCTCCGCACCCTCAGACGCAGGTCGTCCCACCTTTTGCGGCAATCCTTTGTGGTGCGGGGGGTGTTGCCAACACCGCTCACCTTCTGGGCCACTAGTGCCCATATTTCTTTTTTGTTCAGCACCGACTCCTTCCGCCTGTTGCTGCTGAAAACAGTCCCAGCATTCTCATGGATGGTATCCACGAGCATTTGCAGCTCATCTAGGCTGAACCTCTGCTTTTGGAGGTGGGCAGCTCCCTTCTTTGGCACTTTGTGCATTCCTCGGTAGTGGTATTTACTTTCCGGTAGCTCAACAGTGTGTCAAAGGTCCTGCCTGGTGAGGGTGGCAAGAATTTGGGGGTCATTACGACCTGGGCGCAAAGGGATACCGGGTACCGGTAATGACACTGGTGCCGGTAATCCCTTTGCGCCCTATTCCGAGGTCCCTTTGTGGGTCCCTCCCTTAACTCCTGGTTTTACCAGGCGTTATGGACGGAACCCGCAAAGTGATACCGGGGTCAATAACGGTAACGCAATTATTGACGCCTTCCCCTTCCCATTGAGCCCTATGGGGGCTCAAATGGGAATGGGGAATGGCTTGTCAAATGGGGACTTAGCGGTCCGGCCTATTTATTTATTTATATTTATATAGCGCGCAAGCAGCCCAGGGGCATTGAGGCGCTGTTACTTGCAATAACTTAGTTACATGGTACATATGATAGCGATTGTTGACACATTATGAATAGTACAAGAAATCATACTGTTGTTACAAATATTGCATTTGGTCGTATATTACAACATATATGATAAGTATTCGTGCTGATGTGTCGGTCCTTATGTGAAGAGGGTAGTTTTGAGTGTTTTGCGGAAGGTGGTGAGGGAGTCCTCGCCACGGATAGTGGGAGGTAGGGCATTCCAGTGGGTGGGCGCGAGATAGGGGAAGCTGGATCCACCCGCTTTTACTCTTTTTACTAGTGGCACAGAGAGCATGTTGGTGTACGGGGATCTGGTTGGCCTGGTAGTGGAGACAGGGTGGATCCTTTGAGAAAGGTATGCAGGAGCAGTGAAGTGAATGCGCTTGTGGGTCAGTGTCAGGGCTTTGAATACAATCCTTTCCTTTATTGAGAGCCAGTGGGCTAGTGTTCTGGCTTCAGAGATGTGTTCTCTCTTAGCAATGCCTTGGGCTGCCCGGAGAGCATTGTTCTGTATTACTTGTAGTCTCTCTAAGTTTTTGTTGGAGGTTCCTAGAAAGAGTACATTGCAGTAGACTATCCTTGAGCCGGTGATGGCTCTGGCTATGTTGGTGCAGTTCTCTTTGGATAGAAAGGGCCTGATTGCGTTGATAAGTTTAGCATGATATGCAGCTGCGGATGCTATTGCGTTGACTTGTCTATCCATGGATAGGCTGGAGTCCAGGTAGACTCCCAGAGTTTTGACAGAATCGGTGACCGGGATTTTAATGGAGTCAATGGTGAAGTGGCTGAATTGGGCATCTAGGTTTTTTAGCGTGTCGGGGGAACCTACCAGGAGGAGTTCCGTCTTGTCAGAGTTGAGGCATAGTCCGTTGTCAGCCATCCAGGCTTGGATGGTGTTGTAGAGGTTGTTGAGGGTCAGGGAGTCGGTGTCATAGTTACCTGTGAGAGTGAGGAGGATCTGAGTGTCGTCGGCGTAGTTGGTGTATGAGATGCCCATAGCGTCGAGGATGAGGAAGAGGGGTCGTGTGAAGATGTTGTACAGGGTGAGGGAGAGACAGGAGCGTTGGGGTACACCACAAAGTATAATAGTTGGTGATGTGGCGGCTAGGTCAGAGAATACTTGCATGGTTCTGTCTTGTAAGAAGGAGGTGATCCAAGCTGTGGCCTCTGGGGAGAATTTGGCGGTGGAGGAAAGGTGGTGGCATAGGACGCCATGATCCACGAGGTCGAGTGCTGCGGATAGTCAAGGAGTAGGAGAAGTGCTGGTTTACCCATGTCTCTAGCATCGTCCATTTGGTTTTTCAAGACAAGTAGGGCGGTTTCGGTCCCGTGTCTGGGGCGGAAGCCAGATTGGCGGAGTCCAAGGAGTTTGTTCTCTTCAATGAAGTGCTGGACCTGCAAGTAGGCTGCTTTGTCCAATATTTTGAGGAGGAATGGGACAGTGGTGATAGGTCTGTAGTTGTTGGGGGAGGTGGGATCGAGAGTTGTTTTTTTCAAAAGAGGGCGGACCCAAGCTTCCTTGAGGGAGGCGGGGACTTTCCCTGTGGTAAAGGAGGCATTAACGAAGGCTGTTAGGAAGGGCGCTAGCGCTTCTGTGCAGTCTTTGATAATGGAGGCTGGGCATGCATCACCTTTGCAGTTAGAGGGCTTGATGTTCCTCATAATGTTGATGATGTCTTTTTCTTGGATGGGTTTGAAGGAGAAGGGTAGGGGGGGATCCGGGGCAGGTGATGGGATAGGGATATGCATACTGGGTAGGGCTTTTTTAGTGGCTAGTATTTTGCTTTTGAGGAGGCTTAATTTGGTTTGCATGGCCGTTTGTATTTTGTCACACCAGTCTTTGTCTTTGGTGAAATTCTGGGGGGCGGGAGTGGGTGTCTCGAGCTCTCTGAAAATGGCGAAGATTTCTTTTGTGCTAGATTGGGCTTCCGAGATTCTGGATTCAAAGGATTTGGCCTTTGCTTGGGTGATTGCCTTTTTGTATTTGGTGGATAGGGCTTTAAAGATCATCTTGTCTTTTTCAGAGTGGGACGTTTGCCACTGTGTGAGTGCGGCTTTTTTCTCGTTGCGGAGTGTGAGGAGCTCAGGGGTGAACCAAGAGTTGGAATGGGTAGTGGGTTTGGATTTGCGGGGTTTGAGAGGGGCAATGGAGTTGATAGCTGCTTTGATGACAGTATCATAGGTTGTTGCGAGTGTTTCTGGGTCTGATGAAAAAGGTGGTCTGAAGGCTGGGCCTTGGACGAAGGGCAGTAGCCTTTCCTTAGTGAGCTGGCGGGAGCTTCTGGCGAGGCAAGGTGGGAGCGGTTGAGGCAAGGGGGCAGCAGGGGAGCTAGTGGTGAGGATGCTAAAGGTGATGATGTGGTGGTCAGACCACGGGTTGGGATTGTTACCTGTGATGATGAGTGGGCAGTTATGCTGTGCTATCCAGTCGAGCGTTCTGCCCTGAGTGTGAGTAGGGCTAAGGATGGTGTTCTTGTAGCCTAGAGCATTGAGGGCAGAGTCAAGGGATTTGGCTGCTACGTCCTTACTATCCCGGAGCCTTAGATTGACGTCCCAGAGGAGAATGGATTTAGACTGTTTTTTGAGGTTGTCAGAGAGGAGGTGGATGAGAGAGGCTTGGAAGTCTCCTGTTGGACCTGGAGGGTGGTAGATGGTGTGCACAGTAATGGTGCAATGGGGAGAGAGGGTTATTTTAACTTGGAGGTAGTCGCTGTTGTTGTTGGTCAGGGATTTCTCTATCTTTCTGATAGAGAGCGAGTCTCTTGGCAATAATTGCTACACCTCCACCTTTGGAGAGGCGGTCTTGTCTAGTTATGGAATAGCCAGAGGGTAGGGCGAGGGATAGTGCCGGGCCGGAGGCCTCATGTAGCCATGTTTCTGAGATCATGAATAGATCTAGGTTGTGGGAGGTTAGTAGGTCGTGTACTAGGGCGTGGGCATTGATGGACCTAGCGTTAATCATGGCACATTTCATGTGGGGTTCAGTAGTGCCTGAGAGGGGGTTCATGATGAGAGAGGGTTTGGTGGAGGGGGGGGTTGAGCTCTGGGTGTTAGGGGAGATGCACAACCCAGATTTTATACTGGGGGTCACATTTTCAGAAGTGGTGGACACATGTGGTATAGCATTTGGCACACTAGCATTCAAAATGGTGGTAGAAGAATTGCAAATCACAGATTTTACACTGGGGGTCTCATTTTCAGAAGTAGTGGACACATGTGCTATAGCATTCGGCACACTAGCATTCAAAATGGTGGTAGAAGAATTGCTAATCACAGATTTTACACTGGGGGTCACATTTTCAGAGGTGGTGGACACATGTGGTATAGCATTTGGCACACTAGCATTCAAAATGGTGGTAGAAGAATTGCTAATCACAGATTTTAAACTGGGGGTCACATTTTCAGCGGTGGTGGACACATTTGTAATCACATTGGTTATGGAGGCGGTATAATTATAAGAAAAGTTAAGTACTTTGTTGGTGGCTGTGTTGGTAGTACTTGAGGTGGATGCAGGCTTTGAGGTTTTGCGGGGGTGCCTGGCCTTATCAGCGAGTGAGGAGGGTTGTACAGTGCTTGAGCATAGCCGCGTATTACGGCTGCTCGTGGGAATGGGCTGTGAGCTGAAGGCGGCTTTCAAAGTACGGGCGCGCAACCTGAAGCGCCTTGAGGTGGTGCAGGGGTTGGAGAGAAGCTTGCAAGGGTAGAGCTTCTTACCTTCTGGGTGCGGCATAGGTTTCGGGCAAATGGCAGACGAGCAGCTAAGAGCTGCAAAGAGCACAGGAGGCCTTTTCTCCTGGCCTTCTCTCGTCGGCTTCGCCTCTCGGCCCTCTCCCCCTCCATTTAAAGCAGGAGGGGAGGGGCGGGCAGGCGGACACAGCAAATGGGAGCCTGGGCCTGCGGCGGTGAACTGCGCGGCAGCAGTTGTTGATGTCGAGGTCTCCATGGCATGGTCTCCATAGGTCGGAATAGGCCGGTAAGTCCCCATACCACCAAGTTGGTGGCGGTACCAGTATTGGTGCAAGTCATGGCGCTAATAGCGCCATGACTAGCACCAACCTCGGAATGAGGGCCATTGTGTTTTTAAAGATGGCCGCCCTGATCCTTCCTGTTCCTGTGCGATGACGCTATTTCCGGTTCCACAATTTACCGGTGACCGTAAATAACGGTGACCGCTATTTACGGTCACCGACAATGCCGCATTGCTCTATGGCGGTAGTGTTCGCTACGGTGCGGTTCATGCCGGTAGGGGTTTTTTCGGGACCTTTTGCGGCATGCCGCAACTTTCATTACCGGCATGGTGCAAAGCTCGTGCCCGCGAACTCGTAATGGTGCGCTTTTAGCGGTCTATTGCCAGTACGGACACACTATTTGCGCCATGCCGGTAATGGACGGAACTTACCTCCAAACTCGGAATGAGTTTCTTTCAAAAAGGCTAGCAGAGCCAAAGTCAACGAAATTTGAGAGCTTGACATCAATTTTCCCCACCAATCATTGGCAGACATAGTTGAAAATTCGGTGAAGAACTTTGCCAACCATTTCGACCAGAGGTCTCTTGCCCCCTGGCAGGTAAAGGTAAGGTGTATTAATGTTTCTCTATTAATTTCACAAATCCTACAATGGTTTTCCCGTACCGCTGCCGGTTTCCAACTCTCTATGACTTCCTTAGTAGGGAACAAGTTCAACCTCACCCGCAGAAAATTGGCCCGTTTATGCCTGCATGGAAATTTCACTATATGTTGAGGCAGTGTGCCCCTTGCTCTAATGTCCTTAAAGTTGTTCCCATAGAGCTTTGAATTGGCCCTTTTATCCAGAGCTTAAATCCAATCAAGGTCATACAACTTTCTCTAACCCTTGCAGGGTATGACCATAATGACTTAATGACTCATCAGATTGGCCTAAAACACCCAGAGGGTCTTTACAAAGTGAACTTTAAGTGTAGAGGAGTGCCTCAGCAGGCATTAACATTGCTGAGCCAATTGTGGCAAGACCTCCTTTTGTGATTGAGTAGAGGGAAGTCAACCCCAATTATACCCTGATGATCTGAATCGGCACACAGTTAGGCAGGCCCAAGACCTTCCTCCAAAATAACCCTACTAGTTCATCCCACATTAAACCAGAAAGCAAAAAAGACGTTTCCACCCCATATGTTAGAATTGGTATCACTTTTAGGTGGAAAAAGTCAATCACTGGGATCAGGGAAAATTTGCAGTAGTGCCTCTGGATGGTACATGCTTGGACAGCTAAATACCTCGTCTTACTCCACAAACATAGTTCCCTTTGATTATCAGCTGCACTGTCATTTAGACACATCCCTAGGTACGTAGGTGCTGATACTTCCATAATTTTCTTGCCTTTGATGTACCAGGCGTTGCCCTGGCATCATTTCGTCTTCTTCTTGCAGCCAAAAGTAAATCCATGATTCATTGACATTTATTTTTCGTCCATTCTACTCCATGTACTTCCCCAGGGCATCCAGCTGCCTTTGGAGGCCCACTTGTGTTTGGTCAAGTAGGATTAAATCATTGGCGTAGAGTAGTCTTCCGATGTGTACCCCCGCCAAGGTAGGAAGAAAACATTTGACAAACTCAAACGCTGACTCAATTTCCAATATAAACAGATTGAAAATGGCAGGGGCCAATGGGCAGCCTTGCTTCAACACATTGTAGGTTAAGATCGAGTCAGTCATGAGCCCCTTTCGATCAAATCTAACTCGTACAGATGGTCAGCTCTGTAGTGCTTTCAAAGCGTCTCTAATATCCAGAGGCCAGCCCCAGGCTTCCAATTTTGTCCACAACCGTTGGCGATCTATCGTGTCGAAAGCCTGGGCTAAATCAATTGAAGCCACATGTAGTTTGTGTCCATACTTCGCCTTTGACTTTAGGATATTTAGGAGAAATAGATTTGCTGAGGTACCAACACCCTTAATAAAACCCGTTTGCCAGGGGTCATAGTGGGCAGTGACTGTTGCCCAGTTGATCAAGGCTTTAAGAAGAAGCGACCCAAAAATATTACCAATTACATCTAAAAGGGCGATGGGCCTGTAGGTGCCTGGATTCGCCCTATCACCCTTTTTAAAAATTGGAACAATATTTGAACATGTCCAAGATGACGGGATTTTCTTTGCTCTTTTGATTTGTTCGAACCAGATCCACAATTTCTTTGACCATAAATCCGAATCTTCTTTTAGGTGCAAGTTCATCAGCCCATCACGCCTGCCACTCTTGAATTGCTGGCCCTAAGTATATGGTCACAAATTTCAGTCCGAGTCATGAAAAAGGACCAAAGTCCCCCGAGACCAGGGTCCTCTCAAGGCTGTTGATTTTTAGGACCTGCAAATATCATCTCAAAGTGGGTCTTCCAGTTTTCAGCCGGTATAGGGTTTAGCAGTAGAGCATCTTGAGGTGCAGAGAGATAGTTCATAACTCGCCACATCTCTGCTGTATTGTTGGAGGAAATGAGACACAGCATTCTTTCCGCATCCATTTGGAGCATCTGAGGTTTGTGACTTCTGAGCAAGGTTGTAAAAGCTTGTTTAAGATGTCAAGCGCTTTCTCTGTCCTCCACGGTTTGACTTCTGGCGTTTGCTCTTAATTTCTTATTCAGTACCTTGGTTGCAACCTCTAAATTGTATTTATGGCGTGCCAAGAAACCAGGTATATTAGCCATTAAGGACGATACATCATACACTCTAAGAGGCTTGGTCACCTGAGATATAGATTGGGGAGCATCGTTGTTAGAAGTAGCTAGAAGAGGCAGTGGTATTACCCCCAGCCTGTTTCTTACTGGGGCGATTTCCAAGGTCGCTGGTTGCCGGGTGCAAATCTTTGATGGCCATTTGGCTGCAGGTAATACTATGGCCCTCATTAGGACCCTGGCGGAGGTCCATGGTGCAATTTGCACCATGGACCATGGCGCAGAGCTGCCAACACCGCCATGGGGGTTGGCGGACTTACCGCCCCATTCCGAGGTTGGCGGGGCGGTAAGTCCCCAATCCCCATTTACCCTTCCCCATTCCCATTTTTGCCCCATAGGGTATAATGGGAGTGGGCAAGGCGTTAATTACGCCACCGTAAATTACGGTGGCGTAATTAACAACAAGTCCCGTAGCGCCATGGATTTTTCCGCCTGCAAAAAGCAGGCGTAGAAATCTCCATGGCGCTACGGAATGTCGTAGTCTGGCGGAGAGGTACGCCATGCATTACGCTGGCTTAAACACCTCTCCGCCAGGGTCCTAATGAGGGCCTATGTGTTTTGGTCACTTCGGTCGGACTCCCATACTACCAGATTAATTAATTCGAAAAAAAGGATTCAGAGGCAAATGCATAGTCCAAAACATTCACTTCAAGGACCCTTTTCCATGTTATTTTCGGAGGAGAGTCCTCTGGAATATGCCCATTCACCAGAAGGATATTCCTTTTGGCCATTTCTTTTCTCCAATAGAGCCATCTCAACACTTGCTGTGGAGCCGAAGGAAACAAGTCTTCGATGAGATTAGAAGCCCCATCGAAACAATGAATGTTCAGATCACAAGACAGAAGGACCACGAAGTTATGGTGAGTGGCTCTTGCTTCATCAATTAGGGCCACCACTGTTTTCACAAACGTTTTGCTCCACTTTGATGCTACATTCCAATAAAGGTTTATCACCATAACCTTCTTGAAAATTCCAAGTAGAGAAGGGCCCAACGATCAAATGACTGCTTGAATCAGAGGCAGAGGTTGGAATTCTAGTATGATCACATAACCCCGTTCCGCTCTAAGGGCTATTAAAAGACCAGTCACTGGTCTACCGTTGAGACCTTTTTTCGCATGGTTTCGGCTCAGAGTAAATCCGTCTAGAAGGGGGGGGCTCAGCCACGTCTCCTGGGGGCAGACTATGCCAAGCTCATGTATGTTTGGAATGCCCTCACCAAATAGATGCAATAAACCACGAGTGTTCCAACTGTATATTTTTACATAATCCTTTGTGATGTACGGCTGTTGAACCCCCCCATCCACCCCCACGCTATGAGCATTCCGTTTACTCTTCGTCTTGAGCCAGATCTCCTCAAATTCTGAAAGCTCCTCAAGACATTCCTTTTTAATTTCCTGCCACCTCTGCTAATCACACAGTTGTTGAGATTGGTGACCAGTGCCATTATGTGTTCTCCGTGGCCCTGGCCTCCCACACCCAATCACCTTCAGCCTCTGCCTGCCTCCAGCACTTGCCTTGGAACCCACCAGCCTGTTCTACTGTATGCCTGTGCTTATCTTTTCATTGCAGCTGACCTCTCCCTAGCATTTCTTCCACTCAGGATTTGTATCTGCCACCTACTCATGAGCACAGGCACTCCTAGCACTTACCCCGAATCCCTTTTCCCCTCTCCTCTCTCTCAACTTGCACCTTCCAAATTCTCACAAGGCCTTGTTGTATAAGCGCCCAACAAATGCACAATAAATAAATAAATAAATAAATAAATGCATGGAGAGCACATGGTAAGTGAGAACATTTTATTTAGTTAAGTTCTGGTAAAGCTGCAGCACTCCTTCACCCTTCTTCAACCAACTACTCACTCTCACATCTCTCCTCAACACTCTGGAACCCCTTCCACATTATTTCAAATGTGAAAATGACACCTCCCATGTTTGGTTGCCCACATAATCTAAGATATGACATATTTTCTACAAGTATGGCCCTTAACCAAAAATGCCTAAGGGTAAAAGAGCTTCAATTACAACAGAAACAGAAAGATGGAATGGGACCATAATCCACAATCCATTGATCTGGTTTGATGAGTTCAAATTAAATAGGTCTCATGGAAAGTAAACATGATGCCAAGTTAAATTGAAACACGAAAGAGGGTTTCAGAGTGGTACAATGATTAAAGGCAAGAAGAATGCGAGATTGCTTGCAAGGGGCAAAAGAGGAACATCTAGAAAGGGAGCTGGAGGAATTAAAGCTGTTATAACTCAGACAAAGGACCACAAGTAAACGATTAGGTGTGGTGACCTAGGTCCAGTAGTAAAAATTGCAATTTTGACTATTGGATACATGCCTAAGGCTGACAGAAAAGCTCAAAGTAATTTGATGAAGTAATATTGTCTATTGATAATCCTGTCCCTGACCAAGTATTGCCGGCTTGATTTAGAGAGAGGAAGTCTAACAACGGGGTAAGGAACATATTTGTGTTTGATACTGTAGTGCCTATTTAACCACCTTCCACTGCAACAAATTCATCCAGCAATCCCGGTTCCACCACACCCGGTAATTTGGGCTAAACAAATTCTTTCAATTGAATAAGGCATATTTGAAGCAAATGATAATCATCAAATCCATCAGGTTTTCCCCTGAAAGCCTAGTGGAAACTTTGGAGGATATGTGCCCCGAAAAAAGCAGAATATAAACAAGAAAAAGATTGACTATGGAAAGTAGGTACACAATTTTAATAATGGATCCAATACATTTGAAGTCATTTCGCCAAACAACATATCTACACTGGAATATACACATGCAAGCAAACCAAGAAAGCTGCCCCATGATCAACACAAGTTATCTTTCAGATTCCAGTTGCACACATAAGACAGGTAATCAGGTTCCTCTGATCAATAAAGAACAGTGACTAAGGCATGTTTGGGTAATGAACAACAGATATCATGGGATTTTCCAGAGAAGAGATTACTTAAGAGCTCTTTCTCCAACTGTAGTTGGATTTCAGCAGAAGCATCATGCAGAATGATTGCCGTAAGTTTTGTTTGCAGTAGTCAGAGGTTCTGCACAGCTTTAAGGGGCAATTGAAAGTAATATACATTGCTAAGAACCCCATTTTGGGAGGAGAGGAATAACTTTAGCCCAAAAACTCAGCTAAAATAGCAGCTTCCATCAATTTACATGTAAGGAATCCATGATCCTCATATTAAAGAAATCCCTGGCACTGGGTAATGAAAGAAAAGTGTTTGCAGAATTGATAAGACACATCCATCAAAGCTCCTTTACATATCATTGCGTTCAAAATATTCTATGGTCTGAAATACACATAATGAATGAACAAATATCCCTACTTGTTATTCCTATTTGTCACATTGTAGTCCGAGCACAAGACTTTAAATGCAATATGTTGCCCACATGAAACACTACATATTTTATTACTTACGCTTGTAAACGGTAATGTACAACTTAGAACGCTGACTTAACTCCTTCTCTCTCTAACTTTTAACTTCAACCTATTATGTAAATCTCAAATAATACACTCCTAATAAACAACTCAATATTCGGTGGCCTATTCACTGATAAAAATTACATATATAGAGGGACCCACCTATGTGTATTTCAAATGGTAAGGTATCTGTCTGGACCTTCCAATAGCATACACAAGTAATCACAGTTATCACATGTAAGGAGTCTCTGATGTTTGGGATTTCTATCACACAATCCCTCAACAGGGGGTCCACAAATGTGGACAGAGGATGAAGCACAGACTCAGTTCCAGGCATTCCGGTGGGCGCTGTATTCTTACTTTATAAGTCTTTGGGAGAGTGCGATCACGGGCATCTTGGGATCCTGAATGACTTATGGGCCCATTATGTACACCTGACCGGAAATACTTTTGGTAAATGTTGGTCCCTTAATTCATTGGTGGGGTCAGTAGTGAGGTGTTCATAAAAGTATCTATTTTGTAAAAGTCAAATTGTCCCAGGTTCATAGCCATTGTTTCTTCAAGGACAACAATGACCCCCTTGGTGTGCAGACTTTTTTGCAACTGTTATAATTTATCTATCACCATAGGAGGGGAATTATGTAAGGCAGAGGCTTTTCAAAGTTCAAACTCAAACATTGCAATCTCAGCACTTATGATTGACAGTGAAGGAGTACTGAGACATTGGGCCTCATTATAAGTTTGACGGTCCAGGAACTAAGGTACCGGTAAGCTTGCTGGTACCGTTGTTCCTGAACCAGCAAACTACAAGTTGTGCTTGCGTGTGCCTTCTGGATGGCAGAAAGGCACCCATGAGCACAGCATGTCGGATGCACCAGCACCGTTTATAACGTTGCCGGTGAATCCGACCTCCCCATACCCATTGAGCACTATGAGGCTCAAATGGGAATAGGGAGCATTCCGTTGTGGCACCCCCAAAAGGGCAATTACGGGGTCCGACAGGGCCCCAATCACCTGGTAATTGGCCATTTGCGGGTGCTGGAAATTTTTGGAAGTTTGGCTTCAGCCAAACTTCCAATGAGTCCCATTGTTTTAAACCTAATAGTGTAAACATCTGCATGTTATGCAAGTAGTATCTAAATCTGATCTTCTAATGAATTTCAAGGCACCTGCCATGTTTGCATATGTTGATGGAAGCAGCAAACACATTGATTATATCAATACAATCAACTTGCTCTAACATGTCTTCATTTATGCCATAAGACTCTGCCACACGGCACAACATGAGAGGGAACGATGATTACAGTATTGCCTGTGACAAGGACAAACACACAGGACTGCACAATACCTAATGAGGAATGGCTAACACTGAAGAAGGACTACCAAGCACTTGGATCTGGCCCATCTGGCATTTTTGTATATGGGGGAAAACCCAGAGTACCTCCTCACTCTCGCCACACCTCCCCCACCGTAACTACTCTTAAAATAATGTTTTAATTATTCCCAAACCAGGCCGCCCATTAAAATGCTGCAAAAAAGCATGCAGAAACAGCAACTTCACCAAACGCGGTGAGGGGGGTGGGTCTGCGGACACTTCACCCCAACAAGGAAGAAGCACAGATGGGCTAACCCATTCTAGATTTGAAAGCACTGGAATAAAGAAAAAACGTGGTTTACTTATGTTAGTCTCTTAGTTTACTTCTTTCTTTTAATTGAATATCTTAATTAATTGTTTTAGTCAGAAAACATGACAAATCTTAATGGCTCTCTTCAATTGAGCCCTCTCCATAGGCACTCCATTTTTCAAATCTGTTCTTGCCTTGATCCGCTCCTACCTGGAAGGTTGATCCTTTAAAATCTCTTGGAACTCAAAAATCTCTGACCCCACCCCACTCTCTGTGGGCATCCACCAAGGATCAGTCCTTGGACCTCTGCTCTTCAAACATTCTATGCCCTTAGAGGACTGAAAATATACAAGTAGATCAATAAGAGACACAACCTGGAAATTGATATGGGAAGTGTTAACTAAGATATAAGCACACTACAGGATTATGCACTGCTGGCATTATACACCTGATAGATTTCACACTTTTAATTCTAGCATTTCAAATAAATGTTGTAGGAACTGTGGGATGGAGAGGTAATACATTGCTGGGACTGCCTAGAGCACAAAACTTTCTTGTTGGAAGTAAAGTCTGCTACTCTGGAAATTACAACCGGTCACATTAGATCCAGTTTTGTTTCTGCTTGCGGGTTGTAGGTGATACTGAGGCCTCCTCTCACCAGGAAAAAACAAAATTGATCAATAACTTGTGACCAGCTAAAAGGCGGGATACTCTTTTATATGGTAAGGTTGAACCACCCATTACAGGAACCTGGTTGATGAAATTTTGAAATGTGTTAGTAATGGAATGACTGACGCAACTTCTGCATAAGACTTTAAGCGGATTTTGGTCACTGCTCTTACAATTGATTGTGAAGGACAATGCAGTATTGCACTACTCAATGAGACTGAAATCACTACATTGGTTCGATATACAAAATAACTATATATTTCAATATGTCTGCACTGAAGTCTGTTTTCCAGGCAAGGAGCAGGGTGGGGGGGACAAACTACATGTTTGAAGCTACTGGTCTGTATGTTATATAACACCTGGATTAAGTTGGAAGAAATGAAAATAAAAGAGAGGCTCATAGTATATAACCACTCCCATCTCTAGCATGGATGTCAAGGTAGTTACATTTATAAATGATGCTGCTTCCCTATCAGCTGAACTAAATATTACAGTTACTACAATATTATATATCTCAAAAGGTTTTGTTTTACAGTTAAGAAGGGCCTGATGCATGGAAATATTTGCAGGGAAAATAAGGGATTTGCGAGCCAATCTGCACGCAAATCCCTGTTTGTCAATTCATGAAACCGACTGCTCAGGACTTTCCTGGGAATTACGTGGAGTTCGCTCAGGCTCGGCACATCTCTGCGACTTGACGAGTGCCTTACGTGAGACTCCACGCAGAGGGTGGGCCGGACATCGCATTGACCAAACAGGGGGCGGAATATTCAGAACAGGTGGAAATGTGGGCGTGTCGAGGGACGATACACAACCAAGCAATCGCATGCCCATAGCCACGCAAATATAACTGCATTCATGGATTTCTACTCAGAACTTCGGGTCGCGAAAAAGCACATACAAATCCCAGAGCTCGTATGCCATGTGCTACCAGGCATAAACATCAACACGCATAGGAACTAATGCCTAAAAAGCATGCAATGCACCCCAAATGAACATCATCAGCCACGATGAATCCAGCAGTATTCAGAGTTATCATACACAGACACTGTAGGAGGAGGAGGATGCCCATGGCCCGGATCATCACAATACGCACAATGCTTTTTGGGATGCCAGATGATCAGGTCTATGGCAGGCATAGGTTCCCCCTCCATATAATCCTAGACCTTGTCAGGGAGTGGGAAGATGGCCTAACATCACCCACCATCTGCTCTCAGGCCCTTACCCTGCTCCAAAAAAGTGCTGACTGCACTCCATTTCCTTGCCCCTGGGTCCTTCCAGCAGACCACTGCAGTAGTAGGTGGGATATCGCAGGCCACCCAATCACACTGTCTACACCAGGTGCTGTCCCTCATAACAGCATGTGCATGTGTGTGCAGGCACATGTATATATATGTCCCAACCACCTGCAGAAAGCAGCTGGCAGCTATGTAGGATTCCTATGCAGTGGCACACTTTGCCCCATGTACTAGGTTCCATAGATTGCACACATGTGCTACGGCCACCCGGATTGACAGAGAACATCTACAGGAACAGAAAGCAATGGCACTCCATCAATGTGCAGTTAATGTGTGATGCCAAGTCTATGCTAATTTCCCGGGCAGCACACATGACAGCTACATCTTCCGCATTTCACCACTGCACCGGGCGCTGGTATCTTGAAAACATGGCAATGCATGGCTCATTGATGAGTATGAATGCTCATGCACATGCATGCACGTCACAAAATGAGCAATAGACCCTGCAAATAAATAACAATGACAACCCTATACACATTTAGCAGGAGAGCAGCGCCTATGCACTGACTACCTTCATGACAACACCCATCAGGAACTCCACAAAACCAGCTGAGGTGAGGTACAATACTGCACATGTAGCCACTCAGGGCATAGCAGAGTGCACATTCGGATTGCTAATGTCACAGTTCTGCTCCCTTGATCAATCTGATGGGGTGTAGCTATATGCACCACCAGTAGTATGTAGAATATTTCTGGCTGTATGTGTCCTGCACAATTTTTCCACACAGCGTGATGTACCAGTGGACATGTAGGTGGGGCACCATCCGCCCCCACAGGCACCACCCTTGCCCATGGCTGACTAAAGGGCATGTGGAATGGCTGCACGCACACAGCTGGTGCAATCATACTTTACATATATACCAGTCTCTGTACAAATGGCAAAAATATATGAAGAGGTAAAAATATGATGCTACAGAAACATCCATGACCTATGCAACAATCAAATCTTAGCACCTAGCCATTCGTGTACAAAATCAACAATCCAAAAACGGATTCAAGACATGTGTGACCATGTGCACTACAGGCACAAACAAATCCATGTTGCAGTCAGTGTGAAATCAGGGGTGCAAGATTAAATTTGTGACATACATAATGGGAATAGGGTTACATTGCAACCCATATCCAAACAACAGAATAAGAGCTGATTTGTAAGTGAGCAAAGGTTTTTGACACACCACAAAGCCCACATTAACAGGAGCATCAAATAATGGTGCAATCAGTCATTAAATGTGTCTGTGACTCATGCCCCTTATCTGCATGGCAGTGCACAACTGAACAACACATGCATATCGACTTGACACAACATTGTCCATGTAGGAGACCCAAAAGCACACAGTACAAGGAACAAAGTCCCAAAGCGCAGTCACATGTACAAAAAACAACTGGACTGAACGTAAATACCAAACCACACACATGAGACCACAAGTAGGAAGGCATACCACAAATCTGATGCTAACAAACTCATGCAAGGCCAGCCCTGGACCCGCAATGTGTGTCATTAAACAAAAAACAGGTTCAGAGGCCAAACCATTGCCAGACAACCACTATGGTCACAATACACAGTCACATCAAAGCAGGCACATTGAAACAGAAAAGTAAAACATTGCACTACAAGAGAAATGCACATCTTACCTCATCCTATGTTAGCCTGCATTATCGGGACCCTGCAGTCCACCAAACTCCCCCTCTGTTGGTCTGGAAACCACCAAACACTCCCGATGTTTGCTGTGCATGCAGAGAGCCATCACGTCCTTAACAATTCCTGCATCCATCATTCCATGACAACATCATCTTTAGAGAAATACAAATCAACGTGAGTGCCGACAACACATCCATGCACCCAAACATACAGCAACATTTTCCCCCCGAGTGACATGCTACAAATGCATACAATAACTCACCAGTCACCCATCACCATGTGTCTTGACACACATGCAGCCACATTTGTCCACCTCCCGACAATGCAACATGAACATCCCACAAAGTGACACTTTGCACACCCACAACCCCTACACTGCCTCCCCCCCCTGAGTGCCATGCAGTGACTGACAATGTTACACTTACCCATCATCATGCTGATGGTATCTTCCCAACACAGTATACTATAAAGGGGGAAACCCAATTCTTACTGCCTAAGTAGTAGCTCTACCTTTTATCAGTGAGATAATAATGTTAGACAAAGGAGGTAGTTAGCTATAATCAACAGTTTACAGTCAATATGCATTAAATTAGTGCTGTAAAATAATTTGTTATGCAATCATTTTTAACAGTACATTTTCAGTAGAAAAACACCTTTGCTTAAAAAAAGCTAAGGGCCAATCCCTTTCACTTTACATAAAACAATTATTATACACAATTCAATTTATGTTAAAAAACACACAGATAATGTAGTCGTGACACTTTGTTATTAGAGCCCTTTAGTGGCCTCAATCTGATTGTCAGGTAATTGATTCTATTGACAGCGCAGGGAGCTATTGCTATCTTGCACTGTTTATAAAACCCTACTTCAGGTAGCTATATTCGTCAATCTAGTGCTTAATCTAGACGGAATAACTCTACATGTTTCAGTTCTCAAAGCATAATCAAGGAACTTTCATCAGGAGTGGTGTCACTGTCTCTGGAGATATTATAGTAAAAATAACAATAATAACAGCGGTTTTCCATCAACATTAGAGCGTGCTATCAATGCATATCTCTTGAGTTGGTAAATCTTGGTTTTGTGTTTTTATGTCAAACTTAAGTGTTCTTTACTGCAGCTGTTGATAACAAACAGAGATAAAAAAGAGAGATGTGCTATAAGTGCTGTTTTCAATCTTAAAGATAAATCTAGTTTATCAGACTTAACTAGGTTGAATAACCTAGTCTTGTCAGGGCGAGTGGGTCTTTAAAAGGTATGTTCCTGTGTATATCGGGAAGTTATCCTTTTAATAGTCCGATGTTGGCTTCTGAATAAGTCTATTCGGACCTGCAAATTAAATTTGCATATATTAATGTCTACTGTCAGTACATACTGATTCTCTCTCTCATTACGCTTATAATGAATTAGATAGTGATTTACCTCTGTTTGAGAGGGTATCTTAACGCTTAAGATGTAAGGGAGCCTGGAGAAGTAATCTCAGTAAAATTTCTCTCGTCTTTCCTTCTGTGTTAGTTAGATCGTCATCCTCTGGCAATTTATATTCAGGTGTGCCTAGGACGATATATATTGGAATTAATATGGGTTGGCCGAACTCGTAATGATAAACCTCTAATTGCAGGTATTTACTTCTTGTTTGTGCTCACCTTTCCATTGGTATAATGTAGCCCAAATTGGGGAGGCGAGCAGTCGTCATTTGTTTTGTTAGATTTTTATATCGTGGCGACGATAATTACTACAAGTAACGAGAGAAAGTATCCGGTTAGGGCTGGAGACTCTATTCCTTTACACAAAGTGGTTTAAGAGGTCCCTGTTTTTCAGTGGCATAACTCGTATTAGTATTATTCAGGCTTATGTCACGCTAACCAGAAAAATACGTCGATTTACCTGAATCTTGTGTATTCTAGTTGATAAAGTTAGAGTGCTCCATTCGTTCGCGCTTCCAAACACCGTATCGGTAAAAGTAACGGACGCCATCTTGAATGAGGCAGCTAAAATAGGGTATCTAGTCCTATTTTAGTGTTTATTATTAGTATATCTTTTTACTCGCGGCAAAGATCTACACTGCCTGAAGCATAACTAGGACTGATGCGCTACATCAGCATCCTCACGTATTTACAGTAATTACTTATAGTGGTTATTAATTAAATTCGCTATAAGTCACGAAGTCGAAGTGGCTTAAAGCTGAATAGCCAAGATCGTGAAAAGGCATGCATTCAAAATGCTTTTGTTAAGCTGATCCTAATCTTTTCTATGGATAGTTCCCACCATTATCACATCAGGCTCTATAGTTAATCTATTGTAGGATGGCCAGATCAATAGTTAGCATTTCTGGCTAGGTAGTAGATGCAGATAGGTAGTCTGGGTCTCTATGGTGTAAAACTATTAGATAAGGTTGCCATTCAATGTGGGTTCAGAGGTGCAGTCAGACTTTGTGCCATTCTATGGCTTCATTGAGCCCTCTCTTATCACTTTGGGTTTGGAAAATATACTTTGTTCTTTCTCTATCAGTATTTTTTTCTTTTTAATGGGATCATTTCCTTTGATAGTCAGTAGCACAGTCCACTTAAGATTTTCACTAGTATGGTTATGTTCTAAATAGTGTTTGACCATCAGTGCCATTATGGTTTTATTTCGAATGCAGCTCCTGTGTTCTAGAATTCGAGTTTTTATTTTTCGAATAGTTTTGCCTATATAGTTTAGGCCACACGGGCATGTTATCATATATATGACATAGTCTGAGATGCAGTTAGTCATTTGTAACTGTTTCCAGGGTGTAGGTAGCCTATTTCTACTTCCTTTGATTTACTAGTGAATTTACATATTGAACATTGTCCACATGGATAGTGGCCAGTTATCGGGGTCATGCCCCATGATTTTGTTAGGGTTTCGAGCTTGGGTTGTTTACCTCTATATTTACTACTACTTACCCTGTTTCCAATGGTGGTAGATTTCCTGTAAGCAAAAAGAGGACAGGGAAGTTTATTGGTGGACTGATCAAAAATCTTCGACTGTTTACGTTATATGTTTGTAATGGATAAGCTCAGGTTGGTAAAAGTATTGACACTCACTATTCTTTCTTCAGGTGCTTTAGCTATTTTGTCTTCAAGTAGGGATTCCTGATTATTATTATAAGCTCGTTTTGCTGCCTTTTTTATGAGTTTATTTGGGTATCCTCGATCTTTCAATTTTTATGAGAGAATGTCTGCTTCTTTTTCATAAGATTCCTTAATACTGCTATTACTTTTTAGCCACAGAAATTGGCCATAAGGCAAATTATTTTTCAAATGTTTTACATGGTGGCTTTGGTAATGTAGAAGAGAATTCTTATCTGTCGTTTTATGATAGGGTCGTACCAATAGAGTGCCTTGTTGGTGGAAGATAGTTAAGTCTACGAAATTGATTTCCTCTTTTTCTATTGTCATGGTAAATTGCAGATGGCGATTACATTGGTTGAGCCATAGTAAAAAGTTATTTGCCTCCTCTTTATTTCCTTTCCAAATGACTATTATATCGTCTATATACCTCGCCCATGATAGTAGATGGTTTTTAAATGGATTATTGGCATATATATGTTTTTTCTCGAATAGTTCTACATATAAATTCGCTACGGTAGGGTCCATGGTGGCACCCATGGCCGTTCCTTCTATCTGCTGGTAAAACTGTCCCTGGAATTCAAAAAAGTTTTTAGTTAAAGCCACTTCTATACACCATAAGATGAAAGAAGTAGGGACAGGGTCCTCTTAGTCTTGTGGGGAGTATTTCCTCTAGGGTTTCGATAGTTTCCTGTTGCGGGATATTAGTATACAAAGAGACGATATCTAGAGTAATTAGATAGTGAGTATTGGTATCATAGCGATGATTTTCGTACCGTTTGATAACATCTTTAGTATCTTTAATATACGATTCCATTTTGATGATGTAATTTTTCAAATAATGGTCAGCAAATTTGGAAAGCGGTTCCAAGGTAGAATTGATACCCGCGACAATAGGTCTTCCGGGGGGTTTAGTTAAGGTCTTGTGCACTTTTGGTAGACAATAAAAGGTAGGTGTAGCGGGGTCAGGGTTAGTGAGGAATTCACTTTCTTGACGACTTATCCAGCCTCTATCTTTGGCTTTTTCAACTTTAAGCTCAATCATTTTGAGTAGTTCTTTAGTAGGGTTTTCTGGTCATTTTTTATAGTATTTGATATTATTTAGCTGACTTAGACATTCATTGACATAGTCTTCTTTGTCTAAGACGACTATACCTCCTCCTTTGTCGGCTCTTTTTATTATGATGTCATCATTTTTAGAGAGGCTAGTGAGTGCATTAATTTCTTGACGACTAAGGTTCTGAAAAGTCGGGAGATTTTTCTTTTCCAGTTTCTCTATCTCTTTGAGAACTTGTTTTTCAAAGATCAACGATTCTGGGGAGTGAGAGTGGCTAGGTGGACAGAAATGTGAAGGATTCTTCAGACCTGTGTGGTTCTTGGTCTGGGGGATCATCCCCTCATTCGAGGTATCTGCGAAGAATTATTTTAGATGTATCTTTCTCATCAGTTTGTGAAAATCACTACGAAAAAGGAACAGATCGTGCTTTTTAGTAATGACAAAACCTAGACCTTTGTTGAGGACAGATTCTTCTAGGTCAGTCAGTCTATATTTAGAAAGGTTTATTGGGAGCGATTGCCGCTCCGAGTTAATCATTTGTCGTTGTTCCAGTTGCCCCGATTGGGGCCTTGTTGTAAAAAATTCCTGGATTTATTTCCTTGGTTGCCTTGTCCTTTTTTGTTATTGCCTCGTCCTCTTTGGGGATTGGTGGTACTTCCAGAGGCAGCATTATCTGGATCGCTGCTGCTGTTGCTCGAGCTATACGAGGTTGCTCTAAAGCGAACTCTTCGATTTTGATTGGGGTTCTGTGGTCTATTCACTTGTTGACCTGTAGATTTATAATCCTCTTTCGTGTAGGGATAGGCTCTCTCATGGGAATATTTTGTCATATCTTTTTTCAAACGTTGTATCCTTTCTAGGGTGTTACTTTGTTTAAACTCCTTCATCTCTTTTTCGATTCCTTCTAGTCTTTTTTTAACTACCTCTATAGATATAGGGACTCATTACGACCCTTGCGGAAATGGAAAAATGATGGCGGAAATGCAATACCGCCATCGAACACCGCTCGTTGCGATCATGACCCGTCACCGTAAAGTACGATGCCATTAGCGACACCGCAGTGAACGGCAACGCTAACTGCACCAAGTACGCGCACGCGCGCCTTGCAAAACCGGAATCACCGCCATGGCGCAACGGTACGCGAATTCTGACCCTAGCGGACATGTACTGAACGCCATCAAGCACGTCGTAAAGTACCATTCCGCCATGGCGAGAAATACGGCATCGTGAACCAACCGTAAATGGCCCACTGAGTGCCTGTACTCCACTCCCTGGCCACATTGCACAACTCCTGGCAGGCGCAATGTACTCACACTATGCAACCAGTGAAATCTACAATTCACCCATGCATGCCAACGTAGAAAAGCATGCAGGGGCTCAAAGCGCCCCGTGAGTGGGCATCCATGTACGGCATGTCACCATAGCCGTACTGACGCAGCACAGGCATGTGAAGGTACAATACATCAAAATGAAAATCAAGAACACATGACACAAAACAACAGTAGTCCCCCATCGCTTGCCACCAGCGCAAGGCAACATCCAAAACAGCATCCTGAGGGGGATTGCACCAGCCCTGTACTCTTGCCAGTAAACAAACCAACCATCAGCAGAAGCATGTACCACACAAGTTGGCAGAGTGACTGAGCAGCCAGGCTCATCCCAAGAGGGGCCGATGGGAGCTGCAGGGCACAGATGGCATCAATACAGAAGCTATTCCAATGGACATGACCCCAGTCCCCCTCCAACAAACGCACGCAAACACAGTCACCTGTGACCAGCCACATTCTGAACATCCCATCATTCCACCAATCGACCTGGCTGACAGGCACCAGTCGGCCAAAAGCCAATCCCCCGCCCCTGAACAGCACATCATGTAAACAGTCACAATGGCAGCCCCTATCCGTGACCATACTGTGCTACGTAGGCAAACGCGGCCAGTACTGTACCACACAACTCAACTCAGAAGGCGGAACACAATGCAGATCATCTCGCAATACATACCGCCACAAAGCGAAAATCGCCACATCACCTGCAAAGAACAACGCAACACGACAAATATCGGAATACAATTTAAATGCACATCCAAATGACAAAGGCCCCACAGCAATTTGCAAAATAACACCAAAACAACCATCATCACCGAGGGCTGCATCTGCAATAATTGACCAGCTTCCACTTGTGTGACGCCCTGTACCATCATGGCACACAGGGCCTACATCAACGTTCCAAAAGGCAACATGGAAGTGGCAAGAACCGCAGGTCCGTCCCATGAGGCAGGCACTAGTCGAGCTGAAAGGCCGAAATGTTGCACCTAGCCACCAGTACAGCGTAAGGGCATGTGGCCCATTGGCGATCGTCCCATAAGATCGAAATGGTGCTCCACTGATTCACCCGAAGCTGCAGGAGTCGAGAGTAAAAACCATCTGGAGGAGTGGCGTAGAGATGGCATCTGCAATAGGGCAGGAGATACCTGTCACCCAAAAGAAACACAAATTAACCGATTGCATTACGGGACTCATGATGCATTACAATCTTCATTCAACACACCAAATCCACACCCATATGCATGCTAGCCCACTCCAAAGGAATATACACACCCCTAAATCAGTATCGAATCATAACGAAATCAATCGAGCTAAATACACCATTGGCAACGTCGGTTACTGTGCATGCGTCCGTCAAGATAGAACCCATGACATGGGATTAGTAACGTGCCTAGACACAAGTGTATGAAGGCGCGTCGAGACAGGGAGGATCCGACAAGGGCAGATAGACGTATGTCCCACTATGGCAGCCTTGCATCACATAGCGCAGGGGAAGGGGAGTGATTCAAAAAACCCATGTACATGGCAGACCCTAAACGGAATCATCAGTCCATGCATCCATTCATCATTCCCTCATCCCGCAATGAAAACGCATGAATATTCACTCACATTATATGTGAAACTTCCATCGCGTCTGTGCGTAATGCAGTCCGCAAAAACCACTGTGCCCCTGGCCGGATCTGTAGTGTTGTGAAGCAAGATGGATTTGGGAACGTCCTGCCTTATCGTCCACTACGCTATTGCGCATCCCATTCAATTCATATCATTCATTGCCTGCTCGTTATGGGCCATGTCCCAAGGACATTCTACAATAGAACGTTACATTTCCAGCCAGACCTGTGGGCGTATCCTCGCCGCTACTTCAAAACCAAAAATGCTGGCCTTCGAATTCCTCACTTGCAACATTACGTCGAAAAGGCTTCTGTGAACGCTTGCATTCACAATTACATCAATGTAGTGCGGCTGTGTGTCATGATGCTAACTGGCTGCAATCACAAATGGGACGCCACGCCCGTCGGTGAAGTACGTTACTGTGCTGCATGAGGGTCGGCCATCGATCGAGCCCTACATACCACTGACTCTTCACAGGTATGTAAGCGGCTGCAATCATAGCATGTGTAACAATGGGAGCATACCATGAAAATCAGTCAAAGTACATCACACTGCCATCGGGATTTGATACATGATTCCAATCCCAAGATGCCATGCGGCCAAATGCAGCCTTACGTGCGGGACGTGCTCGGCCAGAAGGGATAGCATCTGCCACAGAATCATTCAATCAGCACAGGTGGAGGCCATACAGGCCGACAGCACATATATAGCAGACCCAAACCCCTCCCACAACCACTCCCACTCCAAAATGCTACCGGCAGGACTAGCGATGTTGGGCCTGGGGGACCAGATAGCACTGCAAGTGCTACAACTACAAGAAGACGACGAACAACAACAGGTACAACAACCGGGCGCACAGGGGAGACGGAGGAGAAGGAGGAGGAGGAGGGCAAGGCAGGGTCAGCAAGGCCCACAAGCACTGCCACTACCACCACGCAGGCGGCCCGCAATCCCACGCCTCCGAGCCGATCCGTTCAACCTCACTGCTGAGCAGATCCACACCCTCTACCGTTTGGACCGGGACACCATAATCGCCATTGTGGACATGACACATGCTGACCTCGTGAGCATGATAGATAGCCCAACCGCCATCCCACCCCTACTGAAGGTGGTGTCTGCACTCCACTTCCTGGCCACAGGCACCTACCAGCACACAGTGGGACAGTTGCATGGCATTTCACAGCCACTGTTCTCACGGACACTCTTCCAAGTGCACGATGCCCTCCTGAAGCACGCCGACGACCACATCACACTACCACGCACGTACCAGGAGATTACCAACGCAAAAGTGGGATTCCATGCACTTGGCGGCATCCCGGGTTGCATTGGTGCCATCGACTGCACCCATGTTGAATTGGTTGTCCCACATGCCATGGAGGTCCAGTACCGCAACCGGAAACAATTTCATTCAATCAATGTGCAAATGGTGTGTGACTCCAACAAGATATTTACGCATTGTTGTGCCAGATTTCCAGGATCTACCCATGATTCTATGGTCCTGAGGAACACAAGAATACCACGCTACATGGAGCGACACGCAGGGCACAGATCCTGGCTACTCGGTGAGTCTCATTCCATGCATGACATCGTGGCCCATTTGATGCGTCAATGACCTTGCAGGAGGGGGGGGGGGCTACTTAGCACTATCATTCCACTGACACCCTTTATTCGTCTCATACAGGTGATGCCGGGTATCCACTGAAGAGATGGCTCCTTACACCAATCCGGAACCCACAGAACGAGCATGAGGAGGACTACAACCATGCCCACTCACGTACCCGTGTGGTCATTGAACAGGCATTCGGCCTACTGAAGGCTCGTTTCTGCAGCCTCAGCAGGTCTGGCGGGGCACTCATGTACAGCCATGAGAAGGTTTCTAAGATGGTCATGGCATGTGTCATGCTGCACAACATGTGCATACGTAGGAATGTTCCCATGCCCCCTGACGCTGTACTGCATGCACCTGAAGATGATGATGATGATGAGGGTGGGGATGTGGAGGCACCTCAAGGAGTCCATGAGGCACAGGATGCACGTGCAATCCGACAGAGCATCATAGATGCATGCTTCTAGCAACCACGCATGGTGCCTATTACACGGAAAGGGGACCTGTGGCACTGTGTGTGTGTAGTACAGGCACATTGTGGACTGTACGCCTATGAAGGCCTCGTACGCAAATATCAATGTCCACACATGTCATTGGATGATTATGAGATGCTGTATTGTTAATGTGATTTGATTTATACACCCTATGGACCCGCCACCCAGTGAAGCCCAACACACCCCCTCCACCCTACTACCTCCCCCCCCAACACCAGTGTCCAAATATGCATGCTGTCCGTGGTTGGACGCTATTGCAAGCCCCCTCTACGGGTATCAGGGGCACCCCTGCCCGTGGAGCGCAGGTTCCTGCCAGATCTGCGTTGGGGGCTGCCCTGGACGGAACTTGCCACGGATGATGTCTCTGCCTGCTCGCGTCCATGCATGTCTCTGAGGGTTTGTGAGAGCTCCGAGAGCACACGGCGCACAGCAGCAAGTTCAGCACAAACGTCTTTGGACGTCGCATGCAGTTCCCCCCTCAGGCTCTCGGTGCTTTTCTCCATTTGTGCTCTCAGGCTCTCGGTGCTTTTCTCCATTTGTGCTCTCAGGCTCTCGGTGCTTCTCTCCATTTCTCCCCTGAGGCTCTCACTACTTTTCTCTATTTGTGCCCTGAGTGTCTCGGTGGATGTTTCCATGGCTGCCCTGGAACCCCCGCATTCATTTGCATGGTCCTTGAGTAGCGTGGACACTTCCTGCTGTTGCTCGATCAGCAGGTCGAGGGACTGTTGCCTCTGCTGGGCCATGGACATTTGCGGTGGTGTGACAGGGGGGCTGCTCAACACATGTTGCCTTGGCACAGGACTTGTGGGGGTTGGCCAGTCGTCGTCTTCAGGGTGCCCCTGCGTGGTTTCGTCATGGTGTAGGGGATGGGACATGCAGGGGGATTGGGAAAGGTCATGGATGGTACCTACGTCGCCAGCACTGTTTTCCGTGTCGGAGCATGCTGGCATGACAGCTGTGTCACCTATGGTGCTGCTACCACCAGAGGCAGTGCCATCAGATACGTTCTTTGGGGGGACCTGTGGTGCTGGGGTTGTGGACTTGCTGGCTGCTGGGGTGCCTGTTGCAGTCCCCTCCAGTGTGCTGCCACTTGATTCCTGCTGCTGCCGTGTCTTGATCCTTGCACCTGAGGTGGAGGCTCTTGGGACGTTGGTCCTGGCCCTCTTTGCAGGCGTGCTGGTAGGGGTGTCCTGCAGCTCGTCGTTGGTATCGGACCCTGTGGTGGAGTAAAGAGGGGCGAGCGTTAGTTATGGGTCTGTCGGATTTGGAATGGCAACGTATCAAATGCATTGGGGTGGTACATGAGGCTGATTTGGGACTGGGCCTTGGAGGTGGTCTCATTTTCGTGTGGATTGAGGATGCATTCATTTGGCTGCCTGCAGTTAGGGGGTGCATGCTGCACATGTAGGGGTTGTTTATGGCATCTTGATTGATTTGTTTATTCATTCTGACTTTTAGAGGGCGCTGTCAGGGCAAAGTATGTATTGCACTATGGGGTCACATGGTACTGCACATGTTCGTGGTTTGTGGATTTCGCATTGTTTCTCTTGGCCAACCTACCTGATTCTCCGGATGTCGGCACTCCTTTCTCCATCCCTCCGACTCCCTCTATGCTCTCCATTCCTATGGTGGAGGCGCAGATATCCTCCCAGGGGGTCAACTTGATGGGCGACTCTGAACCCCCCCCGGTAGCTGTGGCGATGTTCCTGTTCGCAGAAAGTATGCTGCGTACGCGGATCCGCAGGTCGTCCCACCGCTTGCGACATTGCTGTGGCGTGCGGGGTGTTGTCCCCACCGCACTTACGCGCTGTGCCACCAGGGCCCATATGGCCTTCTTGTTGGCAAGGGCCGTCCTGGTCATTTGACTGGAGAAGACGACGGCGGCATTTTCCTGGAGGGTCTCGGTGAGCACGGTCAGTTCCTCTCGGGAGAAGTGTACCTGCCGCTTGCGGTCACACGCTTTCTTGGCTACCTTTCCCATATTTATTTTTTTAACTGGGGTTGCTAACGGGTTGGGATGTGTGTCAGGGTCGGATTTTTAATGGTTGTGTTGGGATTCGGTTTTTATAGTTGTGCGGCGTGCTGTTTCCCGTTCCGGCCACATGCTTTTACTTCCGTTTCCGTATATTTACGGTGGCCGTAATTTGCGGTGCCCGCTCGTTACGGTGACCGCTCATTACGGTGACCGCTAAGATGGGTGGCGGTATTGCACCTGGTGCAGCGTACGGCGGCGGTAAGGGCCGTTTTGGGGTCATTTCCGCCATCGCAGCCTTTCGGATTCCGCCATGGCGTAATGCTCGTGCCCGATGGGTCGTGATTAGCCGCACTTTGCTCCTTCGTGCAATGGCGGAAACGCTATTTACGCTGTTGCGGTCCGGTCAGTCACTTTCCGCCAGGGTCGTAATGAGGCCCATAGTCTTTTTGAGGTCTTCTTCCATTTTGGTTAGATCAATTTCTATTTTTTGTGCCACCTCTTTAGCCGTGTCTATAATAAGAATTAACCAATCGCGTCCACAGAAGTTCGCTATGTAACTCCATTGGAGTATGAATTTAGGATTGTCTAAAAATAGACAGGGTTTGTTAGAGACTGTTAGGCCTTGGGGTAAAGCTTTGTTTTTTAGATATTCGAGCATAATAGCCCCGTGTAGTTCCGTTCTTATCAATCTCTTACGTAATTGTCGCATTTCGTCTCATTCACTCGTTTGATCTTCGATATTTTCAAGTTTACTGTTGTTGATTATAGAGATGGCGTTCATAAGTGCTGTTGCATAGTCATTGCTATATCCTAATGTCTTGTCTTCTGCCATGGTCAGAAGAGGGGAGTAGAGAAAGATATAGAAAAGACGGAGATAATTAAGTCTACAGTTCTAGTCAGTCGATATGTTTAAGTTCATATCATTATTTGAAGCGTAAATAGAGAGAGAGAGAACAGCTTTATCTGCCAGTAGTACCACTCTTAGGTTAGTTCCCGTGACCTATGGCCACTGTGATCCAGTATACTATAAAGGGGGAAACCCAATTCTTACCACCTAAGTACTAGCTCTACCTTTTATCGGGGAGATAATAATGTTAGACAACGGAGGTAGTTAGCTATAATCAACAATTTACAGTCAATATGCATTAAATTAGTGTTGTAAAATTCGTTATGCAATCATTTTTAACAGTACATTTTCAGTAGAAAAAAACATTTGCTTATAAAAAGCTAAGGGCCAATACCTTTCACTTTACATAAAACAATTATTATACACAATTCAATTTATGTTAAAAAACACACAGATAATGTAGTCATGACAGTTTGTTATTAGAGCCCTTTAGTGGCCTCAATCTGATTGTCAGGTAATTTATTCTATTGACAGCGCAGGGAGCGATTGCTATCTTGCACTGTTTATACAACCCTACTTCAGGTAGCTATATTCGTCAATCTAGTGCTTAATCTAGATGGAAGAACTCTACATGTTTCAGTTCTCAAAGCATTATCAAGGAACTTTCATCAGGACTGGTGTCACTGTCTATGGAGATATTATAGTAAAAATAACAATAATAACAGCGGTTTTGCATCAACATTAGAGCGTGCTATCAATGCATATCTCTTGAGTTGGTAAATCTTGGTGTTTGTGTTTTTATGTCGAACTTAAGTGTTCTTTACTGCAGCTGTTGATAACAAACAGAGATAAAAAAGAGGGATGTGCTATAAGTGCTGTTTTCTATCTAAAAGATAAATCTAGTTTATCAGATTTAACTAGGTTGAATAATTACCTAGTCTTGTCAGGGCGAGTGGGTCTTTAAAAGATATGTTCCTGCGTATATCGGGAAGTTATCCTTTTAATAGTCCGATGTTGGCTTCTGAATAAGTCTATTCGGACCTGCAAATTCAATTTGCATATATTAATGTCTACTGTCAGTACATACTGATTCTCTCTCTCATTACGCTTATAATAAATTAGATAGTGACTTACCTCTGTTTGAGAGGGTATCTTAATGCTTAAGATGTAAGCATTATGTAGCAATCGCTCCCTGCGCTGTCAATAGAATCAATTACCTGACAATCAGATTGAGGCCACTAAAGGGCTCTAATAACAAAGTGTCACGACTACATTATCTGTGTGTTTTTTAACATAAATTGAATTGTGTATAATAATTGTTTTATGTAAAGTGAAAGGGATTGCCCTTAGATTTTTTTAAGCAAATGTGTTTTTCTACTGAAAATGTACTATTAAAAATGATTGCATAACACATTTTACAGCACTAATTTAATGCATATTGACTGTAAACTGTTGATTATAGCTAACTACCTCCATTGTCTAACATTTTTATCTCCCCGATAAAAGGTAGAGCTACTACTTAGGTAGTAAGAATTGGGTTTCCCCCTTTATAGTATACTGGATCACAGTGGCCCTAGGTCACGGGAACTAACCTAAGAGTGGTACTACTGGCAGATAAAGCTGTTCTCTCTCTCTCTATTTACGCTTCAAATAATGATATGAACTTAAACATATCGACTGACTAGAACTGTAGACTTAATTATCTCCGTCTTTTCTATATCTTTCTCTACTCCCCTCTTCTGACCATGGCAGAAGACAAGACATTAGGATATAGCGATGACTATGCAACAGCACTTATGAACGCCATCTCTATAATCAACAACAGTGAACTTGAAAATATCGAAGATCAAACGAATGAATGGGACGAAATGCTACAATTAAGTATGAGATTGATAAGAATGGAACTACACTGGGCTATTATGCGCGAATATCTAAAAAACAAAGCTTTACCCCAAGGCCTAACAGTCTCTAACGAACCCCATCTATTTTTAGAAAACCCTAAATTCATAATCCAATGGAGTTAATTAGCGAACCGCTGTTGCCGCGATTGGTTAATTCTTATTATAGACACGGCTAAAGAGGTGGCACAAAAAATAGAAATTGATCTAACCAAAATGGAAGAAGACCTCAAAAAGACTATGGGCCTCATTACACGGAAGGCGGTGAGCCATGGCGCTATTAGCGCCATGGCTCATGCCGGTAAAATACTGGCACCGCCTTGGCGGAAAGGGGATTTACCGCCCCATTCCAAGGTTGGTGGGGCGGTAAATCCCCCTTCCGCCATTGCCCTTCCCCATTCCCATTTCTGCCCCATAGGGCTCTATGGGAATGGGGAAGGCGCTAAATACGGCACTGCAATTTTGCGGTACCGTAATTAGCTCCGAGGTCCCTTAGCGGGTTGGTTTTCAACGCCTGCAAAAAGCAGGCGTTAAAGCACCAACCCGCTAAGGGACCTCGTAGTAAGGCGGTAATGGTTAACGTTCACCGTTACCATTGACGGTGGCCGTTAACCATTACCGCATTCTGTGTAATGAGGCCCTATATCTATAGAGGTAGTTAAAAAAAGACTAGAAGAAATCAAAAAAGAGATGAAAGAGTTTAAACAAAGTAACACCCTAGAAAGGATAGAACGTTTGAAAAAAGATCTGACAAAATATTCCCATGAGAAAGCCTATTCCTACACGAAAGAGGGTTATAAATCCATAGGTCAACAAGGGAATAGACCACAGAACCCCAATCAAAATCAAAAAGTTCGCTTTAGAGCAACCTCGTATAGCTCGATGTCATGATGCCTACCTCCAAGGAGCCAGGTCCGACCCAGCAACCCCAGAGGCAGGCATCATTTCCCCCAGGGGAGTGCCAGCGGGCCCAAGCTGGGGCCCTTTGGACGCAGTCCTGGCGCCTTAGGCGCCAGGCTCATGTTGGACCCCTGTCCTGGCGCCTTAGGCGCCAGGCTCATAAAGCTAGACATGTGTTCAAGTGTTTTAATGTGCACTTACCTGATGCAGACCATGCTGCCACATCCAGGCCCTCTTGAGGCCTGAATGGAACTTCTTTACCTGTGGGATTACTTTCCACCCGGGTGTGGTCGGGGAAGGATACATACCTGATCGGAGGAAGGATACACACTTGGAACTTCCTCCAAAGCTATTTAAACCACACCCGATCAGCAACTCACGCTTCGTGTTGTTCTGATCCTCGCAGCTGGACGCTCACCGTGTCAGCTCCTGCATCTGGACCTCAGCCACGCCTGTCAGTATCCTGGGTCACCTGCAAAGGGAGACAAAAGACCTTACCTGCTAAATCAGCACCACAGAGGCATCACACCGACGATCCTGAAAAGGAAGACATCATTTTAAAAGCATTTCGCTACGATCGCTGCAGCGCTGCATTTCACTCACCTTTCCTGGACGCCACCATCTTCAGCAGCGATCATCCGGATCCACAGCCACTTCCCAGAACCTAGAGAGAAAGACAAGAACAAGGTGAGAGAAGGAAGGGAATAGGAAAAGCTCAGTTTCCTTCTAAGTCTTACCTGTTGGGTCATTCCCATTTCATTTCGGGTCTTGCCGCTTCCAGGCATCCGGACCCTGGCCCCTATGGGGAAAAAAGACAAAGACATTGAATGAGCGAATGCAATGACATTACCCGAGCGCTCATCCAGAACTTACCTGTCATTTACTGGAACTGCACGTATCACTTCGGGTCGGCGCGATATCTCCGGCATTCCGAACCCCGGCCCCTAAGGGGAAAAAGATAATGAACATTATTATTAAGCTTGGACTTTTGAACTTGCAACAGAACTTTTACAGAGCCTTACCTGAATGGTCAAGCTTACCTGAACTCCCATAATCCTCAATCCAGTGAAGTAACTGGGTTTCAACGCGCCCCTGCATCAGAAGCAGGATGGAGAGCTCATCCTTCCTGACCCTAAGGTGAGACTTTACGGGGAATCGTGGAAGGGTATCGTGGAGGGTTGGAAGAGAGTGGGAGGCTTGAGCATAACTCAGTCAGTAGGTAATACTCCCTTTTCACGCACAGGGGAATATTCCTGCGAGCCGGAGAAGCCAGAGTAGAGGGGCTCTTCCTGTCCATCTTCAGAGTCCTGCGCTTCACCATTGAAGAAGCATCAGCACTCGAAGCCAGACCTGCGCCTCCGTGGGAATCAGGTGAGCGTTACACTCGAGCAACAGCAGCAGCGATCCAGATAATGCTGCCTCTGGAAGTACCACCAATCCCCAAAGAGGACAAGGCAATAACAAAAAAGGACAAAGCAACCAAGGAAATAAATCCAGGAATTTTTTACAACAAGGCCCCAATCGGGGCAACTGGAACAATGATAAACAATTAACTCGGAGCGGCAATCGCTTCTAATAAACCTTTCTAAATATAGACTGACTGACCTAGAAGAATCTGTCCTCAACAAAGGTCTAGGTTTTGTCATTACTAAAAAACACGATCCGTTCCTTTTTCGTAGTGATTTTCACAAACTGATGAGAAAAATACATCTAAAAGAATTCTTTGCAGATACCTCGAATGAGGGGATGATCCCCCAGACCAAGAACCACACAGGTCTGAAGAATCCTTCACATTTCTGTCCACCTAGCCACTCTCACTCCCCAGAATCATTGATCTTTGAAAAACAAGTTTTCAAAGAGATAGAGAAACTGGAAAAGAAAAATCTCCCGACTTTTCAGAACCTTAGTCGTCAAGAAATGAATGCACTCACTAGCCTCTCTAAAAATGATGACATCATAATAAAAAGAGCCGACAAAGGAGGAGGTATAGTCGTCTTAGACAAACAAGACTATGTTAATGAATGTCTAAGTCAGCTAAATAATATCAAATACTATAAAAAATTACCAGAAAACCCTACTAAAGAACTCCTCAAAATGATTGAGCTTAAAGTTGAAAAAGCCAAAGATAGAGGCTGGACAAGTCGTCAAGAAAGTGAATTCCTCACTAACCCTGATCCCTCTACACCTACCTTTTATTGTCTACCAAAAGTGCATAAGACCTTAACTAAACCCCGCGGAAGACCTATTGTTGCGGGTATCAATTCTACCTTGGATTCTTTCCAAATTTGCTGACCATTATTTGAAAAATTACGTCATCAAAATGGAATCATATATAAAAGATACTAAAGATGTTATCAAACGGTACGAAAATCATCCCTATGATACCAATACTCACTATCTAATTACTCTAGATATCGTCTCTTTGTATACTAATATCCCGCAACAGGAAACTATCGAAACCCTAGAGGAAATACTCCTCACAAGACTAGATGAGGACCCTGTCCCTACTTCTTTCATCTTATGGTGTATAGAAGTGGCTTTAACTAAAAACTTTTTTGAATTCCAGGGACAGTTTTACCAGCAGATAGAAGGAACGGCCATGGGTGCCACCATGGCCCCTATCGTAGCAAATTTATATGTAGAACTATTCGAGAGAAAACATATATACGCCAATAATCCATTTAAAAACCATCTACTATCATGGGCGAGGTATATAGACGATATAATAGTCATTTGGAAAGGAACTAAAGAGGAGGCAAATAACTTTGTACTATGGCTCAACCAATGTAATCGCCATCTACAATTTACCATGACAATAGAAATAGAGGAAATCAATTTCTTAGACTTAACTATCTTCCACCAACAAGGTACTCTATTGGTACAACCTTATCATAAAACGACAGATAAGAATTCTCTTCTACATTACCAAAGCCACCATGTAAAACATCTGAAAAATAATTTGCCTTATGGCCAATTTCTGCGGCTAAAACGTAATAGCAGTATTAAGGAATCTTATGAAAAAGAAGCAAACACTCTCTCAAAAAAATTGAAAGATCGAGGATACCCAAATAAACTCATAAAAAAAGGCAACAAAACGAGCCTATAATAGTAATCAGGAATCCCTACTTGAAGACAAAATCGCTAAACCACCTGAAGAAAGAATAGTGAGTGTCAATACTTTTACCAACCTGAGCTTATCCATTACAAACATAGTACGTAAACAGTGGAAGATTTTTGATCAGCCACCAATAAACTTCCCTGTCCTCTTTTTGCTTACAGGAAATCTACCACCATTGGAAACAGGGTAAGTAGTAGTAAATATAGAGGTAAACAAGCCCAGCTCGAAACCCTAACAAAATCATGGGGCATGACCCCGATAACTGGCCACTATCCATGTGGACAATGTTCAACATGTAAATTCACTAGTAAATCAAAGGAAGTAGATATAGGGCTACCTACACCCTGGAAACAGTTACAAATGACTAACTGCAACTCGGACTATGTCATATATATGATAACCTGCCTGTGTGGCCTAAACTATATAGGCAAAACTATTCGAAAAATAAAAACTCGAATTATAGAACACAGGAGCTGCATTCGAAATAAAACCATAATGGCACTGATGGTTAAACACTCTTTAGAACATAACCATACTAGTGAAAATCTTAAGTGGACTGTGCTACTGACTATCAAAGGAAATGATCCCATTAAAAAGAAACAAATACTGTTAGAGAAAGAACAAAGACTTATTTTCCAGACCCAAAGTGATAAAAGAGGGCTCAATGAAGCCATAGAACGGCACAAAATCTGACTGGACCTCTGAACCCAAATTGAATGGCAACCTTATCTAATAGTTTTACACCATAGAGACCCAGACTACCTATCTGCATCCACTACTTAGGCAGAATTGCTAACTATTGATCTGGCCATCCTACAATAGATTAACTATAGAGCCTGATGTGATAATGGTGGGAACTATCCATAGAAAAGATTAGGATCAGCTTAACAAAAGCATTTTGAATGCATGCCTTTTTCGCGATCTTGGCTATTCAGCTTTAAGCCACTTCGACTTCGTGACTTATAGCGAATTTAATTAATAACCACTATAAGTAATTACTGTAAATACGTGATGATGCTGATGTAGCGCATCAGTCCTAGTTATGCTTCAGGCAGTGCAGATCTTTGCCGCGAGTAAAAAGATATACTAATAATAAACACTAAAATAAGACTAGATACCCTATTTTAGCTGCCTCATTCAAGATGGCGGCCGTTACTTTTACCGATACAGTGTTTGGAAGCGCGAACGAATGGAGCACTCTAACTTTATCAACTAGAATACACAAGATTCAGGTAAATCGACTTATTTTGCCGGTTAGCGTGACTTAAGCCTGAATAATACTAATACGAGTTATGCCGCTGAAAAACGTGGACCTCTTAAGCCACTTTGTGTAAAGGAATAGACTCTCCAGTCCTAACCGGATACTTTCTCTCGTTACTTGTAGTAATTATCGTCGCCACAATATGAAAATCTAACAAGACAAATGACAACTGCTCGCCTCCCCAATTTGGGCTACATTATACCAATGGAAAGGTGAGCACAAACAAGAAGTAAATACCTGCAATTAGAGGTTTATCATTACGAGTTCGGCCAACCCATATTAATTCCAATATATATCGTCCTAGGCACACCTGAATATAAATTGCCGGGGGATGACGATCTAACTAACACAGAAGGACAGACGAGAGAAATTTTACTGAGATTACTTCTCCAGGCTCCCTTACATCTTAAGCATCAAGATACCCTCTCAAACAGAGGTAAGTCACTATCTAATTCATTATAAGCGTAATGAGAGAGAGAATCAGTATGTACTGACAGTAAACATTAATATATGCAAATTTAATTTGCAGGTCCGAATAGACTTATTCAGAAGCCAACATTGGACTATTAAAAGGATAACTTCCCGATATACACAGGAACATACCTTTTAAAGACCCACTCGCCCTGACAAGACTAGGTAATTATTCAACCTAGTTAAGTCTGATAAACTAGATTTATCTTTAAGATTGAAAACAGCACTTATAGCACATCTCACTTTTTTTATTTATGTTTGTTATTAACAGCTGCAGTAAAGAACACTTAAGTTCGACATAAAAACACGAACACCAAGATTTACCAACTCTAGAGATATGCATTGATAGCACGCTCTAATGTTGATGGAAAACCGCTGTTATTATTGTTATTTTCACTATAATATCTCCAGAGACAGTGACACCCCTCCTGATGAAAGTTCCTTGATAATGCTTTGAGAACTGAAACATGTAGAGTTCTTCCATCTAGATTAAACACTAGATTGATGAATATAGCTACCTGAAGTAGTGTTGTATAAACAGTGCTCGATAGCAATCGCTCCCAGCGCTGTCAATAGAATCAATTACCTGACAATCAGATTGAGGCCACGAAAGGGCTCTAATAACAAAGTGTCACAACTACATTATCTGTGTGTTTTTTAACATAAATTGAATTGTGTATAATAATTGTTTTATGTAAAGTGAAAGGGATTGGCCCTTAGCTTTTTTTAAGCAAATGTGTTTTTCTACTGAAAATGTACTATTAAAAATGATTGCATAACGAATTTTACAGCACTAATTTAATGCATATTGACTGTAAACTGTTGATTATAGCTAACTACCTCCGTTGTCTAACATCTTCCCAACACATGCATCTGGCCATAGTCAGCATGACACTGAGAGTGCACCCAAAAAGGGAACACTGATAGTATGGAAACCCAGCAACACCTTTGTCGTATTCACAATGCCATGATATGCCATCCCATAATCAACTTGACAGTGTGTAAATGCATTAAACACTGGCAGGGGAACCAATGATGCTAAAACCAAGACAAAGTTAACCCACAATCTCACCAATTGCACAGAAGACAGGATTTTGCAGAAGGCAGCACTTCACAGAGGCAACTGTCAGACTGGAAGGCAGATCACTGATGCAACAGGCATGAAACACACAAGAAGACATGCAAAAGCAATGCTAAACAGAGGCCAAGGACAAACACACAAAAAAGGGAGCATGCAACAGGAAAGTGCAAGGGAAGGCAGACTTCACCGGTATTGTGTGCATTGAAATGAAGATAGCATTGAAATGCGCCCAGCAGCTGTCAACATGCTTCATGATAATTGACGGTTGCACACTGCATGGTACATGGTCACCATGGCAATCAACAAAGAATGGTTAATCATGTGTGCCTGGTGTCTGTGGAGTACATTGCATCCCAAAAATGTGCAGCAATGCTGGTATGTGTGTGGATTTGGCTTGGGACAGCACCCCCATAAGGGGAAGAAGTACCAAGATTGGACTGCCTGTGTGGGTAGGAATTATTACAAAATCTGTGTACGGAAAGCCATGTGACAGCCAAGACACATGTGTAAAGTGCAAGGAAACACTCACCACCACCACCTTAAAGACGACTAAGGCCCTACAGTGATAGACACCCGCAACTAGAATTACGCAACCAGTGCCAGTGTGATTATTGGGATAAAACAGCATGCATAGACAAACCAGCCTAACAACACCATGTGTCACATGCACCCACAAACCTTGACCCCAATACAAGTAAAATAAAAGCAACCGCACATAGTGCCAGACTCCATGCCACAATACACAACACACGTCACACCTTGAGTGCCCTTCACTTACCTGCAAATGTTATCCACATGGCTTGCACCCACCGCATCCCACCTGAAAATACATTTTGAATTGCAAAGAAATGCATTGCAACAACTTCAAGATACTGGCCATCCATGAGAACTCATGCAGGGAACAGGAAAATAGACATATACCATCCACAGAGTGCAAGAGGGAGACAGGATTCAGAGTGATGACTGACGAGCAGCGGAGTGGAGCAGGAGAGAGTGAGAGAGAGGGACAGGAAAACACATTGCAAGGAGTAGACTGTATGGAGCGGAGAAGACGACAGACATATCTGACATCACAGTGGGTGAGGGCATAGACAATCCACCCTAGGGAAGAAGATGGAGACATGAACATCTCCTTAAGTAGCATCCTGGTCAGAGAGCAAGAAAGGAACATAGATGGACAAGAACCACATGTAGTGGTCCATGAACAACAAACGTGGGTGACAGTGAAGGGTAGACTGGCAAAGAATGGGCACATGTGAAAGGTCAATCATCAGCTCTACATCAGATAAAACACTGGAAACAACCAGCATGGCATGCAAATCACAAAAAAGACCTATGTACGCCTCACCCCTGCAAAGAAGGCACTCCAACCATATACACAGACCCTACACGAAATAACATATACCCCTGTACTACAACAGTGCAAATGGACCTCTGGACAGCATGCAGCTGTCCCCTCACCCCCTCCCCCCCAACACACAACACACCCTGATTGAGACTGTCCCAGGGAGTTTGTTTGTTTGTTTGTTTGTTTATTTATTTATATGGCGCACCGGACCAGAAGGTATGAGGGCGCAAGCATTACAAGTATATTCTCAGCTTAGTTATAGTGCTGTACATTATTTACATTTTTATACAAAGGATGCAGAGGGGAGATGCAGTTACAAGGAGGCAGTGAAGTGCAATTACGAAAGAGTTACAAATTGAAAAAGAACATTTGCATTTGTTACAAAGGTGTCGGTTATTGGTCTTTGTTCTTTAGCCACTGGATGTAGTTACGCCTAAATTGGTGGTAGGTTTGTGGTGCTCTAACGGAGGGTGGTAGTGTGTTCCAGTGTTGGGATGCTTTCACCTGGAAGCTATTACCGCCCATTTTCGTTAGCTTGAATCTGGGAACAGCGAGTAGGTTAGCATTGCTATTTCTGGTGTGTCTGTTTGGCGTGTATCTGGTTATTCTGTCAGCTAGATAGCGAGGGGCTGCATTGTTAAGGCATTTGTGGGTTAGGGAGGCTACCTTAAGCAGGATTTTGTCCGAGGTGGTGGGCCAGTTATGAGTTCTCTTTATATTCGAGATGTGTTCTCTTTTAGGGACGCTAAGCGCTGCTCTGATAGCATTGTTCTGTAGGATTTGGATTTTATTGGTAACCTGTTTGTTAGCACCTACATAGAGGAAGTTACAATAGTCCAGTTTTGAAAGTATGAGGGCTCTGGCTAGAGTAATGCAGCTTTGGGTAGAGAGGAAGGGTTTGGCAGAGCGTATAAGCTTGCAAGTGTAGGTTGTGGTGGAGGCCATGGAGCTGACCTGTTTATGGAAGGAGAGGGTGGAATCGAGGTACATGCCGATAGTTTTCACTTCCTTAGCTACCTTTCTATTTCCATCTAGGGTGAAGCTGGAGTAGTTGAGGTCCAGTTTGTTTAGGTTTGTGGTTGATCCCAGGATGATGAGTTCTGTCTTGTCATCATTCAGGCATAAGCTATGGGAGGCCATCCATGCCTGAATGATGAGGTACACCTTGTTCACCAAGGCCAAATCCTTGTTGTAATTTCCCGTCAGCGGGATGAGGATCTGGGTATCATCAGCATAGTTAGTGTAGGTGATACCCTGACCGCCGAGATCATCAAATAGGGGCTTAGTGAACACGTTGTACAGTGTGGGGGAGACACATGACCCCTGAGGGACCCCACATGTAATGGGGATGGGGTCAGCGGAGGCTGTGGTGGAAAAGACGCGCATGGATCTATTGCTCAGGAATGATTTGATCCAGACAATAGCTTTGGCATGTATTCCAGGGTGCACTTTCAACTCACACAGGGAGAACAGATGAAGACAAGCTGTGGGGAGTCAGTGATCTTACACATGCAGGGCTCCCAATGTGGGCACGCAATCTTCACTCACTGACAGTGACAGATGACACGAAGAAGGATTCAAAACCAAAGAACATGGAACCCACCCATGTCCAGATAACCAACATAATTAAACACTGTAACAAAAGTCTCATCATTGTGTAACACAGAAGCAGTAAGTCACGGCAACACATGTGTATATTTGTCCAACCCAAGGGACAGTATGATCATCCATAGTCTACGTCATTAAGCGCTGTAGCAGAGGATGATGATACATGAGAATCAATGTGTCTGGCACATGTTGAACAGTGGCATGTCTGGGCAGGCCATGTAAGTGGAATGTGAAGTGGCACAGGTCAAAGAGAAGTGTGCACAGGGAGTACACCTGAAGGGTACAGTAGGAAACATGGGGACAGGGGGAGTTGAAGGGAGGCAGTAAAAACACATCATCATGGTTGGTTATACATATGCACAGTGAATGCAGGCCATCAATCAGTACGTACATTCAGACTGAATGAAACACTGCCAATGGGTAAAGTGTGTACAGTGCTGTCCATTCACATTCAATAATGGCGTCACTTATCTAAGTGTATCTACACAACCAATGCACACACATAGAAGTGTAACTGCGCATACACACACATGCATGTGTACAGACACACATCTGCCCAGTGTTACGCTCACCTGTCTCCCACAGGGGCGTCGATCGGACCCGGACAGGTGTGACCTCCTCCGACGTGAAGCGTAGTGCAGAGATGACAGACTGGACTGGACCGCCTAACCTCGTCTGCTTGACCCGTAGAAGTATTCTCCTTATGTTTGTAAATGATGAGCTCTCCATCCTGCGTGGAATGCAGGGGCGCGTAGATACCAGTTACTTCACTGGTTTGAAGGCGTTGGAAGAGTTCCGGTATTGACTCCGAGGTTCCAGCCGAGAACCTGTAAGTATAAAGTTCAAAGAGTTCAATATGTCCGATGTTCACTCTTGTGCATTCCTTTCTTGTGTTGCAGCTGGGTCCAAGGGAAGATTGTCTTGTGGCAGCTGATGGTGTTCAGGTAAGAGTCGGTATTACCCAACACTGTCCGGCAAAAGATGCGTGGGTTTAAATTTCTGGTTTCTCTCTCCTTACAGGTGCGGCATAAGAAGTTGCGGTTTGTTACAGAATAATGCCTCCGGTTGTTAATCAGGTAAGTCTATGATGGAGAGGTTGTATTTGTTGGCTTTTTCGGCTCACCTTCTGTTTCGTTTGTCCCCTAGATGGTGGAATTTGGCGGAGTAAATGATGGAGGCTGCGCCGGATCGGAAAATGCTGTGAGGACTGGTGATTATGGTGCGGCGCTGCAGCTGGCGATGCGACGCGTGTAGAATAATGTCCTTTTCAAGTTTGAAGACGTGATGGATCCGGAATTCAGGTAAGAATTGAAATAATATCTGTTTTCTAACCTTTCCTTCTTCTTTCTTCCATTGCTAGGAGCTCTGGATTCGAGACAGGCGTGGCTGAAGACTGGATGCTGACTGCAGGCACGGTGAGCGTTACGCTGCTGGATGCAGAATAACGCGAAGCATGTGCTGCTGTTCGGGCGTGGTTTAAATAGCCTCCAAAGTAGTTCCAGGTAAGAAGTCCCTAGAACCACACCCGAGTAAAAAATAGTCCCTGTAGTAAAATAGTCCCATCCAGGCCTCACGTTGGCTTGGATTCATTTGCAGCATGGTCTGCATGAGGTAAGTAAAGACTATAAGCCTGGCGCCTATGGCGCCAGGACTGATTTCTATTATGAGCCTGGCGCCTGAGGCGCCAGGACTGAACCCAGACAGCCCCCAGCCGGGGCTGCTGGGGTTTTTATTAAATATCTGGATGCCTGCTCCCAGGGCTGATGGGCTTGATCCGGATGCACGGGTGTAGGCATCATGACACCCAGACATTTCCCAAGACACTAGGTTAACACACCAGTATGTAATGATGTGCACTGCATGCAAATACTATGGTGACCAATAACATTGACACAACATGCGAGGCAGTGCACATGTTCACCTGTTGGCTGAGCTGGCAGGATGTGATTCCCTCCTCACCTCCACCAGAAACTGAGCCTCCAAATGTGTGAGAGGAGGGCCAGTGCCTGGCAGAGAGTATGGGGACTAGGGATGTGAACGTGTGCAGGGTCGACCTCCCATGGAGTGCAGTCACTGCATGATTCTGTAGCACTGCAAAACAATGGTACAAGCCATTACAACAGCTGTATGTCACAATCATGCATACAGCACACATGCGTTAAGATTCATTCAACCCAATGCTACCAGCACATGCCCTCCTGTTGACCATGATGCAACCATGGCAGTTGACATCACTATGCATGGATGTTTTTCCACAACTGCATTCTTCTGCCTCTGAGAGTGCAACTGCACATCTCAAAGGAGTCAAAAATAAAAAAATAAAAATAATCCACCTTGGAAAGGGTAAAACAATAAAACATACCAACATACGGGCCAGGGGAAGAGAAAGAACAACACAAAAGTGTCCATACTGAATTAAGGGGAATACAACAAATAAAAATAAACTCTGGACATGAACAAGCAAAACAAAAAATGTCCATCATGGACGGGGGGCAGGGGCAAGTCCACCCTGGAGGGGAAGAGGTACAGTGCATGTCATGGGCCTCACAGAAATGGAGGAGGCTGGTATGTGCTGGGACCTCCATCCTGATCTGCAGGAGGATTTGGTGATGAAGCCACACCACACAGTGGCAAGGTCTGGTCTTCCCTGGCCAAGGCCAGCCATGACACAGTTGAATGCACCAGAACAGTGTGGTTGGTGAGGTCTCCATGCATTTACTCACAGATGGCTGCAGAGTCTGTATGTGTGCTCAACCGTAATGCATTGAGTTGCTCAGAGAATATTTGCCTCAAGGCATCCATCTCAAGGATAATTGTCCTAGTGGCTGAGTGTTCATCATGGATACAGTCCTCATGGAGAACATTTCATGCCTCAGGGCTTTACTGTGCCTGAAGATCAGCCTGTTGGCCCTTAATGTTGGCCACCATGCGCAGACTGTGGAAGCTGCATGATGACCACATGACCTGTAGCTGCTGCTCTACCCGGGCCCCTGGTGGGGGTCATGGCCTTGGCCATCTTATTCATCCCCTCAGAAACCTTTTCCAACACATACCCCTGTCAGAGTGTGGCACGCAACATCTGCTGCTCCCACTCTGTCTGCCCAGCCTGCACATGCCCCCCTGTACTCCAAGACCCCTGGCCGACCCATAGAGCCGATGTTTGCTCAGAAGTACTTTAAGACGAGATAGCTGCACCCTTGAGGTGGATGGAGGTGCAGATGTATTACTCCAACTCCAATCAATAAGGACAAGTCAATGGTTTGGTAAAGGGAGTCCATTTAATGACAAGTACAAAAAACGGGAGTCATGGATATCAGCAGTGAAGCGATTGTCCTTCTCGCTTCAACTGCAGCAAAATTCATACAAGTTGTAACATTTATACTCAAAACTTGATGTGTAACACTCAAAAGTTAACATGCAATTCTGTTGGTTAGGAAAAGGTAACTTTACTATAGGTACTATATCTGTAAGGTGGGCGTCTAAGCCCTTCCTTCAAAACTGACTACTGTAGGTGTCACTAAAAGTACGATATCTCATTGGTTCTACTAACTATAGGACCCTAGATTATTTGGTCCATTGTGATTGGGTTGGCACCAACCCCATGTATACTTTTCCACTTTGCTTAGCAGCACGCAGAATGGTCAGCCAGGTGCGGGGTGCCCCTTCCTTACCCGGCCTTCCTCCAATTACGGTTACAATCAATCACTACTTTAATAGCCATGTGTCAATTAGTTCACTGTGGTTGACCTCGAAACTGCATCTTCTGTCTGGAAAGGTTCTGATATCTCTGCTTGGTCTGGTGCCAAGTGTAGGTGTGAACCCGTGCTTCTTCTTGCTCGGCTGGTCACGTGATTCCCACACCATGAATTTGTCTTGTTTCTCTCAATTTGTGTATTTGATTTTCATTTCATCCGCCACCTGCATTCGCCTTCTTATCTCGATCCTTCAGAGGCAGGATATTCTGTTCTTAGTTTCAATTAAAAGTAGCTACTGTTCATAGCTCCTATTGGTATGACCTTGGCCTCCCTGGCAGGAGTTGCCTCTGCCGAGTTTCGATTCAGCCGTCTCTCCTCGTGTTGCTAGAATATGAATATTCTCACGTTTGGCTTTTAGTAACCTGGGTAGGTTCTGCTTCGTTTGCAAAGTGGAAATAAATTTCTAATAAGGTACTTCGTTTGAGGTAGCTTATGCCGCACTACTTTTCTACTTAGCATAGCAAGCCGCACTGTTTCCTTAGCTTTCTTGCGGTTCCAAGCATATTTACAGGTGTAAACTAGTTGAATATCTTCATCTTGCTTACAGCTTGAACTTCTTTCTATTTCAACATCGTTCTCCCCCTGTAGGTTGACAATATCTTTATTCATGGCATTTCATCTCTGTATGTCATTCTTTGGTTGTCATTTCTTCTATCTGCATGTCAGTCTGGGAACTCGTGACGTCACCATTCTTCTTCCATTAATGCCTTTTTGGTTTCTTCCGGGACAGTATTTAGGTAATCTTCATTTCGTTTCTTTTGCTGGTACGGTTTCCACAATGGATACCTTACTGTCCATTGTTTTCTGGGTATCGGTACTTAAATAGGTGTTGCTCTTCTAATAGGCTCTGGGCAGAGCCCCACTGCGGCTCTATGCTGGTTTATTTGCTCATCATTCGTCACATAGTTGGGTGTGAACATTCCTGGAACTTCAAAATGGGCGACTTGAGTGCAGTCTTTATTTGGGATCTCCTCTACACCCCACTTTTGGGGTCCCAGTGCAGCCAGATGCAAGGGACCATGCCCGTTGCTGTGGTGCCCCTGTTGTTGGCTGCAGGTCTACAACCCTTCCTTAAACGTCAGCCCCAGTACCTGAAGCCAAATCATGGCTGGGTGGCCTTGCAGCCATAACCACTGCACATGGGGGGACAACCACTGACTGGCCTTGTGAAGCCAAAGGCCCACAGACCCCATCTCATCTGCTCATTGGGCCACTCACCATTGCCCTCTTTGAGGTATGCACATCAGGTTCAGAATCAAAGCCATCTGAGTCAGAAGAGTCAGAAGAGTCTGCAGCACGACTGAGGATGGTCTGGAGCACCAGTGGGTTCTCACGGCCAAAAACACCACGCCCTACACTGGTGGTCTGACGCACCATCAACTCTTACTCCTCCTCCTCCTCTGAATCTGGTGTATCCTCACCTGCACATTTGTAGAGAAAGACGTATTGATGTACAAAGAGACAACAATACACATATGCTTCAAGGTGCACTCTAACAACAAATGGCAGGACACACAGCCATCAGACATTGTGCATTCACACACTTTGTTCAGTAAGCAAGTGAACACCCTACCCGCTACCCATCATGTCCATGCCAGCAGTGGACACATTGACATTCAACAGTGGGGTAAACACACAATGAGGGGCCAATGAACTGTCAAGTCGCCACACATACCAGGGGAAAAGTAATGCACATGTAACATTTGAATGTCCAATGACATCACATGGGAACAACAAGACGTCTATATACACAAACAACACCACAGTCAGAACATGACACTTTAATCAGGTCTGAGATAGGGCACTGCATGCAATGAGGACGCACAGGAAGTTTTGGAAAGGGAAAAAGCCCATGTGTAGGTACAGCAGAAAGTGTGCCTTGCAGTCAAGGTCTGTGAAGTGTAGAGAGACAGAGATTTGTTTGACCGATTTGTAAACAAGGTCCACTGATCCACAAGAGGTTGAGGGGAGTGACCCCATGGAGTGGGCCCAGAGTGTGGGAGGGTAAGAGGGAGCAGGCGACACAATGAGTAGTCTCTCTGTATCACTGAAATTGCAACGTCACTCTGGGTATGCGATAAAGTGCGTTGACAGATGTCAGGCTGTAGACAAGTCTGGCGTCCGCGGTAACTGCTGAACCCCAAAAGTCCCCCAAGAATGTAACCCTCTAAACTGATGAAAACAGCTTAGTGAGCTATACTTCCAAGGGAAAGGTGAAATGGGATAAAATAATGCACACCAGCCTTCGATAATCTCCTATTCGAACCTGCAGATGGAAAGATAAGTAAAGAATAACCTATGCATTAGACTTGAGTTACCTTCCTTGACAGTAGCACATCCTTAATCAACTCTATACATCACCATACCTGGTTCTCCTCTTTCTATTACCTAGAGGAGTGTGTAATTGAAGAAGCTTCCTACTTCCAATGATGCCCTCCTAGGAATATTTTACTTAACTGCTGAGGTTAACTGGAAACTTCTATTGGTGCTTCTCTGAATAAGTAACTTTTAATTTTAAAGTCTATAACCATAAAAGAAGGTGTAAAGCAATAAACTGGGCACAACAAGTTGAACAAATGGTTTATTGCTTGTATGGATAAGCTGGGTAGTAGAGACCCCCAACCATCTGCACAAGTAGACTGACTCCTCAAAGAATAACATTCTAACACAAAGCTCAGGATTGCTCTGATGTCATCAATAGCTAGGATTCCATCAGTAGAACAAGGAATGGAAATCAGATAACACATTAACATATAATAGAAAAGACATCAACATAACACACACTCCTCCCTTATCTGAACACCAAATTTCTATTTACACAAAACAATTTATAGTACACGTAATTCGAACGATGACATTATATAGAGAAAAAGGCGTCTGTTTGCTCAGCAATTTTACCTCCTCACCTTCGCAACCCTTGACAGGTTCCAGACCTGTCCACTCTCCAATTTCACAGAACGGTCAAAAACTTGTACAACCTTAACTGGATCCGAATACAACGGATCACCCTTTTTCTTTATAACAGCTTTCCTTATTCTAACTAGATCGCCCACTTCAACTATAGTCTTCTTTCTTGTAAATTTTTCATTAACTTTCTCAGCACACTTCCTTTTTCGTTCATCCATATTCCTTTTCACTTCATCCACCACCTCATCCGTTTCTCTGTCCCGGCCTAACCAAGCTGGGGATAACATTGTGTTACTCCTCCGTCCTCTCATTAATTCAAATGGACTCACTCTTGTTTTGGCATTAGGAGCCATCCGCAAGGCATACATTCGTTCCTTTACCGCAACTTTCCTGTCCAACCACACGCATTGGCATTCCTAATACCTTCCATTATACAGCGGTTGACCCTCTCGATCATACCATTGGCTTGAGGGTAATACAATGCAGCCTTTTTATGCTTGATTCCACATCTGTACATGTACTCTTGAAAGCAACCTCCAGTAAACTGTGGACCGTTGTCCGTCAACACACTCCTTGGCAAGCCCTCTCTCTCAAATATCTCTTCCAGAAATGCTACAATAGATTGACCCATGACTTCTCTCAATATTTTGAACTCCGTCCACCTTGAAAACATATCTACTATGGCCAACACAAACCTACCACGACCTCTGCCCATATCCACTGGGCCTAAGATATCCATGGCAAGGTCTTGCCACACACCCTTAGGACCTTCAACTCCTTTCACAGGTTGCACTACAGCAGATATGCTCTTCCCTGACTTTATGCAGTCTACACATCCTCCCACTGTTTTCTCAATCTCGCGGTCCATACCCGGCCACCAATAATCGGCCTTAATTACTCCCTTGGTTTTATACGTACCAATATGGCCTTGATGCACAATAGCAATTCGTTTTTTTCTAAAACATACTGGAACAACAAACTTATCCCATCGATATATTAGACCATTCTTCACAGATAATTCCTCTCTCACCTCCCACAAAGCCCGCTCTTCTCCAGATAACAATCTTTTCTCTGGCCAACCATCCTTGATAAAATTGGTTATCCGCCTCCACATTTCATCAGACAACAATGCTTCAACCCATTCTTCTTTGTGAAGTACACCTTCCACCGTAGCAAATACCATACTTTCAACTTCAACAGACTCCTTCTCATCTTCCTCATCACTAATCCGTACTCTAGATGCATGATCGGCCTGCACATTGTCCTTACCGGCTATCACTTCAATGTTAAACTTGTGACATTGCAATCTTGTCACCCAACAGGCAACTCTCCTTGAAACTTTGTCCAACCCTTTGCTTTCAAATATAGCCTTCAGTGGCTTGTGGTCTGTTCTTAACACAAATTCCTGACCCCACACAAAGTTTTTCAGTTTTGCTATACCCCAATTGCATGCCAAAGCCTCTTTTTCCAAAACCGAGTAGTTCAATTCAGGACCTCTCAACATGCGCGAGGCATGTAACACCACAGATTCTGCACCATCCATTCCCACTTGCGGCATAACCACTCCAATACCAGTTTCACTCGCATCAACAGACAAGATTGTCCTTTTTTTAGTATCATACATGGCTAAGGGTTTTGCCATATCAATCTTAGACTTAATCTCAACATATTCCTTTTCACACTCTGCATTCCAAACACATTCCACTCCTTTTCTCAACAATGCTCTCAGCAAGGTAACCTTATCCGCATATTTTTCAATGAAACAATGGTAAAACTCTATTGTCCCCAAAAATTAACGTAACTCTGCCTTATTCTTTGGAGACTCCATTCTTTTAATTCCATCTACCAACACTTTTTTGGGCCTTAAACCTTCCTCCGATATTTCGTGTCCTAAATACTCTACTACTTGAGTAGAAAAGACACATTTCTCACTTCGTAAGGTAATACCTCGTGTTCTGAAAATTTCTAAAACCTTATTGAGTTTCCTTTTTAAATCTTCTTCAGTACTGCCACAAACCAGCACATCATCCTGGAAGCACCAAACATTGTTAATACCTTTGAATAATCCATCCATGACTTTTTGGAAAACTGATGAAGCTGATATTAATCCGAAAGGCATGCGCCGAAACTGGTAAATGCCTTTGTATGTGATAAAAGCCGTCAGTTTTCGTGACTCGGCATCAAGGTTAATCTGATAATAAGTGCTCGCCATATCCAATTTGGTAAAGTATTTGGCATTTCCTATCCTAGACAGAAGTTCTCCCATATTTGGAAAGGGATGGCGGTCAGCAACCACACATCGATTCAATTGTCTTAGATCTATGCATACTCTCATATCCGCACCAGACTTTTTCACAACAACCACGGGGGAAATCCTTTCAACCGCCTTCGCTGGTTCAATAATGCCAGCTTTCTCCAGTTTCTCCAACTCCACTCTCACAGCATCACGCAATGACATCGGTAATGGTCTAAGTTTTGCCGCCACAGGCGTGGAACCCTCCTTCAGCACAATTTTGTGAATCATCCCTTTCAAACACCCAACGCTATTATTAAACACATCTGGATACTTGGCAATGAAACTTTTAGAACTATCATCCAAACTACAGTCCATGGATAGTTTTTCTACATTTAACACTTGTTCTTTACTATTGGGATCGAATGTAATACATAGTCCCCTTTGTTTTCTCCATCCCAACAGCGTCTCACCCTTCTTGGTGATATATATTTTTCCGCGCGTAACCCTGTATTTAAATTTAAAAGTTGCAACATCCTACCACATCGATCCTACTGCCACTATAGCCCCCAGGTGTCTTGTCTAACGGGCTTAAATCGTCCATCCTACCTCCCAGCACATTTTCATACACCGCCTTTGACATCAAAGTGATTTTGGAACATGAGTCCGCTAGCATTTTAACTTGGCAAACATTCACTTCCACCCAAGCTGAAGGATGCTCGCATTCATCCATTCCGGAACATTGAACCATATTCACAGTAACAGTTTCATTTTATGAACCTTCATATTCATCTGAGGATGGCCCATCTGGCTCCTCAACCAACAGAACGCTCCTCCCAGCACCAACACTGTAATTGGCACAACAATTTGCAAAATGTCCCCATCTTTTACAGATGTTACATATAGCTCTTCTTCCAGCGCAGATTGGAGAATTAGATAGGTGGCGGGCACTCCCACACCTAAAACACAGGCGTTCCTGTCTCCTTTTTCCCACTTGTACATTTTCTTTTTGCACAGATTTATTTGCTATTTGGTTACCATTACCACCCTTGCTTTGATACATGACAGTCGATTTGGCCGTTTTGCCCTTCTTTTTCTTTTGGTCTTTTGTGGTTTCTATCCTCTTGTCACCTACTTTCAAGACCTCAACCTGTTGGACAGCTTTGGATTCTTTCACAGCAAGTTTTGCCACACATTTCAAAGTATGCTCAATTCTTTTTGCAATCCCAATTACTTCATCTAAGCAAGGGTCATCTTTTAGCCATACTTCCTATCTGATCCTGTCATTGGCACAATGTAACATGAACTGATCTCTAATATGTTCATCTAGACTTACACCAAATGTGCAGTTCAGCGATAAATGCCTAAGCGCAGTGATGTATTCCTCTACAGTTTCACCCTCATGCTGAGATCTCATACCAAAGTGATAGCGTTCCAACACAGTACTTATCTTTAGTTCAAAATGTTTATCCAGTTTTGCCAATGCTGCATCAAAGTCATTCATACCTTCCTCAACATCCAGTTCGCTCAATTCATGCAAAGTTTCAAAAATTCGCTGCCCCTCATATCCCAGAAGATGCATAAGCATAGCCAACTTTCTTTCTACTGACATGCCATTGCCACATGTGGCTTTCACATAATGGAGAAAACCTTTTTTCCAGGGCCCCCATTTAATTCTCGGGGGGCCCGGGGTCGGTAAAAACCTCTGGGGACCCGGGATTCCGGATACAGCCATGGTGCCAATCCAAGTCTGTAGTGCTCTCCGAAATCAGCTACCAATCCACCAAAAGCGAAAAACAGAATGTCACTCACTTGCCACCTGCAGCCAATGTTTCAAAATATAAGTGCTCACCTCCTGTAAAAACACTGCTCTCCTCTTAACAATTCCACCATGTGATATCAAAACCAAACATGTGCAATATTGCTTGCAGGTCTCCAGAAGGTAAGCTCAGAGAAAGTTCAGAGCACTTTCCCTTCAGTCCAACGTCGTAGGCCAGGTCGGGGGGGGGCAGCTCCTCACCCATTGGGCTGGTGGTTGGAGATCTCAGTCCGGCTCCAGCTCCTCAGCTCCGGATAACTACTCCCACTCCAGCTGCTGCTTTCCTCTTGCAGCACATCCCATCCTCGTCGCCAATGTAAAGCAATAAACTGGGCACAACAAGTTGAACAAATGGTTTATTGCTTGTAGGGATAAGCTGGGTAGTAGAGACCCCCAACCATCTGCACAAGTAGACTGACTCCTCAAAGAATAACATTCTAACACAAAGCACAGGATTTCTCTGATGTCATCAATAGCTAGGATTCCATCAGTAGAACAAGGAATGGAAATCAGATAACACATTAACATATAATAGAAAAGACATCAACATAACACAAGGTTCCCTTATCTGACAACTGGCCACTACAGATTTGTGAAGTTCAAATGTTCTCCTTCCTTCTATTACCTCCATTTTTAACTCATGTAGTTCAAAATCTTACTCCTGGGAATACTGCGCGTGAGTTAGTGTCCCAAAAGGGTCTGTGCACGCGCTACAAAAATAATGTCTTTTGCCCACACAAAAGGGCCTACAAATGAAATGTCTCTTGCGGTTTCCGAACAAACCGTACCTTGCCCACGCACGTGCTACCAAAATAATGTCTTTTGTCCACACATGTGTGCCTACGAACGAAGCGTCTCTTGCACGCGTGGTTTCCGAATGAAGCATGTCTTACCCACGCACGTGCGGTTTCCAAACAAGCGTCTCAAGTGTATCTGAGCACAGGCACACTTCATGTAGTTACTCTAGGATCACATACACACTAACAAGGGAAATATTGTTCCAAAAAAAATAAGTCCACGGTTCCTCTAGTAGAGCTTCCCACGGCCGTGCTTGGGGAGCATCTAGACATTAACATTTGCGCAGTTAATGTGATATCTTTTCAAGCGCACTGCGACCTGACCTGAGCCACGCCAGTGTTAGACAAGGACTCAGAAATAACGGTTCTCAGATTCACTCGTAACAAAATCAAACTGGCTTACTGATAGACTAGGCAGACGCGCGCTCGCCTTAAACAATATCTCAATGATGAAACGAAACGGAGAAGGAGAGGATTCTTGCCCGATGAACTTTATCGGGCTAGGGAAATCTTAAATGATATACACATTAACATTTTCAACACTTAGTAATTTAAAAGAGGAAAAAGGCTAGAGGTTTCTGACACCATTTGAATGCTTTTTCGAATTTTGCTTAAAAGATAAAGGGCCTCATTACAACTCAGGCGGTAAGGGGTTTACGGCGCCGTAAACAGCGCCGACCCTTACCGCCTGAGTACGAGGTCCCTTAGCGCCATGGCGGATTTAACACCTGCTTTTAGCAGGTGTTAAAATCCATGGCGCTAAGGGACCATGGAGTTAATTACGCCACCGTTATTTACGGTGGCGTAATTAACGCCTTCCCCACTCCCATTATGCCCTATGGGGCAAAAATGGGAATGGGGAAGGGTAAATGGGGATTGGGGACTTACCGCCCCGCCAAACTCGGAATGGGGCGGTAAGTCCGCCAACCACCATGGCGTAAACGTAGTTTACGCCATGGTGGTAAAGTCACGGCCCAGGCGGTAACTTACCGCCTGGGTCGTAATGAGGCCCAAAGTATTTAAACTTGCACTTAGCTTGGGTTTTCATGAAAAGGACACAGGAAGTCTTTCTTCTCCATCTCTCCACTCCGGACACTCCTAAAATCTTCTGAATATCTCTATCCCTGTTCCAAAAGGCCCAGAAGAGGTCCTTAAAGCCATAAAAAAACTGGAAGTCTTGAAAACAGGTCCTCACTGCTGGGCTGCTGACAATGAAAAGCAGTTTGGAATGTTCATTGCCTGCCTTTCAAACACCTCTGGCAAATCAAGGGACTTGCTGAGAACCTCCATCCTGAGCAGGGAAGTTCTCTACACTCTGCATAAACAAGTTAAGGCCAAACCAATTACATAATGTACACAAACTCTCACAGCACACTTTCCAGAACCTAGGGGAAACGGAACCTGACAACAGACAGCTCATATATGCATTGTGACAAGGAAACCCATAGGAGCAGGTGACACAAGGTGAATATAACTCTGCATGACCTGGTGTGAAAGTAAATATTTGTCTACATGCACCTGTCTAGCAATTCAGAGTGACACACAACAAGAATGTAGCACGCAACAGCACATATAGGTGTCACATGGTGCACATGTACAGGGGGATTATCCTGTGGGGGATATGTCCTGTCACACATATATGTGCCACAAATGGCAGCCACACGGGGTACTCCCAGTTTGATGGCCATTTGACATGGGTCAGTTCATCACAGGACATGATTTACCCAGGTCTGTCATACAAATGCAGCCAGATGGGCCAGTACACAAATTATGTGGGTGATGCATTACTGGCAGAAAACAGGAGGCGCAATGACGGACACTCACATGCGTCCTCACAATTCTCCAGGCCTCCCAAGCCTTGCAGCTGCTCAAGGAAGATGTATTGGCTATTGGCTTCCTCATGCAGTGTCAGCTGCTCCTCCTCTGCTAGACCCCCTGCAGTTGCCAGTACAGAGGACAGGCTAACACTAAGCGTGTGCATGGTGCAATGGGTGAGATCATTCCAGCATACATACCAACATTCTGTGACCAAAAATCTGTAGGAATCTTAAAGTTTCAAAAATTGTCAGGCGAGGAGGTAATGATAGGAATAGGGCGCATCAGCAGCCCATTGTCATTGAATGAGCCTGCCGCCGCGGGTGCATTCAATGACAATGAGGCACCTGCCATCACGCCAGCTCGGGGGAGCCCTTGAAAGACTCACCAGAGTTGACGTGGTGGGGGGCTAATGGCGCCTTTTGTGAAAGGCACTCCCGGTGGAGGGGCACCCTTAGCCCACCGCCGTGGGCGCCTTTTACATCAAAGGCCTGCATGCTGCGCCTTCTCCCGCTACGCCAGCTCGGGGAAGTCCTTGAAAGACTCCCCCGAGCTGGCGTGGTGGGGGGCTAATGGCGCCTTTGGCCAAAGGCACCCGCGGTGGAGGGGCGCTTTTAGCCCACCGCCGTGGGTGCCTTTGACATTAAAAGCCTGCATTCTGCGCCTTCTCCCGCTACGCCAGCTCGGGGAAGTCCTTGAAAGACTCCCCCGAGCTGACGTGGTGGGGGGCTAATGGCGCCTTTGGCCAAAGGCACCCGCGGTGGAGGTGCGCTTTTAGCCCACCGCCGTGGGTGCCTTTGACATTAAAAGCCTGCATGCTGCGCCTTCTCCCGCTACGCCAGCTCAGGGAAGTCCTTGAAAGACTCCCCCGAGCAGGCGTGGTGGGGGGCTAATGGCGACTGTATGCCAGCTCGTGGCTCGTGAAAGACTCCCCCGAGCTGGCGTGGGCAACAAAAAAAAATATTTAAAAAAAATAATAATATATTTTTTTTTTACAAAAAAAATCGGTATTTGGTGTCACAAAATCGGTAGGTGGTAGTACTGCTTAAAAAGCGGTATCCTACCACCTAAATCGGTAGGGTTGGCAAGTATGTTCCAGTGGTTCTGAACCTGTTCAGCAGTGTGCATCTCCACCCCGAAGGCGCTTATCTGGTCTGTGACATGCTGCAAACTATACGCTATGCAGCTGTATTTGTGCTCTCCGCATACTGGCACATGTCACGATGGTGATTGGACATGTATTCAATGAGGATCTGGAGATCCTCGTCAGTGAAGTTTTTCTTCCTCTGCGGGCCATTGTCCTGTGCTGTGTCTAGCGGTTGAGCCTGATCCTGCTGTGCAGGTAGTTCCTTCCTGCCACGAATGGCACAGGGTGTTGGTACTGACCCTGTCTGTCTGGAACACTTTGGTATCCAGGTGCCAGGCCACCTGTGGACTGGGGCCTGCCATGTCCTGGGGGCTGGGGCAGATGTCTCCATACCACCTCCATGACCCCTGGGGCTGGGTCAGATCTCTCTACTTCATGTCCCTGACCCCCTGGGGCTGGGGAAGGTGTCTCCAAACCACATACCTGACCCCCGTGGGCTGGGGCATATGTTTGATCACCACGTTCCCACCCCTAAACTGTCTGTCCCCTTATCCATTTGGGGCATTTCCACTCATGTCACTCAGGTGTAAGGGATGAATGAAAGGCACACCAAGTTATTGACCTGGCCAAAATGAGTAAGGGAACAGTCTATGTGATGTGTGACGTAGATGTGTGTTCCAGCAATTCTCAAATGTACCCCAAAGCAAAAAGAATATGTGGTACGCAATACTCAGTGGCACCCAAAAACTGAAAATGTACGTATGCAATACCCGGAAAGATTCCAATAATAATAAAAGAGGTATGAGATATGTAGTGTCACCACAAACAGGAAAATTGCATATTCAACAGACCGCATGCTGAAAATGGGGATAGAAAATATGCACGTATGCACAGAGACATAACCCCCCAATAAAAAGGTACGCTGCCTGGATGGAATTAATTGCTGACACCCCAAAATGCGTGTAAATGGAACTTGCCCATCTTCTCTCCTTCACGCGCGCAGCTAGTGTTGCAGTTCTACATTCTTGTGTATCCCGGTCAATGGCGGGTTATGTAACTTACTCGCTCTCCTGCCTCTGTGCATTTTGCCTGTATCCTCTTGCCCTGTGCTTCCTCCCACATTGCCATCTGAGGCTGCATGTCCTGTGCATGCCTGTGCATGCCTGCTGCCCACTGGCACTGCGTTTTGAGTGCCTGTCATCCTGTGGTTGCCTTTGCTCCTGTATCCGGCCCTCTGACCACTTCAGCTGCTGTTCCTGACTCCCACCCCAGAATACCACCACCACTGCTCCATGGCCCATCTCCAGTGCCACACCACCCACACTACCCACCCCACCTGACTCTGTGGTTACCAGGTCCACACCATCTTTCTCAGAACAGAGTGGCAACCCCATTGCAGCGAGGCAGAGAGCTGTCCATATCAGCTACAAGGAAGTTGGCATCCTGGTGGAGATGGTCCTGGAGAACTATGAAGCCCTCTTCGACCCAGTGAAGCTATTCAGCAAGGAAGGAAATCAACAGATCTTGGAAGACATAATGGATACCATCAACGCAGAGGTGGTGGCAGTCTCCTGCTTCAAGATGGTCCACAAGCGCTGGGAGGACTTCAAATCCAGGATCCACACCAAGGCACTGAGCTCCATGAAGAACAGTGCAACTGTGGAGGTGAACCGTGCATGCAGGTGTATGCTTTCCACAAGCACCATGTGGGTCCTGGTAAGGTTCTACCCAGTGCTGCCTGCCCAGGTCTGCGAGTGGCAACAACATCTGGAGTCTGCTGGTGAGTTGGCATGTGGTCCAATGCCTGATTGTGCATGCATGTTTGTGTTGTAACCCTTGTGTTGGTTGCATGCGTTTTTCAGCATTCAACAGCATCATGCAGCACCTGGACAATGCAACCCATGTGTGAGGTGTGGCATCTGTGGATTGGACATGCACTGCTATTTGCAGTGTGTGTCGTACAGTTGAGCCAACCATGCATGTGCCATGTTACTAGTGACTGAGATGTGCTTGGATGCCAAGTGTGACAGATGAGTTTGTGGTGCACATGTCATGTGCATGCATGATGTCCATGTTGTTGTGCTGACATAGGCGATGTGTGACTATGCATCCCACATGTGTGGAGATGAGACGTGCATTTGGATGTTTTTTTCAGGTTGTTAAGTTGCAGCATTGCTTTTTCCGGGACTCAGATGTGATTGGTCATGGCGCTGCTTGTGCACTCGGAGTTAATGTGTGTGTATGCCATATGTATTTCCTGGGGCTATGGCATGCCAACATGTTGCTGGGCTATTGAGGCATGTATGTGTTGCATGCGCGCCGGACGGGTTGTGATGGAAGCTTGTTGTTTGTTGTGAATGTGAGGAGAGGTGCCCATAATGGTGTTTGCATGGCCGTGCTGGGTGCGGTGCAATTATGGTTTGCTACTAGTGGAAATTATTCAACTGTGTGTCTTGTCTACAATGTGTCCAGGGCAGTGGTCCAGCACATCAGTGCTTCCATGCATTTTGTGTATGTGCATCCTATTAGTTTTTCTCGCTTCCCACCCCTGTGCCCCTGTGGCAAGTCTCCCATGGATGTGTATCAGGTTACAGTTGTGTCACTTCACTTTTCCATTGGTACATGTAATTCCTCTTGGTTTGTGTCTGTGCACTGCCCACAGTTTGTGACCTTTACATGTGTATGGGCCTCATTACGACCCAGGCGGTAAGTTACCGCCTGGGCCGTGACTTTACCACCATGGCGTAAACTACGTTTACGCCATGGTGGTTGGCGGACTTACCGCCCCATTCCGACCTTGGCGGGGCGGTAAGTCCCCAATCCCCATTTACCCTTCCCCATTCCCATTTTTGCCCCATAGGGTATAATGGGAGTGGGGTAGGCGTTAATTACGCCACCGTAAATTACGGTGGCGTAATTAACTCCATGGTCCCTTAGCGCCATGGATTTTAACACCTGCTAAAAGCAGGTGTTAAAAGCGCCATGGCGCTAAGGGACCTCGTACTCAGGCGGTAAGGGTCGGCGCTGTTAACGCTGCCGTTAACCCCTTACCGCCTGGGTCGTAATGAGGCCCTATGTGTCATAACTGTGGTTTGCACCGTGCCTGGGTTGTTGGGTGTTTGGATGTCAATTACATGTCCTTGTGTGTGGTTGTGGATGTTGTTGGTTGTGCCTTTGACAAATCATGTTCCTGTGAATGTTGTTGCTGCCGCACCAGTTTCCACGCAGTACACTGATGTCGCTGTTCTGTGTCTCCTTTACCACAGTTGCTGCAGCTGATGAAAAGGGCAGAAGCGGTGTTGTGTAGCATGGATGCAGGGTCCCTTCCACCAATCATAGGCGCAGGCCCCAGCCACTCCATTGTGAGAGCTCATCTTAAAGGAAGGATGTGAGTGAGGTTGCACCTGTTCCATCGGGCGTGGCTGCTGGGGCTAAGTCCATGGAGGTGAAGGTGGTAGAGGACTCCTCAGCAGCAGTGGGACAGGGTGATGGTACTCAGGGGCCGTCCATGGCAGAAGACTTCCTGGAAGCATCCAGGTTAACCGAGGGGGAGGTCGAGAAGTTGGGCATGGCAGCACAGCCCATGGGGTCAGGTGGGGGGTTGAGGAGGGAGTGCATGCTGCAACCCTGTCCCAAGGATATAAGGCTGTGCAGGCCACTGTGAAGGTGCCTGTGAAACATTATGTCTCTGGACCATTCAATGCAGCACTGCATGCCTTCCGGGATGCCTACACCCAGACCAGCATCCCATTACCGGCTAATATGTTCATCAGGGATCATGTGCTACCACTGGTGGTGGGCCTGACGAGGTGCACTGCAGCTGATGGTGGCCAGGCTACTCATGACCTGCCTGGCCATCATCACAATGAGCTGTATTATGTTGTGTCTTTGCTGGCAGCAGGCCTGTTCCCTGGTGGACTATGTGGGCTGTTCACTGCTGTGATGGCCTCCTAGGCTTCCTCCTTTGTATACCAGCCATACTACAGGAGCCTTTCGAGCCATATATCAACACTGCCTCCTGTGCAACAGTCCCACCCCAATGCACTGTCTGGTGGAGCTGTTATCCCCGTCTGAGTTGGGAGTCACAGGTACAGCAGCTGAGGTGGTCACTGTGCCTACCCAGGCACCAACAGGGGCACGGGCAATGGAGGGACAGCTGGCACCTCAGAGCAGTGCAGGTGTTGTACACCCACAACAAATATCATCAGGTCAGGGGTCATACCAACGCAGCATGCACAGAGCTCATTGGCAGCAGGTAGCAACTAGAAAGAGGTTGAGTGTTGCAAGGCAGTCTACCCCAAGGAGGCAGGCGACTACTTCGAGGCAGGAGGACCATGTGGCAGCGGTTGATGCAATATCTTCTGTGTTCTGTAATTCCGAGAGTCAGCTTCTGGCAGAGAGACAGCAGGCACGGGAAGCACTGTTGATGGTCGCCAGTGCTGAGGTTGCACTGTGTCGAGCAAGGAGGTGGGCTGCCATACTGGAGGCCACTTGCAGGGCGGCACGTGACGCTGAACTGCAGATGCTTTGCACCCTGCAAGCCCTCCAGGAATCAACAGAGGCAAATCTGATGGAGGAGGACATGGTGTGTGACTCAGCCCTGGTCGACAGGGTGGTGACATTTCGGAAGAGGACTAGCCCGCTGCCTTTGTATACAGTTATTTAGGTATAGGCTTCATTTATTATTTTCTTTCTTTTGCCCCAGATTTTGGTGACTTCCCATCCCTGTTTTTCATGTATATAGTTATTTAGGTATTAGGTTTTTTTAATTTTTCATCATTCATCCCGGAATTCTTTGACCTTCATTCCCTGATTTAATTGTATATAGTTATGTTTAATACAGGTTTTATATGGTTCAATTCTATGCTTCATGCAGTTCATTTGTGTGTCTGCAACTTTCATTGTTGACATTTCACACAGTGCATCTCACCATTGCAGGTCATGTCTATTGTGGCGTGCCTGTGAGTGATGTTATTGCTGTGATCTTGCACATGCAACTGGCATGTGGGTGTGGGTCCATCAGACAACTTGGTGTTGCACTGGGTGTTTTGAATTACATGCATATGCACAGCTTCACTGTGTGTTTGGTATCAGTGTGGTTGGGGAGGAGGGTTCTGGTGTGTTGTAAGATGGTGTACATCCAGGTTTGGTTTCATTGATGTGGGAATGTGTTTTGTTTCTTTTTTCTTTGACTCCGTTTGTGGATGTAATGCCACTTGTTCCTGTGTGTTTGCACAGTTTAACATTGTTTTCATTTCAGTGCCACTGTTCTTCATGTGTTTCCTTTGCACATGCTTGGGATAGTGTATGTGCCCACACTCCGTTCACTGCATTGTGTATTAGCATTGTGGTTGCTGCGGTGGGAGGTTCGATCAATGTGCATGGGTGGCCTTGTCACATCACTTGCACATTGGTTTATCATTGCTGTGTCACTCCCATATCATGCACTCATGCCAACCAGCATGTGCAGTCACATACTACCTGCTCTCATCTCTTGCTCCACCTCTGCCCCTGGAATGCAGTTGTGACCCATGTTTGCTCATTCTGTGTTGTAGCACCCATTTCCTGTCTCAGTAAGTCATGCACTCTCCGACTGCCCTCTGATCACCCATGCATAGACAGGTCATGTTGTTGTCCCTGACAGGGACTTTGCCACCCCTTCCACCCGGATCACTTATGCTCAGGCGGTAACGTACATGGTCATTATTTGTTGATCTGGCCAATGTTTCAATGGGTTTACTTCTGTCCTCAGGTCACATTCAGTTGCAGTTGTAGCAAGACTTATCATTGGCCTTAAATACAGGGACCGCATCTCTCCTGCACTTAAAAGTCTTCACTGGTTCCCGGTTTCTGCACAGATTAAATTAAAATCCCTCTGCATCATCCACAAGGCTGTCTGGGCTCAATGACCACACTATCTTCAACTTTATCTAAATACTCTCCCCCTATACCACTTCACTTCTCTGGCATCAACTTGTGAGTAAAGCATTTTGCTATGCAGAGGGCAGGAGATCGCTCACTTTCCTCTGTGGGCTCCCTCCTTTGGAATAGCCTCCCCCTCCCTCCTGCGCCTTGAGCAGGATCTTTTCAAATTCCAGAAGCTCCTTAAGACTTTCTTCTTTTCCCCCTCCTTCCCTACTTCTCTCCTCTGCTAATCTCACAGTGGCTGAAACGGTGTCCTTAGCCCTTATTCATCTTTGGGGCCTTGACCTCCTACACCAATTCATCCCAGCTCCTGTGTTTTCACAGCACTTTGCATCTGCATATCTCCCGCTCTGGAGACTTGTGCTTAAACCTCTCGTGGCCCAGGCTGTATAGCACTGAACATTCTAGCACTTCGTCCAGGGCTCACCCACGGGCTCAGACTCCCCTGCACTTACACCCTCTTCCCTCTTCTTCTCTGCACTTGTACATTCTGAATACTACAAGGCATAGTAGGTTCATACCCCTCCCTCTTCCCCTTCTGCTCTTAAATATTGTATTATAATGCTGTAATGTACTTCCCACTCTCCCACCCTCCCTGCCCTGTGGACACTTTGAACAGTATTTTCTTACTGTATAAGTGCCTAACAAGCAAACAATAAATAAATACATAAATACATAAATACATAAATACATTTGGTGCCTTTGCAGTGACCCATGGCCAACATGCATATGCCACTTTGCATTGCATACACTTATCACATGTGAATGGGGCGGTCACGGTGTTGTTGGTGCAATGTAGTGTGGTCTGGCTGGGGTGCTGCAGATTCAGGTCTGCTAGTGAGTGACAGCAGATGCTCCGGTCCAGGAAGGATGTCTGGTGCTTCCTGTTGATCGTGTTGGCAGTGGACATGTTGGGGCTCAGCTTCATGGTGGAGGCAGACCACAGAGGTTTAGGTGAGTTGCAGCCATGCATTGTACTTGTTGTGTGGGAGACTGTCAGGGGGACTGGCTGGGATAGTGTTAGGTGTGGGGGCAGTTTGTGGAGGGGAGTGTACTGTCAGGGGGCTGGTTAGGGTAGTGTCAGAGGTGAGGGAGGCTGGTGGGTGGTGTCTAGACTTGAAGGGTTGATGTGCAGTAGGGGTAAATGCCGGCAGTTTGGGTGCTTAGGGTGTAGAAGGGCTGACTTACAGTTGTGCAGGTGTTCATCATTGGCTAACGAGGAAGGCCACACAATTTTGCAATGGTGCAGCCTCAACTTGCGAGGAAGGTTGTGTATTCTGACTGGGGCAGCCTTGATTTACAAGGGTGCTCTCGCGTTTTCGCCGGGGTACTGCATTGACTTACGAGGATGGCTGAGTGTTTTTGCATGGGGTGCAGCCTCGACTTATGTGGAAGGCCCCGTGTTTTTGTAGGGAGGCAGCCTAGACTTACGAGGAAGGCTGCACGGTTTCGTAGGGGTGCATCCTCGATTTACGAGGAAGGCTGCGTGTTGCAGGGGCTCAGCCCTGATTTATAAGGAAGGCAGTGCGTTTTCGCAGGGGTGCATCCTCGATTTAAGAGGAAGGCTGTGCGTTTTTGCAGGGGTGCTGCCTTGACTTATGAACGAGCTCTTGTGTTTTCGCAGAGGTGCAGTCTCGATTTACGAGGAAGGCTGCATGCTTTCACAGGATTGCAACCTCGATTTACGGGGGAGCTCTTGCGTTTTCACAGGGGTGCCCCATTGACTTATGAGGGTGGCTGCATGTTTTCACAGGGTTGCAGCCTTGACTTACGAGGAAGGCAGCGCGTGTTTGCAGGGGTGCTGGATGGTGGATCAGGGGTGGACACAGACATTTGCGCTTAGGTTGAGATATGGCTTGGTTTTTGGTTTGCGTGGGGGCGTGTTGTGGGCATTCCTTGCACAGCTCATTTTGAATTGCGGGTCTGCTAGAAATGAGCGTTTGGATCCAAGAATATGCGGAGCGCCCAGATTTATTTATGCGTTCAGGCTCACACAGTTCACACAGTTCTCAGCACACGACCCTTGCAGCATGAATGCACTCTTTTCCATGAATCGGGTATATAAATCTCAGATATTGACAATTATTCTCCAAACCAGTATGAAATAAACTCCCTTAAACCAGGGTCGTACTGGGGCATACGATTGTCTTGGGCACCAATGAAAAAGTGGCCCACAGTTGCAAATGGCAAGTCATTCCTTTTCTGACAGACTGGTTGAGTAATAGCCAAGGGTGAGTTTTTTGATAAAATGTGATGCAAATTGTGCATTTTAAAGAATATGTATTCAGCAACACTGGTCACAACTAGTAGCCGCATAGTGAAGTAATTCATCAAACTGACCCATATTGTCCAGAAAAGTGATCTACTTTGGCCCAAAAAACGGCCCACACCAGCATTTTGCGTTTTTGGTTTGGTCATTGCCCTATTACCCTATAGGTCGGCCTTTCCTCAACACAACTCTTCATAGCCAAAACTGGAAACATTTCCCACTTTATTTAATTGACTGACTTCATGTGGTCGAAATGATCACCTTACTGAAAAGTATCCGTATTTTTTATTGCACTTCTACCCTATGAGTCCTGTCTTCCCATCCTGAACAATTGTTGAATGTTGAATGAGTGATAATGCATGGAATGCAAGTGGGGTGAATGGTCCGCAAGCTGCAGTTGGAGGCTCACATGCTAAAGTGTAAATGATGCTGCTGGTTGCTCCGTTCCTACCTGCGTACCTACGGATCGGATGTAAGTACCGGAGAAAACCATAGAATCCTGTTTCTACCTGATCCACTGCTTCCTATGTGTGCCCTAATATTGCCATCCTAGAACATGTACCCACAAGGTTCATAAAGAAGTATAGGATGCAGTTATAAAATCTCTTTGAGGTGCAATAAAATGCATAGGGCCTTATTTTGAGTTGGGCGGTAAGGGTTAAGGGTCACCGGTAATGATGCTGGTGCTGGTAAACCCTTACCACCCAATTCCGAGGTCCCTTAGCGGGACCCGCAAAGGACGTGTGGTCAGAACGCGGTTCCCGCTAAGGGACCTAAAGGGGCGCTAATAACGGGCCCGCTATTTGCGGGCCCGTAATTAGCGCCTTCTCCATTCCCATTGAGCCCGATGGGGGCTCAAATGGGAATGGGGAATGGACTACAGAATGGGGATTTACCTGGTCCTCCACGGTCGGAATGACCCGGTAAGTCCCCATTCTGTCAGACCGGACCCGGGTTTGGAGGCAGCCATGGCGCTAGTAGCGCCATGGCTGCCTCCAAACTCGTAATGACCCCCATAGTCTTGCAAAACTGTGACGACTTCAAACTCAAGATGCTAGAGCAGGAATGCCAAACGTTCAATTCCTGTAAGGGCTTAGTACCATAGAACCATATGAGGCAGTGTCATGTTGTTGTTGTGTTGCATAGATCTGTACTTTGTATACTTGTATTTGTATTCCTTACCTGGATTTTTGTACATCTGTATTTTACTTTCTGTATTGTGTATGTTAGAATTTTATGTTGTGTAAATCCCAAATGTTTATATCACAATAAACTAAATTATTATTATCAAACGTTCGATGGCACTAATGGTTTTATATGCGTCTGCGATTTTCTTGTGCAATTAATGTACATTCTTATACAACTCTGTACGTCAGTCTCCCCTTTGCAGACTATTCAATCATTTATTTAAATGAAATAAACCATATTACTTCAAAAAATCTGTCATCATTCATACACACATGACCAATTCATTAAAATATGGAAAGTTACTCATGGTTACTAGATATACTTAATTGTGGGGAATTCCCACTTTATTACACAATGAGAGGGGGCGAGACAGAACAATTTGCAAGGCATCCACAGCAGAAGGCATGCGTTATGGGTTAGGAGCAGAGTGAGCCAAACCTCCAAAAAAGGGGTTGAGGGATGCACATGCAATGTGACACTTCAGTTAAGGAAGAAAAGGTCCATGCGCCAATCTGAAGTTTGTAACCAGTTACTTAAGATAGTCCTCAGCTCAAGTGCACCAGCCATCAAGGAAGGGGCATGCAACATGAGACTCTCCAGATGTTTTAGACTACATTTCCCAGTATCTCTCGCTATTGATCGCAGTGGCTTGTGCTGATGGGAGATGTAGTCCAAACATCTAGAGAGCCAATGTCTTCCGACCCTTGGGGGGAGGTGGTGGCGGGCCTGTGAGGTGTTCATTGAGAAGGGTCTGGTCCTTCTGTTGTATGCCCCTCTTATTTAACACTGCACAGGAAAGCACAGGAAAAAAATACAGATTGTCAGCTGGGCTTGGATGTGTAGTGTCACCTTTGTTTCCGTTTAGGATTTTATGTCACAAGTGGGTCCGGGGGATATATCTACTCCCGGTCAGACAACAACAGATGAAACAGTTCTGTTGTCTCGATTCGGGTGAATACATGAATGGGGCCCGCTATTTTCCAACTGGAAATGCATGGCAGGTGGGATTTAGTTTGCGCACTTGATGTTGGCAGTGGCTTCGTGCACGTGTTTGCTCTGAATCGTTGCGTGCGTAATACGACTGCTGTCGGCATATGAGCATGTTTATTCATCTTCGCGTAATTCACATCGTGGTGTTATGGGAATACGCGTGCTCTTTAGTGTGCTCGTGCTCAAAAGCAGATCTGCGCTCGAGTGCCTTTTGTTTCAGGAAATGAATCTGATCTGAGGATATCACACACGGGCACTGCGCTCTGTGGTTTCCGCCACTGCCACCGGGGAGTGCACAACACCGCCCACTGCGTGAAGGGTCTGTAATTAGTTTTAATTCTCCACTTGATTTAAACACTATCGCCACAGCAGTTTGCTGCTAAGATTAGGCACAAAACCCTCTGAAGACGTGTAAATGATCCTCAAAGCCCTTCGGATAAAACGCTGCCGCTCATGGGGGGATTTGCTAAATCCTGATATGATGACACTAGGAGGAAAGCTCGCTTTCTCGGAATTATTGAAATGTGCAACATATTCCACTCTGCAAACTGCTGCGAACTCAACAGAAAGATCTCCAGTAAGCAGCTCGTCGGCTCCGTTTTTTCTTATCAAAAATGCTCACGGGTGGATACAAATCAGGGCACCGTGTGACTCCTTAAGCGATTAAGTCGCTGCTCTATTTCTTTCCGCATCGTTACTCCATACCATGTTATCTATTTAAGTGCGATTAGATTCCCTGAACCCGGGCTACTGTATGCAAAAGCATATACATGTTAAAAGCAGATTTAGCAAAATAGCATAGTCATGTTAAAAAAAATACAAGTGGGCAACACTCTTACAAAGGGAAAGTGTCCAGTCCTTTTGCTTCTAAATGGCATTGGGCCTGCGAGGAGAGCGTGTGTTTTAACACGAGTATCTGTAATCCACTTTCTGACAGTTTTATGTCGGCCAGTTTCACGTGCACGGCGCCACTGATTTTGAATGCACCATGAAGCCGTTGCAGGAGTTTGAGCTCTTTACTTCCAAATCGAAGGCAACGTATCAACATCTCACCATTTTTTTATTTTTTTATTTAAGTGTATTTGGTTTATTTCAAAACTTTCACATCAGTAAAACATTGCGTTTCATGAAGAGATCTGTCGTAATGAAATCACATCAAACTCGACAAAGCAACGGTCCAAGGAATAAGTAAAAGGTAAGAGGTAGCAAAAAAATAACTAAAAATGAACTCAAGAATAACTAGAAAAACCAGAGAAGCTAAACTAATTTAAAACCCCCATTCGGATTCGAGTGGAGTACTTAAAGTAGATTTCGATTGCCAACAATATTAATTAAGATAAAATTATTAGATCAATGATTTGGAGTAACAAGTGAATATCTAACATTAACTCAACACATCCTTTCAGTCGTTCAAATTCATTATTTACGATGTGTTTCCCTCGTTGATATGGTCTAGCCTTTTTAGGGTATTTTCTAAGAATTTGACCGTTGCAAAGTTTATTTTTGGGGATTGGCAACTATAGATTAGACTCCACCATTTCTCCGCATCTAGATCGCATAAGTCAGAGATGTTGCTTGCTAAAAACAAGTTTCGCAGATCTCTTAATTCTGTGCAAAATAACACTAAATGAATTAGAGATTCTTCGCTTCTTTTGCACAGTCTGCATTTTGTACATATTTCCTCTTTCGTATATCTTGCTTTTGTTGTCTTGTTTTGTAGAATATTCAGTCTGAAACATAATAACAGATCTCTTTGTTTCGAATTTGGGAACTTTTTCAAATAGTCTGGTAAGATAGACATTCACCACAATTGGATTTCAGAAGTGTATGTGTTTTTGACAAAGCTCATTTCATTTCAGTATTCGACCAGTCCTCAGCCCAAAGCGCTCTTTTTACAGCTGTTGGTTTCTCCGCTAGTGTTTGAGTTTTAATGCCAAATTCTGTCAGGGTTTGTTCGTTTCCATTTTTCCAATCTTCTACTACTTTTTCTTCATGGTTGTTGGATTTGCCCAGTATTTCAAATTGGGGAGGTGTCAAATTAATCATTGTTTTTCTATACAGCATCAATTGATTGTACCGGATGTGTATATATATTGATGTTAGGCCTAGTTCATGGCGAATTGCCGAGATTGGGATCGCTTTTGGTATCGGGAGGACGGTTTTCCAAAAAAGACCTTCTAGAGTGGTCCAGAATTTCTCTGGGATATTTGTACCAGTTTCTGCTCCATATATTAGTGTAGGAATTACTTTGAGCTTATAGAATGTTATCACTGGACAGAGAGAGAATTTTCCGTATCTTTTGTTGATGATGATTGCTTGGGCTGTTAGCTGTTTCATTTTTGTCTTTAGCATCTTTTTCCAGGGCTCTTCATTTTTTATTCCGCTTATTTGTAAACCCAAGTATCTCATTTCATCACATGGTTTTATCCAGATTTCGTTCACTTTCCATTCTTCATTTTTGGTCTTTTTCCATCTTTTATCACCGATTATTAGTATTTCGGTTTTATCTGCATTTATTTCTAGGTCATTATTTTCTATATATTTTTCAACCTGATTTAATGCACGTTGCAGACCAATTTGTGTATGGTCTAAGATTATCAGGTCTTCAGCATAGAGCAGATGGTTGACTGATTTACAGTTTAATCTCGGTGGAAAAGTCCTGATGTTTTCAAAGCATTGTTGCAGATCTTCGATATAGAAGCAGAATAAAGTGGCTGCTAGCGGGCATCCTTGTTTAAGGCCTTTTGCTGTTTTTATATCCTCAGATAAGTTTCCGCCTTGATCTAATTAAATTCTTATTCAAGTTTCGGCGTACAGTTCTTTGATCGCTTTCAAGAGATCAGAGGGGCACCCTTTGGAGGCCAGTTTTTCCCAGAGCCGACTTCTGTTCACACTAGCGAAGGCTTGTCGAAGATCTATACTGGCTATATACAGTTTTTGTTTATTTGTGTAGGCCCTTCTTTTCATCAGACCTAGGATCAGGAGATTTAAATTGCAGCCCACATTTTCGACAAAGCCTGATTGTCTTTTGTCATAGGTATTCGAGGCCTTTATCCAGGTCTTTAGTTGTTTTAGCAAAATAGTGGCAAAAATTTTCCCAACACAATCTAACAGGGCGATTGGTCGGTAATTTTTAGGATCCATTCTATTACCTTTTTTAAAAATAGGGACGATGATAGCCAACTTCCATGATCTTGGTATTTGGCCTTGCTTCACAATTCTCTTAAAGAGTCTTTCGCAGAAAGTTGGCCATTTTTCTGGATCTTCTTTTAGCACTGCATTTGACAAGCCATCTGGACCTGGGGCTCTTGAAGAGCTTGTTCTCAAAATCAAGGACTTTATCTCTTCCTTATCGAATTCAATTTCCCAAGGACATGGTGGTTCTTCTTTAATATTGTCCTTATCCGGAGTTTCTGTCTCGTTGAATAGTTTTGTGAAATGTTCTGACCAAACATTTTCTGGTATTGGATTCGTGAGCGCTGCCATTGATTGTTTCTCATTTAGCAGGTCCCATAATGATCTACTATTTGCCTTAGATATTGCTTTCTGCAATGCTTCAGCATCTTGTTGGAGCAGTTGTGATTTGTGGGCTTTCTGCCAGTTTTTGTATTTTTGTTTTCTTTTTTGGATCAGTTCTTTTAGGTCTTTGTTCTTTTCATTTTTTAATGCACATATGTCTTTCCTTAGAAGTTTCTTTTGTATCACTACTTCTGGGTCATATACATGTAACTTTCTGACTCTTGGTTTTATATTTTTTCCAAGGCTTTGTTTAAATATCTGTAATGATGTCTCATATTCTACGGACATTTTTTCTTTAGATTGCCACTTTTCTAGGTTCTTTAGTACAACATCAAAGTCGCTTTTTTTCAGCCTTAGGCGATTTAGGCCATGTTCTAACTCTATTTTCGTATCCCATATTTGATTTGTTCGAGTTTCCCAGTGTAAGAATTCAGCAATGATTGGTTCATGATCACTGTAGTTCCAAGGTGATATCCTAAAGCTTTGTGCCTTTGCTAGTAATCGTTCGCACACAAACATATAGTCAAGTATATTACTCACGTAGCCATTTGACCAAGTCTTTGCAGGTGGGATATCGCCCTTCATATTACCATTAAGTCTGTGCAATCTTCTTGCTTCCATTTCTTCATTCCATATTTTCCCACGTTTACGTTTATAGTCGTTTTTGTTTGTGTCTGTTTGGGGAGCCTTGTTTTCTTCGAAGCAAATCGCATTCAGATCGCCACAGATGATAATATTTAGGTCTTTGTGTGCTTCTGTTTTTCAATCTAAGCATTCCATTATTTGGTCTATGAAGTGTTCATCTTCATTTTTTGAGGGGTTCCAATAGACGTTTAGTATTAACATTTTTTGGTTGGCTTTTGGGGCTTCTAGCTGAAATTGTATGACTGTTGCTTGTGTATGCGAATTAACATTTTTAGATTCAATCACCTGTGTTCCTGACCCATTTTTAATTAGGGTTAAGAGACCTGCAGATGGTCTTCCAATCGAGCTTCCTTTAGCGGGATTGCATAACACAGTGAATCCTTCCTTAAAAGGGGCTATTTTTAGCCAAGATTCCTGTATACATATAATATCTAGCTCGTTTAGAAGAGGATTGAACTCATTAAAAAGATGTCAGAAACCTCTGGTGTTCCAGCTTCCTATTTTCCATTGGTTAGTGTGAGTTTGTTTGAGTGGCTACAGTTTTGGTTTGGTGACGAGAGAGCCTGCTAACCAATTCCAATATTTCGGATCTTCTTTTGTCGTTTGTTGCATATTTATTAATTCGCTTGTTTTTTCATTTCTTCTTATTGTTATTTTTATTTTATTTAAATGCTCTTTTTCACGCATTTGTATTTGTTCTTTATTTCCATTTTCCATCACTGTACTGTATGGTGGTTCTATAGTCAATCCTAATTTGTTTTTATTTTCACTCATGTTACTCTGGTCATGTTGATAATTCTCTCTTTGATTTGCCTTTCTATTTTCGATTCTCGAATTGATGAGGTGCGAGCCTTCATCTCCAGAGAATGTTCTCTCAAAGTGTACGGTTTTCTTTTTTTTTTCACTGGTTCCAGGCTCTTAGAGATCGTAAATCCCAGTGCTCTGAAATTCTCGTAGGCCTCTAGCATAATCGAAGCAAGTATCGCTGAGTTCGTCACAATTTCTACCAAGTCAACACGCGCTTCGATCGGAAAGCTTACTGACAATAGTTCTTCTGATTTTATTGTTTATAATTGAGGGATGTATTGAAGAAGTCTCATAATTGCTGATCGGTTTAATGTCAGTCCATCTGAATTTTTTACCGTTTTTTCAATTATTACAACCGTGTTTTTCGGTGGTTTTGGTTTTTGCTTCATCCATTTGGAATTCAGGCCGGTGTTTCTGAAATTTCCTTGTTTTCCATTCAGGGGCCATGGCTCCTTTCTTATATCATTTTGTTGTACATTTTTCGGGAAGGTGAATTGCAGTTCTTTTTGTGAAGAATATCCCTTCGTTTCTTTTGATTCGAAGTATTTAGCTGTGCATTTTTTTAGTTTATCGCTTAGGGTTAGAAAATCTTCTTCATCAAGTGCCTTGGGATCAATGCTTACTTCTTTGGCTTCGTATGCATTGAAATCCATGATCACTCGTTCCTGTATTTCATCTGTTTGGACATTTTCATCATCGTATACCGAGCAGTCTAGGAGTTCTTGTATACTTCCGTCTTGTGAACTATCTTCTTCTGATGACACAGAGACTGTTGGGATCTTTTCAGGGATCAGCTGGGTAGGTGACTCTATGAGTTTGCTGCAAGAAGCGGCGCTAAACGGCTCTTTTTCCACTATGTCTTTTGCATTTCGTAAAAAACTCCTTGATCCACATTGCTTCTTCTTTTCTTTGCTGGTCACGTTTTTTGTTTTACTTAAACTTTTTTGGCTTTTCTTTTGTGTGTTATTTGTGTTTACTACTTCTGACTTCTTATTTGCAATTGGATCGAATATTGGGAAAGCAATTGTTTTTGCTTTCTCTCCATTTTCAGTCGATTTTTCAGCAGTCTCAGATGTGGTATTTTGGCCAATTTCATTTTCAGTTTGTATTGGAATAAGGATTATTCTTGCATTCAGAGACACGATGTCAGAGGCTCCTGGATGTATTGATTCAAGTCCCGTCATATGTGGAGCACATTGGGCCTCGCTCTGTTCCTCGCATGTGCGAGGCCGCATGGGGCTCAGTCTTGGTTCAGTCTTTTTTGATTGAGGGGCTAAAGTTGTAACAATTTCTCAAATTCCTTCTAAAAATTATGTTTGTCGGTTTTGGCTTCTTTTAGTAAATCAATCAAGGTTTTTAGGACCACTCCGTCCATTTCTTTCTCCCGACTTCGCTTTTCTTTAATTTGCTCCATGACTGATTCCACGTAAATCATTTTGCTATTCATTAAAGCAATCATTGTTGATTGGTCTCGTTGGTTTTCATTTAAAGCTTCATAAAGTTTTAGGAAAGGGGCCAATGTTATTGATACAGATGCTATGATTGCTTCCTGTGTCTCTTTTAACCACCTCACTTCATTTGTTGATCCATGGATAGTACTGTTTGTACGTCTTTGTAAATTTGATCTTTTCTTTCTTTCGCTCTCATTTAGACTGGATTCTGAAGAGGATGAAGAAGTGTCCTCTGATGTCATGGTTTCTATTGGGCCTTTTTTTGTGTGTGGTAAGAAGTTTTTAATTTGATCTTGTAATGCTTTTATTTCCAGATCACGATTTTTGTTTATCTCTCTCTCTTCAAAAGTCCTTTGTCTGTGATTTTCTAGTTCGAGCATTATTTTAGTTGCAGTGTCACTAGTCGAAGGTTCTTTATTAACAGAATATGCAGGATCCTCCGGTGTATTGTGCAGAGAGATTTTCTCTGGTGAGTAGATTCGAGGGCGCTTAGGTGCCCAAGAATCATTTACTTCATTCTCTGTGCTTCGTTTTGAAGTGGATTCTTTCTGGTTTATTTCCACTGCACTTTTCTGTGCGTTAGTATTCATAGCATTCAATTTTTCTATGGTTGGGTTTATCGTCTGTGTGTCTGTGATCTCTACTATGTTGTTTAATAGGTCATCGTCTGTTATTTCAGTGGTCAGGTTTCCTATGAGAGGTGTATGGCTTTCTTTTGGCGCGGTTCTTGCACTGGCATCTTCGTGGCTCTTTTTAGTCATTTCGATTTTGTCACTATTTGCAATTTTGCTTTTTTCCAAGGGTGCAATTTTTCCATTAAAGTGCCATCTAAGAGTGCCAATCTCTGATGTAGAATAGCACCTTTTTTTTGTCTGCTTCTTCAGGTTTTGCATGCCATAAGCTTCCAGTCCTTTATCTTTGCCACCATCTGCACCAGTGACCAACTTTTTTATGCTGATACTTTTTTTTGGAACTTTGGGATGTGTGTTTTCATTTGAAGATTCAGGCACTTTATTTTCGTTTAGAACATTTGGTGATGGGGTGGGGTGAGAGGCTGCTTGAGCTATCTCCGGAGACATTTGAAAGGTCAAGTTATTTGTTTCAGCTAGGCCTGTTTGCCTGTGCTTTTTTGTCGCTGGGAGCCTTTCATTTTGGCTTTCCTCGTCTCCGGACACGAGAGAGTTAATTCCTCTCTCTGCGTCCGCAGCACACGAAGCCAGTTCGGGCTCCTGAATGACTCCGCCCATGCCTGGTAACGAGCTGCACTGCCCCTCGCAACTACGGGGCTCGGCGTTTGCCTCTTTAGGGCTATCTGCTTTAGCTGGCGGGTGGCCACGGCAGAGCACATGGGCTCCGTGCACGGCTCACAGCTCGTCTCCTCTCTCCCGCGGGGAGCCACATGGACGACGCCCACGCCAACGCTCGCCATTGACTCGGCGATCGCAGGCGGCTCTTCTACGCCCCTGACTACAACCCCCCGGCCCGCTTCTCTCGCTGGCCGCGCCGCTCACCGACCACAGCCTCGGCGAACACCTCATCGCAGAGGGCGCCGGAGTCACGGCGACAGTCACACGCCTCTTCAAAACATGTCGGCGACCCTCCAGGCGCTGCACAAGCATCCGGAGAAGGTGGGGAGCAATTGTTTAGCGGGATTGGGGAGGTGTTTTCATTTGTGATGGTATTACAAACTTTATTGAGGCTTGAATTAGATGGCAGTTTTTTGCATTGTTTCCCCAAAGCCTTTTATGCCAGTCTTTGTACTAGATGGAATAAGAGTAGTGGCTAATGATGCGTTAAAAGACTGTTTTTCTGCCAAGACATCTAATGCACGTACCTTACTCCGTGTTCTTGAGTGCATGTCTCATGATGTCTCAAGGTCCATTTGCTCGCACATCGGCGAACACTCGGCAAACACTCCGCTACGCTCCGCGTCTGTGGGTGGTTCTTAAGGGTTCCAGTTGTAGAAACAAAGAACAGACTCCAACAGAGCTTCTCCTTCTCCTTCTTTGCTGCCAAACACTCGGCAAACACTTTCGGCAAAAAGGCTTTCAGTTTTTAAGGTGTTGCCTTCTGCTCGTCTCACTCTCCACTCGTATCAACACTGCAAGACACTCATCTCACCATTTTACACCACACCAATTAACCGGCAGTTTACAGAGCCAGGAGGATATCTCAGGAGCAAAGCGCTAGTCTTGTAAGCAAGACAATTCAGAGCAATACAGGTTCAAATTCGGTTACACACTTGGGTACTGTTCTCAGGTATTAAGCGTGTGTCAAAAGATTAATTCAGTACATCAAGACTTCTCTAGGTGCCCCCTGATTCTTAACATATAACCTTGCCTTCTGGCCTGTTTCATGTGCAATCGTGGTGTCAAGTTTCACTTCCAATATGATGACACGCACATCATTTGGAGGTACAAGCGTCATCTTGAACTGGAGGCTATGAGCTTCCAAACGCATATTTTGAAGACTAACACTCTGAAAACAGACGTAACACCCAGAGGGCTGCATGAGAAGAGATAGGGCAGTCAGTTATGGCCTCCGTCACTGCGTCACTTCCTGACACTGGTGACGGCTACGCAGAACTTGGGAATCATGACAGATGATTCCCAAATATATCTGATCCCAAAATGTTTTTTTTTTAAGTAACCATGAGGACAATTGTATATGTTCCTTTTTGTTTTTAGCACATGTGTTGGCGTGAAAACCCCATCACTATTGCTACAGGTAAGAGAGAGAAGCGAATGAGGGAAGGATGTTGTAAATCACAATATCCTTATTGCATATGTGCAAATGTGGATATGTATCGATAAATGCCTGAAAATCACCAAATTGTGTTTTGTTTTTTTCCTCTCACATCCTAGACACATAATGAGGGCTTCTTTTGCAATCTGTGTTCCAATCTTGGTCTTTGTAGGGTGCTTCATTCAGGCTAGCAGTAATTTCCTCTTTACTCTGCAATTCGTGTGCCAGGTGTTCATTCAGCTGCACAGTGACTTCCTTCCTCACTCTTCAGGTAGTGTGAACTAGGAATGCCATCATGACACCTGCAGCTCTGTCCCATTGACACTGCTCATTCTCACATGCCCTCTCTCACACGGCAAATACTCATTCTGCTCCCTCCACTGCTGCTTCTCCAGTCCCTTCATCCCCGCAGCTCATTACTGATCCTGCTCCCCTAATTCTCTTCACAGTTTTGTTCATAGGTTGTGTGGCTTCTACTCCAACTATGCACAAAGCTTCATCTCCAAACCCCATGCATCATGTTCTCCCCCTCACCCCCTTTCAATCTGGATGACTCATGGCCACCACAATAAAAAGCAGCTCCTCATCCCTTCATCAATTGCACTGTGAGAACTGCTGAAACCGTGGATCATTTAGTTTTTAGTATTTGTTTTCAACTTAACACCAGTCAATTCCATAGCATATTTTAGGGGAGGGTAGGTCAATAGGACCCCCCCTCCCACTGCATATCCCTCCCTGGTGAAGACTCATGACTCGTCGGCAGCCCACCGGCCCCCGGGCCCATGCGGCAGGGCGGCTGCAGACCGACACGTGAGGCTGCACCACCACGTTATTTGGCAGAGCACATACACCATCTTGTATTAAGACATCTCCATCTTGCTAGAAATGTGCAGATCTAACCCAAGGCAGAGCAAGCATGCACACTGAAAGCTGCAGTGATCCCCCACTCGACCGCGTTCACAGAGGCTCACACTTCCCCCATCTCCCACTGCATGGCAGATCCGCCGAAGACTCATTCTCATGAACCACCAGACGTGAGCAAACAACAAAATAAAACACTGTAGCTGTTAACCTTCCACAGTACATCTTCGCCCCAGCCATGAACGGGAACATTAGGAAGTAACTGAAATCAGCCCAAACCCCTGCAGGCCCTGACCCTGCACCAAGCCCCCAACGATAGACGGCGTGGCGCCTCACACCCATCCCTACCCCGAAAACCCGTGCAATGTGTAGAAACCATTTATGTAATGTGTGTCTTGTTGACTAACGTTCGCTGCTAATGTAAAGGAGAATGGGTAAAGAGAAAATATGCAACCGATATTGTTTATAGTGTAGAGATGTACAAAGACTGGCTAGCTGATAACAATGTTTAATAACATGTGTTGCTCTCTTTATACCCACACCTGCCTAACACTACCTCATGTTCGTATGTGAACTGTAGATGTGAAATGCTGCGCTAAAGGGTATGATCCCCAGCTAGTATTCCTTTTAATGCAAATACATAGAAACCCCATGTGTTGTTAGTCGCCCCTCACCCACAGGACAGTAAACCGCCTTGTGCAAGATGCCGCGCACAAAGTAGCAAGGCCATTTCCCCTCCTCCTGCCCAGGCTCTCTAGAGATAGTTGGTGTTCAAACAGCACAGCTTCGCCTCACCTCCCGACCCTGCTGGACCCATTTCCAGCATCCGCTTCCCCCATGTCAGAGGCCGCCACAGCCTGACTCCAGGACTTACGAGCTACCTGGTCCTAAATCCCACCGCCTCTCAGACACCAGTCACATGCCCCCCACGGGCTAGTGGTACCTCCATCGACCCCAATTTAATGACCCTAAAAAGGGGGGGCGCCCACACGTGTACCAACAGATCGTAATACCATCCCTCACCCAAACTGCCAAGGCAGGGTGGTCAAGCGACCCCTCCCATGCCCCTGACTATGCACATGAGACCGAATTGTTCGAACCTAAGGTATCCTCCAAACTGATGAATTGAGACACTCCAGATCGCATATCAATGTTCCTGTCCACATACTGATCTAAGGTCAGCGCTTACAAGAATTGCATACCAACGGGAAGCATAACGTGTGACGAATGAGTGGGAATGTGTGGCCAAAAGGGCAAAAGGTAGTTTAGTTATCAATCGTCGTTACAAGGCATGTCCGGCCCGGCACTCAACCCCGATGAGCCCAGCTGACCTCCCACCCCACATGGCACAGCACCAACGTCCACCAATCCTGGAGAAGCAACTGTATACAATGTATACCACCTAGCCATCATCACCCAATCCCTAAGACTACGTGCCCCCTATAGCTTGTGTCATGCGTGACGTAGTTCTGTAATAAGTAGGACTGTCTTTGCGATTGTCAGACAGAGCGCTCTCGGAGTTTGCAGAGTCCTTTGCATGCCCTATATTGATCTATATAAAGCTCTTTTGATCTCACCCGCACTTGGCCCTGACCTCATTCCCCTTCTGGGGTGTGTCCTTTACTGCCTCTTACTAAGGGGGTGCGTTTCTGGGGACGCTCACATTCAGTGGTGACCCCATAGACGGGATATATTTTTTAACTTTAAACTGTCCCCTTGGCACGAGACGGCCCCGGTCGCAGTGGAGACGCACGGCGCGCCCTCTCAACAGAGCCGTCCACCTACAGCAACTGGTATGCAGAGACGTGTGCACGCAGTTAGGGCGAGAGGGTACGGGTCCCGTTTGAAAAAACCTTTAGTACCACTCGCTGGAGCCGGGTGGGTCCATTGAGTGCGAGGCAGCGCCGCTTGGACGGACCAAATCCGGAGAGTCTCGGATGAAGACGGGCACGTGAGTATTAAGTGCGAGTGATATTAAAAGGGGAAAATGTTTTTGGAGGACAAGGGGAAAGGAGTTGGGGACATAAAGGGAACTTTCTTACTTCTAATACTTTCTCTTTCTCTGCATATGGCCATTAGGATACAGAAGTGAAAAAGGGAAAATAGGACGGAAACCTAACTCTGCAAGGGAGTAGAAGGCAGCGCCACGTAGTGCTATCTCGACGAGTGCTGGGAATAAGTAAAACAGTGAAAAGACAAATTAAGGGTGTCTGAGTGAAGAGACACGGAAAATACATTAGGACTGGCTTTTCTTTCTCTAATTCCTCTAATTCGGGGTAAAATAAGGTATAAAAAAACAAAAAAAAACAATAGAAGCTGTGTGAGGGTTGGAGGGGGTCGCCGTAGAAGGCAGGGAGGGTAAATGCTATATGTGTATGCTGAGGTATGATGAATGTCTGTTGTGTGTTGTGCACATCGTATGTGATTTTCTGTAATCAAGTGACTCTGTATAATAGCACTGTTTTAAGTACTTGTTTAGGGGGTGCAGTCAATAAGTGTGACCTGGTAAGATTTGACAAACCAGCACCTTTTTGATTGAGTAAAAGTGTGAATTGTTTATTAGAACCTGAACGTGGTTGAAGTCCCATGTACACAGTGACCCACGCATAGTAACATCGGTCTAGGCATGAGAGCGGAGACACCTTTAGCGCAAATCTGTAAAAGTTTGCAAAGGGCATGCAGAAAGAATATCTAAGTACCATGACCAGTGGGTAACGGAACTGAAGGGGGAGGGTCTCCCCCAGGTTTGGCCACAAGGAGGGTCCTTTGATAAAAGTGTTCTGGACATGGTAGCCACCTGCATATTCCTAAAATACAAAGGAAAACAATTTCATAACAGGAGAGAGATACTAGATCTATGGCGATTATTCGAGGAAATACCTCCATCAAAGAAAATACACACCAAACTTGATCAACCTGCCCTCATGGCTACCCAGAGTGAGTCATAGAGGTAACTCGATTGTACCCACTTCTGAACAAACCCCCACCCGCTGAAGGATACAGTGATCCCACATACGTGCCCACTAGCACCCCCACCCCAAAGCAAGGCCAACCGCACCACCGCCATATGAGTGCCTGCGATCAAATGGGCAGGTGAGTACCCTCTCAGTAAACATATGTAAGTTAACAGAAGACTTAGACGCCAGGCTCTCAATAGTCAGAGAAGAGTTGTCAAGGATACAAAGCCTATGTGAACAAGGTGAGCCCAGTACAACCAGGTCAGAACGATTGTCCCGGTCCCACCCCTTAGATAAGTCAAATGAGGAAGGGTGGAAAAAAGGGGAGATACTATTCAGAATCCAAGAGGAGCCCACCCAGATAGTAGAACTAGGAGCGAACAATATGGGAGGAAGCGTAGGGGGAGGAGAAGTGGAAGGTGACGGAGGGAAGAGCTGTGGTGTGACCTGGAAGAAGACGAGCAGGAAGCTGGGAGATTGGGAATGGCGGCAGGAGGAAGTTTAGTGGAATTAGGGGAAACACCACTGGGGAAGACAATGGAACAGGAGTGGACAGGGAGGTTAAGAAACAGGACGGAAGGATAGCCATGGTGGGGAAAAAAGGAACGAAGGTGAGTATTGGGAAAGGAAGTAAGGGACGATTACAACTCCCATTAATACATCGGGGGGCAGGAAGACCAAATTGTATACCCTGGGCACAGATGGATAAGGCAAACCTACTAAAATCTCTGCCCCCGCTATCAGGTGGAGCTAGCAAGTGGATATACACCTTTGAGAAACACACTGCAGGGGTGCCCCTGGCCATTGGAGATGTTAAAAGTTTATTCGTGTCAGCAGTAGGGGACCAATCGGACAGGGTGTGGGCAAAAGCAGGTTTCCCGGGAATAACACTGGATAGTGATGGACATGATGGTGCTGCCTTCAATACAGTGCGCGCGCGCATTTGGGAAACATTGAGGGAAACATTTCCAGACACGCCAGATTTACAGTCAGTAATGCAATGCACTATGAATGATGGGGAAGAAGTTATGGATTACATTTTTCGGGTGCAGGAGATGTGGAGAGCTGAAATGGGAACACCATATGACCAGTCAACATCGTTATTTTACTTTATAATAAAAAGAGGGCTCCCAAAAGAAGTGCAAAAAGCGCTTGACAAAATAGCAGGGATTGAAGCGAAAGGATGGCCAGAGATACAGAGCATAATAGTGCACCATTGCAAAAGAATCAAAGAACGAGAGAAGGACGTGGCACAAAAAAGGCTGGCAGACGAGGCCAAGTTAGTACAAACGAAGCTGGTGAAGGTCGCAGCAGCTGTAGCAGCACTCCCACACGACAGAGACACGGAGGAGGAGGAGGGGGGACTGGTAGCGATACATGGGAGGATGGCTGCAAATTGGGCAGACAACGGGCAGAGACAGTGTAATGAACAGGAAGAATACAGAGGACAACAGTGGCAAGTGTGGCACCCCAGCAACAGAAGAGGTGGGTACAGGGGGCAAAGAGGAGGTGGACAGGGATATGGAGGTAATGACGGAAATGGGGGACCAGGCCCCAGAGACCCAGAGGGGGGCAAGGAAACTGTTGGAATTGTGGGATGTGGGGACATTTTTCGCGCGAGTGCAGAATCAGGCCTAACCCGAGTTACCAAGATGACCAATATTATGGGCACCCCCATCCGGGGAGCCCATACGGGTTGCCCCAGGATAGGGTAAGAGAACAGCAAGACCAAAGGGGGCAAGAGCAATACTGGGAAAGGCCACACAACGTTCAACAACATCCACAAAGCAGTGAGCACCTACCCTACACTCAAAACAACCCCTTCACTACAACATCCAACGGCGCGGCCGCCCCATATGGAGGAGTAGCTGTAGTTTCAGGTAACGTTTTCAGCCAAGGGGGAACAACTAGGCACCCAGCATAGGACAGCCCACAGAGAACACTCGCGTGTCCAATCTTATCGACAACCTTCAATGCAAGCAAGGAACCATTGATAGGAGCAGAGATAGGAAATAAACAATTCATCTTTATGGTAGATTCGGGAGCCGAAAAATCGTGCATACTTGAAGGCGGGTTTCCACTATCTAATCGTAAACGCAAGAGTTCTCTCGGGTGGTGGTCGAAGTTCCTTACACAGAAGATTTGGACGTGACAGTGGGGGGAAAAACAGTAAGGGCACCCAGATTGTATTATGAGCAATCCCCCGTCAACCTGCTGGGAAGGGATCTCCTAAGCAAACTGAACATGACTATTTTGTTTACAAAAAGAGGAGGGATTGTGTGCTCAACCCCCAGTGATGTGTTCTATGCGTGTGATGCTGGTGATATACTCAAGAGCAACATGCCCAGAGGTGCGCGGCATACCCGTGAACCCGGATATGTTCATTCAGGGGTTAAAAACATTAGCACGGGTGGTCCTAGAGTTGAAAAAACTAGAATGGAGAGTACCAGCAGAATTTGTCTTCCGCCCAATAGCTCGCCCCGAGATGCCAGGAACAGTGATGTCATGCAGTACAAATAGCCAAAAGAAAAGCTGTAATTGCAATGGACATACATGGCTGTGAGTGGCATACAGTATTATGCATAAACGCAGACATTACACTCCAAGATTTGTCAGACGAGGAGCTTTTCACAGATTCAGAGAGTGATGGAGAAATAATCATGGAAATAGCCATCCCTTGTGAAATAATGATACAGCAGAGGCAGGTGCCAGTGCAGTTAATGGCAGTAGTGGGCGCCCCAACTTCGTTCTTTAATGATGACATGCAGTCGGGGCCCTGGCAGTTGTGGACAACTGGTGGACAACTGGTCCCCACGACGTAGGGCTACTGCGCCGGGTCACACCAGGAAAGATCAATCTCAAGCCTTGAGCAATTCTGCCCCGGGTCAAACAATACCCCTTGTCCCGGGAAGCAGAAGAGGGAATAAAAGAAACAATAAATGCTCTACTCGCACAGGGGATAATAGTACCCTCGAACGCCCCGTGTAACACCTGTATTTACCCAATCAAAAAAGCGAAAGGAGTGGCCTGGAGGATGATCCAGGACCTACGCCCACTAAATGACGTCATCCAGAAAGAGTTCCCTTTGGTCCCAAACCCAGCATCCATTCTATGCAGCATATCAAAAGACGCATCTCACTTCACAGTGGTGGATTTGAAAAGCGCATTCTCCTCAATATCACTCGCAGAAGAGTGCAGATACCTGACAGCATTCACCCTAGAGGGGAGGAGGTACGAACACTGCAGATTGCCCCTGGGTTATTGCAAAAGTCCCAGCATATTCAATAGAACATTACATGAAGATCTTGGAAACATGACTGCCGACAGCACAATAATACAGTATGTGGACGATATGTTAATTTGCAGCAAAAACGAGGGAGAGTGTAGAAAATACTCCATTGCCCTTTTGAAATTACTAGCTCTAAAGGAGTACAAGGTGGACAAAGAAAAGTTGCAATATTGTCAATGCGAGTTGCTGTACCTAGTGCAATTGATCTCAAAAGATGGCAAGAAAATAATCCCAGACAGAGTAGCAGCTATCTCGGCTGTTGGGAGACCAAAGACAGTGAAAGACATGCAAAAATTCCTAGGGATGTGCAACTATTGTCGTGCCTGGATATTAGACTATGCTGCATACACACGCCCATTGCTCCAGGCACTCAAAGAAGCACAAAAGGAAAATACAGAAATACAGTGGGACTCAGAGTCGTGCGATGCATTCAAATCACTCAAAGAACTCATTTCAAGCGCACCAGTGCTCGCAAACCCAGATTATGAATGCAAGTTCTACCTGTTCTCGCACTGCAAGGGGGCTCTCATGACAGCAGTCCTAACGCAGAAAACATCACTAGGTCACAAGCCTCTGGCATATTACAGCGGGACTTTGGATGCAGTAATGCAGGGACATTTCGCGTGCGAACAGGCCCTCGCAGCCGCCGCGTCTCGCCATTGAGAAGAGCGCCACCATAGTAATGGGGTGCTCACTGAAACTGTATGTAGAACACTCATTGTTCGCCATACTTGAGCGATCAAAAAGCACATTAACCACACAGAGAGCCACCGCATATGAATTAATACTGTCAAGCGCCAATATACATGTGGTAAGGTGCAAAGTTCATCTCAGAACCATGCACTGTGGAGGATATACAGGCACATGATTGTGCAACATATCAGGGCGAGGACAATGGTACAACTGTATTGAGCAAGAATGCACTGGCGGAGGGAGAGGTATTTTTCATAGATGGGTCAGCTTCCATAAATTCAGAAACTGGAGAGAAACATGTGGGGGTGGCGGTCGTGCGACTGGAAGAAGGTGAGTACGAGGTCCTAATACAGCAGCGACTGCCAGCTCATTTCTCAGCACAGGCAGCAGAACTGGTAGCATTAATTGAAGCACTACGTGCAGCAAGAGGATGTGCATTAACAATTTACACAGATTCAGCCTACATGGCCACAACAGTACACAGAGGACTTGCCAGGTGGGGAAGAAGGGGGGGTCCAACAGGGCAGATGGTTCACTCGTACAACATGCAGAACTATTAAAGGAACTCATAGAAGCGTTGAAAGAACCCACCATGGTAGCAATAGTGAAATGCCAGGCCCACACCAATAATACTGATTTTGTCTCTTTGGGAAATGCGGCAGCAGACGCGGCTGCCAAGGAGGCATCATATCTAACAAAGGAAAACACAGGTGAGTACTTAGTGCGGAGAGAATCGGAGGCCGATGTTCCGGACGGGTACAATGCAATGCCGGTGTCTCAAATATTGGAGCTACAGGAAGGGGCAGCTGAGGACGAAAAGAGTTGTGGACAAAAAGATGGTGCAGCCAGTCTGCCACTGACTTACTATGCCGGCAAGACAACACAGGTAAAGTAATGATGCCAACTAAGTTATTAGAAACAGCATTCCAGCAGCTACACTTTCCAGCACACAATGCAAGACAACACATTGCGGCCGAGATACAAGAACACTGGTTAATTCCAGGGTTACAGGAACAACTCTCTAAGCTAGCAATGGAATGTACAATGTTTCAGATATACAACTCTGGCATGACTTTAAGAACACTGAGGGGAACGATACCCGAGCCGGTAGGACCTTTCAGAGAGCTGCATATAGATTATGCAGATATGGGTGAAAGATGCAACGGAGCGAGGTACATGATAGTGGTAGTTTGCCCGTTTTCACTGTGGGTAGAGGCAGGTCCCTGTGCCCGCCCAGATGCTAAATGCGCTGTGAAGTTTCTAGTGCAGGAAGTATTCCCCCGCTGGGGAATTTGCGACGTAATTCGCTCTGACAACGGCACACATTTTGTGAACGATCTCTGTAAAGAAGTAACATCATTGCTAGGAATAAAACACAAATTATGCTCGATTTATCACCCGCAAAGTAACGGTAAGGTAGAAAAGATAAATAGATTACTAAAAGGGAGACTCTCAAAATTGTGTTTCACCCTTAAGAATAATTGGGTGCACTGTCTCCCCTTGGCCCTGTTTGAGCTGAGGAATCAGCCAAGCAAGGACCACCATATGTCGCCCCATGAGATCGTAACACGGAGACGAATGCACACAGCACACTCACCTCTCCATAGACATTCAGATGCACACAGAAGTGCTACTGTACTAGGAGAGGAATTCAACGACTACCTAACTCACTAAGGCAGCACAAATGATAGCGAGACAAATTGCACCACCATTCGTAAGTGACGGGGAGAATGAAACACACACTCCAGAGAAAGAAAGCCCAATGGGTCAACTGGAACCAGGTGAAATGATATATGTTAGGAGCTTCGTGCATAGGTGGAATGCTCCAAGATTTCATGGCCCATACGAGGTGGTGTTTTGCACACCCACAGCGGTGAAAGTAAAGGGCTTGAGATATTGGATACATTTGAGAGATGTCCGAAAAGCCTATGACAGCGTGGGGCCAGTAGCAAGTGCAGAGGGCACTGACAGGGAAAATGTGCAAGAATAAAAGAAATTCACACCAGAGCATGTAAGGTTTATTGAAAGGGTCACTGTATTATAACAATGTTTATGACAAAATGTGAAATCCGTGATTTTGCTTTATCGTTTAATTTGAGATTTTTTCTTCTTGATTTTGGACAAAAGATTCTGTTATTGTATATGAGTTAACAATACAGATTATAAGAAATTGAATTAAATAACTATTTATATAGAAACAGGGGATTTGTGCCTTATTTAGACAAATTAGGGGATACAATTGTGTATTCATGAATATACTAGGTTTACTATTTGAAGCCTGATTTTGAAAATAACTTGAATAAGAAATATTAAGACACCAAAAGATAGTGTCCAGAAAGATATCTATGGTTGGAGTCCCTTTTTGTTCTCTAGTAGTCAAATGTATAACTTGTTCAAGCGACATTGGCACATTTTGAAATTGGATAGAGATATTTCTCAATACATTTCGGACAAACCGAATATCATTTATACTAAATTACCAACCCTTCAGACTAAACTCAGTCCGTCTTTCCCGAACCCAACAAGCAGACCACCTGGCTTAGTAGACAAGGTAAAGGATTTAATAAATGTGGAACATGTAATTTCTGCAAGTGTGCCCTTTCTCCCACAAAGATTGTTACCTGCCATGGAGGACTGCAGATGGAAATAAGACATTTTATCAATTGCAAAACCAAATTTGTAGTGTATCTGGGAGCTCAGAGTCAGAATTCACGAACATCTAGCAAATTGGAACAATCAGGAACCAAAACTTCCCATGGCCCTCCATTGGCAAAGCCAACATCAGAATGACAACAGTAAAGATATTTGTCTTGGCTTACTGCAAGCAAAACTACATGCCAGAGGAGGAGACCAACAATTATATCTACGGCAGTTGGAAGCCCGTACTAATGCAAACACAGATGTCTAAAACTTGAACTCAACAAAGAGCATTAGCTTAATATCTTTCTTTAACCATATCCGGAATTGCATGCCTAGAATCTATGATGAAATGCATCAACATATTAGGCCTTATGAAATTTTATTGTCCAAGTTACTTAGAATAGCAGTGTGGAACCCCAGATGAACAGTCCAATATATGTGATAATATAACACATTAGTTACACTCTTACATGGAAAATATGTGACCTGCTATCAAGCGCAATTAACTCATCTGCTGATAAGCTGTTAATAACGTATTATTATGAAATTACATTTACCAATTGTATGGAAAAGTAGAGACCCGCTAACAAGCGAGAAACAATCTATCTGCTAACAAGCTGTTTAAGACAACGGCCATTTGCAAGACCAATATGGGGCTGAACATAACTGAGCCCCCGTTTTGAACAACTTCTTTTATCAAGACAGATTCTAATATAGCCGCATCTAACAAGTAAAATAGTTTGAAATAATTACAATAAAAATCAAAAAGCTCAGAAAATAATTACAGGGGCATTATGCAGTAATCAACCTTACTTAATAAAAATATAGTGGGCCTCATTACGACCCAGGCGTTAAGGGTTAACGCCGTTGTTAACCCTTAACGCCTATTCTGATTTTAACGGCTGCTTTTAGCAGCCGTTAAAATCCATGGCGCTAACCTGCCATGATGCTAATTACGCCACCGTAATTTATGGTGGCGTAATTAGCGCCTTCCCCACTCCCATTATGCCCTATGGGGCAAAAATGGGAATGGGGAAGGGAAAATGGGAAATGGGGATTTACCGCCCCACTCACCTTGGAATGGGGCGGTAAATCCGCCATCCACCATGGTGTAAACATAGTTTACACCATGGTGGTAAAGTTGGCGCAATTAGCGCCTGGGTTGTAATGACCCCCAGTGTGTATTAGCAGTAGGATTATGCAAAAGACTCTTGCTGTGTTTTTTATTTACCTGGCAAAGATGATCTTGCCATAATCACAAAAAGAGTGCTATACCTATGGTCACATATGTAATGGAAATATAATAATCTGCATACAATAATGTTGACATTGATGCAGTGACTGACACCCACGCTCAGGTGACCGGTCACATGACCTCTCGCTAAACGTACAAATAGCGTGCCTAAACACCAGACCAGCCTTTGCTGGAGCAGTAGCAGGCATCTTGCATTCACGCCTATGAATACATCGGCTCACAAATTTGGTAAGCGCAGATAGAATCATGCCTGCATAATTTAAACAAACCCCCCTTCCAAATGTGCTAACACGAATATTCCCCAATCCTGTCACAAACACGAACGGAATGTACACTTCCAGACTCACCACAAAGTGGCGAAAATCTCGCATTTTCGCATAGGAAGACATTGGGCCTCATTACGAGTCTGCCGGTAACCGAGGCGGTAAAACCGCCTGGTTACTGCCGGACTCGTATTACCATTCCGCCTCCATGATTTCCGGAATTACCGCGGCATTACAACCCCAGTGACCCGGGAATTCGGAGGTGGAATGGTGTTAATCCCCATTCCCATTGAGTCCTATAGGACTCAATGGGAACGGGGATCATGGAAACACCGGCACCATCTCGTGATGGTGCCGGTGTTTCCTCGTCTGCCTGCAGGCGGGCAGTGTTAAACCCGCCAGGTCAGACCTGGCGGGTTTGACACCTCCGCCTGTAGGAGTTGTGATCACCCGGCATGGAAACAACGGTGGCGGCGGGTTTACCACCACCGTTGTTTCCATACCGGGTCGATTGTAATGAGGCCCATTGACTTGCAAATCAGTTAAGCGTAGAAAGAAGCATGTTTGAATAACTAATCTCCCTTACAAACGCTGTGTTAACACAATTATTTCCCATCCTTGTTACAGCCGTTCATGGAACGTACAATTCCTTACTCAACGCACAATGACAGCTATGTTGCGACTAGGTGGGCCACCTGAATAAACACAAGTGAAGTTATTTTCTTTAATGCATGGCATATACGGGACAGCATTATAATAGGTAAGCTGTTTTTGGCCCTGACTATTAACTTTCTAGTTACAAACAGTTAGGAATGAATATATCATATGGTGCCATTCCCTTATTAGACAGGGTGCCGCCCAGACAAAGGATTCAAACAACAATAAACTATATTGTTCCAAAGCCCAGGAGCAGTATCAAATCGCACACTACGAACAATATTGACACATGTAATGCATTGAGTTTACTCAATATTTATTATCCAGTATTTAACCTTTATCAGGAGTCTGTGCAAACTAACTCATCGAATACCGAGGAATACCGAGGAGCCCGGTTACTTCCATGTGCACCCACCGCAGGTCTCTTTATCGTACAAAAGATGCCAATGCCTGCTAACCAAATTAGTGCAAATAGTTGGAAATGTATGAAATTAAAATGAGATGCCCTCTTTATTAGTCAGGTTAACACCTAGAATAAGTAAGCAAACTAATAGTCACGACATTGCTCATATTTTAAAGAGCTGACCAACCCAAATTGCCAACCACAGACAGTGGTCAGGTAACATATTTGCTTTGCACCAATTTATATTATTATTTGTCCCAATAGACAACAGGCCGTCACAATATGGGCCAGTACAAAATAAGATGTTCAGTTGCATGGGGGCTCCTTTTGTGTTTCCATTCCATGTTGTTTTTGCTGTGAAATGGAGTTTCAATCAAGTGTGAGACCTTCAAAGTACAGTCCCAAAATAGTCAAATTGTTTACTTAAATATTCTTATAAAACAATTTTGAACATGCCGAATGTCATTGGAGATGTCACAATAATCTCACAAATGTCTTTTCCTCTGTCTTTTCTACCTCCTCTCTTCCCCAACAGTGTACCTATGTGCTAATATTTGATTGTTAACAACATGCGTAATCTCGCTTGGGGATCATTTGGACAGTACACTATTTCAACTCAAGAGTCATATTGTTTAGTATGCCCTGACGAGGACCCAGCGGGTCGAAAGACGTGTTGGCATTTCTGTGTTTGGCAATCTTGCACCTTGGAAATTTTCCATATCAGATTATCTGATTAGTGGGCAATTTTGATTTTGATAATTCTGAGCCTTGGTGATCTCCTTATTAGACAATCTAATTATTGGCAAAGCATACTACTTTACAATTTGTGAAAAAAATGAACTTGTAGACATCTGTTGATATTAAATTATATACATACTTTGATTTTGATCAACATGTGAAGTCACTATATGCACCACATTTCAGACAATTCCACTCATGGTTCCATATCTTTTCTTATTCTCACGAGGAGTGTAGAGCTCAGAGGAGGGGAATAATTGGTTTACGTATAGGAGTATACCTATTGTATTGCACATGTAAATACTGTCTACATATTCAGAATGTATGCCTTCACAAAGCCTGAGCAAGAGCCAAACAATAGCATGTGCCTCCGAATGGAGTATTTTGGCACTTCTTAACCATCATACTACTTTGATTTCTAACCAATACATATTATATTTGTAACAGTTACTCTAGAAAATCTTTTATTAAATTAGAAGGCCAAGCACAAGCAACCTACTGTACCCTTTTTCTTTGAATCCATAGCATAACTACATAATTGCAATGGTGTTTTGGTGTTTACCCGTTGAATACATAGAATTGTTTAACCAAATAGAGTGTTACTCGTCTTCTATTGCTATGTGATACCCGTTTAATCAATGGAATTGCTTAACCAAATAGAGTGTTACTCGTCTTCTATTGCTATGTGATACCCGTTTAATCAGTGGCATAACTTCATCATGGCATAGCTTCATCAATGGCATTTACAATGGCTCTTACAATTATTTGTGTGGTTATCGGCTGAATCAATAGCATAGTTCCAGTTTCTGCAGCCTTTGGCTCTTCAGATGTCTTGCTCTACAACTCCCACTGGTACCAGCCAGTAAAGTCAATTGTGAAGTTTCATGGGAGCAATAGTCCAAAACATCCTGGGAGCCACAGTTTTTAGGAAGACTCTGGCATATCAAAATCAACTAGTATTGTGTTATGCATTGAATCCACTTCATAGCTAAACAAACTATTATTTTGTTATCTGTTGTATCCATAGCATTGCTGCATAAACTATTATTGTATTCACTTTTAAATCCATAACATAGCCACATCAATCGCAAATGATAGCCATTGAACCTATAGCACAGTCATATCAATTGCACTGCGACCCCAGTTGAATCCGTAGCATAGCTACATACGAGTTTACATCTTAATCCATAGGAAAGCAACATCAATTAATATTGTATAACGTTTCAATCCATAACATAACTGCATCAACTAATATTGTGTTACCTGTTGAGGCCATATTGTGGGATTGTCGGATGTATTGACCCACTCCGCTATCTTATGCATCATCACTCAGATAGTTATGGTGCAAGAAACAGCAACAATGGCGGCAAAACCCTTGTGTGCGCCAAAAACCTCCAAAACCGCGTGTTTAAATGCACAAAAAGATGGACGCACAACCCGCCACCCATCGTGCATATGTGGTGGGTTAGAGCACACACTGCAGCAAATGTTCCAATGGGCTCCATAACCAGCAGAGTGCAGAGAGAGAAGCAGCATTTTGCAAATGAAACTCCAAAATGTACCTATAAATAACATTTGCTTTGTTACTAAAAACTCCAAAATGCCAATACCAACATTCACAATCTTGCCTGGTTCTAAAAGTCATATGATCTAATGAAGCATGGTGAATATACAAAGTCCTAAAGTGTAAAGCGCTAAATCTTTCCACAGAAAAACTGGATTTTCTGTAAACTGACAGCTCCTGTCAAAATCTGTGTGCATTACACTGGGCTACCAGGGAGTGACAGCTGTCAGATGAGCTCCTGATGAAATCTCAAAGTATCTAAACTAAAAGTCTGCCGGATTAGCAAACATAAAAGGATTGGGGCTAAAAAGAATATAAATCTCAGTTGTGTTTTTGATCCACCAGATTTAAAGCTAAGAAAGTAATGTATTTATGTTTGATGCAATAAATTTGGTTTCTGCTGGATTTAAGAAATTAAGAATACATTAGCCTGGCTGAGCTGCAAGGAGTGGAAAAACAGGTTTCTCCCAAGGGGAGGGAAATCCTGTCAGCAGAAACTCACTGGGCAATGATAATGTGGGTTAGGCCAGACTTTTGTCTACAAAAAGAGAATGAACAATGGCAGATCCCTCAGCCCAGGAAATGGATGTGTGAAAGGGTTGTAAACTGCTCCTGGAGGGAATTCCCCAAAGGAGGGGGCTACTCCTGGACTCCAGGGAGAGACAAAGGCGCGGGCCATTTGCTGTTAAGAAGGAACAATGAAACATTTTTAGAGACTCATAATGTGATTCAAAGTGGTGAAAAATATAAAAAGGACATAGTTGTTAGTCTAATTTTTGGCTGCACATTTTAAGAAGCGGTAGAACTGTGTAACATTCAGGACAGGAATGGTAATATATGTGGTTTTATGTTAACGGTATTAATGTTAGAATTGTGAACATTTACACACATATCCCTATGTTAAACACACACATTTGTGAACAGTTGCAGACAATTTGGAAAATGTGTTCATGGCGAAAGGACAACATTCTGTAGAAAGGTGAAACAAGATCCCACAGCTGCTGGATTTTGATGAACAGATGCTACATAAAATATGGAATCTTTGTGTGTCATTTCTGTGGAGATTACCAATGTAGAAATATGTATTTAGGATAAAATCCGATTTTGACACTAGTGGCTGAGGGGAGGTTTTGAAGGACTGTAAAGCTAAACCATAAATGTGACATCATCCGTCCTTGATCCAATCACTCAGATGCAAGGCGGAGATGAGGTCATGATCCAATCCCAGTTCACAGGGGCAGACTTAGCTAAGCCGGCCCATACACCCCTTTTGTGATGTCATTTGAAAGGATAAATGGAGACAGCTGACAACACATAGGAACTCACTGATTCACTCACTTTCCTGATTCCGGCGAAGCACTTTGTTCCAGCATTCTACATCCAGCTTTATCATCCTTACAGATCCAGATGCCAAGACTCTTGCCAAGCAGTAGAGAACTATTGACTTTCAGCAAGGCCTAAACCCTCAAACGTATTCTCACAACCCAGTGGAGCGGTGTGGTGTGGGAAGGCCTTCTGGGCTAGTATCCTGAAACTCTCTGGCTTGCTACCACAAGGCTTGCCTGAGGAACACGCTAGCCAGCTGAATTGAAATACCCAGAAACAAGAAGGGCAGATCCTGTGCAAATCCGGTGACCGGCCTAGCTGATCCAGTCATGCGCCTGATGTGCTGTCCTTCCTTGACAGACCCAATCCATGACCAGAACTGACGGTCCAATTTGATAACCTATTCTGTAAATATTAATAGGAAGAACAGTGACCCATAATATATCTGCATTGTGTGATCCCAATCTCAAACCCATCCCATCCTTAATTCAGAACCATAGTATTGCTGGAACTATCCTTGCACTGACTTTTCTCTCATCTGTGTTACTAAACCCTAACTTCTTATTGATTTGATTAAGAAAAGTAATTCCCAAACCAAACAGAAACTATCACACATGAATAGTTATGAGCGGCCATGAATGACGGAGTCCTGTGTGCCATCCTTTTTTTCGTAGTCTTTAACATAGTATAATAAAACATATCTGTCATCTTTAAACCCAAATTTCTGATTTCCCTTCTCGTGTCTTTTTTGCAAAAATGACTCTTACTAAAACCTCTATAACATCGTCAGTTTTTGTGATAAAAGCGAAATTTCAAATCCTACTTGTACCTACTATCCTTAGCTATCCATAGAACCCTTATAGCGAAAATCACACAAGGAAAAATTTGCAGCGATTTGACTTTATGAAAGATTTTACACGTGTGAATTAGCTTTAAATTATTTCCTACCTTCATGTTGAGATTTCAAATGTTTTCTTCTGACTAAATCATTGCTTGTGATTGTCTGCATCTGTTCAAAGAGGCTCCCATAGGAATTAAAAATAATTTAAGCCTTTTCAACCACGTTTGGTGTTTTTGCTCAGACAATTCCAAAGACAATTTCAAAGCCATTTTGACTGTTGAAAAGTCAATTCCGTTTTTCTCTTGTGTTTGAAGGGGAAAAGTGGGGGATGATGTTCTGTTTGATTTATGTTATTCCCGAGTACCTGCTCTCTCCTCACATCTATTTATTTGCCTATTGGTGGGTTGAGGGGTGTTGCAGGGGGAACCTCTAACCATAGTGCCTTCTGTTCCAAACCAACACAAACGTATTCTCTTCTGTGCTGCAACTGTTTTTGTGCTCATTACTTGATTCCTAGTGTATTAAAGATATTATTCAGTGTTCTGTCACCCCATTGGTGATGGTTGTTACCTATTAAAATATATTGTGATTACATTCTATATACTTAAATAAATATTTACCTTTGAAAACTAGCCTGATTCGTGGTTCAGTGTGACCGGGGGGTCTCAGGAGAAGGGTGTGATATGAGTGGTATATCGTTCAGAATATTGAACTTATGGATAAAAATAAATAAGAGTCTCATTTGGGCACTACATGTGGGGTGTGACTTGGGTGTGTGCCAGATTGAAATCACTTACACCTTGGGGACTCAGGTCCGGGATCCTGAATTTGACATACCACTCGTGACAGTCTAACACAGCGTGCTAGCCAGCGCGGTACATACACCTTGTTGGGTTACCATACTGCGCTACACTGCACAAGCACCCCTCAAAAGAAATACTCAAAGGAATTGGGCCTGTTTTGAAAAAGTAAAGTAACCCTGAGATAAGTCAGAAGGAAATTAATATTTCTGGAATGGTGACACCAGTGGAAATTAATATTTCTAGGGAACACTTCCTGTCCAAATTGTTTGTCAGGGTTGAATGGCCAGAACAGGACGAACAGGTATGGCTGCAGGGAATAAAACAACAAATCGCTGAAATCAACCTTGATACCTTGCAGGATAAGGGTCCATTACATCAAGCGCTTAGCGAGCTGTACATGGCCCCAAAAATAAAAGAGGAGCAGTGTAAAATTGCCAAAATAGCAGCCTACCTGTACCTCCACATAGGAGTCATACAGGAAAAGCACACAGACCATGTAGATTTGACAAAGAGGCAAGGGGAAGCACTGCAGAAAATCCAGAGCAGTCTGGACTCTGCAGAGCAAAGGCTCCAGGATAGCAAAGAAGCTGAAACAGAGGCTAGGCAGTATGCCACCAAACTCCAAGAAGATCTGGCTCTCTTACTGCAAATGAATGCAGAGCAAGATGTCCAGGTGCAGACACTGCAAAAAGAGTGTCAGGAAAAGTTGGACTCTCTACAACAGAGTCAAAAAAAGCTGGAGCAACAGTTAGTTTTCTTGCAAGACCGCATAGACAAATTAAAAGAGGAAAATAATAAATTAATTATTAAAGACCTAGAATCCCAAGCAGAGTTTGATGAAGAGCGCCAGAAAGCTGGTGTACTTAAAAAGCAGTGGTACGACCTGGCTGCTCAGAGCGGCACTCTAAGTCAGGAGAGGGGCACCTTAGGCCAGGAAGTCAGCCATTTAAAAACAAAGTTGGAGGAAAGTAAGCTGGCCCTTCAGGAGTTTGGGGAAATCAAAATTGATTATGAAAAGCTGTTAAAGCACACCAGGCGGGTGGAGGATGCTTTGGCAAAAAACAATCAGACCAACAAGGACCAAGGAGGTGAGTCTCCTGCAGCAAAAATTGGCCCAATATTCCCAATTCAGGCAAGAAGCACAGAGAGACAATGAGGCTCTCTGTGAAAAGAATGACAAGCTCCACAAACAGATTGACATGCAAGAACAAATCATAGAGACCAGTAAGGCCTTAATCATCAGGTAATAGGGGCTGAAAGAGATGAGGAAAGATGGGAAAGAGAACTCCTGAGCATGACCTCAGGACCCCTGGCATCAGGGATTTTAATCCCTTCAGTTCCATGGACTCTGCCACCCTCATGTCCTCTGGCTCATATGAGCCAAGGGCCACGGGGATGGCAGACATCAACACAATGGGAAATATGGGACTGACAGATCAGCGCCTCCCACAAATGGATGGGTGGGCATCTATGTACAGGTTCCCAAATATTAGGGCCAGCCTCTCTGATCAGGGAGGCTCCAGTGAGGGGAGAAAACATCACCTACCAAGGGATCAGTCAGTCAAATTTGGTAGAGAATTCCATGAAAGGTGGCCCACAAAGAGCATCTTAAAAACCTCTTCCCAGCTAGGGCAGTGGGGGCGTGGGGGGTATTCAGCAAATCCTGGGAGCAAGGGAGAGATAGAAGACTCTTCTGAGGGCCACAGGTCTCAAGAGACTAGGCTCTCACCTTCTGCCAGCCATTCCCAAGCCCGCAGAATCAGGGAGAGCATAGAGGATCAGACAGCCAGCTGCGGTAGCAGTGCCTCTGAGTCAGAGTCTGAGTAGACTAGGATGACCAAAACAAAAAGGCCAAAAGAATTAAGAGGGCCCTACTTAAAGATCCCCTGAAGCAAATCAAGGCTATTAGGAGCATCATAACGCCATACCATAAAAATGCCAAATATTAAGTTTGGGAGCACCTCGAATTGTATGAGCAAATGATGGATACTTTCCACCTGAAGGATAGCCAAAGCTGCATTCAGTATATCAAGTGGACATTTTCCCCTGAATACTCCAGCTTCTTTGCGGGGCTGGAGGATCTGAACCTCTGAAGATGGTCCATCTATTGTCAGTCTAGAAAAATGGATACATCTCATGATTGATGGCAAACGTATTTTGGTGGCCGTGGGCCAACCGTCTCATGTACGATACGATAGAAATACAGGTTTCCAAGTTTACCAATGATCGGCCATTTTGATGTAACAAGGATCGCCATTTTGTTTTCTAAGAATTGCTCATTGCTTTCTGTTCTTATTGCTTCGCAGCACATTTTCTGCTTACACTGCTCGACTGTTAATATTGTTGTCTGAACCTGAAAGGACAAGGCCGCAGGGCCGCGAGGCTAATAAGAGTTTCTTGAAACACAACGTAGGCAGCGCCAGAAAGGAATGCCCGACTCCCTCCCGAATGTAGCCTTGAAGCAGAGCCGCAGGGCATTTAATCATTTCACAGCTGCCAGCCAGTCTCGTTATATGCTAGAATATGTTAGAATAAAGCAGCTAAAGGCTTGAATTATGCTCTTCCTACGGCCCCCCCTTTACCGAGCCCTGTAGAGCGTGTCGGCTCCCAGGACATGAATAGCACCTCATAGATAGCAAGGTCTGGAATGTGACTCTTCCCCCGTATGTAGCTCGCTTCCAAGAACAGAAGCACTGTGTTCTGTTCAATGACTAAAAATGCCTCTGCACTTGCAAATTGCATATTGTTACTAGAATAGATATTTGAAGGTGTCATAATTGTCGAAAGTGTCCATCATCACACCGAGTTCAAAGAAACCCAATAAAGGGGGGGTGTTAAACATGTCATAGCTGATTGTATGATATGCATTTTGTATATATGTAACTGATGTACGTAATTCACTCTCTTGCGTCCCTCGAGGTCTAGAGATACACGTCGCGGGGCGTGAGACCGAGTTGGCCAACTGAGACTATTTGCTTTGCAATAAACCCTAGCTTTGGAAATACAACCTCGTGTCTGGCGTATCTATCGTGTGTGGCGACTTGCCTTGTTTCCATAGATGTAAGGGACCCCCAGGGGCCCCTTTCACTATAAGGTGGCCATCTTAAAGCATTTCTCAATACACAGAAACCCTCAAGAGGCCCACAAGGCGGCCTCCAATCTGCAATGTGGGGAAGATCAGGGCCCGTAAGAATTTGTCCAAGAGCTGAAACGTGCCTTTGCGCAGACCACCAGGAGGGTGCGCACAGACAGTAGGGAATTCATCAATACTTTTTTTCATGCACTCCCTAAATACATTATTAACCAGCTGGTGAGGGACTTTCATGAGAAAAGATCACTAGACTTGGTCATTGAACAAGCAACTCGCGTTTACGAAGTGTAGAAACCAGTAGAAAATAAAAGTGCCAATAAAAGCCCAAAACCAACCAATACCCCTGCTTCTGCTAAGGTGGCGGTGGTGAAGGTTGCCCCCATTTTAGATCTGGAGCTGGGGGGGGGCTAAAAACAGTCCTGCACAAAACCCTACTAACCAAAGACCCAGAAGGCTCTCGGCCAATCCCAAACAGGGAGTCAGGGAGGTAACCCCACAAATGGGACCCCTAAATCCCCTGACTACATCAGCCCATGTTACAAGGGCAGCAGACCCATCATGGGCTATGTGTGGACTCCCCCAGCCCAAGGGGGGATCCAACCGGGCAGCTGCCAACCCAGGAAACTTCCCTCCTAACTTTCCCCAGGAGGGCAGTACTCCCCCAAATACCGGGTTGAGTTTCTTTCCCTGGTACCCGCCAAACATCAACCCCCAAAACTACCCTTCTTTCTTTCCCCACATTCCTGAGCCCAGACCGGCCAATCCGTGAGAGGGGAGGCCAAGGGTGAAGGGGTACCAAAACTATCCCAACCAAGGGTATTATGGGAGAAGGGATAGATACTCTTCCCGCGATCAACCTAGGGTAGACCAGAGGACCCCCTACCAGCCAGAGCGGGTGTCCCAACTGGAGCGCCAGGTCCAGAACTTGGCACACGATCTGGGTTGCATGTTGAGGGCTCAGCAAAATCCTCAGATGAACATGGTGACTCAGACCCCTCAAATTAGGGGTCTGGTACTCTAGAACAATGATGGGGAGAGAACCCTGACAACCCACCAGTTCCCAGGGAGGAGGCACAGAACCGGAACCAGAATCGCCTGCCCCCAAAAGTCTGCAACCTGAAGAACAGAGGGCAGTTAGGAGAAATAAAGAGCCTAAAAAGACCCATTTTGTGGAGGAGGTTTGAATCTTCCAATTTGAAGGAGAGGGGTTCTCAGAGGATTCTGGGAAAAGGATCTTCTCCTTCAGGGATGGGGTACTCCTCCCAAAGTAAAATGGGTCCCAAGAGATCCTGATCAAGACTGGGTAGATGTGAGGACCGAGTTAAAACTGACCATCATTGAGACCCAGAATGACCAGCTGTCATGATGCCTACCCCCGGGGACCCAGACCAAGTCCCGAAACCCCGGAAGCAGGCATCAAGTTACCCCAAGCAAGCCCAACAACCCCTGCTAGGGGCTATTTGGGTGCAGTCCTGGCGCCTATGGCGCCAGTCTCGAGAGTCAGTCCTGGAACCATAGGCGCCAGGCTCATAGATTAAAACTTACCTGATGCAGACCATGCTGCAAACTTACCTGATGCAGACCATGCTGCAAGAGCTCCAAGCCAAAAGAGGCTTAGAAGGGACTATTTTACCTAGGGACTATTTTTTTACTTGGGTGGGGCTGGGGAGGAATACTTACCAGGGACTACTTTGGGGGCTATTTAAACCACACCCGAAGAGTAGCACACGCTTCAAGTTATTCTGCATCCAGCAGCGTAACACTCACCGTGCCTGCAAGTCTGCATCCAGGCTTCTGCCACGCCCGCCTCGAGTTTGGAGCTCCTAGAAAAAGGGAGAAAGAAGGAGAAAAGGTTAGAACAAGAGCAATACCTTTGATCCTTACCTGAATTCCCGCGCTGAAATCATCGGCCTTCGCAGCATCTTCACATTTCACCGCATCCTCCTGCATGTTCCCGCCGCACTCCGGCACCTAAGGAGAAGACAAGAACAGCAAGGTGAGCCAAGGGAATACACAGAGGAATACCCCCCATAGACTTACCTGATTTTACCACCGGGGTACTATTCTTCTTCATGGGTCGGCGCAGCTTCCACTGCATCCTAGCCGAATCCCAGCCCCTAAGGGGAAACAAAAGGACAGCAAGGTGAAACAAGGGACTAACAAGGGGAACCCTCCTCACCAGAAAAGACTTACCTGATTTTACCGCCGGAGGCATTATTCCCCGAGACTTCATACTTTCTCTCAGCGCCTGAATAAGGGAGAAAGCAACAGGTTACATATGGACATTACTTTATCGAACTGTGTTGGATAATACAAATCCTTACCAGAACATTACCGGTTGCCACGAGGAACTCTTCAGTAAGGTCAAGCTGCAACCTGCAAGGAATCGGATAAGAGTGAAAGTCAGGCATTTGAACTCTTACGAACTACATACTTACGGCGTCCTGCCGGGAATATCTGAGTCAATATTGTCCTGGAACTCACCAATTCCTTCGAGCCAGTGAAGCAACTGGTTATCTACGCGCCCCTGCGTTCAATGCAGGATGGAGAGCTCATCTTTTCAAATCATCATGTGAGACTATAAGAGGGGACATCCAAGGTGATCAGTGGGGAGAACAACGGGGTGGGGGGATTTACGCTCAACTCCACGGGTGGTTAATTACCTTTCTCCACTTGCAGAAGAATATTCCTACGGGCCAAGCAAACGAAGCTAGGTGGGCCAGTCCAGTCCATCATCTCTGCCCTACGTGTCACATTGGTGGAGATTGCAGCAGTCCAGTCCAGATCGACGCCTCTGTGGGAGCCAGGTGAGCGTAACACCAGCAAGCAAATCATCTGCCCCAAACCAATTCTGGTGACTGCCTCCAAAAAGAGGGGTCTGGGGGGGCAGCCCAAAATCAGAACCAGGGGAGTCCAAAACTCCCCCCATATCCAACTGTCACCTTTTTCTACCAGGTTCCCAAGATCCCAAACAAAATCCTGCCCAAATCACCCCTCTGTCAAAATCCAGAACAAAGAAATTAACCCACCAATTGGCCAAAAATGTGCATTATCTTTGCCCCCTTGAGGAAAAGGAGGGAAGATTGTATGCACCGGTCCAAATACAGGGGCAATGTACATTTTTGGCACTGGTGGACACTGGATCCCAAGCCACCCTTCTGTCAAAAAGGGCCTTTGATCAGCTGAATTCGGGAAGGGGGTAGAAATACCAAATTCCTCTCACCCCTCTTCCTGGACAACTTCAGAACTTCGATGGGAAGGAGATTCCTGTCGAGGGAACTGCAGATTTAGACATTAACATTGGGCGACACAAGGTGAAGCACCCGGTCAAAGTTGTGACTCTAGAGGACACACCATGTTTATTAGGGAATGACATCCTGCGTAGATTAGATTGTCTCCCCTAATAGATTGTGTAAACAAGGTCCTCTGGACCCAGACTAACTGACCAATAAAACTAAAACATAGTGTCACCCATTTTAGTTTAAATGCCACATGCCACGTGGTTGAACAAAAACCTGACCAAACTGAATTCCAAAACAACCAAATCCCTGATGTGATAGTAATTACAGTAGGACAACAAACTGGTGATGGGAAGTCCTCTCTATTTCTGAAAACCAACCTTCCTTCCAGTCTTAAGTGGCAATCCACATTGGAAGGGAACACTCTGAAATTCTATACAAATTCACAATCAGAAAATCCCATTTCTATAGTCCACAATGATGAGAAACCAGCTCAAAGCTTGGCTGACATTTAGAAAATTGGAGATCAGTTGTTCATTCCTATTCAGTTAAATGAGGGGAAGGACTCTGTTCTCGCCCGAGTGTGTGTGAACAACGGTAAGAGCTTCATCAGCAAAGCCATGCTCCGAAAACTCCCAAAAGATCCAGCCATTCCCACATTTAAATTGATAGACTAATGGGAAATGGACCTGGAAACACCCAATTCCAAACATCTCCTGCCTAGCAGGTGCATGCTCAAAATACCCATAGGCAAGAAGAGCATAGTCCATCATTTTTAGTCATGTGAGATGTCCCTGCTGCATTTTATTTAGGCAGTGACATCCTCAATCGCTTTGCCATTAGTTTAGACCTAATAAACTTCAAACCCTGGTCCCGATTAGCGGGTAATCCCATTGACTTTGATGACCCAGAGAAAGCATTTTGGTCAGCTCAACTGCTGCCATATGCAGTTGAAATTCAGATTGGAGAGGAAGTCACCATGCCAGAATGGACCCGAGAATTCTCACTTGAAGTAAAAATTAAAAGAGGACAGAAATTGGAAAATCCTGACCTATGGTCACCTCAATGCCCATTTCCAACAGCAAGGGTTGGGGTTAAACAAAACACCACTAGTTAAAACAGAACACAATATCATTCCAATAGAGTGGATAACAGCGACCTAAGGAGTATCACTCTGGGCGCAGGCACCATTATTGGAATGGCGGTTGATGACTGACATTTTTCCATAGATTTAGGTAACAAACTGGTAGGACCAATCCCCAATGACTGTTTAGATTTAGGTAACGAACTGGTAGGACCAATCCCCAATGACTGATTTGACAGTGATAGCGACAATGACACAACACCAGACAGGATCTTCACCCGGCATGGGGGGAATTTTGCTGGTGTATCTTCCTGCCCTTATGGTAAGGAAGATGTGACTTGTGACTTCAGGAGGGATGATGTGATCTTTCAAATCCACCAGGATGGCAATCCCCACCTGAAGCCATCACTCCAAGTCAGTACTTTGACCAGGGACTTCTTCACCCAGCTGGAGGAGGCCGCTGATATAGCTAAACCAGAAGTCTTTCTGGGCTTCAGGCAGATTGTTGAAGAGAGAGTCAACCTAGCTGATGCCTGTGAGACTCTGGAGCAAAAGCAAAAATTGAAAAAAGTTTTATTAGATTTTCAAGATCTCTTTGCGGTGGACTCATATGACTGTGGTCGCACTGATATCCAAACAACAATTCCCACGGACCCTGGCATGACTCCAGTGTTTGTGAAGCAATATCACTTGCCTCTCGCATCAGTGGAGTCCCTTACTGAAATAATTAAGAACCTTGAGTCCCGTGGGACAATTCGTCCAGTCCACAGCACCTTCAACAATCTGGTGCTGGGGATTTTGAAACCAAACGGCCAGTGGAGACTCTGTGCTGACCTAAGGGAGCTCAACAAACGGGTCCATACATTCCCATGGCCTCTTCCCTACATTGACCAAGGCCTGGCCCAGATCCAGGGGTCAAAGGTATACACTGCCATTGACCTGACCAATGGGTACTGGACTGTACCTGTCAGTAGGGAGGACCAATATAAGATGGCCTTTACCTTCAGGGGGCAGCAGCACATTTGGACCCGGACTCCCTTCGGATACATCAACTCCAGCAATGAATTTAACATCTCTCTGCATAAGGCCATGCCCAACTTGGGTGAAAGGGGTAACCTGGCCTATGTAGATGATGTTCTAATCAAAAGCTCAACTGTGGAGGAACACATAGCAGAGAGCCATTATGTTCTGACACAGTTGAGGGCTGCTGGAGCAAAACTCTCTTTCCAAAAGGCACAGTGGTGCAGGACCCATGTCAACCTCTTGGGGCATGAGATAACTCCCCAGGATCTCTGTCCCCAGGAAAAGAAAGCAGAAGCACTCCAGAAACTAAAAAGACCCCACAACTCTGCGGAAACTAAGAAGCCTCCTTGGACTGAATAATTACAGTAGAAAGTTCATTGAGGATTACGCAGAGATCACAAGACCCCTGATCCATCTGTTAAATGGGGGGTCAAGTGGGAGTTGGGTCCAGAACAAGCTGAGGCAGTAAGACAACTCAAAATAAGCCTCTCACAAGCGCCTTGACTAGCTTATCCTGTCAAAAACATGGAGTTCTTCTTGCAGACAGGCTTCTCAAATACATGCTTGACTGTGGTATTATACCAAAAGCATGACAAGGTCAATAAAGAAATCTCCCATGCGAGTAAGACTTCATCTCTGTGGAGGAAAAATTCTACGATTGTGAGAAGGCACTCCTGCAAACGGTGTGTGCATTGAAGAATTATTGCCCGTTTATCCAGGGGGAACACATCATAGTGGAGACTCCACACCAGCCTCTGTTATGTCTTCAAAGTGACAAAATCCGACTAGAAATGTGAGTAATTCCTGAATTACTTCCTGGATTCTGTCAATACAAGGCTTTCGTGTGGAGGTCCGATATGGTCAAAACAAGAAGAGTCCCCTCGCGCAAGGTCTGGCTGACTTGCATGATTGTTCCAGAGAAAACTGTCTTGCGGACAAAAGTCTTAAAATCAAGGACAACATGGAGGCATGTCTTAATTCCCCACACAAGGTCTATGAAGAAGACAAGTTTGAGGGAATGCCCACTGTCTTTGTGGATGGGTGCTCTTACCATGTTGATAACAATGTGGAAAAGGATCTTGTGGCTGGCGTAGGGAATGCATGGGTGAATGATGCCCCAGAACCCTCTGCTGGGTACAAAATCGGTCCCCGAAGTAGTCAAGTGGCAGAGCTGATGGCTGTCTAACACCAACTCCATGAATTGGTAATAATCACTGGCCCTCATTACGACCCTTGCGGAAATCAACCGACCGGACCGCCATAGCGTATATAGCGTTTCCGCCATTGCACGATGGAGCAAAGTGTGGCTCATTCCGACCCATCGGGCACGAGCACCACGCCATGGCGGAAGTGCAAAGTCCGCAATGGCGGAAATGACCCCAAAACGGCCCACACCGCCGCCGTACGGCGCCCTAGGTGCAATACCGCCACCCATCTTAGCGGACACCGCAGTGAGCGCCAACCGGAAAGTACGGTGACCGTAAATATACGGAAACGGAAGTAAAAGCATGGTCCCGGAACGGGAAACATCACGCCGTACACCTATAAAACCACAAAATCCACACAACCATAAAAAATACTACCCTGAGACACATCCCAACCCGTCATCCACCCTAGTGAAACCAAGAAAAATGGGAAAAGTAGCGAAGAAAGCGTGCGACCGCAAGCGGCAGGTCCACTTCTCCCGTGAGGAACTCACGGTGCTCACGGAGACCCTCCAGGAGAATGCTGCCGTCGTCTTCTCCACGCAAATGACCAGGACGGCACTTGCGAACAAGAAGGCCATATGGGCCCTGGTGGCACAGCGTGTAAGTGCGGTGGGGACCGCACCCCGCAACCCACAGCAATGCAGAAAGCGATGGGACGACCTGCGGATACGCGTCCGTAGCATACTGTCTGCCAACCGCAACATTGCCACATCTACCGGGGGAGGATCGGAATCGCCCATCAAGTTGACCCCCTGGGAAGAAATCTGTGCCTCCACCATTGGAATGGAGAGCATAGAGGGAGTCGGAGGGATGGAGAAAGGAGTGCAGACATCCGAAGAATCAGGTAGGTGTCCCAAATAAAACAATGCCAAAACCACAATGTCCAATCATGTGAAGTACCACGTGCCCACATAGTGCAACAGGAACACATGTCCAGGAGAACGTCCACATACATAGGCCTGATAGCACACTTAAAAACTCACATCAAATACATAAATAATTAAAAATCCTAAAAACACCCTCTACACGTGCAGCAGGCACACCCTAACTGCAGGCTGCCAAACAACTGCACCCTCACTCCACACACAAATGAAACCACCTCCAAGGCCCCGACCCAAATCACCCTCAGGTACCACCCCAATGCATGTGATACATTGCCATTCCAATTCCCACAGACCCATTAATAACGCTCGCCCTCCTTTACTCCACCACAGGGTCCGATCCAAACGACGAGCTCCAGGACACCCCTACCAGCACACCTGCAAAGAGGGCCAAGACCAACGGCCAAAGACCCTCCACCTCAGCTGCACGGATCAAGACACGGCAGCAGCACAAATCAAGTGACAGCACACAGGAGGGAACTCCAACAGGCACCCCAGCAGCCAGCATGCCCACAACACCACCACCACAGGTCCCCCCAATGGATGCCACAGTAGGCACTGCTTCTGGTGGCAGTAGCACCATAGGTGATACTGCATTAATGGCAGCATGCTCCGACACAGAAAACGGGGATATCGAAGTTAGATCCATCCATGACCTGTCTCAATCCCCCTGTCTGTTCCATCCCGTACACCATGAGGATACCACGCAGGGGCACCCACAAGACGACGACTGGCCATCCCCCACAAGCCCTGTGGCAAGGCAACATGAGGTGATCAGCCCCTCTGTGACACCACCGCAAATGGCCATGGCCCAGCAGAGGCAACAGTCCCTCGACCAGTTAATCGTGCAACAGCAGCAACTGGCCACGCTCCTCAAGGACCATGCCGATGAATGTGGGGGCACTAAGGCAGACATAGAAACATCAACTGAGACACTGAGGGCAGAAATGGAGAGAAGTACAGAGACACTAAGGGCACAAATGGAGAGTAGCACCGAGAGCCTGAGAGTACAAATGGAGAGTAGCACCGAGAGCCTGAGAGTACAAATGGAGAGAAGCACCGAGAGCCTGAGGGGGGAACTGCATGCGACGTCCAAAGACGTATGTGCCGAACTTGCCGCAGTGCGCCGTGTGCTCACTGAGCTCTCACAAACCCTTAGGGACATGCATGGACGTGAGCAGGCAGAGACATCATCCGTTGCAAGTTCCGTCCAGGGCAGCCCCCAACGTAGATCTGGGAGGAACCTGCGCTCCACAGGCAGGGGTGCCCCTGATACCCGCAGAGGGGGCTTGCAATAGCGACAGCCCACTGACAATGAGCATCTTTGGACACTGGTGTTCGGGGGGAGGTAGGAGGGTGGAGGGGGTGTGTTGGGCTCACTTGGGTGGCGGGTCGATAGGGTGTTTAACATGATATCACATATGCCATAAACAATGCACGATCATGCAATGAGATGTGTGGACATTGATCTTTGTGTACGAGGCCATTATAGGCGTACAGTCCATATTGTGCATGTCCCAGACACACACAGTGCCACGAGTCCCGTGTCCATGTATCAGCCACCAGGCGTGAGTGCTAGAAGCGTGCATCTATGAGATGCTGATGAATGTCACGGCCCTCCTGTGCCTCGCAGACTCCTTGAGGTGCTGCCACATCCCCACCCTCATCATGACCATCATCAGGTGCTTGCAGTTCTGCGTCAGGGGGCATGGGCACATTTCTACGTACGCACATGTTGTGGAGCATGACACATGCCATGACCATCTTTGCAACCTTCACATGGCGGTACAGGAGTGCCCCGCCAGACCTGCTGAGGCAGAGGAAACGAGTCTTCAGTAGGCCGAATGCCTGTTCTATGACTACACGGGTACGTGAGTGGGCATGGTTGTAGTCCTCCTCATGCTGGTCCCGTGGGTTCCGGACTGGTGTGAGGAGCCATCTCTTCAGTGGATACCCGGCATCACCTGTATGTGGACAGGAAAGGAATATTGAGGAATGCCATTGCTACGTACGCCCCCCCCCCTTCCTGCCAGGTCATTGCCGCATCACATACCCCACATCATCATGCATGAAATGAGACTCACCGAGTAGCCAGGATCTGTTCCCTGCGTGTCGCTCCATGTAGCGTGGTATAGTAGAGTTCCTCAAGACCATAGAATCATGGGTTGATCCAGGGAATCTGGCACAACAATGTGTAATGATCCTGTTGGAGTCACACACCATTTGTACATTCAGGGAATGAAATTGTTTTCGGTTGCGGTACTGGGCCTCCATGGCATGTGGGACGACCAATTCCACATGGGTGCAGTCGATGGCACCAATGCAACCCGGTATGCCGGCAAGTGCATGGAATCCCACTTTTGTGTTCGTAATTTCCTGCTCCGAGCGTGGTAGAGAGATGTAGTCGTCTGCGTGCTTCAGGAGGGCATCGAGCACTTGCAATAGTGTCCGTGAGAACAGTGGCTGTGATATGCCATGCAACTGTCCGACTGTGTGCTGGTAGGTGCCTGTGGCCAGGAAGTGTAGTACAGACACCACCTTCAGTAGGGGTGGGATGGCGGTTGGGCTATCTATCATGCTGACAAGGTCAGCCTGTGTCATGTCCACAATGGCGGTTATGGTGTCCCGGTCCAAACGGTAGAGGGTGTGGATCTGCTCATCAGTGAGGTTGAACGGATGTGCTCGGAGGCGTGGGATTGCGGGCTGCCTGCGTGGTGGTAGTGGCTGTGCTGGCGGCCCTTGCTGGCCCTGCCTTGCCCTCCTCCTCCTCCTGCGTCTCCGCCGTGCGGCCGGTAGTAGTTGGTGTTCGTCTTCTTCTTGAAGTTGGAGTACTTGCAGTGCTATCAGGTCCCCCAGGGCCAACATGGCTAGTCCTGCCGGTAGCATTTCGGAGTGGGTGTGGTTGTGGGAGGAGACTGGGTGTGCAATTTATGTGTTTTCAGGCTGTATGGCCTCCACCTGTGGTGATTCATTCCACCTGTGCAAGCTGCACTCCCCTTTGGGCGAGCACATTCCGCACACAACGCTGCAATTCGACGAATGGCATCTTGCTATTGCAATCATGTATTTGTACCCGATGGCAGTGTAACATTGGTTGATATGTTCATTCGGCTATGGTCCCATTGTTTCACATACTATCTTTGCAGTCGCGAACAGACTTGTGAAGGGTCAGTGGAACGTAGTACTCGAGTAACGGTGGACCCTCATGCAACACTGTACCGAGCTTCACCAACGGGCGGGGCGTTCCATTTGTGAGTGAAGGCAGTTGCCATTTTCACACACAGCCGCACTAGATGGATTAATTTGTGGTTTCAAGCGGCCACAGATGCCTTTTCGACGTGATGTTGCAAATGAGGAATTCGAAGGGCGGCGCTTTCGGTTTTCAGCTAGCGGCGAGGAGATGCCCACAGGTCTGACTGCAAATATAACGTTCTATTGTTCAATGTCCTTGGGACAGGGGCCATGGCGAGGATGCAATGATTGATATGAATAGTATGGGATGCGCAATAGCGACGTGGGCGATGAGGCCGGACGTTCCCAAATACATGTTACTTCACAACACTGGAATAACGGGCTGGGGCACGGTGGATTTTGCAGGCTGCATAACGCACAGACTCAATGGAAATTTCACATGTTATGTGAGTATGGAAACAGGCGTTTTCATTACGGGATGAGGGAATGATGTATGGATGCATGGACAGATGATTTGATACAGAGTTTGCCATGTACAGGGCTTCTTGGAATCTATCCGCCTCCCCTGCGCTATGTGATGCAGGGCTGCCATAGTGGGGCCATCGTCTATCTGGCCTTGTTGAGCCCTCCCTGTCTCGACGCGCCTTCAGACACTTGTGTCTATGCACGTTACCAATCCCATCTGATGGATTCTGTTTTAACAGACGCATGCACAGGTACACTCGTTTGTGATGGTGTTTTCACCTCGATATAGATAGTTATGATTCGCAAGTGGTTTTTGGGTGGTGATGATCCTTTGGAGTGGGCTAGCATGCATATGGCTGTGGATTTGGTGTGATCATTGAAGTGAGTAATTCATATGTAGTTCTGATGGCCATACTATTCTTTTTCATTTCATTTGGTTGACAGGTATCTCCTCCCCTTTTGCCACTGCCATCTGTATGCCACTCCTGCAGATGGATTTTACTCCCGACACCTGCTGCTTCGTGTTAATCAGTGGAGCAGCATTACGATCTTATGGGACGATCGCCAATGGGCCACATGCCCTTACGAAGTACTAGTGGCTAGGAGCAACATTTCGGCCTTTCAGCTGGACTAGTGCCTCCCTATTGGGACGGCCCTGCGGTTCTAGGCGCTTCCATGTTGCCTTTTCGTACGGGAATGTAGCCCCTGTGTACCATGAAGGAACAGGGCGTCACACAAGAAGTAGCTGGTCATTTATTGCGGATGCAGCCCACGATAATGAAATATATTTTGGAGTTCATGGCCTAATGGCTGTATGGGCTTGGTGGATTTGTTGTGCATTAAATTTCTATTCTGATATGAACCGTGTAGCGTTCTTCTTTGCGAGTGATGTGGCATATTCCTATTTGGGGAGCGATGTATTGTGAGGAGATCTGCATTGGGTTCCAGCTTCGGAGTATAGTTGCGTGGTACTGTGCTGGGCGCGTTTGCCTACGGAGCCCAGTGAGGTCAGGGATAAGGGCTGCCATTATGACTGTTTTGATGATGTCATGCTCAGGGGCGGGGGATTAGCTTTTGTGTAACAGATGCCGGTCAGCCAGTTGGATTGGTGGAATGATGTGATTATCGGAATATTGCTGGTCACAGGTGCCTGTGTTTGCGTGCGTTTCTTGGTGGGAGACTGAGGTCATGTCCATTTGTATAGCTTCTGTATTCGTGCCATCTGTGCCCTGCAGCTCCCATTGGGCACTCTTGAGATTCATTTGTTCGTTGGCAGGCATGGATGACTTGTACATTTCACTGGTTGCATTGTGTGACTTCATTGCACCTACGGGGGGTTGTACAATGTGGCCAGGGAGCGGTGTACAAGCACTCAGTAGGGCCGTTTACGGTTGATTCGCGATGCCGTACTTCTCACCATGGCGGAATGGTACTTTCCGCCGTGCTTGATGGCGTTAGGTGCATGTCCGCTAGGGTCGGAATTCGCGTACCGTTGCGCCATGGTGCTAATTACGGTTTGGCATGGCGCGCGCGCGCGTGCTTGGTGCAGTTAGCGTTGGCGTTCACTACGGTGTCGCTAATGGCATCGTACTTTGCGGTGACGGGTCATGATCGCACCGAGCGCTATTCGATGGTGGTATTGCATTTCCGCCATCGTTTTTCGATTTCCGCCAGGGTCGTAATGAGGCCCACTGATTCAGATCATGTACGGAACGGGTTCGTTGAGCACCTGGTTAGCTGGAAAACCAGAGGCATGCTATGTGCTAAAAATAAACCACTAAAAAGCAGAAAATTAATATAAAATATTGATGATCTGGTCACCTGGAATGGGATGACCATCTACTGGAAAAAGATTAAGGGTCATTCTAAATTAGAGGAACCAGACACAACAGGAAATTACTTTGATCAGCTGGCCAAAACCGGAGCCATCCAAGGGGATCTACTTGAGATTGAGTCCCTGTTCGGGGAAATCCAGGTCACTGCTATCACTAGGTCCCAGACAAATCCTCACAATGAACTCTCAACTGCCAATGGAGTAAGGAGACCCCAGATGCTGATTTTGATTACTGCTCAAAAGGGGATCCAAAAATTGGTAAGTTTTATAAACACATTGAGGACCCTGAGACCTTTCCCCTGATGATACCGATTGCATTGGGAAAGAGGACCTCTTAGTGTTGATGAAATGTCCAAAAATGTTCCGAATCCAAGATGGTTTGTTGGTGAGAAGATCTATATCTGGCCATGACCTGTGGGTAGTCCCCACCTCATTCCGAAGCCTGATGCTACGGCACGCCCATGATGCGGCCACAGCCGGTCATCGGGGGTTTCATACGACATTAGACATCTTGTGAGAGGTTGCAGGGGTGTCATCTGTGTGCACAATTTGAGCCAACATCACTCACACACCATGCTACCCTCCAAAAGAGGGGGATGTCATTGCCATGGTCTGATTTGCAAGTCTATTTTATTGGGCCCATCATTCGCTCCTGTAGGGGGAACAAGTACATGTTGACTGTAACATGCTTGTTTACTAAATGGATGGTATGTCTCCCAGCCCCAAATTGCAAGGCAGAAACAGCAGCTGCCCTGATGATCAACCACATCTTCTCGTGTTTTTGACTACCCAAAAGGATTGAGTCAGACCGAGGTAGCCACTTCACTAGCGAAGTGATAACAAAGATGTTGGAGATACTTGGGGTAAAATGGAAACTACACATTGCCTACCAGCTTTCCTCTAGTAGGGGAGTTGAGAGGTACAATAAAACTATTATGAGCATATTAAAAAAAGTTTGTGGCAGATTTTGGGCCAAGTTGGGACATTCGATTACCCCTTGTCCTGATGGCCATCAGATCTACCCCTTCTTCTGCAACAAAAATGTCTCCATTTGAACTGATGACTGGACGAAGGATGGTGCTACCCCAGCATCTGCTCTACAGAACCCAAGAGCAGATCTAGATAAATGCCTCCACAACTCACGAGTATGTTGAGAATCTGAGAAAACATGCTTTTGCCTATACTCAGCAGAATCTAGAAAGATCTGCAGTCACTATGAAGACCCACTATGATCGTTAGACAACTAAAAAGGAATATCAAGTTGGAGACCGGGTCTACTTGTAAAATTTCCAAAGGAACCAAGCCAAAGAGCACAAATTCCTCCCAACTTGGCGGTGTCCTTTTGAAATTGTGGACATAATCTCACCAGTCACCTATAGAATCCGCATCCCTAAGGGCAGTTTGACAGAAGGGGAAGACAAGTGGGTCCATAAAAACCAACTAAAAAGTGGCCACCACAGGCATACTTTGCGGCAGATAGAAGGGCTTACCGTAAACCCAGAGGGGGAATTTCCGGACACCTAGAAAATGTATTAAATTGTACCTAAGAAAATGAGCAACGCATAACTGAAGAATAGATGGGAAATATTGCCAATTGTTAAGGAATGCAAGTGTCTTTCCCACTGCTGACATCATCTGAAGATGTGTGGACACAGTAGTGGGAAAACTTATATAACCATGCTATGTTCTATTTTCTAGCATTGGACTAAGAATCATCCAAAGAATCACCAATGAGGACAACTCGGGGACCGGGAGGAAAACCCCAAGTAGTCCAGAGTGTCGCTCCATACTCCCAGCCAGAACAAGCAGGGAGAGCGGGTCACCTCAATCACGAACGGGAGAAGCAACTGAATTTCTCCACATAGACAGGAAAGAACATCCCAATCACCTGACTTCCCCTTGATGGGAGGTCAAAACCAAGTCAGGAGGGGGGATCTGTGGGATGTATTGACCCACTCCGCTATCTTATGCCGCATCACTCTGATAGTTATGGTGCAAGAAACAGCAACAATGGCGGCAAAACCCTTGTGTGTGCCAAAAACCTCCAAAACCGCGTGTTTAAACACACAAAAAGATGGATGAACAACCTGCCACCCATGGTGCATATGTGGTGGGATAGAGCACACACTGCAGAAAATATGCCAATGGGGCCATGACCAGCAAACAGAGTGCAGAGAGAAACAGCGTTTTGCAAATGAAACTCCAAAATGTGCCTCTAAATGACATTTGCTTTGTTGCTAAAAACTCCAAAATGTCTATACACAGCACTTCTCAACATTCAAAATCTTGCTTGGTGCTAAAATCCATATGATCTAATGAAGCATGGCGAATATACAAAATCCTAAAGTATAAAGAGCAAATTATTTCCACAGACAAACTGGATTGTCTGTAAACTGACTGCTCCTGTCAAAATCCTTGTGCATTACACTGGGCTACCTGGGAATGACAGCTGTCAGATGAGCTCCTGATGAAACTTCAAGGTATCTAAACTAAAAGTCTTCCGGATTAGCAAACATAAAAGGATTGGGGCTAAAAAGAATACAGATCTCAGTTGTGTTTTTGATCCCACAGATTTAAAGCTAAGAAAGTAATGTATTTATGTTTGATGCAACACGTTTGGTTTCTGCTGGGTTTAAGAAATGAAGAATAAATTTGCCTGGCTGAGCTGCAAGGAGTGGAAAAACAGGTTTCTCCCAAGGGGAGGGAAATCCTCTCAGCAGAAACTCACTGCGATATAATTGTGGGTTAGGCCACACTTTTGTCTATAAAAAGAGAATGAACAATGGCAGATCCTCCAGCCCAGAAAACAGATGTGTGGAAGGGTCGTAAACTGCTCCTGGAAGGAATTCCCCAAAAGAGGGGGCTACTCCTGGACTTCATGGAGAGACAAAGGGGCAGGCCATTTGCTGTTAAGAAGGAGCAATGAACAATTTTTGAAGACTCATAACTTGTGATTCAAAGTGGTGAAAAATATAAAAAGGACAGAGTTGTTGGTCTAATTTTTGGTTACACATTTTAAGAAGCGGTAGAACTTTGTAACATATTTGGGACTGGAATGGCAATATACGTGGTTTTATGTGAACGGTATTAATGTTAGAATTGTGAAAATGTACACACACATCCCTATATTAAACACACACATTTGTGAAAATTTGCAGACAATTTGGAAAATGTGTTCAATGCTAAAAGGACACAATTCTGTAGAAAGGTGAAACAAGATCCCACAGCTGTGGGATTTTGATGAACAGATGCTACATAAAAAATGGAATCTTTGTGTGTGATTTGTGTGGAGATTACCAATGTGGAAATATGTATTTAGGATAAAATCCGATTTTGACACTAGTGGCTGAGGGGAGGTTTCTAAGGACTGTAAAGCTAAACCGTAAATGTGAAATCATCCGTCCTTGATCCAATCACTCGGATGCAAGGCAGAGATGAGGTCCTGATCCAATCCCAGTTCACAGGGGCAAGCTTAGCCCCCTTTTGTGATGTCATTTGAAAGTATAAATAGAGGCAGCTGAAAAACATAGGGACTCACTGATTTACTCACTTTCCTGATTCCGGTGAATCACTTTGTTCCAGCATTCTACATCCAGCTTTAACATCCTTGCAGATCCAGATGCCAAGACTCTTGCCAAGCAATAGAGAACTATTTACTTTCAGCAAGGCCTAAACCCTCAAACTTATTTTCACAATCCAGTGGAGTGCTGTGGTGTGGGAAGTCCTTCTGAGCTAGTATCCTGAAACTCTCTGGCTTGCTACCACAAGGCTTGCCTGAGGAACTTGCTATCCAGCTGATTTGAAATACCCAGAAACAAGAAGGGCAGATCCTGTGCAAATCCGGTTACCGGCCTAGCTGATCCAGTCCTGCGCCTGATGTGCTGTCCTTCCTTGACAGACCCAATCCATGACCAGAATGCTGGTCCAATTTAATAACCTATTCTGTAAGTATTAATAGGAAGAACAGTGACACATAATATATCTGCATTGTATGATCCCAATCTCAAACCCATCCCATCCTTAATTCAGAACCATAGTATTGCTGGAACTATCCTTGCGCTGACTTTTCTCTCATCTGTGTTACTAAACCCTAACTTCTTGATTTGATTAAGAAAAGTAATTCCCAAACCAAACGGAAACTAGAGTTTACACATGAATAGTTACGAGCGGCCGTGAATGATTGAGTCCTGTGTGGCATTCTTGTTTTCGTAGTCTTTAACATAGTATAAGAAAACCTACCTGTCATCTTTAAACCCGAATTTCTGTTTTCCCTTTTCGCGCCTATTTTGCAAAAATGACTCTTACTAAAACCTCTATAACTCCCTCAGTTTTTGTGATAGAAGCTACTCCTACTTGTACCTAACATCCTTAGTCATCCATAGAACCCTAAACCGCAGTGCAGATTCATCTGATTGGCCCGTTATAGCAAAAATCGCACAAGGAAAAGTTTGCCGCGATTTGACATTCTGAAATATTTTACACGTGTGTATTAGCTTTAAATTATTTCCTACTTTGACTTTGATATTTAAAATGGTTTTGTCTAACTAAATCATTGCTTGTGATTGTCTGCATCTGTTCAAAGTGGCTCCCATAGGAATTTATAATAATGTAAGCCTTTTTGACCACATTTGGTGTTTTTGCTCAGACAATTCCAAAGACAATTTCAAAGCCATTTTGACAGTTGAAAAGTCAATTCTGTTTTCCTCTTGTGTTTGAAGGGGGAAGGTAGGAGTGATATTCTGCTTGATTTGTGTTATTCCTTAGTACCTGCTCTCTCCTCACATCTATTTAATTGCCTATTGGTGGGTTGAGGGGTGTTGCAGGGGGAACCACGAACCATAGTTCCATCTGCTCCAAACCAACACAAAAGTATTCTCTTCTGTGCTGCAATTGTTTTTGTGCTCATTACTTGATACCTAGTGTATTAAAGATATTATTCAGTGTTCTGTCACCCCATTGGTGATGGTTGTTACCTATTAAAATATATTGTGATTAAATTCTATATACTTAAATAAATATTTACTTTTGGAAAATAGCCTGATGCCTGGTTCAGTGTGATCGGTGGGGTCTCAGGAGAAGGGTGTGATATGAGTGGTATATCGTTCAGAATATTGAACTTATAGATGAAAATAAATAAGGGTTTTATTTGCGAACTAAATGCGTGGCGTGACTTGAGTGTGTGCCAGATTGAAATCACTTAAAATATCATAGCTGCATCAAATGCACTTTGATGCCAGTTGAATCCGTAGTATAGCTATATCAATTGTTTTTTCTGTTACCTGTTGAATCTATAGCATACTATGTGACCAGCATTAATTAACAAAAGTAAGTATCATTATCCTCCAAACAAACGTACTGCTCTCTTTCCCCTCACTTACAACCGTACCAAATATTATTTCAGTTCACATAACAAACACAATAACATTGCAAGAAACTGCAAACACAGTATAATCAGAAAAGAGGAAAAGACAACGTATGTGATGGAAAATGCTATATCAATGCCTTCAGTCCAGTGAATAAGGAATTCCAGAGGACTTGTAATTCCACAGCTCTGAAAATCCTTAGTGTCTTTCATATCCAATGAACTCTCAAAGGACCCAAGTGAAAACAATATGGGGAACCCATCGATCAATAAGGAAAAATTACTAAAGTGAAAAATACAAAAACTTTAGCACAACCATGCCAACTTCACCCATTCAGTTAGACCACAAACCATCTAAAATATGACAATTGCATAAAATCCGGCTTAAATATTTTTCACATGTCAACTTCAATTGGACACAACCAACACAGAAGGACTCCAGGATTGAGACCCTGGACCCTCGGAAGAACCTACTTGGTGTTTTTAATCTGAAAGCCTGAAACAAGAGCCAAGGGAAGCAAATAAAACAACAACGGTCTGACAGCAGCCTCTCCTCCCACCGAAGAAATACCTGTCTTAATATGGTGGGCAACAGGTGCCTTTTGATTGAAACATAATCAATTATCAAATATTCACCTGATGCATTCAACGATCACTATGAGGATCAAAAAGATTTACTTGTCATCACAGCAACCTTGATCTGATCAATTGCCAATAATCCATGAAAGTATTCCAGCAAGATACACAATCAAATGTACTAATGGCTATAACAAAAGAGTTGGAAGCATAGCAGTAGCCCACAGGGTCATTATTAAAGTCTCAACTTCCTCTGAAGACAACATCCCTGATTTACTCTCCCATGTCTGCTTGGTCTCTCACTCCTCCTTGCTGAGCTTCATCCTCATTTACAGACCATCTTCCTGCAGTGCAACATTTTAATGCAAACTTGCGGATGCAGCCACCATCCTATCCGTGCACCATCAGTATTTGACAATACTCAGTGATTTCAAGTCTGATCAGAGAAAAAGCCAATCCTATTTTCAAATCTGATAACCTCACTGCCCTGCTTCTCAATCAAATTGTGAAGGCTACTATCCACATGGCTGGGCCCATGCATGGTTGGAATCTTTGTAATGTGAATATTCTCAAAGTGTGTTAACCCATACTCTTCACCTGGGGCAATCACTTAACCATTCCATTCACCATTTTCACAAAATCTTCACAAAAGCTCCACCACAAGGTTTTGATTATGTCCAAAACCTTGAAAGAAGTACATACAAGCACATAATTAGAAATGCCTTATCAAATCAGACCCACCAAAGTAATACCCAGATGAGCCACTCCAAAGCATTCATGCCTAGATTAACTTGGATTTTGACAAGATCACTCTGAAAATCCTTTCAATATCTCACATAAAATGCATTTTGTGAAATGGTAGAGACCACAACTACATCAAATGAAGAAGGAACAACAAACATTTGAGAACATTTAGATGAACACAGCCTGCAACTAGACAGATTGGTCTACCATCAACAGCTACCTTTCTACACAGCAGAAATTAAAGCCAAGAAAACCCACTAGCCCAAACACATTGAATCAAAAGGAAATGTTCTTAATTATTAAAACATTTTAAAAACCTGGAAGCCTGCAACACAACCAGAGCTATGCAATCAAACCGCAACTTACTTTACAAAAAGGGTATTACACATCCAAATCTACATGGATAACAAACTACAAATATTTCCATATGCAAAAAGGAAACACCTCCCCCAGAATCAATCTCCCCATTGCTAACCACATTCTGACCTTATTCCTGCAGGATGTTATCATTTGCATTGACTCCTGCAACCCCGCACCAATATAGCTCAGGGGGCAATGTGCTCGCCTTCGAAACAAGATGACACAGAGCAACACAGGTTCAATCCCCGGGTCTGTGCTTAGAAACCTCTGGGTATTAAGCACATTATAAATAGCCCATCATATCATATCATATCATATATAACATTCTATGTGCACCCTATTGAAGAAGACCTAATAGGCGCCAGTGATGGGAGCGAGATCTGGCCCCATAGTATCAACTAGATACAGTGATCTTCCCTCTTGTGTTACCAGACATCCTGCCTACCCAAGCTATTCCCAAAACCGCCTGCTCTCTGTAGGAGAGGAGAGATGCTGTAGAGGTAGGGATAATATATATGGGTGCAGTAAGTAGGCCATGACATTATATTCAGAGGAGGCAGTAAACAGAATACAGACAACAAATAGCTGGCCTACATTAGTTGGTTACATTACAAATGGAAGTGCACATTTTGTAGTCAGCACATTTTAAGATGATCCACTTCAGGGTGAATAGGTAATCTGTTCTGTTTACACTGTATATATATTAACCCAAACTAACCAATTAACACCTTTTCGACTAATTGGTAATTTACCCTTAACAAAGCAGTGCAAACCAGGTTCAGGCGAGATGCTGTTTTTACAGTAGAATTAAAACATGCAGGCAGAGTGCTTTAGCTGTGATTTCAGTACACAAGCTGCAAAGGGAAATATGCAAGTGTAGAAGGTGCTATTGTGTGCTGCAAGAATCAATTGATGCAAACATCCTTGGGAGGCGGTTCTCTGAGGGAAGAAATGCGAAACAGCTCAGGTGATGTGCATGCGTGATGGAAAAAGGCAGGTTTAGTGAGATTGACAGGGGTAGAATATAAATTCAGCAGACAGAAGGGGTGCCGACAGATGATCGAGTAACTGACTGGGATCGTGCAGTTCAGAAAGGAAAGATTCTCACAGGCAGTAGACGGAGAAGATCAGCTGTAGCCGGAGAGAGGTTGTGGCCTTCAATCTGGATTGCCTGAGTGCGGGAGTTGCGAGAATGCTGCATGCTGGCAGGACACCAAAGGAGGGTTGCCTGTGATCACAATGAAGAAAACTTGCTCATATATGATGTGAGTATATCAGTGATAAGTGAGGCACACCTGTGTATATGTATTCCGAGACAGCCAGGGAAGTTTTATTTTTTATGTACAGGAATTAAGCACCTTTCAAATGTCAGTTGGAGAAATTGCATTTTATAGTAAGTGTGGTTCTTGCCAAATATTCACACCCCAAGGCCGAAGTGGGTGAAACTCACATTGTGTCATTGAGCTGAGTTCATGTTGAAATGTCTCTCTTGCTGCTTATTTTGACTGAATTATATTCACACAACCATTTGTGTCGCTATTCAATGTTGCTGTTTTATAATCAGTAAATTTATTTATAAATGCACATTCTAAAAGTTACTGCGTCTTCATACATTATTCACGGTGCTCGGGTTGTGTCATTTGATTTACTGTGGGTTTTATAGATAGACAGATTGTGTGAGTGCGGTGTCTGCTGACAGCTGAGCAGACCTGTCAAAGACAGTAGTCCAGCCTCGTAAATAAGTTGCTGGAGAGACAGTTAGCTCTGTCAACATTTCAAGCGTGTAAGGCAGAGAAGTCTGTATTTAGAGTTGAACCCAAATAGAACACAGATATTAGTGGGGAGTCTTGTATAGGGCAATATCATAATAACGCTAGTCCATTTTGCCACTATTTTACCATGATACTAAAATACCACCAAATTAGGTATGGAACTCTGACAAAATCCCTAACATCTCCCACGTTAAGCACCTATCCTTGTTCCTGTTGCATACTCATCTGCTAATGCCAAAGACACAAACCTCTATTTCATGATGTGCTAGACTCCCCGGGGAAGGCTCCATGACAAAGTATAACTGAGGACTAATTATTTGGAAAATAACTGATATTTGTGCTTCCCAGTCACCCCGCCATGTACTTGTCAGTCCTGAGACTCTCTAGGATGTGGCAAAAACAAAAACCTATTCAATAAAATGGCAAAAATGTTCCTTCAGTATGTTCGACAGGCCTAATTAATTCACTATTAACCAACCCTGAACCCAATTTAATGAAATTACTTAGGCATATTCTACACATATGGCCGATCTGTTCACAATAGTCTTTAGTAATATTTTCACAGCTTATATTTTCTCCTACATTTAGAACGTTGCACCTGTATACTAACATTCCTCACTCTAGTTGACTACACCACATTTCTCGTTCATCTTGTCAAAAGGATTTTTCGGTATGCACACTTTCATGACTTTTCTCAAATACACCCTATATTCTTCTGGGCAACATGGCTAAAAACAACAATCCCCATTAGCAGTAGGATCAAAATATGTTTCTCAGGTTTATTATGGCAGTTGAAAAATGTTACTTCTGGGTAGATGGGGTGACATATTTCAACCATGTGAGGCTCGTCCTGCCAGTCCATTTTTCAGTTTGGGTATGGGTGTTTCTCACAAGAGGGGTCTCATCGATTGATTTTGTAATAAGCAACATCATGGGCATTGTCTTTACCATCACTTTCTTAGAACACCCTGTACATAGCAGTTCTGCAAAGTGGTTAGTCTTTTTGCCCAGTTCTTCTCTAGTCGCATTTAACCCATTCTCAGTGTCATTGGCCATTTGAATGTTTTCCCACCTCGCTCTTTGTAGCCACCTGGCATTTGATCTTGCTTGCATCCCAGGAAAAAACATTTTGGCACTGCTGAACAACCTATACTCCTGCGATATCTCCTTAATCTTGTCACTTGAATCCTACATTAGATAGTTACCTCTGCAGTGGTGGCACAGTCTCAGTGACCGGAGAACCCGCTAATGCAATATGTACATGGGCTTGGTCACGGGATGCTTCCGTATTAATGTGATGGTATCTGTAACGCTCACCTGATTCCCGCAGAGGCGCCGGTCTTGACTGGGTGAATGCCGTATCTTCAAAGGTGATGTGTAACACACGGTTGGCTCTTTGGGCTGGACCTCTGTGCACTGTATGTCTGACTCGAAGAGTAAGATGTCTGCAGATAGAAAATATGGGATTAATGAACTGGGGTTATTGGGTGCCTCGCTCCTCTTCCCTTTCTCTTCTCCTGTAGAACCCCAAAGGTTAATGCCCTCACCTTAGGTAAGTGAACGCCGAGCTCTCCATCTGCATCGGGGCAGGGTGCCGTAACCAGTTTCTTCACTGGATAAGGGTGCAGGCCTCTTGACCTCAGAGAACTGCTGTCCGTCGTTAACTGCACGAACGGTAAGTTCTGGGCACTTCAAATGTCTTAAAAGTCTTTTGTAATGATATCTCTTGTTTTGCAGGGTTCTGGCGATGGCGGATGGCGGGCTGATGAGAGTTGAGGATCGAACCCGCGTGAGGAATAGAAGCGCCTGGAAGCACGTAAGTAAGCGCTTGTAGCCTGCTTCACGATGCGCACTAACTGTCCCTTTTATCTTGCAGGTACAAGTTCGGAGCTTTAGAGAAGCTGAAGGGTGCTGGAATACCCACTGGATTCGGCGTGGGAAGGAGTAATGGCACGTGAGTAATAAAGTTGCCCAATGTCTTTAAACGCACCTTCTTTTGTCTTTCAGATGCGGGATGCAGCGCCGAAGGCCTCCGGAGCGTGCGAAGAGCTGGTAAGCTTTTGTCTTTCAGATGCCGGAATGCAGTGCGAAGACCTCCGGAGCATGCGAAGAGTAGGTAAGCCTTTGTCTTTCAGATGCCGGAATGCAGCGCGAGGTGTTGGTGACAGCCGATGGACCAGGTAAGAGATGCGCTGCCACTGAAGACCGTAGTGCTAACCTGTTCTTTCTTTGTCTTTACAGGTGCTGCTGAAGACTGGATTCCAGGATGGTAAGCCTTTGTTCCCTTAGGCCCAGGATCAGAAGCAGAAGACACGATGAGCGTTCTGCTGCAGAGAATTCAGAATAACACAAAGCAAGATTCATCCATCGGGTGTGGTTTAAATAGCCTCCTGTAGTGCTTAGGTGTCTCCTTCCACAGCCACGCCTAGGTAAGAAAAGAGTTCCTGCTTTCCAGAAGAGTTCCAGTGTTCTGAACCTAGGGAGTGGCTCCTGCCCCACCCAACAGGAAAAGTAGTCCCAAACAGAAGAGGATCAGGGGTTCAACTGGCAGGTAAGTAAGCAGCATGGTCTGCTGTAGGTAAGTCCACCCAAGCATTATGAGCCCGGCGCTTCCAGCGCTGGGACTGGGCATCTTTATGAGCCTGGTGCCACTGGCGCCAGGACAGGGTCCAAAAGGTCCCAATTGGGACTGGCTGGCACTCGGAACCGGGGTTATGGGTCTGCTTCCAAGGGAGTCGGGCAAGTCCTGATCTTTTGGAAGCAGAGATCATGACAGCACCCCCCCTCAAGGCCCCTTCCAAACCGGGCTTCTCCGGGGGTTTGGGCTTGTTAGGAAATGTTCGATGAAATCTTTTGATTAGATGAGGCGCGTGGACATATTCTGCAGGTTCCCAGGATCTTTCTTGGGGACCGTAGCCTTTCCAGTCAATCAGGTAAAATAGTTTAGATTTGGAGATCTTGGAATCCAGGATGCTTTTGACTTCAAACTCGAGTTCTCCATCAACTAGAATAGGTTTTGGAGATGTAGTTAGTCGGGTTTGAGGTTGCACGGGTTTTAATAGAGAGACGTGGAAGACCGGATGTATCTTCATGTGAGGGGGCAAGTCCAACTTGACCGCTACTGGATTTACTATGGTAGTGATGGAATAGGGACCAAGGTATCTTGGGTTGAATGTGCGTGGTCCTTTTAGAGGTAGATATTTGGTGGATAACCAGACTTGATCTCCTATTTGATATTGGGGGGCTTCCTTCCGATGTTGGTCTGCTCCTTTCTTGTATTGTTCTTTAGCCCTTTGAAGGTGAGAAACGGCTTCCTTAAAGGCTTGGGTGATTGTAGAATGCAGGTGGTCTACTGCTGGTGTTCCAAGATCTTGGAGTGGATCCAACTCCGAGGTTCGAGGGTGACTACCGTATGAAAGAAAAAACGGGGTCTTCCCAGTTCCCGAGTGGACAGAGTTATTGTAGGCATATTCGGCTATCCAAAGGATATCTTTCCAAGTTTTTTCAGTTTGTTGTAGCATGCAGCGCAAATACTGTTCCAGAGTTTGATTGGTCCTCTCGGTTTGTCCGTCGGTTTGAGGGTGGTGGCTGGTCGAAAGTCTCACATCAATTTGAGCCGACCGACAGCAGCTTCGCCAAAAATGAGAAATAAATTGACTACCTCGATCCGAAATTAGAACTGAAGGAAAACCGTGCAGTCGGACGATGTTTTCGAGAAATTCTCGGGCCAGAGTTGCTGCTGTTGGTAAGCCTTTGAGTGGAATGAAATGCGCCATCTTGGAGAATAGGTCCACGATTACTAGGATCGTATTGTATCCGGAGCATGGAGGTAGATCGGTGATGAAGTCCATAGAAAGCGTATGCCAAGGGCGAGGCGGGATGTCAATAGGGCGTAAGAGGCCGGCTGGTTTTTCCTTTTGACTCTTGTTTTGGGCGCATACTCCACAGGACATTATAAAGTCTCTGATATCTTTTTTCCAAGATGGCCACCAGAAGTAGCGCTTGATCTTTTCCGAGGTCTTGGTCATACCGGGATGTCCTTCCATTAAAGAATCGTGATAACAAGAGATTACCTTTTTCTGTAAATCTGTGCTGGGCAGGTATAACCGTTCTTGGAAATATAATAGGTTGTCCTTCACCGTAAAGTCCTTTCCCTGCAGATGCCAATTCTGTATGTCTGCTGGAGTTACCAGTAGCCTGGCTTTATCCTAAACTTCCTCTATGGATTGTGTGGCGATTACACCTAGAATTCTTTGTTGGGGAATGATAGGTACAGGTTTAGGATTGATCAAATGTTCTTCCACTCCCATCCGAGAAAGGGCATCAGCTTTACCGTTTTTTGTACCAGGTCGATAGGTAATTATGAAGTCAAACTCGGCAAAGAATAGTGCCCAACAGAGTTGCCTAGAGGATTGAGCTTTTGCGGTTTTCAAATATTGCAGGTTTCGGTGATCTATAATCACAGTAACGGTGTGTCGGGCCCCCAGAAGATAATGCTGCCAAGCCTTAAAGGCGGACTTGATAGCTAGAAGTTCCTTATCAGTAATAGTGTAATTGATTTCAGGAGGCAAGAATTTGCGGGACCAAAACGCCACGGGATGCAACTGATTGGTTACTGGGTCCTTTTGTGATAGAACTGCCCCCATGGCAAGGCTCGAAGCATCAGTTTCAACGACGTAGGGGAGTTCTGGGCGAGGATGTTTTAAGATCGGTGCAGAGATAAATCTAGTCTTCAAATTCTGGAAAGCTTGTTCCGCCTCGGTAGACCATTCAAAACGTTTGTTTTTCTTTAACAAGGCGGTGATGGGCTGGACTATTCGAGAGAATTCGGGGATAAACCTGCGGTAAAAGTTAGCGAAGCCTAACATGCTTTGAACACCTTTTACGGAGGATGGCGATGGCCATTTTAAAATTGCATCGACCTTCTTTGAATCCATACGCACTCCGCTAGGTGATAATATGAATCCCAAGAATTCAACTTCAGTCACGTTGAAAACACATTTTTCCAACTTAGCAAAAAGTTTGTGTTGACGCAATCTCTCGAGGACCATTTTCACGTGTTTCCGATGTTCAGTTTTCGATGAAGAATAAACGAGGATGTCGTCAATGTAAACAACAACACACACATCTATGAGCTCTCTGAGGACATCGTTCATAAAATATTGAAAGGCGGCCGGGGCATTGCAAAGTCCGAAGGGCATGACCTGATATTCAAATAGCCCATACTTGGTGCGGAAGGCCGTCTTCCATTCATCGCCCTCTTTTACTCGTACCAAGTGGTAGGCTCCTCTAAGATCCAGCTTTGTATATATGCATGCTTTTCTGACTTGGTCCAGGAGTTCAGGGATCAAAGGTAACGGATATCTATTCTTAACGGTGATCTGGTTCAGGGCGCGATAATCTATACAAGTTCTAAGGTCCCCTTCTTTTTTTGGAACGAAGAACAAAGCTGAGGAAGCAGGGGACTTGGAAGGACGAATAAACCCATTCGCTAGGTATTGATCCAGGTATTGTCGGAGGTGAAGATTCTCAGGCTCGGTGAGGGCATAAATTCTACTACAAGGAGGAGTAGATCCAGGTATCAGGTCTATCTGGCAGTCATAAGACCTATGAGGAGGTAGAGAGTTAGCCTGATCCTTCCGGAAAACATCTTGGAATTCTAGGTATTCAGGAGGTAACTGGGAGCCTCCGAGGAAATTGCTGCCAGTGCAACACCAGGTCGAGGGTGACAAGTAGAGACACATTCTGGAAACTGAACCGTTCTTGCTCGCCAATCGATCTGAGGATTGTGCTTCTCTAACCAAGGAATTCCTAGAATAATCTGGAACTGAGGGGCCTTGATCACATCGAACACGATCTTCTCATGGTGTCCATCTTGACTTACTAGCGTCACTTCTTGGGTGGTATGCGTTACTGGTCCGGAGGCTATCTCCGTACCATCCACCGTAGTAATGACGTCCTTTACAGCCTTTGGACAAAGAGTCAGATTCATCCTCAAAACCATTTCATGATCCACATAATTGCCGATGGCACCGCTGTCGACGTAAGCTTCAATCGCATGTAATCGATCCGGACGTTCAGGGCTAATGAGGACCATAGGTATCACGAAATGCAAGGTCACTGAACTGGTTTTAACGCTCGGCAAGAGGACCTCTATTCTTGTCGGGCGAGGTCGTTTCCCTGCTCAGAGTTTGTGACCCTGGTAACTGCAGCTCCTACTGCCTTCTTGTCTGGTTTCACCGGACAGTCTCGAAGAAAGTGCCCCGAGTTTCCTCAATAGAGCCATAATTGCAGCTGTTTTCTCCTTTCCCGCTCCTTTTGTGTTAGTGGTCCTTTCAGGCCCCCTATTTGCATGGGTTCCCCGGAGTCTACTCCTTTGGTAGGAGTTGGTGGTTTGGAAAATACTCGAGCATCAAACTTGGAACGATCGGCCTTCCTGTTCTGCAGTCTGTGGTCAATTTGAACGACTAAGTCAATATAGTCCGAACAGTCTTGCGGGGGATTCACTACTTGGGCTAACACATCTTTGAGCTCTCCACGTAGACCTCTATAAAACAGCATAATCCTTTTGTCCTCAGGCCATCGAGTTTCCACTATCAGTCTGTTGAAAGACGCAATATAAGCCAAAAGGTCTTGATTACCCTGTCGCAATGAAAGGAGCTCATTGTCCAAGGCCTACCCCTGTGAATGTCTTGCAAACAGTTTTTCCATACTGAGCTGAAAAGCTTGAAAATCATGGAGAACCGGATCATCTTGATTAACTAGAGGGATCGACCAGTCTGCCGCATTGCCACTAAGGTACGAAAGCACGAAAGCTACCTTAGCTTGATCAGTTGGAAAGGCTGCTGGCCGGCATAAGAAGTGCAACCGGCACTGATTAATAAATACTGCAAACCTCTTTGGGTCACCAGAAAATCGTTCGGGCGGAGCCAGAGGTACATTCCCAGGTAGGTTGATCTGCACTGGGTTCGTAGAGGATGTTGAAGGAAGATTTGCCCCTGATGCGGGTAACGGAGTTTGTCCGGCTTGTGACTGTAGCAATTGTCTAGCGAGATCTTCTGTTCGCTCCTTGGAAATAATCAGTTCCCTTCTTAGAGCATTCGTTTCCTGACGGGCTGCATGCACTTCTGCTCTTAGTTCCCCAAGTAACTGGGCTAGCTGGTCGGTATCCGAGGTTTCCATAGCGCCTGGGTGGGAGTTTTGCGGTAGGCTTTGTGTTCTGTAACTCTCACCTGATTCCCGCAGAGGCGCCGGTCTTGACTGGGTGAATGCCGTATCTTCAAAGGTGATGTGTAACACACGGTTGGCTCTTTGGGCTGGACCTCTGTGCACTGTATGTCTGACTCGAAGAGTAAGATGTCTGCAGATAGAAAATATGGGATTAATGAACTGGGGTTATTGGGTGCCTCTCTCCTCTTCCCTTTCTCTTCTCCTGTAGAACCCCAAAGGTTAACGCCCTCACCTTAGGTAAGTGAACGCCGAGCTCTCCATCTGCCTGGGGGCAGGGTGCCGTAACCAGTTTCTTCACTGGATAAGGGTGCAGGCCTCTTGACCTCAGAGGACTGCTGTCCGTCGTTAACTGCACGAACGGTAAGTTCTGGGCACTTCAAATGTCTTAAAAGTCTTTTGTAATGATATCTCTTGTTTTGCAGGGTTCTGGCGATGGCGGATGGCGGGCTGATGAGAGTTGAGGATCGAACCCGCGTGAGGAATAGAAGCGCCTGGAAGCACGTAAGTAAGCGCTTGTAGCCTGCTTCACGATGCGCACTAACTGTCCCTTTTATCTTGCAGGTACAAGTTCGGAGCTTTAGAGAAGCTGAAGGGTGCTGGAATACCCACTGGATTCGGCGTGGGAAGGAGTAATGGCACGTGAGTAATAAAGTTGCCCAATGTCTCTAAACGCACCTTCTTTTGTCTTTCAGATGCGGGATGCAGCGCCGAAGGCCTCCGGAGCGTGCGAAGAGCTGGTAAGCTTTTGTCTTTCAGATGCCGGAATGCAGTGCGAAGACCTCCGGAGCATGCGAAGAGTAGGTAAGCCTTTGTCTTTCAGATGCCGGAATGCAGCGCGAGGCGTTGATGACAGCCGATGGACCAGGTAAGAGATGCGCTGCCACTGAAGACCGTAGTGCTAACCTGTTCTTTCTTTGTCTTTACAGGTGCTGCTGAAGACTGGATTCCAGGATGGTAAGCCTTTGTTCCCTTAGGCCCAGGATCAGAAGCAGAAGACACGATGAGCGTTCTGCTGCAGAGAATGCAGAATAACACAAAGCAAGATTCATCCATCGGGTGTGGTTTAAATAGCCTCCTGTAGTGCTTAGGTGTCTCCTTCCACAGCCACGCCTAGGTAAGAAAAGAGTTCCTGCTTTCCAGAAGAGTTCCAGTGTTCTGAACCTAGGGAGTGGCTCCTGCCCCACCCAACAGGAAAAGTAGTCCCAAACAGAAGAGGATCAGGGGTTCAACTGGCAGGTAAGTAAGCAGCATGGTCTGCTGCAGGTAAGTCCACCCAAGCATTATGAGCCCGGCGCATCCAGCGCTGGGACTGGGCATCTTTATGAGCCTGGTGCCACTGGCGCCAGGACAGGGTCCAAAAGGTCCCAATTGGGACTGGCTGGCACTCGGAACCGGGGTTATGGGTCTGCTTCCAAGGGAGTCGGGCAAGTCCTGATCTTTTGGAAGCAGAGATCATGACAGTATCATCGTGTACCACCAAGGAACAAACACCTCCCCAGGACGGCGGTATTTGTATGTACACCAATTCAACACCCACCAAGTATAGATCCATAAGAGCAGCAGTATGTCCCGCAATATCAGGACAGTTGCAGTGCAGTTTAAATTCATGTACACAAACATGCTTCCATTGCTTCTGATACACAAGGAGAACCGTGTGAGTTTGTCTGCTTCTAACAGGACTCCCCAAAGGGAGGCGTGGCCAACTCGTGACGATGCAGTTTCGTTTTTAATAGTCTCCCGTAGTCAGGGCACGTGTTTTGCGAGGATCTTCATTAGCAGCCAGTCGAGCCTCACGGGCAGCTCAAGACAAAAGTAAGTTTTGTTTTCTAAAATACACTACGGCGGATGCGCCGGATTTGATGTACTAAGAATCGTGTGGTCCTCAGCACAGGTCACTGGAAAACACGTGTCCCATCTGTTTTTTGAACGTTTTCCTTTTTCAATAACCAGGGACCGCTTCTGGATGACTCCAGTTGAAGTGGTCTCTCCCTTTCGATATAGAGTTTCACACGGTATGCATACAGACTCAGATATGCTCATGCATGCTACACTCTGCTCAGTGGGATATCTTGCACAGATATGGATAATCACAAAGACTGACACCACATCCGCTGTGATGCACAACTTTTGCATCTCCTAGACAAGTGCATGCTTCAGTAGAAATGACAGATTTCAGAAATAAAGGTTTTTATCTGCATGCCACGACTCCATGCACAGGCACATCCCCCAAAAAAAAAACTTTAGCCATACGAAGGAATGTAGTTGACACAGCTCCTGTGTTGTTCTGTTTTTTCCAGTTGGGAGTCTTAACGCAAAAAAAAACGTATGTCCGCATTGGACACCACCAATTTTACAAACAAAGTTTGCCTTGATTGAACACATGGCATGAGCGGTGACTCAATCGTAAGGTAAGACATTTTTCATTGTGAACTATAATGGCTGAGTACATTTTTTGCCAGCATTCACACTGGTTCCTCCTTTTTTGTCCTTTTGGCTCTCCCAAAGATAGACAGGATCCCTCGCAACCATCATCATTTCTTCGATGGAGTTTGAATAAGAAAGTACCTCCCACTAGTTCAAAGGGGGACATTTTGCAAGAACTTACAGCAGCAAATAATAAACTGATGGTAAGCATAACACCAGTGATCTAACAGACACTATCGTATTTGTTGGCTGATTTGAGCATCTAATAAGATTATTTTAAACTATGGAATAATTCATTTGGGATCACACATTGGTCTAACACACCCATCCACTGTCATTGTTCTTTGACAGATACCCTATGGGCATGGATAACACATTATCCCTGAAGAAGGCCATTCTCACATGAGCTTCAAGAAATAGCTTTATCCGGCCGAAACAATGTAGTGTCGACAACCTCCTTGTTGTAATGTTCAGTGTTTAGTGTCACACTGTGGTCTCTGTACTCCAGAAATGCATCACACTCTGGATAGCACATGTTTTTATGTAAATGTACTGTCACAAATGATAGAAAACATGCTTTGTATGAGATAAATCCTTTGGATTCAATTGGATGGTACGCATCAGTACTGCCATGTTTTGAAATTGACACCATGTCCTGTTTTGGGTTGTAATGTATATTGTTCAAGAAATGTATATGTTTAATAAATAACCTAGGGTCAAAGACTTTGTTGACCCAACAGCAAAAGTTCCTGCATGTTGTGAGTGTGTATTACCATACCGAAGGATTTTATGTGTGATCTTGTACCCTGATTATTTGAGATATAATATTGTATTCCCACCTGGGCATATCAGAGCCTAGCCAGGTGCCCTTTTTTGTAATGGGAACTGAAATGCATCTATTAACCTGCAGAGGAGCACAGCATGCTGCACATGTGAACCACCTGATTTATTCAACCCTCTCCTCTGCCACCTGGAGAGACCAGATTGTTCTGTGAATGTGGCATAGCTGAATCTGAGTAAATGGTAGTGGGGTAGTCTTGGATTAGTTCTAATGCCATTATGTGGGCTACAATTTCCGTTGCTTGCACAGAGTAGTGCGAAGGCAATGGTACCTTAGCTAACACATGGTATTATCCTGATTCAAGTTTCACTACTGCTGCTCCCGTGTGCCTGATCCCAGTGCTCTGATCGATTGATGATGAACCATCAACAAAGAGCACCTTCCCCTCTTTGAGGTCATCTTCCCTAATGATATTGATATTGATATTTTATTTCTATTGCACTCGTACACAAGTATTTCAGCACACGACAAGGTAAGGGAGGGGAACTGGGGAGAACAAAACAACAATCTTACTAGGCCCAGTGACATTGAGAACACGCAAGTGCATGGGAGAGGGGGAGGGGAAAAGTGCATGGAAGAGGGGAGAACTCGAGAGTGCGCAGCAAAGGAGAAACAGATAAATAATAAATTAATAATGGCAAAAAAAGTGGTAGTGCAGCCAGCAATTGGCAAGTGCTGGGTTTAAGGCAGCAGACAGGGTAAGTCTGATAAGTGCAGGAAGAAAAAAGGGGGGACTGTATGGGTACAGATACAGCCCCCAGTGCAAGGGGTGGCCCGGAGGCAGTGTGGGAGGGTGGCAGGGTGAGCAGGTTCCTGGGCCCAGAGGACAGAGGGTGGTACGGTGCACGCTGTCAAGAGAGAACAGATCAGCAAGGGAGAGGGGGAGCGAAGGCAGAAGCAAAGAGGAAGGTCTTGAGGTGCTTCTGGAACTGGAGATGGCTCTCCTCAAGTTTTAGAGTGGCACAGAGGCTGTTCCAGAGGGAGGCCCCAGCCAAAGACAAAGATCTACCCCAAGCTTGTTTCTTTGAAAAACGACTGACCCTGAGGGAGTTAGAGGTAAAGGAGCAAAGAGCTTGTGGAGGGATAGCTGAAGATATTTTGGACCCTGGCCCCAGTAAGCCTTGTGGACAATGCAGAGGGTTTTGAATTTAATCATTGCATCCACTGGGAGACAATAGAGATATTTCAGAGCTGTAGAGATACCATCCCAAGGCTTGAGGGCAAGGCCAAGTCTTGCAGTCCTGTTCTTGATTAGTTGCAGAGGGCGGAGAATAGAGGTAGGTAGATTTACAAAGAGGCTGTTACAATAGTCCAACCTATAAAGAACCAGAACTTGGGAGACCATGACCTTCTAGGGGAAGGAGAGGAAAGGCAGAGTACCTCTGAGGAGGTGCAGTAGGAAGTTTGACTTTTTGGAGACATCAGAGATGTGGGTGGAGAAGGAAAGTGTGGAGTCAAAGATGACCCGAGGTTCTTAGCCTCGCATGTGGGGGTAGGAGGAGGGCCAAGGGAGGCCGGCCAGAGAGTGGTGGGAAAGAAGTCTGAAGGTGTGCCGATGAGGAGGATCTCTGTCTTGCTGGCATTCAGATCATTGGCGGTACACCAATCTTGAACGGCAATAAGGCAATCAGAAATAAGAGAGGGAGAGGAGCTGACCGAGGGCAGCATGAAAATGAGTTGAGTGTCATCAGCATAGCACTGGAAATTTAAACAGAAAATGGCAATGCAGTGGGCAAGAGTTGCCAGGTATTGGTTGAAAAGCCAGGGGAGAGGTTAGACCCCTGGGGAACACCACAGGTAGAGAGGAAGATAGATGATAGGAAGAACCCAAGTTGGACCTTGGAAGCTCGATCAGAGAGGAAATTGGTCAGCCAGGCCAGAGCCCGATCAGTGATACCTAGGGTATCACAGAGACGGTTGAGCAGGATGGTATGGTTGACCATGTCAAAGGCAGAAGAGAGATCGAGGAGGATGAGGACAGAGGGAATGTTACAGTCAAGGTTGGAGAGCAGATCTACACGGATGTTCAGGAGAGCAGTTTCCGTGCTTCTGGCAGCTCTGAAGCCAGATTGGTGGTCATGGAGACAGCCAAAAGAATCAGAATGAAGGTTCAGCTGAGAGATGGCCAACTTTTCCAGGAGTTTTCCCAGAAAGGGAGTAATGGAAATTGGGCGATAGTTAGCCGGACAAGAAGGATCAGCTGTGGGTTTCTTGAGAAGAGGATGCACAAGGGAGTGCTTCAGAGGGGCGGGGAAGGATCCTGAGGCAGAGGAGTGGCTGCAGAAGTCAGCAAGGTCTCGAGCAAGGGTGCCAATGTGGTCCTTGATGGTTTTAGATGAACAGGGATGAACCTGTTTTGACAGTACGACGTCCTTTCATTGCGGGATGTTTTTTTGCGGGGCTTTTAACTGTCAATTTGTTTTTGAAAAAACCCATAGAATTATTTAGGGGGGTTAGTAAATTATATATATGGGGTATGGGTATTTGGGAATAATTACATATTAAAGGTAATGGTGAAATCGATGTTTTGTAATTAAAAAAATCATGGTAAAAAACCCAGCGAAAAAACATCCTGTGATGAAATGACATGGAACTGTTTTGACTAGGCTTTCATAGATCGGACTTGTCTAGTGACCTCAACAGGGGAGAAAAGAGGAAAGGATGAGAAGGAGGGTGGGGGGTGGCTGAAGGAGGGTCAGCAAGCACAGACAGAGAGGGGAGAGGAGTGGGAGAGGTGGAGATGGTGGACAGGATATCCTGGGTCTTTGAGATAAAGTGAGAGGCAAGGGCATTGCAATACGCCTGGGAGGCAACAGGAGGGGTAGAGACTTTAGCAGGGTTGGCCAGCTCCTTGCAGATTTTAGAGTTTGGCTGAGTTGTTAGATGCCGCAGAGACACAAGCTTGAATGTGGACCCTCTTCTTGGTGAGAACAGAGAGTCGTTATTGCCTTTGGAGGTGGCGACAGGCCAGTTTGTCAAAGGATGAACAAGAAGCCCTCCATTTCCTCTCAGTCACCCTACACTTATGTTTAAGTGTAGCTAGGTCAGAGTCATACCAGGAATTGTACTTGGCTTTGGAGTTCAAACAGATCCTCATGACAGGGGAAAGAGCATCAAGAGTATCAGAAATTGAAGAGACAGGGCTGTGTCAGGATGTGAGACAGCCAGAGGTGGGGGGCGGGAGGGTCAGAAGGTGGCAGCTAAAGCCTCAACTGACACACGCTTCATGGGCCGGATGTCCGAGAAGGTAGGTGGCAGTGTTGGGGTAGGCTTGGCTTGGGGGGAAGAGATGGAGAGATGAGAGGAGAGAAGGGAGTGATCGCTCCAGGAGAGAGGAGTGGTCAGAAGAATGGAGAGGGGGAGGTCAGAGGAGATCAAGACATCAAGTGTATGCCCTAGAGAGTGAGTCGGGCCAGAGGGGAGGATTGACAGGGAGAGGGAGTCGCAGAGGTCATGGAAGAGTACAGAGGAGGAACAATGTGAGTTTAAATGGATATTGAGGTCATCAAGGAGGAGGAGTTGAGTGGTAGAGGACAGGAATGAGGAGGAGAGGTCCACCCATTTAGAGAGAAATGAGGTGAGTTGAACAGGAGGCTGGTAGATGGTAGCCACAGTAAGAAAATGGGTAGGAGAGAGAGAGAGCCCACAGACAAGGCATTCAATAGAGGAGTAGGTCTGAGTGGGAATGATAGAGGCAGGAAAGATCAGGGCTACCCCCACCAGACCAGGAGGATCTGAGTGCGGAGAGGATCTTGTAGCAATCAGGGAAGAGGGTGTCAAAGCTTCTGACAGAGCTGGCCATGAACCATGTCTCCGTAAGACCAAGAACATCAAGGTCTAGTTCTTAATGGAGTTGGCAGATGTCAGGGGAGTGTTTGACATCAGAGCCAGAGTTGAGAGTGGCAATATGAAGAAGGTTGCCAGACTTAAAGACCTTCCCGGGGAGGGGTACAGATCAGAGATACACCTTGCAGAGGAGAAAGAACCCGAGGAGGAGGAGAGAGAGGGCAAGGTAGCCAGGCGGGAGAGAAGGGGACAGCAGGAGAAGAGAGGAAATTGATGAGGCGACGGAAGAGCCTATCAAAGAGGAGGAGATTGGCCTGAGGGCCTTGGACCATGACAGTGCCATTAAGATAGGCATTAATGATGACTTTAGAGGAGTCGAAGGAAGCCACGAGAACTTCCCAGCGAGTGCCACCATTAATGGGAGAGGAGGAGAGAGGACAGAGCACAGAGATCTTATGAAGAGTCCATAGATCTGGTGAAGGAATGACAAAGAGGATGTCAGTGAGGGTCTGTCTGGAGAATGTATTGGAGTAGGTATCAGCGATAGGAAGACCAGGGTTAGAGGCCAATATATCCTTTTTGAACTTCTTCCTACCAAACCTAGTGAGAAGAGAAGGATAGTCAACAGAAAAGCAGTTGGAAAAGATAGGAGAAACAGAAAGCACCATGGGGGTGGAAGCGAGGAGAGGATGGAGAGACTGGCGGTCTAAGGCAGGTAGATGTGGGATCAAAGAGTGTGGTGAGGTCACTGGGCTGGCAAGTTAGAGAGAAGCAACAGTAACAAGCAAAATACTGAGAATTTAGCAAAAATAGCAATATTTGACTTTCCAGCAAAATGCAAAAACAGCAATATTTGACTTTCCAGCAAAAACAGCAAGATTTGACTTTCAAGCAAAAAGCACAAACAGCAAGATTTCACTTTCTAGCAAAAAGCAAAAACAGCAAATTTTGACTTTCTAGCAAAAAGCACACACAGCAAGATTTGACATTCTAGCAAAAAGCAAAAACAGCAAGATTCGACTTTCTAGCAAAAAGCGCAAACAGCAAGATTTGTTTTTCTGGCAAAAAGCACAAACAGCACGATTTGACTATCTAGCAAAAAGCACAAACAGCAAGATTTGACTGTCACTTTTGTCAGTGGTGTCCTCATATTTAGTGCAATCAGGTACTGTGATGTTTGCCTGTATTTGTTCTGCAGTGAATGTTGCTGGATTAACAGTGTGGCACCTCAAAGTGTGGATGGAGGGATTTAGCAGAACAACCTCATACCCTGATGCTTGTTGGGTGTTGAGAGTTGATTTTAATTTCTCTAGGATTGTGAAAAGTGCATGTTCCACATAAAGGCTGACAGGGCATCCCATTATAACGGTAGATGATTTCTGTATGGTGAATTTAGCGGCTGCCAGAGACTGCTCGCATGGGAAATGCACCTGCATTACGGGGCTCAGAAGACTGCTGAAATAAACCAGGAGTTTATGTCCCTGTGAGTTCTTTTGGTTGAGGACAGCCATCATCACCTGCCTTTAGAATGTGAGATCAAAAATAACATTTTTTAATCTGGTGCAGCTAGGACAGGGGAAGTACTGATTGCCTTTTTGAGCTCTTGAAATGGCTTGATCATCTGGCCTGTCCAAAAACGGGGCCCTTTTGCGTTCTGTGCTTCCTTTAGCCCCTACAGTAGGGGTTTGGTTTATGCTGAATAGTCAAATATCCATGCTCGACAATAGTTACACAAACACAAACACTGCTGCATCTGTGTGACCGTGGTAGGATGTGGTGTGTTTTGCACTGCTATAGACCTTTCTAGAATTATTTGTCTGCCTGCCGAGGATATTGTCTGCCCTAGGTACTGTAGCAATAAGAAATGAAGAGACTGAACAAGTGGTTCTGTGATGGCTGCTAAAGACTTATCAAACATAAAAATTAAACCTATCTGTCCTTAACTCTAATGATATTTCCCTACCTAAAAAAAGCAACTCAGGTGCTCGTGAGGAAGTCTGTGTAAGTCAAAATCAATAGGCACCGTCCCAGTCAAAAAGGCTCATACTCTATCCATGTAACGACAATAAATCATCTAAAGTTCTGCTCCTGTTCGTAACCCATGAGAATGACTCCCTTCTCCTGGATGTAAAGTGTCCCAAAGACTCTCAGATTGTTCAAAGAAAAAGTTCCATAAAAGGTTCTGAGCTTCTTGTAACCCAAAAGAAACACACCAGTTCTATAGGATGTTTGTGGGGCTAGGAGAATGAGTCCCTTCTCCCTGCTCGCTCCCCAATGCCTCTACCTTTACAGAGGTTTTCACAAATTTGGCTCTCTTTTATATTGTTTTTCCCACCCCCACTGGGATGACAAAGATGCTCCCTGATTCCCTCTCGTCTCTCCAGTGCACACACCTTTGAGGAGTTGGCCAGGGAATGGTAGTTCAAAGGGATTTACTGTTTGCTTGGTTCCTTCAGATTCACAATCTCAAATGTTCTCGGTTCCCCAGATCTTACCAGGTTCCTTTCGGACATCCTATCACAGGGGTGCCGAAAATGGTTCAATACTAGCAGAGGACGTGGAAAAGGAATTTGCAGCACTTAAAGGGTGCCACACAGTCGACAGCACTGGCATGATCCAGCAGATAGTGTCTGCTGTGCCAACCAGGGATTTTTAATTAATAAAGGTCCCATGGAGATCTTATTCACTATGCAACAGGGGATGTTATTATTTTTATTTTTTCAAAGGCCTACAGTTCTTCAATGTTCCAACGTCCCAGGTCCCATGGCCTTCCCCTGTCACACCACTTGGAGGCAAGTAAGTGATTGGACAGGGTAAGTAGGCAGTCCTGGGAGGGGGTGGGGTATTAAACGTGGTGTGTGTGAGTGTGTAGCTGTGTGTTAGTTGGGTGAGGATAGGAGGTGTGGAGGACATCCGAGATACCAGTGGAGGTGAGAGCATTTGGAGTATAGAGGCTATTGTTAAGGAGGGGTTCTGTGGAGAGTTTGTGTGAGAGAGGAGAGTGTGAATGTTATAGGTAGAGTAGGAGTAGCAACAGAGTGGAGTAGTAGTAATGGTGGAGGAGTTGCAAGGGTAGAATATAAGTGGTAGAGTGGAAGTCGGTAGTAGACAGGTGTACAGTGCATTATATCTTTGAGTGTCTTGGGGCAATATGGGTAGTAGAGAGATAGTGGTAGTAGCAGAATAGTGACAGTAGTGGAGGGAGAGTGGGAAGAGAGACAGTCAGTGGGAGAATAGGTGTAGCTATTTGCATTGAGTGAGACTGAAATTATAATGGTAGGAATAACCAGAGGCACAAGAGTAGAGTGAGAAGAAGGAGGGAAAGGAAACAATAAAGGGAGAGGGATTGTTGGAAGTGAGGAAGGAGAAAAAGGAAACAACCGAGGTAGCGGCATAGGTGGAAGTATAAGTGGTAGTAACGAATAGGAGTGGGAAAGCAAGTTACATCAAAGGGTGGAAATGGAAAGGCAGAGTGAGAGATTGGAGGGACAGTAACGTGGTGGGACGAGAAGATTGAGAGATCAGTAGAGTGACGGGTCAGGAAAGAAAGCCTGTGAAAGTTATGAGCATGATGCTGTTTGATAGAAAGGCACTGTTCCCTATTCCTGCAGTACTAACCAATGACAGGAGAGGGGAAGTTAGAAGTTCGCTAGGGAGTCAGGGAGCCATCATTTTATTGCGAACCCCAAAAAAATAGAGGGAAGAAAGAACGATCAGGTGATACCGATATGAGAGTTACTAGCCACACCGATAGGGCTGTCTGGGCTAGGGAGGTGGGAACCAAGCCCGGGGAAGTCGAGAGAGGAAAAGGAAAAGGGCGCCAAACTTCCCCAGCCCCATTAAGCCCTGAAAGAAAAGCAGCCATTCTGACCAGAAACAGTTTAATAAACACTCTTGGATTTTACTCTAGGAGTCAGCGTGTTTATTTGTGTTACTCGAAAGACAAGCTCTAGATGATTCTTGGATTTGTGCAGGAGGGAATCTATTTCCCACGTTCTTTGGGATGTTACATCGTTATTAACGATTGTTCTTGAAAGCCCTCTTCAGAACTTTGTTCTTGCCAATGATGCTCCAGAAGACCCCTGGATGAGCTTCTGTTCACTCTGCATAATTTGAGAAGATAACCCCTTGAATAATATTTTGGGGAACCGGGGATGGAGTTTTAAAGACAGACTCAATTCACAACTGCTGAGGTGAGTATTACTTCTCTCTTAGTTAACCACTGTTTATGCTTGATTGCTTAGTTAACAGTTCTTCACAGCTTGTTGTTGCCTGTTTTTCAAGGCTCTCTTAGATTTCCTTTAGTACCTTCCTTGACTTTTAAAAACTCCAGTTTACCTGCTCTTGGTGTCGGGATGCTTCATCTGTTCTGCCTGGTATCTTGGGATGATTAATAGTTTTTCTCTTGTTGGGGTCTTGTTTTCTGGGGCCAGTACGGCTGGTTGTTCTTGGGTGAGTAATGGACTTGACCGTCCATTCCGTATGGGTTGTTTAGCCACCACCACTCTAGATGCTTCTCAGGCCCACCAATGCAGCTTTGCAAAAGGCCAGGGTTTGTGGTCTTGGCGCAGTTGTCCACACACTACAAGTCACTCCAAAACAACACAATCTCTGTCAAGTCATTGGACCTGTTCCCAGCTGACTGGTACAATGCTTTCCGGGCACCCCATTAATAACATACATTTGTTTTGCCAGGGCATTATGCTGATTCTCCTCTTTCTCAGCCTTACTCTCACCCACCGGCCACCAGGATTCACTTCTATAATGTTAAGCATTATTCCTTTATGCGGGAAGCCTTCTCCACTTCTTGCTTCTACTTTATCACTGTCAACACCTAGTCGGGCTGCAAGACGTCCTTGTGAATTATCTCGAACCACACCCTCTGTGTCTCCTACAAGCCTCTTGAGTCTTCCTTCAGCTTCTACCCTCACCTTGACCTTGATCTCACTTTCCAGTTCTACCTTTCCCTCCATCTCTCTCTCTCTCTCTCTCTCTCTCTCTCTCTCTCTCTCTCTCTCTATCTTGATCCGCCATTTGTTTCTGGCATCTTGATATAGCAGGGTCTGCCCTGGCATAACATCAGTTCCATTGACAACAGCTTGACTGAAGCGTTCCCGAGTTTTCCCTTGTCCCTGTACTTTTCACATTAAGAGTGTTTGACCCAGTGAAAGAACATATGGTGTCTGACATAATACGCAGAAAAAAAGGTTTGGCCTATGTGGTTGAGAGTTGAAGGAGCAGTTTCCCTGATTCTCACTTTTGTCCCTGGGAGGGAAGTTCCTCTCCATGAGGTCCTCCCGCATATGGCCACCCCTTGGGGGACTATTGGTTAGTGGATACACCTCCTTAGCCTCATGGGAAGGTTCTAACACTGGGGAAAAGTTACACTGTCTGAAGGATCATCACAGTACAAAACTTCCTGCTGACAATACTGCAATGTATCCTTGTGTACTTTGTACCCCTTCTCTGCCAATAAGTTCAAGAGTTTCACTGAGTCAGTCCTACATAGTTATTATGTTGTGCTAGAAACCAAAAGGTTGTCCACATACCGAATGTATGTGCTCTGTGTCTGCAAGTTCCCTAGATCAATTTGCCAACACCCTTTTAAAAATACTGGGGAACTCAGAATACCCTTGGGGCAAATGAGTGTGTTGAAACCTCTGCCTTCTGTAAGTTGATGTTGTAAGGGGTTGGCACTCAGAGTGTGATAGGATGGAGAAAAATATATTTGTGTGGCCTATTACAGTAAAGTAGGTGGTATCCATGGGGATATTACACAGGATGCTGATGGGATTGGGGACTGTTTGAAATTCCCATCTACAATGTTGTTCAACGGGGGCTCAAGTCCTGAACCATCCTCCATGTTGACCCCTTTGCTTTTTCACAGAATAAATGATTGTGTTACATGGTATTCTGATGGCTGTTTTATGCCCTGTTGCCAAAAGTCCACTATGGTGGAATAATTCCCCCCTCTGCCTCTTTTGACATGGGATACTGTCTTACTCGGGGCAAAACTGTACCTGGTTTCAGTTTAATGTGGACCACTGCATGCTCTTTAGCAGTACTACCTAATGTTGGCCTCTTGTCCACAACTGGCTGGGCACATTCCCTAGATCATCCTGCAGGTGTGACGCTAATGTGTTGGCAAGGAGCAGGTTGTGTAGTACTTCTCTGTTTTCCACTATTACCTGGCAGGGTATGGAGATTTGAAATACTATCTCCCCCTCATCTTTGGTGTCCTTGAACAGTTGTTCACCGGACACATCCCTCAGTTGTTCTGTTTGAGCAATGCATACAACTGTGCACCATTCAAGATTATCCTCGTCCAAATGAGACAGGATTCAAATGTCTGCCTGGGTGATTAGTGCTTCTAAATGTAAGGTGATAGTGGCACCTAGTTATTTTTCCTGAACAGCTGAACCACTGAACCGCTGGCCTAAACATGAATTTGGCAGGTATGCACAGAATTTTGTCTATAATTCCTGGCACTAGACTTAACAGGACAGTAACCCCATAAAGAAGCAAATTTGGATGGCGTGCTGTTCCTCTCAGGGTGCCATGGCTGCACAATGGCTGTAAAACTGCAAGAGCCCTATTGTGATGCAAGCCACGTGAGAAGTACTCTATCCCTTCCTCTGAGAATGCTCAATGTGCTCATGATGTCCCTTCCCAGGAGATTAGCCAGGGCGTCTCATGAATACAATGAAGGGAATGATAATTTGTTGACTGCCTATGGTGGGTATGACGTTCATTCATCATCGTTAATTGTTTGAGCCACTTTTTGCTGGACAACATTAAAAAATGTGGGGTGGGGGGCATAAAAGGAGTAGGGTGTTGTAGAGGGAATAATTAAAAAGGGAGGGGGAATTTGGGGGACCCCCCCAAATAAAGAAAATGCGATGATTTATTTCGCCAATAGGTTTTTGGCAAACAAAAAAGGGTGATGAATTAACATAAGGCCAGTGAAAAGCACCGTAGTGATAGCCCCAGAGAACCCTCTCTGTGTACATTATCATGTCCGACAACTGGAACGCCCCCTTTGTTATGCAAAATTTGGTGGCCTCTATGTCGAACAGAAATGAGAATGTTCGATCCCCTATCTTCACTCTCACTCGGGGTTCCCGTTGCTGATCGGCAGTTACTGATAGTAATGGGCAGGCCAAAGCTCTCTCTGGGCTGTCCTATTGGGAGTGAACATTTGAACCTGGGAGCAGGAAAGGATTTCCCCTAGTACACTCACCCCCATGTAGTGGGTCACTGTGTCGTGTGGCAAGGAGTTCTTATCCCACAGCTGTGTAGATGGCTGGGTGAAATGTGGTGCCGAAGACTGCACCTGTTGCTGTATGAGACTTGCAGCATTTTCAGCAGGGCTTGGGGCATATGGGGTGAATTGGGGCTGTGGGTTAAAGGCAGGGCGGTATGCTGGGATGTTGCAGCTAAAAGGCATGGTCAGTCTGCTCCTGCATTCTCGTGCAAAATGACTAATCTTTCCAGAAGACCAATATTGCATCCCCATTCTGGACCTCAGTCTTCCCATACTTCTCCCTCTACCCATGTAGAAACATCCTCTTCTTCTCCGAAAAACTCCCATTTCAATCCTAACATCTCTAGGCCTTCCTACGCATTCCTGCATGGGGCCTTGTTCAGGGTGGCCTTCCATGGTGCCTGTTATTTCTGCACCTTCCGTGTCCTTCTCCTTTTTCTGCCAACAATAATGTTTTATGTGCGCCTTTATTTCTGGCTTGTACTTCTGAAGGGAGCCCCTTGTATCCTTACACGTGGTAAAACATGACAACGTTTTTGCTCCACACTTTCCTTGTCTCTAATCGCCACATTTTGTGTAACTGCTCTAAGTAAGATGTAGGTTACTCATCAGCTTTCATTGGGCGAGCCATAATGGAATTCATGTGAGCTCTGTCGGGATAGATGTCCCTCATTACCTTCCACATGTGTACTCGACAGTGATTAAACGGTGCACCATCATGCACAGTATTATTTAACGTTACTCCTGGCTATCCTGCTTCTTTCCATATCTCATCCACCTGCTCCTCCAATAAGGACACAACTAAACGTTTCATGTGCCCCACAGCTAGAGCAATGCAGTACAAGCATCATTATTTACACTATCTCTATCAATACCTAACAAGGAAAAAACATATTATCAAACAATAAAAACACTTATTTACACAATAATGTAGATCCTTCCTCTGTCTTGTTACCAGAGACAAGAGTACTCAAAACCTCCTCAAGTTCCCTTCACACTAGAGCTGAGGGATAGCCTGCCCTTTTATCAAAGGATGATCACTTCATGAACAACGTTGTCTTACCCAACTAACAGAAGCCTCCCCACTGTAATTCATCAACACATATGCAATAACAAAATATCAAAATCACTGTATTTTATGCAAAGCGTGCACATACGTTCTATGTATCCTCTGAGTCCCTCCTGATGCGGCACCCCTATCAACTGCCTTCACAGCCCCAGCCCGGTGCTTCCGAGCCAGAAACCAGGCAGACCATTAGAGAACACAGCACCTGCTAATCTCTCGTACTGGTGTGCGCACAAACTGCTTTTTTGGGGGCCAGGCGCCATAGCCCAGACCAGGAAGCAGGGACCAACGACATACACAGGAGACACAGGAGATCATGTCGGGGTCACCAAGTTGTAGACCCTTAGTCATTTTCAGGAAACAATAAAGAGAATTCTGAATTGCAAAAAGCACAGGTTTAATGCAAATGCAATAATGGCCAGGAGGTCAGCGGGTCTCGTGAGACCACAAAGACTGAAGAGGCTCAACCCACCCACATTGGGCACAGTGTTTAAAGGTGAAACCACCAAATTAGAATACATTTGTATACATTCTAGACATTAGGTTTAAGTATATTTTAAACATCATATTGGCTCCTACCTATAAAGACTAATTACAACAGAAATTGCCCTATCCTAATTGGCGACTGTAACAATATGTAACATTCTATGTGCATCCCATTGCAGAAGAACTAACGTGCAGCCAGTGAGGAGAGTGAGACCTCCCTGCCTAACAACAACTAGATACAGTTATCTTCCCACTGTTGTGACCAGACATCTTGGCAAACCAAGCTATTCCCAAAACCTGCTGCTCTCCCACGTTAAAACCCTGTCCTTGTTACTACTGAGTACTCGTCTGCATATGCCAAGGACACAAACTGCTATTTCATGGTGTCCCCGACTCCCTGGAAGGCTTCATGAGAACGTATAACTGAGCACTATTTTTTTGGAAATTAACTGATATTTATGCTGCCCAGCCACCCTGCCGTGTACTTGGCAGTCCAGAGACTCTCTAGGATGTGGCAGAAATGAAAACCAATTCACTAAGATGGAAGAAATATTATCTTCAGTATGTTCAACAGGCATAAACCTTATTCACTAAAAACCAAACCTGAACCCAATTTTATAAAATGACAGAGGTAAATTCAACAGATGGCAGGACTGTTCACTGCAATTTTATTCAATAATAATGTCTCAACTTATATTTTCTCTTACATTGAGAATGTTACACCTGCATATTAATACTTTTGATATCATTAGCCAACAGATTCATCTTCAGTGGAATACAAGGAGTGGTTTTATGATGGATTACATCCTTCCTCACTAACAGAGCCAAGGTCACTATGAAGACCACCTACAGATCCCAGCCATCATCTGGAATGTGGAGTTATTTTATTTTATGTTATGTTATTTTGCATTTATATAGCGCCTTATATACCATTGGTATGGTCTGAAGGCGCTGGTAGGTTGAACGCCCTTGGGAACCGAAGTTCGGGTCAGTAGAGAGAGTAGAGAGAGTTCAAAGGTGCGTGTGCGCACCACTATGTGTGCAGCTGGTGCGGAATTCGTGAGGTAGCTGCTTCTTAGCGGTTGGTGTGGTGGTTGTGAGATCAGGGGTATGTGTTTGCTCTGGCAGGATTTATCCAGACCGAGTGTGGCTGCGTTAGGCCTGAGGAGAACGCCTGGCTGGGGGTGTGTGAAACCAGCAGTGTTTACTTAGAATGATGGGGAGTGAGCGGTAGATGTTGATATGAGAACAGTTATACCGAATGGTGTCATAGTATCTCTGTGTTCTAGTTGATTGGTGGTGTAAAGAAGAGAGTAAGTGTGGTGTGTGGTATGATATATGCCCTTTCAAATGTTCCCTGCATTCCAGAGCATATTATGTACGTCATGCAATTCTATACAATTAGGTCAGTTCTATGTATTTGTATTCATTTCAGGCGTTCAGGATGCCCTGCACACTCCTCTCTGCTCGACACACTCACGCACTCTAGTCCGCCTTGCGTGCTCTAGTCTGTCCCTCATTCTCCAGTGTGCCCCACGCATGCTCTCATGTATTCCATACGCATGCACTCCTGTCTTCCCCGCGCATGCACTCCAGTCTACCCCGCGCATGTACTCCTGTCTGCCTACGCACTCATCTGCTCTGTATACTCGTCCGCTCTGTAAACTCATCCGTGCTGTGCGCTCATCTGCACTGTACGCTCATCCGTTCTTTGCCCATAGTTCTTCACCACCACTTCTACTGTTCAGAATTTACATGACAGCCCCTATAGCAACTCACCAGCCTAGCTGCCCTTACCCGTTTCCCCCATGCAGTTGAATCTCAAGGTATCTCACTTTATTTAACTTGCCAGACCAAAACGACCCCTTGAACATGGATGTTTTCTAAAAACTTAACTCTTCCAAAACAGAACTTATGGTTGCTGCGCAGCTCCATCTGCACCTCCCCCATTCCCTGACCTGATGATCTGGGTCCATGCCCAGTTCCATAATTAATTTTAAGGAACGTCAGAAAAACAATGGATGATAGACTTTCTCTTGATCCAGAAGTAACATCTCTTTTAGAAGTTGCTTTTTCCAATTCAGCACACTCCAGCACATAATACCATACCGTTTGTTCACTCACAGGAGCATTCCCAAAATGACACTTCTCCTAACTAAACAACTTCTCAAAAGGGAGAGGTATAGGTGTACCTAGAGAGATCACAGGGATGAAAGGCAAGGAAGAGCATGCCTGCCATTTTGACTTCAGCCAACATTCTTATCTCTGGATATGGACTTCAAACAAACAAAACTGTCATGACCTGAGTACTCGCCGAGTGCGGTCAAATGAAGAGAGTACACCACAAACATTATTTCATGACTGTAAACATGAATGTACTTGAAGGGATTTCTTTTTAGGTGAGGGTATAGGAAACAACCCCTATTTACAGCTTTTTTAGCTTGCATTAGCGTGTGATTCCTTTTCTGATTGTAAACATATCAGGAGTGAGGCAAAGTAATTTCCTCAACATCATTGAGCTCTAGAGGGATCTCTTTTGTGGTGACCTGAAGAATATCTGGGAGGGTAGAATGGCAGATGTCTGTCTGCACCTTCATGTACCTTTGTTCTAGGTCCTCAGAACAGTAATGGGACCCTGACATCACTGCTACCAGCCACTGCTGTACCAAAGAGCCCTGCTGAAACCTGCATTGAGCAGTATCAGATCAAAAAGGTTGATGGAAAACACTTTACTGAACCCTCTTTTGTTTATACAGACACAGTTACAGAATAGGAGAAATGCATCCAGGGCGACAATCAAACCTTGCTAGTAGCAGCACCAGTGTGTCATCAGAGTCACAATATAACTCATCTGCACTGCTGAACTAAAGAAAGTGAAAAGTACATAGTCAAAGCTTGCATGACTTAACAAGTGGGGTCTACAATTAAACACCAGGTACATCACACTAATATGCTGGCAGAGCTGCTGAGGACCTTAAAGAGGCTTGTTGAACTTTGTGTCTACTTGTGTCAGATCACCAAGTTGATGACAGTCACCCCTTCAAACCCTCCCTGCCCTACGACACCACCATTGCTCTATTGAGATTGCCTATCAAACCTTCCCAAGAATTAGGACCAGAGTTTCATCAGAGTAAGTATATAACGCCTAAAGTAGAAATATGTTGAAAAGAGCTAAGGCGGAAAGACTCAACATTATTTTGTCTGGGGCAGGATATTTCACTCACCAGCCTATGCTCCACTAAAATGACTGAATTCAAAACAGGCACTATACAATGGTACCTTCTTCATTAAAGACGACATAGTACAGTAGATCTCCAGGTGTCAATGCTTCATTTATGCTCCAACTACTGTTCTCAACTGCCACCTCTTCTGACCACACACACTTTCCATATTCCATACACTCATGTCATGCCCATCTCTCAGGACCACACTTTGAGTTTTATAGAAGCTCACGCATGGAAAGGTAGGCGGCAAGAAAGAGAGGAGTTTCGGGTGAGCTCCTTTCCTTGGCAGGTTCTGGTTATAGTGTTTGAGGCAAGCAGGAAAAAACAACACACTAATACATCCACTGCACAGCAGAGCAGGCTATAACTGTCAAATAAAGATGACTAACAAGGATACACGGAAAACAAGCTAACTGCACAGAACACACCCATAGGATGCCACAACAAAACAATGGGATGGGGTGAAGTACTATACACATCATGACACAAATGTCGAAGGGAGCACCATGACACAAAGGTCACAATTTAAGGTAGAGGTATTTGATGATAAACATGGCAGTTGAGAAAAATGACAGGCCACATGCAGGCCACAAAGGTAGATTGATTGATAGGTAGATGCTGAATGGTGATGTCTTTGATGAGGTGACTCCAACCTCCACCACCATTTTACAGAAACAAAAATTATGAAATCACCAAATACATTGGTCTAACTGTGCTTTATACTGTTTACCAGCTAAGTGATGTTGTTTCTCCTCTCTGTCGTCTGTATGGTAGAGAGATAAAAGCAAAGAGGCCACCTTATGTAGGTCATGCAATGCATTTAACCATTAAGAGTGAATGGTTATCCTGACAAAGTCTGGGATCTGTAATGCACTTCTGCAGCAATTGGCAGTGATTGTAAGGCCATCTTTATAGTGACTGGTAGGTAATCTGGTTGTAACAAGCTAGGTGCACACCAGCTAGGATGCTAAGAAGTGAGGCAGCTAACAAGGTAGGTGCATGAGACTGTATATTCGGTGAGGTGGTGGATTTCCTATAAAGAAGGCAGGAAGGGTATTTGTGTTGGAGGACAGGCCGCTCGGTGAAAAAGTGAATGTTTGAATTAGAACCAATGAAGAGGAGAGGGCCAAGACCCAAGCTAGTGTAGCAGGGCTCTGCCTTTGGCAACAGAGGTGTCAAGAAAATGCATGACATGCTGCAGCAGGAACTAACATCTGGTTTAGAGTATTTCTTGTGATTATGATAAATGCTGGCTGTAAGCATGTTGAATAGGAGGCTGTTAGAATGCTGGTTGGATGGCATAGGAATGTGACACTTTGAAGGGCTGCAAGGTAAACCACAGCGTCATCTTTATACATGGTTCACGCCGCAGCTTAGAGAACTACGCAAAACTAAGAGAACTGCAGAGGTACACTGGAAAAAGTGCCCCACAGCAACCAATAAGACTGAGTTAACCTTAGCTTCCACTAGTTACAAAGAAGCCATCCTTCTTGCGAAAAAAGACACCTATAATAAAAGGATTACGCAAGTGAAATCCAACACAAAAGAACTTTTCAAGATTCTAAAAGAATTAGAATCCCCTATTGCCCCTACTGACAAATGCGTTACTGACGCACTATGGTGTAGTAATATTCAGAAGGCCTTATTAGATAAAATAGGTTGCCTACAATCTACAATCAATGCAAAAAAATCCCTGCTACTAGCTGACCCTGACTACAAACAATTACCTAACAAATCACCCACCTTTAAGTCAACTTGTAAACCTTTCAGCTTCTCACCCCTATCAACTTGGGAAGTAGAAAACATCATTAGGAAACTTAAACCATCAAATTGCCAAGGTGATGCCTGCCCTGCCCCGATCATCAAAGCAGCCGCACATGATTTGGCACTATTTATTACCAACCTCATCAATGCCTCCTTCAAATCCGGAGTAGTACCTGACAACCTAAAAGACGCGTGGGTCATTCCACTTCTCAAAAAACCTACGCTTGACCCAGCCAACCCATCTAACTATAGGCCGATAACTACCATACCTTTTTTATTAAAAATACTGGACAGAGCAGCCTATCTACAAATACAGGCCTACCTAGAATCAAACAATCGCCTGGGACTAAGGCAATCCGGCTTCCGACCTAGACACGGTACGGAAACTGCATTCATTGACCTCACTACCCAGATCCAAATCCTGAAAGACAATGGCAAACTGGCACTCCTCTTACTGCTCGACCTGTCAGCAGCTTTTGATTTGGTTAACCACCAAACACTTTGTCACCACTTGAAAACTGCAGCACACTTCTCAGACGCAGACACTGCCTGGATCAGTTCCTTCCTGGCAAACAGAACCATGAGGGTCTTCTCTCCCACTGACTCTGCTGAACCATCACCAGTACCTTGTGGAGTCCCGCAAGGCTCTTGTGTGTCCCTGACGCTGTATAATGTATTCACAAAGCCCCTCTTTGATATCCTTGACTATCTGGGTGTCACGTACACTAATTACACGGACGACACCCAGATACTCATTCCTATCTCGGGTAACTATGAAACAGACAGCAAAACGCTTAATGAAATATACTCTGTAATACAAGCATGGATAGCACATCATGGGCTTTTTCTCAATGACGAAAAAACTGAGTTGATCCTCCTTGGCACTCAGGCCAAACTTAAAAACCTTAACTCCGCCTTCAAATCCTTTACTATAGATGGTAATCTCATCCCCGTTTCAAACAACACTAAAACCCTTGGTATCTACATTGATGCCACCTTATCCTTCACCAAACAAACTAATGCAGTAGCATCATCAGCCGCTTACACTTGCAAATTGATTACTGCATGTAGGCCATTTATCTCTTCACCTAATTGCATTACTCTTGCTAGAGCATTAGTCCTTTCCAAAATAGACTATTGTAATACACTTTACCTAGGCACTAGCCACAAAAATATCAACAAACTGCAAGTAATTCAAAATAATGCCATCAGGGCTGCCCTCAACAGCCCTAAAAAGGCACATATCTCAGAGAGTAGACGCAAACTACACTGGCTCCCAATAGAGCACAGAATATCCCTCAAAACTCTGGCTCTCACACACAAAGCTAGGGCCAACCTTGCACCAACCTACCTCACCAACCAACTTACACCCCACACATCATCCAGACCACTTAGAGCAGCACAAGCTAACACGATGTCCATACCGAGATTCAAACTCCATAACTCGGGTGGAGCTAGCTTCCCGGTACAAGCTTCTAAACTATGGAACACACTACCTGAGCTCCTTAGGTCAGTACCTTCATTCAACCTATTCAAACGCAACACGAAGCGTTGGCTTCACAACATGGACTCTATGACAGCCTAACCTTCCAGATCCCAGAACGACTGACGGCTGATGGCACAATCTGTAATTAATGAATTTATCTTAGACTATGCTTGTATGTATCTGTAATACTAAGTATGTACTTATCTGTAACCATAATGTAACCCTTTTATTGCACTCAAATGTAACTGTAACCACATCTAACTTACGCGCCCGTATGCCTCTGGGCCTGGCTGCGCTTTATAAATAAAATTAATGAAAATGAAATGAAGGTGGTGACTGCTGGGAAACCAAATCACAGCCATGCTGATGACTTACTTATTGGCATTGAAAATGGTCAAATCATAACCATTGCAGCAGGGGGCTGGTTGGTGGCAAAACTGGGACAGGGTGACACATAGAAAGTGGTGGGACAAGTGACACCTGTGAAAAGGGACCAGTGAGATCCATACCCCAAAAACTTGATGGCTGCAGAAAGTGACCAGTGGGAACCAAACCCAGAATATGTAGGTGGATGAGGCCAGCAGCAGGTGAGAATCTTGTTCAGAATATGGTAGGCTGACACCACCGTCATCAAGGGAATGGTAGTAACCTGGAACGGAATATGTCAGGCAGATGACACCCATAACAAGGGGCTAATAAAGAGCAGACCATGAAAGTGAGTGTTGGAACACTGCAGCAATAACTTAGTAGGATAGTTTGATGATGCCTTCAAAAGGGTCATAGCATGGCATGGGACCTCTGTGGACCTGCATCTGACAATAACCTGTCTCTATCAGAAAAGTACAGGACATCCCGAGTAGCAGCCAATGGAGGTAAGTGTGCTTGAGAATAGTTATGTGTGAGGTAGTATTGGGGGCTACATTGACCCACTGCCATATAGATCTGAACTCGGGTTGAAAGGGTTAAATTGCAAATTAATAAATTAATCCGGGATCCTACCATGTCTTTTTTTCACAATATAATCTTTATTATCTAGTTTAAGTAAAATCTGTCATTCTTTCCCAGCCGATTTTCTCTATTTCACTGCTTCATTTTGCCAAAATCGAACCTCCTTTGATCGGGCAAATCTCATCCAAATCTTCAGCTACAACCATCCTTTCACTCTTATATTGTCCCTGTGATATAAATCTATTCCCCAGCTGAAAAAAACCTATTCCAAATCTGAGTATTTTAGCCGTTTTTCATAAAAATCGTTTGCGACATTTAAAACGGCATCCGTGTATAATGCCACTTTCCGACGTGTGATTCGGCTGCATTGTGTTCTTACTTTTGTTTTTATGTTTTTCTTGTTTTTACTTGTTATTGAACTGTATGCCTTTTGTTGAGAATTTGCCTTGTGATTGCTAGTGTTTATCCATTCCTGCTATCGTGAGAAATCATAATTGTCTCATAGATGTAACCGCACATTACTTATTTGTCAATTTCCGAGTGTCATTTTGTGGCATTGCAAAGGGCTTTAATTTTGCCTCTTATTTTATGTGGGAAGGTCGGACTTTGATTCTGTTTGCTGCACAATATCCCCGGCTCCCTGCTGCTTCTTTCTGGCCACTACAAATTCGATTCCAGGGGTTTGAGATAGCATTGAAGGGGGAAATCTTAACTCAGGTGCTATCTACACAAAGAGAAAAAGTGCTCCTATTAATTTGTGTTATTTGAGTTTCGTATATGTTCTTGTAGAAGGTTAACCAAGTGTATTGTTTCAGTTTCCATTGTAATTATCACCCCATTGGTGATTGCTGCCCAATATAAAAATGTGTACGATTTCCTTTGATTTTTAAAAATAAATAAATATTGCATTCACACCAACCGGCTTGGTTCCTGGTCCATTGTAACCCGGTGTATTTGCAAAAAGGGGTGTGAGACAGGTTGTGTTCCATCTCAAATTTAATACATAGAATATAAAGAGAAAGCATTCCAATTGTGCGCTACATACTAGGCTAAGACCAAGGTGTGCCGCCTGGTTGAAATCCTTAACAGTGTACAGGAACACCTTGGTGTGGATGGCTGCTGTAAGTAGTGAGACTGCTGTGAGATCTGGCATCTGTGCAGACACAAGCAACACACGCTCAGGTGGCAGTTGGTACTGAACACTTGAGAAAGGTGCCATATTGACAGAAGTGTTTATTAGTGAGCTTAAACCAGTGATGGCCATGCGTTGTATGGTTGAAAACATAACTGCAACAGCTCAAAGAGACAGAGGTCTGCAGAATAGGTGTATGGTTAACTTTAAAAGGGACAGGCCTGTATGGATGTAAGTTTGAGGTGCAGTGGTGAATCAGTTGGAGAATATGCACACTGCCAGTCTGTGCCAATTGGTCAACAACACGGCGTGTACATTGAAACTGTAAATAGTAGGAGACCAAGAGCCCTCATTACGAGTTTCGCGGTGCAGGAAAAAAGGGTAGGTAATTCCATTATCTTCATTTATCCCGCACCGCCAAACTACAAGTTTGGCAGAATTACCAACGGTGGATTTACCTATTCAAAGAAACAAACTGGAGTTTGGGCAGGGCTACTAAAGAATGCAGCTGCCTCTGAACATTATGAATATTTGCAGGTTGCCTGAATTTTCATAAATGCTATTTTCAGTATATTTGTTTAACACTATCTATGAAATGGTGTGAAAGAAACATATTTGAAATGGAACATAGATTACAAACTATAAATGTACGTGAACAGAGGGTGCAAAAAAACAAGGATTCATCCACATTGGTTGTTTGTTTTCTTTTTGGATACATGTAAATTATGGTCATTCTAACAACATTTTGGAAAGGTGTGTAACATTATGAATAATTAAATGCTTCCCCATAACTGGCACGGAGCTTTGCATCACTAGAAGTTCATGTGACACTAAAGGTATATATAAACCATTCCTATGGTTTATCACAACCGGTAGGTCAATAGATACATTCTTAGCAAACCTGATAGGCGGAAAAGTTAACAGACTTCCATCTCTCTTTTCTGCAAAACTAGGTGCCCTTCGCTATGGATGTAGGTCAGCTGAGACTTAGCAATCTGGCTCCAGCCTGTGAATAAATGTGCTGTAAAACGTGGGCAAGAAATAATGATTCAGTTGCTAATGGGCTTAATAATTGCTTGATAAAATGTTGATTAATTTGTTAATTTTCTATTGCGATTGTTACAATTGCTATTTTAGCTTCTGTGCTGGCTTTCTCCTGCTAAGAAAGAAAGGATGAGGTCTTTAATTAAGCAATATGACCCTTGCGGCGGGGGCATTACCGACTCAGGTAATGCCCCAGGGCCCATAGCCTCAGGTAATGCCCCAGGGCCCATAGCCATGAGCAAAGCACCACCTGAGTAGGTAATGCCCCCGCCACGGGGGTCATATTGCTATTAGAACCCGGCCCGCATTATGTGCGTGATTACAAACTAAGGCACTGAGCGTTTTGCGACAGAAAAAAAAAGAAACGACCAAGAAAATGACCGCCTTGGAAAGGGAAAACGGAGTCCGTTTTCCCTTTCCATGGCGGCCATCGGGAGAGGACGCGCTGGAAACACAAGTGTTCCCAGCGTGCCCGCTCCCGAAAAAGGACCAAAAAGAAGTTAAGTGGGGTTGGGAGGGCGGGAGTGGGACGGGAATAAAAAAAAAGTTTAAAAAAATAAAGCGTACCTGCGTCCCCGGCGAGGGACGAGGGAAGCCTCCAGCCATGTGGAGGCGCAGAGCGGGGATGGCGTCCCTCGCCAGGGAAGCAGGAACAAGAAGGTAAGTGGGGGTAGAGAGGAGGAGGGAGGAAAGGGAATTTAAAAAAAAAAGCCCTACCCGACAAGGCAGCCTCTCAGCCGCGGGGAGGCTCGGAGCGGGGATGACCCTGTTTCCAGCCTCCTCATTGGCTGAGGGGCTTCCACACCCCCCGCCAAGGACAAGGCGGCGGCTGGAATCCAAGCCGAGAATCGAAGGATTCTCAGCCGGGTAAGGACCCGGTGAGAGCCAATCAGAATGTGTGTTGCATTCTGCTTGACTCTCGTCGGGTACTAATGAAATATTCAGTTTTTTTAAATGAGAAAGTCCAACAAAAATAATCATGCAGAGTGCATTACGGCGGTACTGAGGCAGAGTTGAAACATGATTCATGCCGCCGGTGTATAGAAAGCAATGCGTTTTCTTGCATGATAGACCCCACCACCATCACCTCCGTTTTATCTCCATTCCATTTGAGCCAATTGTGGTTTATCCATGAACCCATGGCCGCGAGACACCTCCACAGGCATGATGACATCTCAGCTTGATCAAGATCTAAAAGGATCAGAATCTGAGTGTTGTTGGTGTATGAATAGCATCTGACGCCAAAGGAGCGGATCAAACACACCAAGGCCCAAACATAGATGTTAAAAGGGATCGAAGATAAGGAGGAGCCTAGAGGCACTCCGCAACTGAGGTGACATGGTGCAGAAAGAAAAGGGGGCATAGAGAGGGTCTGGGTACGATCAGCCAGGAATGAGGGGAACCAGGTCAGTATCTGCCCAGATATAACCAACTGGGCAAGACGGGACAACAGAATTGGGTGGTTGACAGTGTTGAATGCAGCTGATAGGTCTAACAAAATCAGGGCACCCACTCCACCTGAGTCCACCAGCCTGGCCATGTCATCCTGGACCAGTACACTCTCAGTGCCTCTACCAAGTCTAAAACCAGACTGAGCGGGATCAAGGAGTTGGGAAGATTCAAGAAACGTAGAGAGCAAAGGTGACACCAGTGACTCCAGTAGCTTTGAAAGAAAAGGAAGAAGTGAGGTAGGATGAAAATTGGACAGAACAGTTTGGTCCAAGAATAGTTTCTTCAAAAGGGGAATCATCATGGCTACCTTCAATTCATGCAGAACCAACCCTGACTGGCGTGAGTTATTAATAGCCATTGTGATCTCCGTAAGAAGGTCCGGAGAGATCTTCTTCATAACCCTCAAAGGGACAGCGTCAGAGGGAGAGCAGGATTTGATTTTTTGGATAGTGCCCATAACTGACTCTTCAGCGAAGCTGTAAAATACTGACCAACTCTTCAAGCTAGTAAAAGCCTCAGAGAGAGTATAGTTATTCGCCCTGTAAGGTGCGGTGGATGCAGCCTCTGAGATATTTTGACAAATAGTGTTAATCTTCGCAATGAAATATTGTGATAGCTCATTACACAGCACCTGTGTGGGTATGAAAATAGGGGTCTGCTTGCCTGAAGAAGAGAGAGACTTGACTGCTGAAAAAAGAGCCCAAGGCTGGCATGGAGAGGATTCTATTTTGGTGTTAAAATACAGAGTTTTAGCAGCTTTTATGGTGGTAGAATAAGCTACTGAGCAGGCTTTATATAGTATTTTTTAGCAGGATCATAGACTTTGCGCAATTTGCGTTCGGCCTGTCTCAATGTGAGCCTGGCCATCTTCAAGGAATCTGTGAACCATGGCTCTGATTGCAGCCTACAGGGCTGGGTCAGTCACAGAGGAGCCCCTACATTGGCTGCCTCTAATAGTGCCTGAGAGAGAAGGGACTGTGAGGTCACTGTGGCTGTTCTGTATTTGGCACTATTTGATCAAACCATGCCTTGAGCATCTGTGGCACGCCATGAGCGCTGCCAAATTCTTTCCAGCTGAGATCTTGGGTTGTCTCCCCACAGCCTCAAGTGTGCAGGAAACCAAAAAGTGGTCCGACCACAACATAGGTTCCACTGACTGCATAGTCAGAAATGATTCTTTGGCAAAGATCAAATCCAGTATTTTACCTAACGTATGTGTAGGATTTTACACATATTGATGAAGTTCGAGATCTGACAAGTTGTCAAAGAACAAATTAGGGGCAGGGGGTCTGTGTTGATTAAATTTCAAATTAAAATCTCCCAGAACCACCAAGTGAGTATATTGTATTTGAAGATTTGTTAGTAGATCCGTGTTAGGGAGAATTCTCCAGAATGGCTAATTTTCCTTACCTACTGAGTCCATCAGCAGCTTTGATGGATTTGTAGGATTTATTTTTTTCACCTGGTAAGAGTGTGAGCCTTTGTTCCCACTCTTACATGTGTTTTGCTGTGTGTGTTTAACATTTTTGTGTTCATAGACTGTGGAGCTTCACCTACTCCATAGGCATCATCTTTTTACTGTGTGTTACACAGCACCTTTAGTGCAGTGACACAGGGTTGTCTTTTTCAGACTTCCCACTTTAAACTCCATTTTCTGGGACTGATTCCTGTCTCCCAGAACATGTAAAGTTGCCATTGACTTTATTAGTCTTTTTAAATTCACAGACCTAGTACAAACTATCTTACATAGAGTTCTGGAAAGGGTTAATAGTTTTCCCTTTTTGTCTGTTTCTCATGGAACATTATTTCATTCCCCTTTCTTTAAGAATTGGCTGGTGGCAGTGGTATCTACCGTATTTTTCCTACCCCGGTCTATTTAAATAGCCTTGGTACTGTTTTAGGCTTAGTTAGTAGCTTCAAACTTAAATCCGCTGTACCCCATTTACTTTTATTTGGTTCCGGCTGGATTAATTTGCCATTTCTTTTTGTAAAGGTCTTTCTCGTGTTTTACTCTGTGCGCCAAACCAGGTTTGATTCCTTTGTTTGCCATCCTTTGGCGGGCTTCTGCACAGAAGCCCTCCTTAGGCACCTGAATGTCTGAGGGGGACAGGATGTGAGGGAGGGGTTTGAGACTCCCTGCACAGGGTCTCCTTGGTAACCCATGACGCACTCTGTATGATTGTCTGTGGTGACTGTCTCGCCGGGACAGCCACCCTGCTGTGTGATTGACAGGCAGGCATTGTGAATGGGGAAAACTGCATAAAAGCAGGTCTCTGTGATTGAGAAGGCAGAGTCGCCACTGGATCGAGAAAACTGAAGAGAAGCTGACGGAAGAGGACCTCTACCACGACTGAAGCCCTGCTGCAGGTCCGAATCTCCAAACTTTGACGACAGGGAAGATCTGCAAGGAATCTTCTCCCCTTGAGCTGGTGGGACCAACCCGTTTGACAAACTGCAAGCCAGGCCTCCCTCCTCTGGTCGAATTTGCTGTGCACAGCTACAGTGAACCAGATAGCCAGGAGGACCGGACCCTGCTTGAGTTTTAAGGAGCACACCTTTTATTTGTTGCTTCGCTCAGCTGCTGGTTTCTTCCCTAGTCAGTGCAGGACCCTCCATTCTTCCTACTTCGTGTCAGTCCGACAGTCGCTTCAGGAACCGTGAGCCTGCAGGACCTGCCAGGAACTTCTGCCTCAGCTACAGCCTTCTTCTTCATTTAAGGTACTGTTCTAACCCGGTTGTTCATTCAGTGCGACCACGGTGAAAGTGTTTGAAATCTTTTTCCAATCTGAGGGCTTGTCCTTCTCTATTCTTTAAAATAACTTTTCTTCTGACCAACTTTGTTCCGAACTCTTGGCAAAGACTTAACCGCGAACTACTCTGAACTGTGTGATCCTCTGCAAAGACTCTGGTCCATTGTCTTTGGCTCAGGCCTCTTGATTTGATTTCCCCACTGTAGTAGCCTTTTCTAGATTGCCCTGCTTACTTACTTGTTGGTGCTGCTTAATTTTTGTCTAACCTTGTCTTTCCCTCCCTTTGAAATTGCTGGAGTGCCATTTTGCTCACACTTCATTTTGAGCCTAACTTGTCCAGAATCTATTGGGTGGTGTGTAGTATATTAAGAGTGCAATTTTTCTACTGCTTTACTTAAGTGAATTGTTTTACATCTGATGTGTAAATAAATGTTTATTCTTTTACTCAGAAAACCTTGAGGTAGTGTTTGTTTGGACCATAGTAATTGCTGTCCTTTGTGTAACCATTGATACTGCTTACTTTACTCTTGAGATAAGTCTGGCTGCTCAGCCATCGCCATCGCTACCACTTTACTGTGTAGTATAGGCTTGTAGTCTTAATTGTGTGTGGTGTTCCCAAAGGGTACTGCATATGATTCTGCCTAACAATCCGGTAAGTGTTCAGAGAATTTACTCTGTGAGCCAGGAGGGCGGTATATAAGCAAAAAGTGACACGTAACAGTAGGTGAGATTACACATATAAAAAGTAGAGCCGCCTTAGGAATATTATGAGGGCAGTTGAGTTGAGTTATAACAAGTTCTGACCTATAGATAACTGCAATCCCAACCCCGTGATAGGGTGATTCTTGATCTACATGAATAATGCAGAAACAAGGAGGAATTGCATGAGCAATAGAGGGTGTGGAGCTGGACTGTAGACACGTCTTTGTCAGGTATAATATGGTGGGGCGACGGTCTTCAAGTAGAGACCGTATTTCATCAGTTTGAGCGGGAAGAGAGTGTGTGTTTAATAGCATCAAGGGGTAGTGATGGGCATTAGCTGTCTTTTTTGATATGGAGTGTAGAGACACTGGCCCTCATTACGACCCTGGCGGAAATCAACCGACCGGACCGCCATAGCGTAAATAGCGTTTCCGCCATTGCACGACGGAGCAAAGTGCGGCTCATTCCGACCCATCGGGCACGAGCACCACGCCATGGCGGAAGTGCAAAGTCCGCGATGGCGGAAATGACCCCAAAACGGCCCACACCGCCGCCGTACGGCGCCCTAGGTGCAATACCGCCACCCATCTTAGCGGACACCGCAGTGAGCGCCAACCGGAAAGTACGGTGACCGGAAATATACGGAAACGGAAGTAAAAACATGGGCCCGGAACGGGAAACATCCCGCCGTACACCTATAAAACCACAAAATCCACACAACCACTAAAAACACTACCCTGAGACACACCCCAACCCGTCATCCACCCTAGCGAAACCAAGAAAAATGGGAAAAGTAGCGAAGAAAGCGTGCGACCGCAAGCGGCAGGTCCACTTCTCCCATGAGGAACTCACCGTGCTCACAGAGACCCTCCAGGAGAATGCTGCCGCCGTCTTCTCCACGCAAATGACCAGGACGGCACTTGCGAACAAGAAGGCCATATCGGCCCTGGTGGCACAGCGGGTAAGTGCGGTGGGGACCGCACCCCGCAACCCACAGCAATGCAGAAAGCGATGGGACGACCTGCGGATACGCGTCCGTAGCATACTTTCTGCCAACCGCAACATTGCCACAGCTACCGGGGGAGGATCGGAATCACCCATCAAGTTGACCCCCTGGGAAGAAATCTGTGCCTCCACCATTGGAATGGAGAGCATAGAGGGAGTCGGAGGGATGGAGAAAGGAGTGCAGACATCCGAAGAATCAGGTAGGTGTCCCAAATAAAACAATGCCAAAACCACAATGTCCAATAATGTGAAGTACCACGTGTCCACATAGTGCAACAGTAACACATGTCCAGGAGAACGTCCACATACATAGGCCTGATAGCACACTTTAAAACTCACATCAAATACATAAATAATTAAAAATCCTAAAAACACCCTCTACACGTGCAGCAGGCACACCCTAACTGCAGGCTGCAAAACAACTGCACCCTCACTCCACACACAAATGAAAATACCTCCAAGGCCCCGACCCAAATCACCCTCAGGTACCACCCCAATGCATGTGATACATTGCCATTCCAATTCCCACAGACCCATTAATAACGCTCGCCCTCCTTTACTCCACCACAGGGTCCGATCCAAACGACGAGCTCCAGGACACCCCTGCCAGCACACCTGCAAAGAGGGCCAAGACCAACGGCCAAAGACCCTCCACCTCAGCTGCACGCATCAAGACACGGAAGCAGCACAAATCAAGTGGCAGCACAGAGGAGGGAACTCCAACAGGCACCCCAGCAGCCAGCATGCCCACAACAGCACCACCACAGGTCCCCCCAATGGATGCCACAGTAGGCACTGCTTCTGGTGGCAGCAGCACCATAGGTGACACTGCATTAATGGCAGCATGCTCCGACACAGAAAACGGGGATGTCGAAGTTAGATCCATCCATGACCTGTCTCAATCCCCCTGTCTGTTCCATCCCGTACACCATGAGGATACCACGCAGGGGCACCCACAAGACGACGACTGGCCATCCCCCACAAGCCCTGTGGCAAGGCAACATGAGGTGATTAGCCACTCTGGGACACCACCGCAAATGGCCATGGCCCAGCAGAGGCAACAGTCCCTCGACCAGGTAATCGTGCAACAGCAGCAACTGGCCACGCTCCTCAAGGACCATGCCGATGAATGTGGGGGCACTAAGGCAGACATAGAAACATCAACTGAGACACTTAGGGCAGAAATGGAGAGAAGTACAGAGACACTAAGGGCACAAATGGAGAGTAGCACCGAGAGCCTGAGAGTACAAATGGAGAGTAGCACCGAGAGCCTGAGAGTACAAATGGAGAGAAGCACCGAGAGCCTGAGGGGGGAACTGCATGCGACGTCCAAAGACGTATGTGCCGAACTTGCCGCAGTGCGCCGTGTGCTCACTGAGCTCTCACAAACCCTTAGGGACATGCATGGACGTGAGCAGGCAGAGACATCATCCGTTGCAAGTTCCGTCCAGGGCAGCCCCCAACGTAGATCTGGGAGGAACCTGCGCTCCACAGGCAGGGGTGCCCCTGATACCCGGAGAGGGGGCTTGCAATAGCGACTGCCCACTGACAATGAGCATCTTTGGACACTGGTGTTCGGGGGGGAGGTAGGAGGGTGGAGGGGGTGTGTTGGGCTCACTTGGGTGGCGGGTCGATAGGGTGTTTAACATGATATCACATATGCCATAAACAATGCACGATCATCCAATGAGATGTGTGGACATTGATCTTTGTGTACGAGGCCATTATAGGCGTACAGTCCATATTGTGCATGTTCAGAGACACACACAGTGCCACGAGTCCTGTGTCCATGTATCAGCCACCAGGCGTGAGTGCTAGAAGCATGCATCTATGAGATGCTGACGAATGTCACGGCCCTCCTGTGCCTCGCGGACTCCTTGAGGTGCTGCCACATCCCCACCCTCATCATGACCATCTTCAGGTGCTTGCAGTTCTGCGTCAGGGGGCATGGGCACATTTCTACGTACGCACATGTTGTGGAGCATGACACATGCCATGACCATCTTTGCAACCTTCACATGGCGGTACAGGAGTGCCCCGCCAGACCTGCTGAGGCAGCGGAAACGAGTCTTCAGTAGGCCGAATGCCTGTTCTATGACTACACGGGTACGTGAGTGGGCATGGTTGTAGTCCTCCTCATGCTGGTCCCGTGGGTTCTGGACTGGTGTGAGGAGCCATCTCTTCAGTGGATACCCGGCATCACCTGTATGTGGACAATAAAGGAATTTTGAGGAATGCCATTGCTACGTACGCACCCCCCCCCTTCCTGCCAGGTCATTGCCGCATCACATACCCCACATCATCATGCATGAAATGAGACTCACCGAGTAGCCAGGATCTGTTCCCTGCGTGTCGCTCCATGTAGCGTGGTATTGTAGAGTTCCTCAAGACCATAGAATCATGGGTTGATCCAGGGAATCAGGCACAACAATGTGTAATGATCCTGTTGGAGTCACACACCATTTGTACATTCAGAGAATGAAATTGTTTTCGGTTGCGGTACTGGGCCTCCATGGCATGTGGGACGACCAATTCCACATGGGTGCAGTCGATGGCACCAATGCAACCCGGTATGCCGGCAAGTGCATGGAATCCCACTTTTGTGTTGGTAATTTCCTGCTCCGAGCGTGGTAGAGAGATGCAGTCGTCTGCGTGCTGCAGGAGGGCATCGAGCACTTGCAATAGTGTCCGTGAGAACAGTGGCTGTGATATGCCATGCAACTGTCCGACTGTGTGCTGGTAGGTGCCTGTGGCCAGGAAGTGGAGTACAGACACCACCTTCAGTAGGGGTGGGATGGCGGTTGGGCTATCTATCATGCTGACAAGGTCAGCCTGTGTCATGTCCACAATGGCGGTTATGGTGTCCCGGTCCGAACGGTAGAGGGTGTGGATCTGCTCATCAGTGAGGTTGAACGGATGTGCTCGGAGGCGTGGGATTGCGGGCTGCCTGCGTGGTGGTAGTGGCTGTGCTGGCGGCCCTTGCTGGCCCTGCCTTGCCCTCCTCCTCCTCCTGCGTCTCCTCCGTGCGGCCGGTTGTAGTTGGTGTTCGTCTTCTTCTTGAAGTTGGAGTACTTGCAGTGCTATCAGGTCCCCCAGGGCCAACATAGCTAGTCCTGCCGGTAGCATTTCGGAGTGGGTGTGGTTGTGGTAGGAGACTGGGTGTGCAATTTATAAGTTTTCAGGCTGTATGGCCTCCACCTGTGGTGATTCATTCCACCTGTGCAAGCTGCTCTCCCCTTTGGGCGAGCACGTCCCGCACACAACGCTGCAATTCGACGAATGGCATCTTGCTATTACAATCATGTATTTGTACCCGATGGCAGTGTAACATTGGTTGATATGTTCATTCGGCTATGGTCCCATTGTTTCACATACTATCTTTGCAGTCGCGAACAGACTTGTGAAGGGTCAGTGGAACGTAGTACTTGAGTAACGGTGGACCCTCATGCAACACTGTACCGAGGTTCACCGACGGGCGGGGCGTCCCATTTGTGAGTGAAGGCAGTTGCCATTTTCACACACAGCCGCACTAGATGGATTAATTTGTGATTTCAAGCGGCCACAGAAGCCTTTTCGACGTGATGTTGCAAATGAGGAATTCGAAGGGCGGCGCTTTCGGTTTTCAGCTAGCGGCGAGGAGATGCCCACAGGTCTGACTGCAAATATAACGTTCTATTGTTCAATGTCCTTGGGACAGGGGCCATGGCGAGGATGCAATGATTGATATGAATAGTTTGGGATGCGCAATAGCGAAGTGGGCGATAAGGCCGGACGTTCCCAAATACATGTTACTTCACAACACTGGAATTACGGGCTGGGGCACAGTGGATTTTGCAGGCTGCATAACGCACAGACTCAATGGAAATTTCACATGCTATGTGAGTATGGAAACAGGCGTTTTCATTACGGGATGAGGGAATGATGTATGGATGCATGGACAGATGATTTGATACAGAGTTTGCCATGTACAGGGCTTCTTGGAATCTATCCGCCTCCCCTGCGCTATGTGGTGCAGGGCTGCCATAGTGGGACCATCGTCTATCTGGCCTTGTTGAGCCCTCCCTGTCTCGACGCGCCTTCAGACACTTGTGTCTATGCACGTTACCAATCCCATCTGATGGATTCTGTTTTAACAGACGCATGCACAGGTACACTCGTTTGTGATAGTGTTTTCACCTCGATATAGATAGTTATGATTCGCAAGTGGTTTTTGGGTGGTGATGATCCTTTGGAGTGGGCTAGCATGCATATGGCTGTGGATTTGGTGTGATCATTGAAGTGAGTAATTCAAATGTAGTTCTGATGGCCATACTATTCTTTTTCATTTCATTTGGGTGACAGGTATCTCCTCCCCTTTTGCCACTGCCATCTGTATGCCACTCCTGCAGATGGATTTTACTCCCGACACCTGCTGCTTCGTGTTAATCAGTGGAGCAGCATTACGATCTTATGGGACGATCGCCAATGGGCCACATGCCCTTACGCAGTACTAGTGGCTAGGAGCAACATTTCGGCCTTTCAGCTGGACTAGTGCCTCCCTATTGGGACGGCCCTGCGGTTCTAGGCGCTTCCATGTTGCCTTTTCGTACGAGAATGTAGCCCCTGTGTACCAAGAAGGAACAGGGCGTCACACAAGAAGTAGCTGGTCATTTATTGCGGATGCAGCCCACAATGGTGAAATGTATTTTGGAGTTCATGGCCTAATGGCTGTATGGGCTTGGTGAATTTGTTGTGCATTAAATTTCTATTCTGATATGAACCGTGTAGCGTTCTTCTTTGCAAGTGATGTGGCATATTCCTATTTGGGGAGCGATGTATTGTGAGGAGATCTGCATTGGGTTCCAGCTTCGGAGTATAGTTGCGTGGTACTGTGCTGGGCGCGTTTGCCTACGAAGCCCAGTGAGGTCAGGGATAAGGGCTGCCAATATGACTGTTTTGATGATGTCATGCTCAGGGGCGGGGGATTAGCTTTTGTGTGACAGATGCCGGTCAGCCAGTTGGATTGGTGGAATGATGTGATTATCGGAATATGGCTGGTCACAGGTGCCTGTGTTTGCGTGCGTTTCTTGGTGGGAGACTGAGGTCATGTCCATTTGTATAGCTTCTGTATTCGTGCCATCTGTGCCCTGCAGCTCCCATTGGCCCCTCTTGAGATTCATTTGTTCGTTGGCAGGCATGGATGACTAGTACATTTCACTGGTTGCATTGTGTGACTTCATTGCACCTACGGGGAGTTGTACAATGTGGCCAGGGAGCGGTGTACAGGCACTCAGTAGGGCCGTTTACGGTTGGTTCGCGATGCCGTACGTCTCACCATGGCGGAATGGTACTTTCCGCCGTGCTTGATGGCGTTAGGTGCATGTCCGCTAGGGTCAGAATTCGCGTACCGTTGCGCCATGGTGGTAATTACGGTTTGGCATGGCGCGCGCGCGTACTTGGTGCAGTTAGCGTTGGCGTTCACTACGGTGTCGCTAATGGCATCGTACTTTGCGGTGACGGGTCATGATCGCACCGAGCGCTATTCGATGGCGGTATTGCATTTCCGCCATCGTTTTTCGATTTCCGCCAGGGTCGTAATGAGGCCCACTGTCTTCCACACCGGGAGAGTAGTGCCCCAACCAAATGGGAATTTAGTTACTTCCGGGGCCAGGGCTAATAGATGTGTTTTTGAATAGCATCTGCATGTGCCTCCCCGGCCGTGATATGGACGGGCACAGGCGTGCTTGCCTTAAGCATGCCTTCAGTGTGCTGACGGTGTGCACGCTGCGCCCGCCCGCTGCACTGACAGTTGGTGAGGCACATAAATGCTGGGGTGTGGATGAAGGGGAGGCCCCCTCACCGAGGTAGAAACGGGACTGCCCGCAGAAGCGGCGTCCTGAAAGGTTGAACCCCCACGAGGGAGTGATTAAAAATAAACAGTTACACAATGCACAGTTAAAATAACTAAGTATTCACAGCAATATCAGAGCAATTAAAACATATGGAGTGCCTTTAAAATGATGAGCTCAGAACGAGCTGCCTCACCTCTCCCTATTATTAATGTATAGGATGGCTAATAAAATAGTCTTGTATAAAGTTAGTATTCTTAGATTGAAAAATAATCACTACAATGAATCGCAGTAGGGATAGCTTTATGTAGTAAATATATGTTTTGCAAAACATGACTACCCTATTTGCTTATATGCTTTTGTATAAGTAATCAAAATAGGAAACAATACAAATATTTTAGATCCTTAAATCTTTCCTTTTCTTGGATTTTATACCAATGTCTTATACAGCTGATTATACACGTATCCTTGTCAGTAATAATGCATCATACCATTTCCCATTCAATTAATAGGAATCAAATTTACTAACTTTCTGAGTTAAATCGATTAGTCAATGCTTCCCCTTTCACTGCAGTTATGGTAAGTAGAGCATCTGCAATACACAGACGGTCGAGGTATCACTTTGCAAGCACCAATTAACTCAAAAGACTTCAATTAGTTAAAATATGATCTATTCTAGACCATTCTGTGGTTTGGGCAAGGGAAATTATCCAGACAAGGTAGAGATTCACCAAATGTTCATGTTTTCTCAATAGTTTGTAACGTTCGCCATTATCTCACTCCTGTAATTTAAGCTTGATGTCCACAATTACATTATGTAATTCAAAACCCTCTGAGTGATGTCAGCCACATTTATTTCTGAATTTATGTCAACTAGGACCAAATGAGCCACCCTAAAGAACAGTCCTTATATAAACATTACGAGTGTTCATCAACTTATTTAATGAAAAAGCACAGCGTAAGTCCAACATTTCAGAAGATAGTAATGTCTGAACAGATACATGCAAGACAGTCTCAGTAATGTTCCCATCTAGTCTAGAACTATGACAAGTGCTCCACGGGCTAATTATAGTATATGGGCTCATTAAAATATACAACATTAGAAAAGTGTTCATTACAATTATTAAACTTGTCATTATTTATTTTAGTTATATCAGGCACAATGTCAGAACAATGTAAGATTGGGCTGGTCCAGTGTCAAGCAGAGGTTAGGCTCTAGCACATGTTCCAGAATATGAACCTTTCTGGAGGAACAACGACCCTTCTATGTCTTGTTTGTTTGTTTGTTTGTTTATTTTATTTGTATGGCGCTCCAAACCCAGAGGTAGAAGGGCGCTTAAGAATTTGGTTACAGAGTTGAGAAGTATCTGTGTGTTGCATACTTCGTACAGGTTTATAATATATACATATATATACAGTGGTCAATAAACAGAACATATGCAGTGCGTACAATATACAATTTTCAGAATAAATACAGTGGCCCTCATTACGACCCTGTCGGAAATCGAAAAACGATGGCGGAAATGCAATACCGCCATCGAATAGCGCTCGGTGCGACTATGACCCGTCACCGCAAAGTACGATGCCATTAGCGACACCGTAGTGAACGCCAACGCTAACTGCACCAAGTACGCGCGCGCGCGCCATGCCAAACCGTAAATACCACCATGGCGCAAGGGTACGCGAATTCCGACCCTAGCGGACATGTACCTAACGCCATCAAGCACGGCGGAAAGTACCATTCCGCCATGGTGAGAAGTACGGCATCGCGAATCAACCGTAAACGGCCCCACTGAGTGCCTGTACACCGCTCCCTGCCCACATAGTACAACTCCCCGTAGGTGCAATGAAGTCACAATGCAACCAGTGAAATGTACAAGTCACCCATGCATGCCAACGAACAAAAGAATCACAAGAGGGGCCAATGGGAGCTGCAGGGCACAGATGGCACGAATACAGAAGCCATTCCAATGGACATGACCACAGTCCCCCACCAAGAAACGCACGCAAACACAGGCACCTGTGACCAGCAATATTCCGAAAATCACATCATTCCACCAGTCCACCTGGCTGACCGGCATCTGTTACACAAAACCTAATCCCCCGCCCCTGAGCATGACATCATTCAAACAGTCATATTGGCAGCCCTCATCCCTGACCTCACTGGGCTTCGTAGGCAAACGCGCCCAGCACAGTACCACGCAACTATACTCCGAAGCTGGAACCCAATGCAGATCTCCTCACAATACATCGCTCCCCAAATAGGAATATGCCACATCACTTGCAAAGAAGAACGCTACACGGCCCATATCAGAATAGAAATTTAATGCACAACAAAATCACCAAGCCCATACAGCCATTAGGCCATGAACTCCAAAACACATTTCACCATTGTGGGCTGCATCCGCAAGAAATGACCAGCTACTACTTGTGTGACGCTCTGTTCCATCATGGTACACAGAGCCACATTCACGTACGAAAAGGCAACATGGAAGCGCACAGAACCGCAGGGCCGTCCCAATGGGGAGGCACTAGTCCAGCTGAAAGGCCGAAATGTTGCTCCGAGCCACTAGTACTGCGTAAGGGCATGTGGCCCATTGGCGATCGTCCCATAAGATCGTAATGCTGCTCCACTGATTAACACGAAGCAGCAGGTGTCGGGAGTAAAAGCCATCTGCAGGAGTGGCATACAGATGGCAGTGGCAAAAGGGGAGGAGATACCTGTCAACCAAAAGAAAAGAAAAAGAACAGAATGGCCATCAGAACTACATTCGAACAACTCACTTCAATGATCACACTAAATCCACAGCCATATGCATGCGAGCCCACTCCAAAGGATCATCACCACCCCAAAACCACTTGCGACTCATAACTATCTATATCGAGGTGTAAACACCATCACAAACGAGTGTACCTGTGCATGCGTCTGTGAAAACAGAATCCATCTGATGGGATTGTTAACGTGCATGGACACAAGTGTCTGAAGGCGCGTCGAGACAGGGAGGGCTCAACAAGGCCAGATAGACGATGGTCCCACTATGGCAGCCCTGCATCACATAGCGCAGGGGAGGCGGACAGATTCCAAGAAGCCCTGTACATGGCAAACTCTGTATCAAATCATCTGCCCATGCATCCATTCATCATTCCCTCATCCCGGTATAAAAACGCCTGAATATTTACTCACATAACATTAGAAATATCCATTGAGTCTGTGCGTTATGCAGCCTGCAAAATCCACAGTGCCCCAGCCCGTAATTCCAGTGTTGTGAAGTAACATGTATTTGGGAACGTCCGGCCTCATCGCCCACGTCGCTATTGCGCATCCCAAACTATTCATATCAATCATTGCATCCTCGCCATGGCCCCTGTCTCAAGGACATTGAACAATAGAACGTTATATTTGCAGTCAGACCTGTGGGCATCTCCTCGCCGCTAGCTGATAACCGAAAGCGCCGCCCTTCGAATTCCTCATTTGCAACATCACGTCGAAAAGGCATCTGTGGCCGCTTGAAATCACAAATTAATCCATCTAGTGCGGCTGTGTGTGAAAATGGCAACTGCCTTCACTCACAAATGGGACGCCCCGCCCGTCGGTGCAACTCGGTACAGTGATGCATGAGGGCCCACCGTTACTCGAGTACTACGTTCCACTGACCCTTCACAAGTCTGTTCGCGACTGCAAAGATAGTATGTGAAACAATGGGACCATAGCCGAATGAACATATCAACCAATGTTACACGGCCATCGGGTACAAATACATGATTGCAATAGCAAGATGCCATTCCTCGAATTGCAGCGTTGTGTGCGGGACGTGCTCGGCCAAAGGGGAGAGCAGCTTGCACAGGTGGAATGAATCACCACAGGTGGAGGCCATACAGCCTGAAAACACATAAATTGCACACCCAGTCTCCTCCCACAACCACACCCACTCCGAAATGCTACCGGCAGGACTCACGATGTTGGCCCTGGGGGACCTGATAGCACTGCCAGTACTCCAACTCCAAGAAGAAGACGAACACCAACTACAACCGGCCGCACGGAGGAGACGCAGGAGGAGGAGGAGGCCAAGGCAGGGCCAGCAAGGGCCGCCAGCACAGCCACTACCACCACGCAGGCAGCCCGCAATCCCACGCCTCCGAGCACATCCGTTCAACCTCACTGATGAGCAGATCCACACCCTCTACCGTTTGGACCGGGACACCATAGCCGCCATTGTGGACATGACACAGGCTGACCTTGTCAGCATGATAGATAGCCCAACCGCCATCCCACCCCTACTGAAGGTGGTGTCTGTACTCCATTTCCTGGCCACAGGCACCTACCAGCACACAGTCGGACAGTTGCATGGCATTTCTCAGCCACTGTTCTCACGGACACTATTGCAAGTGCTCGATGCCCTCCTGCAGCACGCAGACGACTACATCTCTCTACCACGCTTGGAGCAGGAAATTACCAACACAAAAGTGGGATTCCATGCACTTGCCGGCATACCGGGTTGCCTTGGTGCCATCGACTGCACCCATGTGGAATTGGTCGTCCCACATGCCATGGAGGCCCAGTACCGCAACCGAAAACAATTTCATTCTCTGAATGTACAAATGGTGTGTGACTCCAACAGGATCATTACACATTGTTGTGCCCGATTCCCTGGATCAACCCATGATTCTATGGTCTTGAGGAACTCTACAATACCACGCTACATGGAGCGACACGCAGGGAACAGATCCTGGCTACTCGGTGAGTCTCATTTCATGCATGATGATGTGGGGTATGTGATTCGGCAATGACCTGGCAGGAAGGGGGGGGGTGTGTGCGTACGTAGCAATGGCATTGTTATTGTTATTGTTATTGTTATTGTTATTGTTATTGTTATTTTGCACTTATATAGCGCCTTATATACCATTGGTATGGTCTGAAGGCGCTGGTAGGTTGAACGCCCTTGGGAACCGAAGTTCAGATCAGTAGAGAGAGTAGGGAGAGTCAAAAGGTGCGTGTGAGCACCGGATATGTGTGCAGCTTGTGCGGTACACGTGTAATAGCTGCTTCTTATCGGTAGGTGTGGTGGTTGAGAGATCAGGAGAATGTGTTCGTTCTGGCAGGATTTATCCGGAACGGATGTGGCTGCGTTAGGCCTGAGGAAAACGCCTGGCTGGGGGTGTGGGACCAGCAGTGTTTACATAGAATGATGTGGAGTAAGCGGTGGATGTTCGTATGAGAACAGTTATACCGAATGGTGTCATAGTATCTCTGTGTTCTAGTTGAGTGGTGATGTAAGGAGAGAGTAAGCGTGGGGTGTGGTGTGATGGGTTATATGGTCTTTCAGTGTGCAAACTTCTAAATGCAACTTTCCCAGAGAGGGAACTGGGCGAACTTCTAAGTACAATTTTCCATACAGAGTCTAATGGGAACACTTCTAAATTCATTTCATCAGAGAAGGTATTGGACTCGTATCCGCAGTCATCCGCCCTCCGCAGTCATCCGTCCTCCGCAGTCATCCGCCCTCGGCAGTCATCCGCCCTCGGCAGTCATCCGCCCTCCGCAGTCATCCGCCCTCCGCAGTCGTCCGCCCTCCGCAGTCGTCCGCCCTCCGTAGTCGTCCGCCCTCCACAGTCGCCCGCCCTCCACAGTCATCCGCCCTCTACAGTCATCCGCCCTCTACAGTCATCCGCCCTCCATAGTAATCCGCCCTCCATAGTCATCCGCCTTCCACGGTCAACCGCCATCCATACTCATCTTCCAAAGGTATCTGCCCTCCACAGTCGTCCGCCCTCCACAGTTATCCGCCCTCCACAGTTATCCGCCCTCCACAGTCATCCGCCCTCCACAGACATCCGCCCTCCACTGACATCCGCCCTCCTCGGTCATCCGCCTTGCACAGTCATCCGCCCTCCAGGGTCATCCGCCCTCTATGGTCATCCGCCTTCCACACTCATCTTCCACAGGCATCCGCCCTCCACACACATCTTCCCCAGGCAACCGCCCTCCACAGTCTTCCGCCATCCATACCCATTTTCCAAAGGCATTCGCCCTCCACAGTCGTCCGCCTTCCCCAGTTATCTGTCTTCCACGGTCATCATCTGCCCTCCACAGTCATCTGCCCTCCACAGTCACCTGCCCTCCACAGTCATCTGCCCTCCACAGTCATCTGCCCTCCACAGTCTTCCGCCCTCCACAGTCTTCCGCCCTCCACCGTCATCTGCCCTCCACCGTCATCCGCCCTCCACAGTCATCCGCCCTCCACCGTCATCCGCCCTCCACCGTCATCCGTTTTCCACCGTCATCCGCTCTCCACAGATTACCGCTTTCCAAATGGACATCCGCCCTCCACAGTCATCTTCCACAGGCATACACCCTCCACAGGCACACACCCTCCGCAGTCATCCGCCCTGCCCAGTCGTCCGCCCTGCCCAGTCATCCGCTCTCTACAGTCGTCCGCCCTCTACAGTCATTCGTCCTCCACAGTCATCCGCCCTCCACAGTCATCCGCCCTCCACAGTCATCCGCCCTCCACAGTCATCCGCCCTCCACAGTCACCCGCCCTCCGTATTCATCCGCACTTCGTAATCATCCGCACTCCGTAATCATCCGCCCTCCGCAATCATTCGCCCTCCGCAGTCATTCGCCCTCCACAGTCATCCGCCCTCCACAGTCATCCGCCCTCTACCGTTATCCGCCTTCCACAGTCATCCGCCTTCCACAGTCATCCGCCTCCCACAGTCATCCGCCATTCCACAGTCATCCGCCCTCCGTAATCATCTGTCAGCCGCGTTCATCTTCCACGCGCATTCCACTCGTCGGTACTCAGTCGGTCTCCCACTTCCGGCCTCTCACCCTACACATTCCTCTGCTTTCGACATTCTTCCGCTCTTCCACACCCTGTCGCTCACCCATTCAGTCGCTGATACTTTTCTCTATTCATTACGCGCATCTGCTCTAGACGTTCTTCTGCTCTGTATGCTCTCTTCGATCAGCAAGTTCCTTTGCTCTGCATGCTCTTCCAATTCTCCACCTTCCTCCACTTTCTACACATAGCCGCTCTTCATACTTGGACCGCTTTCTACAGTCAATTGGTTTACATCCTCATCCGTCATCCCCATCGGTTTTGCTCGTATTATTTATTGGGTCTCCAGACCCAGCCGTCTGCCAGACGCACCAGTCAACCGCTTTCATCCTCCACAATCATTTATACTTGTCTAGAATCATCTTTATTCATTCGCCCTTCTCAATCATCCGTTCACCACACTCATCGTCTTTCCAAGCTCGTCCATGCTCTATTTTTCTTTTATCCAGTGGTCAATTCGTGTTATTGACTTCACTGTTTACATCTACATTACTCGCTTTAATTTTTTTTCTGAATATTTGATACAATCCGTATATATTTTTTTTTTTTTTTTTTTTTTTTTTTTTTTTTTTTACATTTGGTTTTGCTTTGGGTGCTTCGCTGGGTCGGTGTTATTTTGATGATGCTAGAATGGAACCGGTTGGTTTTAGGGAAAGAGCCAGGTTTTCAGTAGTTTGCGGAAAGCTGTTAGCTCCTCGGTTAGCCTGATGTGGGGTGGGAGAGAGTTCCACAGGGTTGGGGCTAGGGCTGAGAATGATGCTCCGCCTAACCTGACTGAGTTTGTCTTAGGAATTACTAGGAGGCCGGCTGTGCTTGATCTGAGGGTGCGAGTGGGGTGATAAGCTATTAGTTTTTCTTGAAGATATTGTGGTCCAGTTTTATGTACTGCTCGACGGGTGAGGCATAAGGTTTTGAAAGCTACCCTACGGGCTACTGGAAGCCAGTGGAGTGTCTTGAGGGCTGGGGATACGTGGTCTCTTGGACCAAGCGCAAGTAGCACTTTGGCCGCCGCGTTTTGTGCTCTTTGAAGTTTGTTCATTTGGTAGGCATGGATTCCGAGGTATAGGGGGTTGCCGTAGTCCAGCCGTGAGATGACGATTGATTGTACCGCAGAGACTCTGTTGGGAAATGATAGATATGGAAAGATGCGCCTAAGGTTTTTGAGGTGGTAGTGGCAGGACTTTGAGACATTGTTGACTTGGCGCGAGAGTGTTAGGTCAGAGTCTAGGGCGCATCCAAGATTTTTCACTGTGTTGGAGGGTATCGGTGAGTTGCCCATGGCGGTTGGCCAGGGTAGAGGGTGCGGGAGAAGATCTGGGTTGCCGCACACCATGATTTCTGTTTTGGAGGGGTTTAACAGGAGGTGGTTTTGGGTCATCCAGCGTTCAATGTTAAGGAGGCAGGATGCCAGGTCAGGTCGTGAGTTAGGATTCGTGTTCAAGAATTTTAGAATTAGTTGTGTGTCATCGGCGTAATTGTAACATAGGATGTTGTGTGCACGAATTATCGGTGGGAGGGTGATCAGGTAGAGATTGAAGAGGAGGGCAGATAGACACGCTCCTTGTGGGACTCCTGTGTCGACTGGTCGGGCTTGGGAGGTAAAGTTGGAGAGTGTCGTTATTTGGTGCCTGTCCTTGAGGAATGAGGCTATCCATTTGAGGGCGGTTCCACGTATTCCTAGGGAGTGGAGGCGATCAAGGAGTATTGAGTGATTGATCGTGTCAAAGGCGGCTGATAGGTCGAGAAGGATTAGTGCGGCGCATCCCGCGGAGTCAGCAGTCATTTTAAGGTCGTCCCAGATAGAGGTTAGGGTGGTTTCAGTTCCGTGACAAGTTCTGAAGCCTGATTGGGCGGGGTCTAGGAGTTTGTTGGCTTCAACAAAGGCGTTAAGTTGAGAGTAGGCGGTTCGGTCAATGAGTTTGGCGAGGAACCTGGTGTTTGATATGGGGCGGTAGTTTTTGGGCTCAAGCGGGTCGAGCGAGGGTTTTTTAATCAGGGGTTTGACGTGCGCCAATTTGAATGCGTCTGGAAAGGTACCGGAAGAGAGGGAAGCATTTATGATGGATCTTGCGTGTTCTCCTGCACAGGTGGAGGCAAAGATTTCTTTAAGGGTAGTGGCAGGGCATGGGTCCAATGGTGATCCGGATAGTTTGCAGGCAGATAGGAGTTTGAGAAACTGTTCTGTTGTTAATGGACTGAAGGAGTCGAACGTTGGTTGCGTGGAGGTTGTAGCTAATGGGTTGGGTGGTAAGGGCTGAGGATTGTCTAGTGGCTGTAAGAGTGCTAGTTTGGAGGTTAGAGTATTTGTCCTTTCTATAGCAGTGGAGTAGAAGTGGAGGGAGAGTGAGTCACAGAGTGATTGCGATGCGGTCGGGATGGTTGTGTTACAAGCTGGGTTGGTGAATTCGGAGATAATTTTGTGGAGTTCTTTGCTCTGGTTTTTGCAGTTTAGGATTCGGGAGTTGTAGTGGGCCTTTTTTGTTTTCCGGATTTCGGCTTTGTACCGATACAGGTGTCGGGCTAAGGTGGTCCTGCTCTCATGGGTTTTCTCTTTATGCCATTTGCGTTCTAGGTGTTTGTATAGTCGTTTAGTGGTCTTCAGCTCGGGAGTGAACCATCTGGGGAAAGGGCCACGGCGGATTGATGGTTTGCAGGGGGGGGTGAGGCGCATCAGAGATGCGCTAAGCCATGAATCAAGGGCCTCAGGGGTGAGATGGTTGTTGAGAGGGCAGGATGGTGGTGGAGACTGGAGGAGAACCTCGGCTAGGTCTGGGGTGATTATTAGTTTCTTCCAGCATTTGCCTATGTTCGGAGGTTCGGATACGAGTAGGGGGAGGGGATCGGGTGAGTGGATGGTGAAAGAGAGAATGTAGTGATCAGACCAGATGATAGGGGTGGGCGGCATTAGCTGAATCAGGTTGTTGGAGCTAAAGATGGCATCGAGGGTGTGTCCTTTATAGTGGGTCGGTCCGTTTATGTGGGGTTGGAGGTTAATTGCATCTAATCCGTCAACCAGGGAGTATGTCATAGGGTTGGTGGGGATGTCGAGCCATATGTTGAAGTCTCCAAGGAGGGTGAGGTTGGGATGGTTTAGTTGGAGGGTGGCGATAGAGTCGCAAAGGTTATTTGCGAAGTGTCTATCGTAGCCTGGGGGCCTGTAGATTATTAGGAAGCTATGTGAGAGCGATGGTGAGAGGGATAGTTTAACAAGGAGAGATTCGCAGGAAGGAATGGAGGGTTGGTTATTGATGATTGAGGCGCGGAAGAGAGATTTGAAGACGAATGCTAGCCCTCCTCCCCTGGACGGACGGTTCAGTGGGATGAGGGAGTAGTTGGGGGGAAAGGCTTCGTTGGCGATTGGGCCAAAGTCGTCAGAGAGCCAGGTTTCAGTGATGAAAACTAGGTCTGGTTTGTCAGAGGTGAGGAGGTCAAAGATGGAGTGTCTGTTTTTTGCTATTGATCGGGCATTAAATAGGATGCAGTTCACATCGGCAGTCGGGGATGATCTTGGTGGTGGGGGGGGAGGGTGCAGTGGTGGAGAGTTTGGGGGGGGAGGGTGGGTTGGGTGATGATGGATGGGAATAGTGGGCGAGCAGAGAGATTGGCAGGCTTCGGGAGGGGTTGGGAGGCTGCGTGTGATAGGATGGTCGGGTTTTGGAAGGGGGATTTGAAAGAGGGATGTTGACGGTAAGGAGTTTCAGTTGCAGCTGATGAGAAATCGAGGGAGAGGGGTTTCAGGTGGGGGGAGGCCGCGGGGGAGAGGGGGGATTGCGGGATAGATGTGGTTGGTCGAGATAGGGGGGGCGAGGAGTGCTGTGAGATTGAGGGGGACCAGGAACGTTTCCTCTTTAGTTTCCTTGCTGCGACTGGTGTGTGGGAGAGAGTGGGGGAGTCGGAGGGTGAGTGGGAGGCAGCTTCGGTTCTTGCTAGGGCTAGCCGTGCAGTTTTTAGGGAGGGGAAGGGGTGAGGTCGAGTGGGGATGGTGGCAGGGGTATAAGGGGAGGGCGGGAGTTGGGTGGTTGCAGGGTGGGGTGTGGCAGGTATGATAGAGAGGGGAGCGGGTATGGGTAATGCTGGTGGGTCAGGGGTGGGGTTCAGAGGATGAGTGGTCTTGGGGTGGGTGGCTCGCCATCGTGCCCCCCTTGCTTGGTGTTTGGAGAGGGGAAGAGCAGGGGGTGCGAGATAGGGTGGGGGGGTTTGGGTGCGGCGGGAGGGGACGGGAGACAGATCGGAGAGTGGGGGTGGTCCATGGGTGGTGTTTCTGACTGATTCTGGTGGAGTGGGTGCACTCATGATTGGTGCGAGTTTTAAGATTGGTTTAGGAGGGTTTTCTGATTGTAGTTCTAAGGTCGGTGGTGACACGCTTTTAGGCACCCTTCAGGGTTCAACTGCTCAAACCTGAGATCCTTCCTATAACATGGGATGTGATATCAACTCCTTCCTATTCCAATCCTGAGACCCTTCCTATACCATGAGATGTGATATCTTAGGCACACTTCAGGGTTCGACTGCTCAAGAAGGTATTAGATTTATTTGGTGCTTACTAGCTAGAGTTTTAAACAGAGATTATTTTAGTTTGTTGGGTACCTTTCTAGGTTCCTCTGTCGCCAGGGAGGATATTCGGACAGCTTCAAGATTTTATTTGCTTAGAAGGGGTATTAGGTTGTTAGTCTCAGAGAGATTTCTTAGAGGGATTATTGGGCACAACTTCTACATACGCACGTAGGCTCTAGGAGTGTAATACTTAATGAATGTAATTCGGAACACTACTAAAATTTAACTTTTTCAGAGAGGTTATCGGGCGCAGTTTCTAATTGTAGTTTCGGGAACAATTCTAAATGCCAGTTTCTTAGAGAGGCTATTGGGGGTAGCTTCAGAAATGCAATTGGGAACACTTCTAAATGCTGTTTCTTAGAGAGGCTATTTGGCACAGCACCTAAATGCAGTTGGGAAGACTACTAAATGCAATTGGGGACACTTCTAAATGCAGCTTTCTTCAGAGAGGCTATTGGGCGCAACACCTAAATGCACTTGGGAGCATTATTAATTGCAGTTGCGAATACTATTAACTGGTATTAGGAACACTTCTTAGATGCAACTTTCCTCAGAGAGGCTATTGAGCGCAGCACCTATATGCAATTGGGAGCACTATTAAATGCAGTTGTGAACACTACTAAATGGTATTGGGAACACTTCTAGACGCATTGGGCGCAACTCTTACATGCAATTGGTAGCAAATACTTAATGTAATTGGGAGCACTACTCAAGGCTATTGGGCGCAACTCCTAAATGCAATTGGGGACACTTCTACATGCAATTTTCTTCAGAGAGATTATTGGGCACAACACCTGAATGCAATTGGGAATACTTCTAAATGGAGTTTTCCTCAGAGAGGCTATTGGGCCCAACACCTAAATGCAATTGGGAACACTATTAAATGCAGTTGGGAACACTACTGAATGCACTTGAGAACACTTCTAAATGCAACTTTCCTGCGAGGGGCTATTGGGCACGACTCCTGAATGCAGTTGGGAACACTTCTAAATGCAATTTACCTCAGAGAGACTATTGGGCACAACACCTGAATGCATTTGGGAACATTATTAAATGTAATTGAGGACACTTCTAGATGCAATTTTCATTAGAGAGGCTAATGGGCTTAACTTCAGAATGCCATTGGGATCACTTACTAAATGCAATTGGGATTAGGTGAGAGGCTATTCTATACGCAATTGGGAACACTTCTAAATGCAACTTTCCTGCGAGAGGCTATTGGGCGCAGCTTCAGGATGCAGTTGGGAACACAGCTAGATGCAATTGCGAATACTTCTACATGCAACTTTCCTCAGAGAGGCTAATGGGCACAATACCTAAGTGTGGGAACACAGCTAGATGCAATTGTGAATAATTCTACATGTGACTTTCCTCAGAGAGGCTAATGGGCACAGCACCTAAATGCAATTGGGAACACTTCTAGATGCAACTTTCTTCAGAGAGGCTATTGGGCGCAACACCTAAATGCAGTTGGGAACAATTCTAGATGCAACTTTCTTCAGAGAGGCTATTGGGCGCCACTCCTGAATGTAATTGGGAACGGTTCAAAATGCAATTTTTCTTAGAGAGGCTAGTGGGCACAATATCAGATGCAATTGGGATCACTTCTAAATGCAATTTGCCTCAGAGAGGCTATTGGGCGCAGCTCCTGAATGCAATTGGGAACACTTCTAAATGCAATTTTCCTTAGAGAGGCTAATGGGCACAATATCAAATGCAAGTTGGGATCGCTTCTAAATGCAATTTGCCTCAGAGAGGCTATTGGGCGCAACTCCTGAGTGCAATTGGGAGCACTTCTAAATGCAATATTCCTCAGAGAGGCTATTGGGCGCAGCGCTTAACTGTAATTGGGAACACTTCTAAATGCAATTTTCCTTAGAGAGGCTAATGGGCACAATATCAAATGCAACTGGGATCGCTTCTAAATGCAATTTGCCTCAGAGAGGCTATTGGGCGCAACTCTTGAGTGCAATTGGGAACACTTCTAAATGCAATATTCCTCAGAGAGGCTATTGGGCGCAGCGCTTAAATGTAATTGGGAACACTTCTAAATGCAATTTTCCTTAGAGAGGCTAATGGGCGCAATATCAAATGCAATTGGGATCGCTTCTAAATGCAATTTGCCTCAGAGAGGCTATTGGGCGCAACTCCTGAATGCAATTGGGAGCACTATTAAATACAGTTGGGTACACTACTGAATGCACTTGATAACACTTTCTAAATGCAATTTTCCTCAGAGAGGCTAGTGGGCACAGCACCTAAATGCAATTGGGAACACTTCTAAATGCAATTTGCCTCAGAGAGGCTATTGGGCGCAACTCCTTAATGCAATTGGGAACACTTCTAAATGCAATTTTCCTTAGAGAGGCTAATGGGCACAATATCAAATGCAAATTGGGATCGCTTCTAAATGCAATTTGCCTCAGAGAGGCTATTGGGCGCCACTCCTGAATGCAATTGGGAACGGTTCAAAATGCAATTTTCCTTAGAGAGGCTAATGGGCACAATATCAAATGCAATTGGGATCGCTTCTAAATGCAATTTGCCTCAGAGAGGCTATTGGGCGCCACTCCTGAATGCAATTGGGAACGGTTCAAAATGCAATTTTCCTTAGAGAGGCTAATGAGCGCAATATCAAATGCAATTGGGATCGCTTCTAAATGCAATTTGCCTCAGAGCGGTTATTGGGCGCAACTCCTGAATGCAATTGGGAGCACTATTAAATACAGTTGGGCACACTACTGAATGCACTTGATAACACTTTCTAAATGCAATTTTCCTCAGAGAGGCTAGTGGGCACAGCACCTAAATGCAATTGGGAACACTTCTAGATGCAACTTTCTTCAAAGAGGCTATTGGGCGCCACTCCTGAATGCAATTGGGAACGGTTCAAAATGCAATTTTCCTTAGAGAGGCTAATGGGCGCAGTTCAGAGAGAGGCTATTGGGCACAATTTCTAAATACACTTATAGGTTATTGGGTACAACTTCCAAATGCAAATTTCACATACCGAGGGCAGAGTTTCAGAATGCAAATATAGTGAATTTACAGTGGCGATGCTTTGTTAGTTGAGTGGTAGGGTAGTATGGCCTGAAGTAATTGCTTCTGGCCCCGCCCTTTCCACACTTACTTGATGTTGGCTTCTTGCTTCTCCTGCTGATACCTGCAGATACAACCTGGAGCCGTCTCTGTAGGAGCCGTCCTTTGCCTCAGGTCCTTAGCTGATGGGCTGCCGGGCAGAGGGCTGCCCTGGAGGGACTGGTAATGAGTGCAGATCTTCTTGTCAGGGCCAATCAGGGGCGGGGGCGGGCTGGGAGGCGGGTCGGGAGGGGGAGAGAGAGCGCGAGGGCCGGGGCAAGCTACTGTGCACGCAGGTGCAGGGGACCTCTAGAGGGATTGGATGGGGTCAGGATCAGGGCCCAGAAGGGTCTTGCGTGTGCTGCACTCACCTCGAGGTGTCCCGATGGAAAGTGGTGCTCGAGGTGAGTTGCAGAGGCCTAGTTTCTACGAGGAATTCGGTTGGCCAATCAGGGGCGGGGGCGGGCTGGGAGGCGGGTCGGGAGGGGGAGAGAGAGCGCGAGGGCCGGGGCAAGCTACCGTGCACGCAGGTGCAGGGGACCTCTAGAGGGACTGGATGGGGTCAGGATCAGGGCCCAGAAGGGTCTTGCGTGTGCTGCACTCACCTCGAGGCGTCCCGATGGAAAGTGGCGCTCGAGGTGAGTTGCAGAGGCCTAGTTTCTACGAGGAATTCGGTTGGCCAATCAGGGGCGGGGGCGGGCTGGGAGGCGGGTCGGGAGGGGGAGAGAGAGCGCGAGGGCCGGGGCAAGCTACCGTGCACGCAGGTGCAGGGGACCTCTAGAGGGACTGGATGGGGTCAGGATCAGGGCCCAGAAGGGTCTTGCGTGTGCTGCACTCACCTCGAGGCGTCCCGATGGAAAGTGGCGCTCGAGGTGAGTTGCAGAGGCCTAGTTTCTACGAGGAATTCGGTTGGCCAATCAGGGGCGGGGGCGGGCTGGGAGGCGGGTCGGGAGGGGGAGAGAGAGCGCGAGGGCCGGGGCAAGCTACCGTGCACGCAGGTGCAGGGGACCACTAGAGGGACTGGATGGGGTCAGGATCAGGGCCCAGAAGGGTCTTGCGTGTGCTGCACTCACCTCGAGGCGTCCCGATGGAAAGTGGCGCTCGAGGTGAGTTGCAGAGGCCTAGTTTCTACAAGGAATTCGGTTGGCCAATCAGGGGCGGGGGCGGGCTGGGAGGCGGGTCGGGAGGGGGAGAGAGAGCGCGAGGGCCGGGGCAAGCTACCGTGCACGCAGGTGCAGGGGACCTCTAGAGGGACTGGATGGGGTCAGGATCAGGGCCCAGAAGGGTCTTGCGTGTGCTGCACTCACCTCGAGGCGTCCCGATGGAAATTCCACATTATACGTTTATCGTCCACATACAGGTGATGCTGGATATCCACTGAAGAGATGGCTCCTCACACCAGTCCGGAACCCACGGGACCAGCATGAGGAGGACTACAACCATGCCCACTCACGTACCCGTGTAGTCATTGAACAGGCATTCGGCCTACTGAAGACTCGTTTCCGCTGCCTCAGCAGGTCTGGCGGGGCACTCCTGTACCGCTATGAGAAGGTTGCAAAGATGGTCATGGCATGTGTCATGCTCCACAACATGTGCGTATGTAGAAATGTGCCCATGCCCCCTGACGCAGAACTGCAAGCACCTGAAGATGGTCATGATGAGGGTGGGGATGTGGCAGCACCTCAAGGAGTCTGCGAGGCACAGGAGGGCCGTGATATTCGTCAGCATCTCATTGATGCATGCTTCTAGCACTCACGCCTGGTGGCTGATACATGGACACGGTACTCGTGGCACTGTGTGTGTCTGGTACATGCACAATATGGACTGTACGCCTATGATGGCCTAGTACACAAAGATCATTGTCCACACATCTCATTGGTTGATCGTGCATTGTTTATGGCATATGTGATATCATGTTAAACACCCTATCGACCCGCCACCCAAGTGAGCCCAACACACCCCCTCCACCCTCCTACCTCCCCCCCGAACACCAGTGTCCAAAGATGCTCATTGTCAGTGGGCAGTCGCTATTGCAAGCCCCCTCTGCGGGTATCAGGGGCACCCCTGCCTGTGGAGCGCAGGTTCCTCCCAGATCTACGTTGGGGGCTGCCCTGGACGGAACTTGCAACGGATGATGTCTCTGCCTGCTCACGTCCATGCATGTCCCTAAGGGTTTGTGAGAGCTCAGTGAGCACACGGCGCACTGCGGCAAGTTCGGCACATACGTCTTTGGACGTTGCATGCAGTTCCCCCCTCAGGCTCTCGGTGCTTCTCTCCATTTGGACTCTCAGGCTCTCGGTGCTACTCTCCATTTGGACTCTCAGGCACTCGGTGCTACTCTCCATTTGTGCCCTTAGTGTCTCTGTACTTCTCTCCATTTCTGCCCTAAGTGTCTCAGTTGATGTTTCTATGTCTGCCTTAGTGCCCCCACATTCATCGGCATGGTCCTTGAGGAGCGTGGCCAGTTGCTGCTGTTGCACGATTAACTGGTCGAGGGACTGTTGCCTCTGCTGGGCCATGGCCATTTGCGGTGGTGTCACAGAGTGGCTGTTCGCCTCATGTTGCTCTGCCACAGGGCTTGTGGGGGATGGCCAGTCGTCGTCTTGTGGGTGCCCCTGCGTGGTATCCTCATGTTGTACGGGATGGGACAGACAGGGGGATTGGGATAGGTCATGGATGGATCTGACTTCGACATCCCCGTCTTCTGTGTCGGAGCATGCTGCCATCAATGGGGTGTCACCTATGGTGCTGCTGCCACCAGAGGCAGTGCCTTCTGTGGCATCCATTGGGGGGACCTGTGGTGCTGCTGTTGTGGGCATGCTGGCTGCTGGGGTGCCTGTTGATGTTCCCTCCTCTGTGCTGCCACCTGATTTGTGCTGCTGCCGTGTCTTGATGCGTGCAGCTGAGGTGGAGGGTCTTTGGCCGTTGGTCTTGGCCCTCTTTGCAGGTGTGCTGGTAGGGGTGTCCTGAAGCTCGTCGTTTGGATCGGACCCTGTGGTGGAGTAAAGGAGGGCGAGGGTTATTAATGGGTCTGTGGGAATTGGAATGGCATTGTATCACATGCATTGGGGTGGTACCTGAGGGTGATTTGGGTCGGGGCCTTGGAGGTGCTTTCATTTGTGTGTGGAGTGAGGGTGCAGTTGTTTGGCAGCCTGCAGTTAGGGTGTGCCTGCTGCACGTGTAGTGGGTGTTTTTGGGGTTTTTAATTATTTATGTATTTATTGTGAGATTTAGAGTGCGCTATCAGGCCAATGTGTGTGGACGTTCTCCTGGACATGTGTTTCTGTTGCACTATGTGGACACATGGTACTTCACATGATTGGACATTGTGGATTTAGCTTTGTTTCATTTGAGCCACCTACCTGATTCTTCGGATGTCTGCACTCCTTTCTCCATCCCTCCGACTCCCTCTATGCTCTCCATTCCAATGGTGGAGGCACAGATTTCTTCCCAGGGGGTCAACTTGATGGGTGATCCCGATCCTCCCCCGGTGGCTGTGGCAATGTTGCGGTTGGCAGAAAGTATGCTACGGACGCGTATCCGCAGGTCGCCCCATCGCTTTCTGCATTGCTGTGGGTTGCGGGGTGCGGTCCCCACCGCACTTACCCGCTGTGCCACCAGAGCCCATATGGCCTTCTTGTTCGCAAGTGCCGTCCTGGTCATTTGCGTGGAGAAGACGGCGGCGGCATTCTCCTGGAGGGTCTCTGTGAGCACGGTGAGTTCCTCACGGGAGAAGTGGACCTGCCGCTTGCGGTCGCACGCTTTCTTCGCTACTTTTCCCATTTTCTTGGTTTCGCTAGGGTGGATGACGGGTTGGGGTGTGTCTCAGGGTAGGTGTTTTTAGTGGTTGTGTGGATTTTGTGGTTTTATAGGTGTACGGCGGGATGTTTCCCGTTCCGGGCCCATGTTTTTACTTCCGTTTCCGTATATTTACGGTCACCGTACTTTCCGGTTGGCGCTCACTGCGGTGTCCGCTAAGATGGGTGGCGGTATTGCACCTAGGGCGCCGTACGGCGGCGGTGTGGGCCGTTTTGGGGTCATTTCCGCCATCGCGGACTTTGCACTTCCGCCATGCCGTGGTGCTCGTGCCCGATGGGTCGGAATGGGCCGCACTTTGCTCCATCGTGCAATGGCGGAAACGCTATTTACGCTGTGGCGGTCCGGTCAGTCACTTTCCGCCAGGGTCGTAATGAGGGCCAGTGTCTAAACCAGTATCCGCACGGGTCTAGAGTTAGTGGTGTCATTCTTTGTTTAGCAGCCAGCTGATGACCTGCTTCCTAAAGATCTGGAAGGATTCGACAGTTTTGATGTTAAGCGGTAGGGAGTTCCAGAGTTGGGGGGGCAAGCACTGTGAAGCTTACCCCTCCCGCTCTTTTTAGGTGGAACCTGGGTAGTTTGTAGTTTGGTTGTGAGTAACTCGCAGGAAGTGAATGCGACTGTGTCGGTTGGTCTAAGGCCTAGGGCGGATTTGGAAATTATTGCTACGCCTCCACCTCTGGCGTTAGGTCTGTCCGCTCTGAAGATAGTGTATTTGTCTGGGATGGCTAGCGATAAATAGGGTCCGGACGCCTCATGAAGCCAAGTTTCTGTTAGGGCTAAGAAGTCAAGGTCATTGGTAAGGATGATGTCTGCAATTTCTGTGGGGTGGGCAGCCAGGGATCTGACGTTGAGAAGGGCGCCTTTTAGAGGGGGAGGAGTGAGTTTGCTTGGTGCAAAGTGCTTTGTATTAGTTTTGGTATAAGGTCTGGAGTTAGGTTTAGAATTTGTGGTGGTGAGCCTGGAGCCTAATCTTTCGTTGCGGGTTGTGATGTTGGGAATAAGGGAGAGGGGGGTTGGCCCGGGCGGCTTAAAGCGGGTGGGAGGTTTGGTGGTCAATTTGGTTTGGTTAGACTTAGCAGTGGGACTGTGGTGGCTGTTGGTGGGTAGGCCATGGATGACGATGGATGTGGAGGTGAGGGGGTGGTGGTAAGTGGAGGGGAAAGGGGGTGTGGAGGGTAGGAACGGAGTGGGGCAGGGGATGGGGTGGTGTCTGGGGCACCCTAGTTTAGCCAGGCCGTCCTGATGGGCTATGTAGCTATTGTTGCTACAAGGTACATTGTCCTGTATTAAGCAGAAAGGGAACATGGTTAAGGCGAGCCAGAAGATCATGGTCTGTGGATAGCGGTGGAGTCTAGTGGCGCTGGAGGGGAGCAGGTCAGACTAAGATAGATGGTGGCTGGGTGGAATCGGGTAGAATCGGTCCGGTACAGCCTGTGCACTATATTATCTAGATTGGATACAACTAGTTGTGAGGTTGGAGCATACAACAGGGCACCTAGATGTGACAATTCCTGGCATTGACTAGAATGCATATATCAGAGGGTCTGTTAGCGACCATAGGGCACAACTCAGTTCTGGTGGTCTGTTAGCGATCATAGGGTACGACACAATTCTAGTGGTCTGTGTATATCTGCATTGCATCACAGAATGGTTTGAGAGAGGTGTGGAGTTGTGAGCAGTGTGTGCGGAGGACTAGTTCTGAGTACGATTGTCATAAATGTTGGGCAGCTGCAGTGACTAAGGCAGTGACCATAAGGCACGACACAGTCTAAATGTGGTCTGCTAGTGACCATAAGGCACAACACAGTCTAAATATGGTCTGTTATTGACCATAAGGCACAACACAGTCTAAATGTGGTCTGCTAGTGACCATAAGGCACAACACAGTCTAAATGTGGTCTGTTATTAACCATAAGGCGACACACAGTCTAAATGTGGTCTGCTAGTGACCATAAGGCACAACACAGTCTAAATGTGGTCTGTTATTGACCATAAGGCACAACACAGTCTAAATGTGGTCTGCTAGTGACATAAGTTGTCTTTGCAATCTCGGACTATACATTATAACCTTGGATTGTAGAAGGAACATTTGAAAAACATGAACTCCTTAATCTAAATGTGGTACTGCAAAATTATATCAATGGTTTCATATTTTAACTTGCGCTTTATAGAATTATCCATTTGTATTATTTTACAATTTATATTTCAAAGACGGTTATATCATTTATAATGGTTTTGCTTCGTTATTAATTATGCTTTTATGGGCAAGCACCCAAAATAAAGCTGAACTGAACTGCCTCAGCACTCGAGCTGGGAGTGGGAGTTGAGGGAGGGGGTCCTGTCCATGAAATTCTCTCACATGCCTTAAATGTGGCTACCATCCTCTGTCACACGACGGATCACAGTACTGTCCCTGAGCTAATTCTCAGTTGTCTTTTTTCAGGACAACAACTCCCAAAATGCACCACGGCACAATAAAGAAAACCCATACTAGAACCAGGGTAATGGAACCGAGAAGTGAAATGGAATGGACTGTGATTTTAAATCTTGCCAATCTGAAATGAGACACCCAGCAACCAACTTACCAACCCCAGACTGACTCCAGGCAAATGGCAGGGTAAAAGAAAATGAACAAAGTGCACGAAGAGACTGCAGGGGATCCTCCAAAAACTGCATTGGGAGCAATGAATGAACACCCATCCACTAACCTGCAAATGGGACTGAAACGTAGTCTGGAATAAGAAGGATGTTTAAGCTTTGCACCTGTGTAACCCAGTTCCCAGTGAATGCTTGACACACAGATTGGCTAAGTGGAGCATGTGACCCGGGGGACCAATTGGAGCCGGGATGTGTGTTGGAAGAGGAAAGGCTGAGTTAGGAAAGCCAAACAAGCCTGGAGGAGATTGGATAGTGTTTGGTTGAACTCAGGAGTAAAAGAGGTGGAACAAATCAGTAGGGAGGAGGGAGTATTAGGTAGACAAGGAGGTGGCAAAGGATGTTGGATTATAGACAGAGCGAGATTTAAGATGAGGAATTGGTTGTGAGAGAGAGTGGTACAGGTTGTTGCATAGTTTGAGAAGGAAGTGTGTGAAAGGTGAGTGAGAAAGAGAGAAAGCTAGAGCATGATAAAGGAAGAATCAAAAGGGGTGTTAGAGAGTGAGACTGATAGAGAGAGTGCAAGCTGTGAGGGTGTGGAGAGAGTGAAGGTGGGTGTTGGAATAGTGGTGAGAGCAGAGTGAAGCAGAAGGGAGTGGCTTGAAGAAACTGGCAGAGAGAGTGTAGTAAGATTAGAGAAGAGAAGAGTGAAGATCAGAAGAGAGCATGGACATTAAAGGGACAGAAGAGAGAGAGTGGGAAAACAACCAGAGAGCATGAGACAGCATGGGAGAGGAATAGAAAAGAGTGGAATAGAGGTAGGAGCAAGATCAAGGAGAGGAGATAAAGGGGACGACTGAAGGAGCGGCTGTAGCAGGGTGTCTTATATTGGCACACACATCCCATCATTTACTATTGAGAAAGCTGGGGTGCATTGGGTTAGGGCATCCCTAGAAAATTCCAAGAGGGAGCAAGATACATACACATTGCCGAAAGCTAGATTTAGATAGGATCACTAGCTATGAAAATTGAGGTTTCGGTCTGCCTGGGTTAGGGTGGTAAGAACCCACTGGAAGCTGGGAAATGCTGCACTTAAAATACCCTTCCCACTCCCTGACCAGAGAAAAAAATAGTGATTTTGATACTTTCTTAAATAAAAGCCTTGAACCATTTCTCAAAGTCTGAGAATTATTGAAGCTGCCTTTGACAACCCACAAAACAGTAATATTCACAGAGCTAGGTCTCTACCATTCATTAAACCAACACAATCAGGTTAGATTTGAGGCAACAGATGATATATTCTCAATCTCCTTGGAGCAGCTCGAGGGATTCTCATGGCGAAGGATTATTCAGAACAGGACAAGATTTTGATGGAATGAGTTGCTTGAAATATTTTTTTTAAAACCTTTATTTAATGCTGACAGAACAGAGCGGCATACATGGTGGGGCCATGTCCCAAATTAAATTCAGTTATACATTCCGTAACATTATAGAACATTTAGTTCACTGTATAAAACCTATGTTAGACAATTTCAGAGAGATATACACAAGGGATACACAATCTGTTTATCATTAGTTTCAAGTTTGCATTTTGTCATTGAGATACGTTTGAAAATCCACCCACGAGTCCCGTGGTCTGGATCTAGCCGGGAGAGGAGATATATACATGTCTTCACATTCCTGAGTCCAAGTCAATGCATTCAACCACTATTTCCCGTCTGGGGGGAGTTTGTCTTTCAAATTTAAAAGACCAGTTCTTTCTGCAATCATGCAAGCATTATTGGCAAATGTGAGGGGGTCCTTGCCACTAATTTTTGGCCATATTCCAAAGAGTGGCCCATGGATTCATGTTCTAGTGGGGTGTCTATGATTTTTCCAATATTGTATCTATGACTCTGGACCAAAATTTCCCAAGTGTGGGGCATTCCCAGAGCATGTCTAGGTGGTCTGCCAAGTCCAGCGTACATTTAGGGCAACTACGGGCCTGTGAATTGGCCATTTTGGCAATTCTAGCTGGTGTGCAGTAGAGCCTGTTTCATATTTTGAATTGTATGAACTTAAATCTGACATTAATGGAGACATTCCTGGTTTGGGTGCACATTCGGGTCCATTGCTCATCTGATAGCTCAAAACCCAGTTCTCGAGCCCAGCCAATTCTAGCGTTGGGTGTCGGGGCTGGGGAGGAGTTCCGGACTATCTTGTTGTAAAGTGCAGAGAGGGTGTGCTTACAGTATCCAGAATTGTCGATTAAGGCTACGCTGGGCTTTTCTGGAAGTTCATTTGGATTGGATGGCCATCTAGTGGAGACGGCCATGCGCAGTCTATAGTACTGCAGACGGTCCCCACTTGTGTTACCGTACCTCGGTTTCCAAGTATCAGGAGTGATGAATTTGCCCTACGGGTAGATATCTGCGATGTTCCTGTACTCTAGTTGTTCCCATTTGATCTGTATTTACTTGTCCCATGTCGGTTTAAGCACAGGGAATTTCCAAAGCAGGAGCCATCGATAGTAAGGTTTTACAGTACCCGTGAGAGAGAATAACATCCCCCATTCTCTTAGCGTGGACATAATCGGATCGAATGGACAGTTATCGCATGGTGATGGTTTAATATTAAGGTCTTAAGGTCTGATTCACCTACTGCATGTGCCTCGAGTTTGATATGTGCTGGGGGCGGGGGGTCCTAGAGTACCAGTATGTTGCGTACTGGGCTTGAGCTGCTACCCAGTATAATTCCAGATTTGCCACTGTGATTCCCCCTTTCTCATATGGGTATATCATGTCAAACCATTTGTTGCGGACTGCACCAGCGGACTGGCCAGATCGGGACATTGGGGTATACATATAGCATTTTAGGGAGCAGTATCATTTTGGCTAATGAAAATTTGGCAGCTGAGGATAATTGGAGTGCTTTCCATCTATTCATTTTGGTCTCTGAGTATATCCTAAGAGCGTCATAATCGTCCCACTGTAGTGAGTCATGCGACCTCGAGATTGTTACCGCCAGATATTTGATATGGTCAGGTGACCAGCGGAGGGAGAACAACCCTTGGCAGTTGGGTGTGCTATTGGTGAGAGGGAATATCTCTGATAAGAGGCATTGATAGTGAAGCCTGACAATTCCCCTATGATGGTGATGTCCTGTATTATCGAGGTATGGTTGGTCAGGGGGTCACTGACAAAGAGCATAACGTTGTAGGCATATAAAGAGATGATTTCTGGGAGTCCCAATAGTCGGATAACACAGTGGCCATGATGTTTCCTAATGTACTCCACCATAGGCTGTATGGCCAGGGCAAAGAGCATAGGGGAGAACGGGCAGCCCTGTCGGGTTCCGCTTTCTAACTGGAATTGGGAGGAAGTATGCGAGTTGACCCGGACCCATGCGAGTGATTGTGTGTATAATAGTTTGATATATTGCCCCCATGTTGGGACCTATGCCCATCTCTTCCAGTGTTAGGAACATGTAGTCCCAGGCAACCATGTTGAAGGCCTTTTGGGCATCAATTGTGACCCAACTGTGTGAGCGTCAGCGTCTAGTCTGGTAATAATGTGAAATAACCGTCTAATGTTCAGTGATGTGGATCTGCCAGGTATGAATCCTGCCTGATTGAGGTGCACCAGTTGTGGAATTAATGGGAGATGTCTATTGGCCAGAATCTTAGTATACATTTTATTATCACAATTTATGAGGGAGAGGGGCCTATATGAGCTGCATTCATTATTAGGTTTATCCTGTTTTAGCAGTTCTGTGATTACGGCTTCTGTTAGTGATTCTGGAAGGATGTGGCACCCCAAGGACTCTTCCCACATTTGTAGGAGGATCAGCGATAGTTCTGCAGCATATTTCTGGTAAAATTCTGCTGTTAAGCCTTCAGAGCCTGGTGCATTACTTTTAGGAAGTGCAGAGCTGACATCCACTATCTCTTCCAATGTGAACGGAAGTTCAAGTTCTTCCCTGACACGAGGGTCCAGGGATATTAATGAGACTTTCTGGAGAAGGGCTTGTATGGCTGTGTCACCTTTGAGTGGCGGGGCTCTATAAAGCTTGTGGTAGGAATCCGTGAACACTGCCACCACCTCCGAATCTGCCCATCTGTTGTTACCCTGTGCGTCAAGTATACAATCTACTTGTTTAGAACTCCGTTCGAATCAAACCACTCTAGATAAGGTTCTACCTGGTCTATCTTCTTCACCATACCTCCTAACAGCTGTGGCACGGGCAAAGTATTGGGTTTCTCTAGTGGCGTGGGCTTTGAATCTCTCTAGCTCAGCGTGGATTTGGGCCAATAATGTGGGATCTGGGTTCAGGAAGTACTTGTGTTGTAGGATTTTAAGTTTACTTTCTGACTGGTCTAGATCTCTCCTGAAACCCTTAAGCACCCCAGCATCTCTTGATATTGACATTCCCCGTATATACACCTTGAAGGCTTGCCATCTAGTAGCCTGGGACATGGCCTCTGGCATATTAACCGAGAAGGAAGTGTCTATGTCATTTTTGATGTCCGCCGGATCACTATGTCACGTAGAGTTCAGATTTAAATCTACACGTGTGCCTTTCAGGGTCATCCTTGTATTTCAGGGTTAATAGTATTGGGGAGTGGTCTGATAGTGTGCAGTTGGCGGGCCGAACGGGTTTGGGGGCAGGGAACTTTATTAGACCTATCCCGAGAACAGTCCAGTATTAGGTTCATATCCCCTCTCAGATTTGGGGTATCCCATAATATCCTGCTAGGATATTGTGTAGGTTCATGACAAATTCAGGGGTATTTGTGTTCGGGCAGTATGTGTTTATATGTATGGTCTCTAGCCCTTCGAGGACACAGTGTATTATTATATAATGCCCTTTGGTGTCGATATGGGAATGTTTCATTGTTAGCTTCAGGGATTTATGTATAAGTTCAGCTACGCCCCTTGATTGAGTGGAGTATCTGTCATCCCCCCACATGGGTGCTATGTTATGACATGTGTTCTCCCTTGTATGTGTCTCTTGTAGAAATAGGATGTTGGCTTTCTTTCTTTGCGCATAGGCTATTATTTTCTAGGATTTAATGAAGTTCTCTAATCCTCAGATGTTGCAGCTTATAGTATCCAAATGTTGGGCATCCCTTAGGTGTGGGGTAGTATCTTACAAAGTATATCAGTTTCTTGGTTTTGTGAATTACATACCTGCCTCTGCCTGTCAATGATTTGTTAGATTGTGCCCGACTTCTCCACTGAATAGCGCAACTTGCACTCGTGTTACATCCCAGGACAGGAGGAGATCCAATAACTGTCTGCCCTCCCCCACTGCCACGCCCAACCCAGCAGTGTAAAGACCCACGCTATACCCATCCACAATTACCCCATTGCGCCAACCGGACGTAGGAGTCCATAACTTGAACATACTCAGTAAGCAGTTGCTAGTAGGAGCGCTGTTACTGTACGGCCATGGGGATACAAGAGGTGTGTGCCCCCTTTTCTAAAACTAGTATCAAGGTGGATGGTCGTCTTAGAATACCATCTGCTCATGTCACAAACTATATCACTGGACCAGCACAAAGTTTTTGTAGCGATAAGAGTTAGTCGTCCCCATCCACTGGATCCAATTCTGGCATCTGTGCCTCAATGAATTTAATGACCTCACTCGGGTTGGTGAAAAATTAAAGTTTTCCACGGAATTGTAGTTTAAGTCTCGCTGGGAGCAGCATGGCATACTGTACATTCCTTTCCCGGAGCAGTTCTTTCGCCCTGATAAATTGACAGCACTCATGATGAACTGGGACTGAGAAGTCTGGGAAAATACGGATAGTCTGGGATCCCAGCCTTAATTCCTTCTTCTCACGGGCTAGTCGAAGGATTGCATCTCTGTCTCGGTAGCTAAGGATTTTGTCGATTATGGGTTTTGGTTTGGGAGACAGCACCCTGTGAGCCCGTTCGATGGTGAAGAACAGAAATAGATTGGGTTGGTCCACGAGGTCTTTAAGAAGGTTTTCCATAGCAAGTTCCATCTTACCCTTAAGTGCATTTTTTGGGGACACCCACAATATAAATATTATTCCTGCCGGAGCGTGAGTCTAGATCATCACATCTTTGCTAGCTTCATCTCTTTAGAGAGTGAAGCTACTGTGTCTTGAATTTTTATGGATATGGTCCTCATTGGTGCTTATTCTATTTTCAACTTCCGTAATGCGAGCACCCTTGTGGGCCAGCTGGGTTTTGATCGAGGCAACCGTCACGTTCATATCATCTAGTTTCTCTTGGATGGCCACAAAACCTTTGGCCATTGCCTCCATGATGCCTGACAAGTCAGATGAGGGGGGGCACAGTGTTGCCAATGGATGGTTGTGGCAGGGATTGATCTTGCTGGTTTCTTTCATTGCGCAGAGTTGTTTTTGCGAATGTATCCATTGCTCCGGTTCTCTTTCCACTGCTAGAGCGCTTGGTCATAGTTGTCATAGGTGGAGCACACCCGAGGAGGCAGTAAGAGGATAGGTTTGGCGGGAAGGTCTCTATTAATAGTATGCATTTGCCCAGTGAATCTGCCGGCAAGAGATGAATAACGCCTATCACGTTTGGTGCAGACCAATATAGTGAGGGGTGTGAGGCTAGGCCACAGGTCGGCAGTCACACAAGGCTACGGTGTGGAAATTTGGCTTGCATCATAACATGGCATTTGCTTCAAGATCCCCTCCCCGGGATCTGATCAAAAGGTGCCCAGTCCCTGTGTGTCCCCTTGTTCTAGAGTGTTGGATCAGGCTCCTCCTTCTGTATTGCGGCATGCTTGTATCTGGTATCTGGTGACTGGGCAGTCTGGGCCCCCCACCAAAGCATGGACCCACCATTTGACTGTTAGGGAGAGGCAAGCACACGCGGTCAGCCAGTAGAGGAGATAGTATATCCCAGGGCTGGGGATCGATTTGCTACCAGTTCGCAGGCAGGATTATGCTTGTGAGATTTACTTGCGACAGTTAACCCTGTGGGCCCACCTCCTCCAGGCCCCGTGCCACAATCGAATAGAGTGGTAGCCCCAGAGAAGGCACCCCGCTGGGGGCTTCAATGTGCTGGTGCAAGGGCAGTCTTCAACCAGGAGCAATGTACGATGGCTAGAGGAGCCCTTGGTGATCTCAGTAGTCACTGGAGAGATGCTGTATGCAGCCCAGGGCCCTCACGGAAACCCACTCTTTATGCCTCAGCCGGGCCAGCTCCAGCAGGGCCCAAGCAGACTTGGCCGAGGGCTGGGGCCCAACGGTCGTGGGATGCTGTGCGGGATCCATCCGCCAACGTGGTGGGGCGCGATTTTGTCTCTACCACCCCACAAGCAGCTCAGCGGCACCCCACCGTGCAGGTGGTTGAAGTGAGAGTGTAAAGGGGCCCCGGTGCTCCTCGAGTATCAGCAGAAACCAATGCCTCGATGCCGGTCATAACGCCCCGCACCTGGTAGCAGGGGGAACGTTGCAGGGTTTAACTATTGTGAGGGAGGGAGAGGCAGTGCAGAGCGACAGCCCGGGCAGCTCACCTTCTCATTGATGGGCATCCCACTCGTCTTGTACCCGTGTGTGCAGCAGGCTGGAGAGGGCTGGGTTCCACTCTCTTTCGGGTGCCACACAGCTCTCAGGCTCAGCACAGCCTCCGTCCCCTCAATGGGTGTTTAAGGATCACAGCTGCAGTGAGTGGACATCAGATGTCGTCGGTCCTTCAGGCCATGGACTCGCGGCATTGAAAATGTCCCTCCACCGACGACTTTTGTCACTGCGGTACCAGATTACTTTCGGTGTCGCGTATGCGGCAAAGCTGCTGCATAGAAAGACCGCAGGCTGTCCCAGAGGCAGTCAATGCAGTGAGGGTCCCCGAGGCAGGGCTCCAGCGGGCCTTTAAAATTTGGCGGTCACACTCCGGTATTTGTCAATATGTCCACAGAGTATGCCAGCCCGGGTGTCGGACAACAGAGTTAGGGGGAATGATGAATGGAGGGTTTCCCGCTCAGTTACACATGACCAGGCCCCGTCAGCACATATCTTCTCTGTGTTCTCTGCCTCCCAGCCCTGCGCTGATATGATCTGGTCTTTTTTCACAGTGCCTAGGGCTTCACGGCTCCCGTGGGTGGGACGCCTGCTGCACCAGGGCTTCCTATTGCCTGTCAAGTATTTCTAGACAATTTCAGATGAAAATGCCACCACCATCTTGCAAGATTTGCGACCGTGGTACGGAGCACTCTGCAGCACCTCCGAGTTGCTTGTATTAAAACTCAAAATGGAGGTTATTTAATTTTTTGGATCCTAAAGATAAGTGTAGTATCTACACTCAGGAAGTGCAGATTTGACAATCATGAGTGCTGAGCTGCTGAAAAAATCAATATGAACTAGTAATCTCTTGCGCATCACAGTAACTACCTATCGGGATGTTTCTGCACCCACAGACATTATTGAAAGACGTTTGCTAAAGCAACATCCTGTGATGAACAAAGGAATATGAAATCAGCATTAGTATTGCAAGCCACCAGAATGAGGAGAAGGAATTTGGCCTGTAAAGAGGAAGAGATGATGTAGATTAATGATGCTTATCAGGACATTTGATATGTCATCTTTGATGTCCTGGGTGTTAGTCTTAGCAGTGCGCGGTGGTGGCGCGGATTTCTGAAGTTGTTCGCTTTTATTTGTAACCATAACTTCCCTTTAACAATGTTTTTTCATTGAATTTCATAGGTTTTTATTAGTGAAACTTAACCAAAACGTCCCTTTAACAAAGTTTTTTCATTGAGATATATATATATTACATGACCACGGTTATGGTTAAGTTGGTGTTTCCATAGGAAGATCACTTTTTGGGAGGCTTATAACTTCGCTCTCCCTTGACGGATCCTCACCAACTTTGTAAAAAAAGTATTTGGGTCACTCTGAATTTTTTTGCAAAGTTTGGTGAGGATTCATCCAGGGGGGGCAAAGTTATAGGGGGGGTCCCAAAACTTTTTTTTTTCCCATAGACTGAATGGGAAAAAATGTTTGCTCGCGTCTACAGCCCAAACCTCTGGACGGATTTTCACCAAATTTAGACCAGGAGCAGCGGCTTGGTCCCGAAAGCGTGCTTTTGCAAATTTGATGAAAATCCGTCCAGTAGTTTTTTTTAAAATGACCAAAAGGTAGGAAAAAAAAAATTAGTGATATCTGTGTTCGGTCCGCGGACGGACTTCCCTGTTCGCTCCGCGGACAGTGTCCTGATTGGCCAATCGGCTTGCGTGATGTTCGTGGACATGCAACGTGTTCGCTGATTGGACGGCGTGGAGCGTGAAGCGCGTCAGATTTTCTGTAGCGCCCGCCATCTTGGATTCGCGGTCGTCCGCGGACAGCGCAGTGAAACTTTTGTATTTGTATTTGTATTTAGTAGAGTGTGTTGGAGTGTAGGAGGGTTTGGGGAGGGTGGGAGTGTATGAGATAGGATGAAAGTTGTGTTTTTTATGTGTTAGACATTCTTTTTGTGTTCGATTTGTCTGCGGACATCACGGGTGTTCTGAAATGTCCTAAATAAACTGAATGGGGGGTGTTCTGAGGACTCAATATGTGTCCGTTTTGTTCGCAAGCAAACTGAAACTGTTCTAAGAACACTCGCAGTGTCCTGAAATGTTGGCAAATAAACAAAATGGGAGTGTCCTGAGGACGCTGTCCGTATTGTTCGTTGTCAAGTTGAATATGTTCTAAGAACGCTCGCGGTGTCCTGAATTGTTCGCAAATATGAATGGGGTTGTGGCTGACAAGTTGAATGTGTTCTAAGAACACTTGTGGTGTCCTGAAATGTTCGCAAATAAACAAAATGGGGGTGTACTGAGGACGCTTTCCGTATTGTTATCTGTCAAGTTGAATGTGTTCTAAGAACACTCGCAGTGTCCTAAAACGTTCGCAAATAAACAAAATGGGGGTGTCCTGAGGACGCTGTTCGTATTGTTCTCTGTCAAGTTGAATGTGTTCTTAGAACACTCATGGTGTCCTGAAATGTTCGCAAATAAACTAAATGGGGGTGTTCTGAGGACACTGTCAGTATTGTTCGTTGTCAAGTTGAATGTGTTCTAAGAACACTTGCGGTGTCCTGAAATGTTCACAAATAAACAAGATGGTGGTGTTCTGAAGACGCTTCTAAGAACACTCGTGGTGTCCGGGGAATGTTTGTAGGGGGTGTCCTGAGGATGCTGTCCGTATTGTTCTCTGTCAAGTTGAATGTGTTCTAAGAACACTCGCGGTGTCCTGAAATGTTCGCAAATAAACAAAATGGAGGTGTTCTAAAGACGTTTCTAAGAACACTCCCGGTGTCCTGGAATGTTCGTAGGGGGTGTCCTGAAGGCATAGTCCGTATTGTTCGCTGGCAAGTTGAATGTGTTCTAAGAACACTCGCGGTGTCCTGAAATGTTCGCAAATAAACAAAATGGAGGTGTTCTGAAGACGTTTCTAAGAACACTCCCGGTGTCCTGGAATGTTCGTAGGTGGTGTTCTGAAGGCGTAGTCTGTACTGTTCACTGGCAAGTTGAATGTGTTCTAAGAACACTCGCAGTGTCCTGAAATGTTCGCAAATAAACAAAATGGGGGTGTCCTGAGGACGCTGTCCGTATTGTTCTCTGTCAAGTTGAATGTGTTCTTAGAACACTCATGGAGTCCTGACATGTTCGCAAATAAACAAAATGGGGGTGTTCTGAGGACACTGTCCGTATTGTTCGTTGTCAAATTGAATGTGTTCTAAGAACACTTGCGGTGTCCTGAAATGTTCGCAAATAAACAAAATAGGGGTGTTCTGAAGATGCTTCTAAGAACACTCGCGGTGTCCGGGGAATGTTCGTAGGGGGTGTCCTGAGGATGCTGTCCGTATTGTTCTCTGTCAAGTTGAATGTGTTCTAAGAACACTCGCGGTGTCCTGAAATGTTCGCAAATAAACAAAATGGAGGTGTTCTGAAGACGTTTCTAAGAACACTCCCGGTGTCCTGGAATGTTCGTAGGGGGTGTCCTGAAGGTGTAGTCCGTATTGTTCGCTGGCAAGTTGAATGTGTTCTAAGAACACTCGCAGTGTCTTGAAATGTTCACAAATAAACAAAATGGGGGTGTCCTGAGGACGCTGTCCGTATTGTTCTCTGTCAAGTTGAATGTGTTCTTAGAACACTCATGGTGTCCTGAAATGTTCGCAAATAAACGAAATGGGGGTGTTCTGAGGACACTGTCTTATTGTTCGTTGTCAAGTTGAATGTGTTCTAAGAACACTCGCGGTGTCCTGAAATGTTCGCAAATAAACAAAATGGGGGTGTCCTGAAGACGCTTCTAAGAACACTCGCGGTGTCCGGGGAATGTTCGTAGGGGGTGTCCTGAGGACGCTGTCCGTGTTGTTCTCTGTTAAGTTGAATTTGTTCTAAGAACACTCGCAGTGTCCTGAAATGTTCGCAAATAAACAAAATGGAGGTGTTCTGAAGACGTTTCTAAGAACACTCCCGGTGTCCTGGAATGTTCGTAGGGGGTGTCCTGAAGGCATAGTCCGTATTGTTCGCTGGCAAGTGGAATGTGTTCTAAGAACACTCGCAGTGTCCTGAAATGTTCGCAAATAAACAAAATGGGGGTGTCCTGAGGAAGCTGTCCGTATTGTTCTCTGTCAAGTTGAATGTGTTCTTAGAACACTCATGGTGTCCTGAAATGTTCGCAAATAAACAAAATAGGGGTGTTCTGAGGACACTGTCCGTATTGTTCGTTGTCAAGTTGAATATGTTCTAAGAACCCTCGCGGTGTCCTGAAATGTTCGCAAATAAACAAAATGGGGGTGTCCTGAAGACGCTTCTGAGAACACTTGCGTTGTCCGGGGAATGTTCATAGGGGGTGTCCTGAGGACGCTGTCCGTATTGTTCTCTGTCAAGTTGAATGTGTTCTAAGAACACTTGCGGTGTCCTGAAATGTTTGCAAATAAACAAAATGGAGGTGTTCTGAAGACTTTTCTAAGAACACTCCCGGTGTCCTGGAATGTTCGTAGGGGGTGTCCTGAAGGCATAGTCCGTATTGTTCGCTGGCAAGTTGAATGTGTTCTAAGAACACTCGCAGTGTCCTGAAATGTTCGCAAATAAACAAAATGGGGGTGTCCTGAGGACGCCGTCCATATTGTTCGCTGGCCAGTGGAATGTGTTCTACGAACACTCGCAGTGTCCTGAAATGTTCACAAATAAACAAAATGGGGTGTCCTGAGGACACTGTCCATATTCGTTGTCAAGTGGAAAGTGTTCTAAGAACTATCGCATTGTTCTGAAATGTTCGTAGGGGGTTTCCTGAAAACGCTGTCCGTATTGTTCGCTGGCAAGTTGAAAGTGTTCTAAGAACACTCATAATGTCCGCGGACATTAAAAGTTTGCACAGACCACAGTTGAAATGTTTGACTCTATGGATGTCATATGCTGCGATGGTTGTTGCCAGGGCATAGAGTTTTGGGTGCATGGCCATTTGGCCCTGCACCCAAGACTGTATGCCCTGGCAACAACCACCGCAGCATATCACATTCATATTTGCTTATATCTTTGGGTGAAAAACAAATGTATAAGGAACAAAGGAATTAGATACTATGGATGTGATATGCTGCTATGGTTCTCCCTATTATTGTATACTTACTGTCCATGTTTTTCTTGTTAATTTCTGTGATAAAAGAAAATAGCATGTTAGTATTAGTATTTTGTAATGACTTATTACATTGTATAATCAATATACTTTTTTTTTTGGACCCTCATATTTAGTAGATTACAAATCAGAGTACTGTGCAATTTGCTCAGTTTCTGTATTTGTTGCCAAAATCATTGGGTCTGTGGGAGAAAAAAAAATCCACGTTGGATTAAAAAAAAAACTTTTTCTGTTATGCTACAGTTTATTTGTTTGTTTGTTTTCAGTGTTCACGTGTTGTTTCTGGCTAATGCTTAATACTTTGGCTTGTTGTATTTTTTTGGAGCAGTAACATATTATTTATTTGTTTTGATATTATAAAATTTTGGAGCAGTTAGATACCAATTGGCATATTCTAACTGTCTATTTTTTGATATATTTTAGTGGTATTGATTTATCTATTTGGATATTGTTAAATTTTGGGACAGTTAGATACCAATTGGCGTATTCTAACTGTATATTTTTTGGTCTAATTTAGTGGTATTCATTTATCTGATTAGTTGTTGTAGAATCTTTGAGCAGTTAGATAGCTTTTGGAGTATTCTAACAGTTTATATTTTTTTAACACAAGTTTACTTAGGGTTTAAATACAGTTTAGTTATCAATTTTAGTTTTTAAGAACATCAAATAAGCGTTTGTAAGATTTCCTGGTAATCTCTGCTTTAGAGAAATGGTACTATCATTAAATTCAAACCATCCACATTTCTTTTTTATATATGCAATGTAGTGCCCTGAATTGGTTGTGGCTCCTGCGTGGTAAATTATACCTATTGTTGTGAAGGTTTTCTTACCAAGTGATATTTGACCATGTGTGAATCCAGTCAGCTTGCAGTTGTTTTTTGGTACCATCTGCATTGTACCGTAGAAGCATTAGTGTTATGCATTTACTATGTGTTTGTATTACTAACGTGGAGCGATTAGCTGAATTTCAGGTAGAGCATAATCTACCATGGTTTGCATTTTGTACAAGTCGCTGAAATGGAATGGATTCACAATTTGGTATTGATATATATATGAAGCGTTCATTGGGTATTTCTTCTTGTGTCACATTGTTGCAGAGAGTGCATGTATGTTTCCACATGTATCAAATCTGAAAGATTTCATTTATAGGTATGTTTTTGTTTTCCAGTACTTGTAGTAAGTACATTAGAAATTCTTGTGGATCTTCCTGTGAATTTATAGTGAATTTCACCATTCCAGCACAGCAGTCCAATGGTTGTCTTATTCCAAAAACACTATACGTGTTGCCAGGATTGTTTGCTGCATTTCTGTGAAGTACTAAAATTTGCAAACACAATGGGTCTGTACTGTGTAAGTAAATGTTTACAACAATTGGTGGTAATGGAAATAGAATATTCATTGCTACATGTGCGTAGCAACTTACAACAACTATATTTGAGAATTTAAATGGTCCAGGTAGTTCTGTATCTAACTGCTTTTTTTGGAGTTTGTCTTCCTTCTTTAAAGAAGTACTTGGTTTACTTTCCCATATTGATTCCTTTTTGCTTGTGGTACTTGATGAAGTATTAGTTTCTTTTACTCTCTTTGGAGGATTTGCAGTGACATCCTGTTGCATTTCTGTTTGATTTATTTTTCTTTTATAACGTTTTACTTTTTGTAGAACAGAATATGTGTTTAGGTGGGGGGTGTATAGTGGCGAAGTCTATTGTATTCTAAAATGCAAGGAATATCAGCGTTTATTTTACTTGCATCAAAGTTGATTAGAAATAGACCGTCAAGTGTACGTAAGCGTGATAGTGCTACATAGCTCATGCCTTCTTTAAAGACTGTGTTACCAATATCTATCATTGCTTTGTCTAGGGTAAGACCTTGTGATTTATGAATCGTGACTGCGTATGCAAGAGTTCGAGAAAATTGTTCTCTGCGTACATACATATCTTTGAAGAGAAGGAATCTAGCTGTTGAGCGTCCTATCCTTTTCACTTCTGAAAGTTTGTCAAAGAGTATATTGACAAACTGAATTATGTTGTCGCGTGGGTTTGTTTGAAAGCCAACAACTGTACCCAGTGCTCCATTAACTAGTCCTTGGTCCACGTCAAGGTTACGTTTAAGCATTACTCTGCAATTTAAGGATAATTTTAATATCTTTTCTAAGCCTGCTATGTTTGAGATTGATTTTTCTAAACTATTTAGTCTTGTTGTGGCTTGGTCACACATGGGTAGTGTCAGACCATGTACAACTAGTTTGTCTGTGGCGCTAATTTCCATGATTGGTTGCATTTCTTTACTTAACTCGATTGCATTGAATTTGAAACAGCTTGCAAGAGTTGGCATTAAGGCCATACAATTGACATTTTTGTGGGCTAATTGTTCCATAACATCTGTAGCACATGCATTATCGCCATAAAGTGCGTTAATGTGCCGGGTTTTCAATATTCCTTCTGCTTCTTTAGAAAGTATACCAACTGTGATACTTTTTAAAATGTTGGCATAAGTGAGATCTGCAGATTGCCGCATGTTTTCTGTTAATTTTCTGTATTGGAAATGTTGCCAAAGGTTGACATTTCCAATGCTGCCAACAGTTTTACGGCAGAGTTTGTGTCCTAAAGTTTTAAAAATAGGCTCACTTTTTACTGGTGTTAATTGAAGCAGATCTCCAAAAACAATAATGTTTTTTCCTGCAAAGAGCTCTTCATAGTCTGTTTTGAGTACTTCTTGTAATCTGAGGTGAATCAAAGCTAACATCAGGTTGGAGACCATGCTCACTTCATCTATTAGTAGCATTTTCATTTGTTTCAATACTCTGCATAATTCCATTGCAGCTTCTGCAGAAAGTTTGTAATAGTCTAATTTGTTCTGGTGTTCTACTGGTAATAGTAGTAATCGGTGTAATGTAACACCACCTATGTTGTAGGCAGCTAAACCTGTGGGGGCAGTGACAACAGCTGACAGTTTGTTGTTTGTCAATTGTTGAAGGAACTTACTAATGATTTTGATTAGGAATGTTTTGCCAGAACCAGCTTCACCACTGACGTACAGTAGTATAGGTTTATAATTATGGCAGGAACATTCTTTATTTTCATGTTTTACACCATGTGCAATTTGTTTTGTTACTTCTTGAAAAATGCTACTTTGCTCATTGTTTAGTTTTGATTGTAGTATAGTTAAGTCTTCCTTATCTTCATACTGACACATCGTGTTTTCTACTTCTATCATAGCTAATTCTGCCTCATTTATTATTAGTGGTTCTCCCAGTGGTTCTTGGCTTCCTGTTACAGAAGGTTGACTACTGTCAGGAGTGTCCTTATCTAGTTGGGCTTGGAGTTCTTCGTGTTGCTGTTCATTGTGCAACATTGTTTTGTACTGTGTAAAGTTTACATCAGTTATAGTGCTTTCATTTGCTTTGAAAGCATCCTCATATGAGTCATAGTTATCTTGTAATTGTTCTTCTTTTCTCCATGGTTTGAAGAGTTGTAGCAGGGACATGTAATATACTTCTTTATGTTGAGGAGTCTTTAATGACAATTTGATATGATTAATAAAATTTGGTTTAGTGAGTTTAACTAAGCTGCCTTCACAGTTTGTCACTCTATATTTACGTTTTTTTTCATCAGGTTTCATATTATTTTTGTATGTGTAGTTTTGGGCTATGTGGTAGAGACAAATGTTTTCCAAAGTGTTACTTCTGTTTGGGTAGTATGTGTCCAATAAATTGTTTTTTTAAATGTCTTGGCTGTTGGGATCATGTTTGGCTATTGTTTCTATATCTTCATATGATTTTAGAACTCTTTTTCTAGATTTAGCTGGACCAAGACTTGGCCATACTATATTTTCAGATTTACCATACAATGCAGTACCAGTTAAACGATCAGCTGCTTCATATGATCCACATTCTCTATGGGTGAGCATTTTTATGCCCAAGCTGTATAATTTCTGAGATACTGTGTTATCTGATGACAGGTCATTCCAGAGGTCTTGGAGCTCTGTCTTTTCTGCTTTAGTTAAGTATGCTGTGACATATCGTGCAACTGCAGTAGAATTGTCTGCAATGTACTGCACATCTATGTTTGCATTCCATAAGTGGGCAATGATTGCATTATAATCATTGATATTTTTTTTTCTTCTTTTCTTTTTATGTAATATGTATTTTTAGGTGACTTACCTTTAACACTATGTCTAACTGAAGACATGAGGTTGTTTACTTGACCTGCATTTGTAACTGGTCTAGGGAAACCAAATCGGCATTTGGTGTAGTATTTCCCTTTGTTTTTGTATTTGCAACGACAATATTTTCCACATTTGTGTCTTTGAAAATGTAAAATTTGTGCATGAAGATCACTATTTGTGGCTTCTGATGGAATTTCACAAGTGACATATTTTTCAATAAACTGTAAAACAGTGGCATCACTGTCTTGACCAAATGTAGGAGCATCTTTAATCCATAAAAGCATGTGGATATGTGGTGCTCCTCTGGCTTGGTATTCTTTTCTACAAAAGAAGTGTTGCACTTCTCCAAGGGGAGGAACAGTTTTATTACAAATAAAATGTAGCATAGCAATGAAGCGATGGTGTAAATATCTTGAAACATTAACAGGATCCAAAGAACAAAGTTCTCCAGGTGTTAGTATATCTATGTTTGTTTTGTTTTTATTTGATATGCGTAGGAAATCATGTAAATCTTCCCATGCATATTCTGCACAACTTAATGTAACAAACCAAGTGGGTGGGCCAAGGTTTCTGATCATACAACGTACATCTCCATGACGTCGAAACCAGTACTCTTTAGTACCACGCATATTTGCAAATAGATTTGTAATATTTGATTGTAAAACCTCATCCTTTTGTTGCACTTTTTCTAATAATTGTGTAGCTGTCATATTTTGAAAGTGTGATCCTGATTTTATGTGTGTGCAACTCCATAACATACAGTTGCTAGTTCACTTTCAAAGAGTAGGTGGAATATGTATTCCACATTTTGTCTAAATCTGGGATCTTCAGAATAAATCCGTAATGAGTGGTATTCTGAAGCTGATATTTGAATAGGTCTATCATCATACCTTCCTCCTTTGCCAGTAGGAAAGAGTGCAGGAAAAGCACGTGCTTCTATACTTTTTTCCCATATGCTGATTGGCGATCCTTTTGTTTGACGCATTTGGTAAGTTTCCAGTGCATCTTCTACGGTATCATTATGGTGCAAAGGATGAATTGTATAGAATTGTATAATGGTCTAAAGTATTTGATATTGTAGCAGGATCTAGTAGCTCAAATTGACCAGCTTCTTGTGTTTCTTGAATTATTTCAGTTGTATCTTTCAAATTTTCTTCAATATTAATTTCTTTGTAATATTCGTTATTCTCTTTAAGATATTGGAAGGCTTGTCTAACTTTATATAAATCTACCAGCTGTTGCCATATTTTTTTGTCTTTTGTAGGTACTCCATTTACTAAGATAATTAAAGATTGCTGCATTGGATGTTGCACTCCTAGAGTATGCACATTTTCTTTTAGATCTAATGGTAAATAAACTACTTTTCCACGAATGCCTTTTACCAATTCAGAAGGAGGTAATTTTGCTGTTTTTGGTTGAAGGCGTATTATTGCTTGAAATGGGTGTACTGTTTGAATTATGATGCTCTCATATAAATTAAGTTGTTGTAGGGGTTTTGGTACTGGGTATAATTCCAAATTATTTGTGAATGCACGTGAAGGAGTTTGGTTGTTGTCAAGTTTTGTAGTGCAGTAACTGCAAAGTATTAAGGGCTCAGTTATTTCGTATTTGTTTTCTGCTACAAGGTAGAGAGCTAATTCAAACCATTTAGAATCTTCATTGTCTTCTATTTTGTATGATAGGTCTACAGTTTTTGTGTTACTTTTATAAAAAGTTCTACGGCAACATACACATACATGGTTTGGTACTTCAGCTGATGTACTTTTAAATGTTAGTATTTCTTTTTTGTATGTGTTTAGCAAAAAGTTGCCATGTGTAGAATTGTTGCTTAATTGGTCTAAAGCTATTTCATTCTGTAAATGGCTTTCACTTCCAAAATATTTTTTCTAGATATAGTGAATTTCTTCAAGTAGGTCTTTTGCTGTACCATGTAGAAGGATGTTATTTAACTTTGCTAGTGCTAAAGCAGGACTTTTAGCATAGTACAGTTTATAGAATAGATTTCTTATAGTTGAATAATGTGTTGATATCCTTTTGATATCATGGAAAGTGGTTTTACAAGTAGGTCCTGTAATGCAGGCCAATGAATGTCCTTGTAGTCCTGTGTACTTGCGCACTGGACAGGTATCCAAATTTTGCAGTAATTTAATTTTGATTTTGTCTTTGCTTTTTACATATTTATTGAGGAATTGGCGTAAAGATTTGAAACATTGTTTGGGAATGTTACACATTGACGTGCATGACCATTTGTACACTAGACATTCTGATTCAGTTGAATGGAGGGGTAACTCTAAGTTTTCAGGGCATATTTTTGTAAGGAGTACTTCTTGTTCCATTATGGTATTATTCACTTTTTCATAACCTCAACCACTGCTATGTATGGCAATTGTATTTGTTTGCTTTTGTTTGTACGCTTCTTCATTAAAATATGGTTCTGTGCTTGCAGTGTGATTCCATTCACCTCCACAGATACTTAAGCAGTTCTTTCTGTTGACATTTCGCTTATTGAGAAGTCTTTTTTGTAATTTAGTTATTAGTTTTGTTAGTGGTTTCATTTTGTTTAACAGTAAAATAAATAACTTTCTTTTCAGAAGAATTGCACTGTCCATCAAAGCTTCTAAGATTAATTTCCTACGATAGGTTTTAAGCATTGAACCTGATTTCTCTCCTGTTTTTATAAGATTTTGAAGGACTTTGTGACAGTACATTTTGGCTAAAATACTTTTCTTGGTATGCTTACTTTGCACTATATTCAAATTTGAAGAAGTAGTTTTATCTGTAGTGATAGCTGATTTTCTGTTAATTGTTTTTTGGTTTGTTTTACATTTTGATAGAGGAGGCAAAGTTTTTGTACTTGAAACTTCTTGGGTTTCACTAAATGACTGTATTAGCTGTTTTGTTTCAACTTTTTTTTACAAATTCTACTAGAGATGGATGCTTATGTTGGACACTTTTATTTTCATTTGCTCTACTTTTGCGTTGCTTTCTACAGACTTGACTTTTGGTAGGCATTCTTTAGGGTCTGTTGAAAAAAATAAAGAAGAAATGGGTTGGGGTGTTCTGGAATGTATGTGTGCTGTGTGCATGAGTGTTTGAGTAAGATGATAAAGATGTATGTAATGGTGTGTGATTGTGCATTGGGAACTACAACTAGTAGGGATAGGTATTCTTGAATTTATGTGTTACTAAACTGGGGTTCAGATGACAAAAAAAGTAAGCTACTGCTGTGGAAAAGTACAAATAGTAAATGTAATGTATACAATTAAAACTGCTGTTTGTTCTATAATATGAAAATTGTAGCGGTTCAGTTGGGTAATTTGTGTGTCCAAAAATAGGAATTTGTGGGCCATTCTGGCTGTAAATCGCTGTTTAAGACATGGAGATTTTTGGACAAAATGGTACACAATCTCTATTTTTAGGCACCAAAATAGCTTGTATTAATGTTATAGTATGTTTGATTAATAATACAAATATTATGGTGATATTCTACTTACTTTTTTTCTTAAATTAACAGGTAACTTCATAGTTCTTCTTTGTTCTTCGAATTCGGCTGCTTCTTTTCAGTAGACTGGTCTTCACTGTAATTGTAAAAGCTTCAAATTAGTAACTTTGTTTGTATATAGCACTGTTTTTAATTTAGATATTGATTTTTTTAATTGAAATCCTCAGTGCCTTCTTTAAAACCATTAAACTAATTTATTTACATAAGATACATTGCATCAGTTCAGTACACATGATATGTTCTTAATGAACAAACTGTATTGAATGACTAACTGTAGCAAAAAAAAATATCTTTACTATTTACTATGTAAATTTATAATAAACCAGTGAATACTACTATTTCTGTAAGTAAGCTGTTCTAGGTAATAGCACCTCAATGTCATGTCTAAATTAAAGTAATTAAGTAAATAAATAAATAAAAACAAAAAATATGAAATTGTATAAGTATTTTATTAAAGATTTAAACATACATTGTGCTTGCATGCAATTTTGTTTGAATATATGTAGTCTATATATTTCATTTAAAAAATGTTAGTTTAACATGATTTGAATGTGTGTGTATAAAGAAAGTAAATAGTATAAAGGTTTATAAGTGATAGTTGATTTTAGGATATTGAAAAAATACCGAAAATTCATTTTACAGATTACACAAGCTAAAAGTCTGTTTGAAAATGTGTTCATCTACTGTACAGAAAATATGCATACCTGAAGTTTGTGTTCATGCATATGGATATGCATGGAGCTGCAAGTAGAAATCTTGGAGACTTGTACAGTATTTCTGGTAGATGGTGCTTGCCAATGATATGACACTTGTACTCAGAGAGATTCACAGTACATTTGCAGTGCTGATCTATGATGATGCAGTTAGATCTAGAGGTCTTGAATGTGATTGGTTCATGGTCATGTAATTTTTTAGCTACATCCAATGAGGGAATGGCAGAGAGAGTGAAGTAGAAATGGTAGAGGGGCTGTTCATGTTACGATATGTCCGCGGACATGGCGGTAGTTCGCGGACATCGGGAGTTACATCCGGGGATTTCTGGGTTCAGAAGTCATGCAAATGAGAATAAGCACTGAAAGGGATTGGTCAGGAAAGTTTAGTGGGTGTGTTGTGCCAGGAGAGAGTTTCTCAGATACTCTTTTTGATGAGAGAACAAAAGATAGCTATGGCTGTGTGTTTCAGAAAACAGATTGTTTGGATTTTGGGAGATTCGTGGATACATTGGTTGAAGGTGCATGCAGAAAGCTGTGGAGTAGCTGTAGATCTTGGATTCCCACATGTGGAAGTACACTGGCATGGAGTACTTGGAATGAAGTGGTTGGACTTGTTACCTCTCTGTGCTACTTTGGAGACAGAGCAACATCCAGACATAATTGTAATTCATTGTGGAGGGAACAGTTTAGGACATGTGACTGGAATTTTTGTGCAATTTGCTATGAAAGAAGGACTTGGGAAGGTTATGGACATGTTTCCTAATTCTCAAGTGATATTTTCACGGATTGCGCAGTGACAAATGTGGCTTCGTTCTTCTTCATTTGGTCCACAAATGGAAAAAGCAAGGTGCAATGCTAATAAGGCTGTTTGTGCCTTTCTAAGAGATTTTGGCATGTCCTCTTTTCACAATGAAAATATTATGTTTCGTAGTACATACATTTTTCGCAGAGATGGAGTCCATCTTACTTATGCTGGCAATCAGATTTTTCTGATAAATGTACAAAATGCATTGCGACCTTTTTTGGAATTACAACAACCATTTTGAAGTAGGTGTTAAGCATTTATAATTTTTGACTTACAAACACCACCCAAAGGCTCTTTTCAGAGCCACCACTTCTTCCCAGAGAAAATTGCAATGTTTGTGATGGGGTAGCAACCCAATTTTTTAAATGTTCGCGAACTGTCCGCGGACTTCTAAAAAATACAAAGGGTCCTGCTTCATTTATTTTCACTTCTATTTTTTAACTGTGAAAGGCAGCTCTGAAAAGAGCCTTATTTTTTATTTTATTTTGATATTTTGCATTTTTTTGGTTTTTTATACACGACACACTAGGAGAGGAGGGGAAAGGAAGGTAAAGGGGGGGACACCAACCACAGGGATAAGAAAGGGCGAGCTGAGAGAGGAAGATGTAGAGTGGGTTTTATTTGGGTAGTGAGCAGATCTTCTCGTGCTCTGAGACGATAGTCTCAAAAGCACTACGAAGTCGCTCCCCCCTGCAGAGTACTGTGTCACAGTACATACATACAACTGTGACCCTCGAAATGGTAAGGGTCATCAGCATTCTGTATGGCCTGTGAGGCAGCTTGAGGAAGACGCTGTCCCACAGAGGTGGTCCTTGTGGTGACAGGATCAGAAACAGAGGATGAAGTAAAGGAAATCAACCTGCTACGTTCTTCGCAAGGTACAACCCTGCGAATAGCCCCAGAGTGAAATGACCTCAGGTGTCGCTTCATAGTAGTGGTCCCAAAGCTGTACTTACCATGTTTCCCACGACTGAGTCTCATTTTGCATTCATTGCAGGTAACACGGTTCACACAAGCCTTAGGAACATTACCATGAATGGTAAATAACTGCCACACCCAAGACTCACGCCTAGTGCGGGTAGTAGGGTTTTCCTCTACCTCATTCTCATCATCCTCTTCTTCCTCCTCTGCATCCTCACTCCTGTTCCCCTCTTCAGGCCCTTGGGGAGGTGGTGGTGGTGGAGGGGGTGGGGTGGTGCTGAAGCAGGTGCAGCACCAGGTGGCAGTTCAGCAGCCAGGGATGCCATCAAAGATGCGATGGAAATCTGCAGTTGGCAGCAAAAATCGTTTTGTTTTGAAGAATAGCCAGAAACACAATGAGAATAAGCTCTAGGGCGTGGTCTTTTATAGGGATGCTTGTGCGTGGTCCGCGGACATGCACGCTGTCCGCGGACAGATCGAACACAAAAAAAAGTTTGAAAAGTTTCAAAAGCTATGTAGAAACTCAGGATTACTATGTGGGACTTGTGCCATGGTGAGATTTTATTGAAAAATATTATGGATTAATTTAAAATGTACTTTTAATTTGTTCAGTGACCCGAACAGTGTCCGCATTCAGAACACGCAATCAGCGTGGGCGCGGTCATATGATCCGTTCACGAACAAGTCCGCGAAGGAAGCGCATGTCCGCAGGACACCAAATGCACGGAGATTGGCTAGCGCATGCGCGTTGATGTTCTACGGACACTGTTCGGGTCCTGAACTATTTAAAATTGCGTCACACGTGAAACAAACATTTCAGGACACTGCGTGTGTTCTTAGAACAGTTTAAATTTGCTAGCGAACAGTACGGACAGGTACAGTGTTCTTTAAGACACCTCCATTTTTCTTTAATTAAGAACAATTCAGGACACCGTATGTGTTCTTAGAACAGTTTGAACTTCCTAGCGAACACTACGGACAGATATAGTGTTCTTTAGGACACTTTAATTTATTTTTTTTTACGAACATTTCAGGACACCGCGTGTGTTCTTAGAATAGTTTCATCTTGCTAGCGAACAGTACGAACAGGTATAGTGTTCTTCAGGACACCTTCTTTTTTGTTTATTTACGAACATTTTAGAACACCTGCAATGTCCGCGGACACCTACATTGTTTTAAAATAAAAAAACTAAACTATTTACAACACAATATAAAAATTAAACTTTATTTAACATATATTAATAATTTATGACAGAGAAGGTGAGGCAGAAACAGAAACAAAAACAGGAGAATTAGGGGTTTCATCATGATTGTTATTAGGTGAAGAAGGGATGGAAGTCTCATCAAAACGTTTTGGGTTATGGAGAGGGTTTGGGGATAATTGACTGGGATATGGTGAGGGGGGACAAGTACATGTGGGGCAATGGCATGACGTTTTTGTTTTAAAATGATCTTCAACAAAAGTTTTCAAATTATTAAAATTGGTCAACAATAAATCAATTTTTTCTTTTATGTTGTCAAGTGTGTTTTCCATAACAGATTCTTCAGAGGTAGTTTCTATTTTGTTATGCTCTGTACAAAATATATATATATATATATGTTAAATGTATACGAAAAAATAATATTTAAATGGTTTATATTATAATGTGTTTACCATTAGTTTCACTATCTTGTGACATTTCTTCATGTGGGAAATGTTTAGCCATTCCAGAGTACTAGACATTTCTGTGAGAGAAAAAAAAAAGATAATACATTTTTTTATCTAATACAGAAAGTTTATAAATATATGAATAAAATTAAGTATACTTACTATTTCAGGTAAGATATGTCCTATGTACTCAGTGGGCCTCATTACAACCCTGGCGCTAAGTGAAAAACGATGGCGGTAAATGGTTACCGCCATCGTTTTCCACCAGGTCCGATCATGACCCGTGACCGTTAACTACGATGCCATTAGCGGCATCGTAGTTAATGCTGCCGCTAACTGCGCCAAGGGTGCACGCACGCGACTGCCCACACCGTATTTAGCGCCATGGCGGAAAGGTACGCAAATGCTGACCCAAGCGGACATGCACCTAACGCCATCACCCAGCCCGTTAAGTACCTTACCGCCATGGTGCTAATAACGCCATCGCGAACCAACCGTAAAGGGCCATGTTAAGTGAATGCAGCTGCCACAGGTGCACAGAAACAGCACAGGTGAAGGCAATACAGACTCAGGAAGTACAAAAAGAGCACACCCCACCCCTTCCCACACCCAGTCACACTCCACAATGATACCAATACGACTAGCAATGTTGGGGCTGGAGGACCTGATAGCAATGCATGTGCTACAACAGCAACAACAACAACAGGCAGCACAGAGGAGACGCAGGAGGAGAAGGAGGGCAAGGCAGGCCCAGCAAGCCCCACCAGCACAGCCAGTGCCACCACGCAGGCAGCCCCCAATCCCACGCATCAGAGCCAATCCATTCAACCTCACTGCTGAGCAGATCCACACCCTGTACCGTTTGGACCGGGACACCATCACCACCATCGTAGACATGACACGCAACGACATCGTCAGCATGATAGAAACTCCAACCTCCATCCCCCCCTACTGAAGGTAGTGTCTGTACTCCACTTCCTGGCCACAGGCACCTACCAGCACAGAGTGGGGCACCTGCATGGCATTTCACAACCATTATTCTCACGAACACTCATCCAAGTGCTCGATGCCCTCCTCAAGCACACAGACGACCACATCTCATTACCACGGACTGGCCAGGAGATTGCAAACACCAAAGTGGGTTTCCATGCACTAGCCGGCATACCCGGTTGCATTGGTGCCATCGACTGCACCCATGTGGAATTGGTGGTTCCACGTGCCATGGAGGTACCGTACCGCAACCGGAAACAGTTCCACTCAATCAACGTGCAAATGGTCTGTGACTCCAACAAGATCATCACACATTGTTGTGCCCGATTCCCCGGATCAACCCATGATTCTATGGTCCTGAGGAACTCCACAATACCACGCTACATGGAGCGACATGCAGGGCCAAGATCCTGGCTACTCGGTGAGTCCAATGTCATGGAAGTGGGCAGGTGAATGACGTACCGATGCATACTCCACCTGGCTGAAAGGGGGGGGATGATGCATACTCCACCTGGCTGAAAGGGGGGGGGATGATGCATACTCCACCTGGCTGAAAGGGGGGGGGTGATGCATACTCCACCTGGCTGAAAGGGGGGCGGATGATGCATACTCCACCTGGCTGAAAGGGGGGGGGTGATGCATACTCAACCTGGCTGAAAGGGGGGGATGATGCATACTCCACCTGGCTGAAGGGGGGGGGGGATGATGCATACTCCACCTGGCTGAAAGGGGGGATGATGTATACTCCACCTGGCTGTGAGTAACACAGAGAACGGAGACAGAGGATGGGCACTCACAATGCACACAACCCCTCTGTATACATTGGGTGATGGCATGCAAAACAGGCCATGGGAGCCATGAGCATATACTGGTTGCATTGTGTGAATCAATTAGTGCATGTAGAAGTGAGCCAAAGTAACAGTTGGATGCAAGCCATGGTGGAACATCATGTTCTTGATCAGACAACATGACTGACACATACATTCTCGCCTACATACAGGTGATGCAGGCTATCCCCTGAAGAGGTGGCTCCTTACACCAGTCCGGAACCCGCAGAACCAGCACGAGGAGGACTTCAACCGTGCACATACACGTACTCGTGTGGTCATAGAGCAGACATTCGGCCTATTGAAGGCACGGTTCCGAAGCCTCAGCAGGTCTGGTGGGCCACTCCTGTATGGCCATGAGAAGGTGGCAAAGATTGTCATGGCATGTGTCATGCTACACAATATGTGCGTCAGACAGAATGTGCCCCTGCCCCCTGACGCAGAACTGCAACCACCTGACGATGAGGATGAGGAGGGTGCAGATGGGGCGGCACCCCATGGAGGAGGCGATGCACAGGAGGGGCGTGCAATGCGCCAAAGTATCATCGACCACTGCTTCTAGCACACACGGCTGGTGTGTATCACATGTTGACTGCACTTGGGGCACTGTGTGGCTCTGGGACATGCACACTGTGGACTGTACACCAATAAAGCACACATACGCATTGAAAATGTACACACATTTCTTTTTCGGAAAGAAAAAAGTGTATTCAAACTATGAAATGCCGTGACACACCCCCTCCCACCTCCCCCCTGCACACCCCAACACACCCCCCCCACCTCCCCCCTGCACACCCCAACACACCCCCTCCCACCTCCCCCTGCTCACCCCAACACACCCCCTCCCACCTCCCCCCTGCACACCCCAACACACCCCCCCCACCTCCCCCCTGCACACCCCAACACACCCCCCCACCTCCCCCCTGCACACCCCAACACACCCCCCCCACCTCCTCCCTGCACACCCCAACACACCCCCCCTACCTCCCCCCTGCACACCCCAACACACCCCATGTAGGTGTCAACAGATGCCTGTGACAGTGGCCACAGGCTGTTACAAGCCCCCTCTCCCGGCCCCCGGGGCACCCCTGGCTGTGGAGTGCAGGTTACGTCCGGAACGTCGAACGGGGCTGCGCTGTGCAGAACTGGCAGTGGAGGATGTCCCTGCCTGCCCCCGTGCATGCACGTCCTGTAGGGTGTGGGTGAGCTCAGTGAGCGCACAACGCAAGCTGGCAAGTTCAGCACAGATGTCCCTGGACATGGCCTGCATGGCATCCCTCAGGGTGGCAGTGCTCTGCGCTACTTCGGCCCTTAGGGTCTCCGTGGCCTGTTCAATGGTTGCCCTAGCCCCCACACATTCCGCAGCATGCTCAGTCAGCATCGTGGACAGTTGCTGCTGCCGTTCTGTGATGTCCTCGAGGGACTGCTGCCCCTGCTGGCCCATGGCCAGTGCTGGTGGTGTGATGGAGGGGCTGCTCCCCTCCTGTGGAGTGAGGACTGGGCATGGGGTGGAAGGCCACTCCTCTACCTCTGTGTGCCCCTGTGTGTGATCCTCATGGGGGCTGGCGTCTGAGAAACAGGGGGAATGTAGTAGGTCAGTGGGGCTTCTGACCTCGTGCTCCATGTCTGAGTCTGAACATGCAGCTATTGCAGCTGTCTCACCGATGTTGCTGCTGGCCGCTGACCCGGTGCCTTCTGTGGCAGGCAATGTCGGTAGAGGTGGAGCAGCTGCTGCTGGCCTGCTGCCTACAGGGGTGCTTGCCGGTGGGACGTCCGGTATGCTCGCAGTGGGTCCTGCTTGTTGTGGGGTCTGCCTCACTGCAGCTGAGGTTGAGGGTGCGGGGACGGTATTGATGGCCTTCTTGGCTCTCTTCGTCGCAGGGGTGTCCTGGTCCTCGGGGTGTGAATCTGTGCCTGTGGTGGAGCAAAGGAGGGAGGGCGTTATTGATGGGTCTGCGGACTTTGGAATGACAATGATTGACATTATTCTGGTCAGTAGATAAGGCAGATTTTAGGCAGGGCCATGCAGGTTGTCTCCTTTTAGTGTGGAATGTGGATGCAGGTATGCGGGTGCCAGCAGTGTATACAGGGTGGTGCTCGCATGTGGCTATGGGCAGTGTTGAAATGTGTTGCATTTACACTGTAGGGCAACCTTGTGCTACACATGAATGGACTGCAGTGACTATGGCATGTCTTGTTTGAGGCACATACCTTCATCGCCTGATGTCGGAGCTCCCCTTTCCATCCCTCCGACGCCTTCAATGGATTCCATGCCAATCGTGGTTGCAGAGATCACCTCCCACGGTTGGAGTTTTAGTGGGGATTCCGACCCTCCACCGGTACCCAGGGCAAGGTTGCGGTTTGCAGAGATGACGGCTCTGACCCGTATGCGTAGGTCATCCCAGCGCTTCCTGCACTGCTGTGGGGTGCGGGGTACGGTCCGCACCGCGCTGACGCGCTCGGCCATCAGGGCCCAGATGGCCTTCTTCTTCGCTATCGCTGTCCTGGTCATTTCCGGGGAGAAAACGACACCTGCGTTGTCTTGCAGGGTCTCCGCAAGCATGCAGAGTTCCTCCCGGCTGAATCTCTCCTGGCGCTGGCGGTCACATGCCTTCTTTACAACTTTAGGCATTTTCGGGTACTTGGATGGGTGGGTGATTGGTTGGGACAGGTGTCAGGGTTGGATCTGGTGTTGTTCGGTAGGATGGCAATGGATTGTGTTTTTAAAGATGGCCGACGTGCTGTTTCCCGTTCCGGCGCGATGACGCTATTTCCGGTCCTGCTTTTTACGGCCACGGCAAATTACGGTGGCCGCTAATTACAGTGGGAGCTAATTACGGTGGCCGCTACTTACAGTGGCGGAAGTGCACCTTGCTCGCTTTACGATGCCGGTAGGGGCCTTTTCCGCCATGGCGTTAATTGCATTACCGTCATGGCGTAATGCTCGTGCGCGATGGGTCGTAATGTGGCGCTCTTTACGCCATCGGCCCACGGCGTAAACGCTCATTACACCATGGCGGTAATGACGGAAGATTACCGCCTGGGTCGTAATGAGGCCCAGTGGGTCTGCTTTTGTTCTCAGTTCTGTTGTGTTTGTGAGGTAATTATGTTGGAAGCCAATTTATTTTCTTGTGGTATATTCCATTTAGAACATAGTGCATTTAAATGAATGGTTAGTGTGTTGTATATATGGGTTACATTTATTATGTATTAGTACATATAATGTGTTTGTGTGCTTTTTTTTAAATTTGATAAATGTTCCTATGTTATGATATAACAATCAAACACACCCCCAGAGTTTTTCAGGTAGTGGTACTGTTCTTCGAACATGTCCGCGAACATTAAATGAGTTCGCGGAAATCAAGTTCAGTAGAAGAGATTCAGTCAGTTCCATATGATATGTATATAAAGTGAAAGTCATTATTGTTAAGTTGCACTAGTAAAAACCTACGAAATTCAATGATAAAACGTTGTTAAAGGGACGTTATGGTTAAGTTGCGCTACTAAAAACCTATGAAATTCAGTGAAAAAACTTTGTTAAAGGGACGTTATGGTTAAGTTGTGCTACTAAAAACCTATGAAATTCAGTGAAAAAACTTTGTTAAAGGGACATTATGGTTAAGTTGCGCTACTAAAAACCTATGAAATTCAGTGAAAAAACTTTGTCAAAGGGACGTTATGGTTCCAAGTAAAACCGAAAAACCCTTGAAATTCGCCAGTTATGGTAAGCTAAGCAACCATAACTCGTGCCACCACCGTGCACTGCTAAGACTAACACCCAGGACATCAAAGATGACATCACAAATGCCATTGATGACATCACTGATGACATCACATGTCTGGCTCGCTCTTTTTTTTTTGCTGACATGTCTAGGCCACATGGTTTTCTTCAGTAACAGTCAGAAACTAAAAATGTTATTTTATTTGTAGACGTATCCTTCAAGTAGGTTCTTACAGTAATTCCCTTAGAGTCCATTCACATCATATGAAACATATACATACGGGAAGACACAAGCTTGAAAGACAGCAATCCTTTTTGTGCATAAAGATAATCAATAGACTTATGAGCACTTCCTGATAGTTCTGTTGTTTTTTATGGCTTTATTTTCCTTGTATATGATCATATTTGTATACATTGTACTCACACTACTTTCCTTAGGGTCAAATCACATCAAGTGATACATATACATAGGGTAAATAGCAGCTTTGAAACAATGCAATAATTTATTTGCATGAAAATAAGCAGTTAAATTATGAATTGTTTCTGCTACTACTTGTGCTTTTTTGCTAACTCCACTTTCCCTGTATATTCCCATATTGGTATGTGTTCTTGTGTCTTTGTGTTTTGTCTATAGTAATGCAATTATGTAATACATGTGTTTTATTAGCTACTTATTACATATTTCACAGTACACAAAAATCTATTAAGAAAACAATTATCATTTCATTATTCAACATATTAACATTACAAATATTATACCTTCATCTTATACGCTGCACACAATGTTATGTTTCTGTATGAGTAGCTTAGTATACTAGATAGAATCCCATAATAGAATGCTATTTATATCAATGCATCATTCAATGCACTAATTAGGGTATGCAGTGCTTTAAGTGGGGTAAGAAATTGAGGGGGGGCCCTCGTTTGGGGGCGTGGCATCCGCTGTGGGCGTGGCCTAAAAGTGCACAAATCATAGTAGGGTGCGCAAACAAATATATAAAAGTAGTAGAGTATTATATATTTGTATGCGTACTAGTATGGTTTGTGTATTTTTCAAGCCTTTTATAAACATAGCAATGTTACATATTTCTATGTTTATAAAAGGTGGCTTGAAAGTGTACAAACCATAGTAAGTTACGCACACTTGTGTGCTTACCTTACTATGGTTTGTGTACTTTTCAAGCCACCTTTCATAAACATAGACATTTGTAACATATTTCTATGTTCATAAAAGATGGCTTGAAACGTACAAGCCATCTTTTATGAAGCGTTGAGGACGGACAAAACCCAAGGTGGTTTTGTCCGTCGACAAAGCTTTATAAAAGATGCCTTGAACTGTGTACGTTTCAAGCCGTCTGTTATAAACGTAGAAATATTTCTACGTGTATAAAAGATGGCTTGAAACGTACACATTTATAAAGATTTGCCAAAGGAGACAGGCACCTCGGGCTCAGTGATCACTGCTCTGAGCAGAGATCACAGAGCCCAAGCGTCTTTCACCCTCTGGGAACCCGCAGGCTCCGTGATGTAATCTACATATTAGATCATGGAGCCTGCAGGTTCACAGAGGGTCAGTGACCTGGCGAGGGCAAACCAAGGAACTGTAACTTCCCTGATGACCCCTCAGATTAGGGGTCATCAGGGAAGTTACAGTGACTGACAGAAGTGCCAGCCAGCCTCAGCAACGCTGTGGCTGGCTGGCACTTCTGTCCACTTGCCTAACGTTACACTGGCGGGCGCATCTCCCGTCGCGGCTGCGGCCCTGGCGGGATAATGCGTCCTGCCATGGCGTGGTGGGACCGGGGGGCCCCGGCAGGGCCCCGGCTCAGCTTCACTTTTTGGAGACTGGCAGGGCCCGGCCCCGGCAGGCCCCGGCCCACTTAAAGCACTGAGGGTATGATATTTATTGCAATGATCCTTGAAACTTGTTTTGCAACATTATAATAAGAATCCCTTGTACACATATTTCATGAAAAGTACATACACATGTGATGTCATCAGTGATGTCATCAATGACATTTGTGATGTCATCTTTGATGTCCTGGGTGTTAATCTTAGCAGTGCACGGTGGTGGCGCGAGTTATGGTTGCTTAGCTTACCATAACTGGCGAATTTCAAGGGTTTTTCATTTTTACTTGGAACCATAACGTCCCTTTGACAAAGTTTTTTCACTGAATATATACTTACTTTACTCTCGGTGTATAAACCTTATATTTGTATACATTGTGCTCTCTTAATGTTTTGTGTGTTTGTGTGTAGTAGTACAAGCATGTAGTAAGTGATGTATTATTACCTACTTAGTATATGTTTCACAGTATGCAAACGTGTGATACAGAAGCATTCACCGTTTTACTATCCAACATGGGAAAATTAGAAACATTACATCTCTATGGTGTATGCACCAGCCAATGCCTATGTTTCTGTAAGAGTAGGTCCCTGTTCTAGAAACAACACTGCTATGGCCTGTTCTTTGGAGCAATACATTGCATAATCAAGTATGTAGTTCATCACACATCTCCAGATAACCCCTTGACAATGTTTTGCCAACATTACATTCACAACCCCTTGTAGGGACATCCTATGAAAATTAAATGCACAGTGATGTCATCAATCATATTTGTAAGTAAGTAAAGAAGAGACAGTATCATGAACCACTCTGTATAACCAACATGATTATCTTTACGCATAGAAATGATTGCCGTGCTTCAGGCCTGCTTCTTCCCCTATGTATGTGCATCATAAGATGCAATTTGATTCTAAGGAAAGTACTGTAAGAAAATGTGAGAAAAGCAACGTCTACAAATGAATACAAGTTTAAATTCACCTGGGCTAGATATGTCAGTGAACATAAAAAGAAGGGGCTGGACATGTGATGTCATCAGTGATGTCATCAATCATATTTGTTATGTCATCTTTGATGTCATGGGTGTTATTCTTAGCATTGCACTGTGGTGGCGTGAGTTATGGTTGCTTAGCTTACTATAACCGGTGAATTTCAGTGGTTTTACGGTTTTACTTGTAACCATAACGTCCCTTTAACAAAGTTTTTTCACTGAATTTGATAGGTTTTTATTAGTGCAACTTAACCATAACGTCCCCTTAACAAAGTTGTTTTATTGAATTTCATAGGTTGTTATTAGTGCAACTTAACCATAACATCTAAAAACATCTGACTTCATTGCTGACCCTCCGGACAGTGCCACATGATCATATGCTGGCGCGCAGCATGATAACGTGTCCGAGAACCCGTCCGCACTTCACGATAAGATGCGTGCTTCGCGGACAGTTCGGAACTGCATTTTTTACTGATCTAGGAACTTTCAACTCCAAAATTTCCCTTGCACAGCTCCAACACCTACATACTTTTAACAAAACTGCTATTTATCTTAAAATGGAATCAGCTAATGCAATCCCTCCTCCCCAAGAGACACCACCACTGCTGTAATCAAGGAGCATGAGAAACACTGCCCCCTCCCTTAGAAATAACACATGCGCAACATTTTCCCCTGTCCACCTGCCCCTCCATATTAGTGTTTGGTGCCTCTTCCCTCATTTCCCTCCCCACCTTTCGTTCTAAGCTCTCCTGCAAAAAAAAAAAATGCATCCAAAAACAATAAAAAAAATGTTCCTTTAGGAACCACCTTTCACAGTTAAAAAATAGAACTAAAAATAAAAACGTATAGACTCCATCTACTTTATATTTCTCAGTAAAGTACATAGACTCAGTAAGATTTTCCAACATTTCCATTTGCATTTTGTGTTATGCTAATGGCGATATTGTGGCGTTTATCCCAATTCCAGGGATGGAACGGTGGATACCGACCTGGCAGCCCAAGTTATCAGTCCAAGCTAAGTAAAGGTGGATAACGAGGTCTCCGGACCATTATACCCCCATTCCAGCCCCTGGAATGGGGGATGAAGGCCATTAGCACCCTAGGTTCCCAAAGTGGGAACCCGGGTTGCTAAAAAAAGGATTTCCTTTTCCAAGATGGCCACCATGGAAAGTTGAAGGCAGGCTTCCATACTGGGCCCCTCTTCTCTTTCCATGGCAGCCTGCAGAAGGCGAAACGAGAACCCCATGACCATATTACCAAAAGCACTTTACCACAAAGTCAGTCACAGGTGGACATGGCCACTTTAACCCCATGTGTTGTCCCTCGTGGTCAAGGCCAGTAGCCTGATTGACCTTATTCCAAGACCCGAACAATCTGCCCACTGCACATGGCCACAGGCTACACCCCAGTCAGCAAAAGTAAATCAGTATTTTTTGTACCTACATTATGACATTTGTCAAAAAACAAAATCCATTCAGACTTTATGAAAAAAAAAAACATTTATATCTAGATCTATAATCTTTTTGCAAACCTTTGTGTAGATTTGTCAAATGGTACCACATTTATAAGCCTTTACAATATTTTGCCCCCTCTAATTTTGCCCCCTCTTTACAAAATCCCACCAAACTTCACAAAAACATTTATATCTAGATCTATTATCAGTTTGCCAAAATAAGTGTAGATTCATCAAATTGCACCTCATTTGTAAACCTTTACATTATATTGAACCCTCCCTCTAATTTTGCCCCTTGACAAAATCCCACCAAACTTCACAACAACATTAATATCTAGTTCTATTATCGGTTTGCCAAATTAAGTGTACGTTCGTCAAATGGCACTTCATTTATAAGCCGTTACATTATTTTGAGACCCCCCTCTACTTTTGCCCCCTCTTGACAGAATCCCACCAAACTTTGAAAACACATTCAGAATCAGAACGGAAATAAAATTGCAAAATTTTATTCGGTTTCATTGAGTGGTGCCAAAGTTATATTCCATCCAAAAACGGTCCCCAAACATCTGAAGTGTCCCCGAACTTCTTAGGACTGTTCGCGAACATCCGAACTGTTCGCGGACTTTTGCGGAAAAAAAACACCCATTTTTTTGCTTCTTGCAGACATATTCCATCCCATCCTCATCACCCCTCACCCCCCCAGAGGTAATTTTGATAAGTTTGAAAAGTTCAATGTTGTGTTTTTTAATCTGTTTTTACTGCGATGTCCGCGGACACCGGCCGATGTCTGCGAATCCAAGATGGCGGGCGTTGTCAAAAATCTGACGCACCTCACGCTTCATGCCAACCAATCAGTGAACATGTGTGTCTGGGGATATGACGCAAGTCTATAGCCCATCAGTGCCCTGTCCACGGAGCGAACAGGGAAGTGTGTCTGCGGAGCGGACATAGATATCACTATTTTTTTTTGCCTTACATTTGGTCATTTAAAAAAAAAACTACTGGACGGATTTAGACCAAATTAACAAAACCACGCTTTCGGGACCAAGACGCCGCTCCTGCCGCAAATGTGGTGAAAATCCGTCCAGTGGTTTGGGCTGTAGGCATGAGCAAAACTTTTTCCCATTATGTCTATGGGAAAAAAAGAAATTTTGGGATTCCCCCTATAACTTTTCCCCCCTGGACCAAACCTCACCAAACTTTGCAATTCAGAGTGGGCCATATATTTTTTTTGCAAAGTTTGGTGAGGATTTGTCCAGGGGGAGCAATGTTATAAGCCTCCAAAAAAGTGCTCTTCCTATGGGGTTAGCAATTTAACCATAACTACATTATCATGTAATATATTCACTCACAAAAAAGTTGTTAAAGGGACATTATGATTAAGTTGCACTAGTAAAAACCTATGCAATTCCCTCACAAAAAACATTGCTAAAGGGACGATATGTTTCAATTGCCGTAAGAAAAACCTATCCAATTACGTACAAAAAGTTTTTAAAGGGACATTGCAGGTACTCTGAGGTAATACCAACCTATCCATATTATGGTTACACGTAAAACCAAAAATACCAGAAATTCCCTAGTTATGGTAAGCTAAGCAACCATAACTCGCGCCAACACTGTGCACTGCTAAGACTAACACCCATGACATGAAAGATGACATCACACATGTGATTGATGACATCACTGATGACATCACATGTGCAGTTTGTTGTCATGAAAAGCATCCACAAGGGATTGTCATTATAATGTTGGCAAAGAAATGCCATTTGCATGGAAGCAGTGTATATTTTGCAACTTCATTCTCTCATAGTGTGTGGAGAACATCCCATTAGTGCACTTAAATGCAGACATGCGTCTGTTTATAAGACACCTTCCAAGCTCCGGCTGGGGACAAATTACAGTGGCATGGTCCCGTACTCCTCTTGGTGGAATGGTTGAGAAAACAACCTTCGCAGTGGGAAAAATCCACATCACTGCATTCATCAACTTCTTCAGGTGACGGAGCAAACGACCACACAACATGTAACCCAAATGTAGACCTTGATAATGCGCCCCGACAACTTGAACAGCAACGTTGGAGGCCAGATATCTGCAAAGGCGAACCACCCCACCAAAACTGCACAAATAGAGACTGGCCCACAAAGGGTCCACTCCCTCCAACCCGAAATTACCAGCTACGCCTCTTTGCACGGCATACCTGTGCAGATCTTGTACAAAGGTATCACCCACGATCAGCACTGTGTGTCTCTCCATCTCTGCCAACCTCATTACACAGAGAGTATTGGGAAAAAGTAGTACCGCCCCTTCCTGTGAACCACACCCTTAACACCTGAGACCATAATCCCCACAGTTCCATTCACACGCCCACCATGCTCAGAATGGCAGGATGTGGCATGTGCGCTTTCCCAGCTACAGCGAGGGCTATGCCCCAGTAAAGCAGGGACAGTCTTTCTCCCCTCTTTACTGTTCTTTTTCCAGCACTCCCTCCTTGAGTACTGTGAAATATGCACACACACATGCAGCAATCACATCCAAGACCTCTGCATCCAACACTATCATTTCTGTGCAGCACTCCATATTTACAGTTGAACACTCCAAGTACACGTCGTGTGTGCTTCCAAAGCAACTCCAGTACAAAGATCTGGAAAAGAGTCCACGATTTCAGCTTCCAAAATCATCCAGAGCAGCATCCATCACACCTTTGACCATGCACACAAGAGTCTACTGCTTGCCCACACCCAGCACAACATAATGGAGCCATGCATGCGAACATGTGGCCAGAAACCACAATCCACAAACGTAACATAGCCAGCTGCACTTGTACCCAACCCCAGTACCATAACACATTAATGCATGGAAACATGTAACAGGTAGCAGATTCCACAAACATACCACTGCCTCCACCACCCGTACCCACTTCAATTCACAAAGTATTGTGTCACTGCCAACCAAACCACACAATCTTCACAACATTGGACATACTTCCAGGAAGCTACATACACCAGAATATCCAAGCACATAGAAAATTCACTTCAACTCTACCCTCTTCTATACTGACAGTGTTACAACACTGCACCCAGTGGGCACACTGCAGGACTTTTCACTGAAACACCGAAAACCACAGGATGTTCTAACAATGACTGCACTCATGGAAACAACAATACAAGCAGGTAAGCACACTTCTGGTGCGCTATGAAGAGTAAAATGTGCTCCACAACAATTCTGTAAAGGTGACCACCTTCTAAGAGATGCAGTCAGAACTGCATTGCTGCAGTGGGTGTGGTGAAGGCCTTGGCTTTTGGGTGCATGACCTACAGCCTTTGGCCATGTACCCAATAGTCTAGGCCTTGGCCACACCCACCACAACGTAAATCAGCCATTCATGGCAATATGTCACCAAGTACCACAATCCACACACGTACCACAGCCACCGGCACTCCTACCCAACCTCTGCACCGTTATACAGTGATGTATAAAAACCTGCACCTTTTAGCAGAATCTACAAACTTAACATAGCCTCCGGCACCCCTACCCACTTTCATTCACATACAAAGGTGTTACTGCCAACCGAACCAACCAACAATATATGCATGTCAGCTGACTTCTGGTGCTCTATGAAGTCTACAATGTGCTCCACAACCATTCGGTAAAGGTGAACACCCTCTGACAGATGTAGTCTAAACTGCATTGCTGCGGTGGGTGTGGGCAAGGCCTAGACTATTGGGTGACACGTAATGCAACCATGTATGGCAACATGTGACCAAGTACCACACTCCAAACATGTACCACAGCCACGGCCACTGCTACCCAACCTCTGCACCATAATACAGCTATGAATGGCAATATGCAACTGTTAGCAGAATCTACATACATAACACAGCCTCTGGCACACATACCCACTTGCATTCACATAGTATGGTGTTACTGCCAACCAAACAAAAAAAATGTTTGCAATAGTGGCCCTGCTCCCAGCACTCCATTCAGTACACAAAAGCAATCCCACATAGTTCAGGACAGTAGTCAGCACTCCACGCAATGGACACTACGCAATCCTATGAAATATGCAGTTCACCCCTATCCAATTCTATGCACACAATATTTAAATATTGCACCCACTTCAAACACTGCAGTATGCAAGCACAAAGAAGATGCACTTCAAGCCTATCCTCTTCTTTACTGACAGTATTGCAACACTGCACTCAGTGCACACACTGCAGAACTGTTTACTCCATTAGCTGCAATCATGGAGTAAACACTGTAGGATGTGCTACCGAGCACCACACCCAAGGAATGCACAATTGTTAGGGAGAATTCTCCAGAATGGCTAATTTCCCTTACCTACTGAGTCCATCAGCAGCTTTGCTGGATTTCTAGGATTTATTTTTTTCACCTGGTAAGAGTGTGAGCCTTTTTTCCCTCTCTTACATGTGTTTTGCTGTGCGTGTTTAACATTTTTGTGTTCATAGACTGTGGAGCCTCACCTACTCCATAGGCATAATCTTTTTTACTGTGTGTTACACAGCACCCTTAGTGCAGTGACACAAGGTTGTCTTTTTCAGACTTCCCAACTCAGACTCAATTTTCTTGGACTGACTACTGTCTCCCAGAACATGTAAATTTGCCATTGACTTTATTAGTCTTTTTAAATTCACAGACCCAGTACAAATTATCTGACATAGAGTACTGGAAAGGGTTAATAGCTATCCCTTTTTGTCTGTCTCGCATGGAACATTATTTCTTTCCCTTTTCATTAAGATTTGGCTGGTGGCAGTGGTATCTACCCTATTTTTCCTACAGCAGTTGTTTTAAATAGCCTTGGTATTGTTTTAGGCTACCTTTGTAGCCTCAAACTTAAATCCGCTGGACCACATTTACTTTTATTTGGTCCGGCTGGATTTATTTGCCATTTCTTTTTGTAAAGGTCTTTCTCATGTTTTGCTCTGCGCGCCAAACCAGTTTTGGTTCCTTTGTTCGCCGTCCTTTGGCGGGCTTCTGCACAGAAGCCCTCCTTAGGCACCTGAAAGTCTGGGTAGGCAAGACGTGAGGGAGGGGTCGTAGGACCCCTTCCATGGGTTCCCTTGGTACCCCAAGTCGCACTCCTGTATGATTGGCTAGGTGACTGTCCCGCCAGGACAGCCACCCTGCTGGGTGATTGAAAGCCAGGATGTGTGAATGGGGGAAAACTGCATAAAAAGCAGGTCTCTGGGACTGAGAAGGCAGAGTCGCCCCTGGATCAAGAGAACCAAAGAGAAGCTGACAGAAGAGGACCCCTACCACAACTGAACCTCCCGGTGAAGTACTGCTGCGGGTACCGAATCTCCAAACTTCGACGACAGGGAAGAACTGCAAGGAATCTTCTCCCCTTGAGCTGGTGGGATCAAACAGTTCACCAAACTGACTGCAAGCCAGGCCTCCCTCCTCTGGTCGAATTTGCTGTGCACAGCTACAGTCAACCGGATAGCCAGGAGGACCAGACCCTGCTTGGGTTTTAAGGAGCGCACCTTTTATTTGTTGCTTTGCTCTGCTGCTGTATTCTTCCCTGGGCAGTGCAGGACCCTCCAGGCTTCCTATTTCGTGTCAGACCGACAGTCGCTTCAGGAACTGTGAGCCTGCAGGACCAGCCAGGAACGTCCGCCTCAGCTACAGCCTTCTTCTCCATTTGAGGTATGGTTCAAATTCGGTTGTTCGTTCCGTCCGACCGCGGTAAAAGTGCTTGAAATCTTTTGCCAATCCAAGGGCTTGTCCTTCTCTATTCTTTAAAGTAACTTTTTGTCCGACCAACTTCATTCTGAACTCTTGGCAAAGACTAAACTGCGAACTACTCTGAACTGTGTGATCCTCTGCAAAGATTTTGGCCCATGACTTTGGGCCTGGCCTCTTGATTTGTTTCCCTCAATGTAGTTACTTTTTCTAGATTGCCCTGCATACGTACTCGTTGGTGCTGCTCAACTTCTGTCTAACTTTGTCTTTCCCTCCCTTTTAAATTACTGGAGTGCCATTTTGCTCACACTTAATTTTGAGTTTAACTTGTCCAGAATCTATTGGGGGTGGTGTAGTGTATTAAGATTGTGATTTTTCAACTGCTTGATAATAGTGAAATGTTTTATAACTGATGTGTAAATAAATGTATATTCTTTTACTCAGAAACCTTGAGTCAGTGTTTGTTTGAACCATAGTAATTACTGTCCTTTGTGTAACTATTGATACTGCCCACAGTAATAGGTTGCAGCACAAGCTATCGTGCCATAACGAAGGCTGCCTGCATTTACCACACATGGTAGTCGCCTGTGCAGGGACTAGCGAATTGGCTCAGTATCCACGGATACTGCAGGCACACCCCCATCTTCATCCACCTAATAATCACACATCTAAGGTGCATAGTGCTCATCGTGGGTGATAACTTTGCGTAAGATCTGCACAGGTGTGCTGTGGAAAGAGGCTTTGATACTAACTTTCAGTTGGAAGGAGTGGAGGCGTTTGGGGCACAGTGTATGAGTGGGGTTTCAGTGCCATGATTCTCTTTTGTACATGTGTGGCCTCTGGCGGTACTGTAGATGTTGTGGTTGTGCATTATGGAGCACTACATTTGGGGAAGATGGCATGCTCATGTTTGCTCCGTCACCTCAAGAAGTTGATGACAGCAGTGATGCAAATTTTTCCAACTGCCAAGGTGATTTTCTCCTCCATACCACGAAGAGGTGCATGGGACCATGCCAGTGTAATTTTCCCATAGCCAGAGGTCGGGAGGTGTTTCATGAACAGAAGCAGATGTGACTCTATGTGCACTGCTGGGATGTTCTGCACCAAGTCTGACAGTATTAACGAGCAAGATTTGCATTGCTTCCAAGGAAATGGCATTTTTTTTACCTCCATTGGCAATGCTGTTTTGTTTGCCCCTCTGCACGCATCATTGCTGACAATCCTGTAGAACTGTAAAAGAACCGTTGATGTTCAGTCCTTAAAAATGACAGGAGGAGAAGCAAACAGAAACTCATTGAAAGAGATAAAAAATTTTTAAAAAGGTATATGCAAGCACGTACATAACAAAAACAGGACAAAAACAACCTTTTGTTTTCTGAGAGAGTACTACAGACCCAAACCTCTAGCCTGTTTTACACTTTAGCCACCCACCCCCTCTCTCCCTCCTCTCCCTCCCTAGCATGAAAACTCATTGGAATATGCTGTACTTTCGGGCTTCCACGTACCACATCCAGCCATTTTCTGGATGGGAGCCATGGAAAGGAAACTTTGGAGTGAAAGACACTCCTCTATAATGTTGGGTCTGGTGTGTACACAAACCCTGTGCCAGAAGGTCTCTTTGCACAAAGAAGTGCAGAAGGCTATGGTGGAAGTGTGAAAGGTAAGGGGCGGCATCCTGGGTGCATGCATGAACTGTATGTATTTGTTTGCAGTTAGTAACATGCAACCTGTGCTGCGTGTACACAACATTTTTTGAAAAGTTTGCAGTAAGTGGGCTACTGCAGAAAACAAAAAAACAACTTTGCAGTGCACACAGTAAGTGGCAGGAATCCTACTGTTGTGCATGCATTGTGTGTATGATATATGATGTGCAATTGTATGCTATGGCATTCGTAATGCGCCTACACACAGATCTAGCAAAGCACAATGAGGCAAGGGAGGGGAAACAGAGGGGAGACAGAGACAACAACTCTACTAGGCCAGGTGTGACTTTGATCACCCAAGTGCATGGGTGGAGGGAGGGGAAGGTACAGTACATGGGAAGAAGAACAAATGACATTAAGTAAAGTTACGGGCCAATTGTGCCAAGTGCACGGATAAGTGCACACAACAGGTGGTGTATGCACTGTTAGGCATACAGACAACAGTCCTCAAGTGTAGGGTTTGCTGGAAAGCCAGAGCAGGGTTTCGCCTGGTGGGGGGAGGTAACATGGGCCCGATATCAGAGTCGCCAGGTGCGCAGTGCAGAATCAGTTGAAGTCAGGCAGTTAGCTGGGGAGAGGAGCAGACCCAGCAGACACTAAGAGAAAGGCTTTGAGGTGCGTCTGGAACCGGCGATAGTTCCCCTCAAGTGGCAGGGAGGCAGGGAGGCTGTTGCATAGTTAGGCCCTAGATGAAAAAGCACATCTACCACCAACTGTTTTTTTGCAGAAATACCTGACCCTCAGGGAGTTGTAGGCAGATGAGGGAAGAGCTTGTGCACGCAGATATATAGGGAGTTAGAATTGAAGGTATTGAGGTCCCAGGGCCGAGAAGGCCTTCTGCATAATGCAGTCTTCTCACTTTATTCCTCGCAGCCACTGGGAGCTATTGGCGACATTTCAGTGCAGGAGAGATACCATCCCAAGTTGCGCACTCCTCTTCTGGATGCGTTCCAGAGGGTGGAGAGTCGAAGGGGGCAGATTTAAAAAGAGCCTGTTGCAATAGTGCAGCCTAGACAGAAGTACAGCTGTGCAGACAGTGATCTTTTGGAAAGTTGCTTTTGCTTGATACGATACATTCAATGCTGCTATTGGTGGCATTTTTTTACGATTTGTGTAGGGGGTGGGTTAGTGGGGAAAACATTTTGTAGAATTGTCGGAAGAAAAGTAGAGAGTTCCTGTTTCATTATTACACTGTATGATATGGGTAAATGGGAACGTTTGAAGCACATATCACTGACGTGCCTCTTCATGGTAGGGGATGGGAAAATAACCAGTATGCTTTTAAAAAATGTAATGGCCGCTCAGTGGCAGATACTGTGCACAGAGGCACTTATAAGACAGTCAAGAAAAAGTTTCCGTACCTCTATTTTGTGGTGATGCGTGTGCCAGTGGATGAATGTGGATGCACAAATCTTGCAATCTTTTACTGAACTTTCTACTGGACGTGCTATCCAGTGACAGCACACTAGCAGGCTGAATTTGTAACGGTACCTATGAAGTGTTGTGCAGAACTGACAGTGTTAGATGGTAACGTCTTGGATGGCATTGGTGGAATCTTGTGTGCCCATTTACCCGTACCCAATGTGGTTGTGCTGGACAAAAGGTAGTGGAAAGGAAAGAAGGACTGCTCCTGCTTTGCTGGGGTGCAGCCCTTGCAGTACTTTGGACACTTTGCGTGCCACAATCTGCGCTTCTTACCTTGCTGGCCAATGGACTTGGGACCTTCTGGATTATCCAATCAAGTACTGTGGGTGTGGTTCACAGGAAGGGCCGGTCAAACTGTTTTACATTATACTCTGCATAGTGAGGCTGGCTGACATGGCGAAACGCATTGTGTTGCCTATAGGTGAGGCCTTTCTACTAGTTCTGCACAAGTATGCCCTGGAATGAAAATTCAGATGGCAATTTTGGGTTGGATGGAGAGGACGCATTTTGGAATGGTGTCTACGAGCACAGTTTCTCTGACATGCATGCACTTTGCAAAGACCTGGCCGGTGTTATCGTCATTCGCTACGGCGGCATGCATATGGGTTACTGTTAGGAAAGATTTCATAATTGTGGGTAATTTTCCTTCCATGTGGCAACCCCTAAACTTTTTGCTGTTGTTTTCACCATGATCTAGACTTTGCCAGAGAAGTGCAGCCTTCTGCTGCACTCCTCTGGGCTTTCGCTCCATTCTTACGGGGAAACTGACATGCCCTTAAGACAGTCAGTACCGGGAAACATTGTTTTCCGTAGTTCTTTTATCATGTTGCAGCTTTCGCGCAACATGGCACAAGAGGGCACTGTAAGCTAAGTTACTGCTCTCTTGGGTCTCTAGTCTTCTACAAGCCCTAGACACTCTCTTTGGATTGTTAACGAACGGTTCAAATGAATCACGGACGGGACTGCTGGCAGCGATCGTTTCTTTGTGTTTTGAGCTCCTTTTGGCTGTTTAAGCGCGTTTCTCGCGCTTAGCCCAAAATGGTGGCCTGGCTTCCAAAATGGCCAGTCCACGAGGCTCTTTGTCCTGTCTGCTACCATCTTGCCCCCTTCACCTTCCCCAGGTCGAGCCGACCAAGGGCCTTCCTTATTTGGGCATGTACTTTCCCGCGAAACACAGATGCTTTCGCTGGCTTCTACAGGCCTTGTGTGTGCCTCCATGATGTGGGCTGGGATGTCTGGTCCCAATACACATCCTGGGTGCCAGAGAGTCTAGTGTGTCGTGAATGCCTGGGACCACCATGGTCCGTGATAGGTACACGTATGGTGTGAGTGTTTTGTGAGCAGATCTCCCATTGGGTCCCCTCTGTTTTGGCGCGAAGGGAACCGTGGATAAAAGGAGGCTAGAAACACCACTACCATGTCGATCTGCTGAGTTCTCACGAACGAAGGAATACAGGAGTCAAGTATCCTGCAACTACGAGGCTGAACCGAGGAATCGCTGATGACCCGATGAATGACTGCTCCTCTGCACTGCTGTCGCTTTGTGAAACCCTTTCTACCTCTGATCGTACGAGAAGGCCTGTACTGGTACTTCGACCCTTTGGTATAGTGGGAACAACTATTCTCGGCATCTTCACCATCTCCTGCACGTAAGCCTTCGGAAGTGTCTCTGGGCCATCCAGTGGACTGACCAGCCTACCCAGGAGTGTTGCTCTGTAACCACCATCAGGTTTCTGCTGTATTACGAGTCCTTGCCACTGTCACACGATTCGTACACTTGGCATTCCCAGGTCTGAAGTGAGCAGTGTACATTGGACTGAAATACACACGGCCGCTCCGTTGCCCTGCTGTGGTAACAAACTGTGCGGCTTCACTGCATTTGGGACATCCTCAACTCTAACTTCTGCTGCTGCGGAATCTACACGACGCCGAGACGTCCCCTGCTCGTATCCGAACCTGCCAGCACTGAAACTGACGTGGAGAAGCCTGGGTCTGCCTGCATCGGCGACCGGTGAGTAGCATCGCTAGGAATTGGTCGCCCTCCTGCAGTAGCCCATAGCTTTTCCCCGCTGTGTCAAACAGCACGCCTTTCTGTACTCGCGCTCTGCTTCTGCCCACAGTGGAGGCTGCGCTTGAGGCGCGGAGCTCTGTTCATCTTCATTTGTTCACCAAACTGAACTGCCTGATTCCCTAAAGGAGACTCCCCTTTGCCGGTTGGCACCCGCATGTGCCGGTACTTTTGAGCACAAGGCTCCACTCTTCATAGGGCTCGGACTTCCTTCTAGTTAGGTGCCTCTGAAGGCGGACTGGGTCTAACTATTATTCGCACTGCCTGTTTTCCTCCCCATCTAGGTGGTCTGCACATTTCGTGCATCTGACTCGTTAGACTCGTTGGTAATTGTATATATATTGTATTTGATTGTGATGTGTTGGTTTACTTGAGTTTTATTGTGATTTCTCGCTACGGTCAATGTTACAAAGGCCTTGTAATAAATGTGTCTATATTTTTAATATAACACCTGCTTGGAGTAATTTGTAAGTGTCCTTGCTTTGTGTGCTCATTGCGGGCTTTTAGTCACCCTCACCCCTCTTGAGACGTAGTCTTGACTGCCGCAATCGCTACCTTGATTGGTCTGGCTTGTCCAGAGGTTACCCTGTTCCAAGAAACTAGGCTGGCCTTCTGAACCTCTGCCCCTCCAGGACATAGTTCAGAAATCCATCTTAACAGTTTGTTTAGGCTTGTTCCATAGACTGAAGAGGTTGCTAAATCTAGTGAAGAGGCTTTTTCCCACTGCCAAGGTGCTTTTCTCATCCATAATACCACAAACAAAGAGTATGGAATATTGCTCCAGGAAGTTGTTCCGAGCCTGAGGCAGGAAGAAGTCTCATCAACAGAAGCATGTATCATTTTTTGTCCGCTGCTGGGATGTTCTTCTGTAACAATGACCGATTAGTTGTAGAAATGTTGCATTTTTCCAAGCAAATGGCATTTTTTTGTCGCCCATTGGTAATGCTGTTTTTTGCCCATCTACAAGATGCAGTGAAGAGTTTACTGTAACAATGTCAGTACAAGAAAACACAAAATCAAATAAAAAGTAAAAAAAGGTGTTTCTATAGAAGCACCTAAAAAAAGGCTAATTTCTGAGCCTCCCCTTGCAACAAACTCCCCCTACTATGGTTGCAAGTTGCAGACGCACTGTAGCACAGCAGATTTCGTGCACCATTACTTACAGGGCAAACCTATGTGGCCTGCTACTCTGTTCTGAAAAGCTGCAAACAGATTGCACAGCACCTCTGGGGTGTGCCCTTTGGTAGGGTTGCTGTGCACAACTTTTACATGGAAAACAGGCCTACATTGTTCCAAAACATCCATACATGTGCAATGGCACGTTGTGGCCTCTTTGTAAGCGTGTACTTTCCAAAAAACACTCCGTACATTGCTCATCCATGCACTTTGCCGCTGTTCAAGGGTCCGGCTCCTGTCCCCAAAATAAGGGCCCACGGGCAGAGTGGGTGTGGTTGCATGTTGATGTCGCCACTGTTCTCCTTTGGGGCGGCTGTCTGCTGGATACGTTTTGGGCAGAATACATTGTGCTCATGTGTATGGGTGTCCTATGCACACCGTTGCCACTTCTCTACCAATTACCACACGTGCGCCGACCATTTTGGGAGACGCTGGCTAGTTATAGGGTACAGCAGGTGGGATGTTTATCTGTATAGCTACCTGTAGGACATGGGTGGATACCCCAACCTAATTAATGTTCCTTCGCATATGCTGCACAGTGGCAAAGTTACCAGGATACAGAGGAACAGATGCATATGCATGTACTTGCACTATGGACAAACCTCCGTTCCCACACGCATTGATAGGTGGTGGACAACATGCGGACATGCAGAGTCTGCTGGCGGCGTACGGATGCCTCCATTGTCATTTTGGATAGGTCTGACAGCTGCTGTGTCCGTAGGACACCTACCTTTTTCTTAATTATGGTCATTGCAACAAGGACTGTGTGCCGCTGAGTCAGAACCCTATTTCAGGTAAAAAAGAATACCACACAAACACTCAGCAACATTCTCATTATTAACGTTTACTTGTACACATGCATACACCCCATTTGGAAAGGGAAGGGGTAGCATAAGTGGACACTTATTGTGGGGAAATGGGGATTTGCACAACTTGGATGTGAGGGGAGGAAGAGATTGATGTATTACCGTAACGTCTCCCTTGAAACGTTTTTTGAGAGAATAGCGAGCTCCGACATGGAGAAGGAGTACACGTGCAGATTTGCCAGTGCTGTTTCATTTTGTCCAAAATATATCCTTGTACGCAACCTTTAAAGCGGCACAATTGTTCACCAATTTTTCCACTTTGAGTTCCAAGAGTTTCTTTCCTTTCCTTTGCCCATATGCTATTGTGGAAGGGTTGCGGCTTGTACTGCCTTGCTTTCCTTTTCAATATGTTCTCTTACCGAAAAAAGAATGTGTTTGGAGTACATGCAGCAATATATATTACAACATTTACAGTTCACAGTACTGTGCATACCAATGGGGTTACTACAGAAAGTCATTGCCTCATGAGGGAAATGTTCTTCCAGAACTCTAAGGTGTTTGCCATTGCTGCGTTACAAAAAGACACGTTATGCTTCTGTACTATTGCATACTGCAGCACCTGCCCACTTATTAGATGACGTTTAGGATTCTTAGAACATTGTAGTGATGTTCAGGTCTTTCCAGTCGTTACTCTGGCCATTCCTTCTTTGTTCCTCTTTACAGTAGCAGTGCAGTAAAATTGTTGAAGGCAGACGTCACTTCTGTTGTTGATGCATTCCGTAAGGTGTACTCCCTATGCCTTTGTCCTGTTTGCTTCATAAGTACACAATTTGCAAACCTACTCTATTTTCCCTTGCAATTCTTGCACATGGTGCTGTTTGTCTATGTTCTTTGTGTTTGGTGATTGGTACCACTATGTAAGAGAGCACCTACCTAGCTCAGCAGGTTGGAAGCCACCCAATCTCCGCAAACAGAAGCATAGTCCGTGACTGCTGTCCACATTAACATGTTGCCAGCAGTTTCACTATGTTGCACTGTTCTTCTTTACAAACTAAGGGTATCCTGCTAAAAACAATTAAATTCACTGACAAAAAAAAGTTGTTAAAGGCACGTTATGGTTAAATTGCACTAGTAAAAACCTATGCAATTCAATGGACAAAGGTTGTTACAGGGACATTATGGTTACAGGTAAAACAAAAAAAAAGAAATTCGCCAGTTATGGTAAGCTAAGCAACCAAAACTTGTGCTACCACTGTGCACTGCAAGGACTAACACCCATGACATCAAAGATGACATCACAAATGTCATTCATGATATAGTTCATTGTGTTTCTAATGTGTCTTTAACCAATACTCAAAATATAACTGTTGTGTCTGTTCCTGCAATAGTAGGTGACTATGACGGACTGTTGGTGGATTTAAATACTCAACCAATCATTCCTATAATTCATTCTGCTGCATGTTCAACTAAGTCTTAACAAGTGGGAATTTAGGCAACATTGATTTTTTTAAAAGTTTGTTTTGTGAATCTGGAACCCAAATTAAAACCATGGATTCCTTACAGATTCCCTCACCTTTCAGCACAAGAAACACACAGGGTTGAACAAATGTCTGTTTATTAATCTGTTTATTAACAAAATAGGAATAATTAAATCAAATTAAATAAATAAGGTAACTTCCATTACATTCTAATGCAAAGATAACAAATAACACAGCATTCCCCATGTTTTCAATGCTACAGTTATAGAAATATAGACCTTTGTAACACACACAACACCACTTTTATGTTCTGTTTACCCTGGGTGTGCATGCAACATTAATTAAAATGCATGAATGGCGAGGACATTTAAAAAAATAAATATCCCTGCCTATCCAATTTTCTCTACTTCCCCATTATTGCAAATAGTTACAATTCCCCTCACTGAATAAACATATCAGAATTTCAACAGCTTTCTAAAAGGGCCAGCAACACACTACTGGACATTCATGTATGTAAATGGCTTATAGAAAGGAACACGCATGTTCAATATATATGTGGGCTAGATTCCCTTTAGTAAGTTTTCTACGTAAATACTGTATAAAAGCATATCTTTCACACTCTGATTGAGCAAAATGTGAACATGTTAGCAAGTAATTACCCTTTCCAGTTGATCTGGAACAATTTAGCATTGGCAACATTATTCTGCTTGGTGGTATACTCAGACATTACTTCAATTATACTATTTTTCTAGGTATGCACACAGTGAGATGTCCATTTGACTCCCTTAATGATTCTTCTGTAATAGATGCAATTATACAGATGTAACGGTATACACATCATAGACCTAGTGTATCAAATATATGTTTTTCCAGAAGCACTTACACTTTTGAAATGTTACCTAACTTCTCTGGATTACAGACAGGTGGGCATGCTCTTGTGGACTGGGTCAGTTCTCCCCCTCTAAGAACAGGTGGGCATCAAGCAGTAAGATGGGCTCAGATTTCCTCCACAGCCTGTCTACTGTCTCTTCCTCTGAAGAAGGCCGGGACTTTAACTCCTACAAGGACTCATTTAGAGAGCCTTTTAATAATTCAAAATGGGTCCACAAGGAGAGCAATCTGTTCCTTATCCTTCTTGGTGTCACTGAGTGAGTGAGTCACCCCCTAGTCAGTGTGTGTTGAATCTTTTATTGATGTAAAACCCCACCTTTTGAGGTGTGTATCATTTCCGCAATCTAATTGGTCAATGTGTGTGATTGGGCAGTGATCAGTAGACATAACCCTCTGCCACCATTGCATATATTAATGAAGGGGGCAGTCTCATGGGACACGCTACTCCCTCGGAGCGGGCAGGAGCCCCCACCGCTACACCATCGGAGCGGGTAGGAGCCCATACCCCTCCTGGGTCCCTCCTGCCACCATTGCAGGGCCCCATTTGCAGGCCCACCACCTTCTTTGACCTACAACCCGCTCGCGCCGACATGATGAAAAACAAAATGTCGGGCGCGATGCGGGATGAAAGCGAGGCTTGGCCTCGTCTTAGTTGCTAAGCAACGCGTCCCTGATCCATACCTACAGGAACTTCCGCCGGCCGGCGGAATAGCCGGCGGCCACCTTTAAGGCCACTATAAGGCCGAGCTGCCTTGTTAGCCCCTGTTCGCCGCTGGCAGGCGCAAGGCGCTCGCCCCCTTCGAACCCTGCCACAGAACTTGCCTCTATCCAACAGTACCTTTGATCTAGGTCTTATAAAGTGCCGAGTGCCAGCTCTTATGCTCCTTCTGAAACTTACTTACAACATCCTGATTATGCCGGCACCTATTCAGGGTAAGAAGCTCAATACCAGTATACATCCCTAACCATTATTGCAACCGTATTGCACTGTCAATGTATGGCTGTGTGACCTGAGTATACTCACCATTTCCAAACTGTATTGTGCCTTATGGTCGCTTTCAGACCACTTTTTAACTGTGCCTTATGGTCGCTTTCAGACCACTCTCAAATTGTGTTGTGCCTTATGGTCGCTTTTAGACCACTCTCAAATTGGGTTGTGCCGTATGGTCGCTTTCAGACCACTTTTTAACTGTGCCTTATGGTCGCTTTCAGACCACTTTTTAACTGTGCCTTATGGTCGCTTTCAGACCACTTTTTAACTGTGCCTTATGGTCGGTTTTAGACCACTCTCAAATTGTGTTGTGCCGTATGGTCGGTTTTAGACCACTCTCAAATTGTGTTGTGCCGTATGGTCGCTTTCAGACCACTTTTTAACTGTGCCTTATGGTCGCTTTCAGACCACTTTTTAACTGTGCCTTATGGTCGCTTTCAGACCACTTTTTAACTGTGCCTTATGGTCGCTTTTAGACCACTTTTTAACTGTGCCTTATGGTCGCTTTTAGACCACTCTCAAATTGTGTTGTGCCTTATGGTCGCTTTTAGACCACTCTCAAATTGTGTTGTGCCGTATGGTCGCTTTCAGACCACTTTTAAATTGTGCCTTATGGTCGCTTTCAGACCACTCTAAACTGTGTGTGCCTTATGCCTTTGTCAATTTCTAAGTGCCATGCCCCACTATATTGGCATTTTTAGCCACGATTAGAACTTCCCAAGCCTGATCCCTTGCTGTAGCATATCCGCCTTACAGATACTAACAGGATCTACCAACCTAGACCGATAGTACATTTGCACCCCTATCCCCTCCAAACTCACCAAATACAAGCATTACCTCATCGCTACCACAATATGCACACTACTACCTGCGTCTCACACCCACGTGGGACCATAGCCTGGACTCTCCTAACCATCACCATCATAATGGCCCTCACCAACTCTACACCCTGAAACTTGCATGAGAGAAACTTGCGACTTAGAGCTAGGCTCCCACGACTTTATGACATCAAAAATAAGAGAACCAACCCACCAGTATCCACGTGCACCCCCACTACCATCAATCTTAACCTCCCTGACCTTGCGACGATAAATCGTCCTCAACCACTTGATTACCCATACTACAAACAGAGGAGACGCAACCACCCCAATCCCAGAACTGCCAAAGATAACAAGATAAATCCAACACTATCAGGAGCACTCATTAATGCTAGGTCCATTATAGCACACAACACCGAAATAGCAGATATACTGTCTTCGGACAATTTAGATATCCTTGCTGTCACTGAAACCTGGCTCCATGATGCAGCTGGCCCTGCCCTCTCGACTGCCATACCAGATAACTTCAATATCCTTAGAGTCGACCGTCCCAACACTAGAGGAGGTGGCCTAGCCATCATAACCAAAACACATCTAGCTGCCAGACTCACCCCACACCCAGCTCTCACATCATGCAAACTTCTCTCAGCTAAAATACCTATCTCAAATAACAGCACACTAACTATACTTCTTGTGTACAGACCACCAGGCCCACTAGGCAATTTTGAGGAAGACTTATCTAGCCTCCTCACCGACAGCATCAAAGACTCCACTCAGCTCCTTCTACTAGGCGACTTTAACTTAGGCTTCAATGACGCTGAAGACAAACAAGCACAAGCAATCCAATCTATTCTAGCCAATCACGACATTACCCAAAATGTCCTAGCTCCTACACATATAAAAGGCCGCACGCTAGACTGGATAGCCAACCACAACTGCAACATCACCATCTCCAGTATCCTACCTCAAATATGGACTGACCATCATCTTATTTGCTTCACAGCCAACATCGAACCTCCCAAACCCAATAAGAATAAAATAGCACCCCCCATGCCAACAAGAAGTAAAAAAGAAATCACAGCTGAAAAACTACTCCCACTCCTCCTACCAACTCTCATAGCTAGTCCAAATGATTCCAACCCCAGTGAGTTAGTCGAATCATTTAACAACGCCATGACCAAAGCGCTAGACTTGATTGCCCCTACCAAACTCCACAAAAGTAAACGGGAAACTCACCTCAACTCTTGGTTTACCCCCCATCTCAAAGAAATGCGTATCCAAAAACGCAAACTCCAAGCTATCTGGAGGCATACTCCCTCTGCCGACAATAGAACCACACTTGCTAACTTTGCCAAAAAATACAAAAAGGAAATCATTCAAACGAAAAAAGACTCATTCAATCATAGAATCAGTAAAGCCAATTCTAACTCCAAAGAGCTCTTCACTATTCTTCGTGAATTGGAAAACCCTATTGCCCCCACAGACAATGTCCCCAAGGATAAATCCTGGTGCACTAGCATCCAAAATGCTCTTGCAAATAAAATCATAACCCTTCAATCTAAAATTGCTGAGAAAAAAGCCTCCTTGCACCCTCACGGTACCCACACCACCCCATTGAAGGAGTCACCCAGCACACCCCCCCAAAACAATGATAAACCCTTCAGGTTCACCAACATCTCTATACTGGAAACGGAAAAGGTCATTCTGTCCCTTAAACCGTCAAATTGCCAAGGTGGCAGTTGCCCTGCGCAAATCATTAAGGATGCAGCTAGAGAGCTAGCACCCTTCATCTCGAAACTTATCAATGCCTCTTTTAACACGAGCACTGTACCCACCAACCTTAAAGGATCCTGGGTTCTCCCCCTCCTCAAAAAACAGACACTTGACCCAGCTATCCCCACTAACTACAGGCCTATTACTACGGTCCCATTCCTCCTTAAAATCATTGATAGAGTAGCCTACCTCCAAATCCAAAACCACTTGGAGACGCACCAACTATTAGGTACACGGCAATCTGGCTTCAGACCACTGCACGGCACTGAAACAGCCCTCATTGACCTTAAGACACAAATTGACGAGCTTAAGGACAAAGGTAATACAGCTATGCTCCTCCTCCTTGACCTGTCAGCGGCCTTTGACCTGGTGGATCACGCAGTATTATGCAACCATCTAGCGTCTGCCGCTCACTTCTCAAGTGAAGCTATAGCATGGGTACAATCCTTCCTAGCCAACCGTTCAATGAGAGTGTTCTCCCCTGTAGCAGCAGCGGACCCAATCCAAATCACGTGTGGTGTCCCACAAGGCTCATGTGTCTCACCGACTATGTACAATATCTTCACTAAGCCTCTCTTCGACAAACTTGACAAACTAGGGGTAACCTACACGAATTATGCAGACGATACGCAGATTCTCATACCTCTATCAGGCAACTTTGTCGAAGATACAGCTCTAGTAAACAAAATCTACCTCCTCATTCAGGCATGGATGGCCTCCCACGGCCTCTGCCTAAATGACGACAAAACTGAGATACTAATACTGGGTTCCGACTCCAACCTAAAAAAACTGAGCCCCAACTATCGTAACTTTAACATAGATGGCAATACAATTAAGGTGGCTACCGAGGTAAAAACCTTGGGCTTATACCTCGACTCCACTCTATCCCTTAAAAAACAAGTCAACACCCTGGCATCCTCTACAGCGTACACCTGCAAACTAATCAGGACCTGCAGACCTTACCTCTCTAAAACCAACTGCATCATGCTTGCCAATGCGTTAGTCATGTCCAAACTAGACTATTGCAATGCCCTCTATGCAGGGGCCAACAAATCCATCATAAATAAAATGCAAATCCTTCAAAATAACGCTCTTAGAGCTGCCCTTGACATACCCCGCAAAGCACATATCTCAAACGTTAGGAAAGACCACCACTGGCTCAAAATCAGCGACAGAGTCCTGCTCAAGACACTATCGCTTACCCATAAAGGGCTCAACAACACTGCTCCCCCCTACATCTCAGCCAGACTAACTAGAAAATCATCTAGGCACCATACCAGGGCTACTAACCACTACCTGCTCGAAACCCCTAGATTCAGACGCTCCAAAGCGGGCGGAGCAAGTTTCCCTGTCAAAGCTGCCCAGGCCTGGAACGCATTACCCACTGCACTAAGAGCCAACTTACCCTACTCCAATTTTAGACGCAAGGTAAAAAACTGGCTCTGGACAAATGACAACTAACCCCTGAGGCACCCATGATACCGTTGTCCATAATGACTTCTGTTCTCAGACCTGCACACTCCCTCAAAACTACAATATGCTAGTTTTCTTTTTCTTCTGCCACACGGCAAGTATTGATCTGTCTTACGGTACTGTTATGTTGTTTCTCGCCTATACTCTGTATGTAACCCAAGTTTAAGTAACCTTGTACCTGCTGCGCCCGGCTACCCCTGGGTTTTGTGCGCATTATCAAATAAACAATACAATACAATACAATACAACGTCTACACCCAGTTTCCATCCCATTTAATGTGATGTCATCTCAGATATTTCTTGCATTAAACATTGTAGCATTCTAAAATAGTACATTCCACATCTAGGACCACTAGTACATTCCAGATCTAGGACCACTTTACTAATCAACTCTACAGATTTCTGTCTCTGGCACAAATCAAGAAACACAATTTTCATCACAATAGCACAGATGCTTAATGACTTACATGTTTTGGATCATAACCTTTCTATACTTTTCTTCAAAAATTATTTTTCCATCTCAAAGCAACAGGTTCGTCACTGCAGACACTAGGACATATGTATCCCTGGCGTGCACTGTTTTGGCGCAACAAAATTCAAATTGGCCTAATTTACATAAAGAAATAACATCACATACATTTCATTTTTATACCACCAAATGGAGTCTTTCAATGTGAACATTTCAAAAGAAAAACTAACTTTCTACTACATGGTGTATAATAATTATAAGAGAAATAGTAAATCCCAATGTAACATTTTAAACATATTTTGTTTTCTAATAAACAATATCTGGTGTCTTCAGTCCTTTAGCTGTTAGTTGAGGCCTAAATGTATTTATGACTTCACCTGGCAATGGTACAGCATTTTAAAGTGTGAAGTTCTCTGGGGTTTCTAGGTACTGGCGATCTTAGATAACCATTATGTTTTTCCAAGTGTCAAACGTCCTTTCCTCAGGAAGGCCTGGAGATTGAAATAGCGTACTGTACATAAACGATACATTGGCCAAGCTTAAACCCTATTATTTGTTAAGCTGTTAAGCCCACTACCTGATACAGCCCATAAAGGTAGCCCCTTTGAATTGATAGCAAGTTCAGCCTCCCTATGACCGAGTCTCAGAGGCCGAGGAAAAGGATCAAGGCTATTTAGCCTTTGGTGTGGGCTGGACTCCCTAAAATCCACTAAGCAGTTTTGTTGAAAGGTTTTGATCATCATCTAGTACTGTTCCAAGGTAGTAATTACTTTTTCAATTACATTCTCAATTCTGCTTATTCCAGAAATGGTTCGATTTGTAAGTGCAGATGCACAAAGTACCAATGCATTTCAGACTTTACATAGTCCTCCATCAGGGCATAACTTGATAATCTGGCCATTACAGTGTCAACCAGTATTGTATCACGATCCAACAAAACAATCAAAAATGTGTGCCAATGGCAAATCATTAAAGCAATCATGTGTGTACAAGGAGGGTGCATGTTTTTAGTAATACATCCGTAATGTCACAATGCAATACCTCGGTAGGTGACAGTGTTGTAATTTATGTTACAGTGTGCCATGTTAAGGATTGAGAAAGGTGGTATTAGGTAAAATCATAAGAGATCATAAAAAATCATAAAAATAAACATGATCAAATGCAAACTGAAATAAGCAAAAATGATATGCAAATCATAAACATAACATCAGTCAGAGTAGGCTACAAGACAGAAAGGACAACAAAAGAGACAACATTTTGTGCTCAAGGGACAAAATGACAGTATAATGGATAAAGTATCAACATTCAATTACGCAGTGTTCTTATCAGGTTTGTATTAATGCTGGAAAGTCCAGACTTGCGTGATCATATTCTCTATCCTGCTGTATTCATCGGTGAATGTGCCCCTATATATTAGTATTATGAGGCATGTTTTTTTCATGCCAACTGTTAACATCCCTAGTCAAAATAAGTGATGCTGGTGCCTATAGTGATTAAAGCATGCATGGGCATCTTGCATGGATAGGCTTCCGTGATTCTCCATGGATATAAAGTGTTATCCTGTAACAGCGGCAGGTATGTGAGCAGGCTGCACGTATGAATGGTGTTGAAAATGTGCCGGAAAGTAAAAAGTCAAACTTCCAACCTGAATGTACTGCTTTTCTCAGGGAAACCACATGTCCTTCTAGAATGCATCAATTGTGTATAAAATAATGTGCATGGTTATCTACACAATCCTGAGTGCAGAACTGTAATTATCATGACTGAGCAGGGTATTCGGGTCTCACCTATATTGTTCTGCTATTAGAGAAATGTTACAGTTGGGTGCGTCTCTTCTGTGGTCCAGGTTGCTATGTGTGCACAGCGCAAGTGCCGTCAACTGTTATCTTGTGAGCAACCTACGTCAATGTACAGCTTAACTCATGTGACTGTCAAACCAGTCTAACTTACAATCACGGTCTCTATAGTGTTAACCGTGTCTGACATCTTGAAAAGGGGCGAGTAATGTTGTCTAACTGTAAAAGAAGGCTAATGTCAATACACTATGCCTATTATGTTAATTAAAAAAGGCTTTGCATGTCTTTTATACCTACAATCTCTTACTTTGAGAGGTAAAGTGATCAAACAGGAAAACTTGAATCGGGCAGTGTGTAAAATGCAAAAAGTCCACAGGCTGAAACATACAAATGTGGACATAGTATAACATTAATACATCATATGGAGTACATCATATGGAGTGTCACTCTCAACAACCCACGTTAGGGCAGATGAATGTGTATCAAATGTCCATGTGCCTAACTGAAAAATAACTTGACCAATGATCCTAATAGGATGTCCTCTGGTCCTGGGTAGGCTGCTAATAGTGATAAATCATATTTTAATGACAAAGATCATTACTGGAACTGTACCTGTGCGGGGATGGCATTGAATGGCAAGATCGTAAATATCAAACAGTGTCACTGGATGTACACTCAGTGAATATAGGTAATTGACTCTCAGCAAATGAAGGGAATGTATGCTGTCTTTGACGTACCGTTAATTGTGGTATATGGGGTTGAAACTGCCATTGGATGTCTTGAGACAGTGCACTGTATGGACCACCTATTATTGCTTAAACATGGCATTAATTAGTGTCTTGTCTTACTGGGCCAGAGGGCTTGGTAGTCTAATAGCTTGCAATTTAAAACACCAGCAACACAGATAGACTTTTGTCCTGAATAATGACTGATGGGTTACAGAAAACTATTTAAATCCCATTCCTCATTCATCCCATTTGATGCAAGTGCATCCAATAGGTCAGTCCAATAGGCTTCACGTTGTGATCTTCTTCTTTTTGTATCTTCTTTTTGACCTTTCAAGTTAATGATCTCCATAAGAGTCCCAAAGACCACAATTATCAGTATGGCTGAACCTTTAAAAAAATCAAACTCCTTGAGAGGGCAACGCAGATCAGTTCTGTTTTTGTATTACTGGGCAGTTGGTGAATTGAACAGACCAGATGTTAGAGTTCAGACCTTGTTTCATTTCATTCTGTTCCATTCACAATTCCACCTTTTAACTACACATTTTCCTATTTCCCTTGATGTGTCCCTTTTCATAATACAGAAGTTTATCCATTGTATTGTATTGTACCCAGGGACGTTCATGAGGATTTGCTCATTGGTGGAGCAGATTAGTATGGTTTTGTGTCATCAAATCATACACTTGTGCAAAGCAGCTGTGGATTAGTAACTATGGGTGTTACCAGGAGTGCTAAAATAAAACCAGATATGATGCTTGATTTTGTGTGAGTAATTTGATTTGCTAACATGTCCTGTTAGGGGGGTCTTGATTTTGAGGCTGATTGTATAAAATCCTGCTGATACATCCAGTAGGATGATGGTCCAACAGCGCTCTGCAAATGATTTGTTCCCGTGTTATCCCAAATTCATAAGGATCTGTTGGAGGATAAGTTGAATAGATGCTTGAACTTGCTAGCTAGTATTTTCCATTTAGGGTTAATGAGAGGGAATGAGTTTTGGCATGGGTGCTTTAGCTGTAATGTAATCTGTTTCTTACCTTGTCCAATCTCCTTATTTTCTCTACTCTTGTCCAGGCTGCTATTCAGGAGGTAAAATATGAGGTGATTGCATTGCATGGCTACATGAGCAAATCTCTTGAACACCTTTTGTGTATACAACTTTTGTTAGGCTTTCACAGTCATGTTGGTGATTCACACATCTGTAGTTTATTTTCATTTCCGCACTCTGCTGGTATGTATGAGTCAGCTACATTGTTTGCGTTCTCCCATATAATAGTGCTCCTTTCTCAGCTTTTGTCAATTGCCAGATTTGTTTGTCATTGCACATCTCTGACATCTACCCTTTGAGAATCCCGTGTATCTGTTTTTCACATAAATGGGGCATTCAAGTACACATTTTGTATTTGTGTGTTTATTGCACACATGTTTATGTTTGAGAATTTCTAATCTGCTAATGCAAATGAGGAAACACTAAAATAACTTCTATTAGATGTAAGCCATGAAAATACGTAAGTCCCTCACATGGTGCAGCTTTTCAGAATTCCCAACTGGTTGTCTGTCAAAGCCAGACAGTGAAGTTGTGTCATGGGATAATGAGACCCTGGCAAAGGTGGTGGGATGAAATCACAGCATCAGTTTGGTAAAAGGAGTAATGCTTCCCTGAGCAGAGTTCTCAGCTGGCCTGTGGGGGGTGGGTGCTTTCTATATTAACAGAACACAGACCTGTCCCAGAAGTATATGATATGATATGATAGGCTATTTATAACAGGCTTAATACCCAGAGGTTTCTAAGCGTGGACCCGGGGATCAAACATGCAGTGCTCCATGAGGACTTGCTTCCAAGACGAGCACATTGCCCCTGAGCTAGCCTCCTGATGCTACCTGCTCTGTGCTGGCCCCTACCACAAAGCTTACCTCAGATATCTTTACTCCAGTTGCTATCCCATTGAGGACATTGGAGGGTCTGGCATCTACAGGTATGTCACTGTTACTTTAATAAATAAAACAAACTCAGGGATTCATCAAATGTATTCAGGTTTCTGTATCATTCCTAATAGAAGAAACTTGCAGTGCATCACTTGCCTCATGAATGTTAAATCTCCTAAACAGTCGGAATAACCAGGGCTTCCTGAAATTACATATAGTTTAATTTAGTGTTTAATATTTACAAAGCGCTAGATGCCCACAGTCCTCAGAGCGCACATATAGATTGACAAAATCAACTACACAAAGGAAAAGTTAAGAAAAAGAAGGGAGATATTAGCCAGTTCCTCTGTCAAACAAGTGAGTCTTAAGGCCCTTTTTTAATAAAGCAGCAGACAAGGGCTGGTCTTCAATTGGGTCAAAAGAGAATTCCACAGTGATGGCGCCCACACATCAAAGCAACATCCACCATACTTTTTCAAGGTAAAGCGTGGTTGATCAAGTGGGAGTCTTTTATGAGCACTGAAGACTCTCCTCTGGGGGGTAATTCCCAATGTGATTAGTGAAATATTGAGGGGCTACTCCAACTCAGCATTTGTATACAATTGTAAGGGCCTTGTGCTGTTTTCTATGTTAAACTGGGAGCCAATGAAGATTGCAACGGCTTCAGTAACCTGATCTAATTTTCTTAGGCCACAGACTGCACATTCATTCCCGTTCTGAGTAACTTGAAGTTTCTTCACATTTATTTTGCGTTAATAGTTACTGAGGCTATAAGTGTATATTCTTCTCTTATAGGTAGAGACAAAAGAAATGTGGTCATATAAGAACAGGAGGATCAAAAACTAGCTACATGCTTATTGAAGGAAAGTTGAGAGTCCAACTTCTTCAGTCTAGTAGCTGAACCCACAATAATCAACTCAGAGTTTCCATTGCTCAGATCAGGGAATTTAAAGCCATCCAAGTCTGAATGGACACATACATCCTAATCATTTCACCAGAATCTTGTAAAAAGTCACCAGATAGTTGGAACAAAATCTGCCTGTCATCTGCATTATTAGTACATGACACACCTAAACCATATGGAGTGATAGGCAGGGGCCCCGAGGGACACCACAAGTAAGAGTAATGGGTGTGGCATGGCAATTCTCCTTTGTTAGTCTTCCACGAAAGGGCTCAATCTATAGAGCAACTTCAGCAAAGCACGTACCTATATTTCTCATCCTGACCACCAGCAGAGCTTGGTCCACCAGATCAAATGCAGCAGATAGGTCTAAGAGCATCAATAAGGCAGTACGACCCTTTTAAAAAAATATTGCCAATGTTGGTTTTTAAATTCAATAACACAGTTTCTGTGCCGTGTTTAGTGCAGAACTTAGATTGTCTGGTTCCTAACAGATTATGGCATTCAATAAGTGTGTACAATTGATGATAGGCAATGTTTTCTGAGATTTTTAAAGGGAAGAGCACATTTGGGATGGGCATATAATTCACTGGGATGGCTGGATCCAGATTATCTTTTTAAAGAAGGGGTGTGATGCAAGCTTCTTTATGAAGGTTAGGGGCGTGGGCTTCTAAAAAAGAGGTGTTCATAATTTTGGTAATCCAAGGTAATAAGGAGCCCAGGGAATTGTTAAGAAGGTAAGCAGAGCAAACGTCTCCCTTGGGTTAAAAGAAAACAAAGGTTGCTCCAAATCAAATGAATCTTCGACTGGACAAATTTGTTCTGAAAATGTACCATCACTAAAACTCCACCAAGAATCGTGTTCTCAGATAACAGCAGACACGTCCTGGTGCAATTTTGTTGATGGCAAGTATTTTGAACAAATTCGTCTTGTATAGATTGACACCAACTGTGATCAATTTGAATATCGTGAAGGCGATTTTCCTTCTAATTCACATAGCATAGCCAACATTTCCATGGAATTGGGTTTTGTGGCAGTAATTTGCTCAGTATAACTCGCCTCCTTGGCCTCAACAATGACCTTCTTATAATCTTTAATAGTATATCTATGTGACACCAGAGAAGCAGCACATGAAATTTTCCGCCACAAACGTTCTCGAGCATGCTTCTATTTCCTGGAAGTGATGAATTTGTCGTTAAACCAGGTATTCCTTTTAGTATTGTTTTTTGGAGTTATAACACGTAATGATGCTAGGGTATCAAAGGCTTCCATAGTAATCTGTTGAACATTTCTAATGAGATCTGTCCAATCAATGGTCAGAGAAAGTTTTTCCAGCTCAGGTAAAACAAGGGTTACAAAAGCATCAGGAGTGACTTTCTTAGCATTACTGACCATTTTTTCTTTTTTAAGTACTTGGTCAGGAAAGGATGTAGGGAGCAGAGTATTAAAATACATTAAAACATTGTATGACCAGGGACATTCCCACACGGACACAGATGAGATAGTGAGGTTCCGGGACAAAACCCAGTCAAGAGTATTGGTTTCTGAATGAGTATGAGTTTGGATGTCTTGTGAAATTCCAAGAGATTGAAGGGTATTTATAAGAGAAGAGGCATCAGTATCTGCATTATTTGCCCATAAATGAAAATCACCAAGAAGAAGCACTGGCGAAGAGGATTTCAAAGATTCATTAAGGGATGATACTAATGGTTCCTCGAAGGATGAGGTTTTTGTTTGAGCTCTATATAAAACAAAAATACTCACAAGGTGGTAAAATTAACATTTAATTTTTACGAATAAGAGCTCACGAGGATCAATCTTTGCTGTGTTCACACTATACATTTTAAAATTCTCTTTGAAATGCGACACCCGAGAGCTAGTTTGATCTATTCTAAGAAGACTATAGCCCTCAGTGGTGGCAAAGAGAGCATCATAAGAGGTGCTGTTTAGACGTACAATGGAAGTGCCTACCTGTAGCACTGAGACATGCTCATACAACTCGCAAAGTGCTTCACCCCCGACGACTCGCAAAGTGCTTCACCTCCGAACGTGACCCTACTGTGAACTGGTGCAATCCGGCCGCAAGTGCCAGCTGAGGTAGATGGGAACTGTAGTCCTTAGTAGAGCAAAGTTTAAAATCAATCCAAAATCAAAGTTTAAGCTATACCTTTCCGTTTTGTCAGTCAGTCAACAACTCCTGTAAATACAAATACTATAACACATATTTAAAACGGATTTATGCTAAGAACCATAAAATCCCTGAAAGAGTTTAAAATTCTAAAATAAAGCAACAACGTGACGATATACACCAAGCGATAATCTAAGAGGCACCTTGATAGCACAGCCCTTAAATATGGTGCAAACCGGCCACACATGCAGGCACTTACACACCTGGATATATGATTAAGTATGCTAGGGTAGATGGGAACTGTAAGTGCCTAGTACGAGCAAAGTTTAAAATTAATAAACCCCTGCTGTCTCCCTTGCTACTCCTGTGTAAAAAAAATTATTTTGTTTTCTTGTTTTTTATTTTTAAAACTAGCTGCAGGAAGCCCTCGGCCCTTCGGCCCTCTTTGCACACCCTTGATACGGATGCATCCTTTACAAAATGAAGGTGTGACATAAAGGCAGCGTTTGGTGTGCAGTGTTAGGGCGGGTGCTGGGCCGCCGGCCTGGCCTCCTGAGTGCTGAAAATTGCTACTGCATGTGGTTTCGATTTATTTCCCATGGGGTCGGGCTGCGCAGGCCCACACTTTCTGGAGCCTTAGCTGACACAGGTGCTCTCGGGGAGGCAGGTGTAGGGCACATTTGGTATAATGTAGCAATTTAGCTGCACAGTCTGCCCCCAGCCCAGAAGATACAAGTGTAGCCTGCCGGGGAGAGACGACCAGTGTTCCAGTTCTTCCTGTTCTGAGGACCTGAGTGACCATCTGACTCTTTCAGTCTAGAGTCAGACCCCTCACCTATAGGCCTGCCTGCTGCCCCCTGCCCATTTTGTGTGCATATATCATGCCGTTGCACCCTGGCCTGGCTTACTTGCTGGCCCCAAGAATTGAACTTGTGAAGTTGGAACAGTCAGAGAGAGCATGTGAGGTGGTGGTGAGTATGTGTGAGCCATGTGTGAGACGAAGGAGGCTAGCATGCATGCAAGAATGTGAGGTGATTCCGAGTGACTTTACTGTGTGACTCTCACTGTCCGTGAGGTGAGTGACTCACTGAGCCTGACTGAGTTGAGTAGTAGTGCATTGTATTCACTGGTTAGGGTAGTGGGGGGTAGGTAGGCATTTAGCCCCAGTATCCCCCACACACAATAGACCAAGAGAAAATACTGCAGACCCTATTGTGGGAACATAGGGGACTGCTATTGTGACTTGCTGCAGCAGTGCCACTACTTCATTGACTATTCTGTTGGTGCTAGAGGGCACCAATTAGTGCAGATACAACATCCTCCTCCAGAGGCATGCTTTAATGTTCAATTGTGCTAGACGCGGCACAGCACAGCGTGACTTAGTTCTGCCAGGGAACAAGGATGTGGGGGGGCAATATCAGTCAACCACAAGCCTGAGACAAGACGACCTAGAACACGTGGCAACATTTGCATTTGGCAACCTCCCATATGGTATATAATGTGGTTGTACTTGTACTCCATCTGTGAGGGTGCCCTAAACAATCTAATCCAGAGGCTCCACTCCACGTGCTTCAGAAAAAATGCCAAAGTCTGTTGCCAGTGCACTTTACACGGCCCATGCTACCCAAATCTTGCGCCACCTTCACTGGCTCCCACTACCAGCTAGAAAGAAATGTAAAGGTGCCTCTATTGTCTCCAAATGTGTACAAAGTACCCTGCCCCAATTGCATGGCCTGCATAAAGCAGCATAAAAAATCTACATACATCTGCGTCCGTCAATGATGATGCTTACTATTCCACCAATGTCTGATCTGCAGCCAGCAGAGTGATGCCAAGGTCAAGAACTGATATTGCTGGAGGTTGTTTATTTCTATCATAGTGACACCAAAAACACCTGCAAGCCGACACCTCCTGTAAATAAAAAAACAGTTTTAATCATGGCTGACTCACTTGAATCAATGGTGTGATCTTGGATAAATCCTTTTTGGCTCTCGATTTCCTGAAAACCTCCATGGTTGCCTTAACATATATCTGTGTTTCTTAAGTATGTAGCCATAAGGGCTGTTGCAACTAAAAGTGTACCATGACTTGTGCAGGGGCAGGGAAGGTTTTACACACATGTCTTTATGAAAGGCACTCCTCTTTATATAGTTTCTCTCTGGCATACTAAAGCCAGCCTTGTTTGCTGCATCTGGCACTCATGCTAGCCTTAGTTGTAAAAAAGAGTGTCAGTTATCTGCTGCTTCAAGTTCACGGGCATTGTGCAACATGTGCTCCTCAGTGCACTATTTTCACTATGCAGTAGAGGATGCACTCACCTTCTATCTAATGCTTCCTCACAGAATGGTCGACATACCTGCTATATTCCAATCGGAAGCTGTAAGTCCAGTCATGTGTTTTTACGTGCATTCTTTGACTGATAGTCTTGGATTTCTCCATTCTAAACACATGGCTACAATTCCCAGAATGCATTGCAAAGAAAGAAAAACATGGCTATGCTACTATCTTCCATATGGAATGGACCATATTTTCATGGCTGGACCGCGGCATGTAACACCACTGGGCAGAAACACACATTGGCACAAGCAGTGAGACGTGCCACTTGCAATTTCAGTATTATCTGCCTTCTCACTGCATCGGATTCCTTCCTTGCCCCTTAACCGACATTAAAGTAGCAGTCACCTCCACCATTTTGAATGGCACAATCATCAAGAACGTTTTTCCTAGCACATATAATTATTTAATGCGGGAAGTATTTTAACTTATCCCAAGAAAGGCTGCCATTTGCTTGGACAACAGGAAATTTCCAGACTATTTTTGCTGTAGAATGATGTTAAATTGCCTCTTTTTGCTGGATACTCTCATGAGATGCGGGAGATTCAGTTGGCAGGACTGCTGTCAGCAGGTGGTAAAGCCTGGCGACACCGGGCATCCTAATATGGAATCAACTTCTGTATTCTCTTTGGGCAGCAGCTGAGTTCACAGGCTGTAAAAGCTCTTTAAAACTTTTTTGTTCTGGGAATATATTGATCTCAATGTTTCTCAATGTATTGCGTGTTCATTAAGGACCCAATTGATGTAATTTTTGCACAGTTCAACAACACTTTCCACTGCTGGAAAGTGACTTTGCACTGCGGACCCAAACCCTGATTCATGGAACTGTGCAAAGTGTATTTTTGCATTCCAAAGTCAGTGCAAATTCAGTACAAATTCATTTTTGCAGTACACAATGACTTTGCACAGAAAAAATACACTGTGCACAGGTTCATGAATCAGGGATTGTGTCCTCAGTGCAAAGTCACTTTTCAGCAGTGCAAAGTCACTTTGAACCATGCACAAAATGTCATGAATCGGGCCCACCCTGTTTTCCATTTCAGCAGCAACAGTCTGTCACCGGCCGGTTGACAGTGCTTTATTGCCTTACGGTTGTTGGCGCTAAACACACTGAAATGCTACATTTGGTGAACCATTCATGTATAAAATGTTAATCATATTATAGTGATATCGTCGGATGTATTTGAACCAAACCTGGAGAAAAACCTAATTTCTGCCCCTTGTTGATTATAAAGTGCTTTTATTTAACTGTACCCACCAAGAAACCTTTGAACTTAGACGGACACCTAGCTAACCATAGGTATGCGCACGTTCAGTTCTGGTGCCCTGACACACACGTATATATTTGCCACTGTAATTATTTTTGGGGTGGAAGCTCATGTCTATTGTTTGAGTGCATTGATCTCCAATCGCATTTTACAACAAATTTCATTGAATAAATCGAATCCTTTTCACACACCACCTGGAGGCTTAGAGATGAGCAATGTATCATCTGGAAATAGTAACACACTGAAATACCCACCTTCTAATCCAAATCTAAATTTAGTTTTTCTTTTTTGCGTTTCCATGGCTCTTTTTTTAATGCTGCTCTTAGTCGGCTTTTTGAAACCGTCTATTGATATACTTTTTTCTCCTGCAACCTTTTACCGAAGAAGGTAACTTAGTACGTTGACGGCACAAAGAGATTTATTGACCTTTCCAGTAGCAAAATGCACGTCCTCTTCCATCTATTGTCATTTACCCTGTAGGACTTGCAGACCATTTTGAAATCATTTCTACAAGTTCCAAAATGTCAAAGACAAAAGATTTAGTAAACTGCCAATGTCTACTCAAGAATTCTTCATGTTGCCTCGGATGCTCCTAGGCAGTGCTCTTCAAACTATAGGGCGGTCTTCCCTGTGCGGGGGAGGGGCATAGCTGTTGGGAGCATGAGGGCGTGAATGTTGGGTTCTTGAAAGGCATTACGCCTGCTATTAATAGAGAACGTAAGCAGTTATAGTTTGTTGGGGGGGGGCAGAAAACAATATTTTTACTGAACAGACTACACAAAAAATTTAAAAACACTGTCCTAGGGTGAACATACTTGATTAACCTTCAATGCAAAACATTCATTTTCCTGAAATCCCATTTTCGTTTTAGCTACCTGAATCTTGAATATGAAAGTCTTTCGGGGAACATTCTGCTTGAATGGGTTAATAATCGCTCCGTGCTAATACCTATTTTGGCATGGCAATGGCATGCTGAAATAATGTGTCACTTAGGAGGTGTTATTTATTGCTATGACTAACAATATTTAGGTTGCTTTGTACATGAAATCTCTAACCTTTAAGGAATTCACAAAGCAGTGCCTAGAGGTATGCCAAGTCCACTTAACATGATCAAATAGCCGCTAAGTGCTACCTTTTGTGCACTTTATCAAACGTTTGTTTATCACCTCTTAGATAAATGCTTATCTTTGCACTCTCGCAGAGATGAAAAAGAGAGCAATATGTGGTAATCTAAGATAAAATGACACGCAGAAAGCAAAGATAATCAAAGCACGTACTGAGCGCAGCCTCTTTGATAATCTGAGTCCAGAAAGATACTGATACTCAGAAGTCCGATTCACTTAACTAATAACCACTGTGCCCTGCCCTGACAATAGTTATCCCACTAGCTGTCCTGCCACCTGGTTGTATTATTCTAGCCTCTCTACACTTATTCCTCCCCCCTGTGCTTTTATTGCAAATGCAGCTTCCAATGAATTCAAACCTCTTAGAAATAGCCTAGTCCTTTGCCTACACCTCATTCCTTGGAAGTGTTCTGAATCCGTCATGGTCCTAGTTGGCACTATACAAACCACACATGAATACATAAATAAAATATTAGTAAAATATACAGTTTTGGTGGTGCGACATATCATCTTTCTGCACGCTTGAACACCTATAAATTGATTCTTCAAATTCCTGTTCAGGCATTTTTTTTCCTGAGAGATTCCATGTTTTTAGATATTTAGTTGCTTTAATTCCATTCTCATGGCTGATTTTGTGCTTTAAAGGTGGTTCCACAAGGACAATCAACATTTCAAACTGTTTCTCTGCCATTAAATATTGGATGAGTTTGCACTCTCTGATTTTAAACTGTACCAAAACAGAGGTGTTCTTCTTCCCCAACAAAAGGTCTCACTCATCTCTTCCTCTGCCTATCCAGTTCCCACCTGACATTCTCCCTTATTCTTTTTCAGCCAGAAAACTCAGTGTCATGTATGGACCTTCTCACAACTTCTCAACTTTAATCTCCAAAACTGGAACAGCAGGTCACCTCAACCTCCTAAATATTAGGAAATGCAGGCACCTCCATCCTTTCAACACTGTCAAGCATCTCTTAATCACTCTTGTCTACTCTAAACTGAACTACTGTGCCAGCATCCTCTTTGGTCTCCCCAACTATGCTTTCTTTCCTCTCGACAAGATCATTCATTTTTCTACCAGGATTCTATTTGAACTCCCACACTTCACACCCACTTCCTCGTACCATCACCAGCCTGGATGGCTGATGATGCAAAACAGGACCAGATTGAAATGGCTTCTCATGATTCACAAATCTAGCCACAGTAATGCACCGCTGTATCTATCCTCTTCTATCCAACTCTGCAAGCCTTCTCGTAATCTCCACTCTGCCTCCTCAACTACCCTTGTGGCTCCTCACAATCCCTGTGCTTCCTCTCGTTTCTGCTTTTTCTCTATTTTTGCTCCACTTGGATGGCACTTTCTTCAACCGGACATCCGAGAAGCAGTCCACATGGACATATTCAATACCAAACTAAAAGCTTACCTCTTTGCCTCCAGGTTACCCTCTAAACCTACATCTCATCTGCCTAATAGCTTTGATTTTTCCCTCTCCTCTGACCTGACTCTGTCCCTCACTTCCTCTGCCTCCACTCTAGCACTTCACCCATCATGGTCACATCCCTAGCACTGCTAGCTGTACCGCCTACCTTCACTCTAAAATGTCCAATGTACATTGTTGTTAATCTATGTATTTCTACGTATGTATTGCCCCGGTGACTGTTCCATGTACTCCCATCCACAACTTGGTCAGAATGTCCCTCAAACTCACCCCATTAAAATAAGTTCACTGTTTCTTGTGACATCTGATTTCTTATCTATTGTACGTTCTTTTGTTATCAAAAGTGCATTGCTCCTCCTGTATATATAAATAAATAAGTAACTAAATAATGTTTAGGTCACCAAACTTACTTGTAAAGGGTGACAAAAACATCTGGTTCGATTTCTCTGAATACGAAATCACATGAACCTTCAACGACAGTTTCACTACATCAGAGCTTTATCCATTGATTACTGAAGTTTATCAGACTCATGGACTTTAGTAAATGCAAGACAATCTCAAATAATTATATTTTCACATCCCCAACATTTGGGCTATTTCACAACTTCATTGTTGATTTTAGATTGCTTCTGCACGAATCAGACATATTGGAATATTGTCTCAAGAGCGCCAACTGGGCGCATACCGCCCCTGTGCTCTGATTGGCTGGCTGCACTAGTCTTAATAGACTTATCGAGGGCTTCCCCTGCCCGTAAGCCCAGTGGCTAAGGGCCCAAGGCAAAGGGGGGCTTCTACAGAGGCATCACCAGGTCATATCTGCAGGTATCAGCAGGAGAAGCAAGAAAACAACAATAAAGTAAGTGTGGCAAGGGCGGGGACAGACGCAAAGTTCTGTGAAAGTTGAATTTAGACGTGTGCCCAATAGACTCTTTGTGAAAGTTGCATTTGAAGTGTGCCCAATAGCTTCTAAGTGAAAGTTGAATAAAGAAGTATGCCCAATAGACTCTCTGTGAAAGTTGCATTTAGAAGTGTGCCCAATAGATTCTCTGTGAAAGTTGCATTTGAAGTGTGCCCAATAGCTTCTAAGTGAAAGTTGAATTTGAAGTGTGCCCAATAGCTTCTAGGTGAAAGTTAGTTGAATTTAGAAGTGTGCCCAATAGCTTCTAAGTGAAAGTTGCATTTAGAAGTGTGCTCAATAGACTCTCTGTGAAAGTTGCATTTAGAAGTGTGCCCAATAGACTGTCTGTGAAAGTTGCATTTGAAGTGTGCCCAATAGCTTCTAAGTGAAAGTTGCATTTAGAAGTGTGCCCAATAGACTCTCTGTGAAAGTTGAATTTAGATGTGTGCCCAATAGACTCTCTGTGAAAGTTGAATTTAGAAGTGTGCCCAATAGACTCTCTGTGAAAGTTGAATTTAGAAGTGTGCCCAATAGACTCTGTGAAAGTTGAATTTAGAAGTGTGCCCAATAGCTTCTAAGTGAAAATTGAATTTAGAAGTGTTCTCAATATACTCTCAGTGAAAGTTGCATTTAGAAGTGTGCCCAATAAACTCTCTGTGAAAGTTGCATTTAGAAGTGTGCCCAATAGACTCTCTGTGAAAGTTGAATAAAGAAGTATGCCCAATAGACTCTCTGTGAAAGTTGCATTTAGAAGTGTGCCCAATAGATTCTCTATGAAAGTTGCATTTGAAGTGTGCCCAATAGCTTCTAAGTGAAAGTTGCATTTGAAGTGTGCCCAATAGCTTCTAAGTGAAAGTTAGTTGAATTTAGAAGTGTGCCCAATAGCTTCTAATTGAAAGTTGCATTTAGAAGTGTGCTCAATAGACTCTCTGTGAAAGTTGCATTTAGAAGTGTGCCCAATAGACTCTCTGTGAAAGTTGCATTTGAAGTGTGCCCAATAGCTTCTAAGTGAAAGTTGCATTTAGAAGTGTGCCCAATAGACTCTCTGTGAAAGTTGAATTTAGATGTGTGCCCAATAGACTCTCTGTGAAAGTTGAATTTAGAAGTGTGCCCAATAGACTCTCTGTGAAAGTTGAATTTAGAAGTGTGCCCAATAGACTCTGTGTGAAAGTTGAATTTAGAAGTGTGCCCAATAGCTTCTAAGTGAAAATTGAATTTGGAAGTGTTCTCAATATACTCTCAGTGAAAGTTGCATTTAGAAGTGTGCCCAATAAACTCTCTGTGAAAGTTGCATTTAGAAGTGTGCCCAATAGACTCTCTGTGAAAGTTGCATTTGAAGTCTGCCCAATAGCTTCTAAGTGAAAGTTGAATGTAGAAGTGTGCCCAATAGACTCTCTGTGAAAGTTGCATTTGAAGTGCGCCCAATAGCTTCTAAGTGAAAGTTGATTTTAGAAGTGTGCCCAATAGACGCTCTGTGAAAGTTGCATTTAGAAGTGTGCCCAATAGCTTCTAAGTGAAAGTTGATTTTAGAAGTGTGCCCAATAGACTCTCTGTGAAAGTTGCATTTAGAAGTGTGCCCAATAGCGTCTAAGTGAAAGTTGAATTTAGAAGTGTGCCCAATAGCTTCTAAGTGAAAGTTGAATTTAGACGTGTGCCCAATAGACTCTTTGTGAAAGTTGCATTTGAAGTGTGCCTAATAGCTTCTGAGTGAAAGTTGAATAAAGACGTATGCCCAATAGACTCTCTGTGAAAGTTGCATTTAGAAGTGTGCCCAATAGATTCTCTGTGAAAGTTGCATTTGAAGTGTGCCCAATAGCTTCCAAGTGAAAGTTGAATTTAGAAGTGTACCCAATAGACTCTCTGTGAAAGTTGCATTTGAAGTGTGCCCAATAGCTTCTAAGTGAAAGTTGAATTTAGAAGTGTGCCCAATAGACTCTCTGTGAAAGTTGCATTTGAAGTGTGCCCAATAGCTTCTAAGTGAAAGTTAGTTGAATTTAGAAGTGTGCCCAATAGCCTCTAAGTGAAAGTTGCATTTAGAAGTGTGCTCAATAGACTCTCTGTGAAAGTTGCATTTAGAAGTGTGCCCAATAGACTCTCTGTGAAAGTTGCATTTGAAGTGTGCCCAATAGCTTCTAAGTGAAAGTTGCATTTAGAAGTCTGCCCAATAGACTCTCTGTGAAAGTTGAATTTAGAAATGTGCCCAATAGACTCTCTATGAAAGTTGAATTTAGAAGTGTGCCCAATATGTGTGAAAGTTGAATTTAGAAGTGTGCCCAATAGCTTCTAAGTGAAAATTGAATTTAGAAGTGTGCTCAATATACTCTCAGTGAAAGTTGCATTTAGAAGTGTGCCCAATAGCTTCTAAGTGAAAGTTGCATTTAGAAGTGTGCTCAATAGACTCTCTGTGAAAGTTGCATTTAGAAGTGTGCCCAATAGACTCTCTGTGAAAGTTGCATTTGAAGTGTGCCCAATAGCTTCTAAGTGAAAGTTGCATTTAGAAGTGTGCCCAATAGACTCTCTGTGAAAGTTGATTTTAGAAGTGTGCCCAATAGACTCTCGGCGAAAGTTGCATTTAGAAGTGTGCCCAATAGCTTCTAAGTGAAATTGATTTTAGAAGTGTGCCCAATAGACGCTCTGTGAAAGTTGCATTTAGAAGTGTGCCCAATAGCTTCTAAGTGAAAGTTGATTTTAGAAGTGTGCCCAATAGTCTCTCTGTGAAAGTTGCATTTAGAAGTGTGCCCAATAGCGTCTAAGTGAAAGTTGAATTTAGAAGTGTGCCCAATAGCTTCTAAGTGAAAGTTGAATTTAGAAGTGTGCCCAATAGACTCTCTCTGTGAAAGCTGCATTTGAACTGTGCCCAACAGACTCTCTGTGAAAGTTGCATTTGAACTGTGCCCAATAGCTTCTAAGTGAAAGTTAGTTGAATTTAGAAGTGTGCCCAATAGCTTCTAAGTGAAAGTTGAATTTACAAGTGTGCCCAATAGACTCTGTGAAAGTTGCATTTAAAAGTGTGCCCAACAGACTCTCTGTGAAAGTTGCATTTAAAGTGTGCCCAATAGCTTCTAAGTGAAAGTTGAATGTAGAAGTGTGCCCAATAGACTCTGTGAAAGTTGCATTTGAAGTGTGCCCAATAGACTCTCTGTGAAAGTTGCATTTAAAAGTGTGCCCAACAGACTATCTGTGAAAGTTGCATTTGAAGTGTGCCCAATAGCTTCTAAGTGAAAGTTGATTTTAGAAGTGTGCCCAATAGACTCTCTGTGAGAGTTGCATTTAGAAGTGTGCCCAATAGACTCTATGTGAAAGTTGCATTTGAAGTGTGCCCAATAGACTCTTTGTGAAAGTTGCATTTAGAAGTGTGCCCAATAGCTTCTAAGTGAAGGTTGAATTTAGAAGTGTGCCCAATAGACTCTCTGTGAGAGTTGCATTTAGAAGTGTGCCCAATAGACTCTCTGTGAAAGTTGCATTTAGAAGTGTTCCCAATAGCTTCTAATGAAAGTTGGACTTAGAAGTGCATTTAGAAGTTGATCTTAGACGGGGCAACTGGAGCGCGCGGGGCGGGCTGGAGTGTATGGTGCTGACTGGGGTGCATGGAGTGGATACAAGTGCATGAAACGGACTGAAGCGCTTAGAATTGCGTGACGTATATAGTATGGTTTGGAATGCAGAGAAGGTTTGAAAGAGCATATAACCCCTCATATCACACCACCACGCTTATTCTCTCCTTTACATCACCAATCAACTAGAACACAGAGATACGATGACACCATTCGGTACAACTGTTCTCATACCAACATCCACCGCTCACTCCACATCACTCTAAGTAAACACTGCTGGTTACACCCCCCCCCCCCCCCAGCCAGGCGTTCTCCACAGGCCTAACGCAGCCACATCGGCTCTGGATAAATCCTGCCAGAACAAACACATACTCCTGATCTTTCAACCACCACACCTACCTCTAAGAAGCAGCTGTTACACGAATACTGCACGAGCTGCACACATACCCGGTGCTCACACGCACCTTTTGACTCTCTCTACTCTCTCTACTGATCTGAACTTCGGTTCCCAAGGGCGTTCAACCTACCAGCACCTTCAGACCATACCAATGGTATATAAAGCACTATATAAATGCAAAATAACATAACATAACATATAGTATTATGACATACTCTGATAAATGGGCATATTCGAATCTGTCTTTACTATGCTACCATGGCAATCTACAATTGGGCCTTATTGGAATAATTTTGAAGGCTGGATGTTTTCATATTGTGGAAATTAGTTATACTGAAATCTGCCATATTATTGTAACTGTGCATAAGGAAATCTGGATCGATTGTGGTAGCTGACAATAAGTAAATCTGGCATTGATATTGCATTTGTCCTCATTGTTCTAAGTGGGAATTATAGAATTTGATGTAACTGTGCTTACTCTTCACACTTGAATGAGTGTGTGCCTTGTTGACAGTGCATACTGTAATCCACCCTTGCTGTGCTAACTGTACCTTTGGGATATGGCCTTATTCGACTTTCTGACAAAATTGAACCTTTCCCTACCCTTCCATCAGAGTACACCATCTGCAAATTCTGTGTCAACTGGTTGAACTAGAATCAGTACCTTCGTGTTCTAACTGGGGTTACTTTAATCAGTCATTTTTGTGGTAATTGGTACTGTGGAATCAGACATTGCAGTGATGCGTGGGAATGCGGAAATCCTACTTTACTATACATACCATATCTTTATTATCTGGCTTCACTCTGCCATTTGGGAGTATTTCTGCTTGGCACAATTTTGCCAGCTTAAGCATCATGAAATCTGGCCTTACTATACTAATTAGATACAATTTTATATTGCATTACTGTGGTAACTGGACATATTGGAATGTCCCTTCACTGTATTAACCTCTAATACAGTAATCAGGTTGTAGGTCATATGGTCGAAAACAAAAGGATCGAATGCCTTTTGATTGACACTAAAATGATCGAAAAAAAGGGTCGATTTTTTTTTATGGGGGGGTTCCCCCCCTAACCCACCGTTTTCTTTATTAAAAACATTTTTCTACCAACCCAAACTAAAATATATATATAAATAAATAAATAAAAAAATTCGACATTTTTTTTACGACCATTTGACTGTCGATCAAATGGTCATTCGATCCTTTGTTTTGGACCATTTGACTGGACACCCAGTAATCAGACACTTTTGGGCTAGCTGTGAAAAGCATAATACAACACTGGTGTGCTTACTGGGTTGAATTGAAAGTAGTACTATTGTTCTAATTGGCTCCATGACACCTGAACTAACTGAGCTAAATAAGTGTTTTTGAAATCTTGCCTTACTATGGTCCTTGAATAAGGGAATCAGACACTGCTGTGATAACTGGGTGTAACAGTATGTGGCCTTTAAAAAGTAATCTGGTTAGTACATAGCGGTACTGTCTTAATGGGTCATAGTAGATTCTGGTTTTGTGTTGCCAACTGGGCATATTGGGATTTTGCCACACTGGGAAAAACTGATGTGGCGTGCTAGCTGTGTGTCCTGTGATGACTGGAAGGAGGTTCTGTTTCAACCCTGCTCTGCTACTCAATCCTTGGGGTGCAAAATCCTGAGTCCTCTTTCTATTACCAGGAAATAAGGAGGACTTGCCTTAAAAAAAACTGTGCATGCGCGGTGTGCTAGCTGTGTGTCCTGTGTCTTGTGTCTGGTGTATGGTGTGTGGCGAGTGGAAACTGTTCCTCATCTCGCCGTGCTGGTAAGACTAGCACCATCTATCGTGATTGTTATCCAGCTTGACTACAGCACAAGACTGTGATTGGATCATTTGAAAACTGTGCGTTGCCAAACCAAACCACAATTCACAAACGGCACTGACTTTGTTGCAAACAATCAGTGAATTTTGTTTTACTAGAGTAAACATTGTTATAACGGCTTTGTCAGAGTGTTGTGTTACAACAGTGACCCAGATATTACTTCTCAGATATACTAGAGAAAAATGATTAATGAATCTCTGATAAATATGACATATAGTATCATATTCTGATCACTCGGCTGTGACTGAGGAGCTTTTTGCTCATTGAACAGCGTTGGAAGTATTTTGAGCTTGGAGCTATACTAATCACTCGGCTGTGACTGCAGAGCTGTTTGCGCTTTGAATAGCGTCAGAACTATTTTGAGTTTGGAGCTATTCTGATCACTCGGCTGTGGCTGAAGAGCTTTTTGATCTTTGAACAGCGTCGGAAGTAGCTTGAGTTTGAACCCATCTGAAGGTATTATTGAGCAGCCGTTGTGAATGCGAGCAGTATTTTTTGGGACTTGGAGAAGTCACTGTTTGAATTTACCCTTTTGGCTGTGACTGTGGACTTTCCCCATTCTGCAGCCAAGGAGGTTTTGAATTGTGCCTAGCTGTTGTTGTGATTTTCTTTTGGTGCAATTTTGAAAATCAAGCTTTGTAAAATTGTTAAACTGCTTACGCCCAATTCATGAAATATATTCCATATTCCTTGAGAACAGGAATGCCGAACCACATGATAGTAGTATCATGTGCTTCAGTGGTTCTGAAAACAACTCCTTTGAAATCATCTACAGCCTATGCAGTTAAACGCAAACTGCTTGGGAAATCATGTTCAGCACACAATAAAAAGGCATATGCTGGTGATATGCTGGACTTTTGTCTACCCCGTGCGGGTACTGTTAATATCTCACAAGCACTTGATGGTGACAAAACACTTAGTTCTAAAGTGCCAACACACAAGAGTGCTAAAGATTCTGAGAGTTGTGACCAATTTAGTATATCTATTTTGGAAACACAGATGATGGCGGTGGATGGACATCGACCTTTAGCCCTTGACACCATTACATCTGTGGTCGAACTAACCAACCAAGAGGAGTTGGTTGTCCAGCAATTTCCAGCATCAGCAATTATTCTATCCGCATCTGAGGTCATTAACTTAGAAACAATCACAAATTTGACATCTGCTTCTATTAATACTTTAGCAGCTATCGTGGATCAGTCCCTTGAAAACATTTCTATCATATCGTCTTCCTCCCTTATTGACTCTGAGGCCAATAGTCTTTATCAATCTCCAGGTTTTTTTGAAAATCCCATCCAGGATGCTGCATTATCCACCTCATGTTAAATCCTGAATAGAACTCAGCCGATCAGGCAATTGCCTGCGACCCATTTGTTGCCTGTAACACCGATAAAATCTCAAACTGATTTATTAGAGATAACCTTGAATGCCATGCACATGACGATCGTATGATTGACAAAATTGTTTGAAACTAATATTAGATTATAAAATCACCCAACAAGCCAAACAAATAAACCAGATTGTGCATTGGATGAATGATATTGTAAAAGATAAAGGGTCTGTAAAACAGGAAGGGTAATGCTGGTCATAATCTATAAATCTAAGTACTATGCCCCAAAGTGTGACACATGATTTAGAAAATGTATGCGTGCGTGACCACGCTATCATTGAGAGTGTAGTACCTGTTTTTACTGCAATCATTGGTCCTGTTGAAGATAACCAAGCTGGAACCATCTTACCTGCTGCTATTGTAACATCAACCCAGGCAAATGTGGTAGAGCCTTTGAACCCCATACTTACAGTTACATACCACTTGTTTAATAACAAGACCAAAAAGAGAAATCGAGAGACCTCCTGTGTGGGGAAAAAAAACAAGAATGAAAAAGGTACTCTACCTTGATCTTGACCCAGTATCAAACAATTTGCTAAGCGTATAACTTCTAAGAACTTTTCCTCAAGTATAAAAGTATGGCATTAAATCAGAGTGACGCTTCTGGCTCACAGTTAAATCATGTGAGTGACTATCCTCCACTGAATGATTTGGTGCCTGCTATAACGGTTTTGCAAGAAAACACATAGCCTCAAGCTGACAGTTCTCCTGTGACCGCTGTTCCTTTTCATAAAACAATTGAACTGACCCAGAATTTGGTGCTATTATCTGAAAAGGATCAGACAGCACATGATATGATTCTGTCAGACATTAGAGTTCAAATCGATAAATCAATTGAGAAATATGTAAAAATACGACAATAGCATGTGCCCCCTACTGTATTGACACAGAGCTCTTTAAAAATTGACACTGGCTCTGGCATGGTAGGTACACACAACAAGACTTATTCATCTGTTGTAGGATCTAATCTCAAGATAGCTCTGCCAATGAAAATGGTTGGTGAAGACTCTGAGATTCCTGAGTCCCATCGATGTAAAACAACGTAAAACAACGTGATCGGGAATAACCCTAATCAATCTAAAGAACTAATGTCTTATAATAATGAAGCGAGGAGCAATAACATGCGTTTATCATCGACCTCCTATGAGCATATGAGCATAGTAAATCACAGACAAATGTAGTGCCCCGGACATCACACCTTTGCATACAATAAATCAAATGACGAATCATAGGGCGTCATGTGATATCCAGGCTCAAATTGCTAAAGCCAGAGAGGACTATATAAAGTCAAATCAAGTGAATATTGGAAGTGTTGATCCTATGAAGCAAACAGGCCCGCACACTCATGCACTAAAGGATTTGTGAACATACGAGGACCTAACACACCATCTCCAAACTCTCTTAAGCAGACACATACATTGAATAAATATCACTGTTTAATTCTAAAATAACGCCCTGTTCCTTTCACCAGATCGAGAGTTGTGGCAATTTTCGAAGAAATCAGAATTTTGCAGGAGGTTAGGTCCATGGATATGGAACAAGTGGAATTTCTCAATGATGATGACATGTCTGTTGTTCGACTGTGGCTACTGTCAAATGTAGTAAAAAATGTACTCTGGCAAGCACGTATGGAATTATTTGCTTTGGGATTCGTGCTAGCTCAAGACCCTTCAGTGATTAACATTGAAAATTATCAGAAACATCTAAAGAATTTTAATCTATTTTAATGTATAACAAATTGCGGGAAACTCAGAATAACTTGCACCCCGACACATTGAAACAAACCAGGAATCAGGGGTCCCAAAAATTGGCTCAAAACTACCAATCCTAATCCTCCCTGATACCTCAACAGCATGTCATATCTTTGGCAAGCTGGAACACGTGCAGATTTTTGCATTTGTTGGGTGCAAGCGCAGAATTTCTTACTGCATTATACATTGTAGCAATGCAAGAAAACTGGCTAGCTGAACAACCTATTTGGGATGGCCATACCATCATCCTGAACCTCTTCCAGAGGAAGGCCATGGTCAGGGCTACTGGTCGCCATCAAAATAATAAGGACCTGCAAATCTTCCCGTGGGAGGCACCAAAAATATATTTGCAAATGGTTAAGGTAGCATATCGAGGAGGAGCGATTGCAATAATGAACATCTATCACAACACTGCGGGTATAACCGACAATAGATTTTTTATTGATCTTGAACAACTCATTGCAATCACCTGAAATTACAAACAAGATATTAATCAGAGATCTAAAAATGCAATTATACACCACAAAATCACATCAAGAACTTGCCATGCATGAAATGGTCTACTCTGATGAATGATAGGAATCTTGTGATGTGTAATGGCACCCTGATGGGAGACATTCCTCCATAAAATACTTGGCAGAGAGCACAAAGTGCATTTATTATTGATTACATCTTTGTTGATAAAAACACGTTTAACAGAGCAATAGAATTTAAGGTGATTAAAAGATTGCATAGCGATCGCGAAGTGTTGACCTTGCAATGGTCGCTTGAGTATCTACCCTTGAGTACTAACAAATGCAGATTCCCCCAGCATATGACTGTGAATAATGCTATTATGAAATTTTGTTGGAACGAGCATAGATTGACATCACTCAATGAGAATATCAAGGGAAGTCACACTATTGTGACTTGGACGAGAGAACCTTATATGGCTTTTCTACATCTATACTAAATGTTTTCAAGTACATCGACTCATGTCTACTTTAAAGTTGAGAGTCCAACTTCTTCAGTCTAGTAGCTGAACCCACAATAATCAACTCACTGTTTTTATTATTCAGAGTAGGGAATTTAAAGCCACCCAAGACTGAATGGACACATCCATCCTAATCATTTCACCAGAGTCTTGTAAAAATTCACCAGATAGTTGGAACAAAATCTGCTTGTCATCTGCATAATTAGTATATGACACACCTAAACCATCTGGGGAGATAGGCAGGGGCCCTGAGGGACACCGCAAGTAAGAGTAATGGGTGTGGAATGGCAATTCTCCTTTGTTAGTCTTGCACGAAAGGACTCAATCTAAAGAGCAGCTTCAGCAAAGCACCCTCCTATATTTCTCATCCTGACCACCAGCAGAGCTTGGTCCACCAGATCAAATGCAGCAGATACGTCTAAGAGCATCAATAAGGCAGTACAACCCTTTTATAAATATTGCCAATGTTGGTTTTTAAATTCAATAACACAGTTTCTGTGCTGTGTTTAGTGCAGAACTTAGATTGTCTGGTTCCTAACATATTATGGCATTCAATAAATGTGTACAATTGGTGAAAGGCAATGCTTTCCAAGATATTTAAAAGGAAGAGCTCATTTGGGATGGGCCTATAATTCACCGGGATGGCTGGATCCAGATTATCTTTTTATAGAAGGGGTGTGATCAAGCTTCTTTAAGAAGATTAAGGGCGTGGCCTGGAGCGCCGCGGATGAGGCTGCTCCATTGATGGCCTCCGTTGGGGTCCACGGCTCTGACTGATCTTTCGCCGGTTCCCGCTATGCTGTAACGGCTTCCTGGCAGGGATCTGCAGTGGAATGTCTCCTGCGCCCATGGCTGCATCCCTGGCCTTTAAGGCGGCAAAGTGGCTGAAAATGCGGCGTAGGAACTTCTCCACAGTGTTCCCCACCGCGATTCAAGATGGCAGCCGCGGCCAGGGCTCTTCACCGCCGCGGCCCACTGGCGCTCTCCTGCCCGATTCGAGGGGGGGGGCGGTTTGGCTCCAACATGCAATAGCATTACCCTTGTAGTGCCTGCCATCTCCCCCATCCCTCCCCCACATCTGCACGGGATCCTCGATTGAGACTGCCGGGTCCGGCGACCGTTTGGACTCCCCCCATTCCAACGCTGAGAGCTGCAGCACTGCATCCTCCCCCCTCGCCTGGGCCTGCTGACGCAGGGGCTCCCAGCGGCCCACTGCCGCTTCACCCAGGGGGCCTCCCCCGCATGACAAGCTCCGGCGGACCCGCCGCTCAGCATCTGGTGCCCTAAGCCAGTGGTGCCTGCAGCCACAGGGGGCCCTTCTGGAGGAGGGCCCTCCAGCCACCACCTCCAGCGCAGTCGGCGCTCTACTCTCCAGGCGGGCGCCGCTGGCCCCATTAAGCATTTCAAGCTCCAGCGGATCCACCACCCAGCAGCTGGCGCCCTGAACCGGTGGAACCGACGTGCCTACAGCCACAGGGAGCCCTTCTGGAGAAGGGCTCCCCTGCCACTTTCAACAGCGTGACTGGCATGCCACACTGCAGGTGAGCGCCTCTGGCCCCATTGAGAGAGGTGGGCTATGTCCCTCTGGTCCCTGAGCCTGTGGGGGCCACCCCACTTGCACCCACGATTGGCTTCTCCCGGGGGGCTTGCATGGAGGCCTGCCGCCATCCACGAGGCTTACCGGATCACTCCCCCCACATCCCATTGATCATGGTCTGCTTCCACAGCGGTGGTCCTGGTGCTCCTGCAGCTTCCTGGGGCGCCCCTGCCCACCATCACCGCGCACCAGCGGAGCGGTACCACCTCCACTCCATTGCCTTGGATCCTGGCTTCTCACCCTGTGTGGCTTCTCATCACAACACTATTACTATCCCGCGAAGGCACTCCTCCCCCTCCTCCTTGAGAAACCTCCTGGGGCACCCCGGCCCACTCTATTCCTTGTTATCGCCACCTTAGGCTCCTGTGGCCCCTGGCAGTGAGCATATTCCCCACCCCCGGGGCCAACTCTCGGGACCCATCGCTTCTCCCCCAAAGCCATGACCAAGGTGGTGAAATCATCGAGGGGCACCGACATTGCCACCATGCTGCTGGCCCTGGAGAAGGGGAAGAAAACCGACCCCCCTAATCTAACTCCTCAGAGGGCCTCCGATGTGAAGGGCATGCCTGCCACCAAGGAAGACCTCCAGGTCTTTATGTCAGACATTAAAGCGGAATTCCGGAATTGCATGACGGAACTCACAGCCAAATTGGAACAAACCGAACAACGGATTGACAACGTTGAACACCGAATAGTGGAGGTTGAGGAACTGGCAGTGGACCATTCTAACTCGATGACGGAGATGCAACGTAACATCCAAGCACTAATGGATAGAACCAAAATCCTTGAATTTTAGCAAGAGGATATGGAAAACCGCTCCCAAACTTCCCGAATATGTCAGCACCCTCTTTCAATCTCTACTGCCGGATTTAGATGAAACACAACTCCTACTTAACCGCACCCACTGAATGCGCCCTCGGCAGGGATTTGACACAGACTCTCCCCCAGATGTCATCACGAGAGTTCACTTCTTCACCAATAAGGAGGCCATCTCTGTGATAGGCCGCTCAAAGAACAAGCTCCCCTTCCAGGGATCCCCACTTCCAATCTTCCAAGATCTATCGCCCCTAACCCTTCAAAAACGCAGAATGCTCCATCCTCTCACCCTTTTTCTCTGAGACCAGTTACAGATGGCTGTTTCCTACGGCGCTACAATTTTCATATAAAGGCACTCCTCGCACCATCAATCACCTCGAGGATGCGGCCTCCATTCTACGACCAGGCTCCCCCGAGGGCGCGGGGCCCTCTCTCCTGCCTCGGTCAGACCCGGCCCTGGAGCCTGGCTCCCCCAAGCCGAAACGGACCCCCTGGTCACGAGTGCAGGGATCCCGCAAACCCAGATGATGGCCCACACTTCCCTTAAGGACCACGCGGCACTGAGACTAACGGTATTCTCTTAAGCTCGCTGCGTACCCCATGCGGCCTACACCCTCCTCCAAGGTGGATGTCATCGTATTACCCTTGGAGAAAACTTTGACCATGTTGCCCAGGTCGCCCGTTGCCAGCTTGGGACACCCGGGGGACCCGCCAACAGTTATCAATCGCCCCCCCGGCCACAGTTAGGTCCTCCCGTTGGAGGCCGAAGTTTGAAGTTTGGAACTCCCGTTGGAGACTATTGTTAAAAATCATCAGCCACAGGAGCTCTAACTACGCTGACACATCGCAGCTATGGCTAACCTAGACCCCTCAAAGACCTCAGACAGCCAGCCCCCACACCAGAAACTGAAGCTTACCACTTTAAACGTTAGGGGCCTGAACTCCCCTCACAAAGAGAAAATCCATTCTGCACAGGCTGCAATCCGACGGAACCTCAATGGCTTATCAAGTACCGGTCCACGAAAGATAACATTCGCAGGGCTCTAAACCTCATAGAGGTGACCATACGAAATTCCCAGCAGCTGGCCTTACTTGCCCTGGATGCAACCAAGGCCTTCGATAAGGTGGACTGGCCATTTCTTACTCTTACCCTCGAAGCCTTTTGCTTTGGCCAAATCTTCAGGAAAATGGTCCTGGCAAATTATCAAGCTCCCAAAACCTGGCTCAGAGTCAAAGGCCACCTGCCGGACCCTATCCTTCCTACCTGCGGAACGAGGCAGGGATGCTCCCTGTCCCCCCTGCTTTTCGCCCTGGTCATGGAACCGTTGGCCCAACGGGTGCGGACAAACCAACTGATAAGCGGCCCAAAGATAGGCGCCACCCAGCACAAGATCGCCCTCTACGCGGACGACGTCTGGCTAACCGTCACAAACATCCAATCCTCCCTGAGGGCAGCTCTGGTGGAGCTCCGTAGCTTCGACAAGGTAGCGGGATTCACCATCAACTTCTCAAAATCAATAGCCCTCGGTGTGGGCCTGAGCCAGGACTAAAGGTTTGCCCTGGAGAAGCAAAGCCCGTTCCAATGGAGCACCGAAGCAATCCCATACCTGGGGGTCCGGATCCCGGCACAGCCAACAAAAGTCTACTAGGCCAACTTCCCCCCGCTCTTTGAGGAATTGGAGAAGGACCTCACGCGCTGGCGGTCACAGGAAATCTCCCTGCTGGGCCGTATAACGACTTGCAAAATGAACCTCCTTCCCCGCTTTCTATACGCCTGCGCTTCCCTTCCCGTCTCGATCCCCCTTCTCCCCATCATGGAGCTTCAACAGAAAATGATTGACTTTATATGGAAGGGCAAGAAAGCGATGATTCCACGGAAAACGATGATGGCCAGCGCTAGACTGGGAGGGTTAGGGGTCCCGGACCTCCTCAAGTATCATATTGCAGCGCGGCGGGCCCACCTCCAGGCATGGGGACTGGCCTCAGGTCGCCCAAAGTGGGTGGACATCGAACAATCTCGCCTATCCCTGCCTCTTGGCTTCTTCCCGTTCCTCCCCAACGCCTTGTGCCGGAGTTGGCCAGATGTGCTGATGGCCACGAAAAACTCAATAAAGGCATGGGAGTGGGCCCGCAGATACAGAGGGATCCCAAGCGACATGAGCGCGCTCTCCCCAATCTTCCACAACCCGGCCTTCTCCCCAGGAGCTCATCCAGCAAACTTCAGGAACTGGGTCGCAGGAGGACTTGAATCGGTGGGACAGCTCTTCGCAGGAGACTCCCCCCTTAACTTCGAACAATGCAAATCCTCCTTTCAGCTAGCAGAGATGGACAGATTCTCCTATGCCCAACTAAGACAGTGGTGCTCCAACCCCCAGACCCGGATGGCAGCAGCTCGGTCCTCACTCCCTTGGAACTCAGAGGCTGACCTGCCTACCCGAGGGACGATTTCCGCCCTCTACAAGCTACTGCTGGACGACCCCCTTCTCTCTAAACCCTCCTACATGTCCCTGTGGGAGGCAGACCTGGGTCATGCTATAGAGGACCAATCCTGGGTGGATATCTGGACCAGGACGCGCATGGCATCCCGCTGCATCACCAACCGGGAATGCGCCCACAAACTGCTTTTGCGATGGTACTACCCCCCCTTTTCGTCTTCACCACTTCCAACAAGCCCTGGACCCTCACTGCTGGCGTCTATGCGGCCACTTGGGATCCTACTTCCACTTGTGGTGGACCTGCCCTAAGGTAAAGGAGTTTTGGACCCAATGCCTCGCCACTATAAAAGGCATCACCCAAGTGACCATTCCGCTAACACCCGAACAGGTCCTTCTTGGGATCCCGCAACCGGACGCTTACCCGAGAATGAGGAGGAGGGCCACGCTGACCACTCAACTCTTGCTGGCTGCCAAAATCACGGTAGCCCGCACCTGGAAAACTGCGGAAGGCCCCCTCATGCCCCTATGGTGAATCAAACTCTGGGACATCCTAATAGCTGAAAAGGTCACAGCAGCTAAGGTGGGCAGACTCTATCGTTTCTTGGACATCTGGGCCCCGGTCCTAGATTATGACTAGAAATATCCGGCGCTCACTTTTAAGACGCGCCTGATCGCGAACGCTCTCCATTCAATGGGGTACATCTCGCCGCCTGGCGGAACGGAATGAGGCCCGGGAACAATGCCTTCTGCAGGCGTAAGGGTTGGGGGGAGAGGGGCATTTCAAATGTCACATGCTGTCTGTAACAAATGTAAGTTTACCATGCTTGCTCCTGTGCGCTGTTAATAAATAAACAAGTTTAAAAAAAAAGAAGGTTAGGGACTTGGGCTTCTACAAAATAGGTGATTTTAGTAATCCAAGGTAATAAGGAGCCCAAGGAATTTTTAGGAAGATAAGCAGAGCAAACATCTCTCTAACAGATAGTAGGTTTCATGTTTTTAATCACATCAGCGACCTCACTTTTCCTCCTGAAAATGTACCATCACTAAAACTCCACCAAGAATCGTGTTCTGAGATAACAGCAGACACGTCCTGGTGGGATTTTGGTGATGGCAAGTATTCTGAACAAATTCGTCGTGCATAGAATGACACCAATTATGATCAATTTGAATATTGCAAAGGCGATTTTCCTTCTAATTCACGTAGCATAGCCAACACTTCCAAGAAATTGGATTTTGTGGCAGTAATTTGCTCAGTATATCTCGTCTCCTTCACTTCCACAATGACCTTCTTACAATCATTAATAGTATATCTATGTGACACCAGGGAAGCAGCACATGGATTTTTCCGCCACAAATGTTCTCGAGCATGCTTCTATTTCCTGGAAGTGATGAATTTGTCATTAAACCAGGTATTCCTTTTAGTATTGTTGCTAGGGTATCAAAGGCTTCCATAGTAATCTGTTGAACATTTCTAATGAGATCTGTCCAATCAATGGTCAGAGAAAGTTTTTCTAGCTCAGGTAAAACAAGGGTTACAAAAGCATCAGGAGTGACTTTCTTAGCATTCCTGACCAATATATATATTTTTTTTAAAATAAGTACTTGGGCAGGAAAAGATGTAGGGAGCAGAGTATTAAAATACATTAAAAAATTGTATGACCAGGGACATTCCGACACGGACACAGATGAGATAGTGAGGTTCCGGGACAAAACCCAGTCAAGTGTATTGCCTTCTGAATGAGTAGGAGTTTGGACGTCTTGTGAAATTCCAAGAGATTCAAGGGTATTTATAAGAGAAGAGGCATCAGTATCTGCAGTATTTTCCCATAAATAAAAATCACCAAGAAGAAGCACTGCTGAAGAGGATTTCAAAGATTCATTAAGGGATGATACTAATTGTTCTTCGAAGTCTGGGGTTTTCGTTTGAGCTCTATATAAAACAAAAATACTCACAAGGTGGTAGAATTAACATTTAACTTTACGAATAAGAGCTCACAAGGATCAATCTTTGCTGTGTTCACACTATAAATTTTAAAATCCTCTTTGAAATGCGACACCCGAGAGCTAGTTTGATCTATTCTAAGAAGACTATAGCCCTCAGTGGTGGCAAAGAGAGCATCATAAGAGGTGTTGTGTAGAAGTACAATGGAAGTGCCTACCTGTAGCACTGAGACATGCTCATACGACTCGCAAAGTGCTTCACCTCCGAACATGACCTTACTGTGAACTGGTGCAATCCGGCCACAAGTGCCCGCACAAACACGCCTGGATATGTGATTAAGTATGCTGAGGTAGATGGGAACTTTAGTCCCTAGTAAGAGCAAAGTTTAAAATCAATCCAAAATAAAGGTTTAAGCTATACCTTTCCCTTATGTCTGTCAGTCAACAACACCTGGTAAATACCAATACTATAAAACATATTTCAAACGGATTTAAGCTAAGAACCATAAAATCCCTGGAAGAGTTTAAAATTGTAAAGCAACAAAGTGACGATATACAACAAGTGATAATCTAAGAGGCACCTTGATACCACAGCCCTTACACACCTGGATATATGATTAAGTATGCTAGGGTAGATGGGAACTGTAGTGCCTAGAACGAGCAACTTTTAAAATTAATGAACCCATGCAGTCTCAGCTGCAACTCCTGTGTCTCCGTTGCTACTCCTGTGTAAAAAATGTCTTTAGTTTTTTTGTTCTTATTTTTAAAACTAGCTGCGGGTAGCCCTCGGGCCCTTCTGCCCTCTTTGCACCCCTTGCTATGGCTGCTTCCTTTACAAAATAAAGGTGTGACATAATGGTATCGTTTGGTGTGCAGTGTTAGGTCGGGTGCTGTGCCGCCGCCCTGGCCTCCTGAGTGCTGAAAATTGCCACTGCATGTGGTTTCGATTTATTTCCCCGGGGGGCAGGCCGCCCATGCCCAGACTTTCTGGAGCCTTAGCTGACACAAGTGCTCTCGAGGAGGCAGGTGTAGGGCACATTTGGTATAATGTAGCAATTTAGCTGCCTGGTCTGCCCCCAGCCCAGAAGATAGAAGTGTAGCCTGCCTGGGAGAGACCACCATTGTCCAGTTCTTCCTGTTCTGAGGACCTGAGTGACCATCTGACTCTTACAGTCTAGTGTCAGACCCCTCACCTACCGGCCTGCCTGCCGCCCCCTACCCATTTTGTGTGCATATATCATACCGTTGTACCCGGGCCTGGCTGACTTGCTGGCCCCAAGAAATGAACTTGTGAAGATGGCACAGTCAGAGAGAGCATGTGAGGTGGTGGTGGATGCTGGTGGTGAATATGTGTGAGCCGTGTTAGAGACAAATGAAAGAAGCATGCATGGATGGTGAGGTGATTCAGAGTGACTTTACTGTGTGACTGTCACTGTCCGTGAGGTGAGTGACTCACTGAGCCTGACTGAGTTGAGTAGTAGTGCATTGCATTCACTGGTTTGGGTAGTAGGGAGGTAGGTAGGCATTTAGCCCCAGTACCCCCCACACACAATAGACCAAGAGAAAATACTGCAGACTCAACTGTAGGAAAAGAGGGGACGGCTATTGTGAGTCATATGTATAGTCATACATAGCTTGCATTGCTGCAGCAGTGCCACTACTTCATTGCCTATTCTGTTGGTGCTAAAGGGCACCAATTAGTGCCAATACAACATCCTCCCCCTGAGGCATGCTTTAAAGTTCAATTGAGCTAGACACGGCACAGTGTGACTTAGTTCTGCCAGGGAACAAGGATGTGGGAGAAGGGGGGGGCAATATCAGTCAACCGCAAGCCTGAGACAAGACAACCTAGAATACGTGGCAAGATTTACATTTGGCAACCTCCCATATGGCCTATAATGTTGTTGTACTTGAACTCCATCTGTAAGGGTGCCCTGAAAAATCTAATCCAGAGGCTCCACTCCAGGTGCTTCAGAAAAAATGGCAAAGTCTGTTTACCAGTGCACTTTACACGCCCCATGATACCCAAATCTTGTGCCACATTCACTGGCTCCCACTACCAGCTAGAATGAAATGTAAGGGTGCCATTACTGTCTTCAAATGTATACAAAGTACCCCTGCCCCAATTTCATGGCCTGCATAATGAGTCATAAAATATCTACATACATCTGCGTCCGTCAATGATGATGCTTACTATTCCACCAATGTCTGATCTGCAGCCAGCAGAGTGATGCCAAGGTCAAGAACTGATATTGCTGGAGGTTGTTTATTTCTGCCATAGTGACACCAAAAACACCTGCAAGCCGACACCTCACAGAATCACCTCCAAAACTGTAAAAAAATAAACTGTTTTAATCAAGGCTGTCTCATTTAAACCAGTGGTGTGATCTTGGACAAATCCTTTTTAGGTCTTGATTTCCTGAAAACCCTCCATGGTTGCCTTAACATATATCTGTGTTTCTGAAGTGTGTAGCCAAAACGGCTGTTGGAACTAAAAGTGTACCATGACTATGAGCAGGGAAGGTTTACACACATTTCTTTATGAAAGGCACTCCTCTTTAAATAGTTTATCTCTGGCATACTAAAGCCACCCTTGTTTGCTGCATTTGGCACTCATGCTAGTCTTAGTTGTAAAAAAGAGTATCAGTTATCTGCTGCTTCAAGTTTACGGGCATTGTGCAAGAAGTGCTCCTCAGTGCACTATGTTCACTATGCAATAGAAGATGCCCCCACCGTCTAGCTAATGCTACCTCACAGAATGGTCGACATACCTGCTATATTCCAATCGGAAGATGTTGGTCCAGTCATGTGTTTTTACGTGCATTCTTTGACTGATAGTCTTTTATTTCTCCATTCTAAACACATGGCTACAATTCCCAGAACGCATTGCAAAGAAAAAAACATGGCTATGCTACTATCTTCCATATGGAATGTAGCATATTTTCATGGATGGGCTGCGGTACGCAATACCACTGGGCAGAAACACACATTGGCACAAGCAGTGAGATGTACCCCTGGCAATTTCTGTATTATCTGCCTTCTCTCTGCATCGAATTCCCTCCTTGCCCCTTACCGACATTAAAGTAGCAGTCACCTCCACCATTTTGTATGGCAAAATCATCAAGAAACTTTTTCCTAGCACATATAAGTGTTTAATGCGGGAAGTCTTTTAACTTATCCCAAGAAAGACTGCAATTTGCTTGGACAACAGGAAATTCCCTCCAGACTATTTTTGCTGTAGAATGATGTTAAATTGCCTCTTTTTGCTGGATACTCCCATGAGATGCGGGAGACTCAGTTGGCAGGACTGCTGTCAGCAGGTGGTAAAGCCTGGCGACACCGGGCATCCTAATGTGGAATCAACTTCTGTATTCTCTTTGGGCAGCAGCTGAGTTCACAGGCTGTAAAAGCTCTTTAAAACGTTTTTGTTCTGGGAATATTGATCTCAATATTTCTCAATATATTGGGTGTTCATTAAGGGCACAAGTGATGTAATTTCTGCACAGTTCAACGTGTCTTTCGACAGCTGGAAGTGTATTTTTGCATTACAAAGTCAGTGCAAATTCAGTACAAAGTCATTTTTGCAGTACAAAATGACTTTGCACGGCAAAAATTCACTGTGCACATGTTCATGAATCAGGGATTGTGTCGGCAGTGCAAAGTCACTTTTCAGCAGTGCAAAGTCACTTTGAACCATGCACAAAATTCCATGAATCGGGCCCACCCTGTTTTCCATTTCAGCAGCAACAGTCTGTCACCGGCCGGTTGACAGTGCTTTATTGCCTTACGGTTGTTGGCGCTAAACACACTGAAATGCTACATTTGGTGAACCATTCATGTATGAAATGTTTATCATATTACTGTGATATCGTCGGATGTATTTGAACCAGACCTGGAGAAAAACCTTATTTCTGCCCCTTGTCCGCATAATTATAAAGTGCTTTTATTTAATTGTACCCACCAAGGGACCTTTGAACTTAGACGGACACCTAGCTAACCATAGGTATACGCACGTTCAGTTCTGGTGCCCTGACACACACGTATATATTTGCCACTGTAATTATTTTTTGGGGTGGAAGCTCATGTTTATTGTTTGAGTGCATTGATCTCCAATCCCATTGTACAACAAATTTCATTGAATAAATCTCATCCTTTTTACACACCACCTGGAGGCTTACAGATGAGCAATGTATCATCTGGAAATAGTAACACACTGAAATACCCCCCTTCTAATCTAAATCTAAATTTTGTGTTTTCTTTTTTTGCGTTTCCATGGCTCTATCTTTAATGCTGCTCTTAGTCTGCTTTTTGGAACAGTCTTTTACATACTTTTTCTCCTGCAACCTTTTACCGAACGAAGAAAGTTACCTTTAATACGTTGACAGCACAAAGAGATGTATTGATCATTCCAGTAGCTAAATGCATGTCCTCTTCCATCTTTTGTCATTTACACTGTAGGAATTGGAGGCCATTTTGAAATAATTTCTACAAGTTCCAAAATGTCAAAATGTCAAAGACAAAAGAGATAGTAAACTGCCAATGTCGACTCAAGAATTCTTCATGTTGCCTCGGATGCTCCTAGGCAGTGCTCTTCAAACTATAGGGTGGTCTTCCCTGTGCGGGGGAGGGGCATAGCTGTTGGGAGCATGAGGGCGTGAATGTTGGGTTCTTGAAAGGCATTATGCCTGCTATTAATAGAGAACGTAAGCAGTTATAGTTTGTTGGAGGGGGGCAGAAAACAATATTTTTACTGAACAGAAATTGAAAAACACACTGTCCTAGGGTCATCATACTTTAATATCCTACAATGGAACAAATTCATTTTCCTGAAATCCCATTTTCGTTTCAGCTACCTGAATCTTGAAAATGAAAATCTTTCGGGGAACATTCTGCTTCAATGGGTTAATAATGGGTTTATTAGCTGCATGCTAATAAATATTTTGGGATTACAATGGCATGCTGAAATAATGTGTTACTTAGAAGGGTTTATTTATTGCTATGACTAACAATAATTAGATTGCTTTGTACATAAAACCTCTAACCTTTAAGGAGTTCACAAAGCAGTGCCTAGAGGAATACCAATCCCACTTAACATGATCAAAGAGCCGCTAAGTGCTACCTTTTGTGCACTTTATCAAACATGTGTTTAGCGCCTCTTAGATAAATGTATCTCTTTACACTCAAAGATAATGAAGCACGTACTGAGTGAAAAGTGCAGCCTCTTTGATAATCCGAGTCCAGAAAGATACTCAGAATTCTCTTTTTGAGTAAGTCCTATTCACTTAACTAATAACCACTGAGGCCTGCGCTGACAATAGTTAACCCACTAGCTGTCCTGCCACCTGGTTGTATTATTGAAGCCTCTCTACACTTATTCCTCCCCCCTGTGCTTTTATTGCACATGTGGGTTCCAATTAAGTCAAACCTCTTAGAAAGAGCCTAGTCCTTTGCCTACACCTCCTTCCTTGGAAGTGTTCTGAATCAGCCATGTCCCTAGTTGGCACTATACAAACCACAAATAAATACATACATAAAAAATTAGTAGAATATTCAGTTTTGGTGGTGCGACATATCATCTTTCTCCACGCTTGAACACCTGTACATTGATTCTTCAAATTCCTGTTCAGGCATTTATTTTCCTGAAAGAGTCCATGTTTTTAGATATTTAGTTGCTTTAATTCCATTCTCATGGCTGATTTGGTGCTTAAAATGTGGTTGCACAAGGACAATCAACATTTCAAACTGTTTCTCTGCCATTAAATATTGGATGGCTTTGCATTTTCTGATGTTACACTGTACCAAAACAGAGGTGCACTTCTTTCCCAACGAAAGGCCTCTCCCATCTCTTCCTCTGCGTATCCAGTTCCCACCTGACATTCTCCCTTATTCTTCTTGAGCTAGAAAACTCAGTGTCATCTATAGCCCTTCTCACAACTTCCCAACTTTAATCTCCAAAACTGAAACAGCACGTCACCTCAACCTCCTAAATATTACGAAAGTCAGGCACCTCCATCCTTTCAACACTGCCAAGCATCTCCTAATCACTCTGGTCTACTCTAAACTGAACTACTGTGCCAGCATCCTCTTTGGTCTCCCTAACTATGCTTTCTGTCCTCTCGACAATATCATTAACTTTGCTATCAGGATTCTCTTTGAGCTCCCTCACTTCACACCTACTTACTCGTACCGTCACCAGGCTGGATGGCTGATGATGCAAAATAGGGCCAGATTTAAATGACCTCTCCTGGTTCACATATCTAGCCACATTAATGCACCACTGTATCTATCCTTGTCTATCCAACTCTATCTCTGCCTCCTCAAATACTCTTGTGGCTCCTCACACTCCCTGTGCTTCCTCTCGCTTCCGCTTTTTCTCTATTCTTGCTCCACTTGGATGGAATTCTCTTCACCCAGACATCCAAGAAGCAGTCCACATGGATCTGTTCAAAACCAAACTAAAGGCTTACCTCATTGCCTCCAAGTTACCCTCTAAACCTACACCTCATCTGCCTTATTGCTTTAATTTTTCCCTCTTCTCTGACCTGACTCTGTCCCTCACTTCCTCTGCCTCCACTCTAGCACTTCACCCATCATGGTCACATCCCGAGCACTCCTAGTTGTAGCACCTACCTGCACTCTAAAATGTTTAGGTCCCCGAACTTACTTGTAAAGGGTGACAAAAACTTCTGGTTCGATTTCTCTGAATGCGACATCACATGAACCTTCAACAACGGTTTCACTACATCAGAGTTTTTCTCCATTGATTACTGAAGTTTATCAGACTCATGGACTTTAGCAAATGCAAGTCTTTTCGAGAATCTCAAATAATTATATTTTCACATCCTCAACATTTGGGCTGATCTCACAACTTTATTGTTGATTTTAGATTACTGCTGCACGAAATCAGCCATATTGGAATATTGTCTCAAGGCACCAACTGGGCATATAGTGTTATGACATACTGTGATAAATGGCCATATTAAAATCTGTCTTTACTATGCTATCTGGGCAATCTACAATTGGGCCTTATTGGAATAATTTTGCATGCTGGAAGTTTTCATATTGTGGAAATTAGTCATACTGAAATCTGCCATATTATTGTAACTGTGCAAAAGGAAATCTGGATCGATTGTGGTAGCTGACGATAAGTAAATCTGGCATTGATATTGCATTTGTCCTCAGTGTTCTAAGTGGGAATAATAGAATTTGATCTAACTGTGATTACTTTTCACACTTGAATGAGTGTGTGCCTTGTTGACAGTGCATACTGTAATCCACCCTTGCTGTGCTAACTGTACCTTTGGGATATGGCCTTACTCGACTTTCTGACAAAATTGAACCTTTCCCTACCCTTCCATCACAGCACACCATCTGCAATTTCTGTGCCAACTGGTTGTACTAGAATCGGAACCTTGCTGTTCTAACTGGGGTTACATTAATCAGTCCTTTTTGTGGTAATTGGTACTGTGAATCAGACCTTGCAGTGATGCATGGAATGCTGAAATCCCACCTTACTATACATACCATATCTTTATTATCTGGCTTCATTCTGCCATTTGGTTATATTTCTTATTGGCACAATTTTGCCAGCTTAAGCATGGTGAAATCTGGGCTTACTATACTAAGTAGATACAATTGAATATTGCATTACTGTGGTAACTGGACATATTGGAAAATCCTTTCACTATAGTAACTTCTAATACAGTAATCTGACACTTTTGGGTTTGCGGTGAAAATCATGGTGCTTACTGGGTTGAATTGAAAGTAGCACTACTGTTCTAATTGGCCCCATGACACCTGGACTAACTGAGCTAACTGGGTGTTTTGGAATCTTGCCTTAGTATGGTACTTGAATAAGGGAATCAGACACTGCTGTGATAACTGGGTGTAACAGTATGTGGCTTTTAAAAAGTAATCTGGGTAGTACATAGCCATACTGTCTTAATGGGGCATAGTAGATTCTGGTTTTGTGTTGTCAACTGGGCATATTGGGATTTGGCCTTACTGGGAATAACTGGTGCGTGTGCTAGCTGTGTGCCCTGTCCTGTGATTACTGGAAGGAGGTTCTGTTTCACCCCTGCTCTGCTACTCAGTCCTTGGCATACAACATCCTGAGTCCTCATTCTATTGCCAGGAAATAAGGAGGACTTGCCTTCCAAAACACTGCGCATGCACGGAGCGCTGCACAGTGTCCTGGCTGTGTGTCCTGTGATTACTGGAAGGAGGGTTAGGCAGAATCATATGCAATACCCTTTGAGAACACCACACACAATTAAGACTACAAGTGACAATATAAATTCACCTTTGGTACAAGACTGTACTAAACAGTAAATTGGTAGCGATGGCTGAGCAGCCAGACTTATCTCAAGAGTAAAGTAAGCAGTATCAGAAGTTAGACAAAGGACAGCAATTACTATGGTTCAAATAAACACTGACTCAAGTTTTCTGAATAAAAGAATATACATTTATTTAAAACATCATTTGTAAAACAGATCACTAAAGTAAAGCAGCAGAAAATAACAATCGTAATACACTACACACCACCCAATGAATTCTGGACAAGATAATCGCAAAATGAAGTGTGAGCAAAATGGCACTCCAGCAATTTAAAAAGGGAGGGAAAGGCACGGTTATTCAAAATCAAGCAGCACCAACAAGTAAGTAGGCAGGGCAATCTAGAAAAGGCTTACTACAATGAGGATTGAAATCAATAGGCCTGGGCCAATGTTAAGGGTTCAGAGTCTTTGCAGATGATCACACAGTTCAGAATAGTTTGAGGTTAAGTTTTTGCCAAGAGTTCAAAACAAATTTGGTCGGAAGAAAAGTTACTTAAAAGAGTAGAGAAAGACAAGCCCTCGGATTAGTGAATGATTTCAAACACTTTCACCACTGTTGGACGGAATAAACGACCAGATTTGAAAAGTACCTTAGTAGAAGAAGAATGCAGTAGCTGAGGCAGAAGTTCCTGGCAGATCCTGCAGGCTCACGGTTCCTGAAGCGACTGTCAGACTGACACAAAGGAGGAAGACTGGAGGGTCCTGCACTGCCCAGGGAAGAAACCAGCAGCAGAGCAAAGCAACAAATAAAAGGTGTGCTCCCTGAAACTCAAACAGGGTCCAGTCCTCCTGGCTATCCGGTTCACTGCAGTGATGCATAGCAAATTCGACCAGGGGAGGGAGTCCTTGTTTGGTGTTTGGTGAACTATTTGGTGCCACCAGCTCAGGGGAAGAAGATTCCTTGCAGATCTTCTCTGTCGTCGAAGTGTAGGAGATTCGGACCTGCAGCAGGGCTTCACCGGTAGGTTCAGTATTTGCAGTAGTCCTCTTCCTTCAGCTTCTCTTCGGTTCTCTTGATCCAGTGGCGACTCTGCCTTCCATGTCCCAGAGACCTGTTTTTTATGCAGTTTTCCCCCATTCGCAGAGCCTGCCTGTCAATCACACAGCAGGGTGGCTGTCCTGGCAGGACTGTCAACTAGCCAATCAAACAAGAGTGTGACTTCGGTCTCCAAGGATGCCCTGTGCAGGGGGCCTAAACCCCTCCCACCCATTCAGCCCACCCAGACACTCAGGCGCCTAAGGAGGGCTTCTGTGCAGAAGCCCAACAAAGTACGACGAACAAAGGAACCAAACCTGGTTTGGCTTGCAGAGTAAAACACAAGAAAGACCTTTACAAACAGAAATGGCAAATAAACCCAGCCGGAACCAAATAAAATTAAATGGGGTCCAGCGGATTAAAGTTCGAGGCTACTAACTTAGCCTAAAACAATGCCAAGGCTGTTTTCATAGATCGTGGTAGGTAGATACTACTGCCACCAGCCAAATCTTAAAGAAAGAGAAACGAAATAATGTTCAATGAGAAACAGACAAAAAGTCTGTGAATTTAAAAAGACTAATAAAGTCAATGGCAACTTTACATGTTCTGGGTGACAGTAGTCAGTCCCAGTAAATGGAGTTTAAAGTGGGAAGTCTGAAAAAGACAACCCCGTGTCACTGTACTAAAGGTGTTGTGTGACACACAGTAAAAAAGATGATGCCTATGCAGTAGGTGAGACTCCATAGTCTATGAACACAAAAAGGTGAAACACACAGCAAAACCCATGTAAGAGTGGGTAAAAAGGCTCACACTCTTACAAGGTGAAAAAAATAAATCCTAAAAATCCAGCAAAGCTGCTGGGGGACTCAGTAGGTAAGAGAAATTAGCCATTCTGGAGAATTCTCCCTAACAAGGAGGTTCTGTTTCACCCCTGCTCTGCTACTCAATCCTTGGCGTGCAACATCCTGAGTCCTCTTACTATTACCTAGAAATAACGAGGACTTGCCTTCAAAAACACAGCACATGCACAGAGTGCTAGCTGTGTGTCCTGTGATTACTGGAAGGAGGTTCTGTTTCACCCTTGCTCTGCTTCTCAAACCTTGGCGTGCAAAATCCGGAGTACTCTTTCTATCACCCTGAAATAATGAGGACTTGCTAGCTGTGTGTCCTGTGTCTTGTGTCTGGTGGATGGAGTATGGCGAGTGGAAACTGTTCCTTATCTCGCTGTGTTGGTAAGACTAGCACCATCTTTCATGATTGTTATATAGCTTGACTATGGCACACAATGTGATTGGATCATTTGAAAACTGTGCGTTGCCAAACCAAGCCGCCATTCACAGAGGGCACTGACTTTGTTGCAGAACAATCCGTGAATTTTGCTTTACTCAAGTAAACATTGTTATAAAGGCTTTGTCGGAGCGTTGTGTTACAACGGTGACCCAGCTATTACTTCTCAGATATACTCGAGAAAAATGATTAATGAATCTCTGATAACTTTGACATATGGGGAGTCATTCTGAGTTGGGTGGTAGGGGGTTAACAGCACTGGTAAGGATGCCAGTGCCAATAACCCCCTATCGCCCTATTCCAAGGTCCTTTAGCGGGTTCCACCAGGAATGCCTGGTCTGACCAGCCGTTCTTAGAGGGACCCGTTAAGGGACCTTGGAGCTAATAACGGGCCCGCTATTTGCGGGCCCGTTATTAGTGTCTTCCCCGTTCCAAGTGAGCCCTATGGGGGTTCGAATGGGAATGGGGAATGGTATTCAGCATGGGGACTTACCGGGTCTGCATAGGTCGGAATGTCCCTGTAAGACTCCATTCCGCCTACCCGGACCCGAGCTTGGAGGCTGTTAGCACCATGGCTACCTCCAAACTCGGAATGATCCCCATAATCTCATATTCTGATCACTTGGCTGTGACTGAGGAGCTTTTTGCTCTTTAAACAGCGTCAGAAGTATTTTGAGCTTGGAGCTATTCTAATCACTCGGCTGTGACTGCGGAGCTTTTTGCTCTTTGAACTGCGTCAGATCTATTTTGACTTCTGGTGCTATTCTGATTACTCGGCTGTGACTGCAGAGCTTTTTGCTCTTTGAACAGCGTCTGAAGTAGCTTGAGTTTGGACCCATCTGGAGGTCTTATTGAGCACCTGTTGTGACTGTGAGCGGTATTTTGTTGGGACTTGAAGTACACTTTTGGCTGTGACTGTGGAGTTGCCCCCTTGAGCAGCCAAGGAGGTTTTGGATTGTGCCTAGTTGTTATTGTGATTTTCTTTTGGTGCAAGTTGGAAAATCAAGCTTTGTAAATTTGTTAAACTGCTTACTCCCAATTCATGAAACATATTCCATATTCCTTGAGAACAGGAATGCCCAATAACATGATAGTAGTATCATGTGCTTCAGTGGTTCTGGCAGTGCGCTCAACAGGACAGCACGTCGCAGGGATCACCGAACATGCTTCCCAGTGTTAGAGCATTGGGAGCAGCAGGGTCAGACAAGGACCAGTGAGGGCTCTACGTGGGTGAACACAGCGCCTATAGACTGGGAAGGCAACCTGAATGAACGCTTTTCCCACAACACTGGATTTCATCAGTAGAAATATTAAAACAATTCCTCAAGATTCTATCTGGAGCCACATCTAAATATACTGTAACTACGCAGGCCTTGCAAGCTGTTCCAACACTATGGGATCACTTCGACCAACTGATTTGTGACATACCTAGGACCGGATCTGACACTAGAGATTATAGCCCTTGCAGAGTCCCCAATTTGATGCCCTGAAGAAAGTGGCCGAAATAGTTTCTGTTACCGACGAAACGTGAAGATCAGAGAGACCTACTCTTTTTTAGGGGTCCCCCTCACGTTTTAGTTCTTATTGGTTAGGAGCTTCCACGTTGGCGAGGCAGAGATATCTTGCACTTCGTGACCCTGCAAAATGGTCTACTAATTTGGGATATGGTCTAAACACTGTAGGAATAATTGGTTTTAGGCCTCCCCATTTACAGCACTAATAGTACAAGAATGAACATTTATTTGGACTGATTATGTTTTTGTTTAATAATATAAATATTGTTATTCAGCATATGTAGCATGAGCATTGAAGAATCATATTTGATTGTTAATTAACAATGGGAATTATTTGAATCTGGCACCTTTTGGAAGAAGTTTTGTTCTGTTTTTTTATTTAAATTTGCCACTTTTAGGATTAAGTTTCATTCGCATTTAGATGGTCATTTATTTGGAATCATGTATTCATTTAACATTTCTCTTACATATCTATGTACAAGAAAAACATTAATGAATTGATTAAAAATATCATTAATTAAAAAAATCACTTTTGCATAAAGTGGGTGACTTTCGTCAGACTAATTTCTCCATAGACTCCTTAAGATTAAGAGATGTGATCAGAAGCTATATATTTTATGCATTTGACATGATAGACAGGGATACATAGATTTTGGTTATCAGTGGTTCTGAAGTCAACTCCGTTGAAATCATCTTCAGCGAATGCAGTTAAACGCAAACTGCTTGGGAAATCAGGTACAGCACACAATAAAAAGGCGTGTGCGGGTGATACTCGTCCGGGTACTGTTAATATCGCACAAGAACTTGATGGCGATGAAACACTCAGTTCTAAAGTGCCAACACACAAGAGTGCTAAAGATTCTGAGAGTTGTGACCCATTTAGTATAACTATTTCTGATGCACAGATGATGCTGGTGGATGGACAACAACCTTTAGCCCTTGACACCACGAATTAACCAACCAAGAGGAGTTGGTTGTCCAGCAATTTCCAGCATCATCAATTAGTCTATCTGCATCTGAGGACATTAACTTAGAGACAATCACTAATTTGACATCTGCTTCTATTAATACTTTACCAGCTATTGTGGATCAGTCTGTTGAAAATATTTCTATTATAGCGTTTTCCTCCCTTATTGACTCTGAGGCCAAGAGTCTTTATCAATCTCCGAGTTTGTTTGAAAATCTCATTCAGGATGCAGTATTATCCACCTCATGTTTATTCCTGAATAGAACTCAGCGGTCAGGCAATTGCCTGCATCCCTTTTGTTGCCTGTAACACCGATAAAATCTCAAACTGTTTTGTTAGAGATCACCTTGAATGACATGCACATGACGATTGTATCATTGACAAAATAGTTTGAAACATTAGATTGTACGATCACCCAACAAACCAAACAAATAGACCAGATTGTGCATTGGATGAATTATCTTGTAAAAGATAAAGGGCCTCATTATGAGGTTGGAGGTAGCAATGGCGCTATTAGCTCCATGGCTGCCTCCAAACTCGTTCCGACTCCGCCCTGGTGAATGGAGCAATTACCGGTCCATTCCAAGGTTGGCAGGACCGGTAATTCCCCATTTACCAGGGCCCTTCCCCATTGCCATTTTAGCCCCCATTGGGCTCAATGGGAATGGGGAAGGCGCTAATAACGGTACCGCAAATTGCGGTACCGTTATTAGCTCCTGAGTCGCTTTGCGGGTCCCGTCCTTAATGCCTGGAAAAACCAGGCGTTAAGGGAGGACCCGCAAAGGGAACCCGTAGTAGGACGGTAAGGGATTACTGGCACTGGTGCCCTTACTGGAGCCGGTAATCCCTTACCACCCACCTCATAATGAGGCCCAAAGGGTCTGTAAAACAGGGAGGGGCATGCTGGTCATAATCTAAAAATCTAAGCACTATGCCCCAAAGTGTGACACATACATGAAAATGTATGTGTGCATGACCACACTATCAGTGAGAGTGTAGTACCTGTATTTACTATAATAATTGGCCCTGTTGAAGATAACCAAGCTGAAAGCATCTTGCCTCCTGCTATTGTAACATCAACCCAGGCAAATGTGGTAGAGGCTTTGAACCACATACTCCCAGTTACATACAACTTATTTAATAAAAAGACCAAAAAGAGAAATCCATAGACCTCCTGTGTGGGGAAAAAACAAGAATCAAAAAGGTACTCTACCTCAATCTTGACCCAGTATCAAACAATTCACTAAGCATATAACTTCTACGTACTTTTCCTCAAGTTTAACTTGTGCTGTACTTTCTAAGTATACAAGTATGGCGGTAAATCAGAGTGACGCTTCTGGCTCACAGTTACATCATGCGAGTGGCTATCCTCCACTGAATGATTTGGTGCCTGCTATAATGGATTCGCAAGAAAACACCACACCCCAAGCTAACAGTTCTCCTGTGACCTCTGTACCTTTTCATAAAACAATTGATCTGACCGAGAATTTGGTGCTATTATCTGAAAAAGATCAGACGGCACATGAGATGATTCTGTCAGACATTAGAGTTCAAATCGATATATCGATTGAGAAATATGTAAAACTACAATAATTGAGTGTGCCCCCTAGTGTATTGACACACAACTCTTTAAAGATTGACACTGGCTCTGACGTGGTAGGTACCCACTGTTAGGGAGAATTCTCTGTTTAGGCTGAATTTCCTAACCTAGTGAGTCCCCCAGCAGCTTTGCTGGATATTTGGGGTTTCTTATTTTTCTCCTGCCAAGAGTGAGACTCTTTTACCCTCACTCTTGGGCATGATTTGAGTGTGTTTCTTTGACTCTAGATGTGTTTAATGGGCTATGGAGTCTCTTACTCCATAGGGCTTCATGTGTTTTTGTGATGTGTGTTACACAGCACCCTCAGTGCAGTAACACAGGGGTGTCATAGTGACCCCCCAGTATAGACTCCATACCCTGGGACTGACTACTGTCTCCCAGGGCATGTAAAGTCACCATTGACTTTACTAGTCTTAAATTCTGAACAGAACCAGTACAAACCATCATATTGTGGACGTACTGGCTGGGGCAATTCGATTGCCCCGGGGTCTGTTAGTCGAGGGGGCACGTCTCCGTCCCCCCTGATCGAGTTTTGGCTGGTGGCAGTGGATACTACTTTTTATATTCACCCGCAAATATTTCTCTATGGGATTTTCCCATTGTTTGAGGCTACTATCTTTATTTATTTAGTTACGATAGCCTCGAACATACCGCCGGTTTATTTAATTATTATTAATTCTCCGGTTGATATTTTCTGCCAAAACCCGGTTCTAAAATGGCGTTTGTGTTCTCTTCTGTGACTCCAACCCAAGTCGAGCCCTTTGTTCCACTTTTTGGCTGGCTTCTCCACAGAAGCCCTCCAAAGTGGTGCCACTCTGTCTGGGGTACTTAGGAGGGGTGGAGGGGGATTTAGGCACCCTGGACTGAGTTGCCTAGGCAACTCAAGTCGCACTCCGTCCTGATTGGCCCAAGTGGTGAGCCGGCCGGCTCACAACTTAGCATGTTTGAGTGACAGCTAGGCTGAGTGAATGGGGGTTTTCTGCATAAAAGCAGGGCTTTGGGGACTGGAACTTCAGAAGTAGCCACAGGACCTAAGAATCCGAAGAGGGAGAAGCTGAGCCGACCTGTCACGACGACACCACCGTTGGAGCCCTGCTGGACCGTCTCACCACTTTTCCCAACGACAGAGGAGATCTTCCCCGCCGGAGAGTCTTCTTCCTTTGACTGGTGGGGATAACCAGTTTCACCGTGTCTTCGCCTTACCGACGCATCTCGTGGCCGCCTTGCCTGTGCCAAGCACCCCGGCAACCGGAATACTACATTTTACCACAACCGCGAAATATAGGGTAATACCTTTAACCGGAAAACTCAGCGGCTGGTTTCTTCCCTGGCAGTGCAACGACCTTCATCTTTCCTCCAAGTCGAGATCTTCTCTTCCCCTGGACGACGACGAGACTTGCACCCGCTGCCAGGAACAACTGCCACCGCTGGAGGATCCCTCCCACTTAAGGTACCATGTCCCGCCTGGCTTCCCTTGCCACCGACTGTACGGGGTAGATTTAGCCCCCGGCCTTCAAACCTGGGTTAGCCTGGGACACCCTGGCTAAACTTTTCTGAGCCTCTCTAAACTCTTTTCGAACTCTCTGCAAGACTTTCTAAGCCTAGTGTAACTGTGTGATCTTGGGCGCATTTGTGCTCTGCTCTCTCTAAGAGTGGGCCCAGCCTATGGACTTTGGCTCACAAGTGACTTTTGCTCTTCTGCCTTGCTAATAGTGTTCCTAAATCTTAGAGTGGTGTATGTTTCCATATTCTGTATTTTTCCCTCCCTTCTTCATGAACTTATTGGAGTGCCATCTATAGTTAAGCGCTCACCTCTGTATGGAAATAAGTGGTGTTAACTAAGACTTATCTGATAAGGAATAAGGGTTGTATATATTATAATAGTAACTGTGTTTAGAGTGTTTTACCATAAGAGTGCTGGAGTGTTTCAAACAGTGTGTTTTTAAATAAATAATTATATACTTTGATACCAAAGCTCTGGTCAGTGTTTGCTTGTGTTATTGTATCTGAGTGCCTATTTTGTATACTTCGCATACTGCCTAACTCTTCTTGAGAGAAGTCTGACTGCTCAGCCACAGCTACCAGGTAAATCAGGGAGGTACAGACTGCTACCAAATGGGTTTACTGCTAACACCTGTAGTCCTAAATCTTTGACAGTGTTCCCAAAGGGAACTGCACAGGTGCCTGCCTAACACCCACAACAAGACCTATTCATCTGTTGTAGGGTCTAATCTCAAGATAGCTCTACCAGTGAAAATGGTTGGTGGAGACTCTGAGATTCCTTGGGTCCCATTGATGTCAACCAACATGATTGGGAATAACCCTAATCAATCTAAAGAACTAATGTCTTATAATATTGAAACGAGGAGCAATAACATGTGTTTATCATCGACCTCCTATGAGCATAGTAAATCATAGACAAATGTAGTGCCCCGGACATCACACCTTTACATACAATAAATCAAATGACGAATCATAGGGCGTCATGTGACATCCAGGATCATATTGCTAAAGCCGTAGAGGACTATATACAGTCAAATCAACTGAATATTGGAAGTGTTGATCCTATGAAGCAGACAGGCCCATACACTCATACGAGGCAAGTAAACGTTGACTTGACATCTCAATTTCCGACACATCACGGAGAACAGAGTGTGAACACTAAAGGATTTGCGAACATACGAGGATCTAACACACCATCTCCAAATGCTCTCAAGCAGATACATACATTGAATAAATATCACTGCTTAAATCTAAATTGAGCCCTGCTCCTTTCACCACTTATGATCTAAACAGAATGAGAGTTCTGCAATTTCTGAAGAAATCAGAACTTTGCATGAGGTTAGTTCCATGGACATGGAACAAGTGGAATTTCTCAAGGATGATGACTTGTCTGTTGTTCGACTCTGGCTATTGTCAAATGTAGTAAGAAATGTACTCTGGCAAGCACAAATTGAATTATTTGCTTTGGGATTCGTGCTAGCTCAAGACCCTACAGTGATTAACATTGAAAATTATCAGAAACATGTAAGCATTGTAATCCCTTTATGTCTAACAAATTGTGGGACACTCAGGATAACTTGTACCCCGACCCATTGAAACAAACCAGGAATCAGGGGTCCCAAACATTGACTCAAAACCACCAATCATAATCATCCCTGATACCTCAGCAGCATGTCATATCTTTGGCAAGCTGGAACACGTGCATATTTTTGCATTTGTTCGGTAAAAGTGCAGAATTTCTTACTGCATTGTACATTGTAGCAATGCAAGAAACCTGGTTAGCTGAACAACCTATTTGGGATGGCAATACTATCATCCTGCATCTGTCAGAACCACTGAATACTTGATATGGAGCGAGTTGCCTCGTAGTGTAGACGAAGAAGTCTTCCAAATAATGTACCTGTCTGATTGTTAGAATTCACAACCAGAATGGTCTATTAATGGAAAGACAGGAGACCGATGACACTGGCGTCGTGGAACTGGGTACAAGGTAGGCAGGAGTACACACCACTGGCGTCGTGGAACTGGACACAAGGTAGGCTGAATTACACACCCCCAGCTGAAGACAAGGCAATAGTCAATATCGTATAACCAGGAAACACAAGGTAACCAATAAATAAGAAGCAGCCAAATGAATTCACAGAGAGGGGAATCAGAAATTAGGAATTGGCGAAGGCAAAAGCATGAAAGAGTCAAATTAGCAGAATAACAGTCTTACTGTATTGGACTCCTGTCCGACGGCAAAAACGAAGTTCAAGAGCAACTGACATGCGTGGCAAGTTCCTTGATGGCAAAACGTACACCCAGAAGTCTCTAGTCTGTGTACTTAGTCCCCCAAATACAATCTATTTTCCAGGCACTGTACAAAGTTCCGTGAAGCAATGAGAGCAAGGTAAGGAAGAGGAAATCAGAAGACAATCCTTTGAGTTTTCCTGGTCAGACAGCGTGCAGGCGGCAAGGTAGTTAAACGTGTCCAAGGATTAACCTAAAAATGGGTCCGTGATCAGACAGGAGGCAGGTAATGAAGAGTTGAGTCGTAATCCAAAGGCAAAACAGCAGCGGTCCGTGGTCAGGCAGGGTTCAGGCGACAAAAGGCAGAATCAGAATCCAGAAGCAAAACAAATAGCGGTCCGTGGTCAATTCGAGGAAGGCATGAAGAAAAGGTTACAAAAAACCAAACAGCAAAGTTCGTAACGCCACCGAAGGTTGTTCAGAAGTGCCGGCAACTTCAGGGGGAAGGGTTTAAGAAAGATGAATCATGTGACTGCATTGCGTGCTGCCGTCAGCACAGGGCGGGCCAACCTGCGGTGTCGAGGACGCCAGCGTTGTCAAGCGACCTTCCAAGCGCCAGGCTGCGTTCCGGGTAAGCAGAAAGTTATGCGATTACGGGCGTTCCTACACCTGTATTTCGCTATTGCTCGCACCTTCCCTGCTACATTACCAGGATGGCAGGGAAACTTGACAGTATCCTCCCTCAAAGAGGCCTTCACCCTGCGAGCAGACCAGAACCGGGACAGGAGATCAGGGGCATGTATGTTACTTGCAGGTTCCCAAGTACGATCTTCCGGACCATAACCCCTCCAGTCTACCAAATAAAACCGTCTGCCCTTACGTATCCGTGTCCCCAGAATAGCGCTCACTTCATATTCATCAGAACCGTGAACTCTAATCGGGGGCGGGCGAGATGGAAGTCTAGCAGAAGGATGGCAGGGTTTTACTAGCGAAACATGAAAGACTGGATGGATCCTCCAGGCTGACGGAAGTTCCAGTCGTACAGCTACCGGATTTATCACCTCTATAATTCGATATGGCCCCACAAATCGTGGCAGCAACGCTCTGCGACCTGGTATTCGCAGATTGCGTGTGGACAGCCAAACCTTCATACCCTTCTCATATAGAGGTGCCGTAGATCTATGCACGTCCGCAGACTCCTTCACCTTCGCTTGGACTTGAAGCAGATGTTGCTTAACCATCCTGCGTGTTCCAAATAAGTCTCTCACACAAGCAAGCGCCGCAGGAGTATCCAGCGGTGGGTCAAAGTGAATTGGAAGGGAACGTGGATTCATGCCATACATGGCATAGAACGGGGAAACACCAGTTGCAGTATGCAACAAATCGTTGTACGCATACTCTGCGAAGGCCAAAAGAGAAACCCAAGTGTTCTGCCGCTGATTGATGAGACAACGTAGATATTGTTCCATAGTGGCGTTCAGACGTTCGGTCTGCCCATCCGTCTGTGGGTGATAGGCGCTGGAATATCTGGCGTCTATACCCAGGGCAGAACTGAGTGCTTGCCAGACATGGAGGTAAACTGCGAACCACGGTCCGTAATAATGATCTGAGGAAGACCAAAACATCTGAACACCTTATTCAAAAACAAGCCAGCCAAGACAGGAGCAGTGGGAATACCCCGACAAGGAATGAACAATGCCATTTTCGTAAAATAGTCTATGACAACCCAGATAGTGTCATATCCTTCCACCAGGGGTAATTCCACAACAAAGTCCATAGAAATCATTGTCCAGGGTAACTCGGGTACGGGCATGAGTCTTAGTAATCCCACGGGCTTGCCATGCGGATTCTTACACTGGGCGCACACCGCGCAGGTTGCCAAATGGTCTTTGACATCCTTCTCCATACAGGGCCACCAACACCAACATTTCAGGAGATCCAGAGTCTTCCGGATTCCTGGGTGGGCAGCAACAGAAGAGTTGTGGCACCATTGCATTGCTTGAAGTCTCGTAGATTTATCGGGTAGGTAGATTTTCCCTTGTTTATAGGGTAGAGATTGCACTACCTCTAAACCAAGAGTGGTGATCTCAGTGGGAGACGTTCTGACCCAATCACGTATCGTCTCTTTGAGAGAAGGTTGGAGAGTACACCCACAAACCACTTGATTAGGCAAAAGCAGAACCCCATCCATGCTATTGGGTCCGGGATTTCCATGAGTACGAGAGAGTGCATCGGCTTTAGAATGGAGAGCCCCGGGGCGATAGGTGATCACAAAGTTGAACATAGAGAAAAACTCATGCCATCGGGCATGACGTGCTGTGGTACATTTGACGGATTGAAGTGCAAGCAGGTTCATGTGGTCTGTAAATACTTGGACAGGCTCCGGGGTACCCAGCAGGTGATGTCTCCATACCATGAAGGCATCTCTCACTGCCAATAACTCACGTTCTGTGATCGTATAGTTTCTTTCGTATGATGTGAGCTTTCTGGAATGATAAGCAACAGGGTGGAGGTTGCTAGTCTCCAGGCATTGTTGGGATAATATAGCCCCAAGGGCCATATTAGATGCATCCGCCTCCACAATGTATGGCCGCGTCGGATCAGGGTGTTGGAGTATCGGGGCCGAAGTGAAAGCGATTTTAAGGGTCTCAAAAGCATTCTGAGCATCCTCATTCCACCGAAATGCCCTCTTAGAACTGGTCAAAGCAGTAAAGGGGGAGGCGATGGCTGAGAAGTCCTTGATAAAACGCCGGTAGAAATTAGAGAACCCTAAAAAGGATTGTAGTTCTTTCAAATTCAGAGGGATCGGCCATTGCAATACTGCTGATACTTTGGAAGGACTCATTTGCACCCCATGATCAGTGATACTATAGCCCAGGAATTCAACCTCATGAACATGAAACGTACATTTTTCCAACTTGGCAAACACATGATTGTCCCTCAAGCGTTGTAATACACTTGTTACATGGGTAACATGGGTTGCAAGATCAGGAGAGTAGATAAGAATGTCATCTAGATAGACCACTAGGAACCGGTCCAACATGTTGTGGAAAACCTCATTGATGAAATACTGGAAGGTTGCTGGTGCATTGCACAGCCCAAAAGGCATCACACAGTATTCGAAGAGACCATATTTCGTTTTGAATGCGGTCTTCCATTCGTCTCGCTTGCGTATTCTGACCAGATTGTACGCCCCCCGCAAATCTAATTTGGTGAATACGACAGAGGTGCCAAGTTGGTCCAACAGGACTGAGATCAGAGGCAGTGGATATTGGTTCCTGATGGTAACAGCGTTCAATGCCCGATAGTCAATGCAAGGGCGTAGGTCCCCCTTTCTCTTGGGAACAAAGAACAATGGAGATGCTGCGGGGGATTTTGATGGGCGGATGAAGCCAGTTTTTAATGACTTATCAATGTACTCTTTTAGTATTAAATCTTCTTTAGGGGTTAAAGAGTAGATACGCCCCGATGGTATTTTTGCCCCAGGTACTAATTCTATAGGGCAATCGTAGCTTCTATGAGGTGGCAGGATATCGGCTCCCCCTACATCAAACACATCCTTGTACCCTTGATATTCATGTGGCAAAACCACATTGACAACTGCCCCCACAATGGGAGCTGAGTCAAGCAAGGCATAACTGGGATTCGATGAATCCAGGCTGGCCTCCAAGCAATTAGTTTCACAATGATCAGAAAGGAACATCACCTCCCCTGTTTGCCAATCAACGACAGGATTGTGTAACTGCAACCAGGGTAGTCCCATGATGCACCTGAACTGCGGAGTGGCAATGAGATCAAAGGTAATCTCTTCCTTATGTCCACAACCTGTGGTCATACCCAAAGTGGCAGTGCACTCTGTTATAGGACCTGAAACCAGTGAGGACCCATCAACCGCATTAACAGTTTCTGGACAAGACTTGGGTACAATAGGTAATCCTAACTCTCGAGCATAGGTTCCATCCATGTAGTTCCCAGTGGCTCCTGAGTCTAGGACGACCGACACTTCTCTTAAACCAATCTTTTCCGAGGCTAGGGTAACAGACAAACGATATGGAATGGACATCTTGGATCCCATAGTGGAAATGCCCGGCAGCTGGACCCCTTCTACTGCCGAGCTTTGGCGTTTCCCTGTTTCCTAGCCGGTTTCTTAGTACAAGCACGCAAAAGATGGTCTGAGGCCCCGCAATAGAAACACAACCCATTCTTTCTTCTGTGTTCTCTTGTTTCAGCGGACAGGGGACCTCGTACAACACCTATCTGCATAGGTTCAGAAGATCCTGAGGCTTGTATGGGAGAAGCAATGGCAGTAGGAGGGATTGTTCGTCTTTCCCCTTTCCTTTCCGCACCTCTGGAATCAATCTGTAAGACTATATCAAGGAGTTCAGGAAAGGTATTCGGAAGTATCAGAACAGTGGCCAAGGTGTCTTTCAAGGATTCAGATAGACCTTTGTAAAATAATGAAGCTTTTTTGTCCTCAGGCCATCCAGTCTCTGCCACAAGCTGGTTAAATTTGGCCAAGTATGCAAGAAGGGATAGGTCCCCTTGTTTGAGTCCAAGCAACTCCAAATCAGTTGCCTGGGTCGTGTAACGTGTATCAAACACTCGGCTCATCGCCTCTATTAAGGCGTCGCAATTATAGAGCAAATGACTGCCATCCTCTAACAAGGGGTTGGCCCAAGCGGCCGCAGTACCTCCTAAATGGGACAGTAAAAAGGCAGCCTTTGTTGTAGAGTCCGGGAAGGAAGCAGGCCTACAAAGAAAATGTAGCCTACATTGATTCAAAAAGGACCGATATGTCTTAGGATCCCCATTGAATCGTTCTGGGGGGGCCAAGGGAAACTAGGCAGTCATGTACACCGGCCCTGTACCGGATACTGCCGGTACTAAGCCCGACCCAGATGCCAGGTCAGGGGGTGGTACCTGTATGCCAGGAGGTTGAAGACCCACTTGTAGCTCATCAATCCATCGTTGTGTGGCGGAATGAGCAGCCGTCATGTCATTACGTAGATCGGCCACTAATTGAAATATAGCAGCTAAGGTCTTGTTCGCTTCCATAATGTATATGGCTTCTGAATCTGTCAGAACCACTGAATACTTGATATGGAGCGAGTTGCCTTGTAGTGTAGACGAAGAAGTCTTCCAAATAATGTACCTGTCTGATTGTTAGAATTCACAACCAGAATGGTCTATTAATGGAAAGACAGGAGACCGATGACACTGGCATCCTGGAACTGGGTACAAGGTAGGCAGGAGTACACACCACTGGCGTCATGGAACTGGACACAAGGTAGGCTGAATTACACACCCCCAGCTGAAGACAAGGCAATAGTCAATATCGTATAACCAGGAAACACAAGGTAACCAATAAATAAGAAGCAGCCAAGTGAATTCACAGAGAGGGGAATCAGAAATTAGGAATTGGCGAAGGCAAAAGCATGAAAGAGTCAAATTAGCAGAATAACAGTCTTACCGTATTGGACTCCTGTCCGACGGCAAAAACGAAGTTCAAGAGCAACTGACATGCGTGGCAAGTTCCTTGATGGCAAAACGTACACCCAGAAGTCTCTAGTCAGTGTACCTAGTCCCCCAAATACAATCTATTTTCCAGGCACTGTGCAAAGTTCAGTGAAGCAATGAGAGCAAGGTAAGGAAGAGGAAATCAGAAGACAATCCTTTGAGTTTTCCTGGTCAGACAGCGTGCAGGCGGCAAGGTAGTTAAACGTGTCCAAGGATTAACCCAAAAATGGGTCCGTGATCAGGCAGGAGGCAGGTAATGAAGAGTTGAGTCGTAATCCAAAGGCAAAACAGCAGCGGTCCGTGGTCAGGCAGGGTTCAGGCGACAAAAGGCAGAATCAGAATCCAGAAGCAAAACAAATAGCGGTCCGTGGTCAATTCGAAGAAGGCATGAAGAAAAGGTTACAAAAAACCAAACAGCAAAGTTTGTAACGCTACCGAAGGTTGTTCAGAAGCGCCGGCAACTTCAGGGGGAAGGGTTTAAGAAAGATAAATCATGTGACTGCATTGCGTGCTGCCGTCAGCGCAGGGCGGGCCAACCTGCGGTGTAGAGGACGCCAGCGTTGCCAAGCGACCTTCCAAGCGCCAGGCTGCGTTCCGGGTAAGCAGAAAGTTATGCGATTACGGGCGTGCCTACACTTGTATTTCGCTACTGCTCGCACCTTCCCTGCTACATTACCAGGACGGCAGGGAAACTTGACAGCATCCTGCTAAAACCTCTGCCAGAGGAAGGCCATCGTCAGGGCTACTGGTCACCATCAAAAATAATAAGGACCTGCAAATCTTCCAGTGGGAGGCACCAAATCTATATTTGCAAATGGTTAAGGTAACATATCCAGGATGAGTGACTGCAATAATTAGCATCTATCGCAACCCTGCGGGTATAACCGACTATAGATTTTTTATTGATCTTGTACATCTATTGAACAACTCATTGCAATCACAAGAAATTACAAACACCATATTAGTCGGAGATCTAAATATGCAATTATACACCTCAAGATCACATCAAGAGCTTACCATGCATGAAATGGCATACTCTGATGAATGATAGAAATCTTATGATGGGTAATGGGTCCCTGATGGGAGACATTCCTCCGCAAAATACTTGGCAGAGAGCACAAAGTGCATCTATTATTGATTACATCTTTGTTGATAAAACACGTTTAACAGAGCAATAGAATTTAAGGCGACTAAACGATTACATAGCAATCACGAGGTGTTGACCTTGCAATGGTCGCTTGAGTATCTACACTTGAGTACTAACAAATACAAATTCCCCCAGCGTATGACTGTGAATGCTGCTAGAATGAGATTTTGTTGGAGCGAGCATACATTGACATCACTCAATGAGAAAATCAAGGGAAGTCACACTATTGTGACTTGGACGAGAGAACCTTATACAGCTTTTCTACATCTATACCAAATGAATTCAAGTACATCGACTCATACCTACTTTAAACCAATACATAAATATGATCCAGAAGTGCAAACGAGAAAAGCTCTCTTCCGTAGGGAGGAGAGAGCAATAATAACATCATTATCTGTTGAAAAAAGGAAAACTATTTGTGCCTTAAATTGCAAATATAGAAGTTGGTTAAGATCTTTACCAAGTTCAATTGCATCAATCAGATGGAGAAACAATGCTTAAAACCATTGCCAATAAAAACACTGCACACATTTGGTCTTTAATCAACACTGACAATCATTCTGTTCAAATGCCGGTCAAGATAAATGTTGTCAGTGAGAATGAATGGCTCGCACATTATACTAGGTTGTACGGCTTTCCCACTTCGAATGAACACAATTCCAGCTTATAGCCATCTAATTATGATGGGCTTCAGATTCTTGAAGAGGATGTCTTATTTTACATCACTATGTTAAGTAGCTCTAGGGCGCCTGGCCTTGATGGTCTAAACAACTTTATGTTTAAACAACATCCAAATTTATGGGCCAAGATTCTTCATAATATCTTTAAATAAATGATAAAGTCCAATGTTATACTGGACCTATGGCGTTGTTCGGTTATTGTTCCAATTTTTAAGAGGGCGATCGGTCCTGTGCTAACAACTACAGACTGATCGCTCTCTTGGATGCTCCGGGAAAAATCTTTTCACAATTTGTACTGAGAGATTTTGATAACTCAAAGTTTGAGCGTTTCCAACTCGATCCGTTCCAGACAGGCTTCATTCCAGGAATGTGTACATCCGTCAACTTATTGACATAACTTCCATTATATCGCATCATGCAACTTTAAAACAACCATTATACTTGGTATTTGTCTACTTATGCACGGCATTCGACTCGGTTTCCAGAGAAATATTGCTTGAGAAACTGATTCGACCGAGGGGATCGTCATACTTAGTCTCATTAATTAGAGACCTGCACACTGGAAACACCCTACAGGTAAGACTGTTGTTGGATGGCAAATTAACATCACCAATTGATACACATAGAGGGCTGAGGCGGGGGTGCACCCTTGCCTCCACCCTCTTTAACTTCTTTATTTCTGATTTTCATTCCAAAACATCATTGCTGACTCTCCGAAGTTGACTAACACGACTGTCAAATTCTTGCTCTATACAGAGATCTGGTTTTAATGTCCAAAACACCTCAAGGCCTCCAAAGATTATTGGATACTCTGGCAGTCTATCTTCAAGACAATCTTCTATCTATCGATGTGAACAAAACCAAAGAGTTGAAGTGTAATTTGAGCAGAAAACAGATGAATAAAAATCATAGATGGTCTCTCGAGGGCAAAGAATTGGAGTCTGTCCACCACTACACTTATTTGGGAATTATCATTGCCGACCATCGTGATGTGGCTGTGTATTTGGAAACCTTAAAGACCAAACTAACTACCTCCATTTCACAAGCTATGATCATCCAAGCTAAGTATGGCAAATTTACAACTGTGCCAGCCATTACATACTACTTAAAAAAAGTGACAACCGTTCTCCTATATGCCTCAGAAACTAAACCTGTAATTCCAGAAAAAGCAAGGGCTATTATGGAGGGTATATATTGGCGTTGCATTTTACATTTGCCCAATTTTGTTCCAATAGCTTGGATTACGCATGAGCTTAGATTGATTTCTTCCCTATATGTGCAGTATTTATGGCAGATAATAGCTCTGTTTAGGAAGTGCATTCTTGCCTTTCAGTCAACCATGATAATAGGAGTTTTGTCTAACTATCTATTCTCCTCTTAAAATGAATGCATTTGACAATGGCGTAGATTGGTTACGCATACTTTCGGGGTTATAGATGTTACACCACTTGATTTAACTCACAATCCTATGAGAGTTAAAACGAAAATCTTCCAGTGGGACTGGTTTAGAACTATAGCTTAATGTAAGTCCCATCGTGACTTCAATGAGAACCCATTTCAGTGCAAAGGATATAGCGTTTCCTGAGTCATACATCTTAAAATATCCTGCAGTCTCACACAGAGTGGATTTCTCATGACTACGATTCAATCTGTGGCCTACTAATGACGTTCTGGCCAAACGTAAAATAATTGCTCAAACAGAGAACACATCTATTGGTTGATTGGGTTGCCTTGATTGATATGAGTAAAAGATATCTGACACACACTATGGAAGGATATCGAGAGGTGATCATTTATGGCAAATGATTAATTGTGGTGTTCTTACGCAATTGAGAATTTTAGACATTGGGTTTGTACAGGCATTGAAACTAATAGAGACTTGAATACACACCAGTAATCCATATTAATAGAATGAAGAGTGTAATCATAACTGCACTGTACAATGTGAATAGATCATATGATATCATTATGTGCTCAAATTTGATTTTATTATTCATTGTTTTGTATTTTTCTTTTTTATTATTATTCAATGTGTCAATGTTAAAGTTTTCTGTAGTTTGTGTTTTTTTATTTACTTGATTATTATACATTATGTTTTAAGTTGGAAGATATTGTAAAGTTGATATATCTCAACTAAATCAATACAAAACAAACAAAAAAACTGGACACAATGGAATCTGTCACCACTGTGCTGAGTGGATGTAAAGGATGCTTGCCTTACTGTTACTTTTGGACTCAAATATGGTACAGTGGCATGATGCAACAGGTCACCACTGCCCTACGTAGGCATAACGTAATCCAGCAACTCTCTGCTAAAACGGTATGTGGAACTGGTCATATAATTGACAATGATTTCAATCATTGGGCCTTGGCTGGGAACTTTGTGGTAGCAGCATGAATACCTCGACTTTTGATGAAAAAGCCTTAACATGGTATGACTGGGTGGGTGTGATGTTGTTGCTATTTCATGCAATACGTTAACAATGCCTGCCATATGATGTGAGCACCAGTGTTTACCATCGCACAAGTACCTGAATAGTTTAACTCTGCATAAGCATATGCTTTCACTAGCTGGCACATGATGTGAGTATCTGAGCATGTGATGCCAATTGCTGATAATGCATACGTATCCCCCAAACTATCTGCATGATCTAAGGTTATTTTTTTTTTTATATTTTTTATGTCCTGTCTGAGCTCTTCAGAGGCACTTCATCATCCGGTGGCACCTTTGAAACCGCCAATGAATAAGGAACTGAATACATAAATAAATGCATACGATCAGTATATAATACCAATCGAGGACACAACTAAATGAAAACTGTTTAAACCACTCATTAATTGTATAGAGTATTTAATGCAGCCTCAGGATTATCGACTTTTGGGGGTGTCGCGGGACAGAAGGAATGACAAATAACACGAATGAAAAGGACTTTCTACATTGTGAATGGCAACGCTATATATAGTTCAAGAATGCTAGTAGATCACTACAAAAGCCAATTAATGAAACAGCAGGGCAGAAAAAGGCAAGGACCATTACGGACTCCGTTTCAGCAACCATAAGCATCAGACACGATGGTTTACATCATCTCTGAATGCATACAGTTAATCACCGCCGCTAGGTGTATCTGCTTTTCCACATTCAGCAACAATAAGCCATAGTTCCATATATGCAAGAAGTAAAATTTCCCTTATTTAAGGACGTGCAGAAAGACTACCTAATGCTTTGCATGCTAAACAACGGACTCGGGAATTACTTTACGTGCACACAGGATTGACGCCCACACACAAATACACACACTTGCAAGAAGTGAAGGAATTGTAGGCTTCAGAAGAAGTCTTGTGAAATATCGACCGCAGGTTCAATTGCTCTTCCGCCTGAGTCCTCTCAAATACCCTCTACCTCTACCTTTCTTTACTTGTATACCTCTACCTCAACTCTGCTGCATTCATGCTGGTTCATATTTTGAAAACCAAATACATGCGTATGCATGAACACATATAACGATCTAGTTAAACAAAAGATAAACACTTGGCACTGAGACAGTATCACTGTAATGTTACACATCAGTGGTTGCTGGTTTTCCATTTGTTTTATAGACAAGTTATGATTCCAGGGGTCTATGTGCTCCCGGGTCTACACAATGTTGGAGTCTTTGTGAATAATCGATGATGTCAATTCTCTCCCAAGAGACATAGGGCCTAATTTACAAAGCATGCGCTATGTCTGCGCTAAGAAGTGAGCACAAGCAAGAACACTGCACAGACCAAATGTACAGCATGGGGAGCTGATTCATACTGAAGAGGGAACCTGGATCTTACCACCCCCCTCCCATCAAGTTGGTGACAAGACGGAAGGCCAGAAAACACCACAATCACCCTTTGAGAGGCATCCTCTCAGGCAGCCCTACCAACCTGGCACACTACAGATCCATCCATGTGTGAATGAAGAGCCGCAGAGACACCTATATGGACAGCCTGGACTAAGCAGCAAGAAGCCATGTTGCTGAAGTCATTTGAGACACGACGACACAGCAGCATTAGAAATGAAGCACACATGCCATCTACACTTTGTGACACAAACACACACTGGGATACATGAAGAACACACGCGTACAATTCTATAGTTAGAGGACAGATACATATACATACTGTCATTTCTTTTATTATTTTTAACATTAGCTAAGTGCAGCAATGCAGAAACCGCAAGACACATAAGATCCTGAGCAAAGCTGGTAGATGCTTAAATGCAAAACCCTATGGAACTGCAAGGAGCACCTATGGGACCTGACAGAGCCAAGTGTGGCTAAACTATGGAGAACATAATATAGCATGGACCATGTAGAAAACGCATAATAAGGTTTAGGAACATTACTGCAGGCCTCAGACCACTGAGCAAGGGATGATCTGAGCTGATTCAGGCTGGCCAGAAAGCAAGATGTGTGAGAAAGGACCCGCAGCCAAGGTCAAGAGATACGGAAGACATTCCAATCCCCAGACGACAAACGGACCAGCTGCAGAAAAAGGGAATCAATCCTCATAATTCGGAGCTGCAGAGCTCAATTTCATGGTCTCCAAATATGTGATTCAGTTGAAGCAGACGGTGGACAGTGATCGGTGGTGAGAAAGGAGAGACGACCCCAAGCAGCCAGACACGGATTGCAATAAGTATGCAGCAAGTATGCAACAAGTGTTGCACCGAGCAGGAGAATATTCTCATAAGGCAAAGGTGGTGCACACAAGTTACAAGACAGACACATAGTCATTCCCATCACCTTGAAAAGGTGCACAGTGAGCTGAGAACCGCTTCGGGTCCCAGACCTGGGGACATCAGCTCTAGCCAATCACAGTTTAGTACCCTAAGTGTGAGTAACAACGGGCAAGAACCAATGGTATGTCCACAACTCTGCAACAACGTTATAGTTAGTAAATTGCGGATGAACAGGCCAGCCAACTGACATGAAAGAACCAGTAAAATAACATGTATAAATACCCATATAGGTTATTATGCTCCTCACCGCCACCCCCACACCACAATAGGTTTTTGGAGAGAGGCCCAAGTAATGACCGAGCAGTGACATGCTTGTTAGACAAAAGTGTTATGCTTGCCATTTACTGGGTGACATGCTGGAATTCCTCTGAGTTCTTGTATCGATCCCTGTTGGTTTTGGCTGTAGGAAACCGCAGTGTGAACTTACTGTTGACTGAGTCCTCTGCAGACTTGGAGGGTCCGACACCCTCCCCCTAGTATCCACAAACATCCAGTATTGCTCTTGTATACTTAGGAGTTCTCCCCAACAAGTTGGTAGCAGAGTCGATGGTTGGCTGCGCCAGCCCGGCACCAGGTCATCTCCTCCACCGTAGAACCTGAGAGGGTGCTGGACCCTCACATATTTTGAGAAGAGTGAAAAAATGTGTGCCCGTGGAAAGGCTGTCAGGAGCCAGTTGGAAATCATCCTGCCCGAGGTCAGTAAGGAATTCAGGCAGATCAGGATGGGGATGTGAGCACCTTCTGGAGGAGTCGGCAGCTGAGCAGCGCCAGCAGACCACGGAGTGCAAGTATTGACCCAGTCGAATGGCAACTGTGGGTGTGAGGGAGGATATTGAATATTGTGGAGTGTTGTTTAGTATCACCGAGTATTGTCAAAGTATTGTTTATCATTGACAGAGTGAGTAGGGACAGGAGAGGAGGTAGACATCCTATTTCTATGTTTAGGGTACATTCGGTTTTAAAGGTAAACAGTTCTGGTGAAAAAGATAGACTACTGACTCAAGGGCACAGATGACAGAAGATATGAAAATAGAGGCTTTCCTGTGGGTTGGGTATTTTAGCTTGTGTCATAGAAGATAGTTTCCCTGGAAGGGTTTGCAAGGAAAGCTGACCTAGGTTTCGGAAGTTGAGTTCACTGGTTAAGTCTCCTGGAGTGAGACATTTTGCACGCTAGTCGATTCACCAGTTACAGTTCAACCGCAAGAGAATATTGGTATACTCCACCTGGCGGCAGGAAGACAGCTGTGGGGTTTTTGTTTTTGGGAGTAACAGGCTATAACTGTGTGTGTGCTTTATTGATGTTTCAGCACTACATTGGTTAGTAATCGGTGATGTCACCCATAGGTGCGCACATGGGACATGGGGAGCATAAGACAGTGAGGAGCTAGTATTGAAACATTGGGATTTGCAGATGAGGTGAACAAGTGGTGGTGCGCGGAAGGCACATGCACAAGATTGTGGGTGTGCCTGAGGAGGCAGTGGTTGTGAAGGAGGGGTAGTGCGCGGAGCATGCCTGATAAGGTTTGAGCCAGAGAGGCTTGTAGTAACCTGAAAAGTATTGCCATCATATTGTATCCTTCTCCCTGAAGAGCGGACTGTCGAAACCCTCGACTTGCGCTCAGGTAAAGGCACAAACATTTTTTTTTTATCAAGGGAAGTGCAGGGTGTGACACACCCCTGCAGCACTTGTGTAAGACACTCCCAGCCTATAGGGAGAGGATTTGTAAATATAGCATAGAATGGGCCAAAAGTATAGAGGGAAAGCTAACAAAACCATGTCCACCATGTAGAAGTTTCTTCAAGGACGTGCAGCAATCACTACTGACACACATAAAGGGTTGACTATAAGGGGAAGAATTTAACAAAACACATGGCAATATTCGAATTGTGGTGAAGTTCCAGGAGGGCGAGGAGGATGCGGGGAGGTGTCAGTGGATGCTGAGCCAGTAGGGCGTGAATGAGCCAGGGACTCACACCTCTGCTGCTCCCCATGTCCCTCCAAGCGTAGTATCCATTGACACAGATGATGAGCAAGGGATGTACCCAATACCAGTATTAAGAGCAACAGGGAGGTATTCAAATCCGACAGATTAGCAACTGCCATATACAAAGGAGAAGGAAACGAGGGGTGCAGGGCAGCCAGCTAATGAACAAGAGACAAGCAGCGAGGTGCAGAAGGGTGTGAAGGAGGGGCTAGCGAGCATCGGCACCAAGGAATGGATAGGAGGACAGATACTCCTGAAGCTGGAAGGGAAAACAGATGGGGAGGCAAATGGGGCGACCATGGCAATGGATGGTCTGAAGGGAAGCAGTGAAGCATCAGATTGGGCTGAGATAATGGATGAGGCAGATGGGAGAGGGAAGGGATGGGAGGAGAAGGTAGAACGGGAGTACAGGGAGAGGAGAAAAGAAGAGAAGTTTGAGAGAAAGCATAGTGACCGTGGGTAGGAGGAGGAGAAGGAGCAAATGGAGAGGGAAAGAGAAGAGCGGTTCGAAAGGGATCACAAGGAATGGAAGAGAGTGGAACAGGAGCAGCGGGACAGGAGGACAAGGGAAGTGAGAGAGCTTGAGATGCGAAGGGAAGTAGCAGAGCAGGAAAATCACAAGTTGGTTGAAAGGGAAAAGAGGAAGTTACAGTTCGACAGGCTGGCAAGAGAATGAGCATGCAGAGAGGAGGAAGAGCACGCAATAAGGGCAGTGAAGACACAAAGAGCAATGAACAGAAGAAATGACAGACTCGGGGAGGACAGACAAACAGAACCAGATAGCACAAGCTCACGGGGCAGGAGCAGAAGAAAGAGAAGGAGCAGGCCTAGGGGACTGGGGAGGAGGAAGCCGGTCAAGTGGCACAGCGAGTAGAGCGCTCGCTTTGACATCCGTGCAGAGCCTGCTAACGCAGGTTCGAATCCCGGCGGGGCCAAACCAGCCTTTCATCCTTCCGAGGTCGATAAATGAGCACCACACACCGTGGGTAATAAGCAGCGCTCAGATACCTGAGGGTTCGTAGCGCTATATAAATATCAAAAAAAAAAAAAAAAAAAGCAGATATAACTTGAAAGACATTGACCGCAGCATGAAACCTAACACAGACTTGACAGCTAGGAGACTGAGTTTTGCAGACAATTTCTGCAGTAACATGCGTTCAGGGTCTGACAATGAAGACAGGAACAGTAGGGTCGAAAGAGGGGAGCAGTATCGATCCCAGTCAATGGGGACGGGGACAGACAAGCAGGTTTCATGGGAGTTTAGGACGCATACAGTGGGAGAAGGAGGGGGCAGCTCAGATGAGCAGGCACAGCTGGCAGATGACTTACACACCCTACATGATGCCACTGCATATGTGGATAGGCTTCGAGATCTCCCAGGATGAAGGAAGGCAGAGACAACCATGGCTTTCTCCAGGAGAAGGTTAACAAGGAGCTACAATGACAGTAGCCGGGTACCCATATTAGAACCAATAGATGTATGTGCAGGCATTGAGAACGGGAGAGGGGACAGGTAGGTCAGACTAACTAGAGGCACGCAGGGGAGGAGGGGTTCACACAGATGCCTTTACTGGAGGGGGGGTAGGACCTCAGTATATACCATGGAAAAACGCTGACAAGGAGAATGTGAAGTGCAGATTACCACCATTGAGTGCGGGGATGGATTCATGAGATGGAAAGGATGACAGCGGGAAACAGTCTAGCGGTAGGAGACTTAAAAGGACTACTAGTGGCGATCCTTGGGATGCTGCTGATGACGTATGGAAGAGGGCAGGGTTCCCTGGGGTGACGACACAGAACATGGCACCCGATGGTTCGCTGTTTGCAAACTGCAGAGCTGCCGTATGGCATGCATTAAGGATACAGTACCCAGATACCTCAGACATTGGTGCAATTATAACCCAGAAAATGAGGGAAGACCCCTTGCAGTATATTCAGGAGATTCAAGAGTGTTGGCACCTTGAAACCTGAGAACTGTGGGACAAACAGTAGCAATATTCTATTACATACAGGTGCAGGGGGTGCCACACTCAGAAACATCTAAAGGTAGGAAAATACAACTCATGATAGTGCACCATTGTAGGCTATGGCAGGAGAAGCTTAAGAAAAAGGCACAGGACAGGAAGATAGACAAAGTAGAACTTGTGCAAAAAAAACTATCAAAGTATGCACTGGAAGAGGCACAATTAACCAGCTCCACCCTACAGGGACAGCCGCAGCAGCAACAACCACAGCAGTTCACACAGCCCATGAGTGAAGGGTTCATGGGGCGTCAGAACACACCACAAGGGTTTCAAGGAAGAGGGGGGCAATCGAGGAGGCATAGGTTCGGACCGCAGATGCATCATAACCAAGGGGGCTTTCCAGGAGGGTTTTGGGTATATAGGCAGCAGATGCAGGAGGGCCCAGGAGATTTCTTGGGGGGTTTCCAATGGCAAGAGATGTAGCCCCCATAGTGTTGGATGTGTCAGCAATTAGGACACATTTGAAGAGTGTGTAGGAGCAGGGGGATGCAGCAGAATTGGGGAGCAGAGGGCCAACAGCCCTATCAAGGGGACCAGGATGACTACTATACACACAAACAACAACAGCAAGGACAGATGCAGGGCACACACCAGCAGATGCCACAAGCACACGCACCACAAGTGTAGGTGCAAATACCACAAATGCAAGCACCTGTACAACAATACTTACAAGCACCCCAGGCTCGTGGAAACAAGCAGCAATCGGCATAGATACAGAGCAATGACAGAGCTGCACACGTGGACTGCGTGGCAACGGTTCCCATCAGACAACTGGGAGGGGCTACCATGGTGGGGAATAACCCAATTACAGGGAAGGGACAGCCCACAGACAAATTTGTTGTATTCCATCCTGTCGATCACACCCAACCCTGTGGAGGAACCTCGCATAGGGCTGGCGGTAGGTGACAAAACATTTTCCTTTCTTGTTGACATAGGGCCGACAAGATTCTGCATTAGGGAAGGACCATTCAAGTTGTCAGGCGATGCCATGATCACTCAAGGATTCTGTGGGGCTCGAGAAGTGGTTCCTTTCACAGACAACATTTGACTTTCTATAGGAGAGCACAATCTGTCACTGCCTTTGCTTTACTCTCGACAGACACCTGTAAACATAATGGGACGAGACATTAAGAGTAGACTGAACATGACCATTTCATTCACGGACAATGGAATGATGTGATCCACACCAGGAATACACATGATTCATGTAAGGCAGATTGTTCAAGCTTATTTTGAGCAGAAGGTAGATGTAGAAATGTTCCCGTATGGGACTGACATTTCTATTGCATGTATTCCAGGCATTGCAGGGAAGGTATGGCGGATTCCAAACAAATGCCTATTCAGGCCTGAGCTACAATTGGACGAGGAAGAAGGAACCATAGTGCCAATAGAAATATAGGCAGTGGTTGCCAGAGAGGATTGGATAGCGGCACATGGGCATGTAGAGCAGGGATTGCAGTAGCGGAAGGGTGCAGGTTGACCACAGTGACAGACAAAAAGCTATTCAGGGAAGAGAGATTAGAAATAGAGATGGTGTTTGAGATGAGTTTGACTTACTCGTTAAGGGTACACTGCAGGGAGGTACCACAGAGGATGGCAATGGCACTGGATGCGCCACCCTCATTTTGGGAGGAGGACCCGGTCAAAGTACCCAGCACCTTATGGACAACAAGTCCCTATGATGTGGGTCACATAAAAGGAGTAAAAGGAGTAAAGATAAAGCTGAAACCAGTAGCAATTTTACCAAGAGTGAAACAGTACCCACTAACTAAGTAGGCAGATTAGGGCATTTATGAGACAATCCCAGCACTAATAGAGAGAGGCCTTTTTGTACCATCAGAATTCCCATGCAACACTGCAGTGTACCCAGTGAGGAAGTCAAAGGGTGTTCATGGCATTTCATACAGGATTTAAGGCCTCTCAATCACATTGTAGAAGCAGAATATCCTTTAGTAGCAAACCCAGAGACAATTTTGTGCAGCATTCTGGCGGAAGCTGCCTGCTTCACGGTCATTGATTTGAAGAATGCGTTATTCTCAGTACCACTACACCCAGATTTACAAGACTTGAAGAACAGCTTTATGTATAGAAACCAGAAGTGGAAACATACAAGACTTAACAGAGTGATACATATGGACATGGGCAACATACAGATGGAGAGCACAGTTTTGCAGTACGTAGATGACATTTTGATTTGCAGTGAGACAGAAGATCAATGTAGGCAGGGCTCAGTACACATGCTGAATGTATTAGCTGCCAAGGGATACAAGGTGGACAAGGCCAAGTTACAGTATTGTCAGACGAGAAAGAGGTGCTATACATTGGACAGACAAAATTCCAAAATGGCCAACAGATCACCCCATAGAGAGGAGAGACAATACGCAATACACCTAATCCCACAACAGTAAGAGAAATACTATAGTTCTTAGGGTTATGTAACTACTGCTGGACCACAGAAATGACTGAGGCATTTGACATGCTCAAAGAAGAAATATGCACAGTACCAGTGTTAGGGATACCATACTACAAAAATGTTTTTTTTCTGTTCTCACACACTGATGGTGTAGTGAAGAAGACAGTACTGACACAAAAGACGAGCATGGAACACAAGCCAATAGCCTACTATAGTGGAAAACTCAACCCAGTAATGAGAGGACACTATCAGTGTGAACAAGCTTTGGCAGCTGCTGAATTTGCAGTGGAGAAGTCAGCAGCAATTACCAAGAGGTGCACTACCACTCTTTATGTGGAGCACACCCTATTTGAAATATTGCAGAAGCCAAAGAGCACACTGACAACATGAAGAGCATCAGGGTATGAGGTGATACTACCGAATGCAGCATGGAATATAGTGAGGTGCAGACTTGTTAACCAAGCAATTTCTTAGCAGATGTCCTACAGGTAGGAGGCTATGCACACCACTGCACAGCAGATGTTCAGTGACACTCCCAAGGTATAGGAGGCTGAACTTGAAGGGGGAGACGTGCTCTACATTGACGGGTTGTCAACAATTGACCAGACAGATGGGGTCAGGCATACAGGAACTGCAGTAGTAAGAAGATGGAAAGCGTGAGGTAGAGGCAAGTGCACAATTACATCACATTAATCAGAACAAGCAGCAGAACTAGTGGCCCTAATACTAGCACTGGAACATAGCAGAGAGAAGGAGGTGACACCTATGTGACATCAACAGTACACTCAGGACTGCCAAAATGGCTCAGGAGAGGAATCAAGTGGGAGGACGGACACTGGTACAACATACACTTCTATTGGGCATACAGATTGAAATAATGAATTACCCGGCTCGGTAGCAATAGTGAAGTGCCAAGCACACACTAAAGGGGAAGATCCCATCTCACGAGGAAACAAAGCAGCAGACTTTGAGGCAAAGTGTGCTTTATATTTTGGGGAGCTATGGGAAATAGAGACAGCTACACATGCTCGAGAGTGCACAGGAACATGGTATTGAAGGAAGGGTACAACGTACTGGCAGAACCACAGATTATGGAATTGCAGGGAGCTGCACCCAGGGAAGAAAAGAAGTTGTGGACAGAAAGAGGATGCACAATCTCTCCGACAGATGCCCTATGGTGGCAGAATAACACAGATAATGTGGTCATGCCACTAGCGTTACTGAACACAAAACAGGCACAATCACACTATCCAACAGACATGAGGAAAGATGTCATTGCTGCCCACATTGAAGGAAACATGGTTCTGTCCTAATTTGGCAGGAACACGTGGCTAAATTTGTCAATAATTGCTTGACGTGCAAACATTTTACAGCAGGGCCTACCTTCAGAGCTGTGAGAGGAGCCATACCTCGACCAGTAGGTCCATTCAAGCATTTACATGTTGACTACATTAACATGATCCAAGTGTGCCAAGGGTACCACTACATTATAGCGGTTGTGTGTCCATTCTCCAGGTGGATAGGGGCCGGCCCCGGTCCACATGCTGATGCCCAAATTCCTGGTCAGGGAAGTGTTCCCAAGATACGGCATGTGTGAAGTCCTGCGGTCTGACAATGGCCCTCACTTCACCAATGAAGTGTTCTAACACATCACCACGTTGTTGGGCATTCAACACAAATTTGCCTGTGCGTACTACCCGCAAGAAAAGGGGGTGTGTCTGAAGGCCCTCCTTAAGGAGTCCATAGCCAAAAAATAGCAGAGCACAAAGGAAGATTGTCTGCACTGCTGACCTCTTGGCATGTTGGCCCTGCACAATAAGCCTGGTTCTGACCACCATTTAATGCCTCATGAGGTGGTGACTGGACGGCGCATGCTTCTCCCATTGGCTCCTCCCACAAGACCACTGAAAGACTGTGAAAAGTACAGAAGTTTTAGGACAAGAAATGCATAAGTAAATTATTTCCTTGATTGTTAGCGACTCTTATATCTCTCGCCAGATACACCGCCACCGGGGAGGCCCACAAGACAGCTAAGAGAGCAACTGCGACAGTGCACCACAAGACTCCAGATTTACAAACCCAGTTTATGTAGGGGATATTTTACTTTTGAGGAAATGTGCCACGATTTACAGGACCACATATCGTCGAACAGTTGGCAGTTGGCAGAACGTGCTTTCAAATTAGAGGGAAAGTCGGTTTGGAACCACATCGCACACATCAAGCCCTACAAAGCAGCGGCATCACCTGGAAACGTGCTCGAAAGAGCCAACGTTCAGCAACTGGAAGAGATGCAATGGGACTTTGAGCATACACGGCCAAGTGGAGGACATCCAATGCTTACTTGTTCATGGGCAGCAGAGTTAGAGACTGAACTTTTGATCAACTTAGAGTGAGGAGACACTGTCTGTTTCTTGTTTTATCCACTACACACTTTCAACGAGTAAGCCAATATAATTGTTGATGATTGTTCAGGTTGCCCTCTGCCCATCACCCAGATACTTTCTCAAACCAATTCATCCACACTGTGAGAAGGCCCAGTAGATTCAGAGCCGGATACACCGGGACATACTACCTTGCCTTTATAGAGTATTTGGCCCAAACATATCCACAGCTTGAGCATGGTAATCCCCCTATCCTCACCACACTGAGAGACCCATCCGTAAGCAAAGTGTGGGAAGAAGTGTTAACTTTTGCTCTAAGTGAATATTTGGTCCGAAGGGTTTAAGAGTTATTGACAATACTAAAACAATAACGCATTTATTCAAGCATTCCAGACGGGCAACTATATCTTCAAGCTGCAAGGATTTAAGCAGCATAAGTGATAATGAGGGAAACAGAAAAGAGTATCATTATTATGTCATGTCTGTTACCTCCAAGTGGGTTAATGGGGTTCACATTTTGGCAAATATCCCTTGTTGCTAGTGCTACTGCTGTACCTTCCACTATCATTCCCCCAACCTGAGCAGGTGGAACATCCATATCAGATGAACAGGATAACTCTGCAGTAACGGTAAGGAGAGGTAAGTGCAGTGTTGACACAGACATGAAAGGGGTAGACATGTATCTCACCGATTCTGCTCGAGTGTCTAATAATGTGGTACACGCACATGACCAAAGTATGTGGGGAAACCACTGGGGAGAGCTGTTATGCCTACTCATTAATCCTTGTACCAGGAGGGCCTCCAGAACGTTCATAGCAACCGAAACACCCACAGCAAGAGCACAATGCTTAATATATATCTCTAAGGTGACAACTCGAGGAAGGTTTCAAGGGAAGACAGCAGCATTGAGATGGATGTCCATAGCAATGTTACTGTATGAAGATAATTACATAAAAACATTAGACATGAGGAACAACTATTGGCAGCTAGATGAAGCTATACAGTGCATAACTGATGGGCCTGACAATGGAGAAACAAAGACTATCACCTTGAAGGAATTGCCATGTACATGGACGAGAGTGAAAGAAACAGGAGGAGAGCCTGGCTGTTGGGATAGACCGCAGATACTCGTCTATGGCCAAGTATACTAGCTAAGTGTACACGGAAGATGGATGGAAGGATGGAGTGGTAGGGAGCAAGGCACTGATATTAGCACACTCACCAGTAAACAAGGTACAAAAAGGAAAATGACAAATGCCTGAAGGAATAGGAGGCGAGTGCAAAGTTATTGACATGGGTGGAGAATTAAGCTGGACTTATGCTGATAATACCCCCGAAGACACCAGCACTATGGTAGCAGAACAACAGTGAAGTTGAAGTTGGCGAGAACGTCGGATGCAGAAGTATTGAAACTCACACAACTATGATGGCAGGAACAGCAGTACTGATGTACCATTACTGGGCGTGCAGATCGAAGGCATACAAGAAGCTGCCACCCGACTGGGGAGGATTTTGCTCATTGGTACACATTAATATTTCATCATTTGTCATGCCCCGCAAGGATGGGAAGCTCAATGAGTTCCTGAAGATGGACAATAACAAAAGGAAGAAGAGTTCGGTCGAAGGGGCACCAACAGCCAAGACTGAGAAACAATCTGAATTAAGCAGAGCAAAGAGAGGAGGACATAACTTCTCAGAAGCATCAGAGACAGCGCTGGATGAAGTTCCAGCTGAACACAGACTATTCAGTAGGACACAAATGTTCTTCATCTCAGTAATACCATCCGTACAAGCATACACAAATGCACAATGGCTACAGATTACTCACTGGGAGCTGATAGTTACAATAAACTCCACAGTGAATGGGTTCAACACAATAAAAGAAGAGCTTCAACCAATAAGTTTAGTGGCGCTCTATAATAGATACATCATGGACCTCCTCACAGCTATTGAAGGAGGAGTTTGCGCAAAGATAGGGAGTTCCTGTTGCACATTCATACATGCCAATGATGAAGATAACGGTACACTGTCAGAGGTGGTGTACCAGTTGGCTCAGATGCATTCCAAAATGGAAGAAGAAGAAAAGGGGGCTGGAAAGGACAAGAGCTGGACAGCATACATATGGTCATGGATGCCATCATGGCTGTCAGATGGACTAAAGGTAACAATGGGAGCCCTAGTGCTGAAAGCAATTTCAATGTGTGGGATACAAGTATTTATGGCAAAGTGCAAGAAGACGGTGCAGGAGGCTATCAGGATGCTGGTCCTGATGGATGTGAACATAGGAGGAGCAAAATATGAAATTGTGGCAGAAAAAAACAAGATAAGAGGGAGAATAGCGACATGTGAATTGTTTCTACTCTGAGCTATGAAGTTGGACAACCCAATCGATGCAAAGTACTATGAAGGGAAATGGGTGTGGTACAACACAAAAGGAATTTGCTTTTATCTGAACTGTCCCTTCGATGATCACACAAACTACTACGGACACCTCAGAGGAATAATGAAGATTTGGCAGCCAAGAGCAAAAGGACTGTTGTATAAAGATGTGGTCGACCTGTTGACCAGAGGGGGGACTGAAGAGGGAGTCCCCCCTCCCATCAAGTTATGACAAGATGGAAGGCGGGGAAAACACTGCAATCACCCTTTCTATTTCAAAAGAATCCCAAGTGCACAAATGATCGATAAATACGTTGAGAGTTATCCTCTCAGTCAGCCCTAACAACCTGGCACAGTGCAGTTCTATCCATGTGTGAATGAAGAGCCACAGGCCATGGTCAGAGACACCTATATCGACAGCCTGGACTGAGCACCAAGAAGCTATGTAGATGACGTTGTTAGAGACACCGCGACATAGCAGCATTTGACATGAAGCACACGTGCCATCCGCACTTCGTGACACAAACACACACTTGAATACATGAAGAACATGAGCATAAAGTTCTATAGTTAGAGGACAGATACATATACATATTGTCATTGCTTTATTTTTGTTGCCATTAGCCAAGTGCAGAAACGCAGAAACCACAAGACACAAGAGATCCTGAGCAAAGCCTGCAGATGCTTAAACGTGAATAACTATATGGAATTGCAGGAGCACATATTGGACCAGACAGATCCAAGTGTGACTAACTTATTGAGAATATAGAATAACATGGACAATGTAGAAACCACATTATATGGTTGTGAAAAGTTACAACAGGCCTCAGACCACTGAGCAAGGGACGAGCTGAGCTGAGCAGAAAGCAGGACATCAGAGACAGGACATTAGAGATACAGAAGACATTCTAATCCCCAAACTAAAAAGGGACCAGCTGCATAAAATGGGAATAAATCCTCATAATTCAGAGCTGCAGTCAATTTCGTGGTCTCCAAACACGTGATACAGCTGAAGCAGACAATGGACAGTGATCAGTAGTGAGAAAGGAGAGCCGATCCAAGGCAGCCAAAGGTGGACTGCAACAAGTATGCGACAAGTGTTGCACTGAGCAGGAGAATATTCTCATGAGGCAAAGGTGGTGGACACAAGTTACAAGACAGACACATAGTCGTCCCCATCACCTTGAAAATAGGCACAGTGAGCTGAGAACCGCTTCGGGTCAACAGGCCTGGGGACTTCAGCTCTAGCCACTCACAGTTTAATACCCTAAGGGTGGGTAACAATGGGTCGAGAACCAATGGTAAGTCCAAAGCTCTGCAACAATGTTATAGTTAGTAAATTGGGGATGGAACAGGCCAGCCACCTGCCATGGAAGAAACATTAGGATAACATGTGTAAGTATCCATATAGGTTATTATGCTCCTGACGGCCAATCCCTTACCGTGATAGGTTTTTGGAGAGAGGCCCAAGAAATGACAGACCAGTGACGTTTTTTTTAGACAAAAGTGGCCTGCGCGGCATTTACTGGGTGAAATGCTGGAATTTTTCTGAGTTCTTGTATTGAATCCTGGTGGCTTTGGCTGTTATAAATCGTAGTATGAACTTGCTGTTGACTGAGTCCTCCGTGTACACTGCGGGTGGGTGTTGGGCCCTCCAAGTCCGCAAACGTCCAGTACCACTCTGTCATACCTCGGAGTTCTCCCAAACAATCTAATTAAATGCGCCCAGAAAAACAAGTAGTATTCGGTATGCCAACAACACACTCCCAAGGCAAACTGAACATAGCGCTGTCAAACAACCTCTGCACCGGACACATGAAATAAAATGGCAGAGATCACGTGTGGCTCAGTGACGTCATCACGTCAACACTACACTCTTCAGAAACAAGCGATTTGGATTAATAAATATGGCAGCAACTAAGCAACTTTTTGTCACAACTCACACATCATAAAATGCCATCATGGCTTACAATGTAGAGCCATAAACATGGTTTTCCCCCTATCAAGGGAAAGATTTGTGCTTTGGAGGAGAGTTGGTTCCTAGTCACGTGCACTGAAAAAAGTGTTCAACTACATGTACCAGAATCCTTAGAGACTTTAATGAGAATTAACCAGACACACATGAAAAGGAAAAGAAACACAGCCTCCATGATGATTGATAGAGTCAAGATAACGTTTGGAGGAGAAGACTAACTGTTGATTTAGCAGGTAAATCTGACTGGGAATCATTGTGCGCACCTCATCCCCATTTCTTCTTTCTGGGAACATACTCAGTAAATTTTCTTTGGGTGAGAAATCATTCTCTACTTTACCTCAGTTTGGGGTTTAATTAGTAATTAGGATGCTTTAGCAAACACTGTTTGCATTCATTTTTCCACAGTGAAGTACTAGAATTATCACATCTCTAATGGGAAAAATATTCATCCATTAGCAACAATTGGACAAGGTAATGCCACTAACTTTATATTTTTTAAACTCCACTTTGATTAATCTGTCATAATTAGCAATTATTGCCCTCATTTGTTTATAGGGCTACGACCCTTGATATGCTTTAATAATGTGGATAATCAATTGGCCGAATATGGTATTCTCTTAAACAATGGAGAATTGTATTGGTGAGTAATCACATATTAATTTGTTTTTGGGCAATCTGGAATATAGGTTATTACCCCCTTAGAATCCCTTTTTTTACATCATGTGATTTAATTTAACAGGTTACCCATCAAAATGAGGTTTTTGGTCTGGATGAAGGCAAATGCATGAGATGCCACGAAACGTACATTGACGTGAACCATACAAGGACTAGATACATCAACCATCGACAACAATTCTACTAGCTAGAGCATACATTGACTATATATCTGGAGTAGAGTAAATTATATAAATTAGGCACTTAGGCGTTCACCCAGAGATAAATCCAGTCATTGGTTTATGACCTTCTGCTGTGTCAAGAAGGACTTAGATTGGACTTTCATGAACTATGAACTTTTTTCATTTCTTCTTGTGAGCATTGAACCAAATATACATTGTTATCAAGGATAGTCTTGTTTCTAAAATGATGTATGAATGAATTAAGTAAATCATTAAAAAATCTGAATGGTTATGTGTTGAATTGGTGTTAGGTTACTTTATATGTGGGGCAAATATTGGCTACAGTGAATCAACGTGTCTGTTTTAATATGTGCTTAATTATTTGTCCTTGAACAAACAACGTTAATTCACTTGTTGCCTTCACTCAACAAATGTGTTCATTAAAGGCCTAATTCACTGAAGAGTTTTCTAATTGCAAAACCCAATTGGTAAACACTCTGTGATTTAGGCCCTAAATGTATTATATAAAAGAGGTGAACTGATCCATTTTAATATTGGTTTTGGAATGGAAGGAATGCATCTGTGTGTTAAACTAAGCATATTTCATGCAGCCCACTTCATTCACACATGTCTTGAATGTATATATGGCTGCTGCAATTTCTCGTCTCTCCCACAACAGCTTTTTTTACCCCATCATTCTTTTCCTTCAATGCTTCTGGGTGGATTTAAAATTGATTCCTATGGACCCCGCCTGCATTTAGCAGGTGCAAAACAAAGGACATGATGGCAGAAAACCATTTGTTTTTCACAGGTGGAGTCACAATTGCATCTTAAAATGATAATATCATTTAGTCCCCCCACTGGCAACATTGCCAAAATGTACAGCAGTGCAAAAAGTGGTGTTAAACCAGGTGTAACATTGAGCCTGGTTTTTGCACCATTTTTGCACACGGAGGGATTCCACAATAACTCAAAATGTGCTACATGCATGGATTAGTGATTGCTGGCATGAGAACCAAAGGAGGTAGTTGGTCTCTGTCAGTTATTATGGGTACACTGGAGTAAAAGGTAGAATGAGCAAAGTGAGTTATGGTGCAGTTAGCGATTTAGGGGGCAACTGATTACAGTTGTGGGCTGCGCGATTACACAATAAACAGTTAATTGCATTGAAGGCAAATAACATGATAAACTGTATTTTACACTGCAGGACAATCACAATTGTTTTGTCAAGAGTAAATGGAAGTAATCTGCTGTGTAATAACCCTTCCCAACAACTTCCCTCCTATTTTTTTATTAATGTGAATTGCTTTAACTTTGTAAACCTTACACATATATGATTACAGAGATATACATGAATTTAATATGCAAAATAAGCATTACATTCAAATGGTTAAAACATTTTTCATAGAAAATAGGAAATAAAAAGATAATTATTAAAACCATCAGACAATTACCTTCATATTTCATATTAAAACAACTATGACAACTATTAATTTAGAAGAGGGAAAAAAGGTTGCCGATCATTTTCCCATCAAGTTAGAAACATGCTATGTGCATTGACTAATGGATAAACATTTAGATAGATATTAAAGAGTTCATTTACCAGCTAATCTCAATCAGGTTGATTTACTGTAAAAACGTGACTACCGCTATTGCCAATGGGACATCATTTACACTAGACAATCGTCCCCAAAACTCATCATTATGAAGCTGTAGTTGATTATCAACAAATTGACCAGATCTCAGATTTTGCAAAGTTGAACACATTATTAAAAGATGGGTTAGATTTTGCACGCAGTCTTGTAGCTTGCAAAGGACATGATAGTTTTTACTGTCAGGATTGTTAGATCACAAATACTGGTTTTCAGCAGTTGGTATCACCTTTAGTCGGAATCTTAAAAACTGGTTTCTCCAATATGCATTAGGATTTTTTTATTTTTATAATTCAGTAGTATGCCAATCAGTTTCTCAATTCGTGAAAAGCTTTTATATAGTAGGTAAAATTGCAACTTCTCAATGGTGTTGCACCAGTCTTTCCGTAAGAGAGCTTTTCTAAATTTGCATTTAGTTAGCACTTAAGGAATCAGCAGTTAACTATATGGTTTGCAGTATGGATTGACCTAAGTACATACCATTTGAAATGGGGACAGACTTTGCACTGTTCAAGCTTGCTTTCAAATCTGAAAATAAAGAGTTCTTAACAGGAGTTAAAAGCTTTATAAAAAGTTAAAATTGGCCATTCTAACCAGCAATTAATAGGTATGAGGTTAGGGAGGCACAGTGTTTTTTTCACTCCAACATATGCATTCAATTCTTTCGTTCAAAATCCAATTTCCTTGCCATACAGTAGTGTTGGGATCACGTTTGTCTTGTAAAAATGAATAAGGGAAATCACAGAAAATCTCCCAAATGTACCGTTGAGTCTCTTCATTTGCAAGATCAACCCAGTTGTTTTTTTCCCTTATTTTTACCATGACCAAACCTCTATTTGGACTTGAATCCAAATTGAACCCCAAGTAAATTATATCAGTGACCAGAACAGAGCTGTTCGCTCTACTCGCCACTTAAAACCATATGTTTTCTTTGAGTTTTTATGGAATCTTATAATTTATGTCTTTGTAGGATTGATCACTAAGTCATTGGTTAAAGCATTACTGATTGTAGCATTCAAAAGGTGCTTTAAACCAATTGGGTACAGTCCACAAGTATAACATCATCTGAGTACGCCATCCAGTGCAGCTTAAATTCACATAATCGTGGAGGTACAAAAGAAGCTCAGCAAGGCATTCCCCCAAATCTGAAAGCTAAAGGTTGAAAAGGGATGGGGCCAGGGCACACCCCTGCCTCAATCCACTATGTGCAGGTAATTGTTTTGTGAGAGCTCTCTCCCTGTCCAACCTTAAGTGTAAACACATATTTGATTGCATATAGACTAAGATTGCCAGGAGGGACTTTGGGATTTCCCATGCATTCAACTTCCCCCATAAATAACCTCTATTTACACTGTGCAATGCAAATGGAAAAGTCCAAACAAGCTGCATATATAGGGGCAGCCGCCCCACTCAATGCCTTGTGTTGCAACCTACCCATATTAAAACCATTTTGAGTCATTCCCACCCACTTCCTAAATCATATTTGAAATGTCTTCAATTTACCTGTGGCTTTGGCCCATTGCACCAATTCTCTCAGAATGACAAATTCAAAGATTTAACTTTATGCATCGAGTAAGGTGATGGATCAGTAATTACTCAGGTTTAGCTGGTCACCCTTCTTATAAATAGGGATGACAATTGATGATATTGAAGAACTGGGAGTGGTCTTCATGTTAATAATGTCTGAAACAACACATAAAGGGAGTTAGCCCACAGCTTCATGTCATTTTTAAGAATTTAATTGGTTAATCTATTGGGGACCAGGGCTATGGAATTCGATGCCTCAACATCGTCTAAGTCAAACTCCCATTTTCCCAATTGTGGTATATTTTGAACCATTCTTTTTGGGAACATATAAAGACATGAACAATTTCTATCCCATCCCTCCCCCAACACCGGATTGTATTGTAGTTCATCCTGTGTATAGAGTATCCCATTAATTAGGCTACATAGATTGCGTGAACTTTTAGTTGTAATAATTCTGAGTAACTGTTCGCCATCATTCTGTAACAGCTTCTGCTGATGGGCGATGGGGCAATTTTTATACTGTTAACACACTCTACGCATTTTATCAACCTTATCTGTCTGTGAGATTATCGCCTTACCTATAGACTTTGAACTTGCTCTTAGAGCACATTTTCTCCCTTGTACCACTGGATCAAAATGGTGTATCCTTTGTTTAGGCCTGTACATTATATTCATTATCTGTTTGAGATTCGTAGTGACAAACAACAAAAATCATTCAGCACTTAATACATATGTTATTTCTTCCCACTGTGTATAATCATATAGACACTTAATTTGACTATGAAAAACACTTGGATTGTGTATTTTCAGTGCAATCCTGTTTTTCTGGTGACATGCTACCAAATTCATTTAACCCTTACTCATATTGCTTTTGAGAGTTAAGTTGAAAATGATAGTTAAACAATCATGATCACTCATCTGTGTCTCCAGAATCTCACATTTTCCACATACATTAAGCAGTGTTGGGGTTAGGAATGTAAATCAATTCACATTGCCTTATTAGTATTTTTCCAAGTAGGCTTATTTAGTATTTCATCCTTTGGCATTGCCATTTATCATCGGCATGTCCCACAGATCTAAGTAATTGATATGATATGATATGATATGATAGTTTGATATGATATGATAGTTTATGTATATAGTGCCTATACACAATGTGTTTCAAAGTGCTTCGAGGCAAGGGAGGGAACAAGGGAAAATACAATGACATTCTTACAGGCCATGAACAGTAAGGATGTGAAATTAATTATCATACTCTGCCTGATGACATTTCAGATAGTGTAAGAGCTAAGACATAGATAAAAAAAGAGAGGGGGAGAGTGGAAAGGGAATTGGAAACCGACAGGCAACTACTGTACTAGGCCTGACAACATTTCTGGTAGAGCCTGAGAGAACGAAAGGTCAAGAGAGGGGTGCAGAAAGGGAGGGGAGTAGCAAAACAAGCAACTATCGTAATAGGCCTGATGACATTTCAGAAAGTGCTGGAGGGAGGGGGGAGGAAAAAAACAATTAAGGGGAAGTGGGAGGAGGCAGACGAGGTTGCTATCATACTAGGTCAAGGGACAATTCTGATATAGTAAGTGCATTGAAGAAAGTAATGGGAGGAGGGGAAGGGATAGAAAGGGAGAAGGGAGAGGAGGGGAGAACAGAGAGTAAGCAGTCAAAAAGAGTGGAGAAGAAAGAGTCGGCGAGCGAATACAATTACAGAAGTCAGTAATAACACATAATGTTGCAAGCCAGGATACAAGATGAAGATGGGAACAGCATGATTCAGGGCCACTATGAATACAAGATTCAAAGCAAGTCCAGCATGATAGTTGAGAAAGGGTGATGCACCGTGAATTAATGAAGTCCATAAAGTAAAATCCAGCATTGGCCACAAGACGGTGATGGTGAAACCAGAATGTATCAGGACAGATTCCTGCAGAAGTAGGCTGGAGAGGGTTCAGGGGGAGCAGGGTAGAACAATAAAGCAAAACAGGCAACACATGTGTGCGAGAAGGGTGTGGGGTACAAGGGAACATCATGGGGGCTTGACCTGTGGGAACAGAGGAAGTAGCAGCCAAAAGTAGTTCTTGGTAACTGTTGGTTTTAAGCTAACCAGGCTCTCCTAGGGTAGGAGCAGGAGCTAAATAGCTGCAGCAATTTCGAAACTGGCTTTAAACCAAATAAGTGTTATACTAGTTCAATTACTTAATAATAACACTTAAATGGAGATCTCTGCCAGCCTTTCAGTTAGCAGCCCTCAGCGTTGACCGATTGCGTCACAGAGACTACTTCGGAAATGGTTTCATAGCTAGGCCTGGAATGTCAATCAGAGAAAGAACTGTACAGCTGGTATCTATGGCAAAGTCTGGAAAAAACCCACCACACCTTTTGCTATTACTGATCAATTTTCCACCAGTATTGATTCCCATCTGAACCTAAATATTTCTCTTTCCAAGCTATTTTACAATCAGCATTAGAATCACATGCAACTATAATGTTTCTACATTCCGGCTCTTCCATGTAAGGTTAGAAAATTGGGACTATCACAGTTATAAAATGATCTTTCTTTGAAGTCCAGCAGGTATTTCTTCAAAGGTCACCTTCACAGCCAGAATTGCGTAGTGGGAATTTGGGACAATTTCAAACCTTTTAATACCATGTATTTAGAATGCTGAGGTTAACCGACTGACAGCTGAACACTATTAGACAGAGAGGCAAGCTGTTGCACCATAAAATAGCCATCCAAAATCGAAGGCTTCATGTACATTACATACACTAAAATCTTGGCAGAATGACTTATCTTTTAAAAAAAGTTTGAATCACTTCGAATTCCAAGACACCAATCTCTTGTTAGACATATTACATTCTCCATTAAAGACTAGTTCCCATATCAAGTAGTCTCAAAAAATCTCGTGTTAGGGTTTGAGCAAGCCAAGACACATTGGGCCTCATTACGACACTGGCGGAACGGGTTAAACGGCGCCGTAAAAGGCTGCGGCGCCGTTCAACCCATTCCGCCACATTACGAGGTCCCCTCGCGGGACACGTTAAGCATGCCTGGGAAAACCAGGCGTGTATACCGGGTCCCGCAAGGGGAAGAGGGAGCAAACAACGGGCCATCTCGTAATGGCCCGTTGTTTACTCCCTCTCCCATTCCCATTCAGCCTTATGGGGGCTGAAATGGGAATGGGGATGAACCGTGTCCGTGTCCTCGAGTGAGGAATTACCGGGCCATCCGAACCCGTAATGGTCCGGTAAATCCTCATTCCGAGGTCACGGACACGGATGCGGTTTTGCCGGCAGCCATGCCGCCAATAGCGGCATGGCTACCGGCATACCTCGTAATGAGGCCCATTCTCTTGTTTACAACCATCATGTGAAATTGGATTTATTTATTTATTTATTACATTTATATAGCGCGCAGGCAGCCCAGGGGCATTGTGGCGCTGTTACTTGTGGAGGCACTTAGTTACAATGGGTAGAGGTTGTGCCTTGGGTTACAGTGAGGCAGGATCCTGTATTTAGCGATAGGAGGTATCATACAACATAATACATCATACATGTTAGTGATGAGAGCTTGAACATATGGTGTTGGTTAGGTGAACAAGGAAGTTTTGATGGCTTTGCGGAAAGCAGTCAGTGAAGGTTCAGCTCGCAGAGAGGTGCGAAGGGTGTTCCAGTGTAAGGCAGCAAGGTAAGGGAAGCTGGCACCCCCTGCTCTAGCTCTTTTTACCCTAGGTACAGAAAGCATATTGGCATATGGTGTCCTAGTGGGTCTCATGGAGGAGACCGGGTGGACTCTCTGGGATAGGTACACTGGGGCCGAGAGGTGGATACATTTGTGGGTGATACTTAGCACTTTGAATATGATCATTTCCTTTATGGGGAGCCAATGGGATGCTTTTCTGGCAGCATTGATGTGCTCTCTCTTGGCAATGCCTTGTGCAGCACGCAGGGCGCTGTTCTGGATTACTTGCAACTTCTCGAGGTTGTTGTTGGAGGCCCCTAGGAAAAGAACATTGCAGTAGTCTAGCCGCGAGCCAGTTATGGCTCTGGCTAGTTGGTGCATGTGTCTTTTGACAGATAAGGTCTGATTGCGTTGAAGAGTTTAGCATGGTAAGCAGCAGAGGAGGCGATTGCGTTTACTTGCCTGGTCATGGATAAGTTGGAGTCTAGATAGACGCCTAGTGTTTTTACCGTGTCTAGTACTGGAATTCTGATTGAGTCAATAGTAAAGTGGCTAAACTGGGCGTCAAGTTTCTTGAGGGTGTCAGGGGATCCTACGAGTAGGAGCTCAGTTTTATCAGAGTTAAGACAGAGGCAGTTGATAGCCATCCACATTTGGGTTGTGTTATATATGTTGTTGAGAGTCGCACAGTCAGTGTCATAGTCGCCTCTTAATGTGGGAAGGATCTGAGTGTCGTCGGCGTAGTTGGTGTAAGAGATGCCCATGGTGTCAAAGATGAGGAAGAGGGGGCGGGTAAAGATGTTGTAGAGGGTGGGGTCGAGGCAGGAGCCTTGGGGCACACAACATAGCATGATGGTGGGTGATGCAGTGGCTAGGTCAGAGAAGACCTGCATGGTCCTGCCTTGGAGGAAGGAGGTGATCCAGGTGGTGGCTTCTTGGGAGAAGTTGGCTGTGGAGGTGAGGGGATGGCAGAGGATGTCGTGATCTACAAGATCAAAAGCAGCAGAGAGATCGAGGAGAAGTAGCAGGACAGGTTTCCCTTGGTCTCTTGCGTCATCCATTTGGTTTTTGAGGTCGAGTAGGGCGGTCTCTGTCCCATGTCTAGGGCGAAAGCCGGATTATCTCAGTCCTAGGAGGTTGTGTTTTTCGAGGAAGTGCTGGACTTGCAGGTAGGCTGCTTTGTCTAGAATCTTGAGGAGGAATGGGACTGTGGTGATGGGGCAGTAGTTATTGGGGGAGGTGGGGTCAAGTGTGGGTTTTTATGAGAGGTCGGACCATGCTTCCTTGAGGCATGAGGGGACTCTCCCTGTGGTGAAGGAGGCGTTGATGAAGGCTGTTAGGAAGGGAGCCAGGGAGTCTGCGCAGTCACTGATGATGGAGGCGGGGCATGGGTCCCCCTTGCAGTTGGAGGGTTTTATGTTTTTCATGATGTTGATCATGTCTTTTTCCTGGATGGTTTTGAATGAGAAGGTAGGGGGGGCCTCTGTGGGTGAGGAGAGTGGGGGGGTTGGGGAGGGGCTATGGGGGGTGGGCAGCGTTAGTTTGGTGTTCAAAATTTTGGCTTGGAGAGAGCTAATCTTGTTACGCATGGCTGTTTGGATGTCATCACACCATGTTTTATCTTTGGTGAAGTTATGGGGAGTGGGTGTAGGGGTCTCCAGTTCTCTAAATATGGCGAACATTTCCTTGGTGTTCGATTTGGCTTCAGCGATTCTATCTTCAAATGATTTAGCTTTGGCTTTGATGATGGCTTTCTTATATTCATTTGCGAGGGATTTGAAGATAAGTTTGTCTTTAACATCTTGAGAGGTTTGCCATTGCGCTAGTGCTGCTCGTTTGTGCGCAGTTTGAGAAGTTCTTGGGTGAACCACGCATTGGTGTGGCTAGTGGGTTTGGTTTTGCGTGGTTTAAGTGGGGCGATAGCATTGATTGCAGTCGTGATGGCAGTATCGTAGTTTTTGGCCAGGGTTTCTGGGTTATCGGAGAAGGGGTGTCTGAAGGCAGGTCCCAGAAGGCCTGTAGGTAGGGTAGGAGTCTTTCTTTGGTGAGTTGGCGGGCACCTCTTGTGAGGGCTGGTGGTAAGGGCTGGGTGGGGCGGGATGGGGTTGTGGTGGTGGGGATGTTAAAGGTTATGGTGTGGTGGTCGGACCATGGGGTGGGGTATTGCCTGTGACTGTGAGGGGGCAATTGTGGTGGGTGATCCAGTCTAGTGATCTGCCTAGGGCATGCATGGGGTCTGTGATGGTGTTTGTGAATCTTAGAGTGGCTAAGGCTGTGTCAAGTGTTTTGGCAGCAGGGTCTTTGGTGTCATTCAGGCCAAGGTTGATGTCCCCAAGGAGAATGGCTTTGGATGACTTTTTTAGGTTGTCAGCCAGGAGGTGGGTGAGGGAGGCCTGGAAGTCTCCTAGGGGGCCTGTTGGCCGATAGATGAGGTGTAGGGTGATGGTGCAGGGGTGTGAGATAGTGAGTTTCAATTGAAGGTAGTCACTGTTGGTGTTGATGGTTTTGTCAACTTTTCTGATGGTGATCGGATCTTTGGCTATGAGAGCGACACCGCCCCCTGTGGTCAGGCGATCTTGTCTGGTGATGGCATAGCCTGGTGAGAGTGCGGGGTCTGAGGCTTTGTGTAGCCAGGTCTCAATGACCATTAGCAGATCTAGATCTGGTGTGATGATGAGGTCGTGGATGTCTAGGGCGTGACCATTGATGGATCGGGCGTTGATGAGGGCACACTTGAGGTGGGGTTCAGGGGTCACATTGATGGCAGTGGATGGCATAATCGAGCCTATTGGGGGCACATTTTCTGAGGTCCTAGTCATAGGCAGAGTAGCATTTGCATCAGTGGACAGCATGGGTGTGGTAGAAGAATTGCAAATTGCAGTATTCACATTCAGACCTGTGGGGGTCACTAGTTGCACAGAATACTCTATTTAAGGTTCCTGAAAGCATCTGATCTTTAGGGCTTCAGTCCATAACTATCTTTGATGAGTGGTGGACTCAGTCTCAGCTAATCTTCAGCATGCTTCTCGTTTCTGTAATATACTGTTAGATCATAGCCCACTTGCCTAAGCGATTGTATTTCATCTAAGAACATATTAATCACTACTTTACATGGGGTGTGTAAAAAAAAAACAGATCTGTCCATGTGCGGTCAATACAATAGACTAGTGTAATGATGGTCCTTTGAAATGTGTCTTGTACATATTGAAAGGTTGATTCTCTTTTTCAATCTTAAAAAAGAAAAAAAGAAGAAAATAAAAATACTCGTTTAATATCTTTCGATGTTAAAAGATGAAGACATGGGACATCATGAAACAGTCAGTTTGAGCACATTTGAACTGTTTAGTGCGATGACATTACTAGATTGCAAAACAGATTCTAACAGCAATTGATGTGGTACATAGTTACTCACAGGACTATTCATAGTAATCTCCCTGCTGCTGCTGTTGGTTATATGCACTGGGAAGCTGCTAATACTTAGATTTCTGTAGGTGAGCGGAGCTTTCAATGTCTGTTTATTAGCCTGTTGGTCGGTTTGACATTCCACTGAACATCATATCTTCTTGGGTGTCTTTTGGGGTGTCAGTAGAAGCATCGGCCTGAGTTAGGGGGATCACTTTAAGTGACTCTGCACCTATAGCATTCTTTGCAGGTAGATTCCATTTCGCCCCAACTAGCATGTTCCTGTCCCCTAGTTTAATGCATTTGGTTCTTGCTACATTATTGCATTGTCTTAACCAACTCATTGCCAGTTAACCCTTTATGTGCCGCCTCTTTGGTAAGATGTAGATTTCAAATGAATTTGCGTTAGCACAGCATGTAAGATCTTAGTTGTTTCACATATTTCGACTTTTCCGTAACTTTTTAATGTGGCATCAACACATTGGGTGTAGTCAAAATCACAAAGGCGTGAGATTCAGTAGGTGGGCCTTTAGCAGCTGTTTCTCTCATCTTCAGCGCCGGCATCTATCTAGTGTGTGTCATTTGTGGATCACAAACTGTTATTAACTATTCTGGGCCCAATTTTGAATCAATAGACCCAATATTATTTTCATGTAGTTCCAGTTTGAGCTTTATTTCACGTAAAGCCAATGAATGTGACTGAGGCCCATACTGATGTTGTCATAAACACTCACAACATAACGTAAAACCATGTTAAGAGCTGAGATGTGTGGGGCTAAGCTTTCAGTTCCCTTAAAGAACCTGTAGGTGTAACTAAACTGTGTGACGTTAATGAGGATGACTGCTGCTGTGAGGTATGATGTTCATTAAGAAATGCAGAAAAGTCTACCAAAGGAGTTATTGACAGCGTTCTACTGTGCACATTTGTGTTTAACTCTGCTAATTAGCAGCGGCTCTCAGATTGCATTAGATAGCAATAGATCCAACAAACTCCCATCATTAATTAAATTAATGTGGGATCAGGGTTAGTTGAAGGCTATTCACTTTGCACAATTCTGTGCTAGTGCCTGTCTGTTAGGTTTGTGTATGCCATAGCGTGTTAGCGCACTCATTGAATAGCACTGGAACATTAACTGGCTTCACTGCATAGTTCTGAATTGTCAACGAATTGTCAGAGTTAGCAATTACATGCAGCGAGGCAGATACTGCGTACAACAACTCTTTATCTAGATTGAGAGGAGTGGACATAATAAAACAGTCCTGAGTGATTAGTTGGATATTGCAATAGTTTTCAAAGACTAATTCCGTCTCGGTTTAAGGATTCGTTGACATTAGTGTTACTATGGTCATATGGTTATACTACAGTCAACTGGGACAGATGTACCACTCAAATTATCCTTTATTTGTGTACCAACCAAGCAGATATCTTATGTTTCGGCAGGCGTGAGTGTAATATCAATCTCACGGCTGTGATCATACAGACTAGGAGCCCCATCTCTCACATCCTCTAACTCGCTCCCACAGGTGGCACTCTGCACTGGAAATGCAGTTTTAAACACACCGGCGTACTGTGAATTAGGTCCTGCTAAAAACACAGTCCAGATCAGAAAAGGGTCCACCAGCATTTTTGGTACCTTCACTCCCTTCAATTGCAGGCACTCAACTGCACAACCTCCCTCTGCTGTAGTTTCCTCGATGGGTTTATACATATAATTATGGTAAACATCAGGAAAACTACTTAGTTTATTTGGTGCCAACCTGGTTGTACTGCACTAAGCTTGACGAAAAACAATCCAGAATTGCCAGGACTAGAGATCACTTTAGAAACAATGTTTAAAGATGTAAAGCCAGAAGGTCTGTTACCAGTCTTTAGCTTCTCCTCCTAATGCATGTTTTCATGACTCCATCAATCTTCAGAGAGGCTGAGTTTCTTAGTTATTTCAGGCAGGTCTGCATTTCTTTTTCAGGTGTGGCAAGTTAATTAGCTCTGAGGATTCTGGTACTTGCATTTTTCGCACTTAATTCTGCTGGCAGGTGACTGAAAACAACTCCCTCCATAGCACAAATCTTCCCCTTGATGTGGGGATGGGGAAAGCCATGGTTGTGGCTCTCCAATGTAAGGCATGATGGCCCTGCTGCTGTCACCAATTTTTAAACACTTTAGAAACAATGGGCCTCATTACGACCCAGGCGGTAAGTAACCTCCTTGGTCATACCCTTACCACCACGGTGTAAACTATGTTTACACCATGGTGGATGGCGGATTTACCGCCCCATTCCAAGGTGAGTGGGGCGGTAAATCCCCATTTCCCATTTTACCCTTCCCCATTCCCATTTTTGCCCCATAGGGCATAACGGGAGTGGGGAAGGCGCTAATTACACCACCGTAAATTACGGTGGCGTAATTAGCACCATGGTCCCTTAGCGCCATGGATTTTAACGCCTGCAAAAAGCAGACGTTAAAATCACCATGGAGCTAAGGGACCTTGTAATCAGGCGTTAAGGGTCGGCGCTGTTTATGGCGCCGTTAACCCCTTAACGCCTGACTCATAATGAGGCCCAACGAATTATGTTTCCCATTATGTATGGCGTTTTTGTGTCTGCACATCATTATAGCTACGCTTAACATTTTAAGGATTTTTATTAATACAAAAAACATTTCTCCATGTAGTTATAACAGCAGACATTTACTATGTTTTCAGTGTGACTGTAAATCTGCATGCAGCTCAACAATCTGAATTATGATTTCTGATAAAACTTGTCAATATAAAGTTTTTAATGTTTTAAACAAATGTTTCATTTTTCAGTCTCTGTGAATGTGTACCAGTGTGCAGAGAGGTAACCATATGCATATTGCACCTCTCCTGGGAGCCCCTAGCAGATGGTGTTCGAGCAATTAAAAGAGTGGGAGTGAATGTATATATATTTAACAGTTATTTTTTATTCAGATTTCTCCAGGATAAAAAAAAACAAATACATTGAAAGGAAAACAATATTTAGAATAAAAATGCAATATCGCACAGTCAACCATTGTTACGGACAGTTACCTCAATACACTGCACCGGAAACACACATACAAAAATATATTGATAGATCACCCATAACAGCTGCCTGTGCTATGTCATTTCAACCGCAAAATAAATTCATGTTTCTTTTGATAAAATTCCCTAATCATTTTCAGATAAGATCTGTACCTTAAAACTCTGCTATTACACAGTAATTACTTGAAAGACATGACTTTAGTGTGTAAACTCAACTACTGAGAACAGCATTGACCAACTAACAAGCTCCATTGCATGGACCCCACTCAGGAATGTCTGTAATCACATTTTAGTTCTATGTCTCCTGGCAGTGGAGAACTATCCTATTGCATATCAATCTGGTCCCACCCATAATCCCAACCCCTCACTCAAATGCCAGGCAATTCTCCTCTAAAGCAAAGTACACCATCTATCTGAGTTACATGTTTGGGTCTTGTTGGGCATCCACAGCAAGGTTCCAAGGTGTTGATGTTTTCTGGAATTGCTGGTGGGTCTCTTATTTTATTTATGTATTTATGTATGTATGTATTTATTTATTTATTTATGTATATAACGCTGAAAGCCGACAGGCATCAGAGCGCTACAACACACCACAATACACAAAACACATACTGAGAACAATGCAAACAGAAATCTGAAAACCATCAAAGGAAGGCATTACTACTAAAACAACAAATCTTAATCAATCAGATGAACATTTCTTGGCATTTCAGAGCCAGACTGTCTTTGTTGGTGGAACAAGACACATAAGAACAGATGTTTTCCTCTCTCAAGGCACAGGATGCTATTGCAACACATGCTTGTTGGCATTCCTGGGTGTCACTGCCACATAAAGCATGCTATTCTCAGACATTTCACAATTGTTTAAATTACTATTTGGCAGAATCAACCATGTAGCTGAATACCTATTATGTATACAACACTTTAGTAATAAATGCTTAAGATGAAACGTTCTGAGGTCAACATATTTTGGTAATTCGAGAAGAACATGGGACATGTCCCCAATTGTTTCATTCTGGCATTTTCCAGAAAGCATGCCCCTCCCAGTCTGGGCCCACTAGTGGGTTTATTCTATTAGGCCAAGTGTATTAAATGGCACAACAGTAATCAAATTCTGGAGCCCTTGTAGAAACCATTGCTTCTAAGTAGCTTTACAGAGTCCACAAAATGTTGAACCACTTTAGAGATACTCAATGATGACTATGCTGCAATTGACACTCTGCCTGCACCTCCCTATTTAGTAATTCATGCATCAGAACTCTCAGAATGCCTGAGGGATTCCTCTCTCTGCTTGATAAATCGTTGAATTGTAATCCCCTTTCAAAAAAGTGAAAATTAACTACCTGAGAATATGATTACAAGATGGTGTCTGAAAGGCACACTTAAAGAACTGCTTGTTAAATTCAGATTATGCATAATGCCAGAAATGGTATAACATTAATATATAATCAATGCTATCCTGACCATTGCTTATTAACTAATCATAAGTGATGTTAGGAGAAGCTCTGCAACTTTTGTGCATCCAGCTACACCCATTAGAAGGTGCATGGTAACTAAGTGTATCAAGAAATGAAACCCCAGATTTCTGTCTGATAAAATAATACACTGTTCATTTCAGGATCATAAACCTTTAACCAAACACATGTAGAAATTACACACCAGATTTCTGCCTGATAAAGACATACACTGTTCATTACAGGATCTTAAACCTTTAACCAAACACATGTTGAAATTACACACGAGATTTCTGCCTGAAAAGATATACACTGTTCATTACAGTATCATAAACGTTTAAACAAACACATGTAGAAATTACACACCAGATTTCTGCCTGATAAAGATATACACTGTTCATTACAGGATCATAAACCTTTAACCAAACACATGTTGAAATTACACACCAGATTTCTGCCTGATAAAGATATACACTGTTCATTACAGAATCACAAACCTTTAACCAAACATATGTTGAAATTACACACCAGATTTCTGCCTGATAAAGATATACACTGTTCATTACAGGATCATATATCTCCAAATAAGTTCTGAGTCTTGGATACACCATTTAAAATAGAACTGAACTGTTTGATTATCCAGCACCCACATGTGTGTGCTCTTTTCTCCACCACAACTCGTTTATTTAAGGTTACATTTTGGTCATGAGCTTGATAGTATTTGTCTTTTCACCCGAGTCTATGTGAAGCCAACCTACTGCTCTGCCCCCTTTGGATCAAAATTCCTTTGATGCAGCCAGTTGAGGGGGATTTGGTTTCATTTAGTAGATGTTGATACATCATTAATTTGATAGTGAGCTTGGTATTATTCCTACAATGCCCTAATCCAATATTTAAGGAAATTGTTCCATGCCACACAGCTTTAAATGCCGGCGGGTATGGATTGCTGAATAGCTAGAATGTGCAGTTCTTTGGAGTGATTACAATTCCATCTTTCACAGAAGCTCAATTTTTTACAAAGTGTATAGCGGTGACTCAATATGCTTGTAGCATCTTGGAGTAACCTAAGTCCCTTCTGGCAAAAGGGAAGAAATATGTTCTAGACTTGCAAACACAGAAGAACTGTTGGAATAAGCCAACCAACCTCCTTGGGAAAGGAAGCTGACTGAAAGTCACACCAAAAACCAAACATTGTGTGGCCCTGATGCTGCAGAGAACCAGCCGTCATGTCTCTACTTCCAACCATTATTCTTGTTGAGAGTTATATGTGCACACACATCATAGGTAATGATTTTCTAAACGTTTTACAACCTAACTTGCAATAGATCATGAATAATAGCATGCTACAATCCAAGATGCATCAAGCTTTTGTTGACAATTTGATTAACACCAAAGCAGTAGCACAAAAATAATAATGATATGCAACCTCAACTTGTGGACAAACACATGCAAAGTTTCCATATTCATGCATGTTTCAATTGGGTGAATTGACCTAAAAATAGGGAGAATCACACAATGGATTCAGATTTCATATGTTACATAGTGTTAAGGGAAGTTAGTAGATCCTAGTGATTTGTTTCTATCCACTGCTTAAGTAACCTGCAGAATTTAAACTACACAAACCAATCTGAATAGCTTTGAAACATTCTAAATCTACAACCCCATCAAAGAAAATAAATAAACTATTAACTGTCTCATTCACCAGAGAATTTGAAAACCATAACAACATGAATGACATTCCAGAATGTCTGAGGCCATCCTTTGACTTCTACACCTTGTGATTACAAGATAATTGGGAATATTAAATTATACAGTAACCAAAAATAGTGTTACACTCAACAGGTGACAAATAAATGGTTCAACATGGAGTTTTCTTACCTGAAACTCGCAGTCATAAAACTGAATGGTAAATAGAGACAGCAGGCAGCAACAAACTACCACACAAGATTCATGTCCAACACTGGGAAAAATAAATCTAATATAGAATTAAATAATGTAAAGATAAAATAGAGTGCCTTCTCAGCTGGGGGAAGGCGTACTTTGATTGGTCCCCTCTGCCACCAAAAGGCCCAATCGGCCAAGCCGGCAGGCGAATGCTGGCCCGCCTCTCTGGGCCCAGATCAAAAACCATTGTGCAAGCCCTCCTCTGCCTACAAGTACATTGTGATGCCAGCCAGTCATGACGACAGTTGAACGAAAGGTAAGCCCATTGTGCTTTACAGGGCCTTATGCACACACCCTGCATAATGGTGCACAGTGCGCTCGTCCATCTCGTCGGCGAACAGAAATTCAGTAATTTAATAGTGAAAAGACTCTTCATTTGAAAAAATACTGTCACAGTGTTTGTATTTGCAGCTGTGTGCTTATTGAAGGCATTGTGAGGCAGCATTTTGCCTGCCTTTCCATCATGGTTGCCCCTGATCTTTAGGCACTGGAGTGCCTGCTCTGCTGGAGGAAGGCCTACAGTGATTGGGCACCTCTGCCAGCAAAATGCCCAATCAGGCAAGCCAGCAGGCGAATGCCAGCCTGCCCACATCAAGGCCTTCTCTGTACCTGTCAGGCCAAGAAGGACTCGGAGGGCTCCCTTGATCTGGCCACCTCTCCTTGTACCATGAGGCAGCAGCTGCCAACTCGTTCCAGTGCTCCTGGACCCCCACACTGCCTGCAAGTCGTCAAGTGAGTGATGGCTGAACTCCTGCACTGCCTCTTCCACTGACAATTCAAACATTTACTGTGCCTCTCTCATTCTGCCTCCGGCCTCATTTTATCTTCCTTTTCTGACTGCATTTTGTGCCCTATTTTTGATTTTCAAACCTAGGTGTGTTTTTTTAACATCATGCACGCCATATATTACATTTCATTTTGTGCCCTGTTTTTGATTTTCGCCCCAAAACGATCACACCAGAGAGAATACAACCCTAGGGAAGAAAGGCCCAAGTCGTTTTTGGAAGAATAACAAGTTTTAATCTCACACCCAGATGTAAGCAACAGCAAAGAACTCTGCTGCTGGGAACTGTCTGCCGAAAAGAGGTACAAGCAGAAACGTACACAGTGTCATAATGATGCAACAACATACAGTAAAAACCTGCGTGGCTGATTGGATGGACCCTATACACATTCCACCTTTACCCCTTGGTCTTTCGGTCCAAGCCCAGTCCATTCATCTTCCATCATGTTGGTGCTGCAGGGCTCATCTTCTTCTCACATCAACGGTCAGAAAACAAATTAATTATACGCCACCCATATGAATATTTTATCACTAATGTTATGCACTTGGTACGCCTTAAGATGGACATAAAAAAGGTTCTGGGGCAGTCTAACCTTCACACACACATTTCACTCACTACCCTCCATGTATCCAGTTCCAAGATCTCCACCCCCATTTTGAACTATAATGTATCCCTCCAAGCACCTCACAATACAAACTGAACAATAGTTGCTTCAACAATATGATCTGTTCGTCCTCATTGAACATTTTAGGACTTGTTATTTTGGTGTTGGTGGTCAAAAGACACCTGGTGCCATGGAATTCAGGGAACTTAAGGTGTAGTCAGATATATGGGCTATGACTTGTGGTCACCCGGGAATGGGCCGGGTCATGCTTTGGTCATTGTGAGATAACATGCACACCAGATGCCGGTGTCTGATCGCGGCCTAGTAGAGCACATTACACTTGGCTAAAAAACATATCTTTGCAACATTATTAGAACAATAAATAGGTGTTGTGATGGTTGGGGGTGTGAGCTGTCCTCATGGGAGCTCGGGCATGGCTGGGGATTTCTGTGGTCTCGTGAATTTGGGCCTAGTGCATGCAATGTCACATTTACCCCGCAGGCCTTCCCTTCTACCTATGATTACTAATAGATATGCAAAATAGCAATGCTGCTCGGGACTTAGATTGTTTTATGTAGTTAGAGTATGTTTGGTTATATTAAAATGGGGGTCCTGGTAAATGGAAGTTGTCCCTCTCACTGTGTCCCCTTCCCCCTGGTCCATCATAGTGCCTTGAATGCATCTTGCCTCACTCTAAAGTGCCTAGGGGGATGGGACAGGGCTGTCCCGTTCTCAACAGTATTTTTAATTTTTTATTTTGCATTGCATTTTGTACCTTGTTTTTGATTTTCAAACCTAGGTCTGTTTTTAACATCCTACACCCCATATTTTGCATTGCAATGTGTGCCCTATTTTGTGATTTTCAAACCTAGGTGTGTTTAACATCCTGCACCCCATATTTTGCATTGCATGAAGTGGCCCTCATGTAACCACTTGACCGCCTTGTGAGTTGGGCTAGAACTGTGCAGTACAGCCTCTCCTCTCCTTTCCTTCAACTGTCCTCTATCACCCTGATGGCACTCACCATCTCTCCTATCTTCTACAACTGCTACACTATCACCTACCCTCCCTCTCTTGCAAAGTCTGGAAGAAAAAAGCCCCAAAAAGACATACTGAGAGCTAACCCTGGCCTACACATCACTGACGGACGCCTATGTCAGTGCAACTTCCAGACAGGTCTTCACAGACATCCTTATTCTGTCACCCCCTGCCCCCCAGAACTATGTAACGCTCATCTCATCTCCACTCTCCCCCTTTCACAGCATCTCCCATTAATGGTCGAACCAAGTGGAAAGTCCTCCAGAACAGCTTCTCATCATCATGCTGCATCATTAATGTCTACCACACAGGCACTACCTTGGTTCAGGGTCCTCAACCCAACCTCCCAACCTCCTCCTCTTTGGCAGGTCCCTGCTGTCCTCATTAGCTTCCTTCCTTCTCCTGCCTCCCCCCTACTATTCTCTCTGACCCTCCCCCTCTGGCTGGTCCACCACACCCCTGTACTCCACTGCAGAACACCTTCAAAGGCAGAAACTTCCTTCACCTGGCTTCTCTTAACGCCCACTCAGCCAACAAATACTCTGAAGACATCTGCCTCCTTCTCGAAGACACTGACCTCAACATTCTCACACTTACCGAAACATGGTTCAATGCCATCTCAGTCACTGCTTTTGACTTCTTTCTCCCTGATGGCTTCAAGATCATTTCCAAACCACAACCTTGCCGTGCTAGCGGTGGAGTTGCCTTAATCTTCCCTGAGTGGGTTCCTTCCTCTATCATATCCATCCAGCCCTACTCCTTCTTTGAGAGCCTGGTCTGCAAGTTGGTTATCTCTCCATCCTCCTCTCCGGCCATTGCCACTATTTACAGGCCTCCCGGTAGCACCACCCTGTTCCTCTCAGAATGGGCAAATTTCTATTCCTCTCTCCACTCAACCACCTCCAATCTCCTTCTCTTGGGTGATTTCAACATCCAATTGGGCATCTCTGTCACAGCATCCACTGTCTTCCTTGACCTCTGTACTTATCTTTCCCTCGCCATTCTCCCTTCTGGTCCAGCCCACTCGGCTGGACACACTCTGGACGCCATCATACACTCTGACTTCTCTCCCCCCCCCTCTGGTCACACCTCACTCTTGGTCTGACCACTCCCTACTCTCTTCTTACCTGGGCCCCCTTGGCCTCCATCCCTGCCAACCTCATTCTAGAACATCCATCCGATGAAAAGTGTCAGCTGCTGCCTTCGCATCCTCCCTTTTGTTAGGCAGAATTACATGCAGTACCCTTTGGGAACACTACACATAAATAAGACTACAGGTGTAAGCACAATTTCACCTTTGGTACAAGCCTGTACTACACAGTTATGTGGTAGCAGTGGCTGACCATCCAGACGTATCTCAAGAGGGATGTGAGCAGTACAAGATGTTACACAAAGGACTTGTAATCACAGCAGTTCAAACAAACACTATTCAAGGTTTCTTGGTAAAAGAATATACATTTATTTACACAGTCAGTTGGAAAACATTCCACTAGTAAGAAGCAGCTTAATATCACAATCTCATACACTACAGTACACAACCAATAAGTTTTTGAACAAGTTAGGCTCCTCGGAAGTGGGAGCAAAATGGTACTTCAGTAACTTAAATAAGGGGTAAAAAGACAAAGGTTAAAAGAATTAAAGCACAATTACTTTCATAGGCAGGGCAAATAGTTTCAGTTCACTACATCTCGCAATGCAATTCAATAGGCCTGGGCCAAAGTCAATGGTTCAGAGTCTTGGATAGGATAGCACAGTTCTGGTAGTAAACGGTTAAGTCTTTGCCAATGTCCGAGGAAGTAGTTTGCCAGAAAAAGAGTTATATGTCAGATTAGGAGCGAACAAGACTCTAAAGTTGGGAAAGTTTCACAAACTTTCACAGCGGCAGAAAGGATTTCCACACTGCGTTTGCACAGTACCTTATTGATGAAGAAAAGCTGTAACTGAGGCAGTTGTTCCTGGCAGTTCCTGCAGATCTCGCTGTTCCTGAGCTTCAGTCGCAGGGACAAGGAGAACGTTGGGAGGTTCCTGCACTGCCCAGGGAAGAGGCCACAAGCTTGGCTAAGCGTCGGTCTTAAGGTGTGAGTGCCTTAAAGTCCACAAACTGGTATCCTACTCACTGGCTATGCAGTTTTCAACAGCACTCTGATGTTAATTCGACCAGTATGGAGATGGTGTCCAGGTGGCTTATGAGTTGGTTGTTGCCACCAGCTCAAGGAAGAAGTCGTCCTTGAAGGAGCTTCTCTGTCGATGGAGTTTCAGGCAATTCGGACCTGCAGCAGGACTTCACGGGGCAAACCAACATTCCAGGAGTTGCAGCATTGTCTTCCTTCAGCTCGTCTTCGTTTCTTTCGTTCCAGTGGTCGACTCTGCCTTCCAAGTCCCAGAGACCTGTTTTTAAACAGTTTTCTCCCATTCATTCGAGCCTAGCTGTCACTCACCCAGCAGGGTGGCGGTCCTTGCTGGACAGTCAGCCAGCCAATCATGCCAGAGTGCATTTAGGTCTCCTAGGAGACTAAGCACAGGAAGTTTCGGACACCTCCCTCACATCCTGTCCACTCCAGAGACTCAGGCATCAGAGGAGGGCTTCAGCACTTAAGGCCGCCAAAGGGCATCGAACAAAGGGACCAAACCTTGTTTGGCGTGTAGAGTTAAACACAAGAAGGACCTTTCTAAAAGAAACAGCAAAAAAAGAGGGATCATGGGTGCCATATTGAAAAACATGGCTGACTCAATTTTTAGCTACGGGTGTTCGCTGTCAGGAAAAATCATTGTAGTTTGTTCGTTCTAAAACCACTACCACCAGCCATTTCAAGAGGAAAGTATAATATTTGACTTTTACATGAGTGTTTAGACACAGGGGATGCTAGGCAACCCCTCCAGCACTCCATAGGAAGATAGTGTGTGCTGGGTCTATGAATTTAAAAAGACTAGCAAAGTCAATTTAAATTCACATGCTTTGGGAGATGGTAGTAAATTCCAGAGAAGGTATTTAAACCTTGGGGAGTCTGAAAGACACCCCTGTGCCACTGCACTGAAGAGGCTGTGTGACACACAAGAAAAAGATGATGCCTATGGAGTTGTTTAAAACCCCATATCCAAAGAACACAAAAGTAAAACACACATCAAAATACATGAAAGAGTGGGAAAAAAGGCTCACACTCTTTACAGCTAAAAATTAAAATCCTAGAAATCCAGCAAAGTTGCTGGGGGTCTCAAAAGGTAAGGGACATTAGCACATTCTTGAGAATTCTCCCTAACAGATATCCCACCACCCCTGAGTCTACTTCTGACTCTGCTCTCACAACCTCCATCTGGCCATTACTAACATTCTGGACATTCTTGCCCCAGTCATGAGGATCTCCTTGAAACCTGCCTCTAAGCATAATACCCAGTACAACGTGCAGCCCTGAAAAGCAAGTGCAGAGCTGTCACACCCCTGCAGTATAGACAACTCCTTCCTAGCCACGGAAGCCAAATGTAGTGACCCCTCCCACCTTGGTTGTCACGGGCTACTGATTGTAGAAACACAGGTACCCCTAGGCAGCCAAAGGGGGGAAGAGGGTTACGGAGGGGTTGTTGAAAGGGTAAACGGAAAAGGGTAAGTGAATAACGTACAAACACTAACAAAATCATACTAGCCTTGCCTCCTCACACCTACTGTCAGTAGCCTTCTTAATTACAATACTAACTCACCACACTGCAGTTGCAAATTTCCCTGAGATAGCCACAAACATAAGCACATAAATCATGGATGAAACATAACACTGAACACTGGTACACTTGTGAACCATGGAGGCACGTTCTTCTTAATTAGTAATGCCCCTCAATGTGTGCCTTAGCGCTCCTCTCATGACACCTGAACCCACTGATAACACTGAACATGACTTATGAACATGATAAATGATACAACATGAAATGGGACAAAATGCAGCCATGAACAAATATAGCGTCACTTCACGATATGCCTTGCCCCCTGCTTTCACGCTGCTGAGTGTCTTTCTCAGTCCGGGAAACACCTGCGTTGTTTTAACACACGTATATGTAATCACAGGAAAAAGTAATCTTGTGTTTCTTAATCACACTGAACTGTTGTGCGTAGTTCATAGCAAAACCTTTACAGAGTATTCCTAATCAGACTCCTCATGAAACTCATTGTCACCAGCATACAAATTCAAGTGAGCACTTATCTGAGGCCTGAGGGGGCTTACCGGCACCACCCCAGGCAGAGAATATACCACGTTGTATGGCGTCCTCCCGTGCGCAGCTTCGCTCTCCTGGGTGAGCTGCAGAGTTTCACCGCCGGGTCTGGGACTAAAGGAATGACCGCCGGACCCTGCTCCACATATCAGGAATCTCCACGTGCTCTGACTTAGCACTCTGCTTCCTCCGGCCCATGTCATGCCATCAATCACCAGCAGGCAGCACGGGCCGGAGAAGTCCTTAAATAGCAGTTTACTGCACCTGCCTTTCCAGCCAACTGCCACGCAAAGGACCTTGGGGATTGTAGTTTTCCAACCACTTTTTGCACAAATCTCCCTTTAACAACATTTCTTGAAAGGCAACAGCCACTTTTTCCTCACATTACCCCTTCCTCTAGGGCCCGTCCCAGGACCAGCCTTCTCCGGATGCAATTGATGAAATTGTCTTGCCAACCGGTCTGCATGAACTGCCTCAGCTGGCTCCCAAGAGTCATCCTCAGGACCAAACCCCACCCAAGAAATCAAATACCAGAGTTGTACACCTTGCCTCCTGTAGTGCAAAATCTTCTGCACTTCAAATTCCTCTTGACCATCCTTCATTACACCTTGGGTCTTCCTTGTCACCACACCAGGAGCTGTGGGTTTAATCAAAGAGATGTGAATCACTGGATGAATCTTCATATGAGCAGGCAATCGTAACCATACTGCTGTATCAGACACACATTTCACCACAGTATAAGGACCAATGAAGCGGGGCAACAGCTTCCTTGACCCAAAGAGTTTGATATGCTGAGTGGACAACCAAACCCGCTCTACTTAGGACTACAACATCTTTTGCGATCTACCTGTTTCTTATAGTTCACCTTAGCTGTATCCAGATTTTGGCAGTTTTGACCATACAAAAAGAAATGAGGAGACATCCCTAAAGAATAATGCTTGGCATTGTTGTAACAAAATTCAGCTACCCAGAGGGACCGAACCCATGAAGACCTGCCTTCCGCTAAAAAACATTGCAAATATTGCTCCATGGTTTGATTTACTCTCTCCGTTTGGCCATCTGTCTGTGGATGTTATGTATTGGATAACATGCAAGAGATTCCGAGCATCTTGCAGAAAGCCTGCCAAAACCGAGAGGTGAATTGTGGCCCCCAATCTGACACAATCATCCTGGGTAACCCATACAGTCGCACTATGTGCTGCAAGAACATTTCAGCAAATACACCCACACTGGGTATTCCTTCACATGGTATAAAATGAGCCTGCTTGGTCTGAAAGTCTACTACCAGTAAGATAGTATCACATTTTCCATCCTTGGGTAATTCAGTTACAAAATCCATGGATACACGTGCCCAAAGTTGTGTAGGGGTGGCTAATGGTTGCAACAGGCCTGCCTTCTTCATGCGATCTGCCTTAGATCGTACCCAAATCTCACATCTAGTCACATGTTCCTGAACCTTGGAGGCCAATCCCTCCCACCAAAAATATTGTTGCACCATCTCCTGTGTCTTTCTCAGCCATTGTGTCCTGCCATAGGGGAATCGTGACACCAGAACAATGCCTTCTTCTTCAATGCCTCGTTAGGAAGAAACAACTTCCCCTCATGATAAGGTAGGCCTTTCCATATCACTCTGGCCTTCCCCTTCTGTATCCACTCTGTCCATCCTGTCTTGGGAAAACCCTGGCGTACCTCCTCCAATACCACCTGAGTTACTGTTCCCACAATCCTTTCCGCTGGAATGATACTTCTTACCACCTGCTCTTGCCCACCTAGATTCTCCTGTCTAGAAACAGCATCAGCCTTCCCATTGCTCCTGCCTGGTCTGTAAGTTACTGTGAAAATAAAACTCCTCAAATAATTGGGCCCATCTCAGTTGCCAGGAACTCTAGGTCCGGGCTCATCTCAAGTATTGTAAATTCTTGTGATCCATAATGACCACTACAGGATGTCGGGCCCCCATGAGAAAATGACGCCATTCCCGAAAAACCTCCCTAATGGCCAAAAACTCCTTGTCCATGATGGCATAATTTTGTGCACATGGTGTCAGTTTGCAAGAAAAATATGCCACAGGATGTAGCACCCCCTCCTCTTTAGTCTGTGACAAGATGGCCCCCACTGTCAAATTACAGGCATCTGTCTCAACCTGGAACTGTCTCTCCAATTTAGGATGACAAAGAATCAGGGCCCAGTGAAGGCTGTTTTTAATATCACAAAGGCGTTTTCTGCCTCCAGATCCCACTGACACTTGGTCGTCTTCCTCAGTAATCTAGTAATGGGTGTGATAATTGCAGAGAAATTATGAATAAACCTTCCGTAGAAATCAGCAAAACCCAAAAATGATTGAATGTCTTTTACACACTGAGGTGTTGGCCATTTAGTTACTGCTTGCACCTTTCGCTCATCCATAACTGCCCCAGAGGGTATAAATGAAGGCCAAAAATTCCACCCTAGTAGCGTGAAATTCACACTTTTCCAATTTGGCAAACAAGTGATACTCCTGTAAACGGGTCAGTAGTGCTTTGACATGATTGACATGCTGTTCCTCATTTTCCGAAAAAATCAAAATGTCATCTATGTACACCAGTAAAAATAAATCCAAATAGTCTCTCAACACCTGCTGCATGAAATGTTTGAAAGCGGCAGGAGCGTTGCATAACCCAAAAGGCATCCCCAAGTACTCAGTCAAATCAAATTTTGTCCTGAACGACGTCTTCCACTCATCACCCTCCTTCACCCTAATGAGATGGTACGCGTCCCTCAAATCCAACTTAGTATAAATGGTTGCCCTCTTGACCTGATCCAGCAATTCAAAAATTAAGTGCAAAGGGAACTGGTTCTTAATGGTTACCCTGTTCAATGCCCTAAAGTCGATGCAGGTCCTTAACGTGCCCTCCTTCTTCTGCACGAAAAACAAGGGAGATGAGACATGTGACTTAGATGGTCTGATAAACCCACATGCCAACATCTCGTCTAAGCATGTTCTCAGATGTTAGTCTGCTCTCTGATAAGGCATACACCCGACTGCAGGGTAACCTCGCCTGTGGCTCCAACTCAATTACACAGTCAAAAGGCCTATGGGGTGGTATTTGAGAAGCCCCTCCCTTGTAAAAAACTCAGCAAACTCTTTGTACCTTTCCGGCAAAGAAGTAACCACCACCCCCACCTGAACCTACTGGTTAACTCCTTCCACCAAAAAAGCAGTTGGTCCCACTGTACACGTCAAATAGGATGCACACTGTTCTTTCTTAAAGGTTAAGGTCTTTCGAGCCAGTCTATGCAAGGATTATGCGCCACTAACCATGGCATTCCCAGAATCACCCCAAATTGTGGAGCTGCAATCAAATCAAATATGATTAATTCTTTAAGACCCTCACCACACCACATCAACACCTCCTGAGTCTGGGTGGTGATCGGACCAGATGTTAAACAAGACCCATCTACTGCCTGCACCAATTCCTTCTCTTTCTTGATCCTGGTGGGAATTCCTAACTTCGTAGCCAAGTTAATCTCTATGAAATTTCCCGTGGCCCCAGAATCCACAATCGCTGACACCATCTGCTTACTGTTTGCAAAAATCAAAGACACCAGTAAATATATATGGGGGGCCTTGATCTGCATAGTGTTAGCCAACACTGAAGGGAACTCTGTCTCCTGCTGGCTCAGTATAGTCGTTCCCCCACTTTCCGAGACCTGTCTATTCCCGCCTCCTCTTTTTTCCCCCACTTCATGCAGGAGTGTTGGGACAGTTCTGGATAAAATGCCCTGATTGCCCACAATACAAACATAAATTGTTGGACTTCCTCTTCTCCTTTTCTTTTGCCATTAAAGGACCCCAGACACTCCCAATCTGCATGGGCTCCCCCAGATCTTCCCCTGACCTGACTCCTCCTTCCCTGCTCCTATCTAGGTGCACAAAGGACACTCCCTCTGTTCTCCTTTTTTCACCCTTGTGCTCTCCTAGCCCATGGTCCAACCTTAGGGCTACATAAATTAGGGCACTACATGCTTCCAGCTGAGGTTCTACATGAGGGGTTGCATCCTTAAGTTAATCTTTTAATCCTTGGTAAAATAGCACAGCTTGCTTTGGTTACGGCCATGCTGTTTGTACGACCAAGTGATTCCATTGAGTCATATATGTTACTAAGTCTTTTATACCTTGTCTTCAGGCTAGTAACTCCTTATCCTGAGCCAGTCATACAATATTGGCCCATCCTTTTGTACCAGTGGAATTGCTCAGTCTGCCGCATCCCCCCATTAAATAAGAAATGACAAAATCGGTTTGGGTTTGGGCAGACTCAAAAGCCTAGGTTTGCATAGAAAGTGTAACTTGCACTGGGTTAGAAATGTAGAAAACCTCCTGGGATCCGTTGCAAACCTCTTTGGAGTGGCCAATGGTACCCCCCAACTGTTTTTGCACCACCACAGTACTGGCCCTGCTAGATGATCCCGCTGAGGACGGTGCCGCCTCCTCCCCATGCCGTGGTTTTCCTTGAGCAATCAAACAACTAACTTGCATTTTCAACGTGGCAGTCTCCTGACAGGACTGCATTAATTATGTCTGAATATACTGCAAGGCCTTTAAGACCTCCATTAGAGGGGGAGGAGACTCCATTTGGCTCAGGTGGTGATTATGTCACACCCCTGGAGTATGCACAACTCCTTCCTAGCCACGGAAGCCAAAAGTAGTGAACACTTCCACCTTTGTTGACACAGGCTTCTGATTGTAGAAACACAGGTCCCCTGAGGCAGCCGAAGCGGGGAAGAGGGTTAGGGAGGGGTTGTGGATATGGAGGGGGTGTTTAGGATAACCAAAAAGGGTAAGTGGATAACATACAAACCAGAACAAAACCATACTAGGCTTACCTCCTCACGCCTACTGTCAGTATCCTTCTAAATTAGAATACTAACTCACCACATTGCAGTTGCAAATTTCCCTGAGATAGCCACAAACATAAGCACATAAAGCATGGATGAAACATAAAACTGAACAATTGTACACTCGTGAACCATGTAGGCACGTACTTCTTATTTAGTAATGCCCATCAATGTATACCTTAGCGCTTCTCTCATGGCACCTGAACCCACTGATAACACTGAACATGACTTATGAACATGATAAATGATACAACATGCAATGAGACAAAATTCAGCCACAAACAAACATAGCTTTACTTCACGATATGCCTTGCCCCCTGCTTTCACCCAGCCGAGTGTCTTTCTCAGTCCGGGAAATACCTGCGTTATTTTAACACATGTACATGTAATCACACGAAAAAGTAATCATGTGCGTTTCTTAATTGCACCGCACTGTTGTGCATAGTTCATAGCAAAACGTGTACAGAGCATTCCTAATCAGACTCCTCATGAAACTCATCATCACCAGCATACACATTCAAGTGAGCACATATGAGGCCTGGTGGGGCTCACCGGCACCACCCCAGGCAGAGAATATCCTGCATTGTATGGCATCCGGCTGTGCGCAGCTCTGCTCTCGTAGGCGAGCTGTAAAGTTTCACCGCTAGGCCCGGGACTGAAGGAATCACCGACGGACCTCGTTCCACATATCATGAATCTCCACGTGCTCCGACTGAGCACTCTGCTTACTCCTGCCCTATGTCAAGCCATCAATCATCAGCAGGCAGCACAGGCCGGGGAAGTCCTTAAATAGCAGTTGGCTGCACCTGCCTTCCCAGCCAACTGCCATGCAAAGGGCCTTGGGGATTGTAGTTTTCCCACCCCTTTTTGCACAAATCTCCCTTTAACAATGTTTCTTCAAAGGCAACAGCCCCTTTTTCCTCACAAGAGCCATGGAAGGGAAGTGGCAGACCTCAGACACACCCTCTGAAAAACTGGCCTGCTGCCTGCTCCAAAGGAATTACAGACTCTCAATCGGTGCCAAGAATAGGGACCAAATCCAGGCTTGGGTATTGGGTGCTTCGCACAACACGGCTGAACTCTTTAAAATCTGAAGGGTACTAGCCAACCCTTCCGCAGTCTCCTCTTCCCCTCTTCCTTCCCAGGCCCTGTACAATGCATTGGCCACACATTTCACCACTAAAACTCTGGACATCCTGAGCATCCTTGCTACCCACTCCCCAAACCCCTCTCCCACACCACTGCCTCCTATGGCCTCTCACCCTCCTTCTTCTTCTCTCGCCTCCTTCTCCCCTGTCACACCCGTTGAGCTTACCAGAGTTGTCTGATCTATGAAAGCCTCCTCCAAACAGGTCTCCCCTTGCTCCTCCACAACCATCAAGGACAACATTTGCTCTCTTGCCCCCACTCTCGCTGATTTCTGCAACCAGTATTTTGCTACCAGTAACACTTATTTTAACTCTAAAGATGCACTTTCTGCATAGAGCCATATTTCTCCTCACCATAGTCATTGTTGCATTTCTGGTTACTGTCTTTGATGGTAGTTACATTTGACTTTACAATCATGCATTAAACTGTTGGCCAACTTTCAGTTGTTTAAAATCTATATAAACAACTTTCTCTTTAGTAGAAATTTGAGTTTTGAGTATTAGTCTGCTGCAGTAATTTTTAAGACTAGATCGTGAATTTTCAGCTGCCTGTTTAAGATTGTGAAGAACTCTACGGTGGAACAACTTTTGCAAAATATTTTTTTTTAATTGTTTACTGTGGCTACCTTAACATTGGTAGATATAGTGTTAGCTTCATTAGTAGTTCTGCTTTTGTGTGTGCAGCTTTTTTTACTTTTAGTTTTTGGAAGAGGGGCCATTCTTTTTTTTAGTGGTCGCTGGTTTCGTTTTGTTGAGTGAGGTTACTAGCTGTTTTGTTTTACTGTTTTCTATGAACTGTTTTAGACGCTTGCTTTTATTCTCATCTTTTTTCTTTCTTTCCTACAGAGTTGCTTTTTGGTAGGCATTCTGTTCTGTATGTTGGGAAAAAAAAGAAAGGGTGGGTTTGAAAGTGGTGTAATGTATGTGCATGTATTGTGGATGGGTGTGTGCATGTGATTGTAGAGATGAAGAGAGTGCAGTGTGATTGAGCAGTGGCATGATAGGTGTAGTTGGGAAGGTTGCAAGAGTAAGAATCTCTGGAGGTGTGATGGGAGTGGTTGGGTGATTGAATAAGTCTGGACATTGTGAAGGTTTGAGGAAAATAGTGATTGGTATTATGGCGGTGTTAAGATTGGAATAGAAAGAGTGTGAATGTTGCAATATAATTAGTAAGAATTAAATAAATGTTGATGTGAAAGGAATACTCTAGGCTAATATATAGTGAAGGTACATTGTTACAATTAGAAATATATACATGCTATATTGATGTACTTACTTTATAGGATGTGAAGAGTGTTATTTTTTCGGTAGATGTCTTTGGCATCCTTCTTCTTTCCTGTAATTGTAAAAGAAAGATAATGAGTGTATGTGGTACTGGTGAAGTACTTTTAGGTGAGAAGTTGTTATTTATGATGGCAGGAGGAGTTGTTGGGAAAAAGAGTTAATGAAGTTGTGTTATGGGTGGTGTACTAAAATATGGTAACTGTTGTTAGAACAATTGGAGTGTAAGCAGTGCTGTTTGGGACAGTAAAAGCAACAAGGCAAACATGGGTGTGAGAAAAAGGTGCATGTTTAGGTTATTTTTGTGCTGCTGATTTGAATGAATGACATGATGTGTTTGTGGTATGCAGTGTTTTTAAAGAAGAGGGAAACTGTGGCCTAGTGATAATGCAATGGTGGATTGTTGTTGCAGCCGTTTTTGGTGTCTTATAGTACAAGCTGGGAAAGAAGAGTACTTTGGGCCTCATCATGAGTTTGGCGGTAACCCTTAAATCCGACGGTAGCGCTATTACTGCCAGATTTAAGGGTCTGCCAAATCAGGGCTTCAGCAGATTTCTCCTCAGCTCTGAGCTGGGGGTAAATCCGCTGAAATTTCGCGCTATTACCGCCGGCGGGAAATCCGCCGGCAGTAAGAGCGCGAAAATTTCCCATTGAGCCCAATGGGGAATGGGGAATTCCCGAATGGGCTCAGTGGGGAATGGCAATACCTGTTGCGCCAAACCCGTGATCCCACGCTATTAGTGCCGGGGGGTTGGCGGTAGGGCTATTAACGCTGGTGCTAACAGCGCCGGCGTTACCGCCCAACTCGTGATGAGGCCCTTTATATTTAAGGTGAAGTGTTGTATATAGATACTTTGGCGGTATGCAAATATGTGTGAGCAGGTTGAGAATGGTGGCCGTGTAAGGGATGTCATGTTTGAGGTTTGAAAGTGTGACATTTGAAAAATAGACAAAGCTGAGCGATTACATTTTTTTCTTTTTAGGAGCATTTTTATGAAAGGTAAAAAGTGCATATGTGCATTTATAGCAGGATTGTGTTTAACCTTTTTGTAAAAGAACAAACGCAGATGGAAAAGATTTGTAGAAGAATTGATGTGTGCAAGTTTAATACTTTGCCAGTACATACTTTGAAAATGAAAATATCATGTGTGATGGTGTAAATACTTTTTGGATCGATGGAGTGCATTTAAATGATGTTGGGAATGGCATTTTTCTTTTCAATGTTAAAATGCTTTGAAAAGGTTCATGTGAACAACTGAAATGGGAAAATGTGGAGTGCATAGGAAAGCATTTTTTAGTAGGTGGAGGATATAACAATGAGAATAAAATGCTCTTTTAAGAGCCACCATTGTAGATTATTTGTTTCAATTAAGTGGAAACCTCCCCACCCCCTTGAATTGGACATGCTGTCAACAGACATCACAGCAGTTCTCAGTCACAACACTTGGCATCCGTGTCTTTTCTTGGATTCGATGAGTTTCAAGTTTCATGGTATGGAGTTCGCGGTATGAAGTGGGTGGAATTCTTCCCGTTTTGTTAGAATATGGTTCACTCGAAGCATCCGGACATCATTGTAGTTCACTGTGGAGGAAACAGTTTGGGCTCTTTTACCGGAATATCATTGCAGTTTGCAATGGAAACATTTTGAAAGTAATTTTTTATCGGAAAGCTTAGATACAAATGTGGATGTGTTTGAATATATTTTGTCCACAAATTGAGAAAGCAAGGCGCAATGTGAACAAAGTTGTATGTGCCTTTTTGCGGGATGTTGGCATGACACCATTTCATAATGAAAATATCAAATTAGATATTGTCAACATTTTTCAAAGAGATGGAGAACATCTAACTGAAGTGGGCAATCCGTTTTTTCTTGAAAACGTTCAAAATGCATTGCAGCAGTTTATGTGAACACATAAAATATGGATTGAAGTATTGTTTAGAAGTTGAATTAAACAAAAAGAAAAAAAGAGAAAAGAAATAGAAGCACTTTTTTCAAAGTTAGAAAAAATGATTATGATCTGTAGAATATTTGTTTGTTTTGATTATTTAGTTTTATGTACTAAACTATCTATAAAAGTGAAAAGAAAACAAAGGTTCTTTTAAGAGCCACCATTTTTAAATGAAAAACAATTAAAATAATTTTCTACCTGTCCGTGGACTACTGTGCTGTCCATGGACTATGTAGGTTGCAAAGGGGCTTGTGATTTTTTTTCAATTCTATTCTTTAACTGTGAAAGGTGGCTCCTAAAGGAACTGTTATCTTGGTGTTTTGTAATTTTGTATTTTTGGGGCTTTTTTCATTTTTTTTTTTTTTTTTCAGGGGAGGCAAGATAAGGTGGCAGGGAGAAGGGGCACCAACCAGAGAGACGAAGGTCCAGGTGAACAGAAGAAGTTGGGTGGGCCTTAAATTTAAGGTAGGTGGCAGTGTTTCTAGTGCTCCTTGACCACGGCCTCGAAAGCACTTTGAAATTGCTCCCTCCTGCATATTGGTGCTTCTCAGTACAAACATAGTACAGCGTTCTGAATGGCCTGTGAGGCTGCCGCCGGGATCCTCTGCCCAAAAGGAGTATTTTGTGTGGTGAAAGGCACGGTCGAGGATGATGGGGTAGAGTCTGTTAACCTGTTTCTCACTGAGAAAGGAACATCCTTTCTCAGAGTACATAAGTGGTTGGATCTGGTGTGGTGGCGCATGGAGGTGGTCCCGTAAGACTACATCCAGGTTTTCCCCATCTGAGTACGTCCCTGCACTTAGTTCATCTGACTTAGGCAGCCAGAGCCTTTGGTACACCCCCAACAAAGGTGAAAAACCGCCACACCCAGGACTCATTTCGGGCGCTGCAGGTAGGCACTTCCTCTAACTCAGATTGCTCTTCCTCTTGATCCTCATCTGCATCACTGCACCTGATCTCCTGATCAGGCCCGCCAGTTGGTAGTGATGGTAGTGGTGGTGGCCCCAGGGAAGGAGGGATGGCCATGAGTGATGCTATTAAGAGCAGATTGCAAGTTATTCAAAAGTGATCTGCAAAGCATGTGCTCTCTCCTAGACTGCCAGATTGGATTAATAATGGCTAAAAGTATTTGGTGGGTCCTTTCAGACGAACCATCTGCAGACTACGCCACTGTCCGCAAACTACAGAGTCAAAAACAGGCCTTGGAAAGTTATAAAAAGTTGACTTTTCAAATCCAACTTGAAACACCCTAAGGGCAGTTTAAAACCAGATGCAGAGCAGAGACACTGTTCCCAGGCAGGCCGTCATGCCTCAAACGGGTCGGCTGTCCATGTACTAATTCAAATTGCATCATGGGAGAACAGCAGGACAGGAAATAAATTCAAAGTCAACCCCTATTCATAGACACACTGTAGGTGCATAGGAACTGCAGCTGAGGCTAGGTTCAACAAATACTAGCCCAAAGATCACAGGAGTAGGAGTGTCATAAAAATAAAAGTTTAATTAATGACTAGACGAACATCTAAACAAGCCAAGAACAAGCAAAAGGGCCTACAAGGTACAATTAATAAGCAACATATGTGAGTACACATTTTGTGTGGGTTAGTAGCAATATTCGGTGCATTTTCATGTACTACTCCAAAGGTAGTGGTACGCAATTATTGTCGACACAAAACAATGGGTGTTTCTGGTTCGGAACAGAGTAAAAAACCAACATATGTTGTACTGTAGAGGAAGATTGTCTGAAAGGACCGAACTGTCGTCAGGACACTGGTGATGGTAAGAAGGTATTAAAGTTTACCTAGAAGGAGAAATGCGATGATGTGTATCAGAAAGGGGGTGATCTAGGTCTTGACTTGCTAAGAGCTAAAAGGGTGTGCTGCAGTTGGGAGACCTACCTTATTTAATAAGGTGTTGTCTTGAAATTAAAAATAATTTGCATCAAATGCTGACTTCAGTATTGGCAGGGTTGAAGAAATAGAATGTGCCAGTTGCTCGTATCTAAGAAAAAGGCTGGGTGTTAGTCCAGAGTGATAAATCACTTTCCACAGTGAGATGACAGTGGGATGGGTATGGGACCTACTTTAGGAGAATAGTGTGGATCTCAAGTAGGATAGTTTCTGTTTTCATTGCGTAGTTCATTATTTAACTGCGCTGAGTTGGGTTGCAAAGTCTCAAGGTATCATGGCAGGAGTAGATTTGTTCCTGTAGAAAAATGTTTTTGATATAAATAGCTTAGTGGGTGACCACGGGGCTCAGCAGATATGAGGTGCAGCATAGGGTATCTGAATGGATGTGCGGGGCTAAACAATTGTGCAAGAGAGTTGCAGTGAATTCATAATCTATTGGAGTAAAATGGTGGCTAAGTGGTGACCACGGGGCTCATCTTAGCAAAAAAGGAGGCATGGGATGCCTTTTTGATGGCCATGTGAGAAAAATCAATAATGCAAATGTATTGCAGTGAATTTGTTATTCTGTCAGAGTTACCGGGGACCGGCTCATGGTGAATTGCCAACGCGGTTCGTGTGTATGTGGTTGAGAGGAGTAGATTTGCAGCTGCTCGTCTGTTGTGCAACTGAGAAATAGATGTGCAGTGTCCATTTTGTGAAAAATACAGAAGCAAGCAGGCTCAGTTTATGTTAATCCTGTAAAAAGCGTGTTAATGTCAAATAAATTTGGAAACATATGTTTGTTGGACAATGAACAACGGTGGAATGTTAAAGGATACAAGTTTCTCTTCCTTGAATACTGAATGCTGATGCTTGATTTGAGATCAATACTTTTCACTAGTTCATATAAACAGTTCTGTTGTTGCATAAAATGTTGTTGCAAAACACAAGCTTCTTTGTGGATACTTTCATTGGCTTCTTAATATTGGAAGCACTTGGCCGAGGTGCAGTTATTGAACCACACGGCCCACCCATTACAAGTCACGCAACCAATACCCCTTCATAGCTGCTTCCCATCAATAATAGGCCACTGGTTCAATTCAAAAGTGATGTTTATTTGCTTCACTAGTGTCACAGAATTTGTATAGTGTATCATGGCTTGGCTGGCCACCATGCACTTGGTTACACTTTTCTGTACTCTTCTGGCTCTTGCCAATACAGGATTCCTCTCAATCTTCAATTCCTTGAACCATTTTAGCTTTGGGCCAATACTTGATTTCTCATCTTATACCGTTCTTTGTATTCTCTTGACTTTGTCAATACTTTAGTTTCATGTCATGCATTCTGTGGTATCTGCTAAATGCACCACCTTTCTTTCACTCCACGCACAAAAGCTCAAAACTTGCGTTGACTCTGTTTGGCATTCAAAAGTGCTTATTATGACTTTCAGTTGCTTCGGTATTCAAAGTACTTGTTTCAGCAATCAAAAGTAAACAATGTTCAAGCAAATTCTCCTGCCAGCCCAATGCTTCCCATTCACTCACTGATGCAAGGTCTCTGCTGCTCCGGTTTCTCGCATACCTGAGCGGGACCTCGCTTCACTCCCAGCCACTCTTTGTTGCATTGCTCCACAGCAATGCTCCACCTGAAGCACAGCTTCTGTGACCGCTCCACTTGGTTATGCCATGCCAGCCTCAATCACGTGGTCCATAACTGTCCTCCAGTTTTCCTTAGATTCGCTTCCTGCTGCATGAACTCTGCATCTGTCACCAAGTCTTGAGCACTCCGCTTGCCATACCACTGCCTTGGAGTAGCTTCGCCAGCTTCTGCCTCAGCCTCCACAGCTGACTCTGCCTCCACAGCTGTCATCTCGGCCTCCACAGCCGACTCTGCTTCCATATCTGCCTCCATTTCCAAATGGAGGACAGGTTTTAAAGTGCCCGCCACCATACCGAGTCCTGAAAAGACTAGACCGCTCACCATTAAAACTTACTAACCTTACTCCTGTTGTCCTCCTCCTTGTCCCAGTACACAGCTGAGGCTCATAAGTGTCTGTATTATCAACAGGAGGCTGACAAATGTCTGTATAAATACAATGTGGTTGAAATGTGTTTGTACCAACCAAATGAGGATGTGCCTTCCCAATGTTAATGTGGTGTTTCTGGGAGACAGTTTGCAGGGAAAAAAAGGGAAAAGGCTGACAGTAGCATACAAAGGATTGATAGACAGAGGGTTCATTTTGAAAAGTCAAAGGGTGATACCATGTCCCACCTAAGGACATCCTCTCCCCATTCCCCATGTTTTCTCCACCCAGATTATCCTCTCTCGCATATCCACACCCAGAGTCAGGATGCAAAAGAGATGGCCTTTCCTTGGCCACCTGAGCGGAGAATCCAGGTGGTGGAAAGGAAGTGAGGACACCCTCAGGTTCCTCACAATAGTATTGCAGAATAAACCAATAATTCAATTATTATTTTTTATTAATTTGTTTTAACATGAATGTCTATATGTATACAAACACAGAAATATGTCATGTCATTCATTAGATTTAAAGTACTTGTGCTATAATTGGGTTCTTTGCACAAAATGAACTTGGATAGGCAAATAAATAAATGCAACCAAATCCCTGCAAATTATATGTTAATTGAAAGGCTCATTTAATTCATTTAATTTTGTACGCTTTATTTTTATAAGTTCTCTGTTTTGAATAACCTTGAGAAGAAAACATAAGAAAAATGTAACATAACTGATTGGATTGTGTGATAGATAAAAGGCTGTTTTTAATAATTGATATAGTTCACCATAGACATGGTTTACATCTCATGGTCTCCACTGTAACCCAAGATCTTCTTAAGAAGTTGGTTTTGTGCGCATGTTAACACAGTAAGAGATGAAATGTGACATTTTGATTACATTCACAAGGGGCCCACATCAGCATGTTGAGTATTTACTAAGCTTAAGGACATGTTTGAAAAAGATACAGAAGTAGATTTTTAATTTTTTTTTTTTTTCATGATTATATCAGTGTATTCTGGTGTTGGCATTTGCAACATAGAAATGCATTTAATGTACTTTATTAAGTCCACGGGTTGCCACTTTCACTAAGAAGTGTTTCCTTCCAATGTATTCTCAAAGGCTATGTATATTCTCTCATCCCAAGGACTCAAATGTAGTAGTTTGTGATTTTTCCTGATCATGCTACACACATAATTTTTTACTTGTGCATACTATGACACACACAACACGTGTGATATTTTCAGAAGGTATGTTTCAATTTAACGTTCAAATAGAAGAACATGAGCATTGTCAAACATGCATGTATCAAGTGTCTCACATACATTATAGGGTGACGTTCGCTGCCCTATAGGTAGGGTGAGTCGGACTCCCATAGGAACCCCTAAGGATTCTATCGTTAATGAGTTTTGATTCAAGTAATGGATTAGACAAAAATGTCAAAGTGATTAAAAACCTGCGGGTGCCCCCAGACTGCAAAGATTCATAAAGATTTGTTAAAACATTTGAAAGTTATTAAGCGTCCCATTTTTTTTTTTTTAAAGTGTGGCCTACTTTCAATTCTTTTTCCCATAGATAAACGGGTACATTTTTGCCAAAGTGCCCAGCCCAAACCGCTGGACGGATTTGGACCAGGTCCAAAACAACTTGGGCACGAAGCGTTGACTTGCAATCCTTTTGTGGTTTGGTGTTATTCCGTGCAGTTGTTTTTTAAATATTTAGCAAGTGCCCCCTTGCCAAAAAGAGATAGAGATATTTAGGGGATTTATCCTAACCTGGAAGTTTCTATAAATTAAATGACCGCCATCTTGTTTTCCCTCAATGCGAGCGATATCTACAGCTATAGCCAATAATATGGGAAAATGAAATGCAGGAAAAAACCTATTAGCTTGTCAAATAATATGTCAAATAATATGAAAATGCCATCAGGCTAGAGGTGTGAGGGAGGTGGCTAGAAGGCACCAAGTGAAATTTGGGAGCTGGAGGGGGTCTAGGGACCGAGTTTGCAACACAAATCTATCTGTAGCCTCCGTTATAGATGCTAATAGCCAACATCTGAAATCAAACTGCATCACAGAATCATTGTGTGTTATGGGGGGCTAGGGAGAGGGTATGGGAGGTGAGGAGGCCATCTGGGGAGTGGAGGGAGCAGGCACATATGAGAGGAGCACTTGGTAAGGGCATTCGGGGTAGGAAAGTATTTTTTTCCAGCCATTTTGCTGTTATTCGTGGCTATGTCTGAGGCTATTAAGGACTACTGATATCTGCGAGTAGTAGTTCCGGGTGTCAGTGTTTTTTTTTTTTAATAGTTATTTTTATAGTTATAAAGACATTGGGGGTGAAAAATCACTGATGCTCAGTGACTTGGTAGGTATTTGTGAGTATTTTATCTTTTTGGGTTTGTGTTTTCAGAGTTTTGTATATGTGGAGACTTTGGAGAAAAGGAGAAGAAAACCGTTTGACAAAGTTTTATAAAAAGGAGGAATCATACTGATGCCCCATACAATGGGCCTCATTATAAGTTTGCTGGTCCCAGAACTATGGTACCGCTAAGCTTGCCGGTATCGTAGTTCCTGGACCAGCAAACTACGTGTTGTGCTCGCGGGTGCCTTTCTGTTTTTTTACTGTATTTGTTATCAATGAAGTGGTTCTGCTGTACATGTAGAAAATGGATGGGTACAATTGTTTAAACTTGATTATTAGGAAAGAAACTGAATTTAAGTGAGGTGCATGATATAGAATCATTAAGTATATTATCTGCACTCAAAATAAAAAGATTGATCACAGAGAAGTAGAACTGTGATTTTATATTCAATGCTTTTATAATCATGTATAGTGCTTTTTGGGGTGATATGAACATGTGCTTGCTTTAAAAAGATATTTTTTTAGTGTTGGGTGATTTGAAAATGTGTGTTCTGTAAACAAGATTTGCAGGCCGATTCATGGAATTAATGTGTGCTGAAAATTCCTGTGCAAACGTGCGAAAGCGTGCGAATCGCAGCGCAAGGGTGAAAATCACAACGAGAAACCCGCGCACATCGATTCATGGAAGTCCGTGCACGTGTCAATCCCTGGATGAGCGCTAAAATCCTGCGTGGCGCACGCTGGCGCACATGTCTCCAAACAGCGTGTGCTACGCGCACAGCGAAAGCGCACACAACTATAGTAGGCGGAACAGGGGGCGTAACACGCGGAATGGGGAACAACGTGTGAAAATGTCAGCGTCACGGGGGAAGTACAGGAGCCAAATGCGCGGAACGCCCACACGCGCGTTTACAACACGTATTTATGGAATCGAACAGGGCCAATGCGTGCGCCAAAAAAGACACGCTAATCCGGAAACACGTACACCAGCAGGAAGCAGGCATATGTGCACCCGCGCAGAATAAAAGTGCATGCAAACAACAAACAAGCTTGGACGCCAAGATGAATATACCGTTCCTCGCAGCAGTGGTCGTGGGATACCGCAGGAGGAGGAGGAGGAGGATAGTCGGGCCCAGAATTTATACACACAGAACCAGCCTTTTTGGGATGCCTGATGACCAGGTGTATGGGAGGTACAGGTTTCCACCTCACATAATACTCGACCTGGTGAGTGAGTGGGAGGATGGCCTCACATCACCCACCCTGTGTTCCCGAGTACTGAGCCCCTTGGAAAAGGTGCTCAATGTGCTGCACTTCTTGGCCACTGGTTCATTCCAGCAGGCAACTGCCATAGTGGGGGGGGGTCTCACAGGCCATGCAGTCACGCTGCCTGCACCAGGTGTTGGCCATCATGACTGCACGCCCATCAGTCCGCAGGCACATATACCTGCCCAGAACACCTGCAGAAAGGCAGGCTGTCGTCCAGGATTTTTATGGGGTGGCACACTTCCCCAAAGTGCTAGGTGCCATTGACTGCACCCATGTGGCTCTACGTCCTCCCAGGGCAACTGAGCACATCTACAGAAACCGCAAGCACTGGCATTCGATCAACGTGCAGGTAGTATGTGATGCCAAGGGAATCATCACCTCAGTATATGCCAACTATCCAGGGTCCACCCATGATAGTTTCATTTACAGATTGTCAACCCTAAACCGGGACCTAGAAGCTGGGCGGCATGGAGATACATGGCTGCTTGGTGAGTATAAATGCCCCTGAACATGCATGCATGTCAGATACTGAGTAATGTCACTACCCCACTAATGAAACCCATCATCACCTCCCCAGGGGACAGTGCCTACCCATTGAGCACCCACATGATGACGCCAATTCGGAACCCCACCACACCACCCGAGGTAAGATACAACACAGCCCATATTGCAACCCGGGGCATAGTGGAGCGCACATTCAGAGTGCTCAAGTTGCGCTTTCGCTCCCTTGACGGCTCTGGTGGGCAGCTGCTATACGTGCCCCCAGTAGTGTGCAGGATCATAGTGGCAGCATGTGTCCTGCACAACGTTGCAACATGCCGGGGCCTGCCCGTGGACATGGTGGTGCCCCCACATCCCCAACCACAAGCATGGCCGCTGCGCATGGGAGGGGAAAGGGCACGTGGTGAGGCAGCCCGTACGCAGCTGGTGGCTAATTACTTCACCTAAAATCACACCCCTGTGGAGTGCGCACAGCCCTGGCACATACCAGCTGACAATCAATGATGATGACATAAGGGACAGTCAACTGTCAAAACCATACTAGCCTGATATTGGTCACCTGGAATTGTTACATTGTGTGCATCTCTACCTGCCGAAAGACAAGCAATGCTGTGTCACAAAAAAAACACACATTTATGCTGCATGAATGACTACCCCCTTGCAAAATACAACATGAAAATAGCGCCATGTCACCCAACCCCTCCCCAGCTCCGCCACCCAACACACCATGGCATGTCATGCAATGTGAAAGCAAACAAAACAATGCACAAGACCTGACACAAGTGTCACAAAGTGCACTGTCCCAAATGGAAACTGCCCACAGACAATATGCTCCCAGTAATCAATAACAAACAGCACACATGAACAAATACTTACCACCAACACAATACAGCAACACTCCATGAAACATTTCAAAAACATGACAGTACTAAGTCAAAGTAGTGGTAGTCTTACAACCTGAATAAGCCAGCACATCGACCCCTTCCAACTGTAGAGTGTTGCTGCCACGCAAAGGTGTCAGTGTACTGCATACAACATGAACTCCATCTGCAAAGGAGACGGCCTTGTGAAGACATGAGGAAGGAACCTGCAAACTAGGAGGAAGACATGGATGCACAAGCACATATCAATACACCATGCAGTGTACAATACAACAACAATACCCACTAGGGATGTACACACAGTATTGACTACAGACTGCCCACACATCTCATGGGAGCCCAATGTCACTGTGTAAGTCACTGTCACTTGATGACACCCTTTGCAAGCCCATGGAAATGGGAAGCAGGAGGGGTGTGTGTGTCACGAACCCAAGCATCTAACCCGAACTCAGGACAAGCCTGCATGTGCCCAGCCAGAATACAATGGATGCCCACGGGAGCCACACAAGGCAACACACTGTAAAGAAAAATAATAATAATCAAAAATGGCCATGTGGGGGTCAGAGGGGGGAGGCCACCCAGGAGGTTCGAGGACAGGGTGCACACCAACATCCACCTGCATGGAAGTTGCGGAAAAATAAATACCTCCATGGGCTCATGGCCTGCACCGCTATGCCATTGTGGGAGAACTGCTTTCGGTCTCTTAACCCTCTGCTGCTGCATCAGGAGGTGGTGGCACTATGGGAGGCAGCCCACGCAAAGCCCTGGTATGGTCCTCCATGGCAGCAAGCATGCGGGTCTGGAAGGTCTAATTCTGGAGGATTAAAGTGCAGAGATCCCCATGCAGCACCTCACGGGTTGCCTGCACTTCTGCACGCATGGCCTCGCAGGATGCCCGGATCTCCTCACATGTTGCCTGCAGCTCAGCTGAGCACGAACGTGTGAGCTGCTCCAGCTGCTGTTCTGCCCTAACTTTCGGGAAGCCTCAAGTTCAAGCAGACTCTGCCTGAGGTTATGGAGTTCCACCCTCAGGGCTTCCCTGTGGCCCTGTGACTCTATTGATATGGATTTGCACAGTCTCCAGTGCCGCCCGTCGGTCCCTGTTGGACGCCAACATGTCTTCCCTGTGTGATTGGCAAATGGAGTCTGTTGCCTGCTGTTGTTGCTCCATCTGCCTTTCAGGGGGGATAATGGAAGTGGCCACCCTCTCCCTTGCCTGAGCCATCATTTCTACTGATGCTGCCTGTTGGGTTGCCATACTGTACATGGAGTTTTCCCATACAGTATTGCTTGGTGCCGCACGGCCACCGCGTCGGCGGGCACCACACCTGTTTGGGGCAAGGCGATTTGCACCTTGCTGTGCTGGCACTGCCTGAGTCTGCAGGACTGCATTCCCCCTCTGATCTGCTGGCCCAGGAACAGGATCAGATGCTGTGGAGTGTGACCCTGCATCCGTAACCACCAAAGGCGGACCTACCACCACTGACATCCCCATAGAGGGTTCTACCCTTGTCCAGGTGGGTTGGACAGAACAGAATCCCTGCCAGAAGCACTGACCTGCGACAACACATAAGTCTCATCATCCGACTCAGCACCTGAATAGAGGTCTGGGGAGCTGCACCCAGAGGCACCCCTCGACAGTATGGTCTGCAGTACTAAAGTGTTTTCACCCACCACCACACCACATCCCCCCACTGGTACCTGGTCGTGGCTCAGAATCCTCCTGGGTCTGCACCATCTCCTGAACCTCACCAGCATTAAATGCGTCGTCACCTGCAAAAACATGAAACACAAGAAATGGAAACAGGCATGAGCACCAAAGCACACACAGGCCTTACAAGAAAGAGATCCTGTACATGGTTATCACAGGTTCCACATGACTATAACCCTGGCATGCATGCACTGTCAATGATTCTGAAGGGGAGTCAAAATTGCAGACAATGAGGACACCAAGATGGAAAAGCAACACATTTGCAGCATGTCGTGTAGCACTGGCATCACACATCAGCCTGTGAGTGGCATGTCCAATACACATACATGACACATGCCAGCACACGGATGTCATGTTGCATAGCCATGGTAAATTAGACAACTACAGCGATATGTCAGTGAATGAGTACTGTCACGTCATGGAATGGGATATGAAGCTTGGCAACATCAATTATGATAAATCATTTGGTGCAAGTTCCTGAGATGATAAGTGTTAGGGAGAATTCTCTGTTTAGGCTGAATTTCCTAACCTAGTGAGTCCCCCAGCAGCTTTGCTGGATTTCTGGAGTTTTTTTTTTTCCACCCTGCCAAGAGTGAGACTCTTTTTCTCCCACTCTTGGACATGAATGTGGTTAATTCCTTTGAATGTCAATGTGTTCTATGGGCTATGGGGTCTTTTACTCCATAGGGTCTCATGTGTTTTGCTATGTGTGTTACACCGCACCCTCCGTGCCGTAACACTGGGGCGTACTAGAGGATCCCCACCATAGACTCCATACCCTGGGACTGACTACTGTCTCCCAGGGCATGTAAAGTCACCATTGGCTTTACTAGACCTAAATTTACTAACAGAACTAGTACAAACCATCCTATTGTGGACGTACTAGTAGGAGTAATTCGATTACCTCTGGGTCTGTTATTCGAGGGGGCACTGTCCTGTCCCCCCTCGTCGAGTTTTGGCTAGTGGCAGTGGAAACTACTTGTTATATTCGACCCCGAATATAACTCTATGGGATTCTTCCCATTGTTGGAGGCTAATACTTTTTCCGTTAGTCTCTAACATACCGCCGGTTTATTTGTCTTAAATAAATCTACTGGTCGGTATTTTCTGCCAGAACTCGGTTTTTAAAATGGCGTCTGTGTTCACCTCTGTAACTTCGAACCAAAGGTTGAGCCCTTTGTTCCACTTTTGGCGGGCTTCTACACAGAAGCCCTCCAAAGTGGTGCCATTCTGTCTGGGTACCACAGGGGGTGTTGGAGGGGGTTTAGGCACCCTGGACTGAGTTGCCTTGCCAACTCAAGTCGCACTCTGGTGTGATTGGCCCAAGTGGTGAGCCACCCGCTCACCACATAGCGTGTTTTGATTGACAGCTAGGCTGAATGAATGGGGGTTTTCTGCATAAAAGCAGGGCTTTTGGGACTGGATCTTCAGAAGTCGCCACAGGACCTAAGAATCTGACGAGGGTAAAGCTGAGCCGACCTGCAACGACGACACCTCCGGTGGAGCCCTGCTGAACCGACTCACCACTTCCCGACGACAGAGGAGATCTCCTGGCTGGAGATTCTTCTTCCCCTGACTGGTGGGAACAACCAGTCCCTTTGCTTTTTCTTCGCTTCCAGGGCGTAGTGGTCGAATTGCCCGTGCTGAGCACCCTGGCAACCGGACAGCCACTAGCCCATACCGCAACCAAAAGTTGGTGCTTTCTGATGGAGCCCTCCACAGCTGGTCTCTTCCCTGGTGGTGCAACGATCTTCAACTTTCCTTCGACGACGAGATCATCTCATCTCTTGGCAAAGCCCCAACTTGCATCCACCACCAGGAACAACTGCCCCCGCCGGAGCTGTCTCTCCAAATACGAGGTACCGTGTCCGCCTGGCTTCCCTGGTGACGGTTGGTGTGAGGTGTCTTAATCCTTACCTTGCCATTGGGTCGCCTCCAGACCTTAACCTTTTGTTCTAAACTGGTCCAACCTCTCTGTGACAATTTGCTACAAAGACTCGAAGTGTATTTCCACTGTGATACTTTTTGGGACATATCGCCTTGCCTCTCGCCGAGTGGGCCTGGCCTCTGAACTTTGTGATCTACAGTAGACCCAGCCTTACTTGCCTTGCATTTGCTTCGTAAAAGTGTTGGTACCGAGTTGGTTTCATACCCTGCCTTTTCTCTCCCGTTCTAACGAATATTAGAGTGCCATCTAGGTTAAAGCATTCACCTCTGTCTGCAAAGAAGTGGTGCCGTTGAACCTAGACTTGTCGAACTATTGTTAGAGGAGTGATACGTATAGTAATTGTAATTGAAGTTATTTGCCGTATTAGTGCCAGTGTGTTTTTCATAGATGTGTTTTTATAAATAAATAACTATATATCTTTACACCCAAGCTCTGTTCCATGTCTGCTTGTTCTACTGTGTAAATTGTCCTATTTTGTATACTCCGCATACTGCCTAACTCTTCTTGAGGGAAGTCTGACTGCTCAGCCACAGCTACCAGGTGAACCTGTGTGGTACAGACTGCTACCAAGTGGGTTTACTGCCAAACACCTGTAAGCCTAAATCTTTTGCAGTGGTCCCAGAGGGAACTGCACAGGTTTCCGCTTAACAATGTGGATGATGCATATTGGAAATATGGTCTGGACCATACTGGGCTTTAGAATCCTTTGTCTTATATCTGTTCATATAGCTTCACTGTTGCTGTGGGTGCTGGTTGTGCAGAATCAATCAACCTTCACCCATTAAAGGTGCTGCTAGTAACAACCAGAGTGTTCAAACACTGGCAAAACTGGAAAACTCTATTTGAAGAGTTATTAGAAATGCTAGAGAGGTTTAGAGAGGAGGCTTAATTTGTTGTGGCGTTGTCTTTTTAGAGTTGTCATTTCTGTTATTTTATATTTTTGTCACCAGTTGGACATTTGGATATGTCTAACATTGTGCAAGAAAACACTAAGATGTGGTCCTTCTAATGTTCCGTCAGAAAGCTTTTATATTTTCATCACCAGTTGGACATTTCAATATGTCTAACATTGTTCAAGAAAATACTAAGTGGTGTCCCTTATAATGTTCCGTCAGAAAGTTTTGGAACATCAATTATGATAAATCATGTGGTGCAAGCCTCCTGGGATGATGTAGATGATGAGTATTGTAAATTACATGAATTAGTCTGGCCCATTCTGGGTGGCAGTCTCTTTTGGCTTATATGTGGTGTTATATCTTTTCTGTAGCTGTGAGCGGTGATTGTGCAGAAACAAACTCCTCCCATTAAATGTGCTGCCAGCAACAGCCAGAGTCTTCCAGCACTGGCAGCACTGGAACACTCTATTTTAAAATGTATTACAAATGCTTGAGAGGTTAAAAGAGGCAACCTCATTTTTTGTGGCTTGTTTTATTATAGTTGCCATTTTTGTTATTTTATATTTTCGTCACCAGTTGGACATTTGAATATGTTTAACATTGTGCAAGAAACCATTAAGACGTGGCCCTTTTATGGTTCCCTTTTTCATATTTTGAGGCAATTGGCCTCATTTCGAGTCTGGCGGTAAGCTTGCTGCTGAAACCGGAGGCTTGCCGCCTTACCCGAACAACGTTACTGGCGCCTAACTTCCCGGTAACACCGGTGTATTACAACCCCAGTGGCCGGGAAGTCAGGCACTGGTAATTTTGCAAGTCCCCATTCCCATGGAGTCCCATAAGACTCCATGACAATGGGGACCATGGAAGCACCGGCACCGTTTGTAATGTTCCGGTGCTTCCCTGAAACTCTGCGAGCGGGTGCCGTTTTGCCCACCAGGTCTGACCCTGGCAGGCGGGAAGACACCCGCCCGCACAGTTGTAGTGTGCCGGTCTGGTTATAATGGTGCCAGTAGGCTTACCGGCACCGCTGTTACCGGACCGGCACACCTGTAATGAGGCCCATTGTCTTTTTCATGTTTTTCAAGTAAAACCAAAAACCCCCAAAAATTCGACAGTTATGGTAAGCTAAACAACCATAACTCGTGCCACCACCATGCACTGCTAACACTAACACCCAGGGCATCAAAGATGACATGAATGATGTCATTGATGACATCACTGATGACATCACACGTGAAATACATTTTGTTGAAAAGTCCCTACAAGGACTTGTGTTTATATATCCACCAAGAGCAGCACAAACATTGCCAGGACAATTCCAACTCTAGGGCCCAATTTTGCTTCTTACTGCTATATATAACATTGGCTATGAAATCTCTAATAGGTGCCCATGTTCTACCACTATAGGCTATGCCAATGTTTTTAAAAAAAATGTCTAATATATATGGAAATTCAGGATAACCCTATGGGTTCCACCTGCTTTACACACCAGCAAAAAGCAGGCACTGCCTTAGGAATCCAGATTACATGTCCGATGCCAGGCCAGCATGCCAGGAATGATTCTAAATACTGGTAATTGGATAAAGTCAAGCAGCTACTTGCAGTTAGATATGGTTACCACAAAATACTTCAGTTCTGAAATACTGACTTACACTTCATGCAAGATACCTAGTTTTTACTGTGTCTACTGTTAAAGAATTAGCTAATTCTATCTGTAGAACAAAAATAATACCTCTGAACACAGGTAGGAGCTAGATATTATATAAAAAGGGACACATAGCTGAGGCATACTGTTTGTTTATATGCACACCCATTCATGCTCCATACTAAGCACTGTACCCATTCGCACACACTAACTACCACTCTTCATTTTCCTGATAAGTCCTTTCACTCAATGTATATTTCATTACACAAACACACACCATGTGCTTACTATTTACACTCAGTATATACTCTTGAAAGTAAGATGTAACAAAGTGAGTTGGTGTTGATACACCCAAAGAAAAGTCTCCCTGACTAATGTTTTAATGCATTCCATTTACACAAGAGCTCAGATTCAAGCCTTTGAATGAAAGAGAGAATGGATATAACTCTATTTGCATTCAGAAAAGCTGCTGCAATGGATTAATCTTCTTACACTAAACATGAAGACCCTGCAGCCTACAGCTTTTAATATGTGGTGGACTACAGCTCCCATAATCCCTCAACTTTCACTCCACCAGCTAAAGGGGGTTACATTGTTCAGCAAAAGATATGAGAACACCAGATTGCAGAACTACAAATATTGTTATTTGATTTTTGTAATCCATTGCTATTGTATACCCTTGGAATTACTTCTATAAGTCTATGAACCTAGTTACACCACTTAGGACCTGATTTACAAAAGAGTTTTCGAATGGGAAAATCCCATTCAAAACACTGTTGTAAATCAGACCCTTAGTCTTCCCATAACAATACATTTACTAATTATAGTAAGCTAGCATCAATAGTATGAAAGATATCCACATGCCACCAGTTTTGACTTTACAGTAGGGATGCCCCATGCAATTGTCAGGTACTGACATACTAATATTAAATGGCCATTGATGGTAGCACCAGCAAGATGGTACACGTACCTCACCATATAATAGCAGTGGCTGCCTAATGTTTGCTAGTTTTAAATATTATAAAACTGTTTACTTTTCCAATACTTTTTTATTTAGTGTATACTGGATATAAAAATGCACGCTATCCCTAGGGGTTCCAACTGCATAAAGCAGACTCCCCCTTACGGATCCATTGAAAATATCCAAGCCATGAAAGCGTGGCAGGGAATGTGTGCAATTTTAAGTAAACCGTCCACGACAGATTCCCATTTTCCACAGGAATTCATTAGATGCGGCACAATGCTTACCATGTGCACACACCAACAACTGTTCAGATTTGCAATTACATTCTTCCCAATATGCAAGTTACCAATAAGCAGAAGCACCTTCAATAAAAAAACCTAATTACAATATTGTATTTATCCATCCATTTTACCATTTTACACATCACCATCTAGCTCATTGCTGTACAATTTATTACAAAGGGGCCCACATCCCCCAGCTCTCAACAGAAACAGCCCCTACAAAACAACAGACACATCCAGCACTGAATCTGATTAGGCACAGACAGTGCACTTGTAAAATGAAATAGATTTTAAATGCAAATAATATACTCAATGCATTTTTTTAAATCTGTTAAACGGTGTAATATTCTAACATATGTGCTCCAGTTTACTCTTTATATTTAAATTAGCAACATTTCTTACACAGTAATCTCACTACTAAACACTGCATTCTTCTCTTCATATCTACACATAATAACAAGACCTTTAACAGAGCTAGAGTCTCATTTCACATAATTTCTGACCACACACATTAATATTCAAACACTCTTTGTAGAAACACACATGCTGCATAGTATTACTGTTATCAAGTACTACATTGAATTATGTTCCTTTTACCCAACTCAATTCAGGCAGTCCCTAAAAAAATTAACTTTTAACAAAATATTAGATGCTACATTCACTGTCAACTTCTCCAGAAAATCCACAGATTTTCACAAGAGCTAAACATAAATCATCAGCACAGTAGTATTTCTGCAAGCAGTGACAGTTCAAATCAAAATGGTGCCTATGAAGCTTTTTTTTTAAAAACAATGACAATGAAAGAGGACTAAACGTTCCAACTTAATAAAATGACTGACACATTTTAAATTCTACCTATCACATGAAAGAACACAATGAAAAAAAATCAAACTTGTCCATTACAAACACAGCAATACTGACATCATTCATGCCACACAATAAACTAATACTTTACTTACAAAAAAACATTAATTAAAAAAAAAACTGTGACAGAGTACATACATCATCACTGGAGGTAAAACTGTGTGTTCTGGCTGATTCCTGGTTGATTTGGTTTATGATGTGTTGTAAAATCCTACATATTGACATTGACATGAATGTCCCAGATTTAAATATTAAATGGTTTGAAATGTTTTCTATGAGAAGCAGAGAGCAGCCAGATGACATACTCATTCATTGCAGTGTTTATGATTTGGGGGATGTAGAAGGCATGTCTCCATCTTTGATTATGAAAGAAGATTTGGAAAATCCCATGGAACTCTTCCCTCACACCAATTTCATTTTTTACAGCATAAATCAGCGGCAAAAGTAGAAGTGGACCCCCAAATGTAATTGCAAAATTGAGAAGTCAGGTTTTCAACACATTTACAGCAGGAGCAGAGGCTTGGTCCGAAAGCAGGCTTTTGTATATTTGGTGCAACTCCATCCAGTAGTTGTTTTTAAAATGACCAAAAAGTAAAAATAGTGATATCTGTGTCTGACTGGGACAAGAAATAGGCCCGAACACCCAAAAAAAGTGGCCGACCCCCCGCATCAAAAAAGTGGCCGACCCCCGCCTCAAAAAAGGGCCAGACCCCTCCAAAAAGTGGTAATGTTATTGTATAGCACTTACGCTTAATCTCTTTTATACAACAAATATGCATACAATATCACCCAACCTGTGTTGGAACTCATTTATCGATCTCAGAAGGATGAAAGGCTGAGATAGCCTTGCTGGAATCCAAACCTGCAACCTGCAGATCACACACACACACATCACAGCAGCGAGCGCTCAACCCACTGAGCTATCATATCGGCTATAGTAAAATGATCAATTATTCTGTAGTGGATACCATTAAACTGGTAACTGAGAATTAACAGCAGACCAGTTAAGTTAATCTGCAGGTCTGGTGCATATTTGGTTATTGTTATATTATTTATATGGCATTTATAGAGCGCTCTATATATCATTGGTTTGACCTCAAAGCTCTGGTAGGTTGAACGCCCTCGGGGGACCGTAGTCCATTTTAGTCGAGACAATAAGGGTTCAGTGGGTGCTTGGGTGCCCTGATTATGTGCGCAGCTGATGCGATTGCCTGGTGGTAGCTGCATCCTAGCATTAAATGGGGTGGTGTTTGATATTAGTTGAATGTGTGCAGTCTGGAGGATGGTCACCAAGACTGGATTCTTTTGGGTATAGCTACATTCTAGCAGGGTTTTGAGGTGTTCATGGAATATTGTTCATATGTGAGCAGCTAAGCCAACATTGATTGAGGGGTGTAGCAGTGATCTAATTGTGTGTTGGTGTAGAGAGCGAGCATAGTGATAGAAGAGGTGACTGTCTGGGTGGGGGTTTCTATCTAGTGAGCTCGCAACTCCGATTCAGGGCGAGATTGTAATTGGTGAGTTCAGAGTAAGCTTAAAAGGGACTAATAGGCGCATTTAGGGGTGTCATTGCTGAGGATCTCATGAACATTTGTCATCAGGTTGCAAGGTTACAGCAGCCTTAGATGATATTAGTTGTCATGTGGGAAAGAGCCAGGTACTTATTGCTTTGCGGAAAGCCATGTAGTCTTGGGTGTGTGGAATATGTGGGGGAAGGGAGTTTCACAGAGTTCGGGCCAAGGTTGAGAAGACAGATCCTACAATCCTACCATAATTGGAGATTGTAATCACTAGAAAGAGTGTAGTGCTTGATTATATGGTGCATTGTGGGATGTGCAGTTTTATCTTCTCTTTTAGGTACGTTGGGCCAGTGTTGTGCACTGCTCAGTGAATAATGCATAAGGTCTTGAAGGTAGCCCTTAGTCCAACTGGGAGCCAGTGGAGGGTTCGGAGAGCATTTAAGATGTGGTTTCTGTGTCCCAGGGTGAGGAGGAGGTTGCCGGCAGCGTTTTGGGCTCTTTGAAGTTTGTTGAGATGGTATGCCAGTGCTCCAGTTATAAGGGGTTGGCATAGTCCTGTCTTGACATAACAATCGATATAACAGCAGCGAGTTTGTGGGGTAGGAGAGGTAAGGAAAAATGTGTCAAAGAAGCTTGAGGTGGTGCTGTTTAGCTTTGTATTGCAGTATGTGCAAACTGTTGAGGGGTTATTTATTTTGTATTTAGTTTCTGCTGTTAGATATAAAGCCAATTGGGATTTTTCATGGTCTTATATTTTGTAGGCTAGGTCTACTATTTTTGTGCTCTTTTTATCAAACGTTCTGCAACAACAGACACATATTTGGTCTGGTATTTCAGTAGATGTGTTTTGAAATGTAGCTATTTCTATTTTGTATTTCTTCATTAGGACGTTAATTAGGTTTTTGGTAATTAGTTTTCTAAGTCATCTTCAGTTCTAAAGTTCTAAAGTATTTACTTTGGATGTGCTTTATTTCTTGAAGCAGTTATTTGGCTGGAGGAGAATGTTATTTAAATGTTGGAGTTCTAGAGCAGCATTATTTGCATAGTATAGTTGATTCACAGTATTTCATATAGTAGAATGGTGTGTCGCTAACATTTTTATGTGGTGGAAAGTGCTTTTTCAAGAAGTTCTAAAAATGCAGGCTAATGAATATCTCCGCAGGCCAGTGTGGCTGCGCCTTGGACAGGAGTCTATGGTTGGTAAAGTTTTCATTTTACTTTTGTCTTTTAGTTTCACATAGTGATTGAGGAATTGTCGTAAAGATGTACAGGATTGTTGGCAAACATTACACATTGAGCTGCAGGTCAATTTTTATACAAGACAGTTTGTTTGGGTGAAAGGAGCATTTGGTTCCAGGTTTTTAGGGACCTTTTTCTATAAGGGTTTCTTTTGCCATAATGGTGTGTTCCACCATTTCATAACCTTGACCATTATTGTCTATGGCAATATTGTTTTTTTTGTTCTTGTTTATAAGCTTCTTTATTGAAGTATGGGTCTGTGCTGTTTGTGTGTATCCATTCACCATCACAGAAGTTTGAAAAGGTCTCTATATTGGCAGTACACATATTTAGAAGCGCTTTTTATAATGTATTGATTAATTTAGTTAGTGGTTTCATTTTGTTTAAAATCAATATACACAATTTTCTCTTCAGTAGAAAAGCGCTGTCAATTATAGCTTGCAGGATTATTCTCATGCGGTAGTTTTTAAAGGTAGATCGTGATTTTTCAGCTGTTGTGAATATTGTGAAGAACTCCACAGTGGAACATTTTCTGCAACATCATTTTTTGGATTGCTTTACCATGACTATTTTAAGACTGGTAGATAAAGGGTTAGGTTTGTTAGTAGGCCTGCTTTTCTTTGTACATAATTTTTTACTTTTTGTAAGAGGGGTCTTACCTTCTTTAGTCGTGGCTGGTTTAGTTTTGTTGAATGAGGTTACTAGCTGTATTGTTTTAATGTTTTCTATACATTGTTTTAGAGGTGGATGACTAAATGTTAGAATTTTAGTCTCATCTGCTCTACTTTTTTTTCCTACAGAGTTTCTGTTTAGCAGTCATGTTGTGCCTGTTGTGAAAAGAGAAAGTTTGTGTTGGAAAGTTGTGCAATTTATATGCATGTATGGCTCATGGGTGTTTGGGTGTGATTGTAGAGATGAATAGAGTGCTGTTTGATTGTGAGGTAGTATATTAGGTATGGCTGGGAAGGTTGTTAGAGTAAGAGTCTACCAAGGTGTGATGGTGTTGGGTTAGTGAGTAAGAAAGTGGTTGTGTGATGGAATCTGTAGGGTGATTGTGCTTTTTTGAGCAACAGAGTGAGTGTTGCAATGGTGCTGTGTAGATAGGAATAGTAAGAGTGTAAATGGTGGCATATAACGGGCTAGAGTGAAAGAAATGTTGGTTTGAAAAGAGTAGTCAGTTCCATGTGTTAAATCCCCACAAAAATTTCGCCATACAAAAATATCGACATATATTTTTCCAGCAATATTAAGGCATGAAACCTGCGCGGGACACCCCCACAACCCCTGCATTATTTTTAAAGGAGCGAGGGACACCTCCACAACCCCCGCTCCCAAAACCCCCCAAAAATTATCCCCCAAAAAATATCACTGATGGCCGTTCCAGACGACCATATATACAGCGATATTTTGAGAAGTCTGGGATAATATATAGTGGAACTGTGCTGCTGTATTTATATACATATGCATGGTACTTAATTGTACTTACTTTGTTGGATGCAAAGGTTATTAGTTTTTCAGTTGTTGGTTTCAGTGATGTGCTTCTTTCCTGTAACTGTAAAAGAAAGTTAGTGGGGATATGTGGTAATGGCGAAGTACTTTTGGTAAGCAAGGTTCTTATTTATAAAGGAAGGATGAGTGGTGGTGAAAAGCAGTTAATACAATTGGTGGGTGGTTAAAATGTTGCATTTAGGAGCCTTTTCATGAAAGTTAAGAAATGCATATGTGCATTTAAAGAAGCTCTGTAACGTTTTGTAAAAGAGAAAAAAAGTTGATGCAAAAGATTTGCATTATACTTTTAGATGGCAGTTGGTGTGTGGAAGTTTAATATATTAACAGTATGTGCATACTTGCCAACATGATGCATTCTAATCTGTAGGTGTTTATGTAGTCCTAGATTTTTTGTTTGCGTTCTGGGATGTGTAGTTCCACATTTCCTGTTGTGAAAGTTGGAGTACAAGTCACAGAATGTAAAGAAAAAGCTGAAGATTGGAATGGGTTATATTAGGAAGTATACATGTACTGTCAATATATTAAATTGGCACACACTGAGTGTGAATAACAAATGGTGTACAAATCTATTTTACCTGTGTTTACTTTCATTTTTGAAAAAGTGACACAGTGCTGCTGTAAATGCAGATATGCATGTTTTAACGTCCTTAAAAATGCTTCCAAAACATATTTTGAAAAGCACAGCATTTTATATGTTTATTTGATATACATTTCACAGTTTTGAATCTCGAAGTTCAGTCGTGTTTTTCTATTTGCATTCTGGGACTTGTAGTTGGAGTTTTATAATGGGAGAATGGAATTGGAAATGACAGAATGCCAAGGAAAGTCTTAATAAGCCCTCATAGATTGGAATGTGTGGTGTTGGGATGCATGCATGTGCTGCCAACATATTAAACTGGCAGACACTAAGTGCCACTTAAACACTTAAAAATGGTCTAAAGATCTATTATATATGCTTTTTGTTTATTTTCTGAAACAGTGGGCCTCATTACACGTTGTGCGCTAAAAACCGCAAATGATCGGCATGGCGCCCTTAATGTGTCCGCCCTGGCAGGAGTGCGCTAATAGCGTACCATTACGAGTACGCGGACACGAGCATTGCGCCATGCCAGTAATGCCCCTACTGCCATGCCGCTAAACTCCCCCAAAAGTCTCTTACCGGCTTCGTCGACAGTGCAGATAGCAACTCCGCCTTGACGCAGCATGCAAATAGCGGTCACCGCTAATAGCGGTGACCATTAAATACCGGAACCGTAAAAAGCGTCATCGCACAGGAACGGGAAAGAGCACGGCGGCCATCTTTAAAAACACAATCCATTGCCATCCTCTGCCCCCTGGTCCTGTTTGTGTTACCTTTTGTGTAACACCATTACCATGCCCAAGGCACTTAAAAAAACCACTGACCGCCAGTGGAAAGAAACGTTTTCTACTGAGGAGTTACTCATGCTGACTCAGACCTTATCGGACAATGCTGCAGTGGTCTTCGCAAATGACATGAGGCGGGAGACCCTCCTTAAGAAAAAGGCTATCTGGGCCGAAGCAGCAATGAAAGTGAGTGCTGTGGGCAGCAGCACGCGCACTTTACGTGAGTGCAGGAAAAGATGGGATGACCTGAGACTCCGGGTCAGAATGATCCTGGCAGAGAATCATAACACTGCCACCGCTGGCGGATCTGGGTCGCCAATCAAGCTAAAGGAATGGGAGGAGACATGCGCCAACCTCATCGGAGTCGAATGTATTGAGGGAGTCGGGAGGATGGAGCATGGCGTGGCAGACACTTCGGATGGAGGGAAGTGTACTGATGAAAGCATGCAATGTGAATCTACAGGGCCCCACAAATGTCAGCCCAGGATCACCTCATGGATAGCCAAACATCCACACATGCATCCCACCCTGCCCATGTCAGTGCCAGACCCAAACACACACACATGCACACATCAACAGAGCCAAGTGCCACACACAACACTGCATGGATGAGCCACTGAAATGACACATCACCTGCATCCTTCACGATGAAGTCCAAATGGCCACAACTGCATTCATGATGTATCCTGCATTGAGTACATTGAACCATAACCAATGCCATCCCCCTTCTTGTCCCCGACAGTGTTACATACTGACAGCGAGGAAGCATCCCAGGCACCCCCTGCGCAGAAGAAAAAAAGGCCACAGCCCAGCGAGGACGCCCCCACGACATCAAGGGGAAAAGGCACAAGGCTCAATTTGCAGAGTTCGAAACATCGTTCGAGTGCCACTGCCAGGGCCACACCAAACCCAACTGCCCCACCTCCGGAGGTTCACTCCCCCCACCAATCACAGCCACCGAGGGACCACCCTCAGCTGCAGCCAGTTCGGCAGGAGAGGCGGCAGCCACTGCCCCATTATCTGATGTGGAGGAGCCAACAGAATTCGACCTGGGCATGCACACCCCATGCCCTGCTCTAACCCCAGAGCCATCACCCCAACACACACCTGGCTCCAACGTCTCTGGTGACGAGACCATGGGAGCCTTCAGTAGCCCCCCGGTGCCTACATCAGTACACCGGCCAGCCTCACAATGCACAGCAGCCACACCACCACAGCCCGACACTGCCCTTGACCTGGCCAGCATCAGCCAGTGGCAACAGGGTCTCACTGTGCTGGTTGGTCAGCATGTCGAGGAGGCTGCCCGTCTCAGGGCGGAGCTCGGGGAGACATCCAGGCACTCCAGGGAGGGGATGGAGTCATGCACAGACAGGCTGTGTGGGGAGCTCATCTGCGTTCGGGAGGTGCTCACACGCATTGCGGATGCAATGGACCGCCAATTCCCACCACCACCAGCACCAGGACAGTGTGCCACCTCTTCGTCCACCAGTTCGCGGCAGACAAGCCCACTCCGACGCTCCGCACGCACCACCAGGCACACCTCCAGGCAGCCCCCAAATGCTGGTCCTGTCAATGACCAATAGGGTGTGAATGTCCATTCCTCTGCGTGCATGCCTGGACGCAAACATTGTTGAAGACTCATGAGGGACAGTTGGGGGGATGGGGGGAAGGGTGTGATGGGACAGTTGCAGGGGGTGGGGGAAGGGTGTGATGGGACAGTTGCGGGGGGTGGGAGGAAGGGTGTGATGGGACAGTTGCAGGGGGTGGGGGGAAGGGTGTGATGGAACAGTTGCAGGGGGTGGGGGGAAGGGTGTGATGGGACAGTTGCAGGGGGTGGGGGGAAGGGTGTGATGGGACAGTTGTGGAGGGTGGGGGGAAGGGTGTGATGGGACAGTTGCGGGGGGTGAGGGGAAGTGTGTGATGGGACAGTTGCGGGGGGTGGGGGGAAGGGAGTGATGGGACAGTTGCGGGGGGTGGGGGGAAGGGTGGTGGGATGTTTGGGGACTTGCACATTTTCCTGTTTAAGTTCATAAATACACTGGTGTTTGAGCAAAACACAGGCCTGGACTTCTTCATTGTGTATGTGTAATTTATTGACACCAGGGTCCATCGTGAGCTAACAAACAGACACCAGTGCATCACCAGCCATATACAGGTGACAGTACGAGTACATGTTACTCAGAAGATTTGGTTATCAGATGCTGTCTCACAGTACGTTCCTCCTGGCCATCACCTCTTGCATGACCTGCATCCCCTTCACCTCCATCCTCATCACCATCATCATCCTCATCAGGTGTTTCCATTTCAACGTCAGGGGGCAGTGGCACATTCCATCTGATACACATTGTGCAGCATGACACATGCCATGGTGATTTTTGCCACCTTCTCATGGCCATACAGGAGAGCGCCACCAGACCTGCTAATGCACCTAAACCATGACTTCAAAAGTCCAAAAGTCTGCTCGATCACAATGATGGTACGGGTATGTGCACGATTGTATTCCTCTTCGTGCCTGTTCTGTGGGTTCCGTACAGGTGTGAGGAGCCACCTCTTCAGGGGATAGCCGGCATCACCTATATTGGGGAAGGAATGGGGTCCTGTTACTTTTCACCACAAGAGTGGCCTGTTCATATCACAAACTTTGACTTTGCATTGAGATTCATGTACACAATCAACAGCATGCATGAAAATGGTCTGTGTAACTGCAATGTGCAAAGGTGAGCTCAACCCTGCAAGTAGACATGCCCCATTCATGCATCCAACAGTAATTGACATGTTCTGGGTGAGGCCAGGTCATAGGTGTCCCTGTGCCCAGGCACATTTGGTACCACACTGGTGGTGTACTGACCTTCCAACATTGATGTTGCCATGCTGAGAGGCATCACTTCAGTGGTGCTATGGGTTTGTGGTGCATTGCTATGGCTAGGGGGTATCCCTTAGCATGCATTGAAGGGCACAATGCATTGTTGATGTCGTGCTGGAGGAATTCTGCATGACTATGTTGACGGCATGGATGACATTTGTGTATTTTGTGGCGTGGAATGTTGTGCAATGTGGATGAGGATTGATGTTTGATGTTACTAGAATTGGATTATCAGCTGTGTTGTGTAGCATATACTTGCATGTCCGTTCATCTCAAGTACGTTGCAGCCCTCCCAGATAGACATTTACGTACATCTGTATGTGCATTTGGACGACGGACTACAGGCTACACCCAGTTGGAGTATCTATCTCTCCCCCCCAATCACACTGCCATGTGCTTGGCCTGCTACTAACTAAGTAGCCACGAACGTTGTCCCATTTGTCGCTCCATGTAGCGGGGGATAGTTGAGTTCCGCAAGACCATGGAATCATGGGTAGATCCGGGAAATCGGGCACAGCAATGTGTGATTATCTTGTTGGCATCACATACCATTCGGACATTGATGGAGTGGAATTGCTTCCTGTTTCGGTACACTACTTCATTGTGATGTGGGACGACCAATTCCACATGTGTACAGTCGATGGCCCCGATGCAACTTGGGATGCCTGCCAGTGAATAGAAGCCAACTTTGGTGTTTGCAATCTCCTGGGCAGTCCGTGGCATGGATATGTGTTTGGGTGCATGCTTCAGGAGGGCATTGAGTACCTGGTTCAGTGTGCGTGGGAATACTGGTTGTGAGATGCCATGCATCTGCCCCACTGTATGCTGGTAGGTTCCTGTGGCCAGGAAGTGGAGCACAGTCACCACCTTCAGTAGAGGGGGGATGACAGTTCTGATGTCTATGAGGCTCACAATGTCGTCATGTATCATGTCCACGATGCTGGTGATGGTATCCCGGTACAGACGGTACAGGGTGTGTATCTGCTCAGGTGTCAGGTTAAATGGACTGGCTCTGATCCTGGGAATTGGTGGGTGCCTCTGTGGTATGATTAGGTGGTGTGGTGGTGCTTGCTGTGCCTGTCTTGCCCTCCTCCTCCTCCTGCCTCTCCTCTGTGCTGCCTATTGTAGCAGCTGCGCTGCAATCAGGTCCTCCAGGCCATGTAATGCTGCCAGTATTGGAACCATCTTGGTGTGGGAAGGGGTGTGGGAAGGGGTGTGGGAAGGGGTGTGGTGTGCTTCTTTTGAGCAGCTAGTCTCCATTGCCTCCACCTGTGCTGATTTTGGCCACTTGTGGCAGGTGTTCACACTGCACAGTTATTTTAAAGGGTGGTTCTCGATGGCGGTATTAGCGCCATGCCGGTAAGGGGTTTCGGGGGATTTACCATGCCGCTATTGCCATGTACACTTGACTTGTGATGCTGTGCTATTAGCGACATGTCGTTATTTACGGGATGGCGGGTCGCGCGCACGCAGACTGACCGCTATTAGTGGCACCGTACTTAGTGGTGCAGCTAATGCTAGTGAGCCGGGTCGTAATCCGCATGGGCATTTAACGTTACCAGTATTCCATTACCGGTAACGTTAAATCCCTACCGCCATCCGTGTAATGAGGCCATTTTTGTACTTTCATCACAAGGATTGTAAATAGAAACATTTTGAAGCACAGAGCATTGTAATAGTTGCTGCTTTATGTGAGTAGGTGATGAATGCTGCAATACATGGCATTTGTTAGAGTGGTTAAAACAGAGAATATTCTTATTGAGAAGCTTATTACAGGGTAAGTAGCAGGACCCCTATATATATATATATATGTATATATACATACATGTGTATATATATATATATATATATATATATTCAGTCAAAAAAACTTTGTTAAAGGGACGTTATGGTTCCAAGTAAAACCGAAAAAACCCTGAAATTCACCAGTTATGGTAATTTAAACAACCATAACTCGCACCACCACTGTGCACTGCTAAGACTAACACACAGGACATCAAAGATGACATCACAAATGTCATTTATGATGTCATATCATTGGAAAGCACCTTCTACAAGAAATACTGTACAAGTCTCCAAGATTTCTTATTTCTTACTGTCATTTTTTTCCATTCCCTACAATCAACTGTCACTTCCAAACCTATCTGCTATTTAATTTCTTTTTAAACACACATTTGAAAAGCATGTTGAACTAACATATTTAAAGTACAATATAAAGAGTTAACATACTCAAACAAAATTGCATGCACACAGTATGTTCAAATATCAAACAACAATACTTGTACAAAAACATAAAAATCAATGTCTAAATTAAAATCAGTGTTATATACAAACATAATTACTAATTTGTTTCCTTTACAATTGCAGTGAAGACCACTCTCCTGAAAAGAAGCAGCCGAATTTGAAGTACAAAGAACAACTAAGAAGAAACCTGCTCATTCCAGAAAGAAAGTAAGTTAAATACCACCATAATATTTGTACTATTACTCAAACACACTGTAAGGTTAATTCATGCTATTTCTGCACCTAAAAATAGAGATTGTGCACCATTCTGTCCACAAATCCCCATTTCTTAAACAGAGATTTACAGGCAGAATGGCACACACATTCCTATTTTTCGGTGCACAAATGACCCAACTCAGCCCCTAGAATTTTGATATTATAGAAGAAACAACTGTTTTAATTGTATACCATTAGATTTACTATTTGTACTTCTCCACTCCACTAGCTTACTTTCTACTGTAATCTGAACCCCAGTTTAGTCGCACATAAATTCAAGAATACCCATCCCAACTAGTTGTAGTTGCCCAATGCACAATCACACACCATCACATACATCTTTATCATCATACTCAGACACTCATGCACACAGCACGCATACATTGCAGAACACCCCAACCCATACCTTCTTTATTTTTTTTAACAGACCCTAAAGAATGCCTACCAAAAATCAAGTCTGTAGAAAGCAACGCAGAAGCAGAGCAAATGAAAATAGAAGTGTCCCAAATAAGCATCCATCTCTAACAGAATTTGTAAAAAAAGTTCAAACAAAACAGCTAATACAGTCATTCAGCGAAACAAAACAAGCTTCAAGTACAGAAACTTTGCCTCCTCTATCAAAATGTAAAACGAACCAGAAAACAATTAACAAAAATTCAGCTATCACTACAGATAAAACTGCTCCTACAAATCTTGATGTAGTGCCAAGTAAGCATACCAAAAAAAGTATTTTAGCAAAAATGTTCCGTCACAGATTCCTTCAAAATCTTATAAAAACAGGAGAGAAATCAAACCTATCGTAGGAAATTAATCTTAGAAGCTTTGAAAGACAGTGCAATCCTTCTCAAAAGAAAGTTCTTTATTTTAGTGTTAAACAAAATGAAACCACTAACAAAACTAATGACTAAATTGCAAAAAAGGCTTCTCAATAAACGAAATGTCAACAGAAAAAACGTCTTAAATATCTGTGGAGGTGAGTGGAGTCACACTACAAGCACAGAACCATATTTTAATGAAGAAGCATACAAACAAAAGCAAACAAATATAATTACCATACATAGCAGTGGACGAGGTTATGAAAAAGTTAATAATACCATAATGGAACAAGAAATACTGCTTACAAAAATATCCCCAGAAAACTCAATATGTAACATTCCCAAAAAATCTTTCAAGTCTTTGCGCCAATTCCTCAATCAATATGTGAAAGGCAAAGACAAAATCAACATTAAACTACTGCAAAATATGGATACCTGTCCAGTGCGCAAGTACACAGGACTACAAGGACATTCATTGGCCTGCATTTCAGGACCTACTTGCAAAACCACCTTCCATTATATCAAAATGATATCAACACATCATTCAACTATAAGAAATCTAGTCTATAAACTGTACTATGCTAAAAGTCCTGCTTTAGCACTAGCCAATTTAAATAACAATCTTCTACATGGTACAGCAAAAGACCTACTTGAAGAAATCGACTATATCCAGAAAAAATATTTTGGAAGTGAAAGCCACTTACAGAATGAAATAGCTTTAAAACAAATTAGCAACAATTCTATGCATGGCAACCTTCTACTACACACATACAAAAAAGAAATTCTGAAAGTTAAAAGTACATCTGCTGAAGTACCAAACCATGTGTGTGTATGTTGCCGCAGAACTTTTTATAAAAGTAACACAAAAACTCTAGACCTAGAATAGAAGACAATGAAGATTCTAAATGGTTTGAATTAGCTCTCTACCTTATAGCAGAAAACAAATACGAAATAACTGACCCCTTAGTACTTTGCAGTTACTGCACTACAAAACTTGACAACAACCAAACTCCTTCATGTGCTATCACAAATAATTTGGAATTATTTCCACTACCAAACCCCCTACAACAACTCAATGTATATGAGAGCATCATAATTCAAACAGTGCACCCCTTGCAAGCAATAATACACCTTCAACCAAAAACAGCAAAATTACCTCCCTCTGAATTAGTGAAAGGTATTCATGGAAAAGTAGTGTATTTACCATTAGATCTAAAACAAAATGTGCACACTCTAGGAGTGCAATGTCCAATGGAGCAATCTTTAATTATCTTAGTAAATGGTGTACTACAAAAGACAAAACAAATTGGCAACAACTGGTAGATTTACATAAAGTTAGATAAGCCTTACAATATCTAAAAGACAATAATGAATACTACAAAGAAATTAATATTGAAGAAAACCTGAAGGATACCACTAAATAATTCAAGAGTCACAAGAAGCTGGTCAATTTGAGCTCCTAGATCCTGCTACAGTATCCAAAACTTTATACCATTATACAATTCATCCATTGCACTCTAATGACATTTAGAAGATGCACTAGAAACGTACCAAATGCGACAAACAAAAGGATCACCAATCAGCATATGGGAAAAAAGTATAGAAGAACGTGCTTTTCCTCTACTCTTTCCTACTGGCAAAGGAGGAATGTACGATGATAGACCTATTCAAATAACAGCATCAGAATACCGCTCGTTACGGATGTATTCTGAAGATCCCAGATTTAGATAAAATGTGGAATACATATTCCACTTACTCTTTGAAAGTGAACTAGTAACTTTATGAAATAAAAAATGTCAGCTACACAATTATTACAAAAAGTGCAACAAAAAGATGAGGTTTTACAATCAAATATTACAAATCTATTAGCAAACATGCATGGTACTAAAGAGTACTGGTTTTGACGTCATGGAGATGTACATTGTATGATAAGAAACCTTGGCCCACCCACTTGGTTTGTTACATTAAGTTGTGCAGAATATGCATGGGAAGATTTACATGATTTCTTAGGCATATCAAACATAAACAAAACAAACATAGATATACTAACACCTGGAGAACTTTTTTCTCTAGATCCTGTTAATGTTTAAAGATATTTTCACCACCGCTTCATTGCTATGCTACACTTTATTTGTAATAAAACTGTTCCTCCCCTTAGAGAAGTGCAACACTTCTTTTGGAGAAAAGAATACCAAGCCAAAGGAGCACCACATATCCACATGCTTTTATGGATTAAAGATGCTCTTAAATTTGGTCAAGACAATGACGCCACTGTGTTACAGTTCATTGAAAAATATGTCACTTGTGAAATTCCATCAGTAGCAACAAATAGTGATCTTCATGCACAATTTTTACAATTTCCAAAGACACAGATGTGGCAAATATTGTCGTCGCAAATACAAAAACAAAGGGAAATACTGCACCAAATGCCGCTTTGGTTACCCTAGACCGGTTACAAAAACAGATCAAGTGAACAACTTCATGTCTTCAGTTAGACATAGTGTTAAAGGTAAATCACTTAAAAATACATATTACATAAAAAGAACAGAAGAAGAAAAATATATCAATGATTACAATGAAATCATTGCCAAGTTATGGAATGCAAACATAGATGTGCAGTACAATGCAGACAATTCCACTGCAGTTGCACGATATGTTACATCATACTTAACCAAAGCAGAAAAAACAGAGCTCCAAGACCTCTGGAATGACCTGTCATCCGACAAAGCACTGTCTCAGAAATTATACAGCTTGGGCATACACATGCTCTCCCATAGAGAATGTGGCTCCTATGAAGCAGCAGATTGTTTAACTGGTACTGCTTTGTATGGAAAATCTGAAAATATAGTATGGCTAAGTCTTTGTCCTGCTAAATCTAGAAAAAGAGTTCTAAAATCATATGACAATATAGAAACAATAGCCAAACATGATCTGAACAGCCAAGACATTTTAAAAAACAATTTACCGGACACATACTACCCAAACAGAAGTACCACTTTGGAAACCATGTGTCTATACAACATAGCCCAAAACTTCACATGCACAAATAATATAAAACCTGATGAAAAAAAAGGTAAATACAGAGTGTCAAATTGTGAAGGCAGCTTAGTAAAACTCACCAAACCAAATGTAATTAATCCTATCAAATTGTCATTAAAGACTCCTCAACATAAAGAACTATATTACATGTCCCTGCTACAACTCTTAAACCATGCAGAAAAGAAGAAGAAATACTAGATAACTATGACTCCTATGAAGACGATTTCAAAGCAAATGAAAGCACTATAACCGATGTAAACTTTACACAGTACAAAACAATGTTGCACAATGAACAGCAACACGAAGAAGAACTCCGGGCCCAACTAGATACAGAAACTCCTGACAGTAGTCAACCTTCTGTAACAGGAAGCCAAGAACCACTGGGAGAGCCACTAATAACAAATGAGGCAGAATTAGCTATGACGGAAGTAGAAAACACCATGTGTCAGTATGAAGATAAAGAAGACTTAACTATATACAATCAAAACTAAACAATGAGCAACGTAGCATTTTTGAAGAAGTAAAAAAAGAAATTGCACATGGTGTACAACATGAAAACAAAGAATGCAACTGCCAAAATTACAAACCTATACTACTATACGTCAGTGGTGAAGCTGGTTCTGGCAAAACATTCTTAATCAAAATCTTCAGTAAATTCCTTCAATAATTGACAAACCACAAACTCTCAGCTGTTGTCACTGCCCCCACAGGTTTAGCTGCCTACAACATAGGCGGTGTCACTTTACACCGATTACTACTCCTGTCAGTAGAACACCAAAACAAATTAGACTATTACAAACTTTCTACAGAAGCTGCAATGGAACTACACAGAGTATTAAAACAAATGAAAATGCTACTAATAGATGAAGTGAGCATGGTCTCCAACCTAATGTTGGCTTTGATTCACCTCAGATTACCAGAAGTACTCAAAACAAACTACGAAGACCTCTTTGGAGGAAAACACATTATTGTTTTCGGAGATCTTCTTCAATTGACACCAGTGAAAGGTGAGCCTATTTTTAAAACCTTAGGACACAAACTCTGCCGTAAAACTGTTGGCAGCATTGGAAATGTCAACCTTTGGCAACATTTCCAGTATAGAGAATTAACAGAAAACATGCGGCAATACGCATATCTCACTTACGCCAACATCTTAAAAAGTATCAGAGTTGGTATATTATCTCAAGAAGCACAAGCAATATTGAAAACCCGGCACATTCATGCACTTTATGGTGATAATGCATGTGCTACGGATGTTATGGAACAATTAGCCCACAAAAATGTCAATTGTATGGCCTTAAAGCCAACTCTTGCAAGCTGTTTCAAATTCAATGAAACAATGTTAAAAAAAGAAATGCACCCAATAATTGAAATTAGCGCCACAGACAAACTAGACATACATGGTATGACACTGCCCATGTGTGAACAAGCCACAACGAGACTAAATAGTTTAGAAAATTCAATCTCCAACACAGCTGGATTGGAAAAAATATTAAAATTATCCTTAAATTGCAGAGTAATGCTTAAACGTAACCTTGACGTGGATCAAGGACTAGTTAATGGAGCACTGGGTACAGTTGTTGCTTTCAAACATACCCACGTGACAACAACATTCAGTTTGTCAATATTCTCCTTGACAAACTTTCAGAAGTGAAAAGGATAGGACGCTCAACAACTCGATTCCTTCTCTTCAAAGACATGTATGTATGCAGAGAACAATTTTCTCTAACTCTTGCATACGCAGTCACCATTCATAAATCACAAGGTCTTACCCTAGACAAAGCATTGATAAACATTGGTAACACACAGGGTAATTCATAGAATTTCGCAGAAAAGTGTCGCAAGCGGCTGGCGCAGAGTGTCCGCGTGCGATTGACTGCGCCAGGCACGTGCGCTAAAACCGATTTCCGCGCACAGCGTATTCATGGATTTTAGGCTCCCAAACCAGCCGTGGCGCAGAGTATCGCAGCGACCCTGCAGCAGCGCCAGTAACGCCCCCAAGAACGCCCTCGCGCAAGGAAAAGCCATCAAAATCGCAAAATCATCGCAAAGGTGCTGCGCTAACCCTGGACCAGTTTACAGGGCTGCCAAACAAGGAACGCAAAGCGGGTAACGTGCATATCAGGGGTACGCGTGAAGTTATACACTCGATTAGCCAGGGTACGTGTATTACAGGGGTACGCGGGAAGTGTAACACGCGATTGGCCAGGGTACGTGTATTACAGGGGTAGGCGGGAAGTTATACACGCGATTTGCCAGGGTACATGTATTACAGGGGTACGCGGGAAGTTTAACACGCGATTGGCCAGGGTACGTGTATTACAGGGGTATGCGGGAAGTTTTACATGCGATTAGCCAGGGTACGTGTATTACAGGGGTACGCGGGAAGTTTAACACGCGATTGGCCAGGGTACGTGTATTACAGGGGTAGGCGGGAAGTTTTACACGCGATTAGCCAGGGCACGTGTATTACAGGGGTACACGGGAAGTTTTACACGCGATTCGGCTGGGTACGTGTATTACAGGGATGCGATTTGGCCAGGTACGTGTATTACAGGGGTGCGCAGGAATTATCACACGCGATTTGGCTGGGTACGTGTATTACAGGGGTGCGTGGGAATCATCACACGCGAATTGGCTGGGTACGTGTATTACAGGGGTGCGTGGGAAGTCACACGCGATTAGGCTGGGTGGGTCCTCACAGGTGTTCCCTGTACACCCTCCACGGCCCCTGCAGGCAGCCTACAAAACAGGGGACTACCCTGCACACCTGCTCATGTCCCCCTGCACCCCCACCCCCCAGCAGTGCAGGGGCAGCCTCCACCAGGCCCCCACCCATGTCTCCCACCACCCCCACCCCCCCGCCACCAGGGGCAGCCTCCACCAGGCCCCCACCCATGCCTCCCACCACCCCCAACCCCCAGCAGTGCAGGGGCAGCCTCCACCAGGCCCCCACCCATGCCTCCCACCACCCCCAACCCCCAGCAGTGCAGGGGCAGCCTCCACCAGGCCCCCACCCATGTCTCCCACCACCCCCACCCCCCCGCCACCAGGGGCAGCCTCCACCAGGCCCCCACCCATGCCTCCCACCACCCCCAACCCCCAGCAGTGCAGGGGCAGCCTCCACCAGGCCCCCACCCATGCCTCCCACCTCCCCCAACCCCCAGCAGTGCAGGGGCAGCCTCCACCAGGCCCCCACCCATGTCTCCCACCACCCCCACCCCCCCGCCACCAGGGGCAGCCTCCACCAGGCCCCCACCCATGCCTCCCACCACCCCCAACCCCCAGCAGTGCAGGGGCAGCCTCCACCAGGCCCCCACCCATGCCTCCCACCACCCCCAACCCCCAGCAGTGCAGGGGCAGCCTCCACCAGGCCCCCACCCATGCCTCCCACCACCCCCAACCCCCAGCAGTGCAGGGGCAGTCTCCACCAGGCCCCCACCCATGTCTCCCACCACCCCCACCCTCCCGCCACCAGGGGCAGCCTTCACCAGGCCCCCACCCATGTCTCCCACCACCCCCACCCCCCGCCACCAGGGGCAGCCTCCACCAGGCCCCCACCCATGCCTCCCACCACCCCCAACCCCCAGCAGTGCAGGGGCAGCCTCCACCAGGCCCCCACCCATGCCTCCCACCACCCCCAACCCCCAGCAGTGCAGGGGCAGCCTCCACCAGGCCCCCACCCATGCCTCCCACCACCCCCAACCCCCAGCAGTGCAGGGGCAGCCTCCACCAGGCCCCCACCCATGCCTCCCACCACCCTCAACCCCCAGCAGTGCAGGGGCAGCCTCCACCAGGCCCCACCCATGTCTCCCACCACCCCCACCCCCCCGCCACCAGGGGCAGCCTCCACCAGGCCCCCACCCATGCCTCCCACCACCCCCAACCCCCAGCAGTGCAGGGGCAGCCTCCACCAGGCCCCCACCCATGCCTCCCACCACCCCCAACCCCCAGCAGTGCAGGGGCAGCCTCCACCAGGCCCCCACCCATGTCTCCCACCACCCCCACCCCCCGCCACCAGGGGCAGCCTCCACCAGGCCCCCACCCATGCCCCCCACCACCCCCACACCCCCGCCACCAGGGGCAGCCTCCACCAGGCCCCCACCCATGCCTCCCACCACCCCCAACCCCCAGCAGTGCAGGGGCAGCCTCCACCAGGCCCCCACCCATGTCTCCCACCACCCCCACCCCCCCGCCACCAGGGGCAGCCTCCACCAGGCCCCCACCCATGCCTCCCACCACCCCCAACCCCCAGCAGTGCAGGGGCAGCCTCCACCAGGCCCCCACCCATGCCTCCCACCACCCCCAACCCCCAGCAGTGCAGGGGCAGCCTCCACCAGGCCCCCACCCATGTCTCCCACCACCCCCACCCTCCCGCCACCAGGGGCAGCCTCCACCAGGCCCCCACCCATGTCTCCCACCACCCCCACCCCCCCGCCACCAGGGGCAGCCTCCACCAGGCCCCCACCCATGCCTCCCACCACCCCCAACCCCCAGCAGTGCAGGGGCAGCCTCCACCAGGCCCCCACCCATGCCTCCCACCACCCCCAACCCCCAGCAGTGCAGGGGCAGCCTCCACCAGGCCCCCACCCATGCCTCCCACCACCCCCAACCCCCAGCAGTGCAGGGGCAGCCTCCACCAGGCCCCCACCCATGTCTCCCACCACCCCCACCCCCCCGCCACCAGGGGCAGCCTCCACCAGGCCCCCACCCATGCCTCCCACCACCCCCAACCCCCAGCAGTGCAGGGGCAGCCTCCACCAGGCCCCCACCCATGCCTCCCACCACCCCCAACCCCCAGCAGTGCAGGGGCAGCCTCCACCAGGCCCCCACCCATGCCTCCCACCACCCCCAACCCCCAGCAGTGCAGGGGCAGCCTCCACCAGGCCCCCACCCATGCCTCCCACCACCCCCAACCCCCAGCAGTGCAGGGGCAGCCTCCACCAGGCCCCCACCCATGTCTCCCACCACCCCCACCCCCCCGCCACCAGGGGCAGCCTCCACCAGGCCCCCACCCATGCCTCCCACCACCCCCAACCCCCAGCAGTGCAGGGGCAGCCTCCACCAGGCCCCCACCCATGCCTCCCACCACCCCCAACCCCCAGCAGTGCAGGGGCAGCCTCCACCAGGCCCCCACCCATGTCTCCCACCACCCCCACCCCCCCGCCACCAGGGGCAGCCTCCACCAGGCCCCCACCCATGCCCCCCACCACCCCCACACCCCCGCCACCAGGGGCAGCCTCCACCAGGCCCCCACCCATGCCTCCCACCACCCCCAACCCCCAGCAGTGCAGGGGCAGCCTCCACCAGGCCCCCACCCATGTCTCCCACCACCCCCACCCCCCCGCCACCAGGGGCAGCCTCCACCAGGCCCTCACCCATGCCTCCCACCACCCCCAACCCCCAGCAGTGCAGGGGCAGCCTCCACCAGGCCCCCACCCATGCCTCCCACCACCCCCAACCCCCAGCAGTGCAGGGGCAGCCTCCACCAGGCCCCCACCCATGTCTCCCACCACCCCCACCCTCCCGCCACCAGGGGCAGCCTCCACCAGGCCCCCACCCATGTCTCCCACCACCCCCACCCCCCCGCCACCAGGGGCAGCCTCCACCAGGTCCCCACCCATGCCTCCCACCACCCCCAACCCCCAGCAGTGCAGGGGCAGCCTCCACCAGGCCCCCACCCATGCCTCCCACCACCCCCAACCCCCAGCAGTGCAGGGGCAGCCTCCACCAGGCCCCCACCCATGCCTCCCACCACCCCCAACCCCCAGCAGTGCAGGGGCAGCCTCCACCAGGCCCCCACCCATGCCTCCCACCACCCCCAACCCCCAGCAGTGCAGGGGCAGCCTCCACCAGGCCCCCACCCATGCCTCCCACCACCCCCAACCCCCAGCAGTGCAGGGGCAGCCTCCACCAGGCCCCCACCCATGCCTCCCACCACCCCCAACCCCCAGCAGTGCAGGGGCAGCCTCCACCAGGCCCCCACCCATGCCTCCCACCACCCCCAACCCCCAGCAGTGCAGGGGCAGCCTCCACCAGGCCCCCACCCATGTCTCCCACCACCCCCACCCCCCCGCCACCAGGGGCAGCCTCCACCAGGCCCCCACCCATGCCTCCCACCCCCCCCAACCCCCAGCAGTGCAGGGGCAGCCTCCACCAGGCCCCCACCCATGCCTCCCACCACCCCCAACCCCCAGCAGTGCAGGGGCAGCCTCCACCAGGCCCCCACCCATGTCTCCCACCACCCCCACCCCCCCGCCACCAGGGGCAGCCTCCACCAGGCCCCCACCCATGCCTCCCACCACCCCCAACCCCCAGCAGTGCAGGGGCAGCCTCCACCAGGCCCCCACCCATGCCTCCCACCACCCCCAACCCCCAGCAGTGCAGGGGCAGCCTCCACCAGGCCCCCACCCATGCCTCCCACCACCCCCAACCCCCAGCAGTGCAGGGGCAGCCTCCACCAGGCCCCCACCCATGCCTCCCACCACCCCCAACCCCCAGCAGTGCAGGGGCAGCCTCCACCAGGCCCCCACCCATGTCTCCCACCACCCCCACCCCCCCGCCACCAGGGGCAGCCTCCACCAGGCCCCCACCCATGCCTCCCACCACCCCCAACCCCCAGCAGTGCAGGGGCAGCCTCCACCAGGCCCCCACCCATGCCTCCCACCACCCCCAACCCCCAGCAGTGCAGGGGCAGCCTCCACCAGGCCCCCACCCATGTCTCCCACCACCCCCACCCCCCCGCCACCAGGGGCAGCCTCCACCAGGCCCCCACCCATGCCCCCCACCACCCCCACACCCCCGCCACCAGGGGCAGCCTCCACCAGGCCCCCACCCATGCCTCCCACCACCCCCAACCCCCAGCAGTGCAGGGGCAGCCTCCACCAGGCCCCCACCCATGTCTCCCACCACCCCCACCCCCCCGCCACCAGGGGCAGCCTCCACCAGGCCCTCACCCATGCCTCCCACCACCCCCAACCCCCAGCAGTGCAGGGGCAGCCTCCACCAGGCCCCCACCCATGCCTCCCACCACCCCCAACCCCCAGCAGTGCAGGGGCAGCCTCCACCAGGCCCCCACCCATGTCTCCCACCACCCCCACCCTCCCGCCACCAGGGGCAGCCTCCACCAGGCCCCCACCCATGTCTCCCACCACCCCCACCCCCCCGCCACCAGGGGCAGCCTCCACCAGGTCCCCACCCATGCCTCCCACCACCCCCAACCCCCAGCAGTGCAGGGGCAGCCTCCACCAGGCCCCCACCCATGCCTCCCACCACCCCCAACCCCCAGCAGTGCAGGGGCAGCCTCCACCAGGCCCCCACCCATGCCTCCCACCACCCCCAACCCCCAGCAGTGCAGGGGCAGCCTCCACCAGGCCCCCACCCATGCCTCCCACCACCCCCAACCCCCAGCAGTGCAGGGGCAGCCTCCACCAGGCCCCCACCCATGCCTCCCACCACCCCCAACCCCCAGCAGTGCAGGGGCAGCCTCCACCAGGCCCCCACCCATGCCTCCCACCACCCCCAACCCCCAGCAGTGCAGGGGCAGCCTCCACCAGGCCCCCACCCATGCCTCCCACCACCCCCAACCCCCAGCAGTGCAGGGGCAGCCTCCACCAGGCCCCCACCCATGTCTCCCACCACCCCCACCCCCCCGCCACCAGGGGCAGCCTCCACCAGGCCCCCACCCATGCCTCCCACCCCCCCCAACCCCCAGCAGTGCAGGGGCAGCCTCCACCAGGCCCCCACCCATGCCTCCCACCACCCCCAACCCCCAGCAGTGCAGGGGCAGCCTCCACCAGGCCCCCACCCATGCCTCCCACCACCCCCAACCCCCAGCAGTGCAGGGGCAGCCTCCACCAGGCCCCCACCCATGCCTCCCACCACCCCCAACCCCCAGCAGTGCAGGGGCAGCCTCCACCAGGCCCCCACCCATGTCTCCCACCACCCCCACCCCCCCGCCACCAGGGGCAGCCTCCACCAGGCCCCCACCCATGCCTCCCACCACCCCCAACCCCCAGCAGTGCAGGGGCAGCCTCCACCAGGCCCCCACCCATGCCTCCCACCACCCCCAACTCCCAGCAGTGCAGGGGCAGCCTCCACCAGGCCCCCACCCATGCCCCCCACCACCCCCACCCCCCCGCCACCAGGGGCAGCCTCCACCAGGCCCCCACTCATGTCTCCCACCACCCCCACCCTCCCGCCACCAGGGGCAGCCTCCACCAGGCCCCCACCCATGCCTCCCACCACCCCCAACCCCCAGCAGTGCAGGGGCAGCCTCCACCAGGCCCCCACCCATGCCCCCCACCACCCCCACCCCCCCGCCACCAGGGGCAGCCTCCACCAGGCCCCCACTCATGTCTCCCACCACCCCCACCCTCCCGCCACCAGGGGCAGCCTCCACCAGGCCCCCACCCATGCCTCCCACCACCCCCAACCCCCAGCAGTGCAGGGGCAGCCTCCACCAGGCCCCCACCCATGCCTCCCACCACCCCCAACCCCCAGCAGTGCAGGGGCAGCCTCCACCAGGCCCCCACCCATGTCTCCCACCACCCCCAACCCCCCCGCCACCAGGGGCAGCCTCCACCAGGCCCACACTCATGTCTCCCACCACCCCCACCCCCCCGCCACCAGGGGCAGCCTCCACCAGGCCCCCACCCATGTCTCCCAACACCCCCACCCACCAGCACTGTGGGGCACGTGGCCAGCAGGCAGTCAGGCAGCAGCAGATGGCAGGTGGGAGCGTGCTCAGGGCTCTGGGGGGCAGTAATTTGGCCTCCTGGCCAGGAGCGTGGTCTCTCGTGTGTGAACGCGTGGACAGCCTGATAGGGAGTGAAATCCCACACGTCAGCGTGTGAATCGAGGAAAGGCCCTTAGCGCGTAAACCCGTCAACAGCATATGCGCGCCTATAGTCACCTGCACGTGCAGGAAATTGTTGCGTGACACGTCCCAGTGTCAAAGCGTGTGATTGGTGAAAATGGATCTACACGCAGAAGTGACAAAGCGTGTGATTGGTGAAAATGGATCTACACGCAGAAGTGACAAAGCGTGTGATTGGTGAAAATGGATCTACACGCAGAAGTGACAAAGCGTGTGATTGGTGAAAATGGATCTACACGCAGGAGTGACAAAGCGTGTGATTGGTGAACGTACACGCCGCGTAAGTGACGCTGTACGTGTGGGCCTGTATATAAGGTACATGTAGAACACCATTTCCTTGTACGTGCTTTTCGTGGAGAGCGAGTGGGTGAATTCTGTACTTCTTGTCGTTTCACACGCGATTTACTTCACAGCGTTTCCAGTTCGTACTCCCTGTTACCTCTGACAGCTTTTTCTCTATTTTTCCTCTTGTACTGGTTTACCTGGGCCTGTTCCCTCAAACAGTGTCCCCTTCTACTGTTTTCCTGTCTTCTCAGACAGCGTACACATCTTCTTTTGGCGGGGGTTTAGCCAGCCAAACGCGCTCATTTTTCACGCTCTTTTACCTGGCAGACGGTGAGTCACGCACGTATCCAACTTCTGTGCTTGCCCCGTGTGTAGCCTACCCCTTCAGAGGTCATTCTAGGCTGCGTGTGACATGCATACGTTCATTCTTGTGTTACTGGGTGCCACAGCGTAGTGCAGGTTTTTCTTTCTGCACACGTGGTCTAGGAGGGGTTGCGTGCACGTCATCTCCCTTTTTTGGGCCTCCTGTGCGTTGCGTGACCCGTCATCTTTCCCCAGGGGTTACAATCAGCCGTGCTAGAGCACTAGGGTACAATTACCATCTGGTACCCAACCCCTTTGACCCCCAATTGCCCAGGACAATTGTCTACAGCCACTCCCATACGCACATTAATATCAGTGCCATGGCTGGGAGGCGAGGATTCCGTAAGGGTGGCAAAGGTGGAAGAGCCACAAGTGGTGGCCGTGGTGGATCCGGTAGGGGACGTGGTCGTAACTTGCAGGGTGAGCCTGTCCCCCCATGTGTGGAGGACCAGTCAAGGGCACCCATCATCCCCCCCCCCCTCCCCCCCTCCCCCCCTCCCGTTGAGGCTGAAGTGGCTGACACCATCCATGCTCAGCCCTTGTTGGACCAGCCCATTGTGGCACCAGACCTGGCTGACTCCATGGCTGACTTCCAGGTCAGCAGGGCTACGACACGTGCGCTGGTGCACGTTGATGCTATCATGCCACGTGGATCTGGGGCAGCAAGGTCATCTGCTGCCCCAAGTAGGCAGGGCGGAGAGGCTGCAGGGGCAGCTGCAGCTCCATCCACCCCAGCTCTCACACACCCAGCCAGGACAGTGTCCGTCCTAGTCCATTCTGCTGACATTCCCCATGACACCATTACACTTGAGCCAATGCCTGCACCAACTCCCATGCTGAGTGTGCAATCCCACACACCTGATACAGAGCCCACCAGGGCTCCTGCCCCTAGTGTCCAGAGCGGCGCAGGACACTCAGGATCACCACCACCTTCCAAGCGGAAGAGGAAGAGTGCTCGTCCGGCACAGGCTGATGCCCCCGACACGGCTACACAGTCCGGTCCGTCGAGGAAGCCCAGCTTCACGGATGTGGAACTGAATGCACTTGTCGAGTATGTGTCCGGACATGATAACGAGATGGTCATTGTTGCAGGATCCAAGACCACACCTGCACAACGCCAGGCACACTGGCAGACCATTGCGGACATCGTAAGTGCCCTTGGAATCGTGAGGCGCACAGCCAATGATTGCTACAAGCGCTGGAATGACCTAAAGCGCAGGGCAAAGAAGAAGCTGGCCTCAAGTCATGCCGCAACTCTAGTGACTGGAGGTGGGTCTCCAGTAGAAGACATGGAACTCACTCCACATGAGTCAGTCGCTGGGACCTACGTCACGGAGGAACAGATCCAAGGCGTGGGAGATCTGCCTGATTACGAGGCATTGTCCGGTGAGTGCACATGCATGTGTGTGTCATCCATGTGCATGGTGTGTGTGTGAGGGCATCTGTTTGTGTGCCAGGTGAGAGTGTGTGCGCCTGAGTCGAATGGGTCAGCCATGTGCTTCATGCAAGACATCCTGGGCAGCTGCATTTCGCCATTGCAGTATCCCTTCTGCCAACAGTAGACATCTAGCCCAACAGCACCCAAGTTGGCCTTGAAGTGTCACCTTGCCACTACATTGTTGATTATTTTCCTATGTTCAATCAGACAGATTGTATGCATTCCACCACTTATACTAGGCATTCCTCAGTCCTCTAGTCACATGTATGGCATGGCCATGGTAAAGTGGAGTTACTTTGTTACCTGGATATCATATGTTCACACATGTCCCTGTGCAATTGGACCATATTGGACTGGCAGCTCCAGGTGATAAAGCAGACCTGTCAGAATTAGAAAAGCTATTGCATGTGGGAACTGGACAGAATGAATAAGTGCTGCCCTCCTCTCCATCTACACTCAATAGCAATGGCACATGCCATCTGTGTGATGGCATGTGTGTGTCACCTGGCAATCACAGGGCAATGTGTGATGCCACTGCCAGGCAGCATGCATGAAATGTGTTCATCTTCCATCTTTGTGTAATGAGTGTGTGCCATTTGCCTGCCCTTCATACGCAGTGAGGGTGCATGCATGGGAGGGTCTTAGTCATGTGGGACATGTGTCAATCAAGTACTGGTTCTCTTGTTTCACAGCCCTCATTGTGTGCCATGGTGCTAATGCGGGTTTCCATTTCTTTGTCATTATGTCATTGCAGGGGAAGACGCACCTGATACTGCTGGGGTTGTGGAGATGGTGCAGAGCCAGGAGGGGTCCGAGGGCCGACCAACCACCAGTGAGGGACGTGGTGTGCTGGTGGGTGAAAACCCACAAGTGCTGCAGGTCGAGCTCTCAAGGGGTGTCTCTGGCTGCACCTCCCCCGAGCTGTACTCAGCTGTTGACTCGGATGATGAGACCTACGTGCCGTCGCAGGTGAGTGTTCCAGGGAGGGAATCTGTTCTGTCCCACCCACCTGCACCAGGGTCAGAACCCTCAATGGGGATGTCAGTGTTGGCAGCTAGGCCTTTGGTGGTTACGGATGCAGGGTCACACTCCTCGACATCTGATCCTGTTCCTGGGCCAGCAGATCAGAGGGGGAATGCAGTCCTGCAGCCTCAGGCAGTGCCGGCACAGCAAGGCGCAGTCCGCCTTGCCCCAGACAGGTGTGGTGCCCGCCGACGTGGTGGCCGTACGCCACCTGGCAATACCGTATGGGAGCAATCCATTTACGGTATGGCTACCCAACAGGCAGCATCATCCGAGATGATGGCTCAGGCCATGGATAGGGTGGCCACTTCCATTGTCCCCCCTGAAAGGCTGATGGAGCGACTAGAGCAGGCAACCGACTCCATCTGCCAGTCACACAGGGAGGACATGTTGGCGTCCAACAGGGACAGGCGGGCGGCACTGGCGACTCTGCAGGAGGCCATCTCCATAGAGTCCCAGGGCCACAGGGAAGCCCTGAGGCAGGAGCTACATCAACTCAGCACGACTCTTGTTGAGCTAGAGGCTTCAACACACCAAAGGACAGAACAGCAGCTGGAGCGTCTCACCCGTACGCTCTCAGCTGAGATGCAAGCAACGAGGGCGGAGGTCCGGGCATCCCGTGAGTTGTTGCATGGGGACCTCCGCACCCTCATCCTCCAGAACGAGACCTACCACACCCGCATGCTTGCAGCCATGGAGGAACAGAGTAGGGCCTTGCGTGGGCTGCCTCCCATAGTGCAACCACCTCCGGATGCAGCTGCACAGGGTGATAATAGCGACAGCAGTGATACTCCCACAATAGGGTAGCCGTGTGGGCCATGAGCCCATGGAGGTGTTTTTTTTTTCCCAGGATCCACACAGGTGGTTTCTGGTGTGCACCCTGACCTCGGACCTCCTGGGTGGCCTCCCCAACCCCCCCGGGCCCTTTAATGGCCATTTTTGATTTTCTTTTTATTTTTATATTTTTTAAATTTTTATTTTTATTTTTATTTTTATATTTTTCCCAATTTTTTGGGGACACATTGTTGGCTTCCGTGGTTCCTGTGGGCATACGCTGCATTGTGGCTGGGCACATGCAGGCTTGTCATGTATTAGGTTCAGATGCCTGGGTTTGAGTCACACACACCCCTCCAGCTTCCCGTTTCCATGGGCTTGCAAAGGGTGTGCCCAAGTGACATTGAAGTACATGGTGACATTGGACTCCCACTACATGTGTGGGTAGTCTAGTCAATACTGTGTATACATTCCTAGTGCATATTGCTGTTGTGTTGTACACTGCATGTTGCATTGATGTGTAACTCATCATCTGTGTCTGCCTCCCAATTTGCAGGTCCCTTCCTCATGTCTACACAAGGCCCTCTAGTCTGGAGATGGGGTCCTTGTTGGCAGCAGTGCACCTACAACTCTACATGGCACCAACACTGTTCAGTTGGAAGTGGTGGGAGTGCAGGCATATCCAGGTGGTGAGACAACTGATTTATTACATTACTGAAGTCATGTTTATGGTAGTACGTGCTCAAGTATGTTGTTTGTCCTGCATTACAGTGAGCATTTCAGGTGTAGGAAGTTTCAATTGGGGACACTGTACATCGCAACACTTGTCACATTGTGGGGATTACTTTGTTTACCTGCACATAGCATGACATGGCACGGTGTGTTGTGTGGCGGTGCTGGGGATGGGTTGGGTGACATGGCACTGTCCTCTTGTTGCATTTAGCAAGTGGGTATTAATTTTGGCTGCTTGAATGTGTTCCTTCACAAAACTGCATTGGTGTTGTGTGTGGGTAGGGATGCACACATTGTAACACTTCCAGGTGAACAATCTCAGGCTGGTATGCTTTTCACGGTTGAATCTCCAGACATTCAGGATCAGTGTCAGGTTGAGTCATCATTGATTGTCAGATGGAATGTGCCAGGCCAGTGTGCACTCCACAGGGGAGTGAATACTATGTGAAGTAATTAGCCACTAGCTGTGTACGGGCTGCCTCCCCTCGTGCCCTTTCCCCTCCCATGCGCAGCAGCTGTGCATGTGGTTGGGGATGTGGGGCCACCACCATGTCCACGGGCAGGCCCCGGCGTGTTGCAACGTTGTGCAGGACACATGCTGCCACTATGATCCTGCACACTACTGGGGGAGCGTATAACAGCTGCCCGCCAGAACGGTCAAGGGAGCGAAAGCGTGACTTTAGCACTCCGAATGTGCGCTCCACTATGCCCCGGGTTGTAATGTGGGCTGTGTTATATCTTACCTCGGGTGGCGTGGTGGGGTTCTGAATTGGCGTCATCATGTGGGGGCTGAGAGGGTAGGCACTGTCCCCTGTGGAGGTGGTGATTGGTATCATTGGTGGGGTTGTGACCTTGCTCAGTATCCAACATGCATGCATGTGCAGTGGCATACATACTCACCGAGAAGCCATGTATCGCCATGCCGCCCAGCATCTATGTCCCGGCATAGGGTGGACATTCGGTAAATGAAGCTGTCGTGGGTGGACCCGGGATAGTTGGCATATACTGAGGTGATGATTCCCTTGGCATTACATACTACCTGCACGTTGATGGAATGCCAGTGCTTGCGGTTCCTATAGATGTGCTCTGATGCCCTGGGGGGACGTAGAGCCACATGGGTGCAGTCGATGGCACCTAGCACTTTGGGGAATCGTGCCACTCCGTAAAAATCCAGGGCGGCAGCATGCCTTTCAGCAGGTGTTCTGGGCAGGTATATGTGCCTGCGGACTGATGGGCGTGCAGTGATGATGTCCAAGACCTGGTGTAGGCAGCGTGACTGGGTGGCCTGTGACACCCCACCCACTATGGCACTTGTCCGCTGAAATGATCCAGTGGCTAAGAAGTGCAGTACATTGAGGACCTTCTCCAGGGTGCTGAGTGCTTGAGAGCACAGGGTGGGTGATGTGAGGTCATCCTCCCACTCACTCACCAGGTCCAGTATTATGTGTGGTGGAAACCTGTACCTTCCATACACCTGGTCATCAGGCATCCCGAAAAGGCTGGTTCTGGGTGTGAATATTCTGGCCCTGACTCTCCTCCTCCTCCTCCTTTGGTAGCCCACTGCCACTGCTGCTAGGAACGGTATGTTCATCCTGGCATCTGGCTTGTTATTTGAAAAGTGCGCAAATTAATGCTTTGCGCGTGTTCTAGGCGAGCGTGTGACCCGCGCACCCCTGGAATCTAGTTCCCACTCCAATAGCGTGTGGAAATTCCCACGCAGCAGCCATACAGGTGCGCTGACGTACTTGCGTGTGTAAGTGCCCGCGCACCCCTGAAATACACGTACATAGGCCAATCGCGTGTACGCGCACTTTTGTCCAATTACACGCAATGAAATACACGTACATAGGCCAATCACGCGATGACACTCTGACGTGCAGTATTTCCACGTGTGTTCCGTCATGACGTGCTGAGTGGGGAACGCCCGTGCGGGTCACGTCAGACGCGCTTACGCGCTGAGGGACTCTGGTCCAATAGAATCGCGTATGCGTGCTGACGCGCTTACGCGCTAAGGGCCTTTCCTCGGATTTCACGCTGACGTGCAGGATTTTCACGTGCCAAATCACTCCGTATCAAGCTGGCCACCCGAAAACACACGGAACACCACGCTCCTGCCCAGAAGGCCGAGTTACTGCCCCCCAGTGCCCCGAGCAGCCTCCCACGTGCTATCTGCTGCTGCCTGCCTGCCTGCCTGCCTGCTGCCACCGTGCCCTGCCATTTGGTGCCTGCACATCAGCCATCTGCAGGGGTCCAGTTGCTGTGTCCACCCCTGCTGGAACTGAAGACTCCCAACTGGGATTACATCGCTCCACAGCCCAGCCCCAGGACCCAGTTGCCCACCCACACCTGCCTCTGGGGTTGCCATGTCGGGCACTTCCACATCTGGCACCAGTGGCAACCCCAGGCCAGAGGGGCAGAGGGGCACCAGCTTCACTGCCACCGAAGTTGGTGTCCTGGTGGAGCATGTCCTGGGGCAGTATGATGCCCTCTTTGGATCGTCCCGCGCCAGCAAGGAAGGACGGGAGAGGATCTGGGCCGACTGTGTGGTTGCCATCAACGCGGAGGGGGTGGCAACCCGCAACGTCCAGAAGATCAAGAAGCGCTGGGAGGACTTGAGGTCCAGGACCCTTGTGAAGGCCCGGCGCCTCGTGGAGGGGGGCCGGGGCCGCATGAGTTCCATCCAGAAGAGGGTCCTGGAACGCGTACGCCCAGCGCTCCACGCCCAGGTCCTTGAGAGGGAGGCCCGTCTGGAGTTGAGCGGTATGTGTCCAAGCATTACTGTGTGAGACAGGGCATGTTGCGGTGTGCTGGTTCTATGATACTTGCCTGTATGTGTGCCATGGGCCATGTATGCATGTATGTGTGCAGGGACATCATGGTAATGCATGTGCGACCAGTGATGTGTGACCCACATGGTTGTTGCATGTGTTGAAATGCGGCATGGGGAGCCCTATGCAGATTTTGGACATGAGAGCATGCCAGTCTCTGTACCTGGACATGGATGGGGGTGAAGGATGGGTGCTGATGCCAGGTACATATATGGTAGCCATGTCTGTGTGCCTGACCTGCGTGTCTGTGACTTGTGCATGCCATGGATGCATGACACATGTGTGTGACAATGCACAGATTCAGTGATGCACCCAACTTACCCTTGTTTCGCCTGTGTTCGGTGTGTTTGGGGCCAGATGGATGTGACTGAGGTGAAGTGTGTGCATGTGATATGCATGAGCCATGATGCATGTGAGTTACATATCATTGAATGTTTCTAGAGTCCATTGGACATGCATGGAAATGTCCATGGCATGCACCATGCCTGTTACTGTGTGTGTTTTGCCTGGACTGACCCATGTGTTGTGGAGGGACATGATGGAAGTGTACTTTGACAGTGGTGCTCATCTGCTATTGCTTCCTGTCTAGGGGACCATTGTACAGTAGCCTGATGCTTGTGTCCTTTGTCTCCCTCTACGCAGCGGCTAGTGAAGAAGAGGGCGGAGACGGCGCTGTGGAGCAAGGCGGCGGGGATGCCCCCACGGCTGCAGCGGAAGGGGTGGGTGAGCCCCCACAGGGGCCTGCTACGGCGGGAGACGGTGAGGAGCCATCCAGGTTGGTGGTTTGCACAGAGGAGGAGGAGGCCGACACTGGTGCACACATGGGGCCTGGTGGGAGCATCCCTGCTGGTGCAAGTGGTGCAGTCCAGGGCCAGGGGCAGGAGGCAGCACAGGTCACCGTGGAGGGGCCTGTGCATGTCACTGTCCCTGACCCTGTGAGTGCACCACCATGCACCAGCAGGGATGCCCCGTCCCAGGCCCGTCCGCAGGTAGAGGGGATGTCCATGTCACCTGACTCCCCTCCACCTGCGGACGTGGTAACCCCTGGCCGCGTGGAGAAGGTCCTGATTGGGGTCGCGATGCGCACGGCTGTGATTCGTGATGACGTGCGTGCTTCCCGGGAGGAGCACGCACGTCATCACGAAGTGCACCGTGCCGACGTGGCCCAATTGGGATCGGCCATGTTCGGGGGTTTCCTGCATGTGTTGGCCAATCTGACGGCCCTCTCCTCCTCTGTGCAGGCTATCCACCGGTCGTTCTCCTTGCCGTCTTCCGGCCCAGATGCCACCAGGGCCCCCTGTGGACCTGCCCTGACCAATGCAGCCAGCTCGGTGGGGATCCCATCCCTGCCACAGTTGGGAGTCGGAGGTCCAGCAGGGGTGGACAACACAGCAAGTGGACCCCAGCAGATGGAAGATGTGACGGCATCATCGGGCAGGGCACGTGCACGACGGCGTCGGTGGTTTCCATCAGCCTGGATGCCGTCGTGCTGGTAGAGGCAGTGGCGTCGGAGGCAGCAGCGGGCTCGACGTGGGAGGCATCATGGCTCGGGGCCATCAAGATCAGAGGGGCAGGCATCGGCCGGAGGGCAGGGCAACCCTGGGATGGTGGTGTGTTCCGTGTGGGAGGAGTTTGGCCAGCGGATAGGTGCGGAGCGGCAGCGGGCGGAAGAGGAGCGGCTCGCCATGGTCAGGGCGGAGTTCTCCATGCGCCGGGCATTGAGGCGGGCTGAGTGCCTCGAGGAAGCTCGCAGGGAGTTTGAGGTGGACATGGGGTTGTCCCTGCGAGACCTCGGGGCCAGGACAGAGTCCCGCCTCCAGGACATCGACATGGAGTTCGATGATGCCCTGGCCAGCAACACCACCAAGTGAGCCGCAGGACTTGCCCGCTGCCTTTGTATATAGTTATTTAGTTAGTTAGTGCTAGGTTTCCTTTATTTATTTTTATTATTTTGGACCGCTCGGACAATGGCCACTTTTTTGTACATATATTTTTCATTAGTTAGTGGTAGGTTTCATTTTTGGTGTTGGGCTCATGGACCCTGGAACATTCCTGTATATAGTTTGTTTTTTTGGGAGATACATTTTTTTAATTTCTTATTGTTTTCACCATGACGTAATGGTTTTTCATTAATTTCCTATGACATGATATTGCTTTGGACAAATTCATTTTAATTTTTTATTCCTTTGTTTTTTTGTTTATCACTTTTGTTCTCGGACATGGACCATTTATTTACTTAGCCACATCGTTGTATGTTTGAAAAGTTCACTTATTTTTGGTATTTAATACATTTTTTATATTTTCTTACACTTGTGTTATTTTATCATTGGTTTGTTACATGTTATGATATGGGTTTTGACATTCACTTGCACCCATTGTGTATGTGTGTGTGACGGACATGTGTTCTTTTGCATACTTGGCATTGGGGTTGTGTCATGTGATTGCATTCACTATGTGGGTGGATGCAATCCTTGCCTGGGTGTTTGTGCTGGGTATGCTGGCCATTACTGCCATGATTGTGTATCGTCAGGACCTGGGGCCAGGGGGACATGTGTGGGGGCCTGCTGGCAGGTTCCCCACAGTGCTGGGGGGTGGGGGTGGTGGGAGACATGAGTGGGGGCCTGGTGGAGGGTGCCCCTGGTGGCGGGGGGGTGGGGGTGGTGGGAGACATGAGTGGGGGCCTGGTGGAGGGTGCCCCTGGTGGTGGGGGGGTGGGGGTGGTGGGAGACATGAGTGGGGGCCTGGTGGAGGGTGCCCCTGGTGACTGGGGGGGTGGGGGTGGTGGGTGACATGAGTGGGGGCCTGGTGGAGGGTGCCCCTGGATGGTGGGGGGTGGGGGTGGTGGGAGACATGAGTGGGGGCCTGGTGGAGGCTGCCCCTGCACTGCTGGGGGGTGGGGGTGATAGGGGACATGAGTGGGGGCCTGGTGGAGGGTGCCCCTGGTGACTGGGGGGGTGGGGGTGGTGGGTGACATGAGTGGGGGCCTGGTGGAGGGTGCCCCTGGTGGCGGGGGGGTGGGGGTGGTGGGAGGCATGGGTGGGGGCCTGGTGGAGGCTGCCCCTGGTGGCGGGAGGGTGGGGGTGGTGGGAGACATGGGTGGGGGCCTGGTGGAGGCTGCCCCTGCACTGCTGGGGGGTGGGGGTGATAGGGGACATGAGTGGGGGCCTGGTGGAGGCTGCCCCTGGTGACTGGGGGGGTGGGGGTGGTGGGTGACATGAGTGGGGGCCTGGTGGAGGGTGCCCCTGGATGGTGGGGGGTGGGGGTGGTGGGAGACATGAGTGGGGGCCTGGTGGAGGCTGCCCCTGCACTGCTGGGGGGTGGGGGTGGTGGGAGACATGGGTGGGGGCCTGGTGGAGGCTGACCCTGCACTGCTGGGGGGTGGGGGTGGTGGGAGACATGAGTGGGGGCCTGGTGGAGGGTGCCCCTGGATGGTGGGGGCTGGGGGTGGTGGGAGACATGAGTGGGGGCCTGGTGGAGGCTGCCCCTGCACTGCTGGGGGGTGGGGGTGTTGGGAGACATGAGTGGGGGCCTGGTGGAGGCTGCCCCTGGATGGTGGGGGGTGGGGGTGGTGGGAGACATGAGTGGGGGCCTGGTGGAGGCTGCCCCTGGATGGTGGGGGGTGGGGGTGGTGGGAGACATGAGTGGGGGCCTGGTGGAGGCTGCCCCTGCACTGCTGGGGGGTGGGGGTGGTGGGAGACATGGGTGGGGGCCTGTTGGAGGCTGCCCCTGCACTGCTGGGGGGTGGGGGTGGTGGGAGACATGAGTGGGGGCCTGGTGGAGGGTGCCCCTGGATGGTGGGGGCTGGGGGTGGTGGGAGACATGAGTGGGGGCCTGGTGGAGGCTGCCCCTGCACTGCTGGGGGGTGGGGGTGGTGGGAGACATGAGTGGGGGCCTGGTGGAGGCTGCCCCTGGATGGTGGGGGGTGGGGGTGGTGGGAGACATGAGTGGGGGCCTGGTGGAGGCTGCCCCTGGATGGTGGGGGGTGGGGGTGGTGGGAGACATGAGTGGGGGCCTGGTGGAGGCTGCCCCTGCACTGCTGGGGGGTGGGGGTGGTGGGAGACATGGGTGGGGGCCTGGTGGAGGCTGCCCCTGCACTGCTGGGGGGTGGGGGTGGTGGGAGACATGAGTGGGGGCCTGGTGGAGGGTGCCCCTGGATGGTGGGGGCTGGGGGTGGTGGGAGACATGAGTGGGGGCCTGGTGGAGGCTGCCCCTGCACTGCTGGGGGGTGGGGGTGGTGGGAGACATGAGTGGGGGCCTGGTGGAGGCTGCCCCTGGATGGTGGGGGGTGGGGGTGGTGGGAGACATGAGTGGGGGCCTGGTGGAGGCTGCCCCTGGATGGTGGGGGGTGGGGGTGGTGGGAGACATGAGTGGGGGCCTGGTGGAGGGTGCCCCTGGTGGCGGGGGGGTGGGGGTGGTGGGAGACATGAGTGGGGGCCTGGTGGAGGGTGCCCCTGGTGGCGGGGGGGTGGGGGTGGTGGGAGACATGAGTGGGGGCCTGGTGGAGGGTGCCCCTGGTGACTGGGGGGGTGGGGGTGGTGGGTGACATGAGTGGGGGCCTGGTGGAGGGTGCCCCTGGATGGTGGGGGGTGGGGGTGGTGGGAGACATGAGTGGGGGCCTGGTGGAGGCTGCCCCTGCACTGCTGGGGGGTGGGGGTGATAGGGGACATGGGTGGGGGCCTGGTGGAGGCTGCCCCTGCACTGCTGGGGGGTGGGGGTGGTGGGAGACATGAGTGGGGGCCTGGTGGAGGGTGCCCCTGCACTGCTGGGGGGTGGGGGTGGTGGGAGACATGGGTGGGGGCCTGGTGGAGGCTGCCCCTGCACTGCTGGGGGGTGGGGGTGGTGGGAGACATGAGTGGGGGCCTGGTGGAGGGTGCCCCTGGATGGTGGGGGCTGGGGGTGGTGGGAGACATGAGTGGGGGCCTGGTGGAGGGTGCCCCTGCACTGCTGGGGGGTGGGGGTGATAGGGGACATGAGTGGGGGCCTGGTGGAGGGTGCCCCAGGTGACTGGGGGGGTGGGGTTGGTGGGTGACATGAGTGGGGGCCTGGTGGAGGGTGCCCCTGGTGGCGGGGGGGTGGGGGTGGTGGGTGACATGAGTGGGGGCCTGGTGGAGGGTGCCCCTGGTGGCGGGGGGGTGGGGGTGGTGGGAGGCATGGGTGGGGGCCTGGTGGAGGCTGCCCCTGGTGGCGGGAGGGTGGGGGTGGTGGGAGACATGGGTGGGGGCCTGGTGGAGGCTGCCCCTGCACTGCTGGGGGGTGGGGGTGATAGGGGACATGAGTGGGGGCCTGGTGGAGGGTGCCCCTGGTGACTGGGGGGGTGGGGGTGGTGGGTGACATGAGTGGGGGCCTGTGGCGGGGGGGTGGGGGTGGTGGGAGGCATGGGTGGGGGCCTGGTGGAGGCTGCCCCTGGTGGCGGGAGGGTGGGGGTGGTGGGAGACATGGGTGGGGGCCTGGTGGAGGCTGCCCCTGCACTGCTGGGGGGTGGGGGTGGTGGGAGACATGAGTGGGGGCCTGGTGGAGGGTGCCCCTGGTGGCGGGGGGGTGGGGGTGGTGGGAGGCATGGGTGGGGGCCTGGTGGAGGCTGCCCCTGGTGGCGGGAGGGTGGGGGTGGTGGGAGACATGGGTGGGGGCCTGGTGGAGGCTGCCCCTGCACTGCTGGGGGGTGGGGGTGATAGGGGACATGAGTGGGGGCCTGGTGGAGGGTGCCCCTGGTGACTGGGGGGGTGGGGGTGGTGGGTGACATGAGTGGGGGCCTGGTGGAGGGTGCCCCTGGATGGTGGGGGGTGGGGGTGGTGGGAGACATGAGTGGGGGCCTGGTGGAGGCTGCCCCTGCACTGCTGGGGGGTGGGGGTGGTGGGAGACATGGGTGGGGGCCTGGTGGAGGCTGCCCCTGCACTGCTGGGGGGTGGGGGTGGTGGGAGACATGAGTGGGGGCCTGGTGGAGGGTGCCCCTGGATGGTGGGGGCTGGGGTGGTGGGAGACATGAGTGGGGGCCTGGTGGAGGCTGCCCCTGCACTGCTGGGGGGTGGGGGTGGTGGGAGACATGAGTGGGGGCCTGGTGGAGGCTGCCCCTGGATGGTGGGGGGTGGGGGTGGTGGGAGACATGAGTGGGGGCCTGGTGGAGGCTGCCCCTGGATGGTGGGGGGTGGGGGTGGTGGGAGACATGAGTGGGGGCCTGGTGGAGGGTGCCCCTGGTGACTGGGGGGGTGGGGGTGGTGGGTGACATGAGTGGGGGCCTGGTGGAGGGTGCCCCTGGTGGCGGGGGGGTGGGGGTGATAGGGGACATGAGTGGGGGCCTGGTGGAGGCTGCCCCTGCACTGCTGGGGGGTGGGGGTGGTGGGAGACATGGGTGGGGGCCTGGTGGAGGCTGCCCCTGGATGGTGGGGGGTGGGGGTGGTGGGAGACATGAGTGGGGGCCTGGTGGAGGGTGCCCCTGGATGGTGGGGGGTGGGGGTGGTGGGAGACATGGTTGGGGGCCTGGTGGAGGGTGCCCCTGGATGGTGGGGGGTGGGGGTGGTGGGAGACATGGTTGGGGGCCTGGTGGAGGGTGCCCCTGGTGACTGGGGGGGTGGGGGTGGTGGGAGACATGAGTGGGGGCCTGGTGGAGGGTACCCCTGGTGACTGGGGGGGTGGGGGTGGTGGGAGACATGAGCAGGTGTGCAGGATAGTCCCCTGTTTTGTGGGCTGCCTGCAGGGGCCGTCGAGGGTGACAGGACCCACCCAGCCTAATCGCGTGTGTAACTTCGCACGCACCCCTGTAATACACGTACCAAGCCAAATCGCGTGTGATAATTCCCGCGCACCCCTGAAATACACGCGCCCAGGCTATTCGCGTGTGGAAATTCCCGCGCACCCCTGAAATACACGTACCCTGCTGTAATCGCGTGTGGGACTTCCCGCGCACCCCTGTAATACACGCGCCCAGCCTATTCGCGTGTGGAAATTCCCGCGCACCCCTGAAATACACGCGCCCAGGCTATTCGCGTGTGGAACTTCCCGCGCACCCCTGAAATACACGCGGCCAGGCTATTCGCGTGTGGAACTTCCCGCGCACCCCTGAAATACACGTACCCTGCTGTAATCGCGTGTGGGACTTCCCGCGCACCCCTGTAATACACGCGCCCAGCCTATTCGCGTGTGGAAATTCCCGCGCACCCCTGAAATACACGCGCCCAGGATATTCGCGTGTGGAACTTCCCGCGCACCCCTGAAATACACGCGGCCAGGCTATTCGCGTGTGGAACTTCCCGCGCACCCCTGAAATACACGTACCCTGCTGTAATCGCGTGTGGGACTTCCCGCGCACCCCTGAAATACACGCGGCCAGGCTATTCGCGTGTGGAACTTCCCGCGCACCCCTGAAATACACGTACCCTGCTGTAATCGCGTGTGGGACTTCCCGCGCACCCCTGAAATACACGCGGCCAGGCTATTCGCGTGTGGAAATTCCCGCGCACCCCTGAAATACACGTACCCTGCTGTAATCGCGTGTGGAACTTCCCGCGCACCCCTGAAATACACGCGGCCAGGCTATTCGCGTGTGGAAATTCCCGCGCACCCCTGAAATGCACGTACCCTGCTGTAATCGCGTGTGGACCTTCCCGCGCACCCCTGAAATCCACGTACCCGGCCAAATCGCGTGTGAGACTTCCCGCGCACACGTATTTTTTGTCAGCGTGTCCGTGTTTGTGGGTACCCCTTTGCACCTCATTTGTCCTGGAGGGCCACAGTATAGGACATTCATCATGGCAGTATATGGGTGCTATTTGTTGGCGCACCTTTTGGCGCACATTTCTTACAGCCGCTGAGACGCTACCGCCTGCTTTCTTGTGGCGGTCGTGTTTGTGCCTGTGCGCTGGTTTGAGCGTGCGCTTTTTTGACCTATTCTATTCCATGAATACGTGTTGTAGGCGAGCGTGTGGGCGTTCTGCGCACTTTTACCCTGTGCTTCCCCCGTGATGCCCACATTTTGGCAAGTTGTTCCCCATTCCGAGTGTTACGCCCCGTGTTCCGCCTACTTTTGTTGCGTGCGCCGCGCTATGTGCGATTTTCGCTGTGGACTGTGCGATTTTCGCTGTGACCTGGCGCATGCCGTTAGATGGCCTGTGCGCCAACGTGCGCCGCGCACTTTCTTATCGCACGTCCGATGGTTTTCTCGCGCACGGCCTTCCATGAATCGATGTGCGCTGCTTTTCGTGCGATTTTCGCTATTCCACTGCGATTTTCGCTATTCCACTGCGAATCGCACGTTTTTGGCCACTTGCGCCGCGCTAATTATTCCATGAATCGGCCTGACAGTCTTTAAAGAAGACATGAGCTATGTAGGACTATCACGCTTACATACACTTGACAGTCTATTTCTAATCAACTTTGATGCAAGTAAAGTAAAAGCTGATATTCCTTGCATTTTAGAATACAATAGACTTTGTTCACTATACACCCCCCATCTAGAAACATATCCTGTTCCACAAAAAGTAAAATGTTCTAAAAGAAAACTAAATCAAACAGAAATGCAACAGGGTGTAACTGCAAATCCTCCAAAGAGAATTAAAAAAACAAATACTTCATCAAGTACCACAAACAAAAAAGAAACTATTAGGGAAAGTAAACCAGGTACTTCTTCAAAAAAGGAAGACAAACTCAAAAAAAAGCACTCAGATACAGAACTACCTGGTCCATTTAAACTTTCAAATGTAATTGGTGTAAGTTGCTACGCAAATGTAGCAATGAATATTCTATTTGAATTACCACCAATTGTTGACAACATTTACTTACACAGTACAGACCAATTGTGTTTGCAAATGTTAGTACTTCATAGAAACTCAACAAATAATCCTGACAACACGTATAGTGTTTATGGAATAAGACAACAATTGGACTACTGTGCTGGAATGGTGAAATTCACTATAAACACCCAGGAAGATCGACAAAATGTTCTAATGTACTTACTACAAGTACTGGAAAACAAAAACATACCTATAAATGAAATCTTTCAGATTTCATACATGTGGAAACATACATGCACTCTCTGCAACAATGTGACACAAGAACAAATCCCCAATGAGCGCTTTGTGTATGTATCAATACCTAATTGTGAATCCGTTCCATTTCAGCAACTTGTACAAAATGCAAACCATGGTAGATTATGTACTACCTGCAATTCGGATAAACGCTCCACTTTACTAATACAAACACATAGTAAATACGCAATACTATGCTTCTACGTTACAATGCAGATGGTACCCAAAACAACTGCAAGCTGACTGGATTCACACATGGTCAAGTATCACTTGGTAAGAAAACCTTCACAACAATAGGTATAATCTACCACACAGGAGCCACAACCAATGCAGGTCCTTATACTGCATATATTTAAAAAAAAGATGTGAATGGTTCGAATGTAATGTTAGTACCATTACTCTAAAGCAGAGATTTCCTGCAAATCTTACATACACTTATTTAATCTTCTTAAAACCAAAATGTATTAACTAAACTGTACTTAAACATAAACTAAACTTCTATTAAAAAACTATAAACTGTTACAATATGCCAACAGCTATATAACTGCCCAAAGTTTCTACAACTAAACAGATAAATGAATACTACTAAATTATATCTAAAAATATATAGTTAGAATACGCCAACTGGTATCTAACTGCCCCAAGATTTTACAATAACCAAAGAGATAAATCAATATCACTTAATTATAAAATAATATAAACAGTTAGAATATGCCAACAGGTATCTAACTGCCCCAAGATTCTACAACAACTAAACAGATAAATGAATACCACTAAATTATATAAATAAATAGACAGTTAGAATACGCCAACTGGTATCTAACTGCCCCAAACTTTAACAATATCCAAACAGATAAATCAATACCACTTCATTATAACGAACAATAGACTGTTAGAAAATTCTGCAACAAGCCGATATATAGAGCATTAGCCAGAAACAACAAGTGACCACTGAAAACAAACAAACAGACTGTAGCATAACAAAAAAGTTTTTTTTTTTAATCCAACATGGATTTTTTTTTCTCCCACTGACCCAATGATTTTAGCAACAAATACAGAAACTAAGCAAATTGCACAGTACACTGGTTTGTAATCTACTAAATATGAGGGTAAAAAAAAAAAAAATGATTATTCTATGTTGTAAGTCGTTACAAAATACCAATACTAACATGATCTTTTCTTTTATCACAGAAATGAACAAGAAATACATGTACTCCAGTTACTAAACCAAACAGTAAGCATATTATAATGAGTACAACCATCACAGCAAATCACACCCATAGTGACTTATAACTGGTGCTTATAAATTTGGTCTTGTCCATGCACCCAAGACTATAGGCCCTGTCCACAACCACCGCAGCATATCACACCCATAGAGTCAAACATTTTAACTATGCCATATGGACACTTTTAATGTCCGCGGACATGATGAGTGTTCTTAGACAGTTTCAACTTGCCAACGAACAGTACGGACGGGCATAGCGTCCTCAGGACGCCCCCATTTTGTTTATTTACGAACATCCCAGGACGCATGATGTGTTCTTAGAACACTTTCATCTTGCCAGCGAACAACACGGACAGCGTCCTCAGGACACACCCATTTATTTTATTTTCGAACATTTCAGGACACCGCGAGTGTTCTTAGAATAGTTTCAGCTTGCTTGCGAACAATACGTACAGTCGTAGTGTCCTCAGAACACCCCCATTTTGTATATTTACAAACATCCCAGGACACTTCATGTGTTCTTAGAACAATTTCAACTTACTTGTGAACAGTACGGACAGGCATATCGTCCTCAGGACACCCCCATTTTGTTTATTGACGAACATCCACCGTCCTCAGGACACCCCCATTTGGTTTATTGATGAACATCCAAGGACACATGATGTGTTCTCAGAACAGATTCAACTTGCCTGCAAATAAAACGGACAGGCTTACCGTCCTCAGGACACACCCATTTAGTTTATTTTTGAACATTTCAGGACACCGCGTGTGTTCTTAGAACAGTTTCAACTTGCCTATGAACCATACGTACAGGCGTAAGTGTCCTCAGGACACCCCCATTTTGTTTATTTAGAACATTTCAGGACATCCGCGTTGTCCGCGGACAAAGCAAACACAACAGGGGTATTTACCACCTAAATAAATACAACATTTAACCCATCTCTGTCTCCCCCACCCTCCTCAAACAGTTTTACACACCAACACACTCTACTAAATAGTATTTTTCCACCAAGTTTCACTGCGCGGACATGACGCAAGTCGGTTGGCCAATCAAGACACTGTCCGCGGAGCGAACAAGGAAGTGTGTCTGCGGACCGAACATAGATATCACAAATTTTTTGTGACCTACTTTTTGGTCATTTAAAAGAAACTACTGGACAGATTTTCACCAAATTTGCAAAAGCACGCTTTCGGGACCAAGCCACTATTCCTGGTCCAAATTTGGTAAAAATCCGTCCAGCGGTTTGGGCTGTAGGCGTGAGCAAAGTTTTTTTCCCCATTCAGTTTATGGGAAAAAAATAAGTTTTGGGACCCCCCCCCATAACTTTGCCCCCCCTGGACCAAACCTCACCTATCTTTGCAAACAAATTCAGAGTGACCCATATACTTTTTTTGCAAGGTTTGGTGAGGATTCGTCTAGGGAGAGCGAAGTTATAAGCCACCCAAAAAGGGCCCTTCCTATGGAAACGGCAACTTAACCATAACTACACAGCCACTATAGTGGCTGTGTAATATACATATATATAAATATATATATTTCTGTGAAAGAGATGAAGAAAACATGTTTTAAAATATAAGCATACCTGTACTATGTAATGTTAGATGCAGATCTTGTTGAATCTGGAAATAGAAATGATGGACAGTTGCACAGAAGTTGTTGATGCAGATGTCTTTCATTAACAGGATATATGTCATCTGAGAGTTCAACTGTACATCTGAAGTGTTGAAGTGAGATGACAGTGATAGGTGTAGAGGTTTTGAATGTGATTGGTGGATGACTGTGTGACTCTTTGAAATCAGCAAATGAGGGAGCATTGAGAACATGAAAGTTGAAAGGGTAGAAGGGCTGAACCTGTGTTAGGGGTCCGCGGATTGCATAGTAGACCGCGGATGGCATGTGCGACATCTGGGTCTTTTGAGGATGCCTGGCATGGAAAGGGGACTATGGGGATTAACCTATCAGGTTTGCAGAGTGTGGTGTGCAGGAAGAGAGGGTAGTAGGAGTTTTGTTTGCAGGAGTTTTGAGAGCAGTGACAATGGCTATGGCTTTGTGTTTAAGAAGGCAGACTGTGTGGATTCTGGTGGACTCTTCAATTCAGTCATTGAAGGTATATGCTGAAAATCATGTCATCCTTAGAAATATTGGATTGGCAGAAGTGGAAGTTTTCTGGCATGCAGTTTGTGGCTTAAACTTGGCAAGCTTGCTTTCATTTTGTGAGAGTATGGCTCACTTTAAATGTCCAGACATTGTGATTGTGCATTGTAGAGGGGACAGATTGGGGGTTTTGACTCCAGTGTCTTTGCAAGTTGCCCTGAAGGATTTCTTTAAAAGCGTAATGCAACTCTTTCCTGCTGCTCAGATTATTTTTTTCTGAGGCGGACATGGAGATGCCCAACACACTTTTTCAGTCCACAAATTAAAGAATCAAGGCAGCTTGTCAATAAAGATGTATAGGCTTTTTTTATATGCTGCAGGAATGTCATCTTTTCAGAATGATAACATCTTCGAAAGGACAGGAACCTCAACACCCCTGAAGCTGCTGCAGCGTTCTCTGATCAGGTCATCGTTGCATGCATCTGTGTAGCACGACTGCCACAATCAGCACATGGAGCGCCTGCTCCATGATTATCACATTGCATTGGGTACATTTTGCCTTGCCTAAGATGGCTGCCGCCTTCGGAGAGCCCTTCTCCCTTCGTTTTGTTGTTTAGCTCAGTTGCTAGGCAACTAGCTCTGACGCCATCCACCTAACCAATTGACATCTGTCGGCAGGCGGAAGCCGGCACCATGCAGAAGGCCCTCAGTTTAAGGCCCTGTCATGAGCCTGTCTGAGCCGGCCAGACCGAGTGACTGACTACCCCCTTCCGAGTGGTGCCTCACAGCATTCCACCATGAAAAACCTGGTAAGCGTCTGCCCTGTGTACCACTGGCCACTAAGCCCTTAACCTTGTGCGATCAGCCAACATATGACATAACTGTCTACCATCGCTTGATCTTACCCGCTGTATGTGGATCCCTGGTATTTGCCCAAGGCTTCGCCCACTGCATGGGAATATGACTGTGACCCAACATTTCACCAGATCCTGCATCCTAGCAACCTTACTAACTATACTGATCCTGCACACCTGACCAGCCACTGCCAGGTCATACAGCCAGTCCATATCCTTCCACCACTGAATGTTGCTGTTCAGGCTTCTGTTTCTGAGTCTTCTAATCGCGTAGCACTGCCGCTTACTTTGACTCTGCACGCACTACAATAACTGTTAATGCAACTCCTGTTTTCACTTCTAATCGTCCGCTGCCATGGCTGATGCTCTTGTCTGTATCACTGCACCTCAATTTCTCACTGCTTATGCTGCTTAATACTCTGAAGTTCTACCAATCCATTACAAGCTCACTTGCAGCGCACGCCTCCGGCACTTGCCACGTTCACTAAACATTAAAATACCATGATTGCCTTATTATTGTTTATCGTTAATTTGCCTGTTCATTTGATCGATTCGATTCCACTATGCTTTTACCATTATTTGCCTTAATTCTAGGGTCTTACCCATGGCTATCTTCTTACCCGTACTTAACACCATAACACCCAGCAGGTTCCTACCCCCTCCCAAGCCGGGTTTGCTCCTGGCAAATTTTAACTCTGAACCACCAGCAAGTAGTCACTGCCCCCTTACATCAATACAATGGATCCAACTATACGCCTTTCGGCCTACGCCCAACCAACCATGTCCACTAAGTATCAGAAATGCCAGACGAGGGTCCCGTTTCAAAAATAGTTGGATGCTTAACGCTCACCGCAAAATTCTCATGAGCCCTAAGACCTTGCCCACTAGGGACATAAGAGTCAACCCTGAACGTAATAACAGCTGCAATATCTTTCCTTCAGAAGTGAACAAACCATCACGCACAGGAACACCTCTTTAAGAGGCTCCACAAATCAAAGGAGCCCTCATTAACTCTAGGTCACTAATAGCTCACGCGCTAGATATTGCAGATCTAATCAGCTAGACTTCTTAGCAATCACGGAAACCTGGTTACACCCGGGAGCAGGCCCTACCCTTTCTCTAGCCACACCTGAAAACTATACTATCCTCAGAGCAGAAAGAGATTCCAGCAGAGCCAGTGGAGTCACATTCATTGCAAAAAAACAGCTAGTACATAGAGAATTTTCAAAAGAACCATTCTCCTCAGGAGAACTTCTCTCGGTCAAACTCCCGGTATCAGCGGCACATACCTTATTGTTACACCTTTTGTACAGACCCCCTGGACCAATATCTTCCTTTAGGAAGACATCACAAATCTCTTCACCCGGAACACCTAACCTGGCTCCCAAATCATGTTGGTGGGTGATCTAAACTTAGTCCTCCACGATACTAACAATGTTAATGCAACAGCCTTAGTGAACACACTCTCAGAGCTAGGCTTCTTACACAGTATCAGTGGCCCACCATATAGCAAAGGAAGAACCCTGGACTGGCTAGCAGACTTAAACTGCATCACTAAGATCCACTTCAACTCTCCATGCGCTTGATCCGACCACCATGTTATCTCCTTTCCAGGATAGCAAATGCCCAAACTCCAGTGTCACACAAGCTCCACCTGCCTTGACCGGAAATATTTGTAATGTGACTGTGGAGAACTTATTGCCCCAACGTTAGAGTTGTAACCCTGTTGGTGGGGTTGTTGCTTGTTCCTCGTGGGCCGTCCGTCTCGCAGTGTGGGTGCTGCGCTGATACAGCTGTATCATAGTGAGTATTGTATGGAGTGATAGGTGTGTCTGAACCTTTTCTTTGGGTGTGGAACTGGGTTTTTAATATCTATTCTCTTGTTACCTAGTGTGACACTGGTCGGTTGAGGCTTTTAAAGGTTCAGGGTCAGAGTGCTGTTGATGTGGCGTCCTAGTGCATCCGTCTTGGTCAGCTTGGTTATAGTTGAACGACTGTCCAACTTCCTTAAATTCTATTGTTTTTTAGTCTAGCAAGTACTGATTTCAATTGAATGTGCTTTCACTGACTCCTGGCTAAGTGCTTCACATGGACAAGTATAAGGTTCAGGTGAGGATCATACAGTTCATGCAACTTATTATATTCTTCAATGCAAGAAATGTCAGCTGTCACTTTTCTTTCATAAAAGTTTATTAAAAATAAACCTTCTATATTTTTCACATGTGACAAAGCTACATATGACATTTCTTCTTTAAACACAGTGGCCCTCATTACGACCCAGGCGGTAAGGGGTTTACGCCGGCGTAAACTTCGCCGACCCTTACCGCCTGAGTACGAGTTCCCGTAGCGCCATGGTGATTTTAACGCCTGCTTTTTGCAGGCGCTAAAACCGATGGCGCTAAGGGACCTTGTTGTTAATTACGCCACCGTAATTTACGGTGGCGTAATTAACGCCTTCCCCACTCCCATTATGCCCTATGGGGCAAAAATGGGAATGGGGAAGGGTAAATGGGGATTGGGGACTTACCGCCCCGCCAAGGTCGGAATGGGGCGGTAAGTCCGCCAACCACCATGGCGGAGTTGGCAACTTAGCGCCATGGACCATGGTGCAAATAGCACCATGGTTCTCCGCCAAGGTCGTAATGAGGGCCAGTATGAGCATTGTCAATAAGTGCTGCAGCTAATGTCAAACCCTTGTGATTTATGAGAATAGGCATTGCATAAGCAGAGCACACAGGAAACTGTGCTCTTTTCAGAAAGGTATGCTCAAAAAGCATGACACGTGCAGAGGTTCCTTCTACACAATCAAGCTTAACTTCAACATATTCAATATGTGTACTGTGAGGAAAAGTGTGAAATGCAATCACTCGTCCCATCACTCCATTGACTAGAGCAATTTCTACATTCAAGTTCCTCTTTAACATTACTCATGAATTGATGAACAGTGTTAAAACTCCTTGCAGATCTGCTGTTTTAGAAATGTAATTCTCTAGTTGACCTAATCAAGCTTTTGCTCTCTTATCCAACTCTAAAGGCATAACATGACCATCTAAAACATACATTTTATCTCCACAATATTTTGCTTCTCTGACAGTAGCATTTTAGGGTCAAACTTGTTACACTCTGCAAGTGTGCATATCAAAGCAACACAAGACGTGTATTTCCTTAAGCGTCAACATGACATCAGATGGACTGCAATCTGCATGAAACATGTTAGAAATCAATCATCCCATTAAGACTGCTTTCACATTTTCCTCGAACACCTATACCAATCTTATTAAGCATTTCTGCATACTCTAATTCTGCAGATTGCCCCATATTAATGGTGCGTTCCTGGAATTCAAAACAGTCCAAAGGTTAAAATGACCAATACTTCCTATACATTTTTGACTATCCTTAGATTGCAGTATTCTGAAAACTGGTTGACCTTTCACAGAAGTTAATCGTAACACGTGTCCAAAAACAAGAACATCTTTACCTCTAAACAAAATCTTGCAGTCAGTCTTCAAAACCTCTTGCATTCGCAAGTGAATGAAAGCTAGCATCAAGTTAGACACCATACTTACTTCATATACAATCAAGGTATTTCATTTTCGAAGAACTTTTCTAACTTCTTGCTCTGCACTTGAAATAAGATTCAGATACTCTAGTTTGCCGTCATGCTCCACAGGTAACATCAGCAGGTGATGTAAATTAACACCTCCTACATTAAATGCTGCTAAACATATTGGAGCAGTTACAATACATGACAAAGAGGAATCTGTTACATTTTGGAACATAGCTCTTATTGCATGAATTAAAAAAGATTTTCCAGCTTCCTGCTTGTTCACTAACATACACCAATACAGTTTTGTATTGACCACAAGAGCATTCACGCTTGTCATGCAGTAAACCATATAAGAACGTATCTTTAATTTTATTTTAAACTTCTTTTTGCTCTATATTAAGTTTACTTACAATTTCATCACAATTCACATTTGCAACTTTAGTTTGCCGCATTTCAATTTCTACTACCTCCATAGCAAGATCAACATCAGTTTGAATAATTAGCTCACCAATGACATTTTGACTTCCTGCTGCAGAATCTTGACTGCCCTCGGGAATCTCTTTTGCCAATTCAGCTGTCAAACGTTCTTCTTGATGTAGTTCTTTCTCCAGGAACTCCAAGTACTACTAACAAAAAAATATTTTCCATAAGTTTCAAAACTTCCAAGTAAATCACTCTTTGCACGTCATGTGAAGAACAACTGCAAAAGACAAAAATAAAATATATCCTTTTTCTCTGCAGTTTGGCAAGACAGTTATATGTGATTAATGAGACTTGTCTTCTGATGTCTCACTAGACAACCACTACATTCATGTACTTTAAACCGTCCTCTGTCACTGGTTGCTTCAATATTTCGATATGAGTAGCATGTTTCTACTTCATATAAACAAAGATCCTCCAACATTTAAGATTGATTTGGAATCAATTTGGTTTTCAAAATCTCTCTACTGTCAGGTGCTCAGGTGCTGCTTCAGCTAACATCTCAATTTCAGTCAAAGGCTTCAATACCCGATTTCTAGTACTAACAGGTCCAAGACTTAACCAATCTAAATTAAGGCTACGTCCATACAGAGGCAAACTCAATAGCCAATCTGCTGCTCCATAGCTACACAACTCTCTATGTGAAAGCATCTTCAAACCAAAGCTTAGAAGTTACTGACTGAGACTGTTATCTGCTGATAAATCTGCCTATAGTTCAACTGCATTGCTCTTTTATGATTTTGTCATGTATGCTGTAAGATAACGAGCAACAGCTGTTGAATCATCAGCAATAAACTGTACATCAGTATTTGCATTCCATAGCTGAGCAATAACCGGATTGTAATCATTAATGAATTGGCATTCCATATCTTTTTAAATGATATGCATTTCTCAGTGACTTACCAGTAACATGGTGTCGAACAGATGACATTAAACTATTCACTCGACCAACTGTTGTCACAGGCCTAGGAAAGCCAAATTTGCACTGAGTATAGTACTTGTCTTTCTTTTGTATTTTCTTTGACAGTACTTTCCACATGAACGTTTTTGAAACCTTTCTACCTTGTTCCGTAGATCAGCATTCACAATGTTGTTGATATCACTGGTTTGATTAATTACATTTTGAAATATTACTACTCTGTTTTCCTACATCACATAGATGTACATATGTCATATTCACACTGCCCTTGTTTCTTTAAATGTAGTGTACAGTGCACAATTGTAAGTGCATACAGACATTATTACAATGAAGAGTAGTACAGAAGACCCCTTCCCTGTGAAGGCAGTAAACACATAGTTGAAACTTTGTGTGATAAGATGGCCACTGCTGTAGAGTAGAAAGCATACTATAGCTGCAAGGCTCCTTTGAGCTGTAAAAATGATTGGCCAGCGCTTGTGATTAAGGAAGAAGCACCACCTACCTGGATGGGGCAACCAGCCCCCACCCAAGGCACCCACACAATGCATTGAATGCTCTCAACCACCCTTGGTGGCAAAATGCTGTTTGCTGACAATTCACATCGATGCAGAAGAAGCCTGCAACCATGATTCAACGTTGCTTCTGAAGGTAAGCATGCATCTGGGCTGTTCACAAATGCTGCTCTATCCAATGATGTATCCCAATACACAGTACCTCATTAATTGCTGATAATCATTCTAATGTTATGCAATGTTCACCCTGCTCTCCATTGTGACCTTCAACCCATGATCTGCTTGTAGCGTGCACCTCCACAATCCTCGACGGCACTGTGGCTGCCTTCAAACACCCTTGTGGCTGCCCTGACTAGAGCACAAGATCGCAAGGTCTGCTTGCGGCCCCCGCCCCTCATGGCACCCAGCATATGATTCAGGTGGCTCTGTGCCCCCCTCTCTTATGAGGACCTTGTAGTCTGATGCGAGACCCATCCCTGTGGGAGCCAGTCCTGATGTGCCTGCTGCACGGCTCCTTATCCGTATGAAAGCCGCGGGGTCAGTCTGCAACCCCAGCCCCTCCATCACCCAGCATATGAATAAGGCAGCTCTGTGCCCCGTCTCTATGAGGACTGCAAAGCTGCAGAGATAGCCCAACCCGCAAAAACGAGGTCAGACCTGCCCTTGCATCGCCCTATTGGTAAGCACCTCATGGGGATTCACGCCACATGTCACTGTTATGGGTGTCATGCCTCAACTCTGACAAAGCCCACAGGCACCTGACACATGCACCCTCCACTGCCCTTCTATGCCTAACAACAGCACACCTACCAAACTCTACCTATGTCCAACCTGTGACAATGAGGAATAGACCGCACTGTTCACAGAGCCATGAGGCCCTCATACCACCTAATCATCCAGAATAACCATCCTACTTTGATACACCTCACATCACCACACACCTCACCTACCTCTACTGCCAACCTTCTGAAGCCTTTAATAAAGGCCACCAGTGACAGTTGATCCACCACACCACACATTAAGGGTGCCCTTATTATTGCTAGATCTCTCCCTGCGTATGCCCTTGATATCAATGACCTCATTACTAATCTCAATCTGGATATCCTGGCCATTAGGGAATTGTGGCTTCATGCAGCCCCGGGTTTGGCCCAGTCCCTGGCCATCCCACCTGGGTTCCCCATTCCATTCGAAGAGCAGATAGGCTGGATGCCAAACGTGGCGGAGTGACCCTTATCCCCAAAGACTCACTCAATATCAGACACTGTGCCACTAATATTCAGGGCAAATGCCATATGCTATCCACGAAACTCACCATGTCCCACACCAGCTCAGTACTCCTCATTGAAGTCTACAGGCCACCTGAAATAATGTGCACATTTGAGGAAGACCTGCTGTAATTACTCAATACCAACATTAAGCGCACCTCCAAAATCCTCCTCCTATGGGACCTGAACGTGGGCCTCCATGACTCTACTGAACATCAGGCCACCTCCCTAGCCCACTCTCCTAGTGCCCTAGGCTTCCCTCATCAGGTTAATGCCCCAACCCACACCAAAGGACGCACACTCGATTGGCTTGCAGACCTCGACTATCAAGACTATCATCCCATGCCCCCGGTCAGACCACTTCATGACCTTCAACCCCTAATATAAACACCCAAACTATACCAACCTGGGCTCATAGCTCATGCACAATTACTCAAGATAGCATCGCATCACTGCTCTCTGACATCCAACAAGACCGTCTGTTATCTGACCAACAACCCAGTTGCTCTCGCTGACATTTATCTTATGTCAATGGCAATGGCGCTGGAAAGGGTCACCCACTTATGCTCTGTAAGGCAAAAGCCTTGACCCATGCCAGCTCATGGTTCAGAAGTGACTTACACCAGATTAGGACTAAAAAACATCAGGCAGAAGCAGCCTGGAAAAAAGCATAATCAGATGCCCACAAGTCACTGTGCACATCTTCAGCCAGGGACTACAAACAAGCCATCATTCAGGCCAAAGCTACTTCTTATAGTAACAGAATTGCCAAAGCTTACTGTAATATCAAAGAGCTGTTCACCATCATACAGGAATTGGAAGCCCCAGCCTCATCTCTGCCTGGCATCACCAAAGATGAAACTAGGTGTGTGAACATACAAAAAGTCCTACTTGACAAAATAGCCTCCTTACAGGAGAAAATCCATGAAAAACAATCTTTAATCAAATCCCCATCCCCTCCTCCTCTGCTCTTCCCACCAATCAGCCACCTTCCACTTCCACAAGGTCACAGAAACAGAAGTAACATCCCTAATTCAAGATGCAAAGGTGACACATGCCCCGCCCCTATTATAAAGGACTGCACTGAAACTCTCATCACCATTATCACCTGTTTGATCAACTCTTCCTTTTCCAACTTCCCTAAAAGGAGTCTGGGTTCTCCCACTGATAAAGAAACCAACACTAGGCCCAAGCAACTACATCCTATCACAACAGTCCCATTCCTACAAAAATACTAGATAGGGCTGCCTGCACCCAAACGCAGCATCATCTGGAACTCAGCCACATCCTAGGATCACACCAATCAGGCTTTCAGCAAGGACATGGAACGAAATCCGTCCTGATGGACCTCAAAAATCAACTTGACGTACTCGGAGATGACGGCAAGCCCGTCCTCCTCCTCCTAATAGACTTCTCAACCTTTGACTTGGTTGACCATGAAAGTCTGTGTCACCACCTCACCTAGAGTGCTCACTTCTCACCTGAAGCCACAACTTGGGTCAAATCCTTTCTGGCAGGCAGATCAATTTGAGTCTTCTCAGATGTTGCCTCTGCCCCCCTTCCCCATCTCATGCAGAGTTCCCCAAGTGTCTTGTGTATTCATCTCCCTGACCCTGTACAACATATACACCAAACCCCTCTTTTATCTTCTGGATTCCGTTAGAATCTTGTACACTAACTATGCCGACGACATGCAAATTCTGCTACCCCATCACCAGCAACCACTGCAGTGACTCACATGCCCTCAACGCCATTTACCTCTCCATCCAAGCATGGATGGCCACCAATGGCCTCTGTCTAAATGACAAAAAGACAAATATCCTGTTGGGAGGGTCTCCATCGGTAATACACAACCTCAGCCCCCAATACGCCAACTTCAATATTGACGGGCTAACGATTCCCATGTCTACTTCGGTGAAGACTCTTGGTGTGCACCTTGACTCTACCCTCTCTATGACCCGACAGGTCAATGCCATCACCACCTCAACCGCATACACAACCAAGCTAATCAATGCTGCCAGACCATTCCTAGGCCCAAATAGCTTTCTCACCATTGTAAGAGCCATCACAGGGGCCAAGTTGGAATACTGCAACACTCTTTTTGTGGGCACCTCAGCACACAAATTTCGCAAGCTCCAAGTGATCCAGAATTATGCCATACGAACAGCACTCAACATCCCGAAAAGATATCATATCACAGAAGCAAGGAAAAACACCCACTGACTGCCAATCAAGGAAAGGATTATTTTCAAAACGTTGTCCATCACTCACAAATGTATCTCTAACTCTTCTTCACCTTACTTATGGCAAAGATTTGCTAAGGCCCAATCCACCAGAACGGTGAGGCAGGCCTACATCCACAGACTCGTGCAACCTGTATTCAAATGGACAAAAAGTGGTGCCTCAAGTTTCCCTTTGGTGGAAGCTATCCAGTGGATCTCCCTCAATCTTACTGGGCCTTCATAAAAGCACTCTCAAAACCTGGCTGTTCACCTAAGCCACCTGTTTCAGGTCCTTGTATTTTCTGTCCTCCTTTCATTATGCGAGTGTAATTGGTTGTAACAACGCCTGGATGCCTAAGGGTTTGTGTGCTTAATAAATGTAAAAATAAATAAAAACATTACATACTTTGGGAGGTAATCTGTTATAGTGGAACAAGAATTCCTAATTTATTTTCAAATGAAATAACTACAAATATTAGTAATACCATTGCAATGTCTATAATTAAATATTTACTTTCTAATCTCAATTTCCTTTCAATAAATGTAATTATGCAGTAAGTTACTGATTTGTTTTGTATATTAGCGAAACATTGAAATTCAGATACTATACTATCACAATGCACAAAGGATGTACTTTCTATTAAATGTGATATTTTTAAATAAAAGTTGTTATTAAGAACATAATGTGTTCATGCACTTTTACTATTTTCATAACACTATTACAAATGTCTCTACATCTATCTCTTCTGATTTTTGTACTAATAAATATACTTATTTTCTTGTATTTGAAATATCTGAAATAAATGTGTCTGTTTCAGGTTCTGGCCTGCAATGAAGTATTGTAATTGCCTAATACATGAAATTCAAACCATTTTTTATCTTATAAGTTGGTACGTACAACAAACAAATGCTATACACATAATCATATGATACTTCACTAACAGTGCATTGTTCCATGTCAGGCTGTTACTTTTGTTAAGTGAAACAAAATACAATATGTATAAAGAGATGAACAAAGATATTCTAACAAATATAATCAATATGTCATATATGATGTAATTATTGATCTGCTCAGTGATGTCATGTATGACGTAATTATTGACACCATCAGTGATGTCATCAGTCATGTCATGTGTGATTATATTAGTGATGTCACCAGTGATGTCATAAGGGATGTTATCTGTGATGTCATCATTGTGGTCTTATGCTGCACAACAGGGGGTGCATATTTAAGGTGGAAATGTGAGTGCTGAATTTCAGGGGTTTTGTTGAATCTGATCACATTAACTATCTCTGAACGAATGTTATTTCAGTGAATTTTAAGGGTTTTTTATAATATAGTACCTTCAGGGCCCACTAGCCACAGCCTTCAGGCGTGGCCACTCTACATGTTGCACCAATAGTTTTTTCTGGGCCCAATAGACGGGGCCTACAGCCATGGCAAGTGGCCACAGCCAAACCTTTTGCATTGTTTCTTGAGGTCTCACTAGCCATGGGCTTTGGCCATGGCCACAGTACATGTTCCACCAATTGTTTTCTTTTGGGAGCACAAGCCATGAGTGAGGGGTCAGAAATGTGAGGGGGACAACTTGGTAAATGTTTTTCAAAAGTAGCAATTTTATGAACTCAAAAGGGTGTGACAAACACTTCACTATCCCTAACATAAAGAGAATGGCCCTGCCCATCAAAATAAGACTAAAGGAAAACACTCTAATAAAAGGCATCTCTCAATCACACGTATACATACATTAAACTCATAAAGGTAGAATATCGCAATTCAGTTTTAACAGAAATAACAAGGTATCGTTGTAGAATGGGTCAGATCCCTTCCCCAGGTTCAAAGCAGGATTTTCATTCAACGTTCCAAGTAAGAAAGTTTCCCTTTTGTATAGCCAAGTCCTATTCACAAAGTTCTCCTTACTCCAAAAGTCTGTCACTTGGCACTTGACAACGTTTCCGCAACATGAAAAGAAAAGTATTGATCCTCAAAATGATGATCGATATCTTAATGTCACTTCTCTTTCTTGGAAAATAAGCAATTCAACAATTCTTGTTTCACAACAAAAGTTTGTCAGAATGGCTTTTTATCCTTAAAAAACTAAACATTTCCACAATTCTTCTGGTTTCACAATAATGTTTTGTTCAAGATGTTTTTTTACCACAGTTCATCAAACACAACAGTGGCCTTGCCACTCTGTTCCTTCATAACCTTCAACCACAATGCAGTACTTCAATGTCTTCTTCCTGGTCCACTAACCTGCCATGACTACCACTCAAAATTACTGTCCTGGAGTATTCCCCTGCCAGGACAAAAACTCCTAACACGACTACAAGTACTCTGTGGTAAGGCTTGTTTCATACGTTTAGTGTTCCACTGATTTATTTGTCATGGGCCATGCAGGGTATGTTCCTCTCCCTCTTGATATTTCTTACAAGGAAGGCTTATCTCATGGCCATTTTTATTTCTTACTTTCACATCAAACAACTGCTGCCAATGTTTCTATATTACATTTGCCTTCCTTTGGCTCAGCCAATGTTTGGTGGCGGGTGGCCTGACTATGGCCTCTTCATTATTTTTGGGAAAATTGGTTTCAACCTCTCTGCAATGTCTTTCCCTTGTTAAGTTGCCAATGCAGGCTATATGTCTGCCTCCTCTTTACTTTGTCAATGCAAGTTCATTATTAGTATTTATTCTATGCGTTTTAGTATACAACTTTACACACAAAATGAAATACAGCAAATGTGAAATGTTAACAATTCAAATAACATTCATAGGAAAGCAAGAAAAAATAATGGACAAGCATTATAACATGTCCCAAATTAGAATGAAATATATATCTTATAGAAAGGAAATACATGCAACAACTTCAGGTTCATGAATCTATCGCACCAACATCTGCAGTCTAAGGATCTTATTCATCACAAGCCACCAGAACACCTTCATGTGTATGTTAATTGCACTCTAACCTCTAGCCATATCCTACATAGCTCTCTAGCTTAGCCCAAAGTCTACCTCTATCTACTGTTTCAAAAGCTAATTCAAAATCGTTGAAGAGAGCATACAACCGAGGAGAATCTTTAACTTGCACCCTCTGCATCAGATAATCCATCACTCTAAGGTTCTGGGAGGTAGAGTAACCTATGCAGAAACTGCATTGGAACTTGTCCAGTAGGCCAGCATTGTCCACTGATCGCTGCAGTTGCTTCCACAAGAATGATGAGATGAGAACAGTTTCCCCGTGCAATCCAACATCGATAGCAAGCGGTAGTTGAACAGGGAATAGGGAGAGCCCTTTTGTAACACCCGGATAAGTATGGATTGTTAGGGAGAATTCTCTGTTTAGGCTGAATTTCCTAACCTAGTGAGTCCCCCAGCATATTTGTTGGATTACTGGAATTTGTTTTTTTTTCATCCTGCCAAGAGTGAGACTCTTTTTCTCCCACTCTTGGACATGAATGTGGTTGATTCCTTTGAATGTCAATGTGTTCTATGGGTTATGGGGTCTTTTACTCCATAGGGCCTCATGTGTTTTGCTATGTGTGTTACACAGCACCCTCCGTGCCGTAACACTGGGGTGTCATAGAGGATCCCCACCATAGACTCCATACCCTGGGACTGACTACTGTCTCCCAGGGCATGTAAAGTTACCATTGGCTTTACTAGACCTAAATTTACTAACAGAACTAGTACAAACCATCCTATTGTGGACGTACTGGTAGGGGTAATTCGATTACCCCTGGGTCTGTTATTCGAGGGGGCACTGTCCCGTCCCCCCTCGTCGAGTTTTGGCTGGTGGCAGTGGAAACTACTTTTTATATTCGACCGCGAATATATTCCTATGGGATTCTTCCCATTGTTGGAGGCTAATACTTTTTCACATTGGTCTCTAACCTACCACCGGTTTATTTATCTTAAATAAATCCTCCGGTTGGTATTTTCTGCCAGAACTCGGTTTTTAAAATGGCGCATGTGTTCGCTTCTGTAACTCCAAACCAGAGGTTGAGCCCTTTGTTCCACTTTTGGCGGGCTTCTACACAGAAGCCCTCCAAAGTGGTGCCATTCTGTATGGGTACCACAGGGTGTGTGGGAGGGGTTTTAGGCACCCTGGACTGAGTTGCCTTGCCAACTCAAGTCGCACTCTGGTGTGATTGGCCCAAGTGGTGAGCCACCCCGCTCACCACTTAGCATGTTTGAGTGACAGCTAGGCTGAATGAATGGGGGTTTTCTGCATAAAAGCAGGACTTTTGGGACTGGAATTTCAGACGTCACCACAGGACCTAAGAATCCGACGAGGGTAAAGCTGAGCCGACCTGCAACGACGACACCTCCGGTGGAGCCCTGCTGAACCGACTCACCACTTGCCAACGACAGAGGAGATCTCCCTGCTGGAGAGTCTTCTTCCCTTGACTGGTGGGAACAACCAGTCCCTTCCTTTTTCTTCGCTTCCAGGACGTAGTGGTCGAATTGCCCGTGCTGAGAACCCCGGCAACCGGATAGCCACTAACCACTGTACCGCGACCAAAAGGTGGTGCCTTGTGATGGAGCACTCCGCGGCTGGTCTCTACGCTGGTGGTGCAACGATCTTCGCTTTCCTCGACGACGAGAGCATCTCTTCTTCTGGCAAAGTCCCGACTTGCATCCACCACCAGGAACAACTGCCCCGCCGGAGCTGTCTCTTCACTTTCAAGGTACTGTGTCTGCCTGGCTTCCCTTGTGATGGTTAGCGTGAGGTGTCTTAAATCCTTACCTTTCCACTGGGTCGCCTCCAGACCTTAACTTTTGTTCTAAACTGGTCCAACCTTTCTGTGACATTTTGCTACAAAGACTTGAAGTGCATTTCCACTGTGATACTTTTGGGACATACAGCCTTGCCTCTCTCCGAGTGGGCCTGGCCTCTGAACTTTGTGATCTACAGTAGACCCTGCCTTGCTTGTCTTGCATTTGCTTCGTAAAAGTGTTGGTACCGGTTTGGTTTCATACCCTTCCTTTTTCTCTCCCGTTCTAACGAATATTAGAGTGCCATCTAGGTTAAAGCATTCACCTCTGTCTGCAAATAAGTGGTGCCGGTGAACCTAGACTTGTCGAAATATTGTTAGGGGATTGATATACTTATAGTAATTGTGATCAAATTTGTTTGCCGTATTAGTGCGAGTGTGTTTTTCATAGATGTGTTCTTAAATAAATAATTATATATCTTTACACCCAAGATCTGATCCGTGTCTGCTTGTTGTTCTACTGTGTAAATTGCCCTATCTTGTATACTCCACATACTGCCTAACTCTTCTTGAGGGAAGTCTGACTGGCAGTAAAACCACTTGGTAGCAGTCTGTACCACACAGATTCACCTGGTAGCTGTGGCTGAGCAAACACCTGTAGTCTTAAATCTTTTGCAGTGGTCCCAGAGGAAACTGCACAGGTTTCTGCCTAACACTGGTGGCAGTGGTGGGATTTGTATCGAGTATACAGTTCAGAGTGCTTTTCAACACTTTTGGATAACTAACCACAAAGCTTAGCACTAAAAAGCAACTTTCAAAAAACATGTCTACTATGGAAGTTTACAGTCAAGAGTCCTTGTCAAGGGAAAATACTGAGAGTTTGAGAGCTCTCTGTAGACAAGAGGATCTTTCTATAAGAGGCAAGAAAGTAGAACTGATAGCGAGATTGCTGGAAAACCAAAGTCTGGGTACTGGTTCAGAGGAACCAACTTCTCCAGCAAATGTAGATAACAGTGATGGTGTTGATATAAATCAAAGTTCTGATGATAGTGATGAAGAGGCTGAAGAGGAAGGAGAGGCTAATGAAACTGTCTCCCCTGCTCCTCTGTCTGCCTTACCAGCTGTACCTCCTGGGCCTATAACCGTTCCTCAAGTCCTTGAACTAGAAAAAATGAAAATAGACTTGGTATTCAGAAGGATTACTGCTCAAACTGAACAGAAACACCAAGAAATGCAACAAATTTGTAGGCTCAGAGAAATGGAGCTCAAGCATGAGTTAGAAATGAAAAAGTTGTCTGTCGAAACTGCTTCTGTCTCTGGCTCCTCTAGAAGTTCCAATCCCAAAAGACCCTGGATGCCTAAGGAATTAATTGGTATGTATGAACCAAAGTTGGATGTGTTGGATTGGCTGAGTTTGTTTGAGTACAATCATGGGCTCCAGAACATCACAGGTAATGAGCTACTTACCTTGCTGTTCTCTAGACTCCCCCCTGTTGCAACTGATGTAATGGAGTTGGGGGAGGAGGATAGGAAAGAGTACGAAAGTGTGAAACTAGCTTTGATAGCTAGATTCGTGAAGACCCCTTCCCAGTATCTTAAGAGGTTTAGAACCCTCAAAAAGCATGATGGTACCCCTTGGGCTACCTGGTTGAGTGAAGGGTTGAAAAACTTAGCGGGATGGATTAAGGGTTACAAGGTGAACACTTATGAGGGTATGAAGAATCTTTTTATGTTGGAGTCTATTTATGATGCCTGTTCTCCTGAGCTCAGACAGCACTTGGCTGATTCGAAGGAATTGGATTCCAGGAAGCTAGCTAAGGCCGCTGACTTCTGACAGAGTGAGGTACCAGGACGAGTTCTGCTGGGTAACGATTTGAAAACTCTCTGAGTTGCATCTCATACTCCCAGACCTCATACTAAATGGTTACAGGAGCTAACCAGACCTGCAAGGGAGAGAACCATGAGAGGTACTCCCCAGGAGATGATGAAGAAAGATATCACTCCTGCTCCACTGTAATTGTCAGCTGCTGTCTCAAAGAAATCAGAAGCGAAAGGGAAACCTAAAACTTCTATATCGAAACCCGCAGCCAGCATTTCAGTGCAGCCAACAAGGACTTCCCCTCGGTTGTCCAAAGTTACACCCGTAACTTCCCCTCCAGCTGAGGCTGAGAGGGTGGTACAACCCTGTGTGGTAGAATTAGACTCTGAGGAAGAGCTAATGGAAGGCCAGGAACTCATTGGAGATCTGGATCCTGTTGACCATCCTGAGCTGCAGTCTTTACTGGCAGAAGGTGGGCCCAACAGGGCGGACTTCAGTAAGGGACAGAGAGAATGTCCAACTCTGGAAGGTCTTTGCCACCAGGCAGAAGCTCAGGCTGAAGGGCAAGAGCCTGGGAAATACAGGTTGCACTGGGAAGATGGCCTCTTTTACAGTGAACCGACCGAGTCTGCACCTGGAGACTACAAACGACTTGTAGTACCCCAAGAAAACAGACCACAGTTCTTGCAGTTAGCCCACGAGATTCCTTTGGCTGGTCACTTCAGTTTCAAGAAGACTAAGGAAATGCTCTCTCTGTACTTTTATTGGCCAAAGATGTGGGCCGAAGTAGAAAAACACTGAAGGAGCTGCCACACCTGCCAGACCTCTGGTAAGGTTGGCTCCTAGAATGTGGCACCTTTAGTGCCTCCCCCAGTTGTGGGAGTCCCATTTGAGAGAGTAGGGATTGACATTGTTGGTCCCCTTGATCCTCCGACCTCCTCAGGCAACAGGTTTATACTTGTTGTAGTAGACCATGCTACTAGGTATCTTGAGGCAATTCCTATGTGGACTGTTACGGCTCCGGCCGTGGCTAAGGCCCTCCTTGGTATTTTTACCAGGGTCGGGTTTCCTAAGGAAGTAATCTCTGACAGGGGGTCAAACTTTATGTCCCACTACATGAAAGCCATGTGGAAAACCTATGGAGTTACTTACAAGTTCTCAACAGCTTACCACCCACAAACCAATGGGTTGGTAGAAAGGTTCAACCGAACCATGAAGAGCATGATAGGTGCTTTAGAGGAACCCCGTAAACGAAAGTGGGACCTGCTACTGCCATGCCTTTTATTTGCTTATAGAGAAGTCCCTCAGGAGGGAGTAGGTTATTCTCCCTTTGAGCTTCTCTATGGTCATCCCGTCAGAGGTCCATTGGCACTGATTAAGGAGGGGTTGGAGAGTGCTCATTCCCCCAAGCCAGTCAGAGTGACTGACTATGTGATAGGTCTCCGGAGGAGAATGTCGCACATGATGGCAGAAGCAAGCGATAACTTGAAAGCTGGACAAGCTTTGGTCAAGCACTGGCATGATCAAAAGGCTAACATTGTTGAGTTCGCTCAAGACCAGCTAGTTCTCGTTATGATCCCAACAAGGCAGAGGGCCTTGCAAGACAAATGGATGGGAACCTTCAGAGTTGTGGGTAAACTAGGAGAGGTAAACTATCTGATGGACTTGGGCAATCCCAAGGAGGCTCCGACAGTCTTCCACACCAACAGACTCAAAGCGTATGTCTCAAGACCTGATGTAGGAGCGTTGCTTCTAGCATCATCAGAGGAAGAAGAAGAGAGTGAAGCTCTTCCTGATCTCCTCAGAGGCTTACCTTTAGAAGAAAAGATTGAAGAAGTAACTCTCTCTTCAAATCTGACACCTGAGCAACAAGAAGAGTGCAAATCTATGTTGAATCAATTTGCCTCTCTGTTCTCACTTTCACCAGGCTTGACCCCTTGGGGCCAGCATGACATACTCACTGGTGTCTGTCTGCCAGTCAAAAGCAGAGGATACAGAATGTCAGTAAATGTACGAACCCACATCAAAGGTGAGGTCAGCAAGATGCTTGATCTCGGGGTAATAGAGCCCTCTACTAGTCCATGGTCTAGCCCAGTTGTGTTAGTACCAAAGGCAGGATCTAAAGAACTTAGATTCTGCGTGGATTATAGAGCTCTTATTGCAGTCACCAAGAGTGATGCCCACCCTTTGCCAAGAACAGATGAGTTGGTGGATAAACTTGGTTCAGCCAAGTTCCTCATCACATTTGACCTGACGTCAGGCTATTGGCAAATAGCCCTGACAGACCATGCCAAGGAGAAAACTGCATTTTCTACCCCGGTTGGCGTATGCCAGTTTAAGGCAATGCCTTTTGGATTGAAAAATGCACCTGCTACATTTCAACGGATGGTAAACCAGGTTCTGAATGGGATGGAGGACTTCTGCATTGCATACTTGGATGACATAGCAGTGTTCAGCAATTCCTGGGAAGAACATGTAACCCACCTAAGAGATGTTTTGCAGGCTCTTGGATGAGCCAATCTGACCATAAAGGCGAGTAAATGCCAAATTGGACAGAGTAAGGTAGTCTATCTTGGACATGAGGTAGGAGGTGGAGAAATAAGGCCTTTGCTCAGTAAGATTGAAGCTGTGCAAAATTGGACAACACCTACTACTCAGATCCAGGTGAGAGCCTTCTTAGGTCTCACCGGGTATTATAGGAATTTCATTGAGAACTACGGCACCATAGCTTCTCCTCTGAATGTCATCTCCTCTCCAAAATTCCCTAAAAAGGTTAGATGGAACGAGGAGTGCAAGCAGGCCTTTGAAAACCTGAAAAGGGCTCTTTGCCAAGCCCCAGTACTCAGAGCTTCTGATTACCACCAAACTTTCATTGTGCAGACAGATGCTTCAAATGTAGGAATAGGTGCAGTGCTCAGTCAACTGGATGGGAAAGGTAGGGAGCACCCCGTTTGCTTCATCAGCCGCAAGCTGAAGGATCCTGAAACAACGTGAGCAACAATCGAAAGAGAATGCTTTGCTATCGTCTGGGCTCTGAAGAATTTTAGGCCATACTTGTATGGCTCTACTTTTGTCATTCAGACTGACCACCAACCCTTGAGATGGTTAATGCAAATGAAAGGGGAAAGCCCAAAACTACTGAGATGGTCAATCTGCCTGCAAGGGTTTGATTTCACCATTGAGCACAGGTCAGGGTGTCACCACCAAAATGCTGATGGTCTCTCTAGGATGTATGTCATCGACTGGAGGTATGAGATTCATCCAGGAGTGGATTAAATCCTCCTGTCCCTTAGTCTGGGGGGGGGGGTGACTGTTAGGGAGAATTCTCTGTTTAGGCTGAATTTCCTAACCTAGTGAGTCCCCCAGCAGCTTTGCTGGATTCCTGGAGTTTGTTTTTTCATCCTGCCAAGAGTGAGACTCTTTTTCTCCCACTCTTGGACATGAATGTGGTTGATTCCTTTGAATGTCAATGTGTTCTATGGGCTATGGGGTCTTTTAATCCATAGGGCCTCATGTGTTTTGCTATGTGTCTTACACAGCACCCTCCGTGCCGTAACACTGGGGTGTCCTAGAGGATCCCCACCATAGACTCCATACCCTGAGACTGACTACTGTCTCCCAGGGCATGTAAAGTCACCATTGGCTTTACTAGACCTAAATTTACTAACAGAACTAGCACAAACCATCCTATTGTGGATGTACTTGTAGGGGTAATTCGATTAACCCTGGGCCTGTTATTCGAGGGGGCACTGTCCCGTCCCCCCTCGTCGAGTTTTGGCTGGTGGCAGTGGAAACTACTTTTTATATTCGACCGCAAATATATTCCTATGGGATTCTTCCCATTGTTGGAGGCTAATACTTTTTCTCATTGGTCTCTAACCTACCACCGGTTTATTTATCTTAAATAAATCCTCCGGTTGGTATTTTCTGCCAGAACTCAGTTTTTAAAATGGCGTATGTGTTTGCCTCTGTAACTCCGAACCAAAGGTTGAGCCCTTTGTTCCACTTTTGGCGGGCTTCTACACAGAAGCCCTCCAAAGTGGTGCCATTCTGTCTGGGTACCACAGGGGGTGTGGGAGGGGGTTTAGGCACCCTGGACTGAGTTGCCTTGCCAACTCAAGTCGCACTCTGGTGTGATTGGCCCAAGTGGTGAGCCGCCCCGCTCATCACTTAGCATGTTTGAGTGACAGCTAGGCTGAATGAATGGGGGTTTTCTGCATAAAAGCAGGGCTTTTGGGACTGGAATTTCAGACGTCGCCACAGGACCTAAGAATCCGACGAGGGTAAAGCTGAGCCGACCTGCAACAACGACACCTCCGGTGGAGCCCTGCTGAACCGACTCACCACTTCCCAACGACAGAGGAGATCCCCCTGCTGGAGAGTCTTCTTCCCTTGACTGGTGGGAACAACCGGTCCCTTGCTTTTTCTTCACTTCCAGGATTTAGTGGTTGAATTGCCCGTGCTGAGCACCCCGGCAACCAGATAGCCACTAACCACTGTACCGCGACCAAAAGGTGGTGCCTTGTGACGGAGCACTCCGCGGCTGGTCTCTTCCCTGGTGGTGCAACGATCTTCGCTTTCCTCGACGACGAGAGCATCTCTTCTTCTGGCAAAGTCACGACTTGCATCCACCACCAGGAACAACTGCCCCCGCCAGAGCTGTCTCTTCACTTTCAAGGTACCGTGTCCGCCTGGCTTACCTTGTGACGGTTAGAGTGAGGTGTCTTAAATCCTTACCTTTCCACTGGGTCACCTCTAGTCCTTCTCAACTTTTGTTCTAAAGTGGTCCAACCTTTCTGTGACATTTTGCTACAAAGACTTGAAGTGCATTTCCACTGTGATACTTTTGGGACATAGAGCCTTGCCTCTCTCCGAGTGGGCCTGGCCTCTGAACTTTGTGATCTACAGTAGACCCTGCCTTGCTTGTCTTGCATCTACTTTGTAAAAGTGTTGGTACCGAGTTGGTTTCATACCCTGCCTTTTTCTCTCCCGTTCTAACGAATATTAGAGTGCCATCTAGGTTAAAGCATTCACCTCTGTCTGCAAATAAGTGGTGCTGGTGAACCTAGACTTGTCGAAATATTGCTAGGGGATTGATATACTTATAGTAATTGTGATTGAAGTTGTTTGCCGTATTAGTGCCAGTGTGTTTTTCATAGATGTGTTCTTAAATAAATAATTATATATCTTTACACCCAAGCTCTGATCCGTGTCTGCTTGTTCTACTGTGTAAATTGCCCTATCTTATATACTCCACATACTGCCTAACTCTTCTTGAGGGAAGTCTGACTGCTCAGCCACAGCTACCAGGTGAATCTGTGTGGTACAGACTGCTACCAAGTGGGTTAACTGCCAAACACCTGTAGTCTTAAATCTTTTGCAGTGGTCCCAGAGGGAACTGCACAGGTTTCTGCCTAACATGGATTAACGCCAAGAGTCAGGTATCCTGCCCTCCGGGAGGACTTTGTCAAACAATATTTTCAGCAACACTGCCCAAAAGGCAGGATCCTGTTTGAGTATACTACTGGCTAAGCCACTTGTTCCAGGTCCATTAGGGGGTTTTAATCTACTTATCTCCAGTCTTATGTCATCTTCATTGATAATGTTTGGGCATTCCAAAGTTGAAGGGGGAGCTACGACAGACCATTCCGTATGTTCACCAACATTACCATACCCAAAGATAACTAAACCAAGATGTTTCATTTATGGGGTTGCTGAACTTGTGGTCTTTATTTTCCTAAGCAGTTCCAAGCAACTGCCAAGTGCTTAGAGAGCACCCTAATCCCAGTCATTTAATCATTTGTTGCGATTGGACCCTATGGTTAAATGCCATTGATGGAGCCAATTTCTGTATACATTGTTTGCTTGCTTCGTCTCTCTCTTTAATACAGGCCCACAGAGAGAGGTGTTTTTAAGTCTGCAAAGATCTCTTCTAAACAGAGGTTTCCTGTCTCGAATTTCTCTATCATAGTTGGTGCTTTTGCCTTCTTTTTAAGCATTTGGCAATCTGAGAAGCATGTTGCTCTGAGAAGACCATAATCCAATCTTCCAGCACATCTATCATTTTCTCGCACCACACCAAAACACATATCAGGCCAAATGCACATGGGGTGGATTTTGTCTGTTGTATATTGGCATATGTCCACCTGACACGATTGCCAGCATGATTTATTGATCCATCTCCTGTATATTTACCATAGACCTCTAAATCACAGGTAATCAAAAACGTCACTGATGCATGGTTGCTCCAGTTGCTCCACTGGGAATGCATTTTTTCGACAACCCCTGGTAATACACCTGAGGAGACAATAAAATATTCTAAGGTAGACTTAGAACTCCGTCTCCATGTGTAGTCGCCCGGCACATCCACAGATATATGACCATGTAACATGTTCATGTACCAGTTTGCATTGGATTATTGCATTTCAGAGGTTGAAAGCAAAAAGAAACATCAGATTCTAAAACACGTAGTTGAGGTATATGTATTCAATTAGACAGACCCGCATAGTGGCATATCCAAGAAGACTTGTTTCCCTGGTTCCTAGTTTTGATAGTTATTTGTCTTCCAGTGAGTTATTTACCCCAATCTCCCATGACCTTTCCCAGCTGTCCTGGTAAGGTGAATTTCAACAGCTTCGCCATTGCCGCCTTTCGCAGTGGTGCACATGGTGAAAAATCAATTTTGCTTACAGTGGGCACCTCACTTGATCCAATTGCTGGTCTCTGCCTTCAAGTGTCTCTGGTGCGCATCTTGTCTTCTTACGCAGTGGTCATCCAGATGCTCAACTGACCTGATTACTTCAATAAATGCTTCTTTGCCCCTGCTTTATTTTTGATACGTTTAGAGCTGGGGTCTCCAACCGTTAAGTTGGCAAGAGCTAATTGTAGGTAGCGGGAGCTACTGGTGTAGCAATGACCATGAGTATGATAATTTGTTGCAAGAAAGATTTAGGCGGTCTATTTGCTCTCTATATGAAAAAAGAATACCATATGCATTTACCATGATATGAATAACTTCAATAACATGTTCAATTCATTATTTTATATTTGCAGCTGTCTCCAAAAAATTGTCAAGCAACTCAGAATGTGGAAGCCAATCAGGGCATTCAGGGTGAAGTCTGGCACTGCATGCTGTCCACCAGTGCCTAGTAATCTTGTGTGTAGCTGGAAACAGCAGTTTAACAAGGGGGGTCCTGGGAGTCCCTCGGCCAGACATTAGTCCTGGTTATGAGAGACTTACCCAGAGTCTTTAGCTCACTATCTTTCACAGAGAAGAAATATCCCAAAGATATCAGTCTTTGTCCCAGCACCGAAATGCTAGGCAATTCTCCTCTGAAAAAGAGTACCAATAGCAACCCCATGCTAAACAAGTGTGATGCCCTATGGAGTGAAACCTCAATGAATGTGTTTCAAAAATAACATGATGAGGGCTCTAATTTAAAATTAATTTTATTATATTGAAATTTCATAAAACGAGTGAGTACATAATCTCAAATAGTCCAAATATTCTCAACATATAATAAGAAAGACAACACTTCATATTTCAACAATACCATTTTTTAGAATAAAGTTTTTTGTGCAAAAGGCATTTTTGTGTAAATATCTCATACATGAAAGGACATTCCTTTTCTACAAATCGTGTTCATAATTGTCAGGTTCCTAATTTGTAAGTCCACCCTTGTACATCAACTATAGGTGTCCAACCTTATTTTAACAAAGTTCTTTCATTATTGGACTTCCTTTTATATAGTTTCGACTTGGCATCAATTGGTCAATTCTTTCGTAACCATTGGTCAACGTCTTCTTCAGGATAAGTAGACTTATTTCCTTGTAGCTTATTCAGGGGCTTTATCTTTACTACAATACAAAACAATTAATATAACAATGACACAGTATTTAAAACACTTAAACAATCAATTAAAAAGAACATTAAAAAGACACAATCTCTTCTTCCTCATCATATTAATCTACTATTTCATAAACGTGGAGCAAAGAACCAAATGCCTTTTGGTTGTGTATATATAAACTCACACCCAACTAGAGGAGTCAGGCGATCTCCCTATGTAGTAAATGAATTACACCCTTAGAAAATGGGCAACTCAGTCCCCAGATATCTTCAACTTAAGCCAGAACACACTCCCTGTGCTCCATTCTAACATAGCTCAAATAGCCTAAAGGCTGATGGTAAAGGACAATCATCGCCTCCAGTGGTTAAGCTAAGTTCAAATGGACATAAATGAGCAAACCTAGTTCTGTTGACTAATAGATCTTTTAGATAAACGAGAAAAGGCAAAACTACCTCAAAAATCTCTTATTGCGCATCTGTAGTCATGATTCAATAATGTCGCTGATGTAGAAAAATACACCACTTCCAGTTTCACCATGTGTTTCTCTCCAGTTAGTTTTATAGTTTTATAGTCCTATGAAAAAAAGACATCAAAATTAAGAAAGACTTATTTCAAACGTTTTCTTTAAAGGCACAGATCACTCCTATATATTGCCTAATTTGTAAAAAAACATTTTTGGGGCAGATTTTTTGCTTAGCTTCTTCCAACGCTTTTCTTATTTCGGAAGCTATATGAATAAACTTGACACTATTTCTCTTATTATGTGAAAGGTTTTTACCTTGAATAGTCTAAGTGGCATATCTTTAATGTATCACTTCTTTAAACAGCAACACGATCCTATCAGGGTCACACTGCTCGCAGTATTTATTCCATCAGTTGTTCTAAACAGCTAAGGAGACAAAGAAACTGGAAAAATGTGTTTATTATGAATTCAGTTAGTCAGTCTCTGAATAAAGCACTGAATTGCTGACAGACAATTTACCTTAATATAGGGTAAATACATATGAGGCTCTATCTCATCTTGTACATGAACAAAAAACTGTGGAAAACGGCGCCGTGTGTTCAAACCGTTGCTCGCTGTGTCTATTCTGTCAATTTGTCTGAGCGGCTGCAGTAGTAACCAAAACCGAGAAGGTACATGTTTACGTTATTAGGTACTTCTAGGTTCGTAAATGCCTTGCAAACAATACTAAACTGCTAGCAGAGTTTTACCTTAGAGAATAGTAGTCAGTCAATTTGAATCACTAAATATTCTCAAACACGGAGGGCATCCCGTGTAGCAACTGGTAATAGAACGCACAGAATACTGCATCAGGAAACTTGCCGCAGGAAACTAGACGACTGCTTGTCTTTCTTCTAGCTCTATATATACCTGTTTCCAGGTCATAGAGTACAGCGGTCCACTGTCTCTTCGGAATGAAGAGCAGAATAGAAACCCTACTGAAGACCCTACTGATGAGGTCCAACCAGACCGAAACACGTGTCTGGGGTTGCTGTTGGTACTCTTGTTCAGAGGAGAATTGCCTAGCATTTCGGTGCTGGACTGCCCCTGGGCAGGACAAAGACTGATATGTTTGGGATATTTCTTCTCTGTGAAAAATAGTGAGCTAAAGACGTTGGGTAAGTCTCTCATAACCAGGACTAATGTCAGGCAGAGGGACTCCCAGGAACGCCCTTGTTAATTTGCTTGAAACATCAGCAACATCTGATGCTGTCAGACAGGATCAATGTTTTGATTTCAGGAAGTTCATGTTTGAAAAAGGCAGATTTGTAGAGAAAGGCAGTCGCATTGGCTGATACACTCCTTGCCGTACTGCTTGCACCTAACTGAAGACCTGACATGGCAAACATGAATTCATGACCGGTTGTGAATCTCTTACAGCAGACTCAACTACTGGAGTCGCTGTATGCTTCCCAATTGCACAGTCTCTCAAAGCGCATTTGTTTGTAAGCAAATAAATTGCAATAAACAGAATTTTTATTGCAGACTTTAGTTTACCTACTTTTTAGGAAGGGACAATTCCTAAAAATAATTGTTCCTTAAGGGACAATTATTTTCATAATTTGTGTGTATTGTTACAAAATCTCTCTCAACATTACTCCTTTTTCCAACTATAACTTGGGCACCATAGATTAAAGATGCACATTTTATTTTTACACTGGAAGAAACAAATCGGTTGCCTTTGGTTAGATGGAGCGTCTGCATCTGCATCCAGAATTTAAACTAAGGTAGTCTTTTTGTTTCTTTTGGAACTTCATGTGCAAAAACAATATGAGGAGGATTTCAACCAATGTGTTATATGGTTTTTAATAAATGTAGCATATTCCATGTTTTGCTTTGTCAAAAAATAAAATCCACTGCCAGTTTAGCATATCCCCAATTCATGCAAATTGCTCACATGCCAGGTCACAAAATTCAGCCAAGGAAAAGTAAGTAAAATCCTACTTTGTTGATTACCCTTAAAATCTGATGTCAAAATAATTGGCAAGTTTGAAAAAAATGAACATGTGGAAACCATGTGATCAAGTTATATGCAAAAACACAGTATAAATCACAGGGCTAAAATAACATTCAGTTATATAGCTGTGTTGGGAAAATGCAAAGAGGTGGGATCCTCCATATCAAGGCAACTTCTATCTTAACCTTTAATACAATTGGGGTACTAATGCCTTAAAACGGAAGCTCAGAATCTCCAAATGTAAAAGAAATAAGTGATACTTATTTCTACACACCCACACACCCATACTCCCTGCCCAGCTTTATTTTATGTTCCCAGTCCTGATTGAAATCTTACAATTACCAACATGGAAAGTAATGCTAACTGAAATAAATCTAAAGAAACAAAGTAGTGAGACTGAAACGATCACAGCCCCATCTTTGTTTCACATGGCATGCAGACGTATGCACCCCTTGTCTTTCTAATGTGCACCTCTTGGTGGCAATCGGTAAAATACACATTTCCCATTTACTTTTGTTATTGATAGTTAATCCCTTGTTGGGGCACTGCCCGAGCCCTTCAAGCCCAGATGCAGCCCCTCCTCTCACCATGCACACAGCCATTTACTGTTTGTTTTGCTAGAAGAGGAGTGGGACGGGGAAAGGGAAGAGACCCAGGGACTTCAGACACCAGAATAAACATGCAGTGCTAACTTTGGAGTCTGATGTGAAGAGCTACTGGGAAGCCTCAGCAGTGCTACCAGTGTCTCGTAAGCTACTAGTTGGAGACCCTGGGTTTAGACCCTTTGGTTGAACCCGCCACTGGGAATGTAGAGACTTCCTGAGCTTGTCTTGTCATGTGATGTTTCGCTCATTTAGCCAAGCGTCTTTGCTGGCATGAGTAGAACAAAAGCTGTTCTGTGTCTGATTTGTCCACAGCCTCACTAGCATTGTTACTGTTGCAAGTGTCAATAATCGCAATCAGTTCAGTGTTTTCGTTACAAATAAGGTCTATAGTTACAGCTTTTGTTTCCATTCCCACCTCATTTATAAAATAATTACTGTGTCCATTTGGAATTGATTGAACAGTCTCAAGAATTCTGTGAGATAGTTTGAGTAAGATCTTAGTCGCAAACTGCAGGGAGACCAGAGAGGAATGTGTCTCTACCTGAAAGCCCTGAATTGGCGATATTACCTTGTTCATTTTCTGGGGTCAAGAATGCAACATTAAGTTAGGTGATGCGTATGTTATTTAAGACTTTCGCCTATCCAAAGCTGTTTTCGGGGCGGTTTACTTGAGTTTCCATCACCGTGTTTAAACCATTTCTATCATTAGGAGGATCTTTCGGCGCAGCTATGCTCTGCTGTAATGAGTATCACAAATGTAATAGTGATTTATTCTCTATATCTTCAAAAGATAGCAAGTCCTGATTCGGAAGCCCTATAGATTGATTAGCAAGTGGAAATCCATCTTTTGGAGAGGAACAGAGAACAAGTGGTGCTGTTCCCTCCTCAGGTTGGTAAAAAGACATTGGGCCTCATTACAACCCTGGCGGCAGCCGTGCCTGTAAAACAGGCACGGCTGCTGCCAGAGTTGTTTTTTTCCAGCCCCTGGCAATGGGGACATACAGGGCCATTCCAACCTTGGCGGACCCTGTTTCTCCCCATTGCCAGGGGCCGGAATCCATTACTCCCCATTCCCATCAGAGACCAATAGGGCTCAAAGGGAATGTGGAGGTCAGGTGCACCGGCACCGTTTATAATGGTGCTGGTGCATTCGACATGCTGTGCTCGCGGGTGCCTTTCTGCCCGCCAGGTCTGACCACAACTCGTAGTTTGCCGGTCCAGGAACTACGGTACCGGCATGCTTACCAGTACCGCATTTCCTGGACTGGCAAACTTATAATGAGGCCCATTATCTTCCCTCTAGAATGTTGTGGTTTAGTCACCTTATGTGCCGTTTTTGTCTATGGTGGGGACTGATGTGGTATCTGAGGAATTTGAAGTCACGGGTTCACATGTAGCCTCTTGGCCATGCCTGTGACACAGCTTTGCCTTATGTTTTGTAGATATTGCAATAGCTCAAATAATTAAATAGAAAGGTTACCTGAATTTAAATGTAAAAAACACAGACCTTCACACCGGAACGCAGACAAACTGACAGCACTCTTCAAGCACTTTTGCCAATGCACGCGTGCCGAATGCGTGTGCGTGGCCCAGATAGAGTGATTCCTTATCCGTAAGCGGGCCTTTCCCTGGATGGACCAATGGAATCAATGAGTTCCTTTGTGAGAGCCAATCAGGAGCACGTTTCTTGTTGCAGCTCTAGTTGGTGAATTCTGCCAATGCCGATGTAGAAGTAAGCCTCAGGTAGCAATGCAAATAGTAACTTCCAACACTCCAGCTAACAGCACTCTTGCCAATGCGCAAGTTATATCTTGCAGTAATATTGCCTGTTTTTCGTTTTGTTAGTAATTTATGTAACCTTGCTTTCCTTTCAAATGTGTATATCGCACACATAACCTTCTTGCATTAGTTCGGTATTCAAAATAGTCAATAGCATTTGACTACTGAGCGTTCCGGGATTACCTAATACAGGCAAACTCACCATTCTCTCCACACGCATCCACTCAAACCGCTGCCATGGCTTCTTCAGTGGACTTCTGAATGTTTAACAACCTTGGTTGCTTTCCCACGGCCAGCGCTGCTTGGGAAAGGAGCCTAGCTTGCTCCTCATGCACTCTGGTGCTTGCCAGCCATCGGGACCAGGGACATAATAGGCAGAGCTCCTCTCTCCCTTAGGACAACCTGTCAGAATACAGCTTCCCAATAGGTGACCTCTTCATTCAGGGTTTCCACTCTGAAGACACTCTCAGTAACCAAGCTCCACTTCAACAACAACGGCAGCGCCGCATCTTCAGTTTTAAGCTTCTGCTGCTGCAACTTCACTGACAACTCATGATGCTACTCCACCTTCTTGTTCTAATGGCCTGCACCTGAGGGGGGCTTATATATTCAAACTTCCCACTCAAGTGTAGGTCATTAGAACCACTAGACTGAACCTTGCAGTTTAGTGCCTGTGATCTCCTCTTCCTCATCCCAATACTGAAGTCCCCAATGTGCTGATTACTTTTTATATCACGAGTTTCAAGTCCAACCTTATTTAAATTCTTCTGTTTATTAAATAGACATTTAGGGAATGATTTTAGAGGAGGAAATAGATGGTCCTTAACTTCATAGCTTAAACCTAAATGAAAACCATAGTTATCAGAATCTAAGGTATGAAGGCACTGCTTTATATATATATATATATTACTCTCATGTTGATCATAACAGCACTTACTATTACCAAAATGGGTAGTTTGGAAAAGGGAAGTCTTGCTTTGAAAACAAGCCATAAGATATTCTGGTATAATGGAAATCTCCCCTCTGAGCAAGACAGATACTGTGTCTCTCCTGACAGTGCCCTCCTACTCCCCTGGGACCCTTCTCCACCAGGTGATGCACCCAGCTAATAAAAGCCCAGGCTTAGAATCAGGTAGCGGCTGCCTTCCTCTGGCCACCTGGGAGGTTACTTTAGGCAGCGTTTCTGTGAGGACTCTGCAGGATTTATCACACATGATCACTGGCCATGTCACTTCATCAAATGCGTTACCTAACACCATTGCCCCCTGACGAGTAGATATAGGTGCTGCAGATGTTAAACGTCACACAAAAGGACCAGGAATGGGTATCTAGACCCTGTACATAATCATGGGTATTATAACACACACACCCACACAAAGTACATGACTACCATATATATTTTTATTGTTCAGGAAGCCACTGTCAAATAGCCTGTATGACCATCCAGCCAATGCTAATTGTCCCTGTAGTGGTGGGCTCTCCCTAGGCGGAACTGGTCGCCTGTCTAGGGTTAGGGGATAGAACAAGAGACTGACCCTTCTTAGGCTATAGCTGAACATTCAGGAACAAAGGTATTTTAGAAAGATATAATAAAAAATCCGGAAAGCGAACAAAAGTGCCCGGATTGTGAGTTTAAGCAGAATAAGTCTTTTTTTTTTATGCTCCTGCTTCTTTACCCAAAGGTGAGGTTACAATCTATATTTTATTATATCAAGTGTGTCCAATTAGTGACAGGACATCCCACTTCATATCTGGTCGTCCGGCTTCAGTGGAGTACCTGGTTTATACTTTCTTCAGGACTCATTGAGGAGGTGGTATAGGTGAAATAATAAATGCCACCCAGCTGGTCATTATTTCAAGGCTTGGGCCATGTAGTCTCGTATATATTTCCCGGTGCACATTCAAGGCACAGAGCACCAGTGTTTCTGATTTTTTCAAGATGCCGACAAGCGACGATAAAGAGGTGCATAAAAAGGCTGTTTTTTGCATTTCAGAGTAAGCAGAACAACTAGCAGTGGGGAGTCAATGCTCAGAATCTACAGAAAAATATGAGTAATATAGGAAATCCCATGAGATGCATTTAGGGAATGTCTTCAATCCTTTTGGATCCTGAGGGGAAGGGGGGCAATAGGGAGGGGGGTTAGGAGGAGGGTCGACATCTGCCAATAAAAACACATTTTAAAAAGGGTCATAAAATGTTCTCGTCATCCCAACACTCGCTCCCTCCCGCATTACATACAACTACAGTACTTTCCCGTAGTGCTAAATAATTAGAAGAAACTATTTCCGAGCTCTGGTTGCAGACATGGATAGAAGTGTAGTGCATTCTCATTGGCAGCTAATTCATGTCAAAAGGAAATTATCACAATCTTCTAAGTGAGGCGGTTCTCATCAGAAATGTCTTTCTCCTTAGCCAGGTTCTGTACTTGTACTTTGCCCCAGCAAAAACTGTGGCCTCATGCATGGTAGTCCACACAGGTGGTCGGTCCACTTGTTTTGTTGGCCTTATGTTGTAATCCAGAAATATTGGTTTTAAGTATGATTCTCTATAGTGCAGATACAACAGGCTGGTCAACATACAATGTATCTTATCTTTTTTATGTGTGCCGCAATCACTACCTTTATCTGTATATCTGTTTTTATTACTTTCAATGAGGCAATGGTAGTATACCAAACGTAAAATGTATTTATAGGGAACGTAGGTATTTCGGTTTCATATTATCTAGTTATTTCTCATAACCCTTTTTTCTCTTAACTGCACAATATACCTACAAGGAATGGGTGCTCTGGATCTTAATTGTATTGTATTCCTCCCCCTGAGTTAAGTGACTTTTCTTTATTTCTCTCTTTGTCCTTGCATTTATTTCATTAGTACCCGCTGAGGGGGGGGGGGGGGGGGGTGCCGGCCTCCCATCCAATGGGGAGGCTCAGAATGTGGGCATTACCACATGGTAATCCTGCTGCCCTGAGCCCCCTCATGGCTGGCGGCCGCCATCTCCCCTCACCGGGGAATCAGGTAAGTCTTATCCCCCACCCCTCTCCCCCTAATTTCCTTACCGCCATTCTACCCCCACTTACCTTCTTTTTTTCTCCATTTTTAGAGCAGACACACTGGGAACACTCCAGTCCCCAGCGGGTCCACTCCAGATCTGTGACAGACTATCATGGAAAATAAGAAGGGACTGCGTGTAGTCCCTTCTCCCTTCCATGGTGGCTATTTTATATGTCCCGCTTTTTCCCTATCTTTTTAATGGCTGCCATGGAAAGGAAGAAGGGACTACGTGTAGTCTCTTCTACCTTCCCATGGTGGCCATTTTATTTGTTTACTTTTTTCCTACATTTTTAATGGCCACCATGGAAAGGGAAAACTGACTTGGCCATTTTTGTTACATGTTTTATTTGTCTGTTCCGAAACGCTCCACGTTCCCATGTAGGTTATCTTTAATATATGTGCACCAAGATATTTGTATCACCTAGTCAATGTTGGAGAGCGCCAGATTCTTACACATAGTGGATTAAGGGCAATAACCTGTTTTACTTCAGGTAACTTTAATTCCATGTACAGTGTTATAGTCGGTGTGTCAGATGACAGGACTCAAATATTCTTCAGTAAGCCATTTTCTAGTGTACCTATGGAGTTATAACCCATAGGCCCCCATATCTCTGATACATCTATTGCAGCCTGTCTCACCTGTAACTTATAAGCCTAAAAGGAAACTGTCACTGCTCCATTCCCATGCAAGTTCGTTAACCTAGCAATAGCTCCACTACATCTCGCTAGTGTGGTCCGAGCTTTCTCTAGGTACAATTTCTAATTCCCCTTTTGCGACAATCTCAAACCGAGGTTGTCCTAAATCCTAACCTATGTGTTACCATTGGTAACCAGGGATGTCCTTTGGGGGTCAGCAGTTTATTTTTTATTGTTTTCATTTTTTTAAATGGAAGCTTCTGGACTATTGCCAGCGCCATGTTTCTGGAGAGACTGGTTTTCTTGTTCAGGCCTCTTAAAAAAAAGGAGTTCAACAAATATAACACTTTGAGCAGTGACCATAAATCAAAAGGCATAACAAATAATGTTACCTTCTGGAATTCTATATACTAATTGCTAGACTCACTAAAGGTTGGGGTGTGTCACGGATTTAGTCTGTTCTTAAACACCTCGAATTCACAACGCAGACAAAAACTTCCATAAAGCATTTATAGTAGAACTAGAAAGAGAGGGTTTTTGCTTCCTTTCTGCGCACTTAGACAACCAATGAAATGCAAATTCTGCTTAATTTTAATTAGGGATCAAACAGCCTGACATGTGTTTCGAGCTGCAAGGCTCTTCATCTGAGGCTGCATATCAGTTGTACACACATGTATTTGGGAGTACAGTTGATAATTCATTCCATGTATCCAGAAAACAAAAGCCCCAAAAGGGCACAATGGTGGTTTTCAGATCCCATTAGACGCACAAAAAATTTAAAGTAATATGTATGCACAATCCATTCAAATAACATTGCATAAAGAACCCAAAAACCCAAGAACCCAATAACATAAAAGGATATTATTTGTTGAAATATGTCAAAAAAGAGGTAGGTGCTATGCAAAGAAAAAGAAGGAAAAGGAACAATTGAAAAGGAAACTCATTTATTTATATTCCAGGACTGGTCATGCATGTATTTCATTACTCAACACTCGAAAAAAATAATCACGAAATTGGTATAGTACCTTAAGAATCCTGTGAGTCGTACAAATCACTAAAAGAAGGGCATAATAATGATGAATTATTGCCATGTTATCCATAAATATACTGTATGTTAAGTATTATTCAAGTAGCTATGTGCCACTTACCAATGGTAGCTGTTCAATTACTGATGTGAGTTCTATATCTGGGCTCCACTGTAAGTGGAAAGAGTAACTATTAAAATTAGGACCAAATGTGGGATTTAACACCGTACATATCAAAAATAAATTGTATGCATTTTGGGATTTAACGCTGTACATATCAAAAATAAATTGTATGCATTTTTTGTGTGCCATACCTATATAAACGCAGTTGCAAGATAGTTCTGAGGACCAGCGATCCAAAAACACGTCAAGGGTTGACAATTATTCATATCAGCACGGCGGGGGAAAAGGAAAAGAAGGAAAAAACGCTAATTAGCAATTTGGGAATAATCAGAAAGCGTTGAGACGGTCACGTGCGGTACCGCCATGCCTAATGATTTCAGGCAGGGGTATGCGCGAAAGACCCTTCCTTACCGGCGTCTCCGCTCGAATGAAAACTCTGGAGCCGCGCGCAGTAAAGGCTGGCTAGTATTTAAATCTAGCGCACACCACTGAAGCATCCATTTGTGCTTAGCGACAGTCTTGAAGTGGCGGCCATGTTAGGTGTGTGAAAAAGGCGAATTGCATTGTATTCCCTCGGCACATCAGATAGTGTGAGCGAGGGTTAGGTGATCTTGTTCGTGAATGGGATGAGACCGCATGTAAGTTTGCCAATTTAGGTTTCAAGCACTCAAAATACATGCTTGCGGGATGCGAGTAATCATTAATTAAAGCGCATATAATGGATTGGTCGCACTTGCTGACTGTATTTATTAAAGTCCACAGTTTTAATATTGAGAGTGATATTAAGCAGCCATTTTTTTATATCATAGAAATTGCAGATTTGGCGTTTGCAATTAGACTTTTATGTTGACATACTCCTAATAGCCATGGTGGGAGTCTATAATTATAATTGAATTGCCAGTAAGCCCTAATTAGCATAATTAATCCTTCTTGAGTACCCCTAATAATTTGATTCTCAATAGTTGATGACATCAATATTCGTTTTGTTGTGTGAACCAGTTCACCGTTGATCTAAAGAAACATCATGAATGACCAGTTATGGATAAGATACATATACACTTTGGAGCATTAGTTGTATGCAAAATTTGTGGATCCACAACATTGTAATACGTCAGCTTTACATCAGTCAAAGAAACACATATAATTCGTGGTCAGTGTTTAGTCCATGAGCCACAGTGCGATATTGGCAGATTAGGCGGGCTTCCAGTTGTGTGAGTTAGAGGGCAAGGTTACCTCCATGTTGAGGAAGGGAAACTTTCGCCATGCCCTCAAATCTAATACATGCCTTGTTGTCCAATTGGTGAATTTTTTGCCAATGCGTCGCAAGTGGATATTTTGAATCCTGATTTGAGATGGTAGACAGAAGTTTGCGTATTCTGACCTTTAGAGGCCGAGTAGTACTGCCAATATAGGGCTGTCCGCACGTGCACGTGATACAGTACACACAAAATGTTGTGTTACAATTGATAAAAGAATGGACATTATACGTTTGAAGCATGCCAAATTCAATTTTAGAAGTTTCAAGTGCATATGGGCACACTGAGCAGCTCCCACACTTGTGGAAGCCGTTGTTGCTTGCCTGGCTAATCCAAGTACGTGTTGATTTGGGGTTGGACAAAAAAGAAGGGGACAATATATTCTTGAGATTGCCTGCTTTGTTGTAAATAAAGTTGTGCATGGGGTCCAAACATGTCGTGATATCTCTGTCTAAATGAAGCAAATGCCAGTGTCTTTTCACAATACTATATATATTGGAACTATCTGCGTTGAAACATGTAATAAATTTAAGTTTATCACTATGTGTTGTGTTTGTTCTGAGTGAGCAAAATCACTCTCCTCATGCTTTTTACCGCCTGTTCAGCTTGGCTCAAAGTACGGGTATCATAACCTTTGCCAGAAATCTCTGACTATCAGTTGACATTCTTCCAGAAAATCTTGATTGTTAGAGCAATTTCTTCTTGCACTAATGAATTCCCCTTTGGGTATGTTTGAAATGACTGCTTTTTTGTGGCAACTAGTAGCATGTATAGTAGAAGAAGGATTCATTTTGGACTATGTATTTTGCTTTTCGCAAATTGCAGTTATAGCATGTTTTTTTTCTGCGTTGTCTCTGTTACGATCCTTGCAAGACATTCCATCTCGGTCTCCTCAGTAAACTGACACAATCTTTGTGCTTAAAAGCTTGTGTAAAGTGTAGAAATGTTTGACCATAGGACATAAAGTGGCCATTGATTTCATTGTGCTACAATTAATCCTTTGGTGCAATGTGCCTATCTTTCCTATCTCCATGGCATGCTGTTCAGGATGTTTGTTTGCATGTAGGACGTAACGAGTGCCCACAGTAGGGGATGCCGTGTGAGAGTGCTGCTTTCCCTGTGCTATTCTAAATTCTTTAATACACAGTTATGAACCCTCCCAATGGTATGTATTTTGCCAACATCTGAAGCCTGAAAGTAGATCCAATCAGGCTTGACATGTGGCCAACTGGCCTGCTGTTAAATGTCAGTTACCAGTTTAATGGTGTGCACTACAGAGCGTAATTTTCTTTCTGACATTGAGCACATTCAGACATGTAATTGCTCATTTTATTATATTTCGGGGAAGATAGCTATAGCTGGTAAGATAGCTCAATGGTTCGGGCACTCGCTGCTGCAATGTGTGTGTGATTTGCAGGTTTGAATCCCAGCAAGGCTAACTCAGCCTTTCATCCTTCTGAGATTGGAAAAGGAGTACCAACACATGAGGTGTGATATTGTATGTATATTTGTTCCATATAATGTGCTTAAGGGTAAGTGCTTTATAATAACACATCATTACCATTTGGGCTTGGACGTCTGCTTGCATTCACAGTAATTTAGTTATATGGGCCTATATACTGATATTAACAACACATGTGGTGATACATTCGTGTATGCAATATATATCACATTAGTGATATGGTAACCATATGTTTCACAGTGTACTAAGGAACAATGCTATGTGATACCACTCCCTGTTTTGTCAAGGGGTGAAAGACAATGTTCCATCGCTTTCCGTGATGTCACTTCAGGTTTGGGGTAACAAGACATCACTTCCTGTGATGTCATTAGAGGTCAAGGCTCGTGTGATATCACTTCCGCTGCCCCTGGAATTTTTGTGAAATGACGTCCCTGTCAGTAACTGAAGTAAGCTTTACTCGTTTTCTACTCTGGCCAGAGAAGACAATGGATTTGGTTTTAATTATAGTTAATACTTGGTGCAAAGTGACACCGTGCTAACAGTTCCATGAATTAGGCCCTTAGTCTTTTATCAACACAGACATTCTTGAAAATGTCAAACTGCTTTCTGAGGTCTGTAAGTGTCAAGGAGATAAGTATTGGGTCTTCCGCGAATAAAATAATCAGATATTTATCTCCACCCATCACAGGGGCATATGTGGGTAAAATGCAGGAGCTGTGAAAAACAGGCACATCCTCATGAGATGTTTTGCGCCTCTCGGTAATATTGGTGGCGCAATTCAAAGCATATGTGTCTGGATTGTTTCATCTTAAAGACACTATTCTAAGTGATCAAAATGTATTAATTACAGATTATCTTCAAAACAAACACCACCAGGGATGCACTACAATTTCTGTATCCGTTTTCCTCCATCGCTCGGACACATCAGACAAATGAGTCGGGTGGACAGGTCATTGCTTTTGTGAATTCACACTGACCCTCAAAAACATCTATCTACGCATGTTTCGCTGGACATTCTTTGATGCGATGCCATCAATGTCTTTATTTTTTCAGTCAGGCTGTTATATTTATTATGCACTCGTATATATTTGCAGTGTGCGTTTCTCCTTCAAAATTGTCCTGCTGAAATTGGGGAAAATTCATACATTAAGAGTCGTGCGCATTTGATGTAAACAATTCTAGCATTTTAAATAATGGTAAAATAGATGTGTTCACCACAGTTATATAAGATTGCTCTTTGATTGATATGTGTTAAAACTCTGCAGAAAGCACTTCATTTCTTTTAATGGGTGATAATGGCTGCCTCCTTTTCAACTTGAGGTGTTTCTATTTTTCTCAGATATTGTGTAATTCATCGGAGTTGCTTCTATTTCATAGCCAACTGGCATTGTTGGCTTTTTGCCGCCCACAGCTTGGTCGCCCACATGTTTAATTGCTTTATTGTGAGAGGCACCTTTTCGTGCGTGAAACACGTATATTGTTTGCCCTTTGACAAAGATGAAATCCCTTGAGAGCACAATACTTGAAAATAAATCTGTCTTCTTTCTCAAAAGAATTATTACAGATTTTGAGAAAAGGTCAAAACGCAGATAACTCCACACAGCTGTACAAAATGAACATCGGACCGGATTTTTAGGAACTTTAAAAACAACATCTTCTCGTAGAAACAAACGGCGTTCGAATTTGAGCATTTTAATTGACTATTTTTATTCTCATTTCGAATTTTTTAAATCCAAAATCTTACTCATAACTGTTGCTGATTGGAAATATCTCTGTGGCTATTTTCATAATTCTCTTCATATGTTATTTTATGTTATGTTAGAACATTTCTAAAACGCAACGTTCACATGAAGGTATCTTGGCGCTAGGGTAGACAGCGAGGTGCAGCATACACCTCGCTGTACAGTATTTCTATTTCAGTATCCACAGTATTTTTACAATGGATGTTAATTCTGTTATTTGACCTCAAAGTGTGTTCGAGCATGATACATTAGTGTCCTCAACTTGAGTATTTGTAGTTTTCGGTTTAATGTAGATGGGGTTTTACGTGATCCTGCCTTTCATGCTGTACTGTACAGACAAAATACCTTTGAGTATTGTTTTAAAAACAAACGCATTAATGTAAACGGGGTAAAATAGACACATATGTAAGATGTGGTCCAATTAGATACGCCACATTAGCAACAGCAGCATTCTGACGGCAGGTTACAGAAATGTTGCACCAGTGCAAGGGCAAATGGTAGTGTAAAGTCTGGTATAGTTCCAAAAACATTGGGGCCATATTCAAAAATCTTTGCACCATGACAAGTGCAATTGTAAGGCAAGCCCTCCAATCAACCAGACAATGAAAAACACTCTTCTAAGGAAAAAGGCTAGGTGCACTTCTTTGCAAGGAAAACAAGGTTTATTTTGCATACAAATGGAAAAAGATGACAGAAGGTCCCGTAGAACCAAACTGCCATGGAGCTCATTGTCTACCACCTATATACATACCACCTGTCCCCTATAGTCCCTTGACCGATTGGCACATCCTAATCCACCCTTGCCCTATAACATGTTGTCCCACTACTCCGTCATCTTGGTTTCCTGCTACCTCATTGGTGAGATACCTGGAATGTTCACCTCTCCATTGACTTGGTCAGGAGGTGTGCAACTGGTCATTACCATGAGCTCAGTCGATAACTCCAAGGTGAAAGTGTCCCCTTAGAATAATGATGTGCTTCTCTGGATGTCAGACATGCAAGCACCCCCACCATCCCTCACTGTCGCTGAACTAAATTTGTTGGCATCCCCTCCTGCTCCTCGTATCACAAATCATGGGTTGTTACACTCCTGGCTCACCCCTTATCAGCTACTCCTCCCTGGAGCTTCGCCTGAGCCTTTAAAGGACCACACTAATCAGACAAATTCTGATGTATTTAGGTTTTCTATTTTATGGGCATACGGCTGTTCAAATAGGATAGCCTTTCTTCAGGGGGTCTCTAGTGCCCTAAATCTAGACTGGACACTTTAGCAGCTCAAGACCTCTACCAATTTTCCCATTGGTTTGTCCTTTGGGACGGTTGCAGCCCTGTCCGTGTTGGGCCATTCACATTCATTCCTGGTTTCGCAGGCTTTCAGCTCGATACAATTAAACCTTTATCTGTTTGGCCTGAAGGCCTCTATGCTCGGTTTCACTGCTGGGGCTTGGGATGAGATGATGATTCAAACTCTTTATCGCACTACGTTGCCACTTATAACAGGGCAGGCAAAATACTAGTCCTCGCTTCCAATATGACAGTGCTTCAGTATTTCTGACATCTGGGACCAGGCCCTATGCCATCATCACTATGCACTATATTTTAACTACTGTAATACAATATCACTCATGCCCTATACCTGGGCCTACCTATACTTCCATGACTGCTACTAAACAACTATGTTTATTATTTCCACGTTGCACATTCCACACCACTGCAACCATGTACGTTCACTTTCGCATGCGCTAATAGATTTTCCTGAGCCTGAATAGTTTGGGTGGGCATGAGTGTTGGACATGTAACGCAACACAATACTGCATGATATAAGCACTAGGGCAAACAAAAATACACAATCAATTAATCTTTGCACAGAGCTAATTTTGACCTATTGCAAAAATGCATTGATCGTGTACTTTTTTTTAACTAGTGAAATGTTTGCCCTAGTGTTTATACTATGATATCTTGCACTAGTCATGGTGCAAAGGTTTTCTAGTATGGCACCAATGTATTTTGCACCAAGGCAAACTTTGCTCTAGTAATAATAACATGCAACTTTGCACTTGCAATGGTGCAACGACTCTGTAATCTGCCCCCTGCAGTTCAATTTGAAGTGGGACAGAATTGACAGTTTTCTTTAATGAGTCATTTATACCTGGTTCTGAGGGTTGCACCAAGTGGTAACGGCCCACACAACATGTTTATATGGGGACAACCAGTACAGCCGCTTCGGATAGGCTGCTATTGCTATTAGCAACCCAGAGAGAATTCTCAGGGTGACAAAGATAGATTAAAAGTCCAAAACACATGCCATGTCAAGCCGGCTACCTTGGAGTCCATGTTTGAATAATAAAACATGACGCCATGGAAATGGAATGCAGGGCTCCAAACAGACCACCATTCTTTTTGTATGGCCAAGTCAGGAAGGTGATACAGGAGCACAGAGCATGGATCAGTGGCCATAGTGTGCTGTTTCATTGAAGGACCACATGTAAGGAGCTGTAGAGGAAGATAATAGAGAGTGGTAGGTGAGGGGGAACAATAATTCTAGTGGTGTAAGGGCAGTGCTGATACATGCAAGCACAGGGATTAAAGACTGGGCAGTATTGTGAAACTTGGCCTTTTAAGTCAACCCACAATATGCACACCCATTGACTAGCATGCCATACCTAATAGCTATTGTCTGAGATAAAGATTTTTCCAGTTGAATGAGGTATCCAGCTACATTTGATATTGTGCATACCATGTATTATCTGCTGTATTTTTACCAATACAATACTCTAAAAACCCTATGAATGAAATTTGCTTTCAGGCAATGCTGAAATGATGCTGCAATCACATGACAGATGTTATCTATGACTTTGAAAAAATCTCAGTGGAAACACGCCATTTAGAGTAAAACTACCCGAATGAATTAGGGCGCTGCTAGTTTGTATTAGAGTTTGACTGAGATAATCATGCCCAAGCCAACAATTATGTATTTGGTAAAGAGAAGGGAGATGGATGGTTTTCTTGTTCAATCTGTTTTTATTTTCAAGTAAGCACAAAACAACAGTTTAATCGACATAATATCAACCAACATACTCAGATAATACAGCAGATATTCTAACACAATTTATTCTATCTGGTCCCTGTCAACCCCTCGTAGAGAGACAGTCTCCTAAAGATATTTTCTACAACCCCCTATAACTAAGGCCAACATGGCCCCTATCCCAATCTGACACCCCCCACCCCCCACGTATACTCCCATAATATAGTTTCTGATATAACATGCAAAATATACAATATTCCACATTTAAGTTATGGATCCAAGGGCTATTGGGATCTAATCAGTTCAAGATCTTGAATCTTTCCTGTATCGCATGTGTCTTGTCGAATGTCCGGACATGTCCGGAAACGTAATGTACCCTCAGGATATCTCTTTCTGCCTTATCTTTTATCTGGTGTCTTTAACCGACTGGTTACGTCAGCACTAGGATCCAGCAATTCCCAGAACCTCTCCACTTGTGTGGTGTTGGAGTAAGGCTGGTGCTTAAAGGCATTGCGTTCATGTACGCAGACCTTAGAGAGTATAGTGAGCCATAATGGTTTTGTGGGTAGGGACTCTGTTTTCCAATGGAGGACTATGAGTTTATGCACCGTGACCAGCGTAAAACGCATGAGCCTATGAGTGAGTGCGTCATCATGCCAGTTATCACTTCCTGCCCCAAATAGCATCGCATTGGGTCTTAATGTGATGTCCATACTCCCTATGCGAGAGACCTGAGACTGTATCATACTGTAGTATGATGCTAGAGTAGGGCACGACAATTGTACATGTCCCATGGTGCCCACTCCACGGCCGGTGTGGGGGTCAGGTCCATTCTATATAGCTTGATTGGGGTGTAATATAGGTGCTAGATGATCTTAAATTGTATTTCTCTGTTTTTCAAATTTAGAGAGACTTCTGGAATGGCAATTAATTAATTGAATAGATCTCCAGCGTCTGTCAGCACCCCAAGATCACTTGCCCACGAGATCACCAGGATGTGGTTCCTACCCACTTTATTGGGGATATTCATGGCGTAAAACATACAGAGTAGTGGATATGTGGCCAGATGTTGCTCCATATCTGGTTCACAGGTAGTTGCGCTGGCCTGCCGATCAGTCTTTGTAGTATGCCTAGTGATCACAGTTTTCAGCGTTTCATATCTATGTCAGTCTCCCATTTCTAAGCCCAGCATCTAGCGTGCCACCTGGAACGTCATAATGTTTCCCCCTTCACATATGTTCATCACCCATATGTGCGACCATGATACGTACTGTCTGGGGTGTAATCTTTCGTTCAACCCATAAGAAAGTATTGCACAAACACTTATCCATGAGGGTTCAGTTCCCATGGATGTGCCTTGTTGGGACCGTAGCTTATTCCATGAGTGATCTTTGGACACAGAATTGGGTGTGACTTAATCCACAAGGGTAATTTGGCCGGAAGGATAGCCATGACTTCTCCTGGAGCAAGTGGGGCCATCACAGCGAGTACCATTGTCCTCCAACTCGTCATGTCAGTGCTGTCCAACCAGTGCTTTACAAAACACAAATTTGCCAATTGGTAATAGTATCTCCAGGATGGTAATGCCAATCCCCCATCCCTCTTTGCCACCTGTAGTGTTATTATCTGCAGGCGTGCCTTCTTCCCCTGCCAAATAAATGTAGTAATGGACACGTTGAGGTTCCTGAACATTTTAGGCATTGGGTTGACCGGCAGCATTATAGCAAGGCAGACTACCTTCAGCAGATCATTCATTTTAAATGCGTCATCCTGCATGTTAGGGAAAATGTCATGGGTTCCCACTCCATCAGATCCTGCTGGATGCATGTAAGCACTCGGGGGTAGATACTTAGGGCCTGATTCACAGAAGCATTTCCTTATGGTGCAATCCCATAGGAAAACGCTCTGTGAATCAGGCCCTTAATGTGCTGTAATTGATGTCTAAATGGGGCAACACCACCTGGGCCCCAAGGAATGTCCGTCCTCAGTGGAGGGTCTCGGATTTGCTCTAATTGATTTTGCGGCAAGCCATGGGGCCGAAGTCCTGTAGGAGGGACTGGACGCGTGGAAGAGCGGTTGCATAGTTACTGATATAGAGTAGTAAATCATCTGCATAGAGAGAAATCTGATGGGATAATGACCGTGAGATTTCTTGCATTCTACGGAGCCTCATCATCTTGTTTGGGCTCTCCAGGCCCCCCCAACACCCCTGGGGAGATAGATGTTTTAACCACCTTGAAATGTTTAAGTGTTTTCTTAGAATTACTTTTGATAGTGAATGTATATATATTTGGCAAGCCATCTTTTTGGGGGTTGGGGATGTAGGTACCAGTTGTGTTTTAATGTACTGAGATAAACAAGTGACCAGATTATGGAGTGCGGTATCCTGTGCAATCTTTGCAGTTTTGTTTGTGATTTTCTGCTGTACTTCACACATCTGCAGAACCAAGGCTCCCATCCTCCTTACTCCTGTGTGTGATCTTTTGAACACAGAAACAGGTGAAGACTCAACATCTACGGTATGGTTCATTGAAGTTGGGGGAAGACAACTCTAAAATGTCACATGCAGGACAATCAAATAATGACCACTTCGGTCAGTTGGTCACAGCATACTAAGACTAGAGAGCGTTTAAATGTACATCCTGCACCTTGAGTCGGAAATGAAATGGGTATTTACAGATTGGTGTTTTTATTTTGCTTTTTCAAGAGCTGGCACCTGCTCAGCAATTGCAGCAGCTTTTATATCAAATACAAAAGGGCCGGCTACAGAGTGAGTGTGCTGTCCTTGTACTTTCATGGAAGAAAGTCATCATCTGGCACAGTTGTTGTCCTGCAGAAACCAGTTGGAACAAAGCCAAGACCACAATACACATACCATGATTAAAAGTGGTGAATGGGAGCTGGTGGAAACAAACACCAGCTCTGAAGATGAAGACAGGGCATCTAATGCACAACTGACTTGGAGTTAATTGGCAGAGCCAAGGGACTATACGTATGATCCCCTCAGCAATCCACAGCCCATCAGTAATAACATGTTAATGGGAGAATAAATATTAGCTTCCAAAATGTAACTGTGAGTCCTCTCTTTCCTCTCTCGTTAATGCAAAGTATCCTAGTGTGATACTGACAAGACTTAGAAGAGTTATTAAGCTTCGATCCATCAGGGGTATGAGTGCAAATATTTGATTTAAGAACTCAACAAAAGAACATTTGTGACTTGAAAAACATCAACAAAAAAAAAGACTCTTCCCTTAGACCCTTCAAAATGGCCCCTAAACGATCTTGATTATAATTCAACCATTGTCCACAGACAGGGAAAGGGCATGATATCAAACTTGTGTGAACAAAAAATGTCAACAGCTGCTCATAAGAGCCATGGGCGAAACAAAAGCTTAAAGCTCTATATTTTAACATTTGAGTAGCAGTCTCATCCTTGATGTCCTGTACAATGTAGGCAACCATTCTCAAATTCACTTAATGCCAAATAAAATCAAAATGTCATCTTTTCGAGGCTATTTCCACCACTCCACCGACACAAGACAATATTTAATGCATATGAGCATGTATGCTTGTACACATGGTAAAAAACGTCAAATATGAGTAGAATTAATTTCATAAATGCGCCCCTATGGGTTGTCATCACTGATACACGCACCTACGTTAATGAACATTTGCTCAGGTGTACAAATACAGGCCGGCAAAGGATTCCCCTGTGCGAGTGCAGCCTCAGCTCACACAATGGATGCACTGACACCTGTGAAGAACAGCCTTGCATTTTCCCTGCACCTGTTTCAAAAAGGAATGCAGTGAACCAAAGTATGCTTCTGGGCGTTGCCGTAGACGTGGACGTGCGTGGCTACTGTGTCAAATACACTCTAGGGCGGCACACTGTCAAAAGAATCAAACATGTAGCACTCGTTTATCTTTTCGCAATAACATTTTTTAAATGGTTATAATCGTTATACTGTCAGTATGGCACTTCTTTTCATAAAGCTTCCTAGTGGGGCTTTAGGAAATTCACTACAGTGCTGAGAATGCACTGGCGGGTCTTTGGTAATGTTCTTTAGCTGTTTGACTGCCTTTTTCCTAACGCAACTTCAGCGCTTGATTTTATCTCTCAATCTCTCAATGGGGGTTATTTTCATTCGGAGGCGGATCAAACAAAATGGCAGTAAATGCGTTTGCTGACCTTTTTCCGATCTGACACATTTGTGTGAATTTGTAAGGTGAAATCGGTGAGCGGAAGTAAGTACAGTACAATGTCTGCGCCCTTTTCTCATTCTGCCTTACACAGACAGGTGCATTACCGTTAATACAATAGTGTCCTATGCAATCCGGTTGCAATCAAGATATGATTAAAAAAAAATAAAGTATCCCTCGGAATCCTTTGTAAGTGATTCATTGTTAATTGTGGGAAGTATTTACACTGTTTCATCAAGTAACTGAACACACTGTTGTTGCACTCCTAAATCTTCCACTATGTGGAGCAAATAAGGCTTATAGCATGGTGGGAACATTTTATATAAAAGTGAACATGGAGGCAGTCCTCTCTGTGCAATATATTCGGGAAATCATAATGTATTTTATATTCTGTAGTACTTGAACTTCATTTACCATAATGCGGATTCAGTGTTCTCTTTAACTTACATCATTTTGACACTTTGGTTATTGCACTACAACTCCCAGATGGAAGCAGCGCAGTTCTCCTTATCATGTTCTTTGTTTTTGATGCTTTGGAGCTTTCACTATGTTTTCCTCGAATGCAGCATCAGGGATCTCTTTCTCTGAAAATGGTTTTTAGTTTAGCACTTCAACTCATGAATTCCCTTGGTAGACTATCTCTCTTCTCACAGCAATCATCTTTAAATTACAACTATCAATCTCATCTTTCCTGATTGTGCATGAGTTTTCCCAGCTCCAGTGGTTTAGGCTGTAGGCCTTTTATGTCCCGGATGACACAATTTCCTGGACTCAGTATCCCATCATTGGTTCCAGATATCAAAACTCTACATCCAAAGTGAATTTTCTTTTGCAGTTCCTGCCTTGGGTCCATACTCAGCAAGTCAGCATACTTCTTCCTCACAACACATTCTGGATCTCTCTCTTTCAGGTTATGCAATTGTTTCCTACATCTCACCTATGCCACAGTTTTACCTGTACAGCTGTTCCTTTTCCTTACTTCATCCGTTTTCACCTCATTAGTGGAGTGTCCATGACCTGTGTTCACCAGTACCATTGTTTTTATGGTATATGCTTCCTCATTTGTTACCAGCATTTTTAATCTCTGACCTATGAACACATAGTCCAGCATGGAGGTTATAACATTTCGGGCTGCCAGTTTTGTTCTGCATTAGTGTTTTGACAGCGTTGATCCAGGCTTTTAACTGTTGTGGACATGGGTTGAACCTAGTTCAGTGCAGCAAGTTGTATTGCCCCAAGTGCAAGCTGTCATGCAGGTAAGAGTGTTCACCAATATTTGTTTCAGTGGCAAGCCGGCTCGAGGCATGCATAAACCACTTGTTAGGACTGGCGATTGACACTCCAGCAGTTTGAGTCGAGGTGTGGTGATGCTTTGAAGCTGTGATCCTATTTTTCCGGTTTGTGGTTTTACAAAGCGGCAGATTGAGGCCAAGCCAGTTCCAGTTCAAGTGTTTCACTAACTACTGGTATGAGTCAGTGAGTAACACTCCAGCAGTTAATTTCTCGATCCGGCGATGAACGTTTCATTTGAGTTGAACAGGTGATCAGTTTTGTGAGGTTACAATGCTTGTTCAGATGGCTCGATGTTTATGCACTTTGATTGAAAGGGTTCGACTGAGCGGCAATGGCAGCAATGGAGGGTTTTGTGATTCAAATTCTGCAGAACCCTGTTGGAAGGTGGTACGATAGGTTCAAGCTGGCGAAAAACAGGGATTCTGGTTGTCTTTGCTCTCAGGATGCTATGAGTTCCAATGCAGGGGCTCAATGATAAGATTAATACAAAATTGGGCTTCCAACCCTGGGAGGCTGGCACACACCTGCAGCAGTACTACAGTGCTGTGTGTTCGAGGATACCAGTGTGGCTGGTGGAAAGGCATGTCTTGCACCATCAGCAGATCACCCCAAATGTGCCCTTGGAGTTATCAGGGGGCAGAACTTGCCTCTTCCTTGACAGTCCGTCTTCACCTCCAGCAGGGGCTTTTGGAAAGTAAACTCTGCCAGCAAAGGTCCAATGATTTCTTTCCCATGTTTTTTTTTAAGAGTAATCCAAGGAGTTTTTTAGACAAAATCCAACAGGTGATTGGAATAAAGCAAGCCTGTGTTAAGGGGTTCAATCCCTGTCATTGTGACAAGTGGATTTTGACATCCCACATCATAACAAAATGGCTTTCTGATAAAGTAAGTGGAGGGGGCATACAGTTAGAGTGAATATATAGAGAAACAAGAAGGTGACCTTTAGTTTCAACTTTTCAACTATACTGAGCTCCCTCTGTCTACAGCCATGGTATTCAAATGTTCCTAATGCCGAGTCCCCACTGGACTACAAATATTGTTACCAGGTCTCCCAAGATGCCATACCTGCTTATACTTTCTATTAAAAGCAGTCACCACACTCCTTTTTTTGAAGAGCCCCATACCCCCTCCTGGACATACTTTTGGGCCCCCTAGGGGGGCTATCCCACAATTTGAAGACCACTGGTCTACAATAACTTGGCCCCCTAGCCATGTCAATGGCATCAAAACACCATTTGTTATGCAGCACTCTGGTGTGAGGCTAGGCCTTTTGGGGATTGGTGTGCCCTTTGATTCCTGTTTCTCAGCTTATTTCCTGCTGGGAGACTGTCCTGCTGCAGAGAGGTGTTACCAGACCTCAGATAGGATCAAAAGGAGAGACCCAGCCATTTAGTCTGTGTATAAGCACAATAGACTGTTAGATATAGGATGGCGACATACTCACATGCTTTTTTCATGTGACACTTGTATTTCATCATATAATTTACGGTACACAAAGCAAAATAGGTTTTTCTCACATCATATGTTCAATTACATGCTCCCTTTCAATTCCTCCATCGCTCACATGCACTCATCCATTCACACAAGAACCCTATTTCTCTATGTTAATTAACCATCTGACACAAAATATTTACAAATTATATCTAACACCCATCTCCAGTACAGGTGGGTCTATCTGTGTAACCCACAGATGGTGTTTTGGTCGACACGTGTTTTGGTCAGTTGTATCGGTCTTTCAATTTGCAGCCCTATGTTGACCCAACCTTCATCAGGATGGAAGCTATGTGCCTGGCTATTTGCCTGGCTTCTGGGAAGACGGAGTGAGAGACATCATCTCCAAATACAAATATTGGGGGTAGTACAACACATTTGGGCCAATGTCCCGAAACTGCAGAACCAATGAAATCTCTTCTGGCCTGCACAGCTAAATATAACTGCAGTTAAATCTGGCACAATCTTCCATTTGCAGTAATCTGCAGAGTAATCGATATATACTCCTATTTCATGATTCCAGGAGTCTCAGCTTCCTGTTACTTCTCATCATCTTAGCGCTCCATTGCGCATTTGCCAGTGGAAATCAGGAGACGCCTCAAAAAGTGTCTGTTGCCAAAGCTCCCAGTATGAGGCTGTATCGCTGGGAAGAACACATCTATTGTGCTAGTTAGGACTCTGTTTAGTCTCAGAAGATCACAATCAAAATTGTGGGTGGTCCAGGCTGTCTGACCAGAACACAAAAAATACTTCCCAAACTGGCCTGGGTTAAGAGTGCTGACATATGTACGATATCAATCTGATGTGGCTTCTTATAGTATGTGAATTACTATCCACCATAATCTAAACCTAAGTATGGTATTATATCTAAAGAGTGGTCCCTCATGACTATGTGGTTTTGGAACAGAAGTGTAGACCTTAAATGGAGCCTCTTTGCTAAAGTGACAAGCCTTTTCCAGCAGCAGGCAATGGGCACCTGTTACCCAGGTACCTGTGCTGTGCCACTGGACAGCAGGCTTTGCAGATCAGGAAACTGATCCAACAAGGCACAGGTGTACACTATGTTTTTTACATGGAGCTTTTGAAAAGGGGGATCCGGTTAACAGACCCCATTCCTGTGATGGAATTACCTGCATCATTTTATTGATTATTAAAAATCAGGTAAGACAGGGCAATCAATCACAAGTACACACAACATACGATTCAAGTAGTAACCCCTGCTTCACTTACACACATTATATGGAACACTCTTTGCTATGAAATACGGCAGACCCAGTACACCTGATCAGTTTCATCAGACTTTACAGAACTGCATAGGTCACCATACATCTCTGTTGAATCTAGCAGGACAACAGTATTTCAAAGATGAGTCATGTGTACAACCTACACCTCATGGTCATTACATGCACAGATAAACCTGGAAACCAATCTTGTATAGTGCATGTTTGCTGTCAATGACACTTGAAATGTGTGTCAGTACCGCTTTCTATTAAGCCTTTTCTATGCATTGGTAACTGCCACTGCCAAAGCCTTAATGGAAACACGCCCCGCCTGTGCATGTCCATGATAAAAAAACAATCTCTGTCAATGTTGTTTTCCAACACGCCATAGAAGAAGAGTGTGCCATAAAAAGATCAACAGAATATCAACAAGTGCATGGTAAAAAAGCACTGCTGCTGCCACCCAAATATTGTCTCTTTCACACAAAACAGCTTTCCTTAATCTTCTGTTGTCTGCTGGGTGTTTTGGGTGTTTTTAGACAAAATACAGAAATTGGACATGCATTCTTCTATTACAGGGTGACTCTTGTGTAGATTGAGGAATATGAGGAGTGCTCGAGGGAATAGGCTGCCACTCAGAGAGATGTAAAATGAATAGCATTTACTTGGAGAGAGGTAGACATTGATATGGGATTTAGTTTAGCGAGATAAACACGTAAATAGGTTTTAGTAGAGAGAGATGTAGACCATTAGATTTAGATATAGCTGCGGTAGAAGTAGAATAGTGGAATTGGATAGGGTAATTTCTTTGGGTGGGCAAATAAGTATCCAATGATTGCATTGAAACTTTAGAAGCAGTGGGAGGTTAGTTTCAGTGGCTGTAAACTAGTGATCTTTTTCTGTGTCCAACACAAATGCGTTGCTTGTGAAGTTGAAACTGAAACATTTTAAGATACTTTTTTAGCAAGAGAGTGCATTCCGTGTTTGTAATTAAGACCATAGAAAGAAACAAGTAGCTTAGAAAGTAAGTCATATAATTCTTGGTAGGAAGAAGGAGATTGTATGCATTGGCACAAAATCAGTCCATTATCTTGATTATAGTGAGAAAAAAATGCTTGATGCTTGTGAGAACGATTCATATAATTGTATGCAGGAGATGTGTACATCTGACAACTTGAAATGAGTTGCCATCTTTTTGTCATGAGAACAAAATTGTTTTCCCTTGAAAAATTGTGACTTGAAACACATCTAAACTATTTTGTAACAAACAAGTGGGTTTAGTGGCTTTGGATGAGGGTGTCTCATTTTGGGGCGGCACAAAGTTCTAAGTGCAGAGAGAGAAAAAAAAACATGTATAATTCGTTGTAGTTTAATTCAGTGTTACATCTTTATTTGAGGAGGAATTAGTAGTTCCATTCAAAGAAAAATGGCATGGATCTATTTGGAGTAAGGAGAGGTCATTCAGTCATTATAACTGAGAAAACTGGGACCAACTTTGGTGCCACTTTTCTGTTGTCCCACATGATTCAACATCATACACATGAGGGATATGAAAACACAAAACCTCAACTGCAGCCCCACCCCACTGTAAACGAATCTCCATGCCTACTTGGCTACTCCATGCCTACTCCGCTCCCACTGACAAAACAGAAAACTTTGCTGCTGCCCCAAAATTGATTAAGCCACCAAGCCCCAGTTCTGCTTCTTTCGGTGCCACTATCACTAAGTGAAAGTCTAGTGTACAGGATGGCAGAGCGACCTCTGATGGGCCCATGGGATCAGAGCTCACCCTCAAGTACTTTAAGACGAGATAGCTGCACCTTGAGGAGGATGGGGTGCATGATTCTCTTACTCCAACACCAGTCAATAAGGACAACTCAATGGTTTGGCAAAGGAAAGTCAGTTTAATGACAACTACAAAAAATGGGGAAACAATGGAAATCAACATTGATGCGATCGCTCGTCTCGCTTCAACTCCCAAAATCTTCATTCAGACAGCAATAGTTATAGAAAATTTTCGTCATCGTTGACGTGTTACAATCAAAGTTTGTCATGCAATTCTATTGGTCGGAAAAGGTAACTTAAGTATAGGTGCTATATCTGTATATGGTAACAGAGTGTGAGGATTGGATAACTATTATCGGGTGGGCGTCTATGCCCATCCCTCTACATCACTTGTGATAGACGTCACTACAAGTACGATGTCTCATTGGGTCTACTAGCTATAGGACCCTAGATTATTTGGTCCATTGAGATTGGGTAGGTTACACCCCTAGACATAAATCTCCACTTTAATTAGCAGCATGCAGAATGGACACCCAGAGGCGGTGTGCCCCAAGATTCACCCTGCCTCCCTTCCATCAATCAGTACCTTAGGGCTATGTGTCAATTAGTTGGCTGAGGATGACCTCGAAACTGTAGCTTCTTATCAGGAAAAGTTATGGCATCCTCAGGTTCTGGGTGAAATCAGACATTGGTGCCTCTTCGCACTTGGCTGGTCATGTGTTAGTTCACCATGAATCTGCTACATTTTCCTTCTTTTTGTGTAGTTGATTCCTCTTCAGCCTTGCTACCTGCCTGGGCCGCCTTATCTCAACCTTCACGGGGCAGGCTGCTACGCTCCTAAATTTCGATTCTTCGAAGTTGCTGCTCTCTTCCCTTCCTGGAGTTGACCTCGAATTCCCAGGCATGAGCTGTTTCTTGCTCAGTTTCGATTCCATCGTTCTTTCTAGCTGTGGCTGGAATATGAATCTGGGCCTGTTTGACCCCTAGCAGCCTGGGCTTAATTCTGCTTTTGTAAAATGGAGTCACACTTGTATAATGTGCTTCGTTGAGGTAGATATATAGTTGGCGTTTTGCCGCTCTATTCTTCTACTAAGCTTAGCAGGCCGTACTGTTTTCTTAGCTTCTTGTGTTCCAAGCCTATTTACAGGCGTTTAGCCAGTTGCATGTTTTCATCCTTCTTTCATGGTTACGATCTTTGTGTTGCAACATTGTTTCTTCTTTTAAGTCCATTACTCCATTATTCCTTATATTTCGTCTTTACTTGTCGTTCTTTGCTTGTCGTTTCGTTCATTAGTACGCCTGTCAAGGCCCTTGTGTCGTCATCATTCACCTTCCATTAAGGCCCTTTTGGTCTCTCAGGGGACAGTTTGCAAGTAATCTTCATTTCGTGTCAACTGCTGGTACGGTTGTCTCAACGGGTACTGTGCTGCCCACGGTTGTCTGGTTATAGGCACATCAACAGGTATTGCTCTTCTGATGGGCACTGGGCAGAGCCCTAGCGCTGCTCTCTGTTGCTTTATTTGCTCCTCATACGTAACATATCTTGGTGAGTGTGTTCCGGGTGTCTCAAAATGGGTGGCTGGGGTGCAGGGCATATCTGGAACCTCCTCTACACTAGTGTGATGGAGGAATATGAGGGTTAACAAATACATTATAGCTTGCATGTTATAGTTTGATAGCTTGCCACTAACCTGGCACTAGTGTTGTCTATGGCCTTTCATTGGGAACATGTGTTGAACACCATTGTTTCCATTGGTTTGTGAGTAAAGATGATTATAGCTTGGACATGTGAAAAAGTGAACATATTATTGACTATATGGCTGCACATACCCTTTCCTTCCCCAACTATCCACAGGAATGGCCATTCATAAGTAATCATAGAGGACATGAAGTTCTGACCACAGTGAGTATGCGTGGATTTGAAGGCAACCATTATAGGAAAGATGAATCGGAAGATTGCAGCAGGCAGAGGGGTGTTGTTGCGATAGGAACTGCCAAGACAGAGCTGTGCTTTCTTGCGACTGACAATAGATCAGATATCCTTGCTGATCTACAAATCAGCGAGGCAATTTATGTTACCTGCTTTACGCCTTGTGGTGACACATTTCATCAGCCTTTTCCAGCATGTGAAGGACATTATTGACACAGAAGATCAGCTCTGAGTTCAACAGGCCCTACATTGCAAGACATGTTGTGGACCAAATGCATGAAGTTGAAAAAGCAGAACTTCAAGACCACATCACCACCCACATCACCACCCTCAGTTCAGTCATGTTGAAGCTGCTATGGAAACAATGCAATGTCATCACTGTTTTTTGTAACAGCCACAGCTGCACCTAAGATGCCAACACAGTGGCTGCTGAAATCTAAAGTTATTCATCTGCTGGCGTCTTTTAAGTAGCCCATGAAAATATAAGCATTCACAGTCACCTTCCCACATGAGTTACTTCCACTGGTGCACAAGCTAGGACACAATATGTCCAACAACATGGGTTCTAACAATTGGAGTGGCAATGTGGATGCAGCACACATGATTATGGATGTGATCTAAACCTTGCACTTAGAAACATGCATAGCCTCATGGTAAGCACAACATGTCATCCTAACCTCATTAATCGACCCTATTTCTTAAATGGGGGTGTGTTTCAGCTGTATGAACAAACTCTGAATGAGAACGAAGAAACAAAAATACTGCTATGATAGGCAATGAAGCACGGATCCAGCAAGTTGAAAATGAATTACATAAATAACGGATTAAGATATAAAGTAAGAAAACACTCTCCTCAACACAGCGCCAGAGATGTCAAGAATATGGTCTTATTCATCATAAGGAAGTTCATTGTTCTTGTCAACAACACAACCTGACCTTCTAGGGTGATCACTCTTGAATATAATAAGATACACCCAATAATCCTGTGAGATAAACTCCATACTGACCTGTGAATCATCAATGTGTAAGGGTTTACAATGCATATCTTCTTAATGCATCTAACACAAGTAGGGCTGATGAGTCACTGCAGTACTGTTTCAGAAAGAAGATGGACCTGGCCAGCACTACCCTGAACATTTACAATAGAATCATTTTAGTGCTACCACTGATAGTGTATCTGACCTAGTTGATAACGTTCTGTACCCAATGTTCAGCAATTTGCATGCATTCAAATGACTCAGCATTACGTTGAGGACGTCTATGGTAAGACATCTAGCCACAGTCAATACGTCTGCTCTGATGATGAAGCAGGGTTGTGTGTAGGGTTTGTGATTGAGAATTTGATTACTAGAGTGACTGTTTGCTAGTGGGGGAGCTCTGACCATTATATTGTGATGAGATGCCATACCCACTTGTGCAATTACTGTTCTGTTCTTACGTCATTCTCTTGCCGTTTTAAGACAACTGTAGAGAGAGGGTGAGGGGGGGTGTCTTTACCTTTAGAAAGGCCCAAAAGCCAAAAATAAGATCATTTTCCTGGTTCTGCTCACTTCCTGAGAGTTGGCAATATGACAATCCTTTTGCTTCTCCTGCTACCTAAAATACTCCAGCATGAGTACTGTTAGGGCCTGATTCTTAGAGCATTTTACAATGGGATTTTTCCATTACAAAACCCTTCTGTGACTCAGGCCCGTTGTGTTCTCCACGCTGCTTGAGACCTGCCACCATGCAGATTATGTGGGTTTACCCAGCTATCTGAACTATCAATAAGAACATTTATCAGGATCTCCACTGTACATGAAGAATGCCAATATGATCACTTTCAAGGTCTGCCAATTGCTGGGAGGCTGCCAAAATACGGATTTGTAGGGTTCTCCCTAAGTATGAGTGCTGTAGACAGGCAGGGGCATTTGTCTAGTTAGGGGATAGTGAAGGACTGTCTTGTAAGCCAGGTTCGAATATTTTGAAATTGATAATAAAGCATAGCTAGAGCAAGGGAATTGTAGTCGGAATTTGGGGCCTGGAATTCGGGAAAGGAGCACAGTTTTTATGGCTAGAGGGGGGAGCACATACACTGAAGCATTCTTAGACACCTGTTAATTATATACGTCTGGGTGAACATGGCAAGAGCACTCGTCGGTGCCCTTTAATTTTGTAGAGGGATGAAAGAACACGTAAAACATTTAAAGAGACACGTTATTTTTGGAGATGGATGAATGCCCACCTATGCAGTCTTAGTCACATGTTTATTTTGTAAATTGTGGAAAGCATTCCAAAAGCATTATTAGGAACACTGTATTTTTGTAGATAGTAGAAATCACACCAAAGCATTATTAGCCAAGCGAACATTAATTGTGTAGGTGGGAAGAGAGCACACTAATAATTCTTGGATGCCAAATCATTCTTAGGTAGGTGTTCTTTTTGCATTTGGTTATAGCCGAGGATATAATTTTTAGGCATGCACAATTTTTGTAGGTCGGGAGAGAGAATGGCAATTAATTCTTAGACACACTACATTTTACAGGCAGGAGACAGCATGCAAACAAATCAAAGGTGCATGTACTATTAGTAGGTCGGAAGAGAGGATGCCAAAGGATTCTTAGTCACATGTTCATTTTATAGGTGGAGGAGAACGCATGCTATATAATTCTTATTCACACATTCATTCTAAAGGCCAAGCAGAGACCATGTGAAAGCATTCTTAGGCAAACATTATACTTGTAGGTGGGAAAAGAACATTTATTCCAAAACATTCTTAGTCACCTATTCATTGTAAAGGCTGAGGAGAGTATGCCAAGTCATTCTTAGTCACATATTTTTTTTTTTTTTTGTAGTCAGAGGAGAGAATGCCAAAGCATTTTCAAGCAGACATCATTGTGGTAGGTTTGTAAGAGCACACGCCAACACATTCTAATGCCAATTGTTTAGGTCAGAAAATCGAATGCCAAAGCATTCTGATATTATTGTTTTATTTGTATTGTGGTCATGGCTGTTGACACAAGAAACTTACACACAGTACACAAAAAAGACATATCAAAACGTAAAAACACATCAAAACGTAAAAACATTCCAGACAGATCAATACATTTAACGTCTGATATGATCTGATGCCTCCTAAAAAGAATTGAAAAACACAGTTAAACAAATATCATATATACAATGTAAAACTGCTAAACATATTGAAACTTGAGTTCCTGACAGTATCTGCAACCAAACATCTGTTGGATTGAAGATCCTCCTATCAACAACAAAGTTGAAGACATGATTGATCCTCAAAGATCTAGTGCTTGGACATAGCAGGATTAGATGAAACAAAGATTATACCGTTCCTCTTGCCTGCACAATCTGCAGTTTCTTTTAACCCTGTCCAGACCCTATCTTTCACCTACAACTTCAAAGTGGGTTGACGATTTAAATGAAATTGTAAGAACTTGTTCCCCACATGGTTGCATGGAGCCTTTGTAAATAGGATTCAGTAACAAAAAGCAGTTTAGGAATTCTTGCTATGTCAATGAACAACACATTTCTTGAATCTAATACAATTGTGTAGAACCAATCTCTCTCTTCCAGTGCACGCTTAACTCTCCCTGGATCAGTAATCAATATGGGCGATTTAAGTTTATAAGTTTATCCTGGGCTTCAACAACCCAGAGCGAAAAACCAAATCTTACAATGCTCTGGTCCAATGCGCTTAGGTTACTGAATAATGAATTTGCCTGTGGGACTTTAATTTTGTCACAGAAGCTCAAGACTTTCCAATCAATTACCGTCTTCATAGAATTTAGGCCAATTTCAAGCTTAATCATGACAGCCGGGACTCCCCTAGGGAGACTCAAGGCATTATGCCAGAGAAGACCCTCCAGTATATTACATTTGGGATGGGTAAAAGATCGTATAAATCTTTATCATATAAAAGGGAAGGTAGAATGTTAACCCTGTAATAGGTCATTTCTGGTGTTAAGAAAAATGTACCTAATTTATAGATTATACGCCTTAACTAGACCGAGAAAACTCTGCACTTCCTTTTTAGATGGGCCAAGCTCACAGTCTTAAATCCACCACTATAGATAGTGAAGCACAGATATACATACCTATCTGCTCTACCTAGAGCAGTCCTCTTGATCCTCCACATGTTAGACAGGCGATTCTTTCTCCTGGAGTTTTGTACCAAGATCTTCGTTTTGGTAGCATTTATCCCCAGCCCATGAGCATCCATGAACAGGGATAATTTGTGTAGGGAGTGATACAAACAGACCGGGGTCTGATCCAGAATGACTAAGTCATCTGTATTAAGTAAATACAGAAAAGACTGAGACCCTAACCCAGGGATGAGGAACCAACCCCTGACAACCATCAGCCCAGGTCTGAATGATTACGGTTAAAGAGTGTCAGAGCCAACACGCAACCCTGCTTTATTTCTCAGCTCTGACAATCCCCCCAGCTTTCAGACGGACCTGAACACTCGTGTCCGTCTGTAGGGAAACAGGAATTTCCAACAGATCATTTGGAATACCCTGAGCTTTGAGTTTCCTCCAGAGAATACCTATGTACACATTGTCAAAGGCTGCAGTTAGATCTACGAAGCAGATATAAAGGTGTTTTTATTGAAAGTTACTGTCCTGCAACAACATGGAAAGAGTAAACCCATTTACAGATGTAGCTACACCACGTTGAAAGCCTGGCTGATTCGGGTCCAGGCAGTTTATGCCATTTTATAGTCAGAGGAGAGAGGAGAGAAATCACCACATCATTCCTAGGCACACCCTATTTCTGTAGGTGGCTAGACTACATGCCAAGTGCTTCTTAGTCACACATTCAGTTTTATTAGTTGAGGAGAGCATACCAAATCATTGTTAGGCACACATCCTAAAAGTAGTATGAAGCGAGCAAACCAAATCCTTCTTAGTCACAGGTAATTTTAAAGGCTGAGGAGAGAGCATGCCAAAACGAGGTTAGGCACACACCATGTTTTAGATTTGAAGAGAGCCTGAAAAATATTTCTTAATACCATATTCTGTTTATAGGGGGAAGCGAGTGCATGCCAAAGCATTCTTAGGCACACATTATTTATATAGAAAGAGGTGAGAGCATACCAAAGCATTTTAGGCATACTTTATATTTATAGGTGGCAAGAGAGCATGGCAAAGTATTCTAAGCCATATGTTCATTCTATTGGCAAAGGAGAGAGCACACCAAAGCATTCTTAGACACAATTTCATTTTGCAGGTGTGAAGAGAACGCCAAAGCATTCTTGGTTACATTTTCAGTTTTATAGAAAAAAAGAGGTGAGCACACCAAAACATTCTTAGTAACGTGATTTTTTAGGCGGAAGAGCGAGCATGTGCAAAAAATCTTGGGTTCATGACATTTTTGTAGATAGGAAGAGAACATACCAAAGCATTCTTAATCGAACACAGAAAAAAATGCAAAGCCAGCAAAAATGGAATTGGTGGTGAATTTTGCCATATTGGTTTCGCCTGTGCTAATTTCGACAAACCCTAAACACCAGAGGGAGGGGCCTTTAGGGCCTGTCTGAGCTCTCAAAAACAGTCTGGTGTGTGGTTACTTCACAGCTCAAAATCAACAAACATATATTTCATCCTGCTAGGTATGCAAAAATAGTGTTCGCGAGGGAAGCAGACAACCAATTTGCGCGCCTTCTTCTCTGTGTGCTCACAAGAGATGGCATTGTCCACATGTATGACTACTGGAAAAGGCAACAGGCCGGTATCTGTGCGGCATTTCCATCTGGTATGGGTGTGAAATCTCTCATTTTTGGGGTATTTCTTAAATAATACATATATGCAAGTAATCCAACCCCAGAATAGGGAGTCTGCTTTTCAGATGCTCCTTTCAGAAGCACCATGCCAAAATCATAGTGACACCAGTGCCCTGCTGCATCCGTCCCTTGATTTTCTGCGGCTGCTCTCGGGTAGCATAGCGGGTTCAAAGGTAAGATCACAGGAGCAAAGTCTAAAGGTTGCTTTTAAATCTGCACCTCCTATTCCATAATAGTTTTCTTAAACTAACACTGGGTGGCAGAACTATCTTGAAATATAAGCAATGCCTAGGGCTGGTATGGCGGTTTGGTAGTTCTGATAAATAATGAAGTCACATTTGTTTTATAGCATACACATGTCAACACTATCTTTTATCTGTTAGGCCTACATCTGATGCTAACCCCAGGATATCTGCATAGCCGAACCTATTGTGCCTCATAATTTGAACTTGCGTCTGTTTGCCGATAATTGCTACCACCCTTAGCACATATGTATTGCCTAATTTTGCACCTACTTGCTTGTGCCTTCAGATTTGCCTCATACATGACATTCTAGCTTTGCAGCGTTAGGCTCAATCCTACATTCAGTGGCTGCCCCTTGGATTATTGGCCTAAGTGTCCTCCCCGAACCTAGGCGTTGCCTAACCCTGCCCATGTACTATAGATGCTGCCACACTGCACCCTGTGCTGCACCCTAGGTTCACTAACAGACTACATCTGACTGGTGGTTTGCCTCACGGTCGCTAACAGACCACATTTAATTAGTGTTGCCCCTGATGGTCGCCAATAGACCACATTTGATGTGTGCTGTGCCTGATGGTCGCTAATAGGCCACATTTGATATGTGTTGTGCCTCATGGTCGCTAATAGACCACATTTGATTTGTGTTGTGCCTTATGGTCGCTAATAGGCCACATTTGATATGTGTTGTGCCTCATGGTCGCTAATAGACCACATTTTATTTGTGTTGTGCCTTATGGTCGCTAATAGGCCACATTTGATATGTGTTGTGCCTATGGTCGCCTATAGACCACTTTTGATATGTGCTGTGCCTTATGGTCGCTAATAGACCACATTTGATTTGTGTTATGTCCTAGCCTCACACGTTATGTACTATAGTCACTGTCTGATTGCCTTATCTAAGTGCCCTCAGTCTCGGCATTTGAGCCTCCCCTGCTAGGTAATATAGTCACTGTTTGATTGCCATAGCTAGGTGCCCTCAGTCTCGGTATTTTAGCCTACCATGCTATGTATTATAGTCACTTTTTGATTGCCACATCTAGGTGCCCTCAGTCTCCATATCTTAGCCCTGTTGGAACAGGCGTATTTAGGTATCTCCCATGCTATGTACTCTAGACACTGCCCATTTGTGCCTCATATACTTGTGCCCCTACTAGTGAATGGTGCCTAGACCTTACAGATCTAACCTCACAGTTACCGACATTAATACCTTGACTGCCAGTTATCCTAGTCCACACACACCAAGTGGCATTGCTAGCTAACAGGAATAGCTTCGTACTATGTCTAGCTCACTCAACATTTACTTTCTAATGATCATGGCCATACTGCACGCCTCCCCTAAGAACAGCCACATGAAGTTCGCCCTTGCAAGCTAGCTTTCGTGGCTCCTCTCCTACTTACTACACCCAAGATACCCAACTACCTTGGCCACATCAGCCCTGTGCACCAGGCTATGCCAGGCCAACTAGTCTACACCTCTCAGCCTACCCCAACTCACAAGAGAAACCTTAAATTACGCATCAGACTTAATAAACTCTATGAACCTCTTAGAAGATCCCTCCCCACTATAAAACGCACAACGAAAGACCAACACATTAGAATATGCACTGTACCCCCTCAATCCTCCCCATCAGTGAATACAAATATGCTTAAGACAAATACCAACTCATCCAACTCTGCCATAACCAAAATGGACCTTAAAGGAGACTCCCTCAAGGGAGCACTCCTTAATGTAAGATCCCTAGTGGCACACGCCATTGACCTAACTGATTTAATCACAGAAGCCAATCTGGACTTTATTGCTATAACTGAGACCTGGCTACAAAATGCGGCAGGCCCATCGCTCACGTTGGCCATTCCTGATGGTTACACCATTTCTAGGCAGGACCGAGAAGGCTCCCGCGGAGGTGGAATCTCCATTATATCCAAAATAAACTTATCACTATGCCTAATCCCTACCACAACTATGCAATCCTGTGAAACTCTCACTGCCAAAATTCCCATAAACAACACCCAAACTCTTTCAATTCACCTAATTTACAGACCACCGGGTCCACTTGGAACCTACGAGGAGGACCTGCACATCCTTCTGTCCACCAATACCAAAACTACCTCCCAATTGCTGATATTAGGGGACATTAACCTTGGCTTCAATGACCAAACAGATGCCCATGCTTCCACTATTGCCAATACCCTTCACACTTTAGGACTTACCCAAAAAGTTAGCACCCCCACACATGCAAAGGGTAGAATACTTGACTTGATCGCTGATTCCAACTGCTCAGCCACAGTATCTTCTATTACGCCCCCCTCCTGGACAGACCACTCCTTGGTGTCCTTTAATTTACTAACTACCAAACCACCCAGCCCTGACCCACAGGTAGCTCCACCATGCCCTACAAGAAACAAAAAGAATATTACAGCAGATAATATTATTCCCCTGATCCTTTCTACCTTAAATGCACTGCCAGACAACCTCGACCCTAGTGCATTGGTCAACGAATTCAACAACATCATGCGCACCACTATGGACAAAGTCGCCCCTCTCAAAATGCGAACAAGCAAACCGAAGGCACATTTAAACAAGTGGTTCACGCCAGAACTTAAGGCCTTCCGCCTAAACAAAAGAAAATGTGAATCCGACTGGAAACTATGTCCAACCAAAGAGAATAAAGCGAATTTAACTAATATCTCTCGGCATTATAAAAATGAAATCTGTCTAGCGAAACGTAACTCCTACAATGTTCGCATTGCCAATGCCAACTCAAGTATGAAGGAGCTCTTCTCCATCTTGAAAGAACTTGAGTCCCCCATTGCCACACCAGATACCTGCATTAAAGACCAGACCTGGTGCACAGACATCCAAACAGCCATAGCAAATAAAATCACCACACTGCAAAACAAAATCCAACTAAAAAAAGATTCCCTAAACATCACAAACAAGCCGCCACCTAACACCACTATCGACGACCCAACAAACAAATTCTCCTTCACTAAAACTACCATCTTAGAGGTAGAGAAAATCATCCTCTCCCTCAAACCGTCAAACTGCAAAGGTGACATCTGCCCAGCACAAATAATAAAATACTCTGCCAGAGACCTTTCACCGTTCATCTCAAAATTGATCAACACCTCCTTCGCCACAGGTAATATCCCGGCGAACCTAAAACAATCATGGGTGCTCCCACTTCTTCAAGAAGCAGACACTTGACCCCCTCATCCCCACTAATTATCGGCCCATCACTACTGTACCCTTCTTACTGAAGATACTAGACAAGGTTGCCTATACACAAATTCAAAGACATCTTGAATTAAACAATCTACTGGGAGCCAGACAATTTGGTTTCCGTCCACTCCATGGTACTGAAACTGCACTCATTGATCTAAAGACCCATATAGACGAACTGAGAGATCAAGGTAAGACGGCACTCCTCCTCTTACTTGATCTCTCAGCTGCTTTCAATCTGATGGATCACAAGGTCCTCTGCAAACACTTGGACACTGCTGCACACTTCTCCACGCATGCCACCAAATGGATTGAATCCTTTCTGAGTGAGAGAACAATGAGAGTCTTCTCCCCCTTGGCAGCAGCCGACCCTCTTCCAATCACGTGCAGCGTCCGTCAAGGCTCCTGTGTCTCACCAACCCTGTACAACATATTCAATAAACCCCTCTTCAATGATCTGGACCTTCTAGGTATCACCTACACTAACTATGCAGATGATACACACATTCTCCTCCCGCTTTCTGGGGATCACAGCGAGGACAGGGAGTTGGTGAATAGGGTGTACCTCATTATTCAGGCATGGATGGCATCACATGGCCTCTGCCTGAATGATGATAAGACTGAGCTGATCATTCTGGGTGCGCAGGCCAATATCAACAAACTAGGCAAGGACTATTCCACGTTTCACATAGATGGCAATAGCATCAAGGTTTCGAGTGAAGTAAAAACACTAGGCTTCTATCTCGACTCCACCATGTCTTTTGCCAAACAAGTCAACTCATTAGCTTCCACGACAGCCTATACCTGCAAATTAATAAGAGCAGGTAAACCTTTCTTATCTAATAACAGTTGCATGATCCTAGCCTTAATACTATCATGACTCGATTATTGCAATGCCCTTTACAGTGGCGCTAACAAAACTATCACCAAAAGGCTATAAATCCTACAAAATAAAGCCCTTAGAGCCGCCTTAGGCATAAACAAAAGGGAACATATCTTCTCCACTAGACAACAATACAAAATGGCTCTCCACCTACAATAAAATTGACCTAAAAATGCTCTCTTGACGCACAAAGCCCTCAATAACGCTGCCCCCATTTACCTGATGGACAAGATAAAAAGACAAATCTCTAGTAGACCTACAAGAACTCCCAACTGTCTGGAAATTCCAAGATTTAAACTTGCCAAAATTGGCGGCACAAGCTTCCCTGTGCTAGCCGCTAAATGGTGGAATGCCCTGCCACACAACCTTAGATCAGACCAACCTTTCCCTCACTTTAGAACAAATCTTATCAAACACCTCAATGACAACAACATGTAAGGTTTGAAATACCTTAATTTGTGTTATGTTACTTATCTGAATGTATAGATGTACCATCAAAGATTTATCACTATTTTAAATTTTAATTATGCAACATTGTAAATTGCTGTAACACTGTAATTTCTATGCAACATTGTAAGCCTTGTATATTCTGTTCACTGTGCCCGGTTACCCTTGGTTCTGGGGCGCAATACAAATAAATAAACAAACAAACAAACTGTGAGAGCAGGCCAGCAGTAGAAGAGCTCTGTGTATTGTAGCCAGACTGCCATCTCTGCTTCGTCACCTAGACAATGAGCACGAATACCAACCCTGGTTTGGTAGATTGTGAGGTCAGGAAACACCTCTATTCAACCCAGAAACCATGCAGAAGAGCATTCCTCAGAACTGCCTCACACCAGGGTGTTCCATATCAAAGAGCCTTTGAAGCTGCTGGCTTGGGAAAAGGGTGGACAGCCAAGATAGAGTAGAAAAGAAGGAAGGACGGATTCCTCAATTTCTGGTTTTAAGTGGGATGCCCTTTCTTTCATGTCTCCTATACATCCTGCAAATCAAAGCTCATTGTGTATGTTACCAGAAGGCACATGTCATTTGCTATCTTTATAGGGGTTGGACTCCTTAAAGAAGGCTTGCTTTTTTGCAATCCTGGTTGTCCTTTATAAGGAAGGCATCTCCCACTCCTTTGAGTCAAGGACCTCGGCCAGAATTCATTTGGACATCTGCTTTGAGAGCAGACCCTTCTGAAGTCCTTGGCCTGTTAGGTAAATATAGAGTGTCCCAAGGCAGAGGAACGATCTGAGCTCTACCCACCCACAGGGCATTATGGGGGTGAACTGCTTTTGTGCACCAGCCCTGTCCTCTCTACCAGCTGAATTGATCGATTGCACTATACAACATTGAACTATCATCAAACTGTGATTCAACCTAGTTGGAATGACTTTGGACCACCAGAAACTGTGATGCTGCCTTTGGAACGTCTTAGAACTTTTTAACCACTGAACTCGCTCCAATCTGCATCGTACCAAAGCTTGAACAACTAGCCTGCTGTTGTGAATGACGTTGATCTGCCACCCCTTCAAACAGTAATTTGCATCAGTATCTTAGCTTCAAACTGCCAAACCTCCACTCGAACCAGGTAGAAGGATGGTGTCACACATTAATTTGAACCAGTGGTTGCCAATATCTATAACTGGCTCAACCTTCAAACTAACCCTGGTGAACCATCCGAACTGCAACTCTCAATTGTTGCCTTTGAACTGAACTGAGTACCCGTTTCAAACTGATTCAATGCCAGCTCCCCCTGTGGACCAGCACCTGAACCTGGATTGACCCACATCTTCAGCATCCGGAATCTTGGTTTGATGCCAAAAACGGATAAAGGTGCTGTTGAGATGTCCCTGCACCTTTGCTCACTTTCTGGGCCCTAGAGACTGCTTGTGAACCTTTTTCAACCAAGACATATCCTTTTTTGTTGACATTGTAGTGATGTATTGCCTTTCATCTCTGCCACATAACCAATAGTCCTTGCATCATCTATGTACTACATTTTTTATGTTCTTTCCACAGGGGTGGGTATTTGGTTGTGTTTTCTTTTCGGACAGGTATTGCATATATTGTGTTTAATTAAAGTATGTTTTTGTTTCATAGGACCTTCATTGGACATTCCTCAGTTTTTCACAGTGGTATTAATGGTGTTTTGCTTGATACTGTGATCGCATTCATACCCCTTCTAGTACTACAGCCTTCCATTGGCCATTGGGGAAGGAGGCATATCACTTTGCAGTGCATGTTTTACTTTTATGATTGGGTTCACTGTTGGTTTGTTGAAGTGTGAGCCCTGAGTCGGTGGTTTAGCCACTACTCATCTCTTGCAGAGGAGTAGTTATTTCATTACAACCTCACACCATTCTATTACAGACAATTTACAATTTAGCACCACTATCCAGAACCATAATGCCAGAGAATCATTAAATTACACAACATTTGAAACACACTTCGGGAACACTCTCTTTGCCAGGTGTTCCTTTGGCATGCTGGAGACTTATTTCTCCCTGATTGAGCCAGCTCTGGGTTCCTGAAGCTTTTGAGTGTGTTAAAAAATACCACATTAAACAAGAAAAGCTCTGTCTCTTCAATGACAAACTGTGTGTCATGTGGCAGCAGTCAATGGGTCTAATGTTGTAGCTGCCATGAGGTAGGTCCAACAATGCATGTGCCATGCTTTGCCCATCTACCCCATCCTTTGGGGATACACGTCATAAGTCATTACCTGCCACTAGATGAGATATATATATATAGTGTGGCCGAAAAAATATGCACATACTTGAGCCTGTCCTATAGTAACCAAAATGTGTTACGAGAACTGTGCTCACACAATCTCCTCCCTTAAAGCTTAAAAGTGCAAAACCACCCTGGTGGAATTCAACCCTACATTTGTTGGAGAGGGTGCATGAACAGTTCAATGAAGTGACCAAAAACTGCAATAGCCAAAACCAGCAATTATAGGGTGTCTACTATTAGGGAGCAGGAAGAGCATCCCAAAGTCAGAGAACAACAGGCAAGTGCAGAACCTCACCACTGCAAAGTTTGGCATTGGACTATGCACACTATTCAGCTTCTGCGGGCACCACAATGAGTTTATAAGTAACAGAAAAAGCATACGGTACTATGGCACTCACTCCTTCTGCAGTTGTGCTTGCTATGTGCATCAGGGTTCTGATAATTCAGTGGGCCCACTGCAGACCATAAGGTTGAAGTACATATTCTTGACGCATGTCAATTGCAGTTTTGTGCACAATGTGGCAATCTGTGCTTGTTTAATTAGCTGTGTAAATGCTAACCTCTGCAGAGAGAACAAGTATTTATCATTACTCAATCTATTGTCTGTGACCACACGAGATGCCTCAAGAATACACATGTAAAATAGCTTACTTTCATGAAAATTAGCAATAGTCTTATCTTTGAGGATTTTAGTGCTTGATCTAACCAGGTCCAGAACTTGGGAGACCAAAGAAAATGTTCAGATTAAGTCAATGTGTGTTCCTTATGTTAAGGTGTACATGTTTCTTTCTTTAAATTGTTATCTTCAGATTCTCCTTCCTGTAAAGTGTCCTTAAAGTTGCAAATGTGCAGTGGCGTCTGTCTTCTCCTCCTGAGGTATCTGCTGGGGGATCATCTTTGAGACCTCCCCCTTGTGCTCCTTAGTCACTTGCAGCAGTGCCACCCCCTGCCCTCCTTCTCTCCATTCTCCCCTTATGCCACTGTGGATACCATTTCCTGGTGGTGATGCTGAGATACTACTACCTCCCACAAATGTCAATTTATTAATAGTGCTATGTGTGCTCCTGGAACTCCTGCTGTGGCCTTTTAACTAAAACACACATGTCCCTCTGATTGCTGATAGCCTACCCTTCAGTCACTGTTACCTCGAGCCTCAGCCACTGTCTCTTTCCTCTCAGACTGCATCCCCCACCTAGGTGACACTGATTACCAGGTTGATAAATAGTACAACTCCTACTCACCAACAGAGAGTACTTTCCCCTGGCACTCCCTGCGAACGAAATTACATGACACTGTGTATGCCGTAAGGCAACAGTATGCAATGAAAGGAAAGTGACACCGACAAACAACTGGATTCATGCAAGACTGACACAAACAGCTCAACAGTGTATGGGATGTCCCTATTGATGCCAATGGAATAATCCAAAATTGCCAACAAATGAGATGCACCAGGTACAGGAACAAACATGTATTGCAATACACTGCCAGGCATGGAATTATCTAACAGGCATTCAAATTCTAATGGAGAGAGTACATACATTCAGAAAGCAAAAGCAATGCATGTGTAACAATGCTCTCTATTATGATTAATATACATGATTTGAATTGCATTTACCTATTCTAAACGTGCCTGGCTAGTTAGCTCATTGTATGGTGATGTCATCTGGCTTCTCATGCATTCCAATTGGACAGAAGCATTAGACACATGTATCAGTAAATCCTCCTTTCTCATTGCCTGTTCCAGGGTGAGTTGAAGTGAAATGAAAAATGTAGACCAAACAGCCTAGTTACATATGACACACTACATTATAACAGTTGATTTTCTTTCCTCAAGGAACTTTACGCAGTTGGCACCAGCACTCTGCTTTAATCTTATGAACTGTATTTATCAGTGTACTTGGTAGCCTCACTCGATGAGAAGATTACTTTATCTGCATGATTTTATTTGTCCTGTATGTGACCTTATGTTTCGAGACTCTGCTGTTCACAAGCATTGCTTTTTGGCAATGGTGCTTATAGGCACATGCAGAAATGTTTGTACTTTATCATAATAGAGGCTGCGTTCAATATTATCTGCTGTCAATGTGATTCCATTATAGTAGTTGCAGGGTCTAAAGTAATTCTAGTGTGGGCCAGAGGTACTCCTGGGAGTTATGATTTTCCTTAACAGATCCCTATTACACTTGCATTAGCTCAACGTGAAAATATGAACAGCTACATTGACTGGGATTTCTATTTTAAACTGTTTAATGAATATCGAATCTGGGACACAAAAGATTTTATAATTGTAATTCATCATGTGGGGGGCAATGTGGCGCTATATCTGCCCTGGCTCTGTGATCATATTGTTTTGCGTTGTGCCATTGACTCTTGTCATCTCATAAATCTTATTTCCATAGTTCTGTATAAAAATGTGGCTTTGTTATAATTTATTGGGCACACGTGAAAACTCAAAAAGCTTGCGTCATTTTTGGCTAATCAATGTACAATGTCTTGTCTTCACCTACGGGGCTTTGTAACTCTCGTTTTAAGTTTTATGACTAACTCCTGGGAAAAAGCAATTTTGACTAATTTCTTTTTGCTCTATTAATTCCTGCGCAGCATCAGGCTTGTGCAATGTTGCAAACTTTGAATGTTACTTTTGAGTGAAAGTTTCTGACCCTTGCATTATACTGTGCGCAAATGGGGGAGGGTTCTTTCTAAGAGAGAAAGGCTGACTTAATTTGGAGTACTCATGTAATGTGTTTAGCTGATGGAAACTGGGGGCACTCCTTTATTGGCTAACTTTCTCAGCATACATTTTTGATGAATAAAGGTATTCATACTTACCTACTTCCCCTACAACAGGATACATCACTATTGATGAAAACATTCAAAATACCTACTCTTGGCCTCTTAACTTCCATTATAAATAACATGAAAGATTGCACTTCCGTATCATAGAATTACTTGTAAATCACAGCCACCACCAAAACAGGTATCTAGGTGTTGAACAGTCTGTGGGACTTGTCAACATCCTGAAAACACTGGGAGATTAATGGGGAAACAGAAAGGTCTTCAATATACATCTGATCTCCAAATGCCTACACAATAAGATGTACATCTGAAGTCAATTAGTACCAAGGTTTGACTGTCTGAAAAGGAAAGGAACGTACACCCCACTTGGCATATTTGTAGTTTGGAATAATGAGTAATCTAACAGTTGCTGATCTTGAGGTTCCCGTAGGTTTATAGTACACACATTGTTTATTCAAAAATAGGGGCCCCTGAAAAATGTTGGATGGGGCAGGCTCAAGACTCGGGACTTGCAGGACTTGAACACCTAGGAGAACTTAGGTAACTGCTCTCTCCTCTTGAACTTAAACGGCCCACAGGACCGCAGTAGCTGCAACCTGTCTATTCCTGAAAACAGCACAAAGCTATTTAACTTGCAGATTGCTAGTTTACAGCTGCCATGTCTAGGCTGGAGACATTTATATTTGCTGTTCATAGGCCTAAATTACACTTTGTTAAAACTACATGAACCAACGCTTTCATTATGTCTCTATGAAAACATACATGTTTTATGTTTTAATATAATGTAATACAATAGGTAAAGTTAAAAGTAGAGCAAACATTTTAGTAGGTATATCAAATATGTTTTTTGATTTCTAGTTTAACCACATTTTTGCTGAGCAAAATTGCAGCTGAAATGTCCCACCACATTCAGCCCTCCAGTAATCTGCTGGAAGGGTCGGGCGAGGTGTTCATTACTCTCAGAAAAGTACTGCCATATTTTTCATCAGGGTTTTGTACTGAATAAGACTTTCTATTTCTGAATAAAGTAGTGTGTGCATGCAGAGCAACATTTCTTAAACATGTCAGAGATAGTACGAGAATGTTTTTTCTCCCACAACTGTTCATTCTTTGAACTATCTTGGCGCAGCCATATGTCATACACCCTATTTGAAAATGTAACATGATTAATAGTAAGAATGTCTCAGCAACTAATCCAAACAATAGGGATTCATTTGTAAGCAAATCATACCTGGCTGATATGTCTAGCAATGTCGGTAGATGATGATCATTAAAATTACAACACACAGGGATTCCGAGCAAACAATGATGTTTACAACATCTATTTATTTAAATATATAAAGCGTGCATACGGCCCTGGGGTATCGTGGCACTGTTACAGTTTACTTGCTTAGGACATATGGTACAGTGGTATGGTACACTCAGGCATTAGTACATTCAGGCAGTGGTAATAACAGTTACAGGGTAATGACAGTGTACAAGATTGATACAGTAATGATACCTCACACAGGTCTAAGAGTTCAAGAAGTTACAGGGTGGCTGACTGTGCTTGGGGCATGGTTAATTGAAGAGCTTTGTTGTGAGCGCTCTGCGGAAGGCAGTGAGCAGGTCTGTTTCCTGAGAGCAGGGGGTAGTGCATTCCAGCTCTTGGACTCTAGGATGGGGAAGCTAGAGCCTCCTGCTTTGGATATTTCAAAGGTGAGGACAGACAGCTGGTTGCAATGCTGGGACCTCTTTTGTGTTTGTGTGAAGTGGCACAGTGAATAGTTTCTAATAGGTAGGGGGTAGCTGTGTGTGAGAGGCACGTGTGTGCGATGGAGAGTGGTTTGAAAAGAATACATGACCAATGTTATCATCAATTGAAGAGTTGGGAATTGAATAAGCATTGGCAAAGCCAATAGGTCTTGCTTTGCAAATATAGAGGTTAAGACTTGTTTTTGTCCTATCTGGCATTACAGAAAAAAGAGTGCCTTAAAAATTGAAAAGGCCAGTCCTTTTGTGTTGGCTAAAGCTCAATTAAAAATGAATCGCATACTTGGTAGAGGAATACACCAGACGTTTATTCGATGCTTACGTATGGACAGGTAGAATGGTTGGGTTTTCATGCAGCTGCTGTCTCTTGTGATGTGATGTGATGTGATATGATATGGTGTGGTAAGCCTCACTTGTATGCTTGTGATTTCAATAGAATGTAAAACACGTTGGCATTTCACACTAGCCAAACGTGGTGCATTGATTTTTGCACGGCACCACTATCTTGATGCTGAGCTGAGGAGCTATTCAAACCTCTTTTGAATTATATACATTGTTGTCCAGCATAAATAAAAAATGTCCCCAGTAGAAATACAATTTATTTTTTACAAAACACAGCACAATCTACCTGTTTACATAAATCCTCTTGATTGCAAATGTGGACTCATTTGGTAAAGGAGATAGCAATTGAGAGGGTTACAAACATTTCATGGCATCACATTCTAAAGTACAAACACATAAATTATGTTTTTCCCAATTATATTTAAACCCTTTTGTGACACAGGTCAAGAGACATGTTTGAGGAATTGTGTCAGCCCAGAAACATGTACTAAAGTCGATCGAGTATTTAATCTGTAAGGCGGACAGAGAGGAGCATTTGATAAATCTGGTTATTACTGCTCACAGAAAGCTGCTCATTCATCTGGGGCCTAACTTTATTCACAGGCATTCTGACAGAATATAATCACAAACCAAGTGCGGCAAAGTCAGACATTTCTAGCTGATTTAGCAAGATCAGGAGCTGGCGAAATAGGATTACAACTTCTCAGTTAAGGGATGTATTAATTTCTGTGCACCCAGATAAATTAAAGATTACGATGCGGTCGAGCGAGCCTGTCATCTGTATGCCATTGGTTTAATAGCCAAACTCCATGCATTTCGTTAGCGACTCAAGTCATTACAATCTGCTAACTATTTCGTTGGGCACATGAAATAGCTCTGTCGATTCAGACCAGATTGCTGCACAGATAATGCACAGCCTACATTCAAGCACTGCCCTGCCAATTGGCCCCAAATAGATTGATATATTAAACGTTGCATGGCTGCATTTTTAAGAGGCGTTTTCCAAGTAAAGAAACAACATTTTCAAAAAAGTTGTTTTTGTAGTCTAGTGTATGCCATTTTCTGAAACCAAATCACTGTAGCTAGTCTTGCACGAACCTGAGATTAGCAGTAAGATATATTATTGTTTTACCAAGCATCAATTGTCTGTGCTTCTATAAACTGTATAAGCTTCCATTTTGTTGTGTGTGCATGGTCAAAACAATAGTATGTCCATGCAATGGCTATGAAAATGTGGTTCGTGCTTCCACCATGCCTAGGAGAAACAACACAATCATGTTTTCAGACTTCCGCAAAAACATAGGTCGGTTTTCATGTGAAATTATTTTCAGAGTGCGCAGCCTTCTAGCTGGACAGAATTGGCCCCAGAACATCTGGAGCCATACGTTTTTGATGCCCCCATAGTATCAGATTGATAATTGGGTGATGCAGAAACCATATATATATAACACTAGAATTCATCCATATAATAAAAGGTCAAACAAAGATGTTATTGTTTCTCAGATTTTTTTTGAGTTTTTATTCTAAAGAATGGGGTCAAAAATGACACTTACAAATATACCTAGCATTTGCAATTGGTCATGTGTTCCAAAAGAGCTTTACCCAAAACGTCTAGGGTGTCACCTTCCACCTCGATCGTACTGTACCAGATTTTGAAAAAATCACAATAACATTGAAAGATGGAACACAGGCAGGATGGACTGAGGTTACTTGGTGGAAATAGTTGGCAATCGAATTATCTGTAGCACAGATAACAAATACTGCTGTGCAGATCTTGCTCCATGTGCTTTGACCTGATATTTCACATGAGCCTTCCAATAGGATGCATCCACTTCATCCCAATGAACACAGACAATATGTTGAATCAATGTGGATGTCTCAAAGCTTTGCAATAATTTGTGTGAAGGTCCCTTCTGCAAAACCTTACCACAGAAATTACACATGATCTCCTCAATCTCCTTTTTGCTGTATTGGTCCTTTAAGCAAAATGATCAGCTATGTTTTTTGTGCACATTGCTTCTTCCGCGGTGGTAAAGCTGAAGTCACCCACACCACCTCCTCATCACTGCTGGTCATAGTCATATTAAAATGCAGGACCATGGAGGAAAAATAAAAACTGTAAAAAAACACAACACAAAAAGGACTCTGCACTTAATTTAACATTTACATTTAAGAAATAAATAAAGATATAAAGCTAAATAACACAAACTGACAAGCTACAAATTACAAGACAAAGAACAAAGGCATAGGAACAATAAATGTAAACAAGGAATTGACGCATCAAAATACTACTTTCTAAAAGTTCCTGAAGGCTCACAATGAAGTTCACCAACAAAGAGACCAAAAGCAATGACAGAAAACATGAAAAGGGTGTTTGGGAGAGGTGTGTAAATTCAATTACATGATATAGCTAACCAAAATGTGTTTTTGCCCAATGCAATGACGTATTTGTGCACAAATGAAAGACCAATCACATCGCCCAATGAGTCGCTCATGCACGTGGCAATAGCTGCATCAGTGGAAGCATTGCACCTGTTTTAGTAAGGCATTATGGGCTAATGAGCCAATGACAAGCTGCGATGTATTGGTGCGGCCAAGCCCATGCAGTCTGATAAAACCTGTGTGTGTGAAATGAGCCAATAGGACGTCCTTCTACACGGCTACGCATCTTTGCACTTGATGTACCAGCCAATCATATCACGCACTAAGGCTCAGCGCCTACTTGCCGACACTTGATTTTTATCTGCATCAATGAACAATCCAGTCAAATGTTGCAAAGTATTGATGTGGGTATAACCATGCCATTTGACGAAACCCGACCATGCAAAATGAGCCAATAGGATGTCGACCTCCTTCAACGTGGCTACACATCTTTGTGCCTGATGCGCCAGTTAATCAGATCACGAGCTGTGGCTCCACAACTGCTAGACATGACTTTTATCTGCATCAACAAACAATCCAATCAAACATTGCGATGTATTGACACAGGCTCGCCCATGCCGTTTGACGTAACATTGCATGCAAAATTAGCCAATAGGATGTTGACCTCCTTCAATGCGGCCACGCATTTTCAGGCCTGATGTGCCAGCCAATCATATCACACACTGTGGCTCTGTTCCTGATTGTGACTCCTATATGTATCAACAAAATGTACAATCACACATAGCAAAGCGTCTTCTGTGAATGATGCCTTGCATGGGTACCCACATGAGGTGCCAAATTTGAGGATTGCAAGACGTTAATATCTGAACACCAGATTAACTGCTGTCCTTAATTATTTTTTTTTAAGTGGCAATTTTTTTCCCCCTTTTTTTGAAAAAATCAAAAGAAAGAAAGTACCTAAAAAATATGTTTCTTTTTATTTGAGTTCCCTTTCTTACATCTTTCATCCTTAGGTGTTTTTGTACCCGGTTCCACCCCCCTCGTTTCTTCCCCCACAACTGCCCTTTTAAGGGCCAACCTTTAGGTTACATGAATAGATAAAATTTAATACAGACTGCAAAAATATATTACAATATATATTGTAATTCATTTTATGCAGTTTGAGTGCCTAACATTCCCCTAAATGTGTGTTTGTAACCGCAGTTACAATGTGAACAGGGGAGCCATTTAGCCACAGATATAACCACTCCAGTCGTTGCTTGCCTTAGCCGCGGAAGCATAATCCTGTGCTGCATTGGCTGATCGTTTAGCCGCAGCTAGAAATAATAATATAAAAACAAATATACAAATCTGTGTCTCTAAATATGTGCATTGCACACATATATCATATGTATCAAATGTCTTATGCAATACCTTTATATGTGATGTGTTTCTGTCTTCAATATTACTAACTCTGAAACAGAATGTATTTCATAATAAAATAAAAACAAGAATATTATTTTTTTTCAAAGTAAAAGTGTGTATAGATTAACCATACAATAGGGGAAAAAAACTTCTTGTTGGAGAGAAAAAAACCTCTATTCAGATCTTTGTAATATTTAACAATATATAAAAAAGAGGCAGGGGATGCGGCAAAACAAAAACAAGAGGAAGAGGAAAAGGACAGAAATTACAGGCAGGAAGAACATCTGCCATGGCCGACGTGGCAACCGGTCCAAAGGGGCATCAACAGGGCAGTTCAATGCGCTCTGGGATAAAAAATCAATAACGGATACCATTACGTGCTGCCAAATGATCAATCTGTCGTCCCATGTTCTCACTAAATCGCAAAACCTCGCTCCTGTCTTTGGGTCTTAATTTCTGCCCTACCATGAGCTATGACTATGTACAAGCATGCATTGACTTTGATAAATGTATGTGTAAAATTAAACTTAAAAGGTTCTTTGCTACCAATTCAATTACTGCCAAGCACTCGACACCGCGTACCGTTGGTACCGATCTTCTCATCTCAGATATTCCTTCACTCATGGATTTAGCTTGCCTCGATGGTGACAAATTTGACTCTTCCCATTTTGATTTACTTGATTTTGACATTCATCCAAACTGGGACATACGTACCAAATTAAAGAACAAATCAAGATTTAAACCTCAATTTCCTGTTGGGGGCTGCATTGAGGCATTTCACGATCTCTGTGTTAGTGATTTAAGAAAATTGCGACAAAAATCTAGTAGTACTAAGCAGAACCTCACTCTTGCACAACGTTTGGCCATCAAAGAACTTCAACAGTTACCGAACATTGTCATTAAACCGACCGATAAAGGTTCCAACATCGTTATTCAAGACAGAACAAAATATGTGGCTAATACCAATCAGCAATTGCATGACCATTTGTGCTACATCAAGCTTTCAAAAGATCCTTTTGAAGAAATAAGAGCAGACCTTACTGCTCTGTGTACCAAGTGGGCGAGCGAAGGCCTATTAGAGGATGATTTGATCAAATTCCTCATTCCTGCATGCCATACAGTTCCCACCATTTATTTTCTTCCCAAAATACACAAATCACTTAAATATCCCACAGGTAGGCCTATTGTTACCTTATGTGGCTCACTATTAGAACATCTGGCCCAATTCATTGATGAAACTTTGTTTCAGTGTTGCCATCCTACCTGAGGGATACTAAGGATTTTTTACAACACATCACTAATACACCATGGGAAGAGGGTCTGATGCTGGCCTCACTTGATGTGGTCTCTTTATACACCTCTATTGATCACACTGTGGGCATTAATACATGCAAATATTATTTGGACACCCGCTCCATTAATTATCTTGGACACAGTTTTATGATCTTGGATACGCTTTTGTTCTGTTTACACAACAATGTCTTTCTCTTTGAGGGGTCCTTTTATTCGGCAACTTATGGGGATTGCCATGGGAAGTACCTTTGCACCATCTTATGCTAATCTCATGATGGGGGGGGGTGGGAAGCTACTTTTCTGTCTGATCTACTCTTGTCTAGTTTTCCAACACAGATTGTTTCTTGGAGGCGGTACATCAATGATATTTTTATCATTTGGAAGGGTACGGAAACTGACTGGCTATCTTTTGTTAAGAGTATTAACACCAACAAGGCCAACCTTAGCTTTACTGAATATCATAGTCATTCTGAAATTATCTATCTGGACGTTAATGTCATGTTGGACAGCTCAGGTATTCATACGGCACTCCACAAGAAATTTACCAATACTGGTCTGCCCCTTCATGCTGACAGCTGTCACCCTACGTCATGCAAGAAATCAATTCCATATGGTGAATGTATCCGGTTTCGTCAGAATTGTACTAACATTGCTTGGTTTGATCATCACTGTGCGTTGGCAGCTGTGGACTTTTTGAAACAAGGGTATGACAAGAGAACAATTGAATTGGCTTACACCAAAGCGCGTGGAATGTCCAGAGACAAACTGGTATATGATAATAACCCTGCTAAAACTATTACTAATGATGAACCTAGATTGATTATCTCGTTTGACACTGCCTCAAATAATATTCGAAAAATTGTTGAGAAACACTGGCATGTCCTTACTTTAGACAATGATCTCAGGTCTGTTTTGTCCAACCGTCCCACCATGACATATAAACGTGTACCCTCCTTAAGAGACCAACTTGTGTCGAGCTTCTTATCCCCAGCTGGCAAAAATCCGGCCTCCACGACCTGGCTCCCTGCCTCTTCTATTGGGTTTTCCAAATGCATGAAATGTAAAGCTTGTGTACATGCCACTGTGCAGAAATCATTTGTACATCCTGTCACTAAAATCCATCAGAAGATAAAGTATTCCATTAACTGTGATACCACCTTTGTTGTGTATGTCCTCTCATGCCCGTGTATGAGATGGTACATTGGGAGTACCACATGTAAACTGAAACTGAGAATTTTGCAACGTGCCATTAAGAACTCTGATCCAGGGTACCCCATGGCCAAACATTTTAAACAGGAACATGACAATGATTTGAAACTTTTGAAAAAAACAGATGTTGCAGCCAATGTCGGCTTGAGTTCCTATCTAGAGCGAAGCCTTTGTGCCTCTCTGGTTCCTTTCTCAGATGGCCAAGGGTCTGCACCAGGGGTGCCTGTATTGTGGCTGCAGCAATATATGTACAATTCCGAGAAATAAAGTTGGTACCCTTTAGTGCGCTCCTTGGGAAGAATTACTCAATCACTTGGTTATGTTAATTCCAATTTGTTTATTCAGTATAGGTTCTGGATACTCCATACACTTAAAGTTTCAATAAACAAACTTTGTCTCCCAAATTGTCTCCCAAATTGTCTCCCAACACGTGTTTCCCCATGACTTTAGCCACGGTTCCTCAGGGGAGATTCTAAAGATTCTAAAGTGAAAAAAGGACCCAAGTTCATACATTCTATGTATATAAACAGAGACTTAAGTGCATTAAACCTCTAGTTTCATAACCACTTCTATCTGAGAAGAGGACATACACTCACCCTTGTCATGTTTCTCATAATTCTGATTCAGTATTGATTGGTATTCAATTTTCTCTCTCATCGGCTCTCTATTTGTCTTCCTTTTGTTCTTTTTCCCTTTTTTCTTTTTTCTTTTTTTCTTTTTTTCCTATAAGAAAAATGCACAAAGCTCATATGCTTTGGTTCACATTCTAATACTGGCTATTAATGTGTTATATTTCTGAACAGCAAAGCAGTCTTTGCGTAATGTGCCGCGATGACGTCATACGCGTCAAAAAACGTGCGGCGGCCATCTTGGATTTGTCACCACCTCTGTATTATCTTGTTCCTTGATGATTATTTCTATTTTGATCTCCATCATGTGTTCCTGTATGGTTTTCCTCTGTTCTGGGGATGATCAAACACATTTTATTTCTAGTTCATCCTGTTTATTTATCCTTTTTTCCGTTTATCATTTGGTTATTTACTTTGCAATTTGTGGGGAGTATAATGTATATACTGCTTTTTTTTACAATGAGGTGTTTGGCTTCGGCCTGCTGTCGTTTTTCCCTACTCTCAATGGTCGGTCTTGGTTGTTTTAACTAACCAACTGTTTAATAGCATGTGATTAGGGATTTTATACTGTGATGTACTTACTTTAATTGCCAATGTGGCATTTGTTAGTTAGGACTGTTCCAGCTATTCTTGTATTTGCACTTTAGTATGGCCTTGCTATTATTAGGCTCTACAGACACATTGTTGTCTTGCTTCTACTTTTTACACTTTATCTGCGGACATCACCTATATTGGTATTATGTGTTTCATCTACATTTGCCCTCATTCCATTACAAAAGCAGTGATCACCCTATGTACTAACAGCCTAGGCAGGATTTCACAGTGGAAGGTATGGCAGTAAAATTGGTATTTTTATGACAGGGTGTGCTTTAGTTTTATTATTGTTATAGTGTTTGCATTTTCTATTTTTTTATAACCTGTTTGCAACTTAATGTGTAGGCTTTAGCCTTGTTATATATAGGACATACTATACCCTGTATACTGGGGTAAATATTTTATTGCCACCATGGCCATGACTTCATCTCCATTTTTGCACTAGTACTTTAGTCTTTGTCTTATTTTTTATATATAGCTTGTTTGGAATTATCAAACCTACCTGTTGCATTATTTGGTGTTGGTTGTTAGCATTTGCATTCTTTTCATGCACACCTCTCATGGCTCATTCATTGCCTTGTATAGCCTTTTGATTTTAACATCTCATTATTGTTATCTTTCTACCAAGTAATTTCTAATATGGGGTATGATTTTTATCTTTTTGTACATGTACAATTGAACCTTAAGGGTTTTTTAGCCACATTATTTGTACATATGCTTTTATTGATAGTTATGTATATATACTTGTACATACAGTTTTCTATTATATTGGATGATTTCAACATTATATGGATTTATTTATTTATATTGTGCCACATTGTTATACATATACAGCAATTTAAGTGCACTATACATCTAGTCTGTGGCTTTACCCTTGTTTTCATATGTACTAGGGTTGTATTTCTGCTCCTTTACTTATTGATGTACCTTACCCCATTCCATCATGGCCACCAGTGTATCTACCTAGAGCCTATAGAGTTAATCGACAGAGTAATAGGACTGCTGTTATTGTCTGTATTTCTATCAGCCAACCCTTTTCTCTCGTTACGTGATCAAGCGCTCAGTGTAGCGCGAAACACAGTGTTTTGCAGGTCGTGCACCATGGCGTCCTGCCTCTGTTTGTCTTTGTGTTGCTGCTGCTTGTTGTGCTATATATTGTGTACAACTCTTTTTTTGAAACATTAAAAACATCCGTATTTACAACACAGTGTTTTCGAGCTTTTGTCCGTGAATCTGGAGTTTGCCATTTGTGCCTGGCCTGCGGGAGTGCGGTTCGCCTTTTCCTCCTTTCTTTGGATATATATATATATATATACAAACTATACACTATCTCACTTTCAACAAGTATATCTATATAACACGTGAAATTAAATTGTAAACAATTTAATAACATAACACTGTATCAAAAAACGCTCTTAAAAAATAACACTTTAAAAAATAAAGGTTTCTGCAGTGTAGTATAGGAAGAAAAAATGTAGTATGATTACCTCAACTATATTAACCATTTCGGTAACTATGAACTTGGTTTTACATCAGCAAATTCTGAAAAGAATCGCCCACAATTTCAATAGTTTGTGCACCTAGAAAGGCATTTCACTACAGTGAAAATATGCTAAAATACTGTACAAACATTATTTAATATTAAATGATGACAAATTCACAGATCAATTTGTGCAACCTTAATCAGGAAACCAAGACATATAACCTAACTATGTCTTTAGTTTTACAAATAAATAAATGAAGACATGCCGATAGTGTAACCTTATTTTGAGTATAAATCTTTTTAAAGTAAAGTCATACCAATATTTGAAATAATAGGGAGACAATACAAACATGTGTATGTGCAAACATGTTATATTTTAGCAAAAGCTACACTAATAACCTAACACATGTCATTTCCATAATTCTTGTACAATATGTATGTGTCCTTTGTTTGGTGACCTACACACATGAGAAGTTCATATTGTACCCATCATATTTAAAAATCTTAAAAACTAGTAATTGTTATTTAAACGTATATTGGAACAGATAGTTGTGTGCAGTGTGGAATACTTTTTTATGATATCAAAATGAATTGTAAAATAAATAAATGATATCTACATTGCCGTTAACAAACTTCTTTTATAATTTGGTGTGCATCCTTTTTTAGTCACTTACACATCTAAGAACCTAATGACAATTTTCTAAAACCTACTATAAAACAAAGAAAAGACATCCACAGTTTAATGATTCAATACATTGTACAACTTACCTGAAAACATCCACACTGCACATAGAACATATTTAAACATTGAACAAAGTGACACTTCAAGTAAGCTGTTTTCATTTTTTAATTGACTTGGAATACTTTTTAAAAAATGTTGTGCACGTACTTATTTTCACCACCTACACACATCACAACTAAACACAGTACATCTAAATTCTTCCCTAAAGCTCTTATTAGTAGTTATAACTTCTTTATTTTATAAACATTGTAATGTATTGTTTTTGTATCTACAACCTACTGTTTACTTGTTTCATATGTAAAGAGCCATGTCCTTCTACAGTTCCTAACACTCAAAATAATGTACATGGAACCATTTAAGTAACCTAGCTCTTATAGGGCACATATTGTTTTACAAAATAAAACCGAAGTAGAAGATTGCTGAATGTTGTTTTCTGTTCTAATGTATGTAATCTTCAGAATCTTACCTCTACATATATTTCATACGTTTTTAAAAACACATCCTAGTGACAATCCATCTTCTACTTTACATAAAAAAACACATTACCCTTTTCTTCCTTCTCAAACTTGTATTTTGCATTTTACATTCACAAAGAATACAAAACTTACCTTTTAAAACTTTGGTTCTAACAACATTAAATTAGCATTCTTTAAACCCTTTGGCAATCTAGCTTGATGTCTGACTGTAGAGCCATTACAAACAAGGCAAACTACTTCTATATGCACCCATGTTGGGAAGTGTCCACAGTGAATGGATGCCCACTCATGAAAAATAATTTCACACGTCTTAAAGGTGTTCTTACTAATAGAAACTTGACTATTTACAAAATTAATTTCTGACGTCTTCATTTTCCTACCATCTGCACTGTGCCTTTGAAACATAATCAATACATACTTTATAAAAACTAGATTTTGCAGTGTTGATTGTAAATTACACCCACAGTCAATGCATTGCATGTCATGGAATGCTTTACGTAGCGATCAGGAAAATGTGCATGTTTATGATCAGGGATAGGAACATATGCAAATCTTTCAGAATGATTCTTAATACTGTAATCATTCTTACATTGTGGACACATATGATTCCACTCATAATTAATTCCTACACACCTATCTACACTAACACTTTCCTGCACTAATAAATCGAAGACAATTTTTGATTTCCACTTGTAACAGCTACTACATTTCAGATTGACACTGAAAAAAACATGTACTGTGTGGTTTTTCGTCTACAGATATTTTAAGAAATGCAAGTTCCACACAGAGCTGCTTCTCTGCTGTGGAAGCTACTTCTTGCATCAACTGAGTCATTTGAAAAAACATACACAATTTTGCATTACAATAACATTCAAATCTGCAATGAGAGTATGCCATAGTTAAACAACTGTCCAACTTCGGTAGATTCTGTTCTTTTTTAATCTTAAGACGAATGATTTTATTTGAATGTATTTCCACTGACTCCTTATGTTTCCTGGCAAAGGGCTTAACATATACAGGTGTAACGTTCATGTGAGGAGCATATAGTAAACATAACTCATTATATTCTTCAATGCAAGAAACGTCAGCTGTCACTTTTCTTTCATCAATGTTTATTAAAAATAAACCTTCTTTATTTTTCACACTTGACATTGCTACATATGACATTCCTTCTTTAAACACTGTATGACCAATTTCAATAAGTGCTGCTTCTAAAGTCAACCGTTGTGATTTATAAATAATTATTTTGTATGCAAAGCACAATGGAAAAAGCGTTCTTTCACAAAGGTATCCTTAAAAAACATGAAACATGGAGAGGTCAGAGAAATCAAATGAGTTTCTGCTGCATGATCCATCTTTACTTCAACATGTTGAATATTTGTACTGTGTGGAAAAGTGTGAAATGCAATCACTCTTCCCATCGTTCCATTGACTAGACCAATTTCTACATTCAAGTTCCTCTTTCAGATTACCCATGCATTAATGCACAGTTTTAAAACTACTTCTAGACCTTCTGTTTTAGAAAGTGAAATCTCTACTTGCCCTAATCAAGCTTTTGCTCCCTTATCCAGGACTAATAGCATAGCATGACCATCTAAAACATCACACAATTGTATCTCCACAATATTGTGCTTCTCACAGTAGCATTGTAGAGTTAAACTTGTTACACTTTGCAAGTGTGCATATCAAAGCAACACAAGAAATGTTTCTTTCCTTTCCTTAAGACTCAACATGACTTCTGATGGACTGCAATCTACATGAACCATGTTAGAAGTCAGTCTTCACTCTAAGACTGCTTTCACATTCTCCTCAGGAACTCCTATACCAACCTCGTTAGGCATTTCTTCACACTCTAAGTCTACAGATTGCCTCATATTAATGGTAAGCTCCGGGAATCCAAAACAATTCCAAAGGTTAAATTGACCAATATGTGCTATACTTTTTTTGTCTATCCTTAGATTGCAGCATTTTGAAAACTGGTTGACATTTCACAGAAGTTAATAGTAATGTGTCTCCAAAAACAAGTACATGTTTACCTCCAAAACAAAACGTTGTAGTCTTTCTTCAAAACCTCTTGCATTCACATGTGAATGAAAGCTTAAATCAAGTTAGACACCATACTTACTTCATCTACAATCAAGGTATTTCTTTTTCTAAGAACGTTTCGTCCTTCTTGTGCGGCGCTACATACACGTTTTTGATACTGTAGTTTGTAGTCATGCTCTACTGGTAGCATCAACAGTCGATGTAAAGTAACACCTCCTACAGTAAATGCTGCTAAACCTGTTGGAGCAGTTACAACACATGACAAAGTGCAGTCCGTTGCATTTTGGATCATAGCTATTATTGCATGAATTAAAAAAGATGTACCGGTTCCTGCCTGTTCAGTATCACACAACAATACAGGTTAATATTGCACACAAGAACATCCAAGCTTCTCATGATGTAAACCATGTGAGAACATATCTTACATTTTATAATAAACTTCTTTTTGCTTTACATTAGGTTTACTAACTATTGCATCACAATTCACAAATGCATCTTTATTCTGTTGCATTGCACTTTCTGCTTCTTCAATGGCAAGTTCCACATCAGTTTGTATAATTTGCTCACGAAGCATATTTTGACTTCCTGCTTCAGAATCTCGACTCCCTTCAGGATTCTCATTTGCCAATACAACTGCCAAAAGCTCTTCTTGATGTAATTATTTCCCCAGTAACTGCAAGTACTGCTCACATTTTGGATATGAAATTATGCTTTTTCTATTAAAAAAATGATTCTTTAAAAGTGTCAAAACTTCCAAGAAAATCACTCACGCAATGGGAAGAACAACTGCAAAAGACAAAAATAAAATAATTTGTTTTTCTCTGCAGTTTGTCAAGACAATTTCATGTGGTTGATGAGACTTGCCTTCTCATGTCTCACTAGACAACCAGTACATCCATTTACTTTAAACCATCCTCTGTCACTGTTTGCTTCAATATTTCGATATGAGAAGCATTTTGCTACTTCATATAAACAAAGATCCTCCAATACTACAGATCAATTTGGATAATATGTATCAATCAAGTTGGTTTTCAGAATCTCTGTAATGTCAGGTACTGCTTCAGCTAACTGCTGAATTTCACTCAAAGGCTTCAGTATGCAATTTCTAGTACTAGCTGGGCCAGGACTTAGCCAAAGAAGATTAATGCTACGTCGATACACAGTCAAACTAGTTAGCCAATCTGCAGCCTCATAGCTACCAAATTATCTATGTGAGACCATCTTCAGACCAAGGATTAGAAGTTTCTGACTAAAACGTTTATCTGCAGATAAATTGGCCCATAACTCAGCTGCATTGCTCTTTTCAGCTTGTGTCATGTATGCTGTAACAGAATGAGCAGCAGCTGTTGTATCATCAGCAATATACTGTACATCAGTATTTGCATTCCAAAGCTGAGCAATGACAGGATTGTAGTCATTAATGAATTGGCATGTCTTATTTCTTTTTAAATTATATGTATTTCTTGGTGTCTTTCTCATAGCATGGTGGTCAACAGAGGGCATCAATCTTTTCACTCAACCATGTTGTGTCACAGGTCTTGGAAAGCTAAATCTGCATTTAGTGTTTTTAATTTTGTATTCCGTAGATCAGCATTCACATGGTCCATGCCGGTAACTTACCGACTCCGCCATGGCGGAATGGGGAATTACCGCCCCATTCCGAGGTTGGCGGGGCGGTAATTCCCATTCCCATTTTTGCCCCATAGGGATCAATGGGAATGGGGAAGGCGCCGTACTTAGCACCAAGGTCCCTTTGCGGGTTGGTTTTTAACACCTGCAAAAAGCAGGCGTTAAAGTCTCCAACCCGCAAAGGGACCTCGTAATCAGGCGCTAAGGGATTACCGGTACGGGTACCCTTACCGGTACCGGTAATCCCTTAGCGTCAGGGTCGTAATGAGGCCCATTGTATCAAGAACATTGGTAAGGTTACCCTCTGAAATGTCATTTATTTCTTTCACCTGTTGCATCATTTCCCATGCAGAAAGATTTTGAAATCTAATTGCAGTAGTCTGAAGTGTATGAGCAACAGCATAACATAAAGTTGAAAATTCACTTTCATACAATAAGTTAAAAATATATTCAATATTGGTGCGGAATCGGGAATCGTCAGAATGCATTCTTGTGCTATGATATTCTGAAGAAGACATTCAAACCTTCCAATCAACTAATCTGCTTCCTATACCAGTTGGAAAATGCACAAGGAAACAACAAGCTTCTAACGTCTTTTCTCAGGCACTGATTGGTGCACATTCCATTGCTTTCAATTGATGCAAATGTAAACTGTCATCCATGACTTCACATGAGTGTAGAGGATGAATAGTGTAATGTTCATACAAACTATTCCCTTCTGCAACAGATAGATGTTGGAACTGACCATCACAGCTTTTGTTTGTTGACTCAACATCAAGCATAGACATGTCTGGTACAGTCAGACTGCCTTTGTATAAATCAGTGTGCTCCAATAGAAACACCAATGCATTTCCCCCCTTTCCAATATCTATTAGCTGTTGCCAAATGCTCATATCTTTAGTGGCAACACAATTTACTAAAACAAACAAAGAATCTGCAATGTCACGCTACACTCCTAGAGTGTTCAGATTTTCTTCTAGATTGAGAGGTAAATACACAACTTTGCCTCTCACACCTTGCACTAATGATTTTTAGGCAGATTTCACATCATTGTTTGCAATCTAACAATAACTTGGAAACAATGAACAGTTTGCAATGCAATCACTTCAAACATGTTCCATTTTTGAAGCAGAACAGGGATATCAGGAACTACCATATCATTGAAAACACTTCTCGGAGGAAAACCCAGCACATTGTCTACAAACATACAGTCCCTCCCTTGTGTCAAATCGTTCTTCTACAAACAAAAGTAGAGATAAAGTTATTTCAAAACATCTTGTACACTGTGTTTAATTTTGTCCTAAATGTACACTAGTTGAACTTGAGACTTATAAAAAGTGTGACAGCACTTAAAAGAGTATGTGTACCTAGATAAAACAAGGATCTGTTTTCAGTGGAAGAGAACTCAAACATTGCAATACTTTTTTATACTGTTTAAAAATCAGATCCTTGTTTTATCTAGGTACACATACTCTTTTAAAAGCATGATATTTATCATTTGCATTGTAGAAACTTGTTACAATCAAAAGTGTTTGTTTTAAAAGTGCAAGAGACATACTTGGTGTTTTGCACTCATACAGTTCAATTAGAAGGTATCTTATTTTCAATGCCATTTGTGATATTATCTTTGATGTCATGGGTGTTAGTGTTGGCAGTGCACAGTGGTGTCGCAATTTATGGTTGATTAGCTTCCCATTACTGGTGAAATCCTGTGGTTTTTCAGTTTTACTTATAACCATAATGTACCTTTAACAATGTTTTTTCCCCGAATTTGATAGGTTTGTGCTAGTGCAATTTAACCAGAACATCCACATAACAAAGTTTTTCACTGAATTTCATAGGTTTTGACCAGTGCACCCTCATTTGCTACATCTTCCTAATATCATACTTACTCCCAATATAGCAGCATTTTCAGCCTATCTAGAAAGTTTCACCTTGAAACTGTGCATTTCCCACCTCCTAGCAACATTTTTAACACTTTTATTAACGTCCTGCTCTGTTTTTTGATCGCTGACATTTGCGAACGTCTGACGTCCGTGCAGACTATCTGGACTGGTTTGTGCTTTGCGAAAAGCTTGAAACTCAATTTTGCGCTGATCTAGGGAAGTTTTAAACTGAAAATCTACCCTTGCACAGCTCCAAGACCTATTCTTACTGATTTTCCATCTGCAATCCAGGACATGCACATGCGTGAAAGAACATTAGCTCAACTGCTATTTAACCTCCAAAATGGCATTAGCCATGGCCATCCCTCCTCCCCAGGAGCCACCACCACCACCAACGCCACCCACACCACCTGGAGGGCCCGGACAATGAAATAAGCGCAATGATGCAGAAAAAAATCTAGAGGACCAGGAAGATGAGATAGAGGCAATGCCTACCTCAAGCACCCTTAGAGGATCATGGGCATGGAGGTTCTTTACCACTGTAAGACTAAGGCTACGAAGGTGAAATGCACAAAGTACCAAAAGCTGAAGGTAAATCAGGTGCCACCAGCAAAAATATCCAGAATTACCGCCATGGAGTTCCATAGGGGAATGACCACCCTTTCCACCACCTGTAATATTCCAGTAATACCTGGATATCAGGCAGCAGCGACTGTAGGTCAGTTTCCTGGTATCCCGTCGGCAATAGCAATGGGATATGGTAAAACTTATAATGACCCCCATTAACTCTCAGACGATTGCTTTAACAGAACACTGGCTGGCACTTGAGTGCAATGGTTGATGGTAAGACTTGATTAAAGCAGGCTCAAAGTTCCCAGATGGAGGTGGTTTGGGCGGGAGGGGTAGGAACTGAGTGGGAATGGCCATAGGGATTCGAATCAAAGGGTGGGCAAAAACCAAACACCTACAAGCTGTGTGTGTGTTCCTCCTCATATCCCATTTTTCCCCATCTGTACTCTAATGCAATATTTTGGCTTATAGGTGTCACAAGCAGCACCTAACAGCCCAAGCTAAAAAGGCATGAGAGCATCAGACATGTCACTAAAGACTTTCAGCAAAACCCTTAACTCTCCCTGTTGTTATTGCTTGCTGAGCATTATGTGTCAAATCCTGTTGCATGAAAATCATTCAGTAGACATTGGGGGTCATTACAACCCAGGCGCTAATTGCACCAACTTTACCACCATGGTGTAAACTACGTTTACACCATGGTGGATGGCGGATTTACCGCCCCATTCCAAGGTGAGTGGGGCGGTAAATCCCCATTTCCCATTTTCCCTTCCCCATTCCCATTTTTGCCCCATAGGGCATAATGGGAGTGGGGAAGGCGCTAATTACGCCACCGTAAATTACGGTGGCGTAATTAGCATCATGGCAGGTTAGCGGCATGGATTTTAACGGCTGCTAAAAGCAGCCGTTAAAATCAGAATAGGCGTTAAGGGTTAACGACGGCGTTAACCCTTAACGCCTGGGTCGTAATGAGGCCCATTGTGTGTTGTCAGTCACGTATATTTAGATACAGTTGATTTAAAATACACCTTGTTGATCCATCAGTTGAATATTTTCTTGAGGGAACACTATGACCCAAGCCTTGTTCCCCTGACCAAAGTTAGCGTGGGCTGTGTTAACGAGGTGCACTTGCTCAGTGCAATATGGGGTCACTTTGGACATTTTTTCCAGGGCCACTTAAGATTCCTAGTCCACCCCTGCAACCCGTGTGCTGCCTGGTGCCTCACCAGGTGTGATGCCTTGCAGTGTGCACAACATGGAGGTTGTATGGTAGGATGTGCATATGAAACTGATATGTGTTTAAAACTGTGTGAGAGCGTTACTAGTAATGTGTAGAAATAAGAACATAATGTTTTGTTCCTCTTCATTTATGCAAGTAAGATGATCAGATAGCAGTATTTGCCAAGTCACTAATCAAACCCATTTTAAGTTTAGCTCTAAGTTCTCTGAGAGGTATGGCTGTTTTTTTTTGCAGGAATAATGTAGTCCATGACCTCGAACAGTACCTCACAACACACAGGAAGCTAATCAACCATAAACTTGGCAAATCAGAATAAAATGCTAAAGGTCATTTTCAAAGTCATTGAATAATGTGTTTGCCATTGACCATAAGAAAACATGTTCTGTTGTGAAATATTCTCCTTCTCCTCTCCTATCCATTCCCAAATCCCTATACCCGTGTATCTGCCCTTGTCCCCCAGAATGTGATTTTCTTTCTGTAATCATGTTGAAATAACAAGTTGGATCCACATGGAGTGGGGATGTGGGTTCTTGCACTTCTTGTGGTGACATGGGCCTGGACAAATTGATAATAACGCTAATTATGGTGGTCCATTATTGTAGGAAATACATGTCATTTTACACTTCCTGTGATGTCCTTTTGGAGCGGGGGTCAAACAACATTACACCACTTCCGGTGATGTCACTTAGGAGTGGGGTCAAATTATATCACGTCCTGTGTCAGCAGGGAGTTAAAGGGTCCCGTGATGTGACTCCACTACCTCTGGCATTCTGGTGTAATGACGTCCCTGTGAAATGATTGCCGAGAGCTAAATTATTCAGGTCTTCATCAAGGGTACTTTACACTGCCAGTGCACCCTAATAACTTCAGGCTGATTTTCTTCAATGTAGAGTATGAAGCAGCATTTGAACACAGTGTTAAAAGGCCATCCTGAGTTTAGAATCTTAGTCACAAACACACACTAAAAGAAGCAAAGCTAACAACACCACCTTTGTGAAATGTAGTCACGCTTCAGCACGTGTTCAACATGTCCACAGTGACGAAATAGTACTAGAAATGTACATGACTTTCACAGCAAAATGACTTTTAGAGTCATATCATATTGTATTCTGTTTCCTCTGTTCATAAACTGCATAACATTGCAAAACAACATGTGGAAAACAATCCGGTACTTACAGAGCATGAGTTTAAAATCTGTTTTAACACTATTTTTATAAAACAGAACTATGAATGCAGTAGAGTGAGTAAAGTGGTCAGTTGTATGACTGCATTAATAGCTTCAGACCTTTTACACTCTTTAATTATTTTTCATGCACATTCCAGAGCAGGCAACATTATGATTTGGAGTTGCATAGCAGGTTTTACACAGTGTGAACCTAGCACCCAATCATTGAAGCAGTGGAAAAGAAAAGGGTGATCTGGATAAAGGAGACGCCAATTACGGTGATCATCCCAAGGGTAAGGGTGGACTTATATGTAAGCACATATTCAAATTGTCAGTGTCCTTTCTGTATTTCATCAATACTGTCAATAACATGAGTTCCTAATTTGTAAGGGGGTTCAGGAATTGAGAACCACCATGTGGCCTTGGATTTTGCCAAAACCGCTACATTTTGGCTTGAAGCTGCAGGTAACACTTTCACTTTACCTCCAAAAATCACTGGTATTACCATTTGTTAATATCGGTGGATGTAATACCAGCAAAACCTGTAGTTTGGTGGTACAGGAAAAATTGAGATACATGATATTATCTCCACTTTTTCCCACACCACCAAACTGATAATGAGCCCCTTAGTCCATTTTCCCTATGAAGTTGGCCATCTTTTTTTATTTTCCTCGTGACATTGGTGTTGCTTTCAAAGGCAATCTCCAGAGAAAATATAATAAACCATTCGTACTCCAGATAAACCCTGGAGTGCGAATGGCTTTCACTCTCACTGTGGGGGTGGTTACGGCCGGTATCTGCCCCAGCCCTGGCAGAGACCCCTTCTTCGCTCAGGCCTACCTAGGCTCGGGCTGGTGGGCCGTTATGAGCCATGTCCACCCCCCTAAAGCAGGGGGAAAAGCCATAACATAATAAAGGTGTATACATGGTAAACAAAAAAGTCAATTACTCCTTTGTGTGTTTCTATTGATAAATATAAAGTGTTCTATATTGCAAGGAAGAATGATTGCTGTTTGGAGATAAAACTGTGTAGGGATGTTATTGATGCACTAAACTTTGAGGAGACTCCAGGGGAATCAAAACAGAGAGGGTCGTCCCTGAGAAAAATACTATAATTACAAAATGTATCTGTCTGATATAAACATTGTTAAGGCAACATACTGACGTGACTACACTTATTATACATTCTCGACAATACAGGATAAATGTTCCTGACTTGTAGAAGTAATCAATCATAAGCAGACCACCTTACAAATCTAAAAAGAATGTTAATCAAAAGATATATTTCTTTAAAAACACATCTTATTTCAAATTTGTCAAAAGTGACATGTGCATCCCAAAAGTGACTTGTGCATCAACATCAAAATATAACAATATTATAAAATCAATGTTATGGCTAACATTTTAGTTTGTGGGAAACACACTTCATTGTAGTTCACATATGGAGTTCTCCCATTAGTATTGAGCTATCATCATATAGCTTGTAACATAACCCAACATGTTTTGTTCTCTTTACACGAATTCACAATATGTTGAGTACTTCTTCAGGGGATTTTGGACACAATATAGCGTTAGCATACTTAAAGAATCTGTTAAATAATATAATCTGCGCTGGACAATTATTCACGCAGTCTTTGACTTGATGTTATTGCTTCCAGTGGCCTGTAACACAATGTAAAACAGCCTCAATTAGTGCAGTGCTCACTATAAATTAGCAATCCTCTCGTAATTTAGTGACTCAGGTTCATGCTTACCCCACTCTCTTTATCCAATCATACTAATGTGTGAAATGCCTGTCAATTAGCCTTTTCACACTACAGGATCAATTGTATTTCAACATCATTGAAAAACATTATTTCATATTAAAACTCGTTTTGTGGTAAATACGGCAATAACTAATACATACTGCTTTCTCTGTCTCCCAAAAAATGATTATACTTACGATGACACCTCTTGAAGATGCTGGTTATATAGGGAGAGAATAAATATGAAAATGAAAATCAAAAATCTCTAATTTGTATTGATCTATAGCCCAGGGGAAATGTGTGTAACCATCTTACTTATTTAGTAGGTGAACTAATCACAGTCTCACCTTGAATTCACATTCTGTCTCGACTTTTTGATGGTTGACAACGTGAGGTTGCTGCCTTCTGTAGAAGCATGTGTTTTGCACTGTGCAGTCAAATAGCTATTCACCCATTCCTGAGGTGCTCTTTTCACCACGATCTGCAAAACACAAAGCAAAGCTCAGTTCTGCTGCATGTGTATTACAGATTGGGTATAACATTATTAAAACATAAAAACACGAGTTACTTTTGCTAACGACAACTTACCTGAGTTTGTGTAGGTGAACCGTAACTTCGTTGAGGCTGTCTCTAAACCCGTCTTTCCGACGTGCGACACGGCCATGTTATTTATGCTCCTGTTGTCGTCATCCACATGACCCAATGAGTCACGTGTAATTGTCACGTGATGGCATTCCAGATTTCAGGGTTCTTTCTTGTAGAGGAGCAGCTGCATGCCTGTGCAGGAAATCCCGCTAACTTACCTCCTGTATGTTGGAAGTCTGAGACTTTGCCATGTTTGACATAAGCAGTTGTGCCAATTCCGCAGCAAATCTTTGAAAACAGGCATCCACTTAGGAAACCGTATCGAATGTATCCAGAAGAGATGAAAAACTGAGGGAGGATCTCCCTGAAGGAATATGAAAAGGACTAAAAGTGAGAAGCTAGTGAGGTCACAAGAGACAAACATGACGTCCTGAGAATACTGGCTGAAGAGAATGAATAGACCTTACAGGACCTGATGACGAAGTTAAGAAACAAGTAAACGTTTATGTGGGAAAAGAAGATTGCACATGTGTGAAGTGCTAGAGAAAATCAACAGTTCAATAATTGGGCAAACCCTGAATCACAAGGAGATCAAGTCATCATAGAAGCTGGCTATATGTAGTGAATAGACTGCAGGTGAAGCTGCCCATGTATAGAAGCTGGACATCAGTGTCATACATTTTAGTAAGCCAGAACCCATAGAGAGGAAAGGCCGAGAATTGTGTTGCAGCAAGAATTAGCTGAAATCGTGGAAGTGCCTGGCAAGGCTGACTGGCCTGGCATCACAGAAGCAGCCAAGGTCGATTATCTATTCTTGAAAGCAATAAAAGTTAGAAGGTTGAATCATCCCCTATTAAGGGGCAAAGAAAGAACAGCAAGAGTGCCAAGATTTATTCATTTAAGACATTTAAATGCTGCAGAATAGACCAAATCGTGGTCTCCTGTCACGTGAGTTAAGGGCGGAAATAAAGTTGAGCTTGGAGTCCTAGAAAAACAATAGTGAGAGCCTGTACTCCCATATATTCTCACAGACAAGGATACTTTGCAAGGCCAAGTTCAAAGGCAATCTTCATGGCAGAAGACATGGGTGAGGAGAGAGGTTGGGCTAATTAGGTGGGGAGGTAAAGTCAAGTCCACATCCTGGCACCTGTGTCTGACCTTACGTGCTGCTAAGTGAACCGAATGTCCCAGACATAGCACAAGTGTGCCAACCAATTGTAGAGAGCCATATAACAAAGGGCCCTACAGCTTGAGAACCAATGATAAACTGTGTACTTAATAGTGTTGAAGATTACATGTTTTAGAGGTAGGCATAAGTGGTCCATGTGACAGTAGGGCAGCCAATCACAATCCTGGAATGCATACTTGGATGTTCCCCTCAAACCAATTATAATCGCTTATATGATTTTTTTTTATTTGCTATGAAGGATGCCGTCACCTGTGACACATTTTCAGTAGAAAGTAAATGTTTAATGAGAAAATTGACAAGAGCTGAGCGAACCTCCATTGATGTCTGTTGTAACTTCCCAGTTTTAGATAATTGTTAATAAAACAGCAACCTTTGCCATCTTCCTGTGTTGGTTTGATTATTTGGACTCAGAGTTATTCTGTGGACCCAACCATTGCATACACATTACTAAAGAACCACAACTAAGTGGCTAGGTGTTAGATAATCTCAGTTATTAAGCATGGTCCACATATTGTAATTCGTATGTCCTATTTATTAAAGCAAGGATAAATTCATTCCAAATCGACCGCTTGGTGACCAATGTGGCCACAAATATTAATGCCCAAACGACATCTCTACATGAATTTTTATATATTTACAAGGTATTGCGGGTCAATTCTCATAAAAGGTTTACCATCTGTTACTGTAGAAAAATATGTTTTATATTTTAACACAACCTGTTGATGACCTGATGGTTACAGTAAATGTGTCTAGCGATCACTTGTAATGTTTTGGTGTGTGGTGTATTTTAGAATTCTTATAAGTAGTGAATGAAACCACAGATGTTCTGCAGTTCAAATACAACAGATCTGTCTCTATTGTTGTACTGTACTTATTACTGATTATTCACCATCTAGAAAGTGCAAGTTTTGTTCTAAATCGAGATCCATCTACTTACATTGCCATTAACTCCCATAATATGTTATGTATGTTATGAATGTTACATGTTTCATTATTCAATACCATCAATAATCCTTTATAAATTTGAGATGACAATTCTACAATCTGTGCCACTCAATACATTAATTAAGGCCTGTCACATGGCTTTTAGTAACTGAAATTAAATGTTATTCGTGCTCTGAGTGTTTTCTTTTATCCCTAGGTGTATCACCACTGGGCCCTATCTTCGTTAGTATGGTCCACTGTAGTTCATCACATGTGTGTTCCATGCTGGTGAAATATCACACAATAGGAGCAGTTAGTAATCTTTATGCATGCTTATTCTGGTCTTTACCTTTCGTTCAGTTTTTCCTATGTATAACTTGTTTCAAGGGTATATAATGGCGTAAATAACCATTGGTGTGTTGCAGTTTGCGTTTTTTGTGACCATGGTCTGTTTCAGCCTAAGTCTACCTTTAGGCTTCTTTTGGTCTGGCCACAACTGCTGTAATGTCCACAGGGTATATGTCCTTGAGGTTTTTGCATAGCCCAACATTCATTAATACTCATCTGGTTTTCTGTTGGTAAATATATGTCATTCTTAGTTAGCAATTTCCTTTAGCTTCTTACCTCTCCTAAAAGCACATTTCAGTTGGGCCAAAGGATTATTAACACCCTGAAGAACTCACACATTTTTCCTGATAATCTGATATAACAGGGGCTTATATGTGCTGACAAAAACAATGATGTCCTGGTCTTTTTCTTTCTCTTTGTATTCTAACAGGGCTTCTCTGTTATGGTTGCTCACTCTTTTGCATGCTTGTTTTACTAATCATAGCCTATTTGTATCAGCTTTGAACTGCATTTTGGATTCTGCTACATACAATGTTTTGTTGGTGCTGTTTCGTCATGTGCATAAGAACTGTCCCACTGGTAAATTCTCTCTCATGTGTCGAGGATGAAAGCGGTAGAAGAGTAGCAGGGAGTTGCTGTCCATAATTTTATGATACAGTTTGACAAACAGAACTTTGTTCAAAGCATCAATGTCAATTGTGATATCCAAGAAATGTATTTCTTTTTTACTGTGACTGCATGTGAAAGTTAGAAATTGATTTTGGTCATTCAGCCAATTGAAAACTGAGTCAAACAATGTCATATCTCGATGCCAGTCGATTAGGATATTGTCTATACAGCATTTCTATAATTTGATGTATTCCACGTATAGATTGCTATTCATCAAGACCCTGTTCAGCTCAAAGCTCTCTACATAGTGATTAGCGAGGGCAGGTGCTACGGCTGACCCATTACTGTTCGATGTATCTGATGGTAAAACCTATTGTTCAAGGTGAAAGTTTTCTGTTACAGCTAGTTCTATACACCATAATATAAATGAATCTGGCGTAGGACTATCCTGATGTTTGTACAAGAGTAGCTCTTCAATCATCTTAAGTGTCGCAGTCTGAGGTATGCGAGTGTATAAGGACACAATGTCCAGGCATATTAATAACTGTACTGTTTCATCAAAAGGGTGTCCTTCTATTAGATGAATCACCGCAGTGGTATCTAGAATGAATGAACACATATGATTTAAATGAAAATCAGCAAGTTTAAACAGTGGTTGAAGGATCAAGCCTGTCCCTTACATTATCAGGCAACCTGCAGGGTTTACCAATGTTTTATGAATTTTAGGTAGAATATAAAATGCAGATACACTTATATTGTGTTTGGGAGTGAGGGGTATTTTGCTCCCCCCTCATGCATTCAGTACAATGTGCATCACTTGCTCCACCAACAGTGGGGGACACCTCCATTGCCCTTATGCTCATGAACAGCCCTTATGCTGACAATGGCGTAGGTGGGACTGTTGCAGAGACACTTGGCATCCATTTTGTGCACCCTCGACTCCATTTTGGACTAGGCCTCAATGCGATAATACGAAAAGGCTTCTCTCCCCTTTGCAGCACCACGCATACCACGCTCGTGGCCCCCACCTTTTCTCACTGTGTCTGAACGCTTTGCAGCTCCATTCTCATGCCTGAGCATGCAATTGCAACAGAACAAATGTAACATCTCACACTTCCTCTGGGATCACTGCCCCATGTGTGAACCAGCCTGATCCATACCTTGTAGCTCATCCATCTCCACAAACCTGCCTGGGCCCTCTCACCACCGCTGTTGGAAAATTACTGCCAGTGTAACCCTGTGTCCCTGCAAGGTATTCTCTTGATGTACCAGATACGCGACCCTGCCATGAAGCCCACCTCAGTGTGCCCCCAACTACAATCAGACCTCTGTTACAGTATATTGCACCCTAGTTTCTTTGATGCGCCCAGACCCACCCCACAATCAATGTTATCACACTTGCCAAGACCCCTAAGCCCAGTACTCCATATAAGTCTTAATGAGTGATGGTGTAATCGTATATATACAATTTACAGGTTTGTGATGATTTGCTCACATGAGCTGTTGTGACTATTATTTAGTGCATGCCTAATGATAGAATCTCATGTTAGCTTAGTTAGTGGCCACCGTGCTTCACAGTGACCTGATCCTCACCCCGCCTGGACACAGACAAACGGACCTTGTGACGCTCACCCTCCCACCAACCGAACAGCCAATCTGGGGGGTGCAGCACCTAAAGTTTAACTTTTTCCCAATCCTGTGTCCATGTAGTCCCATGTGATGATGTCACCAGGGACGATTATTGCCTTCATAAGCTCATGGAATTGTAATGTTTGCCAGAGCGCTCTCGGGCAGCAGAGTTCTCTAGATGGCAATTTTACATAAAAGACAACTAACTCTCGCAGCCTGTTCTCTTAGTGTCATTCCTCGTTGGGGTGTGTTTTATTTCTTTGCATTGCACGTTTAAGACAGGGATGGGCCTTTACAATTGTCTGCTATGAGATAGTCAGATTCCTGTTTTAATATGCATCCCCTCAAAAACGCTTTTTCAACTTTTGTGGAGATTCATATTTGGAGCCGATTTGTGGGGTCTGTGTCTATTTCTTCATAGAATGTCCGGTCTCCCAATTATCTTTCACATTCAGTGATATACATGAACCTAGCTAGTATCACAATGTCTCCTCCATTTCAGGGCCATCTTAAGCCCTTTTGGGTCCCTGGGCACGGACATCTTTGGGCCCCCCCTCCACCAAACCAAAGGAATTAAGGTATCAAGATTACTAGTCGCGCCCCCCACCCGTCGCGCTCACAACCTATAGGTTGATATGCTGTCTTGCAGCATAATAAGCACGTTTACTCCCTTTAAGTCTCCTTGCCCTCTTCATTGTTGCTCTAATCAGAAAGATGAAGAAGTAGCATTTGAAGACCAACATTAGCAGTCTACAAAGGGGTTACTGTTCTAGTACATACAGGATACTTTTTTTATCAATAACGTCCTGGAAGTTAGATGTAGTAATAATGCAGGACCGTATGTAAAAGGTACATGTAAGCCATAATAGACAGAGAACTCACAGTATCTGCCTCACAGAATGCAAAATGGTTCATGCATGGATAGAGACCACCAATTGGAAGGAAGGAGAACGCTACACATACCGTAGCATAAATAGTGGAGGCAGATTAGAAACTACCAGGAATGTGTCTTAATCCAGACAGAGTGAGATTAGAAGTGGGATATGGTTTTCAAATAGTGTTGCCATTAGATAAAAAAGAAACAAATGCCTGTGGTGTGCAATATGAATATGCTCACTATTAACACAGTGAAACCATGAATAAGGCTTTTATGAAGATCATACCATGAGAAGGAAATCAATGGGAAGGGCTGACAATTTTGAAAGGTTTAGGGACTGGCAAAATGGAGAGGTTAGGCAATACTAGATTAAATGAGATGCCCAAGATAACACATTGGTTAAGGGGTGAAGGGGTGAAGCTGGGATTTGTGCCAACTGTGCAATTTCGGCATTTGAACACTTTCTTTTCCAGTTCAGCATTTGAACACTTTCTTTTCCAGTTCTTACCATGAACTAAAACAATCTAATTTTATTAAAAAAAACAGACTTGGGAAATACCCAAATCACATTACCAAACATGACCATTTTTAAACAAAATTTATAGAAAGGTGTTATGCAAAATGGGAATGATTCTAGCTTCATTCTCTCCATCAAGGTAAATATATAAGAACCAGCAGTCCAATCGATATGATTTAACACATTTAATCTGGGTTTGTCTTTTGTATTTTAAAGCTTTAAATACTTCCAAAACAATGGCGTGTGACATTTTCATTTTAAAAACCTTGCATAAAAACCTTTGACCTTTACCAAAAAGCAAACCGTTTTTTGTGTCAAACAAGCAGATCTTAAAATGTGCTTGCCTGAGACCTGCAACATATGGTTTGCTCACTTCTGTTTACCAGCCCTTCCACCCAAATGGCCTACATAAGAAGAAAGATCAAGTTATAGGCTAAACGATACCAGCAGCATGCAAGAAGGTGCACCTCACAGAAGACAGCACAGTAATGTAATATATATTAGATGATTTTACCCGGATCACTATCATCTGCTGGTAAATCCAGGATACAAACATGAACGCTGTCGGTCCATAGTCTTGAATTTGGATACTTATTCACCTCTTGGACTAACAGTTTATGCCATCGTTGGAGGCGATTGCCTAGGTTTTACAACACCCCATCTGAACAACCCAATTTCTAGACCTTCACCATACGAATGATATGTTCGTTATTATAGTAATCCCTATCTGGTAGAGGTAGAGTGCTAATAATAGCAGATATTGTTCTGCAAAACCAAGTACATATGCATGCAAGTGAATTGCACGTGTGGGTCCTCCCAGGTGTTCCCTCTACACCCTCCACGGCCCCTGCAGGTGGCCCACACCACAGGGGCCTACCCTGCACATATCAGGCACCCATCCACCATGGCCATGCCCCCCAGCCAACCCACATGTCACATTGCACTACTGCCCACCAACGCATGTCCCCCTGCACTCCCAGCCACCAGGGGCACCCTCCACCAGGCCCCCACTCATGTCTCCCACCACCCCCACCCCCCAGCATCCAGGGGCACCCTCCACCAGGCCCCCACTCATGTCTCCCACCACCCCCACCCCCCAGCATCCAGGGGCAGCCTCCACCAGGCCCCCACTCATGTCTACCACCACCCCCACGCCCCAGCCACCAGGGGCACCCTCCACCAGGCCCCCACTCATGTCTCCCACCACCCCCACCCACCAGCAGTGCAGGGGCACCCTCCACCAGGCCCCCACTCATGTCTACCATCACCCCCACCCCCTAGCAGTGCAGGGGCAGCCTCCACCAGGCCCCCACTCATGTCTCCCATCACCCCCACCCCCCAGCAGTGCAGGGGCAGCCTCCACCAGGCCCCCACTCATGTCTACCATCACCCCTACCCCCCAGCAGTGCAGGGGCAGCCTCCACCAGGCCCCCACTCATGTCTCCCACCACCATCACCCCCCAGCCACCAGGGGCACCCTCCACCAGGCCCCCACTCATGTCTACCATCCCCCCACCCCCCAGCAGTGCAGGGGCAGCCTCCACCAGGCCCCCACTCATGTCTTCCATCACCCCCACCCCCCAGCAGTGCAGGGGCAGCCTCCACCAGGCCCCCACTCATGTCTACCATCACCCCCACCCCCCAGCAGTGCAGGGGCAGCCTCCACCAGGCCCCCACTCATGTCTCCCACCACCCCCACCCCCCAGCCACCAGGGGCACCCTCCACCAGGCCCCCACTCATGTCTACCACCACCCCCACCCCACAGCAGTGCAGGGGCAGCCTCCACCAGGCCCCCACTCGTGTCTACCATCACCCCCACCCCCAGCAGTGCAGGGGCAGCCTCCACCAGGCCCCCACTCATGTCCCCTATCACCCCCACCCCCCAGCAGTGCAGGGGCAGCCTCCACCAGGCCCCCACTCATGTCTCCCATCACCCCCACCCCCCAGCAGTGCACGGGCAGCCTCCACCAGGCCCCCACTCATGTCTCCCATCACCCCCACCCCCCAGCAGTGCAGGGGCAGCCTCCACCAGGCCCCCACTCATGTCCCCCAGCCAACATGTCACCACAATCTAGATCCCTGGCCCTTATAGTCAGCCTCCAAATGCCAAACACCCACCTGAGTATTGCATCCACCCACTTAGAAATGGCAAAAACATCATAGAACCCCAATTGCATGTTTGGAAATGAACACATGTCCCTCACATACACCCAATGGGTGTCAGTGAATGTCTAAACCCATATCATGATAAGCATGAAACCAATGAGATGATACTACACATTGAAGTTTGAAGAAGAAATATGTATTAAAAGCAACATAAATTGAATCAAAAATAAACAAACAATAATGGAAATTTAAAAAAATATAAACCAGCAGGTACGTGAAATAATGCAAAACCACAAATCATAATGCAAAGGAAAGGTGTCCAAAGTCACAGCCCACAAAAGTAAATCCAATGGAAAAATAAAATTGAAAACCATTGCTCCATGGCGAAATCATGATTAAAAATTAAAAACCAAAAGTACCTAAAAAAAAGAAAATATATACAAAAATGTGGCCCATTGTCCAAAAGGTCCAAAAAAAATGCAAAACCAGAGGAAACCTAACACTAACTACAGAACTATTTACAAGGGCAGCGGGCTAGTCCGACGCCTCACTTCGGGATGTTCCGGGCCAGGGCATCATCGAACTGCTCAATGTCCCGGAGGCGGTCCTCCTCCATGGCCCCGAGGGTCCGCAGGGCCGTCCACATGTTCAACCAAAACTCCCTGCGGATTGCCTCGAGGCACTCGGCCCGCCTCAGGGCCCTCCGCATGGAGTTCTCCGCCCTGACCATCGTGAGCCGTGCCTCTTCCGCCAGCTGCCACTCCGCAACTATGGCATGGCCCAACCGCTGCCACACGGAAGACACTTCCCGTCCTGGGTCCTCCTGCCCTCCGGCCGATGCCTGCCCCCCCGATGTCGAAGGCCCTGAGCCATCATGGCTCCCACCACGTTGCTGCTGCTGCTGCGCCTCTGCCCGTGCACTGCCTCCTGCTGCCTGCACATCCTCCGCTGGCTGGGGTGCAGTCGTTGATGTGGCCACCCCTGCTGGACGTCCGACTCCCGACTGTGGCAGGGATGCCTCCTCCACCAGCCTGGCCGCACCGTCAGAGGCAGCTCCACAGGGCACCCAGGTGACTGATGGGTGGGAAGATGGCACGGAGGACGACTTGCGCATAGGGGGTTCAGTTGAGGAGGGGTCTGAGCAAGCCCCATCAAACTGAGGAATCCGGCCTGGGTGACCTGTCCCAGTAGGCCGACACGGTCAACGAGCCATTTGAGATGACGTGCAGTCTCCTCATGAAAAGACTGCAGGTCATCTCGCATGGCCCGTTGACGCAACGCCACACGAGTCAGGACAGGCTCAACCCGGACCCGGATAGCCACGTCAGCAGGCAGAGGAAGGCCAGTTGTCATGAGCTCATCCCCTGCCTGAAAACGGGTCTGGACGTAGGCATCCCTGCTGTTGCAAGATGATGCAGTGACAGGATCAGGGACAGGATTGCACACAGGCACCTCCGCGGCGACCTGTGCTGCCTCCTGTCCCTGGTCCTGCACTGCACCACTAGCACCAGTGGAATACCAACCTCCAGACCCCGTCTCTGTTGCTTGCACGGCCTCCTCCTCCAGCAAACACCCCACCAACCTGGATGACTCCGTGCCATCTTCCCCCGTTGGGCCCTGTGGGGTCCCAGCTGCCCCTTCTGCTGCCGAGGAGTCCAACTCCGACCTCCGCCTCTTGGACCTCCCCCCGGCAGCTGCGGCCTGGGACGCGGCACCGGACTCCTCACTCCCAGACGAGATCACAACCTGGGAGGGGAGCCGGGCCTTGCGTCTCCGGCTGGCGGTGCGATCACCGCCGCTGTGCTCCACAGCACCTTCTCTGCCCTCTTCATCAGTTGACGCTGCAGACAGGGAGAAATAAAACACAGGCATCAGGGCACAGTACAATGGACACATACACACAAGACAATTGCACATGAGTGGCATTGGCAAACCTCAGACATGGCATCACAATTGGCAACACACATGTCATTTCTACATGCACACATGAGCCATGCCACAGCCACATCGCAACTGCCAGCACCATCCATACACATACAACAGCATGAGCAGGCAAAGGTGAGCCAGACATCACATGCAACACAGGGAGTGCACTACACATGCACGCACACCACCACACTTGCATGCATGTGTACACCTCAGCCAACTGTCGCAGTGTTCCAATGGGCATCCATGTCACATCTGCCAATCAGGCTTCCACATCCCGCTGTCACATGCATCCATGTTGCATCACTGTTGCACCCTTGTCAAATACACACACATGCACATGTACACAGTGCTGATACATGCAGCTGAAAACAACATACATGCGTGACATCACGAACATGCCTACTTACATACACATTCATCCAAACATGTGTGCCCACACAACTGCATTTGGCATGCAAGCCTACACACACAAGCACCATCCATGTCTCACACATGACAGCGCTCGCATGTGTTAGCCTCATGGTCCTGTACACCCCCACCCATACTCGGCCCCATACAAACAGATGTGCAACTGGCACACTACTGGCACATCACCACACGCACAGCTTACAATCATGATGCATGTACACTTACCGCTCGACTCCAGGCGGGTCTGCCTCTCAAGGACCTGGACATGGAGCGCTGGGGATATACGTTCCAGGGCCCTCAACTGATCTTCTGACAAGTTGCCCCGGCGCCCCTTAGCATCCGCTGCCTTCAAGAGGCGCCGGGCCTTGTTCAGGGTCCTGGACCTGAAGTCCTCCCAGCGCTTCTTGACATGTTGGAAGTCGCGGACTGCCACCCCCTCCGCGTTGATGGCAGTCACGATGTCCATCCAGATCCGAGTCCGTCCTTCCTTGTCGGCGTGCACACTTCCGTAGAGGGCATCATACTGCCCCAGGACTTGCTCCACCAGGACACCAACTTCCCTGGTGCTGAAGCTGGTGCCCCTCTGCCTCTCTGGCCAGGGGTTGTCAGTGGTGCCAGATGTTGCAGTGCCCGACATGACAACCGAAGAGGCAGGAGTGGGTGGGCAACTGGGTCCTGGGGCTGGGCTGTGGAGCGATGGAATCCCAGTCGGGAGTCTTCGGTTCCAGCAGGGGTGGTCACAGCAACAGCACCCCTGGCTGATGTGCAGGCAGCAAATGGCAGGGCACGTGGGCAGCAGGCAGTCAGGCATCAGCAGATGGCAGGTGGGAGCCTGCTCGGGGCTCTGGGGGGCAGTAAATTCGGTTACTTCTGACAGCTTTTTCTCTTTTCCTCTTTTTCCTGGGCCTGTTTCCTCAAACAGCGTTCCCTTCTACTGTTGTCCTGTCTCCTCAGACAGCGCACAATTCTTCTTTTGGCGGGGGTGTTGCCAACGCGCACACACACATATTTTTCACGCTTTTTTTCCTGGCAGACGGTGAGTCGCGCACTTATTTGTGCTTGCCCCATGTGTCGCGTACCCCTTCAGAGGTCATTCTAGGCTGCGTGTGACACGCATACGTTCATTCTTGTATTTCTGGGTGCCACAGCGTAGAGCAGGTTTATTTTTCCACGCACGTGGTCTAGGAGGGGTTGCGTGCACCTTACTTCCCTTTTTTGGGGTGCCTGTGCATTGCGTGACCCGTCATCTTTTCCCAGGTGTTACATACAGCCTTGCTAGAGCACTACGGTACGATTACCATCTGGTACCCAACCCCTTTGACCCCCAATTGCCCAGGACAATAGTTCACATCGACTCCCATACGCACAACAACATCAGTGCCATGGCTGGGAGGCGACCAAGCCGTAAGGGTGGCAAAGGTGGCCGAGCCCCAAGTGGTGGCCGTGGTGGATCCGGTAGGGGATGTGGCCATGACTTGCAGGGTGCCCCTAGCCCCATGCTCAGCCCTTGTTGGACCAGCCCACTGTGGAACCAGATCTGGCACAGGGTGACTCCATGGCTGACTTCCAGGTCAGCAGGTCTAGGCCACGTGTGCCGGTGAACGTTGGTGTCATCAGGCCACATGGATCAGGGGCAGCTAGGTCATCTGCTGCCCCGCGTAGGCAGGCTGGGGAGGCTGCAGGGGCAGCTGCGGCTCCATCCACCCCACCTCTCACACACCCAGCCAGGACAGTGTCGGTCCAAGTCCATCATGCTGACATTCCCCCTGACACCATCACACTTGAGCTAATGCCTGCACCAACTCCCATGCTGAGTGTGCAATCCCACACTCCTAGTACAGAGTCCACCGGGGCTCCTGCCCCTAGTGTCCAGAGCAGCGTAGGACACTCAGGATCCCCACCACCTTCCAAGCGGAAGAGGAAGAGTGCTCGTCCAGTAGAGGCTGATGCCCCAGACACGGCTACACAGTCCAGCCCGTCAAGGAAGCCCAGCTTCAATGAGGCCGAACTGAATGCACTTGTAGAGTATGTGTCCACACATGACCGCGAAATGGTGATTGTTGCAGGATCCAAGACCACTGCTGCACAACGTCAGGCACACTGGCAGACCATTGCGGACATCATAAGTGCCCTTGGAATCGTGAGGCGCACAGCTACTGAATGCTACAAGCGCTGGAATGACCTGAAGCGCAGGGCAAAGAATAAGCTGGCCTCAAGTCATGCCGCAACTCTAGTGACTGGAGGTGGGTCTCCAGCAGAGGACATAGAACTCACTCCACATGAGCAGGTTGCTGGGACCTACGTCACGGAGGAAAAGATCCAAGGCGTGGGAGAACTGGCAGATTACGAGGCATTGTCCGGTGAGTGCACATGCATGTGTGTGTCATCCATGTGCATGGTGTGTGTGGGAGGGCTTCTGTTTGGGTGCCAGGTGAGGGTGTGTGTGCCTGAGTGGTTTGGGTCACCCATGTGCCTCATCCTATACATTCTGCGCACCAGCATTTGGGTATAGCAGCATCCCTTCTGCCAACATTAGACATCCAGCCCAACACCACGCCAGTTGCCCTTGAAGTGTCATCTTGCCACAACATTGTTGCTTATTTACCTCTGTTTATTCAGGCAGATTGTTTGCATACCACCACTTTTACTCGGCATTTCTCAGTCCTATTGTCACATGTCTGACGTGGCTATGGTGCAGTGGACTGGCTTTGTTTCCTGGACATGATTTATTTAGACATGTCCCTGTGCTATAGGACCATTTTGGACTGGCAGCTCCAGGTTAAACATTTGAACCATTTCAATGAAAAAATCAATTTCATGAGCAAACTGGACTGAATGAACAATTGGTGCCCTCCTCTCCCTCTTCACTTTATGGCTAGGGTACATGCCATCTGTGTGATGGCATGTGTATTTGACCTGCCAATCACTAGCCAATGTGTGATGCCACTGCTAGGCAGCATGCAGCAAATGTGTTCATCTTCCATCTTGGTGTCATCAATGTGTGCCATCTGCCTACCCTTCACACGCAGTGACGGTGCATGCATGGGAGGGTTTTAGTCATGTGGGACATGTGTCAATCAAGTACTGTTTCTGTAGCCTCTCAGTCCTAATTGTGTGCCATAGTGCTAATGCCTGTTTCCATTTGTTTTCTTTTATGTCTTTGCAGGGGATGACGCACTTGATACTGCTGGGGTTGTGGAGATGGTGCAGACCCAGGAGGGGTCTCAGGCCCGACCGACCACCAGTGAGGGACGTGGTGTGGTGGTGGGTGAGAACCCACAACTGCTGCAGGTCGTGCTCTCAAGGGGTGTCTCTGGCTGCACCTCCCCCGGGCTGTATTCAGGTGTCGATTCGGATGATGAGGCCTATGTGCCGTCGCAGGTGAGCGTTCCTGGGAGGGATTCTGTTCTGTCCGACCCACCTGCACCAGGGTTAGAACCCTCAATGGTGATGTCAGTGTTGGCAGGTACGCCTTTGGTGGTTACGGATGCAGGGTCACACTCCGCGACATCTGATCCTGTTCCTGGCCCAGCAGATCAGAGGGGGAATGCAGTCCTGCAGCCTCAGGCAGTGCCGGCACAGCAAGGTGCAGTTCACCTTGCCCCAGACAGGTGTGGTGCTCGCCGACGTGGTGGCCGTCCGCCACCTGGCAATACCGCATGGGAGCAATCCATATATGGTATGGCAACCCAACAGGCAGCATCATCAGAGACGATGGCTCAGGCCATGGATAGGGTGGCCACTTCCATTGTCCCCCCCGAAAGGCTGATGAAGTGACTACAGCAGAGGCAACAGACTCCATCTGCCAGTCACACAGGGAGGACATGTTGGCGTCCGACAGGGACAGGCGGGTGGCACTGGCGACTCTGCGGGAAGCCATTTCCATAGAGTCCCAGGGCCACAGGGAAGCCCTGAGGGTGGAACTCCTTCACCTCAGGACAACTCTTGTTGAGCTTGGGGCTTCAACAAACAAAAGGACAGAACAGCAGCTGGAGCGTCTCACACGTACTCTCTCAGCTGAGATGCAGGCAACTAGGGCGGAGGTCCGGGCATCCCGTGAGTTGTTGCATGGGGACCTCCGCACAATTATCCTCCAGAACGAGACCTACCACACCCGCATGCTTGCTGCCATGGAGGAACAGACTAGGGCTTTGCGTGGGCTGCCTCCCATAGTGCCACCACCTCCTGATGTAGCTGCAGAGGGTGAGGAGACTGACAGCAGTGATTCTCCCACAATAGGGTAGCCATGTAGGCCATGAGACCACGGAGGTGTTTTTTTTCGCAAGATCCACACAGGTGGGTTTTGGTGTGCACCCTGTCCTCGGACCTCATGGGTGGACTCCCCCACCCCCCGGGCCTATTAATGGCCATTTTTGATTTTTGATTTTTGATTTTTTGGGACAGTGTGTTGCCTTGTGTGGCTCCCGTGGGCATACGCTGCATTGTGGCTGGGCACATGCAGGCTTGTCATGAATTTGGTTCAGATGCTTGGGTTTTTGTGACACACACCCCTCCTGCTTCCCGTTTCCATGGGCTTGCAAAGGGTGTGCCCAAGTGACATTGACGTACATGGTGACATTGGACTCCCATTCGATATGTGGGCAGTCTGTAGTCAATACTGTGTATACATTCATAGTGCATATTGTTGTTGTATTGTACACTGCATGGTGTATTGATATGTGCCTGTGCATCCATCTCATCCTCCTAATTTGCAGGTCCATTTCTCATGTCTTCACAAGGTGGTCCACCTTGGAACTGGAGTCCATGTTGTAAACAGTGCACCTACACTCTTGCGTGGCGCTAACACTGTATACTTGGAAGTGTTCGAAGTGCTGGCATTATCAGGTAGTGAGGCTAGCAAATTTTTAAGTCTGTAATGTCATGTTTAAGGTAGGTTGGAGGTTGTGTAGGTGATTGGTATTCTTGGTAAGTATTTGGTAATGTGGGTTGTAGGTCCTGCATTACTGTGAGCATTTCATGTGTGGCCATGTTCCCATTAGGGACACTGTAGCTGGTGACACTTGGGGCATGTTGTGGGGATTAATTTGTTTGCTCTCACATTGCATGACATGCCATGGTGTGTTGTGTGGCCGTGCCGGGGAGGGAGTGGGTGACATGGCACTGTTTTCATGTAGTATTTTGCAAGTGGGTATTCATTTCTGCAGCATGGAAGTGTGTCTTTTGATGACACTGCATTGGTGGTGTTTGTGTAGGTAGGGATGCACACATTGTGACACTTCCACATGAACAATCTCAGGCTGCTATGGCTCTGACAGTTGAGTGTCCCTTTGTTGGTCATAATTGTCAGGTCGAGTCATCAATACTTATCAGATGGTATGTGCCAGGGCTGTGTGCACTCCACAGGGGTGTGATTTCTCTGTGAAGTAATTAGCCACCAGCTGCATACGGGCTGCCTCACCCCGTGCCCTCTCCCCTCCCATGCGCAGCGGGCGTGCATGTGGTTGGGGATGTGGTGGCACCGCCATGTCCACAGCCAGGCCCCAGCGTGTTGCAACATTGTGCAGGACACATGCTGCCACTATGATCCTGCACACTACTGGGGGCGCATATAACAGCTGCCCGCCAGAACGGTCAAGGGAGCGAAAGCATGACTTGAGCACTCCGAATGTGCGCTCCACTATGCCCCGGGTTGCAATATGGGCTGTGTTGTATCTTACCTCGGGAGGCGTGATGGGGTTCCGAATTGGCGTCATCATGTGGGTGCTCAGAGGGTAGGCACTGTCCCCTGGTGAGGAGGTGATGGGTATCATTAGTGGGGTAGTGACATAACTCTGCATCTGACATGCATGCATGTGCAGTGGCATTCATACTCACCAAGCAGCCATGTATCGCCATGCCGGCCAGCTTCTAGGTCCCGGCTTAGGGTAGACATTCCGTAAATGAAGCTGTCGTGGGTGGACCCTGGATAGTTGGCATATACTGAGGTGATGATTCCCTTGGCATTACATACTACCTGCACATTGATGGAATGCCAGTGCTTGCGGTTCCTATAGATGTGCTCAGATGCCCTGGGGGGACGTAGTGCCACATGGGTGCAGTCAATGGCACCTAGCACTTTGGGGAATTGTGCCACACCGTAGAAATCGAGGGCGGCAGCCTGCCTTTCTGCAGGTGTCCTGGGCAGGTATATGTGCCTACGGACTGATGGGCGTGCAGTGATGATGTTCAAGACCTGGTGTAGGCAGCGTGACTGCGTGGCCTGTGACACCCCACCCACTATGGCACTTGTCCGCTGAAATGATCCAGTGGCCAAGAAGTGCAGTACATTGAGGACCTTCTCCAGGAGGCTGAGTGTTTGGGAGCACAGGGTGGGTGATGTGAGGTCGACCTCCCACTCACTGACCAGGTCCAGTATTATGTGTGGTGGAAACCTGTACCTCCCATACACCTGGTCATCAGGCATCCCAAAAAGGCTGGTTCTGGGAGTGAAAATTCAGGCCCTCACTATCCTCCTCCTCCTCCTTTGGTAACCCACGGCCACTGCTGCTAGGAACGGTATATTCATCCTGGCGTCTGAGCTTGTTTGTTGTTTACGTGCACTTTTATGCTGCGCGGGTCGACGTACGCCTGCTTCATGCTGGCGTACGTGTTTCAGGATTGGACCATTTATTTTTTGGCGCGTCGTAGGCGAAGGTGTGAATCTTCCTGCCCACCCCAGGAATACACGTAACACGCTCTCCCAGGCCCAGTCGCGTGTGGAAGTTCACGCGCACCCCGAAATACACGTACCCAGGGCAATCGCATGTGGAACTTCCCGCGAACCCCGTAAAACACGTAGCCTGCTGGTATCGCGTGTGGAAGTTCACGCGGACCCATATTACACGTACCCTGATGGTATCGCATGGGAGACTACCCGTGCACCCCAGGAATACACGTACCCAGGCAAATCGCACGGCTGGGGGGTGGGGGTGCAGGGGGACATGAGTGGGGGCCTGGTGGAGGGTGCCCCTGGATTCTGGGGGGTGGGGGTGTTGGGAGACATGAGTGGGGGCCTGGTGGAGGGTGCCCCTGGATGCTGGGGGGTGGGGGTGCAGGGGGACATGAGTGGGGGCCTGGTGGAGGGTGCCCCTGGATGCTGGGGGTGGGGGTGGTGGGAGACATGAGTGGGGACCTGGTGGAGGCTGCCCTTGCACTGCTGGGGGGTGGGGGTGGTGGGAGACATGAGTGGGGGCCTGGTGGAGGGTGCCCCTGCACTGCTGGGGGGTGGGGGTGCAGGGAGACATGAGTGGGGGCCTGGTGGAGGCTGTCCCTGCACTGGTGGGGGTGGGGGTGCAGGGAGACATGAGTGGGGGCCTGGTGGAGGGTGCCCCTGGATGCTGGGGGGTGGGGGGGGGGTGGACATGTGTGGGGGCCTGGTGGAGGGTGCCCTGCACTGCTGGGGGGTGGGGGTGGTGGTAGACATGTTTGGGGGCCTGGTGGAGGGTGCCCCTGGATGCTGGGGGGTGGGGTGATGGGAGACATGTGTTGGTAATTAGTAGTGCAAGGTGACATGTGGGTTGGCTGGTGGGCATGGCCATGGTGGATGGGTTGCCTGTGGGACATGAGCAGGGGTGCAGGGTAGTCCCCTGTGGTGTGGGCTGCCTGCAGGGGCCGTGGAGGGTGGAGAGGGAATACCTGGGAGGACCCACATGGCCATATCATGTGTAGCATTCACCGGCACCACCGAAATACACGTACCCTGCTGAAATCGCGTGTGAATCTTCCCGTGCACCTCGGAATACATGTACCCAGGCCAATCGCGTGTGGAACTTCCCGCGCATCCGAAGTACACGTACCCAGGACAATCGCGTGTGGAACTTCACGCGCATCCCAAAGTACACGTACCCAGGCCAATCGCGTGTGGAACTTCCCGTGCACCCCGAAGTACACGTACCCAGGCCAATCGCATGTGGAACTTCCCGCGCACCCCGAAGTACACGTACCCAGGCCAATCGCGTGTGGAACTTCCCGCACACCCCGAAACACACGTACCCAGGCTAATCGCCTGTGGAACTTCCCGCGCACCCAGGAACACACGCACACGCTATTTTTCACACAGCGGGTGTCCGTGTTTGTCGGAACCCCTTTGCACCTCATTTGTCATAGAGGGCCACTGTATGGACCATTCATCATGGCTGAATATGGGTGCTTTTTGTTAGCGCACATTTTGGCGCACATTTTTTTCAGGCGCAGGGGGGCTACCGCCTGCTTTCTTGTGGCGTACTTGTTTGGCCTTGTGCGCGTCTTTGACCGTGCGCTGGTTTGCCCTATTCGATTCCATGAATACGGGTTGTAGGCGAGCGTGTGGGCATTCTGCGCACTTGCCTCCTGTACTTCCCCCGTGATGCCCATATTTCCACGCGTTGTTCCCCATTCCGAGTGTTACGCCCTGTGTTCCGCCTACTTTTGTGATGTACGCCGCGCTATGTGCGATTTCACAGTGGCCGTGGCGCACGCTGTTGGATGACCTGTGCGCCGGCGTGCGCGGCGCACATTTTTAGCGCACATCCAATGTTTTTCTTGTGCACGGACTTCCATGAATCGATGTGCGCTGGTTTCCCTGCGATTTTCGCACTTGCACTGCGATTTTCACACTTTTACTGCGAATCGCACGTTTTGGCACCTCTGCGAGGGAATTTTCGGCGCACATTAATTCCATGAATCGACCCCATAGTATGTTGGTAGAATAGCATTCATGTGCTACAGATTTTCACCAGAACAAATCAGATAAAATGTGTTTTTCTGCATCTGTCTCAGTTGCACAATTTACAGGTTGATTCAAGTAATTCTTAAAAAATCTACCCATACTTTCTGCGTTATACAACAGATTTTTGAATTGATTACATTTTTATTGCAACTGTTGAACACAAAGGATTGTTTTGCATTTAAAACCCTCTTCATCAAAGACATGATGTAGCTAGCTACTGTCCTCCTTATGAGATTACATTACAGTGGCTGAAATGTATTTCATAAAAAAGGTTATTGTGGAGAATTTTTGCTGACAAGTATTGAAAACTAAGAGTGACTGATGGGATGTTTTCAATTAATTATTATTATTACAGAAAAGGATGAGTCATATTTAAACCAATATTGATTCTGTCACAAAAGGGGGTAGTGCAACATGAATTGTTATTCCATGTTTTCTCTGCATGGAAGCACAAGCAACATGATACCTGCTCTTGCCATGTTTCCCTCATCAGTGAATTGTAGCCTTTATACCAATAACACAGCAAGTAAGTGTCAACATTCAAGCATATTCTCATTCACTAAGAGAAAAAACTAAACTCAAGTAGTGATTGATGGACTTTTTGAATTAATCATAACCATTCGGATGCCTATGGGCAAATGCATAGCATTTTCTCTCATCTATATGTACCACTGCTGAAGTGAAACAGCCATATGCAACTCATTCGTGCTCTTAAGATGCAGAGGTAGGACCAGGCATTGGTATTCAGTTACTGTACCTGGAGTACCAAGGTGCACCTTACTGATGATGCTCAACAAGGTCAAAATATGAGGTTGCATCTAGTCGTCCCCCTTCTAAAATGGCACCGCAGATTGAAACATAATGAATGCCAGTCTACCTTGGTAAATTGCCAGTGTTTATGAGTAGTTCTGCATGAGTTCACCCAAAAAAGGTGTCATAGAGATAGGGCGATAGTTAGCCGGGCAAGAAGGGTTAGCAGACAGATTTTTTAGGAGAGAGTGCACAAGAGTGTGCGTAAGGGGTTGAGGGAAGGGACCAGTGGCAAATGAGTGGTTGCAGAGATCAGCCAAGGATGGAGTGAGAGAGGCAATGTTGTTCTTGCTGTCTCTGGAGGAGCATTGGACTACCTGTTTAGAGGATACTTCCATAGAGCGGACAACTCTTGAGATCGCATCTGGTGCAATGGGAGAGAATGAGGAGATTATTGGGGTGGTCAAGGGAAGTGAGAAAACCTGGGGCATAGTGAAGTTAGCAGATGACGGAGATTACAGTATGTCCAGTGCCTATTGCTGTCTCATGACTGAAGCCACTGGCACATCAATTACATGCAATTCGCTGTTGCACTTAAAGCTGTAAGGCACAGCCATTCCCTGAAATGAGCTGTCATCCTCTGTGCTGGTGGCCACAATATTGGAAGCCAGCATGATTTTTGGCACCCTGTTAAAGCACATGTTTTTTATTGGTGCTGTGACTAATGTCATCATCCAAATGACAAACCCAAGAGAAGGCCTGGAATATCAATACTTAGCTCGGGTTCTATGTCGTTTTACCTACAACAGTTTTTTCAAAGTCTTTTTTTGAAGAAATTACTTCGAAAGAACTAATTGATTTATTTTTATATTTTGAGGTTCCCCACCAATCCCCCTTCTCTGTATTATTATCCCTTCCCAAAATCCTCCCCACACCTTTCAGACCCCTATATATTTCACTTAGTTTTTTCAATTTAATTATTTGAAGAAAAAAACACCAGTCGGCAAACCAACTCGAAACCGCAAGCTGTAATAACAAACGTCAATACCATAATATTATTAAAGCACACACACACAGTAATCAATAGGGGACTTCACCCGCTCAACCACCATGAAACCACAGAGGTTTGTACTTGTACCTTGAACCCAAGCTCACCCATCTCTGTGCAAATACAAAACCCACCCTTCTGCAAAGGCTTTCATTGGTGAAGTGTGGCCTGCTACGGGGAATTACGCTATAGAACTGTGCTCTAAACAATAGGCAATTGATAGCAGTGTGTGACAGAGTCAGTTTATTTCTTTACAACTGCAGAGAGCTGGACCGGAAATTGGGCACAGTACTGCAGTAGCACAACATGGTGTGACTGCTTGCAATGCCGTCAACATTTTTTAAGGGGTGTAGAAATTACAAATTATACACTGACATGAAACCTTCAGTTAATTACATTTGAACGTTATCCTTCCTACTTTATGATATGATATGTCATTTATAACGCACCTGTACACAAGTGTTTCTAGGCGCGACAGGGAAGGGAGGACAGAGGGAGGACAAAACAATGATATTGTATTGAAGATGCTAAGGAAGAGAATGCTGGGGGTAGTGTGGTTCCAGTCCCCAGAAAGCCTGAAGGACAAAACAATGGGTCTTGAACTTGATCCTTGCAGCAACAGGGAGCCAGTGGAGAGATTTCAGAGCTGGAGAGATACAATGCCTGGGCTTGAGGCCAAGGACAAGTCTTGCAGTCCTGTACTGGATAAGTTGTAAAGGGCGTAGAGTAGAGGCAGGCATATTTAGATAGAGACTGTTGCAGTAGTCCAGCCTAGAGAGGACCAGGGCTCTAGAGTCAGTGAGCTTCTGAGGGAAAGTGGGAAAATGAAGAATACCTCTGAGGAGGTGCAGCTGATAGTGTGACTTCTTAGAGACATCGAAAATGTGAGGAGAGAAGGAAAGGGTGGTGTCGAAGATGGCACCGAGGTCCTTGGCCTCACAGGAAGAAGCAGTTAGAGAGCGCAGGGTGGACGACCAGAGTGAGTGAGGAAATGAGGGAGCAGGTGTCCCAATGAGGAAGATCTCAGTCTTACTGGCAATAAGGCAGAGATCATTGGAGGCACACCATTCATGAATTACGGACATTCAGGTATTAGAGAGAGAGAAGGAGCGATGGGGGTGGGGAGGCTGAAGGAGTTTATGTGCTTCTGGCAGCATCTAGTAGCATCCTTTAAACATAAACACAGTAACAGATTCCTGCACAATTCCACCTATCCTACATTTCTAAAAGCCTCACATATTGCCTTTGCTTCAGGTCGGTTGCACATATACTGAAGCATAAACCTGTTCTTCATCACCACACCACAATAAGTGACATCCCTAATATGCTTAGGGTGTGGCTGAAACTCCATTTAGTGCCTGAAGCTCCATATATATTTACAAGGCATAGCCTCATTCTGAACAGGGTCTCCTTTCCCAGCCATTCACATAATTTCAGCATCATTCAGTCACATGCCATATCAACTATGTTGTTTTGGTGCGGCAAGAATCATGGGTAGGGTGTTTTTCTATTCAGTATGTGGAGCACTGTGTTAGGCAGAATCATATGCAGTGCCCTTTCGGAACACTACACACAATTAAGACTACAAGTGTCAGTACAATGTCACATTTGGTACAAGCCTGTAGTGCACAGTAATGTGGTAGCAGTGGCTGAGCAGCCAGACTTATCTCAAGAGTAAGCAGTACAACAGGTTACACAAAGGACTAGCAATTACAGTGATTCAAACAAACACTTACTCAAGGTTTCTTGGTAAACGAATATACATTTATTTACACAGTCATTTGAAACACATTCCACTAGCAAAAGCCGCTCAATATAACAATCGAATACACTACAATACACAACCAATCAGTTCCTGAACAAGTTCAGCTCCCCTGAAGTGGGAGCAAAATGGCACTTCAGTTACTTTAAAAAGGGGTAAAAAGACAAGGTTATAAGAATTAACAGGAAAAATACTTTCATAGGCAGGGCAAAGGGTTTCAGTTCACTACAACCAGCAATTCGATTCAATAGGCCTGGGCCAAAGTCAATTTTTCAGAGTCTTGGAAAGGGAAGCACAGTTTTGGTAGTAAACAGTTAAGCCATTGCCACAGTTCTTAGAAGAATTTGGTCAGACGAAAAGTTAGATGTTGGTTTAGGGAAGGGCAAGCCTTCAAAGTCGGGAAAGTTTAACAAACTTTCACCGCAGCCAAATTGAGTTCTACACCACACTTGCACAGTACCTTGTAAGTGAAGAAAAGCTGTAGCTGAGGCAGTTGATCCTGGCAGATCCTGCAGACCTCGCTGTTCCAGAGCTTCACTCGTGGGGACAAGAAGGAGGACGTCGGGAGGTTCCTGCACTGCCCAGGGAAGAGGCCACACGCTTGGAAAAACATTGGTTGAAGGTGTGAGTGCCTTAAAAACCACAAACTGGTATCCTTCCCACTGGCGATCCGGTTTTTAACAGCACTCTGGAGAAAATTCAACCAGTATGGGGAAGGTGTCCAGGCGGCTTACGAGTTGGTTGTTCCCACCAAACTCAAGGGAAGAAGTTAACCTTGAAGGGCTTCTCTGTCGATGGAGTTTCAGGCAATTCGGACCTGCAGCAGGGCTTCAGCAGTGGACCAGGAGTTGCAGTAGTCATCTTCCTTCAGCTCGTCTTCAGTTCTTTCGTTCCAGTGGTCGACTCTGCTTTTCAAGTCACAGAGACCTGCTTTTAAACTGTTTCCTCCATTCATTCCATCCTTGCTGTCACTCACACAGCAGGGTGGCTATCCTTGCCGGATAGCCAACCGGCCAATCACGCCAGAGTGCATTCAGGTCTCCAAGGAGACTAAGCACAGGGAGTTTCGGGCTACTCCCCCACATACTGTCCACCCCAGACAATCAGGCGCCAGAGGAGGACTTCAGCATTGAAGCCCCCAAAGGCCAATGAACAATGGAACCACACCTGGTTTGGCGCGCAGAGAAAAACACAGGAAGGACCTTTCCAAAAGGAAATGGCAAAAAAAGTTGACAGAGTCTGTTTTTACAGATAGGTCTTGGTCGCCATATTGGAAAACATGGCTGACCCGATTTTTAGCTACTGGTATTCGCAGTCGGGAAAAATCATGGTAGTTTGTTTAAAACCACTGCCACCAGCCATTTCAAGTGGGAAAGGGTAACATTTGACGGTTACATGAGTGTTTAGACTCAGGGGAAGCTAGGCAACCCCTCCAGCACACTATAGGAAGATAGTGTGTGCTGGGCCTGTAGATTTTAAAAGACTAGTAAAGTCAATTTAACTTTACATGCTCTGGGAGACAGTAGTCAGTCCCAGAGAAGGTATTTAAACATTGGGGAGTCTGAAAGACATCCCTGTGCCACTGCACTGAGGCTGCTGTGTGACACACAGAAAAAGATGATGCCTACGGAGTTGTTTTAAAACTCCATATCCAAAGAACACAAAAGTAAAACGCACATCAAAATACATGGAAGAGTGGGAAAAAAGGCTCACACGCTTCCCAGGTAAAAAATCAAATCCTAGAAATCCAGAAAAGTTGCTGGGGGTTGCAAAAGGTAAGGGAAATTAGCACATTCTTGAGAATTCTCCCTAACAAACTGTTATTACATACATATCCAAATATATTCATTCCGTTCCCAAGGAACCTTTACCCACTATTCATTTTTTATCATAGACAACATACTTGCCACAGTCCCTCAATCATGTAAGCATGTATGTATGAACCTTGCCAAATCTTGCAATATGCAATGTAGGTATGTTTATTACCGTATGTATGCATATATGTACTATCCCTACTGTATAACTAAGCTTTAAGTATCCTTTGTACTCTGTCATGCCCAGTTACCTAATGGTTAATAAACAAACAAACAAACAGTTCAAGATAGACATATGTGGCATTTCATGGATAATCAGTGGATCAAAGGCAAACCAGATACACATCCTTATGGTGACATTTGCTAAATGATCTTAATAGTGTGGTAGTGCAAGCCTAGGGAGATACAGTGAACAGCATGGTGCCCTGGGATATGTTCCCCCCACCTATAGCAGGGACACACCTAGGGAAACCCTGCTTTGATGCTATAGGGTTGATGAATACCAAACTGTATATTCATTGGCCCCAATTATAGTTCTCCAGGAACATACTTCCCTCACCCTGACACCCTCAAAATAGCAAATACACATGTTTAGCCAGAAGACCAACATTTCATATTCACATGACCAACCCCCTTCTGTCTCCTCAGTGCTAGTTAGAAGAGAAAAATAAATATCTGCCCTATTGTTTCAAGGGCTCACCTGAACATTACTAATGCCAGAGACAGTGTTGCTCAAGCCATTCATAGCTCAGACCAAGAACAATATGAGCAAACTGTAGATGGACATCAGAAAAACGTTTCAGGTCTGCACAGATATGAGGCAAGGACTAAAGCCATTGAAAATAGAATGTTTGAGAAGACAGCATGGTTAATATTGCAACATTGGAATCTGAGAATGCCAGACTTTGAAGATGGCCCAGATTTCATAGGATCAACATCCTAGAATAACTTGATGCATTAATGGAGTTCCCAAACCAAGAGATAGAGAGATCATGTTTGCCATTGTACAAAAAGTCATGGTACAGCTTCTGACACTGAAACATACGATGAGGCTTTAAATCGAACTGGAATCTGAGTGGACCATCTGGTCGAAGGAACCAGCACTTCTGCAGTGTAAGGACAAAATGAAGCATGGCCAGTTATTGACCGTTGGGGGAAGGATTTGGTGGGAGGATGAGAATAAGGGATTAATGACAAATGGTAACCAGACTGTTTATCCCAATTGCCAGCTGCACATACACTGTCTCATGACTGACATGTTTCCCACACAGACACAAAACTATAAGATGTATTTGCCTACTGAACAGAAAGAAAAGATACAGTTAAGATCTGAGATCCATTTTGACTGGTCATTCTTAGTATCATAGTGTTTTGATAATCTGCTAGAATTGCTGTCCGATATACCAGAGATTGGGAATCGAAAAATAGAAACATGCTTTGAAACTAGCACATTAAACAGTTCAAATCTTTACTTCAAAGAGTGTGTATGCACCATGTCACCCAAATGTTCAAAATAAAGTGAATGAATGAAGTAATTATTGATGCCATAGTTGCCTTTTTTCTCTGCTGGTTTTGTTGCACTACCGAGAAGCTACTCTTATATGTTAAAAAATTGTATACCGCAACAAATCATCAAAGAAAACAGCAGCAATAAAGAGGCAGATAAAGAAATCACAACTATTGTGAATATTAAGCACTTTAGCAGTACATTATGTGTGAACACATACACACGATGACATGATAACTAGTACATTTTTTAATTAACTTTAAAAGCACAGTGTAAGAAAGAAAGAAAATGCAAGACAAATTGTGTTTGTACGCGCAAAAGGGATATTGTTGAAATCAGCAGCATTTATATTTTCTTATAAGCACTATCCCTGCAGATGTAGCAGGAACAATGCAGCCATGGCTAGTGATATGAAGTGGTAGAACTGTAAGAAACTATAACTAGTTGGCAGAGACCGAGAAAACCCAGAAGACTGTACAGTTGTGACATTAGTCTTGGTTCGTGAAATAAGCTACCCAGTAATACATGAAATACGCACATGAGGGTGAGCCACTCAATCTCAGTTAAAATTCCTAAGGGCATGAATCTTCCTTGGGATTCTTCTTTTCTCAGACTCACAAAACACATGATATACTCTCCTTGCAGGTTTTCTCGGATAGTTTATTTACATAAACACCTGGTATACTCTCCTGTCAGGTTAGTTCTACAGTGTCTTATGGATGTGTGAAGGCATCCTGAACAAGACATAGAAAACAGATTTAAAGTTCCAGAATAATTGTTTAATTAAATGAAATGTGAGGAAGGATAAAGGCCTACCTTGCCCTACACTAAGGTGTGTTGTCAATACCTTAGAGAAACTAAGGACATCTGATTCTGAAAGCTCAACTTAAAACCCAGTATGTGTCCAAAACCTATCCTTGCCCTGACAACTACAGCTAAATGATGTGTAAGGATGTCAGCAACACCAGAAATATTGATCAGAATAAAGTTCCGAGCTTTTCCGGTTCTCAGCTTATTTTTCAGCTTACTTCACATTCACTTGTCTTCCCATTAGGCAATATTCGAATTTCACATTCACTTGTTATTCATTTTTAGCTTTGCCAAAATGTTCTCATTCAGTTCAGTATTCAATACTTGCAATCGCTTACTTTGCCGCTTGCATTTTATGTGCCACTTGCATATTGTGTTATCCTTTCTTTGTTTCTAACCCGTGGCTTTGGGTTGGTTTCATGTGCATGCTGTTTCATTCATTTGGCATTCACCTCACCTTCCCACAGCCCCCCGCAGTGCCCCGGTTTGAGTGACTTTCCATTCTTCACACACTGGCTCCAGGTATTCCCTTCAGTTAGCTGTATTTTGGTTTTCGGCTCTGCTGACTTGCTTTCCTTCACTCGTGAGACCCACTTGCACTTCTGATTCCCTCCCATTCACGCCCGCAGCTCTACTTCTGAGCCACAGGACCCACCATGGCTGCCTCCTCGTAATCTGGATTCCCTGCTGGTCTCTTTGCTGCTGTTCTCCTCCTTTCGTATACACCTGCAACATCTTGATTGGTGTTAGTTGTAAATTGCAATTGCCTGGTTGCACTTAGGGGAGCCTTGGGACATGCCTGACCTTTACAACACTCTGCAGGACTCTTTCTCATCTCAGTACTAGACTGTTGAAATAACCTACTCGTGCTCATTGCTCCTAGTCGCCACTTCCTCAGCCATGCAATAATAGTATGAATGAGGGGAAATGAGGGGAGATGTTTGGCAATAGCCCACAAAGGCCAGGGGAGGATTAGTTTGGTTTTCATAAGGGAAAGGGGGATTCCATGTCTCTCTTGTAGGTACCCTCTCCTCAATCACCAGGGATCCTCCATCCAGGTGATCCTCCCTTGCTTCTCTACCCTCAGGGTCAGGATACAATAGCACTGGCCTTCCCCTTGCTACCAGAGAAGAGGATCCACAGGGAGTAGGTGTGAGGATGCCCTCAGGTTCTCACAGATGTGAATCCCAGATCTGCAATTTGCCTGGTATACTCTCCTGACCGGTATTTTAAACTCATCTTCTTCACTTTAGGGTGCGGTTACCAGACTAGCACAGTTAGTTAGGCCTCAGCCTTTTCCATATTCGTCCCGTGTTTTTAGTACACAACCCTCTGCTTGTCAGTGTCCGGCTTTCTTTCCACTTGTGAAAGCTTTTCAGGCTCTCAATAGTTGCTTTCCCTGCTGCCTGGTGTTCGCTGTGAATTGCCCTGGTGTCCCAGCTCCTCCCCCTGGGCTCATTGTGGTCGCTCCAACTAGCTTTGTTCTGTTTTAGGCCTCAGGTTGCTTGACCTCTGGTTCCCTGTTGTAGAGGCAACAATGGTTCCCACAGTCCTCCTTGTTTGGGTAGCTCCTCCCGGGCTTCCCTAGAGTGCAACATTGGCCTCCAGGCTTTAGGGATCCTCACAACTCCATTCTTCTTCCTTATCCCAGTATTTTCAAATGATTCATATACAGGGCATTGCTAGTAAGATTTTGTCATTCTAACTTACAACATTTTTAAGGAAACAGTCAACAAATGTTGCAGGTTGTTGAAGTGACTTATCACAATATGACATTAATGCATGAGCAATAAAAGGGATATCCCTAAAAGGGAAAAGGGGATACCATGTCTCATATGATGATGTTTGTCCCTACCCCTTAGGATGGCCTCCCCTCATGTCATCCTCCATCACATAGCCACCTCCAGGGTCAGGATCAGGTAGCACTGATGTCCCCTGGCCAAACGAGGAGAGGCTACCTCTGCGAAAGGAGTGATGCAATCATCAGATTCATCACATACCCTTCCCCTAATGCCACTGATTCTTTCAGCATCTATTGAGAAATGGGAAATAAAGTGTACATTTCCCTGATCTTTCCTTTCCAATGTGCTACTGTGCAACAACAGGACTGGATATCTAGGAACCAGTGCATGATTCACACGTTGGTGTCTTTACGAAAGTTGATCCAAAGTTGACACCATCAGATTCATCCCATAACACTTTATGCACAGATCAGGAGATGACTCATGGCAGGCAGATGCATGTATTTTGGTGTTGGCAATGTAGCCTATGTGCTTTTTTCCGAAAATGCATGCTGGGTGCTGAATCACAGACGATTTTGAGTACTGTTGCATCCTATTTGTTGACATCTGGAGATACATTTCCATCTATGTGGAGAAACAATGTGATAGATATTAATTCTTCTGCTGGTTTGTCAATTGATGAGCTATTGAGCAACCCAGTTAAATTTAAGCTCAAATTGTACAGGTATGATTGGGTTTGTACAAGAGACAAATGTATCACGTACCAAGACTTCAATGTGCTAATATTTGGGCATAAAAAGCTAGGACAAATGGCAGATTATTTAATGCGCTGCCCGTCCTCACATATTAGTAGTTAGTATTTGAGACTAAGGATTAATCTATGACCTACAAATGAAATACATGCCAGAAGAGGTATAATGCCAAAGGGAATGAGTCATTGTTGTTTGTTTAAAGATACTAAATACAAAGAGACTATGCAACATTTGGTAGTGGTCTGTGTGGCATTGAAGACACAAAGAGAGACTGTATTTCAAGAACCTTATGGTCCTAACATGCTCTGATAGCAGCGATGACATCTGGCAAGTTCTCTTTGCCTCGGCTAGAATGGCGGTCAACATTGCTTTAGTGAAGTTCTTGGATATGGTTCTGTCTTAAACAATCAATCAAAAGGATATTCAAAAGTCATTTATCTACCGAACTGTTGCATGATGAAGGCAGTCTCTTGTTTGTCGCCAAAATGAGCATGTATTTTGTGTTTGCAATCCAAATTCTGTTTAGTTGTATGATGCACAATGAATCAGTTTATTTTAATAATATGTGTGATTGTTGTAAGTGACATCAAATTTATGTGTAAATAGGTTTTTGTAACATAAAGTATTTGAAAGGTTGATTTTGTCAGACAAACAAATAAAAAAAATAAAAAATGTCAGCAATATCAGGTGTGTAGACGGTGTGGCAACTCACATGAGGTCCATGTTCATGTTCTTACCTCCTTGCCCAAGAGATGGACTTGGAGTATTAGATGTTTTTTCCGGATCTTGGAATGAGAGTGAATTGTACCCTGGTGTGGTAGGTTTTGGGGTTTAGGTCGTGCACTACAAATGTGTGGTTGTACAAGCATTTTATACAGTGGGTCCAGTAGTAGGCTCTATTTGGCTGGAACTTCATGTGGTTGAGCGGCTGGGACCATGGAGGATTTCTGCTACTTCTAGATGTGACGTGGAGGAGTTGGCATAACTATTGGGTCTTTCTTATGTCAAACACAATTAGGTTGGGCAGGCTGTCACAAAGGGTGCGATGAGGGATTGAGGCATGGCTATCACCAGGCCACTGATCATCAGAGAGGTGATCGTAGGTGCCATTGCTGTTTTGGGCAATGGATTTGGGGATATTGGGAGCGGTTTTATGTTGATTAAGGATCTATAAAGTAGCACTGCCCTGTAAAACAAAGGCAATTCTCTGGAGCAAATGGCTTGTATTTGAGCTAATTTACATTAAACAATCATAAAAGCTCCACACCCTCAGCAGATGGCAATCCTGCACATGGTTCCTAGCCAAAATGTTTGAGCACCACATTTCCAAGGATCAAGCTGATCCTCAAGGTAAGAAAATACAATATACTGTGGTCTACTTATGAATGTTGAGATCCAGGCTTAGGCAGTGGCCCTCATTACGACCCTGGCGGAAATCGAAAAACGATGGCGGAAATGCAATACCGCCATCGAATAGCGCTCGGTGCGACTATGACCCGTCACCGCAAAGTACGAAGCCATTAGCGACACCGTAGTGAACGCCAACGCTAACTGCACCAAGCACGCGCGCGCGCGCCATGCCAAACCGCAAACACCACCATGGTGCAACGGTACGCCAATTCCGACCCTAGCGGACATGTACCTAACGCCATCAGGCACGGCGTAATGTACCATTCCGCCATGGCGAGAAGTACGGCATCGCGAATCAACCGTAAACGGCCCCACTGAGTGCCTGTACACCGCTCCCTGCCCACAAAGTACAACTCCCCGTAGGTGCAATGAAGCCACAATGCAACCATTGAAATGTACAAGTCACCCATGCATGCCAACGAACAAAAGAAACACAAGAGGGGCCAATGGGAGCTGCAGGGCACAGATGGCACGAATACAGAAGCCATCCCAATGGACATGACCACAGTCCCCCACCAAGAAACGCACGCAAACACAGGCACCTGTGACCAGCAATATTCCGAAAACCACATCATTCCACCAGTCCACCTGGCTGACCGGCATCTGTTACACAAAACCCAATCCCCCGCCCCTGAGCATGACAACATTCAAACTGGCATATTGGCAGCCCCCATCCCTGACCTCACTGGGCTTCGTAGGCAAACGCGCACAGCACAGTACCACGCAACTAAACCCCGAAGCTGGAACCCAATGCAGATCTCCTCACAATACATCGCCCCCCAAATAGGCATATGCCACATCACTTGCAAAGAAAAACGCTACACGGGCCAAATCAGAATAGAAATTTTATGCACATCAAAATCACCAAGCCCATACAGCCATCAGGCCATGAACTCCAAAACACAAATCACCATTGTGGGCTGCTTCCGCAAGAAATGACCAGCCACTACCTGTGTGTCGCCCTGTTCCCCCATGGTACACAGAGCCACATTCACGTACGAAAAGGCAACATGGAAGCGCACAGAACCGCAGGGCCGTCCCAATGGGGAGGCACTAGTCCAGCTGAAAGGCCGAAATGTTGCTCCGAGCCACCAGTACTGCGTAAGGGCATGTGGCCCATTGGCGATCGTCCCATAAGATCGTAATGCTGCTCCACTGATTAACACGAAGCAGCAGGTGTCGGGAGTAAATTCCATCTGCAGGAGTGGCATACAGATGGCAGTGGCAAAAGGGGAGGAGATACCTGTCAACCAAAAGAAAAGAAAAAGAACAGAATGGCCATCAGAACTACATACCAACAACTCACTTCAATGATCACACGAAATCCACAGCCATATGCATGCTAGCCCACTCCAAAGGAACATCACCACCCCAAAACCACTTGCGACTCATAACCATCTATATCGAGGTGCAAACACCATCACAAACGAGTGTCTGAGGGCGCCTCGAGACAGGGAGGGCTCAACAAGGCCAGATGGACGATGGTCCCACTATGGCAGCCCTGCATCACATAGCGTAGGGGAGGCGGATAGATCCCAAGAAGCCCTGTACATGGCAAACTCTGTATCAAATCACCTGCCCATGCATCCATCCATCATTCCCTCATCCCGGGATCAAAATGCCTGAATAATTACTCACATAACATTAGAAACATCCATTGAGTCTGTGCGTTATGCAGCCTGCTAAATCCACAGTGCCCCAGCCCGTAATTCCAGTGTTGTGAAGTAACATGTATTTGGGAACGGACGGCCTCATCGCCCACGTAGCTATTGCGCATCCCAAACTATTCATATCAATCATTGCTCCCTCGCCATGGGCCCTGTCTCAAGGACATAGAACAATAGAACGTTACATTTGCAGTCAGACCTGTGGGCATCTCCTCGCCGCTAGCTGGAAACCGAAAGCGCCGCCCTTCGAATTCCTCATTTGCAACATCACGTCGAAAAGGCATCTGTGGCCGTTTGAAATCACTAATTATTCCATCGAGTGCGGCTGTGTGTGAAAATGGCAACTGCCTTCACCCACGAATGGGACGCCCCGCCCGTCGTTGCAACTCGGTACAGTGATGCATGAGGGCCCACCGTTACTCGAGTACTACGTCCCACTGACCCCTCACAAGTCTGTTCGCGACTGCACAGATAGTATGTGAAACAATGGGACCACAGCAGAATGAACATATCAACCAATCTTACACGGCCATCGGGTACAAATACATGATTGCAATAGCAAGATACAATTCCCCGAATTGCAGCGTTGTGCGCGGGACGTGCTCGGCCAAAGGGGAGAGCAGTTTGCACAGGTGGAATCAATCACCACAGGTGGAGGCCATACAGCCTGAAAACACATAAATTGCACAGCCAGTCTCCTCCCACAACCACACCGAAATGCTACCGGCAGGACTCGCGATGTTGGCCCTGGGGGACCTGATAGCACTGCAAGTGCTCCGACTCCAAGAAGTAGACGAACACCAACTACAACCAGCCGCACGGAGGAGACGCAGGAGGAGGAGGAGGCTAAGGCAGGGCCAGCAAGGCCCACCAGCACAGCCACTACCACCACGCAGGCAGCCCGCAATTCCACGCCTCCGAGCACATCCGTTCAACCTCACTGATGAGCAGATCCACACCCTCTACCGTCTGGACCGGGACACCATAGCCGCCATTGTGGACATGACACAGGCTGACCTTGTCAGCATGATAGATAGCCCAACCGCCATCCCACCCCTACTGAAGGTGGTGTCTGTACTCCACTTCCTGGCCACAGGCACCTACCAGCACACAGTCGGACAGTTGCATGGCATTTCTCAGCCACTGTTCTCACGGACACTATTGCAAGTGCTCGATGCCCTCCTGAAGCACGCAGACGACTACATCTCTCTACCACGCTCGGAGCAGGAAATAACCAACACAAAAGTGGGATTCCATGCACTTGCCGGCATACCGGGTTGCATTGGTGCCATCGACTGCACCCATGTTGAATTGGTCGTCCCACATGCCATGGAGGCCCAGTACCGCAACCGAAAACAATTTCATTCCCTGAATGTACAGATGGTGTGTGACTCCAACAGGATCATTACACATTGTTGTGCCCGATTCCCTGGATCAACCCATGATTCTATGGTCTTGAGGAACTCTACAATACCACGCTACATGGAGCGACACGCAGGGAACAGATCCTGGCTACTCGGTGAGTCTCATTACATGCATGATGATGTGGGGTATGTGAATTGTCAATGACCTGCCAGGAAGGGGGGGGGGGTGTGCGTACGTATCAATGGCATTCCACATCATACGTTTCTCGTCCACATACAGGTGATGCTGGATATCCACTGAAGAGATGGCTCCTCACACCAGTCCGGAACCCACGGGACCAGCATGAGGAGGACTACAACCATGCCCACTCACGTACCCGTGTAGTCATTGAACAGGCATTCGGCCTACTGAAGACCCGTTTCCGCTGCCTCAGCAGGTCTGGCGGTGCACTCCTGTACCGCCATGAGAAGGTTGCAAAGATGGTGATGGCATGTGTCATGCTCCACAACATGTGCGTACGTAGAAATGTGCCCATGCCCCCTGACGCTGAACTGCAAGCACCTGATGATGGTCATGATGAGGGTGGGGATGTGGCAGCACCTCATGGAGTCTGCGAGGCACCGGAGGCCCGTGACATTCGTCAGCATCTCATTGATGTATGCTTCTAGCACTCACGCCTGGTGGCTGATACATGGACACGGGACTCGTGGCACTGCGTGTGTCTGGGACATGCACAATATGGACTGTACGCCTATGATGGCCTAGTACACAAAGATCAATGTCCACACTTCTCATTGGTTGATCGTGCACTTTTTATGGCATATGTGATATCATGTTGAACACCCTATCGACCCGCCACCCAAGTGAGCCCAACACACCCCCTCCACCCTCCTACCTCCCCCCCGAACACCAGTGTCCAAAGATGCTCATTGTCAGTGGGCTGTCGCTATTGCATGCCCCCTCTGCGGGTATCAGGGGCACCCCTGCCTGTGGAGCGCAGGTTCCTTCCAGATCTACGTTGGGGGCTGCCCTGGACGGAACTTGCAACGGATGATGTGTCTGCCTGCTCACGTCCATGCATGTCCCTAAGGGTTTGCGAGAGCTCAGTGAGCACACGGCGCACTGCGGCAAGTTCGGCACATACGTCTTTGGACGTCGCATGCAGTTCCCCCCTCAGGCTCTCGGTGCTTCTCTCAATTTGTGCCCTTAGCGTCTCTGTACCTCTCTCCATTTCTGCCCTAAGTGTCTCAGTTGATGTTTCTATGTCTGCCTTAGTGCCCCCACATTCATCGGCATGGTCCTTGAGGAGTGTGGCCAGTTGCTGCTGTTGTTCGATCAACTGGTCGAGGGACTGTTGCCTCTGCTGGGCCATGGCCATTTGCGGGGGTGTCACAGAGGGGCTGTTGACCTCATGTTGCCTTGCCACAGGGCTTGTGGGGGATGGCCAGTCGTCGTCTTGTGGGTGCCCCTGCGTGGTATCCTCATGTTGTACGGGATGGGACAGACAGGGGGATTGGGACAGGTCATGGATGGATCTGACTTCGGCATCCCCGTTTTCTGTGTCCGAGCATGCTGCCATCAATGGGGTGTCACCTATGGTGCTGCTGCCACCAGAGGCAGTGCCTTCTGTGGCATCCATTGGGGGGACCTGTGGTGGTGGTGTTGTGGGCATGCTGGCTGCTGGGGTGCCTGTTGATGTTCCCTCCTCTGTGCTGCCACCTGATTTGTGCTGCTGCCGTGTCTTGATGCGTGCAGCTGAGGTGGAGGGTCTCTGGCCGTTGGTCTTGGCCCTCTTTGCAGGTGTGCTGGTAGGGGTGTCCTGTAGCTCGTCGTTTGGATCGGACCCTGTGGTGGAGTAAAGGAGGGCGAGGGTTATTGATGGGTCAGTGGGAATTGGAATGGCATTGTATCACATGCATTGGGGTGGTACCTGAGGGTGATTTGGGTCGGGGTCTTGGAGGTGCTTTGATTTGTGTGTGGAGTGAGGGTGCAGTTGTTTGGCAGCCTGCAGTTAGGGTGTGCCTGCTGCACGTGTAGTGCGTGTATTAGGGGTTTTTAATTATTTATGTATTTATTGTGGGTTTTGACGTGCGCTTTCAGGCCGATGTGTGTGGACGTTCTCCTGGACATGTGTTTCTGTTGCACTATGTGGACGCATGGTACTTCACATGGATGGACTGTGTGGATTTGGCATTGTTTTATCTGGCCCACCTACCTGAATCTTCGGATGTCTGCACTCCTTTCTCCATCCCTCCGACTCCCTCTATGCTCTCCATTCCGATGGTGGAGGCACAGATTTCTTCCCAGGGGGTCAACTTGATGGGTGATTCAGGACCTCCCCCGGTGGCTGTGGCAATGTTGCGGTTGGCAGAGAGTATGCTGCGGACGCGTATCCGCAGGTCGTCCCATCGCTTGCGGCATTGCTGTGGGGTGCGGGGTGCGGTCCCCACCGCACTTACCCGCTGTGCCACCAGAGCCCATATGGCCTTCTTGTTTGCAAGTGCCGTCCTGGTCATTTGCGTGGAGAAGACGACGGCAGCATTCTCCTGGAGGGTCTCTGTTAGCACGGTGAGTTCCTCACGGGAGAAGTGGACCTGCCGCTTGCGGTCGCACGCTTTCTTCGCTACTTTTCCCATTTTTCTTGGTTTCGCTAGGGTGGTTGACGGGTTGGGGTGTGTTTCAGGGTAGTGATTTTAGTGGTTGTGTGGTTTTAGTGTTTTTATAGGTGTACGCCGGGATGTTTCCCGTTCCGGGCCCATGTTTTAACTTCCGTTTCCGTATATTTCCGGGCACCGTACTTTCCGGTAGGCGCACACTGCGGTGACCGCTAAGAGGGGTGGCGGTATTGCACCTAGGGCGCCGTACGGCGGCGGTGTGGGCCGTTTTGGGGTCATTTCCGCCATCGCGGACTTTGCACTTCCGCCGTGGCGTGGTGCTCGTGCCCGATGGGTCGGAATGGGCCGCACTTTGCTCCTTCGTACAATGGCGGAAACGCTATTTACGCTGTGGCGCTCCGGTCAGTCGCTTTCCGCAAGGGTCGTAATGAGGGCCAGTATGTTCATTTAGAATCTCTGAAGATATCTGGTCCATTGCCAAAGTGCTGGATTTGTCTCAGTTGCTATCTTATAACAATCTCCATTTGCTTGGGTGGGCAATGAACTGTTCAACCCCTTCAGAGCTCAGCTATGCTGAGTCTTCTCCAATTCATGTTCACATGTGACTGTCTTGCATATGATTCCCTGCCCATAGTCTAGAATGGAACAAGCTATATTTCCACATTAAAAAGCTGTTTGGCAAGCAGAGGTCCACTTGCCTCTTTTGGGGTATCTGCATAGCCACAAACCTGAAATGAGGTCCCCTGTCTGCTACAGGATCCCACTGAGAGAAGTTGTCTTTCCTCTCACAAGACTACCCAACCACAGGTGGTTGATTTACGGGTGTCTCAGGTGCCTCCCCTGTCAGAATGTTGGCAAGACTGGAAGGAGTAACTTTTCAATGTTTACATCCTGCTGTGACTTGTAAAAATAAAATGATATGACAAGCTGTCAAATGTTTGTCAACTGTAAGTGATCAGCCAGAGTTTCAACAGCAAAGACCAGGAAGAACATATTTGTGCCTGGGTTGGCAACCAACCCCTGGCTGCACCCTGCCTCATAATTTGCATTGTTTTCGAACAGGTAATGGTTTTCACCTTGTACCTGCTCCATGTTTTGGAATAGTCGAGGGCTCTCACTCTGTACCTTTTGGGCTTCTTGGAGTAGACCAAGGATCAGACCCTGTGCATGCTCCCCAACCGCTTCCACGGACCTGTCACAGTTGGACAGTCCCCTGTTCCTGGCAAATGTAGACCTGACCTAGACCTACAGACCTAGACCTACTGCTACAGACAACTTGCTAAGTTCTAGCAAGCCCTTCAGTTCTGAAACTACACTGTCCACCATATCAGGTTCTGTTTCTATGCTAGTCAGCAATGCTAAGATCACTGAACTCCATGTTACAAATGTAGAGACCTCAGTGGCCATTGAGCCCTCTCCTGTAGGTCTAAGTACCTCAGAGGACTTCACTAGACTTGGAGATAGAGGTGATGCTGGTTCTTTTCCTCTTGTGCTGGAAGAACTGAAAAGCCTAGTGCCTCAAATGCATCTTTTGTTTCTGATTTTAGAGCCCTCACTCTAGTAGATGATGTGAGTAGGTGAGGATCAGGCAGTTCATTACCTTATAGATACTCTGCTGGAATGGACATTTTGACTGAAACATGATGCATGGAGGTCTTAACCCTACAACTCAATTCTAATATTGCCATAGAAAGGTAGCTAAGACCACCACATCCCTTTAATGGTTGGTTTGGTCCTTGAATAAATGATCCTTCACCTAGCCTGACCGTGATAACACTAGCAGTACTGTTACACAATTCAGGTGACGTTTCCTCATATATCGAGACATGCTCCAAAAATATCTGAGTATTAGCTGGAACTCGGGCATATTCTGGGGACCTGGTATAATTCTCAGTCAGATTAACTGGGGAACCTTTGGCCACTACCTGGTCTAGTAGGAATTAATCTGACTAAGGCTGCCTCAATGGGACAAGTAGCTAACATGGCCTGTTGCGGTCTACTATCACAGTCCAGATTTCCATTTCTATGTGTCAGGTCCCCAAAGCATGAAACAACCGTTGGGTGTTGAGGGCATTCGTGCCTAAGCGCTGGAGGTAAACTCACTCTTTGTTTACATGATTGTTGAGGATGACCAACTATGGGCCTAATTCCAAGTGTTCATTCCGATCCCACCACTTTTTTTGGCAGTTACAGAATTAAAGCAGTTTTTCCTGCACTGCTAAATATTAACATCGGAGTGGAGGATGTAAGCCCATCAACAAGTTGGCATGAATCCCACACTTTTCTGCCACAAATCAGTGGATTTACCACACAGTAATTCCATCAGCGATACATCCACCAAGTATCTACTTGGAGTTCTATGCACCCCAAAAATAGAGAATTACCATCACTTGTAATCCTGTGGTAAATCAATGGAATTTAGTTTGGCAGTAATTTGGAGGATTTACTACTGAATTACTACCAAACTAACTACGAGGATCCATGTATCTGGGATTTCCCTTTGTTTTTGAGGGCATTGCTTGGAAGGAAGTGTCAGCACCTCTCTTTTCCCTCAATAGATATACTATTATCTGACTCCTATGTCTCTGCTTCTGGGATAATTTCCTGTGCTGTGTTTTGGACAAGAGTACACACACACTCCTCAGCAACGTTTGCCATCTCCCTAGGTTGAGTGATATACTTGTCAACTATATTCCGGTACAGGTCTGCCTCATATTTGCCGAGTGCATGCTTGCATGCAACCAATTTAAACATTCCATCAAAAGTGTTATCCACCTGCTCAGATATTTCCAGGCCAAAGGTGTAAACTTCTCAAAAGTTTGAGCCCCCATTTTGGTGAGCTGTCTAAAGCACCTAAGACACTGTGGTTGGATCTTGCAGAACTGTGAATGGTGGCTTTCATTTTCTTACAAATGGGCCTCATCAGAAGTAAACTGAATAATCACGTCATTTTCATCCTTTGTTACATGGCTCATAAGGTCTCCTCTCCAAAGTTCAGCTTCCATCTCCTGGAGGCAGAAAGTTAGTTCCAGTGCCTCAACCCCATCGGAAATGTCCTTCCCCACCTCATACCAGGTCCCTGGGCATGTGGTGCCTAGGCTTTTCTTGGGTGCCACCACTGGATACATTCCCCTGCCCACCTAAATCCTGCTGTGTATTTGATCCTTGTGCCTGCCTCTCATCCACTATAAGGAGATTCCTTGATGCATGCTCTGCCTCTGAGATACCATCCTGGGACCTGGTTGAGACATGGGACCTAACAGGAATAGTAGGAAATAACACAATCCACTCTTGATGCTCGTTGAGGAATGGGACCTAAATGACATTTAGGTCTAGCTGACAACCGGGACTAGTGGGAAACACATCCCGCCCTCTTGGTGAAATTTCAGGAACAACTATCACTATTGCTGTGCCCTTCCATCTCTACACCCCGGTCGACTGGATAACTGGGCTGAGGGCTCCAGATCACTACTGATACCCTAGCCCTCCTTCATCCCCATAGCGTCCTCAAGAGATTTAGCCTTGCTATCCTTACTGCTGATGGGGAGTCCACTTTCCTTACATTGCTTGTGCAGGACATTTGTTTCAAGCTTGACAAGACCAATTCCGTTGTAGCAATGGAAACATACATGGTAGTGTTTCTAAAGTTACCTAAACACACTTTTGTTGGGGTGGAGGATTCTAAGCTATATGATTAAAGGGATGATCAGTGGCTAAACCACCAGTGGCTAAACCACCTACTCAGTTCCTCACTACAACAAACCCAGTAGTGATCTCAAACATAAAAATAAAACAGACAAAGCCTAATGAGTATAGAACAGACAGGGCCAATAACTAGTTGAGCTCACTACCTATTTTTAAGCTGCAAAAAAGGCAAAAATATTATTTTAATCACCACATTGAGGGGAGTGTGCAAGCAGGGTATATTAAGAGCCTATGACCTCAGACTAAGGCCACACAATTTCATTGATTACGTGTATAGCTTAGACTCCTGCAACATTTACTCCCTCTAGAAATTACATCAAAATTCTATTGTCAAAGACATTCAAATTGTCAGACTCATACATGAATTGAGGTTATTTATATTTAATTTTCATAGACAACCAATACGTGTATCGACCCTTTCAATGTTTTTTTAGGGCAATTCATCTTCATGCATCCAATAAATACTTTACCTTCACAATTCTGACACACTTTAGTTCACTCTCTGCATCCTGCATAGCTGCATGTGATGTTTAATTCAGAATTCAACTAATTACTGCTACAAACTGAGGGTCGAATAATGGGTATACCTTCTTTGTGGTAACATGGGTCGAGGGCAAGATATATTATACCATGCCCTGGTGTGAAGTGAAAACAGTAGCAACCCAAACAGCTATAGAGCAGACTCCAAAATAAAAGAAAGTCAAAGCAAAGAACTTAAATTACAAAATATTTTCTTTCATTTAAGAATCAGGAAATACAAATACTTAATTAAAAAACAAATACAACACAAGCTAAGGTATAGCTGGTATGGAATAGCACTCGATCAAGGGTGATCAGGCGCCCAATTGAAGTTTGCCCTTCTCCCTGTTCTGTTAGCTCTAATACTTTGTTACTTCATTGTTTGATTACTGCTTGCTGCTAAATTAGAACCTTTAGAAATAATTTGCTGCTTCACATCAGTTCCTTATTCAGTTTTACCTTACCTCCTACCTTGATTTCTATCTGTTTTATCTATTGTATGCACTGATCGACTTTTACAAATTTTAGCTCTGCATTTTAAAAGTTTTGTTGATTGATTGTTTTCCCATAAAATCTGTAGTTTCCTGCTTCTCTAATTAGCCAGTTTGTGCCAGTACTTAGGTCTGCCCTTCTCCCTGTTCTGTTAGCTCCAATAATGTGTTACTTTGTTGATTCATTATTGCTTGCTGCTAAACTAGAACCTTTAGAATTAATTTGCTGCTTCACATCAGTTCCTTGTTCAGTTTCACCTTAGCTCCTACCCTGATTGCTATCTATTTTTATCTATTGTATGTACTGTTAGCCTTTTAAGAATTGTAGCCGTTTTGATAGTTTTTACAAGCACTACAAACCCCATCCAAGCTGTAGATTCCTGCTCCTCTAATTCTGCAACCAGGCGCATGAGCGCAGACGAGTGTGTTAGGCCAGTCTCTGCCGGTCCGTGCTGTTCCGTCCTTCTGTTTCCTGTTTACCATATTCACAGCTGTTGTGTAGGCTCCGGTTGCTTTGCACGAATGGCAGACTCATCAGGTAGGAACCAACTCCCATATGATATACAGGCACTGGCGGTTGCTTGCTAACCATACCTCATGCTGATTTCACTCCCGCTCATTCTGTAACCTCACTGCATATTTCCCCCAAAACATCTTCCAATTCTACTGTGCTCACCCCTGAGAGCCCTAACCGTGTGGAATGTAAGAGGATTCAATTCAGCACTACAGCCAAGTCAACGCCTAGTCTAGAATACTGAATGAAAACCCTTATTGATATATCTTTATGTCCAGTTCATGCGTTCTGGATGACTACCCCTATATAACACCCCTCTCTCAGAATCCCCCTGACCCCACTGAGCCAAGAAGTAGTTCTGTTTTGCAAGTTAAAAGGTTTATTTGAGAAGTAAAGCAATATATATCTATCACACTTTATAATAAATTAATAATTGAATATCACACTTAATCTGAGATGATAAAGATTAACAACGGAGAATCTGGCACTAGCACACTTCTTTATAATCAATAAGGAGTTGACATGAAATGGATAAGATAGCAACAATACTTTTATGGTTTCAAATGGATGCAATGTGGAATGAAATGCAGTAAAGAAAATAACTTGATAGGATTTCAGCAAAGACAATGTAATCACTTTCTTGGACAATTCACCCCCCCCTTTTATGCAATGCAAGGAAATGGAAGGAAGGCATACAGTTCTCAGAAATGCAATTAAATGTGATTCAGTTAACCCCAGCAAGCTTAGACTACAGAAGTTGGAAACACAGGCCCAAAATGCTTTTATATGTGCTGGCAATGGATTGAAAAATATGCTAAAATGCTTTTAATTCCCTCTAGAGGTTTAGGGTGAGTGGTATCTAGTTAATATTAGTCCAGGCTCACACTAGCAATGATTCAGGGATAATTAGCAGGTTAAACGAATTTCTGGCAAATGGGAGGCAAGCAGCAGCAGATTTTTACACGTGGAGAAATTGGCAAATCGCGGCAAAATTCGCGAGTGCGTTTTTCACGATTGCGGCAAAACTATAGGGGGTAAGAATGCGGTTCTAGGTTCGTAGGAAAGCCACGATTCTCAGCTTTCAGAAGAAAGTTACTGCAAGTCTCTAGCACAAACGGTCACGGAGATATGAGCGATTAAATAAAGGTCATTTTTCAGATTTGAAATTTTAAAGTTAAAAAAGACAAGTGCAGCTTGCAACTAGAAAATGACAAGTGACAGCTTTACAAATGACAGGTGACAGTTAGGAGGCAATTCTACTTAGATTAAAATAGCTTGAATTATATTATCTTAACTAAGAGATTGGTTCTGCACAGTCTTGCTAGGTACTCACACTATATTCTTGAATTAGAATGGGCCTCGCCACGGATCTGGTCAGGTTTTAGACTGGACTCTGGTCTCTGCACTTCACAGTGATCTGGGTCTGCTCTCTCTCTGGATTCTGAAGATTGAGGGATTTAAAGTCTGGATCTTTCTGCACAGCTTTCTCTAGAGATTGATGAAGGTAAAGTATGGATTTTCCAGCAGAGCGTCCCGCAGCAAATGGATTTGAAGCTCTATTTGGCTTGCACTATCTGCTTTTATGTGTTTTGAAAATGGGTGTGTTTGAGCAGCATCACTAGCCAGCCCCTCTCCACTTATCATTGGCCAAGCTTTCATTTCTCCCCTGATTGGGGGAGCTAAGTTGTGTCAGAGTGATGTCATTTTACAGCCTGCAGAAAGTCCACTCCTCCTGTCAACTTGCACACAAATCTAGATTTGAACCAAATACATATTTCATAGCTACACAGTGGTTTGAAATTACATGCACCCATCACATATCACAGGAGGTATCCCCTGTTCCAACTCTGCTCTTCCTGGGGGCTTGCATTCAGAAATGGCAATATTTTGCACTTTTTAACTGGTTTGCAATACCGGACATTACCCCAAATTTACACACATGTGCGCAAGGAGTATGGACATTAGTTGATGAAGTGTCAGATTTTTCACATGCACACATTTTGAGTAATATCCTCTTTTCCGCTAAAACTCCCCTGAACATACCACTGGTTCTAAAAACCTCTTAAAATGTGGGCAGAAAAATCACAAGAATTATGGTATCATTTATAAAATTTTCACATGTCCGCTCTATGAGTTATTCATCTTTTTAGAGTTATGTTCTGGCCCCAAAGGGGTGTGGTTTTCCCCCAGCACAAGGTTGAATTTCTGGTTTTTCCAGTTCTGCCAAGCCAGCTTGCTCTCACAGCCAGTGCTCCTCCCCTTTGCTTCAGGAGGAAGCTACTTTTACAGCCCCCGTAATAAAACCTTTGCCTGAGCCAGGACAGGGCTTTGTTCAGAGCTCCTGTATTCTGTGGGGGCTCCCCTTAATTCAATTATCAGAGAGATGGCATATCCTTAGTGTGGCCAGCAAAAGGCAGATAGGCCTGGGAGCACAGCTGTGACTCAAGTGTCACTCCTGATGGGGGGTAGTTGGTGGGCAGAATTCAGTTCCTTAAGCCAGGTTTCAGATAAAATGTCACTTTTTGTTCCCCAGTTTAAGTCAAGACAATTTTTTACATATGCAGCTAGAATTCTGATTCTAAGTTCAAAACTATGACATTTAAACAATTGCAACCTATGTGACACTCAGAAGTAGGTCACTCATTTCTTTTAAACATTTAGATTTTTAGTGTCTTTCAGTCCACATTTACTTAAACTGCTGAAATCCATAGCTCAGCCAGTCTTGTTATAAACCTTCAAGTCACTTCAGAATATAACTTTACATTGGATCCACCTCTCAGTAAGTCTTTCTTTGGCATGTTTTGGGTTCATTTATTCAGTTTCCTACAAAATCTGGTGGTTTTAAAACGCCGGCTTTTGGATAGTGGTGAGTACTGGTACTGCACCCCTTTTTGGGATTTAAGAAAATGAATTCCCAACAGTTATGGGTTTGCTTTTGGCAATCAACATTGCCACTCCCAATGGTTTCAGACTACTGTGTGGGTAGTCCAATGGTGGTTTTAGGCAGTGTCCTTCTGTGCCCATAACATCGGCAAAAATGAGTGGCAGCCTATTCTTCATGCATTTCCCTGTGCATTTTCTGGGAAGCTCTGGCCATCATGATGTTTTCCATGTCAGTACTGCACAGTTTTGAGGTAGGGCTTGGATGCGTGGATAAAAACATCCCACAAGCCCCCCTCTTGCGATGGCCATTCTGTTTCACTGATGGGACTCGCAAGACCTGGGATGTTTCCTCATCTTCTTCCAATAGATGGCACAGTTCAGCATCTTTTTCTCCATCCGGTCGGATCGATCGGTTCTCCTCGCCGGTCCTGATGGGAATATTGGGCGGTACCCCGGGCCCGTTGCGTCTCTGCTCCCGGTCTCCGGATCGTCGTCCTTGGCCCGTCTCCTGGTTTTCTTTCTCCTAGGACGACAAAGGAAGAGCGGCAATACCTACTCATAGACGTCTTTCCACCACTGTTGAGATAGTGGGGCAGCATATGCATTTCATCATAACGAAACATTACATTCTTATTTTGAAAAAAAAACAGTATAACTAAGAGACAGTTTCATGCAAATCACAATATTTTAGAGACTAGATGTGGTATGTTTTATGGTTGGAACTGAATTAATCTGAGACGGTACCCGCTAGGATTCCAGAGGATTCCTCTAGTTGTTGCAGAGTGTGCCTGGGATGGCAACATTTCAACTGGTTTATGTGGACCCACTTGTCTTCCCCCGCTGCCAAAGCGCCTTTGGGGATGCGGATCTTGTAGGCCACAGGGGAGATCTTGTCGATGATCTCAAAGGGTCCCTTCCATGTAGGCAAGAATTTCCGCTGTTTTGCCTGGTTTCTTTGGAAGTTGTATAGATAGACCCGGTCCCCCACCTGATATTCCTTCCTGGAAGTCTTCAGGTCATAATGGGTCTTCATGCTATCAGCCGATCTTTCTAGATTCCGCTGAGCATAAGCAAAAGCATGTTGAAGGTGTTTCCTTAAATTCTCCACGTACTCATGAGTTGTGGAGGCATTTATCAGTGTCTGCTCTTGGGTCCTATAGAGCAAATGCTGCGGAAGCACCATCTTGCGCCCAGTCATCAACTGAAATGGTGACATTTTGGGTGCAGATGAAGGGGTAGATCTGATGGCCATTAGGACCAGAGGTAATCGGATATCCCAACTTGGCCCAGAATCTGCCACAAACTTCTTTAATATGCTCACAATGGTTCGGTTATATCTCTCTACTGCCCCAGAAGAAGCTGGCCTGTAAGCAATATGCAACTTCCTTTTGACCCCCAGAATTTCCCACATCTTTGTCATTACTTCACTGGTGAAGTGGCTACCTCTCTCTGACTCAATCCTTTGAGGTAGACCAAAACGGGAAAAGATATGGTTAATCATCAGGGCAGCTGCGGTTTCTGCCTTGCAATTTGGGGCTGGGAGACATTCCACCCACTTGGTAAACAAGCATGTCACAGTCAACATGTACTTATTCCCCCTAGCAGAGCGAATCACAGGGCCTACAAAGTCGATTTGTAAATCTGACCATGGCAGTGTCATCCCCCACTTTTGGAGAGGCGCACGGTGCGTGAGGGATGATGGCTGAAATTGTGCACACACAAGACACCCCTTCAAGTATTGGTCGAGGTCCTGCCCCATGTGTGGCCAGTATGCAACCTCTTTTAAGATTTCCAGTGTTGTGTGAAACCCCCTATGACCGGCGGTGGCCGCATCATGGGCGTGACTTAACATCAAGCTTCGGAATGAGGTAGGAACCACCCACTGATCGTGGCCAGCTTTGGATTTCCTTACCAGCAAACCGTCTTGGATCCGGAACATTTTTGGACATTTCATCAACACTCTTAGGTCCTCTTTCCCAATGTAATCGGTATCCGTCAGGGGAAAGTTCTCAGGGTCCTCAAGGTGTTGGTAAAACTTACCAATAACTGGATCCCCCTTCTGAGCGGTAATCAAATCAGCATCAGGGGTCTCCTTACTCCATTGTGCAATTGAAAGGTCGTTGTGAGCATTTGTCTGGGACCTAGTGATAGCAGTGACCTGGATTTCCCCAAACAGGGACTCAATCTCAATTAGATCCCCTTGGATGGCCCCGGTTTTGGCCAGCTGATCAGCTAAGTCATTTCCAGTTTTGTCTGGTCCCTCTACTTTGGAATGACCCTTGATCTTTTTCCAATAGATGGTCATCTCATTCGAGGTGACCAGATCATCAATGTTTTGGATCAACTTCCCATGTTTCAAGGGTTTGTTGTTAGCACATAACATGCCTCTGGTTTTCCAATTAACCAGGTGCTCCACGAACCCGTTCCGTACATAATCCGAATCTGTGATTATGACCAGTTCGTGGAGTTGATGCTGGACAGCAGTGAGGATGGCCTGATGCACAGCCATCAATTCTGCCACCTGACTACTTCGGGGACCAATTTTGTATCCAGCGGAGGGTTCTGGGGACTCATTCACCCATGCATTCCCTACGCCGGCCACCAGTTCTTTCTCCCCGTTGTTGTCAACATGGTACGAGCATCCATCCACATAGACAGTGGGCATTCCCTCACACTTGTCCTCTTCAAAGACTTTGTGTGGGGAATTAAGGTATGCCTCCATGTTATCCTTGATTTTTAGACTTTCGTCCTCGAGACAGTTTTCTCTGGCACAATCATGCAAGTCAGCCAGACCTTGCGCGAGGGGACTCTTCTTGTTTTGGCCGTAATTGACCTCCACAGGAAAGCCTTGCATTGATAGAATCCAGGAAGTAATTCGGGAATTACTCACATTTCCGGCCCGGAGTCTATCACTTTGGAGATATTGCAGAGGATGGTGTGGAGTCTCCACTATGATGTGTTCCCCCTGGATAAACGGGCGGTAATTCTTCCATGCCCACACCGTTGCCAGGAGTGCCTTCTCACAATCGTTGAATTTTTCCTCCACAGAGGATAAAGTTTTGCTCGCATAGGATATTACTTTATTGACCTTGTCATGCTTTTGGTATAATACTGCCGTCAAGCACGTATTAGAGAACCCCGTCTCCAGGAAGAACTCCTTGTTTCTGACAGGGTAAGCTAGGCAAGGCGCTTGTGAGAGGCTTCTCTTGAGTTGTCTTACTGCCTCGGCTTGTTCTGGACCCCATTCCCACTTGACCCCCCCCTTCAGGAGATGAATCAGGGGTCTGGTGATCTCTGCGTAGCCCTCAATGAACTTTCTGCTGTAATTAGTCAGTCCAAGGAGGCTCCTTAGTTCCCGCAGAGTTGTGGGGTCTTTCAGTTTCTGAAGTGCTTCCACTTTCTTTTCCTGGGGACGGAGACCCTGAGGAGTAATCTCATGCCCCAAGAAATTAACACGGGTTCTACACCACTGTGCTTTCTGAAAGGAAAGTTTTGCTCCGGCGGCCCTCAACTGTGTCAGAACATAACGGATCTCCGCTATGTGTTCCTCCACAGATGAACTTTTGATGAGGACATCATCTACATAAGCCAGGTTACCCCTCGCACCCAGGTCGGGCATGGCCTTATGTAGGAAAATGTTAAATTAATTGCCGGAGTTGAGGTATCCGAAGGGAGTCCGGGTCCATGTATACTGCTGGCCCCCAAAGGTAAAAGCCAGTTTGTATTGGTCCTCCCTACTGACAGGCACGGCCCAGTATCCATTGGTCAGGTCTATTGCTGTGAATACCTGTGACCCCTGGATCTGGGCCAGCCCTTGGTCAATGTAGGGCAGAGGCCATCGGGAAGTATGGACCCGTTTGTTGAGCTCCCTGAGGTCAGCACAGAGTCTCCACTGGCCGTTTGGCTTTAATATTCCCAGCACCGGATTATTGAAGGTGCTGTGGATGGGACGGATTATTCCCCTGGACTCAAGGTTCTTAATTATTTCAGTAAGGGACTCCATTGATGCGAGAGGCAAGCGATATTGCTTCACAAACACAGGAGTCATGCCAGGGTCCGTGGGGATTGTGGTTGTGTGGATGTCGGTGCGGCCACAGTCATATGAGTCTACCGCAAAGAGATCTTGGAAATCCAAGAAAACTTGTTTCAACTTTTGCTTTTGTTCCAGAGTCACACAGGCATCAGCTAGGTTGACTCTCTCTTCCACCATCTGCCTGAAGCCTGGAAAGACTTCTGGTTTGGCTATCTCCGCGGCCTCCTCCAGCTGGGTGGAGAAGTCCCTGGTCAGAGTGCTGATTTGGACCGGAGGCTTCAGGTGGGAAAGGCAGCCCTCATGGACCTGGAAAATCACCTCATCCCTCCTGAAGTCACAAGTCACATCTTCCTTACCATAGGGGCAGGAAGTGTACACCAGGAAGTTCCCCCCATGCCGGGTAAAAATCCTGTCTGGTGTTGTATTGTCATCACTGTCACTGTCAGAACAGTCCTTGGGGATTGGTCCTAACAGTTCATTTACTAAGTTGATGGAAAAATGTCGGTCATCAACCGCCATTCCAATAATGGTGCCTGCGGCTAGAGTAATACTCTTTAAGTCGCTGTTATCCACCTCTATTGGAATGGTGTCATGTTCTACGTTGACTAATGGAGTTGGGTTTACCCCCAACCCTTGCTGTTGGAGAGAAGCATTTAGATGTATGTAAGCATCAGGGTTTTTCAACTCTTGTCCTCTTTTAACTTTCACTTCCAGGGAGAATTGTCGGGTCCTTTCTGGGATGGTGACTTCCTCTTTGATCTGAATCTCAACTGCATAAGGTAGCAATTGAGCTGACCTAAATGCTTTTTCTGGATCATCAAAGCCCATGGGATTATCCGCTAATCGGGACCAAGCTTTGACGTTTATTAGGTCCAAACTAATGGCAAAGCGATTGAGAATGTCACTGCCTAAGTAAAAGGCGGCAGGGACGTCTCGCACGACCCAACAATTGTGGACTATGCTCTTGTTGCCAATGGAGATTTTGAGCATACACCTGCTTGGCAGGAGATGTTTGGAATTGGGTGCTTCCAGGTCCATTTCCCATTTGTCTATCAGTTTGAATGTGGGAATGGCTGGATCTTTTGGGAGTGGGCGGAACATGGCTTCGCTGATGAAGCTCTTACCGTTGTTCACACACACTCGAGCGAGAACAGAGTCCTTCCCATCATTTAACTGGACAGGGATGAACAACTGCTCTCCAATTTGCTGAATCTCAGCCAGGCTTTGAGCTGATTTCACATCTTTCTGGACTATAGGAGTGGGGGTTTCTGATTGTGGATTAGTATAGAATTTCACAGTGTTTCCTTCCAGTGTGGAATACCACCTTAAACTGGAAGGAAGGTTGATTTTCAGAAATAGAGAGGACCCCCCATCACCAGTCTGTTGTCCTACTGCTATTACTGTCACGTCTGGAGTTTGGCTATTCTGGAAGTGAAATTCTACTTGGTCAGATTTTTGTTCAACCATGTGGCAGGTGCCGTTTAAACTAACATGGTTGACACTCTGTTTTAATTTTATTGGTCGGCTAGTCTGGGTCCAGAGGACCTTGTTTACGCAATCTATTAGGGGTGACAACCTTCTCAGGAGGTCATTCCCTAGTAAACAAGGGGTGCCCTCTGGGGTCACAACTATGACCGGGTGTTTCAACTTGTGTCGCCCAATTTTAATGTCCAAATCTGCCGTCCCCTCGACGGGAATTTCCTTCCCGTCAAAGTTCTGCAGTTGTCCAGGAAGAGAGGTGAGAGGAATTTGGTAATTCTCTCCCCTTCCTGCATTCAGTTCATCAAAGGCCCTACTGGACAGAAGGGTAGCTTGAGATCCCGTGTCCACCAGTGCCAAAATTGTACCCTGCCCCTGTACTTGTACCGGGGCATAGTATCTTCCCTCCTTCTCCTCAAGGGGGCACAGATAATGCACATTTTTGGACAACTGGTGGGCTAACTTTCTGGTTTTGGACCTTGCTAGCGAAGAGATTTGGGCAGAATTCTGCGGAGAGCCTTGGGAATCTGAAAGAAAAAGTTGGCAACTGGAGATCAGAGCCATTGTGGGTTCCCCTGGCTCCGGTTCCGGGCCGCCCCCCCCTTTTTGGAGGCAGTCACCAGGATGGGTTTGAACCAGGGGATTTTCTTGCTGTTGGTTCTGGGATGAGATGGTGGGCGGCGGTAGCTCAGTCTCCACATCTCCCCAGTCTGGATTTTCACCCCTAGGGACCCATTTTTCTTTGGGAGGAGTTCCCCCCTCTCTGAAGGAGAAGATCCTTTTCCCAGGATCCTCTGAGGATCCCTCTCCCTCAAATCGGAAGATCTGTACCTCCTCCTCAAACTGAGTCTGTTTGGGTCTTTTGTTTCTCCTACCCCCCCTCTGCTCCTTAGGAGGCAGACTTTCAGGGGCAAGAGATTTTGTTTCTGGTTCCTGGGTTTCCAGGGGCTGTTTACAAGTGAGGAAGGAAGCTTCCTCCAAGGCTTTACACCCCCCTTCCCTTTGTGCCTCCTCCCTGGGAACCGGTGAGTTATCGGGGTGCTGCCCCCGTCATTGTTCTGGGGCACCAGGTCCAGAGTTGGGTGCGTTCTGCGCCGGCATGCCGATCTGAGGGTTCTGCTGAGCCCTCAGTATGTGACCCAGATCCCGCGCCATGTTTTGAACCTGGCGCTCTAACTGGGAAACCCGCTCAGGCTGATACGGGGCCCTGTTTTCTCCCCTGGGCTGATCCCGGGAAGGGTAGCTGTCCCTCCTCTGGTAATACCCCGGGTTGGAGAGATTTGGGTACCCCTCCACCCTTGGCCTCCCCTCTCCCGGATTAGGTTGTCTGGGCTCAGGGAATTGGGGAAAGAAGGATGGATGATTTTGGGGTTGGAAATTGGGTGGATACCTGGGGAAAAAGTTCTGCCCAGGATTTGGAGAATTTCTGCCCTCCTGTGGGAAGTTGGGAGGGAAGTTCCCTGGGTTAGGTGCTTGGCTGGATCCCCCCCCTTGGGCTGGAGGAGTCCACACATAACCCAGGATGGGTCGATTTCCCTTGTAACGGGGACTTACATAATCAGGAGAGCGAGGGACCCCATTTGTGGGGCTGCCTCCCTGGCTCCCTGTCTGTGACTGGCCCGAGGACCTTCTGGGCCTAGCATTATTAGGTGCAGGTAGGTTTTTAGGCCCCCCCATCTCCAAATCCAAAACGGGGGTGACCTTTACCTCTGCCACCTTGGCAGCAGCAGGGGTGCTGTTGGCTTTGGGGTTTTTCTGGGCATTACTTTTGCTATCTACCGGTTTCTGCACCTCATAGATCCGGGTAGCCTGTTCAATGACCCAGTCTAAAGATCTTTTCTCGTGAAAATCCCTCACGAGCTGGGTCATTATGTATTTGGGCAAGGCATGAAAAATGTATTGATGAATTCTCTACTGTCTGTGCGCACCCTTCTGGTGGTCTGCGCAAAAGCACGTTTCAGTTCTTGCACAAATTCTTGTGGGGCCTGATCCTCCCCACATTGCAAATTGTAGGCTGCCTTGCGAGCCTCTTGAGGATTTCTGTGAACAGAAAAATGTTTCAAGATGGCCGCCTTATAGGTGGACCATCTTAAATGATTTTGGTCCTCCAGCCCCGCAAAGAAACTGGAGTATTCCGGGGAGAAGGTCCACTTTACATATTGAATACAGCTTTGGCTGTCCTTCAAATGGAAAGTCTCCATCATTTGCTCAAACAACTCTAAGTGCTCCCAAACAGAATACTTAGCGTTCTTATGGTAAGGCGTGATGACGCTCCTGATCGCCTTAATCTGCTTTAAGGGGTCCTTAAGTAAGGCCCTTTTTGCCTTATTGGCCTTTTTGGTTCGGGTAACCCTTGTCCATTCATCCTCTGACTCAGAGGCACTGCTCCCAGAGGTTCCTGTCTGCTCTTCCAGGTTTTCCCGGATTCTGCGAGCCTGGGAATGGCTGGCAGAATGTGGGGACCTGGTCTCCTGTGTCCTGCGCAGTTCAGAAGAGTCTTCAGATTCCTCCTTGCTGCCAGGATTTGATGGGTACCCCCTCCACTGACCTAACTGGGCAGAGGTTTTCAGGATGCCCTTAATGGGCCTACTCTCCTGGGGTTCCCCATTAAATTGCACTGTGCTTGGGTGCCCATACCCGGATGCCCGCCCCTCCATTCCTGGGTGGTACTGGCCTATGAGCCCCATGCTTCTGGCTGGATAGTAATCTGCCATCCCTGTGGCCCTGTGCTCATGTGCGCCAGGGGACATGGGGGTGGTAGAGTCCAGGGACTGGGAGAGATGAAGGCCCCTGGTGTTAGGGCTCCTGAGGTTATGGTCAGGAGTCTCTCTTTCCCAGCGGACCTCATCTCTATCCGCCCCTGCTCCCTGTTGCAATGCAAGAGCCTGCATTTGTGCTTTCAGTTCCTCAGTTAAGGCCTTACTGGACTCTATCAGTCTCTCCTGCATCGCTACCTGTTGTTGGAGCCTATCATTGTGTTGACAGAGGGCCTCATTTTCCCTCTGTGCTTCCTGGTTGGTCCTGGAGAACTGGGCCAGTCTTTGCTGCAGGAGGGTTACCTCCTGAGCTATGTCCCTATTGGCCTGCTCCTTTCTTGCTAGAGCATCCTCCACCCTTCTGGTGTGCTCTACCAAGTTCTGGTTTTCTTTTTGGAGATCACCCATCCCCTGGAGGGCCAGGTGATTTTCTTCAATTCCCTTTTTTAAGTGGCAGACTTCCTGGCCTAAAGTGTCTCTTTCCTGACTAAGAGCCTGCATCTGTGCCGCCAGGTCGTCCCTTTGCCTTTGGAAGGCACCGGCTTTCTGGCGCTCCTGATCAAACTCTGCCTGGGTATCCAGGTCTTTCAGAATCAGTTTATTGCTTTCTGCCTTTTCCCTATCTAGGTGGCCTTGCAGGGTGACTACCTGCTCAGCACATACCCTGTTGAAGTCCAGTTGTCGCTCCAGCTTTTTCTGGCTTTGCAGTAGGGAGTCCAAACCTTCTTGGTGTTCCTTCTGCAAGGCCAGAAATCTGGTATCCTGTTCTGACTTTTCCTTTTGCAGCACATCCATATCCTCCTTTATTTTAGTGATGTACTGTCTGGTCTCATTTTCTGACTCCTGGCTTCTGTGCAGCCTTTGCTCAGAAGAGTCCAGATCAGATTGGGCCTTCTCTAACGCCATCTGTTACCTTTTTGCCAGATCATGGCCTTCAGCACATTTATTCTGTATGGCTCCCATATATAAATATAAATATGCCGCTATCCTAACAATCTTGTCGTGTTCATCTTTGGCCTTAGGAGCCATATATAGTTCACTCAGGGCCACATGTAATGGACCCTGATCTCTCCATTAGTCTGACCCTGTTTCAGTGGCCTGTCGCGTGATGGCCTGCAACCAGGCATCCTGGCCCTGCTCAGCCCATTCACCTCTCACAAATAGTTTATGTAAGAAGTGCTCTCTGGCTATTTTCATATCTACCAAGGTCGTCATTCTAGAGATTGGTCTCTGTCCTGACTTACAGAAGTTAGTATTTTATTTTTGCAGAACAGAACTTTTCTTGGAGTGTCCCTTTGAGGAGTGCTTTACAGTGTAACACAGCGTGGTGATCCGACCGGATATGTGTATCTGGTCAGCTGGCACGCTGTATTAATCTGCACAAATGGTAGATCTAACCCAAACGTCCGGCACGAGCCCCCAATTTGTAAGAGGATTCAATTCAGCACTACAGCCAAGTCAACGCCTAGTCTAGAATACTGAATGAAAACCCTTATTGATATATCTTTATGTCCAGTTCATGCGTTCTGGATGACTACCCCTATATAACACCCCTCTCTCAGAATCCCCCTGACCCCACTGAGCCAAGAAGTAGTTCTGTTTTGCAAGTTAAAAGGTTTATTTGAGAAGTAAAGCAAAATATATCTATCACACTTTATAATAAATTAATAATTGAATATCACACTTAATCTGAGATGATAAAGATTAACAACGGAGAATCTGGCACTAGCACACTTCTTTATAATCAATAAGGAGTTGACATGAAATGGATAAGATAGCAACAATACTTTTATGGTTTCAAATGGATGCAATGTGGAATGAAATGCAGTAAAGAAAATAACTTGATAGGATTTCAGCAAAGACAATGTAATCACTTTCTTGGACAATTCACCCCCCCCCTTTTATGCAATGCAAGGAAATGGAAGGAAGGCACACAGTTCTCAGAAATGCAATTAAATGTGATTCAGTTAACCCCAGCAAGCTTAGACTACAGAAGTTGGAAACACAGGCCCAAAATGCTTTTATATGTGCTGGCAATGGAGTGAAAAATATGCTAAAATGCTTTTAATTCCCTCTAGAGGTTTAGGGTGAGTGGTATCTAGTTAATATTAGTCCAGGCTCACACTAGCAATGATTCAGGGATAATTAGCAGGTTAAACGAATTTCTGGCAAATGGGAGGCAAGCAGCAGCAGATTTTTACACGTGGAGAAATTGGCAAATCGCGGCAAAATTCGCGAGTGCGTTTTTCACGATTGTGGCAAAACTATAGGGGGTAAGAATGTGGTTCTAGGTTCGTAGGAAATTCTCAGCTTCTCAGCTTTCAGAGGAAAGTTACTGCAAGTCTCTAGCACAAACGGTCACTGAGATATGAGCGATTAAATAAAGGTCGTTTTTCAGATTTTTAAAGTTAAAAAAGACAAGTGCAGCTTGCAACTAGAAAATGACAAGTGACAGCTTTACAAATGACAGGTGACAGTTAGGAGGCAATTCTACTTAGATTAAAATAGCTTGAATTATATTATCTTAACTAAGAGATTGGTTCTGCACAGTCTTGCTAGGTACTCACACTATATTCTTGAATTAGAATGGGCCTCGCCACGGATCTGGTCAGGTTTTAGACTGGACTCTGGTCTCTGCACTTCACAGTGATCTGGGTCTGCTCTCTCTCTGGATTCTGAAGATTGAGGGATTTAAAGTCTGGATCTTTCTGCACAGCTTTCTCTAGAGTTTGATGGAGGTAAAGTATGGATTTTCCAGCAGAGCGTCCCGCAGCAAATGGATTTGAAGCTCTATTTGGCTTGCACTATCTGCTTTTATGTGTTTTGAAAATGGGTGTGTTTGAGCAGCATCACTAGCCAGCCCCTCTCCACTTATCATTGGCCAAGCTTTCATTTCTCCCCTGATTGGGGGAGCTAAGTTGTGTCAGAGTGATGTCATTTTACAGCCTACAGAAAGTCCACTCCTCCTGTCAACTTGCACACAAATCTAGATTTGAACCAAATACATATTTCATAGCTACACAGTGGTTTGAAATTACATGCACCCATCACATATCACAGGAGGTATCCCCTGTTCCAACTCTGCTCTTCCTGGGGGCTTGCATTCAGAAATGGCAATATTTTGCACTTTTTAACTGGTTTGCAATACCGGACATTACCCCAAATTTACACACATGTGCGCAAGGAGTATGGACATTAGTTGATGAAGTGTCAGATTTTTCACATGCACACATTTTGAGTAATATCCTCTTTTCCGCTAAAACTCCCCTGAACATACCACTGGTTCTAAAAACCTCTTAAAATGTGGGCAGAAAAATCACAAGAATTATGGTATCATTTATAAAATTTTCACATGTCCGCTCTATGAGTTATTCATCTTTTTAGAGTTATGTTCTGGCCCCAAAGGGGTGTGGTTTTCCCCCAGCACAAGGTTGAATTTCTGGTTTTTCCAGTTCTGCCAAGCCAGCTTGCTCTCACAGGCAGTGCTCCTCCCCTTTGCTTCAGGAGGAAGCTACTTTTACAGCCCCCGTAATAAAACCTTTGCCTGAGCCAGGACAGGGCTTTGTTCAGAGCTCCTGTATTCTGTGGGGGCTCCCCTTAATTCAATTATCAGAGAGATGGCATATCCTTAGTGTGGCCAGCAAAAGGCAGATAGGCCTGGGAACACAGCTGTGACTCAAGTTTCACTCCTGATGGGGGGTAGTTGGTGGGCAGAATTCAGTTCCTTAAGCCAGGTTTCAGATAAAATGTCACTTTTTGTTCCCCAGTTTAAGTCAAGACAATTTTTTACATATGCAGCTAGAATGCTGATTCTAAGTTCAAAACTATGACATTTAAACAATTGCAACCTATGTGACACTCAGAAGTAGGTCACTCATTTCTTTTAAACATTTAGATTTTTAGTGTCTTTCAGTCCACATTTACTTAAACTGCTGAAATCCACAGCTCAGCCAGTCTTGTTATAAACCTTCAAGTCACTTCAGAATATAACTTTACATTGGATCCACCTCTCAGTAAGTCTTTCTTTGGCATGTTTTGGGTTCATTTATTCAGTTTTCTACAAAATCTGGTGGTTTTAAAACGCCGGCTTTTGGATAGTGGTGAGTACTGGTACTGCACCCCTTTTTGGGATTTAAGAAAATGAATTCCCAACAGTTATGGGTTTGCTTTTGGCAATCAACATTGCCACTCCCAATGGTTTCAGACTACTGTGTGGGTAGTCCAATGGTGGTTTTAGGCAGTGTCCTTCTGTGCCCATAACATCGGCAAAAATGAGCGGCAGCCTATTCTTCATGCATTTCCCTGTGCATTTTCTGGGAAGCTCTGGCCATCATGATGTTTTCCATGTCAGTACTGCACAGTTTTGAGGTAGGGCTTGGATGCGTGGATAAAAACATCCCACAGGAAGTGACTCCTTTTGTTCCTTCTCACTTAAAATAGTGCTCCTTAATACCTGCTCTTTAGTCAAACACACAGAGGAGATGTTTGACCTCATAGCTATGAGCAAATTTGATATTCTAATCCTTGCTGAAACCTGGCTCTCTGATGCAACCAATCATGCCGCTGCCTCAGCCCTTCCCGATGTTATCAAATCTTTTGAACTGACCGTCAATCCTGATTATACGAGACTATTCGGAATCACATATTTGTCACACATCACCTATTGATAACTGCCAACATACTCTGATCAAAATTGTTATTGACTCCAACACCACCATCTATCGTATCGCCATATATCATCCACCTGTAAGCATGCCTCTGTTCGAAGAATAATTGTATATGCTTCTTGGTGACTTTCTTAAACCCACATCCTATGTCATCATCCTAGGTGACTTTAATTATTGGGCATATAATGCCCAGGACTCTGAAGCCACTGATGTCATGCTCTCATTAGAGGTCTATGGCCTACATCAACACATAAAATTGCCCACTCATAAAGATGCACACACTCTGAATTAGGTACTGTCTAATCAGATATTTTTGACTAATTTGGAAATAATGACCTGCCCTTGGTATGATCACTGTCTTATTTCCTTTTGACTGGATCTCCCGTTTAAAATTGTTAGACGGAACTTCAACCCTTGTGTTGAACACACAGTTAGGAATATTCACAAAATGTCCCTCTCCGCATTCATTGAACTTGTCCAACCTATGCCGGCAACCGTGCAACCTTCTTGCTGTACCGCCACCATAGTGGATCATTACAAAGATAATGGGCGTCATTACAAGTTAGCCGGTCCGGATTTAACGGTGCCATTAAAACCATACCAGCACCATTTCTGGACTGGCTAACTATGAGTTCAGCGGCCAGTGGTGTTACACCCGCCAGGTCTGCCCTGGCGGGCATAACGCCACCGGCCGCAGACAGACATGGAAACACTGGCACCATTACCGCATGTTGCCAGTGTTTCCATGGCTCCCATTCCCATGGTGGCCCATTGTCTCCTCTGTCACAGACACTCTTTCTTGCCCCCCCCCCCCTCAAAAAAGTGTCCAGTCGTAAAAACAGGGCCAATCATGGCTCTCTGACAAACTCTTTGACCTAAGAACTCAAAAAAGGAAAAGAGAACAGGCCTGGTGGAAGAACCCTATGAGGCTAATCTTGCCTCATATCACAAAGCCACCACTGACTACAAAACCACTATCCTGGTTGCTAAACATGATTGCTATGACAATCACATCAGCAATGCCAAGTCATCCCAACAATACCCCTTTGCCATTTTAAAAGAATTCAAGTGCAAAGCTAACTCCTATTATGCCATCACTATAATCAGTGGTGTCTTGATATTCAATCAGGCTTTAATGCCAACCTCAATCTTCATCGCAATTAAATTTCCTAGCTACCTGCTAAACTATTCAATCCTCATAGTTCGATCCTGTCCCTAACCTATCTGACACCTCTATCCCTGTTTTCAATTTTAAAGTGATCTTGGAATCTGAGTTATCCAATATTGTCCAACACCTTAAGCCACCCCCCTGCCCTGACGACATTTGTCCTCCTGCTAAGATTAAGTATGTTTTCAGTTGTCTAGCCCCTTGTTCGCTAGACTGGTTAATTCATATTTTACCAATTCTACTGTGTCTGCTTCTCTCAAGGATGTCTGGATCTCCCCGATTCTAAAAATGGCTACTCTTGATCCTGCCTCTGCGGACAATTATCGTCCTATTGCTAATGTTACCTTTTTGTTCAAAAGTTGTGAAAAAGTCACATGTAGTCAACTACAACAAAACATTGAAAATAATGATCTACTGGGCTCATTACAGAACAGTCTACACGCATCACTTGTCACTGAAACCGCACTGGTTGTTTTACAAGCTAACCTGTGCCATATTGCTGACTCGTGACAGATTACCCTCCTAATGCTACTAGATCTCTCAGCAGCTTTTGAACTTGTTGATCACTCTTTGCTGCTGGAGAGACTAGGAACTATTGTGCACTGCTTCAATAATGCTCTATGTTGGCTCTGCCAATTTTTTAGTCCCAGATTGGCTCGTGTTCCCTCAGGGGGCTACAAATCTCCCAACCAATTGCTGCAATGTGATGTGCCTCAGTGTGCATCTCTTTTTCCCACTCTCCTTAACTTATACATTCGTCCTCTCTTTCACCTTCTTGACAGCATCGGCGTGAGTTAAATGAACTACGCCGATGACACTCAGGTGGTGATCAAACTGATTGGAAATTATGAGTTGGACCTCATTAAAATAACTTGTATCTATGCTATCATTGAGGACTGGATGATCAAAAATTCCCTTGCCCTCAATGGCAATAAAACTGAGATTATGCATGCTGGTACTGCTCAATGTCTTGCCAAACTGAATTCCATATATTCAGTTTAACATCTCTGGAAGTACAATTCAGAGCAGCCTCTGGGTCAAGACCCTTGGTGTTTATTTAGTTGCTAATATCAACATGAACAACCATGTCAGTCAGCTGAAGGCGTCTTGCACCTATACAACACGTTTTATAAGACAAATCAAACCTTTCTTATCCACCCCCAACACTGCAGCCTTTGCCGGGGCCCTGGTCAACTCCAGACTTGAGTATAGCAATGGCCTCTTGCCTGGTACATCTCTGTCCAATCTAGTTTCCTTACAGGTGGTTCCGAATAATGTTGTTTGTGCAGTAAGCGGTATCTCCAGAAGGAGCCATGTCAATGAAGCCCGTAACTTCCTACACTGGCTTCCTGTTAAGCACTACATTGCATATAATAAACTTTCCCTCACTCATAAGTGCCTCACAGACAATGCCCCATCTTACTTGAAAGAAAGGATTAAGCTTGCTCAGGCATCTCGGGTTCTACGATCTACAACCTTACGCAGCCTCGTTACAAGCTTTCCCACTTTGGCGGCACTAGCTTTGAATCTGTTTCTCCACGTTTCATGACTCTCTCTCCCTGTTTTTCTGCGCACCTGCGCTGCGCCTTCTTTGTTTAATAAATCTCTTAAAACATTTCTTCTTAATTCTTATGACTAGTGCCTATCAACCTCTGCATCGCCCTGGTCTATCCTTTGCTTCTCTCAACTGAGCTCTCTTTCTTGCTGCGCACTGAGGCCTACGGGCGAGTTGTGCCATATAATAAATAATTAACAATAACATTAACATTAACAATGCCACTGTTCAAAAGATGTGTCTTTCAAGAAAATGACAGAGATGGTGGCTTAAAATTCACTATGGTCCTGGAAGTCTAACATGGGGACAGGCTCTCTTAACAGTACCTTATTCTCATACTCGGAGGCTCAACAGCATTGGGCCATACTTATTTATTTATTTAAATATATTGCGCCAAAAGCCCACAAGCATCAGTGCGCAGGGACATAAACACACAAACATGAGAACAATTCAAAGACGAGGACGAAACCTGGGACAGTAAAGCCGGATCCTATGGATGCAGTGCTTATTGAAACTTCAAGGTATTCAGTTGTGCATTAAACGCCAATTAGAATGGCTCCAGGCGGATGTTCAAGGGAAAAGCATTCCATGTTTGGGCAGTGAGGCTGTCAAAAGAGCATCCAAAACCTTTAGACTTTTTGGATCTTTGTATGGTTAGATGTCCTTGGGTGCACGATCGAAGATGTCTGGAGGGTGTGTTTGGTGTAATGCAGTTTTTAAGACAAAAGGGAGCGTTTCCAAATATACATCTCTGGACTACAGAGAGAGCCTTGAAACAGAAGCAGTTTCCTTCTGGTCCACGAGATATGTTCTTTCTTAGGGATGTCAAATATGATCTGAACAGCTTCAGTTTGTACCATCTGCAGTCTGGTTATACAATGTGTGTTTGCTCTTAAAAGGAGAGTGTTACAGTAGTCCAACCATGGCATAATAATGGCTCAGACCAGTACTTCACAATATTTAGGGGAAAAGAAAGTCTTGGTATGCCTCAGAACTCTCAGATGGTAGTGACTGTTACTGACCACTCCATCAACGTGCACTTTGGAGCTAAGGGAGGCTCCTTAGTAGACGCCCAGTGTCTTGACTTTTTCCAAGATGCCTATACAATATTGCTTGGGTCGAACTAGAATCCTGAGCTTCACCTAGGAGGGGTTTAGGCATAACCAATTGCTGGACATCCAGTCTTTTATTGAGTTATATATGGAGTCCAACCTAGCTGAATCAATCTTAAAGTATCCACTTAGTTCCATCACAAGCTGAGTGTCATCAGCATAATTGGCAAAGATAACACCCAAGGAGGTTAATAGATCACACAGAGGCTTCATATATAGGTTGAACAAGGCCAGTGACGAGCAGGATCCCTGGCCTGGAACTCCATGGATTATTTTCTCTCCTTCTGAGGAAGTGCCACCCTGGCATACATGAGATTGCTAAGGAAAAAGTGAATAAGGAAATCAAAACATCCTATAGATGTGCATGGTCTAACAAATCGAAGGCCGCTGACAGGAGCTTCTAGGAGCTTCCGGAGGCAGGGATGTGGCATTGGGTTGGGGAGCTGTTTGATTAGATACAACAGCGGTTTAGTCCAAGTAGTAACACCACGTAGCACAAATAGGTTTGAAACCGGCAGGCGATGTCCTGGTCAGGATAGCTCACAAGCAGTTCAATGCAGGAATCAAGGGGCAAAGCTCTTTCGTGATTTCTTCATTTCTAGGATGCCCAATACAGGTTCTCAGTGAAAATTAAGGAAATCCTTTAGTCACACTCCCACTCTAGGTAGTTAGGCTGCCATCTGTTGGGCTTCCTGTGTCCTAAATTAAATACAGCCAGCAGGAAGTCCTTGCCAAAATAGCAATTCCTCATATTGTTTGCTGGGGATGGTTAGTGAATAGAGCTCTTCTTTGCCTTGTGTTTTTTCTAGCTTAACCACTAAGGAAGAGGATTTGGGCATCGGTTGCAAACCCAAAAGGTCTAAAAGTGTAAAACTGCATCCTTCTCTTGATTGTCCAAAGATGAAGCAAGGGTGGTGTAGGAGACCCTTTCCTTAGAAAGGGACATTGTCACTGGGGATTGAACAAAATCAAACCTGCTGCAAGGGGTCCAATCCCTACTGCTGCAACACATATCCCTTGACTTATTGATTCAAACCCGGAGTGCCTTGTTCCATAGGAAATTGAGGGCATAGGAGAAAAAGAGCTCCACAAAACAACGCAGTGGTGAAACTATTCTCAGACCCACTGATCCAAGCCTGACTATTTCAACTCCACCCTCTTTTTAAAACTGCAGTTCAGAGTTCCTCTTATTGTCGTGTTTGTGTAGTGTAGTAACTTGAATTGTTTGTGTGCTGCATTAGAAATTACCCATGACATTAAAAAAACCTTGTGTGTAAAAGTCACTTCCACCATACAACAAAGGCTTTTCAAAGTTATCCCTTTGATGGAGCCTTTACAAAAAATGTGTATCCCTGAAACACTCTGTGATGGACATTAATCCATTAACCGTCCAACCATGCACCAGGTAAGAAAGCATGACATGTTTCCTATTATATTGCCATTTTAAATGTACTCACTTGAAGATGCTTCAAAACCAAATGTGTGTTCTGTTGCACTGTGTGCACAAAAACATCCATCCATAAGTCATACATCCATATATCATTTGGTAAGAAATCACCCACAACATACAACGCATGCATGCATGGAAAAAGTACCCACATGTCAGTGCCTTAAAAATAATACTGGAGGCCTGAAACATTCTGTGAGCCAGCTGATTCAATAACACTCTCTAATGTTTGAAACTCCTCAACCTATCCCTATGTTTGAAATCATTCTTTGTCCCTTTTATAATGCTCCATCACCACTGAGCAAGATATCCTTACACATGTAAACATCCACCCATTAATCACCTGGCAAATAATCGCTCGAACATACATTGTAGCTATTTCAAAATGACCCTTAATAGAGTCATAGAAATTGAGTTGTAGGGTGGAGGGGTATTGCCCCACAACACATAGATCTAGAAGTCATCCATTCAAGCACATTGTGTGAGCAATTCACCCAAAAGCACATTCTAAACATTTCAAAATGACATTGATATTGCTTTGAAAACTGATTTGTAGGTCAGATGTGTGAGTGCCATTTCATTAATTCATTTGCTCGTTTGCCTCTACGTTGGTCTATCAATCTATCCATCCATCAATCCATCCATCCTCAATCGGACCGCCCACCCATCCAGAAACAATGTTCAAAAATATCCCTGCATTATACGTCATTCCCAGTTCAAAAGAAACCTCGTAATAGAGGCTTAATAATATGGTAGGAGAAATAAGAAGCTCGGTGCATCAACACATAAATGTATTAGCCATTCATCTAATTGACAGTTTTTTCTATTTAAAATAAAGACCAAAACACACATTGTTGCTATTTGGAAATTACTCTCTTAGAAGTGCATCAAAAATAATTTTAAGACCTGCACAATGAAAATACTTCATATGGTTTGTCTTGTTCAACACTTGCATTGAACATTGTTCATAGAGAAATAATTTACTTGGAGAGGTGGTTTTGAGTAAGAAGGCAACAAGAAGATGAGTAGAGGGGATGGTACTGCATTGTTTGAGAAGGAAAATATGCTGCTACAAAGTGCATTAGTAACCGGTCTAAAGGGCGAGAGCTGAAATAAAGATAGCTCAGACACCTGTGCTCGATACCCAGTCCAGTGCTTAGAAGCTGGAGGAGGATGGCATTAAGCAAGACATAATAATAATCTGTCTGTATATATAACATAGAAAAACTGTCTGTTTGTTTCTTTTGTTAAGAATACAGACTCCTAAGGATTGTGAGATAAACATTCAAGGTTTCCTCGTCAGACAGTGCGCTGGCCAGCCAGCAAAAAATGTGTAGGTGCAGCTTATTATTAGAAAAGCAATATAAGTGAGTTGAGTTTTCAAAAGTGAAATTCAGCCACAAGGGCATGTTGTGGTTTTGTACATAAAATACTGCAAGAAGGGAGCATAGGTTACCTACCCAGAGTGTATCAGGTGCAGTATCTTGTTATAGTGACTGACCCTGGTAAAAACTATTATTAGATAATAATCTGAAAATAGTCTCACCACGATAAGAGTACCCCAATATGACAGACTGTTTGTTCCTTATACAATTCCACACTTTCCCACCAACCTGTATCATAGTGCATAGTTATCTGTGAGGACCCTCCAGACGTCACTGGCTATATTACATGTGGACCCCCACCCCATTCCCCAGATTTAAGCCCTTGTCCACATGAGGTGGTTGCCTGGAAATGGTGAAACATCAAAATGGGCAGCCTTTTAAGCATCTCGATGGGACCTCAAAAACCAAGTTTCAGGGCCCTAGGTTGCACCTTCTCCGAGATATTTGCACTGCAACACACAAAATCAGCAACACATCAAAATGGTCATAGAAGAATCGGACAAAGCTCATTTTAGGTATCTTAACACCAGGAACAAAACTCTGAGTAATGTATTTATTTATTTATTTATTATTACATTTGTATTGCACACCTAACCCTCAAGGCTTATTAATAGGGTTACAGGTTACATTACATAAGCTTAAGAGATTGGTTACAGGTTGTGCAGACTTAAAGTATGTAGTCACAGGACGTACAGGCTTTTGAGAATGATTACAGGTCATGCAGGCTTGGGAATATGGTTGCGAGTCATGCAAACTTGAGGATGTTTTTACAGGTCGTACTTAAATTTACAGGTAGATTAAAGAGTTGGAGCGTTATACAGTGAGGAGTGAGACGACAGTTACAATTTCACAAATTAGAATGTTATAAAGTACAGTGTGAAAAGGCCATTGCATTATTGTATTGTGATGGGTGGTATCTAATAGTACTGGTGGCAAAGAGTGGTGCCAGGTAACTGCCATCCGGCTCTTCCGATAAGGACGTCATGTTGCTTACAGGTGCTGGGGATACAGTTTGGTGTCCCGTGTAAAGAGCGATGTTTTTAATTTTTTCCGAAAGGATAGCAGGGAGTGATTGGTCCTTAAATGAAGTGGCAGGGCGTTACCAATAGTTGGCTGCCATGACAGGGAAGCTAGAGTCACCTGCTCTTTGTCTTTTGTATCTAGGCTTGGTCAGTTAACCATGATCCGCTGCTTGGGTGGGTCTGGCAAATTGGTTTTTAGTTTTCAAGCTGGACAAGTAACGAGAGGCAGCGTTAGATAGGCATTTGTGCGTGAGCCTGAGTACTTTAAATTTAATTTGGTCTCTTACTGATAGCCAATGAATGTTTCTTCTGAAGGTGGTAATGTGTTCTGATTTGGGGATGTTAAGTGCTGCCCTGGTGGCGTTATTCTGCACAATTTGGAGTTTTTTTTTAATGTTTTTCGATGAAGAGCCTGCAAAGAGGGCATTGCAATAGTCAATCCTGTAAAGGATTAGTGCTCTTGCCAGGGTGATGCGGTTCGCTTCTGTGAGATAAGGTCTATAAGCCGTGATGTGTTTCGCTGTACAGGAGGATGCCGAGGAAATAGCATTGACTTTCCGTGAGAGGCTGAGTGAAGAGTCAAGTAGAATCCTAATGTCTGAACCTCTTTAGCGGTCATTATGCGATTTCCATGTATATCGAAAGGATTGGTAGGACGTTGGGAGATTCTTAAGTGTTGCTTGGCTGCCAAGGATTAGGATCTCTGTCTTATCATCATTAAGACATAACTCGTTCTGAGCCATCCAGGCTTGAATAGTGTGATAGATGGCATTAAGTGCTTTAGCGTCTGTATTGTAGTCCCCTGTGATGTGAATTAGTATTTGGGGTAATCCACATAGTTTGTGTTTGTGACACCTAAATTGTATAATTAATCAAAGAGATATTTAGTGAAAGCTTTATACATGGTTGGTGATATGCATGAGCCCGGGGGCAGTACGCAGGTGACTGTGGTGGGGCTAGCTGCTGCCGATGATGAGATTACCATGATGAGATTACCCTCATCGTGCAATTAGACAAAAAAGATTTAATCCATGCTATTGTGTTATCAGGAAAATGGACATCGCTAACTAGGTGGCGGTATAGGATGTTATGGTTCACAAGATCGAAAGAGGCTGAGAGGTCCAAAAGGAGGAGGATGGCTAGGTCACCTCTATTTCTGATCTGATCCATTTTAGATTTTAAGTCTACCAAGGCTGTTTCTGTTCCATGGCCTGGGCAGAAACCAGATTGGCGGAGGCCCAGCAGATGCTGTGTTTCTAGGTATTGTTGGATTTGAACATAAGCAACCCTATCAAGATTTTTTAAAAGGAATGGTACTGTTGTGATGGGCCGGTAATTAGTTGGTACATTCGGGTCTAAAGTCAGTTTTTTCAATAAAGGCAGTGCCCAGGCTTCCTTGAGGTTATGCGTACTTCAGTGGCGGCAAATGTTTGAGTGAGGTGATGACGGATGCCAGGTTGTCTGCGTAGTCTCTGATTAGAGTTGCTGGACAGATATCCCCTTGGCAGGGTGATAGTTTGAGGCCTTTTATGATTTTAGTGGTCTCCTCTATCGTAATAGTGGACAACTCAAACTTTGGGAATGGTTTGGGAAGGTTGTGCTCGATTGTGCACTGCTGAGTTGTGTTAAGTTTCAACTTTTTATTGTGGATTTTAAGTTGGAGTGAAGTCATTTTGTCCTTTGGGGCCTTTTGGATGTTTTCACACCAGACTTGTTCTATGATACATAGGTCTGGGGTTAGAGAGGGTGCTTCTAATCCTCTTAGAACTGAGAAGAGATCTTTAGAGCTGCAATTGACATTGTGCACAGATCATATGCATTACTTTTGGCTTAATGGGTGGCTTTTCTCTAGTCGCATGCTACAGAGTTGAATTGTTGTTTATCATTGATTGATGGGTTTTTTTCTCCAGTTATTGCCTGCATTTGTTTTTTGCTACATAAGACTTTGAGTTCAGGTGGGAACCATTGGTTAAGATGTGCTTTAGGTTTAGCTTTGCAGTTACCCATAGGGGCCGACACATCTAAGGCTGCTTCCATAACTTGGTTGTAAGTAGTTATTAAAGAGGAGGGGTCGGCTGAATTTTCAAGGTGTGTGATGAGCCGTGAGATCAGAGGGAGTACGTTGTCAGGTGTAATGTTGCACATATTGTGTGCTTGGGTGGCACATGGGACAGTGAAAACCACTTTTCAAGGCAGTAGTAAACACCGTTTCTGAGATATTTGCACTGCAATGCTGTGTAACGCGACAGGGTGAGGCGACAGGTGGGGTGAGCGCACAGAAGTTCCAAGTAAACTGCAGCACATCAACTCTAGTCTCACCTTCATGTCTGCTTTGGGGTATGTAGGCAATCCATATGCACCCATTGTCAGTGCAGTTTATTTCAGAGCACAAAGTGCAAAAAATGATAAGCAACTCGGAACAGGAACCTACAGGATCCTTGATTTTCAACAATTCATGAGTGTTATCATGTCTGTCTACTGGCTACATGATATTTGCACACCCCACCCTTTTCCTCGGACTACATCGCCTCAACGCATGACATCTGAAATCCGCAAAACATCAATGTGGTCGTAGAAGGACCTGACATAGCTCATTTTAAGCATCTTGACATGAGAAACCAAACTTTAAACTCATGTTTCAAGGCACAAGGAAGCACTGTTCCTGAGATATTTGCACTGCAACACACTGCAAGCCACAGCACTATGCCAGGGTAAGGCAACAGGTGGGGAAATGTCTCGACTCATGAATCAAAACCCAAAGGCTCAAAAACCACATTTCAAGGCACTAGGGTGCACCTTTTCAGAGACATTTGCATCGCAACACACAGCACTGCACCAGAGTGAGGCGAGAGGTGGGCAGAGCACACGACAGGTGGGGAGCATGCACAGAAGGCCTCACTGTTCTCCAGCACACCAACTCTCACTTCCCCTCCACGTATGCTACAGGGTATGTAAGCCAGCCGCATGCGCCCATTCTCAGTGCAAAGCGTATCAGGCGATAAGCAACTCGGAACAAAGACTCACCGGATCATTGATGTTCAAAAATGTATTAGATTGTCTTTCTACAGAACCCATATGGAGTAGACATACTTTTTGCCTGTTAGCATCCTCCGGACCTCGCTGTCCACATCACATGTGGACACAAACACCATTCACTCTGCAGCATAGAAACTCTCACCTCCCCTCCACGTATGCTCAGGTGTATATAAGCCATCCACACATGCCCATTCTCAGTGCGGAGTGCAAAGCACATCCAAAGATAATCGACTCGGAACAGTGACATACAAGTACATTTGTTCACATAAGTGACTCATAACAGGGACCTACAGGGTCATTGATTTTCAACACTTAATGAGAGTGTCATCATGTCTGTCTGTGGTGCCTGTGGGCTGTATGGGTATATGTGCACCGCATTGCAAAAAATCGGCGAACATTAATGTGGTCGTAGAAAAACCAGACAAAGCTAATTTTAGGCGTCTCCACGCCAGGAACAAAAGTCAAAGTTCATCTTGAAAACCTTGTCTCAAGGCCCTAGGATGCAGCGTTTCTGAAATATCTGCACTGCAAAGCACAAAATCAGTCAAACATCAATGTCTTCGTACAAGGATCGGACAAAGCTCAGTTTTAAGTGTCTCAATGCCTGGAACAAAACCCAAAGGCCTAGAAAACCATGTTTCAATGCCCTAGACAGGGACATCATTTAGGGGTCTCCCTCACTACCCCTGCTGTCTTTTTTTTGTGCAAGCTCCTGGGCTGTGGCCAGCACCATGCGGCTCTTTGCTTCTGGAGTGGCGGGCTATCTTGTTCAGGCCTCTTAATATAAAATGAACAGGGGTTCCACAAGTCTAACACTTTCAGCAGTGATCCTAAATAAGAAAGAATAGGAATACCAAATTCTTTCTGGAATTCTATGCAATAATTGCTAAACTCATTAAAGGTTGATTTCAGGCACACTTCAGGGGGTGAGTCACTGAATTAATCTGATCTTAAAGACCTCAACTCAGCCTTTCATCCTTCTGAGGTCGATAAATGAGTAGCAACACAGGGTGGGTGATATTGTTGGCATATTTTATTCTATATAAAGTGCTTAAGCGTATGTGCTATGTAATAACACATCATTATCATTTGGCCATGGACGCCTGCTTGCATTCACAGTAATTTGGTACTATGGCCTATATACACTGATCTTAATGATACATATGGTGATCCATTCTTGTCTGAAATGCATATCACATTATTGTGATACCGTAATCATAGTTTTCGTAGTGTAATTTGGAACAATGCTATGGGATGCCCCTTCCTGTTTTGTCAAAGGCCGAAGGGTCGCATTCCATCGCTTCCCGTGATATCACTTCAGGGTGGGGTCAAATGACATTGCTTCCTGTAATGTCATCAGAGGTCAAGGGTCATGTGATGTCACTTTCGCTACCCCAGGCATTTTGGTGAAATGACGTCGCTGGCCCTAGGATGCACCGTTTCCAAAATATCTGCACAACAATGCACTGCATCATATCAGGGTGAGGCACCATGTGGGGAGAGCAGACAGAAGGTCCTATCATGCTGCAGCAGGCCAATTCTCACCTACCCTCCACGTCTGCTCTGGAGTATGTAAGCCAGCCACACGTGCCCATTATCAGTGAAGTTAACTTCAGAGTGCAAAGCACATCAAATGATAAGCAACTCCGAACAGAGACCTACAGGACCATTGCTTTTAAACAATTGATGAGAGTGTTATCATGTCTCTCTACAGAACCTGTGTGAAGTATTAGTACTTTTTGCTAGTAACTAATCAAATAAAATGACAAAGACAAAAGTGCATATTTTTTAATTTATTTATATGACTATCATTTTACACTATGAAAAATATATATGCATACAGCGTAATTACATAAAATAACCAACTTAGTAAGTATATGCACATGCAGCCACAGTACGAATAAACAATATACAAATCATGATTAAAAAAACAGTACATCACAAACACCATGGGCCTCATTCCGAGATTGGAGGTAGTCATGGCGCTATTTGCGCCATGACTGCCTCCAATAACGGTACCGGCACCAGTCTCATTCAATGGGGACTTACCGGTGTAGTCCGACCTCTGCGGGACCGGTAAGTTCCCATTGAAAAAAACATTTCCCATTCCCATTTGAGACCTGATAGGGCTCAATGGAAATGGGGAAGTAGCTAATAACGGTACCGCAATTTGCGGTACCGTTATTAGCTCTGAAGTCCCTTAACAGATCCCGTCCTTAACACATGGTCAGACCACGCTCTAAGGAAGGGACCTGCCAAGGGACCTCGTAGTAGGGTGGTAACGGACTACCGGCACCGGTCTCCTTAGCGGTGCCCGGTATCCCTTACCGCCCTACTCGAAATGAGGACCCATATCTCGCAAAACATCAGATAATAATCTTACAAGTTCAAATGTTATACTAAAATGTAGATAAAATCCATTCCCACACATGTAGGGCTGCTGCCGTGATAACCGATGACTCAGCTGAAATAATGGTGGCCCAACATTGATCGGAGCGGATATACGCACAAGATGAGCAAACGTTTCAATATCCTTCAAATAAAATTAATTAAAACAGGGGCAGTCAGAATATTTCTGGCAGTCCCAATAGTCCCTACACAGAATCAACAGGATATTTGATCACAAGGGACTTTAGCCCATCTGCCAGTGTACTCATAGACGGGTAACAAATTAATACGCAAATGTAAAATGAAGCGCCTCAAAAGTACACTGCACATCTTCAATAAGTAACTACATGGTTGGTTCAGGCAGAAATCATGCATAGCATAGAGGGTGTACCTCTTCTTAGCTGAAAGAATATGAATAAATTGTGAGCCATCGCAGTCTAATGTTTTAAGTTTTAATTTAAAGAAATATTGCCTATGTCCAACATGTCATTAAATTGTAGACAACGGCGGCCAAATGTGATTGGACTGAGTAGAACAGATCAAAAGATACAACATGACTAGACTTAAATGGTAATGTTCAGCAAACATAGCTAGAAAGGAGCTTTCATTCCCAACAGCCTGAAGAATGTTTGCAAAGAATTTACAACAGGCAATCTTCCATATGGACAGTAGTGATGGCAATGCCAGCTCTAATCAAAGGGCCTCAACAGGGACAGTGGCAGGAAGACCAAATAAAGAACAAAATAGTTTATCCTTGATATTACTAAGCTAATTTTCAAGCTTTGGAGGAAATAACTCAAGACCATACAGCATGCTGGGTATCACAGCCTTGATGGATCCTCCACCCCCTTTACCAATGAAGCTTCTAATCACCTGCCATTTTCGGTGGCTTTAAGAGATAAGGTTCCATTGTGATATTGTGAAGAGGGAGTACTCATAAAGGGTACACCCATGTACATATAGCAATAAACTATAAAAAAATATAAATATTGCTTCATAGGAAATATGATTGTTCAATATTTTCCAAAGATCCAGGCAGGGTGGAATTGACATAATGAAACATGTAACATGTCCTTAAAAGGGAGCCTTATCAATGCAGTTCAAAATTATTCGTGATTTGTTATTAAATGTACCTCTATATTTAGCCTAAAGAAAACGCAATGCATTATTCCTTATGGTTGCATAAAGACGACAGGCAGGATGCACTCATATTCTTATGGGAGTTGATATAGCAAAACGAGAGTGCCAGTGCCAGCTGTAAACACCTCTTCAACAACTGCCAAGCACTCCACGAGCCTGATGACAAAGTACTACAGCCTGTGTTAGAGAGCGTGGAACAATCAAACTCTCGCGTGTTGACATCGCACTTAACACTCATGTATGCTTTTTTGTTTCAGAACAATCTGTTACTGCATCTGTTAGTACCTAACTGTTCATGTAATTTAAGAATTGTGCCCAACTTGCATGGCCCGTCTTTTTTTTTTGGTGAATTTTGAGTTCGGTGCCATTTCATTGTCTGCAATAGAAGCACATCCAGTAACGAGCTGTTCAAGGCTCCCGGAGGAAATCATGCTTGTATTTCCTGAACAACATTCGTCATCGCAGCTTCAACAGCGCAAAGAAACATGAGTCGTTTTATTTTGCTCCTAAAATACACAAGTATGGCAATTGACACGTAATCCACAAAGTGCCATGGGATAATTATTCACAATATTGCCACAAAAGGCATTGGATTTGTGTTCAAAACGCACTGTATGAAGTGATAACTGCCCGTAGTTTGTTTTTGAATGCCAATGTTTCAGCCGCGATCAGTGCACACTATGGGGCTCATGTTCAATTGAGCAGTAACGTCAATGGAAGCCGTAAAAGCGTTGCGTACGGCTTTTACGCCTTTGATTGATGCCACAGATCATTTTCATTAATGTGTATGGCGGAAAGGAAGGGTGGAACGCAGCATGCCTTTCTGCTGCCTTTCTTCCTCTCCACCATACAAATACTCCAGCATTTGCGTCTGCATGGATTTTCATGTTGCTACAAATGCTGGAGATCCCTATGGGTTCAGCCAGCTTCCTGCACCAGCATAAAGCTGGCTGACCCCATGAGGATACATAGTACACGCTCCATGGCATGCGAGCATGGGAGTGAGCATCTACTATTGAAAAGAACCCCCTCCCCTGACATGAGAGCATGCCAAGGAGGGTTTCATTTCAATTACCATGCGCGCATAGTAAGCAGTGTTCCCAATTGAAATGAAGCCCTCCTCGGCATGCTCGCATGTGGGGGGGTTCTTTTCAAATGTGAGCACCGCTTGCCACACGAGCATGGCAAGCGGTGCTCACAATAAAAAGTAAACGCTATCTGTAATTCAAGCATGCCAGGCAGAGTTTACTCACTTTGCATTGTGGAGTGCAAATGTAATAGCCAAAAGGCAGTGTACATGCTTGTATGCCATCTTTTGCACTTTACATTTGCACCCCGCAGTGCAAATTGCAAACATTTTGTGGGGGGGACCTGGCTATGCCTGAGTGCAAACATAACAGGCCCTCTCTGTCAAATGACACTCTGGAGCAACATGTGCTCCTATGAAGCTGAAAAAGCAGTAGCACATGCAATGGGATTGTACATATGTATGTGCTTATGTTGGGATTTTGTGGAGATTGAGCATATTATAGATTTGAGAAGTAATATAGTTGTACATATCAATGGAGGAACATAATAATGCAGTACCGTTTTGTGGGGAGATTAACAGACAAGGACATCACCTACAAGATGGACGAGAAGGGTCTAGGAGATCAAATAGACCAGACCAAATAACTGTTTAAAACATGTGACTTAATTAAAGTTGGTAGATATGTGCCTTGACGATGTGAGTCCTGAGCTCCTCAATTGCAAGAGAAGGGAAAGAATCATGGGTGTTGCTAGTTCTGTAAAAGATCGGAGGCTAAACTAATGTCGGGACTGTGTGGACTCAGGGCTAGCTACTATTTTGGTTTTAGCAACTGAACTTCTTCTATCTGGGGCTACAACCAAAAGCCCAGGGGCTATAGCCCTCTCACCACCACCCCCCCCCCCTTTGCCCCCCAGCAACACTTCTGGAAAGAATTATGATGTTGATATGTGTGATTACACAGCCTGGGGAGTATAAACCTGAAATACCTGTCTACTCTCTCTCTGATTGATGGAGGTCATGTGTGGCAAGAGATGAACTTCTGGTGCTCACTAGTCTACTACAGATGGAGTGTTTCCCTGATATATAGTAGAGAGAAGCAGGATGTTCACCATAAATGGAAACGAAAACGTTTTCCTAAAGCAAACTGCCTTGCTTCTTTCAAGCGTGTGCCAGATGGTTTACTTTATGGAGAAAATAAGACATGGAGACTGTCTCAAGTTTAGGTGAGGGAGGTGGCAGAAAAATGCATCACTTTTTTCTTGATTTCTGCATCTCACTAGGTACCATGATAGGTGTGCCTTAATAGGATATCTATAATTACCTCTTCCACTGAGAAAAAACAGCTCATAAATTGCATGGAATTTCACATATTCACCAGGTTTTAAATGAATTTAAATCATCAGCTGCTCGGGTTGAAAGCTTATTTCTTACAAAACATGGAACTCCATTTCAGAAATGTGAAGAAGCCCACGTGGGTCAGTAATATGATCAGAATAGCAAGAGGATGCAGCACGTGCTATAGAGACACAAATGACAAAAGTCAAGTGATGAGATGTCAAGTATTCTGAATGGCGCAATTATGCTGTTTCCCTGCTGTACATCACATTAAGCCAAAAGGAACCATAATTGTATTAAAAGTTCTCTAATGTAACATTTTATTTATTTTTCTAATCACTGTCAAATTAGTGTAGAGTTTATAACAACCTGGGTATTTTACATAATATCTTAAAGTATATGTCGGAAAGCAGTGACTTATTTGAATAATGCTTGTGTTAATTTCTGCCCTATATTATGCTCACTTCAAGTTAACCATAGTTTCAACCCAGAGGCAACTATCCATCTCCTTTGGGAGCACATTCAATGAGTTTCTTTAAAAGAAATTACAATACAAAAACAAGTTGAGATTTGCAGGGCAAGTTGAGATTAACATCTGCTTGTTGAAGCCCATTCCTTTCATTGCAGAGCCTCAAAGGAACTATTTCCAATAAAGTGACACGTTGTAAACTGTGCATTGCCATACGCTCAAACAAATGGTCTGCATGAGCAGATGAACAAAAAGGACCTGTAATTGCATTTAAATCAATCATTCACTGAAGCAATTATATAGGCTTGTTTACATATGTCCTTTTGTCAAAGCCCAAGTTCCTGTGTACAGGTTACATGTAGGACATTATTACAAATGTATACATGTATTTGTGTACGTTAGGACCTGTGTGTGTGCTATTAGTTAAGATTTGAGCACTGAGCATGTTTAGAATTGTTTTTATCTCGCATTGTATTGTGTTAATTTGATCATTGCACTAGATTCTCAGAGGTGGGCATTGAAATCAGTTCCCCTTTCTGTAAACTGTATTGGTAGCTAATGGGAGCAACTCTATGTGCTTATATTTTAGCCATGTGCTTGCTTGAAAGCGGTCCGGCATCACAAGAGCAGCTTAAGCCTTGAGAACTACATTACCCAGAAAACATGTAGTTCTCGGCTGCATTCATTTACACGTCAGATGCTTAAGTGCTGGCACGGAGGAGTTGCTTTGTTCCGGTTCATTCTGGGAGGCAGGGAGCAGGTCCCCTTCCTTTCCCCGGATCCGATAATCTCTTGTGACACAGCATGGGTATTGAGGATGTGTTAGCTGCAATTCAGACTGCAAGGGAACCATCTGTGGCTAACAGTCTGGTCTTTTCTGCTCAATATATGCATAGAGGAGTTTCTTCCATGACACACATCTCTCGTACATCCCCTCCCGAGGCAGCTTCTAACCTTTGCAATTATAAGTCTTCCTTAGAGAGTCATGGGGAGGATGATACAGAGAATAGCTCCCAGGTACCTATAATAGGAAACACCTCTTCGAATGCCAGGGCTAACCACGTTAGTGATAGTCCCAACATACTCTCCTCCACTCGTGATGCAGTGATTAAAGATCATAAGAAGGGGAATCGAATTGTGGAAATTCAAACTAGCAAATCATTGCATCGCTTGTCAGCAGGCTCAACTCCTTTACCCCTCGCATTAGTTTCTCCAATCACGCAAATTTGCAATTGAGGAGAAAAACTCCTCTGAAAGAAGTACCGGTTTTAGATATTATGCAGAACTCTTGAGAGGAAAATCTGGCAGGGTCGCCCCTCTCCTGCAACCTGAAATGTATGTTGCTTAACACCAGATCATTAATAAAAAATGCTATGGAGATAGCTACCCACATTGAGGAGCGCAATCTTGACATTTGCACCCTCACAGAAACATGGGGACATGATGCGGCAGGCCCCTTACTAGCATTGGACATACCAGAAGGTTATTTTATGGTTAGACAGGATAGAGTTGACAATAGTGGGGGAGGAGTGGCCTTGATCATTAAATCCAATGTTAAAGTCTGCGAAAGTAAGACAGAGGATTTTCCTAGAGTGGAATCCTTGCTGGTCAAAGTGGGTATAAGTGCAGAAACTACGCTTAACATCCTTCTTTTGTAAAGGGCTCTGTCACCAGCTCCTATTTCCATTACAGCTTTGTAATGATCTTTTAACCCTCCCAAAGGCTAAAATGAAATGTGGCCTTCTCTGAGATTTTAATCTGTGGTTAGACAGCGACTTGGATGTTATGGCAGGGTCCCTATATACTGCATTGGATGCTTTGGGTTTCTCACAGTTCGTGAAAGAACCAACACATATAAAGGGACATAAAGGGACATACCGTGGATTGGATCACTACACACAATCTAACTGTATCTGATGTGGTAGTCAGTCCTTGTCCATGGTCGGGCCATTTTTGTGTTTATTTTCAGAGCTGTATAAATCTTTTTCAAAAAGATGGGGCAAACCCAAAGTTCTCGTCCAGGTAAGAAGTTCTAAGAAACTGACTCCGGTGAACCTCAGCTCCTGGGCCTCGCAGTGAACCTAGATATTTTAAATATAGGAGGTTTTGATGAGATATCAGATAAGCTTATGAACTCACTAAGTATAGTGACCGAGAGGCTAGCTCCCCTCTAGATGGTATGCCAAAGGAAACACGTAAGCAAAAGCTGGTTTAATGATACCCTAGGTGATCTTAAGTGAAAACAAATTAAACCTGTTTATGCGTGGCGCCAGAGCAGAGATACTGGCAGACTAAATGATTACAAAGAAGCAGCCAAGATTTATTAACTAGCAACCATTCAAGCCAAAAAAGGCTCTTTAAATCTTAGAATTGCTAGTGCAACTTCCAATAGAAAAGAGCTCTTAAAAAGTACTAGCAAAGTACTGTAAGTTCTCGATTCTCCCTTTGATTAAATTCTACACTGCCAAGGTGGTCCCTGTATTGCTGTATGGCCTTGAAGCAAAGCATTTCCTATGGAATGTGGACTTGCAGAGGCTGGAAGGCCTGATCTGGAGAAGGGTTCTCGGTCTCCCCCTAAGTCTCCCTATGGCCAGGCTGAGGTTTGAATTGAAGATGCACTACGTTCATTGAAGATCCTGGCTGGCTGGAAATTAAGTTCTCTCTTCCGTCTTGTCATCACGGCTCAGGATGGCACATTGTACTCTGATATTAAACATCAATTGGGCAATGATAGTTCCATCTACCTTTCTGGACTAGAAGTAAAGGTTGAAAAAGGGTTAACCTGGGCAAGTACGAATCGGGGAAACACTGATTGATAATCCGGGAAAAGCAAAGAAAGCCTTGGAAGAGATGGACTGGATAGAAACAATTGATAATATGCGATCCTCGGCTCTAGTAAATCTGTTTCAGAAAGTGGATAAAAGACAGGGGCTTCTAGCCAGATATTTAGTAAATTTCCCCAATTGGAGAATCTGGAAGAACTTTATGAGAATTTGTCTAAATGTGGCCCACAAAGTACAAATTCTGGGGGGGTCTGGGGTGTTCAGGCACTGCCTTGTGTAGAGTCTGCTCTAACCCAGCCAACCAATCCCTCAAACATCTGTTGTTGGACTGTGAATCTACCTGGCCTACCAGACTTTTACTATTTGACAGGTTCGGGGTGGGCAATGAGAAACATCAGGAGGACATGCTCTGGGATAGACCTTTGGCGGGTCATGAAGTAGCACTGACGATCGCAGTGGTTCAAATTCTGGAGAAAATAAACATTGTAATCTAGAACTCCAATTGTTGTGCATGGGGCTAAGAAGCATAGTGCCCATCGGACATTGTTGAAAGCTTGTTATAGGGGATTTTGAAATTGTAACTTATGTTGTACCTACAGCATTGTCACTCCATCCAGTTATCCTTTCTTAATCATTTGGACTAAAACCTCCTTTTTTGTGTGACAGTGTGATAGTTTCAGTAAAAAAATAAGCAGCTGTATTTTTAAGGGGGTGTTACATTGGTTTTTTTTTGTTTCCTTGACATATTTGTTAAACTGTCTCTTTACTTCTACCACTTTGTGTATTATCATATTTTATTGAGTTCATGTTTTGTAGATTGTTCTTTTATATAACTGTACAGTAACTAGGTCTTTGTAATTGTGGATTGTAAATGTTTTTTTTTAACCATATACAATAAAATAAATACAAAAATAAAAATATATTTGAAAGAGCAAGAACATCCTAACGGTTGAATCCAAGATTCTATCCTTTAGGACAAAATATGGTTTACAATCATCCGGGATGCAATGGGCAGCAAATTAGATAAGATAAACAGGTCCATCGAATAGAAAAAACTCCTCATGAATATAAATATTCCTGATGCTCTTCCTTCTCTGTCACCCATTAAGGATAATAGGCCTCAGATGTTTACCTTTCAACCCATTTCAGAGGCAGACTTAGCAAAAACAATCGCACAACTTAAAGTTACAAGTTCTAAGGGACATCTGTGCTCTGCTGTGATTATTAAGGGATGTTCTCCTGTATTTATATCGGCCATCACAACATTTGTGAATGACTCCTTTGAGCAGAATCGGGCACCCAATGATATTAAAAAATGTATGGATCACTCCTTTATTGAAAAAGCCAAATCTCTGCCCTATGACTCCCACCAGCAATAGACTGATTACCAACACTCCTTTCTTTGTGGAAGCTGCTGGATAGAGTGGCGTAAAATCAAATATCACAACACCTTAATAACTCCCAGATTCGTCATACATTCCAGCCAGGTTTTCGGCAGGCCCATTGGACAGAGACTGCTTTGGTATCTTTAAAATCGAGTTGCTCTAAACAATGGATGAAAGCCAAGTTGCCCTACTGATGATTTTAGGCCTCTTAACAGCGTTTGATCTGGTGGATCATGCCATCTTGTCGACCAGGTTAAAACATTATGCCCATTTCTGAGCACAAGCCACCCAATGGGTTGATTCTTTTCTGAGTGGAAGACAGATGAGGGTAACAAGTGAGACCACAGAAGCTAAACCTATTACCTTGCTATTCAGAGTCCCTCAAGGAACATGTGGGTCCTCTTGTTTTTACAATGTCTTCATGATTCCGTTCTTTCACATGTTGGAACAAGAAGGGATTTTCTTTGTTAGCTATGCGGATGACACTCAATGTGTCATTCCATTTCACAGGCCTATATGACGAAAATGAACTAAATATCAATAGGGTATTCCAAGCTATTCAAAGATGGTTGGTTCTGAATGAAATGGCCCTGAACTGTGCAAAAACCAAGCTCATGCTGGTCGGTACTAACACAAGATTTGCCAAACTTGATCCATCATATAAAAAGTTCAGTATAGATAACTGTTTATTAGAGGTCAAGATGAAAGTTAAGACCCTAGGTATCTATCTGGACAAAAACCTAACCATCTAGGCTCAGGTAAATAGCTTGGTCTTTTCCTTGTCATATTTCATCATGTTGCTTAGGCCTCTCCGCGCATTTAAATTGGAGAAGAATGTGGAGACCCTAGCTAGAACTATTATTGGCTCCAAATTGGATTACGGTTGCTGTCTCCATGTAGGTATTGCACAAACGGACCTTCACTGGCTCCAACGTATTCAGAACGGAGTGGTTAGAGCGCTGAAAGGAATTGGACGCAGGGACCAAAACTTTCAAGAAAAAACTGAAGACCCTACTATTTCACTAGTCTACCAGGCATCTCTCTGTTATATCTGCGTTTTTTTCGTTAGCCATCAGGTTTTCTAGGTTTATGTTCTTTCGTCATGTTTGTTTTCTGTTTGCGCCCTTAAGCCTTAGGGTGCACATTACAAATTCAATGTTGATTACAAAGATTTAAATGATGAATATGAATATGTTGATGACAAATGTAACTCACAAATTAATTCTACCTGTCGAGATATGCGTCTAGTATCAGGGATTACAGAAATCTATATTGCTTTGATTAGATAGTAAATACAAAGTGATTTGGAATTTAATATTGCTCCAAGCAAAACGATTGACACCCACATTTTTCCTATTCAGACATATGAGCCATGCAAGGAGATTGGGTGTACATTGTCTGGGGGTGTCTGACTGTTGGGCAAGCCACTGGGAGAACTTGCCCAATCAAAAACTGTGACATAATCATGGCTTAAGCGTGGGCATATTGCACAGTTTTCTCAGGAATACATAGGCAGGTGAGACTCTGGAATAAAAAGCTGCCCATAAGATTTCTTGAGTTTCCAGTTGTCAGAAAAATCATAGAGTTTGTTAATCTTCACTATTTTCATAAACGTCTGCTGAATAACTCTATGATGCTTCAAGGAGGTAGAAAAACCACATTATCATCCATTTATGCATTGACCACATTGTCCAGCATAGGAAAACTAGCAGGTGATTACGTAATTGAATTGGTACAACACAACATGTAAAATGCCCAACAGATGTTAAGAAAACAGCCATTCTCTCATCCCTTGCCCTTCTGCATAACATGTGTTGGGAAGGGAGCAAGCTCATCTCTTCACCCTAGGTGTTTAAAGGTGAGATGAGCCCCATTGAAAGAACTATGATCGACCAGGGTAGAGGTGCGCATCCTGAAAGTCCCCACACAGTCATAATATTGCATGCAGTTTAGATATTTAGATGTAGTGCACCTAAACAAGCAAATGACATTTTTTAGAGGTATTAGTAGCCATAGTCAAAGCACAGGTCCTGCATGGCCATGCAGTATTTTGTGTGTTAGACACAGGCCGTGAGCCTGAAGGGGAAATCTGGATATGCACAAACGCTGATGAGAGAGGCCCACACTGCTGACTTCCACAGAAACCCTTCTTTGTTTTAAAGTTGTTGCCATATGTTTGTTCTAAAAATAATTTGTGCTGCAAGGCCATGAGACAGAACTGGGTCGCCTTGGTGTACATTTTATCACAAACAAGCCAAAGCAGGATTCCGACCCCCAAACAGCTATGTATGAGTTATTTCCCCTACAACTGCCCTGGTCCTGAGACCTCTGAATTCCAAGAGACCAGTTGACCCCAGACCACCGACTATAAACCATTCAACCATAAAGATCTGAGAGTATTGTCCCACCTTTATTTTTATAATGACATGGTTTGTAATGCGATTTGCATGGAGGGAAAAATAATAGCTCAAAAGCGAGGGTGGAAGCCTTAGGAGCTGAGGATGCAATCAGGAATGAGTGAAGTATGTGTTGGTCGGTGTGACCTCGAGACTCCACCTTTGCCAGTCCTCAAACCTGCCAGGGGCACTGTATAATGATAGACTAGCATTGCTTACAAATGTAGCTAATTGCTTCTTTGGCCTTGGTTTCTTGAGCCCAGCAGAACCCACGTGATGGAAGACGGACGGACTGGGACCAATGACCTGGCATCCCTGTTGGAGCAGGCCGTCCATGTATAGTGTTGCACCAACCATCCATGCAGGTTTTCACTGTAAACGATGACGTCACCTATGAAGCTCTGCCTCCTTATACAATTCGGGATGTATTTTTTTCTGGTGTGAACGTTTAGGGTTGTGCTTTCATTTGGTGACGCTGATTTGTTCCCAGCACCCCCTGTGCCTGCAGAGGCTTCCAGACCGCTTCTCCAAAAGGGACACGACCACCTACAGCAACCTGTCCCAAAAAACATGTATTCTTGAATGGTTTTACCGGAGCCGACTTGCTGTCTGCTCTTTGGAGTGGGACGTGGCTCAGAGGAGAGTGCAGGCTGGTATTGTTGGGAACTTGTGACAGAGGTGTTCAGGTGAAGACCCACATGTGAGTTTACCCTTGCAAGTGATAACAAGTGGGGGGTGGGTATATAGGAAATTGTGAAGGTTGTGAGCACATGGAAAGTGAGGTTGTTGGTGTGATGTGGATTTGGTTGTTTTATTTTTTAATATTCATTTTTTAAGGAAAATATTAAGGAAAGGAAATTGAATGTTAGGGAGCCGTCCCGAGTGAAGGAAAAGGTGGTACACTCATGTAACGGGGGAAAAAGGAAACACGTAGGGGCTTTGCATAGTTAGCGGGCTTGGGAATATTAGCTGTTCTTATTTTAGCATGAGATTCTAGCTTGTTTTGTTTGTGTTTTTGTTTTGTAGCTTGGAGGCCTGAGGAGAGGGCATTGTGTAAGTATTAGTGTGTTTTGAGTGTGTGGAGTGTGAGAGTGGATGTGTGGATAGAAAAGGGGGGTATTTAACCATTTTTGAAGGGGCGGAGGGAATGAAGGTCTGACTTTGTTGATGGGCACCATGCGCAGCACGCTAGCAAAGGCGTAAGGGCAGTAAGGCGTGAGGACCATTATAATGGGAGGAGAAACACCCAGAGAGTATATGCATAAGGCCCTGCCACTATATTGTGACATGTGACACAATCAAGAAGTATTATAAGCAATGGGTGACGGAGACAAGAGGAGGGGATGCCCCTCTCATGGCCAGAGCAGGGCTGCTATAGCAAGGGTATCCTGGAACACATGTCCCTATTTTTGACAGCCAAGTATAAGGGGATACAGTTGCACAAGAGGAGAGAAATATTAGAACTCTGGAAAATGTTTGAAGATACAGAAGATTCTGAGGGAGGAGGAGAGCACAAAATGATAGCATGAAAGGAGGGTGGAGTACCAGCGGAATGCAGGGGAATATATCCATTGACTTCTCGCCCCACAGTAGGTTATACTAACCCAACTTATGTGTCCACCACAGAGAGAGCTCCACTATCCCCATATGCATCCACTCTGCATGTCCCAGCATATGCTGATATCAATAAAAGAGACCTAGAAGTGGCATTGGCATCGGCACAAACATAATTTACCAGATTGCGGGCAGCACAGAGTGAAGTAAAAACCGACAAACCAGCAGAGCAACAGTTAGATGGGTGGAAAACAGGAGACTGTTTGTTCAGAATAGATAGCAGAACCATAAAGAATGTGCATATAGAGAAGGAAGGATAAGGGGATAAGCGGGCAGACTGATTAGGCTACAAGAATGTAAGATCTCACAGGGACAGAGAGAAAGACAGGTGGAGTACAATTGATGAGTTTGAGGATGTTGAGAAAGAGGAGGCAGAGCAAGTGCCTGAGCATACTGCCCGGGAGGAGAGTTTGCAGGATAGTAGGGTAAGGAACAGGTCTGGATGGATGCAGTAGCAAATAAAAAAGGAAGTGGGAAAAGGATTGATGGGGGTAGGGCAAAAATGCATATGCCCCTTTTACATAAGGGGCCCGGCAGGCCGCAGTATGTGCCATAGGCGTATATGGATACAAATTATTTGAAGAAGGTGCTCCCACCCCTCACGGCGTGTGCGGGCAAGTGGATTTATGTATTCGAAAAACAGACAGCCGGGGTACACCTGGTGGTCAGCAACATGAAAAGCTTATTGTTAGCGACTATTGGAGATGAGGCTGGGGTGTGTGGGTAAAAGCAGGTTATCTGGTAGTGAATTTTTGGAATGATGCACACGATGGGGCATTGTTTAACAGGATTCATGCACAGATATGGGATGCACAACAGCGAGTTTTGCTTGAAACACCTGACCTACAATCAATAATCCAATGTACTATGGGCAATGATGAAGACCCCTTGCAGTTTATTCTTAAATTTCAGGAGATGTGGAGAGCGGATACAGGTGACTCGTGGTGCCAGTCAATATCCTTTTTCTTCTTTATTGTTAAATGTACTTGCCAAAAGAGGTGCAAAAAGCATTAGACCAAATTGTGGGCATTGAGGCAAATGGGTGACCTGAAATACAGAGCATAATAATACACCATTGTAAGAAAATAAACAAACATGCAAAGGAAATGACCCAGAGGCAGCAAGCAGTGGAAGTGAAATGAGTAAGAAAACAAATTAGCTAAAATTGCTGTGGAAGTGTCAATGTCCATGCCAGTGCAGACTGAGGTGGCAGAAACTGCCCAAAAGTTTACAAACACTAGAATAGCTGTGGTTTGGTCAGAAGCAGGGCAAGGACAGTGGGGCAACAGTCTACAGTATTATGCCCCACAGTTGCAACAAGGAGGTGGTTTCAAGGAGCAAGCAGAGGGGGTTTTGGAGGAATGGGGCCCAGAGGGGCAGGGATGGGGCCTTCACAATGTTGGAACTGTGGGAAGTGATGGCATGTTTTGAGAGAATGCATGAGCAGACCAGGATGGGGTATAACTACAGCCCATCACCTCAGGGACTCCCACAAGTGCCGATGCCCAGAATTACTTCTGTACCCTATGAGATACACCAGGCATACACCAAGTTACCTCTGCAAATACCTGGTCCACCAGCGCAAGAGCACCAAACACCAAGAGTGCAGCAGTGGTGGGGGAAACTCCTTTTTGTTTCCCAGGACAAATACATATACTGACTAGGACAGCCCACAGAGAACTCTTGCCTGTACAGTCCTGTCAGTGACCCCCAACCCTGAAGAGGAACCCTTGGTGGGGGCAGAGATTGGAAACAAGCAATTTATTTTTATGGTCAATTCAGGTGCAACAAAATCACGAATCAGTGAGGGTGACCTCCACTATTGGGCAAAACTCTTGACACACAGGGCTTCTCTGGGGCTATTTCTATGGTTTCATACACTGAAGAGGTGGATGTAAATGTGGGAGGAAGGGTAGTGTGTGCTCCCTTATTGTATTCTGAAGGTTCTCCTGTGAACCTGCCGGGCAGGCACCTGCTCATAAAGTTGAACATGACAATCTGATCCACAGATCACAGCATTGTTTGTGCCACTCCAGTAATGTGCACAATAAGAGCAATGGTAGTAATGCATGCAAATTGCCATCAGCTGTTGAAGAGTGCTGACAGATTTTGTCCCCAGAGTTTGTAGCGGGTACAATATTGTCCCTAGACCTGCAAGGGTTATTGGTGTCAATATTGTTCCTAGACCTGCAAGGGTTGTTGGTGTCAGCGAAGAGAGTGGTCATACTAGGGACAGGCAGGGATGAGTGCGAGTGGTGTACAGTGCTTTGCATTGACCCCACTCTACCTCTGAAGGAGGTGAGAGATGAAGAATTGTTAGGGAATACTGAAAGTGATGGGGAGATAATACTAGAGATTTGTATTCCCTGCGAAATGATGGTGCAGTATCAAAGAGTGCAATTCCTCTAATGGCCGTTGTGGCCCGCCCCCCCTCAATGAAGCAGACCTAAATTATGTACCTGAGAGGTTGTGAACCACCAATCCACATGATGTCTGGCTTTTACAAGAAATAACCCAAATACACACAACACTAAAAGCAGGGACAGTGCTACTCCAGAAGGAATTTCCTTTGGTCCCTAACTCTGCCACCATTCTATGTAGCATCAAAAAGGAGGTGACCCACTTTACAGTGGTAGATCTACAAAACACCTTCTTTTCTATACCTTTGCACTCCGATTCGCAGTATCTTACAGCATTTATCCATGGCGGAATGTGCTTCATACACACTTGTTTTCCTCAGGGGTACTGCGAGAGCCCAAGGATTGTTAACAGAATATTGCACACTGACTAAGAAAACATTCAAGTATCCAGTACAATCATCCAGCACGTGGACAGCAGACATGATAAAACTGTTCAATGATTTAAAGGAAGTGAAATCTACAGCCCTGGTGCTCACCACCCCAGACTACCCACAGGTATTCCACATTTTATCACATTCTAACTGTCAATTTATGACTGCAGTATTGACCCAGAAGAGTACAATGGGCCACAAGCCATTGGCCTACTAAAGTAGCACTATAGTCTCAGCGATGCAAGGACAGTTCGCATGCATGCAAGCACTTGCTGCAGCTGCGTTCACGATCAAGTAAAGTTCCACTGTTGTGATGGGGTGTTCCATCACTTTGTATGTGAGCATTCAGTGTTTGCCATTCTAGAGAGATCAAAATCTACCCTGACCACACAGAGAGCTTCAGCGTATGACATTATACTCTCAAGCGCAAACATCCATATTGTACGATGCAAAACAGTGAACCCTTTTTTGACAGAAATGTGTAAGGAAGAGGATTTAGAAATGCATGATTGTGTCACGTATGAAGTGGAGGAAGATGACATCCCCAAGGCAAGAGACAGCCCATTTGAGTAGGGGGAGTTTATTATCATTGACGGGTCAGCAACAATTGATCAAGAAATGCGCAACAGGCAATACGGGTGCCACAATGGTGTGCCTTCGAGGCAGGTGAACATGGGACTGATTATGAAACGATTGCGGATGCATTACTCAGCCCAAGCAGCAGAGCTCATAGTGCCCATTTAAGGGCTGCGGGTGTCACAGGGGTGTCACGTGACCATTTATTCTGACTCGGCATACGTCACTACAATAGTGCATGCCGGTCTGTCATGGTGGAAAAGGAGGGGCTTCTGGAGAGCGGGCGGTTCCCTAGTACAAAATGATGCACTGCTAGATACATTGATCTTTGCATTGTCCCAAACCTCTGTAGTGGCGGTCATTACATGAAACGCCCACACCAATAACACAGATGAAATTTCAATTGGGAAAAGCCATTCCGGACGCAGTGGCAAAAATGGCAGCTTATCTGTTGATACGCACACCTGCCAAATACATTGTTTCCAGGCCTCCAAATAATCAGCAGAACACCCCATATACAGCAGTGCCTATCACAAAACGTATTGAATTGCAAGGAAAAGCACCAAATGAAGAGAAGGATCTATGGATAAAAAGAGGGTACAAGCAATCCCAGAGTGATTTGTTGTGAAGACAGGAGTGCACTGGTAAAGCAGTAATGCCTCATGAGCTGTTAACAGTAGAGTTCAACCAACTCCACCACCCCTCCCACAGCTCAAAGAAACACATTGCAGCTGACATACAAAAAGACTGGTTTGTGCCAAATATTCAGGAACACCTCCCTAACATGATCATACACTGCACCATGTGTCTAGGTTTGAGCACAGGCATGATGTTTTAAACTTCATGTGGCACTCTGCCCCACCTGACTGGGTCATTCTGTGAGCTGCACATAGATTATGCAGACATGGGGGAGAGATGCAATGGGTCCCGGTATTTGATTGTTGTAGTCTGCCTTTTTCACAGTGGGTTGAAGCAGGACCTTGTGCATAAACAGATGCCAAATGTGCAGCCACGTTTCTTGTCCATGAGGTCTTCCCCCAATGGGGTGTGTGCAATGTGCTAAGATCTGATAACAACACACATTTTTTCAATGAGCTCATTACAGGATGTGTTCATTTTAACACCCCCCATGCCAACAGCGTTGTGGAGAGGATCAATGGGCTTCTCAAGTTCAAACTATCTAAGCTTTGCACCACCTTGAAGCAGAACTGGGTGCACTGCTTACCTTTGGCCCTCTTCAGTTTACGCACACAACCCAGCAAGGACCACAGCACTACTTGTCATTAAGTACAAGATGTGTTCAATGTATCACCCCCATGCCAACAGCATTGTGGAGAAGATCAACAGGCTTCTCAAGTTCAAACTATCTAGGCTTTGCATCACGTTGAAGAAGAACTGGGTGCACTGCTTTCACTTGGTCTCTGCAGTTTATGCACACAACCCAGCAAGGACCACCATTTCTCACCCCATGAGGTGGTTACTGGTCAGCGCATGAACACGCCCATATCTCCTGTCAGGAGGATGTTAGATGTCCATAGGCCGGCAGCAGTTTTAGGTGAAGAATTTAAAGAGTATCAAACAACCTTAACACATGCAATGAATGTGTCTCCTGACAGATTGCACCGCCCCAACCAGAGGACACACCGGACACTGCATACACAACAGCAGCAGGTTCCCCACCCACCCAACCACTGCTGCCTGGGGCACGTATCTACGTAAGGAGCTTTGTTTGAAAATGGAATAACCCCAGATATGTCATGGTCCCTATGAAGTAGTGTTTTCAACTCCCCTTGCAGTAAAAGTGAAGGTGCTTCACTATTGGATGCCGAGGGCACCCCCAAACATTACACAATCACATTAAGGGCACCTGGCACTGCTCATCTACCTTAGCACCAAGTATACTACTAGATTGTACAATTTCTTCCGGCCCAAATCCCATTTGTGCACACACACAGCTATTCAAACATTAATATTTTATAAGATCTCTCTCTCTCTCTCTCGCTCTCACTTTTCTCTATTTGCGTCCATCTTCTCCCATGCCCTATCATTTTGTGTGCTTCCTTTTTTCCCCTTTAAGTGAGAAGACGATGGAACCAGCAGCTTCAAATAAGTCATTGTATATTAAAAAAGGTGTTAGCTATAAACATGTTCCTAGATGCTCATATTCATATATGTGTGGCAGGCATTGTATTGCAGGAATATTCACCATGCTAATGTTCATATTGGGATTTATTGGCAAGCATCTTTTATATGGGGAAGTCATAAAAGAGGAGGGATGAGATGGTGCGTACAGAAACATCACCAAAATTACTTTAAATATGCATAACAATAGTAATGAGCCTAATAACAGCATTATCAGACCAACAAGTACACCTGTACATTTGAGTATGAGTATGATATTAGAACATTTTCCCAATTATTTTTAAGAATATTTTTCATAACGTAAGCGTGAATGATGATATTAGCATTAGAAGTTTTGCTAGCAAACACATAAGGCCACATTTGAGAATGAAAACGCAAGCACAAAGGGCAAAACATGATGCCTACCATGGGCTAGGCATTGATGATATTGAAGATGTGCAACACACAGAGATGACCAACAGTTGGTATATGAATATTAGTGCAGTAGGCAGAGAAACAATGAATGGTAGCTGTTAAGTATGTTCACTAATCCCGCACGTGTTGGGAGCACCCAAGGTATTAGTGCCACAAGAAGTACTAATCATAGAGGCACAGTGCCTGGTTCATCTTAAGCTATGAAGGGTTAAGGGCACCTTCCAGGCACAGAGTTTGAGGATCCAGATGCCCTTCAATGTAACAATAATCCAAGAGACATTAAATGCTTCCAGCAACCATATCTGGATATCAAAGGACTGAAACATATAAACAACAGATGGCAAGAGACCATGCTCAGCTGCGTGGTGGAAGGCCTTCTAGGATATGAAGAGGAGCTCCTGGCTCGAGTGGAAGCAACCTGCACACAAATTTGGACAGAGAATTTTACAAAGTTGACATAGATTGCAGCAATGGAAAAACCAGTGAAAGTGCACTGAGAAGAAACATATGAACTTTACTTTCACAGTGAAGGAACTATTTATATTGGCTCTAACAAATGCTGCAATAAGACTCTCCTGATTCCAGACCTCAAAAGAGGCACAGCGGCAGTGATGGATTACTACTGGGTCTGCGGCCAACAAGCATACTTACACCTACCACAATCATGGAGAGACTACTGTTCGCTGGCACTGCTGCACTTAGCACTATCAGTAATCCCAGAAGAACATTTGCCAAAACCCCATACAGCCCTGACCGTTTCTACAGCATTTGAAGAGCAGAACCAGTTAGCAATGCCAGAGTTTTGTATCCTACCCAGAAGAGGGCAATATGAGAAGCTGCGGAGGAAAAAGAGATCAAACTATCTAGAGGCTCATCCGCAATGCTTGCTGAAATTCCTGATTAATACAGACTTTTCAGCTCAGCAGAAAAGAATTTCGCTTCACTATTGCTACCCAGCTTGCAGGCAGCAACCAATGTAAAATGGCTGTAAATGGTATGCTTGGAACAGGTCCAGTTTTCAAATGACACTGAGCATGGGTTCAACGTCATAAAGGTTGAGCTGCATGCCCTGAAACTGATGATGAAGCAGAATCGCTACGTCCTCGAATGTTGACGGTAAGAGAAGGAGGTTTGTGCTGAAAAAGTGGCAATTCCTGCTGCACATTCATATCTCCTGAGGATGCGAAGAATGGGGCGTTATCTCACATAATTGCAGCTGTACATGGTGTAGGAGTTTGTATGAAGAAAGAAGTAGTAATACAAGGAAATGACTGCTTTGATGTTACGTTCGATTGGGCCCGCCCTGGTTGGGCACCATCGTGATAATGATAGTTCATGTCAAGGTGTTTGTCTTGGTCATCTTTTGCACCTGTCAAATGGACCTCTAGTTTTGTGCCAAAGCAGTGCCTAATAGCGCTGATGATGGTATCAATTGCGGCTTCAAAGGTACTTCATAATACAAAAGATAGTCAAATACAGAATGACCACCCCATCCCTCACATGGTCCCCATCCCCTATGGAGACAAAGTAGACCCGTTGTATCACACCATTATTATTCCACCCCCCAATTATAAGGAAGTGTGGGTGGATCTTGCAGGCGATGGGGGATGCATTTATATGACATGCACACCTAAGCAGTATGCACGGTCAGGGGAGAGTTTACAGTCTGTGTCTAGGGCATAAATACCAGAAAAGGGAACCCCACCATATTAGGGTAACGGTGAGAAGAGAAAACGAGTGCTGCGTGAGGGGGGGCGTTTGTTACTGTAGAAGTAACAAAAGTGGGTAATGTTGGGAAGATATCAAGCCCATCTCACCCCCTAGGCACTTTAAGGTGAGTCACGCCCCACTGAAAGAACTATAATAGACGAGGGGCGTTAGGGTGTGCTAAAAGTCTCCCCACAAGCTCATAATATTTCATGCGATTTAGACATTTAGACACAGTGCACCTAAACAAGCGAATGCCATTTTTGTAGATATTAGTAGCCACATTCAAATCACAGAGCCTACTTGGCCATGCAGTATTTAGTGTGTTAGACACAGGCCTGAGCCTGAATGAGAAATCGGGATAGGCCCAAACGCTGATGAGAGAGGACCATGCCGCTGACTTCCACAGAAACCCTTCTTTGTTTTTAAGTTGTTGCCAATATATTTGTTCTAAAAGGAATGTGCCGTACAAGCCCACGAGACAGAACTGGGCACCTTGGTGTATGTGTTATCACAAACAGGCCGAAGCAGGCCCTCGACCCCCACCCAGTTAATTATGAGCCCCTACAACTGCCCCAGTCCCGAGATCTGAGAGTATGGTTGTCCCACCTTTATTTTATAATGACATGGTTTGTAGTGCAAGGTACAGGGAGGGATACTTTATAATTCAAATGTGAGGGTGGAAGCCGTGGGAGCTGATGATGCAATTGTTAATGAGTGAATTATGTGTGGGTCGATGTGACCTTGAGAATCCCCCTGTGCTAGTCCTCGAGCCTGCCAGGTGCACTGTATAATGATAGAGAAGCATTGTTCACAAATGTAGCTAATGGCTTCTTTGCCCTTGGTTCCTTGGAGACGATGAGCCCAGCAGAACCCACATGATGGAAGACGGATAGACTAGGCTGGGACCAATGACCTGGCATCCCCTATGGAGCAAGCCGACCATGTATAGGGTCGCACCAACCAGCCATGCAGGTTTTCACTGTATATGATGACATCATCCATTATGCTGTGTCTTCTTATAAGATTCTGCGTGTACACTTTTTGGCAGAACGTTCTGTGGCAGCAGAGTTCTTTGCTGATGCACCTATGTTTGTAGAAATAAATGCTTGTTTCACTTGCAAGAGCATATTGGGCCTTTTTCCCTAGCGGGTTGTATTTTTTTCTGGTGTGAGCGTTTAGGGACGTACCTTCACAAGTAATAGGACCACCACAAGTCCAACTCGGCAGAGGTAGCTGATTAATTTCCCAACTCCAAAAAACACCCAATCAATGTCACGGGATGGCAAGCTTTCACCATTCACCAAGACACTGTCCAGCCCAATGTTTTTTACATAGGGGCAAAAGAAATAATAATTTCCCAGCAGATGATTGAGAAAAACCCATAAACTAATTTGCATCTCTAAATGTATGGATCATTAATATTATTTATGCAAAGGCTGAAATGTAATTTGTAGGGCTGAAACTATTGATACTTAAGTACAAAGCTGGACATATTATAGACTGATCTGATATTATCCGGATCTCAGTAATTTCCTCATCTAAATAGTTCATCTTGCTAAACCCTGAACCTATGATCACAATAAATGTACTCCAATGTACAAGGATTGTGCCACACAATAGAAACAAATAATTGGGCAAATTGAAGGGCAATACAATTTAAACAAATCATCTTAAGATGGTTTCCTTGTAGGACCCCATGGAATGTAGTCTATAAATACATAGGCAGAAAATTCCACGACCGCCTCATTCTCTGCATTAACATCATCACACCCATGAATGAGGGAGCAGACTTGTATTTGCTTTCATGTCTTGTATTCTACTTTCTTAGAGCTTGTTAATATTGATATAAAGATAGGTTTCCAATCCAAAGAGTACCAGTACCATATTAAAAACATGAACTGCTGAGTTGGTCAGGGTGTCAGTAGTCATGATAAACTATTGAGAGCCTAAGTTAAAACAGCACCTGTTCCGAAGAGTGTGAATAAGGTATACAGTATGTTATTATACTTTGGAATATGTTCTAAAATGTGTGCTAAGAGATACAGTTTAAGGTGTTTTAGATTTAGGGTGCCAGAATTGCCTGCAAACACAATCCCATTATTATATGTATTTTGTTCAATGCCTGGATGGATATAGTGGATCTTACCCCATTTTACTGCAAATATATAGACCCTCCACAACCCTCTTGATACATCTCCACCTTTTCTTTATTAACTTAATCCACCCCCACATATATATATACTGTAAAATGGGGCTCTTGAAAATTTGGTATTTTGTGTTTCTCCGTGATGGGCTGTGCTATTTTGGTGTAATACTGATATAGTGGGCTTACATTCATATTCACATAATTTTGGGCACAATTCCAAGGCCCTGTTAACAAATTCTAGCCTTCTCCCTCTGTGGCTACCCCCCTTCTTCACTACTGGTGGACAGGCAACACCTGCAGCTTTTTCAAAAGTGCTGCTCACCTGAATATGCCTTCCACCACTTGTGTTAATATCAGTCTAACTTCCGAGAGTTAGAGTTTGTGCTCAATCAAGGGTTTTTTCCACTGTGGTGCAGTCCAATGAGTACTGTAAATCCTTTTTCGTTGAGATTTTCTATCAATACACTCAACGCGACCCCTCTCATAGCATGGCATCTCTTTAAACATAAAAAAAGAAATGAATGAGCATGATAGAACTTCTTCTGATGTGATTATGGACCATATTCATGGCACTTACAACCAAGTGAGAGATTTGCAAGAACCTCCAATACTGTGGGCTCAACTCAAAATCCTGTAGGCATGAAGGAACATGGGTTGATTTGATTAATTTATTTGTACTTTTGTTTAGCTCGGGCCCTACCCAGAGGGCCTCGGAACACTTTACATGCTTCAAATATTGAAAAGGTGGGAGTTGAAAAAATAAGTTACAAAATGTATTCTGGAAAGGATAAGAAGATTGGGAAAGACAAGTGATAGCAGGTTTATGTATGGGGAAACAGGCATTGTAGGTGTACTATAGAAGGGCTTACTAAACATCAAAGGGAAACATGTTCATGAATAAAGCAAAGCATATCTCTTCTATGTCTAAGGTGCCCTGCAATTTGCCCAATAGTTGACAAAAAGTACTAATGGATGTATTTTTCCTGGTCTGAATTAAGATAGGGAGTGAGTAATGTATACTATTTCCCCTCCAAATGCACTCAAAAAAGAAGGAAGATATGGTTTCACTGTCAGATTATAAAGGTGTAGAGGAGTGGAAGGAGCAGTAGAACTGGGGGGCAGAGGTAATTAGTATGCCACTAGTAAACAGCAGGGCAAACAAACACACCTATAGAGCAAGTGCTGTCTGTATGAGGATGTAAGATACAAAATAAAGCTATGACACATGATAGAGGGATCATTTATCTAGCCTTGCCCACCTTGAGAAACAAGGGGCACAAGCCAGAAAAGGGATGTTAAAGCCTCCTACTACCTACCTGTTCTGAGCGAGGAAAGGAACACCATACTTTGAACAGTGGCTCGAAGAAAACTACCACACCTTCAAAAAGGGTACAGTGTTAGGGTCACACAGGACATCTGGGATCAAGAAGGATGCATGACCAAGTATTGTCAGATTACAATTTGTATTTGGGGATTAAGTACAGGTAGGAGCCAATTTAAAAAGAAAATCAGGTTATTCCAAAAAAGAAACACATATTAATCTTGCCAGTCTTCTCTTCCTGGAGTCCCATACCAAGTCTTGCATTCATGTTTCCAGTCATAGTTGGCAGAGAAAGGTAGGGATTGGTCCCTGTTGTGATGAAATGACTTCTGCTCTGCAAGAGTTTATGGATGAATAATGGCTAAACCACCTTCTCAGCCCCCACATTTCTACAAATCAAGAATAATCCCAACAATAAAGGTAAAACAGGCAAAACCAAGAGTTATACTTATGTTTAATTCTGTTTTAAAGTGGGCTGAGGGAAGGCTATACTATCGGAAGGAGTTTGAATGGGTTGTATACGAATTGTTTGTTTTACAACTGTTCGAATTACAATTGACCTTTTCACAATTGACCGAATTGTGAAGGTCAATTGTAACATATATGTGGGGGGAAAACCCCCACAACCCCCCACCCACGCCAAACCCCCCAAAACCCCTATATATATATATATATATATATATATATATATATTACCAAACAGATATATATATATATATATATATATATATATATATATATATATATATATATATATATATATATATATATATATGTATATATATATATATATATATGTATATATACGGTCAATTGTGAAAAGGTCAATTGTGACCCATTAAATGCGGTCAATTGTTCATTCGAACAATTGTAAACGAACAATTTGGGTAATACCGTTTGAATGTGAGCCAATCGTGCCTAGACAGCAAAGTCAAAAACGTCCAATATAACAAGGATGTTGCAAACAGGGTTAGATACTTTTATCAAACACACCAATATACAAAGAAGTGTTAAAACAATATAAAAACCTACCTCTGAGAGAACACAGAATATACAATAAATAGAAAGAAGGAGCACTCATGGTAATAAAAAACACATCAATAAGTAGCCAAAATGTGACATAACCAGTATCTTTAGCCCAACCATGGCTAAGGGTAGCAGTTATAATTCAATAGTACATTTCTGCTGTTCTTAGGTGTTTTAACAGCATCAAAGCAGGTTTCCAGCTGTGCTGTCTTTCAGGCCAAATCAAATTCAGTGCAGCAAGCTATGCTGGGTCAAGTAACGAGCTGGCATCTAGTTGCTTCAAATCAAGAGTTCCAAGCAGTTCAAGTGTGGCATCTGGATTGTGCAAGTCGGATGGTTCACCAGGATCGGATCAGGAGTCAAGGCTGTTTGAAACATTGGTAACCATTGTTTCAGGTCTATGAGTGATGCAAGGCTCCAGTGATTAGAGTCACCTTGGTGCTCCAGTGCAGGGTTTGAAGAAGCTGTGTTTTGAGTTTGGTCTGTAGCGGAGAGCAGGTTGTTCGAACTTGACATGTGACATACTTTACTTGGCATGATGCAGCAGTGATTAGTTTTAGCAGGTGTAGTTTCATCTGGAGTACCGACATCAGCATCGGCACATGCCTCTAGTTTGAGTGTGTTGAACATGTAGTTTGAATGGTTTGATGCAGCAGAACAGGGAGTTTTAGCTGATTTGATACTCCAAATTCTGTGAGACCCACTCAAGGGGCAGGATGGCAGGATAAGTCAGCATAAATTGCCTCATTCCAATTGATTAGTATATTTCCCTATTCTAATTGGTTAGTACAACAACAGGTTACATTTGCATGTGCATCCCCCGCAGATGACCTTATCATATGCAGTCAGTGCAAAGAGCAAAATCTGCCATCACCAGCAATAAACTAAATGCATGGCCATGCTCCTTCGTAAGACCAGATTACGTGGCATCCTATGCTACTCATAGCACCTGCAGCTCTCCTTAGTTAATGCCTGTTCTCGTTACTGTTACATACTTGTCTGGCTTTTCCATAGACGAAAAACATGATTTCATCGTGTGTTCAACTCCCTTGGGAAAGATTTCACGAGAATGTGTAACCGAAGGCTGACTCTTAAAATAATATGTCATATTTGTCCTGCCAGGCCACCCAGCCATGTACTTGCCAGCCTGAAGACTCTTTGTTTGTTTGCCTGTTTATTTATTTGGTAATGCGCACCATACCCTAGGGTAGCCGGGCGCAGCAACACAAGAAGTCTTATAGCTAGGCTACAGTGCATAACAGGTGCATATCAGTAAGTACAACAAGTGCATAAATACATATAATACAGAGCGTAACCTTAGAAGGCCAAGGAGACATTGACTCGCCTACAGTACAGTATGGGCCTCGTTACATGGTATGCGGTAACCATGGCGCTATTAGCGCCATGGTTGCCGCCGGTATTTTACTGTGTCCGCCTTGGTGGATGGCGGAATTACCGGCCTACTCCAAGGTGAGCGGGGCCGGTAATTCCCTATTCACCAAGGCACTTCCCCAGTCCCATTTTTGCCCCCATAGGGCTCAATGGGAATGGGGAAGGAGGTAATTACGGTACCGCAAATTGCGGTACCGTAATTAGCACCAAGGTCCCTTTGCGGGCCCGTTCCTTAACGGCTGCGAAAACCAGCCGTTGAGGTCGGGTCCGGCAAAAGGACCTCGTAGTAAGGCGGTAAGGGTTTACCGGTACCGGTGCCCTTACCGGTACCGGTAAATCCTTACTGCATACCGTGTAATAAGGTCCAATGACTCAGCAGGTACAAAGGTCAGATGCGAGCCGGGAGGGGTAGGAGTAGGGTGAATCAGGTTAAGTGTCATTAGTGCACAACCATTTGAGTACCTTATGTCTACATTTATGGTAAGGGTGTTCTAGTCTGAGGTCAAGTTGTAGCTTATTCCAGCATTGCGCAGCTTTAACAGGGAAGCTGGTTCCTCCCACTGTTGATCGTTTAAACCTGAGAATCTCCAGCATGAATGTATTAGTAGATCTCTTAGGGCGGGTGGCGGTTTTCCTAGTGATTCTTTCCACTAAGTAGGGAGGTGCTAGGTTGTTTAAGCATTTGGAATGAAGAGAAGCTGTTTTAAGGAGGATTATATCTGTTATTTTCAGCCAGTTAACCTCTTTTCTGAATTTGGTAATATGCTCTCTATAGGGGACATCCAACACTGCTCTCAGGGCGTTATGCTGCAATCTTTGAATTTTATCTGTGATATATTTGTTAGCTCCTGAGTACAGGGCATTGCATTGATCTAATCTCGACATAATAAGAGCATTGGCTAGAGTGATACAGCTAGCACTAGAGAGGTACGGTCTGGATGCTCGGATTAGTTTGCAGGTATAGGTTGTAGTAGAAGCAAGGGAGTTGACTTGCTTTTTAAGTGTGAGAGAGCAGTCCAAATAGAATCCTAAGGATTTAACCACAGACATCACCTTGATAATGTTGTTATCAATGTTGAAGGATGCACAGTTGGGCTTAGTTTTTTGATGTTAGCTTCAGAACCTAGGATTAGTATCTCTGTTTTATCCTCATTCAGGCAGAGGCCATGTGATGCCATCCATGCGTGAATGATAGTGTAGATCTTGCTCACGAAGGCTGAGTCAGCCTCAAAGTTGCCCGAAAGGGGTATGAGGATCTGGGTGTCATCTGCATAGTTAGTGTAGGTGACAGCCAGTCTGTTCCATTTGTCAAACAGAAGCTTGGTGAAGATGTTGTACATGGTGGGGGAGACACAGGAACCCTGTGGGACACTGCAAGTTATTTTGATAGGGTCAGCGGAGGCTGAGGTGGAAAAGACTTTCATAGTGGGGTTGGCTAAAAAGGATTGGACCCAAGCTGTAGCCTCTCCAGTGAAATTGGAGGCAGATCTAAGGTGGTTGCATAGAACTGTATGATCCACCAAGTCGAAGGCTGCTGACAAATCCAGTAGAAGTAGCAGAGCTGTTTTTCCATTGTCCATTAGTTCTTCAATTTGTGTCTTAAGGTCTAGCAGAGCTGTTTCTGTGCCATGAAGGGGACGGAAGCCGGATTGCCGTGAGCCTAGTAGGTAGTTAACTTCCAGGTAGTCCTGGATTTGTATGTAGGCAGCTATATCCAGGATTTTAAGTAAGAATGGCACAGTGGTGATAGGTCTGTAGTTGGTGGGGATGGTAGGGTCCAGGGTGTGTTTTTTGAGTAAGGGGAGGACCCAAGATTTGTTGAGATTGGCAGGTACCGTGTTTGATTTAAAGGAAGAATTTATGTGCTTAGAGATAAAAGGGGCTAGGTCCCTAGCTGCATCCTTTATAATTTGCACTGGGCAAGTATCACCCTTACAGTTTGAGGGTTTGAGGGAGAGTATTATTTTTTCTGTGTCAATTATGGAGATGGTCTTGAAACTAAAGGGTGTAGTTATCCTAGTCTCCGGGAGTTGAGTAGATTGTAGATCGGAAGGTGGCAGTGTAGCCTTTTAATTGGCAATTTTGCATTGGAGGGAAGAGATTTGGTTTGATTGAGCATTTTGGATATTAGTACACCATACCTTGTCCTTGGGGGCATTGTCTACTGGTTGGATAGGGAATTCCAATTCACGGAGGATGGCGAAGGGTTCTTTGGTATTGGAATTAGCTTTTACAATTCTATCATTGAAAGTATTCTTTTTAGTTTTGGTTATTTCTTTTTTGTACAGTTTGGCCAGTTCAGTTAGAGTGTTTTTATTGTTTTCAGTATGGGAGTGACGCCAAATAGATTGGAGCTTTCTTTTTTGTAATCTTAGAGCTTTAAGTTGGGGAGTGAACCAGGCATTCAAGCGTGCTTCCTGTCAGGCTTTGCGCTGTTTGACAGGGGCGATCATGTCCAGTGCTTTGTTCATAGCATTATTGAAGGTATTTACTAGTATGTCCGGGTTGGTGTTGCTTTCCAGTCCAGAAATGTCTGGAAGGAGGAGAGGTATACGTTTTTCAGCCATAATATCCTTCTTCTGGTAGGGAGAGGGGGTACCATATTGTTGGTATTAGGGCTGAGAAGATCTAGTTTGTCGGAGAAGATTATTAAATAATGATCTGTCCATGGTTGCAGGACAATATCGGTGATATCAATATTGCAGTTTAGTTCAGATACCCAGTAAAGGGTCCTTCCTTTAATGTGAGTAGGAGAGAGGACTTTTTGAGGGAGACCATGATCATTTAGCAGGGCTGCTATTGATTCACCTTGTTTGTTATCTGTATCATTAAAGCCAAGATTAAAGTCTCCCATCAGTAATGTTTGAGAGTGGTCTTTTGTATTATTGGCTATAAGACTGGTTAGGTCATCTTCAAAGGTGCCTAGTGGCCCGGAGGGCCTATATATCAAGTGGATTGTAAGTGTACGGTTATTGAAGAGAGGCAGTTTGGCTGTGAGTATTTCACAAGATGAGTAGGGTGCTGACGTGGCAAGTCTAATAGGATGGGACGTTTTGAAAATGATGGCTAGGCCACAGCCTCTGGCATTAGGGCGATCTACTCTGAGCATCTGGTAATTGTCAGGTACCGCTAATATGAGAGTCGGTCCTGCAGCCTCATGTAACCAAGTCTCAGTTATGGCCAATAGGTCCACGTTGTTGTCATTGTTTAGGATGTCTGCAATTTCAGTAGCATGGGCTACCACTGATCTAGCGTTGATGAGGGACCCTGTTAGCGTTAGAGTACTATTGATTTAGCTATTAGAGAAGGCTTAGGTGAGAGGGTATTCTGAATCATATGATTCTTGGTAGAAGTTCGAGCACAAGAATTGGTAGTCCGCCTTGATATGGGCAGAGAGTTCTTAGGATGGGTGGTAGTACGTCTGTTGGAGTTGTTAGGGAGGTTTCTTTTGGGTTTGTAGATACAGGGCAGTCTGGACCTGAGTCTCGAATTTCTATCCTTAGGGGGGTTTCTTTTAGTGACACATGCCATGATGGTGAGGATAGCAGGGGTGCGAAGTAGGGTCTGAGTTGATTTAGTGGAGCAAGCAAGGGGCATCTTCAGGTTATGCCAGGAGCGTACCATTGTACTAGCATCTAAATATTATTTCAGAAGGAGGGCAGAGTATACTTTCGTACTGTACCTGGGAGATGCTATGTGCTAACATCTAGAATCAATTTCATTGCACGAGGCCAAAAACACTCATGACTAGAATGTGCTATGGGCTAAAATCTGAATACAATTGCAATTTAAGATAGCCGAAAAAACACTATCATGCTAAGCCTGGGAAAAGCTATGTGCTAACATCTAGGTTCAATTTCATTGCAAGAGGCCAAAACACTCACGACTAGAATGTGCTATGGGCTAAAATCTGAATACAATTGCAAATTACGATAGCAGAAAAAACTCTATCATGCTTAGCCTGGGAATAGCTATGTGCTAACATCTAGGTTCAATTTCATTGGAAGAGGCCAAAAACACTCATGACTAGAATGTCCTATGGGTTAGCATCTAAATACGTAGGCAGAAAGGCTATTCATACTATACTTGGGCAATGCTAAATGCTGAGATCCAAATACACAATACAGTTTTAGTACAAGGGGCCACAGACACTCTCATACTATACCTAAAATGTTCTAGCATCTAAGTAGTGTTACAGTCTAGGAGGCAGAAGAGCACTTTCATGCTATATCTAGGACATATTATATGCTAACATCCAGATACAGTTTTAGTGCAGGAGGCAAGAAACATGGCAGGGCAAGAATCGCTCGTGCAATATTGAACTAGTAGGGCAGGCACGGAATCAGTACAATGAATCAGGCTGCAAGTGGGTAAACACTACATGCAGTCGTCGAGACGAGTACAAGATAATACATCCAGCATTTGTGGTAAGCAGGGAGCCTAGTAATGTGCGAGCCACAGGTAGGTAGCCTCTCTTGGATGCTGCAGAATCTAATTCAAAAGGACAAATCACTAAAACAACATGACATGACACTCAGAGACCTGCCTTTTTTATACAATGGTTAATGTGTCTGCTGCTAGTTCACTTTGCTGCTTACTTGGCAGTCCATCGACTAGCTAGAGTGCTGCAGAAACAAAGCCTAATTCATTAACAATAACAAAATCACTTGTGTTAATAACAGTCCTTGAGCTTATATTTTCTCTCATGTTTAGGAAATTGCACCCCCATATTAACAGCGTGGAAGAGGAGGTAACATCAGGTGACAAAGGTACAGTGGAGGAGTTGGTAACATCAGGAGGTGAAGGTGGAACAGAGAGGGAGGACTTAGTATAACATCAGGAGTTGAAGGTGGTGAATTGAAGGTGAAGGTAACGAAGAAGTGATACCAACAGATGGAAATACAGCATCGAAGAGGAAGAGCTAACAACAAATGATGAAAGAAACGCTGAGGAGAGGGCGCATTATCTATAGTCAGCCAATACAGGATGGTTCTGGTGAACCAGTCCATAGACAGGACTAGGTGGTGTGATGAGGAATGAGATTCAGTTAGGGTTCATATAGATGTACCAGAGATGTGAAACAATGATAATCAAAAGAGGCTTTGATTAGTGCAGCTGTTTACAGCCACTAACCCATCTGCTGACAAGACTACACTTGAGGATTAGTCTTTGGGTGCAGTCCCCAGAACGCCCACAACTAGTCATCAACTGAAGAAGGGTTTACAGAATTCTTGAGCTCTCAATGCTCAGGAACCACGATTTGGTGAATGAACCCCTTTTTAAACTGTAATGTCTGGGAAGGACATTCGGGATGGGGGAGGGGCTGACAGCCTGCAGTGACGCAGGTGGATATAGTGGGGGGAAACCCAGATGCAGAGAGGCCCAGTTAAAGTTCAGGAGGCAAGCCATCCTGTCATTCTAGTTCAAGAAAATTCTGTTCCAATTTAAGATGGGCCCCTTTGTAATCATTCCCCTAAATAAAGGGTTGGAACTTGCATTTTAGGTCTTGGTATACTTCTCTGTCCCAGGTATCTCCTGTGACACAGCATAAAGGTTGGGTCACACTGTGAGTGGCAGTATGATTAGCCCAAGGCAGCTTTAATCAGATGCAAGTTAAAGATCTAATATAGAGCATCAGATATTCTAGAATGATATGTCTGACTAATATTCAAACTACTCTTTCTTCAATGGAACTCAAGGGAAGCATACCAACAAGAAATCCATGCCAGATAGCTATGATCAAAATGTGCAAACTTTCAATGGGATAAAAAATTGAATTTTCAGTACTTAGTTATGTTCTGCAAAAAAAAAAAGAAAAAAACACGGCCTCTGGGTTCAAGATTCGGACTTGCTACCTCAAAACATGAGAATGAATAGGTAACCACTTGCGTTGGTTAGTGGAGCTTGGTCTGGCACTGAAACACGTATTGCAAATGTTCTCACAATGTTATAACAGTTGAGCTCATTGCATTGTTAACATGTTTTATTATTACCTGTTCATAAATCAGAATGCTGTAAACTTCTTATTACATTGCTGAAAAATAGGAGGTTTAAACAAAGCCAACCAGTTCTTCTGCTTCTATAGTTGATTCCTGAAATTCAGATGGCAGTGACATTGTTTTTATTACAAGCAACTAATAAAACAACGAGCCTACAGATTGCAAATGTTTTTTTATGTTGATACAATCTGTTTGAAAAGAAGATGGTGGTTATTTTGTCCATTATGTCAGGTCATCAACACATTAAGTAGGTGTGAGAAACGTTCTGATGGGACAGACATGACTTTACATGCTACCTCTTTGGGGTAGTGTCACATTTGGAGCCTATGTTTTCATGGAACTTGTTAGGCAGAATCATATGCAGTACCCTTTGGGAACACCACACATTTTAAGACTACAAGTGACAGTACAAATTCCCCTTTAATACAGGCCTGTACTGTACAGTATAGTGGTAGCGATGGCTGAGCAGCCAGACTTATCTCAAGAGTAAAGTGAGCAGTCTCAATAGTTACACAAAGGACAGCAATTACTATGGTTCAAACAAACACTGACTCAAGGTTTCAGAGTAAAGGAATATACATTTATTTACACATCAGTTATAAAACATTTCACTATTACCAAGCAGTTGAAAAATCACAATCTCAATACACTACACCACACCCAATAGATTCTGGACAAGTTACACTCAAAATGAAGTGTGAGCAAAATGGCCCTGCAGTAATTAAAAAGGGAGGGAAAGACAAAGTTAGACAAAAGTTGAGCAGTACCAACAAGTAATTAAGCAGGGCAATCTAGAAAACGTAACTACAGTGAGGAAATCAAACCAAGAGGCCAGGGTCAAAGTCAATGGACCAAAGTCTTTGCAGAGGATCACACAGTTCAGAGTAATTCACGGTTAAGTCTTTGCCAAGAGTTCAGAACGAAGTTGGTCGGAAAAAAGTTACTTTAAAGAATAGAGAAGGACAAGCCCTAAGATTGGCAAAAGATTTTAAACACTTTTACCGCGGTCGGACAGAACGAACGACCGGATTTGATGAGTAACTTAAATGGAGAAGAAGGCTGTAGCTGAGGCAGAAGTTCCTGGCAGGTCCTGCAGGCTCACGGTTCCTGAAGCGACTGTCGGACTGACACAAAGTAGGAATACTGGAGGGTCCTGCACTGCCCAGGAAAGAAACCAGCAGCAGAGCAAATCAACAAATACGAGGTGCACTTTTTAAAACCCAAGCAGGATTCGATCCTCCTGGCTATCCGGTTCACTGTAGCTGTGCACAGAAAATTCGACCAGACGAGGGAGGCCTGGCTTGCTGTTTGGTAAACTGGTTGTTCCCACCAGCTCAAGGTGACAAGATTCCTTGCAGATCTTCCTTGTCGTCGAAGTTTGAAGATTCGGACCGGCAGCAGGGCTTCACCGGGAGGTTCAGTCGTGGTAGAGGTCCTCTTCTGTCAGCTTCTCTTTGCTTCTCTCGATCCAGTGGTGAATCTGCCTTCTCAGTCCCAGAGACCTGCTTTCTATTAAGTTTTCCCCCATTCACACAGCCTGGCTGTCAATCACGCAGCAGGGTGGTCACCTCAGCCAATCATACCAGAGTGCGACATGTGTCTCCAAGGAGACCCTGTGCAGGGAGTCTCAAACCCCTTCCTCACATCCTGTCCCCCTCAGACATTCAGGCGCCTAAGGAAGGCTTCTGTGCAGAAGCCCACGAAAGGACGGCAAACAAAGGAAGCAAACCTGGTTTGGCACGCAGAGTAAAACATGAGAAAGACTTTTACAAAAAGAAATGGCGAATAAACCCAGCCAGAACCGTATAAAAGTAAATATGGTCCAGCGGGTTTAAGTTTGAGGCTACTAAGATAGCCTAATCAATACCAAGGCTATTTAAAATAACTGCGGTAGGAAAAATAGGGTAGATACCACTGCCACCAGCCAAATCTTAATGAAGGGAACGAAATAATGCTCCATGAGAAACAGACAAAAAGGGATAACTATTAACCCTTTCCAGAACTCTATGTAAGATAGTTTGTACTTGGTCTGTGATTTTAAAAGATATAAAGTCAATGGCAACTTTACATGTTCTGGGAGACAGTAGTCAGTCCCAGAAAATGGAGTCTAAAGTGGGAAGTCTGAAAAAGACAACTCTGTGTCACTGCACTGAAGGTGGTGTGTAACACACAGAAAAAAGATGATGACTATGGTGTAGGTGAGGCTCCACAGTCTATGAACACAACAAATGTTAAACACACACAGAAAAACACATGTAAGAGTGGAAAGAAAAAGCTCACACTCTTACCAGGTGAAAGAAGCTGCTGAGGGACTCAATAGGTAAGGGAAATTAGCCATTCTGGAGAATTCTCCCTAACAGAACTTCATTCAACATCTTGAGCCTTCCTGTGAAGCACTAAGGCAGATTCTAATCACTATCCTCACCATGAGTACTCAGAATCCCAAAGGGAAAGAGGGAGACAAATGTCATGCCTCCATGTAAAACAGGAAGGAGAGGCAAAAGGTACCACACAAGCAACCACAAACTGGAAATCTGGCAGTGAATAATAGTTGGAAATACAGCAGGAGCCACTGCGAAAGCCTGGAGAGCACATCTTCCAGAGAAGGAAGGGGTGGGCCCTGTGGGAAAGCTGCAACACTTGGGAGTGGACATAGAAGGGAAGGTGAATAAAGAGCTGCCTTGGAAAAGGGCAAACGCCAGGCTAAAGAACATGCAGAAAAAGGAATAGGGATGAATAAACACATGAGCAGAAGAAGGAGCACAGGTATGTATGAGGAACCAGACTCCTACAAAACCATGACAGACATAAGTGGGGGAATACATAGGGTGAATAACGAAACCTCAACCAATAAAAATTACTTGGAGAGACACTGTACCAGGGACAAGAACCCAAAATGCAAAAATGCCAAGCTCTGAGCTGGACAATGTTGGCAATCAATCAATATAATATTATTTCAGCTATTCAATTAATAAAACTATACAATCAATAAAATCACAAAAGTACAGGATTCATCAAATAAATAGTTATACAAGTTTTCCTAATTAGCATAAACTGCATTCAAAAACGTACCTTTGGGCCTTGAACTTGCATAAAATAAAAATGTGCAACACGGCCAGTCTTAGGAGAGGTAACAGAAAAAATGTATGCTATATATCATAAAATGGGCAGAAAAAATAACATATGCATGTTTGATTTATGAAGATGTTATCACATGAATATGTAATATGTTTTCTGTTATTACACTTGAGTATATAATTATAAAGGCAATTGATGAAATCACAATCTAGTTAGCAATTTTCTTGCATAACTATTAGAAGCCAAATTCAAATCATTGTCATCTTTAAAGTCAGAACCATATTGATGAGGTAAATATGCTTTAACTGTCTATTTGCATTCTTCTGAGAACACAAAAACACAAAAAGACGTTTTTGTTTCTTTTTTTACTGCTGTATCTAACATAGATTTGTATTCATAATTAATGAAACATGTTTGAATAAACAAGTGGCTCATGCCTAATTCTATAAATATTTATTTAACAACCATGGAATAGCCAATACTTTCCCCAAACTTAAAATATGTTTCAAAATCTGCTTGTTCTAATGAGTCACATTATTGGCCCAAATAGCTATCTGCAATCTTTAGCCACCCTTCACAACAACCACTTGGTGTTTAGTGGCTGTTTGGTGCGTTTTTGGAGGGATTTATCTGTGTTTTTACTGTGATTTCCAATACATTTAATTTTAGCTGGATTGCTCCTAGAGTACACTGGGCCTCATTACGACCCAGGCGGTAAGGGGTTTACGGCAGCGTAAACAGCGCCGACCCTTACCGCCTGAGTACGAGATCCCTTAGCGCCATGGCGGATTTAACACCTACTTTTAGCAGGTGTTAAAATCCATGGCGCTAAGGGACCTTGATGTTAATTACGCCACCGTAATTTACGGTGGCGTAATTAACGCCTTCCCCACTCCCATTATGCCCTATGGGCAAAAATGGGAATGGGGAAGGGTAAATGGGGATTGGGGACTTACCGCCCCGCCAAGGTCGGAATGGGGCGGTAAGTCCGCCATCCACCATGGCGGAGTTGGGAACTTAGCGCCATGGACCATGGTGCCAATAGCGCCATGGTCCTCCGCCAAGGTCGTAATGAGGCCCACTGTCTTTGTGGTCTAGTCCATTGTTTCTGGACGTTCCCCCTTCCACTCTCCATTTCTTCAGCACTGCTCCCAGGGCCACCGTGGCCAGTCACCTGGTGAAGGGCACAGGCTGAAGATGCCTTCCTTGGGGCTTCTACCATCCCTGTTTGTTTCTCCTGGTGCCTCAGCCCTGCCAGATGCCACACTTGCCCTCTCCAGCTACTTCCATGTAAGAGATGTCAGCTTTGATGTAGGCTCTGCTGTACTGAACCTCACTACTGTTGTGTTCTACCAAACTTAACTTTCCTCTTTCCACAGTAACTCCAGGGTTGGGCTTGCAGATTGGACTCTCACCACTGTTGTTTTTTAGCACACTTGCATTTTCCCTTCCCACAGTAACTCCAGGGGTGGGTTTGCAGTCTTGAACCTTGCTACAGCGGAGATCTGGCACACTTGCATTTCTCTTCCCACAGTGCTTCCAGGTGTTGGTTGTGCTGTTTTGAATCTCTCCACTACTGTATGCCGACATTCTTGGATTTTCTCTTTCATGAGAGTTTCCAGGTGTGGATTGTGCCGTTTTGAATCTCAACACTACTTTATGCCACAACTCTTGCATTTTCTCTTCCCATAGTGTTTGCAGGGGTTGGTTGATGTCTTCATAGAATCACACCACTACTGTATAGTGCTTCCTAACGTGTTTCAACTGGTGGTTTGTTGCATTAAATATGCTCACTGTTCTGTCATCCCACACCTGCACTGCTTGACCAGCTTTCCCAACTCAGATTGCTGCTCTAAATCTTGCAACTGTTTGCATTTCACTAGCTCTGTTTTTGCCAGACTAACTTTTCACAGTTTAGACTAACAATGTGAAGATCATCACTTATTGGGCCTCACTATTAGCTCCATGGCTGCCGCCAAAACGGGCTTTTTTACCGGGTTCCCAGAATGGGGAATTACCGGGCCATTCCAAGTACGGAGGGCCCGGTAATTTCTCCCTCTGGGAACCCGGGCCCGGGCCTTCCCCATTCCCATCTTGGCCCACATAGGGCTCAATGGGAATGGGAGAGGGAGCTAACAGAGGGCCGATTACGAGCGGCCCGTTGTTTGCTCCCTCGTCCCCTCACGGGACCCGGTAACGACGCCTGGTTTGGCCAGGCGTCCTTACCGGGCCCCGCAAGGGGACCTCGGAATTTCGCAGGACGGGTTTAACGGGTCCACCTCCATTAGTGGAGCCCGTTAACCCGCTCCGCGAACCTCATAATGAGGCCCATTGTGTTCTGTTACACATGCAACTGGCCTGGCTATGGCTCCTAAACTCGAACGCTATTTTGAAGTTTGCCACTGTTTGAATTCTATCACATTCCCTTCAGCCTGACTGGAGTTCCCAGTTTTGACTGCTGTTTCAAAGCACGCCACTATTTGTATTTTGCCACATTCAATTCTGCCTGACTAAGGCTCCTAATTTAGACTGCTGCTTTGAATCTAAATAATGTTTGTACTTTGCTATAATTGCATTGCCTGACTAGGTTCCTGAGTTAGATTGCACCACAGATTCTTTCACCTCAGTGAACCTGATACCACTTAAAACACCTAACAGTTTGGGGTTTGCAAGCACCACAAGACTCTGAGACTGAGATACAACCACTGCAGAGAGGCTTTTGCCACTGTGAACTCAATGCCACTAAAAGGCCCTCACAAAGTGAGCCCAAACCATCTGGAAGCTAAAGCCACATTAAGCTATTCACCAATATAAAGCAACAATGCTATGGGGACTTGCAACCAGGAAGCCCTTGCACATTAAGGAGTCACTACTTGGAGATCCTGTGATTGGGAATCCACCTCACAAGCTCCTAGCACTAAGAGGCCTCCATCATAGGAAAACCACACCAGGAAAAAACAAGAGGAAATGGCCTATCCCGGTATCTGCTGTTCCTGAGATAGCTCTGCCCCTGGAACAGCTCAGCCCCTTGGATACCTCAGCCCCTGGAACATCTCCAACCACTGGGGTAGCTCCAGCCCCAGGGATAGCGCCAATGCTTGAGATAGCTCCTGCCTCTGAGATAGCTCTCGCCCTTGCTATAACTCCCACCCAGGCATAACTCCCACCCCTGGGATAACACCCTCACCTGGCACAATTCCCACCCCTGAGATAACTCCTGCTGCTGGCATAGCTCCTGCCCCTGGGATAGCTCCCAACCCTAGGGATGGTCTTGCCCCTAGGATACTTCCCACCCCAGAGATAGGCAGTGTCTCCTGGGAGAGGCCCAGCCCAATGATAAGGCTAGCCCTTGGGAAAATGTTGACCCCCAGGATAGTTTACCCACAGGACAGTTTGACACCTTAAACCATCCAGCCACTTGGACTGCCAACCACTGGGATGGCCCTATAATATCATCCTACAAACTACGCCCTGTGATTCCTCCTCTCCATGCTGGAATAGTACAAACAACCCAAGCAAAGAGAAAAACCGTGAGGACGAAAGACAATCCACATGGAAAATATTGGTACAACCAACTGGATCAGGAAAAATCAGAAACAAAGAGGAAACCAAGCCCCAAGAAACAAGCCCACACCACAAAATGCACCATAACAGGAAAGACAGATGTACAAGAAACAGCCAAAATAGAACAAACCAAATGGAACAAGGCCAGCCATCTCAAAACACCACTTTCGGATACAACCAACGAAACATAAGAAACATAAGCACATCATGACGCTCACGTCAGAGCAAAACACTAGACCACCACACAACATACCTCCTTTATTATAACCAAACAAAATCACAACGAACCCACGGCAAACATCAAAACCACTCTACTGGGTTCCACTGGGTGCCTTCTAGTCCACACACCAACTAAGAGCTACTGAAAGCTCAAACATTTTAACACTGCAAAACAAACAGCTGCATTCCAGTCCGCGCACCACCTAAAAGCTACTGAAGACTCAAACATTTTAACACTGCAAAACAAAGAGGTGTGTTCCAGTCCTCACACCACGGGGCCCAATGACGGGCTCCTCAGACTCAGAAGATCCTGGGATCAAACTGCCACAGGTGCCGCTGCAGGACAAGAAGAATATATTCTCTTCATATTCCTCCTCCCCCATATCATACGGTGCTTCTCAGGGCCCTTCCGCCACCTGGACCGCCGTCACCTTGGGGGTCCTTCCCCCTTTTCCACGTTCCTCCCCGATGCCCCCACCATGCTGGATGGGGCTGGGGCGAGGCACACTCATGCGAAATGGTCTCCTTTCCCGCACCTTCCACAGATGTGTCCTATCGCTGGGCAGTCCTGCGGGTGTGGAAGATCCCACCCACACTGATGGCATATTGTGGCATTGGGGTCTCTCCTCGGCCAGTCTTTCGTCCTCATCACTCTTCCTCCTGGCCCCCTGCCAACAGTGGCGACCTCCTCAACCTTCACTCGCTGCATGGGGACCTCCATTTTGAGGTGGTGTCTAGAGGAGTCCATGACCGAGGCCCGCACCTCCGCCAGTTCCTGGGCCCGGCCAAGCTCTAATATGCAATTGAGGGTCAGCGCTGGGTCCCTCAGAACCTGCTTGTGCAGTTTGGTGGAGCTGCAGCTGTAGATGATCTGTGTCCGGATCTCGTCCTCCTCGAAATTCCCCAGGGCACAGGACAGTGCAATTCTGCGCAGTTTCCCATGGAATGCATCGAAGCTTTCCCCTTCCTCCTGCCTCGCACACCGCATCCTGAACCGTTCATAGTCCCTGTTGACTATGGGTCTGAAATACTCGTTCAGGGCTGTGATGGCTGCGTCGTATGACTGATCTCGGGGCCTTAATGTCTTGAACAGCCTCTGAACGGCCAGTCCGGCAGAGTAAAGGAGTGTTGGGCGTTTGGCTGCGTCCTTGATCTCCACTGCAGCGAAATACAACTCCAGGCTCTCCACCCATGCCACCCACCGGGCCCCCAGACTTGCAGGTGCACCCAGGACATCGAAGTGGGGTATTGGTGCTAGCTGACCCCGACATATCCCCTCGTCGTCCGACATGCTGAATATTGTTGGGGATACCAGCTGCAGTCACCAGTGTTGAGGGGTGCCCGCAGTTAGTGGGCCCCAGGTAGCTTGACCACTTTTTGTGGAGGTCTCTTGGCAGCACCCAAACGCTCCTGGGGTATTTGTTTCCCTTTCGTGGGGGTGTTGCTGGTGGCAGACCGGGGCATCCCTGTTGCACTATACACCACTCTGGGCACACAACTTCTTAGCCCTGATGGCCACCCCCTTTTTCCACCCCCTGGTTGATTTCAACGGGGCCTCCCAGTTCCCCTTGCCCAGGGCGCACTAGCACTGCAGGTGGAGCCACAACCCCTAGAGCCCGGTTAGGTACAACTGTGGGGGTTAGATGACACCCCTCTTTCAGGCAGTATGTTTTATTTCCAGTCCTCGATCTTCACCCAGATGCAGCCCAGGGCTCGAGGGGTTTCCTCTTCTCGCCTGCACCGAGCAGGACGTTCTCGCTGGCAAACTCAGACAATTGGGTTCCGCCCCTTTCCTTTGTCCTCAGGGTCAGACCAGTGCTGGGGCCACGCACCTTTTATTTGTCGGGCCACCGCGGGGCCACACCCCTTTTCGGGGGAACCTCCAGTGTCCTCCCCGCCCGGGGATTCACCATTGTTTTTTTTTTTTCAAACAGAAATGTTTTCACCCTTCGACAGCCCGGGGCTCAGTGGAGGCGCTCCCCGCTCTGATGGAGAACGCTGCTCTGGTTCGGATCTCCAGGCCCGCCCCCTTCCTCTGTTATAGGGCCTGGGCCCCCACGTGGCACATGCCGCAGTCCGAACCTCTCCAGCTCGGCGGATAAGTGCCCCCCTCTTCTGGGCAGGGCGGCGGCTCCACCTCAAATGCCGGCGTGGGAACCAGGTGACCCGTGTGGCACCACCCCCACAGGTCCCTGGGCCCCAGCAACGCTGCTGCCACCACGTACTTCACCCCACACGGCCGCCGACTGCGGCCGCGTGCGCAGGTCCTTCTGTCCTACCACCGCGAATGTCAGCAGGCGGGCATGACACCTTCGTCGCCAGTGTTGTGGGATGCCTCCGGTCTCCGTGGCAGCCCACCGATGCAATCAGGATCACCCGACACAGCGGATGCACTGCGCTCCGCTGATAGATTGTAGGGGAGCACCCTACGGCGCCTGGGATCACCGGGCACAATCCTCACAGTGTGGGGGGGTCACCCCCAGTTACCCGCAGCCGCGGCTCCGAGGGCACTCGGGCCGCGCTGCACACTAGGCCACAACCACATGGCAATCACACACAGGACACACAAAAGCACACACACAAGTTGCTGCTTCCTGGGGCTCTGCTGCTCTGCCCTCGCAGTGCCAGCAGAGCCCCTTTTATTAAGCGAGCGTCATGACACAGTCATGACGCTCACGTCAGAGCCAAACACTAGACCACCACACAACACCTAGTTCGTTCTACATTTTCTTAAAAAAATACTTCGGAATTTAATATGATTTTATTATGTAGACTAAACCTACGCAGATGTATGGTTCTGGTGATCTTTCACATTTTCCTTTGAATCACAGAAGGTGCAATTCTAACATCCTAAATTACAAAATTACACCACAATCTGTTGGTCGGTGTACAAACACAACCTTTGTCTATCTTTCTTCATGCCATTGCTCGCTTACTTTTCCTTAAGTGAACCCACACATCTTAGATGTATTTATTTTCTGTCTCCCTAATACAAATGGAGTCCCTCCAGTAGATATGTATTTGGGAGTGAAAACATAATGTTCATCAAGTATACCAATTCAAAAGTAATATTCACTGGAGTTTCAAAAGCTGTGATTATGTTGATAAGCATATTTGATAAATAGAAATTAAATGACGAAAAGAACGAGAATTTTAGTAATAACTCAGGGTTCGATGTACAGAGAAGGAGACACAGAGGAGGAAATGGACAAAATGAAAGTTGTAAGTCAAGACACTTGGTGAGAAGTAGGATGAGGGAGCAAGAAGCATGGTCAGGCGAAAGACACTATTCCAATACCATTACACAATAAAAACGTTTTCCTGAACAGTTACAAACAGAAAACTTTAGTGCACAATTATTTAGTCATCAGGAAAATAAAATTATGCTATACACTACTTTAGAATTGTTTTGGTACAGAATATAAGGGGTTCTTTACCATTTAAAGAAGAAAGTTCCAATGAACATTGGCATTAAGCAGGCCGCCATGGGTGCTATGGACATCAGCACCTTGGAGTCCCAGTGCCTCATGGGTATGCCCAGGGACACCCACTCTTCAATAAGGGCAGGGCAGACCATACCCAGCACATGTGGACCCTGGCTCGTTGCTGGCAAGAGGTCCCCATGGCACCATGACCTGCAGTCCTGTGTTCACACAGTGTGGGGGTGCAGGCCTAAATGGGACAGACTCAGTTGTTCCCTTCTGTAGTCTGCAACTGGCCTGAGACGCATGCCTGCAGTTGCTCCTTTTTTTTTTGGCTTGGGCCATGAAACAATCATGGCCCATCTTAAAAGGGCAATACACGTGGGAGGACAACACATAACGCTGAACCTCTTAAAAGGGCAACACACTTGGGAGGGCCACACACCACAATACCTAATGGAGGAGTTCAGGAGGCTCTCGTTGCTGCGGAAAGCTACCCACTGTGCGATGTGACCCCTGGAGGTGGAAAATGGGGGATTGCACAATGCCTCTTGTCCATCCATGGAAAACGCTATTATATATGCACACATCCTGTGGAATAATACAGAAAAGAGTAAGATACGTTGGAGATCTGCAAGCCCAGCGAAGAAGTTGCTGGCCTGGAAGTATTGCTTGTTTTTATTGCTGTTTTTGGTTCTATCCGAGCGGCCTCTACCTCTTGTTTTAAAGGTATGTGTTGCATAATAATGGTCCTAATTGTGGGTTGGTAGTTTGCTTTAATAGCTGCATGGTGAAAGCAATTTAGGAATACAAATAACAGTGACAGTTATCTTCACTCTCATGGCACACCAAATCTCTGGCAGGTTTATCAGTATCTTTGTGCTGGGGAGCTGCTGTTCTCCCATTCAATGAGGAACGATGGGAGCTTTTTCTTGCTCTATTGCTCTCTCTCTCTCACTGTCCACGCCCCACCGACTTCTGTCAGGTACCACGTCTCCCGTAGCACGTGTCCTGCGAGAACTTGATGCTGCCAAGTCTCACAAGTGCATTTTACATGCCTCCCTTTGATGAACACACAAGCAGTTTACTCAATTATATAATCATTACACTTCACCAGTCTTCTCCCATTTATCCTGGTGCGATCCTCCTTTTTTCCATCGCCAGCAGCCATGTCAGTTACTTCAGAACTTAGGTCGGACTGCTCTATTTCCATCTCAGCTTCTCTCGGGGGTACCCTCTGTGAGTCCGAATCTGGTTCCCTTGCGGATGCACAGTCGAGTACTGCTCGTGTGCGTGTCTCATCTCTTACTATCTCTTGTGACTGATGTCTCTCAAACATTGCCACATGTTCCATGTTCCATTTGTGACCATCTTGGGTGCGAACATGGTTGGTTCCTCTTTGCACTACTTTGATTGGTCGACTGAACTTAGATCCAATCACTTGATCTTTGTATATTAACCTAATTTTAAATAAATCACCTTCTCTGACTCCTCGACTTTGAATTGCTCTCTCTGGTCGCTCCATTTCTTAATCTGTGACTTCCTGTTCTTTATCTTCCATACTTCAACTTCCATATTAACCTCTTCCTCCTCCCTTACGCATGACAACCATGGAGGTACTGCATGGAAACCGCTCTTCTTCCCCTTAGCATATGGAAGGGTGACGCTTGGGTGATACCATTGAGGGTCAAGTGGTGGGATGCTATGGCTTCCTTGACTGTCTTAAATTGGTTCATTTGGGATGCCGTAGCCAGCTGTATTTCCCATTTGATAAACCTGTTTGCCTTTTCCACAAAACCATTTGCCTGGGGGTGGTACAGTGTTGCTTTGATCTGCCTTATGTTGTTCTTTTTCATGAAAATCTCAATTTCCTGTGAGACCAGTTTGACTCTGTTGTCGGTAACAATGGGCCTCATTCCAAGTGTGGCGGTAAGGGGTTAACGGCACTGGTAAAGATGTCGGTGCCATTAACCCCTTACCGCCGCATTCTGAGGTCCTTTAGTGGGTCCCGCTAAAGGACCAGGGAGCTAATATTAGCTCCCTCCCCATTCCCATTGAGCCCTATCGGGGCTCGAATGGGAATGGAGATAGCTTCCCTGAATGGGGAAATACTGGGTCCTCCAAGGTTGGAATGACCCAGTAAGTCCCCATTCAGGGGACCCGGACCCGGTATGTGGTACGGGGGTAGCCATGGTGCTAAGAGCACCATGGCTACCTCCAAACTCGGAATGAGGCTCAATGTCTTTTGGTAGTCCTTCCCTCTGAAACATGGATGTGAGCACTTCGATCACGGTCAGTATGGTGATTTTTGGCACAAATTCAGCTTCCACACACTTTGATAAAGTCAATCATGACCACTCCATATCGATGTTCTGGGGGCATTGCTTCTTGGGGCCAATAAAATCTAATCCTAACTTTTGCCACACCCCTTCCAGAGCTTCAGTGGGTATTAGTTGCACTTGTCTTCAACCTCTTATCATTGTTTAGACATGCGTGACATCTGTCGATCATCGTGCGTATGTCCTGATCCATGGCAGGCCACCAGTATGCCTCTCGCACACAGCATTGCATCCTGGTACTTCCTAAATGTCCACAGTGGGCCCTACATAGGATGATCTTTCTCAGGCCCAATGGCGGAATCACTTGATCACCCTTGATTATCACTCCTTTTGCCTAAAAAATGTCTTCAGCCATTTTCCATAATGGCCTCATGCCCTCTGGGATGGTCCTTTTCTCTGGCCTGCCTCTCTTGACCAATTCATTGAGCCTCACCATTGAGGGATCCTTACTGGCTTCTTTGTACCAATAACGCTCGTTCATTTCTAGAATTCTTTACTCTTTATATCCTGAATTGTCGCCACCATGCACTCGTCCTCAAGGACTGTGGTAGCCTTCTCTCTGTTTCTCGGTAGTCTGGACATGCATTCTGCCTGGGCATTCTTCCATCCAGCAAAGTGTGCTATTTCATAAGTATACTTTTTTAGTTTCGCTGCAATGCGAGCTAGTCGAGGTATGGATGTTTTTGTCCCTCCAGGGCTTGACATATGGATCAATGGTTTGTGATCCATGAGTAACCTGAATTTTGTGCCCCATATGTATGTCCTGAAGTATTCCACTGTCCATGCACATGCTAATATCTCTTTGTCCTCCATTAAGTAATTGTTTCCAGCGGTGGATCTTGTATCTCCTTCTTTTGGGTCAGCATGGCTCCTGTACCATACGCATTAGAACCGGTGGTGATTACAGTGTCTGACGCATGATTGAATGGTTGCAAGCATGGAGCTCTCACAATCCTTCCCTTATGGATTAGAACGCCACTTTCTGCTCCTGTGACCATGCAAACTCTGCTCCTTTCTTGATCAATTCTCTCAATGCAGTAGTGACCTCTGAAATGTTGGGGATGAACTTTTCATAATATTCAGCAAGCCCTAAAAAGCATCTGAACTAATTCTTGTACCTGGGAGCCGGGGCTTTTACAATGGCTTGTACCAGGTTTTGCTTTCCACTGATTCCCGGACTTGATATCTTGTACCCCATGTATTCCACTTCTTGTTTATTTATTTGATGTATTTACTGTTTGCTTGTTAAGCGCTTATACAGCAAGTAAAACACTGTTTCAAAGCACTCTCAGTATGCATTTATCATAACTCAGCTTCACCCCTACATCTTGTAACTGCATGAAGACTTTTCTTAGTACCGCATCTTGCGTCCGGTCAACTTCAGCTTGATATCCAGTAATTTTAGCAAATAGAAAACAGAGAAAGACTATAAGCGGAGGAGCGGAGGAACCTGCTGCCTGAGGTGGCTGTCGGTGCATACTCATCTGCAGAGGGGGACCAACAAATGTTGCACAGAGCCCCGATTATGCTGAGTGGCGGGGGGAGAGTTCTCCCCTGCTAGCAGTTGTCACCACCCAGGGCACAGAATAAAATGGACCTGCATGGAGTTTGTTTACCAGCAGATTCGTGCCGGCGATCAGCAATGGTGTACAGTGGGAGTCTCCCTCAGTAATGGTACCCGAAGTGCATACATCCGGACATGGGAAGTAACAGCAGAGGGATTGAGCCCCCCCAACACACAGAATCAACAGAATTGGTACAAGTAAGCCAGTCGGGGACCGTGCGGTTCTCATCCTGCTATCGCTGCAGCGACGCTGACAGCGTTCCTCTTGGTATAATCACTCTGAGACAACAGCAACAGGGGAGCGCGGGAGGAGTGCAGGAGCCTGCTCAACCTTGATCGTGTTTGGTGGCTGCTGCTGGCTGAGGACACTAAGTTGAAGCACTGTGATGAATAAATGAGGATAATGTTGCAGGACTGCTCCCACGCCTGTGTTTATAACGCCCACGAGCAAACTTGGCGTGGTATGGGGAGCTTGAGCTGGTGACATGATGCTCCCCATCATGGTGAAGAAAGAATCATCTTCCCACATCAACATGCCACAACTTTTCAATCCGGGAGATGAGGAGAATAACACAGGGTGCGGGTGTGGCTAGAAACAGCTTGCGCGATTTAAAGATTAGAGAAGAGACACTGTGAATTGAAGGGTGAAAAGAAAAGAAGTGGAGTTAAATGTTGTGCAGCGTCTTCAAGCTCATATAGGCTCCAGGGTGGTGGAGATGTCAAAGTCCAGCAAAGGTAATAAACAACAATCCAAGTTGCATTTCGACACTCCCTCAAAACGAGAAACAACAAATCACTGGAGGACCTCCCAGAGGTACGGACTGACGCGGTTGAACAAGACCCAGCTGGGACTTTTCAGGACATCAAGGAAATGTGTAATCAGCTGCAAACCAGCATACAGTGCCTAGACAGGATAATTGACACCCTTACATGCAAGGTTGATCGCATGCAAGTCTGCCTGGACAAGCATGGAGAAAGGTTAGACGAGATGTAAGAGAGAGTGTCCGGTGTGGTGGATGAGTCTACATTGGTGGCCACATATATGACAGTGGTGAAGCAGGCATTAAAGAAACTTGCTGACAAGCAGGATGACCCGGAGTTTAGATCACAAAGGATCAACCTAAGAATCATTGGATTCCCAGAGTCAGTGGAGCAGAGAAACATGGAACCTGTCGTGGAGGAGATGCTGCATGAGGTGCAGAGGCCAGAGGAGTTCTCAGCGATGTGTACATAGTGGATAGGGTGCACAGGATACCAAGTGGGAAGAGGCTAACTCGCCCAATTATAGCTTTGAAGTGGGAGAATGGAAAACCAGACTCCCGTCCTTCACCTCTCGCGCTTGGCCTAGAGGGTCGCGGCCCAGACACCCGCCACGAGAAGAGTTTGCCCATTTACCAGATGACCAAATACCCTGGTACAGAAACATACGGATGTGTCCATCTGCCTGCCCAACAGCCCGCACTGGCCATGCCGACACCTGCGGCACGGACCAACTAGACTGAAATCTACACATCGTTAGAGATGCCATGACGACCTAGATAACGGGAAGCACCGCTGAACTATTATACACACTGAACATTTCCACACCAATCTACACGAAGAACATACTCAGTGCTCTGACGTAGGCGACAGGCTTATTCACGGACGTGCATCTTTATTATTTTTACATAGGCTTTCAGAATGCAGAAACGCAAGACGCACCATGAGCTCATTTATAACGCTTGCTCACGCTTCTCTTGAAACCCGTTACCATCATGAGAGATATAATGGAAACACGATACTGGCCATGAAACTGTATGCCACTATAACCTAAAGCATCCATGCACTAAATGGATTACTCGTGCACCAGGCCCAAGTAGGCCCCAAGCAAGAGTTCCCGTGGACATTAACAAAGCAAAAGTCAGGTTGCTGAGCCTGCAGAAAGAACCCAGTGGAGCAACCAGCCAAGGTCGTAATGTTGCAAACCCACAGTCAAGAAACAAATCTTCAAAGGCACGATGTTGCAACCTCGCACTCCACGTACCAATGTTAAAATCATATCTGCAAATTAAACCAGACATACAGTGGAAAAACAATATTAATTGTGCAGAATTATGCCTCAAACACGGTCCCTCCCCACGTGACCAAGCCGAACCTGACGAGATGCCAAAACCCAGGAGAGAAAAGGCGTCTGGGTACCTCGCTACGAGACGCAGGCCGACACACTTGAAAGGCTCAATGGACACCTGCTACAGTGGGAACGGTCAGTCTCCCACCTATGAATAAATCCTCACATTGCCTGCACGTACCCATACTGAAACACTGTTGCAACCACAGGTGCACCGTGTGCTGGGAACAACGGTGGTCCCAGGCTGGGGAGCTCACGGATGCACCAATCAGAACATGAGGTTCTTATCTCAGACGTCAGTAACGTTAGCCAATCCTCAGGGGTCTTCATGTAACAATTCTTATGTATCTAATTGTAGGGACAACCCAGATATACCACCTGACTACATCTTAACCACTAATATCATTCTCTATATGCGTACTATACTAACCCCACCACTCGAGCAACCAATCAAGAGTGGCGATAGGTTCTTTTGGTAACTTTTTGGAATGACGCAAGTAGCGCGTCATAATGTAGTAAAAAGGGCCTGCGAGCCCCACTATTGTGTGTGTGTCAGGACGAACGCGTGCGCTCCTTGACCCATCCCTGCCGTTTGCATAATAAACGACAGAAGTTGCCTTGCTCCTTGTGTGTGCCTCATACTCTGTCTCGATCCGAGATATACACGGGAGGAGTTGGGGCCTCCCTGCCCGGAGGTCTGCGGACGGCCCGGCCGACCCCGGCAGAATCCCCCCCGACAAGTTGGAGGCACTGCTGAGATCTGTTTAAGATCGACTTTTATTTTTTATTTTTCCAGGCACTCCCGTTGCGGGGAGGCCCGGCGGCGCGGCCCCCTCTGCCGTTGCCCCCTTCTGAGGACTACAGGACCATCGCGGAGCTGCGAGAGGACCGGACAGCGCAATCCGGATATTGGCCCTCGGGAGCCGGTTGAGAAGTATCCCGCCCGCGGTCGGCGAGTGTCCAGACGTGGTCCAGACGAGGGGAGGTGGCGAGCCGCTTGGAGGGGTGCACGCAGTCGAGCGGCCCTGCATCGAGGGAACTTGGTGAGCATGACACGCACAACAAGCAATGCGAAATTGTGAGGGAGGGGGCGGAAGTAAATAAGGGAGGAGGGAGGTATTGTAAAAAGGTGGGGTGAAGGTTTAATTGAGTGATGATAATGGAATGAATGGTAGTGAATTGAGTGCGAGAGAAGGCGGCTAACGTTACGCGAAAGAGGGGGGCAGGGCACGAGAACAACACGTGCAGACGCTCGCAACAAAAAGCTAACGTTACGCGAAAGAGGGGGGCGGGGCACGAAAACATCACGTGCAGCCGCTCGAAAGACACTGATTGGCCTAAATCGCGACTACGTGTGAGGGTGGGTGTGTGTGGTTTCCTACGATTTGACATTTATCATTCAATGAGTAGATGAGGTTCCCTATTGTTCGAGCAAGAAACTCGATAGGTAGATGAGGTTCCCTATTGTTCGAGCAAGAAACTCGATAGGTAGATGACGTTTCCCTGTGGGCGGTGGCTAGTTACGTAGTTGCCCAAAACGGAAGATAATTGGCTGGTTAAGCCCTCCTGTTGAGGGGCGTATCACACGCGAGGCGACGCAGCGTGCGCAGTCCGGTTATAGTATTGATGAGATTACCTTGTTCCAGGAGAGACAGGAAGACAGCTGTAGGGTTAGCGGGGTAGATTGCAAGTGTATTTTGAATTTAAAGAACATAACACGAATATACCAGTAGTTCGAAGAAATAGGTGACGTCACCAGTAGGGATTTAGTAAGATATCGTGAACACAAGAAGCTTTGGGTTTGACATTGGTGGGGAAGAGAAACATGATAAAGGAGCGGACACGGAGATAAACGATAAACGAGTGGATCAAAGAGGAGAAGGGGAAGGGGGCGTGGATGCGCACGGAGAACGCCGGCCACGGCAAGTGTAAAGGTGGGAGGAGAACGGGGAAAAAGGACGACTGTGTAAGATCGTCGTAAGGGGTACGCAGCTGCAGGGGGCTGCGTGCGCTTCGGCCGCAGGGGGCCGTAGGGGAAGGAATATAATATAACATCATAAATATATTTGTTTTATAATTTTTTTTTTTTGTGATTATTATCATTGCATAATTTGTCAAAGGATTGTCGTAAGTCCCCACACTTGCGGGGCAAGGTAAGCAATAAAAGGTTGTATGTTGCAAACTGAAGGGTAAGAAAGGGTGCGCTAGTATGTCATACGGGAGAGGGTTGGGAGGGTGGGGGAATACCCTCACTACCCCACTACAACATATATGCACCACACTGCCACCACATAGGGAGAAGTTAATTAAGTACAGCATAGAGTGGACCCAGGGGACGGACAACAAAATGTTGACACCATGGCCGCCTAATGGTAGCTTTGACCCATATGCCCAACATTCACTATTAAACCATCTGCACAATACATACAAGGGGAAGAAGTTGGCAAACCATGTGGAGGTGTTTAACTTATGGAGGATGTTCCAGGGGTCTAGACCAGGACCAAATGGAATGTTCACTATGGGGGAAACACCGGAAGAAAAGGAGATTAAGAAAGAAGGAACGGATGGGGAAAAGGAGAGTGAAGGAACAAAGAATATGGGGAATGAAAAACTGGGTGGAGGAAAGGTTGATAAATTAGCTGACATAAAACAGGAACCGAGCAATGAGATACCCTTAACACCGGGAGTGAAAACAGAGGGAGGAGGGTTGTACCCTTTAAGAGAATTAGGAGAAATAAAAGGACAGTTAAGGGCGGCTGAAGGATACTCAAACCCGGCATACAGCCCTCCACCATATGTGGCTCATGGAAAGATACCAATGGGGGACGGGAGGAGAGAAGAGCAGACTGTAGAGATAGGAAACGATGAGTGGGTAGCTGCACAGATATTGTTGAAATTACGAGGATCACTAACTGGAGAGGAAAGGGAGGCGGTAAAGAGAACAAACGAGGATAGTGAAAGAGAGAGTGAAATGAGGGGAGAGGAGCTGTTACGGCAGAAGGAAGAGATTTTGGAGGAAAGATTAGCTAAACTAAGGGATGAGCAGAATGAACTGATAAAACAACTTGAGGGGGAGGAAAGAGAGAGAGTGAGGAAAAGGAAAGAAGGTAAGGACGAATTGGAAAAATTAAGGGAGCAAAGTGAGGAGAGAAAGAGGGAAGCTGTAAGGGTAAAAACAGCAGCAGAAAGGGTATCAAGAGTAGTGATGAGGGAGAAGAAGAAGGAAGAAGAAGAAAATGAAAAAGAAATGGAAATATGGAGGAGGAGGATAATATCAGAGACAGCTAAAAAATATGAAGAGGGGAAGGTAATAGAGAGTATAGTAGAAAGAGAAAGGGTGAAATGGGAAAGGAGGAGAGAGGATGAAAGGATATTGGAAGAGATGAGCAACGAAGTAATGGAGGAATTAAAAAGGAAAAGAGAGGAAAATAGTAGGGAGATGGAGGAGAGGAGTGAAGGGGAGAGAGAGGAGAGTAAGAGGGAGAGTGAAAGATGGGGAGAAGTATATAAAAATAGAGAGGTAGCAACAACGTCAGCACTAAGGGGAACAGGTGGTAACAACGGAAAGGAAGAGGGAGACCTAATAGACTTAAAAACTGTAACAATAAAAGGAAAAAAGGCAGAGTGGGGGGCGCAATTTATGAATGATTTTTGTAGTGAGGATGGAAGGAAGAGTGAAAGGGAAAGCTTAGATAAGCTATACCTCACTAGAACAAACATAGATTCGCCATGGGTGAGTAGAAGATGGGAGGAGCTGGAGAGAAGTAAGGAGGAAGTGAAAAGAATGGGAGAAACACAAACTAACGAACACACGCCACCGACGCTCACCAACCAACACACGCCGCCCACATCACCATCACGCTCTCTAACGCCACACCCCACATGTTCAACAACTGCACGCTCTCTGCACAGAATAAAGCTCGCACCCTTCATGGACGAAGTTACACCTTATGCATGTCGGCTTAGGGACCTCCCTAGTCGCAGGCAAGACAGGCAAACAGACGTGACAATATTGAACACAGGAAAGGATGAAAAAAGGGGAAAGGAAGAAGAGGGAGGTAGGAGAAGAGGTAGTAAGGAAGGATTTGAAGTAGTAAAAGGAATGGGGGAAGAGGAGGGGTGTGAAGAGTTAACATCATGGAGCATAAAGGATGACACAAGACAGAATGTAATGCCACTGCTGGAGAGAGGAGGGGTTAGACCACAATATGTACCTTGGAAACATACGGATAAGGAAAACATAAAATGTAGGCTCCCATCATTAAGTGGAGGTGCGGGTAAATGGATATATGAAATGGAAAAACACACCGCAGGACAGAAACTAGCAGTGGGAGATGTTAAGGGCCTGTTAATATCAATATTAGGGGATAGAGCGGATGACATTTGGAAAAGAGCGGGATTCCATGGGGTAACAATAACAAACACATCGCATGATGGGGCACCATTTGCAAACTGCAGACATGCGCTATGGCAGGCACTAAGAGTGCAGTACCCAGACACATCAGACATAGGAGCCATTACTTCCCGTAAGATGGGTGAGAACGAGGATCCTGTTGATTATATCCAGGATATTCAAGAGAAGTGGCGCATGGAAACTAGAGAACAATGGGACAAAACACCAGCCATATTTTATCATATACTAGTACAAGGGCTCCCAGAAGGAGTTCAGAGACAATTAAAGAAAGTAGTGGGGATGGAAGCAAAACCATGGCCGGAAATACAACTGACTATAGTACATCACTGTAGAACATGGCAAGGAAAAATGAAACAAAAGGAAGAGGACAGGAAAACAGAAGAGGCCAAATTAGTACAGAAAAAACTTACTAAATATACCATGGAAGGGGCACTAATAACTGCGCCAACACCAATGGCCCAAAGCCCAACGCAAGTAGTGGCTGCACAAAATCCAGCTCAAATAGCGCCTCCACAAGAGGTAATAGAGCAAGTGCTGCCTCTGCAATCACACGCACAGAACATGGGAGGAGGGTACCCAATGCAAGGAGCTGGGTATTATAATTATAATAGAGGGAGAGGAGGGTTTATGAGGGGAAGAGGATACGGATATAATACCCAACAACAGGCTGGGGGACTCAGAAATAACTACCAGACAGGGCAACCAGTATACCAGGACAACACAGGGAACTTCCCATGGCAAAACAGGGAACCACCCGTGTGTTGGAGCTGCGGACTATTAGGACACATGTCACGTACATGCAGGGTCAGGCCAGGAACACCAGCATGGAACGAACAAGCACAACATAGGACATCACAAGAACAGCAGGGCATACAACCACAGCAGATGTCACCACAAGGGAGTGACCAACACTATTCCCTACCACAACAACAAATAAAACAATACCTGCCACAAGTAACTGGTGCAGCGTTAATACAACCACCACCACAACCTGAACGAACGCAATTGGGTGGGGTGACGGTGTTGGGGCACAACCCTTACACAGGGAATGGCCAGTCATTGTACCCCCAATAGGACAGCCCACAGACGGCCTTGGTGTGTCCCATCCTGTCAGTAACACCTAATAGTGCGGAGGAGCCACGCATAGAGGTAACGATAGGTGACAAAAAATTATCATTCCTTGTTGACACCGGGGCAACCCGGTCTTGCATAAGGGAAGGTAAGTTTAAGATGTCAGGCGAAGCCATGAACACACAAGGGTTTTCTGGGGCTAAAGGGTTGGTTCCATTTACTGATAACGTTCCGCTATCTATTGGAGATTACGATCTGTCAGTACCACTTTTGTATTATAGTGCCTCACCAGTAAACATACTGGGGAGGGACATAATGAACAGATTAAATATGACGATCTCCTTTACAGAGGATGGCATAATTTGCTCTACTCCAGGGATTAACATGCTTGCAGCACGACAGATTTTGCAAGCATACTGTGGACAGATAGCGATCAGGGCGGAGCCGGTAGACGGCGAGCTATTCCAGTACGGAACAGACATGGCATTTGCATGGATGCCAGGGATAGGAGGGAAAATATGGAGGAGACCAGCAGCCTATCTATTCCGACCAGAAACACCAGCTAATGAACTGGAAGGGAAGGTCATTGCAGTGGACATTGAGAGCATTATTGCAACAGCTGATTATGTTGCTGTGCACGCCCAAGATAAAGAAGGGAGAGCATGGAGGGCGGTGATAGCACTAGCAGAAGGATGTAGGCTGACCCAGGTGTCAGATGAAGAGTTGTTTTCAGAAGAAAAGGAGGAAAATGAAATGGTGTTCATGATGAGTGTAGAAATGTGGCTAACAGTGGCTCACAAACAAGTGGCACAGAAAATTGCAATGGCACTTGAGGCACCCGCTGGCACACCAGTCCCATTTTTTAAAGAAGATATGTCAAAGGTGCCAAAATCATTATGGACTATTAGCCCTTATGATGTAGGATGCATTAAAAGCATAGGGGGTGTAAAGATAAAATTAAAAAAGGGTGCCATACTACCAAGAGTGAAACAATACCCATTGTCAAGAGAGGCAGATGAGGGCATATACGAAACCATAACAGCCCTTATAAACAATGGCATATTGGTCCCCTCAGAATCCCCATGCAACACAGCTGTGTACCCGGTGCGCAAGGCTAAAGGAGGGTCTTGGCGGTTCATACAGGACCTCAGACCGTTGAACAACATAGTAGAAGCAGAGTATCCAGTAACAGCAAACCCGGCCACAATTTTGTGTGGCATTCCAGCAGAAGCATCACGGTTTACAGTGATTGACCTTAAAAATGCTTTTTTCTCAATACCATTACACCCAGACTCACAAGACTTGACAAGCTTCACTTACCGAAATAGGAAGTGGAAACATACCAGATTACCACAGGGATATTGTGAATCACCTTCAATTTTCAATAGGGTGATACAGATGGATTTGGGTAACGTTGAGTTGGAAAGCACAGTGTTACAGTATGTGGATGACATAATAATTTGCAGTACAAATGAAGATAAATGTAGAGAGGACTCATTAAAAATGTTGACGATATTGGCTGAAAAGGGGTACAAGGTAGACATGGAAAAGATACAATACTGTCAGGAACAGGTACTTTACATTGGCCAACTGATATCACAATATGGAAGAAGGATTGCACCACAAAGAGCACAAGCAATATCAGGCACTCCCGTGCCACAGACTGTAAGAGAACTGCAGCAATTTCTGGGACTGTGCAACTACTGTAGAGCATGGGTATTTGATTACAGCTCTTACATAGGACCCCTGCTTGAGGGTTTGAAGGAAGCAAATAAAGGGGAGAAAAAGTTGGGATGGACTATGGAAATGAAGGAGGCATTTGATGAATTAAAAGAAGCAATATCAACTGCTCCAGTACTAGCATCCCCAGACTATGAGCGACGATTTTTTATATTTTCACATTGCGACTCAGCAGTAATGAAAGCAGTATTGGCCCAAAAGACTAGCATGGGCTATAAACCAGTAGCATTTTACAGCGGTCACTTAGATCCAATAATGTTAGGACAATTCTCTTGCGAACAAGGTCTTGCTGCAGCTGCATTTGCAGTAGAAAAAGCATCATCAATAACTATGGGGTGTCCAACTACACTATTTGTAGAACATGCACTATTTGCGATATTGAATAAACCTAAGTCCACACTGACGACACAGAGGGCAACAGGTTATGAGATTATTTTGTCCAAAGCTGAACTGGCAATTGTTAGATGTAGCACGGTTAACCCTGCAAGGTTCCTAGCAGAAGTAATTGAAGAGGGAGATTACGCCCACGACTGCACCCAAGTAACTGAGATGTACTCATGTACTAGGAAAGTTGAAGAAAACGCACTAGAGGGAGGTGAGCTTTTGTTTATTGATGGGTCATCAACTATTGATCAAGGAGACGGGATAAGGAGGACTGGGGCAGCAGTAGTACAAATGATGGAAGCGCCAGTGTGTGTGGCTATTAAGTGTGTACAATTACCACAGCATTACTCTGCTCAAGCGGCGGAACTGGTTGCACTCATATTGGCACTAAAGGAAAGTTTTGATAAAAAAGTTACTATATATTCCGACAGTGCATATGTTACATCCACTGTCCACTCAGGGCTATCAAAGTGGAGAAGAAGAGGGTTTAGGAGAGCTGACGGCACTCCAGTACAACATGCCCTCTTGTTGGCTGAACTAATTGAAGTAATAAACGATCCCCAAGAACTAGCCCTAGTAAAATGCACAGCACACACCAATGGAGAAGACTATATATCAAAAGGAAATGCAGCAGCAGACGCACATGCAAAATATGCTGCATATTTTGGTGAGATATGGAACCCCACAGACTCACAGAGAGGGAGAGGGAGGGGAATAGCGAGGGAGATGTTAATAAAAGAAGGGTACACCCATCTCCCAGCCACCCAGATTATGGAGTTACAAGCGGCTGCACCAATGGCCGAAAAAGAAGTATGGGTGAAAAGAGGATGCACAATGTCACCAACCGACGCACTATGGCGCCAGGGTGGCACTGGGAAAGTTGTAATACCATTGGCATTGTTAAATACCGCCTTGAACCAATTACATCACCCTGCCCATACAGGCAAAGAAATAATAGCAGCACGAATTAGAGAAGATTGGTTCTGTCCCGAGTTAACATCCCATGTGTCAAATTTTATCAGCAATTGCCTTACATGTCAACAGTTCACGGCCGGTCATACTTTAAAGGTGATAAGAGGTACCATACCCCGACCAGAAGGACCTTTTCGGCACCTCCACATTGACTATGTTGATATGATCAACATTTGTCAAGGCAATAGATACATGATAGTAGTAGTATGCCCATTTTCTAGGTGGATCGAAGCAGGGCCCTGTTCACACCCTGATGCGTTTAGAGCAGCCAAATTTATAGTAAGGGAGGTATTCCCCAGGTGGGGAGTGTGCGAGGTGTTAAGATCAGACAACGGACCCCATTTCGCAAATGAAATGTTCCAGCATATCACATCCCTACTGAACATTAAACACAAATTTGCATGTGCGTACCACCCACAGGCCAATGGTGTATGTGAACGCCTGAATGGCCTATTGAAGGAGGCAATTGCTAAAATACAGCAAACAACAAAGAAAAGTTGGTTGTATTGCCTTCCGTTAGCACTGTTCGAACTTAGAAACAGGCCAGGGTCCGACCACCACCTCACCCCACACGAAGTGGTTACTGGACGCCAAATGCGCCTTCCCCTAACACCAACGTCAAGGGCATTCACCGACCAAGAAAGTTCTGCGAATGTGTTAGGTGATGAAATGTATCAATATGTGTCTTCTTTGATTACTAGCGTTGTGTTTGTGTCTCAACAGCTCGAGCGCACACGGGGCGGGTCCACCAGCAACCAAGAAATAGACGAAAATACAGAATTGGAAAAGGAGAACTTGTGCCAACTTGCCAAAGGTGACCACGTACTACTTCGAAATTTTAATAGAAGGTGGAACCAGCAGAGGTTCACTGGCCCCCATTTAGTAGAGGACGTATCAACAAGAGCAGTAAAACTAAAGGATAAGCGTGCGTGGAACCACCTGCATGATGTAAAAATCTACAAACTGCAGACCCGCCCCAGCGCCAACGACAGGTCCATTGGAAAAACGCCAACAACATCCCCGGCAGCGGAAGAAAACACAACCACAGACAACGACCCAATTGTTCCCTCGGAGAGAATAACGGACGAAGAAGGGGGCGATCCCCACACTGCCCACCCCATGGTCACACGTTCAAAGAGTAAAACTGCTCCCGCCATCTGAGCAAACCCCCCCCCCCCATTGACTACTAAATACAATTGTAATAAAAACTAAGGACTTCGCTTGCACCAATACACATGTAAACACGTGAATGTTCTCTTTTTTCTCTCGCACATACAGGAGCTGCGTAATATTGTATTGTTAAGAAAAGTTATCTAACAAATTCAGTGTGCAGGCGTAGATGGTGCTGCCAGACGATAGTTACCCAGAAGAATTGTCACACCAATTTGTATACGAAATAAAAAGGCCAACATACTTAAAAAAGAAAAGGGTACGTGTATACTACACGGCCTTCCTCCTGGCCATAGAAAATTACATGCCCCACCTCCGCCCATACTTGCCGGTCTTGAGAGACCGATCACTTAGAGTAGCGTGGGAGCAACTCTTCACCTGGGCACTGAATGACTATTTGATAGGGAGAGCTTAATGAAACAAAACTAACATTTAATAACAAGCACTTTTTGAGAATTTTTAGGCGGGCAACTTTAACGTCGCAAGAATACGCTGCCAGGACTGCAGCAAGGTAAGAGCAAAAATGTCGGTGAGGTTAGCATATGTAATAAAAATAATAGGGATTTTTATGATCACCGGAGTTTTGGCTGCCTCTGTATGGCAGTACAGCTATGCTATGAGTTTTTTTGCTGCACCCAAACCTAATGTACCCCACCTCCCTGCTGCAACAGGTGTTACGTCAGGTGGTAACAGTAACAATGAACAAAAGCGAAATAAAGTTAAACGCAGCACATACTCAGACAATAAAGGTATTGATAATTATGTACAAGATTCAGCACACGTCACAAACAACATATGGTACCAGCACATGACCCGCATTGGTAAGCAGACAACTGAGGATAGCTGTTACGTTTGCTCATTAATACCATACGCCATGAGCGCTTCACGAACATTTGTTGCCACAGAAATAGATGAAAAAACAGCACAGTGCATAATATATTTGGCCCTGTTCCAAACGAAAGGAAGATTCCAAGGAACAGTAGTGCACATGACATGGAAAACACGAGACTCATACCCATATGAAAACAACTTCCTCAAGACCTATCTGAGTTATCACAAGACCAGTTTACATGCTGAAGCATTCAGATACATAACAAGTGGCCCTGAAAAAGGAGAAACAAAGAAGGTAACACTGCAGTATCTACCATGTGATTGGTACGCCACGGAAGTTCCGGGTAAACAAGGATGCTGGGAGAGGCCATTACTGACGATAACAGGAAAGGTGTTCCTGGGTACCAGCTGGGAGATAGGAGTGGTTGGCAGCAACATGGTAACAAAAGAAACTATCTCAACCATCGAGACACACAATCATCGATGTTGGACGACATGGATCAAGTACGTACCAATGCTCACGTGGGTAGAAGAAGATGAAGACCCGATAACTATATTACCATTGACTGCGCCCAAAGTATGTTACCAGCATAAAGGAGAGGTGGACGTGGGATATAACACCAATTGTGCAAGTGTGATGGAGTTACCTGAGGGGGGAGCGGGAACAGCAGTAATAATGGACCATTATTGGGCCTGCGGAGAAAAGGCATATCATACACTGCCTCCCCTGTGGAGTGGTGTGTGCACAATGGTACACGTCAATGTACCATCACTAGTGGTACCTAAGAAGCATGTCGATGTGGCGAAATTTCCGAAAATGGATGAAGGAGACAGGAGAAGAAAGAGATCTGCACCACTCCAGAAGGAGCAAGAAAACAGGACCAACAGCAATGATACTGTCCTAAACAGGAGAAAAAGACAAGGAGAGCCATTAACAGGAAATTATCTGTGGGGAAGGTCGGAAACGGAACTAACCTCAATACCGCCAGAACACAGACTATTCAGCAGAGCAGCAATGTTCTTCTCCTCAATAATACATCCGGGACTGCAGGCATACGCAAACGCAAAATGGCTGCAAATAACCAGATGGGAACTAATGATGACCATAAATTCGACAGTAAATGGGTTTAACGCAATTAAAGAGGAGCTGCGAGCTGTAAGGATGGTAGCACTACAGAACAGATATGTATTGGACCTTCTCACAGCAATGGAAGGAGGAGTTTGTGCAAAGATAGGACAATCATGCTGCACGTTCATACCTGCCAACGATGCCGACAATGGTACACTAACAGAAGCAGTTTCACAATTGGCCCAGATGCACTCCAAAATGATGGACGAAAGTAACGGCGTAAACAAGGATAAAAGCTGGTTTTCACTATTATGGTCATGGATGCCATCTTGGCTGTCAGATGGACTGAAAATAATAGTGGGATGTGCTATTTTGGCTGGAGCTGCACTGATAATAATTAGATTTTGGAAAGCCCGGAAGGCGCGCTCAACTGATGAGTTGCTGGAAATGGTGGGAATGCACCCCTTGATGCCAGCGGATGACGGCCAGCACACAGGTGTGATAATACACGAAAGGGAGAAGTTGCGCACCCAAATCATCGCCAATCATCTAGACCCACCATCAGTGAAGATCGAGAACCCAAGGAACCCTAGGAGCTACATAGGAAGATGGGTGTACTGTACTCCTGGAGGAACATGCGAATACATGTATTGGTCATTTGAAGATCACGTAAACCATTATGGACATCTCGGAGGGATAACCAAGATATGGAGAGTAAGAGGAGATAACGAGAAGGATATGTTTGTGGTCGACAAGTCGACCAGAGGGGGGACTGAAGTGGGAGAATGGAAAACCAGACTCCCGTCCTTCACCTCTCGCGCTTGGCCTAGAGGGTCGCGGCCCAGACACCCGCCACGAGAAGAGTTTGCCCATTTACCAGATGACCAAATACCCTGGTACAGAAACATACGGATGTGTCCATCTGCCTGCCCAACAGCCCGCACTGGCCATGCCGACACCTGCGGCACGGACCAACTAGACTGAAATCTACACATCGTTAGAGATGCCATGACGACCTAGATAACGGGAAGCACCGCTGAACTATTATACACACTGAACATTTCCACACCAATCTACACGAAGAACATACTCAGTGCTCTGACGTAGGCGACAGGCTTATTCACGGACGTGCATCTTTATTATTTTTACATAGGCTTTCAGAATGCAGAAACGCAAGACGCACCATGAGCTCATTTATAACGCTTGCTCACGCTTCTCTTGAAACCCGTTACCATCATGAGAGATATAATGGAAACACGATACTGGCCATGAAACTGTATGCCACTATAACCTAAAGCATCCATGCACTAAATGGATTACTCGTGCACCAGGCCCAAGTAGGCCCCAAGCAAGAGTTCCCGTGGACATTAACAAAGCAAAAGTCAGGTTGCTGAGCCTGCAGAAAGAACCCAGTGGAGCAACCAGCCAAGGTCGTAATGTTGCAAACCCACAGTCAAGAAACAAATCTTCAAAGGCACGATGTTGCAACCTCGCACTCCACGTACCAATGTTAAAATCATATCTGCAAATTAAACCAGACATACAGTGGAAAAACAATATTAATTGTGCAGAATTATGCCTCAAACACGGTCCCTCCCCACGTGACCAAGCCGAACCTGACGAGATGCCAAAACCCAGGAGAGAAAAGGCGTCTGGGTACCTCGCTACGAGACGCAGGCCGACACACTTGAAAGGCTCAATGGACACCTGCTACAGTGGGAACGGTCAGTCTCCCACCTATGAATAAATCCTCACATTGCCTGCACGTACCCATACTGAAACACTGTTGCAACCACAGGTGCACCGTGTGCTGGGAACAACGGTGGTCCCAGGCTGGGGAGCTCACGGATGCACCAATCAGAACATGAGGTTCTTATCTCAGACGTCAGTAACGTTAGCCAATCCTCAGGGGTCTTCATGTAACAATTCTTATGTATCTAATTGTAGGGACAACCCAGATATACCACCTGACTACATCTTAACCACTAATATCATTCTCTATATGCGTACTATACTAACCCCACCACTCGAGCAACCAATCAAGAGTGGCGATAGGTTCTTTTGGTAACTTTTTGGAATGACGCAAGTAGCGCGTCATAATGTAGTAAAAAGGGCCTGCGAGCCCCACTATTGTGTGTGTGTCAGGACGAACGCGTGCGCTCCTTGACCCATCCCTGCCGTTTGCATAATAAACGACAGAAGTTGCCTTGCTCCTTGTGTGTGCCTCATACTCTGTCTCGATCCGAGATATACACGGGAGGAGTTGGGGCCTCCCTGCCCGGAGGTCTGCGGACGGCCCGGCCGACCCCGGCAGAATCCCCCCCGACAGCTTGCACGTTGAACTATTGAGACAGAGACACAGCCCTGCATAAAGCCTGTGACCTACAAAGGAGACACAATCACATTCTTTCCAGACTTCTCAGCCAAGGTGTCATGACCCCTGCCCCTGGCCCTAATAGGCAAGCCATTGGGGCTAAATTACGACCCTCCATCATGGCCTTAAATGCCTTGCCATCTCATTCAAGACTCTCCTGGAGCCAGTTCTGGTGCCTTTGGCGCCAGGCTCATATATAAAGTGAGGAAAACTTGAGAACTGGACTTGGAAATGGACTTTTGTACAACATGGATGCCCCCGCATGGCTCAGTTCAATGAACCGGGCTATGCGGTCTAGTGTTTTAGGTGTGGTCAGGCCTAGGGATACCTGGGATAACTGGGAGGTATATAAGCCACGCCCGGGCAGTGAAACACGCTTCGTGTTGCTCTGCGCTCTGCATAGTGACGCTCACCACGTCCTGCTCGGATCTTCACCTGTACTCCAGAGTCACGTAGCTGAAAGAACAAGAACTCCATCAGTATAACACTTACCTGTGAGTGAATCCTGCTCACCATCCATCGCTCTTTCAGTCCAGAGAATTCAGCATATCGGTGACGTCTCCTCGATCTTCGAAAACGCTGCAACCTGAGAAGAAAAGAACGAAACAGCATTAGTAAGCGTTTATATTCCAATTCCGAAAATAGCTACATCAATCGCATGCTTACCTGGGTTCGAATCGCTCTTGGTCAACATCCACTCCGGGCCATAGCAACGACCTGCAAAAGGGAGGAAACACAGATTAGCACACACATAGTCAAGAAGGTGCTGCGAGCTACGCATCACTCACTGCTCAGTATTTTCTCATCCAGCATCCATTCTGGGACATTGCAGCAGCCGGAAAGAAAGAGAGAAAGACAGGTCAGCACAAGAAAAGGCACATAGCGCCACGCATCGCGCTTTCACTTACCATCTCGTGTTTAGCCACAAGCAGCACAACACAACTAACAAGCTCTTCCTGCACCTAGAGGAAGAAGGAGAGACATTAACAGGGGCAATGGGAAAGAAAAGGATAAACTGCAAAAACCAGCAAACTTACCTTGACGAACTGGAGTCACAGCAGGTCTGGACTCTAGGGGCCTGCACCAGTGAAGCAACTAGGTTGCGGTGCGCCCACACCAACAACACAACCCTGCACTGAGAGGCAGGACGGAGAGTGCATCATACAAGAAAGCAAGGTGAGGAAAGAACTAAGGGGAAAGTTGGGTCCACAAGGGAGGTGGGATCCAAGCAAGAAGAGACAGTAAGATTAAACCCGAAATCCCTTTATTTCAGGTCCGATCCTTGACCGAGCAGAGTCCAAGGGAGGGATTTGAGATCACAAGTGGTCCAGTCAGGCTGAGTGGCATCCCTGTGGATATCTGGTGAGCGTTACAGAACGCAAAGCCTTAAAAAACTGTAATCCACCTGGGCATCATGGAAACGTCAGAAACCAACCAGTTTGCTCAAATGCTGGGGCAGTTACGTGCTGAGGTGCATTCAGTCAGACAGGAGACCAACGCTCTGCAGAGGGAATTGATAGTTGCTAAGGAACGCACTGATGACCTGAGTAGGCAACACCTCCAGTCACAGGCGGACAAGCTCCATTACCTGGGAATGTCTCATCAGTGCCAACACCATCAGCCAATCCGGTACAGATAACCCTTCGTGGAGCAGTTCCTTTGGCTCCACCTGGGCGCTTCACGGGAGACCCCAAGAAGTATGCAACATTTATGAACCAATGTTGCTTCCATTTCCTTTATAGGCCTGGGGCCTTCCCTAACCACCAGTCACAGGTTGCTTTTGTGCTATTGTATTTGAGTGGCAGTGCTGCAGACTGGTCTTTACCCTTTGTTAGTCAGGATGATCCTCTGCTACATGACTTCAGGAGTTTTCAGCAGGAGATGGAAAACCTCTTCGCTCGTCGTACCCACGGACAGGCACTAGACAACAAACTTGTGTCACTTCGTCAAGGAAACCAAGACTTACTAACATGTATAGAAACCTTCAACAGGCTTGTGGTCCAAGCAGGGTGGCCTGAGGATAAGAGAACTATGTTATTCCACTGGGATCTACGGGGGGAGCTAAAAGATGTTCTTGCCCAGGTGGTCGATCCACCAAAAGACTGTGCAGAGTTCATTAATCTTGTTGTTCAGCTAGATCATAGGTTGCAAGACCGAAGAGCAGATCGGAGTAGACTGGACACCAGCCCTATGTACGTACGATCAAAGGACAATGCCCCACGAGCAACAGAAAGTTTGGTGGCACCAATGCAAATAGGAGGGGTAAGGGCCCCTTTAACCAAGGGTGAAAGGGACGAGAGAAGGCAGCAGCAGTTATACTTATACTGGGTAAAATCAGGCCATTTCCTTAAAGAGTGTCCAGTGAAGCCGCCGAGGAGAACCGTAGGAGCCACTGACAAAGAAGATATGAACGAGGAGTCAGAAAACTACCAGGCCCGGCAAATGTAGGGGTCCATTTGTCAAGCGAAGAAGGTGAACTACAGACCTCTCATTTTGCGTTGCCTGTGATCCTGATCAACCATCAGCAACCGTCTTGGATGCATACCGTAGAAGCATACATAGACAGCGGAGCAGTTGGGAATTATATGGACCAGGATCTTGCAGCAAATATGGGGCTTCCTCTATGCCCTAAGTCGACCACTGAAACAGTCAACACCGTTGATGGTACGGAAATACGTCCGGTCCAGTATCCCAATACACAGCAGTCTTAACCCTTCTATGCCAGGATGGACACCGGGAATCTATTGCTTTCGACCTCATCAAGGCACCCCAGTTTAGGTTGATCTTAGGGATGCTGTTGTTGGTAGCTCACAATCCTCTAATAGATTGGCGTGCAAAGGAGTTGGTCTTTTCCGAAAGTTGTACTCACACTTGTTACCACAAAGAAAAATGGCCAACAAATACGACCACATCTGCCCATGGAACAGAGACAATAACTCTGGGTGTGACCGTTACCATACCAAGTGAATACCAGGACTTTCAAGATGTGTTTCAGAAAGAACAAGCTAATACCTTACCGCTGCACAGGCCATATGATTGCCAGATTGACCTGGTACCCGGTGCACAAATCCCTTGTGGTCGAATCTATACACTCACAGAACCAGAAAACCAACATTTGAAGTCCTATTTAGATCAATACCTGCCAAATGGTGTCATCCGCCCTTCGAAGTCACCAGCAGCATCTCCTCTATTCTTCATGCCAAAGTAGGAAGGAGATTTGAGGACTTGCATCGACTACCGCGCATTAAACCAAATCACCTTAAAGAATCGCTACCCCCTACTGCTTATTCCGGAAATGTTGGATCAAGTAAAAAATGGCCAAATCTACACTAAATTGGACCTTAGAGGAGCGTACCATCTCGTTCGAGTGAAAAAGGGTGATGAATGGAAGACTGCCTTTCGTACCAAATATGGCCTATATGAATACCAGGTAGTGCCCTTTGGGCTTTGCAACGCTCCCGCTGCATTTCAGTACTTCATGAACGATGTCTTGAGAGAACTAATTGACGTCTGTGCCCTAGTCTATATTGACGATATCCTAGTATATTCAGCTTCAAAACAGGACCACGACAAGCATGTCTGCTCCGTTCTTACAAAACTCTGCCAACATCACCTCTATGCCAAACTCGAGAAATGTTAATTTCATGTCACCGAAGTGGAGTTCCTCGGTTTCGTCCTCACCCCAAAGGGAATCCGAATGGATGTGCACAAAGTTGATGCCATTCTAAACTGGCCGTCGCCAAGTTCGTTCAAAGGAATCCAGAGCATGCTGGGTTTTGCACACTTCTACCGCCGATTCATCACGGGGTTTTCTCAAATAGTGCATCCGATAACATCACTATTAAGAAAAAGCAACAAGAAATTCCAATGGAAAGAAGAAGCAGAAAAGGCCTTCCAAGAATTCAAGGTGAGGTTCCCTTCTGCCCGATTCTACGACATTCTCGCCATATCTTCCATATGTGGTAAAAACAGACGCCTCAAGCATGCCAATGGGAGCTGTTCTCTCGCAAAGGGACCCAAAAAACGGTCAGTTGCACCCTGTAGCCTTCTGGTCTCGTAAATTCTCACCACCTGAACTCAATTATGCTATCATGGATAAAGAGCTTCTAGCCATCAAGTCAGCCTTTAAGGCCTGGCGACATTATCTCCTAGGTGCCAGGCATACAATCACCATAATAACTGACCATCAAAATCTACAATACCTAAAAACAGCGAAGGTTCAATCCTCACGACAACTACGCTGGGCCCTTTTCTTCATAGAGTACGATTACGTGATCACATTTTGACCAGGGGTCAAAAATGGAAAGGCTGATGCCCTTTCCTGTATGGGTATTGATGAACGGGTATACACGACCCCCGATCCAGTAGCCATTATTCCAAGTGACAAGCTCCTGGGCATTACGACAACAATGACTCTGAATGAACTACAAGAAGAGATCCAATGCTTGATGAGTCCTGAGCTGTTACAAGAGTGGAATACATGAGGAGAACACTATACAATCAAGGACAAACTACCATATTTCAGGAACCGTTTATTCTTGCCAAAAAAGGAACTACAGGAACAGGTCATCTCTGGCTATCACGGCTCTTTAATTGAGGGTCGCCCTGGAATTGCTAAGACTCTAGCCAAGGTAAAATGAAGCTACTGGTGGCCCACATGGTGTAAGGACGTTATTCAGTTCATCCTATCCTGCGGCGTGTGTGCGCAAAATAAGTCATCAAAGCAAAAACTAGCTGGACTCCTTAGACCATTGGAAATTCCACCGGTACCCTGGCATTCATTATCTCTCGACTTCATCACAGAATTACCACCCTGTCAAGGATTCAATACCATTCTAGTGGTCGTAGACTTATTTTTAAAAATGGCACACTTCATGCTGTTTAAAGGGCTCCCAAATGCATCTAGCCTGGCAAAGGTATTTCTCGGACATATCGTACGGCTTCATTGGTTTCCTTCAGTACTGATCTCAGACCGAGGTACCCAATTCGTGTCCAACTTCTGGAGAAAATGCTGTTCCATGGCCCAAATCGATATCCGACCATCCACCATCCCCAAATGGATGGCCAAACAGAAAGAACGAACCAAACACTCGAGCAGTACCTACGCTGTATGCTACATCAAGTGGAAGGAAGTTGGAAAGACTTGCTGTGGATAGCTGAATATGCCTATAATAATTCTTTACACACCAGTACGAGGCAGACTCCCTATTATACAATATACGGCAGACATTAATGCACCTCCGAACTAGATGTTCCTACTACCCTGGAAATGCCAGCCATTAAGACCTTACACACCATTATCTCTCAGACCTTCAAAAAGGCAGTCGAACATTTACACCAAGCTAAGAACTGCCAAAAGAAATACGCTGACCAGCATCGTGGAAAGGCTCCCAATTACCAGGTTGGAGACGAAGTATGGTTGGCATCGAAACATGTGCCTATGAAAGGAACCCGTTTGTTTCGCCCACGATATTTAGGTCCTTTTACCATCAAATCTATAATAAATCCAGTAGCAGTTAAACTGGCCTTACCATCCAACATGCAAATCCACCCTGTGTTCCATGTATCTCTTCTGAAACCTGCCCAACCTGGAACCCGTGTTACCACACCACCCAAACCAGTAATGATCAATGGAGAACCGGAATGTGAGGTTAAGGACATTCTAGACTCAAAGTATGTCAGATCTAAACTATATTATCTAGTAGACTGGAAAGGGTATGGCCGCAGGACAGAACATGGGAACCTTGCGATTATATCCATGCACCACATTTGGTAAGGCAGTTTCATCAAAATCATCCCACCAAGCCTGGACCAGACATAAGATTTACCCTGAGAGGGGCCTTGGGGGGGAGTGCTGTTATGACCCCTGCCCCTGGCCCTGATAGGCAAGCCATTGGGGCTAAGTTACGACCCTCCATCAGGGCCCTAAAGGCCTTGGCATCTCATTCAAGGCTCTCCTGGAGTCAGTCCTGGTGCCTTTGGCACCCGGCTCATATATGGCTCATATATAAATTGAGGAAAACTTGAGAACTGGACTTGGCAATGGACTTTTGTAAAACATGGATGCCCCTGCATAGCTCAGTTCAATGAACCGGGCTATGCGGTCTAGTGTTTTAGATGTGGTCAGGCCTAGGGATACCTGGGATTCCTGGGGGCTATATAAGCCATGCCCAGGCAGAGAAACACGCTTTGCTTACTCTGCGCTCTGCATAGTGACGCTCACCACGTCCTGCTCGGGTCTTCGCCTGCACTCCGGAGTCGCGTACCTGAAAGAACAAGAACACCATCAGTATAACACTTACCCGTGAGTGAATCCTGCTCGCCATCCATCACTAATTTGGTCCAGAGAACGCAGCATCTCGGCGGCGTCCCCTCAATCTTCGAAAACACCGCAATCTGAGAAGAAGAGAATGAAACAGCATTAGTAACGTTTATATTCCAATTCCGTAAATAGCTAAATCAATTGCAAGCTTAACTGGGTTTGAATCGGTCTTGGGAGGAAACACAGATTAGCACACGAAAAGTCAAGAAAGCACCACATGCTACGCATCACTAACCGCTCAGTATTTTCTCAGCCAGCATCCATTCTGGGACATTGCAGCGGTCTGCAAGAAAGAGAGAAAGACAGGTCAGCACAAGAAAAGGCACATAGCTCTGCACATCGCGCTTTCACTTACCATCTCGTGTTTAGCCCCAAGCAGCACAACACCACTAACAAGTCTTCTTTCATATCACAGTGGAAGCCAATGCCTTTCTAGAACTGCAGCCAATAATCCCCAGGCAACAAGGAAATAATGGGTGACAACATGCCCGGTGATACATATATGGCCCTAGAACTGGAATGAGTTCAAATCTGCGAATGGCGAGTTGTAACCACGAAAATGCAAAGTCGTGTTGGCAGGGCTGGACTACTGGCATTCCCTCAAGCGAAAGCTCAGGTTTTGTGTAAGTTGGGGTAGGGACATAGCTGATGAGTTGGGGGATCAGCAGGAGGAGGTTAGGGGTAGACCAGGAAATTGTTGAATTGGGGCTTTTGGGGGATAATTGGGGTGAGGGCTTGCAGTGTACTGACACATTGGGGTTGTCGGTGGGGGTGGTGAAAAGGGGTAAGGCCGGTACGAATACCATACCACATACACAGTGCATGATGCCTATGCAGTACAAATGAAAGGAGATGGATTGGATAAAATGTTTGAGAGCTCAAACTCCTGGATATGCCCATACTCTACCAAGGACCAATGGCAACGCTTAGGTTTATCACCTGGAATGTCAGGGGGTTAAACTTCCTGACAAAATGTCAGAAGGTCCTGCTGTACATGCAGAGACATCAATCAGGCAGGAATTGCATTTTTACAAGAGACCCACTTAATGCCAGAAGTGGAGTCTAAATTTGCGAAGAGCTGGGGCTGCCACAGAGCATATTCCTCATGTGCAAGGGAAATGGGCACCCTTATACGCAGCATGGTTGGGTTTCATCAGACCAATACTGTCAAATACAGAGAGCGGAGGGCTCTTGTGGTGCAGGGAACTTTTCAGGGGAAATTGTACACTTTAATTAACTACTACGGCCCAAATCAGGACCCAGTGGATAAACTAGACTGTATAGAACAGCAGTTGGGGAAGCTACCACCAGGGGAGATAATTTGGGCAGGCGACTTCAATTCAGTCATGAACACTACACATGATCGAACTGGGTATGGCCACCGTGCAGGGGCAGGGGGACAACTAGACTACATGGTGTGGGTCTCATATGGGAGATGGAAGATGTCTGAAGGGTCAGAAACCAAAATAATCAGCAATATACTTGCCACTATGCACCCCAAAGTTGGGCATCAGAGCGAGCCTATTTTTGCTGTCAGTCACTGTTGGAAAAAGTTAGGGAGGCAGACATGCTTGCTTGCACCCTATCAGACCACGGCCCGTACAACTGAACATCGAGCTGTCGGGCAGAGTGAAGGAGAGGCTGCCTGGTAATTTAAAAGTGAGGGTATTTTAGACAAAGGGTTTCAGGAGAGCTTAACAACAGCCATGGATACCTTTTTTTAAATTAATGTGGGTTCAGTGAGATCAGCGGGGACACTGTGGCAATGCTTCAGGTGTGTGATCAGGGGGGAATGTATAACCAAGGAATCGGGGATACTAAAGCAAATCAGAAGGGAACTGGCTGCTAAGGAAAGCAATAGAGGAGCATTGCAAATGGCTGCACCCATCCCAACAAGCTAAGAACAAGCAGATATCCTGCAGCAGTTGCAGGATTTCCAGGCATTGGCACTTAGGGAGGTTAAGTACATTGGGGATCAGGTGGCAATACCCAGTATGGGGAGGGGCAGGCTACGGGAAGGACATTGGCAAGGGCAACTAAAATGGAAAATCTTAGAGGCAGAATTCCAGAGATAGCAAATGATGAAGAGGTGGATAGGTTTGAGGACAAGGAGATAGTACAGATGTTTTTTGGATTTTACGATCAATTATACTCCTCCCAAACCCAGGCCTCCCAGGCTGAGATAGACACATATCTGAACCAGCTTGCTTACATTGGTGCACGGATGAACAAAGGGAGCAGTTGGGCCGCCCACTGACATTGACGGAAGTAATGAATGCTATCAAATCCCTATCTAACGGGAAATTAGCGTGACCCGGCGGGTTCATGTCAGAATTCTACAAACATTATGCTGACAGGCACGCCCCCCATTTGCTAGAAATGTTTCAACATAACTTGGAAGAGGGACATCTGCCAGAATCCCTAAGGAGCAATAGTAGTGGTATTACTAAAACCGGATAAGCCTTGTAATTATTGCTCCTCTTATCGCCCAATATCACTTATCAACATAGACAACAAAATATTAGCAAAAATCCTAGCGTCTCGACTTTTCGCCCATGATGCAAGCAATGGTGAGGGGTGACCAGGCGGGCTTCATACCAGGGCTACCTATCTCATATGGGCTCAGGAGAATGTTTGGGATGATTACAGTGGTGCCACAAGAGGACTCTATAGTGTCAGCCCTACTTGACGTCACTAAAGTGTTTTATTTGGTTGAGTGGCCGTGTGCTACGACGTATGGGGATGGGGGGAACAGTTTATAGCCATGATCTCACTGTTATACACACACCAAGTAGCCAAGGTAAGGGTGAATGTCCAGTTAACACCAACTATAGTGTTGGGAAGAGGGACACGACTGGGGTGCCACCTCTCCCCCTTGCTGTTTGCCCTGGCAATAGAGCCGTTAGCCGAAAGAATAAGGGAAATGCACCTGCACTGTGGAGTACAACTGCATACTTATAGGGTAGTAGTATCACTGTATGCAGATGATATGGTACTGTTTATCAAAGATCCTAGTACTAATCTAGATCCAATTATGCGGGATGTGCCGCAGTTTGGAGATCTCTCACGGCTAAAGGGAAATGCCACTAAATCGGTTGTTTTCCCATTAACAGACAGGGTTCAGCGGTATCAAGATGGGTGGGGATTCCATTGGCATATAGCCCAAACTCGCTACTTGGGGATCAATATATCTATGGACAGTAAAGTTGTATATAATAGCTATTATATGAGAGTCCTGAAATGGGCAAAGGAGGCCATGCCCAGATGGAAGAACCTCCCTCTTAACCTATATGGTGGGATATCAGTGATCAAAATGACACTACTCCCCAGGTTTCTGTTTGTCTTTTTGAATGCCACAATAGCGGTAGCAGGGGAATATTTCTGAGAGCTGAAATCAGCTGTATTACAGTTCCTCTGGGTGGGTAAACAAGCCAGGGTCTCCTTGGACAAACTAGTGGTGCCTATACAGGAATGGGGCCTGGCGCTACCCATATTCAAAACCTACCATAATGTGGCACAGGCAGGGTTTCTTCGGTACTGGTTTGAAGCGCAGGAAGATAGAAGACACATGGAGGTAGAGAGGGCAATTGCGACATCGGCCTTGTCGCAATTGGTCATCCTTACAGCCCCGGATCGGACACAACAGATGCACAATATGGTAGACATAACTGGTAGAGCCTGGACACGCATAGAACACAAGACCGGGGGGGGGGGGTACTCTATTCCCCTGAGCTCCCTGTGATGCACATTCTGGGGATCCCTATCACTGGTGAGGTGGGGTTTGTGGCCCAGATGAAGAGATTGGGAGAGACACACTTTCGGGGGAACTGTTCCCCAACAGGATGTTTATAACATTGGACATGTTGAAGGAGAAAGGGAAACTATCAGCTTTGGATACATTCTTATATTACAGATTTAAGGTAGCCCTGCGCCAACTGTTCAACACTTTCTCCATGCAGCCACAGGTCTCCTGCATACTAGATAGACTGCTTCAGGGAGGGCTAGGTAGCATGGTAATGTCTAGACTGTACGCTATGAGCCTCAATTCTGGGGAGGCGGTGATAGCCCCACCTGGGATGAAATGGGAGGGGACGCTGGGAAGGGAGATCTCGGAAGAAAAGTGGAAATATTGTTGTGAAATGATTAGGAAGGGGGCAATCAATGCAAGGTTTCACTAATTCTACTACACACCGGCTAAGTTGAAGGAATACTTCCCGGACACTTCGGGTAGGTGCACCATATGTAACAGTACACTGGTGGATTTCCACCACATGGTTTGGGACTGCTCTACCATATGACAATTTTGGGAACAGATATTCAACACACTTAGTGGCATCACGGGGCAGGAGATCAGGATACAGAGCAGGACCCACTGACGGCTCTGCTAGGATACACTAAAATGGTTCCCAAACATACTCGGAAACTTGTTGGGTTGCTCCTAATACTGGCCAAGCTATGGACAGTATTGCAGTGGGGGGGAGACTGAGCCCAAAGATATCCCAATGGAGGGTGGATATTCTATATTGCAATTATATGCAAAGTGGATGGGGGTCAATGACCCATGGCCGGTGAGGTGATAGAGGCATGTGGGATGCTTATACGCAGTTCTTGATCAGACAATCCGATGATAGGGAGGCGTAACCCTCCATGCCTTAGCTTAAAACACAGACCGAGGAGGAGTACAAAATACGAATTGGCTATGTAAATGGACTTCTACATTGCATAAACAGCATCTGCCTATCAAGATGGTTGAGTCAATTGCAGCACTGTATAATGTGAATACGTTCCAAGATACCATGAACACAATGTATTATAAAATGTGGGGTAGTACCGGGGGGGGAGGAGGGGGCGTTGGGTATGTTGGCACAAGGTGCTTGTTATATTTTAAATGCCAATAAAAAGAAATTAAAAGAAAAAACACAGGGAAACAGGGTGACCTTCCAAATAAAATAAAACAAATATTTGATATTTTTCCATTAAAAAAGTTTCAGTCAAAAACCCTTCTATGTAATTTCATTCGTTAACATCACATAGATTCCTTTGGCGTAAACTATTGTCTTGAAAATACAAGACATTTCCCACATCGCATAGCAACAAGTCCATCATACAATGGAATGCAGAGGCTGCAGAAGAAAGTCCAAACGGCATCCTTGTGAACTAATATGTGCCCAACAGGGTGATAAACGTGGTGAGGGGCCGTCATTCTTTATGCAAGTATATTTGGTGATATGCATTCCTCATGTCCAGCTTGGAAAATACTTTGGCCTCCTTCATCATTAGTATTAGTCTGGTTATGCTGGGGATAGGGTCGTTTTCTGAAATGATTTTAATTAGCACAATTGGGCTCAATCACTCAAATGACTCCACTTATTCAATGGTGCCCTCCTTCACCATGTTTTATAGTTTCAGCTTCAGCAGTGAACGCACTTTGTGCTTTATGGGGATTCATTGGTTCTGGCCATTATCTTGTGCACATAGTTCTTGATTCTACCGGGCCCTTCGAAAACAACTTGGGGAAATTTTCTTTGGACACCAGCACTCCTCCTGCATCGACCACTATTACTTGGTCCTGCCTGTGGGGGTCCAGCTTAATTTTCAATTTGGCTTATTCGTCCCATCCCAGGACTGCTGGATATTCCTCAGTAAAGTAAACTCTGCTCCTGGTTTCTGTTCCTTTAAACTCAATGACACAGTTGGTGTGCCCCAACACATTTACTGAGGAGCCTCTAAATATGGCGGGCTTGTGTTTGGTGCTTAACACTTCTACATTGTCACTTCATACCATTTCCTTATACGTGTGGATGGCCATTATAGTAAGATCTGATCCTGAGTAAACCATAAATCTTGTTTCCTTCCAGTCCACCTTGCTGATGGAATGTGGCCTTTCCCTCTGTGCTCTTGAGCTATTAGCCATTATTATGGTGGGTCTTCCTTCTTGTTCGGACAAACTGATTCCTTCATCCCCTTCTTCAACTTGCATGGCCATCATTTTTTTATTGCACCACTTACATGTGACTGCAAAGTGCCTGCACCTCTTGCAGTTGGAACACTCTTTGTCCCTCACATGGCATTCTCTGTTGTTGGCTAAGTGCCGTGTACTGGCACATCTATGGCATTTGAGGTGTTCTCTCCACCTCCCTCCCCCATCTGTTAGTTCAGTTGGCTACTTCTCATTCCTCCCTATAAATTCTACAGCCTGCATTTCCACAGCCCTGGTTCACCAGCAAACCCTTTCCGTCTGCCCATAGTCTCTTCTACTGCTCTCGCAATTTTGATGGCCTCGTCCAACTGAAGTTGAGTCCAAGATAAACTTGCCTGAACCTTTCTGTTGTTCATGTGAACTGTGAGCATGTCAAAAATCATATTTACAGCATTATTTCCAAAATTGCAAAGGGCATTAAACTCACATAACTTTGTGACTTAATCATCTACGTGTTCAGTACATTCTTGTTTCTTGCTATAGAACCTTATTCTATGTAGTACCATGTTCTCCTTGCTGTAAAACCTCTTAACAATCCTCCTCACGGCTTCCTTGTTCACATTATCATCATCATACACAACCACCTGAGACGTAAGGGTGGCAAACACTCTTTGTCCTTCCACTCCCAATGTGTTGAGAAGTATTGCCCTCCTCCTCGCAGCCCTGAAGACCACACCATCTAGCGCGTCCACATATGTTATGAACAGGTGCTACCACTGAGGTCATGGCATAGAAATGTAGAAATGGTGGGCATGGTGTTGCACCTTGCATTGTTGGACGTGGGGCTTCAGTTGATCCTTCTTGACAATTATATGGTATAATAATCAGGCCTTGTTGTGGGCTGGCAAATTGCTTTAATAGTTACATGGGAAAAGCAACTTTGAAATACAAAAATCAGTGATAGTTATCTTCACTGTCATGGCACACCAAGTCTCTGTCAGGCTTATCAGTCTCTGTTTGCTGGGGAGCTCCTGTTCTCACATTCAAGGAGCATATTGGAAAACATGGCTGACCCGATTTTTAGCTACCGTTGTTCACGGTCGGGAAAAATCATGGTAGTTTGGTCTAAACCACTGCCACCAGCCATTTAAAGTAGGAAAGGGTAACATTTGACTGATACATGAGTGTTTTGACTCAGGGGAAGCTAGGCAACCCCCACCACCCCCAGCACACCATAGGACGATAGTGTGTGCTGGGTCTGTACATTTAAAGAGACTAGTAAAGACAATTTAACTTTACATGCACTGGAAGACAGTAGTCAGTCCCAGAGAATGTATTTAAACCATAGGAAGTCTGAAAGAGATCCCTGTGTCACTGCACTGAAGTTGCTGTGTGACATACAGAAAAAGATGATGCCTATGGAGTTGTTTTAAAACTCCATAACCAAAGAACACAAAAGTAAAACATGCATCAAATACATGGAAGAGTGGGAAAAAAAGGCTCTCACTCTTCCCAGGTAAAAAAAAAATCAAATCCTACAAATCCAGCAAAATTGCTGGGGGTCTCAAAAAGTAAGGGAAATTAGCACATGTTGAGAATTCTCCCTAACACTCTTCCCCAAGACTAAGGGACAGGATGATTTAATCCACTCCTGGATGAATCTCCTTACTCCAGTCAGTCAAACATCCTGGAGAGACCATCAGTATTTTGGTGGTGACACCCAGACCTGTGTTCAATGGCAAAATCAAACCCTTGCAGGCTGATTGACCATATTGGTAGTTTAGGGTTTTCCCCTTTCATTTGCATCAACCACTCAAGGGTTGGTGGTCAGTCTTAATCTCAAAAGTAGACCCATACAAGTATGGTCTAAACTTCTTCAGTGACCACACAATAGCAAAACATTCCCTTTCAATGGTTGCCACCTTGTCTCAGGTTCATTCAGCTTCCTGCTGATGAAGCAAATGGGGTGATCCCTACCTTTCTCATCCAGCTGACTCAGAACTGCACCTATACCTGTATTTGAAGCATCTGTCTGCACAATGAAGGTTTAGTTATAGTCAAGAGCTCTTAGGACTGTAGCTTGACAAAGGGCTTTCTTTAGGCCTTCAAATGCTTGAGTGCTCTTCTCATTCCACCTGACCTGTTTAGGGAATTTGGGAGAGGAGATCACATTCATGGGAGTGTCACGACTCAGTTTTGCCCCAAGACAACACTAGGAGTCATGACACGATATGAGGAATATGGCCAGGATATAAGCTGCTTCAAAAATGGGAAAGGGCCCATAAGAAATGCTCAGGTGCTTCAGTACAACACTCATGGTGATTCAACATGGCAGGTAGAGATCAGGATGAAACATCTACATGCGGTCCAGTGTTCAGGGTCTGGCTGTATCCTTGGGTGGGGCCGTCTATATAAGCCACTTCCTTCCAGCAGTCTGTGCTTCGCGTTGTTCTGCTTCCAAGCAGCAGCACACACTCACTGACTCTCAGCATCCAAGCCCATCTGCTCCGGACCAGTTATTCCTGTCACGCTTACCTGTTGTCCGCTACAATGACTGCTCCATCTTCACTACGCGGAACACTTACCTTTGTCAGCAACGCCCGCTGCAATGACCGCTACCTCTTCACTTACCCGGATCAGCTTACCTTTGTCAGCATCGCCCGCTGCAACGACCGCAACATCTTCACTACTCGGACCAGCTTACCTTAGTCAGCAACCCCGCTACAGCGAAAGCTACATCTTTGAACACACTTACCTGAGCCAGTTCACACTTGGAAGGCGCACCACATCCTCCCACACCTGCGGTCCAGTCCAGTACGTGGCTCAGCATCTGGCGCCTGAAAGACAAAAAGAACAAGGTTAGTGGACATGAAAATTACTTGCTAACGCTCGTAACAAAAAGCCATACTTACCACATATTGAAGCCTTGATCCTATCAAGTGCTTCGCGCACGTGTTGGTACCGCAGCAACAGTTGTCACACGTGTTGGTACGCAGCAACAGCTGTCAAAGGAAAAGGAGAAAGACATTAGTAAAATAAAGACTGGCAGAGAAAATACTCATAAATCACAACACGTGAAAGGAACATAGAAGTGTTCAAAGAATAAGAGAAAGGCAATAAAAGAAAGACTTATAAGAACGAAAACGAATACCTGAGAGGTGTCACAGCAGATCTGGGCACCTTACACTGCATGAAGATCCAGTTAAGTAACTGGACATACAGCACTCCTGCTGAGTTAAGCTGGATGGAGAGGTCTCCAATACTATAAAGAAGGTAAGCAGTATCCCGGGCAACAGAAATCACATACAGGGGCGCAAAGGAGGTGGGTCCAAGGCTACAACAGTGGCTTGAATTTATCAGGGACCCTCTCATTGCAGGTATACCTTCCTCGGCAAGGGGAACCATCAGCAGCAGGGAATCCTAGATGCCTCAGCAGAAGTAGCCCTCTTGACGGACCAGCGTCCCCGTGGAAACAATGTGAGCCTAACAGGGAGATGCTATGGTCTCATAGTTCTCAATGAAGTTCCTATATTACCCAGTGAGGCCTAGGAAGGCTCTCACTTGGGTTTGAGTAGTAGGGGTGGCCCAGTTTTGTATAGCTTGTACTTTGCTAGGCAATGGCCTGATTTCACATGATCCTACCTCATGTCCAAGGTAGACCACTTTACTCTGACAAATTTGACATTTACTAGGCTTTATGGTCAGATGGGCCTGCTCAAGAGGCTGTAAAACATATCCCATGTGGTCAACATGCTCTTTCCAAGTAGGGCTGAACACTGCAATGTCATCCAAGTATGCCAAGCAGAAGCCCTCCATCCCATTCAGAACTTGATAAACCATCCTTTGGAATGTAGCAGGTGCATTCTTTAGTCCAAAAAGCATTACCTTAAACTGGTAGAGGCCTGCTGGGGTTGAGAATGCAGTTTTCTCCTTGGCATGGTCTGTCAGTGCTATTTGCCAATAGGCTGAAGTGAGATCAAATGTACTGAGGTACTTGGCTCAACCAAGTTTGTCCACCAGTTCATCTGTTCTTGGTAAAGGGTGGGCATCCGTCTTCCTGACTGCATTAAGAGCTCTATAGTCCACACAGAATCTCAACTCCTTGGATCCTGCCATTGATACTAGAACAACTGGACTAGACCATGGACTGGTAGAGGGCTCTATTACCCCGAGATCAAGCATCTTGTTCACCCCCTCCTGTATGTGGGATCTTACATGATCTGACATCCTGTAACCTATGCTTTTAACAGGCAAACAGTCAACAGTCTGAATATCATGCTGACCCCAAGGGGTCAAGCCTGGTGATAGTGAAAACAGGGAGGCAAACTGATTTAACAGAAACGTGCACTCCTCCTGTTGTTCAGATGTCAAATTAGAAGAAAAATTAACTCCTTCTATTTTCTCAACTAAAGGCTGGCCTCTGAGTAGGTCAGGTAGAGGTCCACTCTCCTCCTCCTCTTGAGCTGACGCTGGAAGCAAATCTCCCACTTCTGGTCTTGAGACATAAGCTTTTAGACGGTTGGTGTGAAAGACTCTGGGAGCCTCCTTAGGATTACCTAAATCCACCAGATAGTTCACCTCTCCAAGTTTACCCACAACATTGAAGGGTCCTATCCACTTGTCCTGCAAGGCCCTCTGCCTTTTAGGTACCATAACTAGAACTAGCTGGTCTTGAGAAAACTCAACCATGTCGGCCTTCTGGTCATGCCAATGCTTCACCAGAGCCTGACCAGCTTTCAAGTTATCTGATGCTTCTGCCATCATGTGTGACATTCTTCTCCGGAGACCTATCACATAATCGGTGACTCTCCCTGTCTGGGGGAAGGAGCACTCTCCAACCCCTCCTTAATTAGGGGCAGGAGCCTCTAACTGGATGGCCATAAAGAAGTTCAAAGGGACAAAATCCAACTCCCTCCTGAGGGACTTCTCTATAAGCAAATAGAAGGAATGGCAGTAGAAGGTCCCACTTTCTTCTAAGAGGTTCCTCTAAAGCACCTATCATGCTCTTCATGGTACGGTTGAACCTCTCTACCAAGTGATTTGTCTGAGGAAGGTAGGTAGTTGAGATTAACTTGTAAGGTATTTCACAGTTTTTCCACACAGCCTGCATGTAGTGGGACATACAATTGGATCCCCTGTCAAAAACAACTTCCTTAGGAAAACCTACTCTGATAAAAATACCAAGTAGGGCCTTAGCCACAGCCTGGGCTGTAACAGTTCTCATAGGTATGGCTTCAGGATAACTAGTAGCATGGTCTACTACAACCAGGATAAACCTGTTTCCTGAAGATGTTGGAGGGTCTAAGCGGCCAACAATGTTGATTCCTACCCTATAAAAAGGGACTCCCACCACTGGGAGAGGCACCAAGGGTGCCACATTCTTGGCTCCACTCTTGCCAAAGGTTTGGCAAGTGTGACAGCTCCTACAGTAATTATCTACATCAGACCCCAATTTAGGCCCATAGAAATATAAAGAGAGCCTTTCCTTGGTCTTCTTAAAACGAAAGTGATCAGCCTAAGGTATCTCATGTGCTAACTGTAGGAACTGGAGTCTGCTTTCAAGAGGCACTGCAAGTCTTCTGTAGTCCCCTGGGATAGACTCAGACAGTTCACTGTAGAAGAGTCCATCTTCCCAGTACAACCTCCATATGCCACCTCCATCCTGCCTATGTTGCAATTTAATTTACTAGGCCGCCTCATCTGAACTGCCTAGCTATTTCCATTTGCCTTTTATTAACTGACTTAAGTAGACAATATAGTATAGTCTATGAAACCATAGCCCTATACTAGCGGTTTGTGCCTATTATATGAGACCTATTGTCACATGAGTTGCGCACTCAGCCCAATGCACTTGTATATTAGATTGCCTTTAGCCGATTGTGCCTAATATTGGATCCATCCAGCTCACTGCAGCCCAATATCTAAGTTGTGCACTATCCTAATGTACCTGTACCTAAATTCACATCTAGCCTATTGCTCCCTACGATCTGAACTTAGTATCTAGCCTATGCTGTATCACGTGAGCCTGTACCTAGCCCACTGCATTCTAATGCTTAAATTGTGGACTCAGCTTATGTTGCCTTGACTCCTGACTGGTATACCTATTATAATATATCTGCATTTGAGTCTTGCCAAGCCTATTGCCCCTGATTACTTGATTTATTTATCCAACCTATTATGCTTCATTTAAGTCCTGTGCTATGCCCTCACCTAGTCTATCACACCTACACCTGAGCGGAACATCTAGCCTACTAGGTTCTATTGCTCGAACTACATATGTATATTAATCTATGTAACCATCATTTCAGTTCCCACTCTAGCCCACTGTGCCTCACACACTACTTATGGACCTAGCTCTAGTACACTACTACTTGTTAGCACAGTGAGCACCCCATCTTTCCCCAGCATGCTAACCTCTATTACTATGGTGGCAACACTACTCCTGGCAACTAAGATTGTAAAATACCAGAATGAAATCCTAATAGCCAAACCGGAAAGAGTACTACATAGTCAACTAAACATGTCCAACATGAATCTTAACCTCTCTCAACTTAAATACCCCTACGATTTGGGCATGGGAAACTATGCCTCTATCCCATGTCCTACTATGACCAGAAACATCAAACTTCGTGGCAGACTTTTTAAAATGCATGAACCCCTTACTAGATCTCAACCACCCATAAATAAGAGGTCCACCTGTAACTTCAGCACGTATTCCACTACTACCAACCAACCTACTCCTTCCTTTAATCTTGACACGAATCAGACTAGGACAGCTAACTTTAAGCATAGTCCTTCCAAAAGCACCACTCCTACCCGTATCTCAGACAAAATAGAGGTCATACTCCTCAAGGGAGCACTTCTTAATGCTATATCCCTTGTGGCCCACACTATAGACATGGCTGATCTCATTACAGAAGAGAACCTGGATTTCCTTGCCATAACAGAGTCCTGGCTTCATAACGCTGCAGGACCTGCCCTAATGCTAGCTTTACAAAATGGCTTGACTATCTCTAGACAAGATAGAGATGGCACCCGAGGTGGAGGAATTGCTATGATTTCTAGTGAGAGCCTATATTTTAGATTAGTCCCACAACCAGCACAGCAATCTGGTAAACTCACACTAAATAACTCCCAATCACTAACTGTGCACCTAATATATAGACCTCCAGGACCCCTTGGTACATTTGAGGAAGATATACAGAATATACTTGCTACCAATCTCAAACCAACCTCCCAACTTCTGCTACTAGGAGACTTCAACCTAGGATTTGATGATCCGGCAGACAAATGTGCCTTAGATATAGTTAATACCATTAATACCTTGGGCCTATCACAAAGAGTTAACAAACCTACTCACATAAAGGGTAGAACGTTAGACTGGATAGCTGACTATAATTGCACAAGAACTATCACTGCTATCACGCCCTTACTGTGGACTGAACATTCACTGGTGACCTTCACATTATCAACCTCCAGACCCTGGCAGACAACCGCACAAAAGGCTCCACCTTGTTTAACCAGAAACAAGAAAAATATAACTGTAGAGAAAGTGATTCCTGCTCTCCTCCCTACTCTAAATGCTCTACCCAACAATCTTGACCCGAGTACCTTGGTGCAGGAATACAACAAAATAATGCTTAGCACACTGGATACAATTGCTCCATTGAAACTAAGAGCAAGTAAAGCTAAAGCTCACCTTAACAAGTGGTTTACCCCACAGCTAAAAGACCTCAGGCGTCTAAAGCAAAAGTGTGAAACCAAGTGGAGACTCTGCCCCTCCACTGAGAATAAAAATAAACTAACAGATACTTCAGCACTCTATTAAAACGAAGTTTGCCAGGCCAAACAAAACTCCTATAATGAACGTATTGCCAATTCTAATTCTAGTATGAAATAACTATTTTCCATACTTAAAGAATTGGAGTCACCAATCTCTACTCCTGACACCTGCAACAAAAATAAAACCAGGTGTTCAGAAATTCAACAAGCACTAGCTAGTAAAATTAACACTCTCCAAAATAAAATAAAACTAAAGAAAGATTCTCTCAAACTACCACAGCCTGACACTCCCACCCACTTAATGACACATCAACTAATTTTTCCAACATATTCTACTTCACCAAAGCAACTGTCCTAGAGATGGAAAAAACTATCCTTTCCCTTAAACCATCAAACTGCAAAGGAGATATTTGCCCAGCACAGATCATAAAAGACGGTGCTAGAGAGCTCTCCCCTTTTATATCCAAACTGTTCAATGCCTCATTCTACTCTGGCACTATCCCTGCTAACCTAAAACAATCCTGGGTCCTTCCACTCCTAAAAAAGCAAACCTTAGACCCACTTATTGACACCAACTACCGACCTATCACAACGGTACCATTTTTATTGAAGATACTTGACAACATTGCTTATACAAAAATTCAAAACTATCTTGAGCTAAACAAACTACTGGGGACTAGACAATCGGGCTTCCATCCGTTACATGGGACAGAAACTGCCTTGATTGATCTAAAGACACAGATTGACGAGCTGAGAGATAAAGGGAACACAGCACTACTCTTATTACTTGATCTCTCAGCTTCATTCGACCTGGTGGATCATAAGTTCCTTTGCAAGCATTTGGACACAGCTGCCCACTTCTCCACTGAGGCTATCAAATGGATAGAGTCGTTCCTGAGTGAGAGAACTTTGAGGGTGTTCTCCCCTTCAGCAGCGGCTGACCCCTCACTGATCCTCTGTGGCATACCACAGGGCTCCTGTGTTTCACCAACCCTATACAATATATTCACCAAACCTTTGGTCGATGATTTGGACCTTCCGGGTATCACCTACACCAACTATGCGGATGATACACAGATTCTCCTCCCACTTTCTGGGGATCAATGCAAGGACTTGGCGTTGGTGAATAGGGTATACCTCATCATTCAGGCATGGATGGCCACACATGGCCTATGCCTGAATGATGACAAGACTGAATTGATAATTTTAGGCACTCAGGCGAATATTATCAAATTAGGTCACAATTATTCCTCTTTTACCATTGATGGAAATATCACTAAAGTCTCTAAAGAGGTAAAAGCCCTGAGCTTTTATCTTGATTCCACTATGTCATTTGATAAACAGGTGAACTCCTTGGCCTCTACTACTGCTTACACCTGCAAGCTGATCAGAGCTGGTAAGCTATTCTTATCAAATGAAAGTTGCATCATCCTGTCTAGAGCATTAATTCTATGTAGGCTGGATTACTGTAACGCTCTCTACAGTGGTGCCAACAAAGCCATCATCCAGAGACTACAAATATTGCAAAATAATGCCTTAAGAGCAGCTTAAAAGAGTTCACATTGCCCTAACTAGACACCATTACAAGTGGCTATCCACCTATAACAAAATACAGTTAAACATGGCCTCCTTGGCCCACAAAGCCTTTAACAAAACAAGGGAGGGTCTGGGAAACTCTCTACCAGCACAAACACAGCCCATTGACTTGTTCTTGGGTGGATAGCCCCTGGGAGAGTCTCAATCAAGTCTTTAGCTCACTGTTCTTTTCACAGAGAAGAAATGTACCCGCATATCAGTCTTTGTCCTGCCCAGGGGCAGTCCAGCATTGAAATGCTAGGCAATTCTCCTCTGTTGTTTCTAATATACATAATCAAAGTACCCATGTTGCTTGGTGCTTGCAACTTCAATCTTAAGTGGCCATTTTCCACTAAGGGGCAGTGTGTGTCTCCAGCCTGATCAACTTCGCTTGGTGGACATCTCAGCACAATACCTCATCCCCACCAAACAGTGGCCTTCACCTTACAAGTTTTAGGTGATGTGTAAGAATTATTTTCACTTGTTTAGGGCTTGGAAACCTGCTGCACCCTCTGCTTCTATCCAATCCCTGTGAGGGTTTTCACATCTTCCCTGATGGTGTATGAGTCTTTTGCAGTGTCTTAGATAAGCAGGAATGATGTGTATCTTATCACTGGTAATATGAATGCTTCTCTGTGGCCTAGTTTTGTAACTTACTGAAAAAGACTGCTTTCCGAAATACATTTAATTTTAGAATGACACAAATTCCAGCTGCTCCATACTAGCTTGCCAACATTAATTTCTATCTATCCCCAACCTTTCAACTATAGGAAGTGTTATGTGTCTCTTTCTTTGACTTATAAATCTACCCTATTCCTAAGGTACTGCTGCATACTATTCACCTGTTACATTACTCTACACAGTTTGCACTCTCAATATGTTAAATGCTTCAGGTTTCTAATTTGTATTTCTTCATGGTCTGCTCTCGGAAATACATCTACTCCTTTGTCTGCTTCACATGAGGCCTATATGTCAGACATAGTAGCAAGGTGGCTGGCCTTCTGTGTTGATCACATCACATTCTAAAGAGATTTCCGTAACTTGTACATTCTCCCATGTTTGGGGCATTGGATCTTCATTCGACCACTACACAGATGCGAGCACAGCACCCCGGCTCTCATCAACCTTCACTGGCACCCTCTGCATGCACAAATCACATTCAAGTCTTGCTGAATCATCTATAAGGCAGCTGTCCCCAAGTCACCCAGCTACCTCGCAGAGATACTGAGCATCTGCTGCAGACAGCGCACCACCAGAACCCAGGGCATGTGCAGACTTGAAATCTGTTGCTGCAAAAAGGAAAGGACCAGAAAACACGCCTTTTCTGCCTATGTCCCAAAGCTATTAAAGCTCCTCCCCATCAGGATCAGACTCACCCCGGTGCTCCTACAATTCAGAAAAGAACTCAAGACCCACCTCTTCAAGGAGTCTCTCAATACCTAGTCCATCAAAGGGGGGGAGAGAAAACCACAGGACAGGTTATCATGCCATGTTCTTTCTGGAGAGGGACGCCTGCTACCTTTTTTGAAAAATATTTGCAAGGAACTTGGGGTTGGTCACCCTGAGTTACCTGGGGGAACCCAGACATGGTCTCCCTGCTCAGTGTGCTCAGAGAGGCACCGCTCCACCTCACTGATGAGGCCCAACAAGGCTGAAATACGTGTATGGGGTTGCTGTTGGTACTCTTGTTCAGAAGGGAATTGCCATAGCATGTCAGTGCTGGACTGCCCATGTGGGCGGGACAAAGACTGATGTGCAAATGGGTATTTACCATCTGTGAAAGGTACAGTGTGCAAAAAGCGATGGCTGCCAACTCTCAAAGTAGGAAAAATCACAGAACAGGTTATCATGCCATGTTCTTCTGGAGAGGGGCCCCTGCTATCTTTTTTGAAAAATGTTTGCAAAGAACTTGGGGTTGGTCACCCTGAGTTAACTGGTTGAACTCAGATGTGGACTCCCTGCTCACTGAGCTCAGAGAAGCACAGCTCCACCTCACTGATGAGGCCCAACAAGGCTGAAACACGTGTATGGGGTTGCTGTTGTTACTCTTGTTCAGAAGAGAATTGGCATAGCATTTTGGAGCTGGACTGCCCATGTGGGCGGGACAAAGACTGATGTGCAAATGGATATTTCCCATCTGTGAAAGGAACAGTGAGCAAAAAGCAATGGCTCTCAAAGTGGAAAAAAACACAGAACAGGTTATCATGCCATGTTCTTTCTGGAGAGGGGCGCCTGCTACCTTTTTTGAAAAATCTAGTCCATCATGTCAACCCCCACGCCACCTGACTCCCTGGATGGCACCTGCCCCTCTCCTCCCAGCCACCCGGAACAGCCATACCACTCCTCGATGCACATCTGCCTCCTATCCCCACTGTATATCTGTTCTGTTGTTACCTCTGAAAAGTGCTCTGTTATGCATCTGTACTGTTGTATACTTATGTAAAGCACTTTGTTGTGTATCTGTATTGTTGTATACCTCTGTGTAGTGCTCTGCTTCTTCTCAAAGCTAGGTCTGCTCTCAATAAATACAATAATAATAATAATAATAATAATAATAATAATGTGACAATGAGCCTTATCAGCTGGGAATGCAAGTTTGGTCAGTCTCCCCTGCACTATGTGAACTGCTCTGGTTACCCTTAACAGCAACAGTGCTCTTAAAAATGCCTGTATCACCTGCCAGGTTACCTTGGGCCAGCACACCACCTTACCTGCATTTAGGTTAAACACCTCTGGAGGATCATGACATATCTGCCGCAGGACCACTGCCAAATGTGACACTAGATGGGCCAGAAAATAGAAAACTAGGAAACAGTAGTTCAATTGCTATACACCAGTCCTATGGAATTGTATCCCAGTAGCAATCTGGACTGCTCTCTCCCTTCTCTAGAAACGGAAATAGCTGTAAATCTGGCTACTTCAGTCCCACCAGAGGCTATTCAACAGTCACAGGGTTCCGATTTGCAATGCAACACAGTTCTACCATGTTCATGGTGTTATGTACGCACACACACACAGCACTGTCTGCCCCACAAAACTATTCCCTCTCAATGTTACCCTATTCCTGCTGTACAGTGCTCTGTTTGTTACAGCCTAGGTTTGTGATTCATAAATATAATAATGATAACGCCACACTTACATTTTGCCTCAGCGCTGTGATTGTTTGCTGTACTCTTATGTCACCCACAGAATACATCTGAGTGCCATGAAAAGATTTGTCCAGCCGTTCACATAGCCTCACATCTTTGAAATGTATGCTATTTGACAACCCTTAACATACCCTTAACATACATCAATATGACACATATAATGCAGCAGAATTAAGTCCAGTTGTTTAAATAGCTTGACACTTTGACACATCACCAGTTCCCGCCACTTTTGCAATATGAGCGCTACAAATCTTTGATTTGGCAATAAATGCACACACACATTTTACCACTACTATCATTACTTTACAACACACCACAACTACCATCTTCGAAAGGGCGTTCAATCGCACAGAGCTCCGAGGCCATACCAATGGCAGAAGGCGCTATACAAATACCACTTAACATAACAAAAAACAACATAACATAACATAGTAATAAAGGGAGCATCATTGTCCTTTAACCATAATGAAGTGCAAGAATGTTGAAAGCTCAATATAGTTTTCAAACAGCAACCTCAGATTTTTCAAAAAAGAAATTATGTTTCATATGTTCTGGCATTTCAAAGATATTTTTACTTTATACTCAACCTAGAGAAATGCATTTCCACCAAAGGACTCTATTGATTGGTTCCTAACTCCTAAAATGATTTCCAATAACTTCAGAGACATGTACAAATTATTCTACTATATCCAACCACTTAGATATTTAATCACTTGGACAGTTGTTAGCTTTTGCTGTAAAACAATGAATGTTTCATTGTACCTTTTGGATACATACTTTTCTTGCAGCATGTATATATATATATACTAAAGGAAAAAACTTCAGTCGCAGAGATGTTAAGGTGAGAACTGAACGCAACAAAACCCCTGAGATTCAGCTAAAGCCACCTTAACTTTGTTTTCCCCGTTGCACAGCCTATGACCACACTGATAACATCACATATTTCATCACTTATAACATCACTAATGTATATGTCATCACAGATCGCATCATTGATGCTATCAATGGTGAAAACACTAATTACATTGTATGTAACAGTTTACATCAATAATGGTATTAGACATAACATCATTAATAAGTTAGCTCATAAAAGCCTTGATTATCTTAATAACAATTTCGGCCGTGGACTTGGCCATGACAAAAGCTGTGGTCACTGGCCATCACCAAAGGCTAAACCTAGCAGTCAGCTAGTGTTGTAAAATATACAGTGGACATGGCTCAAGGTCATGACCAGTGGGCTGTTACTGTTTTAAAATTTACAGTGGGCAAGTTCTAAAGCCACAGCCACTGGTCATGACAAAACGTCATGGCTAGTGCCCATTAATCTGTTAGAATATATAGTAGGCACAGCTAAAGGTCATGACCACTGACCAGTATTGGTTGAAGCCCATGGCTAGTGGCTGGTTAGCGGTGTATTATATACAGTGGGCAGGGTCGAAATCTATAGCTAGCGGCATGTTAGTATTTTCAAGTATACAGTGGGCATGGCCAAAGTATGTAGCCACTGGCCATAATCAAAGGCCATGGTTACTGGTCCAGTTATATGTTAGAATGTGTGGTGGGCATGGACACTGAACAGTATTGTGTCGAAGGCAATGGCTAGTGGCTGGTTATTGTATGTAGTATACAGTGGACAAGGCTAAAGGTCAGAGCCACTTGTGAAGGCTACAGGCTATGGTTGGGGGCCTTTTAGTGTTTTAAATATACAGTGAGCACGGCTGAAGGCCTTGGCCAGTGTCCATGGGCAAACACCATGACCTCTGCTTCATTAATGTGTTAAAATATATGTGGCCATGCATAGGGACCACGGCTGAAGGCTATACTTATTGCTGGATACTGTTGTAATGTAATTAGTGATATCATCAGTGATCCATCTGTGAGGTCATCATTGTGGTCATAGGCTGCGCACAAACCTAAGATGGCTTTAGCTGAATGTTAGGGGTTTTGTCGCAGTTGTCACCTTAAAGTCCCTTCAACTAAAGCTTGTTCCTTGAATTTGTTTTTCCATGCATTGTTTTTTTCGTGAATTTTTTGTGTTTTACTTTTTTTTTATAGTGGTGAAAGAAAATTGCCATTTAAAAAGAACTATATATTCCTAGCAGCAGCAATTGGCCAGGTGTTTTAAAATGGCCCTTCTATTACCATTTAGGTTGGCATTTCCTACCATGATCCAGGCATGATGGGATGTGGTTGGACCCTGTTGGATGAAACAGGAAGCAACATAAGTGAAAGGCAGTGGAAGGGAGTGGCACAGAGGTGCTTTTGGCCGGCAGATACTGACATGCGGATTGTGGACACTGGGTTCTCAGCTTGTAATGGAAATGAGACTACTTATAGGGTTCCTCCACATCATTCCAATGGACCCAGGCCAGGTGCTGAATCAAAGTAGAGGTTCCGATACTCTGTGATGGTTTATTTGAAGGTTCTCTTCACAACACTGTTGCACAGAAAACACACTGAACTTCCTCAACCTCCATCTTACTGTGTTGCTCCTTCACACAAAAATACTGACGCTATCAGCAATATTTTTCTGGGCACACTGCTTCTTCCATGAAGGTAAGGCAGTACACACCCACAGCACCTCTCCATCACTGATGGTCCCAAGCATATTTACAACTTGGAACTGGGGAGGGAAAAACAAAACCATTAAAAAAAGCAACACAAAAAGGCCACTTAAAATGGAAAAAGTAAAAAAAAAAATATAACAAGTTACATAAAATAAAATACAAAATACAAACGACTGTACAAAGGAGAAACAAGACAGGTAAAAAAGGAATAGAAACATGTGGATACTGCTCTTTAAAAGCTCACGGAAGGTTCACAAGCAAATTCACCCACCAAGAGTCAAAAAGCAATGAGAAAAAAAGAAAGTTGCCTTTGGGTGTGATGAATAGGCACGCTGCACCAATTAGCAAAATCAGAGTGCAACTTCCCTACACGCAGCTATGACCACGCGCATAACCTAGTCACGCCTAAACCATTGTCCAATTAGTTTTTGCTGCCCGCTTAGACGCCTCTGCATATTTATAGCAATGTCAACGAGATAGCCCAATCAGACTGCATGCTTCTTTAACGTGGCTATACTCATTTGTGACTTATGTGCCGGCCAATCAGACTGCATGCACTTTATAGCCACATCAACGAGAAGGCCCAATCAGGCAGGACATTTCCTTATCGCGACTACACGCTTTCACGCCTTCTGCACCGACCAATCGGATTGCGTGCACTTTACAGTTGCATCAACATGAGGGCCCAATCAGGCGGCATGGTGGCTAAACGCGGCTACACACATTCATGTCTAAACCATCAAACAATCACATTTCGCGCTATTCTTAGATGCCTACACATGACACATAACTACATCAATGACAGGGCCCAATCAGGCGGTGCAGTTCCTTAATGCGGTTAGGCACATTAGTGCATAGACCATTGACCAATCACATTTCCTGCCCCACTTAGACACTTAGACATGACCCGTAACCGCATCAACGTGTGGACCAAGTCAGGAGGCGCTGTTCCTTAACACAGCTACACACATTCACACCTAACCCATATTCCAATTACATTTTGCACTCCTCTTCGGTGTCTACACATGACCCGTAACCGCATCAATGAGAGGGCCCAATGAGGTGGCATGGTTCCCTAGTGCGGTTATGCGCATTTGCACCTAGACCATCGACCATTTCATGCTCTGCTTAGGCACCTCCAAATGACCCATAACCACGTTACGAGAGGGCCAAACCAAGCAGCGCGGTTCCTTAATGCAGTTACGCACATTCGGGCCTAGATCATCAACCAATCACATTTCACACTCCGCTTACATGCCTACACATGACCCATAACCACATCTAAAGCAGCAAACAATTCTGTGTTGAGTTCCGTAAGGCTCGACTACGATGATAACGCACATGTGCGGCATTGACCAAACAGAATGCGCACTGCAGAAACACAATGATACCTGACTCATAGCTGCGCTTATAAACCATGCCTCCTGATTGGTTGATGGGCTTAGCCACAAATATTCACCACACCCAAAGACAACACTTTCGATTTTCCTCATCGCTTTTTCTTCTGAGTACTGAGCAGCTTGTCAGTGAAGCTCAAGAAGGTTTTGAGCAAATCTTCATTTTTTCCCATCCTTCTTTGGCCTCCTTTATGCATTTACCTCTTACCTCTGTCCTGTCTTTTGTCCTGTTTGCAATTCATTATTTTAGTTAGTTCTTTTCTTTTTCTTTTTAATATTTTTATTTATAGTAGCATAGTCCTTTTTGTCATTTATTTTTTTTCATTGTATTGCATTTATTCTCCCATGTCCGACATTGCACAATAAGGACAAAACTGCAGACAGCTGGAGGTATTTCATGATGGAGGTGCAGTGAAAGTTTAGGAGACAGGGACAAGCAAATAAACCTTTAACCTCAGTAACCTGAAAAGAAAAATAAAATAAAATGACTATGAATGCAGTTTTATAAAAATGTAATTCTTTAGCAGTATTGGAATGGAACTTAAAAAATTTCATAGGTAAATTAGGAACCCCATTTGTTCCTTTTTTACAAGTAAAGATAAAGCAATTGCCAAACATTTCTACAATACTTGTAAGTAGAACTTGGTGTGAGCAGGTGTACTCTGTTGGCAATACATGTAATCTGGTAGCAGTGCTTATAAAATGGCGTAGCTTAGCATATAGGGGAACGTGTGACATTTTAATGATAGCTATTTATAATAGTATCTGAGTAAAATACTGATAGTGCATAGATGTATAAACAGGGATGGTAATATTGATTAGCATCTCAGTAAAATACTGACAAATTTGTAAATATTTACTGACACTTAATTTCACATCAGCCACATGTTCAGCATGTGTACAGTGTGGGTTCTGCAATCAGAATGAGAAAAGTGTCCCAAATGGTGGCTTTCATACTTTCCAAAATCAATAGCACAAAGAGAGGATTATAGTAGGCAAAGTGCCAAAATGGCCTACACATTTTCACTGGCTGCTATTGCAGGGAAGTACACAATTACAACAGTAACAACAACCAATTGCAAACACTGAAACACAAACTGTTTTTTTCCCAACCAACCTTTTATAGCCACAGCTTTACAGCAATCAACTATAAACACCCGCTTGTAGCTGCTGATACACATACTTTTTTTACTAACTCAAAAACACACATTGCCAACCTTTAAAGGATCAAATGAAACAAGGGGAGAGGTGAGGATATGGAATCAGAAATGCATGTAAAATTGTGTGATCTAACATACACAGAATAATATGATTATTGTACAGAAATGTATGGCTTAATACCCACAGCTATTCACATAGCCACGTGTACAGCCACATCCAATCAACTGACATGAAATGGTAACGCACATACGTACACCTGGCTGCATGCTGTATACCCATGGGTATAGCAATACCCAATGAAGTTGTGTTTTTATAGCCATGGCTATCTTGAAAAACAGCATACAAAAATGCTTTCCTGAACTCCCAAACCCTCACCAAGTGCCCCCATCATCTCTGCCATCGCCCCCCACTCCCTGATGGCATCCTCACCTCCCGTAGCCCTTTCCAATTATCCCTAAAACACTTGTTGTTTCTATCAAGCAGTTTCAACAAAACTGTTGTGTAGTTGCAGCTACACAATGCGCAAGAAAATATGATGTACCATTGGCCTGTATATAGATGCGATTACCTGGTGTCCTGGTGGATAGCCGCAACTATGTGTGCCATGCAGTGATTGTCACAGTTGTAGGCACAGATATACCCTCTGTCATTGCTGCGGTTAACCGTGTGTGTGGTTCCCGTAATAACTTTTGTTGCAATGTAGCTGTGACTATTAATTATGTCTATATTTAAATATGTATGTATGTGCGTATAATGGCATGGTGCAGAAGCATGCATAGATTCTATAGCAGTACAGCGGGTGGGTAAAGACATCGTGGGAATACAATGGCGGTACAAAATATGTAAGTAGGGTGAGTAGGTGGGGGTACTAAGGGTTAGGTAAGATGGGAGAGACTAAATAGGGAGGGTGTATAGTGGGTAGATTGGGTAGACAGGGTTGGGGAGGTTAAGTGGATGTAGAGAAGTTGGGATACAGTAGTTGTGCAGAGGCCATGCCCATGGCTTAGTTCATAATTGCACGTTTGAGTCTGTAATAAAAAGTAAATATAATTAGTTAGAGGCCATACTCTATGAAAAACAATGAGTTACAGTTGTACACATCTGTTTAATTTTGTGGACCCTCGTAAGTAGTTCATTGTATGCACTATTTCTCACACAAAAATGGTGCGTAGTACACTGTTTTTGTCTTCACATATAATCATCGTTGGGTTGTTGGGTAAAAACTCAAGGTGGCTTGAATAAACAACAACATTTTCTTGGACAACTCTTTTACTTTTCCTCATAGTTTATACTTCTAACTACTGCCAACCATAGCCATGGCATCAACCTCTGCACCAGCAACCACTATGGCAGCCTCTGCACCATCCACCTCCACCACTGTACCTTCCGCAACCTTCACCAGGATCCAACCTTCCCTAATGTCGCCAAACTGGATCTGAAGCAGTGCATGGTTTTCTGCCGCACATGTCACAATTGATTCACAGTGGGAGATGCCATTTTCCACAGAAAATGTAGGAAAACAACTGCAGACAGCTGAAGGTAGTTCATGGTGGAGGTGCAGTAAAAGTTTAGGACAAGTGCAAGCAAATAAAACTTTAACCTCAGTAACCTGAATAGAAAACGGGAAATAGTTGCATATGAATGCTTTTCTTTTAAAAATGTATTTTATTTAGCAGCATTTTTAGTAGAGTTTAAAAAAGTCCATAGTTGAATTGGAAGACCCACCATTTGTACCTTATTTACAGGTAAGGACAAAGCAATTGCAAAACATTTCTACAATACTGGTAAATGGAGCTTGGTCAGAGCAGATGTACTATGTTGACACTACATGGAATCTGATAGCAGTGCTTATAAAATAGTTTAGCTTTATGTGTAGAGAAACGTGCTACATTTTAGGTATAGCTATTTTTAAGAGCATCAGAATATACCTGAGCTAATGCATAGGTGTATGAACAGGGATGGCTATATTTAATAGCATCTCAGTAAAACAATGAAAATGCATAAGTGTTTGAGCAGCAGAAACATGTTTCTAATTCTAAAAAGTTACAAAGAATTAACTTTCTAAATGCTTTTATGCAATAATTAACTGTCACTTGATATGAGCAGGAGGAAAAGAGTGGACATATATGCCATCTGATAGCAGTGGTTAAAATATCTGATGCACATAAGACTGCAAATAAACCTTTAAAAGTGGAAATATTTACTGACACTTTCACATCAGCCACACACTCAGCGTGTGCACAGTGTGAGTTCTGCAATCAGAATGAGACATTGTACAAATTGTGACTATTACACTTTCCTAAATCAATCGCACAATAACAGGACTATAGTAAGCAAAGTACTAAAATGGCTGAGACATTTTTACTGCAACCTCTCACAGAGAAGTACGCAATTACAACAGTAAAACCAAACAATTGCAGACACCGAAAACACATCCAAAACCTTTTGTTTCCGAACAACTTTTAATAACCATGGCTATTCCACCCATGGCATAAATACCCTTGTATAATTGTGAACATGTTTTACTAACTCAAAAACAACATTGCTAATATTTAAAATTTCAAATGACATAAGGATAGAGGTGAGGACATGTCATCAGATACACATGTAAAATTGTAGGGTCTAAAATACACAGAACAACATCAATATTACACAGAATTGTATAGATTACTACCTGTGGCTTTTAACACAGCTGTGTGTACAACAGCAACCGATCTGATGTCAAATGTTAACGTGCCTATGTATGTCTGGCTAAACATTGTATACCCACGGATATCTGGAAAAACGTTGAAGAAATGCTCCAGACCTCCCAACAAGTTCCCCCAACATTTATGACACGACCTACGACTCCCCTGTTGTCCTCCTCACCTCCCCTGCTCTCTTCCATTACCTGTATAACACTAATTGTTTCTCTCACACAGCTTTGTTCAAAATGTTGGGTAGCTGCTGCATGACAACGTATCTTTGGCCTGTATATAGCCGCAATTACATAGCAGTGCAGATAGCTGCAACTACCTGTGCTGCACAATGATTGACATGTTTGTAGCCGTGAGTACGCTCCCAAGTCATTGCTGTCATTAACCAAGTGTGCATTTTGCCCCATCACATCATTTGCTACATAGCCAGAGCTTTTCTTTTTATAAATGAACTATTGGATTTGGTGCAATTGTTTTCAAAAGACACCTGAGTTTTTTTTTCAAACTGTACAACATATAATTTACAGGTTGATGTCTTAATGTAATAAGCAACGTTCATTTCAGACGTTAGTCGGGCATATTGGCTACAAAACAAAGATAGTTGTTCCATTTATGTGCATCCAGAAATATTTTCGTATTGTAATTACCAACAGACAATGAACCAGACAAAAAAATAAACATTACTTACTTGGCATCTGCAACCTAGCAACAAAAACAATATTTGAGTACTTATTTGTAAACTACATTAGTGGTACTCCCTTCAGGTGCTAAGATTACCAGAGAGTCAGATGAGATCACTCTGGACAGGCCACGTAAAACTGCCAATGCAAAATGCAGTCTCCCCGCTACCTTGAAAGGCTGCAACTGAGATTTGTTGACGGTAATGGTGAAACAACCTTTAAGGAGAACTGAAGTCTTTTGAATTCAAAAGGATATTCTGAAGGTATGATAGGTATTCATGGTATAAACACTGACTTCCCCCTGGGCAGACCCAGTTAGCACTTTTGCCTCAATCACCTTTCTGTAGAGAGCATCTGGTGACATTACAGCGCTTAGGTGGGTTAAGGTACTGCCATAATATCACAGGTGCTCCTCTTTTGTGAAGAGGTTTGTTTTGGGGAAGACCAGGATGATTTAAAAAAGTGTGGAAGCACTCAACAGGGTTGTGGGCTGCGTCTTCACTTTGAACCAATGAGTTTACATATTTGCACTCCATTTGGACTCCTCCAAAAGAATGAATTAGTATATTACTGATTAGGGCAGCCATGTAGTTCTTTGGTGTTAAAATGGCACGCTCACATAACCATTCTGTAGATTTCTTCATTAGATTTTTTATGTCATGGTACATTTTGGATGTGAGGTCTGCTAGGGAATTGACGATTGTGCATAGGTCAGAATGGATGACATTTTGCACTCAAATTCGGGAAACGCCATTAGAGCTGCCTTAAACATTCCTAGACATGACCACATTTCTACCATCAGAAGAAAAATACACTAGCTCCCGGTCCAAGAAAGAATTAATTTCAAAATACTGATGCTCACCCATAAATGCATTACCAATAAGGCACCTCCTTACCTTAGCAATCTCATCCCCAAAGCCAATACCAACAGACCAACCCAATCCCAGTACACTAACATCCTCATCACAACCAACTACAAAATACAAAAAGCAGGAGGAGCAAGCTTCCCTACCATAGCCCCCAAACTATGGAATGCCCACCCCACTCATCTTAGAAATGACACCTCCTTGTGGTCCATCAGAAAAGACCTAAAAACCTTTCTCTTCAAGACCAACCTCCTGCAATAGCTGCTTTGTCATTTGCTCAATAACTGCATGAATCATGTACATAATTTGCATATAAATGTATATAAATGTATATTTGCTTGTATATATGCTCTCTGTGTAAAAGTGTAATTCTGCAACCTTGAAGTTAGGTGTTTAACAGCTTGTAACCATTTCCTTAAGTATGTAACAGCGTCTAGTTGGCTTTGGGCTTTGAGCGCTTTATAAATGCATACATAAATAAATAACTAAAATACTCATGCGAGAACCTAAGGAGGAATTCTATGACCGCCGACATGGCCTCAGCCATGGCAAGCCCCCCGATAGCAACTGGTGCTAGTATAGCATTGACGACTAATACAGCGGCCGCAAATTCATTCCAGGAGGTTCCCTACAAGGACAGTGGTTGTGTGGTCATTGCAACATCCATGACATCTTCGACATCCTGATTACCGCGAGCAGGACTGCTAATACCCAAGCAAATTATCTATCACTCGACTAAACCCCCTTCTTTTTGGCTAAAATCGAGGCCTTAATCTTGCTTTGCACAAAGATGGCAGCGGACCAGCAATCTATTGGACATATACTTGTAAAGGTGTCAACACAATAGCCAACTCAATAACCCCGGGCTCCGGGCCTCATCTGGCAATGGGGGGGAACAGGGGCACAATGGGGGGAACATGATCATCTCAGCGGGATTCCAATGGAGGTCCCTTCCCCTGTTCTTTCAAGAGTGCAGCCATCCATCTTGATAGGGAAAACTGATTAAATCAATGCCCCTCAAATGACTTCCTGCATATTGAGGCTGCTACAGAGGAAGATGCAGTCAAGACCCTAAGAGTGAAACAGTTGATGTGTGCTGGTACTTCCTGTTGGAAACCATGGCGACAGGGCAATGCCTCGCATCAACCATTAGGACAACCAACCTGGATCCTCAACACACAAAGTGGAATCCACGGCCCGCGAACAACTCAGTTCCCTCACCTCAACTTAGAACATCCCAGTACCCAGCAGAATCGAAGCACCATACAGTCAGGATGTGAGTCTAATCTGGACGTTGATGGCGTGATGTTTTTGCCAAGGCCCCAACCCCTCTCTATATAGACCCATTATATAAACTTACCTGGCACAAACCAAAATCTACAGCCCTATAAGGAGAATCCAACTGGAGTCTACAAAAACCACAATGAGGCACAAGTAAACTCTTTACTCTCCAGATCAGTGAGACTGCAGCAACTCGCACCAAGATCCGATAGCCCATTTTTGAACTGCACCACACTGTTATCTATATTGCTACCATTCCATAACTATCTGCAATTCCTAGTAGAGACATCAGCCCCCAACCCTGAGCCAACTAAATTCGGAGGAATTCAATTGGCACGATCACGGTGTGTGCTTAGCAGGAGGCAGCCAGGGCCTCAGGCTGCTCTCCTGGAAGATAACTGAAGTAAATAGGGAACTGGCCGATCCGAAGTGGACGGGTTTTATCAGTGGTTTTAATATGATGCCTTGCAGCGGATGTGGGCCGTGAATACAGTTATGCTGTACGGTTACCAGTCCTTGTGTTGCCCGGTCACAAAGGGGCCGTGAGGCAGGATGAGGGGGGAGGGCTGCTGACCTGGATTGATTGCTCTATGGGCTGGGAGGTGAAGAGGGTAGACACACTGTCTCCAGAAATTCGTATGTTGTATATTTAATTCAATCCTGCAGAAACATTATGCCTGATCAACATCTATAACAGACCCTCTGGCTTAACAGGGATGACCTGTATTGAATTTGTCCAGAAGGTGCTAGCCGGCAACAAAGCGACAGGCCAAAGTCCCGTTTTTTAACGATAGTGGGTGTCTTCAATTTACAACTGGAGCCGACCAAGTTACTTGAAGGTCTCTGGGTGGACCAAGACGAAGCCTGGGATATTCCTGACTAGGTGGCGGCTGGCCCACCCTCATTGCACCCCTTGGCAGCCAACACCTTGACAATCATGCACAGGCTTAAGCTTAGAGCCTGTAACGGAAGGATTTCTACAGACCAAACAGCCAAAAAAACATTGCTTGGACACACCGGGTTCTCTTATTTGGCTACATATTAATTTCAGCATCAGCCTGGGCCCGGGCAGGTGAGTTCAATGTAATTGATAGGTCTGAAAGTGACCACTGCCCGCTGGCCATGCATCTAAAACTGTAAAATCAAGATGTTGGGAGGAAAGCCACTACATAGGGTCCCTATAGGGACAAAAACCTTGTGCGAAGGCTGCTTAAATGAACTAAGATCCTAACCTCTGAGTTGAAGCAAAGTATATATATATTTCGATCTTAGCCAATGTCAAGGTAATCTGTAACCCAGAAACTAAACCCACTGGCGTTCTGGACGAATTTGAAATGTTGAAAACAAATGTGCAACCATATGTAACAGGAACCGGGGGGATATTTAAGAATAAACCTGTTATTGGGGGGAATGGATTGATGGGCCTTGTAGAGAGGCAAAGAGATATATAGAAAAATGCCTAAGAGATCTTTTGGGGATTGATCGTCCCCTGCTCTGTTCACTGAGAACCCATTACAAAAACCTACTCTACGATAGTAGGTCCAAATATCTAAATGAAAAATGTGAGGTATTGCACAACACCTGGCAGTCAAGAAACAATGTTCTGTTCTGGAAATTGGTTACCGATAATGATGCTAACGGGGACCCGCAAAAGTGGGATAGCAAAGGTGGAGATGGATGGAGGGCACACTACTATACTCTTTATGCAGTGGACCCCACTTTAACCCACCCAATGCCCACTGAAGGCGGATCCAGTATCAACCTGTTATGTATCACTCTACAGGATGCACAATCCAAGACTCATGGCGCAGGGCAGTCATTATCTCGATATAAGGGAGGCAAAGACAGCCCAGCCAATTTTAGACCTATATCCCTCTTGGATGGGGCTGGGAAACTGTTTGGAACAATAATCTTGAAACATATCCAGACATGTGTGGTTCATAAACAGATAATACGTGTCCATTAGGCAGGTTTCCAAAAGGGACGGGGTACCATGGACCAGTGCCTCATGTTATTTCTAATTATCCCCAAATAAGCATTTTATCAGCCCTATATTCAAAAACAAAGTCCTGTGTACAGTACAAGCTGGGCCGCGAACACACCCCATATTTTAAGTGGCCCTGGGAGTAAGGCAGGGCTGTGCCCTGGCCCCCCTGCTGTTCATCTGTTCATCTGTTCAATCTATATATACAAGGAATCATAGATGTGCTAATGAGGGCAGGTCAGGGGTGTCCGAAGCTGGCAAAAACCAAGTTCCCAGCATTATTCTGTGCGGATGACGCAGTGCTTATAGCCACGTCACTGCAGGGTCTTAAGGAATCTCTAGCAATCTTCATCAGGAAATCTAGGGAGCTGGGTCTTGGCATTGACAAGGCCAAGACAAAGTTGATGGATATAAAACCAAAAGGCGGGAAGAGGGTTGCCCCTCAAATTACGAGTGACAACCAGGTAATAGAACAGGTTGAATGTTTTGACTATTTGGGGGTGAGAATTCAGGCAAGTCCCGGATGGTCCCACCAGCTAGCCAGGGTGGCAGACACACTGAACAGATAAATGGGAAATCTGGGCCATCTTTAGTTATCATGGGAGTGGTGCAATTTCACCGGCACTAGAGCTATATCAGAGGCAGGCGATCTCAGGCACCCTCTGTGGCTCAGAGCTATGGGGTATGAGAATGTAAAGACCCTGCAAGTAATAGAAAATAATTGTATAAACAAACTTCTGCAACTACCGCCAAGTGCTGCATCCGCTTTGGTGCATTTGGAATGTGGCACACTCCCTTTGAGACTATACATTATCTATCGGCCTGTTTCCCTTTGGGTCAGATTGTGGACAAGAACAGAATTTCAACTATGTAGGGAGGCACTGGTACATATTATATCATTGCAAGGTGCAAGTGGATTGAAATGGCTCACACATATAAAAAAACATGCTACTCTACCTCAAAATGGGTGAGTTTCGCCCCCTAATAAAACCGAGAGCTAGGGAAATACTCATAGACAAGGCCTCAAAACTAAGGTTGGGGACTACCTACTTAACTCAGAGACAAACACATGGCTACAAACCCTATTTGGATCAGATCAGGCCTGCCACTGGAAGATCCTTATATTTGAGGGTATAATTAGGTATACTGCCTTTCAGTGCTTTTACCGCCAAATGGAATGGCCTTGGCTCTACTAGATGCCCATTGTGCAGTGCCCTCGAGGAGTCAATATCACATTTAATATTATTTTGTAAGCCACTCCAGATGCTAATGTCCATATACCTCAGGCCCATCTTGCTGGAGGCAGGGATCAAGTCATGTCCCAATGCTGTGGATTTCCTGGTCCAATCAATAACCCTTAATGTGGGTGATGTGGCCTGTTTTTTGCATAGAGCATGGATCCTGAGGAGAAAAATGGTAGCTCTGTAACTGGGTAACAGGCTGCGAGTATACCTCCTCTCCTGCTAACTGATTGTGTGATTTTAATGCATTGTCATTTTATTTTTATATAATGTAACCTGATGACTTAATGTCGAAAACATTTTTTAAAAAATAAATAAAAATAATGTAGCCAATATTGCTAAAAACACATTGTTATACATATCACCAGTCTCTTCAATTGTACATTACAATCTTCTTACAATATTCAGGTAAGCATCCATCCCCCCATCAATTTCTATCAAGATACTATTGTAACTAAAATCACTGAGGACAAACTATTTTAGCTACACACAGTGTCCACAATTCTGATAGCATTATTGGTTAAACCAATAGCAAGAGCACTGTTGGGCATCTTATAACTTGCCCTCCCTCCCCAGACGAAACCACACAAAACATTTCAAAAAATGTATATGGCCCGATCAGATTAATTCGGTGAAGTTTGGTGTGGTTTCGTGCAGGGGGGCAATGTCATAGGAGTGTCCCAAAAGTTCTGTTTTTTCCCGTAGATGCAATGGAAAAAGAATTTTGCTCAAACCTACTGCCCAAACCGTTAGACAGATTTTCACCAAATGTGTGGCAGGAGCACCGGCTTGGTCCCGAAAGCATGCTTTTGTAAATTTGGTGTAAAATAAATTAGTGATATCTGGGTTCAGTCCGCGGACTCACTTCCCTGTTTGGTTCACGGACCAGCCTTAAATTCACCGAGAGGGTGGCGTGAGGTCTGCGGATGTCAGACGCACCCGGGGATTGGATGGTGAATAGTGTGAGGTGCAACACATTTTTGGGAAATACCCACCATGCTGGATTCGCGGACAGAGCCTGTTGTCCGCGAACATTGAGGTAAAAACATATTAAAAAACATAATATTGCACTTGTCACACAAATGAAGCAATCTCTGGGGAGGTGAACATTTTTCATCCCCAAAAGTCTGTGAACAGTCTGGGGACAGCTCTGTGATGTTCGTAGACATGTCAGATGTTCAGCGGCATGCATACATATTTTTTGCATTACAGGGTTGGTGAAAAGCCATTTTTGGATGGCTTCTAACTGTGGCGCCACTCAATGAAACTGCATGACATTTTGCCATTTTGCAATATCATTCTAGACCTGAGAGTCTGAATGGTTCTGCAAAGTGTGGTGCTGTTTTGTCAAGAGGAATAAAATTAGAGGGGGGGGGTCGCAAAATATTTTAAAGGCTTATAAATGTGGTGCCATTTTACAAATCTGAACAAAAGTTTGCAAACAGATTTTAGACCTAGATTTGAATGCTTTTGAAAAGATTGGTGGGATTTTGTCAAGAGGGGGCAAAATTGCAGGGGGGGGTATTAGATGGCTAATAACTTAGTTGCTGTTTGATGAATGTGGACAAAGGTTTTCAGAAAGATTATAGACCCAACCTTGAAGGTTTTTGCAAAGTCTGAAGGGATTTTGTCAAGTGGCGGTTAAATTATATAATTATTTTATGTACGTTCATTTTGACACTTTTCAAAAAATATAACATGCACAGAATTTGCAGCAAACTCATGTAAGGAACATTGACAATGACCTGAAAGCATAGTTTTGCAAATGTGCCCGTGTTTTATTTTTTCAAAAGAGTCATAAAGTAGGTACAAAAAATAATGATATACCTTTGGTGACTGAGCTATAGCCTGGGGCCATGGACAGTGGCCGGATTTTACGGGTCATGGCATAATGTAAGTACACACCACAGTGATATGACATTGGTGTCTGGACAATGGGGCTGGCTGTCAGCAAGGCGAAACGTGTATGGCAATTTGCTTATCGGGGCATGCTGCCTAACTGAAGCAGTAGGTTTGAATGGGAAAACATATTCTGCTTGCGGTTACAGTCTGAAGTGGTGGACTAGATCACAACAAACTTTACGTGACAAGCATTGGCAAGTGTCAGGGCTGGAGGCCAGGGAGGGCGCCTAAGTCAAGCAGTGGGCACACCACCTTGAGCGTTCTCCACACTGAAAGCAGAGTAAAAGGACAAACAAAGCAAGCATATCAAAATAAAAAACCCATCAGGCCATTACAAATACTTCTTTGCACTCTTGCTCCTGGGCTAGAAACTACAGAATGCAGGCCACGTTGGGAGTGGCACAGCATTGTGCATGCATGCAACAGGGAGCACGGGGCTTGTGCTGGAGACTTCACACGAGCAAGACATGTCATCAGGAGCTCCACAACCAAAACCACACGCGAGGCACCCCGCCCCACCAGATCAGGATCCTGCCCCATGCATGCCTCAGATAAATCCTGCAAGGGCTTCAGCTATCACGGGGAGCAGGGGGTTGTGCAGGTTGTCCAGCCCCACCCATGTCCTGGCTCCTGCCTCCCACTGAGATAAGTGCTGATTGCCGCTGCATGCCACACCAAGCGAGTGAAAGGCCCAGAATGCAATGCACTGACCCATTAATCCCAGCACATTCCTCAATGCATTTATAACAATGCCTACGCATTGGTGTATCCTACCAGCCCACCCTGCTACGTGAATTGCTACAAGACAACTTACAGTCATGGCTCAGAAAATGGCTGTTGCATGCAGTCATCCCACATGCAGCTGAAACTAAAACCGCAAGCAATGCTCATAAGGCACATCAGGCCATGCTAACCCACACATGAATAGCATGTGAAGTGGCATGTGCACCTAACTAACTAAAAACATTAACCCATGCAAAGTCCCTGCACGTGAAGCCACATATCGCAGCTGTACTAACTGCAGTGTTTTCTTGCAGCATTGAACTGCTACTGCAAGGTGTTCAGGCTGGGACTCTGCAGAAGACACCAGGGGCACTCCGCCTCACCACCACCCTGCCTTGCCTCTCCCATGTATGTTGTGCTCTTGCTCCGGGGTGGGCTTCTAGAGGAAGAGTATGCTGTGCATGATTAATACAGTACAGCAAAGAGATAGGATTTTCATTCATAACGTTTACCCAATGTCCCCTTTCCCATCCAAAACCTCTCCCTAATCCTCTTACCAGTTCCCCTCAGCCCCTCACGCTCCTTCCCTGCTAGGGTTGCGGCACCCTGTGTAAACCACGACCTGCAGGGTCCAAAACCGTTGTGTGGGTGATTGGTTCATGCCACTCCTGCGCCTTGGAGCTGTGGACCCTGTCAGCAAGGACTTGAAAGCATGTTTTTGGAAATATGTCTCGTGTTTTATTGTTCCAAAGTGTAAGAATGTAAGTAGAAAACACACATCTGGTGTCTGGGTAGTGGGCCTGGCCACTTAACAAATGCAAATGTGTACTCTGATTTACTTATTGGGGAATGTGGCATGGCCAAAGCCCATGCCCAATGGCTTTAGAGACTTGTCATGGCTGCAAGCCATGAGCACTGGCCATTGGTTACATTATTATAGTGGATACTGAGCTCGGATGCATGTAGGTGCAGTGTATAATAGGAGAGGTTTGGTTCAGCAGGGGTCATGATGGAGCCTTATGCCGTAGGCAATCGAACAAGGATTTGCATCCCCAGAATGCACTGGTGATAACGACAGACATAAGTATGTGTTGCAAAAAATATGTTTCTTAAAGGAGGTTTATAGTTCTTTCATATATATGAAAAGAGGAATTATTATTAACTTATGTACAGTGATGTAATACCATGAAACATTTTCACTTATAAAAGCAGATTAAATTTTTTTTTGAAAAAAAAAAAAACGATGTTAAAGGGATGTTATGGTTAAGATGCATCCCATACTTGGGACTCTGCTCCAGTAGTCAGCCAGTGGCGTCCCACCTTTGAATCCCTTGGCACTTTTCTCCTGGGTTCTCACGAGCACTTGCCCATCCGTACTGCCCCTTCTATGTATGCAGTTCTCTCACTGCCCAAATTATATGTGCATTTATAGGAGCACTGTGTAATTTATTTTTTGGGATAAGTAAGGGAAATGCAGATGCAAAAGATATGTAGACGATTGCTAAGTGGCAGTTGGTGTGTCGAAGCTTAATATGTTCTTAGGGTTGTATGTTTAGTCTTTGGAAGTAATTGGTGAATGAATGTGGTAATGTTTGAAAACAGGCATTTAGGGAGTTTTACAAATATAAAATTAAAAAGGGTAGAAGGGCTGCCCTGTCCAATGGTATCCACGTGCCATCCAGGTCTTGTAATGATCCATTGATTGGAAAGGGGACTGTGGAGACCATGGATAGTTATAAAGGTCCATTGATTAAGGTACTTATTGTATGCTAAAGAAAGGTATTTGGGATTGAATATTTCTGTCCTTTAACATTTTCTAGTATACAATTGTGCATTATTTCCATTAGCATAACACAAAATGCTAATGGAAATTTTGGAGAATATTATTGAGTTTATCTAATTGAGAAATGTAAAGTAGATGGAGTGTATAAGATCATTCATTAGAGTTCCATTCTTAAAGGAACCTTTTTCTGGTATTTTATGATTATTCTTTTTGCAGGAGAGGTCAGAAAGTAATATGAGGAGGGCAATGAGGGAAGAGGCACTAACTACAAATATTAACTAATAATGTTGCCCGTGTGTTACATCTAAGGTAGGGGGCAGTGATTCTCATGATCTTTGATTACAGCTTCAAAAACACTTTGAAATTTCTCCCCCCTGCAGAGTGGTGTGTTACAGTATATAGAGAGTACTGTTGTCTTCGAAATATATGGATCAACAGCCTCTTTTATTGCTTGAAAGGTAAATGATGGGATTTTGTGTCCCACAGATGTAGGCTGTGTGGTTACAGTATTGGTTGAGGAAGATGAGGCGGAGGAAGACAGCCACTTGCTAAGAAAGGAACAACCCTTCTGAGATCATTGCAGTGGTTGGATTTGGTGTGGTGACGCATGGAGTTGGTCGCGTAGGAGTACAGTCCAGGTGGCCCATGACTGAACAATGCATTTCACTTTGGTTGCTCTAGCCTTTGGTACATTCCAAACAGTGGTAAAGAACTGCCACACCCATGATTCTCTCTGGGTGCAAGAGGTAGGAACTTCCACTTTCTCATATCCTTGGTGCTCTTCATTGTCTTTTGAAGTACTGTGCTTTTTTTGTTGTGTAGGTCCTCCAACTGGTGGTGGTAGTGGCTCTTGGGGAGAGAGATGGCATTAGCTGATGCCATTTTTAAGATAAATAGCAGTTTTACTAATATTCTTCCAAGTATGTGCTGTGTTCTATATTGTTAATGGATAATGAGTAAGAATAGGTGTAGGAGCTGTGCAAGGGTCCATGTTGCAAAGTTCCTAGATCAGCTGAAAATGCAGTTTCAAGCTGTTTGCGAAGAACAGACCCATTTGCAAAGTGCGGGTGCATTCGCGGACACGTCATCATGCTGCACGCGAGCGCACAGTCGCGTGCTGCTGTCTGAAAAGTCTGCAATGACATCAGACATTTGCGAACATCGACGAACACAAAACAGTGGGAGTTGCAAAAAGTTTATAGAAGTTTTAAAAATTATGTTAGAAGGTGGGAAATGGCATAGTTCTAAGGTTTGACTATGTAAATCGGACAAAGATCTTGCTATATTGGGTTAAGTATGATATTAGTAAATTGCAGGATACTAGCGTGCACTGGTAAAAACCCATGAAATTCACTGACACAAACTTTGTTAAAGGGACGTTATGGTTAAGTTGCACTAATAAAAATCTATGAAATTCACTGAAAGAACTTTGTTAAAGAGACATTATAGTTACAAGTAAAACCGAAAAAGCCTAGAAATTCACCAGTTATGGTAAGCTAAGCAACCTTAACTCGCACCACCACCAAACACTACTAAGACTATCACCCAGGAGATGAAAGATGACATCACAACAGTCTTTGATGACATCACTATTTATATCACATATTCAATTAATGTTAATAAACAGTCCCTACAAGGGGTTGAGATTATAATGTTGGAAACATGATGTTAGGCGTGATTGGGAGCTCTATCATGAACTACTTAATGTATTAAATAATGTTCTCATATAAACAAATCATTATATTCTAGTTCTGTCATTAGTAGAGGACTCTAATCATACATACATATAGGCAATGGTTGCAGCAGGCAGCAAAGAATTACAATATTTTGAATTTGGTAATTTCCTACTGTGCTAAATGCTACCTTAATAGAGTTTTGTGTAATGTTAAACATGGAATAAACAGGTTACAATTGGAAACGTACCACACACTTGTGTTAGTACAAAAGAAACATATAAAACTGCACAATGCATACAAATTAGAGGCACACACAGGGAACCTAAAGAAAGGAAGAAAGAAACAACAGCACCAAAAAAATGACAATAAAATTAGAGTCATCATGTACACACATTAATTGTGTGTTTGAGGTGTGCTTATTGTCCCATGTATATTCACTATGAGCTCAGATTAAACTATAAGGAAAGTACTTTAGGAACATATCAAAAAGTTCATGTGTAGATATATAGAACCTTTTACATTTTGGAAAATTGTAAAAACCAAAAACTAGCCTAATCATGTCAGTAAACAAAAACAAGTGGCCCAGATATGTGTTGTCATCAGTGATGTCATCAATTAAATTTGTGCTGTCATCTTTTATGTCCTGGGTGTTAGCAGTGCATGGTGGTGGTGCACATTTGTGGTTGCTTAGATAACTGGCAAATTTTGGGGGGGTTTCGGTTTCACTTGTATTTATAAATTCCCTTTAGCAAAGTATTTTTGTTGAATTTCATAGGTTTTTTATTAGTGCAACTTAACCATAACGTCCCTTTAACAAAGTATTTTCAGCGAATAAATACTACATACACTTTAATAATATCCTTCCACCATATTACAATTACTGCATACTCACCTTAGAGTAGCTTTAATTACTATACACATGATACTGTGGCCGTGGCCAGTGTCCAGATTCATACTCTTGCTCCTCCTTGGCAAACTTGCCCTTTCCTCCTACCTCTCTGCCCTCCCTCAGGCTCCTTCTACACCTCTGCAGGTAGTACCTCTGATTTGTACCCCTCCCCAGAAGTCTTTCAAGGATGGCAACCTTCTCCACCTTGCCATTCTTAACTCTCGCTCAGCCGTCAAACACTCCTCTGACATCTACGGTCTCCTGGTAGAACTCAACCTTGACATCCTTGGTTGCACCAAGACAAGGTTCACTGCCAGCTCTGACACAAGCTTCTCCTAAGCTCCTAACTTATGGCTACAAAGTCCTCTCCTTGCCCAGATCCAACCCTTCCGGTGAGGATGTAGCCCTGATCTTCCTGGAGTGGATTCTTGCCTACGCAGTCCTACTCCTCCTTTGAATGCCTTTTCTGTAATCTCTCTCTCCATCCTGGCCACTTTCTCATAGTGGCTACTATCTATTGGCTACCTGGTCATATCTCCCCCTTCCTCTCCGAGAGGGCGGACCTCTCTTCCTCCCTCCTGGCCTCAGCCACTCAACTCCCCCTCTTTGGTGACTTCAAGATCCACATGGATGCTTCCTGTCCCACCACTGGACTCTTTCGCAACCTTTGCGATTCTCTCTCTCTATTCTTCCCTCTGGCCCGACTAATTCTGAAGGGCACACTCTCGATGTTCTTATTTCCTCTGAACTCCCCCTCTCTAACCCTCTCTCCACTCCTCTCTCCTGAAGTGACCACTTCCTCCTCTCCTCTCATCTATCTCTCTCAATCCCTCAGGTGAAGCCTACCCTCAAATTGCCACCCACATTCTCAGTCATTCGACCCATGAAGCGTGTGTCAGTTGAGGCTTTCACCACCTCATTCTCATCCCCTGCTGCACCTCTGGCTAACTCACACCCTGACACAGCCCTTTCCATGTTCCTCTCTGCTATATCGGACACTCTCAATGTACTTGCCCCTGTCATGAGGATCTGCATGAAGCCTAAAGCCAAGTGCAACTCCTGGTATGACTCAGATCTTGTCACGCATAAACCCATGTGCAGGGTGGCTGAGAGGAAATGGCTGGCATCTTGTACATCCTCTGACAAACTGGCCTGCCGTCTGTTCCAAAGGCAATTCCAGCTCTCTGTCCTCACCAAGAAGAGAGCTCACATACAAGCCCGCGTCTCTGTGGCATCTAACAACTCAGCTGAACTCTTCAAAATCTGTAAGGATCTGGGCAATCCTGCCACAGTTTCTACCTCTTACGTTCCGTCCCAGGCCCTCTGTGCTGCCCTCGCTTCTCATTTCATCTCTAAAACCCAGCATATCCTGTCTGCCCTCTCAGCTTCTCCTCTTCCAGTCTCTCCTCTTCCTCCGGCCACCCTGTGGCCACCGCCCTCCCTTCTCTGCTTTTCCCCTCTTCTCATCTGATGAGGTTTCCAAGCAAGCCCAATCTATGAAAACCTCATCAAAACAGGTTCTTCCCTGTTCTTCCAAAACCATCAAGGACCATGTTGACACTCTTGCTCCAGCCTTGGCCAACTTCTGTAACCAGTCTTTCACCTCTGGAACCACTTCTCAAGAATGCTGTTATGCTCACCTGGTATCCACAGGGACGCCACACAGCCGGGTTACTCACTGGTATGCTTCTCAGCTTTGCCCTGATGTGGTCTGCGGAGAAGGTTCTGCCTTGTGGTAGAATTAGGCGTGCTCTCCATCCTGCCATCTTTGCAGGGGCGAGTTTTCTTTCATGGGCGAGTGCGGTCCAGTTACTTTACTGACGCCGGCCCGTTTGATATTGTTCAGGTAGGTCTTATGGCTGTTCTTTAATTTTGTTGCTATCCTGCATGCCTTTCTTTGTTTAAAATGTCTCTTTTTTCTCCCTTAGGTATGCGGAGCTTCAGCACAGCAAACTGGCTTGGTTGAGCCCCACTGATAAATGATGGCGCATTAAGAGTGCTATGATGCGGTAAGTAAGCGCTATGCGCAGCGCTGCAAAGTCTTGCCTTTGCTAACCTGTGTTTTCCTTCCTTGTAGGTCGCGGTGTTCTTCAGCACAAGTGTAATGTCCGGAGTGGAGCCAGCCGAGAGGCGACCAGCCAGGTAAGCCTTTTGAGCAGTCCGTAATTTGTAAATGTCTCTACCGCTTTCTTTAATGTTGCCTCTATCTTCCTCTTTCAGGTCGTTCTGTCCGGGAGCCGTGCAGATTCGAGGAAGCTGTTCTCAGTAGCTGCGAGTGTTTAAAGATGAAGACTGCAGGTAAGATGCTGCTGCTAATGATGTTCCTTTTGTCTCCTTGCAGGTTCTGCTTCTCCGAGGTTCGAGGGAATAGCTGGACACGGTGAGCGTCACATTGCAAGCTGCAATGTAACGCAAAGCGTGTTGTCTTGCTCAGGTGTGGTTTAAATAGCCCGAACAAAATAGTCCAGGTAAAGTAGTCCCTAGGCTACCACACCCAAAACACTAGACCGCATAGCTTGGTTCTTAGGGACCAAGCTATGTGGATGCCTCCATGTTGGCTGACAATACAATAAAGTAGTTCCCAAGCACATTGTTTTTCATGGTGTATGAGCCTGGCGCCATAGGCGCCAGGACTGGCCTCATGAGGACTTTTGAAGAGGATGCCAGGCTCTAGAGGCCCAAGTCCTGACTCCACCTGGCCAATGGGTTTGCCAGAGGGGGTTTTGGGCGAGGGTCGTGACAAACGCCTCTGCTGACCCCTCCCTTCCAGCTAATTATCTCCCTACCTCTATCACTCCTTTCCTGGGAAAACTCCTGGAAAAGCTGGCCATCTCTCAGCTTAATCTTCACACTGAATCTGTTGGCTGTCTCCATGACCATAAGTCTAGCTTCCGGGCAGCCAGAACCATGGAAACTGTGTGAATACCTGCTCTCTAACCTTGATTGTAACCTTCCCTTGGTCCTCATCCTATGCCTCTGACATGGTCAACCATACCATTCTGCTCAACTGGCTCCTTGATAACCTGGGTATCACTGATCAGGCTCTGGCCTGGCTGATCTCTTTCTTCTCTGTCCGACCCTCGAAGGTCCAACTTGGGTCCTTCCTGTCCTCTATCTCTCTCTCCGCCTGTGGTGCTCCCCAGGGGTCTAAACTTTCTCCCTGGTTGTTCAACCAATACTTAGCACCTCTCGCTGTTAGGAAGAATTCTCTTATAAGGCTAATTTCCCAAACCTAGTGAGTCCACCAGCAGCTTTGGGGTTTGTTTTTTTCTCCTGCTAAGAGTGAGACTATTTTTCTCCAACTCTTACGCATGATTTGAGGTATGTCTTTGACTTTTTGTATGCTTATGGGCCATTGGGCCTTTTACTCCATAGGGTATCATCTGTTTTTGTGTGTGTATTACACAGGACCCTCAGTGCAGTAAGACAGGGGTGTCATAGTGACCCCCAAACATAGATTCCATACCCTGGGACTGACTACTGTCTCCCAGGGCATGTAAAGTCACCATTGACTTTACTAGTCCAAAAATGTGAACAGAACCAGTACAAACCATCACATTGTGGAAGTACTGGAAGGGGTTAATTCGATTGCCCCTTGGTCTGTTTTCAAGGGGGCACTGTCCAGTCCCCCCTTGTCGAGTTTCTGGCTGGTGGCAGTGGTTACCACGCAGAATATTCCACTGGAATATTTCCTATGGGATTTTCCCATTGATTTTAAAACACACCACTTTTGGTGCAACGTTAAAGATACCGCTGGTTTATTTATTTAATATTAAATACCCAGTTGGGTCTTTTTGCCAGAACTCTTTTCTAAAATGGTGTTCATGTCCGTCTCTGTAACTCCAATCAAGGTCAGGCCATTTGTTCCACTTTTTGGCGGGCTTCTCCACAGAATGTGTGGGAGGGGGAATTGGCACCCTGGACTGTGTTGCCTTAGCAACCCAAGTCGCACTCTGTTCTGATTGGCCCAGTGGTGAGACGCCTAGCTAACCACTTAGCATGTTTGAGTGACAGCTAGGCTGTTGAATGGGGTTTTTTCAGCATAAAAGCAGGGCTTTTGGGACTGGAACTTCAGAAGTCGCCACAGGACCTAAGAAATCCGAAGAGGGGAGAAGCTGAGCCATCTGCAATGACGACACCACCGGTGGAGCCGTGTTGCAATGACCTCAACACTTTCCCGACGACAAGAGAAGATCTTCTGCTGAAGGAGTCTTCTTCCTCTGAGCTGGTGGGATCAAACAGTTCACCATTTCGCCTTCCAGGACGTCCCTTGGTCGAATCGCCCGTGCCAAGCACCCCGGCGGCCGGATAGCCAAGCTTCACCACTGTGACTGCGAATACCAGGAACGCACCTTTTCACTAACGAACTCTGCGGCTGGTTTCTACCCTGGGCAGTGCAATGATTCCACATTTCCTTCTCGATGAGATCCTCTCTTCCCCTGGTCGAAACCACGAACTGCACCCGCTGCCACAAACAACTGCCACCGCTGGAGCTTCCTCAACTTTAAAAGTACTGTGTTCCACCTGGCCTCCCTTTCTTTGGTTTGCCCAAGGTGACCCTTAATTGCTTGGCTTTCCAACTGGGTTGGCCCCCAGACCTTCTAACTTTATCTTTTGAACCACCCCAACCTCTTTTGAACATTTCTACAAAGACTTGAATGCATTTTGCAACTGTGTGATCTTGGGCACATTTCACCTTGCTCCTTTTAAAGTGGGCCTGACCTACGAACTTTGGCTCTACAGTAGACTCTGCCATCACTAACTTGTTTTAGTCTTTTAAAAGGGTTGGGAATTGTTTTATTTTTATGACCTGCCTTTTTCTCTCCCTTTAACCTAATTATTGGAGTGCGATCTGAGTTACGCGCTCACCACTGTTTTGACAAAAAGTGGTGTTTTAACTTAGACTTGTCTAGTAAGTGCTAAGGGAGGTGTAAATATTTTTCTGATTGTGTTGGAACTTGCTTTTGATTAATAGTGCTAGTGTATTTCCTAAAGTGTGTGTTAAATAAATAATTATATAATTTTGATACAAAGCTCTGGTCAGTGTTTGCTTGTTCTACTGTGTTTTTAGCCCTATTGTGTATCCTCTGTATACTGCCTAACTCTTCTTGAGAGAAGTCTGACTGCTCAGCCACAGCTACCAGGTAAATCTGGGTGGTACAGACTGCTACCAATTGGGTTTACTGCTTACTCCTGTAGTCTTAATCTTTTTGGATTGCTGCACTCTGCTTCAACTTCCAGTGCTATTCGAACAACACCCAGCTTGTTTTCAGGTTCCCCTTTGCCATGTTCGTGTTTGCAGCACAAAGTACACCGCAGAGAGTAAAATTGACTGCGAGCACAGCAGCAGTTACACAGCTTTTTCACCTTTTAAAAATCTCAACTTTGTTTTCCACTCGCCCTCCCTCGCATGGACCAAGCCGCTGCTCCTCTCGCAAGTTTGGTGCAAATCCTTGCTGTGGACAAAACTACACAAAACTTTGCTAAATCATTTGGAGGTGGCCATATACTTTTCTTGCAAAGTATGGTGAAGATTCCGATTGGTTGAACAACTTAACCATAAGTACAGGACGGCTACCGCAGGCCCTGTAATGGAGAGAAAGATATTTCTTCCTATTTAAAACACATTACAAATATAAAATTAGAATGCACACATCTGCTTGCATCATAAATAACTGTTTATGATTTAGAGAAAATGTCCACCGATATGGTTTTCATAGCAATTGTTTGACATGAAATGTTTGTAAGTATTTTTTTTAAGTCAAATGGAATATCTATTTATTTGCATTGAAGTCATTGAACCTGTGGAGGGGCGCATTAACGGTTGGGTAATGCCCCCAAGGCAATATAGTTATGCCCCCCTCCAAGTGTAATATTGCCATTAGCACTCCAGAATGTTGTACTGGGGTACTAAGTAATTTCTTTCGAGTAGAGAAACAGTGTGTAAATCGTTTCTCGACTCAAGAAAAAAAAGTAAAAGAAATGGCTGCCATGGATCAGGGAGAAGGGACTATACACATTGTCGCTTTCCATGGCAGCTAATCGCACGGCGGGGATGCACCAGCAGTTCTGTTCCCGGGGCCAGCGAGGGATAGAGCAGACACATGTAGCATGCCTACAAGGCTTACGCAGCCTCTGCAATGACGAGGATGTTTAAGAGGTGTGACACATATCACTAGCTGTACACGAGAAGGTACGCAGATGGAAGTTCATCTTTTGCTGATACTCATTTGTGGGTGCCATGCAAGCCATTGCCTTAATGCGTACTACATTTTTCTTCTCTGCTCATACGAGTAGTTTTTTATTTTCATTGTGATGCTTTTTGAGTATCGAATACACATTTTTGGGTTTTCAGGTACCTGTGCGTATCACACACCACTTATTTCTTTTTCGGCAGCTTTCTGAGTATCGTGTCTGCATTTTTTTGGTGTTGGGGTGCCTGTGTGTATCGTGTACCACTTATTTCTTTTGCAGAAGCTTTCTGAGTATCCCATATGCCCTTGTCTGGTTTTGGGGTGCCTCTGTGTATCGCCTACTGCTTATTTCTTTTTCAAAAGCTTTCTGAGTATCGAGTATTAGTTTTTGGGGGTTTTGGGGTGCCATCTTCATATCGCATACCACTTGTTTTGGTTTTAGGGTGCCTTGGAGCCTTGCAGGACCACTCATCTGCGTAGTCCATTCTGGGAGGTCTAGGCCTTTTTTATTGATGTGAGATATTTTTGTGGGTGTTTTACATTTTACCTGCACCATGAGTGGGAAGAGTGCAAAAGGGAAAAAGAGAAGATGGGGATGTGGTGGGGACACATGATCTTCATCCCCAACAGGAGGGCATGATGAGACTCTGCTCACAGGTTACCCGGTACCTGGATGTTGACATGGTGGGAGGCCTACAGGTGGCCCAGCACCAGCAAAGGTCAACAGGGTCAGAGCAGGAAGAGGCATTGTGTGAGGTGGCAGTGCTCTTTATATGACACTGTCATGTAAAGCGTCAGTCAATGACTGTCAGTCACTCAATAGTAGACAATCATTGACTGACACTTTACATGACAGCGTCATGTAAAGGGCGCTGCCAGCTCACACCATGTAAAGTGACACTGCCTATTCCTGAATTGTGCCGGGGCGAACAACGGGGGAGTCACGCCACAGAGAAATCTTACACAGGGTGCTGGTAGACCTGGGGCCAGCACTGATGTGACACATCAGACAGAAACATGTGTGCCAATGCATATAGGAGCAGCACACGGATGCATTGACAAACAGGGTGGTGACTTGGGCAGCGCACTAATCATTGCTGCACACATACTACGGTCTGTCCCGTGACACAATGGACCCTGTTGTACTATTCATGTTGCAAAGTCACATTGAGGAGCCATCTGACAGTGGTTGGCATGTTGAAACAATGCAGAGTAAATTGATGGAGATGGGATGAGTTAGTTGATGTTCCAAAGTAGCAACTAGAGCACTTTGGCAAGGATATCACAGTTAACCTTCTCAGACACGCGCCATGTGTAGCCATTAAGTGATATTCATGAAATGTTTTTGTGCGTGAAATATCAAAACATGAAAATGAAGTATATTGTTCAGAGCTTTGTCTATGTGGCATGTTCATTTTCATCTAAGAATGTATAACTGATGCTTTGTGCTAGCCTTCAAAATGGAAATTACCCATGTTTAGTACTTATCCCTGGGTTTTATAAACCAAAAGCTTGTTAAATGAGTCATCAACATGAATTGTCCCCACTTTAAAGGCTCCATCTTGACTTAGCGCATGAGCTGGATGTTGGGGGTTAAGGGATGGTGCAGGCCAGATGGTATGTGCCTGAAGAGCATCTCAGTGGCTGCGTTCTCAATATGCACTCTTTTATTTGATATATAGGAATGCATAATGTTTTGCCTGTGGTGTACTCAGAGTGAGCTGCCTGTCTAAACCATCCTGTGGCCACCCCTGTGTGCCTTGAGCTCTGTTCCCTGGGAAGTTGCCACCTCCTCCTGGACCAGGAAACATTGCTGCATGAATGTGTGGCAATGTCACAGCCAGCCAGTCAGATAGCACAGCGAGCACAGTGCTCCCTTTGACATCCGTGCAAAGCCTGCCGTCGTAGGTTTGAATCCCGGCTGGGCCAAACTCAGCCTTTCATCCTACCGAGGTCAATAAATGAGCACCACACACGGTGGGTAATAATAAGCAGCGCTCAGATACCTGAGGGTTCGTAGCAATATATAAATGTTAATTATTATTAAGTATTATTATTATTAATGGCATGCAACACACATGTGAATATACACATTTACAATGTCTTGCACGTGTATCGTCTATTGGGTGTGACAATCATGAATCACACAGTATCACAGAATTGTGAGCATGTTTTCACAGTCACCCATTACCTGGCCCTGGTGGCCGCTGAACATGAATGAGTAGCAATGTCTGTGCATGGGTACATGAGGCTGTCTCCCTGACGGGACGAGATGTGAATGGCCAATATTTGTCTCTGTGTTGTGCACTTCACATATGGAGTGTCATTGGAGTAGTGGCCATGCAAGCATGTCTTTGTCAGTTACATGTTGCAGTCTCCTCACACATGTTTTCAAGGCATGTGACTGTGACCAGCCACATATCTTGGACGCGGGGTGGAGGCAATGTTGCAATGGTGGTTGGGGATATCATGGCAACACTTATGCCTGCATGGCATTTTGGATCATCAGATGTGCAGGTCACACTTCCACATGTTGCAACAAGAAAATGTCTTAGTTGGGTGTGGGATCACTGATGATGCACAGACCTCCATCCTTCCACTGGTGGGTACACTGCCCATCATATCCGGGTGTATGTTTGTACACTCGCACCCACAGACCATGCCAGGATGCACATCCTGATATGCCCAGCCAAGACTGTGCATGTTCGCAAATGCCATTCATCTGTAATATACAGCTCACAGTGTGTCCAGTCACAGTGTAAAATGTATGTGTGTCCAGCCATTTTGTGTCTGTATGCATTTACATGCATATATGCATGTTCTGCAAGGTACACATGCCTCAAAATGTTGTCTGTCTCTGTGCAGGTGATGATGCAGAGGATGTAGAGGTGGAGGAGGAAGAGGAGCCAGTCATACCACAGACCAACAGTGGAGCCCGGGGTATTGAATGCCATGAGAATCCACACTTGCTGCAGACACTCCTCAGTTGGGTTTCCGGCTCTCCAGACTCTTCATACTCTTCAAGTGAAGATTCTGAACTAGATGTCGAGGACACAGTGAGGCACATGGAGGGTGCCTCAATGGGCAGTCCGGATGAGGCTCTTGAGTCTGAGGAGGTGAGCCAGGAGTCACGGGTCCTGTCAGTGGTAAGCTTATCGCCCGCAGTGGTTACAGCTGCAAGTTCGCCTTCACCTGTGTTGGGATCAGGTTCAGGGACTGATGTCCAACAGAGGGTTGCAGACCTGCAGTCAAGGACAGGGGTCACACTGCAATGGGCCTGGTACCTGGCATCCCACCGCCATCTGCCCCACACACATGGTTAATATGTGTATGCCAGAGAGTCTGAATGGAGAATCAGATGTTGAGTGTGACCATTCAGCATGGCAAGGTAATGCATGAGATTGCCGGGTACATTCACAACCTGGCTGAGAACATCTCCTCAACAGCTGCCTGGGATGCATTAATCTGGCATCTCAGAAACATCAGCAGTGACTGTTGACAAAACTGTTGAAGACACTGCATGCTGAGATGCGGTCCTTAAGGCCCTCCCACAAACTGGGCGTGGAGGCCAACCTCAAGGGTCGACGCACTGATCTTCATTCTCTGCATGACTCCCTGCATCAAGATGTAGTGCAACAGAGAATCCCTGAAGCAGGAGATGTTGGCATCTAGAGACTCCAATCTCTGTGAGATGGAATGCTTGGGGACTTCACTGCATTAGGAACTTTCTGCTACAAGGTCCCAGCTTCTTGAGGCGATGTCTACCTTGAGGCAGACGCTATAATAGCAAATTGATGTGTCACGAGTGAATGCACATGTGGACTCTGTGACCACTCGGGAGGAAGTTCATTGAGACCTCTTTGCCATTGGGATGTTAGTGCAAGACCAGGCTTTGGAGATAACAAGGGGGGTCCTGGGAGACTCTCTGCCAGACATGAGTCCTGGTTAAAAGAGATTTACCCAGAGTCTTTAGCTCACTATCTTTCACAGAGAAGAAATATCCCAAAAAAATCAGCCTATGTCCTGCCCTGGGGCACTACCGAAATGCTAGGCAATTTTCCTCTGAACAAGAGGACCATCAGCAACCCCAGACACGTCTTTCCGTCTGGTGGAACCTCATCAGTAGGGTATAGCTGTGCCTCTCTAAGAATAGTGAGCAAGGGGTCCACGTCTGGATTCCCCTAGTAACCTAAAGACTCTGGGTAAGGCTTTTGTAACCAGGACTCATGTCTGGCAGGGTGTCTCCCAGGACCCCCCTTGTTATCTGCATATTTCAAGTAACTTTGGGTCTCACCATAAGTTACTAGGGGAAACCAGACGTGGACCCCTTGCTGACTATTTTTAGAGAGGCACAGATACACCCACTGATATGACAGGACAAAGACTGATATGTTTAGGATATTTCTCCTCTGTGAAAGATAGTGAGCTAAAGGCTCTGGGTAAGGCTCTTGTAACCAGGACTCATGTCTGGCAGAGAGTCTCCCAGGACTCCCCTTGTTATTTGCAGGTGTTGGCACTGCGTGGACAGCATGCACCTCCGCCCCCGCCACCAACTGAGGATCCACCACAGGATGGCAGCCCCAGTCCACTCTAGCCACCTCTTCCATTTGTTCCCTGATGTCCATTAGCCCATGGAGGAGATTTTCTTTTTTTTTTGCATTTGCTGTTGACTTTTTTCTATGCACTCATGTGGTCATGGACACACACCCTCCCCCTAACACCCTGCAGGGAGGGCATTTAAGTTTGCCCCTGTCCAAGATGGCCAAGATTTTTTTTTTACAACCCTCTGGGTTGACACATTGAATTATTTTTTTCACCCCTATCTGAGATGGGTGCATTTTAGGGGTTTTTTTTCACCCCTGTCCGGGATGTACGCATTTTAGTTTTTTTCAACCCTATCTGGAATGGACACATTTGAGTTTTTTTCACCCCTGTCCAGGATGGACAAACTTTGAATTGTTTATTTAAACCTTGACAGATGTGTCATTGCCCTCTCGAGGACTTTAAGGGTAAAGGACTGGACATGCAGCCATGCACTGTGGTGTCAACTGGCAGGGTTCCCTTGACTGCAACAGGATCACACATACAGGTGCAAATCACACTAAACATTGATGTTCATATGTCCGTCTGCAGGAATTTCACATATAGCTGGTGAACTCCAATGCCCAATGTTGTTGCAGGGATCCTGACTCACCCAGTCTTTGACACATTCAGCAACAGCATCCTCATCCTGAGATTCTACTCTCTGGGCATCATGGACTGCATTCTGGGCCTCATTACGATAAGTTACCGCATGGGTCGTACCTTTACCGCCATGGCGTAAACTATGTTTACGCCATGGTGGTTGGTAGATTTACCGCCCCATTCCAAGGTGAGTGGGGCGGTAAATCCCCATTTCCCATTTACCCTTCCCCATTCCCATTTTTGCCCCATAGGGCATAATGGGAGTGGGGAAGGAGATAATTACGCCACCGTAAATTACGGTGCCGTAATTATCTCCAAGGTCCCTTAGCGCCATGGATTTTAACGCCTGCAAAAACCAGGCGTTAAACTCACCATGGCGCTAAGGGACCTTGTAATCAGGCGTTAAGGGTCGGCGCCGTTTACGGCGCCGTAAACCCCTTAACGCCTGAGTTGGAATGAGACCCTCTGTTTGATAACCTCTAAACCTCACTGGCCGTTCTCAAGTTTTTGTCCTACCAGCCTTCTCCTCTCCCCCCATGTCTCCTATGGAGTCCTGCAGGTGTACTCCCTATCCACCCTACTCTTCAACCTGTGTGTGAGAGCACTCCCCCCACACTAATCCACTCACATCACCTATCCTCCTATAACTACATGTATTACACATACATCCATTCACAGATCACGAAGACAATGGCTGCTCCCCATTGTGATTTTTTTCTCCAGACACGCAGATTTCCAAACACTGCCTGACAGCTAGCCACCTCCTCATGAATACTGTTTGGGAGCAGATTCATGTTTGAAGTGGCACTGCACTCTTCCGCCAAACGCCCCATGGCTGTGCTCCTTATTCCACACTCCCACGGCATCTAGCACATTGAATTAACTGTGATGAACCATGGACCAATACTGAAAACTCTGTCACTACATGGACACTGCTCAAAGATCCTGCCATCTACACCTCAACATTCTTTAATGATTGTTCCCTTGGCCATCCTACCCTCACAGAGCCACAAAAATCTTGTACATTATCATCTCCTACCTATATTGCTCTTATTCCATTTATGTATACAGCACTGCCTAGCATCGCAGTTAGTTACAACAGATCCTTGACAATGCAGCTTGCCTCATCCTTGCATTCAGCCCCAGGGAACATATGACTCGGTGTGCTCCACTGGCTTCCCATTGCTGATGCACCAAATTCATGGGCATGTTCATCACCAACTGGGCCATCCATGAGATTTGCCTTGACTTTGTCCAACACTGGCTCACAGCCTGACAACAACAAATAACACACATTGGGCTCTGCACTACTCCTTGTGATCCCTTCCCCCAATTCAACTTCAATTTGACATGCCTCTTTCTCCGTCAAGTCTCCCACATTCTGATATTCCCTCCCACTCAGCATAGGCCAAGTGGTGGGACACCTTTAATTCTGTGAGGCACAAGGAACCTGCCTCTTTGCTTCGCCAAGCAGGACATAGGCAACACCCCATGCAATGTCCCAGCCAAGATTGCCCTGCTGGGGTCACACTGCCGGCCGATGGGAATGTTGCACTGCATGTCATGGATTTGTTGGTTTTTGGGAGTCCAACCTGTTGGGCCAGCAGGGTGCCTGGCCAAGGGGTATACATCAGCTCACTTGCACACAGATGCCAGGGAGTCCTGGCAGTATGTCTCCCTGCACTCCACAGGACCAGTTTAGTGCACTTGGACCATCGAGGTTTGTACTGGTTTGCATATGCGGATCCCGGACAGCCTTTACCTGTTAACACCATACCAGTCTTTTGTTGTTTAGTGTTGCTTTTTTTGTTTGGTCTCTTATCTTCAATATATTGCATAACTTTTGATTCCATAACTTCTTGATTACATCCAGCACTGTGAGTGAATACACTGTATGTGTCTGTACACTGTGGGCACACGTATGTGGAACATCATTTCCTCCCCACAGCATCTGTTCATCGCTTGTCCCTGCACTTTTTTGTGCCACACCATATAATCCCTGCCCCTTTCCTGGGAACGGCTCATCCAGTGTGTATGATCTGTTTGAGGATGATACAACAGCTGGGGAGTCCTGACCTGTACATGAACTGTGGTGTCCAACAGGGGAGGTAGGTGGTCAGTGTGGAGTCTACACTGAGGGAGGCACAGCCTTATTTGTGTGGATATTTTTGGACATGGGTCTCCTTCTGGGTTGCATGCCAAGGTGTGTTGACCATGTTGTTTTGGTGATGAGAGGCTGAGGGGTCCCGTTTGGCAGGTAGCTTTTGTTTCCCAGTCTGCCCTACACCCGTTCCCCCTATTTTCATTCTTCATCCCCAACCTGTGCTATTTTTACATCAGAGTCCCTCCTTGGCTCTCTGCCCCAGCTTCCTTCTTTTCCTATCCTTCTGCCTCTGTCCTCCTCTCTGCCCCCTCTCTCAGTACTCATATCCCCACCAGATTAACTCCTACTTGCTCCCCAAACCCACTCTCTCTCCTCTCCCTGTCTCTCTCTCTGCTCCGCAGCTGTGCAGTATTCACTCTGTCTCCTCTCACCCTTTTGCCCTCTTTCATCCTTCCCATCAGTTCCCCCACTTGTACTTCCACTGCCCAGACCTTCCGATCCTCCCTTGGTGTCCCTTTCCCTCCCCTGCATCCAAGGGTAAGCAAAAGGCACTGGGGAAACCTGACGGGTGTGCCTGTAGTATATGCCTGCAATCGATGGCCCAGCTTGTGCCTGCATGCCAGGGCAGACAAACCCCTGTGTCCAGAGTGCATAACGTGCACTGGTGGTAATTTGTTTGCTTCACTTCCAGTGATTACTCTGTCAATGAGTTCAGATTTTGTTGGATTCATTGGTGCTCACACTCTTCGATGTGTCCTTCTGGTTGTTCCCGTGTTCCATACGGCACACCTGTGATTTCTGGTGAAATGGTGTGGATGTGAGCCAAGTGTCTACCGTGTGCATGTAAGTTCAAGGCACTCAGAGGGACACAGAGTGTGGTGTCATTGGTGGCATGGATGCTGTCACTGTGTGGGGTGTTTTAGATTGCGTTGCCCTGAGCTGAGCAGGTCTGGCTCCATAGGTGCAGTGGTGACATGGTAATGGGAGGCTGGCGAGTCATCGCTTGCAGTTGTTGCATGGTACTCAGGGGGGCAGGAAGTGGAGGTGTTGTGGGTGGGGTTGCTGTCACCTTGTGGGGTGTTTTTAATTGCAGTGGCCCGAGGTGAGCAGGTGCAGCTGCATGGGTGCCAGGAAGACAAGGTGATGGGAGGATGGCAATTCATTGCTTGCAGTAGTTTCATGTCACTCAGGGGGGCTGGAATGGAGGTGCTGTGGGTGAGTGTGATGCTGGAAATGCATTGGAGGGATAGGACCTCCCTGTCCTTGTCCTGTATTCCTATTTCATGTATGTTCTCTATTGTTTTCTGCCCAGAGGTCCATGTGGGACTCCTGACAGTGCAGCTCTTCCTCTTTTTGGTTTGATGTACAGACCATTGGGATACCCTTATGGCACCCATGGGTGGGGGTACAACCCTGTGCTCCTACTGTATGTTTTTGGGCACCTGTGTGTGGCCCACAGAGCAGGGTATGGGCTGGTGGCAGCTCCATGCTGAATTTGACTGGTGATCTGAGTATCCTACATTTTGGCATACCCAGGCCCTGCTATTGGAATCTGTTGATTCCCGATAGGAAACAAGATGGCCCCTGTGGCCTCTTGCTTTCTATTGCCAGTTACCTTGTTTTTCCCAAAGTCCGGGGAAGCCCTGACTCTGTCGCTTCCACCTGACTGGCTGTTGGATGGAAGCTCCATAAAATGTATTTTGGGGAAGTCCAGGCCAGACTGACTGGAGCCTTCCCAGTGACTGTATGTTGTGGGTACACCCTCTGGGTGGGACCTGGGTGAATGGAGTGTGTGACCAATATACACTTCATGTTATGGGTGTTTGGTTTCTGGTTTGTAATACAATGAATGAGACAGCCCTGCCCGAAACTGGTAAGAATGCAGTGTGGAGTGCTGAATGGCTGGGTACTTGTTCCAATACACAATCCTTGTTATGAGTGTCTGGAGGGAGGAGAATAGCCTGAATGCACTGTGAGCCTGATTGGCAGCCTGACTGCATGAATGCCCTTCTGAGTGATTGGTTGCCTGGGTGTGACCCAGCAGAATGAATGAGAGACAGGACAGTATATCTGGGGACCTCTCACTGTTAGAATTAGTTCAGAAGCTGTAGTTGATTCTTGATGCTTATGTTTAAAGCCCAGCTGGAAGAAGAAGACTTGCTGCTTCATTTGCTTTGACCCAATCTGAAAGCTGACAAGTTTATCGAGTTCTGATCCGAGAGAGATAGTGGTTAGGAGACCTCTTCCTGAGCTAGGAGGGACCATCGAGCACCGCTAGCCTTCGCCAAAACTCCCTGGAAGTGAGACCCTCGACAGGCTGCCGAACGGAGATGGGGACCGCCAAGTAAAACGAAGAGAAGCACTGGACATTCCTTCCACCATCGTCGACCGGGGTTCGCAGGTTTGCTATAACCGCTGGAGGCCTGTCGAAGCTGTATTGCCCAGAAGCAGGGACCAGTTGACGCTGTGCCGTCGATGACCAGAGCCGCAAAGCTCCACCTGATTAAGACACTTTGACTCCAGGGACGCTCTCGCCTGCACCGTCGACCGCTTTGTCCCGCCCGAGAAAGTTGAGGCTGCCGACTCGCCGAGGAACATCGCTGGTGGGTGTCCCGCCACCCAAAGACCGCAGACACGCCAGACGACTCGACGCCCTTGCTAGGCCAAAGTTCTTCATAGACTCTTCTGCAGCAACAAACTCTCATCCTCGAGGTGCACTGCACGCCTCGTCTTCAAAGGATGTCCACGATCGATCGTCGACGAAAACCACCAGGACCGAAGCTGCTGCCTCAATGCCGTTGTTCACCATTTATTCGAGGGATCTTGACGATCCGTGGCTCCTGCCTTAAAGGGAGCCGCTCAAGAAGGATGTGTCGATGACCCGACATCGAACTCTGCTATTCCAGGTACATTGGGGTGGTAGAACTATTTAGAAGGAAATAAGACTCATATTGAACAATAAATGGACTGGGCTTGTATTTTATCTTTATTTACAGGTTGCCCGGGTGGGGGGATCCTCATTCAGAACTGTGTCTAGGTAAACGGGGCCAGTATTCTGCCTATTGTTTAACCAACCTGCTTTCCTCCTATGTCTATTGTTGGTTCCCTTTATTAACTGCTTTGTATGACATTTGAACTGAGTACATCTAACGCATTTTAATGGAAGTTAAAAGTAATTGTGGTATCACATAGAGAATGTATATTTGTATTATTTTAGATTTTCTTGAGCACAAAGTGTGTTATTGTGATTGTGTACATAACTTGAGCCTATTTATATAAAGAACTGTGTTTTCACCTCTAGCAATATATCTGAGGCAGCAATATGACACCATAGGCATCGAGGTGAAAGGGGAGCGGCATCTGATCACCCTATATGCAGATGACATGCTGCTGTACTTGCGATTCCTGGAAGAAAATCTCCAGTACATCCTAGAAGTGCTGGAGAGATAGGCTGTGCTGTGCGGTATAGCAGTGAACCCCCAGAAGTCCAGCATGTTCCCATTAGCGGGGTACATGGGGATTCCAGCGGAGCGGCTACCTGCATTGCAAGTGCCGTGGGCGGTTAGCACATTTTGGTACCTGGGGATAGATATATACCACACCGTGGAGGAAGAGCATAGGTGCAATACAGAAGTAGCCACTAAAACTAAAAAAATTGAGAAGTGCATGCAATTTTGGGCTAAGCTGCCCTTGGCGATGATGGGGCGGGGAGCAATGCTAAAGATGATGGTCCTAACAAGGCTCCTACACTACTTTGGGAACATACCGTACCTGATTCCTAAGAAGTTCTTCACCAAATTGAATAGCATGTGTAGGGACTTTTTGTGGCATGGCACTCGAAATAGAGTGGCGTTATGAAAACTACAGAACTTCCATGACAAAAGAGGGATAAAGCTGCCCAACTATGATGCGTACTATGTAGCAAGCCAGTTACAGTATGTTGCCAAATGGCTCTCTGACGAAGAGACCTCGGAATTTAGGCTCTTTGGGCGTGATTGTGCACCTTTTTATCTCAAAGAGATGATGTGGGTAACCAGGGTGGAAATGGTGGGGCGCCCTAAAATGATGCTACTAGGGTGGAAGGTGTGGCGCAGGGCATGCCAAATGATGGAGAACCCGTCCCTATGCTCACTGCAGATACCACTGGTTGCATTGACGGGGGCAGACGCGCAGCTACGAATGATACTCAGGAACCACTGGGAACTGGCTGGGGTGGCAACAATGGTTGATATTTGGCGGGAGGGCTCTAGTATTACTTTTGAGGGGCTGCGGGAAAAAACTGGGTTGCACGAGGGTCAGTATATTACGTATCATAGAGTGGTACAGAGGATTAAGAGAACATGGCCTGAAACTGTGTTGGAGGAAGAATCAGATGCCACCATAGACGTGATATATGACAGCTGAGGGGGGTCATGAGATTTCCAGAATGTATGAAATGCTGATGTCTAAAGTGGGGAAGGAGGTCACACAGTTGAGACTAGACTGGGAAATGGTGGTTGGAGCCCCGATGGGAGACGGGATGTGGGAACGGGTGCAGGGGTATCATAAGAAGGTGTCTAGAAATGCGAGGCTGAAACAGATTCAGCTGTACATAACGCATAGGGCATATATGACACCTTGGTTGGAGGATATCGAGGTTTGAAAATGCAGGATGGCAGGCATGCCCCAAGTGTGATGAGGAGAACCCAGGCATGGTGCATATGTTCTGGACATGCCCGATCAGTGCATTTCTGGAGGGGAGTGAAAGGGAAACTGGAAGAAAAAGGGGTCAAGATTGTAGTGGATACAGTGTGGGCCTGTCTGCTGGGGTAAGCTGAGGGATCTGGTTTATGTGCTCGCAAAGAGGAGGATTGCCATGGGATGGAAGTCATGCCATGTGCCAAAGGTAGAGGTGTGGTGGAGAGATTTGCAAAAATGGGCGGAAGCCGAAACCATGGCATGGCAAGAAGCGAGTAGCACAGGGGGGGGGGGTAGACTGAGTCCCTGATGGCCTGGAAATCACTGATAGCCGAACTGTTTGGGTCATTAGATGACCCGGCAGAGCCTGTAGAGGAAGAGACCGAACTACAGGATGCGGAAACTGAAGGTTTAATGCAATAGACTCGTAGAGGGGGTTGGGATAAGGGAATTAGTGGTTAGAAGTTAAGAAAGTGTAATGAAACTGTTGGAACATGCACTGTTTGTTTGGTTTGTATTGTTTGGTTGTTTTTATAATTCAATAAAATGATTTTTTTTTTTAAAACGGTGTTTTCACTGACATAGTGTGTGGACATTCCTTTGTTGGCACTTGGGAACTACACTGTACTTAAGAAGTAGCCTGCATCACCTCCTGAGAGCTTAAGCCTTGATTGCCCGACCATAGCTACAGAATAGACAATCTTGGCTGGGGTGCTCTGGACTTTCACTCTGCCATATAGAGAGCAGGAGTAAAGATACCCCCTCCAGTCTTTACAGTGGGAATGCTGTCACTGCGTGTGGTGTTTTTCATTGGAGTGGTCTGATGGAGCAGGTCCAGCTGCATGGGTGGCTGGAAGACATGGTGATGGGAGGCTGGCAACTCATTGCTTGCAGTTGTTTCTTGGCACTCAGTGGGCAGGAAGTGGACATGTTGCGGATAGGGTTGCTGTCACTGTGTGGGGTGTTTTCATTACACTGAGGTGAGCGGGTTTAGGTGCAGTGGGTGCTCGGGAGCATTGGCGATAGGAAACTGGCAATTTATTGCTTGCCGTTGTTTCATGACACTCAGGGGGCAGAAAGTGGAGGTGTTGTGGGCGGGGAGGCTGTCACAAGTGAAGTGATGCAGTGCAGTACCGGGCGTAGAAACCAGGATTGCTGCGCCTGCTATATGCCCCCAGCAATGGCAGAGGTGTGCCGGAAAGAGCCTGTGCTAGGAAATGCTGGGCTGTTAGCACCTTCTCCAGGGGTGTGAAGACATGGGAGCAGATGGTGAGTGATGCAAGGTATTCCTCTCACGCCTTGACCACATCTAGGATGACAGGGGGAGGGAATCTGTACCTTGCATACACCTCATCATCTGGCATGCCAAAGATTGTTGGAGGTGGGTGGAAAGTCCTGTCCCATATCATCCTAGTCCTCCTTCAATGGACATGTACGATTGGGACACTAAAGCAGGATTCATCCTGGTAGGGTGATGTTTGAATGGTTTACATTGTGTGCTGTATATACCTTTGGGCGTTGTACGTTGCGTCTCATATCATGTGGCGTTATGATCGCAAGGTTTGCTTGTGCTTTTCCCGACATGAAGTTGTGCTTAGTAACCCATGAATTCGGTTAGGTTTGTGCTTGACCGGGCGTATAATTTTTTTCCATTGGTGTGTCACTTAACACTCTCATGTTATTCTTCGTTCTCCCTCATATTTCAGTGAAAATTGGGAATATGCGTTTTCTGCCCCCTATTCGTTTCTTTGCGGAGGCCCTTCCCACTCTTTACACAGTGTGTCACACAAAGCACTCAGCACCACGCAAGTCCGATCCATAATTTTGTGCGCTTAATACTGGCATATGGTTTCTAAGCGCGGGATCGAGATTCGAACGAGTGTGGCACTGCAGATGCCCCTGAGCTATCCTTCCTCCCCACTGAAATACTCACAAGGTTTATTTTTTGTGATATTAGGCATTTTAACATCTCAGCAGACACTGTATGAGCATTGATGTTACGATACCGCCGACCTTGGTGATTTTTTTTTTCAAACTTCAAAATTGAGTATGCACACGTTTGTTTGTTTGTTTTGTTTGTTTATTTATTTATTTATTGTGCGCGCCGGACTTATTTATTTATTTATTGTGCGCGCCGGACCCTGGGGTAGCAGGGCGCATGAGACAAGGAGATTTACTGCTTAGTTACAGAGGTTACAGGTTACAGGTTGCACGTGTCCACAAATAAGGTTTCACACTACTTCGAGAGTAAACCTAATGGCATACCAATAATGGAAGCGGCTTCCGTTTTGTATTTGACATGTTTATACAATTGTTTAACATTATTGGTCATTGTAAGTAGGAAAACTGAAACGATGAATACAGATGTATGCATTATTGTCTGGAAGTACATGAAGAAATAGTTTACACTGTTCAACGCTATTTTGTGTTCTATTAAAGTAGCTGCCGAGCCACACAAGGAATTAGAAAAGGGTGTACAGTGACTCCTTAAAATAGAAACTCTATTGGAAGATGGCATTGTGGTTGACCCAGTAGCAATATTTACTCTGTTGTTGTTCCACAACAATATTTATAATGAGGGGGTGCTAATCGTAAGAAAGTTTGAATAACGGTCATATTTAATTTTTTTAAAGTTCAAAGTGATAGTTATAGTCATAATATAGAAAACGATGTGACAATTGTCGATTATGGCATAATGCTGAAATGATTCTCTATTGATACTTAGGTATCTGAACCTATGTGTGTATAGCACAGGAACTATTTTTCGTCACCATAGTTTTGGGACAATGATCCTGCTGCTGTTTGCCCCTTCGCTGTTCCGAAATTGCAAACCAGTGCGCAACTACACGATGCCAGCCACACATTATTCGATGAACTGGTACACCGTGTGCTTCTGAAGAAGTGCCGGCGACTAGCATGTGAATGTGAACGTCCGTGTGATGTGGATGTGTCAGTCAATGGAACATTGACATTACGATGGAGCTATGTTGATTTGCTGTTTGCCTAAAAACGAAGGCTTTTATAAATATTCAAGTTGACAATCATGAAGTTATATAGAACATTGTTATCATTTGGAAACTTATATGGCCTGATTCATAAAAGCGTTTTTACAAGGACGCAATCCCATTGAACATGGTTTGTAACTCAGGCCTATAGTCTGATATAACATACTCTGTTATCCCTTGGATGAATTTTAATAGCCAAACTTTTAATGGGTGCAAATTCTGCTCTTTCCACAGTGAAAGCCATGCGCAGTTGAAATGGCTGCAACCGCTGTATATGCTTATTTGCAGTTTAATAATACCCCAGCCGATATTCTAAAGTCTCAAATACTATGAAGTGCTTTTTGTGAGAAGTCAATAAACAACATAATTGTGTGTATGCATGAAATGAGAGCGTGTCTTCTGTGTTGTGCGTGCACAACCATATTTAGTAGTTGCTTACCTTTGACTACATCATGCAGTATTGTCATGGCAAGGGTTGTTGCACATCGTTTGCAGCTATTGATGTCACATAGAGGGGTGGAGCATAAGATTCATTGCTACCAGGGCACTACTTAGTGTGAACGGGTGATTAGTTTATCGCACAATGATTGTTTGGAATGCGCACTTTTCCCAGATATTAGTGTCACGAAATGTGCGTAAAAATGCTTTGAAATAAAAAAATGTAATAAATAGAGATATGCTACAAAATCAATGTACTTGCAAGTGGTCAATATTAAAACCCGAGTGTACCATTCCTTGGGCTGCAAAGTTGTTCTTATCTTGTTTTTGGTGGAGGATTTGTGAAGGTAAGGGCGGCCCATCCCAGAAGCCACCTTGGTACCAAAGAGCACAGAACCAAGGTATCCTGGGGGACAATAGGTTCCTAGGAAAAATAATTCAGAAGGCAAAAAACCTGAAAACGCAAGGTGGTAACACATTGTTTCGAGAGCGCTGACAGATGACAAGTTGCACTGTAAACAGACCAGTGGTCTGGAGTAGAAGAAGCTGGAATTGTACTAGATGCAGGAATAACAGGCAAGGAGGAACAGATAATGAGGCAGTGCAAAGTAGGAAGTGGCAGCAGGTCAAGAGTAGGATGATAGGAGGTATTGGCAGAAGCAAAGGGCAACCAGCAGAAGGAAGGCAAGAAGGGGAACAAGCAGGAACGTGATAAACAAAAGTAGGGGCATCAGCAAGATAAACTGGACCTCTCCTCGCTCAACAGGAAGCAGAAGATATGTGACACATGGACTGTTTGATGAACAACACTTAAATGCGGCTGTGAGTCGAGGAGGGCACTGTGACAAGGTGCACCGCCATCTTGATGTGTATTCCATTGGAGCCACTATGTGGTAGGCGGGAGGCGTGGCAAGTTCCTAGAGGCACAGAGGAGGTGTACCAATGCCGGTGGGAGAATGACAGGATGGATAAGACTAATTATATCAAATTTGGGTTCAGGAACGTTATGTGCATCACTGAAACGAGTTTCATTTTGAGATCAGTAATTGATAGGGAATCAAGGGCAGTGGTTGTTGGCGCCCAGAGCTGCCCAGAGGACCACTGTTGCAACCCTGATGATTTGTCATGCCCCCTCTCCAAACCCAGCTGACTTCCCAGACAGGGGCGAAGCCCGACAGGGAACAAGGGTGGCGGGTGTTGGCATCCCGCAGGGTGTTAGTGTGCCACAGGGTTGAGCGCTATTAACCCTGCTCTATCTGAAAGCCTGGACGTAGGATGCAAAGTCTGCCACTGAGCCACGGAGCTTCAACGCGGGGGTGTGCTTGCTGCCCTGTCCTTCAAGAAGGTAATTGCCTTGTGGCAATAGCACAGGGTGTCTCATAGAATGGAGAATTGTTGACTTGCTGATTCGCTATTGACTTGCTATACTGTAGAAACCTTGACTAAAGCACCGCCAGTACCCCGCCAGGACCCAGTCCTACCGTGACCCCTTAAGGATAATGATCTGTGTGACTGTGGTAGGGAGCTGGCTGCTCGGCTAACTGGGAGGCAGTCATTTAGTCTGTTGTCACTCTTTTGCAATTCTATGATGCCTACCATTCTGGAGCCCTCTGGCCAAGGAAACAGGGAGACACATGTATCTACTCCACTACTGTTTTAATTGCCCGAGATTGGCCCGGGTCCAGAAGTAGGCTCAAAACAGAAATTAAGGACACTGAAGAGGACTAAACAAATAGCAACTACAGCTGCTTTGCCCTCCACATGCACTTTAGGTACCTCGAATATCACCAAAGCCTCAAAAACCTTTGGAAACGCTCACATACTGATTAGCAAAAACCTAAAGTTCTTGGGAGGCCTTGGGGTGGGGGGGTTTCAAATCATCTGGCCTGACAACGGCTGCTCCAGTTCCCAAGCCCCAATTGTGCACCTTAGCTGCCCAGTTATGAGCGGACTGCTTGGGCTCCACGGAGGATGTGAGGCATGTTGCAATCCACACCAATGCTCAGGTTACCTAGCACCAATGGACCTCCGGTTTAGCCCTACAGGTAGCTTGCAGATCATTGGACCTGGACAGACTGAAGATCCTGAAATCCCCCCATCCATGTGAGATTGGAGAGAAGGTCCATGCACTACGTTACCAAAAGGAGGGGGGATCCACCTTCACAAAAGACGAAGTTGGATGAGGTAACGATTCCAAACTATGCCCAAATGTTTATAGAGAAGGAGGGTTTCCTGTTATCTGACCTATGGTCCAATAATGCTGCTTCAACAACTGGCTTGGTCAGGCCAACTGCAACTCCAGTGGCAATCCCCACAGAAGAATGGAAAAACGATAGAGACCCAGGTACAAAGGTGTGCCGTCGTAATTGTAGTTTTGTTTTGGCCGAACTTTCCCAGATAAAGAAATTGTTTCTGTCTCTCGCCAAAGTCATTGTTAAAGGTGTAGCAGTAGGGGAAGTACCGGCTACACAGGGAAAAGATGAATGTGGTAAGTTTAATGGCTCTGATCCGAATCCCCCACTCCTTCATCCAGTCCCTAGCAAGGATCCTCTGCCCATTGCATTTAACATGACACAGGCAAAGAACCAGGAGAAAGCCCATGGGGAGGAGGGGCCTCCCCGCAACCATATGTTATTGGTTTCTGCTTCAACAGGGCCCCTGCATTGTGAAGCCCCCACTAGGAAGGAGCCCCAGGACCCATGATACGCATTGGCCAAACATATTAGGTTTTCAGCAATAATAGGTGTTAGGCAATTTTTTCTGCATTGAGCCCCCAAACCCCTTTTAAATCGTCCAGAACCAAGGGAAACGCCCCATAACAAAAGCTTGAACTGGTTGGGAACTATAGGGGGTGCCCCTTTGTTAATGTGAATCATATCGATGATTGTAGGAGAAGTGAAAAGATGGGGCATGTTGCGTAGTGACTATGCAGTGGTACACATGTGTGGCCGGGAACGAGGCTTGCGCATGCACGTTTGAAATAAAGACGGTCTACCCGGCAGTTGCGGCCAGGGACCTGAGCAACACATACGCATCCCGTGTGTTCTCTGCAGCGTGTGTGGATGCCTGCGTGTGAGTGCGGGTGTGGGCCCTGGGCAGCCCACACCATATAACACTGGTGACGAGGACGACGCCGGAGCCCTGTATCACCGCTCCGATGGTGTCAGAGACAGAGGCTCTACTCCGTGTCAGCACGGACTCACGCGTACGGCCGGCGGCCATTTTGTTCATACGCGGATCGCAGCGGTTGCGGCCCACGGGGATGCTCGTGCGCCGGATGCGATCCCCTCGGCTGAGAAGCTCATTTTTGGAACTTTCCACAGCCCTTGATTGCAAAAGGGTTGTGGCATAAAACAAAAAAAATCAAGAAATAAAGAAGGACAAAGAGAGGTTGTTCCTGGCTGTGCAAAGGAAGTCCCTGAAACTTTCTACACCCAACCACACAGGGCCCTTTTGCTATCATCTATTGGTGCTGGACACCCGCACTACCATCCAGTGACTGGGCTGTTTTTTTTCAACATTTGAAGAGCGCCAGTCTGTAAGTAATCTGCCCTGCTGCTACCATGGGTGAGGGAGGAGAAGAAGAGGGTGCCCCTGCACCTGTCCCACGCAGGATGCACAGCACATTATCCCCCATGCCCAAATTTGACACCACTGGCCCATCATCCAAAATGGCTTCTGTGGGTCAAGAAACTGGAAATGTTGTTCAGGGCCTCTGGGGAAGAGGATGATGACACAAAGATCGTCACCATGGTGTACTCTGCAGGCCATGGAAAGGAGTGGACACCCGTGGGGGACGGTGCATGCCAACTTTGGGTCCATAGGCCGAGGAATGTACTTTCTGGCAGTGGTAGACCAGTGGTCGCATTATCCCGAGGTGGAGCTGGTGGAATCCATGGCCAGCGACCACACCATTCTGGCCCTGGAGAAGATTTTTGCCACCCATGTGTTCCCCATTGAGATCTGTTCGGATAACGGGGTGCCGTTCCAGGGGCAGCAGTTTGCTCAATACTGTGAGGAAAGGGGGATCAAGCATCGGAAAGTCACCCCGCTATGGCCCAGAGCTAATGGGGAAGTAGAACGCTTCATGCGGGCGCTGACAAAAATCTTCCGAATATCGCTGAATGGAGGGGAGGAACTCTGACGCAACCTGTTTGAATTTCTGCGTGAATACCGCACAACCCCGCATCAGTCTACCGGGGTCGCGCCAGCGGAGGCCCAGCGGAGGCCCTCTTCAAACGAGCTCCCAGGGGCCTACTGCCCGAGGTCGAAGGTCGCTGCCCGGGGGTGATAGACAACTACCGAGTGCGAGCGGAAAGGGCCATTCAGAATGAGCGGGAAAGTGCCAGGCGGAACCTGCCGGAGAAGGCAATTGCAGTGGGGGACACCATGCTGGTCCGGAACAGAAGGCCGGAAGGAAAGCTGTCATTGCCGTATGAAGCGCAACCGATGGGGGTGATCCACGTCAAGGGGTCCATGGTCACAGCAGCCAATGCCCGAGGCACGGTCACGAGGAATGTGTCATTCTTCAAGCGGATTGAGGCTGCGTCCACCCCCGAAATGAGTGACGCGCCTGGATCAGATGCTGGTGCGGGACCTCCACCAAGGGACGATGGACCGCCAGAGGCTCCTGGGACACCCGAGGTGCCCTCAGAGGAGGCCCGAAGGTACCTAAGCCGGACGGGGTGCAAGCCGCCGCAGAGGTTCCAAGACTTTATCATGGACCCTGCCTCGTAACTGGTGGAAGACTGTTCGTATACGTTTAAACTGTTGTTGTTGGTTGCACATGTCATAACTGTTTCTTGTTTGGGGGAAAAGGAGGGATGTTGCGTAGTGAGTACGCAGTGGTCCGCATGCGCGGCCGGGAACGAGGCTCGCGCATGCGCGTTTGAAATAAAGACGGTCTACCCGGCAGTTGCGGCCGGGAATCTGAGCAACACACACGCTTCCCGTGTTTTCTCTGCAGCGTGTGTGGATGCCTGCGGGTGTGGGCCCTGGGCAGCCCACACCATATAACAGGGCACATACCTCAGACTCTATTGAACTACAATTCCATGATGCTGGAGTGTTAAGGGATATTCTGAAAGCCTATGGGTCATGGATTTTCCTGGCAAATAGCGTGATCAAATTGTGCCCATAAAAGGGGGACCCCCGGACAAAGGGCTCTGTCTTCATAGGAGTAAATGCCACCCCTTTGATAGGTGCAAACGTCACCCCCTTGGTGGGAGTAAGATCTTGCAAGACGTTCTATATCCACTGGTGAGCCTTGTGTGCCAAGCTCTGAACTTTGCCCCTATGCCCCTTTGTGCCAGTGGATATAGCTGGAGATGCGATCTCTGAGTTTACCTGTTAACAGTGCCATTTTTACAGACAACCGTACAATTCTGGGAATGTGTTGTATTGTATATTTGTTGATGTGTATACTTTCATGGCTTTCAGCTGAATAAAGTTATGTTGATTGATTGGTAATTGATAAGAGTCATATGTCCCAGTCAACTTCCACCCTATGCTGATTTGTTAAACAGCAGCTTCTAATGACACACTTGATGGGGGCACTTATCTGATTGGTGCTTTGCACCTGGCCTCTTAAAAATATTGATTGCTCTTCTTCCGAAAAAAGCAAGTCCTAGTTTCATATGCTTGGTGCCTGTATGCACCGATTGGCTCTAAGCTCGGGCTAAAACAGATGTGTACTTGCACTTCTGGAATTTAAACTGTATGGCAATCTGGACCATAGTATGAAAACGATACACACGTTTCTGCCCAAGCTAGGAAATAATAGTATTGCTTGGTTAGGTTACATGGATGATGCAATTCTAATGGACCAAAGAAAGACAGGACTGACGTATGAGATACATGTTATGGCCGAAAATGTTAACAAAATAAATTGGATATTATAATGACTAAAACAAAGATGATATGCTTTTAAAAAAGGAGGAAGACACAAAACTTCACTTGGAAAATTCACTTGGAAAATTGGAACGTTACCTCTAGAGATAGTGGAAGTTTGTACGTATTACTGTATACATTTCCAGCATATACTTAGGGGGTAATTCATGGAATAAATGTGCGCCGAAATCAGTGGTGCAAGCAGGTGCAAGCGTGAATAAGCCAGCGCACGTGTGCAAATCACACGCCAGCGATTCATGGACAGACCTGCGCGTGTAATTTCTGGGATGTGCGCCAAATCCGTCATTGGCACACACTGGCGCACGCGCCGTTTCCACATCCCGAACGACGTGTGCGACGTGCACAGCGAAACCGCACAACGTCAGCGCACACATCAAAAAGGGGGCGGAACACGCGGAATGGGGAACAACGTGTGAAAATAAGGGCGTAACTGGGGAAGTACCGCTGGGAAGTACACAGAACGCCCACACGCACGCGAACTACACATATTCATGGAATCGAATAGGGAAAAACCTGCGCACGTCAAAATACACGCACACACACGATTACGTCTGCCACACAAAAGCAGGCGGAAGCGCCCTCGTGCAGCATAAAAGTGAGCGCAAACAACAAAAAAGCATATACAGCTACGATGAATGTCCCATTCCTCGCAGCAGTGATCTTGGGACACTGTAGCCAGGCCCTGCATTCTTTAGCACAGGACCAGCCTTTTTGGGATGCCTGATGACCAGGTCTATGGTAGGTATAGGTTTCCACTTCATATCATCCTAGAGCTGGTCAGGGAGTGGGAGGATGACCTCACATCGCCCACCCTGTGCTCCCAAGCATTGAGCCCCTTGGAGGATGTGCTCAATGTACTGCATTTTTTGGCCACTTGGTCATTTCAGCAAACAACTGCCATCGTGGGGGGGGGGGGTTCACAGGCCAGGCAGTCACAATGCCTAGACCAGGTGTACCCCTCTCGCGCTAATGAAATCACGTGTAAAACTTCCCTCGTACCCCACAAATACACGTACCACGCTTGCCCAAGGCCTATCGCGTGTGAAACTTCCCGCATACCCCACAAATACACGTACCACACTCGCCCAAGGCCTATTGCATGTGAAACTTCCTGCGCACCCCCGAAATTCGTGCAGGCTGCCCATCCACCTTCCCCATGTCTCGCAGGCAGCCCATCCACCCTGGCCATGCCCCACAGGCAGCCCACACCACAGGGGGTACTTCTTCCATGAAATTTACCTGATGCGAGAGGGGTACTTGTATTCTGAGGGGTGCGCGGGGAGTTTTACACGCGATTTCACTAGCGCGAGAGGGGTATGTGTATTCTGAGGGGTACACGGGGAGTTTTACACGTGATTTCGCTTGCGCGAGAGGGGTAGGTGTATTGTGAAGGGTGCGCAGGGAGTTTTACACGCAATTTCGTGGTTGAGGGGCTGTATGCTGGTCCACTGGCCTTTGCACCATGTACTGGATTTGTGCGCTGTTCATGGCGCACAGGGCGGGGTTGGGGGCGTAACTGGCGCTGCTGCAGGGTCGCTGCGCCACTCTGTGCCACAGCTGGTTAGGGATGTTAAAATCCATGAATACGCTGTGCGCTGAAATGGGTTTTGGCGCACGCGGCTGGCGCAGACTGCCGCACGCGCACGCTGTGCGCCAGCCACATGCGCCACTTGTGCACCGATTTCTATGAATTACCCCCTTAATGTAAATAACCCAGAAGAAAAATTGGGGAATACGATCATACCAATTACGGCTATTATTAAAGTTTATATTAAGCATCATGGTAGCTTTGACTGCTACTTTTCATAACTGCTCACAGACAAAAAAAACAAGCATTGGAAATTCCAACAGTTTGGGATTTTGTGTAGATATTGTAAAGGCATTTGCCAGGCACTGCCGCAGTGGTATTAATTGGCCATCAATGGTAGAAGCTGCAAAAGGGTGCGTGTTCCTGGGCATATACTAGCAGTGCCTGGCAAATACCTATTACTTACATGCAAGCCAAAAAACTGTTGGCTCTGCCAATTCTTGTTTTTAACAGGACTTCAGTGAAGTACATGCACAGTGCTTAAATATCGAATGGATGAACGCAGACCTGATTGACATTTTTATTACACCAATAGCGTGTTTACAGCTGCAATTAATTCATTAACTCTCAGTAAACTGCTTTAAAAAAATACTGGCAGGCACTTTCAGAACAGGTTTGATGGTAAGGCTCGAAAAAAGCTAGCTCAAAGAGATCCCAGGAGGATCTGTTTTGGGCTGGGAAGGGAAGGAAGTGGGTTCGAATGGCCATAAGGATTAGCAAAGCCAGGGACAATGAATGGGTGCTCACATAACCAAACAACACCTACAAGCTTTAGGTCCCCCTCATAGGTCATTTTCTCACTAGCTGTACTGTATCTAATGCAAGAGTTTTGACTTATAGGTGGCCCTTAAGAACAACCTAATAACCAAAACTAATGAGTCCATTCACAAAGAATGTATGATTTTTCATTCAACAGGCTTAGAGAGATTAAAGGGGAATTATTGGAAAAAAAAGTTCTCAGATTAATGCAAGACAATCCTTAGCAAGTACTATGTTCAGACCAGGGTTTGATATCCTTGAAATCGTATTAACCAATATTAAAAGGATTATAGTGTTTTGGAAAATTCTTTTAACGGATGAAAACACATTGTTGCCCTGGATAAAGGGTGTAGTATTCTAGGATGCTAACCTCTTTATCTGGCAGGGTGCAGGCCACTGTAAGCAGGTCTACAGTGGGGTGTAACATGGGTGTTTCCAGAATTTCTTACCACTCCACCCATTTAACTCTGAAAATACTAGGTAGCCACAAAAACATGTTGGCAGCGTTTTGAAACTACATATGGTGAAGATACATCAAACTAAGAGACTGTAGAACTTATTGGGCCTGATTTACAAAGCACTTTTCAATGGAATCTTCCCATTGAAAAAACGCTTTGTAAATCCGGTCTGTTATTAATGACAGACCAAGTCTGGATGATTAATGCAGTAGATATAATGTTTGATGGGGAGACACATTCCCACGATAGGTGTACTACAAGCCATAGATACTATCCTCAGGAGGATAGCTCAGCGGCAACGTGCTCACCTTGGAAACAAGATGACACGGAGCAACACAGGTTTGATTCCCCACTTCCTTGTTTGAACTACCAAACCACCTAATACAAAAAAAAGGATGTATCCATATGCCACGTTCGCCTCCTTTATTTGTTCAGCTAATGTACACAATTCTCCTTAATAGTCTCCCACTTTAGAAGTTATCCATGTTGTGGGTCTTGGAATGTACAATCTGCCCTTGGGGAAATGTGGAGGAAGATGTGTTCATACAATCTCTTCCTGTTAACGTACAGTTTCTTGTGTATGTTATAAACACAGAGCTGGCACTTTCATTGCATGTGGTATCTTCCTTCCATCTCAATGACTGAGTGGTTCATAAAGTCTGCACTATCCAAAAACACACGAGAGCTTCTTTTCTCCAAAGACTCCTAGAACTGTATTTAATTGAGTGCAAATAAAGGCCAGGCGTAGTATGCGGCGTAATGTTTATAGAGGTCTCATATTGTATAATCATGTACATGTTATACATGTGATAACTCTATGAGGACCTGGGAAGGAGTTACTATATGTTCCTATAAAGAATTCCTATTCCACGGTATCAGTAAATATATTGCACGGCCAATATAACCGTGGCCGTGCAAGAATCAATGCAGAACCCAAAACAATAATTTAAAGAGAGATAACACCATTTGTATCTGGTAAAATGTCATCTCGAATGTATTTCGTTTTTCATTTTGATGAATAATAGGAGGATGTAAATAGGGTTATGCCGTATCTATTAGTTTATAATCGCACCTTTATCACTGCACAGTGACGCGTGCCTGCGTCACCCTCCAAGGGATTGCATTTTGTCAATGACACATTTCTATTTTCTGAAATACATTTACATTATACCCACGCAAGCCGAAAAACAAGCTGCTGCTTTAATTGCAGAGCGATGTAGTTGTTTGTTTCTCTATTATTTACTTTACATTGCTGTTCCCAGAAAAACGCACAGACACCATTTCGCAGACATTTGAATTGCTGTACAAACAAACTTAAAGATACGAAACATATTGACCGGGGTTGGAAGAATGCCTGTTTGCTTAGTTACATTTCTGTGGAAGGGATTTCATTTTTTAGAAAACATGATTTGTTTTCCTGGAAATCAAAGTAAAGTAAACGCATCTAGATCCTTGAAAAGAATGCCCAACACTTATTCCTAGCTTCAGTTTCTGATAGCGTTACTAACCACAATGCACACCTGCACAGGCGTTGCTGGGGGTGTTGGGGGGTTTAGGGGGCTATAGTCCCGGGTCTTTTGGTTGTAGCCCCGGATGGAAGCTCAGGGGTGACAACCAAAAAGGCTAGCTTGTCCCCAGTCCCTTTACTGTAGCCCGAGATCTTTTCCAGACCTAGCAACAGCCCTGCGACATGTGCAGAGTAACAAAACGCCTGCTTTACACATTAGCAATGCCTTGCCAACGGCCGAAGCGTCTCTAGCATGCGTTTCACAGGCATTGATGTACACGTGGGCCTTTAGCGTGTTTGCATGCACTGTTCAATGTGTATTTGCATTGAAGATTAGATGGACACTGAAGTGCGTTTAATCGGTGGAGATACCTATGCAATGCTTCATTGCTGAATTGGTTAAACAAATCTCTTTTTCAGAACAATTTGTGATTCTCCAAAATCTGTTGCACGGAAACATCATTCAAATAATTGGTCTAATCCAATCTTTTTCACAGTTGTACAAACTCTTTTGGTCCGACTTTTGAGGTTGGTACAGCAGTAGTAATTACAGCAATCTTCTTTGCACCAGCTTTACTGTTGTGCCATATTTTGAGTGAAGCATGTTGGAAGGCCTGGGAAGCGGATTCAATTGGCAGGAACGTACTGTGTGTGTATCACAAACATTCAATGTGGGTTATTGAATCCACTTTCTGCATTCTGCCAGGTGTTTGCATGTTTAAATAACTGAATTCAGTTCCGATCTGCATGCTACATGCTAAATCCTTTTACGAGTCATTGGGCCTCATTACAACTCAGGCGGTAAGGGGTTTACGGCGCCGTAAACAGCGCCGACCCTTACCGCCTGAGTACGAGGTCCCTTAGCGCCATGGAGGTTTTAACACCTGCTTTTAGCAGGTGTTAAAATCCATGGCGCTAAGGGACCATGGAGTTAATTACGCCACCGGGGCAAAATGGGAATGGGGAAGGGTAAATGGGAAAATGGGGATTTACCGCCCCGCCAAGGTTGGAATGGGGTGGTAAATCCGCCAACCACCATGGCGTAAACGTAGTTTACGCCATGGTGGTAAAGTCACGGCCCAGGCGGTAACTTACCGCCTGGGTCGTAATGAGGCCCATTGTATATAATTAGTTCTGATGGGAGTAACCGTTTTGAGTTACAGGAACTTCTGTGAAAGCAGTGGTCTAGCATGTTGGCCTGGCACAGCGTATGCCAAGCTTTGTGCCTGTAGCATTGATAGAAGGATGTCAGACAGCACTGCACAGACACCTACTTTCTTTCACCAAGCCAGGTGCTAGATGCAAGTCTAATAATCTCAGCATTTGCTCTTCTGGAAGTTTGGCATTTGCTCTTCTGGCATTTATTTGGTTAGGATAGTTGTGCCTGGATAATACTGCCATGGATAGTCAAAGAGGTACACATGAGAAGTCCAGATTTTGAAAAAGTCAGAACTCCCAACACTTGTTGCAAAAGTGACCTTGTCTGTCATTCTTGCAATAATCACCCTCATGTGGTAAAGACTACGTTTTAGGAATTTGGCAGAAAGTCAACCATGTCGCTGCCACCATGAGAGTGACAGATTACTTAAACAAGAGGTGGCATGACCTCAGGTGTGGAACATGCAAACAATATGTGCAGTAAAAGCATTTAGCCCACACAATTTGGTGAGGCTTTCAAGTGGGTTTGAAACTCTCTCCAAAGAGACAGTGATTCTGGACCATAGGCAGCATGGCAGTCTGAAATGATTAGGTGGAGCCATCACGAATCGACAGAAGAAAACTGATGAGTTCATTTACTCATGTTGATCACACATCAGCCTACTCTTCCGTTTTGCTGCAGAGAGAATGGGTGTAATTTTACGGGGACCAAGGGCGTCTGTCTGGCCCAACTTTCAGGGCACACCATTTTGTCCCCATACATTTGGCCGGGGCACCTTTTCTTCAGATGCCATGTTGTAAGAGGATTCAATTCAACACTACAGCTAAGTCAATGCCTAGTCTAGGATACTGAATGGAAGCCCTTATTGATATATCTTTATGTCCAGTTCATGCGTTCTAGATGACTACCCCTATATAACACCCCTCTCTAGGAATCCCCCTGACCCCACTGAGCCAAGAAGTAGTTCTGTTTTGCAAGTTTAAAAGGTTTATTTGATAATTTAAACAATATAGATATATATCACACTTTATAATAAATTAATAATTGGATATCACACTTAATCTGATCAGTAATCAATAATGGATAGTCTGGCACTAGCACACTTGTAAATAGGAACAGAAGAATAAGGTGGTAGAGAATACTTTATATAAGTTCAGATGGATGTAATGTTGAATGAAAAATGCAATACAGAAAATACTCAATATGATTTCAACAAAACAATGTAATCACTTTTCTCTGGCAATCCCCTCCCCCCTTTATGCAATGCAAGGAAATGGAAGGAAAGCACACAGTTCTCAGAAATGCAATCAAATGTAATTCAGTTCACCCCAGCAACTTAGACTACAGAAGTTTACAACACAGGCCCAAAATGCTTTTATATGCGCTGGCAATGAAGTGAAAAATACGCTAAAATGCTTTTAATTCCCTCTTGAGGTTCAGGGTGAGTGGTATCAAGTTAATATTAGTCCAGGCTCACTTTAGCAAGGATCTAGGAGTAACTAGCAGGTTAAACGAATTTTTGGCAACTGAAAGCAAGAAAACTGCTGTTTTCACACGTTGAGAAATTTGCAAATCGCGGCAAATTCGCGAGTGCGTTTTTCACGATTTCGGCAAAAGTATCGGGGGTAGGCATGCGGTTCTAGGTTCGTAGGCAAGTCACGATTCCCAGCTTTCAGATGAAAGTTACTACAAGTCTCTAAGACAAACTGTCACGGAGATATGAGCGATATGGTAAAGGTCGTTTTTCAGATTTGAAATTTTAAAATTCAAAAAGACAAGTGACAGCTAGCAACTAGAAAATGACAGGTGACAGCTTTGCAAATGACAGGTGACAGTTAGGAGGCAGTTCTACTTAGATTAAAATAGCTTGGATTAGATTATTTTAACTAAGAGATTGGTTCTGCACAGTTCTGTTAGGTACTCACACTATATTCTTGAATTAAATGGGCCTCGCCACGGATCTGGTCAGGTTTTAGACTGGACTCTGGTCTCTGCACTTCACAGTGATCTGGGTCAGCTCTCTGGTTCTGCTAACAGTGGTCTGGGTCAGCTCTGCTCTGCTGGTCTGGTCTGGGTCTCTGGTTCTGATCAGGTCTGTGGGTCCGGATACAGCGGTCTCCGGTTCAGCTGGTCTCTCTCTGGATACAACACTGCTCTCTGGCAAATGGCAAGGGTTATTGCAAAGAATTCAAACAGCTCGCCTGGCTGTGATAGTGGCAATGATTTTAGGCCTGCTAAGGAGGGATTTAGCTTGTAGTTGACCTCTCTGCTACAAATTCTGAAGTAAAGTCTTGGTCTCTGAAGGTGGATAGATTGAAGTCTCTATGTTGGCTCTCTGAAGGTTGATGGAGGTAAAGTATGGATTTTCCCGGCAGAGCGTCCCGCAGCAAATGGATTTGAAGTCCCTATCTGTCCTGACTGTCTGCTTTTATGTGTTTTGAAAATGGGTGTGTGTGCAGCATCACTAGGCTCTACCCCTCTCCACTTGTCATTGGCCACTTCATCCTCTTCCCCTTGATTGGGGGAATGAAATGAAGTGTCATCATGATGAGGTCTGTTTATGATACAGAGAACCCACCCCTGTCAAATTACACACAATCTATATATTGACCCAAAAGACATATTTGCACAGGTACACATTTGTTTAAAATTACATGCACCCATCACATATCACAGGAGGTATACCCTGTTCAAATCTGCTCTTCCTGGGAGCTTGCATTCAGAAATGGCGACATTTGCACTTTTTAACTGGTTTCGCAATATCGGACATTACCCCGAATTTACACACATGTGCGCAAGGAGTATGGACATTAATTGATGAAGTGTCAGATTTTTAACATGCATACATTTTAAGTAATACCCTCTTAACTGCTAGCTTGCCCCCAGATCATGCCACCGGTTCTAAAAACCTCTTAAAATGTGGGCAGAAAAATCACAAGAATTATGGTATCATTTAAATAATTTTCACAAGTCCGCTCTATGAGTTATTCATCTTTTTCTAAAACCATATTCTGGCTACAGGGGTGTGGTTTCCCCCCAGCACAAGGTTGAATTTCTGGTTTTTCCAGTTCTGCCCAGCCAGATTGCTCTCACAGGCAGTGCTCCTCCCCTTTACTTCCAGGAGGAAGCCACTTTTTACGGCCCCCATAATAAAACATTTGCCTGAGTCAGAACAGGGCTTTGTTCAATTTCCTGCAGAGCCCAGTGTCATATCCCTTTTGGTGGGAGCAGCAAAAGGCAGATAGGCCTGGGAACACAGCTGTTGTGCAAGTCTCAACTCCTGTCGGGGGTAGCTGGTGGGCAGAATTCAGTTCCTTAAACCAGGTTTCAGATAGAATGTCACTTTTGTTCCCCAGTTTAAGTCAAGACAATTTTTTACATATGCAGCTAGAATGCTGATTCTTAGTTTAAAACTATGACATTTAAACAATTGCAACCTATGTGACTCTCAGAAGTAGGTCACTCATTTCTTTTAAACATTTAGATTTTTGGTAGTTTTAAATCCAGTTTCAGTTAGGCTGCTGCAGACCTGCAGAGCTCAGCCAGTCTTGTTATGAACATTCAAGTCACTTCAGAATATAACTTTACATTGGATCCACCTCTCAGTAAGTCTTTCTTTGGCTTGCCTTGGGTTCATTTATTCAGTTTTAAACAAAATCTGGTGGTTTTAAAACGCCGGCTTTCTGATAGTGGTGAGTACTGGTACTGCACCCCTTTTTGGGATTTAAGAAAATGAATTCCCCACAATTCTAGGTTGCTTTTGGCAATCAGCATTACCATCCCCAATGGTTTCAGACTACTGTGTGGGTAGTCCAATGGTGGTTTTAGGCAGTGCCCTTCTGTGCCCATAATATCGGCAAAATGGGTGGCAGCCTATTCTTCATGCACTTCCCTGGGCATTTTCTGGGAAGCTCTGGCCATCATGATGTTTTCCATGTCAGTACTGCACAGTTTTGAGGTAGGGCTTGGATGCGTGGATAAAAACATCCCACAAGCCCCCCTCTTGCGATGGCCATTCTGTTTCACTGATGGGACTCGCAAGACCTGGGATGTTTCCTCATCTTCTTCCAATAGATGGCACAGTTCAGCATCTTTTCCTCCATCCGGTACTGATTGGTCGGTTCTCCTCGCCGGTCCTGATGGGAATATTGGGTGGTATACCGGGCCCCTTGCGTCTCTGCTCCCGGTCTCCGGATCGTCCTCCTTGGCCCGTCTCCAGGTTTTCTTTCTCCTAGGACGACAAAGGAAGAGCAGCAATACCTATTCATGGACATTTCTCCCCCACCATTGATATAGCGGGGTGGCATATAACTTTATAGTCAAAACATATGAACATGCACATTTCTTTTTGCATTCAAAAACAAAAACACCCACATTGAGAAACTCAGAATTTGATAGGCGATATGTCGGATATTTTAAGTTAGAACTGAATTAATCTGAGACAGTACCCTCTAGGATTCCAGAGGATTCCTCCAGTTGTTGCAGAGTGTGCCTGGGATGGCAACACTTCAACTGGTTTATGATGACCCACTTGTCTTCCCCCTCTGCCAAACCGCCTTTGGGGATGCGGATCTTGTAGGCCACAGGGGATATTTTGTCTATAATCTCATAGGGTCCCTTCCATGTAGGCAAACATTTTCGCTGTTTTGCCTTGTTCCTTTGGAAATTGTATAGATAGACCCGGTCCCCCACCTGATATTCCTTCCTGGAAGTTTTCAGGTCATAGTGGGTCTTCATGCTATCAGCTGATCTTTCTAGTTTCCGCTGAGCATAAGCAAAAGCATGTTGAAGGTGTTTCCTTAAATTCTCCACATACTCATGAGTTGTGGAGGCATTTATCAGTGTCTGCTCTTGGGTCCTGTAGAGCAAATGCTGAGGAAGCACCATCTTGCGCCCAGTCATCATCTCAAATGGTGACATTTTGGTTGCAGATGAAGGGGTAGATCTGATGGCCATTAGGACCAGAGGTAATCGGATATCCCAACTTGGCCCAGAATCTGCCACGAACTTCTTTAATATGCTCACAATGGTTCGGTTATATCTCTCTACTGCCCCAGAAGAAGCTGGCCTGTAAGCAATATGTAACTTCCTTTTGACCCCCAGTATCTCCCACATCTTTGTCATTACTTCACTGGTGAAGTGGCTACCCCTGTCTGACTCAATCCTTTGAGGTAGACCAAAACGGGAAAAGATGTGGTTAATCATATGGGCAGCAGCAGTTTCTGCCTTGCAATTTGGGGCTGGGAGACATTCCACCCACTTGGTAAACAAGCATGTCACAGTCAACATGTACTTATTCCCCCTAGCAGAGCGAATCACGGGGCCTACAAAGTCGATTTGTAAATCTGACCATGGCAGTGTCATCCCCCTCTTTTGGAGAGGCGCACAGTGTGTGAGGGATGATGGCTGAAATTGTGCACACACAAGACACCCCTTCAAGTATTGGTCGTGGTCTTGCCCCATGTGTGGCCAGTATGCAACCTCTCTTAAGATTTCCAATGTTGTGTGAAACCCCCTATGACCGGCGGTGGCTGGATCATGGCGTGACTTAACATCAGGCTTCGGAATGAGGTAGGAACCACCCACTGATCGTGGCCAGCTTTGGATTTCCTTACCAGCAAACCGTCTTTGATCCGGAACATTTTTGGACATTTCATCAACACTCTTAGGTCCTCTTTCCCAGTGTAATCGGTATCCGTCAGGGGAAGGTTCTCAGGGTCCTCAAGGTTTTGGTAAAACTTACCAATAATTGGATCCCCCTTCTGAGCTGTAATCAAATCAGCATCAGGGGTCTCCTTGCTCCATTGGGCAATTGAAAGATCACTGTGAGCATTTGTCTGGGACCTAGTGATAGCAGTGACCTGGATTTCCCCCAACAGGGACTCAATCTCAATTAGATCCCCTTGGATGGCCCCGGTTTTGGCCAGCTGATCAGCTAAGTCGTTTCCAGTTTTGTCTGGTCCCTCTACTTTGGAATGACCCTTGATCTTTTTCCAATAGATGGTCATCTCATTCGAGGTGACCAGATCATCAATGTTTTGGATCAACTTCCCATGTTTCAAGGGTTTGTTATTAGCACATAACATGCCTCTGGTTTTCCAATTAACCAGGTGCTCCACGAACCCGTTCCGTACATAATCCGAATCTGTGATTATGACCAGTTCGTGGAGTTGATGCTGGACAGCAGTGAGGATGGCCTGATGCACAGCCATCAATTCTGCCACCTGACTACTTCGGGGACCAATTTTGTATCCAGCGGAGGGTTCTGGGAACTCATTCACCCATGCATTCCCTACGCCGGCCACCAGTTCTTTCTCCCCGTTGTTGTCAACATGGTACGAGCATCCATCCACATAGACAGTGGGCATTCCCTCACACTTGTCCTCTTCAAAGACTTTGTGTGGGGAATTAAGGTATGCCTCCGTGTTGTCCTTGATTTTTAGACTTTCGTCCTCGAGACAGTTTTCTCTGGCACAATCATGCAAGTCAGCCAGACCTTGCGCGAGGGGACTCTTCTTGTTTTGGCCATATCTGACCTCCACAGGAAAGCCTTGCATTGACAGAATCCAGGAAGTAATTCGGGAATTACTCACATTTCCGGCCCGGATTCTATCACTTTGGAGATATTGCAGAGGCTGGTGTGGAGTCTCCACTATGATGTGTTCCCCCTGGATAAACGGGCGGTAATTCTTCAATGCCCACACCGTTGCCAGGAGTGCCTTCTCACAATCGTTGAATTTTTCCTCCACAGAGGATAAAGTTTTGCTCGCATAGGAGATTACTTTATTGACCTTGTCATGCTTTTGGTATAATACTGCCGTCAAGCACGTATTAGAGAACCCCGTCTCCAGGAAGAACTCCTTGTTTCTGACAGGGTAAGCTAGGCAAGGCGCTTGTGAGAGGCTTCTTTTGAGTTGTTTTACCACCTCGGATTGTTCTGGACCCATTCCCACTTGACCCCCCCCCTTCAGGAGATGAATCAGGGGTCTGGTGATCTCTGCGTAGCCCTCAATGAACTTTCTGCTGTAGTTAGTCAATCCAAGGAGGCTCCTTAGTTCCTGCAGAGTTGTGGGGTCTTTCAGTTTCTGAAGTGCTTCCACTTTCTTTTCTTGGGGAGAGAGACCCTGAGGAGTAATCTCATGCCCCAAGAAATTAACACGGGTTCTACACCACTGTGCTTTCTGAAAGGAACGTTTTTCTCCAGCGGCCCTCAACTGTGTTAGAACATAACGGATCTCTGCTATGTATTCTTCCACAGATGAACTTTTGATGAGGACATTATCTACATAAGCCAGGTTACCCCTCGCACCCAGGTCGGGCATGGCCTTATGTAGGAAAATGTTGAATTCATTGCCGGAGTTGAGGTATCCGAAGGGAGTTCGGGTCCATGTGTACTGCTGGCCCCCAAAGGTAAAAGCCAGCTTGTATTGGTCCTCCCTACTGACCGGCACGGTCCAGTATCCATTGGTCAGGTCTATTGCAGTGAATACCTGTGACCCCTGGATCTGGGCCAGCCCTTGGTCAATGTAGGGCAGTGGCCATCGGGAAGTATGGACCTGTTTGTTGAGCTCCCTGAGGTCGGCGCAGAGTCTCCACTGGCCGTTTGGCTTCAATATTCCCAGCACCGGATTATTGAAGGTGCTGTGGACTGGACGGATTATTCCCCGGGACTCAAGGTTCTTAATTATTTCAGTAAGGGACTCCATTGATGCGAGAGGCAAGCGATATTGCTTCACAAACACTGGAGTCATGCCAGGGTCCGTGGGGATTGTTGTTGTGTGGATGTCAGTGCGACCACAGTCATATGAGTCTACCGCAAAGAGATCTTGGAAATCCAAGAAAACTTGTTTCAACTTTTGCTTTTGTTCCAGAGTCACACAGGCATCAGCTAGGTTGACTCTCTCTTCCACCATCTGCCTGAAGCCTTGAAAGACTTCTGGTTTGGCTATTTCAGCGGCCTCCTCCAGCTGGGTGGAGAAGTCCCTGGTCAGAGTGCTGATTTGGACCGGAGGCTTCAGGTGGGAAAGGTAGCCCTCATGGACCTGGAAAATCACCTCATCCCTCCTGAAGTCACAAGTCACATCTTCCTTACCATAAGGGCAAGAAGTGTACACCAGGAAGTTCCCCCCATGCCGGGTAAAAATCCTGTCTGGTGTCGTATTGTCATCACTGTCACTGTCAAAGCAGTCCTTGGGGATTGGCCCTAACAGTTCATTACCTAAATCGATGGAAAAATGACGGTCATCAACAGCCATTCCAATAATGGTGCCTGCGGCTAGAGTAATACTCTTTAAGTCGCTGTTATCCACCTCTATTAGAATGGTGTCATGTTCTATGTTGACTAATGGTGTTGGGTTTACCCCCAACCCTTGCTGTTGGAGAGAAGCGTTTAGATGTATGTAAGCATCAGGCTTTTGCAGATATTGTCCTCTTTTAACTTTCACTTCCAGGGAGAATTGTCGGGTCCTTTCTGGTATGGTGACTTCCTCTTTGATCTGAATTTCAACTGCATAAGGTAGCAATTGAGCTGATCTAAATGCTTTTTCTGGATCATCAAAGCCCATGGGATTATCCGCTAACTGGGACCAAGCTTTGAAGTTTATTAGGTCCAAACTAATGGCAAAGCGATTGAGAATGTCACTGCTTAAGTAAAAGGTGGCAGGGACGTCTCGCACGACCCAACAATTGTGGACTATGCTCTTGTTGCCAATGGAGATTTTGAGCATACACCTGCTTGGCAGGAGATGTTTGGAATTAGGTGCTTCCAGGTCCATTTCCCATTTGTCTAGCAGTTTGAATGTGGGAATGGCTGGATCTTTTGGGAGTTGGCGAAACATGGCTTCGCTGATGAAGCTCTTACCGTTGTTCACACACACTCGAGCGAGAACAGAGTCCTTCCCATCATTTAACTGAACAGGGATGAACAACTGCTCTCCAATTTGCTGAATATCAGCCAGGCTCTGAGCTGATTTCACATCTTTCTGGACTATAGGAGTGGGAGTTTCTGATTGTGGATTAGTATAGAATCTCAGAGTGTTTCCTTCCAGTGTGGAGTACCACTTTAGACTGGAAGGAAGGTTGATTTTCAGAAATAGAGAGGACCCCCCATCACCAGTCTGTTGTCCTACTGCTATTACTGTCACGTCTGGAATTTGGCTATTCTGGAAGTGAAATTCTACTTGGTCAGATTTTTGTTCAACCATGTGGCAGGTGCCGTTTAAACTAACATGGTTGACACTCTGTTTTAATTTTATTGGTCGGCTAGTCTGGGTCCAGAGGACCTTGTTTACGCAATCTATTAAGGGTGACAACCTCCTCAGGAGGTCATTCCCTAGTAAACAAGGGGTGCCCTCTGGAGTCACAAATATGACCGGGTGTTTCAACTTGTGTCGCCCGATCTTAATGCCCAAATCTGCCGTCCCCTCGACGGGAATTTCCTTCCCGTCAAAGTTCTGGAGTTGTCCAGGAAGTGAGGTGAGAGGAATTTGGTAATTCCCTCCCCTTCCTGCAATCAGTTCATCAAAGGCCCTTCTGGACAGAAGGGTAGCTTGAGATCCCGTGTCCACCAGTGCCAAAATTGTACCCTGTCCCTGTACTTGTACCGGGGCATAGTATCTTCCCTCCTTCTCCTCAAGGGGGCACAGATAATGCACATTTTTGGACAACTGGTGGGCTAACTTTCTGGTTTTGCACATCGCTAGCAAAGAGATTTGGGCAGAATTCTGTGGAGAGCCTTGGGAATCTGAAAGAAAAAGTTGGCAACTGGAGATCAGAGCCATTGTGGGTTCCCCTGGCTCCGGTTCCAGGCCGCCCCCCCCCTTTTTGGAGGCAGTCACCAGGATGGGTTTGAACCAGGGGATTTTCTTGCTGTTGGTTCTGGGATGAGATGGTGGGCGGCGGTAGCTCAGTCTCCACATCTCCCCAGTCTGGACTTGCATCCCTAGGGACCCATTTTTCTTTGGGAGGAGTTCCCCCCTCTCTGAAGGAGAAGATCCTTTTCCCAGGATCCTCTGAGGATCCCTCTCCCTCAAATTGGAAGATCGGTACCTCCTCCTCAAACTGAGTCTGTTTGGGTCTTTTGTTTCTCCTACCCCCCCTCTGTTCCTTAGGAGGCAGACTTTCAGGGGCAAGAGATTTTGTTTCCGGTTCCTGGGTTTCCAGGGGCTGTTTACAAGTTGGGAAGGAAGCTTCCTCTAAGGCTTTACACCCCCCTTCCCTTTGTGCCTCCTCCCTGGGAACCGGTGAGTTATCGGGGTGCTGCCCCCGTCATTGTTCTGGAGCACCAGGTCCAGAGTTGGGTGCGTTCTGCGCTGGCATGCCGATCTGAGGGTTCTGCTGAGCCTTCAGTATGTGACCCAGATCCCGCACCATGTTTTGAACCTGGCGCTCTAACTGGGAAACCCGCTCAGGCTGATACGGGGCCCTGTTTTCTACCCTGGGCTGATCCCGGGAAGGGTAGCTATCCCTTCTTTGGTAGTACCCCTGGTTGGGAAGATTTGGATACCCCTCCACCCTTGGCCTCCCCTCTCCCGGATTCGGTTGTCTGGGCTCAGGGAATTGGGGAAAGAAGGGTGGAGGATTTTGGGGCTGGAAGTTGGGTGGATACCTGGGGAAAAAGTTCTGCCCAGGATTTGGAGAATTTCTGCCCTCCTGTGGGAAGTTGGGAGGGAAGTTCCCTGGGTTAGGTGCTTGGCTGGATCCCCCCCCCTTGGGCTGGAGGAGTCCACACATAACCCAGGATGGGTCGATTTCCCTTGTAACGGGGACTTACATAATCAGGAGAGCGAGGGACCCCATTTGTGGGGCTGCCTCCCTGGCCCCCTGTCTGTGAATGGCCCGAGGACCTTCTGGGCCTAGCATTATTAGGTGCAGGTAGGTTTTTAGGCCCCCCCATCTCCAACTCTAAAACGGGGGTGACCTTTACCTCTGCCACCTTGGCAGCAGCTGGGGTGCTGTTAGTTTTGGGGTTTTTGGGCTGGTTTTTGTTTTCCACCGGTTTCTGCACCTCATAGATCCGGGTCGCCTGTTCAATGACCCAGTCTAAAGATCTTTTCTCATGAAAATCTCTCACGAGCTGGGTCATTATATATTTGGGCAAGGCATGGAAAAACGTATTAATAAATTCTCTGCTATCCGTGCGCACCCTTCTTGTGGTCTGTGCAAAAGCACGCTTTAACTCCTGCACAAATTCTTGTGGGGCCTGATCCTCCCCAAATTGTAAATTGTAGGCTGCCTTGCGAGCCTCTTGAGGATTTCTATGAACAGAAAAATGTTTTAATATGGCCGCCCTATAGGTGGACCACCTGGAATGATTTTGGTCCTCCAGCCCTGCAAAGAAACTGGAGTACTCTGGGGAGAATGTCCACTTTACATATTGGATACAGCTTTGGCTGTCCTTCAAATGAAAAGTCTCCATCATTTGCTCATAGAGCTCCAAGTGTTCCCAAACAGAGTACTTGGCGTTCTTATGATAAGGCGTGATGACACTCCTGATTGCCTTAATCTGCTTTAAGGGGTCCTTAAGCAAGGCCCTTTTTGTCTTATTGGCCCTTTTGGTCCGGGTTACCCGGGTCCATTCATCTTCTGACTCAGAGGCACTGCTTCCAGAGGTTCCTGTCTGTTCTTCCAGGTTTTCCCGGATTCTGCGAGCCTGGGAATGGCTGGCAGAATGTGGGGACCTGGTCTCCTGTGTCCTGTACCGCTCAGAGGAGTCTTCAGATCCCTCCTTGCTGCCAGGATTTGATGGGTACCCCCCCCACTGACCTAACTGGGCAGAGGTTTTCAGGATGCCCTTAATGGGCCTACTCACCTGGGGTTCCCCATCAAATTGCACTGTGCTTGGGTGCCCATACCCGGATGCCCGCCCCTCCATTCCTGGGTGGTACTGGCCTATGAGCCCCATGCTTCTGGCTGGATAGTAATCTGCCATCCCTGTGGCCCTGTGCTCATGTGCGCCAGGGGACATGGGGGTGGCAGAGTCCAGGGACTGAGAGAAATAAAGGCCTCTGGTACGAGGGCTCCTGGGGTTATGCTCAGGAGTTTCTCTTTCCCAGCGAACCTCATCTCTATCCGCCCCTGCTCCCTGTTGCAATGCAAGAGCCTGCGCCTTCAGTTCCTCAGCTAAGGCCTTACTAGACTCTATCAGTCTCTCCTGCATCGCTACCTGTTGTTGGAGTCTATCATTGTGCTGGCAGAGAGCCTCATTCTCTCTCTGCTTTTCCTGATTGGTCCTGGAGCACTGGGCCAGTCTTTGCTGCAGGAGGGTTACCTCCTGAGCTGTGTCCCTATTGGCCTGCTCCTGTCTTGCCAGAGCCTCCTCCACCCTCCTGGTGTGCTCTAGCAAGTCCTGGTGTTCTTTTTGGAGGTCACCCAGTCCCTGGTGGGCCAGGTGATTTTCTTCCATTTTTCTCCTTAAGTGGCAGACTTCCTGGCCTAAGGTGTCCCTTTCCTGACCAAGAGCTTGAATTTGTGACGCCAGGTCGTCCCTTTGCCTTTGGAAGGCACCAGCTTTCTGGCGCTCCTGATCAAACTCTGCCTGGGTATCCAGGTCTTTCAGGATCAGTTTATTGCTCTCCTCTTTCTCTCCGTCTAGTTGGATTTGCAGGGTGGCTACCTGCTCTGTGCATGCCCTGTTGAAATTGATCTGTTGCTCCAGCTTTTTCTGGCTCTGCAGTAGGGAGTCCAAACTGTCTTGGCGTTCCTTCTGCAAAGCCAGAATTCTGGTATCCTGGTCTGTCTTTTCCTGTTGCAGTATATCCATGTCCTCTTTTATTTTAATGATATACTGCCTACTATCATTTTCTGACTCCTGGCTCCCCTGCAGCCTCTGCTCAGAAGAGACCAGGTCAGATTGGACCTTCTCTAACGCCATCTGTCGCTTGTTCGCCAGATCTTGGCTTTCCGTACATTTATCCTGCATGTCTCCCATATATAGGTACAGGTATGCCGCTATCCTAACCATCTTGTCTTGTTCATCCTTAGCTTTAGGAGCCATGTATAGTTCACTCAGGGCCACATGTAGGGGACCCTGATCTCCCCATATATCTGACCTTGTTTCAGTGACCTGTTGCGTGATGGCCTGCAACCAGACCATGTCTACTAAGGTCGTCATTCTAGAGATTGGTCTCTGTCCTGACTTACAGAAATTAGTATTTTATTTTTGCAAAACAGACCTTTTTCTAAGAGCGTTCCTTTGAGGAGTGCTTTACAGCGTAACACAGCGTGTGCTCCGACCGGATATGTGTATCTGGTCAGCTGGCACGCTGTATTAATCTGCACAAGTGATAGATCTAATCCAAACGTCCGGCACGAGCCCCCAATTTGTAAGAGGATTCAATTCAACACTACAGCTAAGTCAATGCCTAGTCTGGGATACTGAATGGAAACCCTTATTGATATATCTTTATGTCCAGTTCATGCATTCTGGATGACTACCCCTATATAACACCCCTCTCTAGGAATCCCCCTGACCCCACTGAGCCAAGAAGTAGTTCTGTTTTGCAAGTTTAAAAGGTTTATTTGATAATTTAAACAATATAGATATATATCACACTTTATAATAAATTAATAATTGGATATCACACTTAATCTGATCAGTAATCAATAATGGATAGTCTGGCACTAGCACACTTGTAAATAGGAACAGAAGAATAAGGTGGTAGAGAATACTTTATATAAGTTCAGATGGATGTAATGTTGAATGAAAAATGCAATACAGAAAATACTCAATATGATTTCAACAAAACAATGTAATCACTTTTCTCTGGCAATCCCCTGCCCCCTTTATGCAATGCAAGGAAATGGAAGGAAAGCACACAGTTCTCAGAAATGCAATCAAATGTAATTCAGTTCAACCCAGCAATTTAGACTACAGAAGTTTACAACACAGGCCCAAAATGCTTTTATATGCGCTGGCAATGAAGTGAAAAATACGCTAAAATGCTTTTAATTCCCTCTTGAGGTTCAGGGTGAGTGGTATCAAGTTAATATTAGTCCAGGCTCACTTTAGCAAGGATCTAGGAGTAACTAGCAGGTTAAACGAATTTTTGGCAACTGAAAGCAAGAAAACTGCTGTTTTCACACGTTGAGAAATTTGCAAATAGCGGCAAATTCGCGAGTGCGTTTTTCGCGATTGCGGCAAAAGTATCGGGGGTAGCGGTTCTAGGTTCGTATGAAAGCCACGATTCCCAGCTTTCAGAGGAAAGTTACTGCAAGTCTCCAAGACAAACGGTCACAGAGATATGAGCAATATGGTAAAGGTCGTTTTTCAGATTTGAAATTTTAAAATTCAAAAAGACAAGTGACAGCTAGCAACTAGAAAATGACAGGTGACAGCTTTGCAAATGACAGGTGACAGTTCGGAGGCAGTTCTACTTAGATCAAAATAGCTTGGATTAGATTATTTTAACTAAGAGATTGGTTCTGCACAGTTCTGCTAGATACTCACACTATATTCTTGAATTAAATGGGCCTGGCCACGGATATGGCCAGGTTTTAGACTGGACTCTGGTCTGGTCTCTGCACTTCACAGTGATCTGGGTCAGCTCTCTGGTTCTGCTAACAGTGGTCTGGGTCAGCTCTGCTCTGCTGGTCTGGTCTGGGTCTCTGGTTCTGATCAGGTCTGTGGGTCCGGATACAGCGGTCTCCGGTTCAGCTGGTCTCTCTCTGGATACAACACTGCTCTCTGGCAAATGGCAAGGGTTCTTGCAAAGAATTCAAACAGCTCGCCTGGCTGTGATAGTGGCAATGATTTTAGGCCTGCTAAGGAGGGATTTAGCTTGTAGTTGACCTCTCTGCTACAAATTCTGAAGTAAAGTCTTGGTCTCTGAAGGTGGATATATTGAAGTCTCTATGTTGGCTTTCTGAAGGTTGATGGAGGTAAAGTATGGATTTTCCCGGCAGAGCGTCCCGCAGCAAATGGATTTGAAGTCCCTATCTGTCCTGACTGTCTGCTTTTATGAGTTTTGAAAATGGGTGTGTGTGCAGCATCACTAGGCTCTACCCCTCTCCACTTGTCATTGGCCACTTCATCCTCTTCCCCTCTATTGGGGGAATGAAATGAAGTGTCATCATGATGAGGTCTGTTTATGATACAGAGAACCCACCCCTGTCAAATTACACACAATCTATATTTTGACCCAAAAGACATATTGCACAGGTACACATTTGTTTAAAATTACATGCACCCATCACATATCACAGGAGGTATACCCTGTCCAAATCTGCTCTTCATGGGAGCTTGCATTCAGAAATGGCGACATTTGCACTTTTTAACTGGTTTCGCAATATCGGACATTACCCCAAATTTGCACACATGTGCGCAAGGAGCATGGACATTAATTGATGAAGTGTCAGATTTTTAACATGCATACATTTTAAGTAATACCCTCTTAACTGCTAGCTTGCCCCCAGATCATGCCACCGGTTCTAAAAACCTCTCAAAATGTGGGCAGAAAAATCACAAGAATTATGGTATCATTTAAATAATTTTCACAAGTCCGCTCTATGAGTTATTCATCTTTTTCTAAAACAATATTCTGGCTACAGGGGTGTGGTTTCCCCCCAGCACAAGGTTGAATTTCTGGTTTTTCCAGTTCTGCCAAGCCAACTTGCTCTCACAGGCAGTTCTCCTCCCCTTTACTTCCAGGAGGAAGCCACTTTTTACGGCCCCCATAATAAAACATTTGCCTGAGTCAGGACAGGGCTTTGTTCAATTTCCTGCAGAGCCCAGGTAATTCAATCAGGGAAGTGTCATATCCCTTTTGGTGTGAGCAGCAAAAGGCATATAGGCCTGGGAACACAGCTGTTGTGCAAGTCTCAACTCCTGTCGGGGGTAGCTAGAGGGCAGAATTCAGTTCCTTAAACCAGGTTTCAGATAGAATGTCACTTTTGTTCCCCAGTTTAAGTCAAGACAATTTTTTACATATGCAGCTAGAATGCTGATTCTAAGTTTAAAACTATGACATTTAAACAATTGCAATCTATGTGACTCTCAGAAGTAGGTCACTCATTTCTTTTAAACATTTAGATTTTTGGTAGTTTTAAATCCAGTTTCAGTTAGGCTGCTGCAGACCTGCAGAGCTCAGCCAGTCTTGTTATGAACATTCAAGTCACTTCAGAATATAACTTTACATTGGATCCACCTCTCAGTAAGTCTTTCTTTGGCTTGCCTTGGGTTCATTTATTCAGTTTTAAACAAAATCTGGTGGTTTTAAAACGCCGGCTTTCTGATAGTGGTGAGTACTGGTACTGCACCCCTTTTTGGGATTTAAGAAAATGAATTCCCCACAATTCTAGGTTGCTTTTGGCAATCAGCATTGCCATTCCCAATGGTTTCAGACTACTGTGTGGGTAGTCCAATGGTGGTTTTAGGCAGTGCCCTTCTGTGCCCATAATATCGGCAAAATGGGTGGCAGCCTATTCTTCATGCACTTCCCTGGGCATTTTCTGGGAAGCTCTGGCCATCATGATGTTTTCCATGTCAGTACTGCACAGTTTTGAGGTAGGGCTTGGATGCGTGGATAAAAACATCCCACAATGTCCCCCCCAACATTTTCAGCAACGTTAAGATTTTCACACAAGTTTCATTGTGTGGTGTTTCTGTTTTCATCTTTTGGCAGTTGCTCTGCAAAATGCAGACATTGGCCCTGAGTTACCAAAGAGTTTATCAATGGGAAAAATGCTTTAATCAGGTCCATTGCCTCAGAACTGATGCACTTAGCCTGGAAGCTGGATGTGTTCCCTGTTGCTGATGGAAATTAAGAGGTGATTGCATAGTCTGCTACTATATACCTTTTTGCGTACTCTCAAGTGGGTACCTTTCTAAAGAACAGGTCAATGGGCTGTGTTTGTTCTCGCAGAGGGGCGCCTATGGACTATTTTTTGATTGTTTAAGGGACTTAGGTTTAGTCACACTAAGTGTCCTATAGTCATCCAGACGTGGACCTCTTGTTCACTGTGCTCAGAGAGGCACAGCTCCACCCCACTGATGATGCCCAACAAGGCTGAAACATGTGTATGGAGTTGCTGTTGGTACTCTTGTTCAGAAGGGAATTGCCATAGCATTTCTGTGCTGGACTGCCCATATGAGCGGGACAATGACTGATATGCAAATGGATATTTCCCATCTGTGAAAGGTACAGTGAGCTAAAGTGTGGCTGCATACTCTCCAGTGGGTACCTTTCCAAAGAACAGGTCAATGGGCCGTGTTCGTTCTCGCAGAAGGGTGCCTATGGACTATTTTTTGATTGTTTAAGAGGCTTAAGTTTAGTCACACTAACTTTCCCAGGGTCATCTAGACGTGGACCCCTTGCTCAATGTGCTCAGAGAGGCACAGCTCCACCTCACTGATGATGCCCAACCATGCTGAAACATGTGTATGGGGTTGCTGTTGGTACTCTTGTTCAGGAGGGAATTGCTGTAGCATTTCGGTGCTGGACTGCCCATATGGGCGGGACAATGACTGATATGCAAATAGTTATTTCCTATCTGTGAAAGGCACAGTGAACTTAAGTGTGGCTGCAGACTCTGGAGTGGGTAATTTCCCAAAGAACAGGTCAATGGGCCGTGTTCGTTCTCGCAGAAGGGTGCATATGGACTATTTTTTGACAGTACAGGCATTTAGCCCGCACAATTTTGTGAGGCTTTCCAGTGGATTTGAAACTCTCTCCAATGAGACTGATGATCCTGGACCATAGGCAGTATGGCAGTCTGAAATTATTAGATGGAGCCATCACAAATCAACATACTAAAACTGATGAGTTAATTTACTAATGTTGATAACACATCAACCTACTCTTTCATTATTTCTGCAGAAAGTTCAGATTTTCGCACACGTTTCATATTGTGGTGTTTCTGTTTTCATCTTTTGGCAGTTGCTCTGCAAAATGCAGACATTGGCCCTGACTTACAAAAGAGATTGTCAATGGGAAAAATGATTTAATCAGGCCCATTGCCTCAGAACTGATGCACTTAGCCTAGAAGCTGGATGTGTTTCCTGTTGCTGATGGAAATTAAGAGATGATTGCATAGTCAGCTACTATATACCTTTCAGGTCGTCAAGGTGACAGAGGTCAGAGTGGCATTTTGCACGACGAGTGTAGCCAAGTGTTTGGAGAGTCTGTTTTTGCTGTGCGGTGCTGGCCTGTTTTTTCTCTGTTTCTACGGTGAAGTGGAGCTGCAGACCGTTTAACCTCATTGAACCACATTGAAGGCAGATCACCATAAAAACAAGAGCAAGCGCGAATCGTGTGCGTGAAGTGTGTAGCCAAGTGTTTGATGTTCAGTGGACAGTGGTGGAAGTGGTGGCCTACGGTGAATATTCAGATTTGTTGGGAGTAGCTGTTTTTTTAACCCTTCATCAATGTAGCAATCAAGCAAACAACTGAGGTGAGTTTTGTCTCTCAGGTGGACTCTTAACAGGTTTTGCCTTCGAACGTTAAACTGTCCTTGCATTAGTGTAAAGTGTTTAAGGACTTGTTAAACGGTAAACGTTGTGAAATAAAAGCACAGAGAAAGAATCAGTAGTTATTTCTTAGGCATGCAGACTTGTTTTGCCTTTTTTCATGGTACGCTACGTCTAAACAGCTTTAAACAGCTTTAAAAGCTGCATTGACAGCAGGACCTGTTGGAATACTTTGTTGACTTTTTACTTTTGGAGTTAAGTTCTAAAGAAAACTGTTGTTTGGCTGAGAGGGCGACCGCTGGCAGAGCGCCTTTGAGCCTCCCAGCTAATCTTATCTATTTATTTATTTATTTATTTATTTGTTTTGCTTTTCCTCTTCTCAACTCTTCAGTGATTTGTCACACACATCGTATACACTGTACAAAGAAACAATTCTACTGAACTATTTTTCTGAAATAACACATTGAAGTGGCAGTAGTAGGGGGACTTCTTTATTAATTCAGCTTACTACTTTTTGTGCAACAAGGCTTTGGACAATAGACTAATGCTTTTGCTGGTATGGTCTTAAGGGAACGAGAGCACTGGGCTAGTGAGAATAATATACTAGATAAAGTGCAGATTGGTTTCAGGAAAGGCCTGTCTACTACTCTGAAAGGCCTAATAGTGAACTCGCTCAGGGAAACGGCATGGAGAGTGGGCAGTGCACCTTTGTATTAGGTACTAATAGAGTTTACAAAGACCTTCAACACATAGGACCTCCCTGTGGAGAAGGTTGAACAGCTGGGGCATGTCACCTGGGCTGTTAGCAATTTTGGTGTATTTGAATGACAACACAAATATAGTAGTTAGACTGGACAGATCTGGACACTTGACAAGTAAGATAGTTACTAGTCGAGGTGTGAGGCAATGCTGTATCTTTTCCCCATCACTTTTCAATATGTACCTAGCAGACATTAAAGTACATCTGAATAATCCCACTTTTGCTAGCCCTAAAATAGGATCATCAAAGGTGTTCTGGCTAGCCTACCCCAATGACATCCTGCTTCTGCATTTCCCCCAAGGGGAATTCAGCGCTTGCTAGATTCCATAGGCAATTACACTACGTCCAACAAGCTAATAATCAACCCGGCTAAAACTAATATCCCCAGGATGAACAATCGAGCAAAACATTCCCAGATAAAATCCTGGTAGCTGGAGAAAACATTCATTAAGCCAGTTGTTGAAGCAAAATATTTAGGCTTTAGACTATCATCTCACCTCAATGGTGCACTATTGAAAATGAAATTGGGTGAGAAAATACATAGACATCTCGCAACAGAATTGAAAAACATCAGAACAAAATGTTTTACGTTCTCACTTAAACCAATGCTCACCTTCTACGAGGGTAAGTTCATCCCCAGTATTTTGTACAGCCTGGATATTGAATCGCAAGCCTGGGACTGAGATTGGGATTATTGGGAAGGACGAGTATGGAAAAAATGTGCTGGGTCTCCATCTATCCACTCCAATAAGTGTGCTGAGATATGAGCTATGAGCTAGGCTTAAATTCCCCGAGAGTATGTCAACAATGGAAACTACTGCAGTTATTTAGACTTATCTAATGATGAGTTAGTCAAACATTTTTATCAATAAATTGACGATAAAGGTTGAAACTATCTTAGTACAATCAGAGAAAACCATTACTGATCTTTGTTTAAATCCTAAGTGCTGTAAAAAGGCCCTATTTGAAATGAATTGTTTATGTACAATCAATGGCATGAGGAGTTTAAAAGTACATGGAAATCCTTCAATCCTAGATAAATATCGCAGAATCCTCCCTCACTATCTTGCACAAATTCCTGATAACTGCTGCAGAGATGTGATACTAAGACTATGTCTGAATTTGTTACCCTCTGGCAACATTTTGGCTATTAGACAGCAGATTAGACTGGTGACAATTGTTTGCGAGCTGTGCGATCTCTGTACTAACCAAACTCTGTATCACATCTTGATAGAGTCTGCAGGAACTAGAGCTCAAAGAACCCAAATAATTTACAGATTGGTGTATCGGTCGAGCTGGCTGGACTGTAGGGACTATTGGCATTAACTATCCCCGGAGAAGAAACCTTTCTATCATTGGAACTTTACAAATTACTTAAAATCTTGAAACTATAAAAAGACCAGCCCAGAGGGTTGGTCAGATGAACATGGAAATTTGGAAAATTTAGTAAAAGCTTTGAAAAAACTGCATGATCTACTACTTTTCTGTTTGATATGATATGATACGATATGGCATTTATAACACTCCTATACACAGGTGTTTCAAGGCGCGATGAGGCAAGGGAGGGTGAACAGAGGGAAGACAGACAACGATCTTACGAGGCCAGGTATCATTCAGATCGCGCAAATGCAAGGGAAGGGGAAAAGAAAAGTGTAGGAGGAGGGGGAGGTGAAAGTGCAGTACATGGGATAATAAATAACAAGATAATAAAAGAACGGAAAGTGCAGTACATGGGATAATAAATAAACAAGATAAATAAAAGAGCGGACAACAGGTGGCAAGTGCAGGGTGAGTGCTGAAATAAGTGCTGGTGGGGGAACTGTAGGGATACAGAAAACAATCCCCAGCTGCAGGGGCTGCCAGGGAGGCAGTGCAGGCGTGCAACTGGCAGGGCTTGGGCCCAAGATCAGACGAGGCCAGGTAACCAGTGCAGTCTCAGCATCAGCCAGGAATTCAGCAGGGGAGAGGGTGAGATAAAGCAGAAACAAAGAGGAAGGTTTTAAGGTGCTTCCAGAACCGAAGGTGGTTCTCCTCAAGTTTTAGGGAGGCATGGAGGCTGTTCCAGAGGGAGGCCTCAGCCGAAGAGAGAGATCTACCACCAACTCATTGCTTGGAGAAGCGACTGACCTTGTGAACTATTCCTGTAATTTTAAGAGAAAGGTGAAATGTTCTCTTTCTTTTAATTCTTTTGCACACTACATTGCTATTTTGTGAAAAGTCAGATAATGGACTATAGCACAATATTAATAATAAAATAATAATAATAAAAAAAAATAGACTGGTGCTTGTTGCTGGGAGGGTGGTTGCGGGCAGTGAGCCACGGCACCCTCCAAGTTGATTTATCTATGACTAGTTACAATTTACTAACGAACAAGGATTTGGACAATAGACTATTGCTTTTTGCTGTGAAGGTGACTGCGGGCAGTGAGCCTTTGAGCCCGCCAAGTTGATTTACCTACAACTAGTTATAATTTACTGATGACTGATTTTACGCAAAAGGAAAACATTTGTTTCAGAAGCCATCCTTTGTGTGAGAAGGGTAGTGTGGGTAGAGAAGCCATACTGACAACAATATATTGACAACAATAAATGAATCCTTGGCATCAGGGATGCTGGTTCCAAATACGAATGAAGTGACAGATGGTGAAAAATGACATCTATTTGTGTGCCATAGGGGTCAGTTTATTCCATTGGGTAATCAGTTGCATTCCAGGATTCAGAGTCTCTGTAAGTGGAGCTCAGGCCATATTGACCCTCCCACATTGTCTACCATTGCACTTAATACTAATAAAAGCCAGCACCGAGTTAGTGGGTGATGGTTGTATGACTATATAGACAGCTACCTATATTGATGTGCAAACAGTAACCAGTTAACTTTCTACAACTGTTACTCTAACCCCATTGAAATCTACTGCTACAGTAGAAAACAATAGTACATCAAGTATGCCTAGACAAAAGCATTGTGGGAAAGACAAAAGACCTTCCCTGTGTTCTTTCATCATCCTTGTTTCAACAAAAGGAATTAAAGTAGGCTGGACGAGGTGTTGTAAATTACAGTGAGCCTTCCGTTATCCATATAAAGTCACTTTACGCTATGTTAACAACCACAAAAGCACCATTAGATAGGGAAGACAACCCAAATACAGTTTTCCAAGAATCACTCAATAGGACACCATCACAGAAGGCTTTGGATGTGGAATAGCAATTAGTGATTAGCAACTCCATTGCAAATGAGGATCACCTTATATGTGCAACGAATATATATGGACAAGGTCAATAGTACTGAGAAAGATGTTTTAATTAACAATGTGTTTGACCCTCTAGTATGACCAAACCATGTAACAAAGAAGATTCAACTGTCCTTCCATGCTCTGGAAATTCATGGGTGTGATAATCAGGAGCCACCCAAAAAATTAGCTTTAAGAGACCAAAGCCAATTACAAATGAGTCGGGGTATTAGGAAAAACATCCCAGATTATTTCCAGAAATCAGGCCAATTCATGAGTACGGGTATAGGAAAACCAGCTTCAGCTCACTTGGATAACTTTTCCAACCCAACAAACTCAGTCTCTATTAGTGATGTAAGCATTCTGGAACTGGTTCAGCAAGTAGACTTGACAAAATTACCATCTATGTGAGAGCTGCTGCCTAATGCCTCCAAACCCTTAGAGGCAGAAGATGAACACCAGACCAGTATCCAGAATCTGGAATTGGAATACCGGGTCAAAAAATCAGGTCTCCCTCAACAGGTAATGCAGCATACATTTCAAGAACTAGATAACCAGATTAGATTAACTGCCCCAGGGATGTCAGCGTTGAATATGGTGTTGAGTTTTTTCTCAAAACTATATGATAGTTTACATTTGGAATGAAACACACATATTTTGTAGATATTAAGATAAATCTGGAAATGATTCACTTTGAGACATTTTTGGAACAGCTGAGTACATGTAGAAAACGTTGCCTTGATACCTTCTGAGCCAGATCAGGAGGTTGAAGCAGCTCAAATTGTGCTAGAACAATTTGAGCTGCTTCAGGAGGTTGAAGCAGCTCAAATTGTGCTAGAACATCAAAGTGCTAAACAATTGAGATCTAAACAAAATGTGGTAAAAAAAGGGAAGACAAATCGGAAAGCTGACATAAGAACATTTCTAAGAAATCTACTGAATAATCAATAAATATAACTGGAGTAATGAGTCCTGTTTTGAATCAAATGATTGATATAGAGGGGATGGGATCACCCAGCAATCCTATTTTTGGTCCCTGAGAGAGAAGAAAGAGACACCTTACTTATCATCAAGGAAGCAACAAACTGCCCCATTCCAACTATGGATATACATACTGAAAGAATGTTATCCTCCAAACAGCTGGGATCCAATTTCTGTCCTAGCGAGAGATGAAAGAGACACCCTACCAACCATTGATGGATTAACAGACTGCCCCATTCCAGTTATGAATATGTACACTGAAAGAACGTCACCATCCAAACAGTTGGAAATAGAAAGAAAGCAGTGCTTCAGTATTGTCCATCCACTACCTCAACCATCTGTTCCAGAACACAAGTTCATTGAAATAATTAGAGTAAATGCAGTGGGGGAAATTGGAAGTGTAGGTGGTACAAAAATTGTGGAAATGGGGACTAGTCTGTTTCAGCTGAATCAGGGCATGCCGTACATTAAACAGGGTGCCCCAGCTGACTCGGTAAATACCAAGGTCTGTGTTATATCAATGGATATGGGGGTTGATTTGGGCTCTCAGGTTGTTCACTTAAATGAAAATCAAATAATCATGTGTGGAAATTTGTGCTATTGGAAGAACAGATGTTAGTGTGCCTAATTTGGCTCTGATGATAAAGCAATTTGTTGAACTACTGCTCATGACCCCAAATAGCACATGCAATGAACATGGGGAAGGACATGCATATGAAACTGAACATTACAATTAACAGGGAACTGAACTGAGATTTGCCATACAACAGGACTTGTACGATTCCGGATCCGAATGTGTGTATTGTACAGGCAAGGTGAATCGCTTTCTCTACGTCCAACGCGCTCTCGACTAGAAGGAGTAAACTAGAAAATCTTTCCGCTCAAACATATAGAAAGAAAGGTAATAAACAAAAGTTTGATAACGTTTTGCATTTGGTGGAGATTGCAAATAAATAAATAACCCCTGTGAAATGGATGGAAACCATTCATTAGGGGCACCAGTTGGTGCAAGGTAGCGATAGAGGTTTATTATTGCATAAACAAAATAGCATGGTAAAACAATGTAATTTATGAGCGAACATAACAAGACCTTTTGAAAGTAGCCCTCCATCAATTGCCCCCCCCCCTCAAACTTGGGAGAATAGTAGCAAAACTCTGAGCTTTAGCGCAGACATTTTAACCAAAAATCAAATGGAGGTGTTTACTACAACTGTTCTTCCCTTCACATTTCTACTAGAAAGGATGGTAAACGCCCCGTTTGAGGTCATATTGAAGGGATCAAATGTTATTAGATTATTTCATGAAATTCCACAATTAAAATTATTGGGGTCCAGAGACATAGAAAGTTTTTTTTTCCCCCCAGACTACAAAGATTAGATAGTGTTCTATTGGAGTTCAATATTGTGATACAAATTATCTTGAATTATATGGTTACCTTGAGGGCACTTGGTTATGATTTAAAGAAACATCATGTGGTGTGACCAAGGAGATGGAGGCGACAAGTTTGGGTGCTTTCAGCTTGGGGTCTCGTTCCTCTGTTGACATTGTTTGTGAAATCAATGAGGAAAATGTGAGGAGGGTAGAGTTTGTGCCACCTATGATGACCAAGGTGAATAACATTTCTCAAGATTGGCTTTGGCTGCCCAAAACTCTCGTTAAACCATTTAGGAAATTGGGAGATCAGCTATTATGGAGATCTTGAGTTGGAACACTCAGGCCTTTAATCAGTTTTTGAACGATGTGGAGAGAGGGCATTGGACATTTTCCAGGAAAACCACATCTTGTTCTTGCAGGAGGTGTGGTTGATGGCCCCATTTATTGTTGATGGCTTCTCGAACTATCAACAAATGGAATCAAAGGGGCTAAGGGTTAGAACATTGGGAGGTCTTATAATACGGGTTCACAATTGCATACTAGGAACAGCCTCAGATGAGAACAGTGATGCAGACCCACTGGCTGAACATTGCAGTTTTGAATTTCAGATGTATTGGAACCTCACAGAAATAAAGCTTCAAGGTTGGCAAATGTGGCAGGAGCTACGTAATGGTTTTGGTGCCTTGAGGGCCATTCATGAGATAAAAGGGCTTGCACTTCTTCCACAATGCTCAGACCAGGAACAGCCTCAGATGAGAACAGTGATGCAGACCCACTGGCTGTACATTGCAGTTTGACCATTTTTTTGTCCTCCCCTCTGCTTCTCTGCTCGTTTCACTGTTTTTATTCTATTCTCTACTCCTCACCTTTCCCCTTCTCTCTCTCTCCTCCCCCTGCCCTACCTTTTTCTGTGCACGTACTCTATCAGAATTGCCCCTGGACCTAGTATGATGGTAACAAATGTGTGTCTCCCCCAAACTTGTTATCCCCCTCCAGCACTATCTGAAATGTTGTCAGGCCTAGTACGATAGTTGCTTGTTTTCTTCCTCTCCCTCCTCTCTCCTCCCCTCTCCCTCACCTTGTGTAACTCTCCGGCCCTACCAGAAATGTTACCAGGCCTAGTACGTTAGTCGCCTGTCTGTTCCCATTTCCTTCCTATCTGTATCTTAGCACTTGCAAGGCCTTGCGACATCTGAAATGTCGCTAGACCGAGTATGATCGTTAATTTCACATTCTTGATGTTCATGGTCTGTATGAATGTTTTCTATTTTTCCTTGTTCCCTCCCTTGTCATGAATCACTTTGAAACACCTTGTGCATAGGTCTATATAAATAAACTATCATATCATATCATATCATTTTATAACAATTCAATCTTGGTTGAATCGAACTACAGCGTAAGACCATGTCTTGGTCTTTGAAGTTGTGCAGTCTCTGGAAAAAAACCTAAGGCATCTCAGATCTTCTTTACACCAACTAATCTCAACTGCTCTATAATACAGATTGCCTTCGATGAAAGAATCTCTAATGCCCAAAAAAAACTGCGGCCCAAGACCTTAATTTCTTTCACAAGAAACAGGAACTTTCACAAACTGACCTAGGATTTTCTGAAATGTACATTTTCGCAATTCTCCATCCAAGATATGATCATCATGTTGTCATCCATGCGCCCCACTTCTTGTCCTTACAATCTCTTGCTCCCAAAACTGATTTTCGCACATAAGGATTTATTTTCTACTTTCTTGAAACTTCTTGTCTCTTGACAATGCTTCTTTTAGGGATGACTATGTACCCAATGACATCTAAAAAGTCACAATCACTCCCATCCCAATTCCTTCTTAACATTCTTGATAAATTTGCCACTTCCCAGCTCCAATCCTTTGTGGAGTACAATCACATTCTTCACAATAGACAATCTGGTTTTGACTATCATTAAGCACCAAGACAGCCCAGTCGACCTTCAGACCCAAATGCTGGAGATCATGGACAGAGGAAAGCCCGGGATGTTGATCTTATTGGACTTCTCCTCTGCATTAAATCTCATTGATCATGAGCACCTCCTTACCTCCCTAAAAGACCCAGGGCAATGTTCTAAGGAGGCCGTGGATTGGCTCCACTGATTCCTCTCAAATCGTGAATCCAGAATACAGCGGGGATCCACCTTCTCTTCCTCGGCTCCCATTTGCTGCAGACTGCCTCTTGATACTGGCCTAGGCTGCAGTGCACAATTAAAGCACTTTCACTTTATTTTACTAAGGATTCAGATTGAGATGACAACCAATCTGTCTCACACCGCCTTTTACAAATACCCCGGGCCACAAAGGACCATGAGACTGGCCGGTGGGTGGTAATACAATATTTATGTATTTTGTACATCCAAATGAAATCACACACATGTAATATTGGGCAGCAATCACCAATGAGGTGTTAGTTACACTGTAGAATGATGGAATACACTTAGTTTGACCTCCTAATATCACATACACAAAGCACAAATGATTAGGAGCAATATTACTTTTTGGATAGATAGCACCCAGTTAAGATTTCCCCCTGCAACGCTCCCTCAAACCCTGATTAACTGATTTTTCGGTGGATAGATTTAAAAACCTCTGCAATTGCACAAAATAGCACTCAGATTTAGTAAATGTTTGTTTTACATGGGTGGTTGAATAAATGAGTTAATATGAGTATAGCACTATCACAGATGTAAGAACACTTGCAGACTACAAGCAATGTCCTAACAAAGGGCATACAAATCAAAAAAACAAATTGAAAGTGAAAAACACAGTGCAGATAAATCATACACATAGTATTTGCATTTGCTAATTTACACAGGTTTAAATGTCAAAACGGTTTGAAAAACAGGTGAAATAAACAAAATCGGAATGCAGTTTTTATGCTGAGAGACAGATGCACATCACAGGGATAATATGAAAGTGAAATAGTGGCTCTAAATTAATGACAGTATTAGATTCTCAATGGGAAAGGAAATTCGGTTTTAAAAATAAAAGCAGTTGACAGAGAAAATCAGTTTGGAAAGGAAATGACAAGTTTCAGTTAAACTAGATTTTAGTGGCTAGAAAAGAGAAACGCCACCCGTGAATAAGCAGATTGGACTGAAGGAGGGGACTCAGTTTTATGGGGTGTGTTTTTATGAGGTACAGAGCCACCCCACAGCCACTTTTGCCAACATCAGTTATGACATAAAAATGCACCTTTTTACAGTTGTGGCACTTTTGAAAATCAGGTAGGCAGATTACATATTTCACAAAGAGCATGGCATTCCAACTCCCAAGTTTATACAGTATCATTTAGCCCTTCTAATAATGTTTCACAAATTTTGCCCAAAATGGCCAGCATTGTCTTTCTAATAAGGGCGTACTTCCCAATGTTGCTCTGGAGTTGCCTTTCAAGCTCCCCAGTTTGAGTGGATGAGAGGTGCTGCTAAAAAGTCACACATATGTGTGCCAGAAATCCTTTGTCCAAGGCTGGGGGAGTGCTGCAGAGTCTGACGAGGGTGCGAGATCCACCAGCTTTTCCTATTCATATGCCCCAGGTGCTGGTCCACTTAGGTGGAGGCACATCCTGTTCCCAGGAAGCAAAGTCCTTTGAAGCCAGGCCAGGAAAGAGATGTTTTTGTGGCTTCAGCGCGTTTATTTATTTATTTAATTATTTTTTTCTTTCCTGAACTGGAAAGCAAGACTGTTTGAAAAAATATCCTACACATATTTTAAACCCCCCCCCCTTACATCTCTATGCAAGGACAGGGCCTTAATTCAACAATTTACTTTAAACATACATTTTCTTGTTGGTAAAAAGCACCCTTTTACACGTGGTTAATTTTCATCAAATGTCACTTTCAAATGTGGTTTTCTCTTACATCTAGATTCTAAACATTATTTATAGCCCTAGTCAATTTCTCCTACACATAAATCTGTTCAAGGCAAGGGTCCACTGAAACTGCCACAAGCACAGAGAGATAGGGCATCTTTTGAAGAGTTTAGGTATGATATTTTGTTGCAAAAGTCAAGCATTTTTCCTTATGGCTGGGAGTGAAGTTCTTTGATATTTCACAGATCTGGCCTGCCACAGCCTGTCATTCAGTGAGAATTGCCTACTTTTGCTGGAGCACAACCTGAATAATGATGGACGTAGCTCGGTCTTACTGGAACAAAATGGTGTACTGTTGAAACGGTGGAAAAGAACATCAGGGTGCAGTCATTTTAAATGTAAAATATTTCCTTTTTCAATGGGAAATTTTGAAGCTGGCATTATAGCAGTGCTGCTTTTCAATACTTTTCTTTGGTGCACATATGGAAAACACTGGCAGCCATTGTTGTGGTGTTCCATATTCCATCTCGCCCCATATGTGCTTGGCAAAGGCAGCACAGCCATTATTTTGGTGACTGCAAAACACAGTTTTGGTGCAATGCAATGGTGCTCAACAGAGCCAGTGCAACCATTCTGCTGGTGACTGCTGAGATGCAGTTTGGTGATTTAGGGGAGTTCTGCGGGGCTGGTCAATGTACCCCACAGTTATCAGGGAAGACTTTCATCACCCTTCCTTCGAGGAAGGAGGCTATCCAGTTGGCCACTTCCTGGGAGAACACAGCTGAGGAGGTGAGATGTGACTTAAGATATTATGGTCGAGTAGGTCGAAGGCCGCAGACACATCCTTGGACCATTCACAAATAAGATTGGAGTTACAGGGCAAGTCCTCCCACGTCATTTACCCTTTAGCAACTAATTTGTTGATAAACCAGGGAGGAAATAGAATATCTAGGTTTATTCGCAACTCTAACAAGTATAATGGGCTTATCTTGGATTTCACTCATAAAATATCTTTAAAACAAAAACAGACAATTATCACCCCAGCTAATTTCTAGCCATTTTTGTATGGCTTTGATACTAAGATAACCAGAGGCAGGACTTTAGAGCATCAATCAGCCATTTCTATGAAGGTCCAAAATAAAATATTGAGAAGGGAGATAATAGCATTAGAGTCTATATGGTGATGGTATTCTCTACTTGGAATAATGTAGAGGTTTGAAACAGAATTGAATTAAGGGATATAGCCATGAGTCTTAAGGACGGGGGTTTGAACATGTGAGCCATTATTACCAAAAATGAGTCCTATAACGTAGTCCTAATACTGTATATCCTTTGTTAGAAAATCCTGTCCACACGCATGACACAAGCTTCATGGAACTGTGCAGTTATTGTCTGATCTAAAAGAAGGGAGATAGGACTGATCCAAGTAATTATCACCCTATCTCCCATCTGGAAAGAGAAAGTAAAACCTTCAGTCCCTCATCTTGAGTAATCTGGTTGATTTGGCAAAACGGGTGGGTAGATTGAAAAGATACCAGACAGGTTTCCAAAAGGGCCTTGGAACTGATTTGAATGGGCTAGTGGTTAATCTGTTAAATGAGGACTCTGAAGGATATGGCACATTGCCAGTATATGTGTCAACTATTGATTTTGGTCAGGCCATTGACAGTGTTAACCGTAATCTGCTGTGGACTAAGTTGAGGAATCACTTTTGTCAATTTTAGTTCAATTACATGATCACACTCTGTTACAGCTGTGATTGTATTGGCAAGCTTGTGCCCTGACTGAGACCTTTCAGATAGATAGAGGACTCAGACAGGGCTGCGTTTTGGCTCCCTACCTGTTCAATCTTGAACTTTCTGACCTAGGTAATTTTCGTTCTGATTTTTTTTTTTGCATCTCCCTGTAAAAGTAAAAAGAAAGGCTAGAGGCAGAGATTGGAGGAAAACAAGTGAAGGGAAGTGATTGCTAATACTAGCAATCACTTTCATCCTTGTGCATACAGCCTCAGTCTACTACAAGAAATGGTGGACACTGAACATGGAAACCTATGTTTATATGTATAGTCTATTTAAATGTCTATTTGAATTCCCACTGTTTTGAAATGGGTGTTTTATTCATGGGAGCAACACCATTGAAGACACATGTTACCTATTATGTGTATGCAACAGTACCTTTTTCACATTAATGTACATCCCATTTGGATCCAACCTTTTAAACACATTTTTCCAATGGTTCTATTAGATAACAGGTATGTTTATAATCAACAATCACAATAACACTCAATGAGCTTAATATCTCAATGTGTCTTACTTTCTGTAATGCCAACACATGTTTCAATCCTTCTTGGATCTTTTTCAAGGCTACAAGTGCAATCACTTTCCTCTTTTTTCACCTCCACTCTTTGCCTCTCTCTTTTCTTTTTACTCTCCCCCCAAATGTACTCAATGAAAAAATTGAATGCAATTCTGTGTTTAGAATTCCTGAACTTCTACAGCAATGTATTTAAATGTATAACTCAGAATGTATGACTCAGAAATACTGTACATTCATAATAATTGACTAAACTGCTTTGGTAAAGCCGGGACTGGCGAAACTGTTGGACAGCGAGGTGGCAATTGCTTTTTTGTTACATTGCCATCAATAGGAGTCAATACCACTATGATAAAACCGAAACCCTTACTTATCACTTACCAACACAAACCTCGCAAGATATGTTATATGTGGCTGTGTAGATAACATAATAAGAGTCCAGTTTATGCTGTATCAATGAACTGGGCCTCTGTTTATATACAATCTCTATGCACTGTCTTCCTTAGAGCACTTGCACATGGATGTACCCACCCATAACTCATACATTTTAAGTAGATGGGACTGAGATTATTGAAACCACTGAAGCAACAATCACTCCATTGTTAAACACTGAACGTTATATGATGGTCAAGAAGATGCCCAAATACATGTTACTAGTGACAGGTGGACCAGGCAAACGATAGCTGCCAAACCTCTGGTGGCAAAGTGAAGACATTAGGTTGAACCTCTTACTAATAGTCCAACAGTGTAGTGCAGGTTTAAAGAAGCATTTCTTATCATTTGGCAAAATGTTATAGTGCAGTTACTTTATGCTTATTTGGGTTATGTTCTCTAATCTGCACTTTATCTTAGTAGCGTTTAACAACTGAAAACAACCAACCCACAGGCCGATTCATGGAATTAATGTGCGCTGAAAATTTCCGCGCAAGCGTGCGAAAGCATGTGAATCACAGTGCACGTGCGAAAATCACAGCGAAACCCACACACAGCGATTCATGGAAGTCTGTGCACGTGTAAAGCCATGGATGTGCGCCAAAATCCTGCGTGGCGCACGCTGGCGCACACGTCTTCAAACAGCGTGCGCTACGCGCACAGCGAAAGCGCACATAGCGCAGCACACACAACAAAAGCAGGCGTAACACGGGGTGTAACACGCGGAATGGGGAACAACGCGTGAAAATGTGGGCATCACGGGGGAAGTACAGGAGGCAAATGCGCAGAATGCCCACACGCGCACCTACAACACGTATTCATGGAATCGAACAGGGCTAATGCGTGCGCCAAAAAAGATGCGCTAATCCGGAAACACGTACGCCAGCAGGAAGCAGGCTTACGTGGACCCACACAGCATAAAAGTGTGCACAAACAACAAACAAGCTCAGATGCTAAGATGAATATACCGTTCCTTGCAGCAGTGGTCGTGGGATACCACAGGAGGAGGAGGATAGTCAGGCCCAGAATTTTTACACCCAGAACCAGCCTTTTTGGGATGCCTGATGACCAGGTGTATGGGAGGTACAGGTTTCCACCTCACATAATACTCGACCTGTTGAGTGAGTGGGAGGATGACCTCACATCACCCACCATGTGCTCCCAAGTACTGAGCCCCCTTGAAAAGGTGCTTAATGTACTGCACTTCTTGGCCGCTGGATCATTTCAGCGGACAAGTGCTATAGTGGGGGGGTGTCACAGGCCACGCATTCACGCTGCCTACACCAGGCATTGGCCATCATGACTGCACGCCCATCAGTCCGCAGGCACATATACCTGCCCAGAACACCTGCAGAAAGGCAGGCTGCCGTCAAGGATTTCTACGGGTGGCACAATTTCCCAAAGTGCTAGGTGCCATTGATTGCACCCATGTGGCCCTACGTCCACCCAGGGCAACAGAGCACATCTATAGAAACCGCAAGCACTGGCATTCCATCAACGTGCAGGTAGTATGTGATGCCAAGGGAATCATCACCTCAGTATATGCCAACTATCCAGGGTCCACACATGACAGTTTCATTTACAGAATGTCAATCCTATACCGGGACCTAGAAGCTGGGTGGCATGGCGATACATGGCTGCTTGGTGAGTATAAATGCCACTGCACATGCATGCATGTCAGATACTGAGTAATGTCACAAACCCACTAATGATACCCATCACCACCTCCCCAGGGGACAGGGCCTACCCACTGAGCACCCACATGATGACGCCAATTCAGTACCCCACCACACCACCCGAGGTAAGATACAACACAGCCCGTATTGCAAACCGGAGCATAGTGGAGCGCACATTCGAGTGCTCAAGTCACGCTTTCGCTCTCTTGTCCGCTCTGGTGGGCAGCTGCTATACGCTCCCCCAGTAGTGTGCAGGATCATAGTGGCAGTATGTGTCCTGCACAACGTTGCAACACGCCGGGGCCTGCCAGTGGACATGGTGGTGCCCCCACATCCCCAACCACATGCACGGCTGCTGCGCATGGGAGGGGAAAGGGCACGTGGTGAGGCAGCCCATATGCAGCTGGTGGCTAATTACTTCACCCAAAATCACACCCCTGTGGAGTGCACACAGCCCTGGCACATACCAGCTGACAATCAATGATGATGACATAAGGGACAGTCAACTGTCACAACCATACCAGCCTGAGATTGGTCACCTGGAAGTGTTACATTGTGTGCATCCCTACCTACCGAAACACCACCAATGCTGTGTCATTATAAGACATACATCTATGCTGCTAAATTGATTACCCCCTTGCAAAATACAACATGAAAACAGCGCCATGTCACCCAACCCCTCCCCAGCTCCACCACCCAACACACCATGGCATGTCATGCAATGTGAAAGCAAACAAAGCAATGCACAAGACCTCACACAAGTGTCACAAAGTGCACTGTCCCAAATGGAAACTGCCCACAGACAATATGCTCCCAGGAATCAATAACAAACATCACACATGAACAAATACTTACCACCAACACAGTACAGCAACACACCATGAAACATTGCAAAAACATGACAGTACTAAGCCAAAGTAGTGGTAGTCTTACAACATGAATAAGCCAGCACATCGACCCCTTCCAACTGTAGAGTGTTGCTGCCACGGAAATGTGTCAGTGTACTGCATACAACATGAACTCCATCTGCAAAGGATACGGCCTTGTGAAGACATGAGGAAGTAACCTGCAAATTAGTAGGAAGACATGGATGCACAAGCACATATCAATACACCATGCAGTGTACAATACAACAACAATAGCCACTAGGGATGTACACACAGTATTGACTACAGACTGCCCACACAGCTCATGGGAGCCCAATGTCACTGTGTAAGTCACTGTCACTTGGTCACACCCTTTGCAAGCCCATGGAAACAGGAAGCAGCAGGGGTGTGTGTGTCATGAACCCAAGTATCTAACCCAAACTCAGGACAAGCCTACATGTGCCCAGCCGGAATACAGTGGATGCCCACGGGAGCTACACAAGGCAACACACTGTTAAAAAACAAAAAAAAAAGAAATGGCCATGTGGGGGCCGTGGGGGGAGGCCACCCAGGAGGTTCAAGGACAGGGTGCACACCAACACCCACCTGCGTGGATGTTGCAAAAAAAAAAAAACCTTCATGGGCTCATGGCCTGCACGACTATGCCATTGTGGGAGAACTGCTGTCGCTCTCTTCACCCTCTGCTGCTGCATCAGGAGGTGGTGGCACTATGGGAGGCAGCCCAGGCAAAGCCCTGGTATGGTTTTCCATGGCAGCAAGCATGCAGGTCTGGAAGGTCTGATTCTGGAGGATTAAAGTGTGGAGATCCCCATGCAGCACCTCACGGGTTGCCTGCACTTCTGCCCGCATGGCCTCGCATGATGCTCGGATCTCCTCACGTGTTGCCTGCAGCTCAGCTGAGAAAGAACGTGTCAGCTGCTCCAGCTGCTGTTCTGCTCTAACATTTCAGGAAGGCTCAAGTTCAAGCAGACTCTGCCTGAGGTTATGGAGTTCTACCCTCAGGGCTTCCCTTTGGCCCTGTGACTCTATTGATATGGATTCGCGCAGAGTCTCCAGTGCCGCCCGTTTGTCACTGTTGGACGCCAACATGTCTTCCCTATGTGATTGGCAAATGGAGTCTGTTGCCCGCTGTTGTTACTCGATCTGCCTTTCAGGGGGGATAATGGAACTGGCCACCCTCTCCATTGCCTGAGCCATCATTTCTACTGATGCTGCCTGTTGGGTTGCCATACCGTACATGGAGTTTTCCCATACACTATTGCCTGGTGGCGCACGGCCACCGTGTCGGCGGGCACCACACCTGTTCGGGGCAAGGCGATCTGCACCCTGCTGTGCTGGCACTGCCTGAGGCTGCAGGACTGCATTCCCCCTCTGATCTGCTGGCCCAGGAACAGGATCAGATGCTGTGGAGTGTGACCCTGCATCCGTAACCGCCAAAGGCGTGACCTACCAACACTGACATCCCCATAGAGAGTTCTACCCCTGGTGCAGGTGGGTTTGACAGAACAGAATCCCTGCAAGAAGCACTGACCTGCGACAGCACATAAGTCTCATCATATGACTCATCACCTGAATAGAGGTCTGGGGAGCTTCACCCAGAGACACCCCTCGACAGTATGGTCTGCATTACCAAAGTGTTTTCACCCACCACCACACCACGTCCCCCACTGGTGCTTGGTCGTGGCTGAGAATCCTCCTGGGTCTGCACCATCTCCTGAACCTCACCAGTATCAAGTGCGTCGTCACCTGCAAAAACATGAAATACAAGAAATGGAAACAGGCATGAGCACCATCGCACACACATAGGCCTGACAAGACAGAGATTCTGTACATGGTTTACACATGTCCCACATGACTATAACCCTGGCATGCATGCACTGTCAGTGAGTTGGAAGGGGAGTCAAAAAGACAGACAATGAAGACACCAAGATGGAAAAGCAACACATTTGCAGCATGTTGTGTAGCACTGGCATCACACATCAGCCTGTGAGTGGCATGTCCAATACACATACATGACACATGCCAGCACACAGATGTCATGTAGCATAGCCATGGTAAATTAGACAACTACACAATATGTCAGTGATTTAGTACTGTTACACATTCATGTCACATGGAAATGATGAGAAGATTAATGCAGAATAGTGTTGCAAAATATGCATGTGCCACACACTGCAACACATCCAGTGTACAATAAGACATTGATTGTAGGCAGATGTACACATCAATGGTTGGTCACTTCAACATGACAGGAAACAACTATCATGTTCCACATGCAAACAGGCCCTGAAAATAAATTTCAGCAGGCCAATACTCCCTCGCCCTGAATGGTCTAATCATTCACATAACCAGGTAACTAAAGTGGCACCATGTGGGGTGTAAACAATGACAGAAGCATGTCACATATGTGGCATTAGGGATGAAAAAAGCATATGAAAAATGGATGATCTAAACAGCAGCCTGAATGAACACAGAAAAAATCAGAACAATGTTGTTGCAAGATGATAGTTCAAGGGCAACAACAGTAATGTGGGTCTAATTGGCTACTGTGGGCAGAAGGGATACTGTCATACCCAAATCAAAGGCACGTGAATGTATGGGAGGAAGCACATGGTTGACCCATAACACTCAGGAGTAAACACCCTCACCTGGTACTCAATCAGAACCAGTCACCCAAACAACATACACATGGATTACACACACATGCATGGGCGCTCACCGGACAATGCGTCATATTCAGGTAGGGCTCGCACGCCTTGGATCTGTTCCTCTGTGACGAAGGTCCCAGCAACAGACTCATGTTCAGTGAGTTTGTTGTCCTCTGGTGGAGACCTACCGCCAGTCACCAGACTAGCGGCATGATTTGAGGCCAGCTTGTTCTTTGCTCTGCGTTTCAGGCCATTCCACCGCTTGTAGCAATCATCAGCTGTGTGGCTCACAAATCCAAGGGCACTTATGAGGTCCGTGATGGTCTGCCAGTGTGCCCTACGTTGACCAGGTGTGGTCTTGCACCCTGCAGTCACCACCATTTCGCAGCTATGTGCCGACACATAGGTCACAAGTGCCTCAAGTTCGGCGTCATTAAAGCTAGGCTTCCTTGACGTGCCGGAGTGTGTAGCCGTGTCTGGGATCTCAGCCTGTAGTGTCAGAGCACCCTTCTTCCTCTTTTTCAAAGGTGGAGCGGACCCTGAGCGGCTTACGCCGCTCTGGTCAGTAGGGGCAGAAGCGCCGGTGGACTGGGTACTAGGAGTGTGCGAAGGCACAATGACCATAGGTCTTGGTGCAGGCATTGGCTGAAGTGTGATGTTGGCAGGGGCAACGTCAGTTTGATGGGCCTGGTCCGACACTGTCCTGGCTGGGAGACTCAGAGCTGGGGTGGATAGAGCTTCAGCTGCCCCTGCAGCCTCCCCACCCTGCCTACTTGGGGCAGCAGATGACATTGCTGCCCCAGATCCACGTGGCCTGGTGACACTAACTTGCACCACCACACATGGCTTAGACTTGCTGACCTGGAAGTCAGCCTGGGAGTCATCCTGTGCTGGTTCAGGTGCCACAATGGGCTGGTCCAACAAGGGCTGAACTCGGATGGTGTCAGCTACGTTTCCCACAACCATGGGGGGGTGGGGCATGGGTGTCCCTGATTGGTCCTCCACACATGGGGGTCTAGGGGCACCCTGAAAATCCTGGCCAGGTCCCCTACCGCGCCCTCCACGCCCACCTTTTGGAGGTCAGACACCTTTGCCTCCCTTACCGCTTGGTCGCCTCCCAACCATGGCACTGATGTTGTTGTGCGTATGGGAGTAGCAGTAAACGATTGTCCTGGGCAATTGGGGGTGAAAGGGGTAGGGTACTAGATGGAATTCGTACCCTAGTGCTCTAGCAAGGATGTCTGTGACCCCTGGGGGAAGATGACGGGTCGCAACGGACAGGCACCCCGAAAAAAAAAATAACGTGCACGCAACCTCTCGTAGACCACGTGCGTGGAAAAATTAACCTGCACTATGCTGTGGCACACAGGAACACAAAAATAAGTGTACACGTGCTACACGCAGCCTACAATGACCTCTGAAGGGGTATGCGACACACGGGGCAAGCAGAGTTGGTAAATACGTGGTGACTCACCGTCTGCCGGGAAAAAGAACGTGAAAAAAACGCATGTGTGCGCGTTGGCAACACCCCCGCCAAAAGAAGAATTTTACGCTGTTTGAGGAGACAGGACAAAAGAGAAGTGAACACTGTTTGAGGAAACAGGCCCAACAAAAAAAATGAACGCTGTCAGAGGTAACAGGGAGTACGAACTTGAACCGCTGTGAAGTAATCGCGTGCGAACTGACAAAAAGTACAGAATTCACCCACTTGCTCTCCACAAAAAGCACGTACAAGTAAATGGGGTCCTAAACGTAGCTTTTAAAGCGGCCCACACGTACAGCGTCACTTACGCGTGTACATGCTAAGGCCCTTTCCTCCAATTACACGAACGGACACTCGGACGTGCAGTTTTTGACCGTGTACGATGAACATGCACCCGTGTAGATGGAAACGCCCGCACGCGCCAAGTCACAGATGTGTAGGCCCTTTCCTCGGATTACACGCATTCACACGCGGATGTGCAGTTTTTTCACGCGCCATGAGCCACTATGCCCACGTCACGAGGGAAACGCCCGTGCGTGTCACGTCACAGATGCATTTGCGCTAAGCGCCTTTGGTCCAATGAAACCGCGTACGTGTGCTGACGCACTTACACGCTAAGGGCCTTTCCTCGAATTACACGCTGACGTGCAAGATTTTCACGTGCCAAATCACTCCGTATCAAGCTGGCCATGCAACAACACATGGAAGACCATGCTCCTGCCCAGAAGGCCGAATTACTGCCCCCCAGAGCCCCGAGCACGCTCCCACCTGCAATCCGCTGCTGCCTGCCTGCCTGCCTGCTGCCCACGTGCCCTGGTATTTGGTGCCTGCACATCAGCCAGGGTTCCAGTTGCTATGTCCACCCCAGCTGGAACAGAAGACTCCAGACTGGGATACCATCGCTCCACAGCCCAACCCCAGGACCCAGTTGCCCACCCACGCCTGCCTCAAGGGTTGCCATGTCAGGGCAAACACCATCTGAGACCACTGGCGAAACCCAGCCAGAGAGGCAGAGGGCCACCAGCTTCAGTGTGAAGGAAGTTGTTGTCCTGGTGGAGCATGTCCTGGGGCAGTATGATGCCCTCTTCGGAACGTCACGCGCCAACAAGGAAGGACGGGAGAGGATCTGGGACGACATAGTGGTTTCCATCAACGCAGAGGGGGTGGCAACCCGCAATATCAAGCACGTCAAGAAGTGCTGGGAGAACTTCAGGTCCAGGACCCTCCACAAGGCACGGCGCCTCGTGGAGGGGCGCAGGGTCAGCATGAGTGACATCCAGATGAGGGTCCTGGAACACGTATGCCCAGCTCTCCACGCCCAGATCCTTCGGAGGAAGACCAGTCTGGAGTTGAGCGGTAAGTGGCCAAGCATTGTTGTGTGAGACAGGGCATGTTGCAGTGTGTTGGTAGTCTGATACTTGCCTGTATGTGTGATATGGGCCATGTATGGATGTGTGTGTGCAGGGACATCATGTTCATGCATGTGAGACCAGTAATGTGCGAACAACATGGTTGGTGCATGAGTTCCAATGCAACATGGGGAGCTGTATGGCAAATACACACATGAAAGCATGCCAGTGTCTGTTCTTGCACATTGTGGGGGTGTGAGGGATGGGTGCTGCTGTCATGTACATGTATGGTGCACATGTGTGTGTCTGAGAAGTGTGTCTGTGACTTTGATATGCCATGGATTCATGACACATGTCCGTGATGATGTGTACATTCACTCATGCAGTACGGTCACCGTTGTATGCACTGTGTCTATCCAATGTGTCTGTGGTGTACAAGGCATGATGCATGACCCTCCGGTGATGTGTGTGCATGGGATCAGTGTGAGCCATGATGCATGTGAGTTTGAAGGCAACATTTTGATTAATAGAGGCCCTTGTACATGGATGCTGAAGTTGATTGCAGGCGCCATGCCTGTTTATGCATGTGTGTTGCGTGCATTCACCCATGTGTTGTGGAGGGACAGGATGGAAGTGACGTTAGACACTACCACTCATGTGTTATTGCTTCCTGTCTAGGAGAATATTGTACTGTACCCTGATGCTTGTGTTTTATGTCTCCCTCTACGCAGCGTCAAGTGAAGAAGAGGGTGGAGATGGCGCTGTGGAGCCAAGCGGCGGGGATGCCTCCACTGGGCGGAGACGTAAGGCCCAGCCACCCCCCCAGGACTTGCCATCATCCGGGAGCGAGGGGGCTGGTGCCGCGTCTGCCACTACGGCTGTGGCGGAAGGGCCGGGTGAGCCCCCACAGGGGCTTGCAATGGCGGAAGACGATACGGAGACATCCAGGTTGGTGGTCTCCACAGAGGACACACATGGGGCCTGGTGGGGGTAGTACCACTGGTGCAAGTGGTGCAGTCCACGGCCAGGGTCAGGAGGCAGCACAGGTCACCGCGGAGGGGCCTGTGCATGTCCCTGTCCTTGACCCTGTGACTGCACCACCATGCACCAGCAGGGGTGACCCATCCCAAGCCCGTCCGCAGGCAGGGGAGAGTGCCATGTCATCTGCCTCTCCACTACCTTCGGACGAGGGGTCCCAGGAACGTATGTGCTCCGTCCTGATTGGTGTTGCGTTGTGCACGCTTGACATTCGTGATGACGTGCGTTCTTCCTGGGCGGAGAACGCACACCATCATGAACAGCAGCGTCGTAACGTGGCACTGTTGGGAGGGGCCTGGTCGGTGGGTTCCTACATGTGATGAGCACTCTGCCGGACATCTCCTCCTCTGTGGAGACTATGATGCGCCAGTCGTTCTCCCTGCCGTCTTCCGGCCCAGATTCCACCAGGGCCCCCTGTGGACCTGGCCTGACCAACACAGCCAGCTTGGTGGAGATCCCATCCCTGCCACAGACGGGAGTCGGCGGTCCAGCAGGGTTGGACACCACAACTGGAGACCAGCTGATGGAGGATGTGCAGGCATCATCGGACAGGGCACATGGACAGCAGCAGCAGCAGGAGCAGGCTCTAGGTGGGAGCAATGATGCCTCGGGGCCATTGACATCAGGGGGGCAGGCATCGGCCAGAGGGCAGGAGAACCCTGGAATAGATGTGTCTTCCATGTGGCTGCGGTTGGGCCAGCGTAGAGGTGCGGAGCGGTGGCGGGCGGAAGAGGCGTGGCTCACCATGGTCAGGGCAGAGTTCTCCATGCGTCGGGCGTTGAGGCAGGCGGAGTGCCTCGAAGCAACTCGCAGGGAGTTGGAACAGGCCATGAGTGCCTCCCTGCGAGACCTCGGGGCCAGGACAGAGGCCCGCCTCCAGCAAATAGACATGGAGTTCGATGATGCCCTGGCCGAAAACATCACTGAGTGAGCCGCAGGACTTGCCCGTCGCCATTGTAAATAGTTTATAGTGTTAGGTTTCCTTTTTTTTTTTTTTGGGTCTCTTGGACTATGCCCCACACTTTTGTAAATATTATTTTGGTTAGGTAGGTTATTAGATAGGTTTCATTTGTTTTGTTGGGCTCATGGACCCTTGAAAATTGTATTGTACATAGTTGGACGTTGGATTTATTTGGACATTTTAATTTCATTTCACCATGGATCAATGGGTTTACCTTTTTGCGTTTCATTTGGATTTGGTTTGGTGGACAGAGAGTTTTGGCCATTTTTCTTTTGGATTACTTAGGTTTTTTTGAGGATTTATATATATTTTATTTGGACGTGCATTTCATTTCATGTTTGCCAATATTTTATGCTTTAAGTACTTTCAATTGGTTTTCATGTTAATACATTTTGATCTTTTACTTCAATGTGTGGGATTCACTCATTGGGTTCATGCATGTTGACATGTGGGTTTACTCAATCAATGGCAACCTGTGTGTGTGTGTGTGTGTGTGAGAGACGGACATGTGTTGATATACATAGTTGACTTTTGGTTTGTGTCATGAGATTGCATGTCACTGCTGGGTGGGTGAGTGGGTGGAGGGACATGAGTGGGACATAAGTGGGGGCCTGCTGGCAGGTGCCCCTCACAGCTGGGGGCTGGGGGTGCAGGGGGACATGAGTGGGGGCCTGCTGGCAGGTGCACCTCACTGCTGGGGGTTGGAGGTGCTGGGGGACATGAGTAGGACATGAGTGGGGGCCTGCTGGCAGGTGCCCCTCACTGCTGGGGGGTCGGGGTGCAGGGGGACATGAGTGTGGGCCTGCTGGCAGGTGCACCTCACTGCTGGGGGGTGGGGGTGCTGAGGGACATGAGTGTGGGCCTGCTGGCAAGTGCCCCTCACTGCTGGGGGGTGGGGGTGCAGGGGACATGAGTGGGGGCCTGCTGGCAGGTGCCCCTCACTGCTGGGGGGTGAGGGTTCTGGGGGACATGAGTGGGGGCCTGCTGGCAGGTGCCCCTCACTGCTGGGGTGGTGGGGGTGCAGGGGGACATGAGTGGGGCCTGCTGGCAGGTGCCCCTCACTGCTGAGGGGTGGGGGTGCTGGGGGACATGAGTTGGTGATCATATTGCAAGGTGACATGTGGCTTGGCTGGGGGGCATGCCCATGGTGGATGGGCTGCCTGCGGGACATGACCAGGGGTGCAGGGTAGTCCCCTGTGTTGTGGGCTGCCTGCAGGGGACGTGGAGGGGGTAGAGGGGACACCTGGGAGGACCCACACTGCCAATTCACGTGTAGGACTCCCCGCGCACCACACTGGATACACATACCCCGCTCAGACAGCAAAATCGCGTGTGAAACATCACTAGCACCCCCAAAATACATGTACCCCGCTCGCACAGGGCCAATCGCGTGTGACACATCCCACGAACCCCAGTAATACAGGTACCCCGCTCGCACAGGACCAATCACGTGTGAAACTTCCTGCGAACCCCAGTAATACATGTACCCCGCTCGCACAGGGCCAATTGCGTGTGAAACTTCCCACGAATCCCAGTAATACACGTACCCCACTTGAAAAAGGCCAATCGCATGTGAAACTTCCCGCGAACCCCAGTAATACACATACCTCGCTCGCACAGGGCCAATCATGTGTGAAACTTCCTGTGAACCTCAGTAATACACGTACCCCGCTCGCACAGGGCCAATCACGTGTGACACTTCCCGCGAACCCCAGTAATACACGTACCCCGCTCGCACAGGGCCAATCGCATGTGACACTTCCCACGAACCCCAGTAATACACGTGCCCCGCTCGCACAGGCCCAATCGCGTGTGACACTTCCCGCGAACCCCAGTAATACACGTACCCCGCACGCACAAGGCCAATCACGTGTGAAACTTCCTGCGAACCCCAGTAATACAGGTACCCAGCTTGCACAGGGCCAATTGCGTGTGAAACTTTCCACGAACCCCGTTAATACACGTACTGCGCTCGCACAGGGCCAATCGCGTGTGAGACTACCTGCGCAACGGGGTACATGTATTCGGAGGGGTGCGCGGGGAGTTTTACAAGCGTTTTCGAGGTTGTGAGCATGGGCGCCATGTACGGGATTTGTGCGCTGTACATGGGGTACAGGGTTTGGGGTCATAACTGGCACTGCTGAAGGGTCGATGCGCCACCCTGCGCCACGGCTGGTTTTGGCTGTTAAGATCTATGAATACGCTTTGCACGGAAATGGATTTTAGCGCACGCGGCTGACGCGAAAGTCACACGCGCACACTGTGCGCCAGCCGCGTGCGCCATTTGTGCACTGAATTCTATGAATTACCCCGCAAATATGGTGGAATCACATCTTGTGCATACAGCTTCAGTCTACTGCAAGAAATGATCAGCACTGAACATGGTAACCTATGTGTGCATGTACAGTCTATTTAAATGTCTATTTGAATTCCCAATGTTTTGAAATGGATGTGTTATTAATGGGATTGCAGCCACTGAATAAACATGCTACCTATTATGTGTATGCAACAGTATCCTGTTTCACATTAATGTAAATCCCATTTAGATCAAACCTTTTAAACAAAACATTCCAATTGTTCTATTAAATAACAGATATGTTTATAATTAACAATCACAATATCACTCAATGAGCTTAATATCTAAATGTGTCTTACTGTCTGAAATGCCTTTGTGTTTCGATCCTTCTTGGATCTTTTTCAAGGCTGCAAGATTAATGAGAGACAATACGGTGAATCAAGTTGAAATAGAAATGACACAGTAACTGCAAATTTGTGTGTAATTCTCTACATATTCTCCTATGACAGTGAGTTCACTTGAAATTCTAAATTTCATTCTAATAGAAAACAATCATAAAACTACATAATTTGTAATATATACATGTCTATCAATATGTATGTACAAACAGTACAGACAGATGACACCAATAGGATATTTCCCTCTTTATACATTGTAATTTCTGAAACTATTATTAACCATTGGTGGGTCTCTTTAATAAAGTTAGTCCATGTTCTCTCTTCAATGAGCCTCATTACGAGGTTGGCGGTCTGGCGGAATGAAAGACACCCGTGAGCACAGCATGCCTGTAGCACCGGCACTGTTATGAACCACGAAAGGGCAATTGCTGGGTCCTGCGGGGTCGGAATACCCTGGTAATTGCCCATTCGCGGGTGCCGGACATTCATGCCAGTATGGAGGTAGCCTTGCAGCTCTTCCCGCAAGGCTACCTCCAACCTCGTAATGAGGCCCAATAATGTCTTGAGCGATGGATGGAGTGAGCATCTATAGATTCACAAGTCAATCTCTTAATTTGAATTGTACTTTTTCAATGCCAATTGTTGTTCTACTATTCTTCAAATGCTTACTATATTGGTTGAATATGACAAGCTGCCCTCATACAGTTGTTGAAAGCCATATAAATCTATGATGTGACATTTTACTATTTTGTGACCTAAATTTTATTTTTGTGATATGAACTATTTCTTCACTAAAACAATTTTCAAGAACCTTGTCTATTAATGCTGTGACTACCTGCATTGCATTTTAATATTATTGAGGTAATATCTTGCAAGGATTTTCTTTGTAGGAAGTCGTTTTTTTTCTAGTTGTGTTCATTCTCTTACATTCAAACATCTCCTTTCAGCTGTGAAAAAAATAATAAATAGAATAAATCAGGGAAAATATTCCTATACATGTTTACAGAATGTAAGCATAATAATGCAACTTAAAGAGAATATATTTAAACATATATTATCCTTAATTATATTGTAATGCAACTATTCATTCTAGTACATTTATATCAGGTGTTTACATGTACTTTGCTTAATATTTGCAGTTGAAAGTATGTATTCTTTAACAACAGAGTTGTATTTCGTTTTACCTATGATCAATGCATTTTAATATACAAGAACATAATGCAGGGCCTGGTTAATTGAATCATTGATCAGTCAGCATGCTGTGGATTAAGTCAATTGCTTTGTCTGTCTTAGCATGCTTTATTTCTGAAAGTTCTCTATTTTGACTTAATATATCTTGCTTGTTTCTTTTATTATCTATTTTTATTTATTTGAGATATTTCTAAAAAGAAGATAAGTGTTTGTGTAAGCCATTGTTTTGTGATTAATTACCTTCAGGTCATTTAAAGAAGAGTAGATATTTCCATTTTAATATAATTCTTTTTTACATGTTTTGTTTCTTCTGGAAGCACACTTTGTTTGTTGTCTTGTATCCAAACAGTTAATCTTTTGTCCGTGTATTGGTGATTGAATACCTTCCATTTGTCTAGAGCAGTGTGAACATTTTCCTTTTCATTTCTTTTTTGCTTGCATTTTCTGTTTCTTCTGGGAACAGACATGTTTGGCATTTTACCTAACAGTTGTTATTTTTCAGTGTTTCTGTGATTGAATAATTCCAGTTGTCTACAGCAGAGTAGAGATTTACATTTGCATTATTTGTATTACATTTTCTGTTTCTTCTGGAAAGAAGCACGTGTATCTATTTGTCCATACAAACAATGTGTCTTTTTATAATAAACATTGTAATTATTTTTAGCAGACTGCTTATTTTTTGTGTTCCATTTATTTTCTTTTATTTAAAAATCCTGGACACTTGATCCTTAACAAAATATAATTCCACATAAAATATATTTTCCATACGTTTGTGCTGGCAAAGAAAGTGTAAAATAAAGGCGATGGCAAACCTTTGTCAGGCTGTGAAAGAGCAGCATCTTTTGAGTGCCATTATGATTTTGGAGGGTGCAGTTTTCTTTACAGGGTAGCCAATTTATGTTTTCTGAGAGGTGCTTTTCTGTGAAGGATAGCCATTACAAATTTTAGACAGAGGTAGTTGTGTGAGAGAGAGCAAGAGCACAATTGTTGTGTGTCTGTGAGAGACAGAGACAGATAGAGAGAGAGGGAGAGGGAGAGAGGCTTTTTTCTTTGAGTCAGTGAGGGAAAGCTAAGACTGAGTGGACAACGTCATCATTTTGGATGACAGGAAACGTGGAAATCAAAATTGCTAAAAGGCAAGCAAAAAAATTGAATGTGTTATAAGCACTTGTTATCGTGTGTCTAAATGGTACTGCAGGAAGATAGTAGGTGGCATGGGTGTTTCTGCCAAAAATGAGGCATATGTAAGTGAAAGGTTCATGACTATTAATGTTACAAGACTTTTTCCAACCAAAGAAGTAGATTCCAGTATTTATAAATCACAAATGAACCAAGTGAACATGTCTCTGAGGGCATAGAAAAGATTGAGTGACACTCTGAATCGAATCATTCCTCATATGAGCAGCAGTAACATGAACAAAAGTACAGGTGATCTTGTTGACATGACAGTATAGAGAGATTTGCCTCCGATGTAAGGTCTACAGATGCAGACCCTGTTGAAAGCTTGGCAGGAATCGAAACAAAACATGGTGGTTGGCAAGAGAGAGAGAAAGGCAGTAGGAACATGTGTCAATGTTTTAAATCATGGCAGCCTGCCAAGGAACTCACTAGTAGCCTGACAAAAAAACAAACAAAAACACGTATTGATTGCCCACCCCAAAAATCTCAAAACACAGGGCTCAAATACTAAACCTTCAGTATCCATTGTTTGAAGCCATTTTCAAAGCAGCCCACACATACTACTATCACTACCTGCACTATATGTAACCGTAAAGTTAGCCATGAAAACAGGTAGGGCATTTGAATAGAACTAAACTAAAGTGCCATCTTGACCAATGTCCCTGTCAATAGCTAAACATCAACAAATAAAAAGAAAGAGTTGTGGGAAGATGACAATTGTGGTTGAAAAGGAGAAGAATTATGATGTACTATGATGCGCCACTTTTTTTATCCACTGAACTTTATCACCAGATATTGGGACATTTTGACGTCACCTACAGTAATATGGGAAGGGGTGGGGGGTAAATCTGGGGATATTAGTTATTAGAAGTGTTAATGTAACATATCTTTTCATATGGCTGCCCCTGGTGTTATGGTCTCAACCTTTTTCATACTTCATGTCAAGTTTGACTAATATGTTTGTATTGAAAACTGAAACATCTCTTTGGTAAATCAATAAAATTATATTTTAAAATGAGAAGAATGATGTCAGTACTTTACGAAGGGTGGAATCTTTGCACCACAATAAAACATCTCTTCTCCTGCAAACTATAAGTGGCATTTTAGAAACGAGAACTTCATATTCCTAAACCCATAGAATAACTCCAGAAATCAATCTGTTGATTAGAAAGTTGGTAGCCTAACACATGCAGCCATTCAGTGTTCTGGAAAACAGTGGTTTTAAAGCTCTTTTTAATTAAGTACGCTACAGCATGCCAAGCCGCATTTCTTTTCAAATGTTCAAGACCTGCACTTGTTTGAAAATCTGTTACAAATGGTGCATTCTGAAACAAGGGTAAGGAAAAGTCATACTGTTATTTGAACAAATAATCCAAAACTATCTCCCACACAACAGACTACATATGCGTCACTGAAGAGTGGGAGCCATTGCAGTTTACGGATCAGTGCATCTCTTCTTGCATGGCCCTGCCTCCTTATAGCTCCTACACCAGCAACATAGGAGGTGTCATGAAGGGAAAACGCTTCCCCCTAAATCTGTGTTAGGAAAAAATAACACTGCAAATCGTATTTTAGGAGAGCAGCAAGATGGTGTATAGAATGGCTGCAGCTGCTGAATCTACGTGTACCTTTTATGATATCTGATAAGGGTGCACATGTAGGGCCTTGTTCCAAGTGTTGCTGTAAATCAGCAGTGAATCGGCTTATTTGCCACTGTCTGAATATACTGTAAATGCCACTCTGTGCTGTGGACTAACCACGGGATTATGAATGGTGGCACAGTGGTGCGACACTTCATTTATGGAGTATGTTTTGTTCCATTGGGGATTTTTGGCAGATCTGCCTATTATTGGCTTCTAACTCAGAAGTTGGCGTGGTAACATTGGCAGTTATTAGGTTTACAGCCAAAAAAAGGTTGTGGTAACGGAATTACTGCCACTCTTTTAATGCACTGCTCTACTCCTGAGGCACATGGCGTCTACATTGTGAAAAGGCAGGTTTGACCATATATCATTCTTTTGCCATTGTTTGTATCTTCTGGTCCATGACTTTTGAAAGTGAACAGAAGCGTTGCTAACTAGATGGGAACACCAAAGGAAATGGCCATTTTCACCATTCTGCAGTAAAGGCACAAGTAGCATGTGCAACATCGTGACAAAACACAACTTACCTATTTACTTATGTCACATTTTAGGGGAGCTGTTGAGCTATTTATTTCCTACTGTATTTTTAGTTTGTAAATGGGGAAATAAAAAATAAAATGTATTACAACTACCTACCTATTTAGTACCTTATTCAAGATGTGCCCACGGTGCTAGAGGAAAAGGAGGCAGAGTAGAAGTACACCTTGCAGCATGTAGTGACCGATGGTGCACAGCTTCATTCATCACAGTGGCTCATGTTACAGCACTGAATACATATTCTGAGACCTTTTGAAGAAGTCACTCTCCACTTTTGCACGTGGCATGCCACACTAAGCGAAGTGATGTCACTGATAGTCCGTTTAAAGCAACAGGTTGAAACAATGCTTATTGCCTTTCAATGCCCATGTGATGTTTATGGAACATCCCTTCTTCAACTGCTTTAAAACTGCAAGCAATTAAAAAAACTGATGAACACAAAACACTGTGTTCTTGCAAAACTACTCGATTCTCGGTCTAAAATGATAAAGCTACCAACATGTCTCAAAGTTTTACCTTATTACGTTATACAAATGTGATTGAATCTGTTATATTAGAAGATATGGAAGGATTGTCAGGGGGGTGTGAACTTGACAATGGTAACCAACCCACAACTTCCACACAACATCACCATTCAACTACTAGGAATACCACCTTAGAAACAAGTTGAATAGAGAGTGTTTCCAGTCTCACTGCACCAGCACAAAATGAATTGGACACTGCTTAAGTTGCAGATTTATTGGAACAAACGTATTACAGCCTGACACGTGTTTCGAGCAGTCCTTGCTCTTCCTGTGAGGCTAGTACATAAAATTCAAATAAAGTTACATGGAAACAACCATATTGGTGATTAAATGAAAAAGGTTAAAGAGGTGTTATCCCACTCCTTCTTCGATTCAATTTGTGGCCTTCAAGGACATCACAAAGAATTGATTTGGGGGTGATGATCTTTCCAATGTCCTCAGTCTGCAGAGGACCAAATCCTACCACTCTGCTGGCAAACGCCCTAGGCTTGGAGAGCAGAGACTGAAAAGGACTCACCTTGTCCTGGAGGAGCCTGCATTCTGAGATACAGAACAATCAGTATCCCTGTTTTTGCCTTTTACACCAATTCAAGCCGACTTTGAATGACGTTCCACACCTTCAAACTAACAGGATCTGTCAGTGCTGCTGATTTGCACTCTGAAATCTGATGTTTGCATCCATCCACCCAACAGGCTAAATGCTACATTGCCCCAAAAGAGCCTTGTCACCTGTCCATCCAGAGATCAGTGCACCATGCAGATGACTTCAAACTGCAGCACCCAACCAAGTATTGAACTACCAGGACCTCACATTGCAGCTTGACTTGAACCAATGGATCATCACGTCATTCATTGACATAACACAGAAGTTTTCACAGTTTAGAGCCAAACATGATTGTAAAACCTCTCCTGGTTATCCAAAGGTTAATGATGCTTTTGAACCGCATGGAGCACCCCTCAAATTGACTAAATTCACTTTGCACGGTTCCATGAATTAGGGTTTGTGTCGGCAGTGCAAAGTCACTTTTCAGCAGTACAAAGTCACTCTGACCCGGGGAAATATTCCATGATTCGGGCCCATGGTGTTTTTTGAGGTTGGCAAGCTTGCTAAAGTATTTGGCTACCAGGACTTTATTCAGGTTGTCATGTTCCCAGTGCAGACGCTTACTCACAAGAACTTGTTTCATATTGGGATTTTGTTTTCCATGGAATATTTCACTACAGTTTTGTGGGTTTAAAATGTGAGGACCTTATACTTTGCCAGCATATTTATTGGAATATTTCCTCTCTCAGGTTATTTATCTGGTGTTAATTACTTTTCTTTAAAGTCCAATGCTATTTTCTTTAGGTTTATTGAACTACATTTGTATATTTCACTTTAAGACAAATGTTCACTTACTGCACATTTATTTAACGGGTGGCAGCTTTTGATTTTCGCTATGGGGACAAAGGTACCTGGGCGATATATCACAACAGTCACCAAGAGTCTGGCCATTTGCTGCTTAACCAAATTGTGTGATCCATGGCAAACAATGTAATCACACTACACATTTCCTAAAAAGATTAGTAGTTCGGAAAGCCTGTAATCCATTATACATAACAATACCACTGTGAAAACAGGACAAAATAAGTTTGCGATTGATGAACTCCTTTGAGCAATGGGTTGCAAGTGTTTTAAAATATAGAGTGGCCATGCCCACCAGCCATGCCTGAAGGCCATGGCTAGTGGTTTGGTAGTGTTCGGCCGTGCCCACCAGTCATAGCCAGTGGCCATGGTTAGTGGTCTGTTAGTGTTTTAAAATTCACAGTGCGCACGGCCAATAGTTGTGCCCATTGATCGTGGGCGAAGACCATGCTAGTGGTCCGGAAGCATTCTAAAAATCTATGGAATAACAGAACCCTTGAAATTTCAAGGAAGAAATGTGGTTGCAGGGATGTTAAGGTGAGCAATACATTGTAAAAAAAAAAAGGAAAAAAGTTTTGTTAAGGTGAGAACTTAACACAACAAAACCCCTGATATTCCGCTAAAGCCACCTTAATTGTGCACCCCATGTTGTGCAGCCTAAGACCACAATGATGACATCACAAATCACATCACTGATGACATCACTAATTACATTACAACAATAACGAGCATCAATGATGGCCTTCAGCCATGGTCAATGTGCATGGCCAAATACATTTTAAGAACAGCCTTCCTGCCTCCCTGAAACTTGAGGAGAACCATCTCCGGTTCCGGAAGCACCTCAAAACCTTCCTCTTCGCTTCTGCCTTCTCTCTCCCTCTCCCCTGCTAAACCTCCTTAACTCCCCTTCGAAGTCTGCACTTAACCTGCATCTGGGCCACTCTGTGACCTCGGCCCAGGGCCCAGCCACTCTCCACTTGCACTGCCTCCCTGGCTCCCCCTGCACTTCGGGACTGTCACTGCATCCCTACAGCCGCCTTCCCAGCACTTGCTCTGCACTTACCTCGCACTTGCCACCAGCTGGCCCTTTTATTTATTATTTATTATTTTATTACGCTACTTACCCTGTATTGCACTTTCCCCCCCACCTCCTCCCCCTGCACTTCTCCTTTTCCCATTACCTCTGCACTTGCGCGATCTGAATGACACCTGGCCTAGTAGGATCGTTTGTCTGTCTTCCCCTTGTTTCCCCCCCTCCCTGCCTCGTCGCGCCTTGAAACACTCGTGTATAGGCGCGTTACAAATACCATATCATATCATATCATATCATAACAACACAGAGAAATTAGAAAAGAAAAAAGTCTATACCTCCAATCAAGGGCTCTTTGTCCTTTCTGTTACCACAATCTATATTAAACACATAAAACAGAAATCTTCTCCCGAGCTATTTAATTATTATACTGTCAATGCACAGTCTTTACACTCTCCTAAGTTAGAAAAAAGTATCTATCCTGTCCCTTCGTGGTACTACTAGCCCTAGACAGCACTGTAGCACTGCCTACCTACAAATGATAGAAGAAGATAAATCACCCTATTCTTTACATATGGTGAAATAATTTACAAAGAACCATTGCCACAATATTTTTTATCGATATTCAAATTTTGGCACAAAGTGATTTTAAAATCGCAGCTGAGAAATACACATCCCCTATCTGCACACTATGGTACAACGGACAGTTCACGTGGGACTGGACGTCACAGCTTTGGACCATTTATTTGCCCTGCGCGAAGTATGTCAAATTGTACCAAGTGTGGTATAAAACATTTAAGAATATAAATAACTCTCTCAACACATTGTCATACCCCCACACATTGTCTCTCTATCTGGAGTATACACAAGGTTTGGTGTTCATGAGAGAACGTCATTTTCAAACAATTTAGAATGTCCACATCATAAATTTGATTATCAAAATAGCTCAAGTCCACTGTGTGTCACTCTTAAAGAAGCGGCATCTAAAAGACTGGTCGACCGGTTTCAATGATCTTCTTTCGTATATCATCTTCTTCAGGACCCATTACTTCTTTTAGTAGACCCAATCTGTGCGCCCCTCAGAAGCGTAATTACGGCAAATTCTGAATTTCTCGTTGTGCGTGCACTTTTGTAGCACGCCTAAGTCGAGGATTTTGGGCAGATCTTGTTAGCCAGGTCAATGCACCTGTGTCGATGCCTGATCTGACTGAAGTTTTGATATCATACTCCAAAGCTGGTTGCGTCAGTAGTGAAGCGAAACGTTGTTGTTATATCTGGGACGGTCTTGATCCATTTGTAGCGGATTCACTCGATGTCTTCTGAGAGAAGTTTAATGCCGTGAGGAGACCGTGGCTCTCGCGGAAGACATCAATTTGACATACTTCGCCGATGGCAAATAAATGGTCCAAAGCTGTGACGTCCAGTCCCGTGTGAACTGTCCGTTGTACCCTAGTGTGCAGATAGGGGATGTGTATTCCTCAGCTGTTGAATATCGATAAAACATATTGTGGCAATGGTTGTTTGTAAATTATTTCACCATATGTAAAGAATAGGGTGATTTCTCTTCTTCTATCCTTTGTAGGTAGGTGGTGCTACAGCTCTGTCTAGGGCTAGTAGCACCACGAAGGGACAGGATAGATACGTTTTTTCTAACTTAGGAGAGTGTAAGGACTCTGCATTGACAGCATAATAATTAACTAGCTCGGGAGAAGCTGTTCTCCAAATACATTTTAACACATTAATGGCTACTTATAATGTCCTTCAGTCATGTAAACTGGCCACGGTCTTCACCCATGTGCACTGTATATTTTAAAACGCTAACAGGCTACCAACCATAGATTTTGGCCTTTACCAGTGTATACAGCTATCAATTGTGTCCACTGTATATTATATACACTGATCAGGCACAAGCCATGGCCTTTAGCACAATACTGGCCAGTGGCCACAATCTTTGGCTGTGCCCATTATATATTCTAACATATAAATGGTCACTAGCCACGGCCTTTAACCTCAGCAGTTTGTACATCTTTTGGCCATGTCCACTGTATATTTTAAAATAATAAATGTAATAACCGATGGCCTTCGGCCGTCCCCACTGTCTATTATACAACACTAACCAGCCACTAGCTATGGTTACGGCCGTGCCCACTATATATTATATACACTAACCAGCCACTATCGATCTTCAACACAATACTAGCCAGTGGCCATTGCCTTTGGCTGTGGCGACTATATATGCTAACATATGAACCTGCCATGTCACCACTAGAAAACAGCTGCTAGGGTATATCAGTAGACTGTCACAGCAGAGGTAGCCATTTGATAGACAGAGGGATCAGGAACATGCAAATGATTAATGTCATCTGCAAAACTTGAGGGCCACTAACATTATCTTTATTTTGTGTTAATCTTCATTCAATCACTTGATGCTGGTTCAACCACAGAGTCTCATGCAGACTTACCAGGATCTGGGTGTCATTGGTAAAAGAATACACATGGAAAAAATGTACGTGAGCCTAATCAGAGGCTGAACGTATATATTTAATTGAGGTGGTAATGTGCAGAAATTGTAGATAGTAACATTAACTGATTGTGACGGACCACAGGAGAGTGCTCTCAAAGCAACACTTGTATTTTGTATAGCCAACAGAAGTGCTCAGTATCCTCAGACCTACCCCTATGCTGATAAATGCATAGCTGCTTACCAATGTATAGGTCAGTGAATATAATTATGTTTACCATATGTATACATTTTGATCACTTCGTCTTAAAAAAAAACTCACCCTTCTTATAATTCAACTGGAGACATCCACAGCTAAATGACTGCTGCCATTTGGTCCAATTACTTTATTTATTTATTGTTGGTATATGATATGATATGGCATTTGTAAAGCGCCTATACACAAGTGTTTCAAGGCGCGACGAGACAGGGAGGGGGGAACAAAGGGGAGACAGACAACAATCCTACTAGGCCAGGTGTCATTCAGATCGCGCAAGTGCATGATTAGAGGGGACGGGAAAAGTGCAAGGGGGAAAGGGAGAGGGGAAAGTGCACTACAGGGTTAGTAGAATACAAGATAAATAATAAGGGCCAGCAGGTGGAAAGTGCAAGGTAAGTGCAGACAAGTGCTGGGAAGGGGGGCTGTAGGGATATAGAGACAGTCCCGCAGTGCAGGGGTTGCCAGGGAGGCAGTGTAAGGGGAGAGTGGCTGGGCCAAGGACTGAGATCGGTGAGTGGGCCAATTGCAGATTCAGTTCAGTTTCAGTAATTTAGCAGGGGAGAGGGGGAGAGAAAGCAGAAGCAAAGAGGAAGGTTTCGAGGTGCTTCCGCAACCGGAGATGGTTCTCGTCAAGTTTCTGGGAGGCAGGAAAGCTGTTCCAGGGGGAGGCCCCTGCCACGCAGAGAGATCTACCCCCAACTCGTTGCTTGGAGAAGCGGCTGACCCTGAGGGAGTTGGAGGCGGATGAGCGAAGAGCTCGAGAAGGAAGATATTTAAGAAGAGAGAGTTGAAGGTATTTTGGCCCCAGGCCCGAGAAGGCCTTGTGGACAATGCAGAGGATTTTGAACTTAATCCTCGCAGCCACTGGGAGCCAGTGTAGCGATTTCAGTCCTGGCGAGATACGGTCCCTGGGCTTGAGGCCAAGGACAAGTCTCGCAGTCCTGTTCTGGATGAGTTGCAGAGGGCGGAGAGAAGAGGTATGCAGATTTAGATAGAGGCTGTTACAGTAGTCCAGCTTCGAGAGAACCAGGGCTCTGGAGACTGTGAGCTTCTGGGGGAAGGAGAGGAAAGGAAGGATACCTCTGAGGAGGTGCAGCTGGTAGTGTGACTTCTTAGAGACATCAGATATGTGAGGAGAGAAGGAGAGTGTGGAGTTGAAGATGACCCCGAGTGTGCTAAGAGTGAGAGCAGAGGAGCACTTTACAACTTCGAGGCATTTTGCTTGGAATTGTATACCATAGCAGAGGCGTAGCCAGGATAGTCTAACAAGTCGGGCCTGGAGCAAATGTAGTTGGGCCCACGCAGGGACATTAACATTTGTAAATGCCCTCACAGTGCTGCTGACTGGGCATTTACAGATTTTGAGTGGGCCTTGCCCGCTCAGGACCTACCCTGCCTACGCCTCTGTACCATAGTGCAGTACCGTTGGTGGAGGGAGGGATTTGTATCCATACACCAAGTGCAAAACCATGGAGATAGTTGTGATTTGAAGTTAGTTTTCCATTAGCATATATTGAGGAGTGGGGTGTGTTACTCGTTCAGATTCTGGGTCTCATATCATGTCAAAACGCACATTGCATGTTGCTTGTTATTACACGTGTGCATCACATGCACTGCTTCAATTTTAAAGGCTTTTCCAGAGTCAAACCACTCCTGCAATATTTAAGACTTCACCAGAAGGTGTGCTTCATCGGCTCTTCTTATGGGTCCTACATTTGAGAATTTTGACTCTGTTATAAGTCGTTTTATCCAGGGGAAGACTGAGAAATTGCAGCAGTATTTTCACTTTGTGGTAAAGCCTTCAAAAATTGCAAGGGGAAGGGATGGATCCACCGTGTGGCAAAGCCTCAACACTTAACATTAAAAGCTCTTCCTTGGCGAAATGCCTCAACAATTACAGGAGAATGTCTGCCATGTTTGGAAGCTCTAGATTAGTAGCATATGTAGATTCACGCTGTGGTAAAAGCCTTTAACAATGTATGTGTAGTTCCCTCCTGTGATGAAGACTCCCAATATTCCAGGAGTAGTTTTCCTCGGTTGAAAAGCTTTATAAATTGCACATTCTAATACATTTTTATCTCATGGAGTTCATCCAGAAAATGTCTTTTTTTGAGGGATTTTGCTGAAAGCATGGGTGGAATAATGTAGCAATTAGTGTGGCTACTCAAATCGTTCCATTTTGTGGCAAAGCCTTAAAAGCTTAAAAACTGCAGCAGGTATGGTTCTACTTGTTAGTGACACCGAAACCAGGCATCTGCTGGGATCCTGTGCTACTCTATTCTGTGGAGATCTCTGTGTGGTCAAAGTGCATGGCAGAGATCTGAATTTGCGGCTGCCCTGGCAAACATGGCAGCTGTCAGTGCCGCATTCACTGCCACACATTGCATCATGTTCCTGTTGGGATGATCTGATCATCAGGGTCATCAGACACGCCCTCAAACTCTGGAGTGTGTTTCCTGCATTGTGTTCCGATGTAACAGTGGGTCAGAATGTGCCAGTGTCTTAATAATCCCTGGAAGTCACACTTCTGTCCTCTTTCCCGCGGGTCACCCAGCAGAAAGGGGCAGAAAGAATGAAGGTCATGATTCACCCATGGCCAGTGGAAAACTCAAAGAATCGATCAATGGAGCTTTTTACCTGCCACCATCTGAACAGACGATAAGTACACCTGTGAATCCTGCTTGTCACTTCAACAAGTGCTACACGGATGGGGTGCCAATACTTGCATTTAATTAACAAATCGACGCAGACAGTTGGGCTTGTCATAATCGGGCCTGATCCGAAACTGTGGTGTACAAACCTCTTGACTGTAAGTCAAATGTTTTCCTACAGGCCCTTCACAGCTATTTTATTTTTCGTATGTTCCAAGAAAGGATTCTCTGAAAAAGATTGGCAAACGCGTGCTAAAGATGTTAAATAACTATATGAAGTCATTAGGTACATAATTCCATTATTGTGATACGAAAATGCTGGAGATTTTAGAAAATAAAACCAAATGCATGATAGCACGTAGCAAACACAGAGTGCCTGTGTAAGTAAAGATATTCTTTTCAAAGCAATTAAAGCAGAAATTGCAATCAGCCTAGTTAATAACTAACAGCCGATGGTAGGATTCACCGCGCAAAGCTAAGGCTCCTGATCCAGGAATAATGTAGCTTATGGCACAACTACAGTGCATGAAGCGTGAAGAAGCCAAACTGGTGAGGCGGTGGCAATAATATGCACAGGATTAATCAGTATGAAAGGGGAAAACAGCTGCTGGCAGAATATTATGCATGTAGAAGTACAATTTTCTATAGCACATTAAATAAGAAGATTAAAATTAGAAAAAACCCATCAGTGCTGATTGAAATTGCAGCACACCATGCTGCTTCAAAGGGCATATAAGGATATTGAACAAACACACCATAGAATAACATTGCAGGGAATGGACAGAGGGAACGTCCTTTTTTATCGGGCTATGGCAAACTACAGCCCGAGAATGTGAAGTTAAAAGGGCATTTTTTCCGAGTGTGTCGTTAAATATCGAATGATTTATGTAGGCATTTGGAATTTGGCCAGATTATATTGCAAGTGCTCACACATTTGGTAGTTATGGAAACTGCAGCTTGGGAGATAAGGTAATAGGCCCAAAATCATGCGAATTCATCCAGTTGGGGAAGGAAGGATTAGAACATAAGTCTCTGGTTCTGCAGTGAGTAATTTACCAAGTAAAGCCAATCCCTTTACTTATGGAAGGAAAGAATACTTCAAAGTCACAGGAATATTTTAAATGCACTTGAGTGCACATGTTTACATCAAGGCACGTGGAGACACATCTGCTGTACATGTATATAGCATTTTGTGAAGAAAACTTTAGTTCTAGAAAAGCAAAGGTATCATTGTGAAATGGTATAACATGTACAAAGGTATTGTGAGGAATTGACATCTGTCAAGAGTTTGCAAGTACTGTTTTTCTAAATTGTCATTAATTAAAACAATGGTACGGGTAATTCCATCTCTGAAAGGGTAATCAGCCTATCAGATTCCCTTTTTATGAGCTCCATGCCAAAAGTATAGTGTACACTTTTGCCCCGTGAATCAGAAGCCTGATCTGCACTGCCTGTTCTCCAGTGGCACAGAGTAGGTTCGTAGGCCACAGGTTCCCATTTCACAGCTGCAATGACAACCAGGTCTTTGCAGTTCAAGAACTGCATTCAAAATATGCACTCCTGGGCCAAAACTACATAGTTATCAATATACGATCTTGGTGGCAAAATAATCTTCAAATATAAGCCATACCTGAGTTATGTTATGGTGGATGGTAGTTCTCATAACTATTTCAGCTGCAGCAATTTGATTTCACACATGTCAGTCGTGTGAGCCCAGCTCAGTTGTATTATACTTAGACATGCTGCACTTGTCAATGCTGGCAGGACTGTATCCTTGGTGGTTGTCTCTGTTGGTCCCTTTTGAGGGCAGGTAACACCCTCTCTAGAATGACAGCCACTTCACAGGAAGCTGCACTTGGAACAGGAATAATAAAGAGCACACCCATTCACAAAAGGCTTGGCCTCACACCAAGGTGTTGCATATCAAAAAGCCTTTGCTCTTACTGAGAAGGTGAGGGGGGCAGTGTAGACAATTGAAGCTCTTTACAGCTGAAGGAAGATTTCACAGTCTTGATTCTATCTGCATCTATCTTGCCTTCCTGTCCCCCCCACTTCCTTCAGCACAAAGCACATTGGGTGTAATGTCAGGAGGCAAGCTCTTGCCTTCCTCAGGCTACGCATCTCCAAGAAATTAGAACCATGCAGCATACGGTCCTCTGCCACACTGGCTTTAGCCACACCTCAATTGATATGAAAGGGAGCTGGAGGAGACAGTTTTCCAGTCATATCACCCACTCTGTGGAAGCCCTTTACCCTGCAACCAAGCTAAACCCTCATACCTCACCTTTCGAAAACAATTGAAAACCCTACTTTTCAACAAATATGTCTAAGGCTCCTCCGTTCAAATGAACTTTTTCGAGCCTAGAAACACTTGTGTAAAGGCGCGTTATAAATGACTTATCATATCATATCATATCATATCATATCATTATGTACCTATGTACCTTGTCTCCTGAACTATTCATTTGTTCGCTGTCAACAAATGTTATAAATAAATACATTAAATGAATACAAGTCCACTGATTGTCAGAAAAAGTATTGGACCCCTAAAGCAGGCTAGCTTTATTTAAATCACCTGTGGGCTTCTGTCTTTAAAAGAGGGGGCCTCCCACTCATTTTTTGATTCATCGCTGGACTTCAGCCGATGAAGAATTTGTATGGACCCTGTTGGGAGAGCAGTCCTTTCCAAAGTCTGCCATTTGACTAGTCCGACCACCTAGCCATGCCTTTAAATATCCTGCACACGCCCTCCCCCCCAGTCAAGCATTTCGAGCAGAAACCCAGTAGACAAACCTTCAGGTCCTTCATGAACTTCCCAATGGAAGCCCTCACAGAAGACCTCGCCCTACACATTGCATGGACCAAACATCCCCAACCGAACTGCGACTCCCTACTGGAAACATTCAACACCACCTTCCTAGCCTCCATTGACCCACACCTGCCTTTGAAACACCCCACCTGTAAACCGAAACCATCAGCATCCTGGTACACCAAAGAACTCAACCTCAGCAAAAGAGTCATCAGGAAACAAAAAAAAATATGGCACCACTACAAGATTGTTTCCAACCTGGTGCTCCTCAAGGAACACCAAGCAACCCGCTGACAACTAGTCAACGCAACTAATGTGTCCTACTATCAGAATACCATCGCAGAAGCCAACAGCAAAAGCAGAGCCCTCTTCAAAGAGGTCAAGCAGTGCATGAACTCGATAGCCAACCCTGCCATACCACAATCCAGAAAAAAAAATCCACTGCCATTAACACCTTCTTCATCGGCAAAATCAGCAAGATTCTTCAGCACATAGACGCAAGCTCTGCAGCCATATACCCACCTCATGTCACTCCTCGCAATACAATGGACAAAATTCAAGACACTCTCAACAGAGGACCTGGTATCAATCATGGCCACAAGTACATCATATACAGGTGACATCCTCCCAGCATCTATCCTCAATAACTTCCCCGCTGAAACTCTCCTTCCCTACCTGGAGATCATCAACAGCTCCCTAACCCAAGGCACCTTCCCATCGACCATAAAAACAAGACAAATCCTCCCTCTACTAAAGAAACCCACTCCGGATCCCAACAACCTAGGTAACTATCGTCCCATCACACATCTTCCCTTCCTAGGTAAGATCATTGAGAAAGCAGTAGCTGCACAACTGCAGCAACACTTTGACAACAACAGTCTCCTCCAAACCTACCAACCCGGATACCAGACCCAGATGCAGCACAGAGACAGCAACAATACAGAGATTGTTGACACTCTCAGCATCCTTGACATTAGCTACCCCTGCCTCCTACTCAATCTCTCAGCCACTTTCAACACAGTAAAACACCAGGCACTTATGGGCACCCTACACTGATGCTTATGGATCATCAACCTCCTCTTATGCTGGTTCTAGTTTTACCTTGGCAACTGCAAGCAGTTTGTTCAGATGGACTCCTCTATATTGCCAATGCTAATTGTCACCTCTGGAGTCCTTCAGGCTTCCATCCTCTCCCCAGTGATCTTCAATCTATGCATGGAGCCGCTGGGAGCCCTCCTAGCCACACTCAACATCTGTATCCAACAATTTGCCGACAACACACAGCTGTAGCTCAGGATTAACTCCATCAAGGACATCCATAGATTCAAAACTGCCTCTCGCTTACCCAGTCTTGGATGCCCAGTCCATACTTGAAGCTCAACCCCTCCAAGACCAAATTCCTACTCCTCACCAACAACAGTAAACACCCAGATATACAGACCTGGCTATCAACCATGAACCCTGAGGGCTTCACCCCGAAGCTCAACTCCTGCACTAAATCCCTCAGGTTCCACATTGAAAAACACCTGTCCTTCAAGACACACACTGCTAAGAAAACTCAGACAGCTTGCTATCAGCTCTCTCTCCTGTGAAAAGTCAAGCCCTTTCTCCCTCCGGACAGCTTTAGATCCACCGTTCAAGCACTGGTATTATCCCACCTGGATCTGGGCAATGCACTTCTCGAAGACCCCCCGTCATCCTCCCTTGTGCCCCTGAGAAGTGCCTGGCAAGCGACCACACACCTCATCAACGGTCTACACAGATACAACCACATCACCCCGGCCCTCATCGACCTTCAATTGCTCCCAGTGCACGCTCAAATCACCTTTAAGTCTTGCTGCATCATCTATAAGGCAGTCACCCTCAAGTCACCCAGCTACCTTGCGGAGAAAATCTGTATCTTCGGAGGATAATGTACTACCATAAACCTCGCTCCATGCTTCTAGAATTCAGAAAAAAACTCAAGACCCACATCTTCAAGGAGTCTCTCCTCCTCAACACCTAGGCCATCATGTCGCCACTCGCACCACCTGAATTGCTAGACACCACCTGTTGCTCTCCTCCTCATAAACCAGTACAGCTGTACCCCCCTCTGTTCCCCTCTGTATCCTTCTCTCCGCTGTATATCTTTTTTGTTGTTACCACTGAAAAGTGCTCCGTTATGCATCTTTAATGACATACACCTCTGTGAAATGCTCTGTCATGTATCTGTATTGGTGTATACCTCTGTAAAGTGCTCTGTCGCTTCTCAAAGCTAGGTCCACTCTCAATAATACAATAATAATAATAATAATAATAATAATAATAATAATAATAATAATAATAATAATAATAATAATAATAATAATAATAATAATAATAATGAGGCGAAAACAGGTAGTCCAAGGCAGAGGTCAGCTCTACTTGTCTCCAAGCACCTGCTGTGGGACTCAGAGCAACTTGAGGAGTGCCTTGCTGCTGGAGCAAGAACTATGTCTCTGCAAGCAACAGCAGTACCCTGAACCTTACCATGTTGAAGGACCCCTACTGTTGTGTGCCAGCTTCACCATATTTGCGAGCGTGAGAGAGGGACTCACCTTGTCCCTGAGCCCTTGTATTTGGACTCACAGCACTCTGAGAGCTAAGACATCCAGGATCCTAGTGTTTTCAATGTTGAACTTCTCGGAGCCATCGAACCGTCTAACACATTTGAAACCACCGGACCCTCCCCTGCAGCCTTTTTTCTCTCCCCCAGTATTAGAATAGCTTGCACAGCACCAGGTAGCCTGGTTTGGCTTTCCAGACCAACAGGAGAAAGGTATTAAAAACCTATGAAATTCAGTGAAAAAACTTTGTTAAAGGGACGTTATGGTTCCAAGTAAAACCGAAAAACCCTTGAAATTCGCCAGTTATGGTAAGCTAAGCAACCATAACTCGCGCCACCACCGTGCACTGCTAAGACTAACACCCAGGACATCAAAGATGACATCACAAATGTCATTGATGACATCACTGATGACATCACATGTGTATGTACTTCTTATGGAATATGTGCAGAAGGGATTCTTATTATATTGCGAAAAAAGTGTCAAGAATCATTGCAAGAAATATACCCTAATAAGTGCATTGAACGATGCATTGATATAAATAGCATCCTATTATGGGATTCCATCTAGTATACTAACCTACTCATACAGAAACATAACATTGTGTGCAGCGTACAAGATGAAGGTATGATATTCGTAATGTTAATATATTGTATAATGAAATGATAATTGTTTTCTTAATAGATTTGTGTGTACTGTGAAATATGTAATAAGTAGCTAATAAAACCCATGTATTACGTAATTGCATTGCTATAGACAAAACACAAAGACACAAGAACACATACCAATATGGGTATATACAGGGAAAGTGAAGTTAGCAAAAAAGCACAAGTAGTAGCAGAAACAATTCATAACTTAACTGATTAGTTTCATGCAAATAAATGATTGCTCTGTTTCAAAGCTGCTATTTACCCTATATATATGTATCACTTGATGTGATTGGACCCTAAGGAAAGTAGTGTGAGTACAATGTATACAAATATGACCATATACAGGGAAAGTAAAGCCATACAAAAAACAACAGAACTATCAGAAAGTGCTCATAAGTCTAGTGATTATCTTTATGCACAAAAAGGATTGCTGTCTTTCAAGCTTGTGTTTTCCCATATGTATATGTTTCATATGATGTGACTGTACTCTAAGGGAATTACTGTAAGAATCTACTAGAAGGATATGTCTACAAATAAAATAAAATTCTTAGTTTCTGACTGTTACTGAAGAAAACCATGTGGCCTAGATATGTCAGCAAAAGAAAAAATAGTGAGCCAGACATGTGATGTCATCAGTGATGTCATCAATGACATTTGTGATGTCATCTTTGATGTCCTGGGTGTTAGTCTTAGCAGTGCACGGTGGTGGCGCGAGTTATGGTTGCTTAGCTTACCATAACTGGCGAATTTCAAGGGTTTTTCGGTTTTATTTGGAACCATAAAGTCCCTTTAACAAAGTTTTTTTCACTGAATTTCATAGGTTTTTAGTAGCGCAACTTAACCATAACGTCCCTTTAACAAAGTTTTTTTTCACTGAATTTCATAGGTTTTTAGTAGCGCAACTTAACAATAATGGCTTTGACTTTATATACATGTCATATGGAACTGACTAGATCTCTTCTTATGATCGTGATGTCCACGAACTTATTTGATGTTCGTGGACATGTTCGGAGAACAGTACCACTACCTAAAAACTGTGAGGGGGGGGTGGTGAGGTATGTTTGATTGTTATATCATAATATAGGAACATTTAACAAATTCAAAAACCAGCACACAAACACATTATATATAGTAATACATAAGAAATGTAACCCATATATGTAACACACTAACCATTCATTTAAATACAATATGTACTGAAATGGAATATACCACAAGAACATAAATTGGCTTCCAACATAATTACCTCACAGACACAACAGAACTGACCCACTGAATACATAGGACTTATCTTACCAGAAATAGTAAGTGTACTTCATTTTACTCATATATTTATAAACTTTCTGTATTAGATTAAAAAATATATTATCTTTTCTTTTTTTTTCTCACAGAAATGTATAGTACTCTGGAATGGCTAGAGGACAATTTCCCGCATGAAGAAATGTCACAAGATAGTGAAACTAATGGTAAACACTTTATAATATAAACCATTTAAATATTATTATTTTGTATACATTTAACATATATATATATATTTTTTGTACAGAGCATAACAAAATAGAAACTACCTCTGAAGAAGCTGTTATGTAAAACACGCTTGAAAACATAAAAGAAAAAATTGATTTACTGTTGACCAATTTTAATAATTTGAAAACTTTTGTTGAAGATCATTTTAAAACAAAAACATCATACCATTGCCCCACATGTACTTGTCCCTCCTCACCATATCCCAGTCAATCATCCCCAAACCCTCTCCATAATCCAAAACGTTTTGATGAGATTTCCATCCCTTCTTCACCTAATACCAATCATGTTGAAACCCCAAATTCTCTTGTTTTTGTTTCTGTTTCTGCCTCACCTTCTCTGTCATAAATTATTAATATACGTTAAATAAAGTTTAATTTTTATATTGTATTGTGAATAGTTTCCGTTTTTTTTAAAAAAAACAATAAAAGTGTCCGCGGACAGTGCGAGTGTTCTGAAATGTTCGTACATAAATGAAAATGGAGGTGTCCTGAACAACACCACACCTGTTCGTACTGTTCGCTATCAACTTAAAACTGTCCTAAGAACACAATTGGTGTCCTGAAATGTTCGTAAATAAACAAAAATGATGTTTCCTGAAGAACACTATACCTGTGCGTAGTGTTCGCTACCCAATTGAAACTTTCCTAAGAACCCTATTGGTGTCCTGAAATGTTCGTACGTAAACGAAAATGGAGATGTCCTGAAGAACACTATACCTGTGCGTAGTGTTCGCTACCCAATTGAAACTGTTCTAAGAACACAATTGGTGTCCTGAAATGTTCGTACATAAACTAAATTACATGTGTCCTGAAGAACACTATATCTGTCCTTACTGTTCGCTACCAAGTTTAAACTGTTCTAAGAACACATGCGGTGTCCTGAAATGTTCGTTTCACGTGTGACGCACTTTTAATTACTTCCGAAACCCAAACAGTGTCCGTAGGACATCAATGCGCATGCGCTAACCAATCTCCGTGCACTTGGTTTCCTGCGGACAGGCGCTTCCTTCGCAGACTAGTTCGCAAACAGATCATATGACCGCGCCCACGCTCATCGTGTGTCTTGAAATGCAGACACTGTTCGTGTCCCTGAACAATTTAAAAGTACATTTTCAGTTAATCCATAATATTTTTCAATAAAATATCACCATGCCACAAGTCCCACATAGCAATCTTGAGTTTCTATATACCTTTTGAAACTTTCCGATCCTTTTTTTGTGTTCGATCTGTCCGCGCACTGTGCGCATGTCCGCGGACCGCGCACAAGCACCCCTATAAAAGACCACGCCCAAGAGCTTATTCCCATTGTGTTTCTGGCTATTCTTCAGAACACAGTGATTTTTGCTGCCACCTGCAGACTACACCATCATCGAGATGGCATCCTTGGCTGCTGAACTGCCACTTGGTGCTGCACCTGCTTCAGCACCACCACCACCCCCTCCACCACCACCACCTCCCCAAGGGCCTGAAGAGGGGAACAGGACTGAGGATGCGGAGGAGGAGGAAGAGGATGATGAGAATGAGGTAGAGGAAATCCCTACTACCCGCACTAGGCGTGAGTCTTGGGTGTGGCGGTTATTTACCATTCATGGGAATGATCCTAAGGCTCGTGCGAACCATGTTACCTGCAATGAGTGCAAAATGATACTCAGTCGCGGGAAGCAAGGTAACTACAGCTTTGGGACCACTACTATGAAGCGACATCTGAGGTCATTTCACTCTGGGGCTATTCGCAGGGTTGTACCTTGCGAAGAACGTAGGAGGTTGATTTCCTCTACTTCATCCTCTGTTTCTGATCCTGTCACCACAAGGACCACCTCTGTGGGACAGCGTCTTTCTCAACCTGCCTCACAGGCCATACAGAATGCTGATGACCCTTACCTTTCGAGGGTCACAGTTGTATGTATGTACTGTGACACAGTACTCTGCAGGGGGGAGCGACTTCGGAGTGCTTTTGAGACTATCGTCTCAGAGCACGAGAAGACCTGCTCACTACCCAAATAAAACCCACTCTACATCTTCCTCTCTCAGCTCGCCCTTTCTTATCCCTGTGGTTGGTGTCCCCCCTTTACCCTGCTTTACCCTCCTCTCCTAGTGTGTCGTGTCTGAAAAACCAAACAAAATACAAAATTACAAAAATCAAGAAAAAATTGGGCTCTTTTCAGAGCCGCCTTTCCCAGTTAAAAAATAGAAGTGAAAATAAATGAAGCAGGGCTCTTTGTATTTTTTAGAAGTCCGCGAACATTAAAAAAATTGGGTTGCTACTCCATCACAAACATTGTAATTTTCTCTGGAAAGAAGTGGTGGCTCTGAAAAGAGCCTTTGGGTGGTGTTTGTAAGTCAAAAATTGTAAATGCTTAACATCTACTTCAAAATCGTTGTTGTAATTCCAAAAAAGGTCGCAATGCATTTTGTACATTTCTCAGAAAAATCTGATTGCCAGCATAAGTAAGATGGACTCCATCTCTGCGAAAAATGTATGTACTACAAAACATAATATTTTCATTGTGAAAAGAAGACATGCCAAAATCTCTTAGAAAGCCACAAACAGCCTTATTAACATTGCGCCTTGCTTTTTCCATTTGTGGACCAAATGAAGAAGAACGGAGCCATATTTGTCTCTGCGCAATCCGTGAAAATATCACTTGAGAATTAGGAAACATGTCCATAACCTTCCTCAGTCCTTCTTTCATAGCAAATTGCAAAAAATTCCAGTCACATGTCCTAAACTGTTCCCTCCACAATGAATTACAATTATGTCTGGATGTTGCTCTGTCTCGAAAGTAGCACAGAGAGGTAGCAAGTCCAACCACTTCATTCCACATACTCCATGGCAGTGTACTTCCACATGTGGGAATCCAAGATCTACAGCTACTCCACAGCTTTCTGCATGCACCTTCAACCAATGTATCCACAAATCTCCTAAAATCCAAACAATCTGTTTTCTGAAACACACAGCCATAGCTATCTTTTGTTCTCTCAGCAAAAAGAGTATCTGAGAAAATCTCTCCTGGCACAACACACCCACCAAACTTTCCTGGCCAATCCCTTTCAGTACTTATTCTCATTTGCATGACTTCTGAACCCAAAAATCCCCGGATGTAACTCCCGATGTCCGCGAACTACCGCCATGTCCGCGGACATATCGTAACATGAACAGCCCTTCTACCATTTCCACTACACTCTCTCTGCCATTCCCTCATTGGATGTACCTCAAAAATCACATGACCATGCACCAATCACATTCAAGACCTCTACATCTAACTGCATCATCATAGATCAGCACTGCAAATGTACTCTGAATCTCTCTGAGTACAAGTGTCATATCATTGGCAAGCAGAATCTACCAGAAATACAGTACAAGTCTGCAAGATTTCTACTTGCAGCTCCATGCATATCCATATGCATGAACACAAACTTCAGGTATGCATATTTTCTGTATAGTAGATGACATAGCTCTCAACCATTTTTGTTTTACAGGCGGGTGAATTCACCCGATTTTGTTTTTGGCGGGTGAGACGCCCATTGGAATGAATGGGCGTGCAGAAGGCTTGGCGGGTGAGTCTGCCCTTTACAAGGCTTGTGACACCCGCCAAAAGTGTGAGTTGAGAGCTATGGTAGATGAACACATTTTCAAACAGACTTTTACCTTGTAAAATCTGTAAAATGAATTTACTGTACTTTTTTCAATTTCCTAAAATCAACTATCACTTATAAACCTTTATAGTTTTTACTTTCTTTATACACACACACTCAAATCATGTTAAACTAACATTTTTTAAATGAAATATATAGACTACATATATTTAAACAAAATTGCATGCAAACACAATCTATGTTTAAACCTTTATAAAAATACTTATACAATTTCATATTTTTTGTTATTATTTATTTATTTACTTAATTACTTTAAATTAGACATGCCATTGAGGCGCTATTACCTAGAACAGTTTACTTACAGAAATAGTGGTATTCACTAATATATTATAAATTTCACAAGACATAGTAAAGATATTTTTTTTTTGCTACAGTTAGTCATTCAATACAATTTGTTCATTAAGAACATATCATATGTACTGAACTGATGCAATGTATCTATGTAAATAAATTAGTTTAATGGTTTTACAGAAGGCACTAAGGATTTCAATTAAAAAAATCAATATCTAAATTAAAAACAGTGCTATATACAAACAAAGTTACTAATTTGAAGCTTTTACAATTACAGTGAAGACCAGTTTCCTGAAAAGAAGCAGCCGAATTCGAAGAAGAAAGAAAAACTAAGAAGTTACCTGTTAATTTTAAAAAAAAGTAAGTAAAATGTCACCATAATATTTATATTATTAATCAAATATACTATAACATTAATACGAGCTATTTTGGTTTCTTAAAATAGAGATTTTGTACCATTTTGTCCAAAAATGTCCATGTCTTAAACAGCGATTTACAGCCAGAATGGCCCACAAATTTCTATTTTTGGACACACAAATTAGCCAACTGAATCACTACAATTTTCATATTATAGAACAAACAACTGTTTTAATTGTATACATTAGATTTACTATTTGTACTTTTCCACACAACTAGCTTACTTTTTTTTGTCATCTGAACCCCAGTTAAGTAACACATAAATTCAAGAATACCTATCCCTACTAGTTTTAGTTCCCAATGCACAATCACACACCATTACATACATCTTTATCATCTTACTCAAACACTCATGCACACAGCACACATACATTCCAGAACACCCCAACCCATATCTTCTTTATTTTTTTCAACATACCCTAAAGAATGCCTACCAAAAGACAACTCCGTAGAAAGCAACGCAAAATTAGAGCAAATGAAAATAAAGGTGTCCAGCATAAGCATCCATCTCTAGCAGAATTTGTAAAATAAAGTTGAAACAAAACAGCTAATACAATCATTTAGTGATACACAAGAAGTTTCAAGTACAACAACTTCGCTTCCTTTATCAAAATGTAAAACAAACCAAAAAACAATTAACAGAAAATCAGCTATCAGAACAGATAAAACTACTTCTTCAAATTTTAATATAGTGCAAAGTAAGCATACCAAGAAAAGTATTTTAGCCAAAATATACCGTCACAAAGTCCTTCAAAATCTTATAAAAACAGGAGAGAAATCAGGTTCAAAGCTTAAAACCTATCGTAGGAAATTAATCTTAGAAGCATTGATGGACAGTGCAATTCTTCTCAAAAGAAATGTATTTATTTTACTGTTAAACAAAATGAAACCACTAACAAAACCAATAACTAAATTACAAAAAAGACTTCTCAATAAGCGAAATGTCAACAGAAAGAACTTCTTAAGTATCTGCGGAGGTGAATGGAATCACACTATGAGCACAGAACCATATTTTAATGAAGAAGTGTACAAACAAAAGCAAATGAATACAATTGCCATAAATAGCAGTGGTCGAGGTTATGAAAAAGTGAATAATACCATAATGGAACAAGAAGTACTCCTTACAAAATATGCCCTGAAAACTTAGAATTACCCCTCCATTCAACTGAATCAGAACGTATAGTTTACAAATGGCCATGCACGTCAATGTGTAACATTCCCAAACAATGTTTCAAATCTTTACACCAATTCCTCCATAAATATGTAAAAAGCAAAGACAAAATCAAAATTAAATTACTGCAAAATATAGATACCTGTCCAGTGCGCAAGTACACAGGACTACAAGGACATTCATTGGCCTGCATTACAGGACCTACTTGTAAAACCACTTTCCATGATATCAAAAGGATATCAACACATCATTCAACTATAAGAAATCTAGTCTATAAACTGTACTATGCTAAAAGTCCTGCTTTAGCACTAGCAAAGTTAAATAACATCCTTCTACATGGTACAGCAAAAGACCTACTTGAAGAAATTCACTATATCCAGAAAAAATATTTTGGAAGTGAAAGCCATTTACAGAATGAAATAGCTTTAAACCAATTAAGCAACAATTCTACACATGGCAATCTTTTGCTAAACACATACAAAAAAGAAATACTAAAATTTAAAAGTACATCAGCTGAAGTACCAAACCATGTATGTGTATGTTGCCGTAGAATTTTTTATAAAAGTAACACAAAAACTGTGGACCTATCATACAAAATAGAAGACAATGAAGATTCTAAATGGTTTGAATTAGCTCTCTACCTTCTAGCAGAAAACAAATATGAAATAACTGAGCCCTTAATACTTTGCAGTTATTGCACTACAAAACTTGACAGCAACCAAACTCCTTCACGTTCTATCACAAATAATTTGGAATTATACACAGTACCAAAACCTCTACAACAACTTACAGGGTAATTCATAGAATTTCGCAGAAAAGTGTCGCAAGCGGCTGGCGCAGAGTGTCCGCATGCGATTGTCTGCGCCAGGCGCGTGCGCCAAAACCGATTTCCGCGCACAGCGTATTCATGGATTTTAGGCTCCCAAACCAGCCGTGGTGCAGAGTATCGCAGCGACCCTGCAGCAGCGCCAGTAACGCCCCCAAGAACGCCCTCACGCAAGGAAAAGCCATCAAAATCGCTAAATCATCGCAAAGGGCTGCGCTAACCCTGGACCAGTTTACAGGGCTGCCAAACAAGGAACGCAAAGCGGGAAACGTACATATCAGGGGTACGCGGGAAGTTTTAAATGCGATTAGCCAGGGTACGTGTATGACAGGGGTACGCGTGAAGTTAAACACGCGATTAGCCAGGGTACGTGTATTACAGGGGTACGCGGGAATTTTCACAAGCGATTTGGCTGGGTACGTGTATGACAGGGGTACGCGTGAAGTTTTACACGCGATTAGCCAGGGTACGTGTATTACAGAGGTGCGCGGGAATAATCACACGCGATTTGGCTGGGTACGTGTATTACAGGTGTGCGCGGGAATTATCACACGCGATTTGGCTGGGTACATGTATTACAGGGGTGCGCGGGAATAATCACACGAGATTAGGCTGGGTGGGTCCTCACAGGTGTTCCCTGTACACCCTCCATGGCCCCTGCAGGCAGCCCACAAAACAGGGCACTACCCTGCACACCTGCTCATGTCTCCCACCCCCCACCCCCCCCCCAGCCATCATGGGCAGCCTCCACCAGGCCCCCACTCATGTCCCCTATCACCCCACCCCCCAGCCACCATGGGCAGCCCCCACCAGGCCCCCACTCATGTCTCCCACCCACCCCCACCCCCCAGCCACCATGGGCAGCCTCCACCAGGCCCCCACTCATGTCTTCCACCACCCCCACCCCCCAGCAGTGTGGGGCACCCTCCACCAGGCCCCCACCCATGTCTCCCACCACCCCCACACCCCAGCCACCATGGGCAGCCCCCACCAGGCCCCCATCCATGTCTCCCACCCACCCTCACCCCCCAGCCACCATGGGCAGCCCCCACCAGGCCCCCACTCATGTCCCCTATCACCCCCACCCCCCAGCAGTGCAGGGGCAGCCTCCACCAGGCCCCCACTCATGTCTCCTACCACCCCCACCCCCCAGCCACCATGGGCAGCCCCCACCAGGCCCCCACTCATGTCCCCTATCACCCCCTGCCCCCAGCCACCATGGGCAGCCCCCACCAGGCCCCCACTCATGTCCAACTCATGTCTCCCACCACCCCCACCCCTCAGCAGTGCAGGGGCACCCTCCACCAGGCCCCCACTCATGTTCCCCTGCACCCCCACCCCCCAGCATCCAGGGGCAGCCTCCACCAGGCCCCCACTCATGTCTCCCACCACCCCCATCCCCCAGCCACCATGGGCAGCCCCCACCAGTCCCCCACTCATGTCCCCTATCACCCCCACCCCCCAGCCACCATGGACAGCCCCCACCAGGCCCCCACTCATGTCCCCTATCACCCCCACCCCCCAGCAGTGCAGGGGCAGCCTCCACCAGGCCCCCACTCATGTCTCCCACCACCCCCACCCCCCAGCCACCATGGGCAGCCTCCACCAGGCTCCCACCCATGTCCCCTATCACCCCCACCCCCCAGCAGTGCAGGGACAGCCTCCACCAGGCCCCAACTCATGTCTCCCACCACCCCCATCCCCCAGCCACCATGGGCAGCCTCCACCAGGCCCCCACTCATGTCCCCTATCACCCCCACCCCCCAGCCACCATGGGCAGCCCCCAACAGGCCCCCACTCATGTCCCCTATCACCCCCACCCCCCAGCAGTGCAGGGGCAGCCTCCACCAGGCCCCCACTCATGTTTCCCACCACCCCCACAACCCAGCCACCATGGGCAGCCTCCAACAGGCCCCCACTCAAGTCCCCTATCACCCCCACCCCCCAGCCACCATGGGCAGCCCCCACCAGGCCCCCACTCATGTCCCCTATCACCCCTACCCCCCAGCAGTGCAGGGGCAGCCTCCACCAGGCCCCCACTCATGTCTCCCACCACCCCCACCCCCCCGTCACCATGGGCAGCCCCCACCAGGCCCCCACTCATGTCCCCTATCACGCCCACCCCCCAGCCACCATGGGAAGCCCCCACCAGGCCCCCACTCATGTCTCCCACCACCCCCACCCACGAGCCACCATGGGCAGCCCCCAACAGGCCCCCACTCATGTCTCCCACCCACCCCCCCAGCCACCATGGGCAGCCCCCACCAGGCCCCCACTCATGTCCCCTATCACCCCCACCCCCCAGCACCATGGGCAGCCCCCACCAGGCCCCCACTCATGTCAAACCACCCCCCCCAGCCACCATGGGCAGCCCCCACTAGGCTCCCACCCATGTCCCCTAACACCCCCACCTCCCAGCAGTGCAGGGGCAGCCTCCACCAGGCCCCCACTCATGTCTCCCACCACCCCGACCCCCCAGCCACCATGGGCAGCCTCCACCAGGCCCCCACTCATGTCTCCCACCACCCCCACCCCCCAGCTACCATGGGCAGCCTACACCAGGCCCCCACTCATGTCTCCCACCCACCCCCACCCCCCAGCCACCATGGGCAGCCTCCACCAGGCCCCCACCCATGTCTCCCACCACCTCCACCCCCCAGCCACCATGGGCAGCCCCCACCAGGCCCCCACTCATGTCCAACTCATGTCTCCCACCACCCCCACCCCTCAGCAGTGCAGGGGCACCTTCCACCAGGCCCCCACTCATGTCCCCCTGCACCCCCACCCCCCAGCATCCAGGGGCAGCCTCCACCAGGCCCCCACACATGTCTCCCACCACCCCCATCCCCCAGCCACCATGGGCAGCCCCCACCAGTCCCCCACTCATGTCCCCTATCACCCCCACCCCCCAGCCACCATGGACCGCCCCCACCAGGCCCCCACTCATGTCCCCTATCACCCCCACCCCCCAGCAGTGCAGGGGCAGCCTCCACCAGGCCCCCACTCATGTCTCCCACCACCCCCACCCCCCAGCCACCATTGGCAGCCTCCACCAGGCCCCCACTCATGTCCCCTATCAACCCCCACCACCCAGCCACAATGGGCAGCCCCCACCAGGCCCCCACTCATGTCTCCCACCCACCCCCACCCCCCAGCCACCATGGGCAGCCTCCACCAGGCCCCCACTCATGTCTCCCACCACCCCCACCCCCCAGCAGTGTGGGGCACCCTCCACCAGGCCCCCACCCATGTCTCCCACCACTCCCACCCCCCAGCCACCATGGGCAGCCCCCACCAGGCCCCCACTCATGTCTCCCACCACCCCCACCCCCAGCCACCATGGGCAGCCTCCACCAGGCCCCCACTCATGTCTCCCACCCACCCCCACCCACCATCCACCATGGGCAGCCTCCACCAGGCCCCCACTTCTGTCTCCCACCACCCCCACCCACCAGCCACCATGGGCAGCCCCCACCAGGCCCCCACTCATGTCCCCTATCACCCCCACCCCCCAACCGCCATGGGCAGCCTCCACCAGGCCCCCACTCAACTCTCCCACCACCCCCACCCCCCCAGCAGTGTGGGGCACCCTCCACCAGGCCCCCACCCATGTCTCCCCCACCCCCACCCCCCAGCCACCATGGGCAGCCCCCACCAGGCCCCCACTCATGTCATTCACCCACCCCCACACCCCAGCCACCATGGGCAGCCCCCACCAGGCCCCCACTCATGTCCCCTATCACCCCCACCCCCCAGCCACCATTGGCAGCCCCCACCAGGCCCCCACTCATGTCTCCCACCCACCCCCCTCCAGCCACCATGGGCAGCCCCCACCAGGCTCCCACCCATGTCCCATATCGGCCCCACCCCCCAGCAGTGCAGGGGCAGCCTCCACCAGGCCCCCACTCATGTCTCCCACCACCCCCACCCCCCAGCCACCATGGGCAGCCTCCACCAGGCCCCCACTCATGTCTCCTATCACCCCCACCCACCAGCCACCATGGGCAGCCTCCACCAGGCCCCCACTCATGTCTCCCACCACCCACACCCCCCCAGCAGTGTGGGGCACCCTCCACCAGGCCCCCATCCATGTCTCCCACCACCCCCACCCCCAGACACCATGGGCAGCCCCCACCAGGCTCCCACTCATGTCCCCTAACACCCCCACCCCCCAGCAGTGCAGGGGCAGCCTCCACCAGGCCCCCACTCATGTCTCCCACCACCCCACCCCCCAGCCACCATTGGCAGCCTCCACCAGGCCTCCACTCATGTCCCCTATCAACCCCCACCACCCAGCCACCATGGGCAGCCCCCACCAGGCCCCCACTCATGTCTCCCACCCACCCCCACCCCCAGCCACCATGGGCAGCCTCCACCAGGCCCCCACTCATGTCTCCCACCACCCCCACCCCCCCAGCAGTGTGGGGCACCCTCCACCAGGCCCCCACCCATGTCTCCCACCACCCCCACCCCCCAGCCACCATGGGCAGCCCCCACCAGGCCCCCACTCATGTCTCCCAACCCACCCCCACCCCCAAGCCACCATGGGCAGCCCCCACCAGGCCCCCACTCATGTCCCCTATCACCCCACCCCCCAGCAGTGCAGGGGCAGCCTCCACCAGGCCCCGACTCATGTCTCCCACCACCCCACCCCCCAGCCACCATGGGCAGCCCCAACCAGGCCCCCACTCATGTCCCCTATCACCCCCACCCCCCAGCCATCATGGGCAGCCCCCACCAGGCCCCCACTCATGTCTAACTCATGTCTCCCACCACCCCCACCCCTCAGCAGTGCAGGGGCACCCTCCACCAGGCCCCCACTCATGTCCCCCTGCACCCCCACCCCCCAGCATCCAGGGGCAGCCTCCACCAGGCCCCCACTCATGTCTCCCACCACCCCCACCCCCCAGCCACAATGGGCAGCCCCCACCAGGCCCCCACTCATGTCCCCTATCACCCCCACCCCCAGCAATGTAGGGGCAGCCTCCACCAGGCCCCCACTCATGTCTCCCACCACCCCCACCCCCAGCCACCATGGGCAGCCCCCACCAGGCCCCCACTCATGTCCCCTATCACCCCCACCCCCAGCAGTGTAGGGGCAGCCTCCACCAGGCCCCCACTCATGTCTCCCACCACCCCCACCCCCAGGCCACCATGGGCAGCCTCCACCAGGCTCCCACCCATGTCCCCTATCACCCCCAACCCCCAGCAGTGCAGGGGCAGCCTCCACCAGGCCCCCACTCATGTCTCCCACCACCCCCACCCCCCAGCCACCAAAGGCAGCCTCCACCAGGCCCCCACTCATGTCCCCTATCATCCCCACCCCCCAGCCACCATGGGCAGCCCCCACCAGGCCCCCACTCATGTCCCCTATCACCCCCACCCCCCAGCAGTGCAGGGGCAGCCTCCACCAGGCCCACACTTATGTCTCCCACCACCCCCACCCCACAGCCACCATGGGCAGCCTCCACCAGGCCCCCACTCATGTCCCCTATCACCCCCACCCCCCAGCCACCATGGGCAGCCCCCACCAGGCCCCCACTCATGTCCCCTATCACCCCCACCCCCAGCAGTGCAGGGGCAGCCTCCACCAGGCCCCCACTCATGTCTCCCACGACCCCCACCCCCCAGCCACCATGGGCAGCCTCCACCAGGCCCCCACTCATGTCTCCCACCCACCCCCACCCCCCAGCCACCATGGGCAGCCTCCACCAGGCCCCACTCATGTCTCCCACCAGCCACCATGGGCAGCCCCCACCAAGCCCCCACTCATGTCCCCTATCACCCCCACCCCCCAGCCACCATGGGCAGCCTCCACCAGGTTCCCACCCATGTCTCCCACCCACCCCCACCCCCCAGCCACCATGGGCAGCCCCCACCAGGCCCCCACTCATGTCCCCTATCACCCCCACCCCCCAGCCACCATGGGCAGCCCCCACCAGGCCCCCACTCATGTCTCCCACCACCCCCACCCACCAGCCACCATGGGCAGCCCCCAACAGGCCCCCACTCATGTCTCCCACTCACCCCCCAGCCACCATGGGCAGCCCCCACCAGGCCCCCACTCATGTCCCCTATCACCCCCACCCCCCAGCCACCATGGGCAGCCCCCACCAGGCCCCCACTCATGTCTCCCACCACCCCCACCCACCAGCCACCATGGGCAGCCCCCAACAGGCCCCCACTCATATCTCCCACCCACCCCCCCAGACACCATGGGCAGCCCCCACCAGGCCCCCACTCATGTCCCCTATCACCCCCACCCCCCAACCACCCTGGGCAGCCCCCACCAGGCCCCCACTCATGTCTCCCACCCACCCCCCCAGCCACCATGGGCACCCTCCACCAGGCTCCCACCCATGTCCCCTATCACCCCCACCCCCCAGCAGTGCAGGGGCAGCCTCCACCAGGACCCCACTCATGTCTCCCACCACCCCCACCCCCCAGCCACCATGGGCAGCCTCCACCAGGCCCCCACTCATGTCTCCTATCACCCCCACCTTCAGCCACCATGGGCAGCCCCCACCAGGCCCCCACTCATGTCCCCTATCACCCCCACCCCCAGCAGTGCTGGGGCAGCCTCCACCAGGCCCCCACTCATGTCTCCCACCACCCCCACCCCCCAGCCACCATGGGCAGCCCCCACCAGGACCCCACTCATGTCCCCTATCACCCCCACCCCCCAGCCACCATGGGCAGCCCCCACCAGGCCCCCACTCATGTCTCCCACCCACCCCCACCCCCCAGCCACCATGGGCAGCCCCCACCAGGCCCCCACTCATGTCCCCTCTCACCCCCACCCCCCAGCCACCATGGGCAGCCTCCACCAGGCCCCCACTCATGTCCCCCTGCCCACAGGCCCTGACAATCCTCAAGCATGGGCCTCATGGCCAGCCATCACAGCCCAAAGACACAACCAAGTATTACATGCGGCCATGATACTACTCCAATGGAAACAATGTAAATCAACACATGTGTCACACACACACACACAATGGTTGCAAGTGAACCTGAAAACCCATATCATGACATGCATGAAAACAATGAGATGAAACCACACATCGAAGAATTAAAAAATCCAAATAATGTATTAATAACAACAGTAATGGCAAACAAAATTAAACAAAATACACAAGTAAACAAAAAACAAAATTAAGCTGGCTGTCCCTTTTCAAATTAAAATCAATAAATGATAATCCAAAAAAATGTCTTCCAAAGTTCAACTCCATAAAAAGGAAATGAAGGGAAAAAAGAAATAGAAAACCATTGCTCCATGGGAAAAAATATTCATAGTAAAAAAAAATTCAAAATCCAAAGTATTCAGGGTCCATCATCCCAACAGAAGAAATGAAACCTACCAAAAAACCTATCTAAAATGGGACTACATACAAAAGGTGGAGCAGTGTCCGTCGACTCCAAATAAAAATAAACTATAAAGGAAACCTATCACTAAATAACTATATACAATGGCGGCGGGCCAGTCCAGCCGCTCACTTAGTGGTGTTCCGGGCCAGGGCATCATCGAATTCCTCGTCTATGTCCCAGAGGCGGTCCTGTTCCATGGCCCCGAGAGTCCGCAGGGACGCCGACATGTTCACCTCCAACTCCCTGCGGATTGCCTCGAGGCACTCGGCCCGCCTCAGGGCCCTCCGCATGGAGTTCTCCGCCCTGACCATCGTGAACCACGCCTCTTCCGCCCGCCGCCGCTCCGCATCTATGGCGTGGCCCAACCGCTGCCACACGGAAGACACTTCCCGTCCAGGGTCCTTCTGCCCTCCGGCTGATGCCTGCCCCTCCAATGTTGAAGGCCCCGAGCTATCGTGGCTCCCACCTACAGCCTCCTGCTGCTGCAGCTGCTGCTGTCCATGTGCCCTGTCCGATGGTGCCTGCACATCCTCCTCCAGCTGGGGTGCAGTCGTTGATGTGGCCACCCCTGCTGGACGTCCGACTCCCGACTGTGGCAGGGATCTGTTGTCCACCAGCCTTGCCACACGGTCGGAGGCAGCTCCACAGGGCACCCAGGTGACACATGGATGGGAAGATGGCATAGAGGATGACTGGGGCATAGGGGGTTCCGTGGAGGAGGGGGTCGGAACAAGGTCCAGGAAACGGAGGAATCCAGCCCTGGTGAGCTGTCCCAGTGGGTCAACGCAGTCAATGAGCCATGCGAGAAGACGTGCAGACTCATCATGAAAAGACTGCAGGTCAGCTCGCATGGCCCATTGACGCAACGCCACCCCACCCTGGACAGGCTCAACCTGGTGCAGGATAGCCACATCCGCAGGAAGAGGAAGGCCAGGTGTTGTAAGCCAATCCCCTCCCTGAGAACGGGTCTGGAGGTAGGCATCCCCGCTGGTGCAAGATGATGCAGTGACAGGAGCAGGGACAGGATTGCACACAGGCACCTCTGCGGCGGCCTGTGCTGCCTCCTGTCCCAGATCCTGCACTGCACCACTAGCACCAGTGGATACCCCACCTCCAGACCCCGCCTCTGTCGCTTGCACGGCCTCCTCCTCCTCCAAACCCCCCACCAACCTGGATGACTCCGTGCCATCTTCCTCCATTGGGCCCTGTGGGCTCCCAGCTGCCCCTTTTGCTGCCGAGGAGTCCAACTCCAACCTCCGCCTCTTGGACCTCCCCTCGGCAGCTGCGGCCAGGGACACGGCACCGGACTCCTCACTCCCCGACGAGATCAGAACCTGGGAGGGGATCCGGGCCTTGCGTCTCCGGCTGGTGGTGCGAACCCTGCCGCTGTGCTCCACAGCACCTTCTCCGCCCTCTTCATCAGTTGACACTGCAGACAGGGAGAAAGAAAACACAGGCATCAGGGCACTGTCCAATGGACTCATACACACATGACAGTCATACATGAGTGGTATTGGTAAACCTCAGACATGGCATCACAATCCCCAACACACATGTCATTTCAACTTGCACACATGAGCCATACCACAGCCATATTGCAACAGCCAGCACCATCCATTCACATACAACAGCATGAGCAGCCAAAGGTCATCCACACATCACATGCAACATAGGGAGTACACTACACATGCACACACACCACCAAACTTGCATGCATGTGTACACCTCCGCCAACTGTCGCAGGGTTCCGATTGACATCCATGTCACACCTGACAATCATTCCTCCACATCCTGTGCCATGCAAGCCCACACACACAAGCACCATCCATGTGTCACACATGAGACCCCTCGCATGTGTCACCCTCAGGGCCCTGTACACCCCCCCTACTTGCCCACATAAAAATACATGTTCAACCTGCACACTCCTGGCACACCACACACACAGCTTACAATCAGTATGCATGTACACTTACCGCTCGACTCCAGACGGGTCTGCCTCTCAAGGACCTGGACGTGGAGCGCTGGGGATATGCGTTCCAGGACCCTCATCTGATCTTCCGACAAGTGGCCCCGGCACCCCTTAGCATCCGCTGCCTTCAGGAGGCGCAGGGCCTTGTTGAGGGTGCTGGACCTGAAGTCCTCCCAGCGCTTCCTGACTCGTTCGTAGTCGCGGACTGCCACCTCCTCCGCGTTGATGGCAGTCACGATGTTCATCCAGATCCGAGTCCGTCCTTCCTTGTCGGCGCGCAACCTTCTGAAGAGGGCATCATACTGTCCCAGGACATGCTCCACCAGGACACCAACTTCGGTGGCAGTGAAGCTGGTGCCCCTCTGCCTCCTTGGCCGGGTGTTGCCACTGGTGCCAGATGTTGCAGTGCCCGACATGGCAACCCCAGAGGCAGGAGTGGGTGGGCAACTGGGTCCTGGGGCTGGGCTGTGGGGCGATGGAAAAGCAGTCAGGAGTCTTCGGTTCCAGCAGGGGTGGTCACAGCAACAGCACCCCTGGCTGATGTGCAGGCAGCAAATGGCAGGGCACGTGGGCAGCAGGCAGTTAGGCAGCAGCAGATGGCAGGTGGGAGCATGCTCAGGGCTCTGGGGGGCAGTAATTCGGCCATCTGGGCAGGAGCGTGGTCTTCCGTGTGTGAACGCGTGGCCAGCTTGATACGGAGTGATTTTGCACATGAAAATCCAGCACGTCTGCGTGTAATTCGAGGAAAGGCCCTTAGCGCGTAAGCGCGTCAGCACACGTCTGTACATTCAGTGGCCCAAAGGCCACCAGCGTATGCGGGTCTATGAAGTCACGTGCACGTTGAATATGGCACACGTTTGAAATGTTGCGTGTAAAAAAAGTGAAAGACACGTCCGAGTGTCAAAGCGTGTAATTGGTGGAAATGGTCTTAGCCCGTACACGCGGAAGTGACAAAGCGTGTAATTGGTGGAAATGGCCCTAGCGCGTACACGCGGAAGTGACAAAGCGTGTAATTTGTGGAAATGGCCCTAGCGCGTACACGCGGAAGTGACAAAGCGTGTAATTGGTTGAAATGGCCCTAGCGCGTACAAGCGGAAGTGACGTTGGACGTGTGGGCCTGCATAAAAGGTACGTGTAGAACACCAATTCCTTGTACATGCTTTTCGTGGAGAGTGAATGGGTGAAATCCGTACTTCTTGTCGTTTCACACGTGATTTACTTCACGGCATTTCAAGTTCGTACTCCCTGTTACCTCTGACAGCATTTTCTCTTTCTTCTCTTTTTCTGGTTTTCCTGGGCCTGTTCCCTCAAACAGCGTTCCCTTCTACTGTTGTCCTGTCTCCTCAGACAGAGTACAATTCTTCTTTTGGCGGGGGTGTTGCCAACGCGCACACGTGCTTCTTTTTCACGCTCTTTTTACTGGCAGACGGTGAGTCACGCATGTATCTAACATCTGTGCTTGCCCCGTGTGTAGCCTACCCCTTCAGAGGTCAATCTAGGCTGCGTGTGACACGCATACGTTCATTCTTGTGTTACTGGGTGCCACAGCATAGTGCAGGTTTTTTTTTCTGCACATGTGGTCTAGGAGGGGTTGCGTGCACATCATCTCCCTTTTTTAGGCTTCCTGTGCGTTGCGTGACCCGTCATCTTTCCCCAGGGGTCACATTCAGCCTTGCTAGAGCACTAGGGTACAATTACCATCTGGTACCCAACCCCTTTGACCCCCAATCGCCCAGGACAATAGTTTACAGCCACTCCCATATGCACATTAACATCAGTGCCATGTTTGGGAGGCGAGGAATCCGTGGCAAAGGTGGACGAGCCACAAGTGGTGGCCATGGTGGGTCCGGTAGGGGACGTGGTCGTTACTTGCAGGGTGACCCTGTCCCCCCATGTGTGGAGGACCAGTCAAGGGCACCCATATCCCCCCCCGCATCCCCTGGTTGAGGCTGATGTGGCTGACACCATCCATGCTCAGCCCTTGTTGGACCAGCCCATTGTGGCACCAGACCTGGCTGACTCCATGGCTGACTTCCAGGTCAGCAGGCCTATGACACGTACGCTGGTGCACGTTGATGTCATCAGGCCACGTGGATCAGGGGCAGCAAGGTCATCTGCTGCCCCAAGTAGGCAGGGTGAAGAGGCTGCAGGGGCAGCTGCGGCTCCATCCACCCCAGCTCTCACACACCCAGCCAGGACAGTGTCGGTCCTAGTCCATCCTGCTGACATTCCCCCTGACACCATTACACTTGAGCCAATGCCTGCACCAACTCCCATGCTGAGTGTGCAATCCCACACTCCTGATACAGAGTCCACCAGGGCTCCTGCCCCTAGTGTCCAGAGCGGCGTAGAACACTCAGGATCACCACCACCTTCCAAACGGAAGAGGAAGAGTGCTCGTCCGGCACAGGCTGATGCCCCAGACACGGCTACACAGACCGGCCCGTCGAGGAAGCTCAGCTTCACGGATGCCGAACTGAATGCACTTGTCGAGTATGTGTCCGCACATGATAACGAAATGGTCATTGTTGCAGGATCCAAGACCACACCTGCACAACGCCAGGCACACTGGCAGACCGTTGCGGACATCGTAAGTGCCCTTGGAATCGTGAGGCGCACAGCCAATGATTGCTATAAGCGCTGGAATGACCTAAAGTGCAGGGCAAAGAATACACTGGCCTCCAGTCATGCCGCAACTCTAGTGACTGGAGGTGGTTCTCCAGTAGAAGACATGGAACTCACTCCACATGAGTCAGTCACTGGGACCTACGTCACGGAGGAACAGATCCAAGGCGTGGGAGATCTGCCTGATTATGAGGCATTGTCCGGTGAGTGCACATGCATGTGTGTGTCATCCATGTGCATGGTGTGTGTGTGAGGGCTTCTGTTTGTGTGCCAGGTGAGGGTGTGTGCGCCTGAGTCATTTGGGTCACCCATGTGCTTCATGCAATACATTCTGCGGAGCAGCATTTGGCCATAGCAGTATCCCATCTGCCAACAGTAGACATCTAGCCCAACAGCACGCCAGTTGCCCTTGAAGTGTCACCTTGCCACAACATTGTTGCTTATTTTTCTCTGTTCATTCAGGCAGATTGTTTGCATTCCACCACTTTTACTAGGCATTTCTCAGTCCTCTAGTCACATGTCTGACATGGCTATGGTAAAGTGGAGTGACTTTGTTACCTAGATATCATTTGTTTAGACATGTCCCTGTGCAATCGGACCATTTTGGACTGGCAGCTCCAGGTGAAAAATCAGACCTGTTTGAATTAGAAAAGCTATTACATGAGGGAACTGGACTGAATGAATAAGTGCTGCCCTCCTCTCCATCTTCACTCAATAGCAATGGTACATGCCATCTGTGTGATGGCATGTGTATTTCACCTGGCAATCACAGGCCAATGTGTGATGCCACTGCCAGGCAGCATGCAGAAAATGTGTTCATCTTCCATCTTGGTGTCATCAGTGTGTGCCATTTGCCTACCCTTCATATGCAGTGAGGGTGCATGCATGGGAGGGTTTTAGTCATGTGGGACATGTGTCAATCAAGTACTGGTTCTGTTGCTTCTCAGCCCTCATTGTGTGCCATGGTGCTAATGCCTGTTTCCATTTGTTTGCTTTTATGTCTTTGCAGGGGAAGACGCACCTGATACTGCTGGGGTTGTGGAGATGGTGCAGACCCAGGAGGGGTCTGAGGGCCGACCGACCACCAGTGAGGGATGTGGTGTGTTGGTGGGTGAGAACCCACAACTGCTGCAGGTCGTGCTCTCAAGGGGTGTCTCTGGCTGCACCTCCCCCGAGCTGTACTCAGGTGTTGATTCGGATGATGAGACCTACGTGCCGTCGCAGGTGAGTGTTCCTGGGAGGGATTCTGTTCTGTCCCACCCACCTGCACCAGGGTCAGAACCCTCAATGGGGATGTCAGTGATGGCAGCTACGCCTTTGGTGGTTACGGATGCAGGGTCACACTCAGATCAGAGGGGGAATGCAGTCCTGCAGCCTCAGGCAGTGCCGGCACAGCAAAGCGCAGTTTGCCTTGCCCCAGACAGGTGTGGTGCCCGCGGACGTGGTGGCCGTACGCCACCTGGCAATACCACATGGGAGCAATCCATTTACGGTATGGCAACCCAACAGGCAGCATCATCAGATATGATGGCTCAGGCCATGGATAGGGTGGCCACTTCCATTGTCCCCCCCGAAAGGCTGATGGAGCGACTACAGCAGGCATCCGACTCCATCTGCCAGTCACACAGGGAGGACATGTTGGCGTCCAACAGGGACAGGCGGGCGCCACTGGCGACTCTGCAGGAAGCCATCTCCATAGTGTCCCAGGGCCACAGGGAAGCCCTGAGGCTGGAACTCCTTCACCTCAGGACGACTCTTGTTGAGCTTGAGGCTTCAACAAACCGAAGGACAGAACAGCAGCTGGAGCGTCTCACCCGTACACTCTCAGCTGAGATGCAGGCAACTAGGGCGGAGGTCCGGGCATCCCGTGAGTTGTTGCATGGGGACCTCCGCTCACTCATCCTCCAGAACGAGACCTACCACACCCGCATGCTTGCAGCCATGGAGGAACAGACTAGGGCCTTGCGTGGGCTGCCTCCCATAGTGCCACCACCTCCGGATGCAGCTGCACAGGGTGATAATAGCGACAGCAGTGATACTCCCAAAATAGGGTAGCCGTGTAGGCCATGAGCCCATGGAGGTGTTTTTTTTTCGCAAGATCCACACAGGTAGGTTTTGGTGTGCACCCTGTCCTCTGACCTCCTGGGTGGCCTCCCCAACCCCCCCAGGCCCATTAATGGCCATTTTTGATTTTTTTTTGTTTGTTTTTTTTGTTTTTGTTTTTGTTTTTTTTGGGACAGTGTGTTGCCTTGTGTGGCTCCCGTGGGTATACGCTGCATTGTGGCTGGGCACATGCAGGCTTGTCATGTATTTGGTTCAGATGCTTGGGTTTTTGTCACACACACCCCTCCTGCTTCCCATTTCCATGGGCTTGCAAAGGGTGTGCCCAAGTGACATTGACGTACATGGTGACATTGGACACCCACTACATGTGTGGGTAGTCTAGTCAATACTGTGTATACATTCCTAGTGCATATTGCTGTTGTGTTGTACACTGCATGTTGCATTGATGTGTAACTCATCATCCATGTCTACCTCCTAATTTGCAGGTCCTTTCCTCATGTCTACACAAGGCCCTCTACTTTGGAGATGTGGTCCATGTTGGCAGCAGTGCACCGACAACTCTACATGGCGGCAACACTGTACAGTTGGAAGTGGTGGGAGTGCAGGCATTTCCATGTGGTGAGACTACTGATTCCTTACATTCGTAATGTCATGTTAATGGTAGTTTTGAGGGTCAGTAGCTGATAAGTGTTATTGCTAAATACCTGCTCAAGTGTGTTGTTGATCCTGCATTACTGTGAGCATTTCAGGTGTAGCGAGTTTCAATTAGGGACACTGTACTTTGTGACACTTGTGTCATGTTGTGGGGATTACTTTGTTTACCTGCACATAGCATGACATGGCACGGTGTGTCGTGTGGCGGTGCTGGGGATGGTTTGGGTGACATGGCACTGTCTTCATGTTGCATTTTGCAAGTGGGTATTCATTTTAGCTGCATGAATGTGTCTTTTCACGAAACTGCATTGGTGGTGTCTGGGTAGGTAGGGATGCACACATTGTAACACTTCCAGGTGAACAATCTCAGGCTGATATGGTTTTGACGGTTGATTCTCCAGACATTCAGGATCAGTGTCAGGTTGAGTCATCATTGATTGTAAGATGGTATGTGCCAGGGCAGTGTGCACTCCACAGGGGTGTGATTTCTATGTGAAGTAATTAGCCACTAGCTGTGTACGGGCTGCCTCCCCCCGTGCCCTTTCCCCTCCCATGTGCAGCGGGCGTGCATGTGGTTGGGGATGTGGGGGCACCACCATGTCCACGGCTAGGCCCCGGCGTGTTGCAACGTTGTGCAGGACACATGCTGCCACTATGATCCTGCACACTACTGGGGGAGCGTATAACAGCTGCCCGCCAGAATGGTCAAGGGAGCGAAAGCGTGACTTAAGCACTCCGAATGTGCGCTCCACTATGCCCCAGGTTGCAATGTGGGCTGTGTTATATCTTACCTCGGGTGGCGTGGTGGGGTTCCGAATTGGCGTCATCATGTGGGGGCTGAGAGGGTAGGCACTGTCCCCTGTGGAGGTGGTGATGGGTATCATTGGTGGGGTTGTGACCTTGCTCAGTATCTGACATGCATGCATGTGCAGTGGCATTCATACTCACCAAGCAGCCATGTATCGCCATGCCGCCCAGCTTCTAGGTCCCGGTTAGGGTGGACATTCGGTAAATGAAGCTGTCGTGGGTGGACCCGGCATAGTTGGCATATACTGAGGTGATGATTCCCTTGGCATTACATACTACCTGCACGTTGATGGAATGCCATTGCTTGCGGTTCCTATAGATGTGCTCAGATGCCCTGGAGGGATGTAGGGCCACATGGGTGCAGTCGATGGCACCTAGCACTTTGGGGAATCGTGCCACACCGTAAAAATCCAGGGCGGCAGCATGCCTTTCTGCAGGTGTTCTGGGCAGGTATATGTGCCTGTGGACTGATGGGCGTGCAGTGATGATGTTCAAGACCTGGTGTAGGCAGCGTGACTGCGTGGCCTGTGACACCCCACCCACTATGGCACTTGTCCGCTGAAATGATCCAGTGGCTAAGAAGTGCAGTACATTGAGGACCTTCTTCAGGGGGCTGAGTGCTTGGGAGCACAGGGTGGGTGATGTGAGGTCATCCTCCCACTCACTCACCAGGTCCAGTATTATGTGTGGTGGAAACCTGTACCTCCCATACACCTGGTCATCAGGCATCCCGAAAAGGCTGGTTCTGGGTGTGAAAATTCTGGCCCTGACTATCCTCCTCCTTTGGTAGCCCACGGCCACTGCTGCTAGGAACGGTATATTCACCCTGGCGTCTGAGCTTGTTAGTTTTTTGCGCGCAAATTTATGCGTCGCAGGTCGACGAATGCCTGCTTCCTACTGGCGTACGTGTTTCTTTGCGCGTGTTGTGGGCGAGCATGTGAAACTTCGCACGCACCACTGAAATCCAGTAAACCAGGCCAATAGCGTGTGGAAATTTCTGCGCACCCCGGAATACACGTGCCCTGATGTATTCGCGTGTGTAAGTGCCCGCGCACCCCTGAAATACACGTACATAGGCCAATCGCGTGTACGCGCACTTTTGTCCAATTACACGCGATGACACTCTGACGTGCAGTCTTTCCACGTGTGCTCCAGCATCACGTGCTATGAGGGAAACACCCGTGCGGGTCACGTCTCAGACGCGCTTAGGCGCTGAGGGCCTTTGGTCCAATAGAATCGCATATGCGTGCTGACGCGCTTACGCGCTGAGGGCCTTTGGTCCAATAGAATCGTGAATGCGTGCTGACGCGCTTACGCGCTAAGGGCCTTTCCTCGAATTTCAGCCATCTGCAGGGGTCCAGTTGCTGTGTCCACCCCTGCTGGAACAGAAGACTCCCGACTGGGATAACATCGCTCCACAGCCCAGCCCCAGGACCCAGTTGCCCACCCACTCCTGCCTCTGTGGTTGCCATGTCGGGCACTTCAACATCTGGCACCAGTGGCAACCCCAGGCCAGAGGGGCAGAGGGGCACCAGCTTTCACTGCCACCGAAGTTGGTGTCCTGGTGGAGCATGTCCTGGGGCAGTATGATGCCCTCTTTGGATCGTCCCGCGCTAGCAAGGAAGGACGGGAGAGGATCTGGGCAGACTGTGTGGTTGCCATCAACGCGGAGGGGGTGGCAACCCGCGATGTCCAGAAGATCAAGAAGCGCTGGGAGGACTTGAGGTCCAGGACCCTCGTGAAGGCCCCGCGCCTCGTGGAGGGGGGCCGGGGCCGCATGAGTTCCATCCAGATGAGGGTCCTGGAACGCATACGCCCAGCGCTCCACGCCCAGATCCTTGAGAGGGAGACCCGTCTGGAGTTGAGCGGTAAGTGGCCAAGCATTGCTGTGTGAGACAGGGCATGTTGCGGTGTGCTGGTTGTCTGCTACTTGCCTGTATGTGTGACAAAGGCCATGTATGCATGTATGTGTGCAGGGACATCATGGTAATGCATGTGCGACAAGTGATGTGTGAACCACATGGTTGTTGCATGTGTTTAAATGCGTTATGGGGAGCCCTATGCAGATTTTACACATAAGAGCATGCCAGTCTCTGTTCCTGGACATGGGTGGGGTGAGGGATGGGTGCTGATGCCAGGTACATATATGGTAGCCATGTCTGTGTACCTGACCTGCGTGTCTGTGACTTGTGAATGCCATGGATGCATGACACATGTGTGTGACAATGCACAGATTCACTGATGCAGCCTAGTTATCCTTGTATCCGCTGTGTTTGGGGTGTATGAGGCCAGATGGATGTGACTGAGGTGAAGTGTGTGCATGTGATAGGCATGACCCATGATGCATGTGAGTTCCATATCATTGTATGTTTCAAGAGTCCATTGGACATGTATGGAAATGTCCATGGCATGCACCATGGCTGTTACTGTGTGTGTTTTGCCTGGACTGACCCATGTGTTGTGGAGGGACATGATGGAAGTGTACTTTGACAGTGGTACTCATCTGCTATTGCTTCCTGTCTAGGGGACCATTGTACAGTACCCTGATGCTTGTGTTCTATGTCTCCCGCTACGCAGCGGCTAGTGAAGGAGAGGGCGGAGACGGCGCCGTGGAGCAAGGCGGCGGGGATGCCCCCACGGCTGCAGCGGAAGGGGTGGGTGAGCCCCCACAGGGGCCTGCTACGGCGGAAGACGGTGAGGAGCCATCCAGGTTGGTGGTTTCCACAGAGGAGGAGGAGGCCGCCACTGAGGCACACATGGGGCCTGGTGGGGGCATCCCTGCTGGTGCAAGTGGTGTAGTCCAGGGGCAGGGGCAGGAGGCAGCACAGGTCACTGTGGAGGGGCCTGTGCATGTCGCTGTCCCTGACCCTGTGAGTGCACCACCATGCACCAGCAGGGATGCCCCGTCCCAGGCCCATCCGCAGGTAGAGGGAATGTCCATGTCACCTGACTCCCCTCCATCTGTGGACGAGGGGACCCGTGGCTGTATGGAGAAGGTCCTGATTGGGGTTGCGATGCGCGCGGATGCTATTCGTGATGACGTGCGTGCTTCCCGGGACGAGCACGCACGTCATCACGAAGAGCACCGTGCCGACGTGGCCCAATTGGGATCTTCCATGTTCGGGGGTTTCCTGCATGTGTCGGCCAATCTGGCGGCCCTCCCCTCCTCTGTGGAGGCTATAAGCCGGTCGTTCTCCTCGCCGTCTTCCGACCCAGATGCCACCAGGGCCCCCTGTGGACCTGCCCTGACCAATGCACCCAACTTGGTGGGGATCCCATCCCTGCCACCGTCGGGAGTCGGAGGTCCAGCAGGGGTGGACACCACAGCAACTGTACCCCAGCAGATGGAGGATGTGCTGGCATCATCAGGCAGGGCACGTGCACGACGGTGTCGGTGGATTCCATCAGCCTGGATGCCGTCATGCTTGCAGAGGCAGTTGCGTCGGAGGCAGCAGCAGAGTCAACGTGGGAGGCATCATGGCTCGGGGCCATCAACATCGGAGGGGCAGGCATCGGCCGGAGGGCAGGAGGACCCAGGACAGGAAGTGTCTTCCGTGTGGCTGCGGTTGGGCCAGCAGATAGGTGCGGAGCGGCAGCGGGCGGAAGAGGCGCGGCTCACGATGGTCAGGGCGGAGAACTCCCTGCGGAGGGCCCTGAGGCGGGCCGAGTGCCTCGAGGCAATCCACAGGGGGTTGGAGGAGCAGATGGCGTCGTCCCTGCGGACCCTCGGGGCCATGGAACAGGACCGCCTCCGGGACATAGACGAGGAGTTTGATGATGCCCTGGCCCGGAACACCACGGAGTGAGCCGCTGGACTTGCCCGCCGCCTTTGTATATAGTTCTTTAGTTTTAGGTTTCCTTTGTTTCTTCTTATGATTTGGAGTCGACGGACACTGCTCCACTTTTTGTATATACTTGCATTTTAGTTCGGGTTTTTTGTAGGTTTCCTTTGTTCATTTGGGCTCATGGACCCTTGGATGTTTTGTACATAGTTCTTCATTGGATTGTTTTTTTTTTTTTATTTATTCACCATGGAGCAATTTTTATTTATTCACCATGGAGCAATGGTCTTTGCATTTATTTTTCTATCTCGGATTGATTTTATTTTTAATGTGACTTTGGACAACATTTGTTTGGATTTGGATTTGTAGTTTTGATTTTTTTGGACGCACATGCAGCTTATCTTTTTTTCATTGCCATTGTAGTTTGTTTCATTTCATTTGCATTCAATGTTTTTTAATACAATTTTGTTTTCATACTTCACTGTGTGGTATCATCTCATTGGTTTCATGCATGTTATGTTGGGTGTTTTCCCATTCAATTGCAACCATTGTGTGTGACGGACATGGGTTCATTTGCTTTATGAACATAGGGGGTGTAACATGTAATTTCCATTTCCATGTGGATGAATGGGTTACTTGGTAGGGCCTTTTGGCTGTGGATGCTGACCATAACGCACATGATTGGGGATTGTGAGGACCTGGGTGCAGGGGGACATGAGTGGGGGCCTGGTGGAGGGTGCCCTGCACTGCTGGGGGGTGGGGGTGGTGGGAGACATGAGTGGGGGCCTGGTGGGGGCTGCCCATGGTGGCTGGGGGGTGGGGGTGATAGGGGACATGAGTGGGGGCCTGGTGGGGGCTGCGCATGGTGGCTGGGGGTGGGGGTGGTGGGAGACATGAGTGGGGGCCTGGTGGAGGGTGCCCCTGGATGCTGGGGAGGTGGGGGTGCAGGGGGACATGAGTTGGACATGGGTGGGGGCCTGGTGGAGGGTGCCCTGGATGCTGGGGGGTGGGGGTGCAAGGGGACATGAGTTGGACATGAGTGGGGGCCTGGTGGAGGGTGCCCTGGATGCTGGGGGGTGGAGGTGCAGGGGGACATGAGTGGGGGCCTGGTGGAGGGTGCCCCTGGATGCTGGGGGGTGGGGTGCAGGGGGACATGAGTTGGACATGAGTGGGGGCCTGGTGGAGGGTGCCCTGGATGCTGGGGGGTGGGGGTGGTGGGAGACATGAGTGGGGCCTGGTGGAGGCTGCCCCTGCACTGCTGGGGGGTGGGGGTGATAGGGGACATGAGTGGGGGCCTGCTGGGGGCTGCCCATAGTGGCTGGGGGGTGGGGGTGATGGGAGACATGTGTAGGGGCCTGGTGGAGGGTGCCCCACACTGCTGGGGGGTGGGGGTGGTGGGAGACATGAGTGGGGGCCTGGTGGAGGCTGCCCATGGTGGCTGGGGGGTGGGGGTGGGTGGGAGACATTGGTGGGGACCTGGTGGGGGCTGCCCATGGTGGCTGGGGGGTGGGGTTGATAGGGGACATGAGTCGGGGCCTGGTGGAGGCTGCCCATGGTGGCTGGGGGTGGGGGTGGTGGGAGACATGAGTGGGGGCCTGGTGGAGGGTGCCCCTGCAATGCTGAGGGGTGGGGGTGGTGGGAGACATGAGTTGGACATGAGTGGGGGCCTGGTGGAGGGTGCCCTGCACTGCTGGGGGGTGGGGGTGGTGGGAGACATGAGTGGGGGCCTGGTGGAGGGTGCCCCTGGATGCTGGGGGGTGGGGGTGGTGGGAGACATGAGTTGGACATGAGTGTGGGCCTGGTGGAGGGTGCCCTGCACTGCTGGGGGGTGGGGGTGGTGGGAGACATGAGTGGGGGCCTGGTGGAGGGTGCCCCTGCACTGCTGAGGGGTGGGGGTGGTTGGAGACATGAGTGGGGGCCTGGTGGAGGGTGCCCCACACTGCTGGGGGGGTGGGAGTGGTGGAGACATGAGTGGGGGCCTGGTGGAGGCTGCCCATGGTGGCTGGGGGGTGGGGGTGGGTGGGTGACATGAGTGGGGGCATGGTGGGGGCTCCCCATGGTGGCTGGAGGGTGGGGGTGGTGGGAGACATGAGTGGGGGCCTGGTGGAGGGTGCCCCACACTGCTGGGGGGGTGGGAGTGGTGGGAGACATGAGTGGGGGCCTGGTGGAGGCTGCCCATGGTGGCTGGGGGGTGGGGGTGATAGGGGACATGAGTGGGGGCCTGGTGGAGGCTGCCCCTGGTGGCTGGGGGGTGGGGGTGGTGGGAGCCATGAGTGGGGGCCTGGTGGAGGCTGCCCCTGCACTGCTGGGGGGTGGGGGTGATAGGGGACATGAGTGGGGGCCTGGTGGGGGCTGCCCATGGTGGCTGGGTGGTGGGGGTGGTGGGAGACATGGGTGGGGCCTGGTGGAGGGTGCCCCACACTGCTGTGGGGGTGGTGGGAGACATGAGTGGGGGCCTGGTGGAGGGTGCCCCTGGATGCTGGGGGGTGGGGGTGGTGTGAGACATGAGTTGGACATGAGTGTGGGCCTGGTGGAGGGTGCCCTGCACTGCTGGGGATGGGAGTGGTGGGAGTCATGAGTGGGGGCCTGGTGGGGGCTGTCCATTGTGGCTAGGGGGTGGGGGTGATAGGGGACATGAGTGGGGGCCTGGTGGGGGCTGTCCATGGTGGCCTGGGGGGAGTGGGAGACATGAGTTGGACATGAGTGGGGGCCTGGTGGAGGGTGCCCTGTACTGCTGGGGGGTGGGGGTGGTGGGAGACATGAGTGGGGGCCTGGTGGAGGGTGCCCCTGGATGCTGGGGGGTGGGGGTGCAGGGGGACATGAGTGGGGGCCTGGTGGAGGGTGCCCCTGCACTGCTGAGTGGTGGGGGTGGTGGGAGACATGAGTTGGACATGATTGGGGGCCTGGTGGAGGGTGCCCTGCACTGCTGGGAGGTGGGGGTGATAGGGGACATGAGTGGGGGCCTGGTGGGGGATGCCCATGGTGGCTGGGGGGTGGGGGTGCAGGGGGGCATGAGTGGGGGCCTGGTGGAGGGTGCCCTGCACTGCTGGGGGGTGGGGGTGGTGGGAGACATGAGTGGGGGCCTGGTGGAGGGTGCCCCTGGATGCTGGGGAGTGGGGGTGGTGGGAGACATGAGTTGGAAATGAGTGTGGGCCTGGTGGAGGGTGCCCTGCACCGCTGGGTGGTGGGGGTGGTGGGAGACATGAGTGGGGGCCTGGTGGAGGGTGCCCCTGCACTGCTGAGGGGTGGGGGTGGTGGCAGACATGAGTGGGGTCCTGGTGAAGGGTGCCCCACACTGCTGGGGGGTGGGGGTGGTGGGAGACATGAGTGGGAGCCTGGTGGAGGCTGCCCATGGTGGTTGGGTGGTGGGGGTGGGTGGGAGACATGAGTGGGGGCCTGGTGGGGGCTTCCCATGGTGGCCGGGGGTGGGGGTGATATGGGACATGAGTGGGGGCCTGGTGGAGGCTGCCCATGGTGGCTGGGGGGTGGGGGTGGTGGGAGACATGAGTGGGGGCCTGGGGAGGCTGCCCCTGCACTGCTGGGGGGTGGGGGTGATAGGGGACATGAGTGGGGGCCTGGTGGGGGATGCCCATGGTGGCTAGGGGGTGGTGGTGGTGGGAGACATGGGTGGGGGCCTGGTGGAGGGTGCCCCACACTAATGGGGGGGTGGGGGTGGTGGGAGACATGAGTGGGGGCCTGGTGGAGGCTGCCCCTGCACTTCTGGGGGGTGGGGGTGATAGGGGACATGAGTGGGGGCCTGGTGGGGGCTGCCCCACACTGATGGGGGGTGCGGGTGGTGGGAGACATGAGTGGGGGCCTGGTGGGGACTGCCCATGGTGGCTGGGAGGGTGGGAGACATGAGTTGGACATGAGTGGGGGCCTGGTGGAGGGAGCCCTGCACTGCTGGGGGGTGGGGGTGGTGGGAGACATGAGTGGGGGCCTGGTGGAGGGTGCCCCTGGATGCTGGGGGGTGGGGGTGCAGTGGGACATGAGTGGGGGCCTGGTGGAGGGTGCCCCTGGATGCTGGGGGGTGGGGGTGGTGGGAGACATGAGTTGGACATGAGTGTGGGCCTGGTGGAGGGTGCCCTGCACTGCTGGGCGGTGGGAGTGGTGGGATTCATGAGTGGGGGCCTGGTGGAGGGTGCCCCTGCACTGCTGAGGGGTGAGGGTGGTGGGAGACATGAGTGGGGGCCTGGTGGAGGGTGCCCCACACTGCTGGGGGGGTGGGGGTGGTGGGAGACATGAGTGGGGGCCTGGTGGAGGCTGCCCATGGTGGCTGGGGGGTGGGGTGGGTGGGAGACATGAGTGGGGGCCTGGTGGGGGCTGCCCATGGTGGCTGGGGGTGGGGGTGATAGGGGACATGGTTGGGGGCCTGGTGGAGGCTGCCCATGGTGGCTGGGGGGTGGGGGTGGTGGGAGACATGAGTGGGGGCCTGGTGGAGGCTGCCCCTGCACTGCTGGGGGGTGGGGGTGATAGGGGACATGAGTGGAGGCCGGGTGGGGGCTGCCCCACACTGCTGGGGGGGTGGGGGTGGTGGGAGACATGAGTGGGGGCCTGGTGGAGGCTGCCCATGGTGGCTGGGGGGTGGGGGTGATAGGGGACATGAGTGGGGGCCTGGTGGGGGCTGCCCATGGTGGCTGGGGGGTGGGGGTGCAGGGGGACATGAGTGGGGGCCTGGTGGAGGGTGCTCCTGCACTGCTGAGGGGTGGGGGTGGTGTGAGACATGAGTTGGACATGAGTGTGGGCCTGGTGGAGGGTGCCCTGCACTGCTGGGGGGTGGGGGTGGTGGGAGTCATGAGTGGGGGCCTGGTGGAGGGTGCCCCTGCACTGCTGAGGGGTGAGGGTGGTGGGAGACTTGAGTGGGGGCCTGGTGGAGGGTGCCCCACACTGCTGGGGGGGTGGGGGTGGTGGGAGACATGAGTGGGGGCCTGGTGGAGGCTGCCCATGGTGGCTGGGGGTGGGGGTGGGTGGGAGACATGAGTGGGGGCCTGGTGGGGGCTGCCCATGGGGGCTGGGGGGTGGGGGTGATAGGGGACATGAGTGGGGGCCTGGTGGAGGCTGCCCATGGTGGCTCGGGGGTGGGGGTGGTGGGAGACATGAGTGGGGGCCTGGTGGAGGCTGCCCCTGCACTGCTGGGGGGTGGGGGTGATAGGGGACATGAGTGGGGGCTGGGTGGGGGCTGCCTCACACTGCTGGGGGGGTGGGGTGGTGGGAGACATGAGTGGGGGCCTGGTGGAGGCTGCCCATGGTGGCTGGGGGGTGGGGGTGATAGGGGACATGAGTGGGGGCCTGGTGGGGGCTGCCCCTGGTGGCTGGGGGGGTGGGAGACATGAGTTGGACATGAGTGGGGGCCTGGTGGAGGGTGCCCTGCACTGCTGGGGGGTGGGGTGGTGGGAGACATGAGTGGGGGCCTGGTGGAGGGTGCCCCTGGATGCTGGGGGTGGGGGTGCAGGGGGACATGAGTGAGGGCCTGGTGGAGGGTGCCCCTGCACTGCTGAGGGGTGGGGGTGGTGGGAGACATGAGTTGGACATGAGTGGGAGCCTGGTGGAGGGTGCCCTGCACTGCTGGGGGGTGGGGGTGATAGGGGACATGAGTGGGGGCCTGGTGGGGGATGCCCATGGTGGCTGGGGGGTGGGGGTGCAGGGGGACATGAGTGGGGGCCTGGTGGAGGGTGTCCTGCACTGCTGGGGGGTGGGGGTGGTGGGAGACATGAGTGGGGGCCAAGTGGAGGGTGCCCCTGATTGCTGGGGGTGGGGGTGGTGGGAGACATGAGTTGGCCATGAGTGTGGGCCTGGTGGAGGGTGCCCTGCACTGCTGGGGAGTGGGGGTGGTGGGAGTCATGAGTGGGGGCCTGGTAGAGGGTGCCCCTGCACTTCTGAGTGGTGGGGGTGGTGGGAGACATGAGTGGGGGCCTGGTGGAGGGTGCCCCACACTGCTGGGGGGTGGGGGTGGTGGGAGACATGAGTGGGGGCCTGGTGGAGGCTGCCCATGGTGGGTGGGGGGTGGGGGTGGTTGGGAGACATGAGTGGGGGTCCGGTGGGGGCTGCCCATCATGGCCGGGGGTGGGGTGATAGGGGACATGAGTGGGGTCCTGGTGGAGGCTGCCCATGGTGGCTGGGGGGTGGGGGTGGTGGGAGACATGAGTGGGGGCCTGGTGGAGGCTGCCCCTGCACTGCTGGGGGGTGGGGGTGATAGGGGACATGAGTGGGGGCCTGGTGGGGGCTGCCCATGGTGACTGGGGGGTGGGGGGGTGGGAGACATGGGTGGGGGCCTGTTGGAGGGTGCCCCACACTGCTGGGGGGGTGGTGTGAGACATGAGTGGGGCCTGGTGGAGGCTGCCCATGGTGGCTGGGGGGTGGGGGTGGTAGGGGACATGAGTGGGGGCCTGGTGGGGCTGCCCATGTTGGCTGGGGGGGTGGGAGACATGAGTGGAGGCCTGGTGGAGGGTGCCCTGCACTGCTGGGGGGTGGGGGTGGTGGGAGACATGAGTGGAGGCCTGGTGGAGGGTGCCCCTGGATGCTGGGGGGTGGGGGTGCAGGGGGACATGAGTGGGGGCCTGGTGGAGGGTGCCCCTGCACTGCTGAGGGGTGGGGGTGGTAGGAGACATGAGTTGGACATGAGTGGGGGCCTGGTGGAGGGTGCCCTGCACTGCTGGGGGGTGGGGGTGATAGGGGACATGAGTGGGGGCCTGGTGGAGGGTGCCACTGCACTGCTGAGGGGTGGGGGTCGTGGGAGACATGAGTTGGACATGAGTGGGGGCCTGGTGGAGGGTTCCCTGCACTGCTGGGGGGTGGGGGTGGTGGGAGACATGAGTGGGGGCCTGGTGGAGGCTGCCCATGGTGGCTGGGGGGTGGGGGTGGGTGGGTGACATGAGTGGGGGCATGGTGGGGGCTCCCCATGGTGGCTGGGGGATGGGGGTGATAGGGGACATGAGTGGGGGCCTGGTGGAGGCTGCCCCTGGTGGCTGGGGGGTGGGGGTGGTGGGAGCCATGAGTGGGGGCCTGGTGGAGGCTGCCCCTGCACTGCTGGGGGTGGGGGTGATAGGGGACATGAGTGGGGGCCTGGTGGGGGCTGCCCATGGTGGCTGGGGGGTGGGGGTGGTGGGAGACATGGGTGGGGGCCTGGTGGAGGGTGCCCCACACTGCTGTGGGGGTGGTGGGAGACATGAGTGGGGGCCTGGTGGAGGCTGCCCATGGTGGCTGGGGGGTGGGGGTGCAGGGGGACATGAGTGGGGGCCTGGTGGAGGGTGCCCCTGCACTGCTGAGGGGTGGGGGTGGTGGGAGACATGAGTTGGACATGAGTGGGGGCCTGGTGGAGGGTTCCCTGCACTGCTGGGGGGTGGGGGTGGTGGGAGACATGAGTGGGGGCCTGGTGGAGGCTGCCCATGGTGGCTGGGGGGTGGGGGTGGGTGGGTGACATGAGTGGGGGCATGGTGGGGGCTCCCCATGGTGGCTGGGGGATGGGGGTGATAGGGGACATGAGTGGGGGCCTGGTGGAGGCTGCCCCTGGTGGCTGGGGGTTGGGGGTGGTGGGAGCCATGAGTGGGGGCCTGGTGGAGGCTGCCCCTGCACTGCTGGGGGTGGGGGTGATAGGGGACATGAGTGGGGGCCTGGTGGGGGCTGCCCATGGTGGCTGGGGGGTGGGGGTGGTGGGAGACATGGGTGGGGGCCTGGTGGAGGGTGCCCCACACTGCTGTGGGGGTGGTGGGAGACATGAGTGGGGGCCTGGTGGAGGCTGCCCATGGTGGCTGGGGGGTGGGGGTGATAGGGGGCATGAGTGGGGGCCTGGTGGAGGGTGCCCCTGCACTGCTGAGGGGTGGGGGTGGTGGGAGACATGAGTTGGACATGAGTGTGGGCCTGGTGGAGGGTGCCCTGCACTGCTGGGGCGTGGGGGTGGTGGGAGACATGAGTGGGGGCCTGGTGGAGGGTGCCCCTGGATGCTGGGGGGGTGGGGGTGGTGTGAGACATGAGTTGGACATGAGTGGGGGCCTGGTGGAGGGTGCCCTGTACTGCTGGGGGGTGGGGGTGGTGGGAGACATGAGTGGGGGCCTGGTGGAGGGTGCCCCTGGATGCTGGGGGGTGGGGGTGCAGGGGGACATGAGTGGGGGCCTGGTGGAGGGTGCCCCTGCACTGCTGAGGGGTGGGGGTGGTGGGAGACATGAGTTGGACATGAGTGGGGGCCTGGTGGAGGGTGCCCTGCACTGCTGGGAGGTGGGGGTGATAGGGGACATGAGTGGGGGCCTGGTGGGGGATGCCCATGGTGGCTGGGGGGTGGGGGTGAAGGGGGACATGAGTGGGGGCCTGGTGGAGGGTGCCCTGCACTGCTGGGGGGTGGGGGTGGTGGGAGACATGAGTGGGGGCCTGGTGGAGGGTGCCCCTGGATGCTGGGGAGTGGGGGTGGTGGGAGACATGAGTTGGAAATGAGTGTGGGCCTGGTGGAGGGTGCCCTGCACCGCTGGGTGGTGGGGGTGGTGGGAGACATGAGTGGGGGCCTGGTGGAGGGTGCCCCTGCACTGCTGAGGGGTGGGGGTGGTGGCAGACATGAGTGGGGGCCTGGTGGAGGGTGCCCCACACTGCTGGGGGGTGGGGGTGGTGGGAGACATGAGTGGGGGCCTGGTGGAGGCTGCCCATGGTGGTTGGGTGGTGGGGGTGGGTGGGAGACATGAGTGGGGGCCTGGTGGGGGCTGCCCATGGGGGCTGGGGGGTGGGGGTGATAGGGGACATGAGTGGGGGCCTGGTGGAGGCTGCCCATGGTGGCTCGGGGGTGGGGGTGGTGGGAGACATGAGTGGGGGCCTGGTGGGGGCTGCCCATGGGGGCTGGGGGGTGGGGGTGATAGGGGACATGAGTGGGGGCCTGGTGGGGGCTGCCCCTGGTGGCTGGGGGGGTGGGAGACATGAGTTGGACATGAGTGGGGGCCTGGTGGAGGGTGCCCTGCACTGCTGGGGGGTGGGGGTGGTGGGAGACATAAGTGGGGGCCTGGTGGAGGGTGCCCCTGGATGCTGGGGGGTTGGGGTGCAGGGGGACATGAGTGGGGGCCTGGTGGAGGGTGCCCCTGCACTGCTGAGGGGTGGGGGTGGTGGGAGACATGAGTTGGACATGAGTGGGAGCCTGGTGGAGGGTGCCCTGCACTGCTGGGGGGTGGGGGTGATAGGGGACATGAGTGGGGGCCTGGTGGGGGATGCCCATGGTGGCTGGGGGGTGGGGGTGCAGGGGGACATGAGTGGGGGCCTGGTGGAGGGTGCCCTGCACTGCTGGGGGGTGGGGGTGGTGGGAGACATGAGTGGGGGCCTGGTGGAGGGTGCCCCTGGATGCTGGGGGTGGGGGTGGTGGGAGACATGAGTTGGACATGAGTGTGGGCCTGGTGGCGGGAGCCCTGCACTGCTGCGGGGTGGGGGTGGTGGGAGTCATGAGTGGGGGCCTGGTAGAGGGTGCCCCTGCACTACTGAGGGGTGGGGGTGGTGGGAGACATGAGTGGGGGCCTGGTGGAGGGTGCCCCACACTGCTGGGGGGTGGGGGTGGTGGGAGACATGAGTGGGGGCCTGGTGGAGGCTGCCCATGGTGGGTGGGGGGTGGGGGTGGGTGGGAGACATGAGTGGGGGTCTGGTGGGGGCTGCCCATCATGGCTGGGGGTGGGGTGATAGGGGACATGAGTGGGGGCCTGGTGGAGGCTGCCCATGGTGGCTGGGGGGTGGGGGTGGTGGGAGACATGAGTGGGGGCCTGGTGGAGGCTGCCCCTGCACTGCTGGGGGGTGGGGGTGATAGGGGACATGAGTGGGGGCCTGGTGGGGGCTGCCCATGGTGACTGGGGGGTGGGGGGGTGGGAGACATGGGTGGGGGCCTGTTGGAGGGTGCCCCACACTGCTGGGGGGGTGGGGGTGGTGTGAGACATGAGTGGGGCCTGGTGGAGGCTGCCCATGGTGGCTGGGGGGTGGGGGTGGTAGGGGACATGAGTGGGGGCCTGGTGGGGCTGCCCATGGTGGCTGGGGGGGGTGGGAGACATGAGTTGGACATGAGTTGGGGCCTGGTGGAGGGTGCCCTGCACTGCTGGGGGGTGGGGGTGGTGGGAGACATGAGTGGAGGCCTGGTGGAGGGTGCCCCTGGATGCTGGGGGTTGGGGGTGCAGGGGGACATGAGTGGGGGCCTGGTGGAGGGTGCCCCTGCACTGCTGAGGGGTGGGGGTGGTAGGAGACATGAGTTGGACATGAGTGGGGGCCTGGTGGAGGGTGCCCTGCACTGTTGGGGGGTGGGGGTGATAGGGGACATGAGTGGGGGCCTGGTGGGGGATGCCCATGGTGGCTGGGGGGTGGGGGTGCAGGGGGGACATGAGTGGGGGCCTGGTGGAGGGTGCCCCTGCACTGCTGAGGGGTGGGGGTGGTGGGAGACATGAGTTGGACATGAGTGGGGGCCTGGTGGAGGGTTCCCTGCACTGCTGGGGGGTGGGGGTGGTGGGAGACATGAGTGGGGGCCTGGTGGAGGGTGCCCCTGGATGCTGGGGGGTGGGGATGGTGGGAGACATGAGTTGGACATGAGTGTGGGCCTGGTGGAGGGTGCCCTGCACTGCTGGGGGGTGGGGGTGGTGGGAGACATGAGTGGGGGCCTTGTGGACGGTGCCCCTGGATGCTGGGGGGTGGGGGTGGTGGGAGACATGAGTTGGACATGAGTATGGGCCTGGTGGAGGGTGCCCTGCACTGCTGGGGGGTGGGGGTAGTGGGAGACATGAGTGGGGGCCTGGTGGAGGGTGCCCCTGCACTGCTGAGGGGTGGGGGTGGTGGGAGACATGAGTGGGGGTCTGGTGGAGGGTGCCTCACACTGCTGGGGGGGTGGGGGTGGTGGGAGACATGAGTGGGGGCCTGGTGGAGGCTGTCCATGGTGGCTGCGGGGTGGGGGTGGATGGGAGACATGAGTGGGGGCCTGGTGGGGGCTGCCCATGGTGGCTGGGGGTGATAGGGGACATGAGTGGGGGCCTGGCGAGGGCTGCCCATGGTGGCTGGGGGTTGGGGGTGGTGGGAGACATGAGTGTGGGCCTGGTGGAGGGTGCCCCTGCACTGCTGAGGGGCGGGGGTGGTGGGAGACATGAGTGGGGGCCTGGTGGAGGGTGCCCCACACTGCTGGGGTTTTGGGGGGGTGGGAGACATGAGTGGGGGCCTGGTGGAGGCTGCCCATGGTGGCTGGGGGGTGGGGGTGCAGGGGGACATGAGTGGGGGCCTGGTGGAGGCTGCCCATGGTGGCTGGGGGGTGGGGGTGGTGGGAGACATGAGTGGGGGCCTGGTGGGGGCTGCCCATGGTGGCTGGGGGGTGGGGGTGATAGGGCACATGAGTGGGGGCCTGGTGGGGGCTGCCCATGGTGGCTGGGGGGTGGGGGTGGTGGGAGACATGAGTGGGGGCCTGGTGGAGGCTGCCCCTGCACTGCTGGGGGGTGGAGGTGATAGGGGACATGAGTGGGGGCCTGGTGGGGCAGCCCATGGTGGCTGGGGGGTGGGGGTGATAGGGGACATGAGTGGGGGCCTGGTGGGTGCTGCCCATGGTGGCTGGGGGGTGGGGGTGGTGGGAGTCATGAGTGGGGGCATGGTGGAGGCGCCCCTGCACTGCTGGGGGGTGGGAGTGATAGGGGGCATGGGTGGGGGCCTGGTGGGGGCTGCCCATGGTGGCTGGGGGGTGGGGGTGTTGGGAGACATGAGTGGGGGCCTGGTGGAGGGTGCCCCTGGATGCTGGGGGGTGGGTGTACAGGGGGACATGAGTTGGACATGAGTGGGGGCCTGGTGGAGGGTGTCCTCGATGCTGGGGGGTGGGGGTTCAGGGGGACATGAGTGGGGGCCTGGTGGAGGGTGCCCTGCACTGCTGGGGGGTGGGGGTGCAGGGGGCCATGAGTGGGGGCCTGGTGGAGGGTGCCCCTGGATGCTGGGGGGTGGGGGTGATAGGGGACATGAATGGGGGCCTGGTGGAGGGTGCCCCACACTGCTGTGGGGTGGGGGTGCTGGGTGACATGAGCAGGTGTGCAGGGTAGTCCCCTGTGGTGTCGGCTGCCTGCAGGGGCCGTGGTGGGTGTATAGGGAATACCTGGGAGCACACAGCCAAATTGCGTGTAGAATTTCCCGCGTGCCCTTGAAATACACTTACCCAGCCAAATCGTGTGATGAAATTCCCGCACACGTACCCGGCCAAATCGCGTGTGGGTCTTCCCGCGCACCCCTGAAATCCAGGTACACTTCCAAATCGCGTGTGAGACTTCCCGCGCACCCCTGAAATCCAGGTACACTTCCAAATCGCGTGTGAGACTTCCCGCGCACCCCTGAGATCCACGTACCCAGCCAAATCGCGTGTGGAAATTCCCGCGCACGTACCCGGCCAAATCGCATGTGCAACTTCCCGCGCACCCCTGAAATCCAAGTAACCAGCCAAGTCGCGTGTGGAAATTCCTGCGCACGTTCCTGGCCAAATCGCGTGTGGAACTTCCCGCGCACCCCTGAAATCCAGGTACACTTCCAAATCGCGTGTGAGACTTCCCGCGCACCCCTGAGATCCACGTACCCAGCCAAATCGCGTGTGGAAATTCCCGCGCACGTACCCGGCCAAATCGCATGTGCAACTTCCCGCGCACCCCTGAAATCCAAGTAACCTGCCAAATCGCGTGTGGGACTTCCCACGCACCCCTGTGATCCACGTACCCAGCCAAATCGCGTGTGGAAATTCCTGCGCACGTACCCGGCCAAATCGCGTGTGCAACTTCCCGCGCACCCCTGAAATCCACATACCCTGCCAAATCGCGTGTGGGACTTCCCGCGCACCCCTGAGATCCACGTACTCAGCCAAATCGCATGTGGAAATTCCCGCGCACGTACCCGGCCAAATCGCGTGTGGAACTTCCCGCGCACCCGTGAAATCCACGTACCCTGCCAAATTGCGTGTGAGACTTCCCGCGCACCCCTGAGAACCACGTACCCAGCCAAGTCGCGTGTGGAAATTCCTGCGCACGTACACGGCCAAATCGCGTGTGGAACTTCCCGCGCACCCCTGAAATCCAAGTACCCTGCCAAATCGCGTGTGAGACTTCCCGCGCACCCCTGAGATCCACGTACCCAGCCAAGTCGCGTGTGGAAATTCCCGCGCACGTACCCGGCCAAATCGCGTGTGAAAGTTCCCAGTCACCCCGCAATACACGCACACGTTATTTTTCAGTCAGCGGGTGTCCGTGTTTGTGGGTACCCCTTTGCACGTCATTTGTCCCGGAGGGCCACAGTATAGGACATTCATCATAGCTGTATATAGGTGCTATTTGTTGGCGCACCTTTTGGCGCACTTTTATTACAGGCGCAGAGACGCTACCGCCTGCTTTCTTGTGGCGGTCGTGTTTGTGCCTGTGCGCTGGTTTGACCATGCGCTTTTTTGCCCTATTCGATTCCATGAATACGTGTTGTAGGCGAGCGTGTGGGCGTTCCGCGCACTTGCACCCTGTACTTCCCCCGTGACGCCCACATTTTGGTAAGTTGTTCCCCATTCCGAGTGTTACGCCTCGTGTTCCGCCTACTTTTGTTGTGTGCGCCGCGCTATGTGCGATTTTCGCTGTGGCCTGTGCGATTTTCGCTGTGACCTGGCACACGCCGTTAGATGGCCTGTGTGCCAACGTGCGCCGCGCACTTTTTTAGCGCACATCCGATGGTTTTCTCGCGCACGCCCTTCCATGAATTGATGTGCGCTGCTTTTCGTGTGATTTTCACACTTGCACTGCGATTTTCGCTATTCCACTGCGAATCACACGCTTTTGGCCACTTGCGCTGTGCTAATTATTCCATGAATCGGCCTGTTAATTTATATGAGAGCATCATAATTCAAACAGTACACCCATTTCAAGCAATAATACGCCTTCAACCAAAAACAGCAAAATTACCTCCCTCTGAATTGGTAAAAGGCATTTGTGGAAAAGTAGTTTATTTACCATTAAATCTAAGAGAAAATGTGCATACTCTAGGAGTGCAACGTCCAATGCAGCAATCTTTAATTATATTAGTAAATGGAGTACCTACAAAAGACAAAAAAATATGGCAACAGCTGGTAGATTTATATAAAGTTAGACAAGCCTTCCAATATCTTAAAGAGAATAATGATTATTACAAAGAAATTAATATTGAAGAAAACTTGAAAGATACAACTGAAATAATTCAAGAAACACATGAAGGTGGTCAATTTGAGCTACTAGATCCTGCTACAATATCAAATACTTTACACCATTATACAATTCATCCTTTGCACTGTAATGACACTGTACAAGATGTACTGGAAACTTACTAAATGCGTCAAACAAAAGGATCGCCAATCAGTATATGGGAAAAAAGTATAGAAGCACGTGCTTTTCCTCTACTCTTTCCTACTGGCAAAGGAGGAAGGTATGATGATAGACCTATTCAAATATCAGCTTTAGAATACCGCTCATTACGGATGTATTCTGAAGATCCCAGATTTAGACAAAATGTGGAATACATATTCCACCTACTCTTTGAAAGTGAACTAGCAACTTTATGTTACGGAGTTGCACACATATTAAAATCAGGATCACACTTTCAAAATATGACAGCTACACAATTATTAGAGAAAGTGCAACAAAAGGATGAGGTTTTACAATCAAATATTACAGATCTTTTAGCAAATATGCGTGGTACTAAAGAGTACTGGTTTCGACGTCATGGAGATGTACGTTGTATGATCAGAAACCTTGGCTCACCCACTTGGTTTGTTACATTAAGTTGTGCAGAATATGCATGGGAAGATTTACATGATTTCCTACGCATATCAAATAAAAACAAAACAAACATAGATATTCTAAGACCTGGAAAACTTTGTTCTTTGGATCCTGTTAATGTTTCAAGATATTTTCACCATCGCTTCATTGCTATGCTACATTTTATTTGTAATAAAACTGTTCCCCCCCTTGGAGAAGTGCAACACTTCTTTTGGAGAAAAGAATACCAAGCCATAGGAGCACCACATATCCACATGCTTTTATGGATTAAAGATGCTCCTAAATGTGGTCAAGACAGTGATGCCACTGTTTTACAGTTTATTGAAAAATATGTCACTTGTGAAATTCCATCAAAAGCCACAAATAGTGATCTTCGTGCACAAATTTTACAATTTCAAAGACACAAATGTGGAAAATATTGTCGTCGCAAATACAAAAACAAAGGCAAATACTACACCAAATGCCGATTTGGTTTCCCTAGACCAGTTACAAATACAGGTCAAGTAAACAACCTCATGTCTTCAGTTAGACATAGTGTTAAAGGTAAGTCACCTAAAAATACATATTACATAAAAAGAAAAGAAGAAGAAAAATATATCAATGATTATAATGCCATCATTGCCCACTTATGGAATGCAAACATAGATGTGCAGTACATTGCAGACAATTCTACTGCAGTTGCACGATATGTCACAGTATACTTAACTAAAGCAGAAAAGACAGAGCTCCAAGACCTCTGGAATGACCTGTCATCAGATAAAACAGTATCTCAGAAATTATACAGCTTGGGCATAAAAATGCTCACCCATAGAGAATGTGGATCTTATGAAGCAGCTGATCGTTTAACTGGTACTTCATTATATGGTAAATCTGAAAATATAGTATGGCTAAGTCTTGGTCCAGCTAAATCTAGAAAAAGAGTTCTAAAATCATATGAAGATATAGAAACAATAGCCAAACATGATCCCAACAGCCAAGACTTTTTAAAAAACAATTTATTGGACACATACTACCGAAACAGAAGTAATACTTTGGAAAACATGTGTCTATACCAAATAGCCCAAAACTACACATACAAAAATAATATGAAACCTGATGAAAAAAAAGGTAAATATAGAGTGACAGACTGTGAAGGCAGCTTAGTTAAACTCACTAAACCAAATTTAATTAATCATATCAAATTGTCATTGAAGACTCCGCAACATAAAGAAGTATATTACATGTCACTACTACAACTCTTCAAACCATGGAGAAAAGAAGAACAATTACTAGATAACTATGACTCATATGAGGATGCTTTCAAAGCAAATGAAAGCACTATAACTGATGTAAACTTTACACAGTACAAAACAATGTTGCACAATCAACAGCAACATGAAGAAGAACTCCAAGCCCAACTAGATAAGGATACTCCTGACAGTAGTCAACCTTCTGTAACAGGAAGCCAAGAACCACTGGGAGAACCACTAATAACAAATGAGGCAGAATTAGCTATGATAGAAGTAGAAAACACCATGTGTCAGTATGAAGATAAGGAAGACTTAACTATACTACAATCAAAACTAAACAATGAGCAAAGTAGCATTTTTCAAGAAGTAACAAAACAAATTGCACATGGTGTAAAACATGAAAATAAAGAATGTTCCTGCCATAATTATAAACCTATACTACTGTACGTCAGTGGTGAAGCTGGTTCTGGCAAAACATTCCTAATCAAAATCATTAGTAAATTCCTTCAACAATTGACAAACAACAAACTGTCAGCTGTTGTCACTGCCCCCACAGGTTTAGCTGCCTACAACATAGTTGTGTTACATTACACCGATTACTACTATTACCAGTAAAACACCAGAACAAATTAGATTATTACAAACTTTCTGCAGAAGCTGCAATGGAATTATGCAGAGTATTGAAACAAATGAAAATGCTACTAATAGATGAAGTGAGCATGGTCTCCACCCTGATGTTAGCTTTGATTCACCTCAGATTACAAGAAGTACTCAAAACAGACTATGAAGAGCTCGTTGCAGGAAAACACATTATTGTTTTTGGAGATCTGCTTCAATTAACACCAGTAAAAGGTGAACCTATTTTTAAAACATTAGGGCACAAACTCTGCCGTAAAACTGTTGGCAGCATTGGAAATGTCAACCTTTGGCAACATTTCCAATACAGAGAATTAACAGAAAACATGCGCCAATCTGCAGATCTAACTTATGCCAACATTTTAAAAAGTTTGAGAGTTGGTATACTTTCTAAAGAAGCAGAAGCAACATTGAAAACCCGGCACATTAATGCACTTTATGGCGATAATGCATGTGCTACAGATGTTATGGAACAATTAGCCCACAAAAATGTCAATTGTATGGCCTTAATGCCAACTCTTGCAAGCTGTCTCAAATTCAATGAAATAATGTAGAGTAAAGAAATGCAACCAATAATGGAAATTAGCGCCACAGACAAACTAGATGTACATGGTATGACACTACCCATGTGTGACCAAGCCACAACAAGACTAAATAATTTAGAAAAATCAATCTCAAACACAGTAGGCTTAGAAAAGATGTTAAAATTATCCTTAAATTGCAGAGTAATGCTTAAACGTAACCTGGACGTGGACCAAGGACTAGTTAATGGAGCACTGGGTACAGTTGTTGGCTTTCAAACATATCCACGTGACAACAAAATTCAGTTTGTCAATATACACTTTGACAAACTTTCAGAAGTAAAACGGATAGGACGCTCAACAGCTAGATTCCTTCTCTTCAAAGATATGTATGTACGCAGAGAACAATTTTCTGTAACTCTTGCATACGCAGTCACCATTCATAAATCACAAGGTCTTACCCTAGACAAAGCAATGATAGATATTGGTAACGCAGTCTTTAAAGAAGGCATGAGCTACGTAGCACTATCATGCTTACGTACACTTGACTCCAATAGAATACTCCAAAAGCTATCTAACTGCTCAAAGATTCTACAACAACTAATCAGATAAATGAATACCACTAAATTAAACCAAAACATACACAGTTAGAATACGCCAATTGGTATCTAACTATCCCAAAATTATAAATTTGTGTTAAAATAATATAAACTGTTAGAATACTCCAAAAGCTATCTAACACCTCAAAGATTCTACAACAACTAATCAGATAAATGAATACCACTAAATGAGGCCAAAAAATACACAGTTAGAATACGCCAATTGGTATCTAACTGTCCCAAAATTTAACAATATCCAAATAGATACATCAAAAACACTAAAATATATAAAAAAAATAGACAGTTAGAATACGCCAATTGGTATCTAACTGCTCCAAAATGTTATAATATCAAAATAAATGAAGAATCTGTTAGTGCTCCAAAAAAATACAACAAAGCAAAGTATAAAGCATTAGCCAGAAAAAACAAGTGAACACTGAAAACAAACAAACAAATAAACTGTAGCATAACAGAAAAAGGTTTTTTTTTTTAATCCAACATGGATTTTTTTTCTCCCACAGACCCAATGATTTTAGCAACAAATACAGAAACTGAGCAAATTGCACAGTACTCTGATTTGTACTCTACTAAATATGAGGGTCGAAAAAAAATAAAATTATATTGCTTATACAATGTAATAAGTCATTACAAAATACTAATACTAACATGCTATTTTCTTTTATCACAGAAATGAAGAAGAAAAACATGGACTCCCATTACTAGACCAAACAGTAAGTATACAATAATAAGGACAACCATAGCAGCATATCACATCCATAGTATCTAATACCTTTGTTCCATATACATTTGTTTTTCACCCAAAGTTATAAGCAAATATGAATGTGATATGCTGCGGTGGTTGTTGCCAGGGCATAGAGTCTTGGGTGCATGGCCAAATAGCCATGCACCCAAGACTCTATGCCCTGGCAACAACCACCGCAGCATATCACATCCATAGAGTCAAACATTTCAAATATGATCTATGGGAAACTTTTAATGTCCGCGAACAATGTGAGTGTTCATAGAACACTTTGAACTTGCCAGCGAACAATACGGACACCGTTTTCAGGACACCCCCTACGAACATTTCAGAACAACGCGATAGTTCTTAGAACACTTTCAACTTAACAACGAACAATACGGACAGTGTCCTAAGGACACCCCCTACGAACATTCCAGGACACCGGGAGTTTTCTTAGAAGCGTCTTCAGAACACCACCATCTTGTTTATTTGCGAACATTTCAGGACACCGCAAGTGTTCTTAGGACACATTCAACTTGACAAAGAACAATACGGACAGCGTCCTCAGGACACCCCCTACGAACACTCCCCGGACACCGGGAGTGTTCTTAGAAGCGTCTTCAGAACACCACCATCTTGTTTATTTGCGAACATTTCAGGACACAGCGAGTGTTCTTAGGACACATTCAACTTGACAAAGAACAATACGGACAGCGTCCTCAGGACACCCCCTACGAACACTCCCCGGACACCGCGAGTGTTCTTAGAAGCGTCTTCAGAACACCCCCATTTTGTTTATTTGCGAACATTTCAGTACACCGCGAGTGTTCTTAGGACAAATTCAACTTGACAGAGAACAATACGGACAGCGTCCTCAGGACACCCCCTATGAACACTCCCCGGACACCCCAAGTGTTCTTAGAAGCGTCTTCAGAACACCACCATCTTGTTTATTTGCGAATATTTCAGTACACCGCGAGTGTTCTTAGGACACATTCAACTTGACAGAGAACAATACGGACAGCGTCCTCAGGACACCCCCTACGAACACTCCCCGGACACTGCGAGTGTTCTTAGAAGCGTCTTCAGAACACCCCCATTTTGTTTATTTGCAAACATTTCAGGACACCGCGAGTGTTCTTAGGACACATTCAACTTGACAGAGAACAATACGGACAGCGTCCTCAGGACACCCCCTATGAACACTCCGCGGACACCCCGAGTGTTCTTAGAAGCGTCTTCAGAACACCCCCATTTTGTTTATTTGCGAACATTTCAGGACACCACGAGTGTTCTTAGAACACATTCAACTTGACAGAGAACAATACGGACAGCGTCCTCAGAACACCCCCTACAAACATTTCAAGACACCGGGAGTGTTCTCAAAAACGTCTTCAGAACACCCCCATTTTGTTTATTTGCGAACATTTCAGGACACCGCGCGTGTTCTTAGAACACATTCAACTTGACAGAGAGCAATACGGACAGCGTCCTCAGGACACCCCCTACGAACACTCCCCGGACACCGCGAGTGTTCTTAGAACAGTTTCACTTTGCTTGCGAACAAAACGGACACATATTGACTCCTTAGAACACCCCCTAGTCAGTTTATTTAGAACATTTCAGAACACCTGTGATGGCCGCAAACAAATCGAACACAAAAAGAACGTCTAACACATAAAAAACTCAACTTTCATCCTATCTCATACACTCCCACCCTCCCCAAACACTCCTACACACCAACACACTCTACAAAATACACATTTTGAACAAAGTTTCACCGCGCTGTCCGGGGACGTCCACGAATCCAAGATGGGGGGCGCTACCGAAAAATCTGACGCGCTTCACGCTCCACGCCGTCCAATCAGCGAACACTTTGCATGTCCGCGAACATCACGCAAGAAGATTGGCCAATCAGGACACTTTCCACGGAGCGAACAGGGAAGTGTGTCCGCAAACCGAACACAGATATCACTAATTTTTTTTTACCTACTTTTTGGTCATTTTAAAAAAAAACTACGGACGGATTTTCACCAAATTTGCAAAAGCACGCTTTCGGGAGCAAGCCGCTGCTCCTGGTCCAAATTTGGTGGAAATCCGTCCAGCGGTTTGGGCTGTAGGCACGAGCAAAAAAATGTTCCCATTCACTCTATGGAGAGTGAGTATAATATATACAAATATGAGCATATAGAGGGAAGGTAAGGTAATAAAAATAAAACTATGAGAAAGTGCTGATAACCATAAAGATTATCTTCATGCACAGAAAGGATTGCTCTCTTTCAAGCCTGTATCTTCCGCTATGTATATGTTTCATATGATGTGACTGGACCCTAAGTCTACAAGTATAGTACCTTTTAAATTTTTACTTCCTGACTGTTACTGAAGAAAACTATGTGCCTTCGATATGTCAGTAAAGGATAAAAAGGGAGAGCCAGCCATGTGATGTCATCAGTGATGTCATCAATGACATTTGTGATGTCATCTTTGATGTCCTGGGTGTTAGTGTTAGCAGTGCACGGTGGCGCAAGTTATGGTTGCTTATGTTACCATAACTGTCGAATTTCAGGGGTTTTTCGGATTTACTTTGAGCTATAACGTCCCTTTAACAAAGTTTTTTCACTGAATTTCATAGGTTTTTAGTAGCGCAACTTAACCATAACGTCCCTTTAACAAAGTTTTTGCACTGAATTTCATAGCTTTTTAGTGCACACCTTAACCATAATATCCCTGACTTCATATACATGTAAAATAGAACATACTAACCCCCTCGTAGTGATTTTCATGTCCGCGGACTACCATCATGTCCGCGGACACATCGAAAATCTGAGCGTGGTGAATGTAAATTTCAATAGTGTGCCCCATTTCCCCTTTGAAGTTGGCTCTGAAAAGAGCCGTTTTTTTTTTTGTTTTTTTTTTACAGATGCTTGACAGACACCTGTTATTTTGTATTTTTTTTCTTGTTTTTTTTTCTTACTTTACTCCTAAAATCTTCACATAGCCTTCTCCAAAGCAACCCTTACATTCCAAAATAGAAAGGCATTTCCCGTAAAAGATAAAGAAATGCCATCTTCTTTAAAATTAACAGCATTACTGGCATCAATATTCTCATTGTTACAGAAGAACATACCAGCTCTAAGCATGAAGGCACACATGCCTCGGTTGATGACACACCTAGCAATATTTTGCTGAGGACAAAAAACTGAACTATTGTCCCAAATTGCCCTAGGTAGTAATCCAGAAAAAATTACTTTTGCATTTGGAAGGATCTTCATTACTGCTTGAACTAAGCGTTCCAAATCAGCCAACAAAGTAGGGGCACTGACGTTGCCCAAATGGAAAGCACCATAGTACAAAACTACCACATGCGGACTGTTCATCGTGGCCATATCCTCACAAACTTGTACAATTCCCTGTACATTGCAATCAGGCACATTGCTCCACACCACCTCCACTCCTTTCACGTCAAAGTTCTTTGCAACGTGCCTGCATTCAGCGTACTGCTGTAAACCATGCACAAACATATCTCCGAGCACCAACATCCTGACTTTCTCCACTTCTGCCATCTTCACCACACACAGTCTCTTTCAACACAAATCCACAACCTCGACATCTGATTGGCTGATCCGTACAGTCTTCTTTCCATGTTGGATTTCCTGGAAAAACCCGGATGTAGCACGCCCTGTCCATGAACAGCCGCGTTGTCCGCGGACGGCGTCCACTTTACTCTCTGTGCCATTCCCTCATTGCATACAGCTAAGCAATCACACAATACGAATAACGTCCTCAGAACAACCCCATTTTGTGATTTTTCGAACATTTCAGGACAATTATTATTTCATTATTCAACATATTAACATTACACATATTATACTTTCATCTTGTACTCTGCACACAATGCTATGTTTCTCCATTAGTAGCTCAGTATACTAGATAGAATACCATAATACAATGCTATTTATATCAATGCATCGTTTAAAGCACTAATAACGGTATGATATTTATTGCAATATCCTTGACACTTTTTTCGCAACATTATAATAAAAATCCCTAGTACACAAATTCCATGAAAAGTACATACACATGTGATGTCATCGTTGATTTCATCAATGACATATGCGATGTCATCTTTGATGTCCTGGGTGTTAGTCTTAGCAGTGCACGGTGGTGGCGCGAGTTATTTTTCAAAGCTTTCCATAACTTGCGACTTTCAGGGGTCTTTCGGCTGTACTTAGAACCATAACGTCCCTTAGACAAACTTTTTTTAATATCACGCAAACAATATACAAACATGGCGTACAAAAACCAACTTCTACAGATGGCTTTACACAGAATGTTGCAAAGTAAGAATTTATGTTCGTTCACAGTGAAGGTCAGCTGCTTCCATTTTTTTCTCGGGCCCCGGAGAGGCTCACGAAGCGGACTATAAGGTTGTATTGTGTTTTGACCTTGACAGACAGAGATTGTGACAAAAGACTTCTCTTGAAGGAGTGTTGCTAAAACGTAAGAGAAGATAAGGATGACATTTCTGAAACAAAACCACTTTTATATATTATATCACTATGCGAAAGATTGTTCGCACACACGGTGTCGTATTTTGGGACTGCACTACTCGTAGACAATGGAAATTGCAATTGTACTGTAAGTAACCCTTTAGATTATTTTATACCAAATATAATTACAATAGCGTAGCATTAAAGACCGCTCAAGCTGAACTTGTTAGTTGAAAGTGGCATAATATTTTCTACCGCGCACTATCACCGCCGAATTGATCCCCTGTCGTTTAGAGGGCTCTGAAAAAGGCAGACGACACAGGGTGGGTTAATAGAAATAATTTAACCGGTCTATAGGCGGTCAAGTGCTCTACTCGCTGTGCCACTTCACTGTAGCATGTCAAGTGGCACAGCGAGTACAACGCTCGCTTTGACATCCATGCACAGCTTGCTAACGCAAGTTCGAATCCCGGCAAGGCCAAACTCAGCCTTTCATCCTTGGCGATAAATGAGCACCACACACCGTGGTTAATAATAAGCACCGCTTAGATACCTCACGGTTCTTAGCGCTATATGAATGGGAACATTTTATTATTTTATTATTAACATACTCCGTTGCACTATCTTCGATAGCAAATAGTTTCATGCCCTAATAAATAAAATGATGATTTTTAATGAAGATCGGCTGGTGAGACTAATTTATGTTTTTTAAAACAGGTACGTGGCCCCATTTTGCCTATGTCACGATTTACAGACTCCAGCTGATGGGGTCTTCAACTGCCAGGTGCAGCTCCAAATATACAACTTCATGACCCTCACCATTTTATGGGACAATCGCCAAGGACCAATATGCCCTTACGCAGTACTAGCGGCTACAAACAACATACCAACCAGTAGGGTGGTCTAATGGCTCGTTGTTGGAGCAACGTTCCGATTATCAGAGCGACCATTTACTGCTTTTATCATAAACCAACAGCCTATCTACCGCAAAGGAACAACGCGTGGCTCAAAATAAACTTTTGCTGTTCGACAGCAGAGACAATAGCAAATCGCTGAATATTCACTAAACATTTCATGTGAAATAAATGTACTTTACCAAATGTACAATCCTGCTGTTTACTTTTAAACCACAGTTTCGTATTCCGAATTGTGGCGCACTGAGTTGTAAGCTGATCTAACACCCTCTGTACCGCAAAGGAACATTGCGTGCCTCAACATGAACTTTTGCGGATCGACAACAAAGACAAATGCAAATTGCTAATTATTCTCTAAACATTTGATGTCAAATAAATGTACTTTACAAAATTTACAATCTTGCTGTTTGCTTTTAAATCACTGTTTCATATTCCGAATTGTGGCACGCTGTGTTGTGACATAATATGTGTTGTCCTCCGGGTTCCGTGTAAAGTCACTTAGGACTACAGAGAACTGGGCGCGTTTGATGACGCACCCTGTAACGTCACAGAAAGAGGCGGGGAATATGAATGCTTTGATAATATCAGGCTTAGGGGCGGGAGATATGACTTAGTGTCGCAAAAGCAAGTCAGCCAGGTCAATAGCGCCAGTCATAGGATTATCACATAATGTCGGCGCACACCAGCCGGATTTATTGTTTCTTTAGTGGACAAAAAGTCGGTTGACGCCCATGGGAAATTGTACTATTAGCGGACAAAAGGAGTGGTCTTAAAACACTTTCACCCTGACAACGAACAATACAAACAACGTTCTCAGAACACCCCCATTTTGTGTAATTGCAACCATTTCGGGACACCGCGAGTGTTCTTAGAACACATTCAACTAGACAGATTACAATACGGAAAGCGTCCTGAGGACACCCCCAGTTTGTGTATTTACGAACAATTAAGTACACCGCGAGCGTTCATAGCTCATTTTTACCTTCCTTGCGAGCAAAAATGACAAAATGTCAGAACAGCCGTGTTCTCCGCGGACAAATCGAACGAAACAAAAACGTCTAGCACATAAAAAAACAAAACATTGAACCTATCTCATACTCCCCCACCCTCCCCAAACACTCTTATACACCAACACACGGCACTAAATACAATTTTTATCCACATTTCACCGCGCTGTACGCGGTCGACGGCGAATACAAGATGGCGGGCGCCACAGAAAACATGACGCGCTCCACGCCCCTCGCGTCCAATCAGCGAATACGTCGCATGTCCATGGGCCAATCGGGGTGCTGTCCGCGGAGCGAACAGGGAAGTCCGTCCGCGAAGCGAACACAGATATCACAAATTTTTTTGCCTTACGTTTTGGTCATTTTATAAAAAACTACTGGACATTTCTTTATTTTAGATTGTAATACTTCACTGTTTTGGCTGCTACTGAACCACAGTCACGCTATCTCTTTACTATGCCTGTTTTACCTATATAATTGTGTTGGCTCTTAGTTTTTAGAAGTGTAAGAGCTGAGTGAGTCTTTTAGCCTTTACTCATCCTTGTACTCCTGCAGGGCAGAATTCAGTGAATCATGGGGAAATAGAACAGCAAAGAGCTAAGATAATACTTAGGAGTGTTTTTCAATAGAAATGTACCACTGAAAAATGCATTTGTAAATGTGGTCCATTGAATTTATGTACCACTGAAATGCTTTGGTAAACCTTATACATGGGTATAAAATTGGGGCTCTACAGAAACCTCTGAACACGGTTTCCTTACAGTATTTGTAAGCAAGATTTTCCCATGTAGAAATGGCTATTTGAGTGAAATAAAATCACCAGATGGCTGTCCTTGATTTCAAACCTCTTGGAGAGTGTTCTCTGCTTTGGTCCAATTGCCTCCAGCGATGAAGGTGCCAAAACATTTCAAGTGAGTGTGGGAGCAATGGCAACCTTAACTATGTTCTCCACTATGTGATTGAGAAGAGTTCTCTCCAGCAGAGTATTACTGGAGTCTAGTATTTCATTTTTCAGCCAAGTGTAACATGGGACCTTTAGTGTTGGGAAACATTTATTAAAAACAGTAAGTATTGTAAAAGTAAAGTCAGAGCCAAGGAATGGAATAGAGTGACATGGAGTTATTAGGGAATCTTACTAGAATATAGTCTTACTGTGATGGACCTATATATGCTAAGGAACACCTCATGTTTTTATTTTTTGTTAATTTTTTGAGCTCCATTAATATCTCTTAAAGATATGGATGGTTTAGCAACCTGCTCTTCCTGATACGCTTTGTGCCTTATGGATTGATCGGTCTGCTTGCCCATATCTTATTTAAGTAGATCACTGACATACATTATAGGAAGTTGCTAGCCACCCTATAGTTAAGGTGAAATTTATCATACATATGAAATGCAAAGGTTCTATGGCTAATCATGTTTGAGCCGTAGGACAGATCAGCACGAGATTTGAGATTGCTAATCTGGGGCACAGGAAATCCAGAATTGAAAAGTTTTGTGCAATTCGGTGTTGCGGTTAAAAAAACATAAAGAGTAAAAAAAAGAGTGCTTCACATTTCCATTCATTTTATCATAGGGAACATGTCCAATTTTTGCTCAAGCACACAGCCCAAACCACTGGACGGATTTACGTCCAATAAGAAAACAAGTCGGACACAAAGTGATCGTCGTTTGAGGTAAATCGTAAAGTATTTCTTTTTATTTGGGCATAGAGCGGCGTGCCCCTATACCCAAAAAGTTAATTATATCTCCCACAATGCATCACTGGTACCAATGTTTTTCATTTTTGAATCAAGTTCTTGAATTGATCTTGAAAAATGCCCTAAAAGTGATATAAGGGGTGTAAATTGGACAGATTTGAGGCTAGGGAGCATACGGGCAGTGTAAGAAACAAAGATTTGTGAAGGTTTGGGACTTGGGGATCGTGTTGTTTGTTTTGTTTTCTGATTTTGAAAATCAACACAAACTTTCAAAAAAATACTTCAACACTATATTGAGATGTGGCATTCACTGGGATTGCTAGTTAGGGGAAGAGGAGTATTTTAAGTTAATTTAGCAAGCAATTTGTTTTTGTTTAATATAAAAAGAAATTACAGGGATTGCTTCCTATATTAACATAGCATGTGCGGGAGTGGGTATTAGGGGTTTCTTCGTGTTTTTGGGCTGTTAAACTGCTTACAAATTATAATAAATAAAGTTTGTCAACAAGATGCGCTGATGACCGAGTCACGTTTACATTGTGTTTTGCTCTGACTGAAGGAGCTTATCACATGATCGTATTGATAGTTCTCGAGACAACGCACACAGGTAAAGAAAAGAATAAATGCTTCGTAATTATACAGTATTGAAATGTGGTAACCCAAGTAAGTGCTAATTAAGCTGAACAAGTTATTTAAAGTTAATTTAGGTAGGAAACCTTGCATTTATATTAGAAAATAAAAATGCAGCTCGTTTTTTAAATGAACTTACCACATGTGGGGAATTAAGGTATGGGCTTAGTTTATGGATTAGGATGTTTTATGTTTTCAGTCTAATATAGGGTTTATGCATGAAAGAAAGTGAGTCACCAAAATGTAATTTAAGTCGTGTCATGTATTTAATGTGTTTTGTTACAATTGAAGAAGGTTTTCATATGATATAAAGTTTCGATTCTCGATTCAGTGTTATTCCTGCACTCGGTTCTCAGTTTGTACAGGGCTTGTAAAAGTTGATTTTAGGATTGTTTAATGTTTGATGTTGATGAAAGGAGGATGTGAGGGGTATAAAGGAGGAAGATGAGTGATGTCTGTTTTTGGAAATATGTAGTTTGCACAGAGGTAAACCGTCACTATTTTGCATGATTTCTTGAGTGACTAATGAGAACAGTATGCAATGTAAAACATGTATATCATTTAGATGTGTTTAGTACATTATCCACAATGTGTCAGATATTTTTTTTGTTTGTATATTGAGATTGAGATCTAAGAAAGTACTGGGCTGAGTAAGAGGGGAAATGAGTATGAGGGATGTATGTATATTAGTTTAATATTGGTGATGAGTGGTACAAGTAAAGATAAAGAAGAGCAAAACATCAATGTTACATATTATAGATAAGGTGCTTATCACATATGAATTATAGCTTGTTGTTAAGAACTTTGATTCGCAATTTAGACTGTTGTTTGTATATTTGAAGTTGATAGTGTTATGATAACTTTGTTATATTTACATTTGAACATGTTTTTGGCTCTTAAACGAGTCGTTCGGTTTTCAGTGTTTTTATAAATACTACTCTGAAAAACAATTACCAAGAGTAGATTTCAGATGATCATTTGTACTGCAATAATAATTGTATCATTATATGAGGGATTCTTTTATTTTCCAAATGAATACAAACAGCTGAAACCAGGTAAGGAAAATCTAAACACATGTTGTGCATGAGACAATTTGTTATTGAATACAGTCTAAGGTGCTGTTAAAGAAAGGAAACTGTCATCAACATGCACTGGGCTTCCTGCTCTATTGGTAGGATCATGGTTGGTTTCTTGTGACTTGTGACTTCAGATCATCATCTGAAATGAAGTTCTCATTACTATAATATCCCATTTTGTACAATAGTGAGGTGAGTATAGTAAGGTGTGTAAAGTAAGGTGTGTTTTGTCAGAGAAGGAATGCAGTTAAGTTGATGAGACAAGGCTGTCACAGTTTTCATTGGTCCATAGAGTTGTCACTCACAAAATAACATTTTCTTATTGCTTTAATAGCTGGAGAGCAGCTGAGGTACTCGAGACCCTATTGACTGCTTGTCACTCTCTTCAAACCGTAGGGTACGAATGAGAAATTAATAGTAATGTGGTAATGTGCGAGAGATGTAGATCGTATTTCTGGTGTTGGAAAACATTATTTTTGGATTGTGTACGAATGCATAGCTACCAGGATTGGTTAGAGGAAAATGTCCTCACAGATGAGAAAATACAGGAAGAGGATGCACAGGTTTTGCCACTAGGAGGACGTTTGAGGTGTTCTGCATTATGTGAGTTTATTTGTTATGCTAATATAAATGTATTACACACTAATACAGTAATAGAGGTCATTGTAGTTTTAAGTATGTCTTTGCGTGGTAAGAAAGAACGATCTCCCCCACGCTCTAAGAGCAGAATCCTCCCTGTTGGCATTCATAAAAAAACTCAAAACCTCTCTCTTTAACCAAACCTACTCTCAGACAGCCAACTAATACGTACTGCAAATGCTCTTGTATAACATTGTATGCTGAGCTATTTTTTCTATGTTGTAACTAAGTCGCGCTATTCCTGTAACCAGCGCTATCTCTGTAACCAGCGCCACGATGCCTTAGGGCTGTTCCTGTGCGCTTAACAAATACAAATAAATAAATAAATGAATAAATAAAGATTGCATTGAAAAGGAAATATGTGAGTTAGATACTTATATTTAATTATGTTGTTCAGTGTAGCTTAGGTTGTGGGCAAAGGAAATTGTTAGCATGAGTTTAATAGAAAGGCAGCAACATGCCACCATGATAATAGCAATGAATCACTCTGGGAAGGTGAATTATTGGGTGTGGTAATGCTGTTGGGCTAATGTTAAAGCCCTTGCTTCATTTGGATCGCTAAATTGCCAACAGTTGTTCTATGACCTTAGTAATAAAGGTCAGTAATAGAGACAATTGTGGTTTTAGGTGTGCATTAGCATGGTAAAGAAGATAGTAATGAACATGAAAACTATGAGTGAGAAATGTATATGTAATAAAGATTTTCACTGTAGCTTAGGTTGACACCATAGATACGTGTTAGCATGAGTGCTATCGGAAAAGAGAAACATGGCAGTGAATCCCTCTGAGTGTGTGAGTTTTCATCTGGTTTTGCATGATATAGTAATGCTATGTCTCTTGTGGTTTATTGTTCAAGTATAAGTTTATGTTTATTAGATCCTGCAACTCTTAATAAAAGTGTTATTCGGTCTACTACTTGGGTTAGTAATTTGTGTGCTATTAGTAACATTACTTTGGGGTCAATTATGTCTTTAATTGTTTTATAATGATTTTTTTAAAAATTAGTATTTAACAGTTGAAGGAGTCATTCAAGTGAGAAAGAGGATTATTCGGCATCACATGAGGTCATGGAAAATGATGGAATTAAAGAGTGTCTGGAAGGAATTATAGGTATTTTGGAGAATATACAATAGAATTGCAGATCAGGAAGAAGTGGACAGTGTGTGTGGGCAAAAATCAGATAATGAAGGTAATTTTACTTTTGATGTTAAGAAAAAAAAAAGATTAATCACAACAGTTTTTTCTCCCAAATTCATATTTTTTATCATCTTTGTTTTTCTCATTGCTATAACTTGTACAATTGTAGTGTTATAGGTGTTGTTTATGGAAGAGGTAGTAATATGTAAGTGATTGAGGGGTTGTGCACGATGAGAGTTGAGCGCTCGCTACTGCGATCTCAGTCTGATCTGCTGGTTCGAATCCCGGCAAGGCCAACTCAAACTTTCATCCTTCCGAGGTCGGTAAATGAGTACCACTTTTGGTTGGGTGATATTGTATGTAAATATGTGCTCTGTAAAGCGCTTTGGATTAAGGCGCTACATAAATAACACATCATTATCATTATCATTACATGATGGCCATATCAGGTAATTACTGTGCTTGAATGAATGGGATGGTGTTAGCTTGTGAACTTTGTCAAACAAAGGAAGCTGTGAGCTTTTGAGCTTTGTCAAACAAAAAATGATTGCTATCAGCATCCTGGGTTAAAAAGTCCATGGTGCTATGATGTATAATATATTTGATGGTAGGCCGTACTGGTTGATAACATGAGCAGTGTCAATTCTTCAATACCGTAAATTGCTTGCTTATATAACTTTGGTATTTGGGTGTTAATAACCGTGTTGGGATGCACGTACAGTTTCCCAGCCAGGCAAAAATGTTTAGGTTCAGAAAAACAACCTATTAGCCAGTACCATTGTGGGAACAGGCAGTGATTTGAGCAGCAGAAGACACATGCATTGTTTTAGTTAGGTTTGACACATTTTAGATACTCAGATAAAGCAACACAGAAAGATCAACACATGGGCTAATGTTGTGGTTGCAGAAGTTACAGCTAGTGCTGCATTATAGGTCCTCTGTTTAGTTGTTGTATCCCTAGATATGGTCTGTAGTTAGGTATGCAGGAAGAGCTGAAACAGGTGGAATATGACAGGTACTGTGGTTGAATGAGAGATCAGTGTGTTAACATGGTAAAAGAGTTGCCATATTGAATGTTAAGGCCTGGTATACTATGAACAGACTAAAACACAGCTCTGATGTTGACCTGTGGCTGTGTTTAGCTCAGCTCCTTAATCAAATTGCGTTTTCCATGCCGTAAACAGAGAAGCCAAGGTCAGAGGCACCCTCTGTGCACAGATCAACTCTAATTATACAGGACCATCTTTAGCACTTTTGGGGCCCTGGGCTTGGACATTTTTGGGCCTCAATGCACCCAAACAAGGGAATTAAGTGATCAAGAACATCTGGTTGCCCCGCCCGCCCCCTTGTCACAATCACAACGTATAGGTTGATGTGCTGCCTTGCAGCTTTCAAAATAAGCATGTTTACCCCGTTAAGTCTCCTTGCCGTTGTTATACTAGCTCTAATCAGAATCATAGACAAGTAGCATCTGTAATCCAATATTAGCTGTCTATGAAGAGGGTACTTCTGTTCTAGTATAGATACAGGCTACTTTTTCTCAATTGCATCCAGGAAGGTATCCAGCCTGTAGTATTAATGCAGGACCGTATGTAAATGGTACACGTAACCCAGAATAGACAGAGAGCTCACATTAGCTGCCTCACAGAATGAAAAAGTACTCAAGCATGAATAGAGGAGACCATTTGGAAGTAAGGAGGGATAAAGCTACACATAACATAGCATAGAATGTGGCTATAGATTAGAAGCTACCAGGAAGGTGTCTGTCTTCAGACAGACTGAGATTGGACGTGGGACATGGTTTTTAAATAGTGTTGCCATTGGAGGTCAAAGGAACAAGTTCCTGTGGTGTGCAATTTTTCAATGCTCACTATTATAGAGGAAGCAACACTATAGCCAGTGAAAGGATGAGTGAGGCTTTTTTATGCATTGGTTGAAAATCAACCTTATGCAACACTAAAAGAATAAAAACAACTGTTACTACACACATACATAATTATCAGTTTACAATTACTCCAAAAACCTTTTCATATACATTTTCTCATATTCGCTGGATTAAAAAAATTAACATACATTTCAATACTTAAAATGTCTAGATTGGTGAACTATGCCTAGAGATTTATTCTAATCTGTCTCAGCATCTCCTTCCAAATATAAAATGTGCTTGCTGTTAATACCGTGGAGCTAGCGCCATATATTTTGCTCAAACATTGGTCAGAAAACACGAAGACATCATGGCTACCCTTCATTGCATATCCTTTATAGTAGTGACTAGAGAGCTTGTGGCAGCCAGTGAGGGCATGGCTCAAGGTTTCAATAGTCCCCTTACATATCCTGCATAACATTTTGGCCGGTGAAGTCCCTTTAAATTTGCCCGATGCTCATGAGTAGGAAGGATATCAAATCGTAAATATGTGATAAAGTGCCTGAGGTGTTTATTAATGGGTTTAAGCAGGTATGAGCAAAGGAGATTCGGGGTAAAACTTTGTCCAGCATAGGTCTTATACATCTTTTTCAAGTGTAAGCCAGATAAACTCTTGTCAACATCCCAAATTGCTATTTTCCTTTTCAAACGAGGCAAGGATTGTGTGTCCTAAAACAAATCGTCCCTAGGCATGTCAATCACAACCAGATGCTCCTCAACAGTACCCTGAAGTCTAATTATGACATTGTTTTTCTCTGGAGAGGGTATTTTAGCAATCAAGGAAAGAAGAGTATCTGCTCCTTGTAGAATAATAGTGCCCCATAGTTAACACCTGGCGATAAGCCATAGAGATCTGAGTGATAAAACCCCCTGTTCCACTCTAAGTGCTTCCACCAGCACACCATGAGGCACTCCTAATATAGATCTCGAATGTTTCCTTCTGTCTTTTCCATCCATGGATTATTCCCCTAATCCAAAAATACAGCCCTGTATAACATACCAGAGACTATCGGTGTGTGATACACCATAATCATCCCTTCCACACTTCCCCCTCCTTTGGTATTAATGATCAAAGCCATTTACTCATGATCCTCAGACTGAAGAAATCACTATACTATCTTCTAATTGGATTAACTGTTATGGGTAAACCAAGGTAAAGGTAGTTACTAACTATCTCAATCAGAGTTGAATCGAGTCTCCATGTATAGTTTCTTAATAACATTTTGGGATCAAGCCCTGTTCGACATTGCATAATCTTGGTTTTGTCGATGTTGATTATCAAATCATTTCCAGTGGCAAATTCCTTAAGTGCATTGATGGAGCGCTGTTGGCCTATGGGGGTCTGGTCCAAGAGGATGGTGTTGTCTGCATAGAAGAGCCATGGAATTCTAACTCCCTCGATAACTGGCGGAAAGTTTCTCACCCGCTCCAAGGCCTGGGCCAAGTCTGAGGTGTATAGATTATACAAGGAGCAAGCCCAAATTCCCTTTTCAGCCCATTATTAATGGATATACTATCCATTAAAATCCCCCACGATTAACTCAGCTTCTTACCGATGTCTCAGAGTAAAGTAACTGGATGAAATATAATAGTTGAGCATTCATTTTCCACTTCTTCAGTTTAGCCCAAAGAAGTCCCCAGTTAACCGTGTCGAATGCCCTTAAAAAATCAATATAGCATATTTATAATGGCTTACTCTCTATAATTGCAGTCGATATAATACCTGACAAGACACTAATATTATGTGAGGTTAAGTGATGTTTTTGAAAACCTGTTTGGAAATTATGCAGAATTTGGGTAGCTTCCATCCACTGATTCAGTTTTTTAAGCAAAATAGATGCAAATATTTTGGAGCTACTATTCTGCGTTGCTATCAGCTGGTAATTAGTCGGATTGTTCCTAGCACCCTTTCTAAATATGGCTATTAAAATAGAAGTTCTCCAACTGGGAGGAATACAGCCCGACCTCCAAATATACACAAACATATTATAGAGCGTCCAGGCCCAAAACTCTGGGTTAGGATGTATCACCGCATTTGCCAAACCATCAGATCTCGGTGCTCTAGAATTCTTGAGTGCTTTCATGATCATTAGTACATCCAGTTCATTAAAATAATGCTCATTAGCCATATAGTCACACGGCAGTATTACAATAGTCAACTCCATATCAGACTCGAAATATGGATTCCTAATACATTCCACCCACTGGTGTATAGAAACCGATACCTCCTCCACTTTGGTATTGTCTACTAAGAAATCCCTTATAAAAGACTAAAATGTTTTACTGTCATTAGATCTAAGGAGCAAGAATATGTGTGACCAATTCGCACTTGCCAAAGTTCATTTTTACATTTTAACCCAATTTTTATATTTCTTGGATAGATTAGCAATCAGGGCATTTTTGTCATCTACTTCCAGTTCCCCATTGTTATTGATAGCGGCTCTAGCTTTTCAATACTCTCTTTTCTTTTTCTGAATATCCCCATTGTATATCCACCTGTGGAGCACAGACCTTAAACCAACCCACTGATAAAGTTCAAGAAAACCAGCCACTTTCGTCATAAGCATTTCAAAGTTCCATTGATAATTGCCAAGCCACCTCTCAACAGCAATCTCATAGATGGCGAAGAAACAGGAGAATTTACTAATATTCCCATCTGACCAAGTGAGGTGATTCCAAGATATTTTAACCCTGAGATTAGTCCCATGATAATTTCTGCATAATTGCCCACTTAAGTAGCATGATCAGAGTTGAATTTGACAGTCAATTCCCCACAATAAAGCCCAAGCCGTCGGTCTAACAGTACGTAATCAATACAAGAGGAGGACATGTGGTGGACCATGTGGTTGGACCAAGTAGGCAGAAAATTCACACGTCTTACGTCTTTATCATTTAGAGAAGTTAGGTCATTTGTTTGCATAAGGCTCCCCTATTTCTTACATGGGGCGAGTGGTCACTCTGTATCCATTCTTCCTTAATCAGACTCTTACTGGAATTCCCTACATCAACATATTCCTATAGTTGAGGAGAGTTAAAATCCCCCTCAATCAACAAAATTTCCCCCCAGGCCACAATCATATAATCAATAGCCTTAAAGATAGTACAATCTAAAGGAGAGCCCAGTACGGGCACATACACATTTAAGATCAACATTGGTTGTTTCAAGTTCCCCGGAATGTGTACAATTGCATGCAATATATGTTGATGTCTCCGTAAACCAGTGTACCCTAGGTTCTGATACGGTGTTCCTCATGGTAGAGGAGTGGATCCTTGGTATGCTTCTATCTCTTGTTGCTTGCATCACTTTTGACATGTCACCATGTTGGCCTATAAATAGCTCAGGCTTGTCCACCTTCTTTCAACAGACTGTGAGTTCAAATCCCAGGGCATGCAGCTCCATGGTACAGGAGCAGAAGAGCACCACTACAGCTGGAGATGCTGTAACGCTCACCTGGTATACACGGGGGCGTCACTCAGCCTGTTCTGACCTCTTACAAACTTGAACCCTTCCCTGGAGGCTATTCGACTGGAGACTGGGCTTGAAACACAGGATTGGTAGAATTTAACTCCCTATTGTCTCTGGGTGCTTGAACCCCTTCTTCCCCGGGGTCCAACCCTTCCCTTTGATCCACAGCTCACCTTGTTTTCTTGGATAGTGTGCTCTTCATCCTGCTTTCAGAGCAGGGGCGTGTTGATTGATGCGGGCTTGTTGCGGCCTAGTTACTTCACTGGCAAGAGTCCAACAGGTAAGTATAATGAGTCTTTTGAACAGTTCTCTAACTTTGTTCCTTTCCTTCCTTAGATGATGGCCGGCGTCCGGGGATGGCAGCTTGCTGCTGAGATGAGTAGTGCTGAAGGTGAGTGAGAGTGCGATGCGCGATGCACCCCTTTCGTATTTGTATTGAACTGAGTTCTTTTCCTGTGTCTTTTAGGTGCTGCGACGTTTTCAGCATGGATGCCTGTTATGAAGAACAAATGCGGTGAGTAAGCGCGGTATGCAGCGCCTCTAGATGTTTCCACGCTAACCTGGAGTGTCTTTTCCCTCTTGCAGATGGATGAGAAGTTCCGGAAACAGAGTTACCCCAAAGCGGCTGGGATTCAGGTAAGCGTTTGAAGCTTGTACAGTATTTAAAAATAAGCCAAGATTTGCAAAATGCTTACTAATGCCTTTTTTCTGTTCTTTTCCCTTTTCCTTAGAAAGCGGCGTGGGAATGACACAGCCGAAGATGCCCGCAGAACAGAAGGAGCGATGAATGATGGGCAGATGCACCGCAAGGTAAGGCTGTTCCTAACGGTGTTCTTGTTCTTGCAGGAGCTGAGCGCAGAAGAAAGATGCAGTCCTACTGGAGACCGATCCGAACACGGTGAGTGTCATGCTGCAGGTGCAGAAAACACAAAGCATGTTTCTCATCCTGGGCGTGGCTTAAATAGTCTCTGGGTATCCCAGGTGTCTCTGGGCTGAACCACACCCAAAAGACTAGACTGCACATGCAGTTTTGGGAACCGAAATATGTGGGGGCATCCATCTTGTCCCCATCAATGCACTCACAATGCAATCCCCAATGTTATCCTATGGGAGTGAGTGAGTCTGGTGCCAAGAGCGCCAATTCTGACTCCAAGTGGGTCTTTGGAGAGATGGAGAGGCCCTTGAGGGCCATGTAGGTGATCGTGGCCTGGCTCCAGCCTGACATCTTGGAGGACATGAGGGGCAGGAATCATGACAGATACAAATTCAATGAGGGCCCAATTATAATGTTCGCTGAAGAAAAGTAGCTCAATGGGTATGATAACATTAGAGCTCAGGTCCACCAATTTAGGGATCAATGACCATAAGGTCATTAGATAAGTGCAGTTCAGGAAGGGGCTATCAAGCACCGGTAATAATTCTGAAAGTATAACCCACCTCCCCACAAGAAGAAGTAGCTTTTGACTCACTTTTGCAATGGTTCGGGCATAGGGGGTACCATTTTTTGTGCGAAGACAGCATGAGTGTAATCTTGCCCATAGGGTGTAACTTGTCCTTTCAATGGATCAAGTTCTACCCTCTCATACCGACCCCTTCCAGACTCCTGTACATTATTTATCAATTCAGGGCCGCAACCTTGGCTTGCATGTAAGGAACCCACTCATCCAATGGCCTGTTAGATAAACCTCCTGTGTGGTTCCGTCCCCCTGTGCCTGCGAGACATGAGTACCTTTTATGGGGAGACACATCCAGCAGGGCTAGTCTCAACTTCTCACTCTGTTAATGTGCATGGGTTATTGAACCTTTGTTCCCCCTTTAATCCTAGTTCTTTCTCGAAATTAGGGGGTTCCTTCTTACACAATGCTCTCGTTCAGAGGGGCATTTATAATCTCTGTTGATCTTCTCCTCTCCTTCTTAGCCAGTTGAAGCATCCCCTCATGCTTGGAGCTCATCACAGGATGCTCTGGATGGAGGTGCTGCTGAATGTTGTTAATTGTCACATGGGACTCCAGGGTGTGAGTAGCGGTATCCAACCCTGATTTCATCATATGGCGCTGTGATCGATTATGCCCAATCGTTGTGGTCTGATGGTGCACTGCCAAAAATTATCTGCCAGAAGAGCAAACATACATTTCATGTCCCGTTGTTCCTCTGTCATCTTCTTGCATAGTAGAATGATGGCATTTATCTTAATCATACAATCATTCACCGTCAGAGAATCATGGGCTTTACTGTCTTACCCTTTGGCATACCTTAATGCCTTTGATAATAGTATAGTCTCATCCTCACTAGATGATTTGAAGAGACAAAGGTAGAGTGTAGCCTTTCTAAGTCGGAGCTTGCTGGAGGTTTAGTTCCAATGATGTTCCCAAAATCTGTGTTCCTATTTTGGGGGTCGGGGGGTGCACCTCCTAGAGATTCTCAATGTATCCTTTGACAAATATTGAGGAGAAATTGGTTATTGTCAATATTTCCAAATTCCGGGCTCAAATTTTCTTCTAATAATTAGTCCCCTGCCATTTGAGGATTAGTGGGAACTGAGGACAATGATTTAGCAACAGCAGCCAAGGGGAGGCAAGCAGATATTTTTGGTTGAGTAGACTGTTGAGCACTTAATTTATCCTTTTTTGGTTTGGGACAGCACTCAGTTCCAATCAGGTTGGGGCTGCACACTCGTTTTCTTCCTTTATGTACACCAGATCTAAAATTGCATTTCTGTGGATTATGTAGCTTCATATCTGATTTTCAGTCAGCGCAATCAGAATATACTCAGTTTTGCCCAGCACCAAAGGAGGTAGATGTAAGAAATCGCACAAGCCACGCGGGGAGCGAGGTCCGTACACCAAGTCAGAATAGTACGACTTGATCATGAGAGTGGGGGCTGCCGCTTCAAAGGCAAACCCTTGGCAGCTAACACTGTAGAGACAGTGAAGCTCCAAAACTTTGCTAACACCGAAAACACTTCCCACACTTCGCTTCACTCTGCGAGGGGAAGGGATTATGAGGAGTCTGCTGCTATTTAAATGCACAGTCACCACAAAATGCTCCCAGCTGAATCGACTCACACACCACACAACAGGAAAGCGAACTGTTTGGTGGATTTAGCCCGGAAAGTAATCCACACCTTATTGAAGAGCAGGCCTCCCTGTCATCCCAATCCTTCAAGGTGGGGTGCAATGGGGTGCTGAATGCACTCACCACTTGCCACACAAAACACCAGCTAGAGCGCAGGCATGTGGGACTCAACAAGTCCCTCTCTGAGCTGGCGACAGTCATCCCACACCACAGCCAGACGCTAGGATATTAAAAGCAGAACAGCGGCAGCACACTCCCAAAACTGCAGGACTTCAGATTCTCTGTTCCTCCGGGCCCCTTAACCTCCTGGTGTGGAAACTTGCAGCTACAAAGCTGCCGGGCTGCAACAACACAGTTCTGAAATGCCTCTGCTATGCCGCCATTCAGTTCCAGTAGGGCCAGCGAACCTTAGAGGAAAGAACGTAATGACAAGCCATGTCAAGCCGCACTGCTATCTCACTCGCTCATAAGCGCGTTGCAACACATTGTATACAGCAACTGCTTCTGACACAGAACATTGGGACTGCTGCATCAGTGAGGCTTTTTTGAAGAGCTTACCCTGAGAAGGAAATCACTTTGAAGGGCTGACAATTTTGAAAGGTTTAGGATTGGCAATGTTGAGAGATTGCGCAATACAAGATTAACAGGGTAATTCATAGAAATTCGCACAAAAGTGGCGCACGCGGCTGGCGCACAGTGTTCCCGTGTGAATGTCTGCGCCAGCCGTGTGCGCTAAAATTGATTTCCACGCACAGCGTATTCATGGATTTTAGCCTCCAAAAGCAGCCGTGGCGCATAATGGCGCAGCGACCCTGCAGCAGCACCAGTTACGGCCCCAAGAACGCCCTCGCGCAAGGAAAAGCCATCAAAATCCCCAATCCAGCGCAAAGGGCTGCGCCAACCCTGGACCAGTTTACCGGACTGCTAAACAGCAAACGCCAAGCAGGGAACGTGTATTATGGGTTTCGCGGTAACTTCCACATGCGAAAGGGCCTGTGCGAGAGGGGTACGTGTATAACTGTTGTTCGCATGAATTTTTACACGCGATTGGCCTGGGTACGTGTATTCCAGGGGTACGTGGGAAGTTTCACATGAGATTGGCCTAGGTACATGTATTTCAGGGGTGTGCGGGAAGTTTCACACGCGATTGGGCCTGGGGGAGTGGGGTACGTGTATTTCAGGGGCTCGCGGGTAGTTTCACACGCGATTGGCCTGGGTACGTGTATTTCAGAGGTGCACGGGAAGTTTCACACGCGATTGGCCTGGGTACGTGTATTTCAGGGGTGTGCGGGAAGTTTCACACGCGATTGGCCTGGGTACGTGTATTTCAGGGATGCGCGGGAAGTTTCACACGCGATTGGCCTGGGTATGTGTATTTCAGGGGTGCGTGGGAAGTTTCACACGTGATTGGGCCTGGGGGAGCGGGGTACATGTATTTCAGGGGCTCAGGGTAGTTTCACACGCGATTGGCCTGGGTACGTGTATTTCAGGGGTGCGCGGGAAGTTTCAGGCGCGGTTGGCCTGGGTACGTGTATTTCAGGGGTGCGCGGGAAGTTTCACACGTGATTGGCCTGGGTACGTGTATTTCAGGGGTGCGCGGGAAGTTTCACATGCGATTGGCCTGGCTACATGTATTTCAGGGGTGCGTGGGAAGTTTCAGACGCGATTGGCCTGGGTACGTGTATTTCAGGGGTGCGCGGGAAGTTTCACGGTGCGCAGGAAGTTTCACACACGATTGGCCTGGGTACGTGTATTTCAGGGGTGCGCGGGAAGTTTCACACGTGATTGGCCTGGGTACGTGTATTTCAGGGGTGCATGGGGAGTATCACACGCGATTGGCCTGGGTACGTGTATTTCAGGGGTGCGCGGGAAGTTTCACACGCGATTGGGCCTGGGGGAGCGGGGTACGTGTATTTCAGGGGCTCGCGGGTAGTTTCACACGCGATTGGCCTGGGTACGTGTATTTCAGGGTTGTGCGGAAAGTTTCACATGCGATTGGCCTGGGTACATGTAATTCAGGGGTGCGCGGGAAGTTTCACACGCGATTGGCCTGGGTACGTGTATTTCAGGGGTGCGCGGGAAGTTTCACATGCGATTGGCCTGGGTACGTGTATTTCAGGGGTGCGCGGGAAGTTTCACACGTGATTGGCCTGGGTACGTGTATTTCAGGGGTGCACGGGAAGTTTCACACTCGATTGGCCTGGGTACGTGTATTTCAGGGGTGCGCGGGAAGTTTCACGGTCCGCAGGAAGTTTCACACACGATTGGCCTGGGTACGTGTATTTCAGGGGTGCGCGGGAAGTTTCACACACGATTGGCCTGGGTACGTGTATTTCAGGGGTGCGCAGGGAGTTTCACATGCGATTGGCCTGGGTACGTGTATTTCAGGGGTGTGCGGGAAGTTTCACATGCGATTGGCCTGGGTACTTGTATTTCAGGGGTGCGCGGGAAGTTTCACACGCGATTGGCCTGGGTTGTCGAGCATTGTCAAAGTATTGTCTAGTAGTGTCATAGTATTGTCTAGCACTGTTGTAGTAAGTACAGACTGGAGCTGAGGTAGAAGCTGTTTGCTCTGTTTAGGGCATATTCAATCTTCAAGGTAACAGGTTCTGATGAGCAGTATCAACTAGGTAGCCAGGATGATGCGGATGGCAAAAGTTTGTAAAAAAAGTATTCCTGTGGATTGGGGGTTTGAGCTTGGGTCGAAAATGAGGGTTAGCAGGAGCTATCCTAGATTGTGCAAGATGAATTAACTGTTTAAGTCTCCTGGACATAGGCATTTCACATGTTAGGCGATGCAAACGGTGATAGCTTAGTAAAGTCACTGTTAGGTTTTACGCATAGAACACAGAGAATTTTGAGATGGCGAGGAGCTAGTATTGTGAACTTGGAAGTGAGAGATGTTTTGAACCAGTGGCGGTGCACGGAATGCACATTTGCACGATTGTGGGTGTGTTCCTGAGGAGGCAGAGATTGTGAAGGAGGGACTGTGCGTGGAGCATGCCTTGTAAGTTGTAGAGCCAGAGAGGCATGTGTAAATTTGAACATATTATCATTGCATTGTGACTTTTTATCCCTGAACAGCGGATTATCGAAAGCCTCAACTTGAGGTCAGGTAAAAAGGTATTGAAATTGACCAGGGTACTAGTGGGGGAGTTACTCACCTTCAACATTTGTGTAAAGCATTACCACCGTAAAAGTAGTTAAAAGTAGTTAAAAGTAGAAGATCTGTAAATATAGCATAGCATGGATCGAAGGTACAGAAGGGACCTTGTGACAGTTTCTCCAAAGACGTGCAGCAATCACTATTGACACACATACAGGGTGCGTACAAGGGGAAGAAATTGACTACACGCATGGCCATATTTGAGTTGTTGCGCATGTTTCAGGAGGGTGAGGGAGAACGGCAAGGCTAAGTCAACATGAGGTGAAGGAAGAGGGGACCCACCCCTCTGCACTTCCCATGCCCCTCCAAGTGTAATATCTGATGACACTGATGATGAACAGGGAATGTATCCAGGAAGGGAACTAAGGGCAGCAGAGGCATATTCAAATCCGACATATATAAACCACCGCTATACAATAAGGAGGATAAGCTGAAGGGAGCAAGACAACCAGCTAGTGGTGCAGGAGCAAGTGACAAGGGGTTACAATTGCGCGAAGGAAGAGTTCGGGGGCATATGCACAAATGAGTGTAAAGCTGCACAGGTGCTCTTAAAACTTAAAGGGAAGACAACTGGGGAGGCAGAAGGGGCAACTGAGGCCATATAATGTCTCAACAGGGACAGAGACACAAAAGATTGGGCAGAACTGATGGATGAGGAGGACAGGAGGGAGAATGATAGGAAAGTGAGGTTAGAGCACGAGGACAGAGGAAGGAGGAGAGAGGAGAAACTGGAGCGGGAAGACATAGGGCCTCATTATGACCCTGGCGGAATGGGTTTACCGGCGCAGGAAATGGTGCTGGTGCCGTTAAACCCATTCTGCCCTATTAGAAGGTTCCCTCACGGGACCCGCTCTGGACATCTGGTCAGACTAGACGTCCTTTGCGAGTCCCGCGAGGGGACCAGGGAGCTAAGCTCCCTCCCCATTCCCATTTGAGCCCCCATGGGTAAATTGAATGAGGAATTACCGGGTCCTCCAAGGTTGGAATGGCCCGGTTATTCCTCATTCAAGGAATCTGGACCCGGACCTTAGTTTGGAGGCAGCCATGCTGCAAATAGCGACATGACTACTTCCAAACTCGTAATGAGGCCCATAGCAAAGATGGGAAGAAGAGAGAGAACTCTTAGAAAAGGAACGAGAAGAGAGAATAGAGAGGGATCTCAAGGAGAGGAAGAGAGAAGAATGGGAGATGAGGGAGAAAGGGGAGAGAGAGCTGGAGAAGGCCGAGAGGTGGAAGGAGATAGCAGAGCAATAAAAACACAAGTTAGCAGAGAGGGGACTAAGGAAGTTGCAGTTGGATAGACTGGCGAGGAAACACGCATGTAATGAGGAAGATGAATGGACAATAAGGGCAGTAAGCACAGGGAAAAGGCTAGGAACGGGGAGGATGGAAGGGTGGAGCCAGATAGCACACATTCACAGTGTAGGAGCATAGTAGAAGGGAGTGTAGCAGGCCTGGGGACATGGATGGGAGGCAGTACATATAATTTGGTCGACATTGGTCTTAGCATGAAGCCTAACACATGCCGGACATCGAGGAGACTACGTTTTGCTGATGATTTTTGTAGCAATATGGACACAGGATCAGACAATGACAACAAACACAGTGGGGAATAGAGGGGGGAACAATACAGACCACAGTCTGCGGGAATGGACAAATGGGTGTCATGGGAATGTGGGGCCGACAGACAAGGAGATGGAGGGGTTGGGTCAGAAGGGCAAGCACAGCAGATGGACGAGATATGCACCACACACCGTACATATCTTAACTGACTAAGGGATCTTCCAGGAGGAAGGAGGGAGGAAACCGTCATGTCTTGTTCAAGAGAGCGACTGTCTGGAGCTTATGATGTAAGCAAACAAGTGCCCAGCTTGGAACCTGCGGATACATGCACAGACATTGAGGATGAGAGAGGGCCTCGACAAATTAGACTATACATCAAACACCAGAAGAAAGGGCAGCATATTCACAGATGCCTCTATTTCAGATAGAGGGGATGCAACCATGGTATGTGCCCTGGAAGCACACAGACAAGGAGAATGTGAAGTGTAGGTTACCATGATTGAGCGGGGGTGTGGGGAAATGGATTTATGAGATGGAAAAACTGACAGCTGGTCATAGATTGACAGTGGGTGACGCAAAGGGACTATTGGTATTGATATTAGGAGATGCAGCTGATGACGTATGGAAGAGGGCGGGGTTCACAGAGGTGGTCGACACAGAACACATCACACGACGGAGTATCATTTGCAAATTGCAGCACAGCATTAAGGCAAGCACTACGAACACAATACCCAGACACGTCAGACATTGGGGCGATTACATCACGCAAGAAGAGGGAAGATGAAGACCCTGTTCAGTATATTCAGGAATTTCAAGAGCTTTGGAACTCGTGAGCCTTGGGATAAAAGTATAGCAATATTTTATCATATCTTAGTGCAGGGACTACCAAAGCCAGTACAGAAGAGCTTGAAGAAATTGGTTGGAATGGAGGCAAAAGTATGGCTAGAAATACAGTTCACAATAGAGCAGCATTGCAGATTGTGGCTAGAGAAGGTTGAACAAAAGGCGGAAGAGATGAAGGCAGACAAGGCCAAACTAGTGCAGAAGAAGTAGTCAATGTATGTGATGGAGGGGTGTTTATAACCAGCCCCACCCGCACAGCAGCACTATCAAAAACCACAGCAGGTTACACCGCCCATTAGAGAAGGATACAGGGGAAATATCCAGAAGTTATCACAACTACAGGATGATGACACACAAGAGCCCATGGACAGAGTGGCGACAGTACCAGTTTGACAACTGGGAGGGGTTACTATGATGCGGAACAACCCCTTCACAGGGAATGGATTATCCATTTACCCTCAATATGACAGCCCACAGACAAATTTGTTATGTTGCATCCTGTCGTTCACACCCAACCCTGCAGAGGAACCTCGCATAGGGGTGGCGATAGGTGCCAAAACGTTTTCCTATCTTGTTAACACTGCGGCGACTAAGTGATGCATCCGGGAAGGGACATTTGGGTTGTCAGGTGATGGCATGAACACTCAAGGATTCTCTGGGGCTTGAGAAGTTGTTTCTTTTACTGATAACATTTCCTTATCTATAGGAGATTATCACTACCTTTGCTTTACTCTCGACACACACCTGTAAACATATTGGGATGAAGCATCATGAGCAGATTAAACATGACTATTTCATTCACAGACAAAGGCATAATATGCTCAAAACCATGTATACACATGTTAAATGTAAAACTGATTGTTCAGGCATACTGTGGGTGCATGGTACAGAGGGGGGTGCCAGTGGACCCGAGATGTTTCAATATGGGACAGACATTGCAAAAGCGTGGATATCAGGCAGTGCAGGGAAGGTGTGGCGAGTACCAAACAAGTATTTGTTCAGGCCAGAGACACCACTGGATGAGCCAGAGCCATTGAGATTGAGGCAGTGTTGGCACGAGAGGATTGGACTGCAGTGCATGCAGTAGATGACACAGGAAGGGCATGGAGGGCCATAATTGCAGTTGCAGAAGGGTGCAGACTAACAACAGTGACAGATGATGAGCTTTTTGGGGAAGAGAGACTGGAATTGGAGATGGTGTTCAAAATGAGTGAACATTTTGGATGCAAATCCACTACAGAGAGGTACCACAAAGAATGGCGATGGTACTGGAGGCACCGCCAAGGTACCAGACAGCTTATGGACCTCACGTACTTATGACATAGGGTGCATCAAGAAAAGGAGTGAAGATTAAATTGAAACCAGGAGCAATTTTGCCAAGAGTAAAGCAGTATCCCCTTACCAAGGAGGCAATCAACACCCTCATTGAGATACGCATTCTGGTACCATCAGTTTCTCCATGCAACACAGCAGTGTACCCCATGCGCAAGGCCAACAGGCTGTCATGGCATTTTATTCAGGACTTGAGAACTCTGAACCACATTGTAGAAGCAGAGTATCCATTGGCATAAAATCCTGCGACAATCTTGTGTGGCATTCCAGTAGAAGCCAGCTGTTTCACGGTTATTGACCTGAAGAATGCATTCTTTTCAGTACCACAACACCCAGACTAACAGAACCTAACCAGCTTTATGTACCGCAACTAGAAGTGGAAACATATTAATTTGCCACAGGGGTACGGCGAGTCACCATCTATCTTCAACAGAGTGACCCAGACGGATCTAGACAACATAGTGAAAGAGAGAACAGTTTTACAGTGTGTAGATGCGATTTTGTTCTGCAGTGAGGCAGAGGATCAGTGCAGACAGGACTCAGTGCACATGCTGACAGTATTAGCAGACACAATATACAAGTTGGACAAGGCCAAACTCCAGTACTGCCATACATTGGAAAGATGATATCAAAAGACAGTCGGCACATTGCTCCGAAGAGAGCAGAGGCAATACACACCAAACCCTGGCCTAAAACAGTGAGGGAAATGCAGCAGTTCTTGGGATTGTGCAATTACTGCAGAGCATGGGCTTTGACTACAGCACATATACAAGGCCACTATTGACTGCATTGAAAGAGACTCATAGCAGAACAACAACACTGACATGGACCACAGAGATGACTGATGCCTTTAAGGAACTGAAACAAGCAATATGTGCAGCCCCCATTCTAGGGATTCCAGACTACAAAAAGGAGTTCTTCCACTGATGGTGTGGTGATGAAAGTAGTACTGACTCAGAAAACCAGGATGGGCCATAAGCTAATTGCTTACTACAGTGTACAACTTGACCAAGTGATGAGAGGACATTATCCATACAAACAATCATTGGCTGCAGCAGTCATCGGAGTGGAAAAGTAATCCGCATTGACAATGGGGTGCACCACCACTCTCTACGTGGAGCACTGCCTTTTTGTGATACTGCATAAGCCAAAGAGCATACTGACGGCACAAAGAGCATCAGGGTATGAAGTGATACTGTCAAATGTGGGACTAACGATAGTAAAATGAAAGACAGTAAACCCAGCATCATTGTTGGCAGACGTCCTTCAACCAGTAGATTATGCACATGACTGCATGAAGCACATAGGGATGTTCAGTGAGTCACGCAAGGTGGAGGAAGATTCACTTGAGGGGAGAGAAGTACTGTACATTGATGGTTCATCGACAATCAACCAGATTGATGCTATCAGAAGGACTGCGTCTGCAGTAGTAAGACTAAAGGAGGATGGGACAAGTGAGGTAGTTGTGAGTGCATGGCTGCCATCCCATTATTCCACAAATGGTACAGAACTAGTGGCTCTCATATTGGCACTAGTACACGGCGTAGAGAAACATATGACAATATATTCTGACAATGCGTATTTCACATCAACAGGCCATTCAGGACTGGTGCAATGGCTCAGGAGGGGGTTCAGGAGAGCAGATGGGACCCCAGTACAGCACATGCTCTTGTTAGGCAAATTGATTGAAGTGATTCCATATCCAAAGGCCCACACAAAGGGGAAGAGGAAATTAACTAGCAGACTATGAAGCAAAGTGTGCAGCATATTTTGGGAGATTGTGGGAACAAGAGAAAAGACCAAAGGCCCAAGGAGGAGTGAGGAAAATGATTATGAGGAAAGGGTACATTGCAGTACCAATGACACAGATTATGGAATTGCGGGGAGCTGCACCACAGGAGGAGAAGAAGCTATGGGTAGAGGTTGGTCAATGTCTCCAACAGACGCCTTATGGTGACAGAACAGCACAGGGAAAGTGGTCATGCCACTGACATTATTGAAAACAGCCTTAGCACAATTGCATTATCCAACACACACAGGGAAGGAGGTCATTGTTACACACACTGGAGATCCCTGGTTTTGCCCAAATTGAATGAACATTTAGCTGATCTCATTAGCAGCTGGGGAGCATTTTCAAGTTGATCTTGGTCACCTGGCATAAGTCCCGCCCACCTTGTGCCTTCCGGGTTGCCACTCTTTTTCCCTACTTAAGGAGCCCTTCAGCCTCCTTTCCTTTGCAGATGGCAGAAGGTGCAAGTGGATCTTGGTCACCTGGCCTAAGCCCCACCTACCTGGTGTCTTCCTGGTTGCCGCTATTTTTCCCCACTTAGCAAGCCCAACCCACATGTTGCCTTCCTGGTTGCCGCTCTTTTTCCCTATTTAAGGAGCCCTCCAGCCTCTTTTTCTTTGCAGATGGGGGGCAAGTTCAAGTGAATCTTGGTCACCTGGCCTGAGCCCCACCTACCTGGTGCCTTTCTGGTTGCTGCTCTTTTTCACACTTAGCAAGCCCCGCCCACCTGGTGCCTTCCTGGTTGCCACTCTTTTTCCATACTTAAGGAGCCCTCTAGTCTCTTTTCCTTTGCAGATGGAGAGCAGGGTCAAGTGGATCTTGGTCACATGGCCTAAGCCCCACCCAACTGGTGCCTTCCTGGTTGCCGCTCTTCTTCTCCACTTAGGAAGCCCCGACCATCTGGTGCCTTCCTGGTTGCTGCTCTTTATCCCTACTTAAGGAGCCCTCCAGCATCTTTTCCTTTGCAGATGGGGAGCATTGCAAGTGGATATTGGTCACCTGGCCTAAGCGCCACCCACCTGGTGCCTTCCTGGTTGCCACTCTTTTTCCCCACTTAGCAAGCCCCACCCATCTGGTGTCTTCCTGCTTGCCGCTCTTTTTCCCTACTGAAGGAGCCCTTGGGCCTCTTTTCCTTTGCAGATGGGGAGCAGGTGCAAGTGGATCTTGGTAACCTGGCCTAAGCCCCTCCCATCTGTTGCCTTCCTGGTTGCCGCTCTTTTTCCCTAATGAATGAGACCTCCAGCCTCTTTTCCTTGGCAGATGGGGAGCAGGTGCAAGTGGATCTTGGTCACCTGGCCTAAGCCCAACCCACCTTGTGCCTTCCTGGTTGCCGCTCTTTTTCCCTATTTAGCAAGCCCCACCCACATGGTGCATTCCTGGTTGACGCTCTTATTCCCCACTTAAGGAGCCCTCCAGCCTCTTTAACTTTGCAGACATGGAGCAGGTTCAAGTGGATGTTGGTCACCTGGCCTAAGCCCCACCCACCTGGTGCCTTCCTGGTTGCTGTTCTTTTTCCCCAATTAGCAAGCCCCGCCCACCTGGTACCTTCCTGGCTGCCGCTCTTTTTCCCTACTTAAGGAGCCCTCGAGCCTCTTTTCCTTTGCAGATGGGGAGCACTGCAAGTGGATCTTGGTCACCTGGCCTAAGCCCCACCCACCTGGTACCTTCCTGGTTGCCACTCTTTTTCCCCACTTAGCAAGCCCCGCCCACCTGGTGCCTTCCTTGTTTCCACTCTCTTTCCCTATTTATGGAGCCCTCCAGTCTCTTTTGCTTTGAAGATGGGGAGCAGGTGCAAGTGGAACTTGGTCACCTGGCATAAGCCCACCCACCTTCTTAGCCCTGCCTCTTCTTTCCTTCTCTTAACTCTTAGATCAAAGGCGTCTCTCACCTGGACATTTGAAGCGAAGGGCAGACAAAGAAAATGGCAATTCCTGTTTGGACCTGTTCAGACCAGGAAGATCCAGGGCCAAAGCCCCTGCTCAGAAAGCAGGTAAGCATGCACCAACATAAGTTTACTCCCTCTATCCCCGCAGGCCATCCACACGCCTCTAGTCCCCCGTGATGTTCCCTTGTGCCCCCCCTTCACGCACAGGTTTTGCCTGTTTTTCTTGATTCTTCTACACTGCTCTCCCCCCCCCAGCCTACTTATGTATAAGTCTGTCCTGATCCATTCTGGTTTCACCATCACCGTTTTGTGGCCAATACTGGATTTGACTTTTATGAACTTCATTGATTCACGGTGTGTCACCCTTTCTCATGGTGGCCCTTAGTCATGCTGTTCCCATCTTCCAGATTTGCAACATTATGTGTTAATACTGACTTCTGCAATTGTATTTGCTCTCCCCTCTTGCTTCTCCACTCTTTTTGACTGCTTACTTTCATTTCTCTCCTCCTCTCCCTTTCTCCATTTTCCTATTTCTCCCCTCCTCTGCTTACTTTCTTCTATGCACTTAATCTATCAGACTTGTTCCTGGAACTAGTAGGATAGCAACCTTGTCTCTCTCATATCCCCCGCCCCTTGCTTGTTTCCCCCCACTCCAGCACTATCTGAAATGTCATCAGGCCTAGTACGATATTCGCGTGTTTTATTCCTCCCCTCCCTTTCTGCACCCCTCTCCCTCACCTTTTGTTTTTTCCAGCTCTACCAGAAATGTCGTCAGGCCTAGTATGGTGGTCGCTTGTCTGTTTCCACTTGCTTCCCACTCTCCCCCTCCCCTCCTTGTCTATGTCTTAGCTCTTGCACTATCTGAAATGTTGTCAAGACGTGAACGATAGTTAATTTTACACCCTTACTGTTCATGGCCTGTAAGAATGTCATTGTATTTTCCCTTGTTCCCTCCCTTGCCTTGAAGCACTTTGAAACACATTGTGTATAGGCGCTATATAAATAAGCATATCATATCATATCATATATTAGCAACTCCTTGACCTGCAACAGTTCACAGCAGGCCATACCTTGAGAGTTGTGAGAGGAGGTGTCATGGTCATGAAGTCAGGGGCACAGGCATGCAGGGATCGCATGCACAGGAAACCTGGGTGGACACTGTCCTGGCGCCTTAGGTGCCAGGCTCATGAACAAAAGTAAACAAGAACATCCATTTAACACCAAAAAGCTTTTATTATGGACATAGCACTTCAGATGCATTAACTTTGAACATTCCATCCATTAAGCAGCCCCAAGTGCATTCTTGTGTGTGGCTGCTAATGGATTGCATTTGCACGTGCTCGCTCTCTAGGAGTGGCAGGGTGTGGTTGGTAAGCTGGCCCTAATGGCTGTGCCCACGATCTCAGCTATATAAGCTGCCCCGATCCTCAAGACAGGCTCTTCACGTTATTCTGCACTTGCAAGCAGCGTAATGCTCACTGTCGCCTGAAGTGTGACTTACCTTTGAAGTTCCTGCTTCCTGTCCATCCTGCTTCCTGCCAGCATACTTACCAACTCGGGGTAGCTGTTCTTACCTGTACATCTCTTCGGCGAACCAAGTATTCATCTTTACACTTTCCGAAACGCTGAATTCTTCATCTTGGCACCGCAGCACCACACGCTCCATCGTCAACAGCAGCGCCTGCAAGGAAAAACAGACGACAAAGTTAGACATTGAAAAAACAGTCAGTTTAAGGTTACGCTTCGCCATACTTCGCGCTTTTCCTTGAACACTCACTTACCTGCTGTCGAACATTGCAGTAGCATCCATCTTCCATCCGGCTGCGCCTCGCGTCTCACAGCTGCATTGAGGCCATATTTCCATCTAAGGGAAGAAAACAGAAGAGAGATATTATTGCGGGTATAAATAGGAGCAACATATAAAGACATTAAACAGAACGAACAGCATCACAAGAGCTCAAGAGAGATTTACCAATCATAAGAAGGAGCATAGTCGCAGCTGGACTGGACTAATCCTTATCAGGGATCAGTGAAGGAACTAGATCCCATTCGACACGCCCCTGCCAGAAGTAGCAGGACGGAGAGCTTATCTTCCATAATTCACAAGAGCAGTATCACCACGTACCACCGCTCACAGCTTTTCTACTGAGGGAGAGGCCTGAAGGGGGTGATTTAAGTTCAGGGAGGGCTGTAACCATCCCCCAACGCCTCCGCAGAGACCAGGTGAGCATAACAGGAGGCATACCAAGACCTGGAGGCCCATTTCTACACTTCATCTTAGATTATGTGGCCATGATCCAAGTTTAGCAAGGTTACCGCTACATGATAGTTGTGGGTTGCCCATTTGCAAGGTGGATAGAGGCTGGGCCATGCTACCACAGTGATGAACTCAGAGCAGTAACATTTGTGGTCCTTGAGGTTTTCCCAAGATGGGGCTTGTGTGAGGTCCTGCAGTCTGACAATGGCCCTCACTTCGCCAATTAACTATTCCAACACATCACAGCCTTGCTTGGCCTCAAGCACAAATTTGCTTGTGCATACCACCCGCAAGCAAACCAGATGTGTGAATGGCTGAATGGACTCCTGAAGGAGTGCATTGCCAAGCCTCAGCAGAGCACCAATAAAAACTTGCTTCACTGTTTGCCTTTTGCACAATTTGAGTTGCGCAAAAAGCCAGGGTCTGACGACCATTTAACGCCCCACGAGGTGGTGACAGGACAGCGCATGCATCTTCCCATGGCTCCTCCCACAAGGGCATTGAAAGATTGTGAGAACAGTAGAGATGTTTTAGATCAAGACATGTACGCATATCTCACTTTCTTGGTTTCTAGAGCTACCTTTATCTCTCGCCAGATACAGCAGTTCCAGGGCAGGCCTGAAGACAACAAAGAGATTGACTCAGATGATCCAGACTCTGATAACAAACTCAAACACTCAGTGAAGGTGCAATTTCCTAAGGTGCTGGAATGTGCCCCGATTTACTGGGCCACACGTAGTTGAGGCTGTAGCGGACTGAGCGGTCAGGCTTGCACGCAAAACTGTTTGGAACCACATCGAGGACATCAAGCCATACAAAGCAGTGGCTTCACCTTGCAACATAATTGTAGTAACCGGCAGGGATAACGTTCAAGAACTGGATGAGCTATCAGTGCGTGCATACATCAATGAGTTAGGGAGACAAGGCCATCCTATGCTCTGACGAACCCAAGCAGCACAAGTAGCCACTGATACACTTGTTCGGATAGACAAATGAAACACTGGACCTCATTACGACCCAGGCGGTCCGGAAATAACGGTGGCGGTAAACCCGCCGCTACCGTTGTTTCCGGACCGCCTGAGTCCGACCCCTGCAGGCGGGAGGTGATGATCCCGCCAGGTCTGACCTTGCGGGTTTAACACCTCCCGCATGCAGGCGGACGAGGAAACACCAGCAGCATTACGAGATGCTGCCGGTGTTTCCATGATCCCCATTTCCATCGAGTCCCATAGGACTAAATGGGAATGGGGATTTACACCATTCCGCCTCTGTGATTCCCAAAAAACCGGGGTTGTAATGCCCCGGTAATTCTGGGAATCACGGAGGCGGAATGGTAATACGAGTCCGGCGTTAACCAGGCGGTTTTACCGCCTCGGTTAACGCCGGACTCGTAATGAGGCCCACTGTCTTTTTGTTATTTTCCTTTCCACACACGCAGTTCAACATGAATGTAGTAAGGGCTGTATAGATTGATCTCCTGATGTTACCTCCCATTAATGACCCTGAAGCGTTCTCCAACCAGTTTGTGTACTATATTAGAAGACCCAGAAGATTCAGCGCCCAATCCCCTGCAGTATATTTCCTTGTATTCATAGAATATTTGGCCCAAGCATACCCACAACTTAAACACATTGCATACCTGGTTCTACCCACATCGAGAAACCCCTCAGTAAGACAGGTCTGGGAGGAGGTCTTTGCTTTTGTTATCATCAATTATTTAGTTGGGAAAGCTTGAGTAGACTGACAACTACTAAAACAATAACGCTTCTTTTTGCGAATTCCAGGTGGACAACTTTATCATCTTCTCACGCTGCAAGGATCAAGCAGCATAAGTGGTCATGATAAAGACGATAAAGAATTTTATTATCATGGTGTGTTTAGTGATTACAAGTGACGTAATGGGGATTGTGTTTTGGCAGCTTTATATGGCTATGACACAGACATGAAAGGTTTTGATACATATCTCACTGAAACAGCCGGCTATCCAATAACATTTGGTATAAACACATGACCAGAGTAGGTAAGAAATCCTCCAGGGAGAGCTGTTATGTCTGCTCTTTAATCCCCTATGACATGAGTGCTTCCCATACGTTCATACCAACTGAAATACCCACAGCAAGAGCACAATGCATGATGTATTTCACAATGATACAGACGCGAGAAATATTTCAAGTGAAAACAGCAACATTGAGATGTATGTCCAAAGGAACTTTCCCTTATTGCGAATTCCAGACGGGCAACTCTATCATCTCATCAGGCTGCAAGGATCAAGCAGCGTAAGTGGTCATGACAAAGACAATAAAGAATATTATTTTCATGGTGTGTTTATTGATTACAAGTGGCATAATGGGGATTGTGTTTTGGCAGCTTTATATAGCTATGAGTATTACCGCAGTACCCTCTACTAACATCACCCCAACCCTAGCAGGAGGGACAACCATGTCAGGTAGATGAGAAGACACTGCTGTAAAGGTAAGGAGAAGTAAGGGCAGCATTGACACAAACATGAAGGAAGTTGATACATATCTCACTGACACAGCACGGCTATCCAATAACATGTAGTATAAACACATGAGCAGAGTAGATAAGAAAACCTCTGTGGAGAGTTGTTATGTCTGCTCTTTAATCCCCTATGCCATGAGTGTTTTTCATACGTTCAAAGCAACTGAAATAACCACAGCAAGAGCACAATGCATGATGAATTTCGCGATGGTGCAGACACAAGGAATATTTCAAGGGAAAAGAGCAACATTGAGATGTATGTCCAAAGGAACTTTCCCTTATGAAGATAACTACATAAAAAACACTAGACATGATGAACAATTATTGGCAGCTAGATGAAGGGTTGCAGTACATCACTGACAGACCTGAGAAGGGAGAGGCAACGATTACAACACTGAAGCAGTTTTCATGTCCTTGGACAAGAGTAAAAGAGATAGGAGGAGAGCCTGAATGCTGGGAAAGACCGCAGATATTGGTTTATGGACGAGTGTACACTAATTACGGATGGGCATATGGAATGGTAGGAAGCAAGGCACTGACGTTACAACAGTCAATGGTGAAAAAGGTGAAGGAAGAAAATGACAAGTGCCTGAAGGAATGGGATACAAGCGCACATTTGCTGACATGGGTGTAGAAATTAGCTGGACCAATGCCAATAAGTCCCCTGAAGATGCCAGCCCTGTGCTATCTGAACAATGGCAATGTAGAAGTTGGCAAGAACACAGGATGCAAGACAGTGGAACAACTTCCAGCAATGAGAGCAGGAACAGCAGTGCTGACGGACCACTACTTGGCGTGTGGATCAAAAGCCTATGAGAAGTTGCCACATGAATGGGGAGGAGTATGCTCCTTGGTGCACATCAACATGCCATTGTTGGCGGTACCCAGAAAGGATGTAAAGCTCGATAACTTCCCAAAGATGCATAATAACAGGAGGAAGAAGAGGTCGATCAAGGTATCATCAACAGCCCACACAGAGAAGGTGGAGAAGCAGAGCGAATTGAGCAGAGTGAAGAGATGGGGGAATGACTTCTGAGCAAAGTCAGAAGTGGCATTGGACAAAATACCAGCAGAACACAGACTATTTAGCAGAACCCAACCAAATGTTCTTTACATCACTAATACCAGGACTACAAATGTACACACAAGCCAGATGGTTACACATCACTCGTTGGGAGCTGATGGTAACAATCAATTCAGCAGTGAATGGGTTCAACGCCATCAAAGAAGAACTCAGAGCGATAAGATTGGTGGCGCTCCAGAATAGCTATGTTCTGGATCTCCTGACAGCAATGGAAGGAGGAATTTGCACAAAGATAGGGAGTTCATGTTGCACATGTAAACCAGCAAACGATGAAGATAACTGTACTCTCTCAGATGCAGTTGTACAATTGGCATAAATGCATGCGAAGATGGAAGATGGAGCATGAGGTACAGGGAAAGACAAGAGCTGGCTAGCATACATATGGTCATGGATGCCATCATGTCTGTCAGATGACTGAAGATACTAGCTGGAGCATTTAGATTGGAAACAGCATCATGTGGAATTAAAATACACATTGGCAGGTTCAAGAAGTCAGCATAAGAGGCAATTGGAATGCAGATAATGATGGATGTGAACATTGGAGGAACAAAAGATGACATTGTAATAGAACGAGACAGACTAAAGGCGAAGACTGAACAGTGTGATCTATTTCCGGCAGGGACCATAAAGCTGCACAACCCCTGTGATCTGAAATTCTATGACGGGAAGTGGTTCTTGTGCAATGCCGGAGGAGTATGCTGCTACATGCACTGGTCCCTTGATGATCACACAAATTATTACAGACACCTCAGAGGAATAACGAAAATATGGCAATCCAGGGCAAAAGGGTGGACATATCGAGATTTGGTCGATAAGTCACCCTGAGAGGGGACTGAAGAGGGATGGACAAATCCACCCTCTGCTCCCCCTCCCATAAGATACATGGCCCGAAAGAAGAACAAGAGACACAGTGATCGCCCATACCATTTTGGACCAATTCCTAGTGCTGCTATGATAGACGAGTACGTCGAGAGGTACCCACTCAGCCAATCCTACAACCCAGGAGCAGTGCAAACCTTGCTCAGGTTGGGCGAGGAGCCTCAGGACGCAACTAAGGAGACTTCAATTCACAGTATTGACTAAAGCGCCAAGACAGGTCCACATGTGCCATCCGCACTTTGGGATACAAACACACACCTGAATACATGAAGAACACATGCGTATCAGGTCTATAAGTTAGAGGATAGTCCCATATACATACTGTTTTTGGTTTTATTATTTTGTCATTAGCTAACGCTGCAACGCAAAATCCACAAGAAGCAAAAGATCATTAACATTATCATGAATAAGCTTGCATGTACTTATACGTAATTAACCCTATTGAGCCGCAGGTGCACCTAAGGGACCTAACAGAGCCATGTATGACTAACATTTGTAGAGTATAGAATAGTACAATATATAGAAGCCATGTTATGGTTTAGGAAAATTACAAACAGGCCACAGACCCTCGGCAGGAGCACAGCTGAGCAAATTCAGGCTAGTCAGAAGAGCAAACGTGTGAAACAAGGCTGGCAGCCCAATCCAGCAGTTACGAGTGACATTCCATTCCCTGAATGGCAGTAACTCCCGCTGCAGTAAATATGAATAACTCTCAAATATTAAGAGTAATTTAGAGCTAAGAGAAGCCCAAACACGGTCTCTAGTCATGTGACTAAGCATGCTTTAATGATGAATTGAAACCGACGCTGGGAAAGAGGAGCAATCTCACGCCGCCAGACAGAAGCTGGCAACAAAGTCGTTACAGCGAGGAGACAAGCGTTGCACAAAGTGAACTGGCACTCTTATCGACTATGGTGATAAACACAAGTTACAATGCCGACACATAGTTATATTTATTACCTTGAGAAGGTACACCTCGAGTTGAGAATCATTTCAGGTCCGGGCCTAGCGTCGTCAGCTCTAGCCAACTAGTGTTCAGTATCCTATGGGGTGGGTAGCAATGGGCATGAACCAATGGTAAGAACCTCGCTCTGCAACATTGTTTAGTGATAGCAATAATGGGATGAGCCTGTTATTCCAGAAACGACCCCATAGTATGCATAGTACGTACGTTATGTTGGCCTGAAACCAATCACATCATGCTCAATATATCATCCACACAGATTCCTCAATGTATTACGAGTAACCAGAAGGCGTCCATTTTGTGTGAATAACCGCCATTTTCTTTTTTCTTTTCTGTACAACTGCTTAGAAAAATGTATTCTGAACTTCAAACTCATGCACGGTGCAAGGCCACAGCCTGAATGCTGAAAGGCCAACACCGACAGGAATGTCAGACGATACACAAATACATTGTTTTCCTCCCTCACACTGTCCTTGAAGGCGAGCTAAAACTGCATCTAATCAGCAGCCCAGGTGCCAGCCTGTCCCGCAAGCTCTGTAGCAATAACAGTTAAAACAAGAATTATATTCCTTCTAGCGGTACTCCTTCGCGGAGCCTGGTATTTACTCCCCCAGAATCGTCTGACCTTTGGTACATGAATAGAAATGCACAGATAACGTGCTAAAGAATGTCTCTCTCCTACGAACATGATATCCTTGCTGTACTAAGGGCTCTATGTTCTCCATACAAAAGAACTGTCTCTGCTACTGTTGCTAGAACAAATATATTTAGACTGAATCGTAACGTGACATAATTGTCATGATTGTCAATCATGGAACCGGAGCTTGAAAGATACATTATGGGTGGATTGAATTGCCTTCTAAAGTTTGTATGTCATGTATAAATATTGTTGCTTGAGCGTCGCTTGCTCTCTTGCGTCGCATGAGGTCTGGGTTCACTCGTTGCGAGAAGTTAGACCCCAGTCGGCTGACTGAGAATACTTTGAAATGAATCAGACTTGTTTGGAAAAACGAACCTTGTGTCTTTCGTGTCACTAGCATATGGTGATTGTGCCTTAGTTTCCATATGAGGGGTTTTTACGGCCTAGAAAATAGACGGCCTGACACCTGACATGAGAGAGCCAGTAGACGAACATGTATAGGGTCCACTATCGGTGGTCTATCATTCAATGTCCAATCCAGTTGCATGATAGGTTTGCTGGAGAGGGGCCCAGGTTGTGATGTCAGTGTGACGTAATGTACCCACAAAACTGGCCTGATACGTCCACAGATTTCTTCTGTCCTTGAACTGATCCCTGTTGGTTTTGCCTGTAATAAACTGCAGTTTTCTGTCTGCCTGGACCTGCATTACTTTTGGGGGAAAGTGTTGGGCCTTCCACGAGGTCTGAGTCTGCAGACTACTAGTAGCCTTCAAATCTACCTGGGAGTTTGTCCTAACACTACTGTTTTTATGGCATACTCGAGGGTCCCCACACCTTGCCAGCAAAGATGGCATTTTGGCAAATATGAACTTTTTTTCCGATAATACCACTACAAGAAACCTGGTTGACAGAACAGTGTCTACTTGATGGTAGGCACACTTTGCAGATCCTGGCCACTAAAATTCCCATCAGACAGCCCCTTATCGAACTGCCTGGATCATCCACTATGGTGCAGGCACTTAAACTAGTTTATCTTCAAACTGGTATAGTTTTAATTAACGTTTATGACCCCCCCCCAACTTTGTTGCCACTAAATGTAATACGGCTACTGTCAGAAAAATATTTAAAAACAATGGGCCTCATTACGAGTTATGCCGGTAAGGGAAAAATGATGCCGGTATGTAAATACCGGCATCATTTAACATTCCGTAGCATTCTGACCCACAAACCCGGTATCAACGGCACCATTATTTACGGTGCCGCTAATAGCGGCATAGGCGCGTACATGCGCCTCCTCAGGTAGTAAATACCGGCATGCCACATATCCCTACCACGGACTGGCCAGGAGATAGCCGAAACCAAAGTAGGCTTCCATGCACTGGCCGGCATGCCCAATTGTGTTGGTGCCATCGACTGCACCCATGTGGAATTGGTAGTCCCCCATGCCATAGAGGCGGTGTACCGCAATCTCAAGCAATACCACTCCATCAATGTGCAAATGGTATGTGACTCCAGCAAAATCATCACCCATTGCTGCGCCAGATTTCCTGGATCCACACATGATGCCATGGTACTGCGCAACTCCACGCTACCCCGTCACATGGAGCGACATGCTGGACCACGTGCCTGGCTGCTCGGTGAGTTGCACAACAGGCACATGGCCATGCGGTGGGGTACTCATGTGTGCGGATGCAGAAGGGGGGGATAGTACACCTGGGTGGGAGAGGGGGGGAATAGTTCACCAGGGTGGGAAAGGGGGGGTTAAAAGTACACCTGGGTGGCAATAGCCAGTGAGTGGAGAATGAATGCAGAGCTAAACACTCCTCACCTGACACAGCCAAACGGAAAATGACACATCACTGGGCCACATATCACAAATAATGCAAATGGATGACAACAAGTAAGAGGCACAACCGGGGCACCATGGTGATGGCAAGCAATGCATGACTGAATAGGATGGCAACTGTGCCAATGCGGCCAGTGTGACCATGCAAAGTAAAGAGTACACAGCATGAATTGGAGCCTAAACATTGTTGCACTGCCACTGCATATCTGCCTCAGCATGCATGATTACACCCTGCATCATCTATTCAACCCCATCCAGTGTTCCACACCTCTTTCCAGTATACATCCCATATAGGTGACTATTTGGTACACATACAGGGTCATGTGCATGCTCACACCTAATAGCTGCTGCCATGACCGTGCTCCCTGAAGGTGTCAGTTCAGAGTGACACACACCTATTTGTATATGCTTGCAGGTGATGGAGGATATCCCTTGAGGCCGTGGCTACTTACCCCTGTTTGGAACCCGCAGAACAGCCATGAAGAGGAGTACAATCGTGTGCACACTCGTACCCGTGTTGTGATTGAGCAGACCTTTGGCCTGTTGAAGGCGCGGTTCCGCTGCCTAAGCAGGTCTGGTGGGGCACTCCTATATAGGCCTGAGAAGGTGGCAAAGATCACCATGGCCTGTGTCATGCTGCACAACATGTGCGTCCGAAGGAATGTACCACTGCCACCTGACATTGACATGCATGGCCCGGGTGAGGATGAAGGGGATGGAGACGGAGGCGAAGGAGCCCCCCTGCCAGTACGTGATGCACAGGGCGGCCATGCTGTACGCCAAGCACTAATTGACGAATACTTTTAAGACACAGGGACCATGAATGACTTTTGTCAGTCAGACACTGGGCCAATGTGAAAACGCACAAAGGGAATGTTGTAATTTTGAGACTGAACACCGTAACACATTAAATGGATGCACACCAAAAATGACAATGTCCAGCCATGGATTGTTCTCCAGAAAACTTGTGTATTATATGAAAGTGCAAAACTGTGCCCACTCCCCCCTCCCACGATCCCCCAACAAACTCCCTCACCCACCCCACAGACCCCAGTGAACAGCCCAACAAACTCCCTCACCCACCCCACAGATCCCAGATGTCCCCATGTGTGCAACAAACAGTGTTGCCTTCAACAATCCTACTCCTCACATTTCTTCCATTTTTCAAAAAGTCACTTTTTGGCGACTTTCAGGTCTGGGGGTGCCATGGCCATGCACAGTGCACTCCTGCGCCTTAAGCGCACGGGGCTTGCATGGACAGAGGTGGAAGGTGTTGACGTGGTCGAGGTGTCAATTGTCAATCCTCTGTCAGACCCATGGTGTGGCTGCTGCACTTGCCTGATGTTGGCTAGTAGGGCCTCGGTCAGTGACCCCATGCACTGCCTGAATGCAGACGTGGATGCCTCCACGGCTGCTGTATTTGCGGCAATGGGTGTGGCTATGGCCTTCATGGCCTCATTACCGGCAAGGACCTGTTGCCGCATTATCTGCAGCATCTCGTCTTGACGGGCCTCCACCCTTGCCAGACGGACCTCAAAGGGGGTTTCTGTCGCAGGTGTACCGGTGGAGGGCTGGGTGGTGGAGGGCTGGGTGGTGGAGGGCCGGGTGGTGGAGGGCTGGGTGGCGGAGGGCTGGGTGGTGGAGGGCTGGGTGGCGGAGGGCTGGGTGGTGGCAGGCACCTGCATGGGGCCCTCGTCCTGGGCACTGTCGTCCTCAAATATGCCGATGTCCGAGTCCCCTAGGTCGGAGTCATGGAGACATGGGTCATCCAGGCTCTCTGTCTCCGCAGGGGGTAAGGGGGGGCCAATGGGTGTTGGGCTGGGCGATCCCGAAAATTCTTCGGCCTCTTCAAACACCTCTGTGGACAGGACGTCCGTGGTGGCCGGCGGTACAGCTGGCACTGTCGCAGCAGGTGCCCCCTGCAGAGATGATGCCTTGCGTGGCACACTGGGAGTGGTCAGAGGACATTTTTTGTCAGAGGGGGTTGCGGTATCCCTGGTCCCCTTGCTTGCACTGGATGTGCCTGGCCCCCTGTCCTGGGTTCCACCTTCCTCTCGGTGCCTGGGGGATAGAAGAGATGCAGGCCATCAGTGAGATTGCCAAATGGCAGCTGTGATTTGTGGCAGTGTTATATCTTGATACATTCAGGCATGATTTCATTTCTGTTGTGTGGCATTTGGTGTACTGAGGGGACATGTTGGCAATGATTGCATGGCTGGTGGCAATGGATTGTCTAGGTGTGGGGGGACATGGGCATGGATGGGTTTACTGATTTCACGCAGCATGCGTGTGGTGCAGGGGGTGGCAATCAATATTCTGTTGGTGAGTTGATGTTGCCTTGGGTATGGGAATTGCCTTGCCTATTCTGACTCCCACCTCACTTGTGTCACATCATGTTTTGTTATAGGTGGATGTGATGGTTCACTCACCTTCCTCTGTTGTAGTAGCTGCCCCATACTCCTGCTCTCCAATCCCCTCGATGGATTCTGGATCGATGAATCGACTTGCAATCTCCTCCCATGTGGTGAGCTTAACAGGGGAGTGTGTGCCACCGCCTGTCGCCATTGCGGCCCTCCGGTTCTCCGCAAGGATCTTCCGCACACGGAGGCGGAGGTCGTCCCAGTGCTTTCTGCAATCCCGGACACTCCTTGGGGTAACCCCCACTGCTGTTACCCTCTGCGCAACCTCCTGCCACACCTGTTTTTTATGCGTTTGGGCCGCATGCTTCAGGTCCGTGCTTCAGATAATGTCAGCATGCTGTTGTAGGGTGTCCGCTAGCATTGTCAATTCTGCATCTGAGAAGTGCTGCTTCCTCTTCCTTTGTTTGCTTTGTTTGCTTTTTCCGGTGGCCTTTGACATCCTGGTTCTGTTTTGGCACTCAACAACACGGGTATAGTGGTAGTAATGGAGGATGGCAATGGATTGTGTTTTTAAAGATGGCCGCCGGCCATTTCCTGTTCCTGCGCGATGACGTAATTTCCGGGTCTGTTTTTTACGAACACGGTAATACCATGGTGGTATTACCGTGCCGGTATTTACGGGTTAGTGTGAGGCGGTAGCGCAATGGGCGGGCCCTGCGATGCCGGTATAGGGGGCTTGGAGGCCCTTTACCGGCATGGCGTTGTTGCCACTACCGGCATGGGGGAACGCGCGTGCTCGCGCACTCGTAATGACCCGCTATTAGCGGGTTCATACGTGCACGGACCCGCTCATTCCGGCATGCCGGTAATGAACACGGTTTTACCGGCATACTCGTAATGAGGCCCAATGTGTCTAACCTTCCGGTTTGGATAGTTGGCGACTTTAATGCTAAAATAGGTGACAACAACCTAGATACATCTTCCCCAAGTAAGTCTTCTCCAGTAGCATAATCTCCCTCAAATAGACATGGTAAGGCTTGGGTGAATATACTATATGCACTGGATTTCATTAGGTTCAATAGAGGCTGTACTGGTGATGCTAATAAAGCCTTCATGTGCGTGTGTGGCTAAAGTGCCTCCACCATCGACTATGACTTTGCCAACTCAGCAGGACTGGCGTTGGCGACAGATATGGCTATTGTGACACGTGAGGAAAGCGACCACATGCCGCTGTGTGTACTCCTTAAACCTGTATTAGAGCATAGGGCAACTTACTCTTACGACTTAAATGGGGGACATATTTATTAATAATGGTCACAATCGCATTCTTTGGAATGCACCAAACTTGGCCAAAGCTTAAAATACAACTGATAGGCTACTCCCAACTTGTATTCAACAGTATGCTGTTACTAGTGACTTCTGCCCCTCTAATATTCCTTCTGAATTTTCTATATTGGTTGCAAGTGTGAAGGAGACTATTTAACAAAAAACACCAATACAAATGTACCCACAAATGTTGGAATAGGGTCTGCAAAAAGCATCCTCATTATCACTCCAGGATTGTAGCCGCAAAAAAACGGCTGTGTGCTAACATTACTGAAGTCCTCCACCGTACACTAGGTCTGTACACTGCCATCGAAATTAACAATCACATCAAACTAGCTGAAATAAATTAACGTAAATGGCTCATAGAACATCGACTTAGATGTGAGAGTAAGACAAGGCACCAGATTGCCAGTCTCGCTAGCACTCAGAAACACCACAGAAATCTGGATTGTGACAAGAGGGACAGCTAAAGAGGCTTACCCATCAATTGTGTCCCGAGCCTAAGTGGACTACTCATATTGCATCCACATTAGGTTTGACTGTTCCTGTTGATGAAGGGCTGCCCTTAACCTCTGTAAACTGGGAATGCAAGGTGTCAGTTTTAGATATTACTTTAATAATTGAGTGACTGCGTAAATCCCGAGCAGTGGAACCTAATGGTACATGCAATAGCTTTCTTAAACTGTCCCCAGAAACATGGGAACAAGCATTATATCTCCTTTTTGTTCAGATTGGGGAATGTGGTAATCTTCCTGCCACCCGGACCGAGAGCCACATCCTTCCGGTGCACAAGAAGGGTCCCTGGAATTAGCCTTCTAATTATTGTATGTTAGCCTTGTTGGACATACCGGCGAAAATATTTGCTAAAATGCTGTTACCTGAACTGAATCTGTGGATAAAAGACAACACTATCCTACCCCCAATCAGATTGGTTTTAGAACGAAATCTAATACAGGTCATTATTTACTAATCTTAGTTTCGGCAGTTGAATATGCATGGGTGAGACGTGACTCTGCCGTTTACTGTGCATATATAGACGTTAGTGCCGCACTGTGATGCGCAATAAATTGTGGAGAAAATGAGTGTCATAGAATATCCTGTGTGGCCTGCTTAAGATGATAATGTTATTGCACACACACACAGTAGCATTAGGATTTGAGTAGATGGGCAAGGAAGATTATCTGAACCTATGAATACAACAAGAGGGGTGAAACAAGGCTGCATAGTTGCGGCAACCCTCTTCAATCTTTACCTGGCTGATCTGAAAGATGTCTTTAACAGTTTGAATAATTATCCCATTAAAGTCGGCAAACAACAAATGTGTTGGTTAGGATATTGCTCGACCATACCCCTAAGGGGCTGCAAATAATGATCGACCGCCTAGGTGTCTATTAAAAAGCTAATGGTCTAAGGGTTAACATTAGCAAGAGCAAAACCATGGGATTTACAGGTAAAATCAAGTTTCGGCATAGTATTATTTAAAAAGTTGATGGTCTTCCTTTTGAACATGTCAAGTGCTATAAATATCTAGGGGTCAATGTAGATGAGAACCCGAAATTGCACATACACTGGAATGAAATCAAAGACAAATGTACTAAAATAGTAAACACTGTAAGCTCATTTATAAGGAGAAATGGATGGTGCACTATACAGATTCTGTTACTATACACTGCTAAAAGTTTGCTGGTGTTGACTTATGGTGTAGAAGTTTGCGGACAAAATTTAATTGGTGAATTAAAAGAAATTTGAGGCTAAGATACTACGTACATTGTCTAGAATGCCATACTCGTTATCTGTTGATTGTTTATGGTTGGAATATGACTTGAATAGTATGTTGTCAGAATTTACTTTCAGAGTGGCCATGTGCTATGAAAATCTGTTACTGTTAGATAATGGCACCATAATGGTAAGCCACCTGCAGCCTTTTTTGAGCAATGATAGATGCATGAGCATGGGTACTACGGGAACAATCTTGAACTTGCATAATAAATGGTTTGAAGGTTTTGAGTGTAGAGCAGACAACACCCAACTTAGTGCATTTAAATGATGGCTAAGGCAGAAATTGAATAGCTACAGTTATGAGAACAACTATTTGCATATATCCACTAATACCAATAGCGGCCCCTTTATCCAATATAGAATAGCGTGTGTAAACAAGCCTCAGTACATCTTGGCCTACCCCAACAGCAGTGTTATTAAACAATACCTACTTCTAAAATGTAATGTCTGTGAAACCCTTGAAATCAAAGGTGCAAAAGTAGCTCTGGCCAGAGACGACCGGCAGTGTTGCCTCTTTGCAAAAATGCATGAGCCTGAATCAAATAAGAAATACCTATGTTAACTTGTATAATAATGTAATTGATTGTGTAGACGTGTCTGTTATCTGGTCTAAATGTATTGAAGGTGATGACACAAATGCTATACTTATTATGCTCAAATTTTTCTTGAAGTGTATAGATATGTTAGATGAATTATCCCATGGGTTTTAGATTGCCATGTTTGTAATGTAATGACCTAACGCCTGCACACAGTTTTTTACCTTGGACATTTTAATGTGTCCTTATCTGGAAGTAATGTGGACATTTTAATATATCTAGAATATATGTGTATTGTTATATGTTTTTTTGTGTTTTACTATGTAATTGTCTACTGTACATACAAAGTTGTTTGGCTGTGCGTATATTAAACCAAATAAATAAAATAGGTGGTGGAGGTGGATGCTGGGGACGTTGCTGTGGTGTTTGCTGCTGCAGAAGGTGATAGCATGGCCGCTGAGTTCGGCCCATGTGCCTGCATTTTGTGTTTCTCATGACCTTTCGGAAACCCTCATCTACATCGTCCAAGTGGACTTGGATTGTGTGAGTGTTGCAAGAGGACAGATGCGCCCAAGCTCTGTGATGGGAAGTTAGAAAGCCCACAGCATAGATGTTTTTTTTTGTCTTTGCAGATCCTTCACTGCACCCTTTCTGTCTGTTTTAGGGAATGGTGCTGCTCCACCATAAAATACCTGCAGATGCCTGCAGTATTTTTCATGCCGCCTAATTGCTTGCAGGCATGGATGGATGCTTTGTTCAGCCACCCCCCCTGCTGTCCTTGCCCAGGTATTGCACCCTCATCCTCTGTACCACTGTGCACCATAACATCACTCCTTATATCCAACCCATCCTTCTAACCATACCCACCATACCCTAGTTTAATTTCCCCCATCCACTGTACTTCCAGCCTCTGTACTCTCACCCACCCTGTTGCACCCTGTATTTCCGTACCCACTCAGTGTATCCCCACCCACTATACTCCCACCCATTTACCTTATTGATGTGTTAATCAGTGTATGTTTTTATACACCTTGGATCTTTTCCCAATTACCCAATGATTATTATATGTGAAGACAAAAACAGTTTAGAACACACAAATGTTGTATTGAACATAGTGCATATGATGCACTACATATGAAGGTAACAACAGTTAACCATATGTGTGCAACTGTAACTAGTTCTATTTCATGAAGTATGTTCTCTAACTCATTTTCTTTTATTTTCTTTTTTTTACTGACAGAAGAGCGCAAATTATCTTATCTATCAAGTGGCCATACCTAATATGAAACCCACGCACTTTACTTAACCCTGACTACCCCCACCCACTCACTCCATTAACAGCTTTTCTACCACCATTGTAACCCTACTGTGTCTTTTCACATCCATACACTCTTCCCACACCCTCTCTACCCCTATCTAGCCTCCCCCACCACCTTGCCCTCTACCCACCCACCATTTCTCTAATGAATATATGCATGCTTCTGCAGCCTGCTCCCACCATCTCTTAAACTCTGTATATCTCAAAATGTAACTTACAAGGACTACTGAATACACACATACATATATGTCTTTTTTAATAAAGTCATAAACGTGGCTGCCACAGCATCCAATGAGACGGTGAGCTTTGAGGCGAGGTTAAACACAGCAATGACTGGAGGAAGTATCCATGGCTATGAGATTGACAGTTGCTACCAGACAACTTATTGCGGCTATGCTCAGGCTGCACCTGGGACTTTGTTATTTGCAGCTATAAATAAATGCCAATGCACTCCATATTCATCACTACATAGAAAAATACATTTCAATAACAGAAACTGCATAAAATAGACCACATAAGACATTTTGAACTTTTAATGCAGTTTGTGTTTTATTTTGTCTATTTTTTATAACTTAGAGGGTTATAAATTCAAGTACCCTTGTACAGTAGTTGGCTTCCAAACATATCCACATGACAACAGCATTCAGTTTGTCAACATCCACTTCGACAAATTTGCAGAAGCTAAATAAATAGGCCACACTAAGCACATTTCCTTCTTTTTAATGACATCCTACACTTAGAGGGTTTGGAGTAAGGGGGTGGTTGGCACTGGTGAAGGCACCCATATAACACATGTCTCAGTAATATGCAAAAAATAAGATAATACACCCCATCAGGGAATGAGACCGGGAAATGAGTTGCGTGGATAACAAAATGTCTATAATAATATAAATGCCAGCAAAGAACTCTGCCTGAGAGTGCTCTGTCGAAACATTATACGGGCTGCACATTAAAAGGGCACAGAGAATCACTGATGACAACATTCATACGGTACACATTGTTACAGCGGATAGGTGCAAGACCTATAGAGCAGTTGGCTCTATGAGGGATGCCAGGTGCTAATTGGCCACCGCTTCTCAGTCGTTGTTGGTACATATGGTCAGTTGGGATCATCTCCATGGTGTGAAGGTCAGGTCGACGATGATACATAGCTGGCTAACTAAGCTAAACATCAAGAACTGATAATACACAAATAATGGCACACATAAAATCCTTGCATGAATAGGGGAAATTAGGTCAAATGAGCTAATATATTGCCATTCTAACCTCTACATTCAGGGTTCTCTTTTATACCACCAGGGCTCAAGTCGAGGGTACACGTGGGTGGACGCAGTCCACCCACATTTTTCAGAGGGTGTACTCAGTCCCCCCGGCTAAAATTAGAAAAATATTGAATGTCCTCTTTGAATTCATGAATTAAACCCAACCTCGGGGATCAAACATAATGTTTTCAAACACACTATTAGAAGAAAATATCCTCTCTTGGTTTTGTGTGGATGTTAATTTTATGAAAGGCAAATGCCATTTGTCTTGTGCAATTTGGGTGGTTATGCAATGCCAATTTAATGTAATGTACATATTTTACCTTGCTATGCTAATTTCTGGCGATGTCAGATCCCGTTGTATTTGTTGATGAGTCCCCCCTCTTTTATTTTTAGGACTTGACCCCTGGCTACTGCAATCCCCGCACCCTGGTGCCCACCCCAGGGGTTTGATCTGCCAGCTGCTTTGCTTGGATCCTCATGATATTGGTAGACATGTGTTGTTCTTAAGCGGATATACTGCTGTATATACTGCAGTGTGAGGGGATCAGCATGGAAGTAATTGGGTGGTCAGGGCTGGTGTATCCTGACCTGGCAGGTTGGGGGTTCAGATGGCACAGGCAGTTTAGTGGAGATGAATGGGCATTTGGGTTTATGACTTGTCACAGCCTCAGACTCTCCGCAGAGTAAATTCTTTCAGGGATGATAGTACAGAATTGTAACAAGGCATGGCTGGACTTCCGTGAGAACAAGGCTTGTGCGGAGCTGGCAGGGGGAAGCAATGGTGTGGGCATGCTGTGCATGGCGCTGGGGTTGGAAGAGCTGCAATTTCTATAGAGAGATGAATTTTCAGGCCTAGCAAAGAGATGGCGTTGGGCCTAGTTCAAAATGGTGTCTTACTACAGGGATAGAAGCTACATTATATGTGCTATTTACTATGAGGATTTTGGTCAAATAAATGCAATGGGGTGGCCCTGCCTCCCCCCTTGGATAATACATCAATGATTCACCTGGAGTGATGCCAGGGGGCTAAGGGAGGATCATTTCCTGCCCAACATTACCCTCTTGCGTTACTCCTAAAGTAACAAATTTCCTCCCCCAGTACGTTGGTGTTCCTCAAATCTTCTAAAAGCTTTGTCCCATACAGGGCTACCTTTGATAGGCATCCATGCTCTACACACACTTCTCAAACTCTCTCCACGCCTTGCTTATTCTTCGGGAGTACAGCTCATGTATATACATCCTCCATCCCCGCCAGATCCATCCACACCTCCTTATAATTTTCAAGATTGTCAGGTTGTGCAATGTTAGATTGATAGTAATTATCAACTTCATCTCCAGAGTCATATATAGCCACCGTGCAGTATTTTGGCTCATCATTTTCTCCAGTTTGTACCTGGGCTTCCCTAGTGTCATGAGGCACTTTGTTATTAATATTTTTATTACCAATGGTTACCATCATCATTGCACTACCAGGAACAGCTTTTGCACAGCATCAAACCCCTAACTGGCACACACAGAAGATCAGCAGGAAGAACACTATGATGGGAATCAGCATCTTCATTATTGTACCAAGCCACGAGGGCAGCCAGCTGAATGCCATACTGAACCAGTCACTGTCCTGAATGCTTCCTTCTTTTCTCATTTTTACACCAAGTTCATGCACTGCTGTGATCACATGTGATAATGTCCCGTTGACAGCATCAGAAGAAGGTATGAATGTGCAACATGAACTCCCGATTTTCTTGCAAACACCACCCTCCATTGCTGTGAGGGGGTCCAACACATAACGATTCTGCATCGTCATTAGTTAATTATGAAATTGAAATTGTTTATTAGATGTACGTATAGCGCAAGGCTTTGTATAACATTTGATTACAAGCAGCTTAAAATACATTTTCATTGGTTATTACAAAGACACTCAGGAAAGACATTTAATAATTTCACCCATATGGATATAAAATCTAACAGTAAAATAAATCAGGTTAATATCATCACCTTGTACACATTCATAACATAATTGAGACATATCGAACATGATAACAGCATTGTTATACGATTTAAAATATCGCAGACACAGATGATTCAAGCTTTCACATACAATTAAAAGATGAAACAATGTTTCTTCCAACAAATTGCCACATAATCTACAGTATTTTTGGTTATATTCAATTTTGTTCAGCCAACTTTTTAGTGATAGAGCCACTGACATATTACATTTCAAAAGTAGATATACCCAAAATATATTTGGGCTCAAATATGCCAACATATATTTCGGAATAGCTTTTCAAACTCTTCTATGTTGACATATTCTGTAGCAGATGACAGGGATTCAAGATGTAGCATATTATGGTGGAAAGCAGATACAGCCAATTTCTTTTTAAGCCACAGTTTAATATCACCAACTACATATGGATTACCATCCTCATGAAGCCACTTACTATGAGTACACTTTAATATACCAATTGTGCCAACAGGTTTAGTGGCATCCTAGGATAAGAAAGCCTGTATGTAAGGGACAATTATTGCGTCAATTGAGACAGTGGTCAAACGCTGAAAGAGCATCACACATTGTGATAAAAAGACATTCCAAATGCCCTTTAGATCAAACTCAAGATAAATATATTCAATACTTATCTTTTTGGGAAGTCGGAACAATCGCATCAGTAGTTTAGCTTCAAAACGAATAAGTGCTATTTTAAATTTATGACCCCAAATTGCGATTGCGTAAGATAACATAGCAATTATTTTTGATTTGTATATAGATATAACAGCTGCTGCACTATAACCATTGTTCCTACCAATACATGCACTTAAAATGTTAGTAGAGGTCTCACATTTCATTTTAACCTCTGCCAATTGCAGATCCCACTTCAACTTGTCATCAATGACAATCCCTAAATATTTATAATAAGACACTTGTTCCAATGAGGCATCAAATATGGACCAATATAATTGCTTAGGTCTCAACTTCTTAGTGAAAAACATGATTTTACTTTTTTGGTTGTTAATCATGAGGCCATTATTAGACACATATTTGGCTAATGCATTCAACATAAGTTGTAGCCCTGCTGGAGTGTAGTCAAGAAGTAGGAGGTCATCTGCATATGCAAGCCAGCCCACAGTCACATTCCTGATTTTAATGGGGTTGTCAGCATGAATGTTAAAAGAAACAATCATATCGGCCAGGTATAGGTTAAAAAGTGTTGCAGCTATCATACATCCCTGCTTTACACCACGTTTGGAGGGCATAGATTTTGATAGTTTTCCCAAGGCGTTAAGACGAACACTAACTGATGTGTCGGCATGTAGCAGCATCAGCATGCAAAACAAACCACTCGGTATCCCCCATTCTGTCAATTTGCACCATAGCTGGTTTCTACATATCGTGTCAAATGCAGCGGAAAAATCTATAAAGGAACAATAAACATCAAGGTTCCGCTGCTCCCAAGAATGTTCAATTGCTGAATTTAGAATAACAAGATTGTGTAAGGTGCTTGATTTAGGACGAAAACCAATCTGATTGAGTGGAAGGATCTTGTTAGTGTCAATCCAAGAGTTTAATTCATAGAGCAATACTCTGGTAAAAACTTTAGATGCGGAATCTAACATCGCAAGCATTCTAAAGTTAGAAAGATTATCCCACGCACCCTTCTTGTGCACCGTCAAATTATTACTTGCTTTCCAGGATATTGGTAACTTTCCATGTGTGCCGATATGACTAAATAGAATGTGTAGAGCAGCTCCAAATAATGGGGGTCACTTTTGATCACCAAGTTAGATATACCATCAGGGCCCGCCGCACGAGATGATTTTAGGTTTTCAATTATGGCTATGATATCTAATACAGAGGCCGAACAATCCTAAGGTGATTCTGGGATCGGCATAGCTTCAGCAACAGTATCGCTCCTTCCTATAGTCGAGGCTAAATGATCTACCCATGACTCTTCACTGATACAGTTTATAGTCAAATCTCTTTTTTTGTTCTTAGCTATAAGATGCCATATCGCGTTTCCATTAATAAGGACAATCTGGCTATCTTTTTCCAGAGTTGTAGCTCCTGATCTAATTTATGAGATTTTAGCCAATATTGATAGGTTTTCTTCAGTTCACAAATCTGAGATGATATAGATGAGGGTGTCATCACCCCCTGTTTGGATTGAACCAACTTTTTTATGTTACTACGTAATTTCCTTTTCTCATTTTGGATGATCTTATCATTACCATTACGAGCAGGTCTCGATATATTGACTCTCTCCATAACAGATTTGTAGACTCGTCGTTCTGTACTAGAACTTTGTATATTCACCATGACTGATGAATAGTGACCAATGAATGGGTCGTTAGAACTTGACAGTGATGTGTAAGATCGAATAAATGCTGGTAACAATTCTCGAGCCTTTAATTTGGCTTGTTCAATAGTATGAGATTTCATAAAAATTCAATTCTGTCCTTCATTTAACAATATCTGGCCATTATTGGCATATAATGATGGTATATGATTCGTATTCTGACTGTCAATAAGAAGACATAAAGGCAGATGATCGCTTTCCTCACGACATACAACTCCCATATCATTGACAAAGGACATACCAAGGGCATTAGAGAATATATAATCAATGGTTACTGCTGTCAGGCCTTCAACCCGCGTTGGAGCCATATTTTGGTCGCTCATAGTAGTACCATTCAGACGTGTCATATTATGTGCTTGTAAAAGACTGTGCCACTTTTTCCCTTGATAGTTGGAACCTTTTTTTAATGGGATTAGATTTTATGGTACCATCCATCAATTGCACAGCTTGATAGAGCTCATCAATTTTATCATTGAAGTCGCCAAGAAGTAAAATCGGAAAATTATTGGAATATTTTTTTAGGATAGTATCAATAGCTCTGATGTTCTTTGACATTAATGACATTTTAGGAGGATCATAAATGTTGACAATGAGGATAGTTGTTTCCCCTTTGATGAATTTAGCTATTAATATGTTTGAAGACAATTGAGAAAGTTTTTCAATTGTCCAAGGGCTCTTTACCGATATAAGAAGACCCCCCCTTTGGACAACCGAACGGGCCTTTGGTTGCCACTTCATGTACAGTCACACGATTGTCTATTTGAATGGCGGCTGTTATCCAGGTTTCCTGAAGAGCAACACTCTGGAATATATCAATATTGGGCAAAAGACCATCAACATCGAACATGTGTGTAAACCCCCTAGTATTCCAAGAGTAAAGAAGTTCCTGCGACCTTTGTCATTGCCGTGTCCCAGAGAAGTGGTCCTTGAAGGATAGAGGCAACCATTGCCAATATCCTTCCGGGATGGACTCAATAGGTAGAGAGTCCTTTGTTATTGACTGGACTGGAACTACCTCATCAATTGCTCTTGTTCTTCTCAGATTTGAGACTGATACTGCAATAACAGGGGTTATATCCCGTTTCCTGGCACTTTGAGAAGCAGAGCTGCCTGACATATCTGCTAAATGTTTAATAGTCGGTATTTCGACAGGCTGAACCATGTATCCCAAATTAAGCAAATTCTCTTCAAAGCCAAGAACATAATTCAAGGTTGTATCTTTTTTGAAACACACAGTCGATGAATAATGGTGATTTAGCTCGACTTGATCAACTAACTGGATATCATTTGATGTTATAACCCGAAGCGGAACAATCTCATGAAATAGCTTCAGGATTGCAGCTCTATTTAAAGGAGCACGCGATTCAACAGTCGCAGTTTGGGTGAATTGAAGGGCTGCCATAAGAGGGCATTGTATGTCAGTATCAAACCCATAGTCGACAGTAGTAGACAAGACAACTTTATCTTTTTTTATTGTCTCTTTTGATTTTTTCTGCCAATCCTTTGGCAATGTAATTTGTCGATCTTCTAAGGGTGTGGCTGCAACAGATGAGATAATTTTGTCTTACTAAGTTTTTTGACGACTTTCTTTTTGGAAACTATAGAAGGACCATCTTTGCATTTGGTTGGTCATTTTTTTTCCTGGGGGGGGTTATCAATAATTACCATAGGGTCAACATGAGAGGGCCTGCTGGAGTTAGTTGACAAGAGAGGTTTGACGAAGGGGCATGCACGACGAGTGTGTGTTTTACCTATACTATTTGAGGTTTTCTTCTGATACATAGATGCCTGAAAGATTCGATTTTTCCTCCTATGTTTCCCCTGTTTCGCTGGTATACCTGTGCTTGAGGCACATTTCGCTACAGGCAAATTGTTTGATTTTGGCACCGGCTGTGATATACAGTGAGAGCTACATCTTCTTCTTAGACTTGTATGGATTAGCAAGGACTGAACATCAATTTTAGATTCCAGTATATTACATTTAGTGAGTAGGCTGGTAAGAAGATTTTCTAAAGCATCATATTTTTCATCAGAGGACATACTTTCATCAGATTCACCATCAGCCAACATAGTCCCACAATCGGTAGTCACACTTTTTGTTAAAGGGTCTTCATCCCGACTAGCAGACTTGCCCGTTGATTGAAACTTAAATAGTGACTGAATATTCAGCACTGGATCGATGTCAATATTATACTTTGTTTTGAACGAAGGTGGAGGTGGAAGACAAGATACATCCTCGTTAATAACAGGCAAGACAATGGGTTTGGATCAAGGGGTAAAGTAAAGTGGAGTGGCAGTGGGCTCACCAATAGACATTTCAAGATCTTGACCTAAGTATTCTATTTCCATTTCCTCAAGTTTGGAGTTAGGTAAATCAATTGTACATGTTATAGCAGGATCGGCCTCGCCCTGTAAATCATATCTAGACAGTATTTTAGGTTTAACATCTACATTATGCATTTCCATAATTTTACACTCATCATTGTGAACATTAGTGGAATGCATTACGTTCAAGTTAATAGCTTGTTTTGGTGAATTGGAGCCACCCAAAATGTCATTCAGCAGCTTAGAACTCACACAACCCAACTTACTACAGAGTTCAGATACCAATACATTGGTAGATTCACAATGTGCCTCACTCGACACAGTCATTGACAAAATTGGCGTTTTAACATGAATCTGTGACAAGACATTTTTATTAAAGTACTCTGTTATACAATTTTCCTGGACTGGTACGCGCAAAATGACTTTGGGAATACAGATTCGTCAGTTTCTCAAAGATGTATGCATTTCTAATTCACGCAAATGTTCAGTCATCTTGGCTAGACAAATTTCCCGTCTGGCTATAACAAAAGCCAGATAGGTTTTCTATCGTTGATAGGGACAATTTTATTCAGTTCTATTCAAACAGCTAAATCCATGTATATCATTTACAGATTAGTGATACTTATACCTTAAATATCATTAAGAAACTTGAATTAGCACACGTCTGTTACACCTTTTTGTACTATTATACTGACTTATTTAGGTTTTCACAGCATCACAGCATTGTGCGCTAAGCATCAGGCACATACTCACGTACTCACAGTTTCTCGTGCTTCAAGGAACGAACCGGAGACACGTAGGTAGCAGCTGCAGAAATACAGGCGTTATCTAATTGTGTTAATTCCGACAGACAATTTGTCAAATAATCATCTTCTAAAATAGCGGCTGAATCGACACAAAATACAGCTTGCATAGGAGGTTTATATGCAAATATTATGGAAAAGGATCAGCACGGCCAAAACCAAGGCGGAAGTGAAAGCGAAGTGCACTCCACTTTTGACGGCAGCGCAAGCGGCTATGATACAATACACTAACAATAGGCTAGCGGTTAAAACTTTTAAAACTGTTGCAGAATATTTAGGGTATTGGCTAATAATATAGGGCAATATAAGAAAAGGACACTGCAACACAGCCAAAGGAGAACGAAGATCTATCTCACGAGGAGCTGTCACCGCTGTTCCGCTGCGAGCAGAGAACGCCAAACAGCTACTTCGGAGCTACTTCTGGAGCGCGCGTGCTGGAGCACGCGGATCTCCTTGATATAGCGTCACAAAGGGGCAGAGCCCAATTACCTTAATGGTTTTGATGAAAAAGCACGATCCAAAGGAGTTGAGGAAAATAGATGCCCAGAGTCCTTCAGCGAACAGCTACTTCAAAGCTACTTCTGGAGCGCGTCGTCATTAGTTGGAGTGCTCTGAGTTCTTCCTTGATGACAATGAAGCCCTACTCCATGTCGTTCGCCAGCTGGATCAGCTTGCATCTGATGATTTGCAGCCACTTTGTGTTTGCTCTTGCCTGGATACTGGGCACAAGTGGTGCAAAAAAACCAGATGATTCTTGAGACAAATAGTTTGATGCTCGTTTCCTTCGGGACCCCTAATCTTGTTGTCCTTCTTCAGACAGTATGTGAAAAATGGGAGGTGATGATTTGGTCGGCCACAATGCCAGTTGCTGTCCTGTAGGCATCATGACCCCCTTTACATGTTCTTCTGGTATTACCAGAAGTACGGAATGCAGTGCTTCCAGAGCACAGTAGCCCCTCCATGATGGTGGGAAATGCAAGTATGCCTGTTTGTCGCACACCCAGTAATAGTCAATTAGTGCTGCACTGCCTTTACAGATATCAGGAATGATGAGGGTTTTGTTGCAACACATGTTAGAACCCATTGGCACATTTCCTTCTCCATAGAAACACAGTTCGTAATTGTCTTCATGTTGGACCTAAATCGGTTTTTCGAGGGTGGTGACCAATGTAAGTTTTGTGATATGCTCAGTCCATATTTGTGCACATGTGCTTTCCATTCATTCTAGTCTTTCATACAACAGGCCACATAGTCCTTCAGCTTTGCACATGAATGTCGACTCTCACCATTTATGTTCTGCGTATGTCATTCCCTCTATGGCCAGGAATGGTTCTATGAAACACTTTACACCCAGTGATCCTTTTTTGCAGATGTTCTCATCTGGCGGAAGAAGCTTTATTCTTACTGTGTGTGCCTGTAAGGTGCTCTTTATCCTACATAGTGTGTGATGAAGGAGCCATTGTGCTTCTACTAGAGAGGCTTCTAGGGGCACTAAGACCTTGGGCGTCCAATACACGTGGGGTATCAAGGAAAACATAAAGCAACTACCATTTGTGGTCTGTCACCCTGAGGCACTCATGTCTGAATACCATTTGTTGGACTGCCCAGGACTTTATCTAACCCCAAACCAGGATAGGCATCATACGTATACAATGTGTTTGCCTTTTCTTTCTCCTGGTATGCAAAAGAGATTGCTGCTTCTCTATTGACCTTTTACACAATCTATCTGTGATGTATATTCATGTTTTTCAAACGGTACATTAAAAAAATGCCAGCATCCATGTTTTAATCCGCATCTGTATTCAACTGCCAGTATGTCATAGTGGGGGAAGAACTTGGTATTATATGAGGGACTGTAGGAGGGAACATAGTATACATTTCATTAAGCTGTGAGGTAGATATTATGTTAGGTTGTGACATAGCTTGCAGAACTGTAAACATGGTAGGAGGCAACATTGTGGCATTTTCTGTGTCCGGTACATTTTTACTTTCATTATTTACAAATTATTCTCTGGGGTCACTCTTGTCATATTTCTGTGCAGGATCGTTAAGTTCAAAAGTGTTTTGTTATCCCATGTTAGTTTTACCCCTCCCCTTTTTTTTATATGGGTCCCCCAGATAAATGATACTGACAAATATATGCCTAGACCAATCATCACTACTGAAAACACAATGGCAAAAGAATTAACACCACAGTCATTGCTATATGCTCTAGTAGTGATAATTCTACTCCTACTGCTATCTGACATATTATTTTTTTTCATTCAGTGGTGTTATCTCTGACGTTGTTGCACCTATGGAGAATGATAAAGGGGGCAGGATTTAATAAAGTTTTAGATGGGAGCAGACAAACGGGTGAAAAGAGGAGCGTGAGATGTAGGAAGCTACCTAGAGAGAGAGAGGGAGAGAAAGAGAGAGAGACTTATCACATTATATTATCACATTTTATGTTTCTCTTTATTATTTACATATTCTGCTCTTTGTTTCATATGCCCAGTAATCTTTTCAAGGTACTGCAGCATTTCACTTATACTTATTCAGTATTTATGGTGCTACACACTTGTGTGCTTTTCTGACATCGGAGAGGTGGTTCCAGTACCTTAAACCCTTTACTTTTACAGCCAGGGGGATACAATAGATCACCTCATAGGGTCAGTGGAATCTCAGTGAGTTTCATTTCCAGACAACACACCTTACTTACAATAGCTCATCGGGCATCAGTGGTTGAGCTGAGCTGTCTGATGCTTCTGTTTCTCTGTCTCACTGTCTCTTGTGAATGGAGGGGCAATCTGTTTGGCAATGCATCTTACTGCATGTGTGAGGTATGTCAAATATTCTTTAAATTCTTCTCCTAGTATAGATGCTGTTCCGTGTGCATCTTATACTTTTCTTACCTGTGACAATCAAATTTGCATGCATCTGCCAGTTACTATCTCATGGGGGGACAGGAGGTGGTCCTTGCTGGTCTGCTTGCGGAGCTGGAAAAGGGCCAAGGGCAGGCAAAACAACCTATTCTTTTTTAGAGAGTGGCATAGTTTGGACAATCTACTTTTAACAAGGCCGTTGATTTTCTCAAGAATCCTGTTTGATTGTGGGTGATAAATGAAGCACATTTTGTGTTTTATTCCTAGCAGGAATGTCACTTATTTTAATAGGTCATTGACAAAATGTGTGCTGTTATCTGATCTTATTATGTCACAAGTTCCCTATCTGGGAAAAACTTCTCTGACTAAGAATTTAGCTGCACACTTTGTGTCAGGGTGGGTGCAGGGTCCTGCTTCCACCCATTGAGAAAATGGACACACCACCACAATTAGATATCGTGCACCGATGCACTTCTCTCCCATGTCTGCATAATCAATGTGCAGCTCACAAAAGGGACCCATGGGGGGGTAATGGTCCTCTCAGTGTTCACAATGTCATTCAGGAGTTGAACATGTGGTACACTCCACCACCATTTTATTAAGGTATTCCTGGAGGTTTGGAAAAAATCAACCTGCCTCTAGGTCGGCAGCTATGTGCTGTTTTGTGCTGGGAAGTGTAATTGTTCAAATGCTATATACAGTAGGTCTACAGGCATAAAAGCGTTCCCTGTTGAGTCCTGTCTCCACATCAAATCTGTAGGGATTTTGTGCATCCTCGCTTAGCCCATAAATCCTGCTCTGCTTGTGGGACTCTTTTTTGTAATTCAATAATCAGTACAATGTGTAGTGTATATAACCATCACGTGATTGCTCTTTGTTTTGCTGGTTAGGATGTATTCTGTGCTCGTGGGAATGGAAAGATATGCTACTTCCTTTGTGGATGCGTCTGATGCTGCATTTCCCGAAGGAATTTCATCCAAATTGTGGGTGTGTGCCTGGAAGTTCACCACAACTACGACTGAGGGCTGTGTTAGAGCCTCGATTAATTTATTCAGTATTTTTGCATGTTGTACTGGGGACCCATATTCTCTTCTGAACGCCCTCCTTCTCCATCTGGACAGTCCAGCATGTAGAGTGGTGGTTACGTATGCTGAATCTGAATACATTTTTACAGCACATCCTTTGGCTGCATGGTGAGCCTCAATCAATGCCACCAGCTCTTCGACTTTGGCAGAATAATGCATAGGCACATGTTTTTTAACCAGTATCTCATTTTACCCTTCCTACATTCTTACCACTGCTGCTCCTACATGTTTATTCACCAGTTTCTTGGAAAATGGATGCTGATCCATCAACAAAGAATACTTATCCTTTCACCAGTGCATTTTCACTTGTTTTAGGAATGTCATCCCCTTCTCCCTCATATGGACAATGCAGGGCTCGGTAAGGAACATGGCTGGGTTTACTGACTTGCATCTTATGACATGGACATTGGGGCTTGACAGGATAATCTCATAAGATGATGCTTTGTGTGGTGAACGTGGATTTGGATCTTGCAAGTATGGCAAACAGGGAGTGTTCTACGTAAAGGGTGACAGAGCACCCCATCACAATTGTTGACCTCTTTTCAATAGCGAAGGCGGCAGCTGTGAGAGCCTGTTCACAAGCCAAATGACTCTGCATTACTGAATCAAATATGCCACTGTAATAGGCCAGTGGTTTGTGGCCCATGGATGTCTTTTGTGTCAAGACTGCTGTCATCAGGGTGCCATTAGAGTGCGAAAAGAGGTACAATTTGCATTCATAGTCAGGTGTTGCTAGAACTGGGACCGTGGATACTAATTCGTTTAGGTTGTTGAATGCAGTTTGCATTTCTACTGTCACAATTATGTGTGTTTTGTCTTTCTGAGCTTCTTTTAGACCTGACAACAAGGGCCTTGTATATGCTGCATAATCCAGTATCCAAGCCCTGCAGTAATTGCATATTCCAAGGAACTTTTGCATTTCTTTTACAGTATGTGGTTCGGCTGCAGCGCACACTGTTGCAGATCTGCCAGGTATTATTCGCTTACCATCTTTTGAGATCATTTGGCCCAAGTACAGGACCTCAGTCAGACAGTATAGGAGTTTTTTGTATCTACTTTGTACCCTTTGTGTGCGAGCAGCTGAACAAGGGCAATGGAGTCTTTCTTACAATTTTCTTCACTGTCACTTGAGACTAGGAGATAATCTACATACTGAATTACGGTGCTGTGAACCTGAATGTTGCCAAGATCTTCGTGTAGGATTCTGTTGAATATGCTGGGGCTTTCACAGTACCCTTGGGTCAAATGACAGTGTACGCACCTCTTTCACCCAGTGTAAATGCTGTGAGGTACTGGGAGCCTGGATCAAGGGGCACAGAGAAGAACGCATTTTTCAGATCAGTGGGTGGCCTGTTATGGGATGCTGCACAAAAATGATGCTGGGTTTGGGACTAGAGGACATTTCTTTTGGACAACATCATTAATGGGGCGGAGGTCCTGAATCAAAGGCCATAACCCCCTGTCGCTTTCTTGAGCGGGTATATGGCCGTATTGCATGGGGAGTTGGAGGAGACAATTATCCCTTGCTCTAGGAGGGCACAGAGTGTTTCCTAAATTCCTTCCTCTGCCTCTCGGGACCCGGGGTACTGCTTTACTCTGGGCAATATTGCTCCCGGTTTTAACATCATTTTCACAGGGGTCACTTCTATTAATATCGCTATGTCATATGGGTTGGTGGTCCACAAATGGGGGGTCCTTGTTGCATGTCAGTGTCATAAATAAATATGGTGCACTGATGACAGCCGTGAGGGGTCTGGGTACTTTCCTGTCCTGTACCATCACTTCACATGGGATACTTATTTCCAAAATAATGTATCTGTCATTGTTGTCCTCTGTGAACAGCTACTCCTCACTTAACTCCTGTAATGGTATGTTTGTGGCAATGTACACTGTGAGCCATTCACATCCATGTATGTCCATCCCTATCGCCACTTTACTCCTTGCAGACATTTGCACTCCTTCGAGATCTAAAGACAATATTGTGCGAGTAACCATTTCAGGGGCAGCTGCGGGGCGAAACAAAAAAATCAGAGGGCCCTCTCCACTCTTTCCTAGTGAGCCCGGATACTGGTCTAGCCCGGACCCTAATCCAGTACACATGCATGTCGGATTTACTGATACCCCCCTCACCTTCAGTTTATTTGCCACCATGTGTATCACTAGCATTGCTCTGAGGGGACACATGCCTGGGGTGGAACAAACAATCCCTCGATTAGTGAATGATATTGTCATGTTTAACTTGCTGAGCAAATATCATCCTAGTAAATTGACAGGGGAACTTTCATAATAGAGTAGGGGTGCCCACACTGTTATCCCCCCTATCTAGATGGTGAAAATATTCTGTAAACAGAACTGTTACTACAGCCCCAGAGAACCATCGAGTTTCGAGATTTTTGCCAGATAACGGAAAATGACCTTCACTTTTACATGATTTTTCTGCCCCAGAGTCCACCATAATGATAAACTGATTGTTCCTTATTTTTGCACCCACCAGTGGTTCCTCTTCTGGATGCAAGATAGTTGATAGGACTGGACACACAAGTGCTCTCTGGGGGATGTCCTATTCGGGGTGGGTGTCTGTCACCGGGCAGTAAAAGATGTTTTCACTAAGCACACATGTTCCTTGGTAAGGTGCTTGTGCACCATTTACATTAATGGCGAAGGGGTATTGGTTTTGTTAACACTGCGGGTTGGGGCAGTTTAGTTGTGCTGGCATCGTGTGAGTGGGGTGGCGAAGGGTATTGTATTTTGCCACATGGATGCTGATCCATCAACAAAGAATACCTCTCCCTCGTCCAGTGCATTTTCAATTGCTTTAGGAATGTCATCCCCTTCTCCCTTATATGTAGCACAATCATGCTCCTGCAGATCCTGGACAGTGCAGGGCTCGGTAAAGAATGTGGCTAGGTTTACTGACTTGCATTTTAGGACATAGATTTTGGGGCTTGACAGTATAATCTCATAAACGGATGCTCTTTATGTGGTGAGGGTGGATTTGGATATTTCAAGTATGGCAAACAGAGAGTGCTCTACGTAAAGGGTGACAGAGCACCCCATCACAATTGTTGAGGTCTTTTCAATAGCAAAGGCGGCAGCCGTGAGAGCCTGTTCGCAAGTGAAATTACCCTGGATTACCGAATCAAGTGTGCCTCTGTAGTAGGCCAATGGTTTGTGGCCAATGGATGTCTTTTGTGTCAAGACTGCTGTCATCAGGATGCCATTAAGTGCGAAAAGAGATAACATTTGCGTTCATTGTCAGGTGTTGCTAGAACTGGTGCTGTGGATATTAAATATTTTAGGCTGTTGAATGCTGTTTGCATTTCTGCTGTCCAAATTATATGTGTTGTGTCTATATGTGCTTCTTCTAAACCTGACAACAAGGGCATTGTATATGCTACATAATCCAGTATCCATGCCCTGCAGTAATTACATATCTCAAGGAACCTTTACATGTCTTTTACAGTATGTGGTCTGGCTGAGGCGCACACTGTTGCCGCTCTGTCAGGTATTTTTCTCTTACCATCTTTTAAGATCACTTGGCCCAAGTACAGGACCTCAGACAGACAGTATTGGATTTTTTTCTTATCTACTTTGTATCTTTCGCTGGAGAAGGGCGATGGAGTCTTTCCTACAACTTTGTTCAACATCACTACAGGCTAGGAGATCATCTACATACTGAATTACAGTGCCGGGAACCTAAATGTTACCATGATCTTCGTTAGGATTCTGTTGAATATGCTAGGGCTTTCACAGTACCCTTGGGGCAAACAACGGTGTTCATACCTCTTTTTCCTCCAGTACAAATGCTGTGAGGTACTGGGAGGCTGGATCAAGGGGCACAAGGGGTACTGCTTTACTCTGGGCAATGTGTCATGTGGGTTGGTGGTCCACAAATGAGGGGGTACTTGTTGCATATCGGTGTCATAAAAAGAAGATGGTGCCCTAACGACAGCCATGAGGGGGCTGGGTCTTTCCTGTACTGTACCATCACTTCACATGGGATACTTATTTTGAAAATAATTTCTCTGTCATTGTTATCCTCCATGAACAAATCCTCATCACTTAACTCCTGTAATTGTATGTTTGGGTCAATGCACAACACTGTGGGCCATTCAAATCCATTTATGTCCATTCCTATTGCCACTATTCTCCTTGCAGGTAGTTGCACTACTTCGAGATCTAAAGACAATATTGTGCCAGCAACCATTTCAGGGGCAGCTACAGGGTGAAAAACAAAATCAGAGGGCACTCTCCACTCTTTCACGTGAGCTTGGGTACTGCTCTGTCACGCCACTTTTGGGGAGACCGAGGTCCGTTGCGATCACTCTCTCTTCTCCTTCCTGGCGGATCTACCCGCGCTTTCGTGCCTGGGGAGCCGCCAGGAGGAGAGCTTCTGGAACCGCTGCTGGAGGGTTGCGGCGCATGCGCGGGAAACCGCTGTCTAGGTTCCGCGCATGCGCCGTAGATTGGGCCTGCGCGTTGGGAAGGGCTTGCCTTCCAAGCCTCGTTTCGGGTCCGCCGGCACCCGGAGACGAAACGGCTTGCGTTTCAGGCCTCGCGGGTGCCGGCGGCCCATAAAAGGGAACCGCAAGCAGAAGCCAACCGCGTCTCAACGCGGAAGCTTCGTTCGTGTTGCTCGCTCCTGGTTTCCTGTGTTACCTGCAATTACCCTTCCTTGCCTCCAGCCTGCCTGGGTGCCCTGCTCAACCCTGGGTCCTCTTGGGCCCATTTGCCTTGCCTTGCCTCCAGCCTGCCTGGGTGCCCAGCTCAACCCTGGGTCCTCTTGTGCCCATTTGCCTTGCCTTGCCTCCAGCCTTCCTGGGTGTCCTGCTCAATCCTGGTTCCTCTTGGGTCCTTTTGCCTAGCCTTGCCTCCAGTCTACCTGGGTGCCCAGCTCAACCCTGGGTCCTTTTTGTCCCGCTTGCCTTCTGCCTGCCAGGGTGCGCAGTTTTGCCCAAGGGTCTCTTTGGTCCCACTTGCCCTACTTGACCTCCAGTCGCCTGGGTTCCTTGTTCTCGCCCTGGGTTCCCTTGGCTCCAGTTTCCCCCTCTGACTCCCCTGGGACTATTTGGGCCTTTGTCTTTTTCCTTATTCTTTGGACTCTCCCTTGTTGGTTTCCCTTCCCTGTCTGGTTCCCCTTTTCCTGTCTGGTCCTGCCTGGTGCCTCGTCCTATTTGGATCTACAGACCATCGGGCAAGTCAGCCATCTTCAAACCAGCTAGCTGAAGTTCGCCTGAAAGTGTCTTCCTGCGGATTGGTGCCCCGACTTAGTCTTTGTTTGGTGAGATCCCGCGTTCACCTTGGACTTCACCTTGTTCCGAAATCTTCAACCTGCCTACTGCCTCTCCTGTCTGTGCTTGCACAGTCCCACCGTCACGTAAATCAGGAGAGTGCCTTCCGTGACGCTGGGAGTCTGTCCATCCTCCACCCTGTACCATTTGGGTGGTGGAGAGGCGGGTTCCCCGAGTCACACACTCGTCATTCAGCTGGCTGCAGCCTGGCGACCCCAACAAGATCCACATCAAAGAAAACAGGTACGCAGTCTTCACGTACATCCCAGCTTGACAGATTGAGACGCCTGCCTTCAGATCTTGAGATGGAGGATTCGCAAGAAGTGCGGAATGAGTTACAAGCACTCAGGGCGGAGATGATCGCCTTACGCCAGGAGAATCAAACTCTACGCCAAATGATAACCCAAGGGGTTCCGAGTACCTCACAGGCGGAAGGATCCTTGGCACACACAACGCCCATCAAGTTTGATGGAGATCCGCGACGAGTAGCGGAGTTCTGTAATCATTGTCGAATCCATTTTCTTTTCAGGTCGACTCATTTCAACAATGATAAGGCCAAGATTGGTTATATCTTGGGGAATTTGACAGGCAATGCTCTGGCCTGGGCAACTCTGTTTGTGGTTACCAATAGCCCAATTTTGAATGATTTTGCAGCTTTTGAAAAAGCATTCCTTGAGGTTTTTCAGACGCCCAACCTGGCCTCCGCTGCGCAGAACCAGTTGATGGATTTGAAACAGGGGAACGCCGACATAATAACTTACATTAGTCGCTTCCGTCTACTGGCAACCGATTCCCAATGGCCAGAAATCACACAAAAAACTCTGTTTCGTCGTGGGCTAAGAGAGGAGTTCATGGATGAGTTACTCCATATACCCGAACCAGAGACACTTCAACACCTAATCGAGCAGGTGCTCCGAATTGATCAGAGACTGGCAGAACGGAAGGCAGAGAGACGTCGGTTCGAGAGGGGCGGTTCCAGAACGACCAGTTTACCTGTCGGATCATCTGGGCCTACTGAATCCGGACCAGAGCCTATGCAACTAGGAGCTATGAGGGGTCCTTTATCAGAGGAAGAGAGAAGACGAAGAAGAACGTTACGTCTATGTCTCTATTGTGGAGCTGCTGGGCATTTTCTGGGTACGTGCCCTTTACGATCCCAGAAGAAGAAGGCGGAAAACTAGAGGACCTGTCGTGTATTGGGAAGGCAGCGACAGGTCCCCCTCTTTTTTCAGTCCTTTCCACGTTCTGTTCAGTTCTACATCCCATGCAACCCGCGGTGCTACAGACTCTGAAGATCCGAATCAAGTTGCCTGGCAGAAGTTTGGAGGTGTTTGCTCTGTTGGATAGCGGGGCTTCCGGCAATTATATTGATGAAACATTTGCCTCTGTGAAGCGGATTCCACTCTTGTCCAGATCCACTGCTCTATCCGTGGAAGTCATCGACAGGACTCCTTTGTCCTCTGGGCCTGTCCGACAATTCACAGTGGGTCTACCTCTTCAGATTGCCGACCATCTTGAAGATCTCGCTTTGGACGTCATTAAGTCCCCCACCTACAAGGTGGTTCTGGGCCTACCATGGCTGCAACACCATAATCCAGTAATTGATTGGAGAACGCACACCCTGACCTTTTCCTCTGCAGTTTGTGCTCAGAAGTGCTGTTTGTCCACTCCGACCCGGGCTCCTTCGACCCCCTTGAACTCTAATGGTAGTGGGGTCCGTGTGTGTTCCATCTCTCATGTTCCTCAGGAGTACATCGATTTTGAGCACGTGTTTGCTGAACCGGGCAATATACCCTTACCACCACATCGCCCGTTTGATTGTTCAATCGAGTTGTTACCTGACTGCGTGATTCCCCATGGGAAACTATACGCTTTAACATGGGATGAGAAACAAGTGCTTCAGGATTACTTGTCGGATAGTTTACAGAAAGGATACATAGTTCCGTCTAAGTCTCCCGCAGGGTTTCCCTTGTTCTTTGTGAAGAAAAAGGAGGGCACCTTGAGACCTTGTGTTAACTATCGAGAACTAAATGACATAACAGCTAAAGACCGATATCCACTTCCATTGATTCGCAATATCCTGGAAACCCTACATACTGCCCGGATCTTCACCAAACTGGATTTACGTGGAGCGTATCATCTAGTACGCATCAAGAACGGGGATGAATGGAAAACGGCTTTCAAAACATCATTTGGGCATTTTGAGTATAGAGTCATGCCATTCGGTCTGTGCAACGCCCCAGCCATCTTTCAACGGTTTATGGACAACATCTTTAGTGATCTCATTGGTTTGTCAGTCTGGATATATTTGGACGATATCTTGGTTTTTTCCAGATCCATCGAAGAACATGTGAGACATGTACCTGAGGTCCTTCGACGTTTGTCTTTCAACCACCTATTCGCAAAGGCCGAGAAATGCAGTTTTCACTTATCCAGTATTGAATTCTTGGGATTTGTGATCAATCAGGATGGGATAGAGATGGACCCCAAGAAGGTACAAGCCATTCAGGAGTGGAAACAACCCCATGATGTAAAATCACTACAACGCTTTTTGGGATTCGCAAACTTTTACAGGCGCTTTATCCCACTGTTCTCTCAAATCTCAGCGCCCCTTACCAGGCTGACCAGCAGTAAGATCACTTTCAGGTGGGATTCTCTCGCTTCTCAGGCATTTGACACCTTGAAGTCGGCCTTCATGGCCGCCCCGATTCTGCGCCACCCTCAGGATGATCTACCTTATATCGTAGAAGCAGATGCATCGAACTTTGCTGTTGGTGCAGTTCTTCTGCAGAAAGATCCAGAAACCTCCATTGAACATCCGGTGGCCTACTTCTCACGCAAGCTGAGTCCCAGTGAAAGGAATTATGCGGTTATCGAGCGGGAATTGTTGGCTATAAAAACCGCGTTTGAGGAATGGAGGCATCATTTACTTGGAGCCCGCTTTTCGGTGGAGGTTCGTACTGACCATCGCAACCTGCAGTATCTACGCTCCTTGCAATGCCGAACACCCCGACAGGCTAGGTGGGCTTTCTTTTTCTCCCCATTTGTGTTTCACGTTACATACATTCCAGGAACGGCTAACTTGAAATCGGACGCTCTCTCCCGATCCCTGGAAAAAGAGGAAGAAACGCCCAGCTTGGATCAGCCACTGATTTCCCCTCAACATTTCTTATTGGCCATGTCATCTCATCTACAGTCTATCGCTGACGCCACCGGGACGGATCCTGCTAGATCGGCCCTTCTTCGGCGTGAGTCCGTATCGGATCAAGATGGACACCTGTTTTTTCGGAAGAGGCTTTACATTCCCGAGGGTACGATTCGAGAGGGCATATTGCATGGGTTTCATGATTCACCCATTGGAGGGCATCGTGGGATGAGAGCTACACGTGAAATGATATCCCGACAATTTTGGTGGCCAAGGTGGGCTACCGACGTTCAGAGATACATCGAGAGTTGTCCCATTTGTGCCCAATGTAAGGTCCCAAGGAGACGGCCTCTGGGATTGCTGATGCCAACTGAATTAGCACCATACCCATGGCATACTATCGCTACTGATTTTGTGGTTGATCTACCTCCGTCTGACGGGTATACTTGATTCATGGTTGTGGTCGACAGCTTCACCAAATATGCTCATTTCATCCCATTCCACAAGATCCCTACGGCTGCTCAGATGGCTTCAGTCTTTCTCCACGAAATCTATCGATTACATGGTCTCCCAGAAAAGATAATCTCGGATCGTGGTTCTCAATATCTTTCAGCTTTTTGGAACAAGGTGTGTAGTCATCTGGGTATACGTAGAGCATTGAGTTCTGGTTATCACCCGCAGACCAACGGGCTTACCGAAAGGACTAATCAGACCCTGGAGGAGTACCTCCGTTGTTTTGCCAATGCGACTCAGTCCAACTGGAAGGCATGTTTAGATCTCGCAGAAGTATCCTACAACAACACTGTTCATGCTTCCATTGGAATCAGCCCATTCTTCTGTTCTACTGGTCAACATCCCAAATTGGTGCCGTTTCATCCCGTGCCCACCAGTACTGTTCCATCTGCTGATCCTGGTCTCATCCATTCAACGACAACAAGAATTGGCACGTGAGATCCTGAAGAGAGCCAAGGAACGGATGAAGGCCCAGGCTGACAGGAAAAGGAGTTTGGAACCAGATTTTCAAGTGGGGAATAAGGTGTGGCTGTCCTCCAAAAACCTGCCACTTCGCAATTTACCGGTTAAACTAGCTCCCCGGTATTTTGGTCCATTCACGATAACCGAACGGTTATCCTCCGTAGCCTTCTGTCTCCAGTTGCCTCCCTCTTGGCATGTACACCCTGTTTTCCATGTCTCCCTTTTGAAGCCCTATGTGGCCGATCCCTATGGTCGGTCCTGCCCTCGCCCTGCCTCTGTCCTCGTCCAAGGGGTCCCGGAATTCGAGGTTCAGGGGATTTGCGATGCCCGCTATCGCAGGGGGGTGCTTCATTTCTTGGTGGATTGGAAAGGGTACCCGGCTTGTGATCGTACTTGGAAACCTCGTCAGCATGTCCACGCTCCCCGCCTGGTGCGAGAGTTCTATGATCAGTTTCCTTGGAAACCCGGGGCCCCGGGTCTTCCTGGGAGGGGGCATAGTGTCACGCCACTTTTGGGGAGACCGAGGTCCGTTGCGATCACTCTCTCTTCTCCTTCCTGGTGGATCTACCCGCGCTTTCGTGCCTGGGGAGCCGCCAGGAGGAGAGCTTCTGGAACCGCTGCTGGAGGGTTGCGGCGCATGCGCGGGAAACCGCTGTCTAGGTTCCGCGCATGCGCCGTAGATTGGGCCTGCGTGTCGGGAAGGGCTTGCCTTCCAAGCCTCGTTTCGGGTCTGCCGGCACCCGGAGACGAAACGGCTTGCGTTTCAGGCCTCGCGGGTGCCGGCGGCCGATAAAAGGGAACCGCAAGCAGAAGCCAACCGCGTCTCAACGCGGAAGCTTCGTTTGTGTTGCTCGCTCCTGGTTTCCTGTGTTACCTGCAATTACCCTTCCTTGCCTCCAGCCTGCCTGGGTGCCCTGCTCAACCCTGGGTCCTTTTGGGTCCATTTGCCTTGCCTTGCCTCCAGCCTGCCTGGGAGCCCAGCTCAACCCTGGGTCCTCTTGGGCCCATTTGCCTTGCCTTGCCTCCAGCCTGCCTGGGTGCCCTGCTCAATCCTGGTTCCTCCTGGGTCCTTTTGCCTAGCCTTGCCTCCAGTCTACCTGGGTGCCCAGCTCAACCCTGGGTCCTTTTTGTCCCGCTTGCCTTCTGCCTGCCAGGGTGCGCAGTTTTGCCCAAGGGTCTCTTTGGTCCCACTTGCCCTACTTGACCTCCAGTCGCCTGGGTTCCTTGTTCTCGCCCTGGGTCCCTTGGCTCCAGTTTCCCCCTCTGACTCCCCTGGGACCATTTGGGCCTTTGTCTTTTTCCTTATTCTTTGGACTCCCCCTTGTTGGTTTCCCTTCCCTGTCTGGTTCCCCTTTTCCTGTCTGGTCCTGCCTGGTGCCTCGTCCTTTTTGGATCTACAGACCATCGGGCAAGTCAGCCATCTTCAAAGCTAGCTGAAGTTCGCCTGAAAGTGTCTTCCTGCGGATTGGTGCCCCGACTTAGTCTTTGTTTGGTGAGATCCCGCGTTCACCTTGGACTTCACCTTGTTCCGAAATCTTCAACCTGCCTACTGCCTCTCCTGTCTGTGCTTGCACAGTCCCACCGTCACGTAAATCAGGAGAGTGCCTTCCATGACGCTGGGAGTCTGTCCATCCTCCACCCTGTACCATTTGGGTGGTGGAGAGGCGGGTTCCCCGAGTCACACACTCGTCATTCAGCTGGCTGCAGCCTGGCGGCCCCAACAAGATCCACATCAAAGAAAACAGGTACGCAGTCTTCACGTACATCCCAGCTTGACATGCTCTAGCCAGGACCCTAATCCCGTACACAAACATGTCGGGATTTACAGGTACCCCCTCACCTTCAGTACATTTGCCACTGTATTTATCACTACCATTGCTCTGAAGGGACTCATGCCTGGGGTGGATTAATCAATCCCTCGATCAGTGAATGATATTGCAATGTTGAACTTGCTGAGCAAATCTCATCCTAGTAAATTGACAGGGGAACTTTCATAATAGAGTAGGAGTGCCCGCACTGTTTTTCCTCCTATCTTGATGTCCAAATCTTCTGTAAACAGAACCGTTACTATAGCCCCAGAGAACCCTGGCATTTCAAGATTTTTGCCAGATAACGGAAAATCACCTTCACTTATACATTATTTAATCACCCCTGAGTCCACCATAAAGATGAACTGTTTGTTCCCTATCTCTATCCCCACCAGTGGTTCCTCTCCTGGATGCAAGGTAGTTGATAAGACTGGATATGCAAGTGCTCTTTGTGGGCTTTCCTAGTCGGGCGGGTGTCTGTCCCCGGGAAGCAAAAGATGTTTTCACTAAGCACACATGTTCCTTGGTAAGATGCTTATGCACCATTTGCATTAATGGCAAAGGAGTTTTGGTTTCGTTGAGACTGCAGGTTGGGGTGGTTTTGTTGTGCTGGCATTGTGTGGGTGGGGTTGATAAAGCGTGTTGTATCCCGGTGGGGTAGGAGTTGCTGTGCATTTGTTGCAGTGGTTTTTCATTTGCTCCCTCTCGGAACCCATACATGTTCCCTGGGTGTGGATGTCCATATTGGGGAGGCATGTATATTCGGTTGTGTGTGGTAAGGTTGGTTGTATTGGTAGCTTCTTCCCTGTGTGCTACATCATTCTTGTGAAAAGTGACCCCACCTCTCACATGTTCAGCATTGCCCTTGGTTTTCTGCCCTGAACCCACCTCATCCTCTTGCGGGTCTTCCTTGCCATTGAGTTCCCATATATGGTTGTTCATCTTCCACTTCCCCTGCCCATTGTCCATCCTCACTTCGGCCGTTCTTGCCTGTGTGGCTACAGAGACACCCCCCTCTTCACCCAACTGTTCTGTGGTCAGTGCAGCTGTTACTGCCGTTACCTTCACCAGCTTAGTTTGTATGAATTTTGCTTCCTTAGCTAACCTCCTCTGGATAATCCCTTTTTCTTTCTCTTTGATCCTCCTACAATGATGCACTATGATGCTTTGAATTTCTGGCCAGTCCTTGGCTTCTATTCCTGGGATCTTGTCTAGGGTCTTCTGTACTTCCTTGGGTAATCCCCTTTTTATGATAAAGTAAAATAGGGAAGTTGACTGGTGACACGCAGTGCCCATCTCCGTGCACCCCATCTCTTGCATGCAAAGAACGTGCTCCGCAGCATCTTCCTCCTCTCCCATTGTGCATTACATTATAGATTGTAAGTCTGGGGTATCAGGGAAGGTTGTCCGGAAGCACGTCCACACTTGTGCTCGCCCCATCATGTGTATCATTTCTTAGAGTCATACCCGGGTCTCCTGCTTTCACCCATACTGCGTCTGCTTGATCTCCTACGGCAGACACCAGGATGCTTTTAATGTCTCTAATAGCAAGAGGCACTCCTGTGGTATTTTTCTCAACGGCATAGATCCATGTTCCCGTGCCCGCTGTGAGTGGGGTGAGGGACTTGAGGAGGTTGTTTCTGTCCATCTGTGCCCAGGGTACATAATGGGGCCACCCCGCTCCCTTATGGATAAGGGGCATCTATAGCTTTGATGTTACCTTCCCTCTGTTCACCTTTGTCCCTTTCTTCTTTGCTAAATTCATCCTTCCCATTCTGTTTCGGAGTCTCGCCTCCCCTCCCACACATCTTCCACCTTCGGGGTAACCACCATCTCCTGTTGTATGCCTCCCACAGCACCTTCTTCTGATTCATCAAAATCACTCCAGTATTCTTCCTCCCTCTTGAAGGCGACATTTTCATATCCCAAACAATCGAGATCCCCTTCCCATTCTACTCATATGGCGCATATGGGCACTCTATCAATCTTAAAGAGGATTTCTGCAGATTTCCATTTGTCTTCTTGGATGGGTGGAGTATCCCGTGGCAGTTGGGGGACTCCCTCTGGTTCTTGTGTTGGGTCACATACAGCTCGTAGTCGAGCTAGTTCAGTATGAGTGGATGCTAGTGCCACCTCAAGATCTTGGGTACTTACTCCTGTGGGGGTGATGGTCGATGGGTCATACGGAGGAGGTGGGGTTGTGTTTGGTGTAACTGGAGACACATATGGAGGATTTGCATATCCTTCTTCTGGTTTTGTGAGTAATGGATACATTTGTTTGGACTCTGTCTCCCCCGTCTCCCTGTCCATTTTGTCCCCCCCCCCCTCCAGTTGGAGCCGCTGACCCTTTTCCTTTTTGGTTGTGACCGGAGTTTCTTTGAACATCTGCCACAAATCTAACAACTTCCCTTCTATTTTGCAACTGTTTCCCCTTGTACTTGGCTGCTAGGAATGTGGGCAGGTGCTCTAATGTTCCCTTACCGAAGAACCCATTTTCCGGCCAGGCATATGACAGTCCCTCCTCCTTTGTCTCTGTTACACATTGCCCATGGTATTTTGTGATGTGCTCACTGTACAGGGGACCTGTCTGCAGATGTGGGACAATGGTGTTTCTGCCTCCATGGCTATTTCCTCTATTCTCTCTTCCTGATATGTTTACTTCTCAGTACTCGAAAAGAGAGAGAGAGAGAGATACTCTTCTCTTCATCCCGCCCTCCGTGCTTTGTATTTCTTATCTTATCGTTAGGTATTCAATACTTCTCTACCAACCACATCCCCTATGTGTGGGTGTGTCATGCATTCACAATACTTATAACATATAACATAAAAAAGTTTTCAAACTTAACAGGACATAATACATAAACAGATTACATATAACAAATATTTCCCCCTCCCTCTTTTAAGAACCACCTTTTGTTCCCACTTGATTGCTCTTCATTCAAATCACAGTCGCCCCTCCAGGGCCTTCCTCCATACAAATATATAAAAACACTGAAAATAACAACCTAAAACAACAACTTCTACATTTTCCCAAGCCCTCTAATTATAAAGGACTCCTACTTTTTTCTCCTTAATCATTTCTGCACTGGTAAAAACAGTGCACTGTGGCACCACCCTCCAACCCCTCTCTGGGCTAGGATCCCATACTTCCTCTTTATCTTCCTTTCACATGTCTTCACTAGAAAATACTAAGCACTTTACTTCAGCTAATCATCCAATTCACCCATTCATTCATTCACTAGGTGTTCCATTCAATCACATGGTTCTATATTCCCCACAATATCCCGTACTTTGTTCCTCCTCGCAATTTATACTCATGTGCCCGTGTCCTTCCAAGAGCCTCAGTTTGCAGTCTATTCACAACGCCTGGGCCTATTCTTGGGACCGCACCCAGCTGCAACAAGCAGCGGGGTATTCACAAAGCCGGAACCCACAAGAACCTTTTTCTTCTGTGTATGGGTTCTTGGGGACTGGTCGGCCGTAGATGAGTGCAGCCTTTCGGGAGAAGCCCTGGATCTAGCCACAAGCATGGGGGAACTCGAGGAAATCACGTCTAAAGGGGTCACCAAATGAAAGCACCCATATACCATGTGTCTCAGTAATATGACTAGAGCAGAGGGCACTAGCTTCCGACATCTAGCCTCAAAACATTGGAACTCTCTTCTAGTCCATCATCAAAAATCAGGAAACCCTTACAGGTTTTAAAAAGTTGTTGAAAACGTGGTTATTTAACCAATACCTATAACAAAGCCAGCTCAACACCCTGTAAATATGTATTTTTGCCTTCTCCTCTGTATATACTTCTATGATGTTATCCACTATTGTGTGCCACTGTTTTCTATATCATCTACCATTAACAATGTAACTGTGCCACACCGGCCCACTAAATGTATGCATTTTTAAGCTGTCTGTAACCTTGCTGTGATACCTAAGGGTCTGGGTGAGTAACAAATGTAATAAATAAATGAAAAAATAAGATAATACACCCGTCAGGGAATGAGACCAGGAGATGAGTTGGGAGTATACCAAAGTTTACATAATAATAAAAATTGCCAGCAAAGAACTCTGCTGCCCGAGAGCGCTCTGCTGAAACATTACACGGTAGCACATTAAAAGGGCACACAGCATCACTGATGACAAAATACATACAGTACACATTGTTACAGCGGATTAGTGTGAGACCTATAGAGTAGTTGGTTCTATAAGGGATGCCAGGCGCTAATTGGCTGCCACCTCTCAGTCGTTCTTGGTACACGTGGGTCAGCCGGGCTCACCGCCACGGTGTGAAGGTCAGGCCAACAATGATACATAGCTGGTTAACTAAGCTAAACAACAGGAATTGATAATACACAAGTAATGGCACACATACAATCCTTGCATGAATAGCAGTAATTAGGTAAAATGAGATAATTTATTGGCATTCTAACCTCTACATTCAGGGTTCTCTTTGATACTGCAATCCCCGCACCCCGGTGCCCACCCCAGGGTTTTTATCTGCCAGCTGCCTTGCTTGGATCCTCATGATATAGATAGACATGTGTTGCTTTTGGGAGGACATACTGTTGTATGGGATTAGGCCTGTAGTGGGTGTTCTGGAATGATTAGTGTGAGGGGATCAGCATGAAATGAACTGGGGGGTCAGGGCTGATGGACCCTGGCCTGGCAAGGTGGGGGTTGAGAGTGCATAGGCAGTTTAGTGGAGATGAATGGGCACTTGGTTTTATGACTTGTCACGGTCTCACACTCTCCACAGAGCACATTCTTTCAGGGACGATAGTACAGAATAGGAACAGGTCATGGCTGGACTTACGTGAGAACAGGGCTCGCAAATTGCTGGCAGTGGTAGGCGATGGTGTGGGCTTGCTGTATTTGGCGCTGGGGATGAGAGAGCTGCATTTTCTACAGAGATGGATTTTCAGTCCTAGTAAAACGATGGTGTCAGGCCTAGTTAAAAATGGTGTCTTACTACATGGATAGGAGCTAAATTATATGTGCTATTTGCTATGAGGTTTTGTGCAAATAAATGCCATATGGGTGGCCCTGCCTCCCCCTTGGATAATACATCAATTATTCACCTGGAATGATGCCAGGGGGTATGGCAGGATCATTTCCTTCCCATCACTGTAAAGGGAAGAACTTTAGGATTAACACAGGTAACAAATGGTAAAAAGGGAACATTATTTTTGGGGGAATTGTTTTGATTTTGAGATTTTTTCAGGTTTTATTTGTTTACAGAAATGGGGAAACAATTGCCATTTACATAAATATAGTCCTTGTGGTAGTGGGCTGGGTGTTCTAAAATGGCCCATGCCCAGCCATCTAGGGCGGCATCGCTGACCGCTGACCGCTGACTGTGACCCAGTTGTGGCATTATGTACACAAAACATTGCAGTCATTCAGGTCAAGTGTGGGCAGCAGTGGGGAAGGGTGGGGTCCAGTGGAGGTTGTGATAGGTACAGTTGTGGAGGTAGATGGTTGCCATGGTAGTTGCTGTTGTAGAAGGTGATGGCCCAGCAGCTGTTCAACGATGCACAGAGTTTGGCCCATGTGCCTGTATTTTGTGTTTCTCATCGGCCAATTGGAAATCTTCATCAACATCGTCCTAGTGGACACAGATTAAGTGTTGAATGAGAACGGATGTCTCCAAGTTCTGTGACGGTACGTTAGACACTCCATGGCATAGCATTTTCTTGCAGATCCTGCACTGTACCTGTTCCGTCTCTTTTAGGGGGTGGTGCTGCTCAACCATAGTATCTTCAGCTGTCTGCAGTTTATTTCATCCCCCATAATTATATGCAGGCAGGGAATAGATTTGGCACCCAAATGACCTAATTTCTGCTTCTGCTATGGTCTGATAATGTCTGAACTGGTAAATGGATAAAGGAGGGCAAAGAAGGATGCACAGACACGCTGCTCAAACTCAGAAATCTTACGGTGTGGTGAATATTCATGGCTATGCACATCAACCAATAAGGCGGTGGGGTTTATATGTTCAATGGTTTAGACGCGACTGTGCCTAGCCGCGTTAAGGAACCACGCCACCTGATTGGGCTCTCATGTTGCAGTGGCTATATAGTGAACGCAATCCGATTGGCCGTTGCAGAAGCACAAATGCATGTAGCCACGTTAAGGAACTGCACTGCCTGAATGGGTTCTCTCGTTGAAGTGGCTAAAGAGTGTGCGAAATCCGATTGTTTGGCGCGGAAGACACAAATGCACGTAGCCGCATTACAAAACCATGCAGTCTGATTGGGCAGTGTTGTTGACGCAGCTATGAGTATTCATAGGCACGTAAGCATGCCACGGAAGCTGATTGGTCGATGGTTTAGGCCAGACTATGTTATCTGACTGGGCATAGCTGCGTTTACGAAAGTTGCACTCTGATTGGCTTGTTTGAGTTGCCGCAGCTATTCCTTGCACCAAAAGACACTTCTCTTTTTTTTCTCATTGGTTTTTGTCTTTGGTTGGTACATTTCCTTGTGAGCCTCCAGGAACTTTTAAAGAGCAGTATCCACTGTTTTCATTCCCATTTTACCACTGTTGTTCCCATACCTTTCTCCTTTGGCCAGTTATTTGTAGTTTGTGTTTTTTTTAAATTTTAGCTTTTTATATATTTCCATTTCAATGCCTTTCTATTTTTTGTTTTTTATGGTTTTCTTTTTTCTTCTCCAGTCCTATGTTTTAATATGACTGGGAACAGCACTGATGAAGAGGTTGCAAGGGTGTGTGCTGCCATACCTCCCCCGAAGAAGCAGTGTGCCCAGAAAGCTTTTGTTGATAGCTGGAGGTATTTTCATGTGAAGGAGCAACACATGTCAGTGTTTTTTTCTGTGGGAAGGTGTTAAGGAGAGTCCCTTCAAATAAACCATCACAGAGTTTGGGTACCCCTAATTCTATTCAGCACCTGGTATGTGTCCATTGGCATGATGTGGAATAACCCTATAGAAAAGCTAATTTCCTTCACGAGGTGAGATCCCATGGTCCACAATCTGCATGCCAATATCTGCCAACCAAAGGCCCCTCTGCACCTCTGTCTTCATATTCTGTTGATTCCAATGTTTCATCCACCACCACCCAACCTCATCCCATCCTGCCTGGACCTGATCTAGACAACTTCCAGGTAATGTGTTTGAGATGTCACAACTGAATCATGGTGGGAGATGCCACCCTAGATTGTAATTGTAATTGGTAATTAATAACACACTTAATACCCAGAAGATTCTAAGCGCGGACCCGGGGATCGAACCTGTGTTGCTCAGCGTCATCTTTCTTCCAAGATGAGCACGTTGCCCCTGACCTATCCTCCCGAGATGGTAGGAGAAGGGTAATTTTGGACAACCAGTGCCAAACCTGACCTACCCATCACAGACACCTATGTCAGCACCATTTCCAGACAGCTCTTCACCGATTTCTTCTTCTGCCCCTCACCAGATCTATGGACTCCTCATCTCATCTCTACTCTCTCCCCTTTCACATCTTCTCTCATTAATGGTGGCACCATGTGTGAAGTCCTCTTGGCGGGCTTCTCATCATCACACTGTATCATTAACTTTTACCACAATGGCACTATCTTAGTTCAGGGCCCACAACCCAACCGCCTTCTCTTTGACCGGCACCTGCCATCCCTCATTAACTTCCTATCCTCCAATGCCTCTCCCACTACTACTCTATCTTTCCCTCCCCCTCCAACTGGTGTACCATGCCCCTCTGAAAAAGTTCAAATGCGGAGATCTCCTTCACCTGGCCACACTCACTACCCATTCAGCCAGCAAACACTCTGCCAACATCTGCCTCCATCTTGAAAGCACAAACCTCTACATTCTCGCTTTTATCAAGACTTGGTTCAATGCCAGCTCAGTCACTGCTTTTGACTCCCTTCTCTCCAATGGTTCCAAGATCTTTTCCAAGCCACAACCTAACCGTGCTGGCGGTGGGGTTGCCTTAATCATCCCTGAGTGGGTTCCTGTCTGCCTCATACCCACTCAGCCTTACGCTTCCTTTGTGAGCCTGGTCTGCAAGTTGGTCATCTCTCCCTCCTCCTCTCTAACCATTGCGACTATCTATAGGCCCCCTGGCACTACCACCCTGTTGCTCTCCCAATGGGCTGACTTCTGCTCCTCTCTCCTCATGACCACCTCCAAACTCCCTTCCCTGGGGGACGTTAACATCCATTTTGACTCCTCTATTTTAGCATCCACCCTCTTCCTTGACCTTTGCACCTTGCTCTCCCTCTCCATTCTCCTGTGAGGTCCAACCCACTCGGGAGGACACACTCCTGGTGCCCTCATACACTCTGGTCTTCCACTTTCCCACCCTCTGATCACTCCTCTCTCCTATTCACACCACTCTCTCCTCTCTTCTCACCTCAGTCCCGTTGGCCATCTGACTGCGACTCCTCGAGCCCTGCCAGCCTCGTTCACAAACATCTGTCCGATGAAACGAGTGTCAGCTGCTGCCTTCTCATCCACCTTCACCCTTCCTCTCCTCCCACCCCTGACTCTACCTCTGACTCTGCTCTCAGAAACATCAATCTCGCCATTACTAAAACTTTGGACATTCTTGTCCCAGTCATGAGGATCCACCAGAAAACTGCCTCTATGCCTAATACCTGATACGACTCCAAATGTGCAGCCCTGAAACGCAAGTGCAGAAATGGGAATCAGCTTGACAAACTGGCCTGTCACCTGCTGCAAAGGCAATACAGAGCCTCCATCCATGCCAAGAAAATGACCTACATCCGGACGTGGGTATCTTGTGCATCCAACAACTTGGCTGAACTCTTTAATATCTGCAGGGATCTAGCCAACCCTTCCACCATCTCCTCCTCACATCTTCCTCCCCAAGCCCTCTGCAACACTCTGGTCACACACTTCACCAAAAAAATTCAGGACATCCTGAACACCCTTGCTACCCTCTCCCATAACCCTACTGCAACCCCCTTGCCTCCTATGGCCTCCCACCCTCCTTCCTCATCTCTCTCCTCCTTTTTCCCTGTCACATCTGATTAGGTCACCAGAGTTGTCTGCTCTATGAAGGTCACATCCAAACAGGTTTCCCCTTGCCCCTCTAGAACCATCAAGGACAACGTTGGCTCCCTTGCCCCTGCTCTTGCTGATTTCTGTAACCACTCTTTTGCTACTGGATCATTCCCACCTCCCTCAAACACTCCCTTGTGTGCCCCCTCATAAAAAAGCCTTCAGCAGACCATACTTGTCCAGCTAACCACTGCCCTATTTCTATCACCCTCTTCCTTGGGAAACTCCTGGAAAAGGTGTCCTTCCCCCAACTTTCCTCACACACTGAACTTGTTGGCAGTCTCCATGACCATCAATCTGGATTCCTAGAATCCAGAGGCACAGAAACTGCTCTTCTGAATACCTTTGAAGAACTTCTTGCATTTCTAGGTTCTAACTTTCCAGCTGTGCTCATTCTACTTGATCTCTTCTCTGCCTTTGACACAGTCAACCACTCCATCCTCATAACAGGGCTCCATGATAACCTGGGTATCTTGAAAGAGGCACTGGACTGGCTGACCTCCTTCCTGACAGTACATCCCAGGTTACTCTGGGCACCTTCCCTCTCCTACTTCCTTCTCCTCCTGTGGTGACCCCCAGATCTCCAAACTCTCCCTCTAGCTCTTTAACACTTACCTTGCAATGCTGGTACGCATCATTGCTTCCTTCTTTCCCAACTTCCAATGATATGATATGATATTATATGATATGATATGATATGGCATGTATAACACGCCTATACACACATGTTTCAAGGTGCGATGAGGCAAGGGAGTGGAAACAGAGAAAGGACAAAGACAAAGATCTTCCTAGGCCTAGTAACATTGAGATTGTGCAAGTGCAGAGAAAAAAGGAGGGGAAAGGTACCAGGTGAATGGGAGGTTGGAGAGTGCCATACAAGTGATCAAAAACACAAGTAGTGAGGCCTGCAGGTGGCAAGTGCAAGGGTTAAAGTGTAGACAGCTGGTGTCCAAAAGTGCAGGTAAGGGGACTGTAGGGTGTTAGGGAGAATTCTCTGTTTAGGCTGAATTTCCTAACCTAGTGAGTCCCCCAGCAGCTTTGCTGGATTTTTGGGGTTTATTTTTTTTTTCTCCTGCCAAGAGTGAGACTCTTTTACTCTCACTCTTGGACATGATTTGAGTGTGTTCCTTTGACTCTAGATGTGTTTAATGGGCTATGGGGTCTTTTACTCCATAGGGCTTCATGTGTTTTTGTGATGTGTGTTACACAGCACCCTCAGTGCAGTAACACAAGGGTGTCATAGTGACCCCCCCAGTATAGACTCCATACCCTGGGACTGACTACTGTCTCCCAGGGCATGTAAAGTCACCATTGACTTTACTAGTCTTGAATTCTGAACAGAACCAGTACAAACCATCATATTGTGGACGTACTGGCTGGGGCAATTTGATTGCCCCGGGGTCTGTTAGTCGAGGGGGCACATCTCCGTCCCCCTTGATCGAGTTTTGGCTGGTGGCAGTGGATACTAATTTTTATATTCAACCGCAAATATTTCTCTATGGGATTTTCCCATTGTTCGAGGCTACTATCTTTATTTATTTAATTACGATAGCCTCGAACATACCGCCAGTTTATTTAATTATTATTCATTCTCCGGTTGGTATTTTTTGCCAAAACTCGGTTCTAAAATGGCGTTTGTGTTCTCTTCTGTGACTCCAACCCAAGTCGAGCCCTTTGTTCCACTTTTTGGCGGGCTTCTCCACAGAAGCCCTCCAAAGTGGTGCCAATCTGTCTGGGGTACTTAGGAGGGGTGGAGGGGGATTTAGGCACCCTGGACTGAGTTGCCTAGGCAACTCAAGTCACACTCCGTCCTGATTGGCCCAAGTGGTGAGCCGGCCGGCTCACCACTTAGCATGTTTGAGTGACAGCTAGGCTGAGTGAATGGGGGTTTTCTGCATAAAAGCAGGGCTTTGGGGACTGGAACTTCAGAAGTCGCCACAGGACCTAAGAATCCGACGAGGGAGAAGCTGAGCCGACCTGCCACGACGACACCACCGGTGGAGCCCTGCTGGACCGTCTCACCACTTTTCCCAACGACAGAGGAGATCTCCCGCCGGAGAGTCTTCTTCCTTTGACTGGTGGGGATAACCAGTTTCACCGTCTTTTTGCCTTCCCAACGTATCTCATGGCCGCCTTGCCCGTGCCAAGCACCCCGGCAACCGGAATACCACGTTTTACCACGACCGGAAAATAAAGGGTAATACCTTTAACCGGAAAACTCTGTGGCTGGTTTCTTCGCTGGCAGTGCAACGACCTTCAGCTTTCCTCCAAGTCGAGATCATCTCTTCCCCTGGACGACGCCAAGACTTCCACCCGCTGCCAGGAACAACTGCCACCGCTGGAGGATCCTTCCCACTTAAGGTACCGTGTTCCGCCTGGCTACCCTCCCTTCTTCATGAACTTATTGGAGTGCCATCTATAGTTAAGTGCTCACCTCTGTCTGGAAATAAGTGGTGTTAACTAAGACTTATCTGATAAGGAATAAGGGTTGTATATATTATAGTAGTAACTGTGTTTAGAATGGTTTACAATAAGAGTGCGGGAGTGTTTCAAACAGTGTGTTTTTAAATAAATAGTTATATACTTTGATACCAAAGCTCTGGTCAGTGTTTGCTTGTATTATTGTATCTGAGTGCCTATTGTGTATACTTTGCATACTGCCTAACTCTTCTTGAGGGGAGTCTGACTGCTCAGCCACAGCTACCAGGTAAATCTGGGTGGTACAGACTGCTACCAAGTGGGTTTACTGCTAACACCTGTAGTCCTAAATCTTTTGCAGTGTTCCCTAAGGGAACTGCACAGGTTTCTGCCTAACACTGGTGTACAGCGGTGGGATTTGTATTGAGTATACATTTTAGAGTGCTTGAGGATACCTTAGTGCAACTAATCACAAAGCTTAGCACTGAAAAAGTAATCTTTCTAACATGTTAACTATGGAAAGTTATAGTCAAGAGTCCCTTGCTACAAAAACTGCTGACTGCTGAGTTCTCTGTAAGCATAAGAATCTCCTGACTAAAGGCAAGAAAATGGAGCTAATAGAAAGGTTGTTAGCTAACCAAAGCCTGGATGATGGTTCAGAGGAACCTACCACTCCAGCAACTGTAGATAACAGTATTGAGATTGAAACTGAACCAAATGTTGATGATCTTGAGGAAGAGTCAGAAGAGGAGGGTGAAGCTGCTGTGACTGTCCCCCCCAGGCCTCTGTCTGCTCTACCTGCTGTACCTACTGGACCTTTACCAAGTCCCACACTTAGTCCTCAATATCTTGAACTAGAGAAGATGAAACTTGAATTAGAGTTTAAAAAACTTAATACTCAGGCTGAACAAAGACACCAGGAACTGAACCAAGAACTAAGGCTAAGGGAAATGGAGCTCAAGCATGAGCTAGAAATGAAGAAAGTGTCTGTTGAAAATGCTTCTCTCTCTGGCTCCTCTAGAAGTTCCAGTCTTAAAAGACCCCGGACGCCTAAAGAATTGTTTGGTATGTATGAGCCTAAATTGGATGTGTTGGATTGGTTGTCTCTGTTTGAATATAATCTTGGGCTCCAGAACATCACAGGAAATGACTTACTCACCTGGTTGTTCTCTAGGCTTCCCCCTGTTGCAACTGATGTTGTAATGGAGTTGGGGGAGGAGGATAGGAAAGAGTATGAATGTGTGAAACTAGCTCTGATAGCTAGATTTGGGAAGACCCCTTTCCAGTATTTTAAGAGGTTTAGAACCCCCAAGAAGCATGATGGTACCCCTTGGGCTACCTGGGTGAGTGAAGGGTTGAACAACGTAGAGGGATGGATTAAGGGTTACAGGGTGAACACTTATGAAGGTATGAAGAATCTTTTTATGTTGGAGTCAATTTATGATGCCTGCTCTCCTGAGCTCAGACAGCACTTGGCTGATTCAAAGGAATTAGATTCCAGAAAGCTAGCTAAGGCTGCTGACTTGTGGGTTGCCAACAGGGTCACTCACAAGGATTCTGGGGTAACTCAGAAGAAGGATGAGGGGAAACAGCCTAAAAAGGACTCCAAAGAGAATTCTAATACTGCAAATTCCAAAGAAGGCCCCAAACAAAACCATATGGGTAAGCCACAAGGAAAACCACCGCAGAATAGTGTACCCTCTGGTGCCAAACCAGAGGGAGGCCAGAACAAGCAACCATTCCAGAAGGCATTCAGTAAATGCTTTGTTTGTGGCTCTACTGACCATGTGAAGGGAGATCCCAGATGCAAGGGTAAACCTTCAGGGATCCAGCTTGCCTCCTTAGCCTTCGCTCCAGAAGAGGAAGTCCCAATGGCAAGTGGAAACTTTCTACTGCTGGCTGATGAACCCATTGGCGTCTCAGCCAGTGTTTCTTTAGTCTCTCTGGGGTTGTGGGAACAACAGAATTTAGATGTGTATAATTCTATCCCAGATAATACTAAAGAGTATTATAAAGACAGTGTCCAGGTGAATGGTCAGGAGACTCCTGCCATTAGGGACACTGGGGCCAGCATAACTGTGGTGGATGAATCATTTTTCAAGGCAGAGGATGTTACTAAGGCACCCAAATGCCTCACCAAGTTAGCTGGAGGGCCTGTGCAGATGTGTCCCCAATTACCAGTTCTCATCCAGTGTAATGATATGGCTGTAAAGATACCTGTCAGTATACCATATGAAGTACCAGGTAGAGTTCTGTTGGGTAATGACCTGAAAGCTCTTGGAGTTGTGTCACATACCCCCAGACCTCCTAGTAAAAGGTTACAGGAGCTCACAAAACCTGCAAGAGAGAAAACCCTGCAAAGGTTATCTCAGGAGATGATGACAGAGATCACTCCTCTTCCACTGGAGCAACTCACTGCAGTAACTACCAGATCAGGAGCAAAGGGGCAACCGAACACTCCTAGGAAAAAGCCAGCAGCAAGCACTCCAGTGCTTCCAACAAGGACTTCCCCTCGGTTGTCCACAGTTACACCTGTAACTCCACCTCCAGCTGAGGCTGAGAGGGAGGTACAACCCTGTGTGGTTGAACTAGACTCTGAAGAAGAGCTAGTGGGAAGCCAAGAACTTATTGGAGATCTGGACCCTGAGGACCATCCTGAGCTGCAGTCTTTACTGGCAGAAGGTGGGCCCCGCAGGGCAGCTTTTCGTAAGGGACAAAGAGAATGTCCAACTCTAGAGGGTCTCCGCCACCAGGTAGCTGCTCAGGCTGACGGGCAAGGAAAACCACCGCAGAATAGTGTACCCTCTGGTGCCAAACCAGAGGGAGGCCAGAACAAGCAACCATTCCAGAAGGCATTCAGTAAATGCTTTGTTTGTGGCTCTACTGACCATGTGAAGGGAGATCCCAGATGCAAGGGTAAACCTTCAGGGATCCAGCTTGCCTCCTTAGCCTTCGCTCCAGAAGAGGAAGTCCCAATGGCAAGTGGAAACTTTCTACTGCTGGCTGATGAACCCATTGGCTTCTCAGCCAGTGTTTCTTTAGTCTCTCTGGGGTTGTGGGAACAACAGAATTTAGATGTGTATAATTCTATCCCAGATAATACTAAAGAGTATTATAAAGACAGTGTCCAGGTGAATGGTCAGGAGACTCCTGCCATTAGGGACACTGGGGCCAGCATAACTGTGGTGGATGAATCATTTTTCAAGGCAGAGGATGTTGCTAAGGCACCCAAATGCCTCACCAAGTTAGCTGGAGGGCCTGTGCAGATGTGTCCCCAATTACCAGTTCTCATCCAGTGTAATGATATGGCTGTAAAGATACCTGTCAGTATACCATATGAAGTACCAGGTAGAGTTCTGTTGGGTAATGACCTGAAAGCTCTTGGAGTTGTGTCACATACCCCCAGACCTCCTAGTAAAAGGTTACAGGAGCTCACAAAACCTGCAAGAGAGAAAACCCTGCAAGGGTTATCTCAGGAGATGATGACAGAGATCACTCCTCTTCCACTGGAGCAACTCACTGCAGTAACTACCAGATCAGGAGCAAAGGGGCAACCGAACACTCCTAGGAAAAAGCCAGCAGCAAGCACTCCAGTGCTTCCAACAAGGACTTCCCCTCGGTTGTCCACAGTTACACCTGTAACTCCACCTCCAGCTGAGGCTGAGAGGGAGGTACAACCCTGTGTGGTTGAACTAGACTCTGAAGAAGAGCTAGTAGGAAGCCAAGAACTTATTGGAGATCTGGACCCTGAGGACCATCCTGAGCTGCAGTCTTTACTGACAGAAGGTGGGCCCAGCAGGGCAGCTTTTCGTAAGGGACAAAGAGAATGTCCAACTCTAGAGGGTCTCCGCCACCAGGTAGCTGCTCAGGCTGACGGGCAAGAGCCTGGGAAGTATAGGTTGCACTGGGAAGATGGCCTCTTCTACAGTGAACCAACTGAGTCTGAACCTGGAGACTACAAGCACCTTGTAGTACCTCAAGAAACGAGACAACAGTTCTTGCACTTAGCCCACGAGATTCCTTTGGCTGGTCACTTGAGTTTCAAGAAGACCAAGGAAAGGCTCTCCCTCTACTTCTATTGGCCAAAAATGGGGGCTGAAGTAGATAAGTTTTGCAAGAGCTGCCATACCTGCCAAACTTCTGGTAAGGTTGGCTCCAAGAATGTGGCACCTTTAGTGCCTCTCCCTGTTGTGGGAGTCCTATTTGAGAGGGTAGGGATTGACATCGCTGGTCCCCTTGATCCCCCAACTTCTTCAGGCAACAGGTTTATCCTTGTTGTAGTAGACCATGCTACTAGGTACCCTGAGGCAATTCCTATGAGGACTGTTACAGCTCCGGCTGTGGCTAAGGCCCTCCTTGGTATTTTTACCAGGGTTGGGTTTCCTAAGGAAGTAATATCCGACAGGGGGTCAAACTTTATGTCCCACTACATGAAAGCCATGTGGAAAACCTGTGGAGTTACTTACAAGTTCTCAACCGCATACCACCCCCAGACAAATGGATTAGTAGAAAGATTTAACAGAACCATGAAGAGCATGATAGGTGCTTTAGAGGAACCTCTGAAAAGAAAATGGGACCTTCTACTGCCATGCCTTCTCTTTGCTTATAGAGAAGTCCCTCAGGAGGGAGTAGGTTATTCTCCCTTTGAACTTCTCTATGGCCATCCAGTCAGAGGTCTGTTGGCCCTGATTAAGGAGGGATTGGAAGGTGCTCCTCCCCTCAAGCCAGTCAGAGTGACTGACTATGTGATAGGTCTCCGGAGGAGAATGTCACACATGATGGCAGAAGCTAATGATAACCTGAAAGCTGGACAAGCTTTGGTCAAGCATTGGCATGATCAAAAGGCTAACATGGTTGAGTTCACTCAAGACCAGCTAGTTCTCGTTATGCTCCCAACAGGCAGATGGCCTTGCAAGACAAATGGATGGGACCCTTCAAAGTTGTGGGAAAACTTGGGCAGGTCAACTATCTGGTGGATCTGGGCAGACCCAGGGAAGCTCCTAGAGTCATCCACACCAGCCGGCTGAAAGCGTACATCTCCAGACCTGAAGTAGGAGCCTTGCTTCTAGCTTTAGCAGCAGAGGAAGAAGAGAGTGAATCTCTCCCTGATCTCCTCAGAGGTGTACCTTTAGATGAGAAAATTCAAGGAGTCAATCTCTCTTCAGATCTGACACCTGAGCAACAAGATGAGTGCAAATCTATGTTAAATCAGTTTGCCTCCCTGTTCTCACTCTCCCCAGGCTTGACCCCTTGGGGACAGCATGAGATACTCACTGGTGACTGTCTGTCAGTCAAAAGCAGAGGATACAGAATGTCAGAAAATGTGAGAACCCATATCAAAGGGGAGGTCAAGAAGATGCTTGATCTCGGGGTAATAGAGCCCTCTACTAGTCCATGGTCTAGCCCAGTTGTGTTAGTACCAAAGGCAGGATCCAAAGACTTGAGATTCTGTGTGGACTTTAGAGCTCTTAATGCAGTCACTAAGACTGATGCCCACCCTTTGCCAAGGACAGATGAGTTGGTGGACAAACTTAGTGCAGCCAAGTACCTTAGCACATTTGACCTTACGTCAGGCTATTGGCAAATAGCCTTGACAGACCATGCCAAGGAGAAAACTGCATTTTCAACCCCAGTTGGCTTGTACCAGTTTAAGGTCATGCCTTTTGGATTAAAAATTGCACCTGCTACATTCCAAAGGATGGTGAAACAAGTTAAAGCTGGGATGGAGGACTTCTGCATGGCATACTTTGATGACATTGCAGTCTTCAGCCACTCCTGGGAGGAACATGTGAACCACCTAGGACATGTTTTGCAGGCTCTTGAGCAGGCCAATTTGACTATCAAGGCAAGTAAATGCCAGATTGGTCAAAGTAAAGTGGTCTACCTTGGGCATGAGATAGGAGGTGGAGAAATAAGGCCTTTGCTCAGCAAAATTCAAGCTGTGCAAAACTGGACAACACCTACTACTCAAACCCAGGTGAGAGCCTTCCTAGGCCTCACTGGGTATTACAGGAATTCCATTGAGAACTATGGGACCATAGCTTCTCCACTGAATGTAATATCCTCTCCAAAATTCCCCAAAAAGGTCAAATGGAATGAGGAGTGCAATCAGGCCTTTGAAAAACTGAAGAAAGCTCTTTGCCAAGCTCCAGTATTGAGAGCTACTGACTACCACCAAACTTTCATTGTACAAACTGATGCTTCCAATGTAGGTATAGGTGCAGTTCTAAGCCAACTGGATGAGAAGGGTAGGGAGCACCCCATTTGCTTCATCAGCCGTAAGCTGAAGGATCCTGAGACAAGGTGGGCAACAATCGAAAGAGAATGCTTTGCTATTGTGTGGGCACTGAAGAAGTTTAGGCCATACTTGTATGGTTCTACTTTTGTCATTCAGACTGACCACCAACCCTTGAGATGGTTAATGCAAATGAAGGGAGAAAATCCAAAACTATTGAGATGGTCAATCTGCCTGCAAGGGTTTGATTTCACCATTGAGCACAGGTCAGGGTGTCACCATCAAAATGCTGATGGACCCTCTAGGATGTATGTCATCGACTAGAGGTATGAGGTTCATCCAGGAGTGGATTAAATCCTCCTGTCCCTTAGTCTGGCGGGGGCAAGTGTTAGGGAGAATTCTCTGTTTAGGCTGAATTTTCTAACCTAGTGAGTCCCCCAGCAGCTTTGCTCGATTTTTGGGGTTTATTTTTTTTTTCTCCTGCCAAGAATGAGACTCTTTTACCCTCACTCTTGGACATGATTTGAGTGTGTTCCTTTGACTCTAGATGTGTTTAATGGGCTATGGGGTCTTTTACTCCATAGGGCTTCATGTGTTTTTGTGATGTGTGTTACACAGCACCCTCAGTGCAGTAACACAAGGGTGTCATAGTGACCCCCCCAGTATAGACTCCATACCCTGGGAGTGACTACTGTCTCCCAGGGCATGTAAAGTCACCATTGACTTTACTAGTCTTGAATTCTGAACAGAACCAGTACAAACCATCATATTGTGGACGTACTGGCTGGGGCAATTTGATTTCCCCGGGGTCTGTTAGTCGAGGGGGCACGTCTCCATCCCCCCTGATCGAGTTTTGGCTGGTGATATGATATGATATGATAGGTTATTTATAACGCGCTTAATACCCAGAGGTTTCTAAGCGCGGACCCGTGGATCGAACCTGTGGTGGTACGTGTCGTCTTGCTCTCAAGGCAAGCACGTTGCCCCTGGGCTATCCTCCCGAGACTGTGGCAGTGGATACTACTTTTTATATTCAACCGCGAATATTTCTCTATGGGATTTTCCCATTGTTCGAGGCTACTATCTTTATTTATTTAATTACGATAGCCTCGAACATACCGCCGGTTTATTTAATTATTATTAATTCTCCGGTTGGTATTTTTTGCCAAAACTCGGTTCTAAAATGGCATTTGTGTTCTCTTCTGTGACTCCAACCCAAGTCGAGCCCTTTGTTCCACTTTTTGGCGGGCTTCTCCACAGAAGCCCTCCAAAGTGGTGCCACTCTGTCTGGGTACTAAGGAGGGGTGGAGGGGGATTTAGGCACCCTGGACTGAGTTTCCTAGGCAACTCAAGTCGCACTCTGTCCTGATTGACCCAAGTGGTGAGCCGGCCGGCTCACCACTTAGCATGTTTGAGTGACAGCTAGGCTGAGTGAATGGGGGTTTTCTGCATAAAAGCAGGGCTTTGGGGACTGGAACTTCAGAAGTCGCCACAGGACCTAAGAATCCGACGAGGGAGAAGCTGAGCCGACCTGCCACAATGACACCACCGGTGGAGCCCTGCTGGACCGTCTCACCACTTTTCCCAACGACAGAGGAGATCTCCCGCCGGAGAGTCTTCTTCCTTTGACTGGTGGGGATAACCAGTTTCACCGTCTTTTTGCCTTCCCGACGTATCTCATGGCCGCCTTGCCCGTGCCAAGCACCCCGGCAACCGGAATACCACGTTTTACCACGACCGCAAAATAAAGGGTAATACCTTTAACCGGAAAACTCTGTGGCTGGTTTCTTCGCTGGCAGTGCAACGACCTTCAGCTTTCCTCCAAGTCGAGATCTGCTCTTCCCCTGGACGACGCCGAGACTTCCACCCGCTGCCAGGAACAACTGCCACTGCTGGAGGATCCTTCCCACTTAAGGTACCGTGTTCCGCCTGGCTTCCCTTGCCACCGACTGTACGGGGTAGATTTAGCCCCCGGCTTTCAAACCTGGGTTAGCCTGGGACACCCTGGCTAAACTTTTCTGAGCCTCTCTAAACTCTTTTCGAACTCTTTGCAAGATTTTCTAAGCCTAGTGTAACTGTGTGATCTTGGGCGCATTTGTGCTCTGCTCTCTCTAAGAGTGGGCCCAGAATATGGACTTTGGCTCACAAGTGACTTTTGCTCTTCTGCTTTGCTAATAGTGTTTCTAAATCTTAGAGTGGTATATCTGTCCATATTCTGTCATTTTCCCTCCCTTCTTCATGAACTTATTGGAGTGCCATCTATAGTTGAGCGCTCACCTCTGTCTGGAAATAAGTGGTGTTAACTAAGACTTATCTGATAAGGAAAAAGGGTTGTATATATTATAGTAGTAACTGTGTTTCGAGTGGTTTACAATAAGAGTGCTGGAGTGTTTCAAACAGTGTGTTTTTAAATAAATAATTATATACTTTGATACCAAAGCTCTGGTCAGTGTTTGCTTGTATTATCTTATCTGAGTGCCTATTGTGTATACTTTGCATACTGCCTAACTCTTCTTGAGGGAAGTCTGACTGCTCAGCCACAGCTACCAGGTAAATCTGGGTGGTACAGACTGCTACCAAGTGGGTTTACTGCTAACACCTGTAGTCCTAAATCTTTTGCAGTGTTCCCTAAGGGAACTGCACAGGTTTCTGCCTAACATAGGGTTGCAGATACAGACCCAAGTGCATGGCTGCCAGGAGGCAGTGCAGGTGTGCAATGTGGTGGGTGGGAATTTGGCCCTGAATTTAGAGGGTAGCCAGGTGACCGGTGCAATGTAAGACAGGAGATCAGCAGGGGAGAGGAAGAGAGAAGGCAGAAGCAAAGTGGAAGGTTTTGAGGTGCTTCCAGAACCAGAGATGGTTCTGCTCAAGTTTCAGAGAGGCAGGGAGGCTGTTTCAGAGGGAAGTGCCAGCAGAAGAAAGAGATCTACCCACAACTTGTTGCTGGGAAAAGCGCCTACTGACCCTGTGGGAGTTGAAGGTGGAATCCGTTGCAAGACAAGACAAACTGGCATGCCACCTGCTCCATGCAATACCGGCTCTCTGTCCTCACTTTGAAGAGAGCTCACTTCCAAGCCTGGATCTCTGCGGCATCTAACAACTCGGCCAAACTCTTTAAAATCTGCAAGGAGTTGGCTAATCCTGCTGCAGTCTCTACCTCTCCTGTCCCCTCTTAGGCCCACTCTAAGGCCCTAGCTTCTCATTTCATCTCTAAAACCCAGGAAATCATATCCACCCTCTTGTCCTCTCTTCTTTCTCCCTCTACTCTTTCCTCTACCTCCGGCCTCTCTGCAGCCACCTCTCCTGCTCCCTTCTCTGCATTTTCTCTGTTCACCCCTGACAAAGTTTTTAGACAAGTCCGATCTATGACAGTTTCTTCAAAACAGGTTCTTGCCTGTTCTTCAAAACCATCAAGGACCACATAGACACCCTCGTTCCAGCCTTGGCTGACTTCAGCAATCACTCTTTCACCATTGGAACCTTGCCTTCTCCCTGAAGCACTCTCTTGTGCACCCTCTTTTTAAGACACCCTCAGCCGACCCTTCCTGCACGGCTAACTATCGCCTGATCTCCCTCACTCCTTTCCTGGGAAAACTCTTGGAAAATCTGGCCATCTCTTAGCTTCATCTTCACACTGAATCTGTTGGTTGTCTCCATGACCATCAGTCTGGCTTCAGAGCAGCCTGAAGCACAGAAACTGCTCTCCTGAACATCCGTGAAGACCTGCTCTCTAACCTTGATGCTAATCACCCATCTGTCCTCATCCTACTTTGGATATGATGCACAAGTTGCCAGCCATTTCCTCTCAGCCACCCTACACTTGCATTTAAGGGTGACGAGTTCTGAGTCTTAACCGGAGTTGGCCTTGGCTTTGGGATTCAAGCGGATCCTCATGACAGGAGCAAGTAAATCTAGAGTATCCAAGATAGAAGAGTGGAGCATGGAAATGGCTGTATCAGGATTTCAGTCAGCCAGAGGTGGAGGAGCATGAGAGAAAGTGGCAGTGAAAGCCTCAACTGACACACGCGTCATGGGTCGGATGACCGGGAAGGTGGGTGGCAGTGTGTGGGTTGGCTCGGCCTGAGGGGTAGAGAGAGAGAGATGAGAGGAGAGGAGAAAGTGATTACTACAGGAGATATGAGTGGTGATAGGCTTAGAGGAAGGTCTGAGGAGATCAGAGCACCCAGAGTGTGCTCTGCAGAGTGAGGCAGGCCAGAGGAAAGAATAGAAAGAGAGAGAGACAGTTGCAGAGGTCACGAAAGAGTCCAGAGGAGGGACAAGAAGCATTCAGGTGGATGTTGAAGTCTCCAAGGAGGAAGAGTTGAGTGGTCAAGGCCAGGTGGGGAGAGGACAGGCCTGCCCACGTGGAGTGGAAGGAGGTGGTCTAACCAGGAGAGGGAACGCCTGCAAACAAGGCATTCAAATGATTATTAGTCCTGCATAGGAATGATAGAGGCAGCAATCCACTCTGTCAAGATCAAGGCAACACCCCACCAGAACGATTGGATCTGGGCACAGGGAGGATCTTGTAGCCATCAGGGAGGAGAGTGTCAAAGCTTGTGACAGAGCAGGCCGTGCACCATGTCTCAGTGAGACCAAGAACATCTATGTCAAGTTCTTCCAGGAGACAGCAGATGTTGGAGGGGTGTTTGACAGCGAGCGAGAGTTGAGAGTGGCAATATGGAGAAGGTTGACACCCTTGAAAAACTTCCAGGGAAGGGTAAAAATCTGAGGTACTCCCTGCAGAGGTGTAGAAGGAGCCAGAGGCAGGGCAGAAGAGGAAGGAGCAGAGGGAAATGTAGCCAAGGATCAGGAGGAGGGCACTAGAGAGGTGACAAAGGGGGGAGCCAAGAAAGCCAAAGAAGGGAGAGAGGGGGCAACAGGAGGAGAAAGAAAATTAAATTGATAAAGCGCAGGAAGCATCTATCAGAGAGGAGGAGGTTGGCCTGAGGGCCTTGGACCAAGACAGTGCCATTTGGGTAACTATTAATGTAGGCCTAAGAGGAGTGGAAGGGGGCCAGGAGGGCCTCCAACCAGATGCCAACATTAATGGGAGAGTAAGAAAAAGGAGTTAGAACAGAGACAGTATGAGGAGTCTATAGGTCTGGCGAAGGAAAGACAAATAGGATGTCGGTCAGGGTCTGTGGAGGAAGCACTGTTATAGTTATCAGCAATAGGGCGACCTGGGTTCGAGACCTAGATATCCTTTTTGAACTTTGAGACATGCTAGTCAATAGAGAAGTAGATAGAGAAGAGAGGAGACACAGAGAGCACCATGGAGGAGGTGGAAGAAAGAGGAGAGAGGAAGAAGGGTGGAGGTAAGGAGTGGGGAAAGAAAGGTAAGGGGGCACAGGGGGCAGACACAAAGCGTGTGGTGCAAGAAGACAAGACAGAACGAGACAAGAACAAATAGAACATGTTTAAACTGAATTAGATGAAGAGCTTGCAAAGAATAGCACAACAGAACACAAGTCAGTAAGGGGAACAACATCAGGTTACTAGGGCAACAAGAAACAGAACAGTTGATGAAAAAAAACCTAGAAGAGTGAAGAGCACAGCAGAACACAGAGCAGTACACAGCAAAAACAGAGCAGTCAATGAAAGAAAACCTTGAAGAAGGAATACCACAGCACAACACAGAGCAAATCACCAATGGGCCGTTAACGACCTTCAAGGGAGCAAGGACGCTAATGGGACGTGTGGGTGCTGGTGAGCTGGAGAAGGGAGGGCACGAGGCACATGCGATCCAGATTTGCGAGACAACGAAGGAAGGACGGCAGGCAGGTGCAAATTTAGCCAAGAATGGAACCCACTTGAGCAGGCTAAGGAAGTGCAGGCGTGTGCGTGGCAAGAATGGAAGGGGGGTGGAGGGACACGCGATTGAGGAATGCAAGGGATCACGTGGGCAGAGGACACGCAGGTGCAAGCGTAGCCAAGGATGGAATGGGTGCCGAGGCACATTCAAACAGGCGAATGCGAGGTACCCCACAGGCCGAGGACACGCAGTGCGAACAGGCAAGGATGGAAGGGGCATGGAGGCACATGCGCACATGATATTGCAAGGGACCAAGCAGCCGAGGACACGCAGTGCGTGCTGGCAAGGATTGATGGGGCATGGAGGCACATGCAATCAAAGGTTGTGAGGGACCATGCAAGTCAGGGATGCGCAGCGCAAGCAAAGTCAAGGAAGGAAGTGGCACAGAGGCACACGCGATTGAAAATTGTGAGGGACCACGATGTCGGGGGCACGCAGCACGAGTGAAGTCAAGGATGGAAGTGGCACAGATGCACACGTGATCAAGAATGCAAGGGATCACACAGGGAGAGGATGCAAGGGGGGACTAGGATGGAAGGGGTGATGGGAACTCAAGGAGGGGAGGGAGGGGACATCACAGGAAGGAATCACAAGGGAAGGGGTTGCACCCATCCTGAGGCAGAGGCACAGGTCACAAGGGGAAGGGGGGACACAGTCAGAGGAGAAGCACAGACAGACAAGCTAAGAGACACAGAGCAAGCAAACACAGACAGGAGGATGAATCGTCCGCACTCACTGCCTGTGCCGCAGGCCCCTTCATCACTAAACACCTGCATCATTCAACATTGTGGCCTTCTCCTGCGAGGGCTTTGCCACAGAGTGTTCAAACCTCAGATGTTAAAGGCTCGGTAGTGTGGATGTAACAAACGTGTTACGTGTCGTCGTGTAGGGTCTCCTGCGAACCTGTGACGTTCAACTGTGAGGGCCGTGGTGCCTACACAGATCACACTCAACTCTTCTTCAAACTTCCTGCTTACACTCTTACTTCTTCCATCATCCTGTTTTGCCTATCTGCTATCCAGTCCTGGTGCACTGCCAATGATCTCTGCCTCAATGCTAGCAATAATGACAACCTTCCTATTACGACTCTTGCGCCCTCTTTCTTTCCCTCCCTCTGGCCAACCTCTACGAACTCCCATCCTTCCCCTTCATCTAAAACCTTGGAGTCATCTTTGACTCCCCTCTCTCCTTCCTCTCCCATAGTCAGGACATTGCCAAGAAGTCCAACTTTCAACTTTTCCTTCTCAAAGGAATTCTCCCTTTTCTCTCACTTTCCGCAGAAGCTCAATGTTACCAGAGCTCTGGTGCTCTCTAGGCCTGACTACTGCAACACCCTACTCTTAAATCTGCCCGCTTCCTCTCCGTAACCCTTCCAGCTAATCCAGAATAGGGCAGCATGACTTATCCTTGGCCTCAAGGCCAGGGACCTCTCCTGCCCTAAAAACTCTTCAATGGCTCCCGGTTGCTGCACGGATTAAATTAAAATCCCTCTGCATCATCTGCAAGGCTTTCTGGGGCGAAGGACCACACTATCTGCAACTTGCTATCACTAAATATTCTCCTTCTATTCTGCTATGTTCCTGTGGTACCTGATCCTTGCGTGTGAAGCACTTTGCTAAACAGAGGGGCCCCCCTTCCTTTTCCTCTTGAACCGGTCTTCCTCAAATTCTGGAAGCTCCTCAAGACTTTCCTTTTCACTCCTGCTTTCCCTTCTTCCCTCTTCTGCTACCCTCACAGTCACTACGATTGGTAACCAGGGCTCTTATGTGTCCTCAGGACCCAGGCCTCCCACACCAAATCGCCTCACCTTCTGCCTACACACAGCACTTGCCACTGGCCTCCCCCACTGTAGGCCTGCACTTACCCCCTTTTTGCAGCTCAACATTCTCTAGCAATTACTATACTTGGCACTTACATGTGCTGCTCACCCACCAGCACAGACATTACAGCACTTACCCCCACTCCTTCCTCCCCTCTTATCTCTCTGCACTTGCACACTCTGAATACTCACAAGGCAAAGTAGGTGTGTCTTTATCTTCCATTGTATATATTGTTTCAATCCCATGTTCATTCCATGTTGCCATGTGGGTGCTTTGATAGGCAATTTACTTGTTGTGTAAACACCTAACAAATGCACAATAAAATAAAATTAAAATAAAAATAAAGTGCAGCTGCTGGGAACATATATTTTCTTTTAAGTGGCAATTTTTGTAACCCCTTTTTTCATAAAAGAAAAACTCACAGAACACAAAATGCATAGAAAAATACATGTTCCTTTTTTAACCTATGTTACATGGGTGATTCCTTATTTTTCCCCTTTCCAGTTCCATCATCCTACTTCCCTCTACTCCAAAATGGCCATTTTCAAGGCCAATTTTTCTGTTATAAAAGTAGACAATAAAAAGCACAGACTATATGAATGGATCAATAATCCTTAATTGGTCCTTTATATGCAGTGTGTGTTAAAAAAAAGCACGTGTTTATTTTTTTAGTTTAGCCGCGATTAGCCTTTATGGTAGACGCATGTACAATGACAGTGATGACAGTAGCCATGGCAACCATGAATGTTATGTTATACTATGTTGTGCAATGTTATGTCTAATAGCCACAGCTTTGAAAACACATTTAAATAAATAGATATTTACTTATGTATATATGATTGTGGTATGTAGTCCTGAAACGTTCCATTTTGAAATATACTGAGTGTAGTATTTGTGCAAAATTACGGTAACATTTTAATGACTTTCTCTTCATTTATAATAAATATAACTGTAAACAATGTTTAAAAGGTAAATAGTTATACACATTTTTTTTTAAAAATAATTATTTTGGTGAAAGTGATTGTGGGATTAATGAAATAACAAAGCCCTTGTAATTCAAGGAATACACTTTAGTTGCAAGATCTTGAGAACTTAATGCACCAAAACCCTTGAAACTCAGCAAATGCCACCGAAACTTTGCACCCTCTCTTGTGCTGCCTGTGACCACAATGACATTGCTGGTTACTTCACTTTGGCCATGCCCACTGTCCAAGTTAGAACACTACCAGATCCCCGGCCATGGACATGGCCTCTCTATATTTTATAACACCTGCAACCCATCGTTCAAAGACGTTCCTCAGTCACAAAGTGATTTTGACCTGTTTTGACAGTGGTATGCTTATGCATAAAAGATTGCAGGCTTTGAGAACTCATCAAGTTTTTAGCCAATGTGCATTGAGATTACATTATTGGCAAAAGATCACACATTTTAGTTAAGCATCGTGCTACAAGCCCCTTGTTTTATACCCAGTGTCTTGGTGACAATTGTGGTACATGGCACAACCCCAAGTAACTGCATTACAGCAGCGCAGAAAAGGGAATAAAATGACAGGCTGCAAGAAAAACATATGCCCAGGTACTTGTGCCCCAATGACGAAAATCAAAAGCTGGCTCCCATGAATATATGCACAGTAAGTGAACATACATCTTAAAGTGAAATATACAGAGGTAGTTTGACCTTACCCTTAGAGGAACATGCACAAGACGTAAATAGCATTGGACTTTAAAAAAAATAATGAACACCAGAAAAACAACATGGGAGAGGAAATGCGCCAATAAATATGGTGGCAAAGTATAAAAGATGCTCACCTTTTAAACCCATCAAGCTGTCATGAAATAGTGCCTGGAAAACAATATTCCAATACAAAACAAATGCTTGTGGCTAAAATCATGTTAGCCAAATACTTGAGCAAGCTTGCCAACCTCAAAACACATCAAAGGGTTCCATCCGTCCTCTGAAAGAAAGTTACGCAGTCCACCCACATCTGTCCTTTACTTGTGCCCTGAAATTCATCCACAATCAGGGGAAAATAAATGCACCAGTGTCCAAGATTGCAAACTCTCTTGTCACATTGTTGGCAAATACTCATGACTTACTTGTCCTCTCATCATTTCCCCTCCTCAACCCCATGTCTGGCTTTCAACAATAGTCTGCTTTTTGAAGATGATCTGGAAAGTACACATACCATAGTGTCACTTAAATATATAAATCCTTATAGAACTATGTTAAGCAAAATACTACAGTTGTGGCATTATTCCCACCATCTTCACTGTTAGACTACAAATACCAGAATGCAATTTCACAAAAGTCAAAAAAGGACTGTGAATAACATGGTTTAAAAACAAAAATGCAGATGCCATGGGCCTCATCATGAGTTGGGCCTCAGCCCTTAAAGGTGGCAGTCACACTATTACTGCCGTATTTAATCATTGACCCAATCATGAGTCGGGCCGTAAGTGGGAGTTTTACCTCCAGCATTTTGCTGGAGGTAAAAATGTCCCCTTACCGCCCGTTTTCGGCAATTTCTTGGCACTAATAATGAGGGCGCAATTATCGCTGGTGGTAATAATGCCCCCAACCCTGTAGGGTCCAATGGACCCAATGGGGAATGGGAACTTACTGCTGTACCGCTACTCTTGATCCGGTGGTATTACTGCCGAGACACTGCCAAACTCCTCATGAGGCCCTTAGTGTGTTATGAGATATTGGACTGTCTCCCATCCATGCAGTGACAGGGACCGACCCTGCTAGCTTCAAAGTGAGGAAGGGCTAGCACACTCAGGCCACGTTGCTCTAAGTGGTCTTGTAAATTGGGATAATTATTTAGGCAATATGACCTGAGTGGGCTGGATGCTTTCTCACTTTGAAGCTAAGCAGAGTCGGTCCCAGATACTACGTATATCAGAGACCCAGAAGCCTATCATGTTACTGGCCATGACCAGTGATTTTTTACCCCCCCCAAATCACGTGAGCTGTAAAAATATCTATGTTAAAAAATAAAAAATTCTATAGCCATGGGAACAGAAGTACAGATAGCATGGGCTATCTTTAGTCATATTATAACCACAAATATTGGAAGAACTGACAGAATAAAATGTTTCCTGCCCCCCAAGGCATTCCCCAAGTGTCCCCCTCCTAAGTGCCTGTTCCCTACATACCCATGAAGGCCTGCTAACCGCCTTTGCTCTCTCACATTTCCCCCACAACACATGCTGTATCCATGATGCAGTTTGATGTCAAATGCTGGCTATTCCCGGCTATTCTGCACATAGCTGAGGCTACAGAAAAGCTATGTGTTGCAATCTCAGACCCTAGACCCCCTCCAACTCCCAAATTCCTCTTGCCACTGCCCACATCTAGACTGATGTATGTTTTTTGACATGCAAAAGGCTTTTTTCCTGTGTTTCATTTTCTGATAACCTTGGCTATAGACATGGCTATCTCTTGCATCCAGCAAAAACAAAGATGTCAGCTGTTTCATTTCTAAAAACACCAGGTTTTGGCAATTACCCGCGATATAGCTATCTTTTTTGGGGAAGGGGGCATCCCCTCCTCTTTTAAAATATTGAAAAGACTAGTGCATGAAATAACCCCAAACCACAAAAATGACTCAAGTCAACTATTTTTGGCCAAGTTGTTTTGCACCTGGTCCAAATCTGTCCTGTGGTTTGGGCTGTGCCGTTTGGCAAAAATGTACCTTTTTCTGCCTATGGGAAAATGAATGGGAAGTAGGTCGGAACCATTTTTTTGTTTGTTTTCGTAAGAACTTTTTCATTATTTAACACATTTTTATCACATCTAGCAATCTATCTGACCTTGAAATTTCAGTCAAATCAACTGCAGGAGTCTAAAGTTATTAGCAATTCATTGTTTTGAGGTTCCTATGGGAGTCTGACTCACCTTAACTATAGGGAGGTGACTACCGCCCTTTAATATATATATATATATATATATATATATATATATATATATATATATATATATTTATACATATATTCTTTAATTGAAAAACCATGTTAATAAATAACTAATTAGAAATCATTACAAATCCCACCCCTACAGAAAAAAACAAAGAATTTGCAAAATAGCAAAATATAGCACAATGGGTACTCAGATAGGGACCATGACAGGAGGAGAAAAATCAATAAATGCCCAGATGTTCTATGAAAAGGGAAATCTCTTGGATCAAAACGTCCTATGACCTAGCCAGTCTCTAATGCCCAAAAATGGGCCAGGCAATTATACCTCTGCAGTATCTTGGCTCATTGCCACCGACAAACTAGGCAAACCAGACGTCTTGGCACTGCGGTGGTGGTTTGTTTCAGGCTTGAATGTGGCAGTCACGGTGGTGAAGACAGCAAGCAGATGTCAAGTCATGTTTGAGCTGAAGGTTGCTGTGGTTCAAAGAGATGCTTGAGCGATGCACATCAAGGAGATCGCCAGGTTCAGGTCGACATTCGAGATTCAACAACAGACGGGCTAAAGTCAGGATGCGCTGCCGATTCTGTTTGTTACAGTGCCCGAAGGATGCCGTTTGTGAAGAACACAGTCAGTTTGGTTGTCAACGTATTCAGTGACATAGAGCATGAAGGATCAAACAACGGTTCAAGCAACGCAGATGCAGAAATACTTATTTGTTCTATCTGATGCAACAATGCACTTCATATGGTGTGGTGTAGCAGTGACCGTGTTTGAATGCAGGGTACTCAGTTTCAAGTTTGGCGAGTGGCAAATGCAGCTCTGGAGAGACTTGTTTGTTCTAATGGGATCAGACTTACTTGACTCATGGCTCATAGCACTTCATCATAGAAATTACGGGAATCCTGGCTGACTTGGTTCTCAGGGGCTGTAAGTCCAACTCTAGGATCTCAGGGAAGAGTAGTCCTTGTACTCCATTCTGAATCATGGTGGAGACTGGCACAAACCTGCAACAGTCCTTCAGCATAGTGAGGTCCTGGGCACCAGTGAGGCTAGCGCAGAGGCAGGGTTTACTTCACCAGCACGTCACTCCAAAAGGGCACTGGGGATGGCTAGGGGACATAATGTCCTTCTGCCTGGGACTTTGGATTTTATTTTTATATATTTGTTTTATATTCAAACGAGCATTCTCTAAAACATATTGGGCCTCATTACGACCCAGGCGGTAAGGGGTTTACGGCAGCGTAAACAGCGCCGACCCTTACCGCCTGATTACGAGGTCCCTTAGCGCCATGGAGGTTTTAACACCTGCTTTTAGCAGGTGTTAAAATCCATGGCGCTAAGGGACCTTGTTGTTAATTACGCCACCGTAATTTACGGTGGCGTAATTAACGCCTTCCCCACTCCCATTATGCCCTATGGGGCAAAAATGGGAATGGGGAAGGGTAAATGGGGATTGGGGACTTACCGCCCCGCCAAGGTTGGAATGGGGCGGTAAGTCCGCCAACCACCATGGCGGAATTGCAACCTTAGCGCCATGGACCATGGTGCTAATAGCACCATGGTCCTCCGCCAAGGTCGTAATGAGGGCCATTGTGACCTAATTTCACCACTCATCTCTTGTAGATCTATTTATAACAGGCAAACAGGAACTACCACATGGCAATAGAGGAAATCATATCGCATTGGCCACCCCCACTTGGACTAACCCTGCTCTTGAGGTATCAAACTCACCTTTTAATTTCCTCTTTGCCCAATTAGGATATCTAGTTGACTAATAGTACACCAATTACTAATTGTGAGACTTATGTACACAGATTTCATTGTTTGCAGTGAGGGATAAACCCAGATTGAACTGGGATCTTTGAAAACTATTTGGTAAGGCCCTTTATGCCCTGGATCCCCCCTCCATTGTTTTAATATCACATGTTGAGATGTAACACACTTATACTAATATTTGGTCCTTCTCTCTCTCCCACCCCTTTCTTCTCTTTCATATATCATGTGGTTCAATGGGATATAAACAGAATTCCCAAACAAATGTTTAAAAAACATGTCTTTGTCAATGTAATTTCATTTATTGGATTGATTGGGAATGTTCTTCAAAATATTTTGGTTGGTGTTTGTATTGGTTCAGCTTTGAGGATGACCCATGAGGTTTAAAACAACACGTGTTGGCTAATTCACTAATTTTTCAAATTAAATTTCACATTTATGTATAAATCCACCATTTTGTGATTATTAATTACTGTAACCTGTGAAAGATATCTGGGCCAAATACTTTATCAATTTTCAATGAAATGAGTGTGTGGATCTGAAATTTCTTTATAAAATACAAAGTATGCATCTTTTTTTTATTGGAGATGAAAAAGCATGTCTGGGTTTGCCTGTAGAAAATAATTGACATGGATCAGCTGACAAGGGTCTATTTTGTTTGCAAAGTCTTTCATGGCTCCTGCTTTAGAATGCACAGAAGAGAACCTCCCAGTTGCAAAACATGTTTTCTTTTGATTCCATTTCCTATTGCTATGATGTTAAATGGAAAATAGTGCTTTGGATCTAAAATGTCATTTTGTAATCCAAAGTGTGCTTCTTTGTTTTTGAATTGGCAATGTGAAAACATGTCTGGGCATGCATGTAGCTGATGATTCACCTGAATCAACTGACAGGGGCTTCATTGGTTTGCAAGGTCTTTCCTGGAGAATATTTTTGGTAAGTGCAATAATGTTTCTTTGAGTTTTCACAGGCAGGCTGCCATGTATCCAGTTTAGATTTATTGTATCAGCACAGAACACTGCAATTGTAGCTTAGTGGGAATTTGGAATGTTAAATGTATTCTTCCTTAAAAACAATAAGCTCGAGATGGATTAATGTTAGTAGGAGACATCTCATTAAGCAGGGTCCTTAAAAAGAAGCTCTTTGTTATAGAGAGTCCAATGGGTTTCTCAGATGTAAGATAAAAACCCTGTTTCTCAATACAGAAAGGTACCGTTTTACAGAGGAACATATAAACTTAGATTTTGAAGAAGGAGCTTTCTGCATTTCTTGCCGATAGTTTAAAGTTGGTAAAAGGCCAGTCATTGTGCTTAAATACATTTTCAACCATGCGATTCCATGTTACTGTTTAGTTTGTGGTAAAATCCTAGCCATAATGTCAGGTTTAATGCAACAGGTGAGCAGGTAACCAGCTGCATCCCAAAAATGCACCAATTTTTTGTTAATCGAAGAAAAACACAACAGATGAATGAGGCAAGTCATTTTTCTGGTGCCTCTCACTTCAGACTCAGGCAGTCTTCAGTTTAGTTTTATTCTTCCCTACATGCTTCCCAGGATCAATGTCTCAAGGGGAAGGACACGGGTGCAGTGGTTGTTGTCGAAACTGAAAACATATTAATTTATTTCAACACTGATGTAAGGTTTCACTCCAAAATAAAGTTAATTGCTAATTGTTCTTTTGGGCCTAGACTGATACAGTCTCTATCATTTGCGGCTTGGCTTTTCATTAGGACATCATGCTTTTTCTGTAGTGTTGGGATCCTCACCTCCTTTTCCTCCTTGATGGTGTGAGGTTTTTGGCACGCTTCCCACCTCTTTCCTCGTCCTTGAGGCAAGTTATTTGACTCTGAGAGCTACTTAAACAGGGAGGTTTAGTATAACATCAGGATACAATTTAATTAATTTATTTATACATCCTGTTATATTTTTTAATCTAAATCAAACGGTAACAAATATTAGTAAAACAACAATGTATTTATTGAACATTGGCCAAACATTCATTGTTTCACCTGAATGTTCATACTTTGTTTGAATGCACATTCCTTTTTATTCAGAGGTTGGCTCATCATGACGAAAAACTAATTCCCCAATTCAATTAAGGAGATTTTGGGTTTGCAGGTCTTCGGCTGTTTCACATGGACCCAGCTTTCCTCTGTGTGTTCCCCTTTTGGTATCTTGATTTTGAACGTAACTGAAGAGATCTTAAGTGTAACTAAATACAATGATATGGAACACCTACTTGGAGAAATAACTTTCCCTATACAGAGGCCTTTCACTACTCTTTAGAATGTTGAATTTGGAAAAAATAGAAGGTAACCTGATCACCTACATCGTATTACTTTTTGGAGCTCTTTCGGTCATAGTGAGATTTCATACCTACCTCAGATTTCTCCAGATTTCCTTGGGCATACACAAATGCACATTGAAGATGTGTGCAATAATGTAAGATATTAGGAGCATAGGTATCAGTAGAGCTTAGGGCCATCAAGACTAGTGGTAATGGCAAGTGCCAGCTGTGTCAATAAATAATGTTTGATTTACTACTAGAATTTCCTACATACTAAACAGCACCTCGCTGGTGAAATGACTACCTCAGTTGGATTTAATCCTCTGAGGAAGGCTAAAATGAGAAAAATATGGTTGACCAATAAACTACTTACATTCCCCCCACTTGCAATTTGAAGCTGGAGAGATGCACACCATTTGGTAAAAAGGTATGAACTGGTAAACATATATTTGTTGCAACATGCATAACAAATCACTGCACCAATGAAGTTGACCTAAAGACCAGATCATGGTAATGTCATTCCTCTCCTTTGTAAAGGAGCCCAGTGACTGGGAAAACCTGGTTCAAACTGAGAACACATGAGACACACGTATAGATACATGTTTAGCTCCTGACCCATGTGTGGCCTATAAGCAACATCATGTAGGATATCCATTGTCTCTTGAAATCCCTGATGAAAGCTATCACTGCATCATGGACATGAGCTAAAATTATACTTCAAAATGAGGTAGATATTACACTCTGACTGTGGCCAAATTGGGGTTTCCTTACCAATTTCTCATACTTCATAAACACTCAAAAATCTGCCTGCTCCTGGCATTCTTGTGCAGTATAGGGAAAGTGTTTTGGATCTACTTGACATTTATAACATTTTCCAATGATCGGGTCTTCTTTTTGGGTGGTAAATAGATCTTGAATTGGAGCATCTTTACTCCACTGAAGAGTGGGAAGTTGAATGTAATTTGAGCTGGTGTTCCAGTCACTATTTGTATTTATATTTCTCCAAGTAGATATTCCATATCAATGTAATTTGTTTTAGCTAGTTGATCAGCAACATTGTTTCCTGTTTTATGGGGATTCTCAACTTGTGAGTGTCCATTACATTTTTCCAACATATGGTAATGCTATTTGAGGTCGCTATGTCATCTATTGGTTGCATTAACTTCCCATGTTTCAGGGGCTTGCTATTTGCATAAATCATACCTCTGGCTTCCCAGTTTACCTAGTGCTCAACAAACCCATTTCAAGCATAGTGTGTATCGGTTATGACTACTAGTTACTGGGGATGATGATTGACGACAGAAACCGATTTTTATATGGCCATCAGTTCCACCACCTGACTACTCTGGGAACCACTTTTATAGCCAGTTGACGGTTCCGGGATATCATTAAACCAAGCAATGAGGGATTTCTCACATTCATTAAATTCAACCTCAATTGGTGCTAAAGGTTTGCTTGCATACAAGATCCCTTTAGTAACATAGTCATGCTGCTGATAACACTGCAGTTATACAGGTACCGCAATATCCTGCTTCCAGGAAAGATGTATTATTCATAATGGGGTAAGCCAAGCACAGAGTTTGGGAAAGACTTCTTTTCAATTGTTTCACAGCTTAATTTTTTGTCAGACCATGACTTATTGGCTTAATGCATGATCACAGAATGGTGCATATCTTCCAATAGAACATCCACAGCAATGATCCTTATTCTTTCCCGGAAAACAGGGACCATTTCACTGACCACAGCAATAATATTTTTATGCAACAATTGTCTTTAGTGTTTCTCTGAACTCTTTTTGTTTTTGGTATGCCAAATGTTCAAATGTATATTATGCAGTGTGTGTGTATTGCTTTGTGCTCTATGACATACTGCAAAGTCATCATCTAGGGGAAACATTCTTAGTGGCAGGTGTGTTTGGGGTTTGAAGGGTGGTGTGTATTTTGTGTGCCTGTGGTTGATTCAGTGGATGATTGCATATATTCCACATGTTATGCTGTTGCATTTGTACCCTCATGCACATGCAATTAATGTTGGATGTCCTGATTGTGGGTGGTTCAGTGTGTTGTATGGCATAAGGTAAATTATATTAGTCCTTCTGCATGGTATAAACTTAAAGAAGTGGTGCACTCCTTTGTTAATAATTACCAATAGCAAAGACATTCTCATTGCACCATATTTAGATGCATTACATTTTTATTTCTTTGGATCTTAACTTACATTTTGTGAAATTAATTTCTGCAAAGTGCATGGGTCCCAAACCACCATCTTGTGATAATCTAATCCTATTCTTGGTCACCATAATGTCAAGTTTCCTGACGGCAATAACTCATAGCACATGCCTCTCAATGTGACATCAGCAGCCGTGAATGGTATGCAACACATCTTGTCAGGATCTTAGTGCGCAATGGAACTAGGTAAAGGTTCACTGTCCATGCACCTGAAAAACACTTTATGTACTCAAAACTTAGAAAAGATTTGCTCTTAATGCTTAAACACACATTTGATGTTTATTCACCGGGATGTCATCATGTGACTGCACCGGTGCAGCGTGACTGCATGTCCGCGAATGGTGTCCATCACCGCGGACAGTTTGAAACTGCATTTTCAGCCAATCTAGGGTGTTTCAAGTTGAAAGTGTACCCTTCCACAGCTCTTAGACCCATTCTTAGCTGATCTGTCAACTTTTTACAACTTTCCATGGCCTATTTTTGACTCAGTAATCTACAGACAGTTGCGCGGTCTGTGGACGCCTCCTCTGAAGGGACCCACTCATTACTTTTAGTCATTATAAATCTGGCAGACCTGGAGAGAGAATCTTTTCATAGCTACTTTCTGCAGGAGCCCTACAATGCCATCTGTCATGGCAATCCCTCCTCCACAGCCACCACCACCACAACAACTAAATGGAGGGCCTGGACAGGGCAACAGGCATGGAGATGCAGAAGAGGATAAAGAAGAAGAGCCAGATGAGGTAGAGAAAGTACCTACCTCCAGCGTCCAGAGTGAGTCCTGGGTGTGGCAATTTTGTATGTAAGTCTTGGGCAGCCAAGGTGAGATGCACTGAGTCTCACGTCGCACTCAGTCATAGAAAACATGGGCTGTACTCCTATGGGACAACCTCTATGTGCCGCCACACCAGATCCAGCCACCCAGGTGCTTTGAGAAAGGCTGTTTCTTTCTCAGGGAGAAGCAGGTTGATGAGCTCTACCCCTTTATACCTCATCTTCCTCAACCCCTCCTGTCACCAGACAGATTACTCATGTGGGGCAGAAGCTCTGATTGGCTGCCTGGCAGGCCATACAGAATGCTGTTTACCCTTACCTTTCGAGGTTCACAGTACTATGTTTTTACTGCAACACACTGATCGGTAGAGTTCTGCAGTTTCCTAGTGCTTTCAAAGCCGCAGTCAAGAAGAACGAAAAACGCTGCCACCTACCTTAAGTTTAAGGCCGGCCCAACGTCTTCCCTGGTACACCTGCCCCTGCGTATCTGTGTTTGGTGCCCATCCCTCCCATCCCTCCCCCACCTTACCTTTCCTCTCCAGTAAAAAAACAAAAAATGCCAAAGCAAATTAATAATCAAAAAACACAGGAGCTACTTTTCACAGTTAAAAAATAGAACACAAAATAAAAATCACAGGACCTTTTGCAGTCTGCAAAGTCCACGGACAGTAAGAAAGTCTGCAGACACCTGGAAATTTCCAGGCATGGGGTGGGGAATGAAAATAAATTAACTTGTTTTTCGTTCAAAAATGGTGGCTCTTAAATGAACCTTTTTTGAGGTTTTGGGGGGATTTATACACTGAACTAACAAATGTTTTATTGAATGCAATATTTTTTTTCCAACTTTCACAAAAACTGCTTCTAATTATAATACTTCATGACATATTTCAGGATTTCACAAAAATTGTTTCAGTGCATTTTGGATATTCAAAGGAAAATTCTGATTTCCGACCTCAGTCAATTGTGCTCCATCTCCTCAAAAAATATTCACAATATATCAAACTTCATATTTTTTTATTATGAAATGATGTAATTCCAAAATCCTGCAAAAACGCACATACAGTTATGTTCACATGGCGCCTTGCTTTCTCAATTTGTGGACAAAATAAATTAAAACACATCCACATTTGTCTTTGAGCTATCTGAGAAAAAACTCCACAATGATCAACAATGATGTCCAGATGCTTGAAAGTAACCATATTCTCACAAAATGGGAGCAATTGTGCCCACTTCATTTCTCGAACTCCATACCATGAAACATCAAATTCTCCTGTTCCAAGATTCTCAGACAATCCACACTGCTCAGAACACACCTGTGGCCAGTGGACCCAAGAATCACCCACGATCCCATGACACTGTTCTTCATAAAAGCCATAGCCACCTTTACTGCACACAAAAAAGATAACTCTTGCTACCCAGTCTAACTGTACACCATACCTAAAAAACTTGATTAGCTGATCCCCCGATGTCCGCTGACATCCATTACTCTCAGCGGTCTCTGCAGTCCCCATTCCATGCCTGGCATGCTTAAAGGACTCGGATGGAACGTAGGGTTTTCCTCAGACTACTGCGGTGCCCGCGGACACCATAGCACAGGGCAGCCATTCTTCCCTTTTACTATTCCACTATTATATTTGTAACACTCACTTATTGGATGCTTTCAAACAGCCACACATCCATACACCAATTACATCCAAAAACTCTACATGTAACCCTGTCATCTCAGTTCAACACTTCAGATGTACTCTTGAAATCTCAGAGTACATGTCTTCTGTTACTCACAACCACCTGCATCAAAGGCTACTGTGAAACTATCCAAGAATTGTTTTTTGCAGATTCAACAATAGCTACACATATCAAGACATAGTACAGGTACGCTTATACTTTGAAACATATTTTTTCAATAACCTTCATGAATATATGTACATGGTTGCAGCCACTTACCATGTAATAAGCTTCTCAATAAGCATATTCTATTTTGTAACCGCTCTACCAAATGCCATGTATTACAGCATTCAACTCCTGCTAATTTCAAGTGGTAGTTACTTACAGTGATGAGCATTTTTTTCTTTTTAGCAGCATTTTGCTGAATGTATGCATATGTGCATTTATAGCAGCAATGTGTGTAACTTTTTTCTAAAAGAAAAAGTATATGGAAAAGATTTGTAGAACATTTTTAAGTGGCACTTGGTGTATGGAAATTGAATTTGTTGGCAGTACATGCATACCTGCTAACATGACCCTTTCCAATCTGTAGGTGCTTATCAAGTCTTGTTTTTTTTCATTGCATTGTGTGACTTGCAATTCAACTTCTCCAATTAAAAAATTAGGACTGCAAGTCCCAGAATGTAACAAAAAAACAGGACTGGACTGGACATTTTCCAAAATGTGACATGTATATGGAATGAAAAATGAAAAATGCTCTGCGTTTAAAAAAACATCTTTTTAGGGGCATTTTCATGAAAATAAAAAAAATGCATATTTTTTTGTTTTGTTTGAAGTGCATTTGGTTGTCAAGCAATCTGTTCACACTGATACATATTTAATAATAATTATTACATAACATCATACACTTTACCTACGTTAACATCCAAAAAAATCACATTAGAAAAGATAAAATATCGTTAAAAAGTATAACAATTATATCACACAAGTACAATCCATCTAATATACAATGAAATCACTAAAAACAGAATTCATTACTTCATAACACCATTAATATCCACAGGAGCCTCATATTTTATCTCCAGATTTCCTTTCTTTCTGTTTTAAACTAAAGTTATGGGAGTAAGTTTTCCTTGGACTATTTCCCAGATATGCATAGCAGCTGCCGGAGTCACTAGTGATTCTGCCCCAAATAACATACTGCAGAACTGATCAGATGCATAATTTAGAAATTTCCCATATGCTCGATCATATAATGTTTCCGGTGCCTGGGCTGACTCAATAGCTTTCCGACAGAGCCTGCAGAGTTTCCCTCATATGGTATCCCCATCCAGGCTCCTGTATTTTCCAAGACCAATATGGTCTGGAGCCTGAGAGAGGCAATAAATCTAATCAGTGCCGGACTTCGTCTTTTTACCAGGTATGATTTGGGGTGCCCTATTACAAAAGCCTGCTGCATATATTCCTGAAAATTTCTCAAAGTATTAAGATGAGTCAATATCATATGTCTTTGCTTTGACCGGGATCCTCGCTATATTGTATTCCAACCCAGAGCTTGGAATAGGGGTCACCCCTATATCTTCCAGAAATTGCATCACACGTTTTTCAAGATTAGCAAACCATTCACTCTTAGAGTACTGCTTGGAGTGTAAACAGGACATAGTGAGCAAGGAACCACCAAGCTCAAACTTTATCCTGGCCCATAAATTAGCAGAAGCCAGTGACCAGGTAACTAGCAATGATTGCACTCCCAGTTCCAGCCTAATTGCCTGTTCCGGAGTGGAGGCTGATAAATGTATTATTGATCTTAATATTCTACCCTCCAATCTTCCCAGATCGGCCAACCATTTGCATGGGAAGACCTCGAATGCATATAGCATTGATGGAACTATAGAAGTCTTTTAAGCAACTATCTTTGTCTCCATACACCTTCCTCCTTGCGCATCTATAGTTTTCCTTAGGACCAACCATTTTCTCCATACTTTTTGGGTTACCTCCGCAAGGAGACAAGCACCTGTGAATTTAGTCCTAATGATTATTCCCAGGTACTTGTACTCCAAAGTAATTTCTGCCCCCCCAACCAAGGAACCACTCACGCTTTTTATTAGAGTGTGCCCCGTTCCCAAAGACCATCATTTTTGTTTTCTTAATGTTGGGTCTTAGCCCAAGAGAACGTACGTACTCTGCCAGTGCTCGCAATGATCTTTGCAGGACAATTTTTGTTCTGTCCAAGACCACAACATCATCTGCATACACAATGCAGACCAGGCCCTTGGCCCCATATTGTGGAGGAGAATTCAAGATATCACCCAGCTTCTTTGTGAGGAGGGACAAATAGAGATTAAATAGCAGGGGGGACAATGCACACCCCTGCTTCAAACCCCTCATCATTGGAATGGTGTCTGTTAACTCCCCGTCCTAAGAGAGACGGATTCTCATTACTGCAAAGCTATACAGGACTTTAATGAAGTAGAACAGCGATGGATCAATTTTACACACCTCCAAAATTTCCCATAGCTTGTCTCTCTGCACACTATCGAACGCAGAAGTGAAGTCTACAAAGCAGGCATATAGTGACATATCAGGGTTGAGCTGAGTGTCTGAGATTAGAGTGACCAGTGTCCACATTGCATCTGTTGTAGATCATCCCTTCCTAAAACCAATTTGGTGGTAGTTTATGAGTTCCTTGTCCACCACCCAGACTAGAAGAATCTCCAGCAGGATACTTGCAAATATTTTTTCCGCTGGAGTCCATCATGGCAGTAGCCTATGACTTTCTGGGAGCTCATGCTTACCCTTCTTAAAAACAGAGATAAGTATTGCACTTGTTCAGGACTCAGGAATTCTGCCAGTTCGGCAGAATTGCAGAAACATCTATTTTAGAAAAAATGCATATCTGCAATTAGATCAGCGCTGTGTGTAACAAACTTTCAATCAAATATTCCTTTTGCCCAAACTAACCGTCCAGTGTACAAATGGACATTTAGAGAACCCATCGGGTGTCTCACCCACTAGTCCTTGGGGACTTGTCATCCATGGGGCCAGGACAGGACCATGTTTTTTTTTTTGGATCCAGTTCTTGGGGGTGGACCAGTGAGGGAGGATCACCTGGGTGAGGGGTCTTCGGGGTAAGGAGGTGAGGCAACTGATTGTGAGACACAGTATTCCCCCCTGTTTTGTTTATCTTATTCATCCTATATTTTAGGATCTTCCGAAATCCCAACCCCCCCTTTTTAACACAAACACAGAGCCGAGGAAGAGGGTGACTGAGAGCAACCAGACCAACTCCCTCACATCGTATTGGACATGATATGATATGATACAATAGGTTATTTATAACATGCTAAATACTGAGAGGTTTCTAAGCGCATACCTGGGAATCGAACCTGTGTTGCTCCGTGTCATCTTGCTACATTGCCCCGGAGACTATTTCCCATTAATCAGGTCAGGCAATGGCAGGCACTTTACTCTAAGTAGAAACACCTAATACCAATCAGCTCTTCTCACATGAATAAAAGGCAACACCTAACGACACAAGTACAAGCAGAACTTCTAGGACAAAGGCACACCTAATGCAGCAGAGCAATGGACCAAGGGATGAGAGCAGTGGGTCAAAAATCCCAGGAGTTCCGTACTGGAGGTTGTTGCCTCCGACAGGCCACAGACAACACATGGAGATGGCTAGATCCCACGAGTGAAGAATGCATTGTGTTTCAAGGATGCCAGCGACCCTCCCGGTGAATGGCAGAAATGGGAAGATGAGGCCATGCTTGTGGTTCTAACCTCAACTCGTAAAGTGGAAATAGCAAAAGAAGAAAGAGACGCACACAGCCAAAGAGTTGTTAAGCAGCCTAAGAGACTGGTGTTTTTTAAAGTGAATGAAGTAGCAGCATTATATCACAAGTGAAGGCTGTACGCGTGTGAATGGATGTGAAGAAAGACAGACCTCTGTTTTTACTTTGAAACAAGTACAGCTGTGAGATCAGCGAAGTAACAGAGTGGTCCGGCAAAAACAAGTAGCCCAATCAAAAGTCTCTGTGAAAAGTACATTGTTTAGAACAATAAAACGGGTGAACAGAACAAGTTAAGTAAGCAAGAGTAACCTTGAACTTTGAGTTGAAGTGATCCTGCAGTGGTCTGTAGAGAAAGCCACACACATTCGAAAGTCTTTGACTTCTGAAAGTGGTCTGAGCCAAACAGAGGGAGACCCATAGTATAATAAGCTTGGAAAAGGGAGCCTCCTTGCAAGCTTGAGTTGAAATGTGATGTGAGGGGTCTGAGCCTGACAGAGGGGGACCTATGTGAACTCTGAGAGGTCTGTGCTTGATAGAGGGGAGCCTACATGAACTATGTGGTGAGAGGTCTAAGCCTGACAAAGGGGGACCTTCATGAACTTTGTGTTGAAGCACTATTTTTAAAGATAAGAAAATAAACTTTAATGTGGAAGGCAAGGCGGGCCTCAGCCACATTTTGGAACTGTTTATAGTGTTGGAAATCGAGCCAGAGCGTGTCATTCTGCCTTCAGGGACAGCCTTACTCCATGAGGTATAGCGTGAAGAGGAGAGCTGGTTCAACCACATTTATTCTTTTTGCAACACTGATTTTTCCTTTGCATACATTTTTCCTCTTTTTACTTTTTGCATAAGACATAGGGTAGGCATATTAGGTTGTGTAAGCATAGGCCATTTTGATTTGACAGACTCCACTAGGACTATTTTGTTTATCGTTTGATTGTCAAGACTACTCCCATTTTAGCAAAGTAGGAGTGTCTCACCTCCCAATATTTTCAATGAATGTTTTACACATTGTATCCATTGTGTCAGTGTAATACTTGTGATACTATGCCTCCCCTACACCATGCAGCTCAATATGTAATTTATGCCAACAATCATTCAAATATTTACCACAATTCCTCAATCACTATTTGAAACTAAAAGACAAAGTAGAATGAAAACTTTACAAACCATAGGCTCCTGCCAAATGTGCAGCCACACTGGACTGCGAGGACAGTCATTAGCCTGCATTTCATGAATTGCTTGCAAAAGCACCTACCACCACATCAAAATGCTAGCAATACACAATTCCTCTATACAAAATTGTGTGCATACACTGTACTATGTAAAAAGTCCTGCTCTAGAACTCCAACATTTAAATAACATTCTAATACATGGACAACACAAAGAACTCCTTCGAGAACTGAAGTTGTCATAGAAAATTCAGTAACTTCACAAAACATTACCAAAAGCCTCACAAACAACAACCTCCTAACAAACAAATACAAAAAATATATAGCTAAAATTCAGAACACATCTGCTGAAATACCGGACCAAGTATGTGTCTTGTCGAGAACGTTTGATAAAAAGAGCACAAACATAGTGGATATGGTCTACAAAATAGAGGAAAAAGAGGAATCACAATGGTTCCAATTACCTTTATATCTAACAACAGAAAATAAATACAAAAAAACAAGCCCCTCAATAGTTTTCAAATACTGCAATACAAAGCTTTACAATACCCAAATGCCTTCATTAATGATTTAGAAATAGTCCCACTTCCAAAGGCTTTCCAACAGCTAAACTTGTATGAGAGCATTATAATCCAACAACTACACCCATTTCAAGTTATGATACACCTTCAACGGAAACCAGCCGAATTGACTCTATCTGAGTTAATGAAAGGCATTTGTGGCAAAGTAGTATATTTGCCATTAGATCTTAAAGAAAATGTAGAAACTGTAGGAGAACAAAGGCCAATAAATCAATCTTTGATTGTACTAGATAATGGTGTACCAAGAAAAGACAACATCATTTGGCAATAACTAGTCACAAAATTTGGACAAGCGTACAATATCTCAAAGAAAACAATGAATACTACAAAGATATAAACACAGAGGAAAACCTAAGAGAAACCACCCACATAATTCAAGATTCACCACCAACTGGCCAATTTAAACGTGTAGATTATGTTACTGCAGCCAATATTTAAGACCAGTATACAATTCACCCACTACACTCCAAAGACTCTATAGAGGATACATTAGAAACATGTCGAGCCAAAGGATCCCAAACGAGCATATGGGAGAAAAGTGTAGAAGCAAGTTCATTTCCTGTACTCTTTCCTACAGGAAAAGGACGAATATATGATGAAAGATTCACACAAATTACTGCAACAGAAAATCACCCTTTACAAATGTATTCTCAAGACCCCAGATCCAGACAAAATGTAGAATACATTTTCCACCTCCTGTTTGAAATTCAATTAGCAGCTCTATGTTATGGAGTTGCACAAACATTAAAAACAGGCTTTAATTTTTAAAATATTTCTGCTACCCAACTGCTTCAAAAGATAAAAGACAAAGATGAAGTTTTGTAGACAAGTGTCACAAATCTCTTGGCAAACATGCGTGGTTGTCAGAATCTGCCTTACTGTTGCCCACGAAGTGTAGACGAGAAATTCTACCTAACAATATAACCCTGTGTATGGAATGGAAAACCAATACCAAGGGTACTATTATTTGGTGGAATGGACCCAAAACACGAACAGCAGACCTCCTAGAGCTGGAAAGGAAAAGCAGATTAGAAACAATCCTTTCTCAAAGAACACAATGATAGAGACAGTGTGAAAAGAACACCAACCTGCAGCTGAGTATCTGATAACAACAACTTGTTACCCCGAAAGGTTGGTAGTGGGCTTTGTCATTGAGTCATCACAGTCATAGAAGGCCTGAAGTATCTGAGGACATGAATACCACAAAACATAAACTCTAGGAACAAGGTATGAAAATGGAATTCTATGGGCGTATAGCGTTATGTTACTCTTACCGTGTGCTGAGATGTAGATCCTCCTATGGTGTAGCTGCCATAAGAAACACTGGTAGTAAACCCAGGAAGCACTAGATAGTGTAAAGGGACTATACCCAATGGCACGTGTACGCCTAGTGGACAGGCAGTCTTTACTGGAAACCCGCCGAAACGAGGACGCTCCTTTCTCACCCCCAAACGTATGCAGGAAGTCTCTAGTCCATACGGGATGATGACAAGGAGGAAAGGCTTCCGGGTTTACTACTGAGTATTTCCAGATGAGGAGCAACGTATCGCTGTATGAGTAAACAGCCAGGATCTGAGTACAAAAGCAGTCCGTGAAACAGTCCGAGTTGGCAATGGGGTGGGCACGAAGAATCCAAAGGAGAACCAAACCAGTCTGTGTAGAGTTCCGAGTCAGCACCGGGGCTGGCTTGAACAATCCAAAGGAGAACCAAAGCAGTCTGTGTAGAGTTCCAAATTTGTCAACGAGGTAAGCAGAACACTTACAAGATAAGGGACAAGGCTGGAGTGCAGGTCGGAAAAGGGAAAACAATGTTTGGCAACAACAGCTGGTGCACGAACACCAAAGTGATACTTAATAGACAAGGCTTCGACCAAAAAATGAAATCTGAGAAAACAGTCTTGAGATCACAAAACCAGGTAAGCAATAGTTCAAAGACAGATTTCTACGTACTTCAGCAAATTCAGAAGCATCAAGCCTGTGGTGAGAAGGTGCTTAAAAAGTCATGAAAATCACCTGACATGAAACGTGCGTGTGACGTGTAGACATATTAGTTTGCATACCCCAATCTCCATGATAACTGCCAACGCTTACCATTGAGCGTGAGTGTGTCTTCTTGTCATTGTACATGTTATGTACCGAGTGTTGCTTTGAATTGGGAGAAACATGATACATTTGTGAAAAGACCCTAAGCGTGACAGTGTGTGTGGTTTAGAAGCACTGGGATCATTGATCAAGGATAAATGTGATGAAGGAGCGGGGGCATCGCCTGAGTTCCTAACAGTGGTACAAAAGAGTACTGGTTCCCATGTCATGATGATGTACATTGTATGCTAAGGAACCTAGGTCCACCCACATGGTGTGTTACTTTAAGTTGTACAGAATACAATGGCTTGCACGACTTCTTCCGCACTGGAAAACAAAATAAAGAGGGATTAGATATAAAATCAATGGGAGAACTCTGTTCTCTTGACCCTGTCAATATATCAAGGTACTTTCATCATCACTTCATCGCCAAGCTGGACTTCATCTGCTATAAAACACTCAGAGAAGTGGAACACTGCTTTTGTAGAAAAGAATATTAATTCAGAGGCACAACACGCATCTACATGCTTTTGCGGATAAAAGATGCTCCCAAATTTGACCATGATACTGATGCCACTGTTTTACAATTTATTAAAAAATACTTTGCCAGCAACATCCCTTCAGAAACAAAACATAGTGATTTATGTACACAAATCTTACGGTTCCAAAAACAAAAGTGTGGCAAATATTGCTGACATAGATATAAAAACAAAGGTAAATACTATACCAAATGCCCCTATGGCTTCCTTAGACTAGTTTGCGCAAAAGGACAAGTAAACAGCTTGATGTCTTCAGTTAGACACAGGGTAAAAGGCAAATCCCCTAAAAATACATACAACATTAAAAGGAATGAAGCACCCAAGTACATCATTGATTACAATGTAATCATTGCCCTCTTGTGGAATGCAAATTCCACTTCAATTGCAAGATGTGTGACAGTCTATCTCACAAAAACTGAGAAAACAGAACTAAAAGACCTCCGGGATGACATATAATCTGACAAAACACTGTCACAAAAATATAACAGCTTCGGTATAAAAATACGGTCCCATAAAGAAAGCGGGTGCTACAAAGCTGCAGACTGTTTATGGCAAATCTGAAAATATTGTCTGGCTAAATCTTGGTCCAGCTTCATCCCGAAAAAGTGTACTAAAATCCTACCAAGAGATAGAAAAAACAGCCACAATATCCCAACAACCAGGACATTTAAAAAAAACAATGTAATGTACACATATTACCCAAACAAAACAAAAACATGTGCATGTACGACATAGCCCAAAACTATTCCTTCAAAAACAATGTCAAACCAGATGAGACACCTGGCTATTTTAAGTTTTAGCATATATGCACACTCCCTTCCAACATGGCCGCCCCTGTTCCCTTGCAATTGGTAATAGCTATTGCCCTCGACATAGTTGAGGGACCATCATTGATGATGTATTTACACTGTCCAACCTTCTCCCCCTTACGTGATCAAGCGCTCAGTATAGCGCGAAACGCGTTGTTTGCAGGCTGCTGCCCCTAGGCGTCCTGTTGTTGTTCTGTCTTCTATGTGCTGCTATGTATCGTGTATTTGCTTTTTGCACGATGCGTTTGGTTTTTAACTTATCAAAACATTAAAGACATCAGTAATTCCTATACTGTGTCTGTTTGTTTTTTCCGAACCCTTTTGAACCTGGCATTCATGTTTGTGCCTGCGGGAGTGCGATTCGCTTTTTCCTCCCTTTTTTTCATTTTGTCCAACACGGAGCGTTCCGTGTTTGAATCTGCACCAGGGCCGTTATATTGTGCGCGTCCTGTTTTCATGCTTCGTGTTCTGAAGAGGATTGCTGCCACTGGAGGCAGATGATACTGCCGATAAGACTGGGAGCCAATACACAAACGGGAATATTACAACTGAGACCACCTTGCCGGCTGGCGCATTCACGTGTGCCGGAGGATGCACAGGAGATCGCTGCAAGGTAAGCGTGTGCTTGACATTTGTGATGTCATCTTTGATGTCCTGGGTGCTAGTCTTAGCAGAGCACGGTGGTGGCGCGAGTTATGGTTGCTTAGCTTACCATAACTGGCGAATTTCAAGGGTTTTTCGGTTTTACTTGGAACCATAACGTCCCTTTAACAAAGTTTTTTTCACTGAATTTCATAGGTTTTTAGTAGCGCAACTTAACCATAACGTCCCTTTAACAAAGTTTTTTTCACTGAATTTCATAGGTTTTTAGTAGCAAAACTTAACAATAATGACTTTCACTTTATATACATGTCATATGGAACTGACTAGATCTCTTCTTATGAACTTGATGTCCGCGAAATTATTTAATGTTCGCGGACTTTTCGGAGAACAGTACCACTACCTAAAAACTTTGGGGGGGGGTATGTTTGATTGTTATATCATAATATAAGAACATTTAACAAATTCAAAAAGCAGCACACAAACACATTATATATAGTAATACATAAGAAATGTAACCCATATATGTAACACACTAACCATTCATTTAAATACAATATGTTCTGAAATGGAATATACCACAAGAACATAAATTGGCTTCCAACATAATTACCTCACAGACACAACAGAACTGAGAACAAGACCAGACCCACTGAATACATAGGACTTATCTTACCAGCAATAGTAAGTGTACTTCATGTTACTCATATATTTATAAACTTTCTTTATTAGATTAAAAAATATATTATCTTTTCTTTTTTTTTCTCACAGAAATGTCTAGTACTCTGGAATGGCTAGAGGACAATTTCCCACATGAAGAAATGTCACAAGATAGTGAAACTAATGGTAAACACTTTATAATATAAACCATTTAAATATTATTATTTTGTATACATTTAACATATATATATTTTTTTTATACAGAGCATAACAAAATAGAAACTACCTCTGAAGAAGCTGTTATGGAAAACACGCTTCACAACATAAAAGAAAAAATTGATTTACTGTTGACCAATTTTAATAATTTAAAAACTTTTGTTGAAGATCATTTTAAAACAAAAACGTCATAACATTGCCCCACATGTACTTGTCCCTCCTCACCATATCCCAGTCAATTATCCCCAAACCCTCTCCATAATCCAAAACGTTTTGATGAGATTTCCATCCCTTCCTCACCTAATACCAATCATGTTGAAACCCCAAATTCTCCTATTTTTGTTTCTGTTTCTGCCTCACCTTCTCTGACATAAATTATTAATATACGTTAAATAAAGTTTCATTTTTATATTGTATTGTGAACAGTTTCCGTTTTTTTTTTTAAAAACAATAAAAGTGTCCGCGGACAGTGCGAGTGTTCTGAAATGTTCGTACATAAACGAAAATGGAGGTGTCCTAAAGAACACCGCACCTGTTCGTACTGTTCGCTAGCAAGTTGAAACTGTTCTAAGAACACACGTGGTGTCCTGAAATGTTCGTAAAGAAACAAAAATTAAAGTGTTCTAAAGAACACTATATCTGTCCTTAATGTTCGCTATCAACTTAAAACTGTCCTAAGAACACAATTGCTGTCCTGAAATGTTCCTAAATACACGAAAATGATGTGTCATGAACAACAGTACAACTGTTCGTAGTGTTCGCTACCCAATTGAAAGTGTTCTAAGAACACAATTGGTGTCCTGAAATGTTCCTACATAAACTAAATTACACGTGTCCTGAAGAACCCTATATCTGTCCTTACTGTTCGCTACCAAGTTTAAACTGTTCTAAGAACACACGCGGTGTCCTGAAATATTCGTTTCACGTGTGACACTTTTAATTACTTCAGAACCTGAACAGTGTCCGTAGGACATCAATGCGCATGCGCTAACCAATCTCCGTGGACTTGGTGTCCTGCGGACAGGCGCATCCTTCGCAGACTAGTTCGCAAACAGACCATATGACCGCACCCACGCTCATCGTGTGACCTGAAATGCGGACACTGTTCGTGTCCCCGAAAAATTTAAAAGTACATTTTCAGTTAATCCATAATATTTTTCAATAAAATCTCACCATGCCACAAGTCCCACATAGCAATCTTGACTTTCTATATACGTTTTGAAACTTTCCGATCCTTTTTTTGTGTTCGATCTGTCCGCGCACAGTGCGCATGTCCGCGGACCGCGCACAAGCACCCCTATAAAAGACCACGCCCAAGAGCTTATTCCCATTGTGTTTCTGGCTATTCTTCAGAACACAGTGATTTTTGCTGCCACCTGCAGACTACACCATCATCGACATGGCATCCTTGGCTGCTGAACTGCCACTTGGTGCTGCACCTGCTTCAGAACCACCACCACCCCCTCCACCACCACCACCTCCCCAAGGGCCTGAAGAGGGGAACAGGAGTGAGGATGCGGAGGAGGAAGAAGACGATGATGAGAATGAGGTAGAGGAAATCCCTACTACCCGCACTAGGTGTGAGTCTTGGGTGTGGCGGTTATTTACCATTCATGGGAATGGTCCTAAGGCTCGTGCGAACCATGTTACCTGCAATGAGTGCAAAATGATACTCAGTCGCGGGAAGCACGGTAACTACAGCTTTGGGACCACTACTATGAAGCAACACGTGAGGTCATTTCACTCTGGGGGTTTTTGCACGGTTGTACCTTGCGAAGAACTTAGCAGGTTGATTTCCTCTACTTCATCCTCTGTTTCTGATCCTGTCACCACAAGGACCACCTCTGTGGGACAGCGTCTTTCTGAAGCTGCCTCACAGGCCATACAGAATGCTGATGACCCTTACCTTTCGAGGGTCACAGTTGTATGTATGTACTGTGACACAGTACTCTGCAGGGGGGAGCGACTTCGGAGTGCTTTTGAGACTATCGTCTCAGAGCACGAGAAGACCTGCTCACTACCCAAATAAAACCCACTCTACATCTTCCTCTCTCAGCTCGCCCTTTCTTATCCCTGTGGTTGGTGTCCCCCCTTTACCCTCCTTTGCCCTCCTCTCCTACTGTGTCGTGTCTGAAAAACCAAAAAAAATACAAAATTACAAAAATCAAAAAAAAATAAGGCTCTTTTCAGAGCCGCCTTTCCCAGTTAAAAAATAGAAGTGAAAATAAATGAAGCAGGGATCTTTGAACAGTTCGCGAACATTAAAAAAATTGGGTTGCTACTCCATCACAAACATTGTAATTTTCTCTGGAAAGAAGTGGTGGCTCTGAAAAGAGCCTTTGGGTGGTGTTTGTAAGTCAAAAATTGTAAATGCTTAACATCTACTTCAAAATCGTTGTTGTAATTCCAAAAAAAGGTTGCAATGCATTTTGTACATTTCTCAGAAAAATCTGATTGCCAGCATAAGTAAGATGGACTCCATCTCTGCGAAAAATGTATGTACAACAAAACATAATATTTTCATTGTGAAAATAAGACATGCCAAAATCTCTTAGAAAGCCACAAACAGCCTTGCTTTTTCCATTTGTGGACCAAATGAAGAAGAACGAAGCCACATTTGTCTCTGCGCAATCCATGAAAATATCACTTGCGAATTAGGAAACATGTCCATAACTTCCTCAGTCCTTCTTTCATAGCAAATTGCAAAAAAATTCCAGTCACATGCCCTAAACTGTTCCCTCCACAATGAATTACAATTATGTCTGGATGTTGCTCTGTCTCCAAAGTAGCACAGAGAGGTAGCAAATCCAACTACTTCATTCCACGTACTCCATGCCAGTGTACTTCCACATGTGGGAATCCAAGATCTACAGCTACTCCACAGCTTTCTGCATGCACCTTCAACCAATGTATCCACGAATCCCCTAAAATCCAAACAATCTGTTTTCTGAAACACACAGCCATAGCTATCTTTTGTTCTCTCAGCAAAAAGAGTATCTCAAAAAATCTGTCCTGGCACAACACACCCACCAAACTTTCCTGACCAATCCCTTTCAGTGCTTATTCTAATTTGCATGACTTCTGAACCCAAAAATCCCCGGATGTAACTCCCGATGTCCTGGAACTAGCGCCATGTCTGCGGACATATCGTAACATGAACAGCCCTTCTACCATTTCCACTACACTCTCTCTGCCATTCCCTCATTGGATGTACCTCAAAAATCACATGACCATGCACCAATCACATTCAAGACCTCTACATCTAACTGCATCATCATAGATCAGCACTGCAAATGTACTCTGAATCTCTCTGAGTACAAGTGTCATATCATTGGCAAGCAGCATCTACCACAAATACTGTACAAGTCTTCAAGATTTCTACTTGCAGCTCCACGCATGTCCATATGCATGAACACAAACTTCAGGTATGCATATTTTCTGTATAATACATGACATAGCTCTCAACCATTTTTGTTTTACAGGCGGGTGAAATCACCCGATTTTGTTTTTAGCGGGTGAGACGCCCATTGGAATGAATGGGCGTGCAGGAGGCTTGGTGGGTGAGTCTGCCCTTTACAAGGCGTGTGACACCCGCCAAAAGCGTGTGACTTGAGAGCTATGGTAGATGAACACATTTTCAAACAAACTTTTACCTTGTAAAATCTGTTAAATGAATTTACTGTACTTTTTTCAATTTCCTAAAATCAACTACCACTTATACACCTTTATACTTTTTACTTTCTTTAAACACACACACTCAAATCATGTTAAACTAACATTTTTTAAATGAAATATATAGACTACATATATTCAAACAAAATTGCATGCAAACACAATCTATGTTTAAACCTTTATAAAAATACTTATACAATTTAATATTTTTTGTTTTTATTTATTTATTTACTTAATTACTTTAAATTAGACATGACATTGAGGCGCTATTACCTAGAACAGTTTACTTACAGAAATAGTGGTATTCACTAATATATTATAAATTTCACAAGACATAGTAAAGATATTTTTTTTTTTGCTACAGTTAGTCATTCAATACAATTTGTTCATTAAGAACATATCATATGTACTGAACTGATGCAATGTATCTATGTAAATAAATTAGTTTAATGGTTTTACAGAAGGCACTGAGGATTTCAATTAAAAAAATCAATATCTAAATTAAAAATAGTGCTATATAGTTATTACAAAGTTACTAATTTGAAGCTTTCACAGTTGCAGTGAAGACCAGTTTCCTGAAAAGAAGCAGCCGAATTCGAAGAAGAAAGAAAAACTAAGAAGTTACCTGTTAATTTAAAAAAAAGTAAGTAAATATCACCATATTATTTATATTATTAATCAAATATACTATAACATTATTACCAGCTATTTTGGTTTCTTAAAATAGAGATTTTGTACCATTTTGTCCAAAAATTTCCATGTCGTAAACAGCGATTTACAACCAGAATGGCCCACAAATTTCTATTTTTGGACACACAAATTAGCCAACTGAACCACTACAATTTTCATATTATAGAACAAACAACTGTTTTAATTGTATACATTACATTTACTATTTGTACTTTTCCACACCACTAGCTTACTTTTTTTTTGTCATCTGAACCCCAGTTTAGTGACACATAAATTCAAGAATACCTACCCCTACTAGTTTTAGTTCCCAATGCACAATCACACACCATTACATACATCTTTATCATCTTACTCAAAGACTCATGCACACAGCACACAAACATTCCAGAACACCCCAACCCATATCTTCTTTATTTTTTTCAACAGACCCTAAAGAATGCCTACCAAAAGACAACTCTGTAGAAAGCAACGCAAAATTAGAGCAAATGAAAATAAAGGTGTCCAACATAAGCATCCATCTCTAGCAGAATTTGTAAAAAAAGTTGAAACAAAACAGATAATACAATCATTTAGTGAAACACAAAAAGTTTCAAGTACAACAACTTCGCTTCCTCTATCAAAATGTAAAACAAACCAAAAAACAATTAACATAAAATCACCTATCAGTACAGATAAAACTATTTCTTCAAATATTAATATAGTGCAAAGTAAGCATACCAAGAAAAGTATTTTAGCCAAAATATACCGTCACAAAGTCCTTCAAAATCTTATAAAAACAGGAGAGAAATCAGGTTCAAAGCTTAAAACCTATCGTAGGAAATTAATCTTAGGAGAATTGATGGACAGTGCAATTCTTCTTAAAAGAAATGTATTTATTTTACTGTTATACAAAATGAAACCACTAACAAAACTAATAACTAAATTACAAAAAAGACTTCTCAATAAGCGAAATGTCAACAGAAAGAACTTCTTAAGTATCTGCGGAGGTGAATGGAATCACACTACGAGCACAGAACCATATTTTAATGAAGAAGCGTACAAACAAAAGCAAACGAATACAATTGCCATAAATAGCAGTGGTCGAGGTTATGAAAAAGTGAATAATACCATAATGGAACAAGAAGTACTCCTTACAAAAATATGCCCTGAAAACTTAGAATTACCCCTCCATTCAACTGAATCAGAACGTCTAGTGTACAAATGGCCATGCACGTCAATGTGTAACATTCCCAAACAATGTTTCAAATCTTTACACCAATTCCTCAATAAATATGTAAAAAGCAAAGACAAAATCAAAATTAAATTACTGCAAAATACAGATACCTGTCCAGTGCGCAAGTACACAGGACTACAAGGACATTCATTGGCCTGCATTACAGGACCTACTTGTAAAACCACTTTCCATAATATCAAAAGGATATCAACACATCATTCAACTATAAGAAATCTAGTCTATAAACTGTACTATGCTAAAAGTCCTGCTTTAGCACTAGCAAAGTTAAATAACATCCTTCTACATGGTACAGCAAAAGACCTACTTGAAGAAATTCACTATATCCAGAAAAAATATTTTGGAAGTGAAAGCCATTTACAGAATGAAATAGCTTTAAACCAATTAAGCAACAATTCTACACATGGCAACCTTTTCCTAAACACATACAAAAAAGAAATACTAAAATTTAAAAGTACATCAGCTGAAGTACCAAACCATGTATGTGTATGTTGCCGTAGAATTTTTATAAAAGAACACAAAAACTGTGGACCTATCATACAAAATAGAAGACAATGAAGATTCTAAATGGTTTAAATTAGCTCTCTACCTTCTAGCAGAAAACAAATATGAAATAACTGAGCCCTTAATACTTTGCAGTTATTGCACCACAAAACTTGACAACAACCAAACTCCTTCACGTTCTATCACAAATAATTTGGAATTATACCCAGTACCAAAACCTCTAAAACAACTTAATTTATATGAGAGCATCATAATTCAAACACTACACCCATTTCAAGCAATAATACGCCTTCAACCAAAAACAGCAAAATTACCTCCCTCTGAATTGGTAAAAGGCATTCGTGGAAAAGTAGTTTATTTACCATTAAATCTAAAAGAAAATGTGCATACTCTAGGAGTGCAACGTCCAATGCACCAATCTTTAATTATATTAGTAAATGGAGTACCTACAAAAGACAAAAAAATATGGCAACAGCTGGTAGATTTATATAAAGTTAGACACGCCTTCCAATATCTTAAAGAGAATAATGAATATTACAAAGAAATTAATATTGAAGAAAACTTGAAAGATACAACTGAAATAATTCAAGAAACACAAGAAGCTGGTCAATTTGAGCTACTAGATCCTGCTACAATATCAAATACTTTAGACCAGTATACAATTCATCCTTTGCACTGTAATGACACCGTACAAGATGTACTGGAAACTTACCAAATGCGTCAAACAAAAGGATCGCCAATCAGTATATGGGAAAAAAGTATAGAAGCACGTGCTTTTCCTCTACTCTTTCCAACTGGCAAAGGAGGAAGATATGATGATAGACCTATTCAAATATCAGCTTCAGAATACCGCTCATTACGGATGTATTCTGAAGATCCCAGATTTAGACAAAATGTGGAATACATATTCCACCTACTCTTTGAAAGTGAACTAGCAACTTTATGTTACGGAGTTGCACACATATTAAAATCAGGATCACACTTTCAAAATATGACAGCTACACAATTATTAGAGAAAGTGTAACAAAAGGATGAGATTTTACAATCAAATATTACAAATCTATTAGCAAATATGCGTGGTACTAAAGAGTACTGGTTTCAACGTCATGGAGATGTACGTTGTATGATCAGAAACCTTGGCCCACCCACTTGGTTTGTTACATTAAGTTGTGCAGAATATGCATGGGAAGATTTACATGATTTCCTACGCATATCAAATAAAAACAAAACAAACATAGATATTGTAACACCTGGAGAACTTTGTTCTTTGGATCCTGTTAATGTTTCAAGATATTTTCACCATCGCTTCATTGCTATGCTGCATTTTATTTGTAATAAAACTGTTCCTCCCTTTGGAGAAGTGCAACACTTCTTTTGGAGAAAAGAATACCAAGCCAGAGGAGCACCACATATCCACATGCTTTTATGGATTAAAGATGCTCCTAAATTTGGTCAAGACAGTGATGCCACTGTTTTACAGTTTATTGAAAAATATGTCACTTGTCAAATTCCATCAGAAGCCACAAATAGTGATGTTTGTGCACAAATTTTACAATTTCAAAGACACAAATGTGGAAAATATTGTTGTCGCAAATACAAAAACAAAGGCAAATACTACACCAAATGCCGATTTGGTTTCCCTAGACCAGTTACAAATACAGGTCAAGTAAACAACCTCATGTCTTCAGTTAGACATACTGTTAAAGGAAAGTCACCTAAAAATACATATTACATAAAAAGAAAAGAAGAAGAAAAATATATCAATGATTATAATGCAATCATTGCCCACTTATGGAATGCAAACATAGATGTGCTCTACATTGCAGACAATTCTACAGCAGTTGCACGATATGTCACAGCATACTTAACTAAAGCAGAAAAGACAGAGCTCCAAGACCTCTGGAATGACCTGTCATCAGATAAAACAGTATCTCAGAAATTATACAGCTTGGGCATAAAAATGCTCACCCATAGAGAATGTGGATCTTATGAAGCAGCTGATCGTTTAACTGGTACTTCATTGTATGGTAAATCTGAAAATATAGTATGGCTAAGTCTTGGTCCAGCTAAATCTAGAAAAAGAGTTCTAAAATCATATGAAGATATAGAAACAATAGCCAAACATGATCCCAACAGCCAAGACATTTTAAAAAACAATTTATTGGACACATACTACCCAAACAGAAGTAATACTTTGGAAAACATGTGTCTATACCAAATAGCCCAAAACTACACATACAAAAATAATATGAAACCCGATGAAAAAAAAGGTAAATATAGAGTGACAGACTGTGAAGGCAGCTTAGTTAAACTCACTAAACCAAATTTAATTAATCATATCAAATTGTCATTGAAGACTCCTCAACATAAAGAAGTATATTACATGTACCGTCTACAACTCTTCAAACCATGGAGAAAAGAAGAACAATTACTAGATAACTTTGACTCATATGAGGATGCTTTCAAAGCAAATGAAAGCACTATAACTGATGTAAACTTTACACAGTACAAAACAATGTTGCACAATGAACAGCAACATGAAGAACAACTCCAAGCTCAACTAGATAACGATACTCCTGACAGTAGTCAACCTTCTGTAACAGCAAGCCAAGAACCACTGGGAGAACCACTAATAACAAATGAGGCAGAATTAGCTATGATAGAAGTAGAAAACACCATGTGTCAGTATGAAGATAAGGAAGACTTAACTATACTACAATCAAAACTAAACAATGAGCAAAGTAGCATTTTTCAAGAAGTAACAAAACAAATTGCACTTGGTGTAAAATATGAAAATAAAGAATGTTCCTGCCATAATTATAAACCTATACTACTGTACGTCAATGGTGAAGCTGGTTCTGGCAAAACATTCCTAATCAAAATCATTAGTAAGTTCCTTCAACAATTGACAAACAACAAACTGTCAGCTGTTGTCACTGCCCCCACAGGTTTAGCTGCCTACAACATAGGTGGTGTTACATTACACCGATTACTACTATTACCAGTAGAACACCAGAACAAATTAGACTATTACAGACTTTCTGCAGAAGCTGCAATGGAATTACGCAGAGTATTGAAACAAATGAAAATGCTACTAATAGATGAAGTGAGCATGGTCTCCAACCTGATGTTAGCTTTGATTCACCTCAGATTACAAGAAGTACTCAAAACAGACTATGAAGAGCTCTTTGCAGGAAAACACATTATTGTTTTTGGAGATCTGCTTCAATTAACACCAGTAAAAGGTGAACCTATTTTTAAAACATTAGGGCACAAACTCTACCGTAAAACTGTTGGCAGCATTGGAAATGTCAACCTTTGGCAACATTTCCAATACAGAGAAGTAACAGAAAACATGCGCCAATCTGCAGATCTCACTTATGCCAACATTTTAAAAAGTTTGAGAGTTGGTATACTTTCTAAAGAAGCAGAAGCAACATTGAAAACCCGGCACATTAATGGACTTTATGGCGATAATGCATGTGCTACAGATGTTATGGAACAATTAGCCCACAAAAATGTCAATTGTATGGCCTTAATGCCAACTCTTGCAAGCTGTTTCATATTCAATGAAATCATGCTAAGTAAAGAAATGCAACCAATAATGGAAATTAGCGCCACAGACAAACTAGATGTACATGGTATGACACTACCCATGTGTGACCAAGCCACAACAAGACTAAATAATTTAGAAAAATCAATCTCAAACACAGCAGGCTTAGAAAAGATGTTAAAATTATCCTTAAATTGCAGAGTAATGCTTAAACGTAACCTTGACGTGGACCAAGGACTAGTTAATGGAGCACTGGGTACAGTTGTTGGCTTTCAAACATACCCACGTGACAACAAAATTCAGTTTGTCAATATACTCTTTGACAAACTTTCAGAAGTAAAACGGATAGGACGCTCAACAGCTAGATTCCTTCTCTTCAAAGATATGTATGTACGCAGAGAACAATTTTCTCTACCTCTTGCATACGCAGTCACAATTCATAAATCACAAGGTCTTACCCTAGACAAAGCAATGATAGATATTGGTAACACAGTCTTTAAAGAAGACATGAGCTACGTAGCACTATCACGCTTACGTACACTTGACGGTCTATTTCTAATCAACTTTGATGCAAGTAAAGTAAACGCTGATATTCCTTGCATTTTAGAATATAATAGACTTCGCTCACTATACACTCCCCATCTAAACACATATTCTGTTCCACAAAAACTAAAACATTGTAAAAGAAAACTAAATCAAACTGAAATGCAACAGGATGTCACTGGAAATCCTCTAAAGAGAGTAAAAGAAACTAATACTCCATCAAGTACCACAAACAAAAAAGAATCAATTAGAGAAAGTAAACCAGGTACTTCTTTAAAGAAGGAAGACAAACTCCAAAAAAAGCAGTTAGATACAGAACTACCTGAAGCATTTAAATTCTCAAATATAGTTGGTGTAAGTTGCTACGCAAATGTAGCAATGAATATTCTATTTCAATTACCACCAATTGTTGACAACATTTACTCACACAGTACAAACCCATTGTGTTTGCAAATGTTAGTACTTCACAGAAATGCAGCAAACAATTCCAACAACACATATAGTGTTTTTGGAATAAGACAATTGGACTACTGTGCTGGAATGGTGAAATTCACTATAAACTCACAGGAAGATCCACAAGAATTTCTAATGTACTTACTACAAGTACTGGAAAACAAAAACATACCTATAAATGAAATCTTTCAGATTTCATACATGTGGAAACATACATGCACTCTCTGCAACAATGTGACACAAGAAGAAATCCCCAATGAACACTTCATATATATATCAATACCAAATTGTGAATCCATTCCATTTCAGCAACTGTACAAAATGCAAACCATGGTAGATTATGCTCTACCTGCAATTCAGATAATCGCTCCACGTTAGTAATACAAACACATAGTAAATACGTAATACTAATGCTTCTACGTTACAATGCAGATGGTACCAAAAACAACTGCAAGCTGACTGGATTCACACATGGTCAAATATCACTTGGTAAGAAAACCTTCACAACAATAGGTATAATCTACCACGCAGGAGCCACAACCAATTCAGGGCACTACACTGCATACATAAAAAAGAAATGTGGATGGTTTGAATGTAATGATAGTACCATTACTCTAAAGCAGAGATTACCAGCACATCTTACAAACGCTTATTTGATGTTTTTAAAACCAAAATTTTATAAATAAACTGTATTTAAACCTTTAAGTAAATTTGTGTTACAAAAATATGAACTGTTAGAATACTCCAAAAGCTATCTAACTGCTCAAAGATTCTACAACAACTAATCAGATAAATGAATACCACTAAATTAGACCAAAAAATACACAGTTAGAATACGCCAATTGGTATCTAACTGTCCCAAAATTATAAATGTGTGTTAAAGCAATATAAACTGTTAGAATACTCCAAAAGCTATCTAACAGCTCAAATATTCTACAACAACTAATCAGATAAATGAATACCACTAAATTAGGCCAAAAATACACAGTTAGAATACGCCAATTGGTATCTAACTGTCCCAAAATTTAACAATATCCAAATAGGTAAATGAAAACCACTACAATATATTAAAAAAATAGACAGTTAGAATACGCCAATTGGTATCTAACTGCTCCAAAATTTTATAATATCAAAACAAATGAAGAATCTGTTACTGTTCCAAAAGAAATACAACAAAGCAAAATATAAAGCATTAGCCAGAAACAACAAGTGAACACTGAAAACAAACAAACAAATAAACTGTAGCATAACAGAAAAAGGGTTTTTTTTAAATCCAACATGGATTTTTTTTTCTCCCACAGACCCAATGATTTTAGCAACAAATACAGAAACTGAGCAAATTGCACAGTACTCTGATTTGTACTCTACTAAATATGAGGGTCGAAAAAAAATAAAAGTATATTGCTTATACAATGTAATAAGTCATTACAAAATACTAATACTAACATGCTATTTTCTTTTATCACAGAAATGAAGAAAAACAACATGGACTCCCATTACTAGACCAAACAGTAAGTATACAATAATAAGGACAACCATAGCAGCACATCACATCCATAGTATCTAATACCTTTGTTCCTTATACATTTGTTTTTCACCCAACGTTATAAACAAATATGACCAAATGGCCATGCACCCAAGACTCTATGCCCTGGCAACAACCACCGCAGCATATCACATCCATAGAGTCAAACATTTCAACTATGATCTATGGGAAACTTTTAATGTCCGCGAACAATATGAGTGTTCTTAGAACACTTTGAGCTTGCCAGCGAACAATACGGACACCGTTTTCAGGACACCCCCCTACGAACATTTCAGAACGACGCAATAGTTCTTAGAACACTTTCAACTTAACAACGAACAATACGGACACCGTCCTAAGGACACCCCCTACGAACATTCCAGGACACCGGGAGTGTTCTCAAAAACGTCTTCAGAACACCCCCATCTTGTTTATTTGCGAACAATTCAGGACACCGCGAGTGTTCTTAGGACACATTCAACTTGACAGAGAACAATACGGACAGCGTCCTCAGGACACACCCTTCGAACACTCCCTGGACACCGGGAGTGTTCTTAGAAGCGTCTTCAGACCACCACCATCTTGTTTATTTGCGAACATTTCAGGACACCGCAAGTGTTCTTAGGACACATTCAACTTGACAAAGAACAATACGGACAGCGTCCTCAGGACACCCCCTACGAACACTCTCCGGACACCGCGAGTGTTCTCAGAAGCGTCTTCAGAACACCCCCATTTTGTTTATTTGCGAACATTTCAGGAAACCGCGAGTGTTCTTAGGACAGACTCAACTTGACAGAGAACAATACGGACAGCCTCCTCAGGACACCCCCTACGAACACTCCCCGGACACCGCGAGTGTTCTTAGAAGCGTCTTCAGACCACCACCATCTTGTTTATTTGCGAACATTTCAGGACACCGCAAGTGTTCTTAGGACACATTCAACTTGACAAAGAACAATACGGACAGCGTCCTCAGGACACCACCTAAGAACACTCCCCGGACACCGCGAGTGTTCTTAGAACAGTTTCACTTTGCTTGCGAACAAAACAGACACATTTTGACTCCTTAGAACACCCCCTAGTCAGTTTATTTAGAAAATTTCAGAACACCCGTGATGTCCGCAAACAAATCGAACACAAAAAGAACGTCTAACACATAAAAAACACAACTTTCATCCTATCTCACACACTCCCACCCTCCCCAAACACTCCTACACACCAACACACTCTACAAAATACACATTTTGAACAAAGTTTCACCGCGCTGTCCGGGGACGTCCGCGAATCCAATACGGCGGGAGCTACCGAAAAATCTGACGCGCTTCACGTTCCACGCCGTCCAATCAGCGAACACTTTCCATGTCCGCGAACATCACGCAAGACGATTGGCCAATCAGGACACTTTCCGCGGAGTGAACAGGGAAGTGTATCCGCAAACCGAACACAGATATCACTAATTTTTTTTTACCTACTTTTTGGTCATTTTAAAAAAAACCTACTGGACGAATTTTCACCAAATTTGCAAAAGCACGCTTTCGGGACCAAGCCGCTGCTCCTGGTCCAAATTTGGTGGAAATCCGTCCAGCGGTTTGGGCTGTAGACGCGAGCAAAACATTTTTCCCATTCACTCTATGGAGAGTGACTATAATGTATACAAATATGAGCATATAGAGGGAAGGTAGAGTAATAAAAATAAAACTATGACAAAGTGCTGATACCATAATGATTATCTTCATGCACAGAAAGGATTCCTCTCTTTCAAGCCTGTATCTTCCGCTACGTACATGTTTCATATATGATGTGACAGGAACCCAAATCTACAAATATAGTACCTTTTCAATTTTTACTTCCTGACTGTTACTGTAGAAAACTATGTGGCTTTGATATGTCAGTAAAGGATAAAAAGGGAGAGCCAGCCATGTGATGTCATCAGTTATGTCATCAATGACATTTGTGATGTCATCTTTGATGTCCTGGGTGTTAGTGTTAGCAGTGCACGGTGGCGCGAGTTATGGTTGCTTATGTTACCATAACTGGCGAATTTCAAGGGTTTTTCGGTTTTACTTGGAACCATAACGTTCCTTTAACAAAGTTTTTTCACTGAATTTCATAGGTTTTTAGTAACACAACTTAACCATAATATCCCTGACATGACATAGAACATACTAACCCCCTCGTAGTGATTTTCATGTCCGCGGACTACCGCCATGTCCGTGGACACATCGAAAATCTGAGCGTGGTGAATGTAAATTTAAATAGTGTGCCCCATTTCCCCTTTGAAGTTGGCTCTAAAAAGAGCCGCTTTTTTTTTTTTACAGATGCTTGACAGACACCTGTTATTTTAGATTTTTTTTCTTGTTTTTTTTTCTTACTTTACTCCTAAAATCTTCACATAACCTTCTCCAAAGCAACCCTTACATTCCAAAATAAAAAGGCATTTCCGGTAAAAGATAAAGAAATGCCATCTTCTTTAAAATTAAGAGCATTACTGGCATCAATATTCTCATTGTTACAGAAGAACATACCAGCTCTAAGCATGAAGGCACACATGCCCCGGTTGATGACACACCTAGCAATGTTTTGCTGAGGACAAAATACGGAACTATTGTCCCATATTGCCCTAGGTAGTAATCCAGAAAAAATTACTTTCACATTTGGAAGGATCTTCACTACGGCTTGAACCAAGCGTTCCAAATCAGCCAACAAAGTAGGGGCACTGACGTTGCCCAAATGGAAAGCACCATAGTGCAAAACTACCACATGCGGACTGTTCATCGTGGCCATATCCGCACAAACTTGTACAATTCCCTGTACATTGCAATCAGGCACAGTGCTCCACACCACCTCCACTCCTTTGACATCAAAGTTCTTTGCAACATGCCTGCATTCAGCGTACTGCTGTAAACCATGCACAAACATATCTCCGAGCACCAACACCCTAACTTTCTCCACTTCTGCCATCTTCACCACACACAGTCTCTTTCAACACAAATCCACAACCTCGACATCTGATTGGCTGATCCGTACAGTCTTCTTTCCATGTTGGATTTCCTGGAAAAACCCGGATTTACCACGCCCTGTCCACGAACAGCCGCGGTGTCCGCGGACGGCGTCCACTTTACTCTCTGTACCATTCCCTCATTGCATACAGCTAAGCAATCACACAATATGAATAACGTCCTCAGAACACCCCCATTTTGTGAATTTTCCAACATTTCAGGACAATTATCATTTCATTATTCTACATATTAACATTACAAATATTATACTTTTATCTTGTACTCTGCACACAATGCTATCTTTCTCCATTAGCAGCTCAGTATACTACATAGAATCCCATAATACAATGCTATTTATTGATATAAATGCATCGTTCAAAGCACTAATAACAGTATGATATTTATTGCAATATCCTGACACTTTTTTCGGAACATTATAATGAAAATCCCTAGTACACAAATTCCATGAAAAGTACATACACATGTGATGTCATCAGTGAATTCATCAATGACATTTGCGATGTCATCTTTGATGTCCTGGGTGTTAGTCTTAGCAGTGCATGGTGTTGGCGCGAGTTATTTTTCATAGCTTACCATAACTTGCTATTTTCAGGGGTCTTTCGGCTGTACTTACAACCATAACGTCCTTTAAACAAACTTTTTTTAATATCATGCAAACAATATACAAACATGGCGTGCAAAAACCAACTTCTACAGATGGCTTTACACAGAATGTTGCAAAGTAAGAATTTATGCTCGTTCACAGTGAAGGTCAGCTGCTTCATTTTTTTCTCGAGCCACGGTATTGTGTTTTGACCTTGACAGACAGAGATTGTGATGAAAGACTTCTCTTGAAGGAGTGTTGCTAAAACGTAAGAGAAGATAAAGATGAAATTTCTGAAACGAAACCACTTTTACATATTATATCACTATGCGAAAGATCGTTGGCACACGCGGAGTCGTATTTTCGGACTGCACCACTCGTAGACAATGGAAATTGCAATTGTACTGTAAGTAACCCTTTACATTATTTTATACCAAATATAATTACAATAGCGTAGCATTAAAGACCGCTGAAGTTGAACTTGTTCGTTGAAAGTGGCATAATGTTTTCTACCGCGTACTATCATCACCGAATTGATCCCCTGTCATTTAGAGGGCTCTGAAAAAGGCAGACGACACAGAGTGGGTTAATAGAAATAATTTAACCGGTCTATAGGTGGTCAAGCGCTCTACTCGCTGTGCCACTTTACTGTAGCCTGTCAAGTGGCACAGCAAGTACAGCGCTCGCTTTGACATCCGTGCACAGCTTGCTAACGCAAGTTCGAATCCCGGCAAGCCCAAACTCAGCCTTTCATCCTTCCGTGGTCGATAAATGAGCACCACACACCGTGGTTAATAATAAGCACCGCTTAGATACCTCACAGTTCTTAGCGCTATATGAATGGGAAAATATTATTATTTTATTATTAACATACTCTGTTGCACTATCTTCGATAGCAAATAGTTTCACGCCCTAATAAATAAAATGATGATTTTTAATGAAGATCGGCTGGTGAGACTAATTTATGTTTTTTAAAACAGGTACGTGGCCCGTTTTGTCTATGTCACGATTTACAGACTCCAGCGGATGGGGTCTTCAACTGCCAGGTGCAAGTCCAAATATGCAACTTCATGACCCTCACCATTTCATGGGACAATCGCCAAGGACCAATATGCCCTTACGCAGTACTAGCGGCTACAAACAACATACCAACCAATATGGTGGTCTAATGGCTCGTTGTTGGAGCAACCTTCCGATTATCAGAGAGACCATTTACTGCTTTTATCATAAACCAACAGCCTATCTACCGCAAAGGAACAACGCGCGGCTCCAAATAAACTTTTGCTGATTGACAGCAGAGACAATAGCAAATCGCTGAATATTCACTAAACATTTCATGTGAAATAAATGTACTTTACCAAATGTACAATCCTGCTGTTTACTTTTAAACCACAGTTTCATATTCCGAATTGTGGCGCACTGAGTTGTAACCTGATCTAACACTCTCTGTACCGCAAAGGAACATCGCCTGTCTCAACATGAGCTTTTGCGGATCGACAACAAAGACAAATGCAAATTGCTGAATATTCTCTAAACATTTGATGTCAAATAAATGTACTTTACAACATTTACAATCTTGCTCTTTGCTTTTAAATCACAGTTTCATATTCTGAATTGTGGCGCGCTGTGGTGAGACATAATGTGTGTTGTCTTCCGGGTTCTGTGTAAAGTCGCGTAGTACTGGAGACGACTGGGCGCGTTCCATTACGCACCCTGTAACGTCACGGAGAGAGGCGGGGAATATGAATGCTTTGATAATATCAGGCTTAGTGGCGGGAGATATGATTTAGTGTCGCAAAAGCAAGTCAGCCAGGTCAATAGCGCCAGTCATAGGATTATCACATAATGTCGACGCACACCAGCCGGATTTATCGTTTCTTTAGTGGACAAAAAGTCGGTTGACGCCCCTAGGAAATTGTACTATTAGCGGACAAAAGGAGTGCTCTTAAAACACTTTCACCCTGACAACGAACAATACAAACAACGTTCTCAGAACACCCCCATTTTGTGTAATTGCAACCATTTCGGGACACTGCGAGTGTTCTTAGAACACATTCAACTAGACAGATTACAATACGGACAGCGTCCTGAGGACACCCCCAGTTTGTGTATTTACGAACAATTAAGTACACCGCGAGTGTTAAAAGCTCATTTTTACCTTCCTTGCGAACAAAAATGACACATACTCCGTCCTCTAAACACCCCACCATTTAGTTTATTTACAAAATGTCAGAACAGCCGTGTTCTCTGCGGACAAATCGAACGCAACAAAAACATCTAGCACATAAAAAAACAAAGCATTGAACCTATATCATACTCCCCCACCCTCCCCAAACACTCTTACACACCAACACACGGCACTAAATACAATTTTTTATCCACCTTTCACTGCGCTGTACGCGGTCGACTGCGAATACAAGATGGCGGGCGCCACAGAAAATCTGACGCGCTCCACGCCCCTCGCCGTCCAATCAGCGAACACGTCGCATGTCCGCGGACATGACGCAAGCCCATGGGCCAATCGGGGTGCTGTCCGCGGAGCGAACAGGGAAGTCCGTCCGCGAAGCGAATGCAGATATCACTAATTATTTTGCCTTACATTTTAGTCATTTTTAAAAAAACTACTGGACAGATTTACACCAAATTTACAAAAGCACGCTTTTGGGACCAGGCCGCCACTCCTGCCGCAAATTTGGTGTAAATCCGTCCAGCGGTTCGGGCTGTAGCCGTGCGCAAAGTTTTTTCCCATTCAGTCTATGGGAAAAAAAAAAGTTTTGGGACCCCCCCTATAACTTTTCCCTCCCTGGACGAATCCTCACCAAACTTTGCAAAAAAGTTCAGAGTGACCCAACTACTTTTTTTGCAAAGTTTGGTGAGGATCCGTCCAGGGAGAGCAAAGTTATAAGCCACCCAAAAAGTGCTCTTCCTATGGAAACAGCAATTTAACCATAAATATATATATATATATATTTTTTATTTTTTTTGCATTTTTTTATTTTATTTTTTATTTTATTTTGCATTTTAGTGTATTAAAACCTTTAGCAAAGTTATCATCACATATCATTTCCACTTTTCTGATCCTTCAAATCAGATCCAAGTTTATTATCCAACTGAGTCATTAAAATGTAGTCCTCTTTTCCCAGGCATTCTTTGAGATATTTAATTGAGCCGATCACCAATTAGATTTACTCCACTAGGCACTTCCACCATTCTTCCCAGGAGAGTGTAGGTGTGGACTCCAGAAAACGGGAGAAGAATCTAGTGCTTGTTTCTGTCAATGCCAAGCTCTTGGAGTTTCTTTTTCACTTTAGTCGGGTTGTTATGCATCTCCTCTGATGTAGTATTAACCTTTTCTACTACGGCTCTCCAGCTCTTTACCCAGATTTGCATTGCTTTTTGTGGTTCTTGTTTCAGTTCTTTTTTAAGTATTTGCCCGGACTGGTGCCACATTGTCTTTCATGCACTTTTCGTAGAATGTCAAACACTTCCACTTTGCCGTTGCCCTTAATGAGATGAGTCCCAGCTCTCTTCTAGTTTTTTCAATAGGGGTGGATTTCGGGAGTCCCAGAACCCGCTTCTAAAACACACCTTCCAATATTGCCCATTGTTTGTTGGGGAACTGTGTCAGACTGTCTGCACTGTATGTCATGGTTGCCACTACCTTGCCTTAATCAAATGTCAACAGAGGCAGCAGAGAACAGAGAATAGCAGCAGTATTTCCATTTCAACAGTAGGGCTTGGTAGGCCAACTTCTTCATTTTTTATTTAAAACTCAAGGTGTTCTGTGTTTCCCCTTTACTTTTGCTACTGATCATTCCTGGCTATTTGAATGAGTCTTCTTTTTCCAATTGCCATCTGAAAGTTTTTCTTACCCCGTCTGTCATTTAAGCATAGTGGGCCTCATCATGACCTGGGCGGTAACCCTTAAAATTGGCAGTAGCGCTCATAGCGCTGATTTTAAGGGTCCGTCGGATCACGACTCCAAATACCGCTGGCGCAATAACAGCCGGCGCAAGGACAGCCGGCTGTACAAGCGCCGGCCACAAGATCGCCAGGAACCTTTAGCGCTAAAACATCATCGATCAGGAGTCCGGCGTAAGCACTATTAGCGCCATAAAAGCGGCGGAAAATCCGCCGAAAATACTTCCAGCACAAAGCTGGAGGTAACAGTACACAGGCCACAGCAATGAGGGCCCAGGTGTAAGCAATGCAATCTAGAGGCCTACAAAGGACCCACCCATGCACAACACCCCCTCCCCAACCCCATTACACCAGCAGGAGCAGGGAAGAGACAGCAATGAGGGCCCAGGTGTAAGCAATGCAATCTAGAGGCCTACAAAGGACCCACCCATGCACAACACCCCCTCCCCAACCCCATTACACCAGCAAGAGCAGGGAAGAGACAGCAATGAGGGCCCAGGTGTAAGCAATGCAATCTAGAGGCCTACAAAGGACCCACCCATGCACAACACCCCCTCCCCAACCCCATTACACCAGCAGGAACAGGGAAGAGACAGCAATGAGGGCCCAGGTGTAAGCAATGCAATCTAGAGGCCTACAAAGGACCCACCCATGCACAACACCCCCTCCCCAACACCATGCTGCCATTTGGAGCCGGGAGCCTTGATGTCGACTTCTACTTGCTGCGCCTGGAGATACAGAGGCCAGTCAACTAGGCCAGGGCCCTGGGAGTGCAGGGGGCAGTGGGGATGAGGAGAAGGAGGAGGAGAGCAGCAGCAGCAAGGCGCCCAGCCATCCCCAGGGTCAGGCCAACACCCTGGGCCCTAACTGATGGTAAGTTGGTGACAGAATATCGGCTGGACAGGGCAACCATCACCCAGTTGCTGGACACAATCCAGGGTGATATATGCAGCCGCATAGCCACCAGCACGGCAGTACCTCCCCTAGTGAAGCTTGTGTCTGTGCTTCTCTTACTTGGGACTGGCAGCTACCAACATACCGTTGCCATGATGCATGGAATGGCCCAGTCCACATTCAGTGCCATGCTGGCACAGGTGCTTGATGCACTGTTGAATCATGTGAACGAAAACATTGCATTGCCAGCCACACAGGCACAGGTGCACCAGCTAAAGGGTCAATCCCATGCCATTGGCCAAGTCCCGAATGTAATAGCAGCCCTGGACTACACACATGTGGCACTTGTACCACCCCACGCACATGAGGCTGCCTACAGAAACCGGAAACAGTACCATTCCCTCAATGTGCAGATGACATGTGGCCCTGACCTCACCTTCAGCCACTGCTGTGCCCGCTACCCAGTTATCCACCCACGACTCAATGGTCCTACGCAACAGTACCCTGCCAGCGTACATGGAAAGGCACCGAGGCCAAAACACATGGCTACTGGGTGAGTATAAATGTATACCACAAAGCATGTCAATCCACAACTGATGGTGCCTGTCACAGAATCCATCATTCCCAATGGTCAGCAGCATCACAGCAGCATACACATCCAAGCAGCTTGCACGATGAACCTTAGACATCTCCAACACAGCAGAACACACCCATGCAGGATGTAAGACATGTGGTGGCACAGTAACATATGGAAGCCCCACCACAACAAGGCATCCTGTGTGAGTAGCACCATGGCTCCCAACACTGACACAGTACAGATATCCCAGCCTGGCCATCCGACAGCAATGAAATACCAAACCATCAGCTGGCACATCCACAAATGCTCCACACATAAGTAGGCCGAGTGATGACAATGCACATCCCACAAACACTGTCCCCAAAATGGCCATGGGAATGCATGGAGAACAGTACAGAATAGTGAAGAGCAGCAAATGCAACTGTAGGCCAATGGATTAGCAATGACACATGAGGCAGCCACTTCTGTCAAGCAGAAGTAGATGGAAGGGCCCCCTCATCCTGCAACATGTGAATGAGTACTGTTACATATCGAAACATAGCCGTACCAAGTGGAGAGTACCCCATTGATTCAATCGTGCCCATAGGACAGCGCACTCCACAATGTCATAGTCCAAATGCCAAAGATTGCAAAATCACACTGATGACAGGGCTCTGTACACCCACTGGACTTTCCTTGTCCCCATACCGGCTTTCTCTCCCCTACAGATGAATCTGGATATCCCCAGTACACGTGGCTCAGTACCCCTGTACGTCACCCACACACGGCTGCGGAGCGGGCATACAACCTTGGTCATGCCCGTACACAGATCTGCGTGGAGAGGGCATTTGGACTTTTGAAGGCACGCACCCGGTGCCTCGACTGCACGGGAGGTGCTATGATGCATGCACCAGAAGAAGTTGTGAAATCTTACTGACATGTGCCATGCTGCACAACATCTGCTGTCGCAGAAATTTGCCACTGCCCCCTGATGCTCATGTGCAGCCACCTGAGGATGGTAGTGAGGGCGATGAAGTGCCAGAAGGTGTAGCACATGCACAAAGGGTGGGCCTGAGGGAAGGAAGGTTGGCCAGACAGGGATTGATTTATGGATTCTTTTCGAAATGGGTAATAGGTAAATGGTGACTTCTACATCAAATTGCATTTGTAACAATTACTACTGTCCATGCATTGTGATTTTTGTAACGTGATTTATTTTCCCTCAAACAATCCCCTCTCTCCCCAGTGAACACCCAACAATCCCCCTCCGCCCAGTGAGCATCCAACAATCCCCCCTCCCCCCAGTGAGCATCCAACAATCCCCCCTCCCCCCAGTGAGCATCCAACAATCCCCCCTCCCCCCAGTGTACAACCCTCACCTGTGCTGTTGCCTGATCAGGCCCACACCAATGATGCCATGCACCGTTATGATGGGCGCGGGCGCTTCCCTCTCCCAGGACCCTCCGGTGTGTGTGCCCTCAGGTGGCGCAAGGACCAGCGCCTTGGAGATGGTTCCAGTGAACCCTCTGTTGGTGTGGTTGAAGTTGAGGGCACGGAAGCGCTGGCCATCATGTGCTGGCGCATGAGGGCATTTGCCTCGCGTTGTTGTTCTGCTAGTGCAGACACAGCCTCCGTGAATTCATGTACCCTTTGGCCAAAGCCTGTCAGGGAAGCAGTGCATTGTTGCACGACATGGCGTGTGCATGCATTGTCCCGGGCAATGTACTTGCATCCATGCCTAATCGAATTGCTCACGGCCTTAATGTGCCGGCTCTGGACTTTGGCCATTGCTTCCACCCTGGCCTGTTTAGCTTCTAATATGTCCAGCCGGCCCATGACTGCTGCCCCAGTGACAAGGCCCTCTCCTGGCGCGTCAGGTGGTGGACCACGAATTGGGCGCTGTCGGGGGGGGGCTGCATGGTGGCATGCCACCAGACTGGACTGGGCTTCCTGGCTCTGAACGATGGCCCTCTGGGAGCCCATACGACGGGGTGTCCACATCGGGCTGGGGTGTGCTGCAGCGACGCACAGCCACATGCCGACTCCCTGCCTGCTGTCTGCCTGTGCTTGGACTTCCATGGGGTGTTGACGCCCCTTCCCCATCACTGCTGCTGTGGGTGTGTACTGTGGGGGCATGATGCCCATGTGGAGGTGTTACTCCCACATCGGGCTGCGATTCCGGTCTCTCTCCCTCGGCATCGGGGCTCTGGATGTTGGCTTCTGGTGAGCTGCTGGTGGCCTCCCTGCGGCCATGTGGCTGCCGCTGCTGTCTGGCGGGGCTGAGTCGGGGTGAGGTGGGTGTTCCCCGGTGTTCTCTCCCGTGGGTGCGGCCTCTTGAGGGGGGTGGTGCTGGTGGAGGCACGGTGTCGTGGGCACATTGCCGGTGTGGCCTCATCGTCAGCATCAACGGCCTCTTGGGATAGACGTGTGCCTGTGGGGCACATAGGGGGTGGTTTGAGTACAATGCTACATACATTTGTGTGCTGCAGGTCATGCCAACAAGTGTGAATGAAGACAGTGACAATGACGCATTCAACTTGCATTCTGTTCAGTCAACATGTGGTGCTTGTTGTGGATGTGCATGGAGGGACACTGCATGGGAAAGCGTGGTTGGGGTGGACTGCGCTCAGGTTTTTGTGGTTGTGTTGATGCACAGTAACACTCTACGTAGCTGTCCTATGGCTATGGGAGTCTATCCCCTGCCCCTGTCATTCATGCACTGCACGTACAGGGTCGTCTAGGCAGCACTGACGTTCTAGGGATGTGGCCCTCACTTACGGGTGTATGCAGTGCCTCAGACACATGTCTTCACTCTCATTCAGATGCATGTATTCGGGGATGGGACTCACCTGCCGTTGGATCAATGCCAGTCCCTGCCTCCGCTCCACCAATGCCCTCAATGGTCCCGACATCAATGAGGCCCGTCAGTTTCTCCTCCCATGGTGTGAGGTCGGGGGGGTGGTGGTGCATCTCCTCCTGTGGCCCTGCTTGCACTCCTGTGCTGGGACAGGATGCCTCTCACTCGAACCCGCAGGTCATTCAGCCGCTTGCGGCAGTCTTCCCCATCCCGGGGCACATGGCCAACTGCACTGACCCTTTGTGCAACACTTTTCCAGATTTGGCCTCTGCGCAGTGTGCTTGTTTTACGCTGCTGCAGCTCGTGATGGTGAGTCAGTGCCTCATCCACAAGGACCTCAAATTCTTGGTCGCTAAACTTGGGTTTTCTGACCCTGTCCATGGCAAACTTGCCCCTGGTGCGCTCCTGACTCATTTTCTGCCTTCGAATCAAGTGGATGGCTTCAAGTGCCTGAGATATCCGATGGATTGTGATTTCCAAAATGGCCGCCGCTTCATTTCCCGTTCCGGCGGTGACGCGTTTCCCGCGCGCTAATAGCGCTCGCTCAGAGCACGCGCTCAGAGTGCGTGCTATTAGCGCGACGTGGCGGTAGCGCACAGTGCGCCGGATTTAAGGGTTTGCGCTAATCTCGCTAACGCCTTGGGGCGGGGCGCGTGCACTATTAGTCGTGATCTGGCGGATTATCCGCCGGGTGCCTTGGCGTTAGCGCTATTTAGGTCCGGCGGATAATCCGCCACATTTACCGCCCAAGTCGTGATGAGGCCCAGTATCTTGGTTTTGTGGGTGTTGATTGTTAAACCATTCTCTGCGACGTATTCCTCAAATCTCTTCAACTGTCTTTGCAGAGCAATTTCTGTGTGTTTAATAAGACCAAATCATCTGCATAGAGACAGTGACTGGCGTGGGCACCCCTCCACTTTCAGAGGATAGCATTTACAGTTCTCCATGAAGGTACCTTGGTCGGAGAGGTATAGGTTAAAAAGAGCCGGGGCTAACAAGCAGCCTTGTTTTACTCCTCTTGCTGTCTTGATCTCATGCGACAACTGTCCTTCTAGATTTAGACATAGCCTCATAGAGGTGTCTGTATATAGGGTACTGATTTCCGCCACCAGGTCTTCTGGGCAGTTTCAGTCCCTCGTCTTGTTCCATAGCCATTGTCTGTTTGTAGTATTAAAGGCATTAGCCAGATCTATGAAAGCTAGGAACATTCTGTTTGAATTTCTTTGGGTTTGTTCTTTGAATACCGACAACAAGAAAATTGGAGGAGTCTTACCAAGGCCCTTAACAAATCCACTCTCGAAGGCATTGTGTCTTTCTGCTCTGTGTATCCACTTATTTTCCCTTCTCAACAAGATTGAGGCATAGATCTTTCCCATCATGTCTATAAGGGCAATAGGGTAATAGTTGTTTGGATCGGCCCTACTGCCAGTCTTGAAGATTGGGATCACGTTTGCTGTCTTCCATGAGTTAGGGATGTTTTGTGCAATTCTTGCATTTTCTATGATCTGGCATCTCAGTGTCACCCATTGAACAGCGTGTTTATTTAACATGTAGTTAGAAATGACCTCTGGTGCCAGGTTAACCACATAATCCTCATCATGGTATGTTTGTCAGGGTACTACAGGGCTTGGTGAACAAAGGTCCTTTGAGATGGGAGCCGCATCTAAGGTATTAAAATGGTTTTTCCATGCTGCATAAAATGATTTTTCCACACTGCCTCTACAACACCATTTATCTGGGAGGCCTTAAAATGGTCTCCCTGCGACTTTATGTAGCCCCAGATTTCTGAAGTTTTTTTGTTGGAAATGGCCCTCATCGTGTTTTTGTCATTCTGTTAGAGTAATGTACTCTTACACCACCTAATCCAGTATTTGTATTGGTTATGAAGGTTCTTAATGATCCTTTCCACATTTAGTGGCATGTCAAGTTTAGCTAGCCTTATTGCGTGTCTCAGTTCACACCTCTTTAAGGTTAGATGCTGGTCAAAAACATGTTGATCAGTAGCCTTTCTCCCACCTCTAGTGTTGGTTTTGATCACAAACGGTGCAAGGATATTATTATAATCCAACACTTCCGATATTCCTCTCACCCCTCTTTCCTGTGAAGCTTCTATGTAATGGGCAGTCATAGAATCCAGGTTTTGTTTTGATATTTTTAGCCAACAACCATTGTTTACACTTTCTAAGGGCATCAGCATTTTTTCTGATTGTGTCTTTGCTTCCTCAAGCGAAGACATTTCCGGGTGTTATAAACGCTCACTTTGGCTGGTTGAATTTCAAAGGCTATAATGTCACCCAACAGATTTCTCTTGACAAATAGTTGATCTTTCACCTATGTTTGGTTCCCTAATTTGCAAGTTGGGTGGGGAAAGCTATCTACTTCAAAGTGACAATTTAAGAGGTGAAAATCTCCACTTTTCATTATCTCCATCCATAGGAGCCCTCTCAGTGTTTATGGTTTAAGTTTTCAGTTACCAGCTCGTGCTGAATCCAGTTTATTATTTATGATGAGTTTAAATCTCCAAATACAATAATCCTTGTGTCTTCCAGACTGTTTGCCTCTTCAATTGCAGCTGCCTCGTCAATTGCAGCTGATATTGACTCAAGCGTTAGGTTGCTTTTAATTACTGCTGGATTTCACTATACATTGATTATAGAGAGAGATTTCTGACTTCCTTTTGAATTTTTTGGCTCTTTGCTTTTCTTTGTGAGAAGTATGTGTTTAATATATGGGCTTATAATCTTCAATCGTATTGCTTTGTAGACAATTTCCTTCTTGATTAAAGTCAGCAGGCCTGCTGATGGTCACTATCTTTTGCCAATCACTGCCTGGTTCAGGAAGGCAGCATATCCATCCAGTGTGGGTGTTGTGGTCAACCACGTCTCCTAGAGACATATGAAATCTTGCAAATTCCAGTTTAGCTCCTTTTTCTTTAGGAGGTGTCTGTGCCCTCTGGTGTTCCATGAGGATAGTGAGAGTTTTGAGCATCTGGGGTCATTCCAATCTAGCTAATGATTATCACCTCTCCCCATCGCTGCTGGTAACCAAGACTAGGGGTCTTCAACTTGTGTTTCCATACAGCCTTGTGTTCTTAGTCTGGGTTTGGGTTGAGAAGCTTTCTGTCCCATGCAACTTATTGTTATGGTCATGTTTGACATAAGATTCCCTGCCTCTTCCCCTTTCTTAACAGTTGCCTGACCGAACCACCTATTTTGTGAGTCCATCTTTCCTCCTTTTATCTGCGGTTCCTGTGGGAACTCATTCTGGCCAGTTGATATTAGTTCCCTATGTTTTGCTTTAACTTTCGGGTGGTTGTTCTCCTGAGTAACTTGCCAGGCTTTTGGTGTTAAATCGGACATCTCTGTCAATTAGAACCCCAACAAATGAAAACTCATAACTGAGTAGAGCATTAGGTGTTTTATAACCATAGAGTCCAGATAATAGTAGACTACGTCCATACGGTCTTCTTGTACAAATTCAAAGATTAAAATATCATCTGAGTTTATTTGACATGTGTTTGGGACACACTGGAGGAGTGTTAGGACATTACGTTTGTTTAGTATGAAATCTTCTTCCATGTCCACCACTCTTTAAAGTCTGAGGCATCTAGTAGCATCTTCCTGCTGTGTTTTTTGGATCTAGGTTCTGTTTCTCCTGTTAATTCTTGAGGTGTAACCCTGATTTTATCTCAGTAATTGGAAGATAAATCTTTCTGAAAAAGTTCCTTGAGTAGTTGGATTTGACTGGTAGGGTTGTTTTCTGTCCTTTTAGATTCCTGGTGAACTTTGATTTGTTTCTCTTTCTTAAATCAAACAAAGGGTATGTCTTTGTTAAGGAAGGATCTTTGTTCTTTCCACCTGGAATTTTCCGACAATGGCGCCGGGAGTGGAGAGATCAGATTTTCAGAATATTCACTGATGACCACCTCCTTGGAGTTTTCCTGTTCCGTTGGCATGTCCTGTTCTGCAATACAATCTGGGCTCTTAGTACCATCTGGGAGGAACCGGGTAACTACTTTCTGTTGCCTCACTTGAACCATGATCTTCTCTGGGGCTGAAATTGTTACCACTTGCTATTCTCTGCTGGTCCTGTCCTTTTGAGTTTCTCCCCCACCAAGGGTTCCTACCCAGTGGATGTCTTTGGTAATTTTCCTGGCTGTAATGCATACTTCTATAAAGATCATTTCACAATACAGCATTGCCAATACAGTGGTGTCGTCCTTTAGCATATCATTAATACTGTCATAAGGTTTTACAAAAGGTGCCATTGCGATAGTGACAACTGACATCTGGCTGATGAAATCTTGATCTACCTTTTCTCTGTAGCTACTTTCCCTTCTTTGGGGTTTGTCTTTTCTTTTTTCAGATCCTACTTGTGATGTATGAGATTGCAAAAGTCCCATATCCCTCTTGTTACAGTGCTTCGAGCGCCACTAGGGTTTTATATTCCTGACTTGTCCCTGTTCCACTGCAGTTGCCTGTTTCCAAGATCACTCTCCTTGGGCTCAACTGGTTCCTTCTGAATACTTTTTTTCATTATTCAGACACATAGCCTCACTGTTTCCTTTAACATTGGGCTGATCCATTTTGTCAAGGAGGTATTTCCCTTTATTAGAGTCCTTTATCAATTTTGCATCTCTCTGCTTGATCATTTCCCTCAGTCTCAAGATGCTGTGTTGCAGGTCTATCACTAATTTGCTCTGACCAGATGGTATAGTGGTTTTCAGATGAAAGGGGGTTTCAGGGTGGTTTTCTCCATTGCTAATCATTAACCTTTTCCAACCCCCCAACGGGCTAGGATCTCTCTTCCCCAGCCCTGTTGGTGGGGTTATTTCTGGGTCTGGGCGGGAGATCCTGAGCCTTTTTGAGATGGCAGACAGCCTTGAGGCATACTGTACTCGTTAGTGTTAGTTGGTCTAAAAGGGAGTTTGTTTACTAAAGGTACAACTTCCAGCATTCCCTCTAACAATTCCACATCTGTAAATTCTTTGTCAGGGGCCTAACGTTGATTTATTTTGGGTCTATGTGTTTCCTCCCAGTCAGTCATGTTTTGTTGCAGGCTTTGAGGATGAGCCGTGGTTTCCTTTCTCCAGGTCCCTGAGCCCCTCCATTTCCACCTTGGCTCAGGGGCTTGTTTATGGTAATATGCATTGTTTGTCTGGAGTGCCCAGTGGTCATCATTCATCTTGCGGGCAGTAAAGGTGGTGATTTCAAGTGGTTGACATATCATCCTGACTGACACATCCCCAGCCACAACCCCAGTCAGTAATAATACAGCATTTCCATTCTCGGTTCCCTGAGGGTTGATTGGGGGTGGGTTTGGGCAATCAGCCTTTTGTGCCTCTTGAAGCCCCACAGTCTCTGTCACCTTTACTACTTTTGCTTGTGGGGGTACTGATCTCTTCCCCACTATTTGTTGTGGCCTCTAAGCTATTCTCAAGTCCTGCATTGTCACAAACTAGGTGAGTCCTTGGGTCAGCCAAGCCGGAGGCGGCATCGTCTCCACCCCTCTCCATCTTGCACTTCACTGCTTGGGTATGTAAGACATTGGGTCAAAGTGTTTAAATGGTCTGAGATAGTCACTGCTTAATGTGCAAGATCGTGTAAGGGGTCTTGTGGCCAGTTTGCGGATATGCTAAAATTGTTAAGGGAATCACTGCCACCTCATCTCTCAAAACCCTCTCACTCCATAGAGGGAATTCATTTGGATAACACAGCTTCTTATAAGGCTCTAGGCAGCACAGTGGCTTGGGTGCTTGAACTACGTCTGGGCTCTCTGTGGATGTGTACTGAGTAACAAGTGCAGTAGCTAAGGTAGAGTTAAAGCCAACCTTCAGGCTACTGGTCCTCTCCCCAGGCTTACAATTGTGTCTGTAGCACAGGGACGGGGATGTAGTTAAAGCTGGTGAGCCCCGAGAGACCTCCGAGGTTGGATGTGAACTTCTTAAACTTCTTGGTCACTCTTCTTGGTCCTTTCGTTCCTCCGGATTACCGTTTTTTCATCATGTTAACTCCAGGGCTCCCTCTGGTCTCTATATTGACTTCCTCCTGTGGCTGACTGGCAAGCGACTTTTCTCAGTGCCGGACTCTCTGCGCCAGCGCTCTGCACGTGGAGTCAGCTGATCTTGGGTTCCTTAAAGCTGTATACACAGCATACACTGCACATCAATCTCTCTCTTTCTGCACTGGCAGCAAGAGCAACAACAGCCAGATTCTCAGCTTTCCTAAGTGGAGTGACTAGACTCAGCGCCAGGCTCTCCACACCTGCACTCAGCACCTAGATTCAGCTGAAATAGGGTTCCCTGAAGGTGTATACACAGCATACATAGCATGGCAAGCTCTCTCTTACTTCACGTGCAGCAAGACAAACAACAACCATACTATCACCCTCCTTATGTGGAGTGACTGGATTTGGTGTCGGACTCTCAGCGCTGGCACGCCATGCCTGGAGTCAGCTGATAAAGGGTTCCTTATAGGTGTATACACAGCATACACAGCACGGTGAGCTCTCTCTTACTTCGTAGCAGCAAGGGCAACTGGCAAATATTCAGCCTCAACGTGTGAAGGAAGCCTAGTAAAATGTACGAAACCCGGCCTAATTAAACATATAAAGTTTAAAATTTAAATCTCTGCTGCATAGAAACTTTATTGCATGGTTCTACTGCAACTTTTTAAACCTTGGAGAAAAGAAGAAGAATTATTCTAAATGATGACTCATTTGAAGCTGGATTCAAAGCAAATGAAAGCAGTATAAAATATGTCAACTTCAAACAATACAAACAGATGTTGGACAATGGACGCCAACAAGAGAAAGTAATTGGAGCTCTACTAGATAAAAACACTCCTGAGGGCAGTGAGCCTTCCCTTACAGGAAGCCAAGAAACACTCATCCTAAATGAAGCAGAAATAGCCATGATTGAGGTAGAAAATACCATGTATCAATTTCAACAATATCAGTCCTCAATTCACAGCAAAAAGCAGAAAAACTTACTATTTATCTAGAAGTCACTGAAGAAATTGAACATCGGTTTAAAAATGAAACTAAAATTTGTACATGTAAAAATGATAAACTTCTGCTCTTATAAGTAAGGGGTGAAGTTGGTTCTGGTAAAATGTTCCTAATTAAAATAATCAGCAATTTACACAAAACTTAACACACAGCAACATTTCATCTGTTCTAACATCCCCCAGAGGTTTAGCTTCCTACAACATAGGAGTTTACACTGACTACTTACCCTCCCAGTAGAACACCAAAAAAATGAGACTACTCCAAATTATCAGCAGAAGCTGCTATTGAAGTGTGCGTAATTCTGAAACAAATGACAGTGCTTCTGATATATGAAGTAAGCATGGTTTTCAACCTCATGTCATCTCAGAAAGTAAGATGTCCTATAAATGGACTACAAAGAATTGTTAGGAGGACAAAACATATTTTTTTGGAGAACTCTTACAGTTAACACCAGGAGAATATGAACCAATTTTCAAAACATTAGGACACAAAAAATGCTGCAAAACACTCAGCAGCATAGGAAAGGTAAATCTCTGGCAACATTTTCAGTACAAAGAACTAACTCAAAACAAGTGTCAGTCTGCAGGCCTCACCTATGCTAACATTTTAAACAGCATTAGAACTGGTCTGCTTACTAAAAATGCAAAATCCATATTAAATAGTAGACTAACACATCTGATCCTGATGTAATGGAACAATGAACTCAAAAAATATAAAGTGCATGACCTTAATGCCAACCCTAGCAAGCAACCCATACTGCATATCGGCTCCACAGAAAAACTAGAAGTGCATGACATGACACTCCCTATGTGTCAACAAGCAACACAGCAAGCTTAGATCTATCTCCAACACAGCTGAATTGGAGAAAATGTTAACATTGTGTCTAAACTGCAGTGCAATTCTAAACCATAACCTTGATGTAGAACAAGGTTTAGTGAATGGAGCAATTGGGACAGTTCCAAACATATCCACATGACAACATTAAGGGGGAAATTCATAGATTTCCGCGCAGAGGCAGTGCACGCAAGCAGCGCAGAGAGGGAGAGTGCGCCAGCGTGCGCCAGCGTGCGCCAGCCATATGCGCCAAACAGCATTCTGGCCCACCGCATATTCATGGAATTACCAAGCCATTTTGAGAGCTGGCACAGAGAACATCCCGCAGCGCAAGTTACGCCCCCAAGAATGCCCCTTGCACAAGGAAAAACCATTGAAATCCCCAATGCAGCGCAAAGGGCTGCGCTAACCATGCACCAGCTAACAGGGCCGCTACACTGCAATCGCGCCAGTGGGGAACGTGTAATCCTGGGGTGCGCGTGAAGTTTCACACGTGATAGGCCTTGGGCGAGTGGGGTACGTGTATTCCTGGGGTGCGCACGAAGGTACACACGCGTTAGGCCCTGGGCGAGCGGCGTATGTGTATTTCTGGAGTGCGCGGGAAGTGTCACACGCAATAGGCCTTGGTCGAGCGGGGAACGTGTATTCCTGGGGTGCGCGGGATGTTACACACGCGATAGGCCTTGGGCGAGCGGGGTACGTGTATTTCTGGGGTGTGCGGGAAGTTACACACGCGATAGGCCTTGTGCGAGCAGGGTACGTGTATTTCTGGGGTGCGCGGGAAGTTTCACACGTGATAGGCCTTGGTCGAGCGGGGTACGTGTATTTCTGGCATGCACGGGAAGTTTCACACGCGATAGGCCTTGGGCGAGTGGGGTACGTGTATTCCTGGGGTGCCCCAACGCGAACTGGCAGTGTGTGTCCTCCCAGATGAGCCCCCACCATCCTCCTCAGGGCCTGCAGGCAGCCCACACCCCAGGGGACTACCCTGCACCCCTGGCCATGCCCTCCAGCCAGCCCACATGTCACCATGCACAAGTGAGCACCGACACATGTCCCCCTGGAACACCTCCAGCAATGACGGGCACCTGCCAGCAGGCCCCGACTCATGTCCCCCTGCACCCCCACCCACCCAGCAGTAACGGGCACCTGCCAGCAGGCCCTGACTCATGTCCCTTGTACCCCCACCCACCCAGCAGGGATGGGCACCTGCCAGCAGGCCCCGACTCATGTCCCCCTGCACCCCCACCCGCCCAGCAGTGACGGGCACCTGCCAGCAGGCCCCGACTCATGTACCCCTGCTCCCCCACCCACCCAGCAGTGACGGGCACCTGCCAGCAGGCCCCGACTCATGTCCCCTGCACTCCCACCCACCCAGCAGTGACGGGCACCTGCCAGCAGGCCCCGACTCATGTCCCCCTGCACCCCCACCCACCCAGCAGTGACGGGCACATGCCAGCAGGCCCAGACTCATGTCCCCCTGCACCCCCACCCACCCAGCAGTGATGGGCACATGCCAGCAGGCCCAGACTCATGTCCCCCTGCACCCCCACCCACCCAGCAGTGACGGGCACCTGCCAGCAGACCCTGACTCATGTCCCCCTGTACCCCCACCCACCCAGCAGTGACGGGCACCTGCCAGCAGGCACCGACTCATTCCCCCCGGCACCCCCACCCAACCAGCAGTGACGGGCACCTGCCAGTAGGCCCTGACTCATATCCCCCTGCACCCCCACCCACCCAGCAGTGACGGTCAGGCCCCAACTCATGTTCCCCCAACACGTCAGAAAGTTGCACAATCATGGCCTCATGTCCACCAAAATCCCACAGCATGCCACCCCAGTCTTGAGATGCAATGCATTTTCTAATCCACCCCACACTGACATGCCTATCCCATGACACAAACCAATAATCAACTATGTACATGGAGTTCTCCGCCCTGACCATTGTGAGCCGTGCCTCTTCCGCCCGCCGCCGCTCTGCACCTATGGCCTGGCCCAACCACTGCCACACGGAAGACACTCCCAATCCTGGGTCCTCCTGCCCTCTGGCAGATGCCTGCCCCTCGGATGTTGATGGCCCTGAGCCATCATCGCTCCCACCCTGTGCCTACTGCAGCTGTTCCTGTGCCCTGGCTCTTGCTGCCTGCACGTCCTCCTCCGGCAGGGGTGCAGTTGTTGTGGTGGCCTCCCCTGCTGGACGTCCGACTCCCGACTGTGGCAGGGATGTGTCCTCCACCAGCCTGACCGCTGTGTCACAGGCAGCTCCACAGAGTACCCAGGTGATACATGGGTGGGAAGATGGCATGGAGGATGACTGGTGCATAGGGGGTTCAGGTGAGGAGGGGGTCGGAAGAAGGTCCAGCACACAGAGGAATCCATCACTGGTGACCAGTCCCAGTAGGTTAATGCGGTCAAAGAGGCATCCAAGATAACGTGCAGTGTCTTCACGAAAACACTGCAGGTTACTTCGCATGCCCCGTTGACGCAACGCTATCCCAACCAGGACAGGCTCAACCCGGTCCCGGATTGCCACGTCTGCAGGGAGAAGAAGACCAGTTGTTGTGCGCTCATCCCCTCCCTGAAAACGGGTCTGGACGTAGGTATCCCTGCTGGTGCGGGATGATGCAGTCATAGGATCGGGGACAGGATTACACACAGGCACCTCCGCGGAGGCCTGTGCTGCCTTCTGTCCCTGCCCCTGCACTGCACCACTAGCACCAGTGGAATCCCCACCTCCAGACCCCGTGTGTGTCCCTTCCACGGCCTCCTTCTCCACCAAACTCTCGACCAACCTGGATGACTCTGTGCCATCTTCCTCCGTCGGATGCTGTGGGGTCTCAGCTACCCCTTCTGCTGCCGAGAAGTCCACCTCCGCCCTCCGCCTCTTGGACCTACCCTCGGCAGCTGCAGCCTGGGACGCGGCACCAGACTCCTCACTCCCTGATGAGATGACAACATGGGAGGGGAGCTGGGCCTTGCGTCTCCGGCTGGTGGTGCAATCCCTGCCGCTTTGCTCCACAGTACCCTCTCCGCCCTCTTCATCAGTTGATGCTGCAGACAGGGAGAGATAGAACACACGCATCAGGGCACTGTACAATGGACTGATACACACATGACAGTTGTACTTGAGTGGCAGTGTCAAACTTCAGACATGGCATCACACTCCCCAACACACATGTCATTTCAACTCACACACATGAGAAAATCAACAGGAATGTTGCACCAGGCAGCACCATTCATACACAAACAACAGCACGAGCAGCGGAAGGTGAGCCTGACGTTACATGCAACACGGGGAGTGTAGAACACATCACACACGCCACCTGACTTACATGCATCTGTACATCTCCACCACCTGTCGCAGTGATAACATCGCCATCCATGTCACATCTGGCATTCAGCCTCCTACATGTCAGTGTCACATGCATCCATGTTGCATCACAGTTGCACACTTGTCAAATACACACACATGCACATGTACATAGTGCAGATACATGCAGCAGGAACCAGCATCCATGTGTGACACCACAACCATGCCACAGTACATGCACATAATTTTACACGTGTGCACCCACACATGCATTTGCCCATCATGCTTGACAACACATACACCATCGATGTGTCTCACAAATGAGAAGAATCACATGTGGCTGGTTCACGTCCCTGTACATACGCATTCATACATGGCCCTAAAAAGACATATGTGCAACCTGCACACTCCTGGCACACCACAACACGCACAGCATCCAATCAGTACCCATGTACACTTACCGCTCGACTCCAGACGGGTCTGCCTCTCAAGTACCTGGACGTGGAGCGCTGGGCGTATACATTCCAGGACCCTCATTTGGTTGTTGTTTAGGCGGACCCGCCACCCCTTGGCATCCGCTGCCTTCAAGAGGCGCCGGGCCTTGTTGAGGGTCCTGGACCTGAAGTCCTCCCAGCGCTTCCGGACCTGTTAAATGTTGCGGACTGCCACCCCCTCATCATTGATGGCAGTCATGATGTACATCCAGATCCTCTTCCGTCCTTCATTGTCAGTGCGCAAACTTCCAAAGAGGGCATCATACTGCCCCAGGACTTGCTCCACCAGGACACCAACTTCACTGGCACTGAAGCTGGTGGCCCTCTGCCTCTCTGGCTGGGGGTTACCAGTGGTGCCAGATGGTGTTGTGTCTTACATGGCAACCCCAGAGGCAGGTGTGGGTGGGCAACTGGGTCCTGGGGCTGGGCTGTGGAGCGATGGTATCCTAGTCGGGAGTCTTTAGTTCCAGCAGGGGTGGTCACAGCAACTGCACCCCTGCAGATGACTGAAGTACAGGCACCAAAGAGCAGGGCACGTGGGCAGCAGGCAGGCAGACAGCAGCAGATGGCAGGTGGGAGCATGCTCAGGGCTCTGGGGAGCAGGAAAATGGCCTTCTGGGCAGGAGCGTGGTCTTCGGTGTGTTGTTGAGTGGCCAGCTTAATACGGAGTGATTTGGCACGTGAAAAAAGTGTATGTCAGCATGAAATTCGAGGAAAGGCCCTTAGCGCATAAGCGCATCCGTGACGTTACGCGCGCAGGCATTTCCCACGACATGGGTGCATGTTTATTGTACACGTGAAAAAACTACACGTCCGGGTGTCACTGCGTGTGATTGGAGGAAAGGCCCTTAGCGCGTAGGCGCCTAAGTGACGTCGCACGTGTGCGCTGGCTTAAAAGGTATGCATAGGACGCCATTTTCTTGTACGTGCTTTTTGTGGAGAGCGAGCGGGTGATTCTTGTACTTCTTGTCAGTTCACACGCGATTACTTCACAACGGTTCCAGTTCGTACTCCCTGTTTCCTCAGACAGCATTCAATTCTTCTTTTGGCGGGGGTGTTGCCAACGCGCACACGTGCGTCTTTTTCACGTTCTTTTTCCAGGTAGACGGTGAGTCGTGCACGTATTTACCTACTGTGGTTGCCCCTGTGTGTCGCAAACCCCTTCAGAGGTAATTGTAGGCTGCGTGTATCACACGTGCGCTTATTTTTGTGTTTCTGGATGCCACAGCGTAGTGAGGGCTCATTTTTCCATGCACCTGGTCTACCAAGGGTTGCATGCAAGTTTGATATTGTTTTCAGGGTGCCTGTGGGTTGCGTGACCCGTCATCTCCCCCCAGGGGTCACAGACAGCTTTGCTAGAGCACTAGGGTACGAATACCATCTAGAACCCTGCCTCTTTCACCCCAATTGCCCAGGACAAATGTTTACTGCAACTCCCATACGCACAACAACATCAGTGCCATGGTTGGGAGGCGACCAAGCAGTAAGGGAGGCAAAAGTGGCCCAGCTCAAAGAGGTGGGCGAGGTGGGTGAGGTGGGCGCGGTAGGGGATGTGGGCAGGATGTTCAGGGTGGCCCAAGAGGCCAGTGTGTGGAGTACCAATCAGGGCCACCTATGCCCCCCCCAATGGGTCGGGGAGATGCAGCAGACACCATCCAGCCTGGATGGTGGAGGATGCCGTAAATTACGGTCACCACAAAACAACGGAAGCGGAAATAAAGTCATTGCACAGGAAGGGGAAGGAGCACGGCGGCCATCTTTAAAAATACAATCCATTGCCAGCCTCATCAGGCAGCACCCTTGGGAGCAATCCGAAGTCTGGAAAAGGACCACCCACCCAGGAAAAATGCCTAAAGCCCCAAAGAAGTCTGAGGACCGGCTCCGCAAGAAGAGATTCAGCCCTGAAGAGCTTCAGACAATGGTGGACAACCTGGCGGAGCACGCTGACGTTGTGTTCAGCAGCAACATGCGCCGAGAGGCAATAATCCGTAAGAAAAAAATCTGGGCACAAACCGCCCAAAGGGTGAGCGCAGTAGGCACCACCCCCCACACCCCCAAGGACTGCCGCAAACGGTGGGATGACTTGTGGGTGCGGGTGCAGAGCCTCCTCTCCACCAACCGGAGTCTGGCACTGCAGACCGGAGGGGGCCCAAGTTCCCCAATGAGACTCGAGCCATGGGAGGAGACATGCGCCTCATTGATCGGGACTGAATCGATAGAGGGTGTCGGCGATATGGAGTGCGGGGCAACGTCGTCTGCCGATGGAGGTGAGTGTCCAAAGACAACACTGGCAATGGCATTTACATGATGTATACTCCCCCAAGGGCCATCAAAGGCACCTTGTCATGCTGCCATTCCCCCCATCCAAATAATGCAGAGCCAACTCAAGGGACAAGTGCAAGTACATAACGCACATCAACCATAGTGCACTAACTTGCACATCCCATTATGCACACTGTGCAGCAGGTTTGGCAGTGTGCGAGCCAGACTGCACATTACCAAGGCAGGATGAGTCACTCAGACACCTGCGTCCATGTCATACACATGCATATGTACTTGTGCTGTTGCAACGCCCAACAGGCCACAAACCCCAGATGACTGAAATGTGAATGCAGCCATCAATGTAATTAGCGTCTCAAACAATCACTCATGTCGTCCCTCTCTTCTACCACCACAGGCACCGAGCATGAGAGCGGGGAGCCCGAGACAAGCCGTCCAACCACCTTCACGGGCAGAGGCAGGGTCCGACGCATACCAGCCCAGACAAAAACAGCCACCCCGGCTCCCCAAAGGTCAGTGGAGGATGCACCACCCCAAACCCTCCCTGCATCGGCACCTGCCACAATGCCCACACCAGGGTCGGAGGAGTCTAGCATTGCTGGGGAGGCGGCAGCTACGGCAACCCAGGAGAATGTGCACAGCCCCTTGTCCATCTGTGGGGCATCTGAGGAGGATTTCTACTCCACAGTACACACCCCGGAGCCCAGCAATGTCCCCCAGGCATTGTGCAGTGACTCTGGGGAGCCTGAAACACCTGGCCGTAGTGCACATGCTGATACACAGGGAGACGCTGATCCTGGCCCCAGTTCCCCAGTCGAGGACATGCCAGGGCATGTAGGCCCAATACCCTGTAGGGATGAACAAGCATCAACGGATGCACTACGTGCAAGTCAGCTGACTGCCCTCATCACTGGGTTCATGGAGGACAACCACCAGGCCAGGGTGGAGTGGCTAGATGAGCTCAGGGAAATGCGTCAGGCGGTCACAGAGAGCAGCAACAGATTATGTGCTGTCCTAGGACGCATCACAGATGCCCTTGAGGCTGCGAATACCAATCAGCAGCCTCAGCAGGAGGACACGCTTTCATCCAGCCGATCCACCCTGGCAAACCCGCCGCGACCCACTCTGCATTCCATGCAGCACCAGGACATGCCTCCCCCGGGCCCCGGGAGCATGGATTAATTGGCATTGCTGCCACATGTGCCCTAAATGGAGAACATGGGACTACTGTTGTGGAGTTGGGGGGAGGTGGGAGGGGGCTGAGGGTTTGTTGTGGAGTTGGGGGGGGAGGTGGGTGAGGGGTGAGGGTTTGTTATGGAGTTGATGGGAGGGTGGAGGGAATGTTCACACTCATCCATTTATATTTTCAATACACCATTAGAGTTGCAAAGTTTAACTTGTGTAGACATTCATCATTGAGCATGTGTATAATGATGTCTGACAGTGCATGGTCTACAAGTATACACACACCCAGTGCCCTGTGTGCCCATGTGATGCTGCCCTCTGCTGACTTGTGTTGTGGTTATTATGTCCAACCAATGTTTGCCACACGACATGTCCCTCCCATGCAATGCCTCCATGATGCTTTCTTACCCCTTCCTCCTCCTCCTTCACTCCATCTTCATCTGGTGCTAGCAGTCCCATGTCAGGGGACAGAGCCACATTCCAAGGGATGCACATTTTGTCCAGCTTTACACATGACATGGGGGTCTTGGACACCACATTGCAGTGGATGGGTCCCCCACCAGTCCAGCTTCGGCAACTCATATGTGCCTTTTGCAAGCCAGGTGACTGCTTCATCTGTACGAATGCACGGGTATGGCCAGTATTTCAGGGCTCCCTGGGCCTGTTCTGTGGGTTTCTGACAGGGGTCCCGTACCATGGTATCAAAGGACAGCCACCAACACCTGCATGTCTAGCCAATTAAGGTAAGAGTTTGGTCTGTCATGGTGGAGAACTGAACTTGTCTGACATGGCAGCAGGTCATTGATGCCCATACGCACATGTCCATGGATGCATTCAGGCCATTCATGGCCACAATATGTGTCCAGTGCAATGGAATGCTGTAGGGGGGCACATCTACAAGATGGTCCATGAACAATGGCACACACATCTCGTGGTACGTGCTTTGTTGATGCATGCAGCAGTCTTGATGTTATATCCATGAAGTGCTGTGTACTGTGTGAATCCGTAGTTGGGTGTGTTGGCTATAGTCTGTGGCTCATATTCATCATACTGCTCTGATCCATACTATGGTCAATTACACCACTCCTATGGGTGTGCCGAACCGGTGATGTGGTGTGGTATCCCTGCTGCCCTCAGTTCAATCCACTCCCAGGGATGACTCTCCGGTGTGGTGACATGCTGGAGGCAGCCACATGATACATATGCAGTGTGTCTTCCTATATGCCCTTACGGTTGTGGGGGCCGCCAATGAGTGGTGCATGTGTTGTGGGATTTGGCCTTGTCAGATGTTGGTAATGTTGTCTTTATGATATCATATGATGTGATATGGCATTTGTAACGCACCTATACACAAGTGTTTCAAGGCGCGATGAGGCGGGGGGAACAAGGGGAGACAGACAACGATCCTACTAAGCCAGGTGTCATTCAGATCGCGCAAGTGCAAGGGTAGAGGGGAGGGGAAAAGTGCAAAGGGGAGGTGGAAAGGGGAGAGTGCAGTACAGGGTTAAGAGCATACAGGATAAATAACAAGGGCCAGCTAGTGGCAAGTGCAAGATAAGTGCAGAAAAGTGCTGGGAAGGGGGGCTGTAGGGATACAGACACAGTCCCGCGGTGCGAGATAAGTGCAGAAAAGTGCTGGGAAGGGGGGCTGTAGGGATACAGACACAGTCCCGTGGTGCGAGATAAGTGCAGAAAAGTGCTGGGAAGGGGGGCTGTAGGGATACAGACACAGTCCCGCGGTGCAGGGGGTTGCCAGGGAGGCAGTGCAGGGGAGAGTGGCTGGGCCAAGGACCGAGGGCGGTAAGTGGCTCAGTTGCAGATTCAGTGCAGTTTCAGTAAGTTTAGCAGGGGATAGGGGGAGAGAAGGCAGAGGCAAAGAGGAAGGTTTTGAGGTGCTTCCGGAACCGGAGATGGTTCTCCTCGAGTTTCTCAGAGGCAGGAAGGCTGTTCCAGAGGGAGGCCCCTGCAGCGGAGAGAGATCGGCCACCAACTCATTGTTCGGAGAAGTTGCTGACCCTGAGGGAGTTGGAGGCAGATGAGCGAAGAGCTCGAGAAGGAAGATATTTAGGAAGAGAGAGTTGAAGGTATTTTGGCCCAAGGCCCCAGAAAGCCTTGTGGACAATGCAGAGGGTTTTGAACTTGATCCTCGCAGTCACTGGAAGCCAGTGTAGTGATTTCAGTCCTGGAGAGATACGGTCCCTGGGCTTGAGGCCAAGGACAAATCTCGCAGTCCTGTTCTGGATGAGTTGCAAAGGGCGGAGAGTAGAGGCAGGCAGATTTAGATAGAGGCTGTTACAGTAGTCCAGCTTAGAGAGAACCAGGGCTCTAGAGACAGTGAGCTTCTGTGGGAAGGAGAGGAAAGGAAGGATACCTCGTAGGAGGTGGAGCTGGTAGTGTGACTTCTTAGAGACGTCGGATATGTGAGGAGAGAAGGAGAGTGTGGCGTCGAAGATGACCCCAAGGTTTTTTGCCTTGCAGGTAGGAGCAGGAAGAGGGCCAAGAGAGGCTGGCCAGAGAGCTGCAGGGAAGGAGGGAGTGGGTGTGCTGATGAGTAGAATCTCAGTCTTACTGGCATTAAGGCAGAGGTCGTTGGCGGCACACCATTCCTGGATAGCAGAAAGACAGTCAGAGATGAGGGAAGGAGAAGAGGAGGCCGAGGGTAGCCTGAAAATGAGCTGGTTATCATCCGCATAGCACTGAAAGTAGGGGCAGAGAACGGCGATGTGGTGGGCGAGGAGTGCCAGATACTGGTTAAACAGCCAAGGAGAGAGGTTAGATCCCTGGGGGACACCACAGGTAGAGGAAAAGATGTCAGAGAGGAAAGAGCCCAGTTGGACCTGGGAGGGTCGATTGGAGAGGATAGAGGACAGCCACGCCAGAGCCGAACCAGTGATACCCAGGTTATCACGGAGACAGTTGAGCAGGATGGTATGGTTGACGGTGTCAAAGGCAGAAGAGAGATCATGCAAAATGAGAACACATGGAGTGTTAGAGTCAAGATCCTCACGGATATTCAGGAGAGCAGTTTCCGTGCTTCTGGCGTCTCTGCAGTCAGACTGATGGTCATGAAGACTACCAACAGATTCAGCATGGAGATTAAGCTGGGAGATGGCCAGTTTCTCCAGGAGCTTTCCCAGGAAGGGAGTGATAGAGATTGGGCGATAGCAGGGCAAGAGGGGTCAGAGGAGGGTTTCTTAAGAAGGGCGTGCACAAGGGAGTGCTTGAGAGGGGATGGGAAGACTCCAGAGGCGAAGGAGTGATTGCAAAATTCAGCAAGGGCAGGAGCCAAGGAGTCGATGTGGTCCTTGATAGTTTTGGAGGAACAGGGGTGGACCTGTTTTGACAAGGCTTTCATAGATCGGACTTGTCTCGAAACCTCGTCAGCAGAAAACAGGGGAAAGGCAGAGTAGGAGAGAGGAGGGGTGGCTGCAGAGGGGCCAGAGGTAGAGCAGGGAATAGAGAGGGGGGAGGAGGAGAGTGAGGACAGGATGTCCTGAGTTTTAGAGATGAAGTGAGGGCCTGGGAGGGGACAGGAGAGGTAGAGACTGCAGCAGGGTTTGCCAGCTCCTTGCAGATTTTAAAGAGTTCGGCCGAATTATTAGATGCCGCAGAGATCCGGGATTGGATAAGGGCTCTCTTCTTGGTGAGAATGGAGAGCCGGTATTGCCTTTGGAGCAGGCGACAGGCCAGTTTGTCAGAGGATGAACATGAAGCACGCCATTTCCCATTTCCTCTCTGCCACCCTGCACTTGCGTTTAAGGGTGACGAGATCCGAGTCATACCAGGAGTTACATTTGGCTTTGGGCTTCAGGCGGATTCTCATGACAGGGGCAAGGATATCAAGAGTATCAGATTTGGTGTGTGCCTTACTCCATCGATGTGGGAATCTGTACTCATGTGCCGTTACACTGGTTCTGTGGCACGGTGTTTGGTGGGGTGAACATCGTGCACTGGCTTCATCATTCCGACCGAGTTTGTTCATGCAGGCACCCACCTCAGGGCACCAATGCACTGGCATGACACAGTCAGACGAATCACCAAGCAGCCAGGCACGTCATCCTGCATGTCGCCCCATGCGGCACGGTAGCATGGAGTTCAGCTGGCACATTGAGTCATGAGTTGTTCCTTAATGTCGGGCCCACCCATGTGCGATGTTCTTGCTTGCGTTGCATTCCGTCTGCATGTTGGGGGAGTGGTATTGCTTGCAGTTGCGATCCGCCACCTGCATGCCATGCTGGTCCACCTAATCCACGTGAGTGCTGTCAGGGGCACCCATGTAATTTGGCATGCCTGCCAATGCATGGGGGCCAACATTTGTGTCATATATCTCCTGGGTAGTCCATGTTAGGGATTTGTAGCACCTTGTGTGCTTGTGGAGGTGATCCAGCACTTGTTTCTGCGTCTGTGTAATGGACGGTTGTGACATGCCATGCATGGGCCCCACTGTGTGCTGGTAGGTGCCTGTGACATGGGTGTGGGGCACAGGCAACACCTTCAGTTGTGCCGGGATAGCGGTGTGTATTTGTATGCTGCTCGCTTATCACGTTATTTCGCGGCCCAAATATGGTGGTGATGGTGTCACAGTCAAGCTGGTAGGCGGTGTGTAACTGCTCAGGGGTTTCCTTGAGGGTCCGGACCTGCTGCGTTGAATGGGGGCTTCTGGGGTGGTTACAGAGTCTGCACTGGTGCTGCATGCTGGGCCTGTCTCCCCCTCCTTCCCCCCTGTGTCTCCTCAGTGGCGGGGTCCTGGTGTTGTTGGTGTAGTTATTGTGGTTGTGCCCTTGCTGGCAGGGCCTCCTGCTTCATGTGCTGCTACCACTATTGGTCTCATCTTGGTGTGGGAGGGGGTGTGGTGTGTGGGTGTGCTCCTTTTCTGCTTTGGCAGACTCCATTGCCTCCACCTGTGCTGATTGTGTGCACCTGTGGCTCTGGGTACCACTGCTCAGGGTTCTTTACTCCTTCTCTGAGATGCCTGTATGTACTCCATGCCAGTAAGGTACTTTACGGCCTTAAGGAGGCCGTTATTTACGTGTGCTCCTTACTTGGGATCAGCTCCGGTTTACGCCATGCCGCTACTTTTGGCATGGTGGGGCGCGCGCGCGCGACCCGAGACCGATAATTAAGGCATCGTAGTTTACAGTGCCGTAAATAGCGGTCTGACAGGTCAGAATAGCCCGTAGCGGAAAGCGATGCCGGTAATCCTTTACCGGCATCGTTTTGCCTTACCTCCAGGCTCGGAATGAGGCCCAATTTCTGATACTAATGCTTTTAAGGTGCAATGCAGATAGTATTTCTTGGCAAGAAAACTTCCACAACAGTAGGCATAATCTACCACACTAGTGCAACAACCAATGCAGGCCACTACACTGAATATGTCAAAAAGAGAAGTGGTTGGTTAGAATGTAATGATATGCCTGTTACTCCAAAACATAGGTTACCAGGAAATCAAACAAATGTCTACTTAATATTCCTTAAACCCAAATTTAGTCACTGAACTGTAACACAATGAACAGTTAGAATATGCCAACTAGTATCTAACTACATCCATAATACTACAATAATTCCATAATACTACAATACTACTTTTAAAAGGTACAATAGTTAGAATGCACCAACAGGTTTCTAACTACTTTAAATATACACTTCATTGCACTGCACTCCAAATACACCATCACAATTCTTCTTACTACAAACCTTCTTCTAATGTCCAATATACTTAGAATACACAAACAGGTATCTAACCACTTTAAACATTCCCTTAATTACAACACACCTGAAATACAAATACTGTCAAACTTACACTCACATACATGTTTTTTTAATTGATTTTTTCCCAATGACCCAATGATTTTTGAACATCAATTCAACAATTGTTTACCAGACACTAATGTTGTACCTAGCAAGTACATAGAATGTATTGATTATGATGATCTAAAAACTGCATGAATATGTGCAATAGTATGCAATTAAACATGTTAAACTATCTTGCTTAACATATTCTACTGTGTTTTTTTGACAGTGAAAGAAACAAAGATTCCATCTTCATCACCGTCTGCAACTAACTATCCCCGCCAAAGTAATCCTATTTGTTATCTTTATATAGAAACACATACACATTTGATAAGCACTACCTTGAATTGTACTACAATCATAAATACTATTTACACTCCAATTGTATTATTCCACCATATTACAAATACTGCATTCTCCCCCAACAGTACCTATAATAACTATACACATATTACTATAGTGTATATGGCCCTAGGCCACAACCACCACAATATAATGCAACCATATAACAAGTACATCCAATACATGTTGAAATAACAAAACTCTTCCAGAATCCCCTCCAAATTCAAGTGATGTTCGCAGACACCAAAATTTACCACAGACTAAGCAGTATCTGCAGACCCTTTTTTCAGCTATAAAGACAGCTCCATAACATCTTCATTCAACTCCCCTGGCCTTTCTAGACCCTCTCTCTGCAACCAAATAACCGCAAATTTGTTTCACAAGCCGTCTGTTTACCATGCTGTCCACGATCTACCGTGCTGTCCGCAGACTACCGTAACATCTGCACGTCCTTTTGCCACCTCTAAAAATAGACCCATATAATCTTTTTTCGACTCCTCCACCCTCTCCAGACCCTCTTTGCACCACCAAATAACCCCAAATGTGTTTTCCACACTTTTTCCCCACTGTGATGCCCACGGACAGCAACGACTGTTGGCGGGTTCAACATGGCAGGCATTTCCAAAAATATGACGCTCTCACACTTTTCGACATTCAGTCAGCAGGCATGTCCGAAGTCTTTGGACATCACGACAGCCTCTAGGCCAATCAGAGGCCTGTCCACGGAGTGAATAGGGAAGTGAGTACACAGACTGGACCCAGATATCACTCATTTGTTCTTAACTACTTTTTGGCTGTTTTTTAAAAAAAATACCAGCTGGATTTACAACAAATTTACAAAAGCACACTTTCGGGACATTTTCAATTGCGTCTATGGGGAAAACCACACATTTTGGAACCCCCTATAACTTTGCCCCCCTGGATGAAAACTCACCAAACAATGCAAATTCAATCTGAGGGGTCCATATGCATTGTTTGCAAAGTTTGGTGAAGACTTGTCCGGGGGAGGTGTTATTAGCCACCCCAAAAGTGCTCTTCCCATGGGTTGAGCAACTTAACCATAACTGCATGGCTGCTAATGCAAGCCCTGTAATATATATACATATTTGATAAGAAAATACAACTCTGTATGGAAGCATTTTATTTCATCCATGCAAAATGTCATTTATTTACCTACACAATGTATTGGCTTATGAGCTTGGCTACAAAGTAAGACTTTGGAGGACACTCCTTAGTTTCAATATTCTTTGACATAGAGTCTGTTCTGGGAACAAAACCAGTTCTCACAAATTCAAAGTCCAATGTCTATTTGATCAAAGACAGCCTAGGCTGCCCATTTAATGTTTCTTTCTGTAAATGCCATGTCAGAACACAATTGGCCTGAAACACTAGCAGTTCTGGCCTGTTGCCTATCAATGTTCTCCTTGTGAGCAAGTACCACTAGCCTTATGCCAAAATGCAACCTTCTGGGCCAGCACTTCAGACACATTTCGTGGAAAAACTCAAAAATTCAGTGATGCCCATCATACCTCTGAGGAGTGCTGTGTGGCACACTCTCTTCACAAGTGATGTGCAAGGAGGCAACCCATGCTCCAGCCAAATTTTACTGCGGTCCTGTTCATTTCTCCGAAGTTCATGTTGGCATGCATAATCATGTGTGTTTTCCTTCCCTCAGTTTTGATAGCAACCTAGTGTATACGTGAGTGATACATTTCCAATAGCATGTCCACTAAACATTCACAGTATTTGAACCTCCAACGGAGATGATTACTGAACTGAGCCTGTTTCAATAGTTCTTCAAAGCTCTGTTTTTCCCTGCTGCATTGATTTTCTTGGCAATATATGTTGACATATGCCATATGTCAAATGTATGCTTTATGCGTGGGAACCTCGCTCACATTACTTTTGCAATGCCCACATATCTGTCTTTGGCAATTAATTTTATTTGCACTCCTGTAGACTGAAGACGTTCAATGGATTGTGCAAAACCATACTTCTGTATGGCAATCATGACAACAGAGGATGTACATTCAGTCACTTGCAGCATGACAGAGCTAATTTTTTTGAGTGTGTAAGTTTTAGAAGTGATAAGCGCAGTACTTCGCTGAAAATCCAGGACTGTCACACTGTCCATCATCAGCAAGTTAAAACCATTTGCCTGCAAGACCATTGTCAAGTGCTACCTGCTCTAGATTCAATGCATCATTTATTGCAGGGATTAAGTCATTTGGCAAATTTTTGTAGTATGTTGTTTTTGGAAAGGAACTCGAGTCTCAAAAAGATTTTAAAAAGTGGATTTTACTAAATGTGGACTAACTGAACAACAGAGCACTTGAATTGTGTACCTTCCCACCAGGAACTTTGCCAGCTTTGGTTATGTGGATAAAAAAAAACTGTGCTGTTCATCCACCAAACGTTCTGTAATTTTCATATTTATTCTAACTAGGTGTGTACCGAAATTCACCTGCGACTAAGTATTTGGCTGAATTCTGGCTGAAAATGATATTCGGCTTCAGTCGAACACTTAATTAATTATTACTGAATAGGTTTCCCTGCAAAATATTGCTTTGAGTGTGTGTCTGGAATCATTCAGGCATGTCATGTTTATCCTTTGAAAAGATCATTAAACACATGCTACTGTCACTTTTTTTTATTCAGTACGGGCAGAGCAGAAGTGTGAAAGTGCACACAAAGACCCTGCCTCTCATGTGCTTGACAGACAGACTTTGCTCTGGTCGTTTGCTGGGCAGAGGCAAGTTAAAGCACACCTATCAGTATTTTTAATGTATTTTTGGTTTCAACTATATTTTGCAGTTGAAAACCATTGAGCAGGAACAATAGTTTATGAAGTCGCTATTGGAAAACTGTATTTTCTTTAGGCACTTAATGATTTTCAGATGTCCTGTGTGAGAAATCTGAAAGTCACTGGTTCCATTCCCATTAATTGCAAATCCAAATAATATAATTAAGGTAAACTATTATGGCTGTCCGAGAGTTACCAGTTCCAAACCTTGAGTACAATAGCTCAGGAGGTAGTGTGCCTGCAGAAAATAACTCTATTCACCCCGCAGGCCAACGTTATAAAGCATGTAAAATGGTTCAGTAGGAAGTGTACCTGCGGCAGAGATGTGCTTGTAATATCAACAACATATGTAAAAATGCCTGCCCTACAACATTCTCATGTTTCCAAAATGAGTCCCTTTGCATTGAGTACAGGTGGCAAATGTTACTAAAGAACATGGCTACATTTTTCAAGTACAATTGTGCAGTATTTTGCAGCAGAAATATTCAACCCAACATTAGGGAGTTCTTAAAAGAGGCATATATGTGTAATAAAGACGAGGAGCTATACTTTTACAATTTAGAAACATTGGACCAAATGGATGTACAAGTGAACCAAATAACTAAAATAAAAAGCAGATGCCAAATAAAAATCTGAAAATTAACACTGTACCTTCCCTGTAGGGTCAGCCAAGAACCATGGAAGACTCAGCATTCCGCATATATTGTTGTCTGGTGTCTTTTACCATGCCACCAAGCACTACAAACATACCTCACCCGAAAAAGGAAAATAAAATGCTATCTATTGATGAAAAGACTTTTTTCAAATGCGTCTTCCCCACTCATTATCCCAGTTAGAAGGCATGGCTTTAGAAACCCAACGGTTTATTTTCCGTCTAGCACTTCAGCAGTGAGCAGAGTGCTACTTGATGTAATTACTCCTATTGTATTTCGGTGGCTTACTGGCGTCAGAAGGCTAAATATGGGCAGTCCCAAATGGAACATACATTCATACTATACTTTTGGGATAGTCTTAGTTACTTGGCCCCTGCCCAACAAGCAACACCTATGAATGCCCAAAATTCCAAACTGTGCTGTTTTCAAACACTTTATTCTCTGATCATATATTCCTTACATACTATGCACAAACATGTTTCTTAGACAACAAAATACATGTAATAAAGAATGGATGTACATGTTTTAAAGTGTGTTTTTAATGTACAAAGTGTTTTTCTTGTCCAACTATTTGGCATTCAGACAAATACTTAAATCTACTATTCGGTGCACCCCAAGCTCTAACCACTTTTCTTGTGAAATGTACCAATATTTTTCAACACGTATTACCACATTTTGATTTGTTGCATTTTATCATCATCTAAATGCCAAGCAGGAAGCAGTCAACCGCTATTTATTTGGTTTCTCTTAAAAGCCACTCATCTTTCAAAGTGGTGTATTCTGATTCAAATTTGGTGGTAACTTGCGCTTCTCTTGCCACAGTGTATTCAGGGTCTTTGTCCTTATCATGAATTAATTTAGAGGAGGACTCAGTGGAACAAAGTGGTATATATCCAGAAGCTGTGATTCAATAGATAAAACAAGGAAATGTAAGTCAGTATATTACACCCATCCTATAAATGGTGTTGATGGGTGAATGGATCCACATAGAATGTTGTCATGTCTTGTGAGGAGAATGACAGTTGAAGAGGGCATTGTGTTGTGTAGCAATCATCCATCATTACTTTCCATGGCCCTGCATCTGAACATTGGGTCGAGAATTAGAAACCTCCATAAACAGTTCCTCCCAATTCATGACATCTTGACGTGCGGCATCCCGTGTTTGATGTGGGGTTTGATATGTTCAGTTCTTCTTTTTTCCTTTGCCTATATTCAAAAGAAAAAAAAAATAAACTGTGTTTGTCTGTGCTCAAAACAAACACCCAAAACAGATAAACTTCAAATTGACAATGCAAAAACAAGAGTCAAAGCCATTGTACAAATGATTCATTGCTCTACAATTATGTATTTTGGCTGTGTAATTTAAGAATATTTTATTCGAAAATATGTTCACTACAAATTGAAAGAAATCTATAGGAATACAATTTGAGTGTACATTTATTTAACATAATACATATTAATAACCTTCTCCTAATGTTATACATGTGATCTTTGCAATGTTTTTTTCCATCATCAATACTCAACATCATGTTGTCTTCCTGCTGTAAAATCAATAATTTCATATTTCAATATATATTTTGGACAAAGACACAAAAACAAGGCTAGACTGTGGCATACACACAGAGCTATAACGTGAGAGTCTGTACATTTGCATCTATCCTCCGTGGGTTTCTTCATTTTCCACTGTATTAGGTGTCAGCCTTTTGTATAACACAAAGCATGATTGAAGCATAACACATGTATTAGTAGTTGTGATAGTGAGATCAACATGAATTGGATTTTATTTTACACATATAGTAATATCTTTCACTTGTTAAATTGTTACTTTAAACAACACTACATTCCCTAACCATGGACACACACACAACAAAAGTGAGCAATATAACAATTTATCTTGTATGCATTTGTATAATGCGTAAAGTTGACTTTACATTACTGTCATCCTTCTCTACAAGTTAAGCGACAATAACAATTTAAGTAGGTGTGCATGATGCTATACATTATAGTAGAAGAATTGATATAATACAGACTTTTCATTCTAACAGTGTTCATTACTCCCCTCAAATGTTTTAAACTGTAGGCAAGAGAGCAACATTTATATTTTAGAAATACCTGTTGTGCCCTGATAGTGTCATATGGAACTGATGTAAAAGTCAGCACAACAGTTTCCTCCTGTGGGCCAAAGATAACAATGTGGGCAATCACAACCAGGAAGTAAAAGTTCAATTAGCTGATTGACAACCTACTGACAATATTGTGAGTATAGAAACACATACATGGTCCATGTCAATGAGGATGCAAGTAGAGAAACACTGTAAAATCTTCACAAAAAGAAACAGATTACTGCTCTCCCTCAATCATGCCTACAGTATGGCACAGGATTTCAGAAATGATGTGTTCATACTTGTTTAATTTGTTTATGATAAACAAGCCTAGCTGGACAATGAAGAAAACAAAAATGCCAGTAAGAACAATAAATGTACCTCTGTCAAATGATGACATTGTGCATACAGGTAATATTCCCATAAACATGCATCAGTAGAGAACATGTTGTCATAACTATTTGTCCTGAGAAGTTTGCAGTGATGTGTATGATAATTACATCCCAGTTGTCTCCTGTGGAGGAAGTATCAATATTAAACATAAATAAAAATGTATTATTTGACCCTATCATTTCTTCATATGTTTTTATGTTTTACATATGCCAGGACCACAACATTTTTCTTGTTTCATCAACATCCGCCAAAAACAATTATAGACATGAGTATACTTTATAAAAATAAATGGTTGCAATTTACTACTTCTTCACATATACCACTAACTAAACAAATGAAATTTAACTTTTGAATATTTCGAAAGCTAAAATAAATATAATAGCTCTCAATATAGCATGGTATAAGGACAGTAAAATAGACATTGCTAGTGATACAGTATCCATAGACGTTCAGCATACAGACAAATGTAAAAGTTAAAAAAGCATATTTGGATGGCAAGCAACGTCAGTGGTTTTGGGTAAACTTGTACAAGTCGACACATGCCCTGTTGAACGTGAATGTGTAAAGAGACAGATTGAAGGAAAACAAGATTCACTAACTAAGAAACTATTTAGGACATAATGGCTAACCAGTGGGACAAGTGATGTGCCTGATATTTCTTCCAAATTACTCTGTACCCTTCAATTTGCTGTGCCTACATAATAAACAGGGAAAAGAGAAATACATTCAAAATAATAACTGTGATAATTAGTTATGTTCTAATGAATGTTTAACAAGGATAATGACATTTGTAATAAATAATAGGATCAATAAAGCACACAGACATAAACAGATGTATAAGGAACAAAGTTTAAAGTTATGATAATAACTGTTTTTGAAGATACATGCATTCTTCAAGATGTATAAAAGGAATTTAGTGACTGAGTATTACAGGGAACATGTTGTATGGTATTATATTTAAGGTAAGATGGATATGCAATGAAAACATTGTTCTACTTTATACTGACCAGTCTGTATGAATGCTGATAAACTATGGTAACAGCATGTGGCAGTAACTTGCCAGTCTTTTTAGGGTGCCCCTTTTTGGTGAATTTCAAAGATTCATTCATCTTGTGGCTGGTCAGAAATGGATATGTTCCATTTTATGGACTTCATTCAACAAAAATGATAATTAAACTCTTAAATTCATTGAGTTATGGGTTTTCCTTACCTAACACAAAACTAACTAGGGTGCTTGTCAGTGGTCGGTGGGTACAAAAGGAAGCTTCTGTTCTCCATCCAAAGCTCAGGTATTCTGTCCCTACCACTATCCAAAACAACCTAGGCACAGGAGAATACCTCCCTTCTCCTGTGGTCTGATTTTTAGCACAGTCACTTTATTAACTTAAGCATAGATAGTTCTTGGAAAATATTTTGATCAGTTAATACTGTTCAAAAATAGGGCTTTTCAGTTTTTCTCTCTTGTCCTTTACACCTTGTTTTCCCTTT